>NC_073702.1:22157559-24605893 GCF_023634085.1 Falco cherrug
GGCAGACACATTGGAATGAGTGCATATGTACTGAGCATAGATGTTGCTCCAGAAGCAGCTGTCAAAGTAATTAGCACGTAATAAAGCAGAACAAACCCACTTTACTTACACAGCTCCTTTTCTCTCCTATTGCATTTTCCTATGGGAGGTAAGAGTGGTTTTCATGAAAACTTTAAAGTTCTCATTGCATTCTCTGCTCTTAATTTCTTATTCTATATTTATTATCTTTAAAGAAATAGAGGAATGTACAGCCTGCTCTGTCTGCCTTCACACTTGAGCTCTCTTCTATTTTAAGTTCTTTCTTCGGGGTGTGGTTAGATACCAAAAATGTGAAAGTGCATCCTGAGGGTTGTAGGGAACATGCCATAGACAAGAACAAGCCACACAGTGAGGCCAGTCCCGTTGTCTCCAGGTAAGTCAATAAATAAATTCTCCTCTTCATAGCTATTCACAATACAGGATAGAAGGGGAAACTGCAATATTGTCCTATTCAGTGGCGTTGAAATTTAGGTAGCAGAGCACAAAAATTATCCAGCATTTTAATTGTAAAATAATTTACATTATGTTCTCAAACAAACTTCCTTCCTGACACTGAAGACATCTTTCCCTGATTCCTCCACTTCCCAAACAGAAGTTCTTCCCTAAGAGGTGTGTTTTTAAAGCAGAGATTTAGCAGGGTATCAAGAGGATTATTCAAGCACTTAAAACTGAGCATGTGCTAAAATCCTTTTGTGAATGTGGTATTTTAGAACTACCTCTTTATCTTATACCAGTCCCTACATGTGGGTTGTTTAATTGGTAAAGGCTCAACTACCCCAGCAAAGGGGGAACATGAAGACCTGAAATGGAGCTCAGAAAAAAGATGCATTAGCTTTTTAGCTACTGGAGGAAACATCAAAACGGTAATGAAATGAAATGGTGTCAGAAGAGGTAAGTTTTTGGCCTGTAAAAGTGCCTTAATAGTGACATTGTGCTTTTAGCTTTCTCCAGTTCCAAGAAAACCTAATGCATCTTTGTATGGCAGCTTCAGAAGTCCAGCTTTGTGAATATGTCAGCTCTTGATTTCTTCAAATGCTTGCAGCATATTTATAGTTTCATATAAATTAAAAGACCGGTAACTAGCAATGAAGTTCCTTATCCCTGCGGCAGCCCTAATTATTCACAAAGCCCTATGGTAAAGTTTCTAAAGCCATGCTAGAACAACAGATACTGCGCACTGGTGATCATAGAACAGTCTCCTGGATTTCTTTCACAGCTGCCAAGGTCCTAGCATCTCCCTTGGCATTACAAATGAGAGACAAAACAATGCACACAAATTCAACCATATGAAAACAAATTGTGCTCTTTCCTCAATTACCTTTGGGCAGAAGTTCAGGATTATCAGGTATGGGGTCCATATATATACCAAATAGAATGTGTCTTATTCAAAGGAGAATACCACCACCTGAAAGACCTAATTCAAATAAATTTTGGAGGCAGTGCACCTGCTTATGAAGATTTGCTAACAAGAGAGCAGTAACAGATGCACTTGACTGCTGACAGCACTGTAAATGTGTTCATGCAGCTGAGCACAAATCCACAAGGGAAAACACACCTGACTGCCTACTTTTTTTTTTTTTTTTTTTTTTTTGGAGGGGGGGGTGGGTGGGGTGGGGAGAGAACAAGCCCATCTCTGCTCCTAAGAAACTTAAACAGTTCTTTCTACCTTCTGCTTTCTGCTTATTTTCATTTTTCTCCATGCATTTTCTCTTCCTTTATTAAAACCTTTTCTTTTTTTTTTTTGGCACCCAACTTACAAGCATTGTAAGGCTGGCTACATGCAGCTGTGAACTGCCAAAAGGCAAAACTACCTTTCCCAGAAATTAAGATGGGCTGTGTGGAGATGAGACCACGGAAGAGCCAAGACACTTGGAGGAGGAAAAAAAGGAGATACTTGCAACCAAGGGAAGGCTGTGCAGCTCCTGGGAGAGAGGATGATGGCAGCTGTAAAAAAAAACACTTGCTGGAAGCTGTTTTAAACAGTCAGACAGGGTTTTTCAACTTGTAATTCCAACCGAACTAGACTGAACTGCATCCAGAACATCAGACACTTCTAGTACCAGCCTTTGAACAAATACTAAAATACCTGAATATATAAAATGTTGGAATTTTTTTCCCCTGCAACTTAAGATAAAATTAATCTCTTAGTAAGTATCCTTATTTATATCTAAGAAGACACACCTGTGAGTTACAGTGAGTCAATAATTTAAAAGATATTTAAATGGTAATGTGTCACCCTGCTGTCCAAGGACCCACTCTGGAGTACATCAGAGTCAGTGGTAAGGTTTTACTGACTCAGGAAAGCTCTGATTCATACCCTTCTTGATTTAACACCTCTTTTAAAAGCTGACAGAGGGTTAGCTCAGCCACAAACAGAAAATACAGGGTTGCCTGGTGCAGCAGAACGTTTCAACTACTTGTTTTATGAGTTACTGCAAGTGGCAACACGAGTATATTTTCCACTGCTTTGAACAACATAAAGTACTCTAGAGCTGGTAACAGGCTGACAGTGATACTTTAATTAAACTTGGTGCTTCAGCCAGTGGGAATGCATACCTAAATACATTTTGCTAAATTTTAGGGTGAGCCAAGTAAATTACAGTCTCTCACCAATGATGTGAAGTTACAGCTCACATTCCAAATGTTGTTGGGATTTGGGTTTTTTTCCTTAATTTAATCAAATCATTTGGAAGTGTTTGTGATACACCTTAACAAAACCAACAGCACTTACTACAGTTTGTTAACTGTAGTTATGTAGACAAACCATACCATAGGAGACCCTATAGCAGTATATCAGCTCAGTGACACCTCTTCATTTGCTATTACAATGAAATCTATTTTTCAGCCAAGTGCAAAGATGAGGACCATAAGGGTGTCTGTCTTACCCTAGTATAATTATTCAAGTGTCACACGACACCCTCTGCAGATATCCACTGTAGCAACAGCTATCTCTATCATCTAATCTCAGATTAATCAACAGATTAAATCGAGACACAACCACAGGTTTTAAGCAGACAGAGACTGGAACTAGTTACACTACAGTCATGTGCCTTCACCACTCTGGGAAACGCAGGGAAGACACCTATAGTCCCAAAGGACCACTGGGAGCACCATGCAAAGTCTATTTTAATGCCTTCAGGCTTTAGTAGCTGCCGGCTGTGGGGGTTACTGCTCGTAACAGCACCTTCATACAGGACTTACACCAGACTTAATAAGCACAGGCAACCCAGTCACAGAATCACAGAATGGTTGAGGTTGGAAGCAAGCCCTGAAAGTCATCGTGCCCAGCCCACCTGCTCAAGCAGGGCCACCTAAAGCCAGTTGCCCAGCACCATGTCCAAAGAGCCTTTGAATATCTCTAAGGATGGAGACTACACAACCTCCCTAAGCAACCTGTGCAATGCTTGACCACCCTCACTGTAAAAAACAAAAAGGGTTTCCTGATGTTTAGAAGCTCCTGTGTTTCAGTTTGCGCCCACTGACTGCGGTCCTGTCCCCTGCTCCTCTTGGTCTGGCAGATACTGAAGGTCACTAGTGCAGACACACAGACGATGCTCTCTGTGTTCACAAGCACACACACATTTGCCGTCTGGTCACCTACTGTCTGTGGTTTAAGTCAGTGCTCACTGCACACAGATGCACGCACTCATACACTCATCCCACAGGTACCCCACTCCCAGGCCTCACACTCAATACCTACATGTAGGGTGTAGGGGCACAAATAGCTGGCACCCCTTCCACTCATACCAGTCCCCAAAGTAACCAGCACTCAGTCCATGCAGCATTCATACACGTGGGATGAAGAGTGAGATTATACATAGCTGAGAAAGGTTTTAAAGAAGACAGGACAGACTGCAGTGATCAGACACAGGGCTCAGCCGCTGTAATGACCAGCCCTATTTTATACATAACCGACCCCTTTTATACCCCTTTCTGTCTGTTCCTCTCATTGTTCCTCCCTGATTCCTTCCCCTAAACATTTCTTCATCACTTTGCACAGATCGACCAATTCCCATTCCTCTGGTCCAGCATTCAGGATCTTCACCCACCCCATCCCAACCACTCCAGTTATAATCTTCTGTTTCAAAGTCCAGGTTAGTTTTTCTGGAATAGCTCATCAATTAGTACGACTGGCAAGGTTTGTTTCTTCTCATAAACTCTATCATTGTCTGTCAGGTCTGTGTCTCTGTATGTTTGTAGCCTTCACCTTTTCTTATCAACCTGAATTTAGGCGCTCCTTAACCAGATCATCTTTCTGAAATAAGTATTCTCACACTCCACTATCCTTATCAATTAGTGCCACTAACCAGATTTTACTTCTGGTTATTGACTTTCTTATCAATAGTTAGTCGCATTTTTTGTGTTTGTGTGTTTGGCTTTCCTCTTTTCCTTATCATCCTATTTGACATGGTCCTCAGTCAGATAATCTTACAGAAAAAAATTCTCACACTCCACATAGCCTCACACAGATAACATGGAAATTATCTGCTCCTCTTTCACAGGGGTGAAGGAGAAGGAAAGGAATACATAACAGATCATACAGCAGATCACCTGCATGAGGAGTCCAATGTGAGAGCTGATACGAAAACGTCAAATGGTATCAAGTTCAGGCATATCCCACTATTCAAGGTTATTGAATTTTCTGTGGCATAACCATCAGTTCATGTCACTGAAAGCATGTAGCTATGCTGCGTATGGCCCGTGCCACACATGATGTGCTATCTGACTTATATATGCTCATAAATGTGCTCTAAAATAGTAAGCCTGGAAGCAGGTAACTCTCATTAGAAAAATTATATTGTTTGATTTCAGGGCTAAATGACTTACATCCACAGCAGCTTGAAGGAATGATACAGTGGAGGTCTGACCAGATTTCATGGTAAATAGGGAAGACCTATTGGAAATTAAGATCAGGCACAATTTTATTTAGGAATGAGAGCAGCTGGACTCCTTAATTCCTGTTCCTTACTACTGCTGGATTTCTTTGATTCTCTGGTTGTTATAACCAAAAGGATTGAGTCCACCACAGACAGGTACAATAAGAGGTGTGCTAAGACTACCAGTCCCAGGCAGGCCCCAAATTTACACTGTCTTAGTAGATAGCATTGGCCATTTTTAATAACAACAAAGGAAGAAACCACTGAAGAAGTTTCAACGAGACACCCTAGTCCTTCTCCACTCCTCTGTGGTTTCTTCTTCAGGTCTTCAAAAGCAATACCACAGTGCATAAAACAAAGCAATGTTTCATTACAGGAGACAGGCTGAGGAGTTCTACTTGATTATTCCATCCCAGCCTCTAACTCCTGTTTCTCTCTATGGTCCATATTCTGGTGCTTCAGATCAAGCTACATTTGGAAGTCACCAGTTCTTACCATCACCGCTACTGTTACTCAGTTATTGTATGGCTGCAAGTGTTCCTGACAGAGAGGTTTTGCTGAATTCTTTCTCTATGCCATTCAACAGATTATTTACTCTTCTTACTCTTTGGCATTCAGTTGTCACTAAATTAGTCACCCACTAGTGTCCTTGGTCCTCAAGTTAAAGATACATTTGATTTCAAAGGGTGTTTTTACCCAAATAAAGACTGTAGGATTCCCCACACACTCTTCACATTCAAACACAGCTTAGACAAGTTATTCATATTTTGTACTTCTCATTTTTTTTCATAGATCATCTAGCCTGTGTCTTGTCTCACAAGCTAGCCTTTCTGAGTATTCCTCTGCAACTATATTTTTATCTCAAGGTAATACTTACATTGCTGACTGAAAAACTTTTACAGATGTAAGTATATACATTTTGATACCTGAATCAAAATTTTTTTCCATTACTCTTCATTTTAATCTGAGGAAGTTTTAGATTCCAGATACACAGATAGCTTGAGATGGCAGTAAATTTTTTTCTCCTTGGGCAGTAAAAAGCCTGTTTCTTTTATTCTGAATTTCTATTGCAATAAAACAGCATAAGATACTGCTCCGGATTCTACCATAACATATCCTAAATAACAGGTAGGCAGATTCAGAGAGCTGCAAGACCAAAAAAGGCTTTCTTCCAGCTTAAAAAATATCTTGAGGCCCAAGTCACATCAGAGCAGCACAGAATGTAAAGCTTTGAATGCTTAGGACAGCTGTCCTCCCTCCCCGCCTCGGTGGCCTGTCTGGTTACACTTGTACCCAATCCAATCCACTGGCAGTGTTCCCCAAGTGACACAAATACGACAGCAGCACAGGAGAGGAAAAAATCTTGAGCTGAGTGTGGTTGTCAAGATGTCTGGGCATTTACAACAGGACAACATCAGCAACATCACAACAACCATTGGGATTGCTTAGGACACCTCAGGGAGTAAGAGTTTGTTGCTCCTCTCCCTGACAAAGGGACTGCAGTCAGCTGCTCGGGGTTTCCATTGCGTGGGAACTCTTGACTGGAAACAAAGTTTCAGGCCAGAAGAATCATTATGATCGTCTTATTTATACCTCATAGTCTATTCGGTTGTGTGCTACTTTTGTGTGGTGACACCACGTAATTGATAAAACATGGTCAAACACCACCTGGCTGAAGTACTGGTTCTATAAAAGGAAATCTGTCTGAATTTGGACATATCCAGGGATTAATTCTTCCCTGTTGCTTGTACCCACCTCAAATTCTTAATCGTATTTGGTGTAAAAGAACTGTGCCTTTTTTCCTGAGTTGAAATTTGCTTAGCATTACCTTCCATCCATTAGTTCTTGCTGGCTTCTCAGGTTTAAAAAAAAACCAAATGCTCTATTTTCTTCTTCTGAAGGTACTCACACACTAACCCTCACATTTCACTGTCCCATTGCAATTGCTGGACAGAATATCTGTTTCTGACTGTATGATGCTGGTGCAGCCTGCTAGCACAAATCATTCAGAACTTCTGTGAACAAGGTAGAAAGGACCAAAGAATTAAAACAGGTCTGGTTTGGGGGGTGTTTATGATTGTTATTTCCCAGACATAGGGAAAAAAGGGAGTTACTGGTTAGAAAATATTAGCAGTAGGCAATGAAGTAACATGGAAGTTGGCATTATGTGTTGACCTTTGGATAATTGGTCAGAGATGAGAGATAGACACAGGTCATGATAAACATTAAGCAATGGAAAAAAGAATTTGCAGTGGTACATGCCCCATCCCTGGAAGTGTTCAAGGCCAGGCTGGATGGGGCTTTGAGCAACCTGGTCTAGTGGAAGGTGTCCCTGCCCATGGCAGGGGGGTGGAACTAGCTGATCTTTAAGGTCCCCTCCAACCCAAACTATTCTATGTTTCTATGATTTTACGATTACAAAAAATGAATCTTCTAGTAAGAGCAAGTTTGTAGAAAGAGGAAACCTGTCAAAAGGACACCTTAGGATTGTGATCTTTCCAGAAGCTTTCTGGGAAATACTAACTGAGCAACCTGTATTGCATTCCTATACTGTAATACTAGATCTTCAATTTGAATTCAGCTGTATGCATGTAGAAAGACAAATATACTTTGCAGATGTTTTTTCCTGCTTAATCCGAGGCAGAATTAGTATAAAGGTGTAAAGACTGTAATGCTGATTGTTAGAGGCTGCCTGACAGCTTGGAAGGTCATGACTTCACAGGAATCGTGAAAGGAGCCAGCAGAGGCATGTGGAAGGGAAAGTAACAGGTCTGTTCTGGTCTTGGTTAGTTTAGATAAGCAACAAAAAACATTGGCTGCTTTTCTGTAGATTTTTGATCGTCACACACTTCAAACTCATGCATGATACATCTGAAACAGAAATTCTGCCCCCATTTCCAGTGTTTAAAAAATATGGCACTGAAAAGAGAACAGACCACTACACATATATCTCCCTACTAACAGAAACTACACACATGTGCAGTGTCAGTCCCTTTCCAATGGAACTATACCAGCAAATTCCTAGTGTGTCACATGCCCTGGGAAACAATTGTGCCTTGTGAAAATCACATGGAAATAGTCTATTCAGGTTACAGTCTCAAGTAATATAGAACAGCTGTCTCAATAGTTGGACTTCTGTTTTGCTGCGTGCCATTTTCATTATTACTTTTTGCTATTACCCTCCTCACACTCCCCAGCCCCTCCTTAATAATGCTCAAAAAGAAAGAAAAGGGAGATGTCCAGATGTCCCATTACTAGTGCCAGCCCAGGGGACAAGAGGAAGACCAGGAAGACAATGCCACCATCTCTCACCACTCACAAAGACACAGAACAAGCAGGGGTATAACTTACCAGCATAACTAATTGTGCCATCCATCAGTCTTCTGATGGGGCTCTCTACAGGCAATTGCACTTCCCACTGATGGACCTCACAGAGACCTGGAACACGGTGGGCTAATGCTGGTCCTGAAAGCAGCCCTCCACATCCAGCCCTTCTGAACCCACAGCTCCACAGGTACTATATTCCTCTCACAAAGCCCTTGACCTGAAATCGGGTAAAAGGGTGGAAACCACTCTGAGGAGCAGCACAACACATGTTTGTTCTTTGCTTTGTTCTTTAAATCCTTCCTGGGGACCTGCTATTTGGCACAGACAGGGAGAAGACACTAAATGTACCTCTAGGCCTGGTCTATTAAAGTCATTCAACACTTACGCACCAGGGATCTTAAAGAGGAAAAGGTCAAAGAATTGATTTGCATTTCAGAAGCTAATGAACATTTGCTTGGTGAATGTAATCTGTTGAAAGAAAAGACTAGGGAACAGAACCAAGTAAGGAGGAAAGATAAATCAGAGTGTGTATAAAAGAGATCAGAAGAGGAGCCAAGTCCAGTGACGTCTTTCTAGGTAGATACATTACAGTTGAAGATCAACACCAAAGATCAACAGCTCCCTCCAGGAAATAATTTAAATAGTAGCTGTCCAAAGATGGGACTGTCTATACAAGGTGTTTAATAATATTCAGGATCACCCTGGATTTCTTTAAACATTGAACTTTATAATTTTGCCCAACATTTACAAGACTACCAATTAGCTTTTCATTTATCATCCTTGGATTAATTGTTATGTGCATTATTAAAATTTACATACATAAGCACTTACACTGAAATGCCATGATGACAATTAAGGGATTAGAGCAACTGACATACCAGGAGAGGATGAGAGAGCTTGACTGTTCAGCCTGCAGAAGAGAAATCTCAGGGGGATCATATGAATGTGTATTAATACCTGAAGGGAGGGTGCAAAGAAGACAGAGCCAGGCTCTTTTCAGTGCTGCCCAGGGCTGCAGGGAGCTGGAGACCGGCCCTTCTGCATGCTGCAGCAGAGACTGATAGCCCTGGTGGGCTGAAATGGGCCATGGGTAAGGGGAGGTGGAGGCTCTTATTAACTCCAAAATTACATTTGGGAAGGAAACCTGGTGAAAGCTGCCACCATGCCTCTGAGTTCTTTTCAAACACATTGCATAGTGTTGGCCATCAGTGAAACTGCATCGATTGGGAAATGTCTATTGTCTTACAATTACAACAGAATATAGCTTTTTGTGTGTAAGAAATCCAATATAACAGAGCAGGGTTTCCATGGTAGCATATTTGGCCTGTTAAGATGGTCAATTCTCTTTTAAAGCCTCATTTAACTTATGCAATATATTATGACTCACAAACTTGTTTCAAATAGGCAAGTTTCAGTGAGCTATTATTTCAGTATTGCCAATTATTTAAACTTCATGCTTCAATATACTTGATAAATATCAAAGTTCATATTAAATATCATATTTATAGTATAAGATATATTAGCTTGCATTCAACAGAAATTACCTCCAGGTAAGTACATCTGTGGATATGGAATTGCTAGAAGAGTCTTCTCAAGTCCAAGGAGGAGCTTCAGGCCACACTAAAGACGTATTTACATTGTTTATGAATTCTTAGGGTACACTTCTGCCATCCCTTTCACACTGGGAAAACACAGGACAGCAGATCAGCCCCGGGTGAAGGGTCCCACCTGTACCATGCAGTTTGAGGAAGCGATGAGAGGGCAGGCACATACCCGGTGAGAGGCTGGATGTGAGGCTGCTCCCACCCGTCTCGTAGCTGTGACCGCTATTGGCTCACCAAGCCTGAGCCCAAGGTCAGAAGACCTTCCTCTCACGAAGGAAGCATTAGACCATCGTCTGAAGGTATCCTCAGAGAGAGCCTGCCCTCAGCTGTGAGAGGAGACACCCACAACCCTTGTCCACGCAGCTCAAGACTTAGCACTCTGCCCTGCATTTGCCCGTCCCCTTCGCTCAGCCTCATGCTGTTTGGGAGCACCTCTGCTCCTCCATTGCAGCTCCTCCTCTTTGGTGTTAACTTCTGCATGGACAAAAAAAAGGGATTAAATCTTCCCTCTCCAAATGACTGTTTTTGACACTGTGCCCAGTATCTCTAATATTTGAATAGTCAAATATCAAATGGAAAGAGCTTAACTAGGAGAACATACAGGAGCCCAGGCCTGCAACCTGGCCTCAATAAGGGCAAGAGAAGGACTTCCATCTGTCATGAGAATCAGTACTGCTTCAGTTCAAGAACTTTTTCTGAAACTCAGAAATCATAGTGAAAGACATTTTCTGTCTAGTCTAGAGTGGAATATAGCTGTGATACAAAGGTTCTCTCATAAATAAGATCTATTTCCTAAAAATCTTATCAGCATTCATCCGTGCCAGCCCTTCACGCCTTTCCTGGGGAGCTGGGCTAGGACAATTGTTGGTCAGTGTAATGGGTCTTATGGGACCATTCCAGCAGCTGTAACTCCAGCACTGTGCTTCAGATCGTTTATTCTGAAAGTAATTTTTTCCAGGACCATTTATTTTGGAAACTATTTTAGCTCCTACAGGCTGAGAAACACAATAAAAAAAAAAAATACAATTTAGAGCTTCTCCACACCAGGAAAGAATTTAGAGCTTCTCCAGGATTTGCACAGCTGAAGATCTTGCCCACTCTCGACATAACTCCTGAGACAATATAAAACCAACCTAGGGTATCAAAAGAGAGAGCTGTAAGTGTGTGCTGCAAAAGTGATGTCAGTTATAGAAACCAAAAAAACCAAATAAGAGATGCTGAAAAATGAAAGAAAATTATACATGTGGGATATGATGTCCATAAGAAAAAAAAGAAAAATAATTTGTCATTTTCACACAAATACACACACACATTCCTCCTTTAAAACTCTTCCTCCTTTATAAGCAGTAAACTGAACAGTCAGATTTTCAAGGCATGGAAAGCCTTCTCTTGCTCCCCCCCCCCCCCCAATTAAAAAAAAAAAAAAAAACAAACACTAAGGAAAAGAGGAGTGCAAGATCATGATTCAACAGCCAAAGTTAAAAAAGCCTTCTTTCCCAAAAATGCCCTTTTTATTTTAGCCAGACTCTCATTTGTCTTCCAGTGTCTCTAACTTGGGAATTCCATGCAGGGCTTTTAAACAATCCTGCTATGCAGCTTAATGAAAATAATAATCCTATCCTTTATGAAATACCTTTTTGCAAAATAACCCTGTTAAATTCAGGATTACTCAGTCTCCACCTCTTGTGAGCCTCTCTGAAGACAGAGAGCACAGAAACTCTTCAGAAAGTGCTTTCATCAGGGTTTGTTTTAAAAGGAAAGACTGTCAGCTATGTACAGTTACCTGCACTCTCTTGAAAATAGCTAGTTCTGTAAAATACATTTGCCAGAGAAAACAGTTTTATCCTTACCAGATAGTTGAGCTATTTCCTTCTTTCTTTTCCTTTTTATTTTAACAAAGCAAATTTTTAGACAGCTAGGGCCATATGTTCTGTCTAGCTATCCATCTTACTCCCTCGGGTTACACGGAATGACTTGAGTGCAATCGAAATCCAGATTTGGCTGGTTAAATTAATTTGACAGAAAGAGTAGAAAAATGTTGTTTGTAAAAATTAATTGAATATAGCCATAAAAACTTTTTTAATTTCTCAAGCCATTGTCTTTTCTTTTCATAATATGTATGTACAACAAGCAGTTCATGTTTGAACATGGTCCCCATTTTAGGAAAAAAAAAAATAAAAAAAGAACATGTAAGCAGTTCTGTCAAGACAAAATACAGATTTTAAAAGTTTGGCTCTGACAGACCTTTAAGTGCTGCTGGAACGCTTCCTATTTTCATGGTTACCTAATAAACCTTTTAACTTATGGATAACTCCACAGAGTAGTACTGCTATCCTTGAGTCACTTAGCAATAACGGCAGCATACTCAGTGAAATAATGCAGCCTTTCCTTTAAAACAACACAAGACATGCAGAGGTACAGGAGTGGATGATCTTCCCTTCCCCTTCCCGATTGGGATATGCTTCTGCTATGTTACAAAAATGCTTTGGCACATAATGCAAAGTAACACGAACATAATGCAAGGTAACATTGTCTATATAAAGAGACACAGAAAAAATATGTCAGCAGGAGAAGAAGGAACACACAGTAATTTCGTTTGCGATTATTAAGCTCTGTAAGGAATCTTCATACCAGCTCCTTTTGCTGCTTTTTATTTCCCAAAGCAAGACAAATTTGTTCTTGGTCTGCTCGGTGCAAGCCACTACCCACTAGATGGAGCCCGAAGGCAAGAAGTTCTCAGCTCACAACGCCAGGTCCAACCTAAGCGGCACTTACAGGGGAGAAACGTAGTGAGGGCAAAAAGTGGTCTGAAATATCAGAAGTTTAAGAGCTCGAGCTGAAATTGGAACTTGCATTTAATTCTACTAGCACCTACACCAGAAGGAAAGAATAGACCCTCTACATCACAATTCTTGGCTACCTAATCCATAAAACCTAACATCCTGGGGAAAAAATATACAGTCCCTGTATTCTACCAGTAAAATTCACAAGATTTTCACATAACTGTCTGACTGCATAGACCTACAGCTTCCCCTGCCCACAGGGGAAGACATGGACAAAATTATGAGATACAAACAGCATCATGTACTTCCTGCCTGTTGGCCCATACAACAGCAGTGCCAGCATCCCTCAGGAAAATGTGTTTCCAACAAGCAATGGTCCTTGAAGACCTTTCAGCTATGGCTTTGGCTGCTGGGCACTCAGCCTCTCACAGAAACACATCCCCTTCCCTGCCCAGTTTCTGCTTCATCCACGCCTACAGAAAACGTTGATCTTAGTGTTTAAAATCAGAGAAGGGGTCAGGGAACAAAAATCTCTGCACTTCACAGCTAGGGCCATAACCACTGATGCAGGATACAATTCTGGTTTGTATTCACTTTGACCCACAACTGTTCTTCATTTAATCCAATCGAAGTTGATCCTCAGCTGATTATTTACCATCCTGTAGGCAATTGTCCTATAATGTGAATGTAGACTGATATTACTGTATAGCTTATCCCCACATTTGCATCCGAACTCACTACCATAGGCTATCTTAACTGCCAGTGGGGAAAGCCACATCACAAACACAATTCATACCATTCTGAAGTAAATGTCATTTGTCCTCCTAGGGTAAGTAGTTCAGATATAGCTGTCAAAGCTGCAGAGGTCTTAGAAGTCAAGAAAATGGCCCCTGCATCTACTTCTCCGAGGAGACACATTTTCTTGGCTTTGTGTTTAACAACACATGCAGTAGCCTTCTGAGTAAAAACGTGAGCTTTTTCTCTCAGATTCAACAGATTGTAAGGCAACTTTACAACCACCTATCTGAAACCATCTGATCCTTTTCTGGGAACCTCCCACTGCTAAAGTGACAAAATTTCAGCTTTCCACTTAAATATATAAGCCTAGATTTAAAAAGATAAGCCAGAAAGTATTAATTACAAAAGCTTCTAAAGTTTGTTTGAAATTTGGAAAATGCAGGGTGGAAGGTTATTAATATGGTCAATCTCATGCAGGAGAGAGAAACATAAACCTTGAGCCTTGAAGTTAATTACTCCAGAAAAGGTTAGTCACATTATGGTTAAACAATGCCATAAACTGTCCCACACAAATTTCTGTCAACTCCATGGTCTGTTTCTGTTCTTACACAAGAACAGGTTTCTGATGCTTATTTTACTATACCTTACATCAGCTCTGCACAGCAACTGTGGTGAGGGGCACCAGCCATGCCGGATGGAGATAACCTAGACTTGCTCGTGCCAAAATGCACAACAGCCAGGCTGAGGCCGGCTGAATTGTTACCCTGTTTATGTCTGTCTGGATCAGACCCTGGAGCACCAGCCTTCTCCAAGAGCAACTTCTGAAGGCAGAACACATTGGCTACTCTTGAACCTAACAGGAGATTCCCAGGCATGGTAATTCAGTCATCAATACTGTTACAGTGTCAGAGTGTTCCTTGGCACCCTTTCGGACTAGGACACGTGGAACATTCCTGAACAATTCCTGAGTACAGGCAGGATTCAGCCTGAGGAAAACATCATTTTTCATGCAGGTTTGGATGTGGTCCTCCTGTTCTGCAAGCTAAGATAGCTTTATAGTGCAGACATGGCCATGCCAATAGTTTTAGGGACCAGCCATGACAGACATAACGCTGTTCATTTTATTAGTACAGCTCTCTATATATAGCTGGTAAGCACAGAACCTTGTAGATATAAAAATGGAAGACTTACTGAGAATGAAAAACTGCTAAGCAATATTGGCATTTGGAGTGAGGTCAAGGTGAGAGATTTGCAGCACAGGAGTAGTACGGAGGTGAAGCAGCTTGTGGATATTAAGGCAAGGTCACCAGCAATCTTGGAAGCCTGTAATTAGAGCAGGGGACAACAACATGCTGTGAGAGACTTGACAAAATTAAAATGAAGGAATGTAATCATTAACATGCAAATTCAGGACTCAACTGGAGCAAAGAAACCAAAACAGTCAACGCTTGTCTATATCCACACAGGCTTGCACAGGAGAAGGAACATGAGCACCGGAGAGCACTGAGTATTTATGGTGACCAAAATAGGAAAGTGCTTCTGAACAGGCAGGCATGGGGAGAGCCGGTGGCTTCTGATGACACCAAGTCTTCCTCAGGAGCTGTGCAGGGCAGGTCCAGGCTGAACAATGCTTTCTCTCTCTTTTACAGCTCTTTCAAACCAGACCCACCTCCCACCCAGTAACTTGAGGATGGGGGAAGGAGATCTATTACTTCATCCTCATGTATGTTGCAGCTTTGCTGCCTCCTACACTTCATCTGCCACTGCTTTAATCTGCCCACTCTCCCACTTTCACATGGCTCTTTTACAGCTCTACGTCAGGAAGACATTCCTTCATCACCTGCATGCCTCACTTTGCCAAGGTCACTTTCTCACATGCCAGCAACCGTTCCTTCTCCCCACAGCATCTTCAGACACTCTTTTCATTAGTCATTTAATCAACCAATCATTTTCCATGTTTATGTTATCCTCTGAGGATTTTTTATTTTCCAAGTTACTTTTCTCTGGTGCTTTACTAGGCTATAAAATGTTTAGCTCTCTCCAAAGCTCAACATGAGAATTAGATGTGAATGGGTGAGCCTGTAAGCTCTCAGACAATGCTCTCAAGACAATCAGAAGTTTATATCATTAGAAACATGGCATCTGTGTTCCATTTATCTGGAAATTACTGAGTAGTTCTGTGTGGCTTGAAGACACTTCAAGAATTTAGAAAATACAGAGTAAGTATATCTGAAGCAGGTTTCAGGCACTGAGATTTTTAGTAATAAACTAATAAAGAAATGAGGATGTTGTGCATTGTTAGGTGGACTAATATGAAGAATACTACCTTAAAAAAAATCTTTTCATAGCATCCAGACTGAATCTTTTTAACTGCAGAGTAAGCAAAAATTATTCTGATTTTTCCTTGCACTTCCTAAACGAACAAAGAGATCATTATCTTTAACAGCGCCCTTTCACATAATGAAAGATTTCTCATGTTCCCTACTCAGACTTTCGGTTTTTAGATTAAACACAGCCAGTGCTCTGAAACTTTCTTCATTTCCTAAGCCTCATGTCCCCTTTGCTGCCCTCTGAATTCTCTCCAGCGAGCCCACATTTCCAGTCAAGGACAATGCCTGAAAGTAGGTGCAGTATTTCAGCCAGTCTCACCCCTGCCAAGAGAGAAGTGTAATTAATCCCCATTTTACAAATAATGCTGCTGTTCAGACTTTTTCTTAAACGGCATATTTCCCTTTGGTACATAACAGAATTACACTGTAACCCAATATCCTTTTCTTTCCAATACAGCCTGAGGAATTTGTTAGGATTCTGCCACCTGGCCAGCTGCTCCCTACCTCCATTTCACATTTAATTTCTCGTCCACAAGAGCAGCATTTTGTGCTATTCATTACTTTTGTTTAAGGTGTGAGGGAAATGCCCTGCTTTTTACTCCACTTAGGAACAGCCCACAGTTCTCATGCTTTACTTCAGGCCCCTTGCTTTTTGCAATATCTCATCACTGCGTGAGTTCATCCCCAGAAGAAGACGCATGCTGCGACACTCGTGTAATAAAACAGTTCTGAAGAGCAAACTCCTTGCTGTCATGACGTTCATTTTTATTGCCAGCCACAGCATATTGGGAAAAAGACACACTCAGCCTCCATGTGGGTGATGCAGATGGTAAAACCTGAAAAGGAAACTGGAAGAAACTGGTATGATTGTTATTACAAGACAAAGACAAACGTGAGACAGACCAAATGGCTACAGCAGGCATACATATAAGGTGTCCAGGATCTTGTCCAGGAAGTTGACACGAAACAGATTATATGGCATTAAAAATTAATAAATAAAGCTTACGTCAGGTATCATACTGCCTAAGCAGTCTGGGAATCGATGGAGGAAAACTAGCCTTTCGCCACATCCAGGAGATGAACAACTTTGCTCTGGTGATCTCAGGGAAGAAAACTCAAAATTTGAAGGCTTTCTGAGGAATAAGATGTTCAAGCCAACAGCCTGAGCTCACTCTGGGTACCTACAAAACCAAAAGGGTCGTGGAGCACACAAGTTACTTGCTGCCCACCTGGAAATTCATGTACGTGGCAAGGCAGTCTCAGGTGTGTCTCCCCGAAAACTGCATGGCTATAGCCATAGCCTGAGGTAGGAAAAGATCTGCACCTACAAAAATGTTCACACCATCTGTTACAGTTTTGAGTATACTCAGGTCTCCAGTTAAGAGACTTTATGTTCTTTTGTTGTACACCCTCCAGTTCTTCTTCATTTACTATTTACCATCTTTGTGCTATCTCCCCTTGACAGCATTGTAGTCAGCTTGTCCAAATCTGTCCTGCAATTTTCTACACATTTTCAAAGCCATTCTGAAAGAGAAGAAAGGTAAAGCCAAGGCATTTCATTCATTTCTAACCTGTTACAGCAAACTCCTCTAGAAAAGACACCTTTTAAATATCTCTACCAGTCATCAAATGAGCTTTTCTCCCTGAGGTATTTCTCTTTCTGTGCTTGTTTGCAAATATGGCACCAGTGTGGCACTGACATATGCTTGGTTTCCACACAAAATAATCCCACTGAACCCCACAGGTGACATTCAGTCCCATTACAGTAAAGACAGACCTGTCTCCATTGAGTCACCGGGGTACAGCATTTCACCAATATGACTATGTCAGTACAATTAAGCTAAGCACAAGAGCTTGCTGATACAGCAGCTATTCTAGTTAAGGTTTGAGGATATTTTATACGTAATTAGGAAGAAAAATGATAGATGTGTACAGTACTATATAATACTCTCTGAACAGTGTTAAAGCTATTCAAATGCAGAAAAAAATAACAACATTATGCAGAATTACTTTGATGAATTGGTTATGTTTTTAACAAATCGGTGTTATTTTACGTAAGCTGCAATGACCCCTTTGAACAGCAGAGGACGTGTAGTTACCCCAATTTGTCCTTTGAATGGTATCCAGAGGGAAGAACAGTGGGAACAGTGAGGAAACTCAGCCTGGGGACTGGCAGAGAGAAAGGCCCTTTTGTGCAGCGGCAGAAGCAGAATCCCACACACTCACTTTTCACACGCGGACAAAGGAGGAAGGGGAATATTTACCTCTCCTGTTTTTTCTACTTTTTTTCCAAGGTCTGCATCACAAAATCCCTCCCAGGCAAGTAGTGAGCAAGGAGGAAGCATCCTGTGTGCAGAGGCCCAGCCTGGAACATTAGCAATATCACTTACCGCAAACCCAGCACAGCAAGAGAAACTGCTGTGAAAGGATGCTGCAGAGAGGCCAGAGAACTGTGTAAGGAAATAACAAATGCAGCTGCTGCTTTAATCATTGCACCAAGTTTCCAACGATGAGCTTGATTTGCCACGCTGCTGAAGCAATGTGGGATGCCAGAGAAACTCATGGTAGTCAATGGAGAATCTGGGGTTAATTAAAGCTGAAGTAAAAACAGCACCACAAAGCTAAATGTGAGTCTAATCCTGCACACCACACTGTGCTGTTGCTGCATTTTTACTTTACTTGTTAAACAAGACAGATGCACAGTGGCAATTTGGCTTCTTTGCTGAGAAGAATGCAAATTCTAGGAGATCAGAGAGACAGCAACAGACATCACTGCCCACAGTGATGGTGGCCCACAGCTGAGCAAGAACCAGCCGTGTTGGGTTTTATCCCTGATGCTGAAGCTCTCAAGCCTTTTGCATTAAAACCCTGCTGCAGAAACAATTTAACAATACTGGGAGCAGCCACCAGAGGCTGAACATGTCTGCAGCAAACCGCTGTGTCCAGGACTTCTTGTGTCCCATCTCTTGTGCCCTGTATCGCTCAGCATCACCACACCACGTGACTGGAGCGGACAAGACTGCCTGAAGGGTCTAGGACAACATGGTTTTAAACTTCTTAAAGTACAACAGGCACTAGGAGGGGTCTTTAGTGACGACACTATTAAGAAAGGGTATGGCAGCACAACTGCCACAGATTTTAAAGGGATAGAGGCAGTCTTACATTGAAAATAGTCATTTTAGGCAGCTAATACAAGGGATGAATGTGCACTGTAAATCCCAGTAAGCTGGAGCACTTCTGTTCCAGAGACAAGATTTGGGACAAACTCCAGTTTTGTGCTCACTGCCACCCAAGCATGCCAACCATTGCTATGATCTTAAAGGTCTCTTCCAACCTGAATGATTCTATGATCCTGTGAAGCTAATTCATCAGCATCAGCCTTTTTTCCAGGCACACTCAAAGTACTTATCTCCATTGCATTGCAGACTGAGTCTAAGTGTCCTGAGAACCTGAATACCCCCTTGGGCACAACTGGAAAAGTACAACACTATTGTACAGCTCCACATTTACGTTATCTCCATGTGCCATCCAAATCTACCAACTAGGCCTATCATACTTACAAGGTCTCATTCAGCCAGACCTCTCAGCACATCCTTTTTGCATCAGGATCTGCACAAAATGCAGAGAGAGATTAGTCCTGTACATCAGAGGCAACTTGTCAGAGCTTTAATGTAAACAAGGTAAAAACAGCTTAAACCCTTACCTCCGCCCAAGGAAATGTCAGCTCTTATCAAATCCCCTGGATACAACCATCAGTCTACAAGCTTTTCTAAATGCCTTTATCAGTCTTTTCTCTGCAAACTGCTGTATATGGCATCAAATAATGAAGCATCTGATGGACTGCAACAGGGAAATAATTCTATAGGCTACTCTGGGGAGTAGTCATTGGAGTCAGCTGTTAGCAAACCCTTCAGGATCTTTTAAAAATGACCTGGAGTATTGGCATATCTAAGCATTTGATTACTTAAACTGTAACATTTTATTCATACCAGCTTTCCTAGTTAGCTCTACCATGAAGCCTCCTAAATGAGATGCAGCTTATGCTGGCAGAAAACATCATCTTCTTAACCGCAACACTGCACCTTTTCCCCTGACCAGAATCGATCATACAAGCAAATCAACATTCTGCCAATTTAACTCAATCTATACCAGGCCATTCTCTCAATCAGCTGTCTCACATATGAAGACCACAGTGCTTCAGAGACACACCACACCCATGTTGCCTTTGTATGAAGCATGAGTCCAGCCAAGTTAAAGCCCAGCTGGATGGATAGGAAGAATCAGAGTTCTCCTAGGAAGGACAACACCATCTAGTATGTGCTTAGTAGGGGTCATGACTTCACCGTGAAGAAAGATGAGAGAGGTGGAGGTGGTTGGGAGGCGTTCAGGGGTTTCCCACGCAGCAGGGAACCACAGCCTTCTTGCAGAACTGGGTTCTTTTGGCATGACTATAAAAGCTGATCTGCTTCACATATAGCCCAGAGAGTGGAAACAGTGTGGAGAGCCAGCAGACTTGGCATCAGAGGTTTCCTCCATCCTGTAAATAGTATGTAGAGCTGTAACAAGGGCCATGAGTCCCTTTTTTACCATGCAACTGAACACGTCCCCCCAGTCAAAGTCTCTGCGGCTGCAACCTACTCCCGCTCCCTGCCTGCTCCCCTCAGGCTCCCCACCGGAGCTGACAGGGGTAGCACTCTGGGCAGTTAAGTGAAGCCATGAGGAGCAAGAGGAGGGGAGGAGCATACCAGCTCCCAGCCCCTCTCCCTGCTCATGGCAGGCTGCTGGAGAGGTCGTCCTGGTGGCAGCAGGGGTATCTGGCAATTACTTCAATTCTGGATTTAAGCGCTTTGGATATACTGGAGGTAAGAGATAGGACAGGTTAGACACCCTCCTCCCACACAACTTCTGTGTTACGCCATCAGTGGTTCTAAATCTAGATTTAATCTGCAACGGATAACGCTCTATGCTGTTTTGCCCAGGCATCCAAAATGACAAACTCTTTCAGATCTTCAAAATGGTGAAAACCAAACCATTTATATTTTTGTAAGCATTTCAGTCTTTCCTCCACATCCTGATCCAATACCACAAAATACAACTGGTGTGCCTTCTCTTGATGCAACAACCAACTTCAAGGAAGCACAACAGCTAAGAGCAAACCAAATATGTGGCCAGGGGAGGTGTTTGAACAGGAGCTGAGCACAGCTCTCAAACACTCAGACTGTAAACCTTTCATCCATCACTCTCAAGCCTCTGCTTTGTTTATGCTAGTAGGAATTAGTAGAGTAGCACTTAGCAATGCTAGAAAAGGAAACTGAAGGCTGGGTGTGGGAACAGGCCTTCTGTCTGAGCACATTTCTTACCTTCCCTCGATGCTTATGTTCCAGTCATGTGTCATCTACCACGAGAGATCATTATCCCCCTTGCCTGTCCCGGCCCCTCTGCAGTGCCAATATCACTTCAGTATTTGTCATCCAACCCACGAGTTCACATGTTTATGCACATCTCAGTTGTCTTTTGCTTTACTATTAGTTGCTTCATTTAGATTTATATGCCACTTACCAGCAGTGAGGCAAATAGCTTTGCTCCCTTCCACAATAATTTCTGGAAGAACTTGATTTTTAAACAGCTGGAGGAACATTCAGCAAAAGACTCAGAATACTGTTTCTTTATCCTGGGATATTTTTGACTGATTTTTCCCCATCTTTTTCCCTATCTCCAATACAGTTCCACCAATGCTTGGACACCAGTGCTTGTTATCCACACATACTGTGTTTGCTATGGTCAGACAGACAACCTAACTTAAAATTCTGCCACCAGTGCTTTAAGTTCTGTCTCACATGAATTTTTCTGAGCTGGGTTAGCAAGCACAGTATGTACAGTCCCAGAGGTCTCTTGGAGCTCTCTGGGCTAGATACCAAATCCCTCTATCATCACCATAATTCCACCAGTGATTGTAACCATAGGATATTTTATTTTAAAATATCTTGAAGTACGTGCTGCCACTGTCACCTAGGAGATGCTGAATGAGTAGGAGTTTAGTCACAAACAGTTTTGAACAGTGCTGTTTTGCAGGATGAATCAACTGTTCCTTTCTTTAGCTGGGAAGCTGTCCGCGCGACTATTGTAAAATAAAACATCAGAAATATTTTCTCCTGAGAACATAGCTGCTTACAACTGTGCTCACATCTGGCGCTTTAAAAAGCATAGTAAAAGGAGGTGGGTAGAAGCAGAAAAGAGAAGTGTGCAAGATGGAGAAGTAACACAGAGGCTAAGGAAATTACTGAAATCCCAGTTACTTAACAACAGACATAGAAGTGAAATTTATGGTTCTTTATATATAATTATGTAAGCTATTACCATGGATGCTGTGCCCATAAAAACACCAGTGAATATAACAGAAAGAAAAATGTCTTGTGTGTGTAGTCTGCCTAGATACAATCTCTTGGCAGGGGGTGGTAGCCTTTAAAACAAGGGATTTTATAACCTTAAAAAAAGGTCGTATGAAAAGTGCTTGCTTTTCCAAACAGAATAAAAAGGTGGAGGGAAAACAGAGCCTGCAGGCTTAGCTTTGCGTGTCAACACAAACATTGCCCTGCAGACAAATCTTTGTCTACTGCCCCTTCATTAAAGGAGCTGTCCCAGGGTCTCCTTAGATCAAAGAGAGAAACAAAGAAAAAGAAAACTATATGGGGAGAGCGAAAACAATAAGGTCTCTGTTTCTTTCATGAAATTTACTGGGGGAACCAGCGTTTTACTGCAGAGCCACAGGCCTTTTCTATTTACAAATTCAAAGCCCAGTGCTAAACTTCTGAAGATGCTTGTGCCAGGTTCTGTTTCCAATTACCTGCACTCTGTGTGGTTTCCTAAGCGGGGTTTCTGCTGAAACCATAATCAGTCTAAAGTAAGTAATATCCACAACTGCTGGCTTAGATGAACAGGCCACGTTCCACGTCTCCTGCAGCCCCATCCTGCCTGCAGGAAAATGCCTTCTTTACTATGAAAAGAACCCAGCTAAGCCTAGATGTACTTGGCTTTAATTCAGATGTCAGCCAACATCCCAGGAGAAAATTGGCAAGTGGACATGAGGAGAAACTGAAAATAAGTGTTCTTTCCGTAACACCTCTTTGTGGGCTTTTGCTCCTCCTAAACAGCTTGCAATGGTGAATGCAAGAGGCATGCTTGACCAACCAGACCTAACAATTGGCCCTGTTTGCTAAAAACCAGTATCTGTAGAGGATTTCCAGCTTAGATACCTCCGTGCTTCCAGTTTTGAAGGGAAGGGGAAGCTGTCTGCAGAAGGGCTGCAGGCAGCAGCTGTTCCGGTAAGCAGGCTGTGCTCTTGAAACGGAGCAAAGCACCCTTGCCAGCTAGTTTGGATGAGGAGAGAGTTGCCACATTTCTGAGGGGAACCGATGAGAGGCGCCTCATAGTTTGTTCTGAAATTTTAAACCAGAGATGCTGTGGCTATCACCAGCTGGCTGGCAGAAGCAAGAACTGGCTGTTCAGTGAACTACACCACCAAGAATGTTTAAAAGGTCTTGACACAGGGATGGCTAGTGCATTTTAAATATCCTTACAATCTCAGATCCTTACAAGTGAACGTGGAAAGACAATGGTAAAAGAGGCCCAACAAGCAGATTTTGAGGAAGCACAAATCAGCATCGTTCTCTTGACTTCATGTATCCAGATTTGCAGCCCTTGACCAGACCTATGACATCTAATGCAACCCTTTCCAGGGAATGTGTTTGGTTGTTTTATTCCCTCTAATATTAGGGGATTTAATTTTATTACATTTTTTTTTCTCCTAACAGAATTCTAAATTCTCTGAAGTTCACAGAAAGAAACACTTCAATCCTGTAATGAGATTTTACCTTTTTAGAACTTCATCTGCAAGAGAAAAAAAGGGAGGTCCTATCTGTTTGAATTCACACAAAGGACTCTAATGACCTGTTCAGTGCTTTTGACTGTTGGAATTAAGACAAAGATATTGTCAGCCACAGAATCTTAAAAAGGTGAAGTTAAAAAGTTAAAAATTGAACATTTTAAACCTTAATTATGTGCAGACTGCAAAGGACTGAATGTCATTTCAGATAAAGGGAGCAGATCAGAGGGCGGGAGCACCTCTCCCATGAAGGCTGAGAATGTTGGGACTGTTCAGCCTGGAGAAGAGAAGGCTCTGGGGACACCTCATAGCAGCCTGCCAGTGCCTAAAGGGGGCCTACAAGAAAGCTGGAGAGGAACTTTTTACAGAGGCATGCAGTGATAGGATGAGGGGAAATGGCTTTACTGAGAGAGGTTAGACTTAGATTAGATATTAGGAAGAAATTCTTTACTGTGAGGATGACAATACACTGGCACAGGTTGCCCAGAGAAGCTGTGGATGCCCCATCCCTGGAAGTGTTCAAGGCCAGGCTGGATGGGGCTTTGAGCAACCTGGTCTAGTGGAAGGTGTCCCTGCCCATGGCAGGGGGGTGGAACTAGATGGTCTTTAAGGTCCCTTCCAACCCAAAGGGTTCTATGATTCTGTGATTTTTTACAATGATTAATGGCATAAACGGTGATGCTTTTTTTCAGTACAAATCTTAATAAAATCTTCCTCTTACCTGAAGGTAATGGCACGGCCTCAAGGAAGGTTTGATTTCCTGATGAACCAGAGGCTTATCTAAGTTTAGTGATGATTTGCGATAAGCTTCTTTAGCCTGACTTACTGTAAGCGTGGACCAAGAACTCCTTTTCATGTATTTACCATCAGGGGTCATTGCTAGCCCTTCACAAGCCGAACATTTCACATCATTGTTGCTTTTGGAAGTCTTCAATGAGAGATCCCCAAAATGCCCCTGGAGTGCCTCAGCAGCAGTACTACCATTCTTGAAGTGTGTGTGTCTGTGTATTCACTCACCTGGTTCCTCTGCCACAGCATCTATGCACCTGCAGCAAGGCAGGCGTCCCACTGCCTTTTCACAGCCCAGGAGCATCTTGGCTTCAGGGGCAGAGTATGCTGCAAAATGTCACAGATAGGGACCAAAGCAGGAACAGTTTCACTCCACCTTTTTTTTTTCTGTTCAGCTCCACAAGAAGAAAATACTCTGTTCACATGGAGCAAATGCAGTTAAAAAAAATGAAACAGTAAAATAACGCACTTTGCAGTATTAGCCAATTTTCACAAAGTGCTTTACTTATGCAAAAAAATGAATTAATTTCCAATACCTGATGGGATGAATCATCTTTTTCTCCCTCCTCACTTGCACTTTTCAGAGAAAACTGAAGCTTAAACAGCGTTTTCCCAGTAACAGATGGAAGTTTATGGCAGAACCAAAAATAAAGCTAGGTGTTCCTAATGCTTGTATTTCCTATTGTGAGAGCAGCAGAAACTAACCATAATTCCATTGTTCAGTCATTGCTCATACAATTATCTGCCTTTTTCCTTTTCAGGCTGAGCATGTGCAAGCATATGTAGGAGTCAGGAAAAAAAACTTGAACAGGGAACTGTTTCCCGGGTAATCTGCACCTACGATTTCTTGCTGCTGAGAATGCATCACTTGAGCCTTCTTTCTGTGCCTGCGCTCTCTCCCCCTGCCGCTGCCATCAGCCACAGCACAACGCAGGGAGTCTTTGCGCAGCTCTGTGGAACACGAACTGCTGTGGTCACTCAGCTGGCTGGGCTCACTTGCCTTTTTTAGTGCCCTCAGAAAGCAAGATAACTTCAAAAAAAGTGACCCTATTGCCTCGACCTGTTCTCATTCAAACTGCACATGAGGAAGCCCTGGGACTGATAAGGAAACCAACAGTACATTCCAGCTGCTTCAAATACAGTAGCAACGTCCAGAGTAGCCAATGCAAATACTGGATTTTTTTCACTGTCCTTTCAAAAATAACTTCTTTTACAAGTTCTTTTTTACCACATGTAAGCTGAGCTATTTTCTTGGCTCTTGGGAATGAAGGGCAACCTTGTAATTTGAGTAAGAGGAAGCCTGGAACTGTGCTTTCCCCAGAGACCTACAAATGAGCAACAACTGAGCCTCTGCACCTCTGGTTCTTGGGAGGGGGAATCCACAGCTTCACTCCTGCCTGTGGGCACTGAGCCAGGCAGCCTGGTCAGGAAAGCAGTGGGAGCCAGAACAAATTCTGCTCCCCATGTCCTTCCAGTCATTGCTTACAACAGGGAGTATGAAGCAAGCAGGCTCTGCTGCTTCCTCTTCTTGGCTGGAAGCACAATGCCTGCCCCTTTCTAGACTGGGATAAAAGCATGCTATCAGCATATATAGCGATACATATACTGATACACACCTATACACCGACAACCTGCTTGAAAAGTCTAACAGAGCAATGACAGCAAGCACCTTGAGTTGAATGGCAAGCTGTCCTCCTTGCCATTAGTACGTCAGTCAGCTGAGTAACAGACAGCCACTGCTTGTACGGACTGGGTTTTTCAAACAAACCTTACATATATCAATACGCACTGTCTTCATACCTTTATACAACAACTCTGTCAAAGGCAAACCAGAGTTGGACATAGCTAGAATCTACATTTAAAATAACACTTGATTAATTGAAGCAGTGCTTAACAAGGAGATACAAAGGAAGTTGCTGATGAATTAAGGGGTTTCATTCAATTTTTTTTCCATTAGGATTTTGACACTTTTTTGGTTTTAGGATGGGGTGATACGAGTACTGCATCACCAAGGTATGCTATCAAATCACAGTCAGAACCAGTATTTGCTTTCAAAAGATACGTAGGAGCACAGAACTAGAGTAAGAACGCAAAGGAAAAAGGTTCGGCTTCTCTTAATTAGCCTGTGGAAGTTCCCACACAGCACTGCTCCCAGTCCAGGAAATCTCTCATGGATCTGCATGACTTTGAGTTTTCCTAATGATTTAAATCATATTTTTAAGAGGACTGCCGGCCTAGAACTTCATTATGATCTAAAAGACCGGCAATGATGGCAAAAATTGTCTTACTTGCATTCCCTAATGTTATTATTAATCTCAGATTTTGTTTCTCTAATTCTAATCAAGATTCAGAATTTTCTTTAATTAGAAAAATATGGGAGAGACATATAATCCATCACTGCAGATGACAGATTCATTTGCTGATGTAGAATGGGTAAAAATTGCAATTTGCTACTCACAAACTCTGCAATGATTTTTCACATGTGCAAAGAACTGCAAAGCAGCAGAGGAGGAAAAAAAGCCACCAAAAACCCCCTTCACCTGTAATGCACTAACAAGCTGTCAATAAATTAGGCCGTGACCACTGATACAATGGTTTCTAAATGATGTGGGAATTAATTCTGCAGCAGTTCGCGCTCTTGCTTCATTCCTCAGAGGCCTCCTACCTGGTCAATACTTCAATCCTGCAGTTACTTTTCCTGTAGCTACAGTCCACAGTGACTAAAAGCACGGGTAAGCTTAACAAAAGGTGCAGAACTCTCTTACCTTAAGTCTGCATCAAAATTAATTGCTCACAACTTCATTTCCTTAGGAAGCAAACAGCTTGTGGTTTATCATATCCTTCTGCCAAGAAGAAGGATTAAGTCTTCCCCACTTCATCTAGAAACTCAGGGATTTATTAAGGGAAAAAATTAGCAGGGTAGGGAAGGAAAGTCTGCCTTCTGAGGAAAGGAAAAGGAGTTTCATTGGTTTCCAGCAGGTAATTTTTACATATTCACAGACCCCCTGTATGAACTCTTGGAACGTTCAAGAAGAGAGAGAAATATATGCAACCTGCAAAGAACAAAACAAAACAAAAAGGATGGGTGGGAGGGAGAGGATGACATGATAAAAAAGCGAAAGGAGAAAAATAGAAAGAATAAAGACACAGGAAATAAATAAAAAGGGGGAGGAGAGAAAGACATCACCTTCAAAACTCTCCGTGCATAAGCTGCTCACTGGGCACTTCATCAAGAACCGGTGTGCCAGAGAGAGCACAGCAACGAAGGGCTCGGCACGAGGCCGCCAGGCATATATATATATATATATATATATATATTGCTTCCTCTCTCATTCCCAAGGGCTTCTTACCAAGACAGCTGTCATTCAGAGGATACTCCCTCAGCTCCTTTCTGTTGCTGCTTACTGCTGGAGCGACCTGCCAAGCAGGTGTCACTGCTGTGTCAGGCCATGATTCCTTCCTTCCACAGCTGAGCTTCCTCACTACTGGTTGCTCCCGGTAATATTTATGAGATGCAGATGCTCTTCACGCTCCTTTCAGAAGGAAGCCTGCAGGTACTGCCACAGCTGAGTAATAAGTACCTATTGCTCTCCTGACCTACTTTTAGCCACATAGTTTTACTTAGACTGTGAATTCTTTCTCTTCTGTTTACAGATGCCTAGACAGCACACCCCTGGAACAGGAACGGGGTTTGTTTCTAGGCACAGTTCCAGGATTAATAGTTACTCATTTGAGCTACCTTTGAACCCACCCAGAAGGGGTACATCTGTCCGTAGGCTGTAAACTCATGTTTGGTGACACTGTTATTTTGTGCACTCGATAATTACTCGGTATGACATGGGAGTTCCCAGGTATACCTGACTTCCCTGCTTGTGCAGCCTAAGAACTGAAGCAGATTTAGCTTTCCAGCAAGACCTCTGTGCCTTCAGGGGAGTACAAGTCAATACCATCTGCCTCCAGATGTTTTCGTACACAATCTTTTGTAATTTTTGAAGTCCAATACATGGACACAAGTGATGATAAAAACATGCACTGTACCTGGAAAGAGATGATAACAGGGGGTCCTCAGTATCCAAATCAAGAAGACTTTGGAACCTGAATCCTTTGTGCTACAACTGGTGGTTTCAGGGTTTCAGAACTGGAAAATTAATCCTGTGACATGGCACAAATTATTGGACCCAGCTACATCATTTACCAGACTGTGGATACACCTGAAGCTTGAGCCTGGGGCCCCAGCATGGAGAGATGTACGTGCAAAATGTTCAGTGAGCCAAGCAGGAGTATATACACCTGAGACAAAGTTTCATTTGCACTAAGCTCCCCAATACCTACTTTACAGAACAGAGAAAAATGGCAGAGTTAAAAAGTTTATGTTCTAGTAAAACTAAAAAAAACCAAAACAAAAAAACACCACACATTGAAGTTAGTGATTGCCTGAGTCTTATTCTATCAGAGCTTTTCTTTCTCTTTCCCAAGGAAGGTCCCTAGTAAATTACAACAGACTGAAAACTCTGGGGCTGAATGGAGTAATTTTTCTGGCAATCCAAGAGGTTTGATTGAGTTATTCCAGGTTTACCCTGGTTTAACAAGTAGCAGAATTTGGCTGTTCTGAAGAAAATGTAAGAAAGCTGGAAGAGGTAGACCTTGCCTATTGGGCAACTAAGGAAATAATGGAAATGACACCAAGTCCAACCCCACCTAGTCCCCCTATTAACCTTGGAGTTTTCAAACAGCTTATATGACTTCATTTCCAGGAAACTCTCCGATGAGAAAATAAGTAGGAGACAAAGTATGAAATTCAAGTTGTGTTTCATTCTGCTTTTACTTGCATTGCTGTAAATCTACTCCAGCCAACAACCTGACGTGTGATGTAAGATAGGAGAGTATCCTGGGAAAATCTACAAGTAACTTTTATAAATAAATAATGTACTTCAACGTGCTGACAAGGGGGAAAAAAAAGGGAAATAAAACTAACTGTCTGAATTGAAGCTTATGCTAATCTCCTGTTAGGGAAGTGCTTTCACTGCAGAATATTTCATGTTCCTAATACCCAGGGCACTGTGAAATGAAAATATTCCCTTTTGCTTAGCCTTAGAAACATTTCCTAAACATTTTACCTTTGTGATAATCCATATAATTTTATCTTTGCTTTATAAAAACAAATATCATATTGTTTACTGATTGGATGGATGACAACCAAAAAACACCAATTACCCAGAAATCCCTAAGGGGCAGCATAAGCTTTTTGTATGTATTTTATTACACCATAAGTTGGAGTACATAAAAAGCTTTACCTATATATACTTCAAAAATGGAACTGTTAATACATCAGTTACACATGAATTGTGAACACTGTCTAAAGCATTTGCATTAGTTAATCTATTGTAAGTGGCAGCATCAACATTGCTATTTCAGAATTTCACAAATTTGCCCAAAGTTTATCCAGTAAGACTTAAAAGCAAAGCACGAGACTCCTGCAAGAAAGTAGCTTATTAAACACTGTGGTTGTTTAAGATGTATTGCAGGTGCAAAATGGTAAGACTGACAATGTAACTGGTAAAAATTTGGGCTGTTTAAGAAATATTTGAAAAAAATTGGTGCTGTAGTCATCACTGCCTCAATTACCAACACTGGTTTCTCTTCCCTGCTATTTGTTTGGTTCACCTGGATATATAGCAGGTATTTTTGACTCCCAGTTCTTTTGTTTCCTATCCCTCTGCCTCACACTCCCATTTCTTCCCATTCAGTAATTTCAAAATAGCCTGCTGTCATAGTTTAACACCAGCCAGCAACTAAGCGCTGCCCAGCCACCTGCTCACTCCCCCGTGGTGGGATAGGGGAGAGAATCAGAAGGGTAAAAGTGAGGAAACTCACGGTTGAGAGAAAGGCAGTTTAATAGGTAAAGCAAAAGCTGCACACACAAGCAAAGCAGAACAAGGGATTCATTCTCCACTTCCCACCAGCAGGCAGGTATTCAGCCATCCCCAGGGAAGCAGGGCTGCATCACACGTAACGGTTACTTGGGAAGACAAACACCATCGCTCTGAATGTTCCCCCCCCCCTTCCTCCTTCCCCCAGCTTTATATGCTGAGCATGATGTCATATGGTCTGGGATATCCCTGGGGTCAGCTGGGGTCGGCTGTCCCGGCTGTGCCCCCTCCCAGCTCCTTGTGCACCCCCAGCCTGCTGGCTGGTGGGGTGGGGTGAGAGGCAGAAAAGGCCTTGAGGCTGTGCAAGCGCTGCTCAGCAATAACAAAAACATCCCTGTCTTATCAACACTTTTGGTCACAAATCCAAAACCTACCCCATACTAGCTACTATGATGAAAATTAACTCTATCCCAGCCAAAACCAGCACACCTGCTGATTCCTAATACTGATGGGTTCATTCCAGCAGCTCTCAGCATTCAGTAGGCCAAAACAAATGAAAGGTGTGTGATTATCTATTGAGTGCACAATTTTACTGAGCTTTTGTGTCAATCTCTGCTTCTAGTAGCAGTAATTACTATTACTACAGTGGAACTATTACTACAAAAGCATTAAATTATCTCAGAGTAGGAGCTGAGGCAGTAAATATTCTTAAAAACATACATTGCTACAATAGTACTCAGGCTCATACTGCTAATAGCTACACAGAGATGTTCTGTTAAATCCAGCATGAATCTGGTGCACAGAATAATCCCAGACAAAAAAAAGAATTTCTCCTTCCTGTGCTTTCTTAAGTTTCCCAGGAGCAATGCCACTGAAAAAAAAAGGCCCAAAGATACAATTCTGTCTAAGTCTTCTGGGTTCATTCAGGTAGAAAGTACTACATGTCAGTCTAGACACAAAGCAAATCACCCCAGCACCACTGTTAAGCTTTGTGATAATGAAGGGTAACACATCTATGGAGCTGTCAATGGAATGGACACCGTAATGCAGGAAAAAGCAATAGGCCACTCATGAATAGCAAAGAACAGGATACAACACTCTGAGAGCCAATCAAACAGCACAGGAGAATTACAGCTTTCATGTGAATAATTTATTCTTTTACCACTTCAAATTTTACCAGGTACTTATTTACAAAGAATTTTTTTTGTGGACAGAATTTACATCTGCTACTGCACAATTTTATTCATTAACAGACTATGATTAGCATCCTTCCCATGTTGCTTAACGGTGCCTGTTCTGATCAAGTAGGGTTATTCTTTTGCCAATTATTTCTTTGACTTAGTTTCCAAGTGTAAATACAATTTGTACACATGTCTTTGCTGCAATTAAGATTTCTTTTATGGAACCAGTTAATAGATTGAAATAGTAAGGTTCCATCTATTATTAGCATTTACTAAGAAGGCTTGTTTCTTTACTGAAGCAGGGATTTAGTTTTAGATGCAATGAAGGCTTTAGGCATTTGCATATTAGGCACTGCAATGCCTCTCTACCAAGGCGTCACCCCTGAGAAGAATCTGAATTATGTGCTTGGCCTCCCAGTACAGTGCACGGAGTCCCTCATCTCACACTGGCAATCCAAAACACAAAGCCTGTCTGGAAAAGCTTTCCACAGAAGAAAACTTGTTCAATTGCACCAACATGCACTAAACGTGTCCTGAATTACCCATCCAGGAGCTGGAACCTGGAATCTACCAGAACGCAGTGTGCAGGAGCCCGCGTGTGCTTTTGGAAGGATTTGCATGAGGTTCATTCCTGACAAAGAGCTGCAGGACGTGGTCCTGATACTCTTCTTCTAAACAGTCATCTAGATTTCAGAACACACACACATGAAGTGGGAGGCCTGAGTTCAGTCCTTACTCAGCTTAAGGGAATTCAAGCCAACATCCTCTAGCAGATGACCTTGAAAACAGGATTACTCTTAGAGAGGAAGAAGCAGAAAAATTATCTCCTGCACATCCTATTAAAAGTGGGAGAAGGGGACTGTGAGATTCATGGAGAAGTAAGACAGCAGAGAGAACTATGTCTCTCCAGCTAGTCTCAGATCACTTAGTGAGGATGAGGGTTTGAATTCACCTACCTGGATAATTTCTGAGATTTTTAGCCAAATAATGTATAATACAAAACACATAAATATTTAGACATCCGGGATTAGCTCCAAGAGGTCCTTCAATCCATTGCCAGTCAGGCAGCCAGAGATGCAGACTGAATCCTCGAAGGCTAAGAAAACGAACAGTATCTCCACATTCCCATGCAAATACAGCAGCCTTCAGGCTAATAGATAAAATAGCTGTTTTAAAAGCAAAACATATGCAAACACAATTTGAGAGTGGCCTGCCCCTTTAGTTTGTACCACAAAACCATATTTACACCAGTGGCTTCTGTGTATTGCATCATCTGGTTTCAAAGGAGTTGAGGCAGTAGCTACATAGGTTTGTAACTGCTCAGAGGTGAATGGGTGGGGGGAACTGCTCAGCACCTCCACATGTCAAAGGGACAGTTAAGTTCAACTGGAGAGTTCTGGGATGACAATTTTGGTGTTCAGATGCCTGAAGCGTACCTAAATTCTGGGTTTAATACCCACATTTAATAGGGTTTTTTTTGGATACATTGAAGATATAACTGGGGGAAAAAAGCAGCTCTCAGCAAACCTGCCTCAGGCGTACCAGGGAGGAAACAGGCCACAGAGTAGGAAATCTGGCTAGAAACATGACTCTCTTGTCAATCATCAGGCTGTGATTAGGCAAAGAGGTACAAAAGAAACAGGTTTGACAGACAGCTACTAATGAAGACCAGATTTTGCCCTCATTTACACTGTGTAAACAGTGAAAGCAGGTAAGCATTTGATTCAACCTTCTCTTACAATAGGAGCTAGCAAAATACGAACCACTGCAGGTTCATAGAACACTTATTACTGTAAAGATTATTTCCAAATGTATTTCTTTGTGGTGTACAGCAACAAATTTTGAAAGAAAGGATATGTTTCATTCTTTCCTGAAAGTCTGTGGCCTTTTTTCGTAGCTTAAACCATGGAGACTTCCCAAAACTCATTTAGAAGCATTTTCATGCATTAGCAGGAATGAAAATTCTTAATTAATGCTTAATTAATAGGAATGCAAAAGCTGGCTTGATTCCTCACTATGCCATGGTATAAAAACTATACTACTTAATACTTTGAACTATGAAAAAGTATTTTATTGTAAGATAAAACAGACATTTCCTTGTGTGTTCCTGGTGACTCTACTAGTTCAAAATCTGGCTTAGTGCTTATGTCTTTAGTTTAAGTATACACCTAAGTGTTTCACTACACAGCTTGAAATACTTTCTACGGTTAGTAAAAATAATGCTGAAGGTAACACATAATTTTTCTTTCCTGCTTAAGCTACAATGCTGTACTTTAACGTAGAGTCAACATTTCCAAGGATTCTTGTCTGAGAATTAAGTCCATCATTCAGTGAAAAAAATAAATTTCTTTGTGAATCATTAACAAATATGCCATCTGTGGTATTAAATTCCACCACACCAACCTGTACTGACGCTAAGATAAGCATCACACTCTGCAGGCCTACAGCTGCTACCTGGCTGATGCTTTAATTAGCTCACTAGGGAATTGGTTCACTTGGCTAAGAACTTGCAGGGCTGGACCACTGTTTTCTACAGGATGGCTAACCAGATCAGCTGCATTAAAACCCTGTGCAAGACAGATGGAGAAAAGGAGACACACCCCCCCCCCCAAAAAAACCCAACAAACCCAACATGAAAGTGAAGGAAAAAAATATCTATAAACTCACTATTCTATTTTGTGTAGATGGTGTCTCTTAGGACAGAGCCTGCTGCCTTCCTTTGGAACTAGCAATAATGTATAAGAATGCTAATGTCCTGTTTAACAGAAACATCTTAATAAAACATAAAGATCTGCTTTCTTTGATGTAAGATCTTTCTAAAATATGAATCTATACTAGAGCTTTGAGTATAAACTATTCCCTTCCACAGTCCACACAGTTCCAGGCTGAATTACCAATAGCAAAAACACTGGCTATCTTTTTCAGAAAGGGTCTCTCCGTGATTTACCATAAAGCTAAAACATTTGCCTTGCCTATTGATTTTTTTTATGTATATAAAATGTATAAAATAAATGCATGTGCCCTTTTCAACACAGTCTGTCTGCGTAGATGGATTACACTTTTCCAGTTCAGAGTAACATGACAAAAAGTATGCTCCAGCTTTCCACGGGCAGGAAGAAGCTTTGTATGGTTGTCTCTCATTAGGATGCTGCTACACAAACAGACCTTTTGGGCAGTTCAGAATCCCAATGACAACATATGTCACCAGCATGTACTGCAATTAGCAAGGACTTATTGATTACAGCAATCATTAGATTGAAATAAATAAAGCAGTCTCTCAACCAAAGGATAGGGAAATAACATCATGCTAGTGCACAGTATAATCAACATGTGTAGCACATTCCTATTTTCTATGGCCTCCTCTGATGGTCTTGCACTAAGTTGGAAAAGTCTCTTGTCAGAGGTTACTGAACATACAGTGAAACATTTAAGCTGTTTGCAGTCAGTTTCAGAGAATTTACATTTGGTTTATGTTGATCTTCCTTGACTTGCAGTTAAAGAGCAGCTGAAGTACAAAATACTTTCCCAACTCTAGTGGCATACATGGTCATGTCAATCGGTTGCAGTCTGAACAGCTTCAGTTCATTTTTGTTATAATTTAGAATATCTGTTAAAAAAGGTAATAAAACGATGTCTTTTTATACAGAAATCATTGCCTTTTTGAAATAAAGAACATATCAACATTTCATATCTGCTATAATACGCCACATTTTAAAAAGGTTACGTGTCTTTTTTTCTTTCTTTTTTTTTTTTTTTTGTATTCCAAATACAGACATGTGGCACACATTTGTGTTACTCAAAACTTTAAGTCTGCTATCTGTTAAATCATTTGTGGTTGAAATTCCTGGGACCACACAGTGCCACATCTTCCTTAAACTATCTATTGCACCAGAAATGAAAGGCTGTGATGGAGAAGTTCTTCCTATACTTTTCTAACACAGGAAATAGTTAGTTTAACATAAAAACAAATGCACCCAAGCTACATTGCCAGCAGTGTTTATCCCTCAGTATCATCCCAGAGAGAAAGAAAACAAATGGCAGAAAAGGCTCCAGCCCGGATTGCAGCTACATGTAAACACGCGACCAACACCAACTGTCCCATTATGACACTGTTGTCAGGAATTTTTTTAGAAATCCAGGTGTAAAAAAGTTTTCCCCAGATTGGGAATTGGCACAAACATTATCCAGAGATTATCCTTTATAGCAGCTTTTCCTTTCATGTGCTTGGCTTTTCACACAGAGCACAGCAAACACAGGAAGAGTTACAACCAAGCAACTCCGGCTCAACATCTTGGGAGCAGAGAGGAGGAAAGAGGGAGTCCCTTCTCTCTGCAGACCTGTCAAAGAGGGTTCCCTCTGCAGATGGAAGTTTGTGGGTCCCCCACAGCTGCAACCCAGCTTGCCACTTGGGAAGCCAGAGCCAGGCTGGCCACTTCACAGGGGGAGGGAGCCCTCCTGGTCCCCTGCTTTGTCCAGCCTCTCAGGCAAGGTGAGCACAAAGGGTAGAAGGACACCCTTGGCATCCAAGGGAGCTTTAAGAAGCTCCCCATCAAAGGTGCCCTTGAGCCCACCATCCGCTTCCACCTCACCGTCCTGGGCTAGGCTGAAGCGAAGGGTGCCGGTCCGGTTGACACAGTAGATGGTGTTGCCCAAGGGGGCACAGCGGAAGGGCTGGATGGGGCCACCGCTGGGCCGCAGGCTGGCACACTGGCTCCAGCGCTTGGCCACAGTGTTGTACCGGAAAACTTCGACACCGCCTGCAGTCCCACCACCTGGGCCCTGCTCCCCGCCACGGCCACTGCTCACATCAAAGCGGTAGATGAAGCTCTTGAAGGCCACCATGTCAGCAGAGCGCCGTCGGCTGCTGTTGTAAGGGCACTCCTGCCACTCGTCACGCTTGGGGTCATACTTGAGCAGGCGGTAGAAGAGAGAGCCTCCTGACACATAGATCTCTCCATTGCAGGTGGTGGCCTCATGAGCCACAGCAAAAGCACCCTTGGGCAGGGGTGCCACAGGGCTCCAGCGGTCAGCCCGTGGGTCATACCTCTCCACGGTGAAGAGGCACTCGCCCCCCACAGCATAGAGGTAACCATCCAGGGCCAGCAGCTTGAGCTGTGAGCGGGGCTGAGCCAGGGGCCGCACCTGGCTCCAGGTGTCGGTGAGGGGGTTGTAGCAAAAGACCTTGTCAGAAAGACGGGCCCGGGGCTCACCGCCTGCTGGCCCTGCCACTATGCCCCCTGCTAGGAAGAGGTAGTTGTGGAGGACGCACATGGCACAGCCCTTGGCATTGGCCTCCTCAGGCAGGCGTGTGAGCACTCTCCACTCACCGCTGGCCTCGTGGTAGCAGTGGATAAGGGAGCCACTCTCCTCCAGTGACACCACAGAGGAGGGGCTCTGCGGCCGGCTGCTCTCGCGGCTCTGTGGCCGGCTGCCACCACCCAGCCGCTCGAAGGCATCACTAACCTCGGCCACCAGCAAGCAAGGTCGGCCGGCCTCCACGCGTCGCTGCAGAATGAGGTCCCGCTCAGTGCCACTGAGGCGGCCATAGACGCTGGGCTCCCGCAGCACCTCCAGGTAGTGGTCACTCATGAAGCGGTAGGCGGCCTCTCGCAGCTCTGCCAGCCGCTGCTTCTTGGCCAGGCAGAGGAGCTGGTAGCAGTTGTTGAGGCGGAGCTGGGCGCGCATGGCCTCGGCAGCACAGTGCAGCGCGCAAGGCATCTGGAGGACGCGGGCGCCGCTCACCACCTCGGCCAGGTTGTCATGCCGCACCTCGCCCATGCGGGCTGTGTACACGTAGTCGATAAGGAGCCGCAGTGCCCCGTAGCTCACCCCTTTCACCCGCAGGACGTCCCGTGAGGCGCGGGCACGAAAGTAGTCGCTCTTGGCCGCCAGCACCGACTTGTGCGCCCGGATGCGACGCCCCGACACCTCGATCACTAGGTCGGGCTCCTCCGCCGGCCGGTCCCGTGTCCCCACCGCCTCCTCTTCCTCCTCCTCTGGCTGGCAGGTGGCGTTGTTGATCTCCCACTGGCTCTCCACCACCCGGCCGCCAGCAGCGGGCGGCTGCGGCTCGGCTGCGGAGGCGCTGAAGCAGAGGGAGGAGCTGAAGCCGCAGGGGGCGGCCGGGGTGGGCGGCGGTGGCGGCGGCGGGGCGCCGTGCCCAACCCCGCTCTCCTCCTCCTCGGCCGCGCCGCTGCCCTCCATGGAGCCGCGCTAGCTGCGCCGGCGCCGCGCTGCGCCCGTGCGGAGGGCTGCCGGCCGCGGCGGAGCGGCCATCACCTGCGGGGGAGAGCGGAGAGCGCTCAGCTTCGCGCGGCCGGGCCCCGCTCCCCCCTGCCGGCTCCCCCACCCCGCTTCTCCGCCTTGATACTCAGAGCCGCCGTTCCCGCAGGCGGGGCTGCCGCTGGTTTCCGGGGCTCAACCCGCGCTTCTCCTTTCTCTGGGGGATCCACCCTGCGGCTCTGCTGCCTCCCGCTACCCGGGGCTAACTGCACTAGCTTACCCCCCGAAAACCTGACCTCTTCCTGGTGGGGGGATCGCGCCGATGAGCGCCTCAGCAGCCTGAAAAGCAATTCTGGTTTTCCTGTTGCTGTGCAAAAATTCTAGGCGTTTTGCACACACTGCATCCTTTTCATGACAACTGGACCCTACGCTATGCTGGGCAGTGAGGAACAATGTCCTTTAAAGGCAGATACTTCGGAGTACTATCATGATTTATTCACCTTGTGCAACTACTTCAGTGGAAGGTAGTGGTTGCAATCTCTTCTGGAAGGAGATTCCCTGCTAGCCAAGTTTTCCTTTACATGACCTTCATGAAGGTTTCTTCCTATCACTGCTCCTCATAGGCATTCCCCCTGTTTAAAAGAAAAAGTAACAATTCAGTTAGTTTAAAAATCGGTATCTCCTGAGTTCACTCAGAAGTTTGGGATGATTAGTTGTGTTTCCTTTAATGGGGTATCTATAATATCCCAAAGTCACCAGAAGTATGCAAATAGATTCTACATGTGTGTGTTTACAAAACACATCAAAGGATTTTTTTTTGTTGTTAAGAGAAAAGCAATCCAACATGTATGTAACAGCACATGTAGCTGTAATGCATTAGCAAGATGTAAATCAGGCTTCATAGGGCCTGGTTCATGACTGAAAGATTCATGGCTTCTGTTAATAAAAAGTAGAAGCGAGCAAAAATCACAATAGATAATTAGAACATGAAGTTTCTTCTGGGAAAATGGCAGGCTACAGGGCATGTCTGTAAGTAGATTAGTCCCTGTCAGCACAATCACCACGCAGTTGTATCTTCATTTCACAAATGTAGTTTTTAGAATTTAGCAAAGTGCTGTTTGTTTGTCTCATGTTTGTTTATGGATTTCCCAGGCTTGGTTTAAGTTTTGATGAACGATGCATGAAAATTGCCCAAATGTACTTAATTCCATTTAATAAGTATCTGCGGCTGTGATTCTATTTTTAAGAAGGTTATTAATTTCCATTAAAATCCCCATTGGCAGTTTTTTCACAGTCCTCAAGGAACACTCATTTCTATGTAAAATATACCTTGTGACTTCTTTTCAGTAGAGATGATTAATTTACCCTATTAAATTAATATTAGGAAAATCTAACTTTTTTTTTTTTTTTAGTGAAAGCATAATTGGTAGGTGACATTGTCTGGAAACTCCTGACAGACATGAAAACCAGAAGCCTATACTTGTGCAAGCAAACTTCACTTAAATGATAGTATCAGTCTTCTCTTAGAAGTTTTTACCTTGTGCACTTGCCCGTGAAGGACTTTCTACTACATTTGATCACATTCAGTTACACAATAAATCAATACAGAGGTTTGATTTCTGGATATTTGAGCCTTTGAGACTGTAACAAGGTTTCAACAGCATTTGAAAACTTACGAGAATGAGTAGATTTCACAAATTTTGTCTTTCTCATCTGGGTGTTCAGAAATCTGGCACTTAGAAACTTTCTATGACATTTTATGAACTTTGGATAGCTTAAGTGGCAAATTTTCTGGGGTCCAGACCCAAACTCGGTAGGTTATGCTTTACTGACTTTTCCGCAGCTTTAACTAGACAAGGAGAATGCAGCGATCTGTGTGTACACTCAGTGTGTCTCTGGAAAACACACTGATTCATGATTAATTTCAACTGGGCAGCAACCCTGTCAATGTAATTTTGTTTTTCAGTAAGTCTTCACAGTACTGAATTCACTATGTAACCATTTTTTATTCCAATTTATTATGCTGTAGACATTGAGATTAATATACTTTCTGCTCCAGGCCCTCCAGAGCCCTGATCATCAGCTTTGTTTAAGAGCAGCTACTGTAGCCGACACTGGCAAAATTACATAGGTCAAATGGAGATGGTTAGAAAAACACCTACAACGTCAAGCTGTGATGCACTGTTATATTATGAAAATTGCTACCAGTACCTCATTTGTAATATAAGTAATTGAAACATTTTTTGTCTCTTTCCTGGGTGGAGTGCCCTGAGATTCAACCCTTATCTCACTGGAGTTCTGGATAGCTTGACCTCCTCAATCATGAGTATCCAAAGGGTGCTAATAGACTTTCCTCAAATTCTCCCAACTTTATGATCTGTCCTGGATCCAAACATACCTCACTTCTCACTTCTACTTATGTTCCCCCTCTACAAGGAGGAATGAGTAGCTTCAAATAGTTTCAAGCTCTCGGTCTTCTGTTTGATTTTTCAAGTGAAACTATAAAGGACGAATGAAAGAGAACGCCACCAAAAATAAGTGTGGGTGACTAAATGTGAGAAGTCAAAACCAGTAACTAATACCAATAATATCGCCATATGGTGAAATGTATTTCCTGCATCATGTCTCAAAGGAAAATAACCAATTAGAATATTCAAAGTTGTTAAAAACAGCATCCAGAAAAACTGATCTTTTCAACTTTCTCAACTAATGCAAATTAAAAGGGTGAGATCCTCCTCAAGCACAGTAATCATACCTTTTCCCATATTCAGATACCTGCTTGGCTTAGAATTTTGACTTGACACTGAAAGGTTACTGAGAAAGAAGCTGCCACCCAGCACAGTCCTAACAAACATCTGGGTTAACATCCTCTTGAGGAAACACACGGAGGAAGGACTGATGGTACAGCTTGCTAATGGCAAGCAGCAGAATTCTGAAGAAAATTATCTTCTGGTATATTTAAAACTAATTACCAAGAATATGTTGAAATTAATGCTGAGCATGAGAACTTGAATCAAAGTATCACATGCAATTTAGACAACAAGGAACTCTAACAGGGAAGCTGAAGACTTAGAAAAACTGAACAAGAGTCTGGAGGACTTTGTCAAGGACAGAGCAATGACTGCTCCAGCAATCTCACCACTTCTGTCTAGCTGAAAACAAAGTATAGAAATTACACAAAAATTAAGCTGAAAAAACAATTGAGAGAAGTTGTGGAACCTTCCCATTATTGAGCAACATGACCTACCTGAATTAAAAGGTCATGGATTTAGTATAAAACAGGAAGAAGCCGAAAGGAGGTGATGAAAATATAATCTTCCATTCTTTTCTTATCAACAGTGATCAAAGAGTTGTTTTGCTGTTTGGTGACAGAGAACATTCAAAAATTACAGAAAGAGAAAAGACACTTGATAGCCATGCTGATTCAAAAGGATGTGAGCTCCTAACAATCTTGTTTGGCTTAAAACAACCTTGGTTTTAGCACTTTTTTCCAAAATTCATGAACAGGATAGGTACTGGAAAAGGAAGCAAGCTGTTTAGAGTACATGGCATCTGTAGACTGATGTCACCTTTTATACTGGGGACTTTTAAGGCAGAAGCTGAATTACTTGGACTGAAACTGTTTTCATTATCATGGGTTTGGTCTAGAAATGATGTAATGTTCATGGACAGAGGAACTGCCAACAAACATGAACTGTATTTACAGACTTGGCAATTACACACTTACAATATCCTGGATGTGTAGCCCCAACCTCAGACGCTATAAGACATTGCTCAAGTAACAGCACAGATAAGGCGTAGCTTTTTCTGACAGAGGAATTGCAATGAAGGGCTGCAGGTAAAGTTTCCTGGCACTACATTCATTTGGCAGTTCTTCTGATAAAATCCAATTAAATGCTTGTTTTTCATTGTTCTCTATTTTTTTTTTGTGCAGTGCCAAAAACCTTTGACCCAAACCCTGTCCTGTAGCAAGACCCACTTTCTCTGGGGAATATGCACATGTGGGAGGAATTGGGTTACTGCTCTCCAGTTCACAAATGGAAACTGCTCTGACTCAGTCCCAGGGTAAATAAAAGCAGTGCTTTCCCTATCATAAGCAACTCTAATTTACATAAGCAGGCTATCCTCCCCAGGAGACACTACACCAGTTCAGAACTGACAGAATGCTGTTCTGCTCCACCTTAGTCCAGGAAATGCTTTTGTAAAAATCAGCACTGCCAAATTTTACCTCAGTAGAGAATTCCCTCAGGATAGGGGCGTCATCTGATTGAGATGATTAAGGAATCCAAAGAGGCAGGATCATCAAAAGAGGGAAAACATGCCTTGTGTTTATTTTAAAAACTAAAAGATGACTGTTAAAAGTAGAACTGGCCAATGTGAAGACATTTGGCTCAGCCCAGAAGGCAAAATCTTCCGGAGGGCAGAGTCAAGTGCATATTTATAAAGATGGTCTCTTACTCTCCTGCTTATTGAGCAGATATGTGAAACCTAGGGGGGAAAAATGGTCTCTTCGTAACTGGGGAAATTATCTGGAGCACAGAGATGCCATTTCTCTGAAAAGGCCTGGAGCACTTGAATTCTTGCATCCTATTACAGATTTAAACTCTAGATCTTAACGACTTGATTAACCTCCTGCTTGTAAAAAGAAAATAATTTTTTCATGTCTTACCTCAAGAAAAATTGGAGAAAGAATAGATTTTTGTCCCCTTTTCTAAATTTGCTTTCCCTTTTTTAACATTAGGAGTGCCCAAAATCTGGGCTACCACAGTCCCAGTGTCTTGCCCTGCCTACTGGATATATGTCTTTTTGTAGTACTGCATCCACACTCAAGTTGCCTACGCAGCTTCCTTGTGATGTCCCAGGATGCTGCAATTTATCACAACATGTAATGGAGGTATGAATGTTTTTATCTCATAATTGCAAAAATTTCACACAAACATAAAGAAAAATAAACATCTAAGATATGCAGCTTATGATTAGACCACACAAGAAACATGTGGGCAGCAGTTTCTCATCAGAAACTCAGAGGAAGAAAAGTCTGTGTGTGTCTGGGCAAGGAGAAAGAGAGAGGAAGTAAGTCATAATAAAAATATTATCAAAAGCCTGATGAAATCAATATTATAGCTAGCAAATCTAAACTAAAATATACAAGTTCTAAACAGTCATCATGGCCAGAGAAAAGGTTTCTCAACAGTGATATCCATAGAGACAAATGTTCGCTAGAAAGGAAACTATCTCTTTGAGTTCCTTCCAGTTCAGACTCTTCAGAAGTAGTTAGGGCAGAGCAGTCTCTCTCAGGAGTTCCCACACCGATAACACTCCCACAAAAGCAAAATCTAGCAAATGTCAAGTGCAATTCCTCTCCAATATCTCTTAGAAGAAAGAAAGACTAACAAGAGAAGAACAGTCAGAAACAAGGTTTTGAGTGATTACAATAACTTCAGGGAAAATTTCAGGGCTGATGTGATGTCTCCATTGCTAATGGAATACAGATCAGGAGACAATGGGACAGCACTGCATTGCTGAATGTAACAAAGTTTTTTATGGAGAATTGTTACTAGTTCTAGACATGGCCTCCTAAATACAGTTCTAGATATAAGGTGAGATCATGTCTGTGATAAAGTGAAGTTTGGTTACTTTCATCATAACTGGACACGGCTAACACTACCTTAGATGAACAGCTGTATGTAAGATACCAGCACAGTGCTGCAGCTGAAAGGATGAATGCAGTCCTTGAATATGTATACTGGAAAAAAAGGAATAACAGTAGGGAAAAGGTTACCTGCCATCCATAGCATTAGTAGGTTTGCAATGGAACATGATGGATGGATGGATGCATGTTACATTTTGGAAGTAGTATTTAAAGATTTGGGAGGACAGAGAAAAGTACCAAATTATTTAAGAGCTATAGAAAAACACTTCAGTGAGAGACTTGCAACAGCACTCTGCAACCGCACACGAGCCTACTCTGTCTTCACGCAGTGTATGCCAGTCTCGAGCCAAGTCCCAGGCAAGAACGTGATACCTTGCTTAGGCATCATCTCACAGCCACACTTCCATGGCTTTGGAGAGAAAGTGGCTTGTGCTAGTAGCTTGGAGAACAGGCAGAGCAAGCCTTAGTCAGCCTGAGAAATGCAGTGCTGACACTTCTTCAGGGCCTGGTATGTTTGTTGTGCGACTTGATGACTGTGCATAAGTGTAGGCACATGAAAATTCTTGGTGGAGAAAGCCCTAAACAAATCAAGGGGTGGAAGCATAAACAAACCAAAATATTTACACTATGCACTGGGGGTGGGGGGGTGGGGGGGGTGGGTGGAGCATAGTGTGGATACTGGAAGTTTACATTCATTGATGGGGAGAGTAAAGAATAGGCTCAAGGAAGGGAAATCTATTGAAGGTGACTAAATACATATTAAACACTAAAACTGCATCCAGCTTAGGAGGATCCAGAGCTGGAAAATGGTCAAAGTATTAAATATTCATAGATAAAGTAGTATCCCATGGGGAAATACATATTTTTACCCTGCTACACACTTCTTCAAATACTGGATTATGGTTCATGTGGGAGGCAGGATGCTGGGCTAGGCAGACATTTGATCTGATATGGGAAGACCCTTATTCTGATGTGATAAAGGAAACCAGGAGGGTGTGACTTGCTGGAAGGCACTTGGGAGTCCAGGAGGAATGAAATTTGACAGAAGCAGTCTAGCTGATTTAGTGATCCTTTCTGACCTTAAATTCTGGAAATTGCCATACACTAGGAGTACTCACATCAAGCAAAGCATCAGCCTGTGATAATTAAAAGCCTCATTTGAATGTTAGTGTGGTTAACTGCTATAATGTCGACTGCAGAAAAGCTTTTCAGCATTTAACTGTGTTGTTGACAAATAAATAATTGCAAACATGTTCAAAATCTCTGAGAACACTTTGGCAATGTTTGCATTCTCCTCCTTTAGGAGGAGGAGGAGGAGAATATCCACAGAGAAGACAAGTCAAGCAAGCCAGCAGATTTCCTCAGACAGGAGTCAGGCTTGGTTTTGCGTTCCAGAAGAGCACTTGATCCCCATGAATGTGCCACATTCTTGCAACACACCTGCTACATACTGCATTTATAATAAAGAAGATGGGCCAATGTATTTGGAAGAAATTAAATTCCTTGCTTTAAGATAAAACTGGATTTTGCTTTTAATATCATTATGAAAAGGACATGCGGATTAAAGAGCCCAAAGCACCAGATATCTGCCAAAGTATGTCACCATGGTGCTTGAGAAAGACAGAATTTGGTAAGTAACAATAGACTTCAAAGGAAAGCCAACAAAGTTCCACCCTTCTGAGATTTATGCCTAGGAAAAGAAAGGAAAACTTCTGAAGGAGGGAATAATGAAAACACTTCTTTCTCCAGAAAAACTAGATCAGGTACTTAAGAGAAAAAAACCCTACTTTTAAAGACTGAACAGGCTCACTGATTTCTTGACAAATTAAGTAAGCGATGCTTAGAAAGGCAGAGGTCCTTCAGATACATGGTGAATGGCACCATTCTCATTTTTGGAGATCATATATTGTTTCTTCGCCCAGATACTTTTTCAAACTGAAGTTTACAGTCAATCTAGCCATAGTTGAAAGTTACATTGCATCTAGTTAAGATTTACAAAATAGTTCCAGGTTTCTGCAGACATTATCTCTACACTGACTTTGGACTGGATTCAAAGATGGAGAGACGTGCTGCAGTGCTAAACATGGCAAAGGCTGACTTTGAGGGCAGTTTTATCTGGCAGATGGCAATGCAACAGAGATATAAGACCCAAGACTGCCAGATCAGATAGCAAAAAAACCCGCCAGTGTAACAGCCCTAATCTGAAAGAAAGAAAAGAATTAGCTTGCACAGACTTCTCTCTGCCATGGCAGAAGCACTGCTGGTAGGGTTTGCTGTTTGGCCTATAACTGTGAACTATTAGGTGACTCATGGGAGTCTGACTTCTTTTATTTATTATTTCATGGAAACTAGGCCAAGGTGGAGAGACATGAAGCCATATTCCTACACAGAAATTATCTATGGGTCACATGTACCTCCCAGTTCTCCTGCAAGGGCAAAGACACATACTCTGTGTCTGAGCTGTACAGTACTGGTCCTGGAATGGACTCTGGAATGTATGGACTCGTTCTGTACCCATACATATTATGTGAGTACAGTTAGATGTCAATTGAACAGGATCCATAAAAAACAGTGTAAAAGAGCTACTAAGGCCTAGCCAGTAATAAAATACCAAAGACTTTTGGAAGTGGTGATGAACTTGTGCAGTCAGGAGGTGGTAGTTCTTGCTTTGGGTGCCTTAGCCCAGCTTCATCTCTAAAATAAACCTACATTATTTTAAAAGACAGCAGTACTGACTGTTGCTGCTACTTCGCCTTTCTCCACAATGGTTAGAGCTCTGACCAAGCCCCATGGGAAACTTTCCACTGTTCCTTTCTTTGCCTGACAAGATTAAAACCCCCACATGTCAACTGAGTGCCCAAACCATCAAGACTATGCAAGGCAGGTTACTCTCCTTCAGACTAAAGCTGCATTATTTTTCAAAGAAACAAACAAACAAACAAATGTTACTCAGGGAGAGAAAGAAGAATCCTAGGTCCCATTCCCTGACACAAGGGAACTTTCTGTACTTCTTCCTATTGCCTTTGGTGGGGCAGGGCTCAGTTATACTGCCTGGAGATCCAAGCCATTCCAGCTTGTGCTAGGATTGAAAAACACTTGCTGATCTCAAATCAGAAACACATGCTAGAGTCATAGGTACTTCTGCGGCAAGACTTTACTATCAGAAATACCTGTAGGCTGTCAGCACAGATTTCACCAAACAATGGGAATGTTTTTAGCAGCAACTATGTAACTGAAAGCATAAGAAACTATGAGGCAACTCCATGTAGTCATTGGAACTGAACAGGTGAAGAGGAGAAAATCCAGTGTAATGCATGCAGTTTACATTACTAAAAGGTAACAGTTGCTGGCCATTCTGAGACAGAAGTAAAATAGGCTTCTATTAATATACTCCCATTTCCATGGCCTGACACTTTCTGCATTGGATGCGTACCACTTTTTGCTGTAATGTGAATTTCATACGCTGAGCCTGGGTGTTCAGGCAAAGGCCTTCTGGCTGCACTGATTTCTCTGACTATACTCAACTTTTACATTTAGACTTTAGTGGAAGTAATTCAGTATCTCTCACAATATATTTTTTTTCCATTTCACAGAGCAGAAAGGTAACAATTCAGATGACTGAAAGACTGAAAGGGACAGAAAAGACTGTCTGTTTATCTAATCTTATTCCTGCAAGAACAGGCCAAAGAATTTTACTTCTGTACCAAACCAATAATTTCTGGCTGAATTAGGTTCAAAGCATTGTTCTTCTCCAATCATCCATCTCAGATCTATATGGTTTCTCTGTTTTGGCCAATGACCTTGATGGAAAATCAGGTGGCAAATCAATCATCCTGGATACCTTGAAGAAATATACATGCTGCTTTTCACTTTGGACTTCACTTTTTTTGTCTTCCACACTTTTCTATCTGCTGACTTGGCAGCATTCTGTTTTCCCAAAATTATCCATGCTTTTTCTGAAGAGACATACAGACTGGCAGCACAATCATGAAGGGTGACGGTGATCACAGCTACCTCAGGACAGTCCCATCTGCTTTTGGATTTCCTGACACAGAGAAGTAAAGACTGTAGTATGGCTGACTAACCTATGATTCAAACATGTGCCTTCCTTTTCAAGTGCTACAGGATAAAGGCTTGTTAATGCACACAGTTAAATCTATATCATGTGCAACAGTCACAGTGCTATTCTTGCACTCTGCAACCTGGGCAGAGCTAAATAGAGTCAGGACCTGGAGTAAGAATTAAGATCTTCAAATCAGGATGTGAGGCGGAGAGGTGTTTGGTTTTATGGTTGTGATTTGGGAGATGGGAGAGGAAGCACAGATTCAGGGATCTTGTGTGGTAATTGACCATTTTGATTTTGATGTTTCAATCTTAAGTCTGAAGTTTTGCTTCTGGCTAGAGAGAGGTTTTAAATATACATCAATAAAATCTCCTCAAAGCAGATATTGAGGCTTTTCAGCCACTGTACCGCTGAAAAGATACCCGATTTTGGAGGTGCAATAGAAGCATTTATTTCCCCGTACGACTGCAAAATCTCTTGGTAGCAACACTGTCCAGGCATTCATTGGACTAACAATCTAATAGGTCCTTGCAACTCTGTTGCCCACCATAAAGGCCTTCTGGTCTTCTGTCACAGAGAATGAGTGGTATTGCACCAGTGAATTTTATCATATGAATGCACATAACAGTCTTTGCCTTCCTTTTCCTATATCACAGTGTAAAACTTCTTAGGATACATGGCACTAACTCCAAAGCTCACAAAGCAATACACTCAAATGACATTTACTTTACTGTTTCTGCATCTGCTGTGAAAACCAAACTCCTTCAGGACTCTATTATCAGTTACTATTAAACAAGAAATATGTCTGTGGACTGCCCACTTCCATGGCTTTGGAGAGGATGAGGCTTGTGCTAGTAGCCTGCAGCTAGAAACATCCACCTAAGTTTCAACAGAGCTTTTTGATAAAACCAGAGTCTGACATCACTTTAAATCCCCCATTGTAGTCAAGGAAAAATTCCCATTAACTCCACAATCATCTGGATTTCCTACACTGCTGTATTGGGCTTGTACAGCAAGGTTTTGGTAGTGGGGGAGCTACAGGGGTGGCTTCTATGAGAAGCTGCTAGAAGCTTCCCCTATGTCCAATGGAACCAATGCCAGCCAGCTCCAAGATGACCTGCTGCTGGTCAAGGCTAAGCCCATCAGCAATGGTGGTAATGCATGTGATATATTTAAGAAGGGGAAAAAATATCTGTGCAGCAAACTGCATCTGAAGATAGGAGTGAGAATATGTGAGAACAACTCTGCAGACACCCAGGTCAGTGCAGAAGGAGGCGCAGGAGGTGCTCCAGGCACTGGAGCAGAGATTCTCCTGCAGCCTGTGGTGAAGACCATGGTGAGGCAGGCTGTCCCCCTGCAGTCATGGAGGTCCATGGCGGAGCAGATATCCACCTGCAGCCCATGGAGGACCCCATGCCAGAGCAGGTGGATGTGTCCAAAGGAGGCTGTGACCTGTGGGAAGCCTACACTGGAGCAGGCTCCTGGCAGGACCTGTGGACCCGTGGAGACAGAGGAGCCCAGGCTGGAGCAGGTTTGCTGGCAGGACTTGTGACCGCCCAGGGGACCCATGCTGGAGCAGCCTGTGCCTGAAGGACAGCACCCTGTGGAAGGGACCCACACCGGAGCAGTCTGTGCCTATGGGAAGGACTCACGTTGGAGAAGTTTGTGGAGAACTGCCTCCCATGGGAAGGACCCCATGGTGGAGCAGGGGAAGAGTGTGAGGAGTCCCCCCCCTGCAGGGGAAAGAGCAGCAGAAACAATATGGGATGAACAGACTGCAACCCCCATTCCCCTGCGCTGCACAGAGAGAGGAGGTAGAGAAATGGGGAATGAAGTTAAGCCCAGGAAGGAAGGGGTGCAGGGAAGGTGATTTTAAGTTTTGGGTTTATTTCTCATTATCCTACTCTGATTTGATTGGTAACAAATTAAATTAATTTTCCCAAGTCGAGTCTGTTTTGCCTGTGATTGTAATTGCTGAGTGATCTCCCTGCCCTTATCTTCACCCATGAGCCTTTTGTTGTATTTTTTTCTCCCCTGCCCAGCTGAGGAGGAAAGTGATAGAGCGGCTTTGGTGGGTACCTGGCATCCAGCCAGGGTCAACCCACCACAACTGTACATACATATGCATACAGTAGCCTTTTTTTCTAACTGAGGCAACGAAGGGAGTTGCAGTAAAGGGGAGATGAAAGCAAGTTACATGGTATGAGGAGAGCTCTCCCATGAAGAGATTTGCCTTGACTGATGGAATCAGAACATTTGTTGTTTGCATGCCATTCCCTTAGCAAAGGGTTGGCTTTTGGTTCTTACTGCCTAATACTTTAAAAGATGGGTTGCAGAAATAATAGTTTTATCTCCAGAGCTCAGCGCCTGTTCTTCCAATCCACTTACAAAAGAGGGAGAGAAGAAAGCAGAACTGCCTAAGAAAAAAAATAAAATAAAAAATTGCATATCTTTGACAGGTTGATAGTCTGAAATGATTCAGAAGTCCAGGAGCCTTCCAACAGTTAAGAGATCCACATGCAAAGCTTACTCTGTTCCTTAAATACTCCTGGAAGAATCAGTGTCCAGAAAAACAACAAACAGCTTGTGCTAATCTGTGAATTTGTATGTGTAAAGTAACTTCAATACTATTAATTAATGAAAATCATGTTGTGACAGACAACATAACAGCATGGAAGCTGCTTGTCCAACTTACGTGGATTTGTATGGAAAGGTTGTGGTTTCTGGCACATTTCCGAGTGAATTAAAAAAGGCTGTCAACCCATCTGTTTTAGCCAGAGGCACAGCAATGGCACCTCGTGAAACATCGCACCTGAAAAGAATTTATGTGACACATCTTTCTTCTCCCTCTGACACACAAGAGGGAAACGCAAAGTCTGTAAAACTGCTGGATTTTTTTTTCAGCTTATTTTGCATTAAATAAACTGACTTAACCGATCATGAACTCCTGCCATCCTTACTGATGAGGTATAAGAAACTGGAAAGTACCAAATGTGCAGTTGCAGAACAAAGGACCTAGCCAGCTCTTTTTTGCATTAACACTCAATCACCCATATACAATACTGACCCAGTCCTGTAATTCTTTCAAAGCCAAAACTTCCAGTTAGTATCCGAGGAGCATTTTAGGATGACAGAAAAAAGGCTACAGAATTGTCAACACTGTCTAAGGAAAACACAGCATGTATGGTCCCAATCCTGGAAAGAGTTACATGGAGACCTAAATGCTCTGGTCACAAGACTAGTCCCACTCATAATGCCAACATCTACATACGTAAACTGAGTGTTTGCTTAATTAACTGCAGGAGGAAAGCAAAATCTCTATCCATTCACTGTATTGTTACGTGGTTACAAGTCCTGGCACAAGGAAGCTAGCAGGAATGTAAGGCCCAGGCTAAGGAATAAGCAGGTCCAGGGTCCCCTCCCGCTCGGTGACAGCTCAGTCATAGATCAGGTTTAACTGGCTGTCAAATCTTGAACTGCTATAAAGTAATTCTTCAATGAAAGGAACTAATCACGCCTGTTCTCTGACAAAAAAAAACCTGAGACCAAAAAAGAAGCAGAAAGAGCAGATGATGACAATTCCATTGAAAAGTAAAACAGCAGACATAAAAATGTCATGTCCCAAGAAGGCTAATGAGATCAAACACAATGAAAAGGAGCTCATTTTTTAAATGGGTATTTCCAAGGATGTGAAGGGGTATAAAATGACTTCTCAGCCTCTGTTCACAGGAAAGCAGCAGCCTCCTAACTGCAATGTTGCAGAATCTTAGTAGGAATAAACAGCAAAATCCCTGAAAAATCCATGCAGGATCTCACAAGAAAAAACAAAAACAAAAACAACAAAAAAAAGAAAAACAAATCTACTTTAAAGAAATGGCAGGATTTCCCTTTATGTTTTATTATAGCCTTCTTTAGCACCCAGCTGCCCCTAATATCCTCTTGCAACAGGATTCTACAGAATGCTGAAACCCCCAGTAAGTAGGATCTGGATCCAGTCATCTAACCACATCACTGTCTCTACGGTAACCTAGGCCAGCCCTAAATACTATAATCCTGCTTTACTATAGTAAAGCCAGTTAATGGCTTTCATTGAATGTTCCTGCCAAGTAATGGTGCTCTAATACTTATTGACATTTCAGATCTGTCCACCTATCTGGACTATTTGTTACACTGAAAAGTGATGCAAGTAAAGCATTCATAGAAGAAAGGAAGCTATTACAGATTTCAGTCTTTCGATATTATCACGGTGCAGTCCTGAAAACTCTAGTTCCTAAGTGTGTCACCATTGACTTCAGTGCCACTACTGACAAGAGTGAGTCCCTGCAGAGTGGGGGGGAGCTGGGACAGGCAAAGGACTAGTCCTCAGCTCTTTGGCAGGTTCTCATCAGACAGTCCCATTAACAGTGGATGACCAGAGGATCCCATTGGCATGAACTGGATGTCCTAATTAAAGAGTGAATAAATGCTGTGTGATGGGCCCTGGGAAGAGGAGAATGCAGAACAGACAGGATGGGCCAGAGTAAAACTGGGGAGTAAATATTGCTTTGTCAATACTAGTGACAATTTAATTAGTATTTTCCATAAACATTCCATTTAATTCCTTTTTGGGAGACAGATGGTTAAGTCTTAGAAAAACAGGAGCTCTTTAGCTTCCCAGATCATATAAAAGGACTGTTCTATTTTATTGCCATCCCATTTTTTATTGCCCTACTTTTTTTTCTACCTTTTTGTTCTAGTTTTCTATCGTTCAGTTTAATTGCTATGGAAAAGCTTTACAGAATATTATTTCTAGAGGGTTTATTTTTCCTCAATGGGTAAAAAAAGTTAGCTATAGGATTTAATACTATCATTTTCTGTGCTGTGTGTAAGTCTGGGTTTGGGAGCTGGCTTTTTATTGCTTTAAAGGACCAGATATAAAAACCTACCCACTTCAGACAAACAAAATTCAGTAGGACTTTTCTTCAGGCATCTTCCACCCTGCAAAATCATACTCGCCTGTGTGCGCCCAGGGCTTGCACCACTCGTGCTTTTAGTAGGATGGGGAAGCACGCCATATAGAATTTATAGCGGGAAGCAATCTGCTGCAGTTACACATCCCTAAACGTAGGGTAAAGAGTCGTTTAGATTTTTAATAGGTCAGCAGGATTAAAACAAAATACGTAGGCATCAGGTTTGGCTCCTCTGCGACATATGGAGAAGGGATATGGGGATATGCCCGGCCTTCCTCCTGCCCAGGGCGGGAGGATTAAGGGGGACTGAGGGAAAAGAAAAGCGCGATTCAACCTGACGGTGCTCCAGACTCACACACACACACACACACAGAGCCACCGCGGCGCGGTTTTTACCTCAGCTATGGGCAGACACCGGCACCGACCCCCCCGGAGGCTCCGCGGCGGCGGCCCGGGCGGGCGATCGGGCATGTCCCGGGGCCCGACCCCCCTCTCCCGGCCCGCCACCGCGCTGCCTCTGCGCTCCCCTCCCGGCAGGGCGGGGGGCAGGGGCTTACCTTTCGGCGACGGCCGGCGAGCCCCTCATTGCTGTGGGGAAGCTCCCTCCGCCCCGCCTCGCTGCCGGTAGCGCAGCGGCCCCGCTGCTCGGCCACCGGAGCGGGAGCTGGCGGGGGAAGCCGGGAAGGAGAAGCGGGGGGGGGGGAGGGGGGGGGCGGCGGTGCGATGCCAGGCGACGCAAATGGCTGAAGCGCAGGGGCCGGGCTGGCGGAGGAGGCCGGGCGGCCGCTGTGTGGAGGGGGCGCGGGGCCGCGCTCAGCCCCTTTGTTCGCCTGACACACTAGCGCACAGCGGCAGCGGGAGGAGGGGGCACAGACCTGTTGCTCGCGGTGACGCCCGGCGAGGGGAGGCTGCTGAGGCGGGAAGCGGCAGCCGCGCTCCGGCCCGGGTGCCCGCGCTCCCGCGCTGGGGTGAGGCGGCCCAGACGGGGCGGGCGGCGGAACGGCCACACCTGCCCGCGCTGAGGAGAAACTCCCTCCTGGCGGCGCCGGGCGGGAAAACGGCGGGTCCTCACCTCGGGGCGGGGTGGGAGGGAGCCGGCCCTGAGGTAACCGGGGCGGCGGCACCGCTGCCCTGTGGGAGGCAGGGCCGGTAGGGGTGCGGCGGCCGGAGCCCTGGCTGACCGCGGCCTCTCGGAGGGGCTCCAGCCGGAGCCTCTGGGTTATTGGGGTTTCTGCCGACGGAGGAACAACGAGGTGGTGGTCAGGTGGCTTCCCTTTAACTGCAGTTTGGGTCTGAGTCCCATTTTGTCCTGTTCTTCAAAGCTGAAGCTCTCATCAGAATTCCCAGAATTAGACCCGTTTTCCAGTTCCTTGAAAGAAATACCCTGGGTCTGCTGCTGATGCAGTTGGCGGTACTTACCTACCTAAAGTTCCACCACAGGCTGCAATCTGACTTCTACCAAGACAGCAGACACTGTCACTGCACTATCCAAGCCTTTCTAAACCATTGGTGGTGCCTGAATACTACTGACTCAAAACTTCATCTGCAGCTTTTCTCTTTTCCCCTCTTTCCACTGACTCTAGGGTCCTGTCAGACTGGTTCTCCTGCAGCTGCCCAGCAAGTGGCTCCCGGCCCTGGGAGACGCTCCTGAGCAGACTTGCAAAAGCTGCTCCTGTCTCAAATTAACCTGACAATTAATTTCTTCTATGCTGGCAGTGTAACCACTGCAGCTGTATGTTCTTCCAGCTTTCATGGAGGCGACGGTTAAATGTGATTGGGTGTCTTCTCATTCATTTTGTCCCATTGCTCCTACCTTTTGACTTTGGTTTTGCTAAAGCTCTCGTGTGTTGAGTCAGCGCTTAATATACTGAAGTGCTTGCATGCAGTGCTGGGTAACTGTAACCACTTGAAACCCTTGGCTCCACTCACGTTGCACACTTAAGTGCAGTGTTAACTGGAAGCTGGTTTTCAAGCTGAGGTCATGGCTGATCTCTACTGAGAGAGGCCAGTGTGCTTCTTGGTGCCGTAAGATAAGTAAGTAATAATCACACAGTGTCACAGGGTCTCAGAATATTTGGTAACCACAACATGTGGCATTAGCATAATTGCAAATTCCCCACTGTCCCCTGATTTAGGTCCATTACATGATTGGACTGTTGATTTCTGTAGGTGGCTTTATTCCTAGCTTGCTGGAAGAAGTTTTCCATGTGATGCAGCAGACCCATTAAAGCCTGCCAGAAATAACTCTTCTCTCCTGACACCAGGAACTAATTAATCTTCCTGCTGTTTCGTGTTACTTTAAATACTATGTATTTCAAGATGATACTGAAATGATACAGGTCTGGGAAATTATTTTCACTTTTAGAATCCCCATTGTTCTATGCCTCTGTGGAGAATTGTCTCCCCTTGAGGTGCCTGACTTCTGTTCACACTAATGAGAGTTATGTGACTGTAGCAGCAGTATCATATGTGAGATCATTTGAGATTGTTCTGACTCATGCTTTCTGAATATATGACCATTTTAAGCACTACTGGATTTGCTTAGCTCCTCTTCAGGTTTAACTGCCGTATCACATTCCAGTCTTTGTGTACACAGAGATGTCTGAGCTACGGTTTCTGGAGACAATTGAGAGGAGGGTGGGTAAGAAGTAGCATATTGTGTTTATGGGCCATACTTGCCCCCGTGGCTGGAGCCAGCAAAAGACCTATATAAACCCCAAGCTCCATGGAGGTCCTAGCCTGAGAAGTCAGGTAGGACTCGGCTGTTGCACGCTTGATCCTCTGTCCTCACTGAATACTGCCAGAAGCAGACCAGTTAAAGCAACGTCAGTTCTGCTTTTTGAAAATTCACCCTTGGGTAGTGATTCCCTAAGTCTGCGAGCCTCAGTCTATTGTCCTCCCTCCGAGTTTCTTCCTGGTCCGCCATGCACCTTTGTCATCAAACCTTCAAGGCAAAACAGATATAAAGGAGAACTGCTGACATCTTAGCATAAATTTTGCAAAATACTGCTGCTCTTTGGATCACAGGGTGGGAAAGTTCCCATGGAGAGTAAGCCTGCTCATCGACTAGCCTTTCAGTTTTCAGTAGAACTGGAGATGATGCTAAAAACTAGGCCACCCATTCTAGAAATCATCTCAGTTTTAGCTGTTTGATTTCCCTACTTAACTTGAGTTCCCTGAGGCTCCATTTATAATCAACGTACAGGAATAACCATGTCTGGAGGGCAATTTTTCTCACCTATCTTCCACATCTTACCTTAGGATGAGGTGAATCATCATTTGGTATTCCTTGTTTCTCTCCATTAACTGTAAAGTCAGACTGGTACAGCTATAAACGATTAGTTTTTAAACACCTAAATTACATGAGATGAATCATTGTCCCAGTGTAGAAAAAGCTCTGTCCTAAGGAAATCGGGTATGACACAGCTTACATGATACATAATTTGGTGCCTGTCGTGCATTTCTGTAGCCCAGCCAACATGACAAATATTCAGAGGGACTGATTACTTGTGATGCCACTGCTGGCCATCAGGACTTGCTGAGATACCTGTGTTTTGCAAGGGGCAATTAGCCAGGAGCAACAACAGTAGAGCGGTGAGCACAGTGAGGTGAGCAGAGGCAGGAGGTGTTTGCTCTGGTCTGTCACAGAAACCTTAGCTAGTCCCTGCCCAGTCGTATACAGTGGACTTCCTTCTGGACATACAAGCCATCCTTTCTGCCTTACAGTTACCAGCAATAGTGCTTAATAATAAAAAGGGAATACAGTTTGGAACAAAAGATTTTTATCAGCTGTTTCTCTGGTTAAAAAAAAATAAAAATTCCAGATGAAGAAATAGGAAGAGGAAGATTTCTTCATCTTATACACTTCCTGTCTGTTTAATCCACATCAGGCAAAACAGAAGGTTTTCAATTTCTTCTTCCTAGAAGACATCAGACTGTAATGCAGAAATGGGCAACAGAGCTGAATGCCGTTATCATGACAGGATCACCAAATGGCATCCTGACCCAGAGAGATGCATCTGCTCAGAGCTTATCAGGGCCCTGCTCTTCCTGGGAGCAGTACTGCATTTCTTTTCTTTCTCCCACTGGCTGCTGTAGCAGCCGCATTGCTGCGATTCCCAGCTCTGAGGCTGTCACACAGGACTGGACTACCCTGGTAGCTGGTGCAAATGCACTGTTCCTCAGTAAAATTTTCCAGCAGATCACATAAAAATGAATCAGCCTAGGGACTGATTCTTGGCCAGTGAAGCTACAGAATTTCTCATTTAGGGAGGTTAGGAATCATTTCATAAAATCATTATTTCACCCAGATGAAATACTCAATCTGCATCCTATATATAGACCAAAAGGCTTTAAACCTTCCTAAATAACAGGCTCAGTGTAGCACACGCGTGCATATGCAGGCTAGCTCTTACAAGTAAGCAGGGTAGAATCCTGCAGATAGTGTCACCCATGGCAGCATGGAGCTGAACATGGGCCCATGCTCAATTATTTAGCTAGCTAATCAGGTGGGCTTTGTGGCCTTTACTTGCTCAGTACGTTACAGTGGGGGCATATGTCCACCCGGCGGGATTGGTATGCCTACACAGTCTAGATTTGCTACCAGTGTCTATGCAGATGCAAAATTGTTGGTAGGCTATTCTTTTGTGGTTTAGATTGGTACAAGGATGTCTTGGAAAAATAAACATTGCAGTATCAAAATTTTGGAACTGACAGGCGAAACATAGTAGTATTTCTCCTGTGCATACTGGAGTATCGGATACATGGCGGGAGTAACTGATGTCCCTGCAGTACCCAAAGATCTCATTCATGGCCAGAAGCCAAAACATAAAAAAACCCAAACCAACAAACAAAAACCCCAAACCCAAACAGAAATGAAAACTTTACTCCTTTTGCTCATTCTGTGTTTGACAGCTGAACACTCCTGTGTGAAATGTTTCTTGGTATTATAACACAATGGCCTCAAGGATTGGTTTGATGCTATTGCTGGCACAGACAAAACACTTCTTGTGTCTCTGCTGAGCAGCCAAAGATGCCTAAAATGCATCTTGTATTTTTGGAACACAAAACCCATACATGCTGTAGGCATGTCACACAGTATACATCGTATACATCTCATGCTGACTCAAGTTGATCTACCTTTGTATATTAGTTTTCATACATCCCTGTAATACACCCAAATAGTAGAAATGAAAGAAAAAGGCTGGGTGCATCAGGAGGATTATTGGCTTGTAGCAGATAGAGTAGTAGCAGTCATAAGGAAAAACAGATCATAAAGATTTCTTCAGTGTTGGGTAACATACTTCTATGTACTGGAGACACTGATACTGTTTTTAATTTAAGAAGAAAAGCCACCCAGCATAACAAAAGAGACTATTAGCGCAGACTTTTATCACCCAAAACAACGCTCTGAACAGGTAGAACAGCTTTTAATGAGGTCAAAAGCATTTGATAATGTTAGAAGATGGGGAACACACAGCATTTACTTAGGTGAACAGCTGAGAAAATGTGCACATCATCTCCTAATTTGCTAAAAAAAAATTAATTAAAACCCAAGGAGTTTGAAAAAGAGAACCAAAACCTACCCTTGCTCTTTACAGTGCTCTGAAATTATTCAGTCAACTTTTCTTCCCAGACATAATCAGCCATGGATTGTCCCACCACCTGTCTTATCAATATGCATCTATGACTGTGGCTTTTGAGCAAAATATCTCGTGATCAGTACATTTCTCCCAAAATACTGGCGTATCAATGAAACATTATCATTTATTGGTGTAGGCTATAACCAGCTTTGCTTGTCCGGATGGCAGGGTTTGGGCAGGGAAGAGACTGGCACGCGGATCCCACCTGACACAGCCTCAGGATGTGTCAGTAACATTTGAAGTGCTTTGGAGTTCAGCAGTGTAGATGCAGCTTAACTGATGGTGTCGGTTTCTTGTAATTGGCATTAAGAGTATCACAGACTGGTCCGAACAACATTGCAGAAAAGTTGTTGCACTTACAAATCTTGGCTGAACTAGGGGTAATCCTCCTCGTTAATGCACAGTCTACTACCCAACTCTCCAGAAAGAAAAAAAAACCCAAAAAACAAAAAACAAAACCACAAAACTCTTCAGAAAGGGAACAGTAAAAAAACATTTAGTGTAGGCTGACAGGCATGTTCTGCAACCTGAAACACACACAGAACAAACCAGAAAAGAAAAGCCCACAGGAAACAACTTTTACAATTTGTTTGGAAGGTGTGAGTTAATACATTTTTTTGTGCCAACATTCAAGGTGATCCTCATACTCAAGGTGAAACCCATAGAATTTCTCTCCCTTGTGGAATAATGGAAAGCAACAATAAAAATCCAGTAACTCTAGCTATACTATATCTGGTTTCTTGAAATTTAAGCCTTTCTCATTATCTGCATTTGGGCATGTAAATATACAGATTTCAGTGGAAATTAGGTACTTCAGTGCTTGAGAAAACTCTGCTGGAGGCTCACCTGAATCTTTTGATGTAAAAATACTCTTTAAATTAGATTTGTAGTGAGTTCTTACAGTGATTTCATCTCCCCAAAGGTGTGTCATTTTAATCCTAGGTATTCTGGCTCATCTTCTAGGTTGGGACACACATTAATGATAACAGTGATTATCCCTGGAGTATAACAACATGCATAACAGGAGAATTTGCAGTTCTGCTGTCAAGGCCTGTTTTGCTGGAGGAAAAAAAATCTCTTTGAACACCTTTGAAGGTCATGCTGTGAAAGACTGACTGCCTTTACAGTGTGGTTTATGGAGCCTGGCCAAAGCATTTGAAGCGCTTTTGGTCATACACTGACATTGCTGCATTTCAGATGGGAGTCACACAGTAAATCTTCATTTGCCTAGGAACTTTCCAGATCCTTTCATCTGAAGCTGTTTCAGTGTTGCTATTTTGATTCTTTGTTTTAGGAGGTGAAGAGAGTTTCTGGCAGTTTGGTATCTGGGCATGCCTTTAAGAGCAATGCTACAATCAAGTAAGCACAACTATGCGGCAGCAGCAAGTCAACTAATTCTGAAAAATCTTGAGCTAGGTTTCTCAAATCAAATAGCAGATAAATCTAGCAGCGTGCAGGCTGCATGTGTGAGGAAAGAAGGTGTGGATTCTACATACAGCTATAAAACCCCAAAACTGGAAAGGTGAAGGAAGTAAACCAGAACTTTGAGCTGTGATGTGGTGCAAGCAGCTGATGAACCATCGCAGACCAACAATGTGGCTTCTCATATCAACCACCAATACCTGCCTGGCAGGTGTCAAGTCTCTGCTAGTACATATTTCTGTCTCCTAACTGTAAGAGACTGCTCTCAAGTTCTAGCCTGCTTGGCAACCATCCCATATGAACTAGGTTGTATGGATACATGTTAGGCTACATCAGTATCAAGAAACCAGAGGCAGAGAGCTTGTTCGGCAAGTGGCACCACAGAGTTTACATCCATGTAGTTAATCAGTCCCCAAAATACCCCACATAAGTGGCCTTGTCAATGCTGCCTGATGAAAGCAGCCCAGGCCAGGCTCAGTCCTAAAGAACCAGCTACTAACTATAACCACAGGTCAGTGCTCATGTTGTTGCCCTGGTCCTGGCCAGTTCACTAGCACAGATGGTTTCAACAGCCACACATTAAGGAGGCGGCGGTTCAAAGAGCTAATCATGGGCTTAGAAAACAGTAATGGCTTTAATCTGTGTGCTTTTACAGAGTCATCATGTGGCTTCAAGTCACGCAAACACTTCCAACTCAGTTTCTTCCTAGCTACAGATGATATTAATCTGCTGCTTTAACGGGACTATTATTATGTGAAGTATTATTACTATAAAGATATGTAAAGCAATCTAAAAATACTGTATCAACTCCATGGAATCGCTCATTGCAATACAGATTAACTCTCACAGAACCCTCCATTATAGTTGCACCTTTTAAACCACAGATTTTTCTCACACCCAAATGCATTTTACAAAACCAAATTTGTCTTTTTGCAGTCAGGAAATTAAATAGGACAGAAAAGAGAGGAACAGTGAAGTTTAAGCACCAAACCACAGTTCAGGAAACCCTTCACAATGTTGACTCTCTCACAGGGGCAGTAAGTGATTTTCAGCCCTCAGCCTCCCACCCATAAATAATGAGTTGTAAATTCCCATTGGGACAGAATCTGTCTTCAGGTGTGTGAATGTACAGTATCCTGCACTCATGCAATATGATGTTTTACAGAACCATGTATTAAAGAGATGTGGTATAAAAACAGGAGCAAAAAGGCACGCTTTGCTAGCAACCAAACAGATCTCAATAACTCTTCTTTATTCATAATAGTGCAGGTACACACAGAAGGGCTATTGCCCGAGTCTGATGAATACAGTATTTAAATACAATCATGGGATTCTGTATATATCCTTTAGAGCAGATTAATTAGAACAAATTGCCAGTTAGCAACTGAAAATTAATTTCCTCTGTTAATGCTATTGCTTTGCAATACTCATTTTGAATATTAATGCTTCTCATTTTTATGCATCATGCATGCTGCCCAAGTGCTGATGCATACTTCATGTAGACAGCATAATAAAAATTCTACTGCTTAGACTTATTTGGGTCCATTGACACAGGGGTCGAACTTATTATGAGATACTGCATCATTTTCAGAAATGGTATTTACTGGCATTTTAAATTGGAGAAACTATAAAACTAAAAAAATACTTCTTTGTCACATATCCTATTTTCCTTTTTGTAAGTCCATTAATATATATATATGTATTATTCATTATACACGTCACAAATTATAGCCTTTTAGTTAAAATGGCAACCAAGAAACGTACTACTGATGTTATTTTTTATCAATATTTTTTATTAAAATTTTTTCTCAGTTTATACTTTGAACATAAATACACAAGTTTTATGGCTCATGTTATACAAGACACTACTATGTGTTAGAAAACATATCTAGAAGACATCGTAGTGGTTACACCAGCTCCCCTCAATATTTTCTGTAACTTTATTAATCTACAAAAGCAGTATCAGAAAGCAAAATCCAACCTACCTAGCAGCACAGTCTACAGAAGCTGTGAAGACTATTTGCCAGCTGTAAGAGAAACTTTGGTTCCTGCCTGTTTTCATAGTAAGGTAATACCAGTTAGCTGCATATCAGAAAACAAACATTGCACCTTGTGCTCAGTTAGTTACTAAAAATCTAGTTCATGACAATGTATATTTTTAAAGACAAACATGCACCTTCTCTTTTGCTTTACAGCTTCGTAAGATAAATAGATACATATTTTCAAAATAGGATAATGTATATGAGAGACCCAGTTCTGCTCTTGCTGAACTTACTGGCAAAACTCCAGTGTACTTTCAGAAAAGCAGGTTTGTACTTTGTTTCTACTATTTTGTTGATAAAATCAAAGAAAATTACATTTCAGCTGGAAGATGGAATGAATTTAACTTTAAACTCATGCATTACTGCTAGCAGATCCTGTAATAACGCCATGCATCGATTTCCAGTTGAATGTGTAGTGGACTCTTCTCACTGCTCCTAGTGAAAAAGATCTATGAGAGACTGGACATGATCATCCAGCCCTGAAGGCACAGATGTGGCATCCCATGCCCAAGAAGCATGCAGAATAAAACCTGTGGTCTTTTTACTGCAGTGTAGCAAAGGGATGCTAGATTATATATGCTTTATACACAGAAGAATCTTTGTAACTTGTTTTTCAATATACAACATTAAAATGTACAATGTAGCACTTCCACACAGTGGGCAAAAAGCAGCTCCCAGGGCCATAGCTATGGAAGAGTATAGAAAATGCAACTGGCCTTGATCCCTCAAGCCAGACAAGTCCAGGCAGTGGGGCAGGGAGAAGAGGAAAAGTTTGGGAGAATGTGGCCAGCTGCCTGGCTTAGAGGCACTCTGCTTTGCCTTTTTTTTTTTTTTTTTTTTTCCTTTTTTCCTTTACCACCAGGACTCATGCCAACACTAAGCCCACACCAGCGCTGACAACACCCAATTAAAATTGTAAGATATCCAGCAAAAGACACAGAATAAAAGCACAAAACAGCAATGAAGACCCTAAGCCTACAGTCCTGCCTGTAACAAGCGTCCTTTCTGACCTATTGGAGTCTGTGCTATTACGGCTCAAGAATCCTGTTCTGATCAGGATGTAGGCTGCAGGCAAAACCTCTAGAAGGGATTGGGGTGCCTAATTGATTTTTGAAATGCCTGTGTTGGTGCCACCTAGCAGGCAAAGACTGACCAGACTGGCATTCCCTCTGTTCCATGTACTTTGTGGCAGAGAAGACCTGACATTACGCCTGTGCTCTGTCAAATTTGGTAAGTCATCAGCCCACCCCCCAGTTTTGGAGTCACCTTGATAGAGTTTTGCCTTTTAGAACAGACAGACTGAAAATTTAAGAGAAATCTGCTGCAAAATAAAGAAAATAAATTTCAGCGACATTTAAAAAAGAAAACCACACAACAAACCCTACTGCTGTTTTGAGGAAAAAAAAATCTTTTATCTTACATAGAACAAAACAATTCAGTCTCTAGTACTGTTTACCTTGAAATATTATGTGCTGGGAAACAGTGTAGTTATGGTTGCTGTTGATTTAAACTAGGAAGATTGAAACAAAACATGATGGAATCAAAGAGTTTGTATTAGAAGTGGCAGAAAAAATTTCAGGGCAAACCACCTCCTTCCTGAGATAATAATGGCACCAAAGTAGCCAGAAGTTTTACTTGATCCTAGTCAATGTATACATCTGACAAACACAGTGTTCAGATATATTTAATTTTTATTTTACTGAACTGAGGGACAGCATCAGACTTCTTAACATACTCAACTGAAACTTAATCATCCTAATTTATCTGTATCTTTCAGTCTATTGACAAGGGAAAACGATGTTCCCAGTGACTCCATTCAACATGTTTTCTGTATTAAACATATTTTGACTGAAGGATGTGTCTCATCACCATTTTTGGCAATGTCTTTCTGAGCTCAAGACTTTGTCTTGTATTTCCCATGTGCAGAGACTAGCGCAAAAGACAATTTCAGTAGGAATCCCAAATTCAAAGTTTCCTTTGGAAATACATTGATTCATTAAGAAACGATGATTAGGTCACTGTTTAAATTCAGGCTTCTAACACTACCAAAGCAACCACTTGCCTGACAGCGTGAATGAAGCTGTGCACGCTATTTTCATAACATCCACTTACATGACCATGCTTTGCTGAAACTCTGGGTGAAAAGAGGTGACTGCCACTCAGGTATGACCATATCTCTGTTGTTGCTGCTGTGCTGTGACATTATTTGATAGGTGTTTGCCTGAGGACATAGGGCAAAGCAATTGGCATGGGACCTATACCCATAGTGATTACCTGCACTTCTTATAGATATTCAAAAGTTAGTATAATTCTTCCCAATTAAGGATTCAATTAATAATGTAATTACTAATTTACTAGATGCACATACCTCCTTAAAAATGGCATAGTCCATGTCCAGTTTTGATACTGAGTTGCCAGGGGCAGAATGCGCTAGCAGCACTACAACACACAGCTGTCCTGTATCTGTATTTTCTATTTGCCCTAAGCCACAGCATCCTTAGAACTTTATCTGTATAACGAAAGCAAGTCACAGACACATTGCACCTACCAAGAAAATTAATGTGCTTTTTGTACTGCAACTTTTTTAATAACACTGAGCATTAGAAATAATAATAATAAAAATCTATTTCCTATGTTGAGATAAACAATCAATTAATATAACTGCTTTTGTCCAGACCAAACTCTGGCTTGTGGAATGATGTTACAAACTATTATAGTCATTACCAAATTAATAATAGCTTGCATTAGACTATTTATTGTTTAAAAATTTGCTAATTTGTTAAGATCTACAGTCCATGCAATATGTCATTTTGGAAAAAGAAACAACAGCTGATTTACATAAGCACAAACCAGCATTAGAAATGGCATGTGTTCCTTGCCTTCCCTAAGTGCTATAGGACATAATTCTGGTATTTATAAATGTGAATATAAATAAGGTAGAGATTCTAAAACTGTTTAAAAGTGTCTAGCAGATCTTTTTTGTTCTATATATCAAGGAAACTACCAACAGCTAAATGTCTTCCAATATCCTAGCACTGCAGAATATTCTAAGTATGTGAAGACTGTCTTGCAACCCTTAATCCTGTGATTAAAGCGTACTGAAACTGCTCCCAGGTGTATAAAGTCTATCCATTTGGGTCCTAAGATGGCATTTGCGGTAAAAGGATATCAGACTTTTTTTAATAGCAGAAACTGTCTTGGATTTAGTTCAGTTAGATATTTAATAGTGGGATTTGCCAGACCATCACTGAAGACACTAGTTCATCTTGTCGCTGCTGCTTGGTCTTCTTGTTCAGTCTTCTGTGTCCTTGGCCACCAGAAATGACCAACACTGAACTTGCTTTCATTTTCTTGGATCTCTGTCTTTTACTTTTAAATGAGATATTTTGATCCTTCAAAAGCTCATAAATGTTACTGTCCTCAGGCCTGTGTTCTAGGGAACTTGATCCATGAGATAAGGTAAGGGATCCAGAAGATGAGGACAGGTCACTTCTTTGTGCAATGGATCCTGCTGAACCTCCCAGCCAAACTGCAGCATCATGGGTGTTACCAAGAGAAGAGCCTGGCCTTTCATTGTGCAAAATATTCTTTTGGTCATCGTCTTTAGGTTCTGAGCCAGGAGGCAGGCTGTTCCTCAATTTGTTTCTGTTCTTCTTGTTTACAGAAGTAGCCATTACAAGAAACTTGACTGGACCATTGTGTGCGTGATAGGACACCATTCCTCTTCCTGGAGGCAGAAGAAAAAGACAATTAAAGAACACTACTTATTTAACCAAAGTGTTCCACTGTAATTAGTCCATGAAATTTGCTCAGAAAAGTTTAACTCTTAAAACTCTATTACATGCATCCAGTCTTTCACCTTGTGTGTACACAATTTACAGAAAAAGTGTACAAAAAAGAATCTATTGTACCACGAATGATTTAGGACTGCACTAATAAATAAGATGAAACATAGGATTATGAATTTTAGTTGACTGACTTCTGTGCCCTGTTCTCACAACAGCGTGAGTACAGAAATGCTGCTAACTTCTTTTTGTTGGCATTGACACAAATGTAACACTGAGTTTTCTCCAGTAATCCACAAACAAAATACGTGGTTTTCAGTTAATCCTATTGCACCTTTGTACCTCTCCAGAACAGCAGAAGAACATCTGTTTCATTGTAACAGACCCCTTCACACTGTACAGCAGGAGCTAAAACTCATCCTCCAGAACAGTTGTCTAGTTACCATGGCAGATTCATAAGGAAATGACTGAACAATATTTTTTCTTCCTTTTTTTTTAAAAAAAAAAGTATCTAAACAGTGGGATGTTGGCAGTACAAGAAGAATTACACAATGCAAATCATCAGAATGTGTGAAAAACAAATTGCATATGGCCAAATTCAGAAGCTATAACAATATCAGTATATGTGTGTTCCACAACAAAAAAGACTTAAAAATCTAGGATTCTACAAAATCATCTGCAATATGGAAAAGAACTAGGCTAATCAGGGGGGGAAACCCACAACCCTACAAATCACACTATCCATCCCTAACGCATTCCAGGTTAGAAGAAAACATACTCTGCTTTTAGAGAAAGTGTAATGACATAAAGATGAGTTACCACTTTGGAAGCACAACTGGAAAAAGTCACATTTTTTTCAGTTCAAATGCCAAATATGGTATCAGAGACTATAAAAATACATCTCTAAATGTAATGTTGCTAGATCTGTGAAATCTGACAAAACTTGACCAAAACCAAATGCAAGAATATAGAGATGATATAAACCACAAAAATCAAGACAGAAAATGGAAGAACAAAATGAGATATATTTTGATTCTGCCGCTATGCATTTGTGTTACCTTGTATTGCATTTATTTTCACCTAACACAGGTTCCACGTTTTTAAGAAACATTTATCCTGTGCCATACTGGATTACTGCTATATTTTGCTGAACACAGGATTTCGTTTTCATTTTGTGAAGTTACATAAGCTTTATTTTTTTTTTTCCCCCTGAAGGAAGTTGCAAACAGCATGCCTCAAAATCTGCCAGCTTCCCTCCACAGAGCAGAAGCTCAAGAAGAATTCTGAACTCAAAACTTTGGGGCAACCCCCCTACTTAAACACACTTTTAAAATCTTCCCTCTGCTCATAGCTTAAACATTTGCAGAGAGATACAGCAGCATTTATGCATTTGTATTTCAAATAGGGTAATATGAAAATAACTCAATAAATACATCTCTCCAAAATGCAAAAATCTTGGTCGTTGTCAAAAAAATGAAATATATACTCTTGTATATTCCAAGTCTCCTGTTTGGGAAGAAAGGACACAACACAAATTTACTGAATAGCCAGTCAGACAACATACTGAACTTTCAGTTTCTACATCCCTAAACTTACTGCATCTATTTTCCCCAAATCTGGAAGAAAGATTGCTTGCATTCTCTTCTCATCCCCATATATCTGACTGTACTCTGAGAGGATTAATGCCTATCCTATTCTTATGCCCTAAAGAAAAGCAGTTGTCCTGGCTTAAACAACTGAGACAAAACTAGACAATGTCTGGTTATACTGTAAAGCTCAGGAAGAACTACAAATATAATTTCATCGCAAAGCTCTTTTATTATATCTAAACAATACACATAATTTGGCAGGTCCACTTAAGCTACTGACAGAAGATAAATGAAATCTTCACTATAACACCAATGTAGTTGATCCGTTTGAGGAATTTCACTCACCAGTTACTTTGGGAATCCCCTGCAGGCGTGGCACTGGTAATGCTACTATTATACCCAGGTTTGTTCCAACCAGCAATAAACCATGGCACACCAGGAGGCTAGTCACAGAAACACGCTGCTGCCCTGCAAGGTTTAGGAAGTGCTCCATTACTTGAGTGATGATTTTTACCTAGATTAAAGTAACTTCAGGTAAACACAATCAGCTGTACTGTCTCATTCTGCAAAGCACTCATCACAAAGGCAAATATTTTGCTGGACTGTGGTATTAAACTTTACATACATGACAATTTAAATCCTGTTAAACTTCTCAAACATTCTGTCCTAAATATCTAAACAACAGTATCTAAAAGCAGACATGGATTATCTTTATAAATAGACTGTGATTGTATATTCTCAACAATAAACCTGAAAGGCATTTAACTTCACAGTACTCAATAATATATTGCCATAACACATTAAACTCAAGACTCAAACCTGTTTGTGATTACTTTTTTCTCCTAGTTTTTATTCTGTGAAATTGTATATGAAGTGCTGTGTCCCCCTGTTTGAGTTTGGGTGTCATCCCCCCCTGCTCCCCCCCCCCCCTCCCCCCATACAAGAATGACATTGGCACATTGAAAGTTCAAGGGAAGGCAACCAAGACTTATCAGGAGAGTGACGCACATAGCGTACAAAGAGAGGTTAACAAGCGCTGTCTGCACCTATCTCAGGAGGGCGCATAGAAGACAGTCACACTCTATTCAGAAGTGCTCAGTGACAGGATAAGACACAACATCAAATTTGGAACATGGGAAATTTGGATTTTAAGTAGGGAAAGGCTTCTTCATCGTAAGTGTGGTCAAACACTGCAATGGGTTGCTCAGTGAGGTTGTGAAATCTCCATCCTGTCCAAAGATATTAAAAATTTGGCTGGACAAGTCCTTGAACAACCATGTCTAATCAGGCATGCTGCAAGAAGGATGGGCAAGATAACTTCCAGAGTAATTTCCAACTAAATTTTTTCTGTGATTTTCTACAACATTATTTATGGGATTGCTATTTTTCTAATAAAAACAAAGTAGTTTTTGCTTGCAATGCTTACTAATTATGTTTGATTCAGTTCAGATGGATTTTCAAAATGGCCTTGACAAGTTTCCCAAATGGAAACTATGGCCTGCCCAGACTTTTGCCATGGCCCAAGTTTATGTGGAAGAGCATTTAAACTCTGCCGGAATCTTCCAGGTTCAAAATCTACATGTTCTTGAATTAATCATGCAACAGAACAGTCATTCCCATCTTCATCACAGCTCTCAAGTTGTTAATCACTTCATTGCTAAGTAGGGAATTTGGTTTCCATGCCTCTTGTAACTTGGATGAACCTGCATGTTCCACACTTTGGAAAAGGACCTTAATTATGATGTATCACAAATGAATGCATTTTCCATCTTGTCTGTTGAAGCTCAGCCAATTTACATCCACAAATACATGAATCACAGACCCAGTGGGAAAGCAGAGAAGGAGCAGCTTGACTGTAGCCCAAAGCACTCAAGTGGAAAGCAGGAGGTGGACCACAGTTTAAGTCTTTCCTCGCAGAACTTGACAAAAACAAAGTATTAACCCAGCAATGGTGTGTTGTAAAAGGCACGCGCGTAGGGCCAGATCTGGAATCCCAGCTCTGTCTACCCAAAACCACATTCTAAAATACCCTAAAGGCCCAATGATTAGGTCACTCTTAGCAGGTGTAACAAGCATGACTAAGTTGAAGAAGTTCTATCTACTTATGCAGATCCTTCAGAGACACCTATGTTGTTTTCCATACTGCATCATCCCTCCTCAGCTAAATAAGCATGGATGGTCTATGCCTATAGAGAAATTCCAAGCCTTCTGGAACTTGGAGTTTACTTTTTTGATTTTTTGTTGTTGTTTGGTTTGTCTTAGTGGGTGTTTTTGGTGGACTTTTTTGCTTGTTTTGGAGTTGGGTTGGGGGAGGGAGGTTGTTGGTTGTTGGGGTGGTTGTGGTTTGTTTTTTTTGGGGGGGAAGGGGAAATGTATTAATGGGATTATTTTATTTTCCAAAACAAAGCACATAAAGGCACTCCTTCAGCACAAAAGAATTTCACATAGTGATGACCAAACAACTCTGTGTATTGGAGTTTTCAAAAACCAGTATTTGAATTCTGTGATTTCGAGCTCAAGTTTGCTCAAGTTACATATGACAAGCGAGTCCTCTCCCACAGCCAGTGCCACAGCAAGTGCAAGGTAACTGTAGGTCAGCTTAACCTCACTCCATTTCACTTACAGCTTCTTTTACACACTACAAACAGAAATGCTTCAGTACAATTTTTAAACTCACAATTATCAAAACCTCCAATTGTACTGTTGCCTCTCAAACACCTTGCAGAAGAAAGTGCTCACATTTTTAAACAAGAGATCTTTAACACTTTTTAAAGCATTTAAAATGTAAAATAATATGCATGATTTCATATTCCAAACCTGAAGCAACTTCTAACCAGTAATTTTCACCAGGGAACACTGGTAACACGCATTACAGTTTCCATAGGTGAAAACAACAAATTATCAGCCAGCAACTTAGAATCTTCAACACTGAGCACAACCTTAAGTATAAACCATCTACAGTAACATCAAAAGAAAACCACTTGCTTTGAAATCTTGGAAAAGCAGGAAACATCTGCTTCTGAAAATATACTTTGAAATAGCATATAACAATTAAAAAGAAAAAATATAGATTAAAAACTTATTAAAATACCAATTTGAAATATTAATTTGTCACCTGCTAGCCAAGGTTTGAAATAATACTTTTCTTTGTTATTTTGTGCCTTTTTATTTTGATATATTTCAAATTCAAAGAAAAGGAAAAGAAAGTAAAACCAATTTTTCAGAATGCATTATGCAGTAGCACAGAAATAAACTAGTTAAGAAGGGAAAATGACAACCATAAATGCCAAAACCAATCAAATACTCCTGTCTTTAAATGACAACGTTTAGATCACTGTCCCAATGCAGACAGAACCTGTAAAATGATCTGACCAAGATCTTGACTTTACAAAGAACTGAAGCCAAAAATTAAGCATCTTCTGCTCTATGTTCATGTTTCTCAGGTCTGAATTACAACCATCACCAGACCCAGGTAAATCCCCATGTGTTCCCACATAGATCTTCTGAAGTCAACCCTAGGTAGGTACAAGGGCAGACCGGTACATATCCTCTTACATGACGCCATGCTGTTCTTAATACATAAAAAGTAACCCCACTGTACAGATCTACTGGACTGACCTAATCCCCAAACTTTTTATCATTTCCTAGCAGTAAAATCATAAACCAGCTGCATTTTATGGTGTGGCACTTGGTGGAGTGGGGACAAAGGAAGGCTGTAAGCCTCAAAGTATAGTTTGTTTTCCACAGAGAGGAAATTACACTTTTTTTTCTTTGCTCTTCTCATCTGTTTCCAGGAAACACACATGCCATTAGAGGATATAGGGGTATAAACAGAATAGAGCAACTTAAGCAGAAATCACCTCTTTGTTAAGCAGGTAACCTGTCATCATCCACATGAACAATGAAATTACATGTATCGGGGTCAGAGTAATCTCTTTAAAAGGACAAACTCTTTTAGAGTTTTAGAGCTGAAAGGAAAAACTTGTTTAAGAATGTTCTTGAATAATAAATTATTGAATGTGACTGAAAAACAAGTGGACTGTCTATTCATATACAGTAAGATTTTATTTTTTCTTTTTTTGGTGAAAGCTGTGATAAAGGCCGATGAAAAGCTGCCTTTGTTGACATTACAACTACAGATCACAAACAGTGAGCATAAACTTGCTCTACAAATGAAGTACTTAGCACTAGTGAAGTGTGCATATTTGTCTTCACATGTTAATAGATTTTTTTCCCCCTGCTGCTCAATGTGCCCTCTGTTCAGCTAACCTCTGTTCCGAGCTGTGCTTAGGCCACTTAAAAGCGATCCAGCTGTACTGTGGTATACTAGATAGCAACATAGTTACCTGAACCTATAACAATGGTGATGCTCTTCCTCTCAACCATTCACTTGTTTTCACATGGCATTTGTGCTTTTTTGGTGTTTGCTTATAGAACTCAAGCTTGTTATACATTATTAGGAAGTATCGCTGCTGACATATGAAATAAAGGTACTGTGGACCATTCTGGACTAAACCTCCATCCCACAGTTGCCTCCATGACCCTGGTTTAATTTCCAGTCCTGCATTTCTACGCACAAACTTCCCATAACTCCAGAAAGCAAAAGCCCTCCCAACACCATCCTTCATAAGCAGACTGCCACAGATTTCAAAAGTTATGTCCAGCAGATAGAAGATTCTGCCAGACACATTCTGCTTTTGTACATTACTAAACTTTGCCAAATCTAAGGACAATCAGCTCCTGTGTCATTTCCCTTACACTTCATTCTTCTGTGATTCTGTTCTGCTTGCTGTACTGCAGGGATGTCTTCCTCAAAGCAAAGGAGGCGCATCCTTTACAACAAGGAGAGCAGGTACTGATATTTAAAGCCGTCTTCTCCTAAGAACAAAATTGGGAAAATTTAATGCTATAAGAACTGGTTACTAAGATTATGAGAGCCTCTTCCTCAGCTCCATCTTAATTAGTTACTACAGCTATCCTTTAAATACAGCACTGTAACTCACAGTAACTATTCCTGACAGCGACAGTAAAGTTTTCTTCTACTTCTACTGTATAACAACAAAATAAGTTCATTAACTTCATGGAGTAGCATTCCGCTCATTTACATTGCTTTAAACAAAGACAAAGACGGCATCTCCAGGTAGCCAGCCTATCAGGCCAATACTGCATACTGTTTTTTCTCCTAAAATCTTGGCAGAAGAGTCCAGCTTCTTTGAAGTTATATCAGATCCTTGCCTTTTTAATCTCTCTTTATAAGACTTTTAGCAATATTTTTACACAAATATCTTCCCTCTCGTTTCAATACCAGTTGAATTTTTACTTGTCTGTTATTTTTATATACTGAAGTGCTCCTATTCCTGTTCAGAAAACAAACACAGCTGTTCTCTTTAACACTAAAAGTCCTAAAAATCCTCAGTAAAGGCATATACATATTTTGTAAATACACAGCTATTTCACTCCTTTTCTGTTTCACTCTGTTTTTTTCTTTTTTAATCTCAGTATATACTACACAGAGCTTGACTTATTCTTTGGTTGCTTTTACTTCTAAAAGGTCCTCACTGCTGCTTTATTATGTAAACCTCCTACTCCTCTGTCTTTTAGCCTTTGTTGTTGCAGCATTATTGGAATCATATAAACAGGCCCAAGAGCTGTTGCTAAATAATTGAAATTCATTTAATTTTTAGAATGGATTCTCCCTTGGAACATTTGCTGCAATAATGTTCTACTCCTGAAATAAATTTCCACTTCCATTCACCGGCGTGCTTTTTGTGAAAACACTGAGAAAAAAAGAACTAAAATGGGTAAGAATGACAACAAGGAGATATAATTAGCTAGAACTCTTTTACAAAAAAAATAATTATGTTACATCAGTTTTATTACCATGGCAATGAACACTAAAGCTAAATTTTGGAAGATTTATATATATTTTCTGCATATAAAAGGGAGGCCGTTACTTCCCCTTTTCCCCACTGCTATAAACAGCAGCACATATTAAAAGTTAATCTTCTTTTTACAACTGGTCTTGATTTATTTGTGTAACTATGATGAATTCAATTAAATGACCTATTTAAAGGCAGGCCGTTTTTGCTGCTGTTCAGTGTTGGAGCTACAGTCAAACATCACATGTTAAAAATGCCCTGTCTAGAACGTGATATAAATGGAGACAATTTAAAATAGACTTTTATTGCAAAGCTAATACCATCTGAAAGAAAACATGATAAGAAGACTGAGACTGACGTGAAACATGTTTGATGCAAGATTTATACCTAAGTCTTGTAAGAATATGAACATAACATCAGTGCAGGAAGAACTGGTTTCTGCTAGAAACCAAGCAATAAAGCTGGTGCACACATTGCCCATGAAAACTGCAGAAGCTCAGACTACTGCAGTCTATAAACAGGGAGAGACAGAAATAATTGTTGGCCCCTTGTGGACACCTCATGCCCAGCCATGCCAGTATCCCTTTTCTGTCTGCCTCTTCTCCTAGCACTGCCACAGCTCCCATCTGAGGTACTTGCTGATGCGGAGGTCCTAACCACTCACTCACAAAACTGATACAGGCCAATGACAACTGTCTGTGACAGTGATGATTTGCAGATGATTGAAGACCTGTCTTAAAACACTTAAAGATCTGTTAAACGCTATCCTAACAACCACAGGTTCCTTCTTTATTTATAATACTAACTTTTTTATAAGACTAACCTTCTAATTTGACAAATTAAAACTCCCATTAGCAAAACACTGGTCATACTCTGAAATGGCAATGTGTGAGTTTCAGCTGAGTCCACTGGGACGACTGTTGTAACTAAAATTAAGCAAGCGTTTTTTGGTCTGGATCCTAGACTAAGTGACTCCATCACGTACTTTGATACTAAGTTCCAGAGCAAATCCTAAACTCTGCAAAGCAAACGCACTTTCATAGCAGACTGCATTGTCCTACTGCTTCACAGTCACACACACACGCAAAAGGCTAAATAGAAGAATCCACCTGCTTATCTATATAATTACATTTATAAACTCTAAGGAGGAGAGCTGCTACTCAACCAGTTTGCTACACAGGATGTTCTTCTGGGCAGGCAACAGACTGTGATTAACTAAAGCAAATAGTTATGAGACAGTTATCAGACTCAAAGTCCAAGACAGATCTGATTCTGGCCTAATCTGTAACACTCTGGAGAACGATAGTGACAAAGACAAAAGAGAAATATTATTATATGATGTGATTCAGCTACCTGGCAACATGTTGTGAACAGGTGTGGCAATGTTAATATCCTGGAGGTGTTTCAGTGTCTCAGTGTGGAACAGGCGAAGTGTAGATCCAGACGTGAAGGCAATCCAGATTCCCACTCCAGCAACTGCCATGTGGGAGATTACCATCCCTTCCTCTTGATGGGCTTCAAAATGACTCTGTAAGAAAAACAAGGACTCTGTGGGGAGATGCAACCAAACATCATCCAACCTTCCTAATAAGCTCTTCACTGGAGGCACTGCATCTGTCCTCCATGTGAAGGACAAAGCTAGCTTTTACTTTCTCTTCTTCCTTTGCTCAGGATATGTGCCTCTGCATACGATGTTTTGATTTTCCTGGGTTTGGTTTTTTTGGGGTTTTTTTTGTTGGGTTTTTTTTTTTGTAATACACCATCATTAGTATGGAAGGACTCTCAGCTCTTGAGCCAAAGTTCTACCTGATGATAGAGTCACAGTAACTTACATATTGTGTTTATTAAAAATATTGCATGGCAGGGGTTGATAACATGCTGATAACATGAGCAGGGACTCATAACAGCTCAGACTTAAAAGGATTTTGTATTTCTTTATTCATACTCCTTTGAGAAAACTACCACAGGTGAGGTTCCTGGGGGTGAGCAGATTTTTTCCTATTATGTTACTTTTATCTACAGCAGAATTCCTCTTTAAATGATAAAAAATATTTTTCTTCTGTTCTGCTAGGAGATATTTTCAGAATAAGGGTAACAGTCAAGGAAAAAATCATCTTTAGAAAGTAGGGCGTTTATGAACATAAATACACAAGTATTTGATCAACTACACACACAACAATGTAAACCTTAATACTGTGGCATGTTTTTCAATGTAGACACTTCTGAATTTCACAAACATTAGCTCTTTTGTTTTGCTGTCCTTCAAAATATTGACGCTTCCCATTAGAAAGGCCAAAATCCTCCTTCTGAAGATGAGTAATACAAGACATTGAGGACAGACCTTTTTCCTTCATCTAAGCCTTCACAGTCACAACTTCTGCAAGGCTCCAGGAAGGCCAGAACCTCTCTACAGGCCCCTGTTAACATGCGAGATAAAGCTGTAGTAAAGTTCTTTAATCATTAACAAGAAGTAGGGATATTTTTTTTCCAGTTATGTCCTCAAGTTAAACACAGCCTTTTAATGTTGTGCCAGCTATTATTAAATACAGAGAGCTATTCTGATATACAGAAAAATTCCTTGCCTAAATAAATGACGAACTGTTCCCTGTATACAAATCTCTCTGAGGGATATGGAAGGAAATATCTGCTCTAATATTCACACTACATATTATATACTCTTAATTACCTATGCAGACAAAATGCAAAAGTACCCCCTTTCTTCTTGGAAAAGTACACTTAAATTTTCCGTGCATTACAGTTATGAGTTATGTTTTGGTCATTTTCCATCAAAATCTAAATTACATATTTATCAGGATAAGCTCTTAGCTTAAGACAGTTATGTTTTGAATTTATTAGGGTTATAGATATAATACCCAAATTGTCCATCTAAATTCACAAACAGGCTAAGATCAGAGATAAAGAATACAAGTTTAAGCTTTCACAAAGTGTAACTTTTGATATTATACTTAGTAGGCACTTAATTTTCTTTTCATACTTTAATACCCCATTAATTAGTAATTTCCACTGAGACATTGGCTGTTTAAAGATAAGGGGATTTTTTTTTTTCTTTTCATTTGTTAACACTATTCTTGAAATTTTCAGTTTTAAGTAAATTAACAGAGAAGTTTCTCTTCAACTGTTAGACAGTGGGTTCAGTTTTTGAGTGTTACTGTGGTACCTTTTGACTCTTCAAACACCACCACTGCAGAATGCAAGGTAAGCGCCTCTGGCAGGCACATTTATGTTCACTGTTTTCTTCAAGCAACCTCTATTCATTCTTTACTAAATAATACACACAATTTGAAAATCATACGATTTATTCAACAGAAGAATTCATCCATGAACAACATCTTTCAAAGGCAGAAACAGCTCTTATGACTAAATTTCTTGTTATTCTTATCATGTAAGTTTCATTGCAAAAAGGATTTTAAAATATTAACTCAGTTTACAGACTCATACATCCCTATACTGACGACCACCTGACCTCTGAAAACTTCTCAAGGACAGATCCAGCGTTGCTGAAGTGAACCTGACCAGCAACTTGCACTGTTTGAAATTAGAAGAATGAAGCAGGTCATAAGAAATGGAATTTCTCTGGAGTGGTCTGACCACAGCTAACAATTCTTTTGGTGCCACTGTAAACAACTTGTACATGCATTTTTGTCACATTCCATTTTCACCAGCCAACTCATTATACTCCCACTCTGTCCTGCCATTCGTACAGCTGTCTGCTGAAATACGTAAACACATTTAAAGTAAAACTGTAACACTGTCAACACCATAAGGAGCACGTAAAAAGAACTATTCTTCTCATTCAAAGGGTCTCCTAACACGGAACAGGAACATACCCCAAACGTGTACATTCTTTCACAAATGTGTAGGGTTTTGTACAGAGGATAGCTTTGACATCTGTTTCAATTACAAGTCTATCTGAAAGCCAATAGCTGGTCTTTTTCCTTAGTTGTTTTCTTCTCATAGCAAATACTGATAAAAAGGGACAAAAATGTCTTATTCCCTTAAACAACCAAACCCACCCCAAAAATGCCCTTCATTTTACTTTTCTCTTTTAGTTTTCATACCTACATTCCTCTCTATTCAGAGCCCAGCTTTTTTCCCCCGAGGCTCTCTCATTCAAACTCTAACGACAGGAGAGCTGCAGAACACACTCTGGATGCCGCAGCCTGCCTGCCCACCCCGACATAGCTCACCGTTGTCCCAGCAGCGCGGGGCATAACTGGAGTCTTTCTCTGAGGGCGTGCACACTTGCACCAAACAGCTGTGCCAAGCACTGAACCACAATTTCTCAAGATTCATGAGAGGTGCATAATGGGTATCATTGTCCACAAGGTAAAATAAATGACTTCTATTACTCAGAAGTTAAGAGTACTCAGGCAACATACGTTCATGTATAGGGATTTTCATTTGGGTTTTTTTATTCAGCTGAACATTTCAGAGTAACTCTGGTATAGTTAGTCAAGTTTTAAAAACAAGGGAAAACAAACCAAGATGGAATGTCATACAATTGGTGAATTTATTCTTAAATACACTTGACATTTACTGCCTTTACAGAGCATAAGGTTCTACAGGTATAGAGATCACTATGGGATCAAGGTCTATACCCAACAGAAATACAAGTCTTGGATCTAGGGTCAAGACTAAGGACAAATTTTTTCTTCAGAGGAAGAGTATCAGAGTATGTAATTAATGTATAACAGCAGTCAATGCATTTCTCATGTCTCTTGCCAAGGACCTTGAGGCACTGTGCCAGTTTGGGGCACTGTGCCAATATAAGACATTTCCTAAAACATTCTATTACAGTAACGTATCATTAAAATAAGTGAATTGAATCTTATCCGTATCAGAGGGGAAAATAAAGAGGCAGGAAAACAGAATAACATCCAAACCCAATATACAGAATACCACATCTCCTCATTTACTGATAATTATTTTAAAAAAAGCTCAAATAAGAATCTTAAAGCAAGGAGGCATGGAATGAGATTGTTTTCAAGGATAACGTACTTTGCACTTAGCAAATACAGGGACAGTTAACGATGAGTTACCTATGAAGCAGGGAGTGCCTCACCAAGGACAAAGTTTACAAAATGGTCTTGAATAGGCTCATGGGCTTGTACAAATATGGCCTTAAAAAACAGTCAGGTGTCTTTGTAGGTAACATACGTGACACAGAGCATAGAATATGCATGCATGATAGTAGAAAGCAATGAACAAACAAGCAGCTATATGGAGATATAAAGGAGTTCAGCAAAGAGGGAAGAACAACAAACAACTGAGCCTTGTGAAACACTTGGATTCCTGTTGACAGAGCAAAGATGTATATTATGCAAAATATCATGGGTCAAATCATTACTACTAACTCTCAACAAGAGAGGGCAGAGAAGGAGAGCAAACATTTCCTTGCTGCTGTTTCCTTTCATACCGTAAAGCTTCTGCTCTGCACAGTAAAAGGTAGCTCAGATGTATTCAGCTGCTGATATTGTTAAAATATTCCTTATAGACAGAGTCTAAATTGCCTCATGTATAATATAATACTGAAACAATATTGCCAATGAACAAGGTATGCACATCATAGCAGATCACTTTTGGAAATATAAGGAAGTTATCAAAACAAGCCAGGTAACCGAGCAAGTAACAGCAGTGAAAACATTAGTGAGCTGTTTAGTCCGGTGAGAGGAAGAGAACAAGATCAGTACTTGTGTACATCTTAGTACCAGCAAGGAGGCAACAGAAAAAGAATAATTTGTTCACGGTTTTATGAGGAAGATGACATGCTACGGCATGGATATTTGTGTGGAATAAAAAAGATGACTCTCAGGCCAATCATACAGAAAATCATCATGCTCTAGAATAAAATTATCCATGTCAAGAAAACATTATTCAGCCCATACACACCATTTCAGTTGCACTATTTCTTATACGTTGTTTGCTGCAGCATTCATTGCATGTATATTAGTTATAGCTATAAAAGCCAGTGGATCTGAGCTCTGAATACAATTGATGGGTTAGTTTACAAAGCGCTCTGGAAATGAAAAGAAACCTTCTGAGATGCTTTGTAGGAAAACTGTAGTAACAGCTGAAAAATGAACTACCATGTCTGAGAGATATTGACAGAATATTTGTTATTTTGTCTCTGAACTTCTGTTTTCAATATGCAATCGGTTATATTACACTGTATTTTGATAAAAGTAAGCTTTACGCATTCTTTAATCCTCAAAGCTTGTCTAACTGGTATTGTTCTCCTGTGTCAAAACAGCACAGCATAGCCCAAACTGCAGCCATACCACCTGATATAGGAAGAGCTTTGTGGTAGAATTAGACTAGAATTGCCAAACTTATTTACAGAGACCTGGCTGTATGTAAGCAGCGTCACACAGGAACAGTGTGGCTGTGAGCTCTTACCGTTGCTAAGTATTTCTTAGTAAGAATCAGAGAGATTCTTCATCAAAGTCTGTAGAACAGTAACCATGTGTCCCAAAGTCTACTCTGCCCCTCAGTGATACTAACAAAAGTCCATTTCAAGCACCTATTCAAATCACTCTTCCAAAATCTTTCCCTCATCATACCATTTAAACTATCAACAAAACAAGCCTTAAAGAAAAACAAAGTAGGAAAATGCATGATCTGAGCATAAAGAAATCACCCAGAAAGAACAGATAAAGACAGAAGAAATTAGGATGTTAGCTATTTCCCTGCAAACCCATGACAATGACTCACAGAATCAATTGTACCAAATAGACGATTGTTGGGAGAAAACACGTTCATCAATGAAACAAAAAAGCAACAAAGCAGCACACAAAGGAGGAGGCTGTGAGCTCATCACGACTCCTGTTTGAAAGAACTTCATGGCTGTAAACATCATGCAACTCCGTGTAACTGTATTGAAGGTTGAAGGAGAGGCTTAGTTCCTAATGTTTCATCAACTCCAAACTTTAGACCACTAAGGCATTCTTTTGGTAGAGGCTGCCGATTTGACAGAAATGAGTGCTTAATGTTTTCTGGAAAAATGTGGTCACAAATATGAGCTTGAATCCTTAACACTCTTCTCTCCTTACAGAAAGTCTGACTCTTGTATCATTATTCACTGGAAAATGTCCTTATACAAAGCAAATTTTTGTAGGCCACTCAGAAGCAAAACTCTGAAGAAACATCCTATGAAATCATCACAAGTAACATCTAACTATATAGAAGCAGTCTCTTAATTAAACCTTCTTCTGGAATTAACAGGCAATTCCTATAGGCACCCATATCTTTGCTGCCTTTCCTCAGATCTCATTTTTAAGTAAACCTTTTGCCCCAAATATTCTACAAGTTCCAAGCACTTTATGGAAACCTGGAGGAAAATGGAAGCAAACTGAAATCTAGTGAGACATCAGCGGAGAATTTCAAACCGCAGGGAGTGGAATTTAACAGAACTGAAACAATACTTCATGAAAAGCTTCCTGAATCATGAAGCTTCTCAAACAGATTTCAATGTTTGAAATTTCACCACTTATACCCTGTAGCATAGTATGTGAGCAATGCTTTTAAAAGCGTTTACCTCTATGGAATGTGTCACAGTGCTGATTATAAAAATTTGTCCACCACATGCAGCCCAAATGGTCTCCTCCATCACAAGCAGACTTCTAACAGGCAGAACCCCCAGTTTAACTATCTTCTGAGGTTCAGTGTTCCATGTTCCATCTTCAATAAAAAAGAAGAAAGGTTATATACAACAAAATGGTAATATTTGTTTTAAAACAGTTTTGAAAACACTATCTCTCAAGCCTACTGCTAGAATCTCTGCAAGCTGCCACTTCAAGCTATGCTGTGACTTATGTATGTTTAATTTTAGCTTCCAGGCTAAGTTTGTAAAGGTAATATGCAACATTAAGGGGGAAAACAAAAACCAAACACTCATGTGTTTGTTAAATGAACAAATTTTATCTGGATTAATTGAGACACAAGGAATTCTACATTACTGTTCTAATACATCTTCCTTCCTTTCCAGAGGAAATGCACTCAGAAAGCCATGGCTGATATAATTTTCTCCAACACAGAAGGAGCTCATAACTGACCTATTTCAAGATGAATCAACTTCCAACTAGGACAGAATCATCTTTCATGTGAAAAGTAGTCAGCAAAATTTTTATTGGGTTCTAATGGGCTCAGATGACTTTTAAGAGCACATTGATGGAACGGACTTCCTGCTACTAGATGCCTCATTTAAGGAGGAATGTTTTTTCTTAATGAAATTAAAACTTAATTTTGTGCCATATCTTCAGTTTTCCTACTTTTTCCCCTAACTATAATCCACAGTGTTTTCTGTGGACTGCATTTAGCAGATCCATGTTACATTATGCATGTGTATGGTGGCACAATCAATTATTCAGAGACCTTCTAAATAAAAACTGTACACCGCCACTTAGAGCTCTGGTCACTTTCACTTGCCATCTCTTTGAAACAAGGATTAGCAGATTATTTCTCCAAATTTAAGAGCTAGCAACATGGGGTTCTTCAAACAGTTGTAGCTGTGTATTTTATACACGCAATTTGACATACTAAATATGTCAATAATGATTTTAATACTTTTATATTAGTTAATTTCTATTGTAAGCACTCATTGAACATAAAGTCTCAAAGACCACATTCCTATTCATTATGCTTTAGTAATAATATCAAAACTAGTTAAAGTAACTCTTTTGACATTGAAATAAAATGTGTCAAAAAGGCCTCATTCCGTCACTTTAAAGCCTTATTCCTGCAAAAGCTGCAGAAAAGTTGTCTACTGACACTGGTTTCAACTCTGTGAACACTTAAATTGTTGTTGATGGAGATCAAGGTAAACATATCTTTAGGCAAGCACTTAATTACACCTTTTTCATTCCACCTCCATAAGAAGTGCACCTTTTATTACATGCGTAGGTGAAGGGGTACAAAGTTGCCTGCTTCACAATAATGGCAGTGACAACAACAATGAGAAGCCTCAGCTGTGGAGTACTTCTCATCCCTTCTGCCATCTGCATGATACAACCTTTGCTGAGTCATGCTCAGGATGTGGCTCTCTTCCAAAAGCATCTTTGTAAAAATGACATTTAGTTTTAGCCCATCAAAATAATTTTCATTATTTTAGTTTTCAAGTGAGAAGAGTATTTCCAGTTATTAGCCTGCAAACTCTCCCAGCACTATCAAAGTCACTCCATGTTCTTTGTGACTCATATGTACCATCAGTAATATACAAACTTTTGGAAAACTTCTCATTTGCTAGCAACCGCATTATCCTCAAATTAAATTCTGAAGTGAAGGCCGCCCATACCCTGCAAGTGCTTAACCACTGTAGGTAGCTCGGTGCAAAGCCTTCAGAGATCAGAGCTGCACATGTGTGCACATCCTGACTTTGTTGTGTAAGTTATGCTGACTGCAGAAGCCAGAACAGCATCCATATGTAGCACCCTTGTGTTTCCTCTTTAGGGATAAACCCAGCATAATTCTAGTATATTCTTACTGTCTTTTCTGAACAATAAAGACAGTAAACTTGGGCAAAGAGCAGATATGGTGAGCAAGAAGCTAGCTCTTCTTCTGTAGTTATATTTTCACACTGACCAACACATTAACACAAACACAAAACCATTCATGGAACCCGACAGCTCTTTCTCTTAAGTACATTCAAGCTATATGTTGATCTATACATAAGGCATAGCTGATACTGAAATGACAGGCGAATAGAGATTTTCAGCTTCTGAACTATGGACTTGGATTTAAATTTTGCTTAAATTTCATTGCAAGCATCTAAGGGTTTTTTCTTCTTCATCTTTATGCCCTCAACTTTCACACAACTCCTCAGATCACTAGGCATTAAGCTGTGTCATTAATTTTGATCAAGTCTAATTTAAAATTATTATGTAGCATTTGTAATAGTTTTGAGTGAAAAGGAAAACTAGTACTGGTGTCAGGTGGATGTTGATCGCAAAACAAAATTTCTAACACAGCTTACTGAAAGGTAAGAAGATGAGTTCAATATTACCAATGTTATAAATGCTACTAGTATTATGAATACTTAATTCAACAAATATGCATATCAAAACTCTGTTCTCAGAATACCATTTTCTGTTGGCACTGTTAGCACAGCATTTAACAAACCAGTTAACTTTAAGCATTCAGTGGGATTGGACATATGAAAAAAGTGAGACGGAGATGTGATGTCTTTCATGTTACCATGACTTCATGCAAAGAAACTGCAATCCCATTTCATATACGGCCCAGGGAAAACCCGAAACTATTGCTCTACCCAGATACCCTAGCCATGTGCTAAGACTATTCTGTAGTACTTTTTTATTTCTTCCTGCAAAGATTGCCGTATTCCAGATCAGACAGCATCTGAGACAGGTGGGACAAAAAACCGGCAGGAGACTCTCTAGTCTGGTAATTAGGGCAGTATTTAAATGACGGGTCAGCTGTGTTCTGGTCCCCGTCTCAGTGAATGCTTGATTATATGAAGTAGAATGGCACCAGGAGGAGAATTTAAGCACTGTGCATCTCTCTCGTCTTATTTTGTGGCAGGCAGGAAAACCTCTTGAGAGTTGAAAGCATAGGTATAAATCCTCTCAAGCAAGGCAAGGGATTAAGCCTGGTAATCCAACATACTTCTGTGAATGCTTTAACCACAGGCTGCTGACTAAAAGCAAGATCACAACCTCATTTTGCTGACCAAAAGTTTTATCGCTCATTGCCAAAATTACTTAGCAAGTCTGCGTCTAGTTCACAAGTTGCTTCAAGACTATCAAAATCATACTTTAAATAAAACATAATACTCTCTCTGCCTCTCTCCAGATGTCAGCATCTGTCCCTATTCAATACCTGCCTGCACAGACTTCATGTTTGACATGGGCTATTTCATGTTACCTGTCTGCTTCAAAGTTCCTTCCTTCTAAAATCTAAGTGAGAAGTATTATTTCTATTCTACTTGTGTAAACACCTGCAGTTTCAAGACATACTTATGTAAGCGGGTCCAATAACTGGCACTGTCCATGTATTTACAATCAGATGCAGCACTTGCAAAAGATATAGAATGGCTTCATTTGATGTTATAAATCCTTGGTTACTGATTTAATAAACTGATTTTTTCCTAAGAAAAGCAGCAAGAAGTAGTAGCTGAGAGAAAACTTTTGCCAACAAAATCTCAAGGCATACAATAGGACAGGGCCAATGCAAGTTGCTCAGCAAACTATTTTCTGAAGAACAGGAATCGAGCAAAAGAAAAATAATCAATGGAGATGTACATGATGTGGTTCTCAGAGAGCTGGCCAGAGAATACCTGTAGGAATGCCCGCAGAAGCATGGTTTGTCTTAAGATTCTGTTCAATTGATTCCTTGTTTCTGTTCTCTAAACAAGCATTGATTTAGTTTTAGGAAGATTTTACGGTCATTGTCACCTCTAGAATGCTAAAAATACACAATAAAATCTTCTTCTACCTATGAGGTATGCATATAGATACCGAAAGAGATGCAATATACAGTACATATATCCAATAACTAGAGGCTAGTTTGTATGTGGGAAAATCAGTTATCTGCACGTTGAGCAAATACAAGAGCGAAGCCTGACACCTGTGGAAACAGGAAGGACGCAGTGGGAGAAGAGAGAGATGTTTTCATTCTGCTTTGTGAGAAAAGTCCATACAAGTATTAACAACACATAAAGATCACTGTATTTGCAAGTTTTAGTTGACTCAGATCTTAAACGGACCACATCAAAGCACCAAAACTCCTGCTAAGCATACACCAAATGCCTAGTACACAAGACATGAGTGTCTCTGGCAGTCTGTACGACATTACTATAGCAGAATGTAGGCACCTATATAAATTGCAGGTACAGCTATTTGCAGGAACGAGATATGTCTACAAAATCTGAGAACAGGGGCAAATACAAAAATACATCTAGAGGCTTCCAGAAATAACACATCATAATTTCTGATTTTTGCATCTTAGATGAATACTTAAACCACGGGAACACAGTTTTTAAGCACGAATGTGTCTATGCATTAATCGACCTGTGCTATGGCACTATTTGCAATACCCTCTGTAAGTTGTATTTCTCAAGTAGTTACATGCCATAGTTTATACTCCGATATTGAAAAGTATCTTGCAATGCTTATATCAGGCTGTATATCATACTTATATCATGGCTTATATCATACTGCACCAAAGTAAGATATCTTATGCTCATACTTTAAAATCTTAGAAATATTGTATAATAAGGGCATTATTTCCATTAGTGCATTTTGTTATTAGTCTCATGATTTTTATGGATGTTAGAAAATCAGTTACCCTTCTATTCACTCAAATTTCATCAGATAGGAAAAGTTTTAAAACAAAATTCATTATATAGGACAGGATGTTGGCTATTTTATCTTTCTTTTATTTGTTTCCATAAACCCCAGTTAAGTAAAATACTACTATTTTACAATAACATATAAAAACAAGTTTCTTATTTAATTTATACATGATTTATTAATATTTAGTATTTTTAATAATAATTTGTTGGCGCTTTTAGGTCTTCATATGAGATAACCTAATAAAATATAGTTTAGGTCTTCATAAAGGCTTTCTAAAGTTTGTAGTTTTCCCTTCCTTTATGCTTACAATCAAGCTGAACAGAACATGCCTCTTTGTCGGTAGCTTCCTCTCCTGCTTAGCAGTACTATTGATGATTTCTACAGAGCTGCCAACACAGTCCTGGGAACAGTGGTTGTTGGTTAATTTGTGCAGTGGAGCACAAACATTTTTTCCATCACATGGTGCATAAACCAGCACTGCTGAGGATTAAGATGGTAGCTACAGAAGTAAAAAGTGTAGCACATTTCTTATCTCTTGGAAATAAGCCGAGAGACTCAGATTTGCTCTTTTAAACAAGGTGTAACTAGGAATGTCCTGTGCTAACACATGCTTATAGTATTTTTTTCCTACATATGCAACAAACTTCATGCTAAATAGCTGGGATACAACCTCTACCTAAAATTATGGGGGGTGGGGGGTGCTAGAAGTCCCAGCATGAGATACGCAAATTAGACTGATAGCAACGTTACCAGAAATATGTTGACAAGTATTGGGTGATACTGCTAACAGCGATAATGCAGCCAAGACAACAGTATTTATTTCTTTTCAATATCACTGCTCTAGACCTCTCCCCAGCAGCTTAATACCACACCTTACTTTTCATAGCAATACCTCTCACCACTTTCTACTTTAAGTGATGACAACGTGTCAGAACCACACTCTTCAGACACTCTGGAGCAGTGTGTGAAACCACCCAAGCTCTGAAGTTTGACATCAGTGACATTACACATATTCCTCCTTTCCTGCATTCATCAAAGTACACCATTGTCTTGCTAAACTGATCAAGGTACCTTGCTAATGAACTGACCTGATACCCCTCCATTGTTGTAACCGTTTCCCCTTACTCTTGTATTTCATTTCAGTTTTGGTCCTTTTCATTGATATTAATCCTCTGAAAATAATCACTGATTGGTGTCATGAGGCCTCTTTGGACAGCTAAGTCATCAAAACTCTTAACCAGCTTCAGAGCTCTCCATGTTTTTACCAGTGAAACACAGAGACTCATAGAATGGTTTGGGTTGGAAGGAAGCTTAAAGATCATCTAGTTCCCACCCCCCCTGCCATGGGCAGGGACACTCTAGATGAGGTTGCTCAAAGCCCCATCCAGCCTGGCCTTGAACACTGCCAGGGATGGGGCAGACACAGCTTCTCTGGGCAACCTGTGCCAGTGTCTCACCACCCTCACTGTCAAGAATTTCTTCCCAGTATCTAATCTAAATCTTTCAGTTTAAAACTATTCCCTCTTGTCTTGTCACTCTGTGCCCCTGTAAAAAGTCCTTCTCCAGCTTTCTTGTAGGCCCCCTTCTGGTACTGGCAGGCTGCTATAAGGTCTCCCCAAAGCCTTCTCCAGGCTGAACAGCCCCAACTCTCTCAGCCTGTCTCCATAGTTGAGGTGCTCCCACCCCATAATCATCTTCGTGGACCTCCTCTGAGCTTGCTCCAACAGGTCCATGTCCTTCTTACATTGGGGGCCCAGAGCTGAACACAACACTGCAGGTGGGGGTCTCATGAGAGTGGAGTAGAGGGGGAGAATCACCTCCCTCGACCTGCTGGCCATGCTTTTGATGCAGCCCAGGATTTGGTTGGCTTTCTGATCTGCAAGCACACATTGCCAGGTCATGTTGAGCTTCCCATCCACCAACACACCAAAGTCGTCCTCCTCAGGGCTGCTCTCAATCCATTGTCCACCCAGCCTGCATTTGTGCTTGGGATTGCCCTGTACAGGACTTTGCACCTGGCCTTATTGAACTTCAGGAGGTTCACACAGGCCCACCTCTCAAACCTGTCAAGGTCCCTCTGGATGGCATCCCTTCTCCCCAGCATGTCAACTGCACCACACAGCAACAACAACAGTGTTGTCGGTGAGGTGCTTGCTGAGGGTGCACTCAATCCCAGTGTCCATATTGCCTACAAAGATGTTAAACAGCACCAGTCCTGGTACAGACCCCTGAGGAATGCCACTCATCACTGGTCTCCACTCAAATTTTTGAGTGTGACCACCCAGCCAATTCCTTATCCACTGAGTGATCCACCCAACAAATCCATGTCTCTTGAGTTTGGAGACAAGGATGTCACGTAGGACAGTGTCAAATGCCTTGCACAAGTCCTGGTAGGTGACGTCAGTTGCTCTTCATCCACCAATGCTGTAACCTTGCCATAGAAGGCTACCAAATATGTCAGGCACAATTTGCCCTTAGTGAAGCCATGTTGGCTGTCACCAATCACCTCCTCCTCCATGTGCCTTAGAATAGTTTCCAGAAGGATCTGCACCATGATCTTGCTGGGCACAGAGACTGACTGGCCTGTAATTCGCTGCGTCTTCCTTTTTACCCTTTTTACCAACGGGGGTTTTGTTTCCCTTTTTCCAGTCAGTGGGAACTTCACTGGATGGCCACAACTTCTCAAATATGACGGATAGTGGCTTAGCCACTTCATCCACCAGATCCCTCAAGACACACAGATGCATCTCATCAGGCCCCATGGAGTTGTGCACCTTCAGGTTCCTCAGATAGTCTCAAACCTGATCTTCTCCTACAGCAGGCAGTTCTTCATTATCCCAGTCCCCACTTTTGCCTTGTGTGACTTGGGCTGTGAGGCTGGAGCACTTGCTAGTGAAGACCAAGGCGAAAAAGTCATTGAGTACCTCAGCCTTCTCCATGTCCTGGGTAACCAGGTCTCCTGTTTCCTTCTGGAGAGGGCCCACATTTTCTCCAATCTTCCTTTTATCACCAACATACCTATAAAAGCTTTTCTTGTTGCCCTACCCAAGTTTAATTCTATCAAGGCTTTAACTTCCCTAACGTCATCCCTGGCTGCTCAGACAATTTCTCTGGATTCCTCCCAGGCTACCTGTCCTTGCTCCCACCCTCTGCAGGCTTCCTTTTTGTGTTTGAGTTTGTCCAGGAGCTCTTTGTTCATCCATGCAGGCCTCCTGGCATTTTTCATAGAATCATAGAAACATGGAATTGTTTGGGTTGGAAGGGACCTTAAAGACCATCTAGTTCCAGCCCCCTGCCATGGGCAGGGACACCTTCCACTAGACCAGGTTGCTCAAAGCCCCATCCAGCCTGGCCTTGAACACTTCCAGAGATAGGGCACCCCAGCTTCCTCTTTGTTGCGATTTATTGCTCCTGAACTTGGAGGAGGTGGTCCTTTAATATTAACCACCTTTCTTGGGCCCCTCTTCCCTTTCGGGCTTTATCCCTGGAGGGGGAGTCTCTCTGAAGAATCTAAGCTATTGTTCTGTGCATGGCCAGAGTTGCCTCAGCCGCTGTTCTTGTTTCACATTCAATTGCAATCCGGAAAGTTGAGCCTTTCATTCTTTTGTAAACCTCAGAATCAGAATTTAGTAGTGTACACCTACAGGAACAGGCTCCGCAAAAACCTACTAGAAAATACACCTTTCGTTAAAATGTGCAAGAGGCTTCCTCTTACAGGTTTGCGGGCTCACGTCTTTCTGTGGCAAAGTGGATTCACATCAGTATCTTTGGGCTTCCAGAACAGACCTCTAGCTAGCCAGGCAAGGGCCACTTAGGGTGGCAACAGCAGCACTCCCAATCCCTTCTTCATGTTAAAGCTGAGCCGCTCTTGCAAAACACAGAGTTACAAGACTGGATGAAGGGAACAGAGCATAAGTTTTTGTATTACACAATCATTTTATAAAATAGAGATTTCTTCAGATGAGAATAGAGATTTCTTCAGATGAGAATAGAGATTTCTTCAGATGAGAGCCTGGTGCCCTAGCCATTATGATACTCTATGAGAAATTACATGTCCTGTTTCTCCTATTCTGTTGTGTTTGTTTTGTTTTGGTTTTGTTTGTTTTTTTTTTTTAATACCAAAAGAGCCATGGTTCATCCTTAGCTTAAGAAACCAATCATGGGTACAAGCTCTACACGGTGAATCACAGGCGACACTTCTCTACCTCATTGGCACCTGGAAGCAGAATGGCATTAACAAATGCCTTGTTTCAATTTCTTACTTTGGACATTTCTTACAGATTTACAAAATGGTTGTGGTTGGAAAGGACATCTAGACGTTATTTGGCCCAACCCTTCAACTCAAGCAGAGTCACCTAGTGCTGGCTGCCCAGGACTGTGTCCAGATGGCTTTTGAATATCTCCAAGGATGGAGACTCCACAGTCTCTCTGGGCAACCTGTGCCAGTGCTCACTCACCCTCACAGTAAATAAGTATTTCCTGATGTTCAGAGGGAAACTCCTGTGTTGCAGCTTGTCCCCACTGCCTCTGGTCCTACCACTGGACACCTCTGAGAAGATGACTCCATCCTCTTTCCACCCTTCCTTCAGGTATTTGATGACACCTCCCTGAGCTTTCTCTTCTCTAGGCTGAAGACTCTGAGCTCTCTCAGCCTTTCCTCACAGGATAGATTCCAGTCCCTTCATTGTCTGAATGGCCCTGTGCTGGACTTTTTCCACTATGTCCACATCTCTCTCATACTAAGGAGCCCAGAAACTGGACCCAACACTCCAAGTGTGTGGCCTCATCAGTGCTGAACAGCAAGGAAGGATTACAGAGCACACCAAGCACTGTGAATTTAATTCTAGGGGTGAGCATGCAAGGGTTCACTGTGGGTGCTGTACACGAGTAAGAGGTTACACATACCGATCCTGTGCTGAAAGGGTAGCCATTGCAATAAAAGCAGCATGTCTATTTGGTGCATCTATTCTCTCATCTTAATTAAACTTTCTGAAACGAAAAATATATTAATTCTACTTTTTGCCACAATCATTCTAAGTTTTTATTTTCTTTTTCCTGTTTTTCTCCATACTCTTTACAGGACTTTCTGAAAAGGAAATATGTATCAATGTCTAGAAGAAAGGAAGTAGCTGGAACTGACTGCAGTATAATCAGAAACAATACAGATATATAACGATTGTGATTTCCCTTTCCTAAGATACTTTTGTGAATGGAAGTCAAACACGCGCTGACCTTTTTTGCTATTGCATCACTCAGAAAACACATCTGGGCTGTCTGCAATCATCACAAAGGGGTTTTGTTATGTTTTTTAAACAAAGACAGTACAATGTACTTTTTCCTTAACCTCATCTAGAAGTGTTTTGCCTGGAAATATTCCTAATAATTCAGCATGAGGTAAACACTAAATACACAATATTTCAGACTGATAACTTTGCAAAAGTTGATAGCACCATAATCGACTTCCCAACCCACAAGGTTTCAGAAACTTTACAATCTGTATCACTACCATTCCTATGTATAACAGCATTTAATGCAGTAGCTATTCCATGATTTCACGTTCCACAAACTAGTCTTCTCACCCACATAAAATTAAGGATTATTGAGGATAATTATCAGGGTCCTTATTTCTAGGACTAACATATTAGCTGACCTGCATCCTAGTCTTTCTGTGACATTTTCACAGATTACCATGTTAGCTCACATTTAAAAGCTGAGTAGATTTTATGGTACCAGTGCTTCATTGACTCTGCTTTTAATTTATATTCAAATTAATTGAGGCTTAAGTACTTTTGAACTCATAGTTGAAAATACACAGATACTAAGGTGTCTCAATTAAACATGACTACTCTCCATAAAGGAAGGAATCTCACTGTACACCTTCAGCTCTCCCACTGATTTGGCATGTGTTCCTCAGTTTACTGAAATGGAAACCAAGATGTACAAATTACTTCAGGACAAGACTTTCTACCACCAAAGAGCACTCTGGATGCTGTCGATCTGACAAAGTTCTCTTGTGAAGAATGTCAGAAGAGAGCACTTGATGTTTGTAAACAAGCTGGATATGTACATGCTTTGAGCTATCTGAAAACAACAGGAGAAATTAGAGTTATTTGTGTACTTAAAACTGAGAGGCAGAAGTCATGAGTCTTTGACTACATACATATAGGCACTGAGCTTCAGTGACTGAAGTGAACCACTACACTACACTTTCAGCCCAGAGAGGAAGACACAAGGATCACAATTCTAATAGTAACCAGATTTCATGTTCACTTTTAAATCTTTCCTTAGTCTCCTTTATGCTGACAGACCAAAACCCAAGTTGAAGTGCATGGCTGGAAAGTAATCCCCTCCTTAGAAGAAAAGGCAACCCTGTAGTATGGCACAAAGCTCTTCACAGGCCGTATTCCCTCCCTACTCCCATTTTGCCGTTTGGATTCCTTTGTTTTGTAAAATAGGTCAGTGTTCATGAAAACACCCCTTCAGGGACTACTGCCTCACAGGTCCACGGCAGCCAGCTGTAAGGAATACAAACACTAACATGGGAGCAGCTGATTCGCACAACTTTCATGAGGCATGGAGAACTGAAATAACACCCACAGACCAAACTGTAAGGAAAGGGACTACAAGATGAGTCAGAAAAACATGGATGTGTATCTCTCATCTCAGAGCTTCAGCGATCCTGAAAGAGACCATGGCAGGCTCTGTGAATGTCTAGCTGCACAAAACTGATGTCTTCAGAGGAAAATAAATAGAGGACACCATGATCCTTGTCAATGCAACATAACCTTCAGCTCATAATGTAATTCAGTCTGGTTAACAGCTCTGCTGTGTCCTTAACATTCTCTGCAGACAAGCAACCCATGCATCCTTTCTTACCTATACTGCTAAGGATGCTACTTGTGTTTAAGTGATCTTTTCTGGAAGGAGTGACAGCAATTGCAATCTTAAAACAGCTTAAATACACCAAACCCTTTCAGAAGACAATACTTTACTACCCACACAGGTACATACAGAAACTGAAACAACAAAAACTATGTTCTGAGACTAAGATCAAGACCTCACTCCTGTGCTTCCAAGATAAAGAAAAAATTGCTCTTCAGTGATGAAGGGAACTGAAATCTAATGTCTGGCTTCAGATCAGAGATGACAGCTCCACAGGAAACCCACTGGGTTGAAGATGACAGCTGGCAAAAGGAAATGTCTTTCCCAACACTTTTTCAGATTCTTTGTTGCTTGGAAAAATGAAAACAAAAAACAAAACAAAAAAAAAAAAAGAAAAGAAAAAAAAAAGAAGAAGAAAGTGCATCCTGTACTTTTCCCAAACTAAGTCTTTATATGATCTGACACTAGACATACAATTTGTTCCAAGATTGAAGACAGTAAGCTTGGTGCCTCAGTTAGAGGCTGGCAGGATTTAGTAGCCGAGGTATAGTGCCATACAAATGCATCTCTACTGTTTAGAGGGCCCACCTCATTAACATATGACAGTCATCTATGCAGCTCACACTAGTAAGGTACACCAGATCTCTGCTGGCTCTGCACTTTGCAAGGTTAGGTGTCTCTGTGCTAACATCTCGCTTAAAAACTCAAGTTTCAAACTTTGGTTAAAGCCTTGCTGATTTTGAAATAAATTAACTATATATGTATGCAGTACTGCAGGGAAGCTAGTGAAACGTGTACTGGAAGTACACAGGCAAGCACCTAAACCAGGTCCAGAGAAGACTGTTCTGGTTCAGAGGTATTATTTGGGACTCTCCTTTGCTCAAGTTATTTTAGCCAATTACTTAGCTAGGTGCAGAACAAGCAACTGTGATGCTAATGGGAAAAGGAGTTCTGCTGTGAAATACATGACCCACACACATAGGAAAGACTTCTCCTATCTGTACAGTAAAAATGGAGTTGTCATTTCAAATGAGACGTACAGGAATCTACCAATATGGTATTTTTGTCTTGCACAAACACCAGTGTTGGGTAACTGAGTGGAATTAGCACCGTGCTGGGTAAAATACAGTATACTGCCTGTTATCACATAAACTTCTGGACTCTTTAACACAAAACACTTTAGGCTTTAAGCTAAAGGGGCACAAATCAGTTTTCATTCATATCGTATGGTAAAAGTGGGAACAGTATCAAAGTTTCTACTATCCTTCAAAAAGAGAAAACAAGTCTTTTCAGAAGTACTGAAAAGTGTAGCAACCTTAGTTCAGCAGTTTTATAGAGAATTTTCAGAAAATATAATAGTGGAAAACTACTTCTGCCAAAATATACTGACATGCAAGTCCCTCAGGATGCTATCAAATCATATCACATTACCTTCTGCTTTTGTGTAGATCGAGATGTTTCCATTTACCAAGCCAGCAAACAAATATTGAGACATATATGTTAAACTCATAACAGTTGATTTTTCAGGAGTGAAGAAGTGTTGAAGTCGAATTTTCTTTGAGCCTTGACAACTTTTGTAAATAGAAATGCTTTAAAAAGAAGCAAAAAAAAAAAAAAAATAGACTTGTGAAATTATGTTTTCTTTAGTTCTTATTAGAATATGCACAAATGAGATTTAGAATAAAAAGGCAGGGGGTGGGGATTTTCTCCTTCTATTCATAGGAAGAGGAATATAAAGAGTATCTTGACCCTCCAAAATGTCTATGTAGACAATCCACAATTACTTAACATTGATGTATGGCAACACACTTCATACTGTCTGGAGAAACATGCATTCAACAAAGACACATAACAATTCTGCTCAAAGTCCTTATTATGAGTCTATCAAAAATTATATCGGTTAAAAAAAAATAATGGATTCAGTATTACCTTGAGAACTAGGGAAATGAGAAGAAGGAACTCACTGCCAGAGTTACACTTAAAATTCCCACCGTTCCTACAGATTATTACCATAGGTATGTTAGGAATATTGAATACTTAAATCTGGAATTAATTGCACTTCACAAGCAAAAATAATCAGTACAATTAGATGTTGGAATTTTTGAAACACAGCATTTTCCTCAGAAAATTTTGTTCTGCTTCACATATACCAGGTAAATGTATTTATCTTATACCTTAAAAAAATTGCAGGTAGTTACATACTTACATCCTCACTGGCTATAACAAGATCTGTTTGCTTATTGACCTAAGTTTAAAATCTGTAACTTTGTTCTTCAATATAAATCAAGTGATGACCCAGTAAGGTCATCAATTCAATCAGAGCAAAATAATTCATGTCAATAGTAAACAGTATTATTATTTGCATGACAAATCCTGCATATTGTCACAGGGTAGAAGGTTAATGGGTTCCTCATCAACACTTTGTCATTCTGAAAATTTTCCAATACCTAAAGGTTATGTTGTAACGTTACAAAAGTAATATTTATATTTTTCAGACATGATTTATGATGAATTAATCCTCTTTCATCAAAGATACGCATTATTTTAATTCCGAATACTACATAGTGTATTTTAAAATCATATAGAATGTATTTTTTTCTTGATTTAGGTGGAAAGGATAAGCTGAGATCACTGTAATATCACTTGTACACTTCTTTAAAAAGAAAACATTTTCTTGGAAGTATCTCACATGATTTTGCTATAGAATAGTAAATCTAATTAATAAATCATAGACAGTACACAAAAAATGAGAATCACCTTCCTTCTTCCATGCCAAGGCAAATAGTAGGCACATTAGAAGCTTTTGTGAGAACATTTTCAGAGTCAAGAGCCTTATTTTGGTCTTTCAGTTTCTCCTCCTCTGGTATGTAGACCATGCAGAGAATCCGTGATTCCACATTGAAGCACTCAATAACCTTGGGGCTGGTGCTTTGAAATGAGACTATTGCAATCTGGCCCATCTGATTAGTACAACTACCAATCTGAATCGAAAAAAGGCAAGAAAAAAAAAAAGACCAAGACTTGATACCTATCTCCAGGAAGATAAGCATTAACAAGGAGGAATGACTGGAATGTTAATTGAAGAGTGTATTGCAAGTTATATGCATGAATATGATTTTTCATGCATTAAGACATAAACAGGATAATAATTCAGCATAGACAGATTTCAAAGCATTATATACACAAAGTTCCCTTGTATAGTCACAGAAACAGGGTTTTTTTGAAAGGAGGAATATTATAACCTATTCTGATGTCTGATTCATATGTATATACATAATGTAATGGAATCACAATAAGAACCTGTGTAATGTATTATTTTAATAACCAGTATTTTAAGTTATATGAGATTTTCTTGAAACAGATAATATATCTGAGGCCTGTCCTTTGCACAGTAACAGATCTGCAGATAAATGCTTTGTCCTAAGAGAAAGAGGGATTATTAATATAATCCCTTTTGTAAACTCACTGATTCAGGATCCTAAACAGCAGATACGGGATCCTAAGGGCAAATGAAGCTGGTGAAAGGTCTGGAGGATGAGTCTTATGAGAAGCAGCTCAGGGAACTGGGGTTGTTTAGTCTGAAAAGATGGAGACTCACAGGGGACCTTATTGCTCTCTACAACTACCTGAAAGGAGGACGTAGGCAGGTGGGGGTAAGCCTCTTCTCTCAAGTAGCAAGTGACAGGACAACAGAAAACAGCCTGAAGTTGCACCAGGGGAGGTTTAGACTGGATATTAGGAAAAATTTCTGCACAGAAAGGGTGGTCAAGCATTGGAACAGGCTTCCCAGGGAGGTTGTGGAATCTCCATCCCTGGAAGTATTCAAAAAACATGTACATGTGGTGCTTCGGGACATGGTTTAGTGGTGGACTTGGCAGTCTTGGGTTAACAGTTGGAGTTTATGATCTTAAAGGTCTTTACCAATTGAAATGATTCTGTAATTCAATAAACTTCTCCCTGACCCAGAACTAAGTATCATCAATATGTCCACAAATCTGTATATTTTAGGGATCTGGGAAGAGTACAAATTAAAAAAATAAAATCTGCCCAAGCAGCAGTTTTTTTATAAAGTAACTCTTTATGTTTATATGAAATGAAAAATCATAGCAAAGAGAAAGAAAGGACATCTTGTGGCAGTAGAAAGATTTTATTGGCATGTATTTGTGACAACCGCTTACGAACAGTGAAGACAAAAAGAAATTATACAGGTCACCTTGCAAAAGTTCACTGACAAAAAACCATTTCTAACTTCTACTTTTAATTCACAAGGGTTTCCTTAAATTTTTAGTATTGTAGTAACACGAAAAGATACTGAAATCATAAGCATTTTTTTAAAAAAAAGTATTGGCTATCTCCCTTTTCTGGAATATCTGCATATTTGCAGTCATAACAATATGCCAGAATAGAGGTTTTTTTCCTATGTACACACTTAAACAGATTATTTATGGCTAAAACATTTTTAAAATTTGAAAACAGACAACAGGAAAGTGTGAGCTCATACGGCTTTTAGCAGCCCTTCTTACAAATTAGCACATAACTTGCTTCTGAATGTGCTCAGCACTTTGGAATTCATTTTGTGCCACATTAACAAATAACCCACACATAAGTGACACCCTACAGAGAACAGCAGGATCACATGGACAAAATTACTAGCTGTCCTTTATAGAAGGCCATCTTAAAACAAAGAAACAAAACAAAAAAAAAAAAAGGAAAAAAATTATCAAAATTTATTTCAGATCCATATGTTGCTAAGAGTCACAAAAAACGATGCAGAGAAACAGAAGACAATCCCCTTTTTAGCTTTTAAAGATTACACTTACCCAAAGAAAACCATGTTCCGTGGCACAGGAATCTGACTCCATTTCTCCAGAGAGGTACAGTTCAGGATTATAAGCAGCACATTCAACCTGCAAACAAAGGAGAAGAGAGCTGTTACCACATTAACAAGGTATGCCTGTTTCTGCATAATTTAGTCTGTAATTAACGAAAACATTTAAGGACATCAAAGAATCACAAAAGGCAAGAAGTCAGTTTAGTCTGTCCAGCTTCCCGTGGGCAGGGTCAGCTGCATGTGTGTTGTTCCCAGTGTGTTCCTGATCTACATTACAGACTTGAAAAGCCAAAACCTACAAATTCTCTAGCTGATCTGTTCAAATGCTTCATGACCTTTATTAAGTTTTTCCAAATACCCAACCTAACATCGTCCTTGCTGTAATCATTAGAGTGTTACTTCTCATTCAGCCACCAAGTACTTCCCTTCTGCAGTGTCCTTTTACATATAAGGCTGATTTATGTCATGACTCTGAGTCTTCTCTTAATTAGGCTAAATTATCATTATAATTTAATTAATTCTATTTTAAAAATTTTAAAATAATTAATTTTCTTATTCTTGTTTTTAAAATTTGTGATTATCACAACTTATCCAACTGGCATCTCTCCAGCAGATATCTAAGGTTCGCATATTTTAGAGTGCGCTTTGCTACCCGAACATGTTGTTTATTCTAGCAGAGCTGTTAGTAGCACTACACCATGATTACCTCTTCTGAAATCTGTTTGTACACATCCCATTGATTATTTTGCTCTTTTAACAATATTACATTCTTAGCCTATCCTTAGCTTGCTAGTCTATTAAGAAATACTTTTACAGACCCTCTACTCAGCCACCTCCTCAATCTTGTGATTGTGAAGCTTGTAAACCTCAAGCTTGTGAAGCACTTTATTTCTGCCCAAGCATACCATGTGTCTGTCCTATTGACTGTCGTGCCTTTTTTCTCCCCCTCAAATTATTTCTCCTTTACTCATTTTGAATTCTAATGCTATCATCCATAGTAATCCTACTCCCTCCCAACTTCATGTCATCATGTTACTATCAGTAGCTTAATAACAATACTCATGATTTTATCATGCAGGTCATTTAAGAAAATCCTGAAAGATAAATACAGACCTTGAGTCTGGTGTAAGTCCACTCCAACTCTGAATATCATTCAAGCACCAAGGCTCTGAAAACGGGCATTTTTATAAGCAGTCATGGATTTCTATTTTCCCTATTTCCCCTAATATCCATGGCAGTGTTACCTACAGCTTATGTAAACACTTTAAAATATACACAAGCAATTCATAACTTTGTAGAGAATAAAAAGGTTTCTGATGAAGTGTGATACTACATTTTTAGACAAGATTCTCTATAATTCACACTAGTGTTCTCACCTCAGACATCAATGTCATTGTGATTATATTGCAGTACTAGAGATAGTGTGGTTAGTATTAACTTAGACAACTTCACCATAACTTGGCAACATCACCTCCCAACAGTGAATAATTAAAATAAAAAGCAACAAACAAGCAGACATAAGTTAGAGTTCTAAATTCCCAGTTTATTTAATTTTCAAGAGTGCAAAGAATTTCCCAAATCTCCCTGAAGTCAGCAGACTTCACCAAGTGATTAGCAGTAGTAAAAATGATGTCATGTATTCAACCAAAGCAGTCTTCTATAAGGATAAAATATGGAAACTGACAGATGATAAAAAGGAAAAAGAAAAAATAAAAGCTATCCATGTCAGTCTAAGCATGTCTCATTTAGCACATGCTGAAGCTATCTACTCGTAGCGGTGATTTACAGTAGCTGTGACAGCTAAACACATCACTAGCGAACGAAAAGACAGCCTGCATGCTGGGTATTTTTCAGGCTGCTTGTTATACCTCTATGTTACTTCGCATCTTAGTCAAAACCGATGATGTTTTTCCATAGTTAAACCCTGGTAGTTTAGCTCTCAATCTTGACAGAAGCTATTTACCTGGAGCGTAACCTTGCTCTGATGGGAGGAATTGTTACAGGCTCCCTAACACCACCGAACAGCCTAAGCAGCATGCAGCAAGATAACAAGCAGGATCAGCCAAGCAAAGGGTCTCGTCCCACCACAAGCTGTGGGCTGACACCCAAACTGCAGCTGAGGCTGCAGAAAACCACCAATAATGCTTAGATGGTCTTTTCTAGTAATATCAAGGACTTAGGAGCATCAGGCATGACAGCTGGGCTCACACCCACATTGTTTTTAGGAGCTGCAAAACTGGCAAAGCTGACCCAGAGCTCAGGCAAATACTGCCGCGCGCTGTATTCTCCTGAGGTGACCAAGGCAAAGACCATGACCCAGCTGTAGGGGCAACAGACTTTTCTTTCCAAAACAAGTGGATCCTGTTGTAACTTGATTACAGGAACTGAGCCTGGACCTTCAAGGCTCCTGGCATGGACCTACAGGACTTACAAATGCATACATAGGCTCTAAGGAAACATAAACATTTTAGGTTTCTGCAAAAAATTAGGTTAATTTGGTTATTTCACTAGTGGTGACTTTAGCAAGTATTCAACACAGGGAAAACTGGCTGTTTAATATGACTACAATTGTATAGCAAACTGGAGACTTTCAGTAGAATTTGGTTGCTGTAAACCACAGCTCTGCCCTGAAAGCCAGTATCAGGAATGGCTTGATTTAATACCACTACACATTTCATATGCAGTTTCAGCTTGCAATTGTTTTCCCCTAACATTCAGGCCTCTATGCTCATACTTGAAGTGAAGTTTACAGCTGAACTTCCCTCCTGTGCAGGCTGTCCTAGCAGTGAGGATCTGCAGACTTACTGCTTTAAGCAGTACCCATGCAATGTTGTTAATTTAACATTGTGATTCTGGCCATACACATCCAATTTTATTTCCATTAGTGTTTTTGCACAAGCATAACTGACTGATGGTCAATAAGAAATCCTGTCGATAGGAAAAAATAATATCCAGCACCCTTCCTTTCCATCTGTTGGTCTGGATATGCTGTACTTATTTTCATCATTAAAGCCAGTGGTCAATATGACTTCAAACTGACACATTACATTAGGAAAAGAACCATTCAAATTATTTCTGTATGATTGTTCAGGACAGAACTACATTTTATATCAGATCTCTTTTTATATCAGATATTGTTTTATATAAATGAATTTTTAAAATTATAACTGTCGCACTCTGTGCAGTAATGAAAATTGGAAATTTGAGGATAATTCTACATAGTTACACCAGTACAGGACAGCTATCGTGGAGATCAGATTCCTGCACTTTGTAAGCTGCAGGTTATACTTTGGAGCCTCAAACAAACACTTGGGAGACTTCAAGACCAGTTCAAAATTCCCAGCAGTTTCCAACAAGTGATGAGTTTACATCTGAAAGCAAATGTCATACTATATAAAAGCAAATACTATGTTCCTTAGTGCCTCAAAAATTGCAGTATTACGCCTTCCTGTGACCCTCTTGGACCTTCCATTGTTACTGGTCTTACACCAAGGTAGTAACTCAAGAGAACTAATAGATGTATTTACACTACGGTATTCTTTAGCAGTTATATCACACAAGAAAAACATTGTAATCCCATATAAAAATTCTGTTCACCTTAAACTCCTGTTGCTTGGCCATCATCACTGGCATGTGTCTAACAAGGAGAGGATGTTTCTCTTTTTTTATTTGATTCCCATCATCTTCCACACAGAACCAACCCAACAAGTTATCCTCCGCTGTAATGAAAAGAACAAACATCCCACAATACTTTCACTGAATAACAACTTACACCTCTCTACAGGAATAGAAATTAATTCTATTAGGATATGAGCAATAGATTACATAGATACTGATAATGTAAAAAAAGAACACCTTACACTAGCAAAATGTTAAGGGTGTTCTTTTAATGATCTTGCCAGTAAGTCATTAAAAGAGGAAAAGCACATCAAACCTCTCCTCAGACTCCAGGAAATCTGTTTTACAAACAGCATTTCTCTGCCTGTGTAAGTGACATCGCTACCAACTACTACTTATCATAATTATAAGGATGCTCCTCCCGGAATGATGGAGACATCTATTCTCTCGTCTTTTGTTTTTGTTATTTTGTCTGTCTTCAGTGAGAAACCATAAAAAGCACTGCATTTTGAGGGTGTGCTGGTGAAACTTGCTTTCTAGCAAGTGTATATAGTCAATGTTTCCCAATTTAGGCCTTCAAAATCCCAGGTATCTTTGGAAATCTATACCCCTTTGCAAACTCAGGATATTAATAACATCACAGGACAGCACATTTTTTAGTCCTCCCACTTAGATCAGATTTGTTTGTGATAATCCCCTCAGTGAAGACTACAGACTTATGTTTAAAACAACCAAACACCACCACCCCAAAAACATAATGATTTAGTTTTACGCATTTAACCGTAGAAATATTGCTTTATATTAAAACTACACCCATAAGTTTATTTCAGGCTCAGAAAGCTAAACGAATGAACCGAACAGCTTTACTGGTATTTCCTAGCTAAAATGATTCTGACCTAAAACTGAGAAATTTAAACCTGAAGTTCAAAGTTTAAAAAGTTCATCAGATCTGAAGAGCTAAGTTTATAATTGAATAACTTCCTCGCCTGTCTGTCCTGTAGTGTATCTCATTCTTGTTGATTTAGACATAACAATTAGTAATGATTATCACAGTTTTCATTAAAATACTGTGGAAATTATATTCATTCATAATGAAACCTCCATCCTATCCATAACATCATTACTCTGAAGCAATACACAATCACTGCTATTTACTGTACTGCAATTTTAATATCTGCAAATAGATTTTTCACAAAATAACAATTTTCTGAAATATAGAAATAAATGCATTATACGTTGGAGAGCTATCTTAATGTGATAGGAAATGTAAGTAACTAAAAATTACCAAGGGCCAGTTTAGCCATTTGTAAATTGTTGATCCAAGATTGTTTGATAGCAGGGGTAAATGTATTGAACACAGCCGTAAAGAAAGTGGGCCGTCCAGACCTGCAAGACATAAAAAAAAAAAAAAAAAAAAAAAAAGGTGCCACTCTAAATGCATTGAGTATGACATACAGTCAAGGCTAGAAATGTTGAGCAAGATGAAATTTCATTATTTTCTAATAATTAGACAAAGACACAGCTCCAGTATAAGCATGCAGGTTATGCTATGCTGTACTCCCGTCTTCCTACACTTTACATGAAACGGTATGAGAACATCCTCCTTGGCGAAGGAATGTAACAGTGCCTGTTCCCTGTTAGCTGTCACTGCCACGGTTCCACTCTTGCTTCTTGCATCTGGAACACAGGGTTGAGGAATGGGAGAAAAACTACAACGCTACCCTGGAACATGCAAGTTCCCAACACTGTGGCATGACAACAGAAGTCAGAGGCTAACTGAAGAGGCAGAAGAGAGGAAGAGCTACAGATTCCCAAATCCTCCCTGGTACATCTATGCCTAATACAAAAACCCATTTAGAAAGTTTTGTAATCAAGAATACTACTGACTTGTCCTGTTTTCCTGGGAGTTGCAGCTGAATTCTACAGCGATCTGCCGCTCTGATTTCATCTTCTTTTTTCAAAATCAGTTTTTGTAAACCTGAGGTCCAGTCATGGGCTACAGATTGGTTTAAGTTCTGAAAAATTAAAAAAGCTAAGATTCAATGCCAGTTTACTGGCCTATTTCCAACAGGCTAACTAAGGTGATCTCTATATGTAACAAGTAATTCCTGGCACCTGGGCCTCATTTAGGTTGCATTTTCATCACAGATAATTTAGCCATATTTGTAAACATGTTTCAAAAATATCTCTAAAAAATTTGCTAACATTTTATCTGCTAATTTAATCTCACATTGCTTAGTTTGATGAGATACCAACAACATTCCCAAGTGTTTGTCAGATGAAGAAATTTAAATTTGCATCAGGTGTATGCACAAGCCTTTCATTTTATTTCAATGAGTAGTTACACAGAACCCACAAAATCTGTTTCTAAAGAAAATTTCATTAAAATGTCTAGAAATTATACTGCCAATTTGGTTTTGTTCAAATCTTTGAGCCAAAATGTTTACAGAGCCATTATGAAAGCTGTCTGTGTGGTTGGAATCTGTTTAAGTAGGATGCTGAAACAATAGCCCTCTGCAAGCAGTGTTCAGAGTAGGTAAAAGCACACCTAATAAAGCATCAATAGTAACAAGTATCCATACACAAAAGTACACTGATTTTCCACAGTCAGAATTTTATAAAATTTGGATTCTTTTTCAAAAATAGAGAAGCTGACCTCATTTCCCAACTAAACTGCTCTATCTTATACATCTCTACCTCGAAATACTGACCAAATTTTAAGTATTTAAAGCATACTTGGCTCTGACTGGCAGCACAGGCAAAAAGGTTTTGCATATGTTAATGGCTGAATATCTTTGGGTATCTGTACTATACATATTCCAAATAGTGCAGCTGAAATTGACCTTCAAACACTTGTGAAATTTTGTCCAAAAGTAGTTTCCGTAAACTTCTTTCACAGTATGTATTTTCACAAAACTTTATGTTTTATTTAATGCCCTTGACTATGAAGGCAAGATTTCCCAAGAGAAACTCAGCTTTCATATATGTATTCACACACACACATAAAACATTTACAGCCTATGCTGGCAGGTAGGAGTTAAAAATTGTGCCTAAATGTACATAAAGCATATAGAACCAAAGGCAAAAAAGCAATTTTTAAAAGTCTTAAGACTGCGGAGAACTCATTCTGAAATTCAGTGTTAAAAGTACTATATCTGTCAGCCAGAATATAAGCTAAATAAAAGGAATGTGAACAAAGCCAAAGCAAATTACTTTCAAAATTCCTCTGAAAATCCTTCTATGTTTTTTGTAATTTGCACTCAGTTTTATGTACAGTTCCCCCTGAAAGCCAGGATTATGAGCTTGGATGGGCATCAAGAGCTTCCTGCAAACAACCATCCTCCTATTGCCTTGCCTAACTGCAAGAATCTGATTTCTTAAGATCAAAATGTAATTTTTTTTCCCCAATAACTACTGAGCAGATGTGGACACTTGTAGTATCCACCTATGCTTAAAAACAAGATTAGAAATATAGCTGTAATCTACTTATAATGCTAAACAGTTAACAGTAAATTAGTTAGCAGAGGTAAAAATTACTACAGTCTTTACAGAAAGAGCTGAAGAATGTCTTGCACAGATCCTAGGGAGAGACAATTACGTTACTTTACAGCAGGAACATATCTGAAAAATAAATCCAGCTTTGTTTATTACCTGATAGTTTCCTTTAAGGCTGCCTATTAATTGACTAATTTGACCAACTACATTCAAGTCATGTAAAAGGTTCTGCAGATCATGGTACAGTTGCCCTGGTCCCATATAGAGCTTATCTAAAATGAATAAAAACATAAGGTTATATATAATAAAAAGACGTCATTCTCAGTTGAAGGAGAACAGCATGACAAAGATAACTTTAACACATATCGCTCTTTCTTAACACTATGAAAATGAAGCTTATTAAAACTGGTGACTCTCTCTCTAGATTGTAAAAACAACTAATGCACCAATGTGCAGCTAAGGTCTTCATTACTTTTGAAAGTCAGAGTGGTTTGTTTACACATATCAATATTTCAGCTTGCTGCTCCAGGTGCTTTTAATGTCCCTCCAGACAGGTAACAGTGAAATGCATCCCAGAAAACTACAGGTACTAGTATATTATCATGTATTAGCTTTGCATGTACGGGCGTTACCAGAGGCATTTCCTCTTAGCTCACCTTATCACTGCCATTTATAGTTACAGTTAAGATTCGACTTTGTTCATCTACTATGATGAAGAGCATTAGGTGTACTTTCAACAAGCAAGCACTAGAACTGTGACAAATATCAAAGCTTCACTGGCCCCAAAAGTCTCTCGCTGACTTGGAAGTTTTGTTTAGCACAAAGCAGCAGACTTGCTCTTAGTTTGAAAACCCTTCCTGAAGGTTGCTTTTGGTCAGATGACAAAGCCAAAAAACGTATTTGTAGCCTTCACTATGGTGGTTTAAAACTCAAAATTAATTTAATTGATCGCAAGTTGGTTCTGGATCGTATATTCACATCCTTACTCTAATACGAGCCTGCAATTTCACTGAACCACTTGACATTTTATTGCAATCATGGTTAAGTGAAAAAAGAATCCGCACTTATATCAGCAACAAATCTTAACATCAGCAGAAGTATTTGCCCTAGCCATAAATAAGTACATATGTTTATAAGATAACACTAACTCAGAAAAGGATTAGTAGGATAAGCTGTCTATTTAAATGCACAAAGCTCGCAGAACCCTACTAATACACTCTCACTCCCAGACATGATGTTAGGAGCGGGACGGCTATGTAATTCTTGAGGAAACAACACCCCCACTTTCCCCTAAAAATACCCCACCCTGACACGAAGTCAGCATGTTTCCCTTTAGCTGAATGACAGGAACTGGGCTGGATTATCTTTGCAGGAAATCCCTGCAGTTTATTTAGCTCACACAGTGTAGAATCCAAACTACAGATCCTTCATGCCTTACCCCAACCCTGGAAGCTAGTTTGCAGGCAGAAAACTTCCCTGAAGCAGAAGGATTTCACCCCTGTGTTGGCAAGAGCACGATCTAAAGATAATGCCAGCTACCCGCTGTGCAGACAGATCAGGACCAGGGACACAAGCCGTGCCACATGGTCTGGCTGCCAGGGCACGTTGGTGCTGGACGCAGCTGCCAGCTAAGACACCGCAAGCACCTCTATTCCCTGAGTCTGCTACAGGGACCGGCGTATAAACCAAAATGCAACAAACCAAACACAAAGCTATCAAAATAGCATAAGGCAGAATATACATGAAAAATAAACATGCACAAGACAATTCTTGAAGCATTAATATATTCTCAGTTGTGTATTTAACTGTATTTTCTAAAGATATTTTCCTGGTTGGATGCATCATACAGATCAAAGCCATCACTGGATGATAGTTTTTTTTAAACGCAATTCACTATGTTAAGCTAGAGGTCTGCCTTAAACCTTGAAAAGTATACAAATTAAAGGCTCAAGGAATATGTTAAGGGTTACTTTATATCTGAATACTCCACTTCACTGCACGAAGATGCAACACATACCTGAGATATTACACATTCCCATGGAATTTCAAATTATTCTCTTGCCTTTAAATCCTCTGGTAAATTGAATCAATGAAAAGATCTCTGTGTATTGCCCTCGAGCACTAAACAAGGGAATGACTGCACTTACTACTATTTACCCAGCCAAATAATAGATGCAACTTTCATCCACCCTTCTTTGCCCATTCTGAATGTTAATTAAAAGAATACTCTAGCCTTTCTTACCCTTGAAAACAAATCAGTCCAGAAGAAAAACTCATTACATTTATTGTACACAATGAAAAGAAATTACTCCAAAGTAGACCTAAGAGGAAGAATTCTGAGATTATGGTCAGTAGACTATGTCTGCAGATCTGTTTAAAAAATGAAATAATTTTCTGGAAATGCAGACTACATACTTTCACTAAGCTGCTTTTTCACTTTCTTCAAACCAAATAAATGAATTCATAGTCTATTCATTTACCTATCTGTTATAATCTCCACTACTAAACAAACCAAACTGGTGCACTCAAAACCATATTACAAATATTTCTGAAATTTATCTTTGTGGATTTGAACCAAGAGAAAATTTACAACTACCAGGCTGTGAAAAGCTGAAAGGTTGTCAGGATTCCCTTGTATACAACTGGTATTTTCATTCAAGTGAATTACATTATTTTAAAGTTTTAAAAACCAAGATCACTCTTGGCAGCTTCGTAAAGACAGAGTTACCCCGATATTTCAATTATATTACTGAAAGCAGGCTGGAGAATGGACACTAACCTGCAGCATATAACAGCCAGCGTTCAGGCAGCTCTTAGATGCTGCAAGACTTTATGCCAATTTTCAACTGAAGCCATAAAGAAAGCTTTAATTACTTAGACAGACTTGCCCTGTGCAATATATACATCCACTGTGCCTGAAAAGAGCTGTCCTCTACAATCTCCTTCCTGAAGCTTAAAATGCTCTTACAAATATCCTTGTTCCAGCCTTAAGAATAAGGCATAGATCTTGAATTTCATTCAGTAATTGTCACCTGAGTCTATTTTGTCTGCACCATGCATATTTTATAAGCTTTTAATAAGTCAAGATAAAAAGGATGCAATAAGTGTGTCAAATCAAATAAACTAACCTTGCATCTGAAATTCTGTCACACAGAAAAAACAGATGGAATTAATTTGAGGCTCATTCATTGAAGACCACATTCTCAGCACAGGATAGGAAGTCAAAAAGCAAATCAACAACTAATTTAAGAGAGCCTGCTTCTATCCTCTGATGTTCAAGAAAAGACAAATGGCTAAATTAAGAAGATATCTGAATAGTCAATCAATGACTAGATCAACAGCCACACCTAATATCATTCCTTTGTGGAGGACCTTAGTGGGCACAGGCTAGAACACCAAAAAATAATAGATCAGCAATGATGGACTCATCAGAAGAGAGTTCTTTGAGAACTGACCACAAGTTACAGCAACTTCCTCTCTGAAGTAGGTCCTGTAAGGGTTACCTAAATGTCTTTTCAAATAGGATTAGCTTCTTGGTAGTTAACAAAATGCTGACTGCTAGGTGATCTGGTTAAGAATTGTCTGACAAGGGTTTTTCCTGGGTGAAGGAGGTCAGGGGGCACTCTAATCTGTTCATCAGCCAAAGACTGGCTGCTTCAGCCCACACATGTTACCTGACCATTGGACTACTGGCTATTTTGGGGTGGGTGTTCACTTTCTTTTTTCCATAGAGAGCACTGAAAAACTCTTGGCTTCACTCCAAAGCAGATACGTGGTTGGTTTCTTTTTGTACTTTGAAATGTTTCACAAACGATAAAGTCATTTCCTTCCCATTTCTAAGCCAGACTTGCTAATTATCAAGCTCCAAAACAACTTATTTTTCCAACGTGAAAAAAACCCCTTCCTGAGTTTAGAGAAGATTCTATCCAGCTCTACACATTCTACATGTTACAGAAGGATGGTGTGCCTGGGCAGGAGAGAAGGCAGTGTGCTGTAACTGACAACCACATACATAGCTTCAGAGGCAATGCTTTTTGCATTCCACCTACAGATCAAGGGTGAAATCTTGGCCGCATCTAAGTTAGCAGGAATTTTTTTTCATCAATTCCTTTGTTGCTAAGATTTTACCAGAGGAATTTGTGCCTCCCTGCAACAGGAAAGTTTACTGCCAACGACCAGTAATTCATGCAGAACACCCAACTCATTCCTCAGCATTGTTATGAGATATATTCAAGGTTAAAAAAGAAAACAAAACTGCCATTTGCTTTAGAGGGAGGAAGGAGGGTAAAACTTAAATTGATTTTTGTTGCTAAGTAAAATTAGGATGGGAAGATTCTCTTTTTATAACAACTGCTCTTTAGTCAAGATATATTTAAGTATAACACTAATAACACTTAATTTACCTGCTTATTTCCCTCCCAGTGTCACTCTCAGCACTACACCTTTAAATTCACCAGTTTTGCCTGGTTTGAAATAATTCTTATAATTGAAACAGAAGCAATTGTAGCCCATTTACATCCACACACTTTCAAAGCCTGCAGGAAACTCCCTGGGTGTGGTTAAAGTTTAACTTGGCTAGGGCAAAATTATGCTTTGGAAGGTTGTGCATAAATACACACACGCAGGAGAGTGTCTGTGTGCTAGTGCTTAGGTGTGGGCAGAGGGGAAGAATTCCCACCTCTGGCAGTGGGCTGATTTGCAAGGGAGCACAGCCAGCAGCTGCAGCTCTTCCCCTGCACAGACAGCACAGCAGCAGCTGCTTTACTGGGCGCTGGTAGAGCAGCTGCTCCCTTGGAAATTTTGTCTATCCAGTTCCTCTAAATTTTCAATTTGCATGGGCATCACAAGCATATTGGATATTGTACTCCTGAACTGATCACACCCTATTCTCCCTTTCCAAGAATTACTATGGGACACGTTTATTTACTGCAGTGATTTCTCACGTGTACGCATTTTCCACTAGCTTTTGCTGTGTGTTCTGATTCTCTCTTGTGAAACACTGATTTTTCACAGATTTATGCCACCGAAGAGGAAAAAGAAAGTATTGCATTGCCTAGAGTAGATGCACCCATCATTTAAACATCTATTCCTGCGTAAGCACATGTAATGGCTCATGTGGTCCCTTCCCACACTAAACTCTTGCTCATTCCCGGTTAGGAGGATTTTTTTCAAGTAATAGTATTGCATAAATCCCAATAGCATGCAAATATAATAAAAGCCTCATTTGGTATACTCTCAATATTGCAACTATTCTTGCAAACATTTCTGTATCCTGTATCACATTAAAGCCAAAGACTTGTTAATAGATACATTCCTGGGTATCTCTTTTAACTGCAAGGTAAGTAAACTTGACAAGATCTGCCTTGAGTACGCTTATAGTAACGACCTCTTCCCCACATGGTTCAAAACCACAGTATATCAATAGAAATTACTTTGAAAAAGCTGTATCGACATGAAGTGAGAACAGACGCATCATGGAAATTCAAGGTCCTTAGAAAGATTACTTTGCTTCTGAGAGACACAGAGCCCTGAAGTCAAATTAGGTGTTACACAAAATGGAAGCTCACAAACACCCACATGTGAAGACCTCAACCAAAACTGAGAAAAGCTATTTTCCTGACAATAGTTCCAGTATTACTGAGGGGTAACACAAAATTAATGGTACGCTTGAAGAACATGCCGGATTTGAAGAATACTCTCTGAAAGGCTAGTAGGTCCTAAATTTGATTTGCCATTTGCAATCTGGTCTTCAAAGCTGAGCGCATTTGTATTGCTTCCTCCCACTGAGCCATCTGTGTGCATCCAGGCAGCATACTGAAACATCAAGTGTTATGAAGTAAAGAGATTTGGAAAAGATTCAATCCTCATCCTGAGCATAAAAATCACCTGGGATGGGGGGCGAAGTTACATGTGTGGGAGGCAACTTTAAAAGCTGCTGTGTCTGAGGAAGGCATAATAAACTGGTACATGTGTAGAATTAAGCACTCAGTACAAATAATAAAAAATAGGCCCCTTCCACAATATTTAAGTCTACATTTCAACTCAAGAAGCTTGTACAGTGTTCCGGAAAGCAAAGCATCAAGATACCAGATGAATTCTCGATCAGTTCATAAAAAACTGGACAGATTTCACGAGATTGTGAACACGTTTAGGTTGAACTATGATCATGTAGCAGTAATATATTTAAAACTGCTTAAGTGCAATCAGAAACAGTCAGAACTGCTTTTTGTTTTAAATGTGACTTTGATGTCCTGGGAATGTTTCACTGATTTTTTTTTTTATCTAGTAATAATAAGCAGACAGCATCCCACTGCTCAGTTTAAGATGCCCACCTTTAGGAAGGACAAAACTGGAGACTGTTTTGAGAGACAACATTATAGCTGAAGTAAAATAGTTTTCTGCAAGGAAAACTAGAAACCATTAATAAGGCCCAAGATTCAATTACTGCAGGTGAGGAATTCTTTCCCTACCTTTGGTACTGGAACCTGCTCCTACCGATAACACTGGTATGGAAAACACACAGGACAAATGCCTTACAGCTTTCTCTAGGCAAGAGAATTTGTCAAATGGTGGAAAAGCTTTCTCCCTGAGGACGTCTAGTGGAACTAATTTTCTTAGCGCAAGTATCAAAGGAGACCTTTATGTGGCATTTTCATATACAAGTGATCTATTTCAGCAATCAATAAACAGATCTGGCAAAAGCATTACGAATATTGGGAATTGCAAGAACATCACCATTCTGATACTGATGTCCATTTTAAGGTATTATTCCCTTTCCCTTTACAAAAACCTCTGCACCAGAACACCTAGCTTTCACTGGAAAGCCAGCGATGAGGTTCCTTTGCTGCACCAAGCCCTTCCCTTGCCAGAACTTGACAAATCCAAGCACCAGCCACACACAAGGGAGGCACGTCCATACGTCTGATCCCTTCTGCCTGGAAACTCTGTATGAGTATTAAAGCCAGTGACAAAGCAGATGAGATTTTATTTTTAAATGCTGAACTACAAGCTTCCTGCATGTTGTGTTAAGTAAGCAAAGTCCCTGACAGTTTCCCCAGCACCACACCCCTCCTATCTGGGTCTTTCCACTTGCTTACTAATGCTGCTTCTGTTTCCAATGTCACTTCAGAGAAGCATGTAGGTGGGTTATGTTTATTCGTTTCTCCTTTATGAGAGCATTTGAATAGGCAATTGGAATTTCAGTAGAATAAATTAAAAGAAAAAAAGTAATCTTGTGAATCCAAAATCCTGGTTTAAGACCTAAATAAGCTCACAGGCCAATTTAAATTTTGTAAGAGAAAAGCAGGCTTTCTGCCTTATCCCCATTTGTTCTTTCATGCCTGTCCTGGTTGCAGCTTTTAGTAATTAGTACAGTGCTGTATATTTTGGCTATGATGTGAGAACAATGTTGATAGTACACTGATCTCCACAGCTGCATGCTCCTGAAAAATCTGAGCCACCATGGCTGAACTGTAGCTCACCTGAGATAACACTGTACTCTCAGGTCCAAACTGCACAAATGTTTAGAGAGTGGTACTAGCCTCCAGGTTTGGAAATTGAAGAAAATGGGAAGTCAGGAATAATCTCAGAAAACAAACTTAGTTGGCAGCCGTCAATGATAAGTTGAGCTGCTACTCACACATAGCTTTACAGCACAACCCTAAATTAAGTTTGGTAACCTAGTACACAAAGAAACAGCACAAACACACACGTAATATTATGTGATAGGCAATAAACCCTGAGATTACTAGAAGAGAAACTGTTAAATTTGTACATGGGGTAAGCAAGCCTAATCACTGATACAGCCAGGACCTATCACCATCATTAACCAATATGAAGAGCATTATCATAAATTTGAAATTACATATTCAGTCTAATCATACTTTAATCACGTAAGCACCTAAAGATAATCTCTATGAGCTTAATTATTGAATCTAATAATCTGAGCCTCTAAAACTCTTTAATGTATTTATTCTCACTGCCACACAAGACAGGGTAGTTCTTCAAGTCCTAATCACAAAGAATCAAATACACATGCCACCCAGTACACATAGAGCAGAGGTGAGAAACAAACCTCCCAAGTCTCAACTCTTGACAAAGTATTTTTAACATGCTTCACATCCCTGTCAGCTGTTAATACCTTGCTCTCAACTGGTAATTACATGAATGTGGAGGCCTGTCTCACTATATGCTCGTTGTATCAGATCTGAACACCAAAGAAACAGGTTGCACAAAAACTACAGTCCAACCGCAAAACTGCTTATACACACACAGCTTGAGCAATGTGAAGATAAAATCAACAGCTTGCAACTGCAAATATTGAGTAAGGTATTAAATTCATAGTGTTATACCATTTGTGAGTAAAATTATGCAATAACACCAAGGAAATGCAAAGCCTCTTGAGATGGTGAGAAGTAGTTCATACATCAAGAGCATGGCTTCAGGATTATATTAAACTCCAGTTAATCCTGACTGCACAGGGAATTTCAGAGATAAAGTCACATAAAGATTTTCTTTCCTGCTGACAGAAGCAGCTGTGCTGTGTCAGAGACGAGGAAGGAAGTGAAAGAACTAGGGAACAACAGGAGGGAGAAACACTGGAGCCCCGATGTGCTGACAAGTATGGACCCCACAGCCTGGCTCCTCAGCAACATGCTAGCTGGGACAACAGCTGGTGCCTTCCTGGACTACGTACTGACTGCAGATATGTATCACAGGAACTCCAGTTCCTGGCTCTGTTCCCATGAGGAAGGAAAGTCCTGGAAGCAAAGAGACTTTAGAGTGAAAGAAAAGAGGTACCATGGCCCTTTCCTCTCACAGGTCCTGAAGGGGAAGGCTGCGGGTAGCACAGACCTGGAAGCCTCTGCCCTCCCAAATTGGGAGAGGAGCTGCACAGGACCTCCAGTGTACACCTGCATTGGCATGGAAGAGCATGACAGGAACTGGATGCAACAGGCAGTGAAAGTATTCATGTGAAGGCATTTAGATGATGAAAGTACTGCAGGGATCTCAAGACAGGTCTGCAGGTGATTGTAAACTGGCCAAGCTGCCAGAGGTTTACACTGGAGTTCCCACCAAACCACCTGTAACAACTCAAGTGGAAATCATACTGTGAGGAGCTTACCTCACTCTTTCATATTCACTTGCTTATAGCTATGTTTCTACATATTTCACTACTCTGTGTAAAAACATGGACGAGACCCCTAAAAACAGTGTATAGGAGGTGAACGTCAAGCCCTATAACCACTATGGTGGATATGAAAGGCAAGCAGATGAATCTTATCCAAAGTGGGTGAGACAAACATGTTAACACCTAATTTATTCTGTGCCTAGTCCACCAGCTAGAAACATATATCTGCTTAAAAAATGAACTATTTCACGTCACCTGGTTTGCTCAGCTGAACAGGCTATTTGGAGATAGACTGATTTAAAATCTCTGGTCTTTTGTTCACATATATCAATGACAGTTTACATTTATAAACATATTACTGTACAGTATCATTTCAATAGTTTTAAAATAAAGTTTTACATTATTACTCTATTTCAGAGGTGAAAGTTAGTTTAACTAGCAATTCATCCCACATCATCCTTTTTAAAACCTTATCATCAATGCTAGAGTTGATATGCCACTTAATGTTTAGTCTTGCTTACTCTGGACATTGTAGTACAATTGTCCAGCCTTGCAGTGATGATAAAGCTAATTTTTATTTTCCCTTCTCCAATTCTGTATTTCTTGTTAGACAAACCAGTAAAAAAACCAGCATTAATGGTAATGGCTATCACAGCAGCACTATCTTTGTTTTCAAGAACTGTTCTTCCACTGGGCAAGACATTGACAGAAACACAGGTGCACACTGTAGCCCACCAAACACTCCTGCCTGTTTCCCTGGCAACACTTGGAGACCTACATAAAATGACTGCATCAAGAAGAAGGAAACTCGGAAGAAAGGAATCATGCCTGCACTTCAGTGTTATGTCACTACATTTGACAGTAAACAAAACCCACAGAGATCAAAGCCACACATGACTGGAAATGGAGTACAAATATATCCCTGGAAGTCGGACCAGGAAAGATGAGAAGCCATGGTGTAGCAGTGCTGAGGTTTGATCTCAGTTACGAACTGTAAACCTGTGAAACAAAAAACAACACTAAAATGCAGCCATAGACATAAATGTGCTAACCTGTTTTTTCTTTTTACTGTTATCTCCTACACTCATCACTGCATGATACATATAGTACAGATGGGTCTTGCTCATTTTCTCTTTCAGCCTTTAGCCATATGGCTCAAATTAAACGGTTCTTTGCTTAAGTAATAGGCTATGCTGCGTATGGCTCCTAATCAACATGACCTGCAGCAGAACACTGCTAACAGGCACTGGTTTCCCAACCAGAAATGACAGGATACTTAGCCCACCCACCTTGCTTCTACAGAGTCTTTCTAGTCTGGTCTTCTTCAATAAAACCGCTGTGAAAAACTTTTAGAGCTCATCATTTTCATTCTTGGGAACCAGGGAACAGGCAACTAGGGGTGGTCACTGTCGCGGCAGCACCAAGCAGGCATTCATCTTGGCACAGAAACCACATTTCACGACCCATCAGCAGTTTGCATAAAGTGCTGCAAACTCTTAACACCACATTCCAGGAACCTGAAAAGCTGAAACTCTGGCCGGTGCATTTGACCTTTGCTCCTATATTCCCGTTTAAGAGCAGTGAAATACATGTATTTTCAGTGATTTTATGTACAGATGGGTGACTTGCAAGTGAAGGTCCACTTCCAGATTCTTCTAGAGGGGAATACAGTACGTTTTTATAAGAAGTGACAAATTTGCTTTTGACTATATTTTTTTATATTTTTGGAAGACATATTTAAAATATGTCATATTGATATGACATACTAAGAAACAGGTTGTATTGATTGCTCTTTCACCCATCCTCTTTTATCAGAAAAGTATGGGTAACATTTAACTTTCTTAGTGCTCTCTTTCCATAAATTCAATTCAACTTCTCACCCATTTTGATTGAAAAATTATCATTTACTAGGATACAGCTATGTAGTAAACTTCCTCAAAAGCCAACAACAACAAAAGAATCCCTAATAAACCAAACCCCAAGGAAACAGCCAACAGATAAATCCCTTCAATTACTAAAGATCATTCAGGACAAAGCAGCATATAATAGCAAAAAAGATAACATCACAATAAACGCATTAATTGCTTCAGATGCTTACAGCATCTAAAGTAACAAATAAAGACAGAAAAATTAGCAAAAAATAGTTAGCAATAACCTAGTATTTGAATAGGCACTGATTACTCTTTCAATTCCTCTATGATATAACTTGATTATCAAAGATAGCAATTTACCTGTGGGCAGGTTTAAGTGATCTGTGGCCTCCCTTTAGACTCCCTCCAGACACATTAGGTGTCTGAGGTACTTTGAGTGCTTAGGGTTCCTGCCCAGAGCACAGTGTATTTTATAGTTGCAGAAACCAAGGTACAGAAGTAGCAAGACTCCCACAAACATACAAGCAAACCTGTGACAGAGCAAATACTAAAATTCAGGAACCTTAAACTTGATGTTCATTTCCCTAGGTCCACAATAAGCAGGTTACCTATAGACATCTTGGAATAAAACAAAACAGAATAAAGAAAAACAAAACCAAACCAGTATCCCAGCTGTGAATGCTGAATCCATTGTTTTCAGTAGTTCACAGACAGAGGAGGTGAAATCAATGCATGTATCAACACAACTGTGTGGAAGAACAGAATTCACTAGTTAGCATTACGTAAGGAAGAAGTATAATTAAGGAAAGTGTCTCATTTTGAGCTTTTCAACCATTTATAGGCTAGGGTCATCCCTATATTACATAATACTTTTGCTGAGTTCTTTTTGGGCCTTGAAAACAAGGTTCTTGCTTCATAGAATCTTAGAATCATAGAATGGTTTGGGTTGAAAGGGACCTTTAAAGGTCACCTAGTCCAACTCCCCTGCAATAAGCAGGGACACCTTCCACTAGATCAGGTTGCTCAGAGCCCCATCCAACCTGACCTTGAAAGTTTCCAGGGATGGGGCACCTACCACCTCTCTGGGCAACCTGTGCCAGTGCTTTAACGCTCTCATCATAAAAAATGTCTTCTTTACATCTAGTCTGCATCTAACTCTTTTAGTTTAAAACCGTTACCCCGTGTTCTATTGCAACAGGGCCCACTAAAAGGCCTATCCACTTAGCAGCCTCACCTACCATTATAGTAGTTTTCTTATCTCACCATAGAATCAAGTCAAATGCTCCCGTAACCACCTAAACCACGCTTCAAATACCTCTTACTGAACTCCATTACACGACACAATTCTTTCAGCACAAGTAAATCAAACCCAAGAACGTACAACTTCCTACTCATGCTGAAAATATTCCTCTTTTGCTATATTAATTCAAATTTTTAGTACTATGAATGTGTCTGTCCTTCTGCACATGGACTAACTGGGAGGGAGAGGACAACAGCAGTAGCCTACCAGAAACAGTACATGGATTTAATAGGGAAAAAATTCATCTTCCATCTTTCTGCAAATGGTTCTACAGAAGAAAATTCACACATCAGGCTTCTGTCACAAAGAGTTAAGCTAACTACTTCCACAGGAACTGTCCAGTTGGCATGCCAGAGACTCATACTCACAGACATTCAAGCAAGATTAACTCCGATACATGAAATAGGACTTTGCCTAATTTGCTCAGAGGAATGCGATCCGATAAATGTGCTATTTTTTTCTGAAGACTGAGAATGAAATGTTTTCTGCTTTAAATATCATTACAGGAAGCAAACACAAGTTATAATTGCACTCCATCAGGATACAATATTAGAACCATACAAATAAAGGATTCTGCCAAACAGCTGAGGCTTCAATCCTTCTCCATAAATAAAAGAACCTATAGTCTACTTCTGTTGTATCCCTCTAGCACCAAGAATAAAACAAAAGCACAGCAAGGACTGGAACAGCATAGCAGAATACACCCTAGGAAAATTTTCCTGCCTTCCCCCATGTACCCTCAGGCCACACAGTTTCTCCTGCCAAAAGACAAAGGGCTTAAAAAAAAACAGCCATGAACTTAACAACCCCTGAAAGTGTTCTCTAGAATTCAGAGACAAAAGACTGGTATGCAAAGCAGAACTGGGTACAAAACTGCAAACTGATGATTTTGCCAAGTGAAAACCAAGTTCACACAGCCCTTGCTTTCCACTGTAGAACAGTACTAAAGCATGCCCTTGGTTTATGCATATTCATAAAACCTTTCAACCTTTCAGCAGTTGCATATTACAACATGTACGATATGAATTCAAATTCATCTATTAATTTCTCTGTAACACCCAAAGTTTGCATCCTTTAACAATACTATCCTTTCTTGCAGCATCGTAGAAAGCACCAATTGCATTTAGCCAATAATAGTTTAAATTATACAGTAAGATACAGTTATGACAGTTGCCTCCTCATAAAAAGGATTTTGGCTGAGAAAAAAGTGCCACGATAAGAGAAATGCAGCTAATAATCAGTAATCCTCACAATAACAAACTAGAATCCATTAAGAGTCCTTGTTAATCACAGCAGTAATGTGAGAATGCCAACTTTATACAGGGGTCAAGTACTTAACCTGATGAGTTACAGATAGAAAACAACTTTTCTCAGTCTTCTAGAAACAGAAGAAATGACCCCCCTACTTCTTAATGCTTTTACACAGAATCATCATCATTCTGTATCTCTCCAGCTCCCAGAAACTGGAAATGAAAGCTGAAAATAAGGTCTGAAACATGGTTCTGTGTGATGGAAACAGGATTCTGCCTGCAGCATCACAAATTGTTCTTGATGTTATTAAAACCACACACTATGAGGCCACTGGGATTTCACCACAGCACTTGGTATACTTTGAAAACAGAAGGAAACATGATATAACTTTATGACAACCGTTAAGTCAAGCAGTTTCAGGCAAAGAATCGACAATATTTTGTTGGTAGTGTTTTGGAGTTTGTGGTTAATACCCAACAATCTCATGATTGTTGATCCCAAAAAACATGATACTACCATGAAAAAAATTGTGTCATCATCAACTATAAAATGCAGCGTGTTGGTGGGTGCAAATAAACAAGCAACAGTGAACCATTACACAAAATCTTACCAGTCCTTTCCCGCTGCAGGCAGGCTGAACTTTCTGAGCTTCTGCACCTTTAGAGGCCAAGATGACTGGAACTAAGGGGGCAACTCTACAGAATAACTAACACAATTAGGTGTGTATTCAAACTCGTCTACACAGGCCAATTTGGACAAGTCTGCATTCAAAGTAAAACTAGCACAGACACAGCAGTACATGCAAATAGCAAGGCTACACTCTTGCTCTTTCATGATGGGTTATATTCAATTTAGCTCGATCATTTGGCAGAAACATTTGATTAAAGCTGAGGGAAGATTTATTCATTTGTATAACCAGAATCTTTCATAAGCATTTTATTTCTTAGCTTTTGATCCCTTTTACTAGGGCAAGACTGAATTAATGCAACGATCAGAGCTTACCAAGAGGACAGTTGTTCAGCTCATCTTTTACCTACTGATTACCATTTAACCTGAAAGTTGAGACTACAAATGATGTACAAAGTAATTTCATTTTTTTGACATATTGTCACCAAACATCATGAAGCTAGGCAACCTCAAAGCCAAGAGGTTCAAGTAAGTTCTACAGGACTGTTCTGGTAAAAGTTTTTCTTTCTCCCCTCATGCTCCACTTCCCCATCTGATCTTGCTGACAGGCAAGGATTTGGTCTAATCGTCTGTGAAGCTACTGCACAAAGTTGCAGTAGGATTATTCAACAAGCTGTTCCTCCCAAACTCAGCTATAAGAAGGACCCCTCCATTCTAAGTAATATTCTCCTTTATATACATTCAGAGTCATGCATACAGCAGCTGGTAAATGACAATATAAAAGCCTTAACCTCATTGTCTAAGTAGCCCATTAATGGTTAAAAGGAGTTACAAGATGACATCATTCTTGAAATTGAGACGTAACTACCTGTAAAAATTTTCTGTGGCTGTTTACAAAGAGAGGGGCAAAACCACCTGACAATAACCATCCTGGAGAACATGGGGGGCATTAAATGCTGCAGCTGCACCTCAGATAATTCTGAAGTGTAATATTTATGCCTCCTTACAGCACAACTGTGGGAAAATTCAGGAAGCCAAGGGTGCAATATTAAATAAATACAATGTGAAATAATGCCAAGAGCTAGCACTGAAATCCATGCAAATTAGTCCACTAACAAGGATCACAATCTAGATATATAAAATGTACTAAAAAAATGCAGTATTTAGGCAAAACACAAGATATAAAAATAACTCATTATATGTGAAAGGCTAGCTATCAAGTCAACTCTTGGAATTCATACATCTCTTGAGGGTAGTTAGCAGGCTTTTAGGAGGGATTAACAGGCACAGAAGGAACTTGCAGACTTCAGAGCTTGAGGTTGAGTTTGGAGAGAGGCTTGGATTAAATTACCTATTGGCATATTGTTTCAAAAACACTCATTAAAATTAAAATTGATGTTTTTTTCTGAAGCACTTATTACTGCATTTGACAGGTGGGATACTATGGGCTTGAGAGAAGTAACTTCTACCCTGCAGTAAAACCACTTGTGTTGAGACTATTCCACAGCAACAGGGTAGCTGGTCATTTTTATTGAGAGAAACTTCCTTAATTATGGGATAAAGAACATATGCATGACCAGCTACGACGGGACAGCTGGCACACCACACCAAAACAACCTTTTTACAGATTGTATTGTATGAATATATATATGAATTCATATATATATGAATGCCCACACACATTCATACTTTAAAACACTTTTTGCATTCCTGTATAGAACACTGAACTAGGACAAGTACAAATAACTCATGTTGCAAGGCAGGAGACTGGCTATCACTTTACAGATTGTCTGCTTCCAAGGAAAGAGGTTGTATTACTGTCCATGTTACAGAAGTCTTCATTCACAGAATTCTTTCCTTTGTTTTCAGTAGCCCATTGAAATTCAAATATGGATTTTAATGGGAAAAAAAAAAACCCAACCAAAAAAACCCTGTACAAGTCAATAACTCCCGTCACTTACTTGGCTTAGAGTTAATGATGACATTTTCAGCAGAGTGCTGGGGTGGAAACCTGCAGTTCTCTCCTTGGCCCTCACTGCTGCCATACTCGATGACTTCCACTTGTCCCAGCGGTACACTCCACTTCAATAAATACCTCTGGCCAGTTGTCACAGCGCCACTGCTTTCATAGGAAGAGCTGGAAGATGCACAAATTATTGCTTTGACAAACAACTGTGTTTCAAGTCCCATTTATTATTTTAGCTTCTAAAATTTGCTGTTTATCTGTCTGAGCACCATGCACAACTTGAAACAAATACATGCATCAGGCTGACTGTGACTGATCTCTCCTGGAGTGCAAAGAGCAGCTATGCAGGTGCAGATAATCTCATTTACAAACAGCGTAGGACCGCCAGCACAACAGTCCCTACATTTCTATAACAAAACATAAATGACCATCTTATAAGATCAACCTGCATTTTGATACACAAGCTCTTAGGATGACACTTTGGCTCCATATTTTCCTAATCCTTTTGAAACAGTGCTCAAAAGTAGTAACTACTATGTTGAGAGAAGTACGGATGATGGGACCTTTGAATGACTACCAGCAGCAGGGAGGGCAATGTAACCAGCCAAGGGCGGACAAGCTAACATTTCTGCTGAGCCCCACAGCACAGGATATTCTTTACAGCAGACCTTAGCAACTGCTGTGGCTTCTGAGCTTAATCTCAAGTGAGCTACTGCTGAAGCAAGCGTGTATCACAAGAGGCATATCAGAGGAAAGAGCACACTGAGGAAGCTCACTTGGAATAGCAATGGCATTAATACTCATTTTCCTTTGTTTCTTTCATTCCCTTATTCACATTCAAGCACACATAACAAACATTTATCGTTAAGGACAAAAGAGATGTTAAAGTGGACAAAAAAGGTTTACTTCACAGAAAGCACGACTGAAATAACAAAGTTAAATGCTTGGGAGAAATCAGCAAAATGCAGTTATTGAGAACAGTACCTAAATGCTGATGTTTAGCTAGTCAGCTACTTTTCCCAACACAGTCATACTTTTGTTTCAATGAAGAGGCAAGTATGAACAAAAACCACAAGTGCCACAGCTTAAGTAAATATTTATAAACTCTTGATCTAGTTCAGAAGAAAGAAAACAAGACTGGGCAGGACACAGCACTCATTAGGGATAGCATCCACCCCCTCCAACTACTGCTACTTAAAAGTTAGGTCTCCGGTTCAAGCTGGTTATCTAGACTACGTGTCAAGAAGGACCTTCTTAGGGGCATGTACTCTGTAGAAACGCATGTCTTTTGCCAGCTATAGAAAATGGTTCTGGAACAAATGGTCCCCAGGCTCCTGGGACATCTGACTGTTTCTGTAAATGTTGGACAAAAGGTGGTTAAGTGTGCTGACACATACTTAGCTACATGTACGTGTAAAACTTCTGAAAAAAGTCTACATTTCCAGGGTAAATCTGCAGGCATGCACTGTGAAAACCCCTGCTATAACAGAAGCCTAGCTTAGGTAAGATGCCTAACTTCATATAGCTAAACCAAAGAGAAATAAAGCTTATCCTGCATAAGCCAAACAGGCAAGGGGTACATTCTATAGCAGATGCTTATTTTGCACAAAAACTTCTGGAATGGATACAGGTATCATGTGTGAACTCTGGCAGATTATTTCCTTCAGGCTCTAACTATATTTCACATGACACAGGTAGTTTCTTCTGCAGTAAAAAAAAAAAATAAAAAAAAAAAATCTAAGAGCAGTCCATTAAATCATGGAGGAATCCTAAATCCACACATACAGGTTGCAGGTGGACCCACAGGCATCCAAACACCCCAAGGAAGTCACAAACCTTTTATTTGCTAGTGAATAAAGCTAAAAGTGCATTCACCTATTCTAAAAACTCACTATCACATAAACAAGCAGGTTGGAAAGCAAACCTTAACTGCTAGAGAAAACCAAAATTAAACTTTTTCAGAGCTAGCAAATGCCCATGACACATGCATGCCCAATTACCATCCCAAAGGAAGTTGCTCAGAACCAGTTAATGCCCACAAGAACAACAGTGCTGTGATAACAGGAGCTGTTGACTTAATAAGGAACCCAGAGACTTGGCATATCATGAATTTTTCACATGGAAAATGAAAACAGACTGCACATTGCCACTTCAAGGACAAATACAGAAAATCCAAGATGATGGTATGGAAGAAGATAAAACATGAATGGTTAAAAGTAATTTTCTTGCAAACAACCATAAGAAAATATCCAGGTGTTACTAAGGAACTGAAGAATTTGTAAAGGAAAAGAGTAACAGGATAGTTGACATAAGCTTGTTCATTTTCTGAAGTGCAGTTATTACATGGCACTTCTCACTCACCAGCATGAGACCAAGCATTCATATTATTACAAAAATACGTACCACATTCATACTTCAGTAATAAACTGAGATATCAACTCATATTATGCTTAAGAAAAGATGTTCTTGGAAGATTTTAGTGTTCCATGTTTTCTTTGTCAGAATGTGCCATCACATAAAACAATTTATGATACAAGCAACATTTGAATGTGGGTGTAACCTTGGCATACACAGAGATATAGTAACAGTAATAATTACAGCCATAATTTACAGAAAGCACTATGAAAAGATGTCTTCTTCAAAGCACCTCAGCTTTAATCCTTCAACATTTGGTCTCAGAGATAAAAACCTTTCCCCAGCTGGAAATTTGTTAGTGACTTCCAGGTTTGTTCTGGTTACATGTATTAGCTTTGTGTTTTGTTTTGTTTTTGTAATTTGCAAATGGTGTCAATTTACATATTTGTATGTGTGTAACAGTATGAATTTAAGGAAAAGGAGAAAAAAAATCCTACCTTGGCATACCTGTGCTCTGCTAAATGCTAATATACAGCAATAACTAGACACTACAGATAATTTCTATCTGTAAACTCCAACTGATAAAATTTACTTACGTGCTTACTCTAGAACTTCCAAACATCAGCAGGCAATATAGAGGACTGTAACAAAGCTAGCTATCCATTTATTATGACTATCTTAGAAATCATTAGCCATAGTAAAAGCAATTTAAAAAATATTTCAGAAAGTATCATTTCTTCCAGCTGAAGCTTGAATGGTTATTTTAAAAATATGAATGAATTCTTACCGAATATTTACTGTTGCACACATCAGCACATCATTTAACATGAAAAGTCGTCGTTCTTTGGTTTTGATAATTTCTCCTTTGTCATTGTAAACTGTCTCAACCATATCATCAGTCCGTATGAGGTACCTGTTACCACTGCTGAGCAGCTGGATTTAAGAACAACAAAGCACTGTATATTATACATGGCACATCTAACATCCAGTGCAAAAAACCAGAAGAAAATAGAACAGGTTATCACTTGCCATCCTAGTACAAGTGTTAGCAGGTGGATCTCCCAAGTGAATTAAGCCTCTTTACTAATTTGCTTTTCACATAGAGAAACTAATTTCTGCTGCCACCAACACAGCCTGCAGGGGTTTTTGGTCTTCATATGGAATGTAATTGGTCTGGGAATCTTCCACACTGATAAAGGTCCCCTAGTGGAAAAAAAAAATGATAGCTTCCACAATTTCTGTGGTTCCCTTCCTTCATCCTTTCTTTCACAGCCCATTTAAGTGCTACACCTGGTTCCAGCTGTCACAGAGGGAGGAGGAAGGGTGCTTGTGCCTGCTCTGTCCACCTGGGCTCACAGAGCTAGCTAAGGAGTGCAGCTGGCAGGTTGCCACAGGCTGAGGAAAAGACGGTATGTGCAAGAGATGCATGGCATGTAAATTGCTCCTGCCATTTGCCTTCAAGGGTTGAGGATCAGCACCGCGTGCAAGCATGAACCAATCCTTCACAGGTCAAACACACCTTCATAGCAACCAAGAGAACAAAATGGTCCATAACTTACTCATTTCCTATCCACCCACCTCCTTCACCCTGCCTGGCATTGTTCCAAAACTGTATATGCAAATATTAACCCACAAGGCACACAGGGCCCTATGTGATTTGGGATGACTATCCACACATACATCAATTCATCCTCTCAGTGCATAACATACAAGATTTCACAGTTTATATGGACTGACAAGAGGAAACCTGGACCACCTCTTAAAAAACACATTCTGTGTCTTGAACTCCTTCAAGTATTTGTAGATGATTAGTAGCTGCTTCAAGAAGTAGGATTATGAGAACTAGAAAAGTAAATGTCTGAATCCATCTTCTAATGCACTTAGAATGGAAATGTTGTTGCAGTGTAACAATAAATTCAGTATCCCATTTCTGATAAATAGCATAAAACAGTGTGTTCTGTTTGACTACTATGCTTTTATGCATCACAAAACCCACCATTCCCTGCACCTTCAGCATGTCCCCATCACTCCATCCCAGAATGAGTCCAGAGTATAATCATCTGTAACTTCACGAAAGCAAGAACTGAAGCATTTATGCCTTATCTCATGGGAAAGGAGGAACCGTTTTATGATGCAAGACAAGCATCCATATATCCACAGTACAGGTAGCTACTAACAAACTCAAATGAAGATTGTTCCTTCCTTCCTACTGAACGTCTTCTACAGTTCTTTAAAGACATTTCTATTGCATGATCCAAATGAAATATACTGGGATACATACGCACAAATAAAATATACTGGGATGTTCCTTAAAACAAGGAAGATGTTGGACACATTCAATAGCACATCTTGAAATGCTCCATAGTTGGAAGCACTGCAATATAAGGATGAAGGTAATTACTCAGTTCTAGGATAAATTAAAAGTTTAATTTTCCCATGCAGAAAACATACACAAGAGTTTACTACACAGCATTATTTCCTACACTGCCAGAGAACACCAATACTGCTACATGTTGCCTGATCCAGCGCACAGTGGTTTAACCAAAGAGCTTGTTCAGTCCTGGAAGTAGGTCACATCTCACACCTACCACTAAATTGACCCCATGCTGCCGACCTGCACAGAAAAAAACATAGGTTTCTCTTTGGTGTCCATTTTAGAGATTTCTCAAGGCCCAAAAACTAACTCTTCCATCATACATTCCTACTTTTCTAACCTTGTTCAGATAACGTTCATTCATTGCTTTTGCTATTTGTTTTATTTCACAGCGCTGATCTGCATCCCTTTTCCTTTCATTTAACTTCTCTGCCAGCGTTTCAAGTTCTGTAAGAGCCATCTGTAGAGGTAGTCTGTCAGGATGTCCTTTATTGGTGTTCTTCAACATATCCTGAGGGGAAATGATAAAACAAAACAAACATTAGATTTCATTTCAAAGTCAAGTTCAAAAGATTACAGGATGTAAAGTTATTATTACATTCTTTACCCAAGTACTACTAAAGAATAAGACCAATGAACACCTAAGGAATACTCAGACAGCACATTGCTTACTTTCCTGAATATCTTAATAGTTCTTAAGAAAAGATACTGAATGAGGTCACATACAGCTTATTTACAGGATGAAAGTACAGAGAAGGAACTTGAAAATAAATGTTTAATTTATTAATATTAACCACAATGTGAAAAATGTTACAGTAGAATACATAGGTGTCCATAAACAATGATCTAAAATTAAACTTTTCTGATTTTTACTGTTGTAATAATATTGTATTATCTTTATCACCATTATTATTCCTCACCAAAAAACTGATAGTGTGCTCACCCTGAAGTAGGAGACATTGCTTACTTCATGGGTCACAACAGCTTCTCCAAGTCTTTCCCTTTTGTATGCAATACAGTAGGAACAACTTGAATTATATTTTTTTCTCCTTTTCCACAGCACTTAAAAATTAGTCACTATGGCTTCTTGCTGCAATAAACTCTGTATCTTCTGCTACATCAAAAACTTTCGCCACGGCTTCCTACCCACATGCTCCCCCCCAGCTATCTCTGCTCCTTCTCTCACAGTAATTCCCAGACCCACAGCCCAAAGCCTGTCCTTCCCTGTGGCACCTGCCACACACAGCCAACTCACAGCGCTTACTGGGACAGGCCTGCTATAGTCTGGAAGGAGTTACAAACAGCGTAAGTTGGTCTGGAGCAGGTCTACACTGGGGAACTGTGCTCTTCCTGCAGCTCAAATGCCTGTTGAGATGAGACCCGAGGACTCCCTGCCAAGTCTTCTGTTTCCATGGGAAGGAAAACAAGATGCTGCAGGTCAGAAGGAAGCTGCACCACACTGCCCACTACCTGTGAGCCAAGTAGTCAGGGAGGGAGCACGCTTTTTTTCTACATCCCACATGTATTCTGAACTATCCAAGGCATGAACTACATCCTCTTGTATTTTTCTTAAATGGAAAGTAATGCCACAAAGTTCCTAGTGGTGTTTTGAAGTGCTGTTAGCTAACAAACTGTATGAACAAGTAGCTCTTTTGAACTACAGCTTTACTTACAAGCAAAATCTAAACTAGCAAGTAATCTAGAGTAAATCTAGTTCATTTTTTCCTGTAGTGTATTTACTGCCTGCCCCGCAATCAGAATACAAGATCAGCACATTATGATGCAATGACATTTTTGCTTCTTATTTCCCCATGATCCAATAGCCACTTCCACTGCAGCACACTCCTCCGGCAGAAGACAGCTACCATGCGATCCCACAAGCAAACCACATAAGAATACACCAAAAGCATCCCTTTGGTAAACGTTATTTACCTGCAATAGTAGAATGAACTGTGGAAAGCGCTGGATAGGTTTCATCATTAAACCATACAGTGTAATTCGATCGGGGCTTGACTCTTGGCATTGCTACAAAGCAAGAAAGCCACACTGTTTAGTACTGTGTGCGTATTTCCATCAGTTAACAGAATGAAAGAGAAAACATTCCTTAAAAATTCTTCTACAGAATTTACATTAATTGTAGTAGTGGCACTTTAAAAATTCTATTTACTATGAAGATTCCACTTAAAAATATTAAATCTTTAAATAAAATCACTTTTACAATGATGGCATGTCACTGAACTGAATCTTCCTTAAACAAACACAGCTGGGATAAAGCCTCACTAGCAAGGGAGCACCTCTATGTATATCGATATGGCACATTCATTCTTTTTACATAAGCAGTGCACTGAAAAGTCTGCTTAACTTCAAGCACAAAAAAGGGAATGTGCTTGTTCAAGGTCTTAAATTTGAAAAATTTAAGTGATATGTTGATTTACATTCTGTAATTTACTATTACTGCTCTGTTTCTTGGGGCTAAGAGACTATAAATCTCTAACTAGCTATGTGTTTTTAAGGGGAAATTTAAGGGAAACATCATAATCTTAGTGCTATGCAAACAAAAAGGTAATTTTTTTTTAAAGAAACTAAGGAAAAGAACATTGCTTTATGTTTGGAAAGAAAAGCATACGAATCCGTTGTTTTGATTATCAGGACTGGCAGATAAAGCCAGTCAAATATCACTTGCATGTGCAGAAAAGCCCTATTTGTATAAGACATTTCAACATTTGGAAATAGTGTGGCCAGATTCACAGCTGCCCCAAAATAAGGAGAGTAAAGGAAATACTCAATACTAAAACCAAAGCAAACCCAAACAATACTAAACTGGTGTTGTGCTTAAGTTCATATTTACTGCTACAACTATCAGCTTCATAACAATTTGTTTCATTATTTATCTCCACTAACTTTTTATGCCCAAACAGCAGTAGTAAAGATTCAGTCTTCATTGCTAGTGGGCAAACGAAAAAAAGGAAAGTACAGAAATGTCTTCAGTTTTCAGAGTTCGGCTGTGAGTCCGCAGCTCTGAGCATCACCAGTGCCAGCACCGACCAACAGTGATGAGAGCTGTACATTACACCTCTGCTGGAACAACAAGGCTTTAACAATGTGAGAGGTATGGATGTTTCCACTGGTATGGAATGTTTCCGTGGTATGAAGCAGACTCACTAGAGTCTGATCTTCACGGTGCCTAAAGCTTCCAGAATATAATCCTGTGCAGTGCTGGCCACACTCCAAAAAATTGGTAGTTAATGTTAAGAGCTAAAGGCAAATTACAAATCACCCCCCCACCACCACCCCTCTCTAGGCAACCTAAGAGCCTCGCTGTTCCGTTTCCCTAGGGCATCCAATTTCAGTGTCTGGTGGACCATTGCAACAGGCCTGACAGGGCGACAGCTCCGAGAGGCACAACTCGATCCAGGACTCTTGGGAAATGGGACAAGTAGAGCTTCCAGGCTCTTCAGCAGTGTCACAGACTGCTTAAAAGCATTGCAACAAATTTTGTGTACCCTCTGTGAGGTATCATTCCCTAGGGATTCACAGCACTTCTACTGCATGTACCAAGCTCTCCATGCACATCATCAGAAGCATCATATTCATCAGGGTAGTACGCATTCTGCACAAAAATTTTCAATTTCAACCCCAAATTAGAAACACGATTTTCAAAATACTAGGAAATTGTTGTGGAATGGAAGTCTAGTTACACTACTTTGCACAATAAAGAAGTCAAAAGTAAAATAAATCCCAAATAAGACAAAGCCTCACATGGTGAATGATTATTTGAAGCTCATCTGATATGAAAGAATCTCAATGTTTTGCCAGGTACAGTCATGCAAACACCAGTAATCTGATCTGAACAACAACAAAACTACTCTGTACTTCAAAATAAATCCTAGATCTAACATTGTGTTACTATTTTGAAAATAGAGTAGTGGAAGATGAATTCGCTGGGGATTTTTTGTGCCAAACCCATAAAACGTAAAACCAAAGTCCATAAAAAGTCACACAATATACAGCAATCAAATTTACTCCTAACTTACAACTTATACTAACTTATTTATATCATATGCCCAGCTGTTCGAGGATTGAACAAACTCACCTTTAAGAAGTCTAAAAAGGCAGGTTTGGTGGCACATGTTTTCTTGAGAATCCCTACTGCTGTACTGAAGTTGTTTACATATTCGCTGTACGCATCCAATACCATCGATTTAGAAAACTGTAAAGATGAAAGGGTAAACCTTAACTATAAATAGAAAAGATATCTGAAAGCATAACTATCTAGACCTCTGACTGTTGAGGACTCTCCTTGCTCGGAGCCAAGGGCTTTGGCTTGGCCTAGTGCTGAATCTACAGAAATCCTGGTGATGTCCAAAATAATCTTTCTGTAAAAGACAGGTTGGAAACCTAAAGATGTAATGGCTGTGAATTACAAAATGTAAATTTAGAGAAATCGATTTATCTTGGCCACAACACTAGGGTAAAGCCCTGACGACTATGGGCAATCGAAGGGCATCCACTGAGATTCAAAGCAGGTACTGGGATCCCCTCACCATAGGATCATAGAATCATTTAGGCTGGAAGAGATCTTTAAGATCACAGAGTAAAGCTATTAACCCAACACCATCAAGCCCACCACTAAACCATGTCCCTAAGTGCCACATCTATATTTTTTTTAAATACTTCCAGGATGGTGACTCCACCGCTTCCCTGTGCAGCCTGTTCCAATGATTGACCCCCTTTTAAGTGAAAAAATTATTCCCAAATATCAAATCTAAACCTCCCCTGGTACAACTTGAGGCCATTTCTTTCATCCTATTGCTTGTTACTTCGGAAAAGAGGCTGACACCCACCTCACCAGAACCTTCTTTCACCTCATTGCTGCCTATCTTCCAGATTTGCTGAACCAGCAAAGTCCAAGGGCATTCATGCCCCATCTTCAGCTGGTAGGGGTTTACCAAGAACACAGATTGTGTGGTCTGCAAACAGCTATGTGAAGGGTAAGACAGTTGCCCTCTTAGTAATTTTATCCCTCTCTTCTGCAGAGCTGGTCTCATTAACACTACATAACTAACTTCAATCAAAACAAGACAGGTTTGCTTTAAACAGCAAATCTTTAGTAACCGTTCCATTTTGACTGAAATGGGGTCAAAGTACTCAAAGACACAGGTCCCAGCGCTCTTACAGCAGGCCTGAAAAGGTGGTGATTTCTAGCAGCTGGGTGGCAACAGAAAAAAGCACTAAAAGCAGCAGGTAGGCAGCCTTTTCCATCCACACATTTGTGGTGGGAACTATGCCTTTCTATCAACCAAGGTCACTTCTTGTTTTCTCCAATTTAAAGCAGTGGCTAGTTCAGTCCTTTGCTGGGTGAATTCCACTAAGGGTGGTATAGTGTTTTACAAATACTCTTTGCCTGTGCACTAGGCTCAGTTAAAACCCAGGAATTCAGGACATCACCTACTGTGTTTTCTTCTACTCCCAGCAGACATAACGACTACCTGCCTTTTGAGAGACACTGAGCCTCAGTCTCTCCTTAATTTTGGTGGGTTTGTGAATTTCTATCTTCTCAGAAAAAGGAACTGTTTATTTAGATGTCTGAAAACTTGATCAAAGCCTGAAAATTTTGCCCACAATCCTTTCATATCTGCCAACCAGTCCAAAGATGTGTTGGTGTCAGTTTCCTTACCAAGATGGTACATATGCACTCTGACAGTTGCCACAGGCATTGGAGAATATGGGAATAAAGCGGCCAAGTTAGACAGAAAGATATGGAAATGGAATAACAAGCCTAAAATGGAAACAGATTATCTGTTTAGATGCATTTGCTTACTGAAGCAACAAAGACATCACCAATCATTTCAACAGAGTCCCACTCAGATACACGGCTCGCCAGCGCAATCTGAAACATTGAATGGCACTGAAGAATTTCCTTAATACGATAAAAGACCATTTTAAGTTTTCTTTCGCTCAATAATTTTGGCTCCATATCTGAAAGGGGCTTCTCATATTGCTGTGGGGAAAAAAAAAGCATAAATAGATTTAAACAAACAAACAAAAAAGCATCTTCTACAAACAGAAAAAGAACAATGTATGTAACAATATATACACACAAAATCTCTAAACATTTGACATGAAGCAGAAATGTAGCTTCTGTAGCAAAATCTATGTCAGTCATACTACAGATTCTTTAAAAATTCGATTATTTTTCAAATTTCAAAATAACAAAATACAAAAGATATTAGGGTACCTCCAGGATTCTTTTGAGAGCATCCACGTAATTCTTCTCACTGTCAACTACAGAGCCCAAAATATACCTTCTCACAACCTGTTGAAGAAACAAAGTTTTGTCTAAAGCTCTAATCAGGTTAACACGTTCATCATAGCTGGGAATGCTGATGATAAAATTCTCATGTTAATAAAACACAAGAAACACAAAGCAATTTCAATGTTGGAACTGCAATAAAATAATACCATACCTTTTCAAAAGTAATTTACTATTACTTTTCATGTTTTAAAGATCACAACAGTTATTGTAGCTGTATCAATAATCACTGCTGACTTGCATTTCCAAGCTTTACTTTTGAAACTAACCTTTTCATTTTAGATGTATATATTTAGGCATTAATATGAATAATAATAGGTATAAAAAGATGTTGGCTAGTTTGGTGAATTACTGCAACAAATCAGGTAACCAGTTTTCAAAATCAGCTTTCAAGATTCATTTTCTATATTTTAATATATTTTATAAATTTATTCAGAGCAACCTGAAGGACAAACAAGAAAACTTTAATTGCCTTTTTAAGGTAAGGCCATAAACTGTACCACTAAGAAAGTACCTAACTAAGTCAACATTCTTTTTTGAGCCTTACCATGCCTAAGTGAAAACCCCACCTAATCTATATTTAGACCTATTGAGAGAGTTGTAAGAGCTTCAGGAAATGCTACCGTATTTTCGTGTTTACGAACTTCAGGTTATTTATCACACCTCCTTCTCTACCTCTTGCTTCTGTAATTCAGCTGAAATGTACTTTGTGTGCATGTGTAGGTGACATGAGAGAAAGGACTGAGGAATCTGTCTGGCTTAAGATTTGAACTTCTTACTGTTATTGATTAGATGTTTTGCTGGTTTTAAGGATTTGTTTTCATCCAAATCCATTTCCTAATCCATCTTATCCCAGGGCTTTCAAAAGTGTGACTGTGAGGGAGATGATAGCATAAGGGCAGGATCAAACCACTTGCCACAGCTACTTGGGAAGGCAAAACTGCTTCTTTTGCTATTTTAAGCTATTCTAAATGACCATGAAACTCACTTTTCAGACTTGCTTCTCTCTGCTCCTGATCCCTAGAGCCTCCTGCCTCCTCTGCCACGGCTGTCTTTAACTCTCCACACTTGTATTTTGCATTATTAAATTAGGTGCAGGTTATCTGAGGATTTTCTTTCAAGTACTGGAATTTCAAAGGAAGACTTCAAAATTATCTGAGGCCTTGCTTAAGGATATACATGGTAGAATTAGTTGTCTCTAATTTGTGTTTAGAGTGGATTTAGCAGTGTCTTATTTGGTACAATATATCAGCTGCTCTGATGTAAAGGACATTAACTCTACTTTTAGTCACAGTTCATTCTTCTGAAAAGAATAAATGTCTGTAGAAAATGTTTTGTTCAGGCTCTAGAATACACAAATATATACTTAATAGTGCCTACAGGTTATTACAATAGATACGCACAACTTACAAGAGGCTCTCGTGCAAGTCTTACATTCATATTCCTGTTTTCGCTAGTAACAGTAGCATACAACGATCTCGTTAAGAATTCAGAAGCAAAAGCTATCTTGACTGAGACCCCACCCGGGACATCGCGTTTACCAGGCACCAGCTTTTAAACAAAAGCTACCGTGCCACCTGCTGTCTAAAACACGCACAGTCATGAAGTCAGCTTGATGGTACAGCAGCCCGGCTTCGAAGGGCCTTCTGGCCCTCACCCTCCCCAGCTGGGATGCCTAAGGCTGCTGTGCAGGCTGCTGGCCCCCAGTCTGTGCCGTGGCACAGGGTTACTCCACCCCAGAGCCAGGACTCGTGTTGGCCTCGGTTGAGATATTCAAGATTTTCCACCAACCTCACCCCACCAAAGCCACGCTGACCAAGCAGCCCCATCCTCCCACACATGGCCTGCTGCACCCCTCCAACTTGGTATCACAGCTGGTATCCAGATTGTTAGTAAAGGCGTTAAACGCCATGGGCCTTGTATCCCCTCCTGAGGGAAGCCACTAACATGAGCCACCTGCTGGACTTTGCACCATGGACTACCACCTTCTGAGCACGGTGCCCTCGCCTGTTTTCTACCCACTTCTAGTCCACCCATACAAATTATATCTCGCCTATATGGCTACAAGGGTACTTTGGGAGGCTGCTGAAAGCCTGGCTAAAGTAATGGTAAATGACATCCTCAGTTCTCCTCTGTCCACAAACCAGTCATCTCAAAGGGACTCAAGCTGGTCAGGCACAAAAGGACACTGGTCAATCTATTGCGGACTGTTGCCAATCACACTCCAGTCCTAAACCCAGAAATAGCTCCCAGGAGCATTTGCTCCATCACCTTTGCAGGGACCAAGATGAGGCCAGCCTGGATCCTCCTTCTTGCGGGTGACAGTATGACATTTACTTTTTTCCAGTCTTCTGATCACTGTGATCTTTAACAACGCAAAAAGTCCCTACACTCAGCACCCTTAAATCCACCCCATCTGGTCCCAGGGATACCTATATGTCCAGCTGGCCCTCAGTACCCCTTAACTGTTAGGTAATGCTTCACTCCAGCAGGACCTGCCTCTAGGCTCAGGGGCTTCAGAGGCCTGAGGACAAACCTCACCAGTAAAAGCTGAAGCAAAGGTGGCACTGAATACGTCAGTCTTTTCAGTGCCCTTTGTCACTAGGTCCCTGCCCCATCAAGCAGCAGACCCGTATGTTTTCACAGCCTTCCTTTTGCTGCCCAAAAACCCCCAGTGAAACTCTCAAACTCCTATTTGGAAAGAAAGAAAACACAGACTGATGCTGAGATCTTACATTATCATAAGATCTTACAGTAACATAACATGGTTTGGTAGTTGCATTGTTACAAGATTAGCACTTCCCTGTGCTAAACACATCAGAAAAATAAACCTCACCAAGCAAACCAAAACACTTAATCCACTCTCCTCAACTCCCCTTTGTTTTGTTTTGGTTTTTTGTTCATTTTCTGAAGGTATTGTCCAGCTCATGACTTGACACAGTAAGAAGCGAAAAATTCTCATATGGTTACTACTTGTCATAACAATACAGCAACATGATTTCACAGGATTTAATTTCAGCCAAAAATTTCTAACTTATTATGATTTCAGTGATTTTTGACATGGTTTCCACAGTGACTACAGAGTTTGAGGTGCAGAACAGCAAAATATACTCTTCTATAGACTTGACTTTATTGGGGACAAGCTGGGGTTTTGCTGGCTTTTTGGTTGTGTTTGTTGTTTGGGGTTTTTTTAATCAGGAGAGACCTTAAGATTCAGACAGCATACAGGATATTCTCTACATTTAAAATAGAAATCCCAGAGCACCTGGAGCAATGTCTTCTGACTCACTAAAAATGCTTAAACTCTTCTTTTCACTCAGAACAATCACATTTAGTGTAAGTATTCAGGTAGTGAAACAATATAATTTTAAAGGTAATATTATAATGCAAACCAGCCTTTGGCATCTCTGGCTGAAATCAGGACTGATGCAACTATATGCATATATCAATTTTCAAAAAACTACTTATTCAGTTCTGAATTCGATGTCCACTTAATTTATGTTAACCACCAATATGTTTGAAAAGCAAGGCACCTGCAAGCCATTGATGTAGAGCAGAAAGGGAGGAAAAAGAGGCACAAGACCATATTTCCAAAAGCCTACTACCTGCTGCTGTGATAATCCTTCAGGCATAGGAGTCATAATTGCTTCTGTGTGCATACAGTCCACATCAATAAATAAATTTAGCTCCTCCTCTTCCAGACATGATGATCTATGATCTACAAATAATTGAATAACCAAAATGTCAACTTTTACAACATGTAGCTTGAAAGAAAGAAAAAAACCCCCCAAAAAACCCACAAAGATCCTATCATCCAAGCACAGTAATTACACAGCAGTCTTATTTTCACTTACCAAACAAAAGAAATTTCCCAGCACTTCTGTTATCACCTGTGAAATCACACATACCACCACCAATAGGCGCTCCAATACAGAACATCTCTCAAACATACCTCAAAATCCCCAAATCCACACAGCAGGAGATAACTTATGCATCTCGTGCTTGATCTCTAATGCCTCTCTGCAGCCAGGAGAACAGGGCTGCCCAGAGTGCAGGACATGACAACTAGGGTTAAAACACTGCAGCTCCAGGGCCAGCAGTTTCAAAATAAATGACCTTTGGGAAGAAATTAAACATACCCATAATACGATCCAGCCTGAAAAAATCCATATACTCTTCCATAAGCGAACTAAGTAAGTTGTGAAATGTACCGAAATGTTGACTTTCATCACAAATGAGAGTATGGGATTCTGCATTGCTCCCTAGGCACCAATTTTCTGCAAAAAGCACCACCAAAGTGTAGTGATAGGTGGCAGTATGCAGCCGGCCAAACAAGGAGACGTGAGCAAAGGAGAGATAACAGTATGAGAAACTGTGTCTTAGAAGAAAAAGGGAAGTAAAAGAAGCAGATCTGTTGGCTGGGAGGAATTAATTACTTTATTCGACAAATTTGTCACTAGCTCCCTGCTGATTTGGTAAGTAGCTAAAGGATTAAACTGTCCACAGATATGCTGTGTCTCCTACCTAACCTCTAGAAATGGAAGGAGGAATGCCAGGTTCACTGCAACACTGTGCAAGTAGCTTTCTATTTTCTTAGGTATTTATTAGGTAAATTCAGAAGCAGCTGGGGGCCATGACAGGGATGTAGGATGTGTCCTGGACATTAGAGATAGGGTGCAGCTTTATGTTAGCTCACTCACTAAAAATGTCTCGCTCCATTCTTGTGGTTTTAGCTTCCTAAAACTGTAGTTTTATAAGCTCTGATGTTAAAACCATTCAACTAGTAGGGCAGAAACTTGAGCAGACATACTATCTTTCAGACTTATCCTGAAGAAGAAATGAGTTTGTATTCAGTTACTGCTCCCTGCCTCTTGCAAAAATTAACTGTGGACTGCTGCTGGTGAGGCTCATGACACAGGGTTGGCATGTGTTCTTAACTAAAGAAAGAACACTAATACTTTTAGGTTTTTGATTTTACACCACTTTTTTTCCCCAATTCAATCTCAGCTTTCAACAAAAATCCACAAAGTGTAATAAAGCAGAAGTTTCTTCCCCTACTTCCACTCTGAAGTACAGAAAGCGTTTGTTATCCCTTGGCCACCACAAATTTTTTGAATAGTCAACTTTCACTCCACTGAGAACCATGTCATAACAGCAGACTTTCCTGACATGCAGGAGTTACTCAACGGAGGGAACTGGACAGACCTAGTAACTTAAAATAATTTCCATACTTCCATATAGCAAATACTAGATAGGATCTATGACACTGTTTGGTGGGATTTGTTGTTGTTAAGTGGACCTTCCTCTGTGGTCCTCAGGCTTCTCAAGTCACTCAGGTTCTTCCCCCAAACCTAAAACTACTCAGGATCCATTGACCATACTGTCATCTGAACTGAGTAGTATATCATACTTTATAGATATAAAGCTGATTTAATGCATTCAGTACTCAGTTCCCAGTACAAAAACCCGCTAGTCCATTCACTTCCTGTCTCAGAAACAATGAGACAGAGTAATACACACAGTAGAACTGGCACATACCTTGAGAAATAAAAGATTTTGTTCTAATGAAAGAACGACCCTTTTTCACAGCTGCTTTTGTCTTTTCGAGTCCATCTTTGGTACCTTCTCTAGCAGCTCTCATAAGCTTTTGCATCTGTAAAATAAATAATACAGTCTACATGTTCAGTGCATAATAGGTACATATTTGACCATACCATACAGAATGCTTTTGATAAAAATATCTTTAAAAAGAACACTGTCAAGTAGTTTAGGCTATAAATATAGCCCAAAGTCAAGGGAATATATAGTAAGTACACAGATCCATCAAAGCTCAGATGCGAGCACCTGTACTCTTTCTTGATAAAAATCAGGCCTGGAGAAAAGGACTTACTTCATGACAATATCATATGCAAACCTAAATAGCAAAATGCTTAAGAACCCTTCTGCATCAAATATCTGATCTCAAAGTAGTGTCAGATGCTCAGCTTTACATTATATAACAAATACTACAAACAGGTCATTGATAGTCAGGGTTCTTGCCCATCTTCCAATGTCCCACTAATTTTGCCACAGTATTTCTGACCTAAGGAAATCCCCTAGAATCAGTTCTATATTAACTATATTGTTAAATAAACACTGTTTTTCAGAAAATATTACAATAATTTCATTAATTGAAGAAATAAGTGGATTGAATTAAGAATTGCATAATCTTACAGTACACTACTACAGCAAAAAGAAATGCATGCAAAAAAATAAAAATGAAGTGTTGTTTTGCTAGGAAATGTTTATTAAAAACTGCTCTGTACTTTTCCTTTCCCAAAACATCACCATGGCAAAAATTCCCCACCTACAGTCAGAGCTGTGCTGACATCATCAGTGACATCAGAACACAAACAAAGCTGTCTTGCTGCAATCAGGCAATTTCTTGGTGTGAGCCAAAGCTTTTAGCAAACCCCCAGCCTTTTCATACTGGCTCCATTCAGAATGGAGAGCAGGGAGATTCTGAGTCCCGCAGTTTGATGCTGTGTGACTGGAGAGCCAGGGTCAGGCTAGCCCTGTGGAGCTCGCCTGGGTCTCAAACAGGTGCCGGGGCCAGATGCCTGGCTCACACTCTGGGTAAGGGCACCAGTCAGCAGTGAAGAACAATGCCCTGTCTCATCTTCTGAAATGATTACCATTAAAAATAAGCATGAGAAAGGTTTTTGACAAAGTAATTTTAAGACAAACTGCACAGTAATAATCCAGCACATTTAGAATTCATTTCATACAAATTATTGTCTGCTTTTTCAAGTTATTTTTCAAAGAAAAAGACAACATTGTCTGTGTTGGAAAAGCAATATTTAAATGTAGCTAGTTACAAAAATCAACTACACTACCTTCAGCTCATGTTTTTGCTTTAGTTGCTGAATCTCTACTGCTCCCACAGTGTTTGCCATCAAATCTTTCATCTTTTTTTCATAATGCTCCTTTAAACGCGTTAGGTCATGAGAAAGCTACAGTGTATAAAAAGACATAATCTTTTCAAAAAGCCTGTAGTGCAGACTTCATGCTAAAGTACTCACGTATATCATGCATGCTGCCCCATCTGCCTACTGATACACAGACAACTGAAGGAAAATTATCATTTAAGGAAGCTCCAACCTGACAACTAGACCATCACTCCTGTGCATCGCTGAACTTTCTGAAATTCAGCTAGGTGACTTTCTGCTACACCAGCAACTACGTAAAGAGAGGGGCAAAGCTGCTTAGGCTAAGCTAACTGTGTATTAACTACATTGTGCATATCTCTTATAAACCATATGGAAACAATGCATCAGCTTTAACCACAAGCATCATTCATTGCAGCACAAACCCTAGTGAGTGTATTTCTGACTATCCTTCAAAACAGAGAATCGGAAGAATTCTGAAATTCTGAAGAACCTGTGGAGGTTACTGGCACCTGAAAAGATGGAGACTGACAGTGGCAGCAAGTCAGGTAAGGAGACACTAACAGGGGAGGATGCAGTGTCTTGTAATTTCCACGTGCATCTGTCATAGCCTTATTGTATGGCTATGGGCATAACCATCTTGTACATAAATATATCCATTTGCAAGGTAAGGAAACTATCACAGAGAAATGCTTTGGGATACTAATGAACATTTGTTAAACATTTTGAGCAAGCCAGATGAAACAGTTTAAATGTAACCAGAAAAAAAAAAAAAAAAAAGAAGAAGAAAATGTTTGGTGCACCCTACAATAGAAGTCCAATGCAAAACCCCTTAGCTGGATGTCAACAGTTATTTGGCAAGAGATAAAAGCATCAGAAAAGAGAAGGCCTACTGAGTTAAAAACAAAGGGACAGGTCCAGGATTTAGCTCCACTAGGCTGGGTCAGGATGTGATTACTTCCAACATGATGTTTCTGGCATTACAACAGTATAATTAAGAACAGCATCTGGTTCGTAGACTAGAAATATTTAATACCACAAACCCCTTCAATCTTAAACAAACAATAATAATAATAATCAAGAGTCATAATGAAAAAGTGACTTCGTGGAAAGTCATACCAGCACTTAAAATTAAAAAACCCACCTCAAACCTTCCCATGCTTTTCTATGCGCACTAAAAATAATAAGCCAAGCAAGTCCCTCACAGTCTCTGAAAGGCTATATATGTTATTATAGCATCCACCACAAGACCTGAGAAGGGAGAATTAGTGCAAGGAATGGGGACAGAAAAAGGTATAAAGTTGAGTGGTTTCTGCATGTGTTGGAGCGCCAGTGCAGGGAGGGTTGGGATTTTTTTGTATTGTTTGGTTAGGGTATGGGGTTTTTGTTTGGTTGGGTTTTTTATTTCAGCAATCCTAAAGTTTCTGTCTTTCTTCGTTCTCTGCCAAACACCTTCTCTAGTTCCCCAACTTTTCCACCTCCCAGTAACCCATCCAGGTGCAGCAGCCTCTCCATTCACCAGATAATGTGTCCCTGGGCTCCTCACCCCCATGCTCATAAGGCAGTCCTCAAAACCTTTTGTCACAAGCCTGGAAAAGCCAGCTTCAGGGTAGTGCCCCAGAGCACACCGCTCTTGTCCCACCACTCCTCGGTCTCTTGCTCAGACACTTTGTGCCTGATCCTGGCACCATCCCTCTGAACCCACTGCCAACAATTTCCTGTGACAGATCAAAGTATACTTATAAGCACTTAAAAATGGAAACCTTGTTTTGTGCACATGTGTAAATGGATTCCTATGACTACAGCCAAATCTGAAGCTACAGAAAAGAGGAAAAGATATTAAAAAAGAAAAAAAAACCAAACCCAAAAACACAAAACCCAGCAACCATGTTAAGACTCACATGCAACGTCATCTCCGAGTCTCTTCCAAAGTTATTTTAAAAAAAAAAGAGAAAAAAACCACCCAACCAAAAAAACACCCTCAAGAAATAAACAGCTGCAATAGCTTAAACTTGTTCTAGCCAGGACAAAACCAGAGGATAAGCACTCAGCTTACAAAGTGCTGATTTGGGTACGCTCAGGTCTTGCAATTAATTGCTCACTTCCCAGTTTCCAAAGGGCGGATGTGGGGGGAGAGCAAATAATGTATACTGGAGGGAAACACAGTGAGGCTTTTATTCCTATCAGGGTAAGAAACCTGCAAAATGAAAGTAAGGGTCCCATGGAAGAACACCCTGGCCACTACCCCTACATTCTCCAGCCATGGGGTGCTGGAGCAGCCAACAGAACGCAGCTGTGAAGTGGCTTTTGGGCATCTATCCCTAGCCAGGACACACCAGTCATGAGGATTTTGCAGTGCTCTGGGCACTGAGCCCAGCCCTCCCTGTCCCCCACTGTGCCCTGCACCCCCATCCTCCAAAGCACTCAGAGCAGGGAACTGGCAGTGGGAGGCTGCCCAGGTCCCAGGCAAGACTTCCCTCTCACAGAAGAGGCACGAGTGCAGAAGGAGAGAAGGCAAAGCAGCAAGAGCATGGGAGTCTGGGGCTCCTCCCGATCTGCAATCAGACAGATGCAGCACGGACAGGCACCCATGCCATCAGTGTCTTCCTCCCTCCTGCAGCACAGATGCAGCCAAAGATACTACACTAGAGGCATGTCACAGATGGATCACTTTAATCATGCCACCTCTCTTCTTAATAAATGTACGGGCTTCTCTTTGATCACAAAAAGCTTTCACTCTGGGGGGTGGGGTGGGTGGTGGGGGGGGGGGGTCTTAAGCTCAGTCACCTTCTAATAGTCAAAGTAATACAGATCTGAGACAGAAAGGTAGGGAACACTGGTGAAAATTTTGTGACTTTTGAGCACCTAAAGCATCCCAAAACTTCAAGTCCTGTCAGGCTTACCCCTATTTGTGCTTCACATTATTTTCCACACTCATTTATCACTTACACTATCCAGCAGCTGCAAAAGAAGAAAAGGTGAGGAACTGCACACAAGCAAAAATAATCTCATTTTTAATCTCACTTTTATCCAATTTCAGGTTTTTTTCCTTTTTCTAAGGAGCTTCTGTTTAATAGTTTCATCTTTTCTTTTCCCTGTTACATTTCGCTGCAGACTGTCACTCCCACACTGATTCATGTCTCCTTTAAAAAGATGCTGTTGGCATTTGAAACTGGATTGAGAAGGGAAATACAGGTGAAAAAGGCAAGTGCTGGAAATCAGAATAACATCAATGGCTGAGCAGCGCTGTGGGATACATACATGTCTCTTGTGGTTGCCTCGCAAAAAGGAGCTGGGAATTCCATTTTTACCCTCAGAATCACTCTGTTCTTCATAGCTTTCAAACTCACTTGAACTCCACCCATACTCCAGCGAGCTGTTTCCACCATCATCACCATTTTCAACATCATCATAAATCATTTCCTCTGCAAGAATTAAACAAAAATTAAAAAGCTACACTGAAATTTGTTTGTTTAAACACTAAAAAACTTGTTCAGGGTGTACTATAACAGAACTATATAGACTTTTATACACACATTTTAAAATGTGAATTAAATCCAATATTTCATTGATCAACAAGATCAGACCAAAGCAGCCACTATGATATTTTATGACTCATCGTTCTTGCAACTCTACCAGTCACTAGCACTCTCGCATATCTGCAGGTTACCTTACACATAATCTAGTCTAAGAGCATGAACTATTAACTTTTTCAAGATATAGAATGCTATTTTGCAAAGGCTGACCAAAATATAACCTGTTAAAGACACGGGTCTTTTTGTTAGCACAGATGTCAAGTACAACAAACACACTCAGAACAGAATGGAAAATTCTTAGTGCCAACTCCGTATCAGGAAACGGGCATCCACTCTACATGAAGCATCGTTTGTCTACTACAAGTAGAGAAGTATGGACACTTCTGCCAGGGATCCCTATTGTCAGAGGTTATAATGCAGTATTTAAAACTGTCTGATATTATATTCACTAAACGAAAGTTGTGCTTTTAATTTTAAGATTGAAATTTATTTAAATCGAGAAAAATTGTACTTGAAAAGCTGACATATTTTACACATCCATCTAAACCCTAGATTCTGTGATTGAAATACTACATTTTGACCAATAATATTTTAATATGAACAGTAATTAAATCCTTGAGGAATCTCCTCTAACTAGGAATAAGCAAATTTTAAGAATTTTTTTTAAACTTCCATGCACATCAAGACTGCTCTTAAAATACACTTACTGAAGAAGACAATTTAGTAGTAATCTAGCACAATGAATGATTTAAGAGAACCATCATATTAAATCAAAATAAGACTTATATAAAAGTCAAACTTCTGCAATGCCACTATGGGGGCAGAATTTACCCAGTGATTTGGTGAATGTATCTTGTCCATGTGCTAATGTAGACTGAACTCTTACTGTGACTTTTTTGGAATAGTTGTATCTTCCTGACAAAATATACAATTAATAAACTTCAAGACCATGAACATACAAAGATGAAGTTTCCCTCACTACCTATTTTCTCAGAACCTTACAATGTCTTTGGGGACAAATGGAAAGTCAAAATTTTAAGTAACATCTTCAGGGTTAAGCTGTAAATTCTGATTGAGATGCTCAGTAGAGCTTTGCTCCACATCCCATACCCCTCCCCAGCTCAGCCTCCTGGCCTTGGTGTACGTGTCCTAAATGAGCAGTGACAGTGCAAAGATGTCCCTGCCCAGAGCAACACAGTCCACTGAGGGACCTTCCAGTAGGAAACACTTTCAAGTCATGAAAGTAACATAACACTTACAAATTTTAAAAAATACATAAATCTCAGTAATAATTTGTAAAACACCTCACTTGAACACCACTACAGACAAGAAATGAAAATGTTATAGCTTTAAAGATAAATGCGGTTTTCACACAAGAGAGCTTAAGTATTTTCTTGAATCATTAACAACTTCAGTATCAAACACCTACAGCCCTCAGAGTCGTGACAAGTAGATGCAAGTCTTCCAAGAGTTAGTTTAAATCTGAACTTCGTTAGACCTACTGATTATTGACACAATATTAATTCCATTTACATATATTTTAGGTACTTAATAAATATATCCATCCAGTATACATGCACATAATTCCATAATACATTGCTTTTAACATGGACTGTATTACAAAGACCTCAAACCTGGTTCAGAGTCTGAATTTTCTCTTGGCACATCATCGTAAATTACTTCATCTGGGTCTAAAAGCAAAACAGAAACAAAACCAACAACAAAAAAAAAAACAAATTAGGAAATCCCTAAAATTTGAATGGGAATAACAGTGTTTAAGAGGCATTTCAACCATTAATAACAGCTCTAGCTTTTGGTCAGCCCCGAAGTGGTCAGGCAGTTGGACTAGATGGTCACTGTAGGTCCCTTCTAACTGAAATACTCTATTCTATTCTAAAGAATTTTGCTTATATTGGCATATAGGAATATGATGGAAATATAATTCATTCTCCACTAGCATTTTGCTAGTACATCTAATCATCAGTCACATAATAAAATAATGCACAAAATCAGTAGAAGGTATTTGTGAAATTTCACACAGTTTTATCTGCATTGGTTATGGTGACCTTTGGTAGCCTGAAAACAAATCCACTTCAGCAGCCAACATTTCTCTCTCCTTTTTACAGCATTACATTATGTTCTGTGTTTGTTGAGGGCTGCTCATTGCTTTAGTAAATGGCCATAGAGAAGTTGTAATACACATTTTTAACAAGAACCACAGCTAAATAATGTAATGATCATTATAGTACATTAAGGAGCAGAATGAGGATGCAAATTCTTGTCACTTCAAGTGACACATAAAACAAACCTTCAGTCCAGTGGGAATAGCTGAGAACAGGCAGGATAACCTGTCCTCAAACCACAGGGTCTCTCTTCTGGTTTGAAATGCAGCTGTCAGCCAAGAGCACACACCAGGAAAAAGTGGCAATTCCTTCCCTTCCACCTTCTCCAAGAACTTATTTGCCAATTACGGCACGAGAAGAACAATTTCATACACAGCCACAGAGCAGACTCTGAACTGGAGCAAGTTTCCACTACACACATATCGATGGAGCCAAATGATTTTCTTAAGGCAGTGACAAATGATTCCACAGACTCCAACAAGCACTCCATGGAAAAGTGAATGCTCGTTTTATTCTAAAATACACAATTTTATTATACTGTTGAATGTTTTAACCGGTATAACAAGGTTCTGGAACATATCTGAAAAAATACAATAAAAGTGAACATGGACATTCCTATAAAATATACATGTGCATATAGTTACACACATACTGTTGATCACAACTTAAAATGGACCTTCTTCTATAGTTGTACTTGGGTGCTCACTGCTACTTACTTTCCATCCATGCTGTATTTGCAGGATCTGCAACCCACTTGGCCAGCGCATCATCCTCTCTCTTGTCCTGGTTATCTTCACTTGAAAAAAAGGCCATAAAATAAAGGCATTAAAAGCTACACCACAATGTTTTTAAATAACTGTGAAGACAAGACAATAAATATCTTGCTGCCTTTCAGTTCCTACTCCATGGCTGCTGATTACTCAAAAATGCTGCTTCAGTATATAATTAGGAGATTAATAAACTATTCTATTTAACTGTCTGACAACTTGTGTCAAGAAATTGAAAACGCTTCCCTTCCAATCTCAAGAAGTATTTTGCTTTTGAGCTCTTCAACCAGAATACAGAAAATTCTTAGAAAGCAGTGAAGTAAGTGCTGCTATTTCCCTGTAAATAAGACTAAAGACGTTCTGGGGTACATCAGAAGCCACTGGGCTTGACAAGTCTGTTATCCTTTGGTTGGTGCTGGTGAGGCCAAACCTGCAGCAGCTTGTCCAGTTTTGGCTTCCCAACACTCCCTTTCCTAGGGACATGTGGAAAAATTGAAACTATCTCTAGGGAGATGTGGAGCAATTAAAGTCAGGGACTAAAGCACATGGCCTACAAGGAAAAAGCTGGAAGACACGGAACTTGTTTAGTTCAGTAGAAAGGATGCTACAGGGTGATCAAATAGGTGAAAGAGAGCACAGAAGTGATGGAGTTGGGGTGGTTTTTTAGTTGTTTCCATTTGTGTTGGGGCTGGTTTTTTAAGCGCCAGATGATACACAAAGAGGAATGGTAAACAAACTGCACATTGGAAGATTTGGTTTGGACATCAGGGGAAAAAAAAAATAGAAATCACCGAAGGGTGGTACAGCAGAGAAGACTGCCCAGGAAAGCTGCAGCGTCGCCATCTAATGACATGTTAGCAGTGGTCCTGCTGAAAGCAACAGGCTACACTACAAGCACTCCAGTAGCCTGTTGCTAACAATGCTATAACTTTATAGAAATTACACCTAATTCCTTCCAAAATGTCATGCATGGTTATATATATGAGACCTCAACCAGTGTTGATTTTGGTACACAAACAGAATTAGAAGTTAAGAAAATAAAAATAAACATGGAAGCTTCACAAAAGAAAAATAGAATATTTATCAAATGTAGGAATTAAGGTTTTGTAGATCATTAAAACATGCTGAACTAGCAATCACCTATTTTGAGGCTCCTCTGCGTTTACAGAATTATGATGACATTCTTCAGTTGCTGACTGTGTACCTGCTAATTAGAAAAAAAATATGGTTACAAAAATGCTTGGAATAAAATATCAGTGTGTTTCAAATGGTACATTTTAGCATAAGAAAGTGATTTTACTAGTTCACTGCTATGAATAATCTACTTCTAAACTACTTTTATTCTTAACCATGTCTACAAAAACTTACAAATTCTTTCACACTATCCATTTCTGCAAATGAAAGACTTCAGAGACACAGCAATTTGGTATAAAAGCTAAGAGGAAATTACAGTGTCTGATGCATTTAATTCTAATCTCTCAAACATAGTCCTCTACAGGTAACAGCCACCACACAAACATTTGTTTTACTTGACAGTATTCCTAAGGGTGGTATACAGCAAAGGCTGCAAACAAACCATATCACAGTCCATAGAATTATAATAGAATAGCTGCCTACCTAAAGAATAGTCTATTCAAAATACAAGAAAGAAAAAAGGGTAAGATATGGGGAGCTTTCTGTTCCTCCTGCTCTCTTGACATTAAGCTGTCAGCTTTGCCAATTCTGGTTACAAAATGAGGATTGTTCCTGTTTCTGTAATAATCCATGGTTATTTCCCTTTCAGGTTTCCTCTTCTGTCTTAAAATTGTACTAAAGGAGAAACAGAATTCATCAAATCATCAAAGAAAAAAAATTCCACAGCAACTCTAAATCCACTAAGACTGGAAAATAAACAGAATGGTGTGTAGAAAAGGTAAAAGGGACAGGAGCTCTGCCAGGACCTAGATAAAGCAAGATAAGGTATGTAAAGAAACCATTTGTCTTGAACACTGAACTATGGCTCTAGAAATTATTTTGTGACATTAAAAGGGAATTGGCATCAACCATTCTTAATGGCATGATATGACAGAAGTCTTCCCTTGTACTGTATGTTGTAATACAGTGGCAGCAAAACAAAGGTCAAGCAACACTAACTTAAAGAATGGGTTGAAAAAGAACTGATTGTGTACTTTCGTTTTTTCTTAGGCATCTTTACTTAGGTATCTCAATCCCACTATGGGAAGCAGAGTCCTGTAAGATTTTTTTTTTTTTTTTTTTAATAAACTGACATTTTCTTCCAAATCTGGCAAGAAATTTTAGTTCATACTGTAGGATAGTGTTCTTTTTCTATTTTGACACAAAATCTCTCACATATGTCCAGACTGAGTGCTACACAGGCATTTACAAAACAGCAAGGTACCTGAACTTAAACAAGGATTCCCCTTCAAATAATGTGCATAAATACAGTACCTTCTTCATCTACAGAAACACTGCGTATTATGACAGGACTGGAGTATGCTGGCAGTATCAAAGGTAAATTAGATGGCACAGCATAGCCACAGGGGACAGGAACAGAATATCCACCGGACAAGTTTGGACTTGCACATTCATCTTGAGGACTTGGTTCTGGTGACGAGGATGGATCCTTGTCTTGGATCGGTGAAATATTTATAACTGAGTAGGGATTTACTTTGGCTGGCGTGCCTTCTGCAGCAGGTTCTGATGTTTGTGGCTTCTCACCGTTTTCTAAATTATCAGCCCCTGAGATATAAAACAAAAAAAATAACATTTTGTTTTTCATACCTGTTCAAGCTGCCTAGTAGTGCTCTTTGCAAATATCCTAAACACCAATACGATCCTTACTTTACAAAGTTGCTTGGGATCTATGACTCTCAGAATTGCCACACAGTAGCGCTATCCTCCCCATTTTATAGACAAGAAATGCAACAGCAGCAAAAGAAGCCGAGTTACAAGGATGCCTATGGAAAAAGAACGACTGGATTCCAAATTCTGAAGAGTAAGATTTCTGACAAGTAGCCAGGGTCCTCTTTTGCTTGTCATAAGCACACGGTTCAGAACAGGCTTAAACCCTAAAGGTTAAAATGTGGATTCTAGATGGATTTGGATCTTATAAACACAAATGCAAGAAACATTTTAGGAATAGCCACGCAGAGAGAAGTTGACTGAAGGAACACTCCTCAAATAACAGTCCTGAAAATGCAATGTTAAGAAAATGAGAAAGAAAATAACTTTCCAAGTATTGCTCTTTGGAAATCAATTATTTTCTGTTACACAAAGTTCCTGCTATTACTTGAGGCAAGCTGAGGTACAGCAGAGCCAAGGGCCCCTCTGGAGCAATCTGTAGAGCTGCATCCCAAGTGATCAGAAGTTTTTGAGCTGTTAGTACAATTCCACAAAAGGGTGAGTGAGCAATAGACTTTCAAGGAAAGATGGTGTTTAAGTTCCAAGCTGCACAGTCACCTGAAGAGGTACCTCTTTTTAATTGCCATTAGCACAATGACTTTGCTTACAAAAGGATATTGGATCAAAGTCAGCAAAATCAGCTATTGTCCATTTGAGCAGAATACAGCGATTTACAGACCACATCTCAGCACTGGGAACACCTACATGCATTGTAACAAAGGTTTTAATGTTTAATAAAATAACACTTCTGTTTATGAGTAAAATTCACACATTCAGACTCCATTTATTTTTATGCATGTCCTCTTAAGGTCAGCAACCAGCAAACTTAGCTGTGAAAGCAGCTTATTTCAAGGCATCTACACACCATTAGAGCTGCAAGGGCATGAAGTTTTCCTACAACGTGGAACTGTGACTGAAACAAATCCATTGGTTTGGATGTCACACTTGGATGGGAAACCTCACAGGAGTTACATATGATGGTCATTTGCCTTGTCGAATCTAATCTACCATCAGTGTAACTGGCAGGAATATTTAAAACACTTGTATGGTATTTCCATGGAAAACTCTTTTTGTAAGTATCTTTATTGCATGGTATCTTCCTGTAGTCAGTCTTGACTATTTAGCCTAGCGGAGGCACAGCCCAACAGGCTGACTTACCTGTGGCATTAGCCTCTTGGTGCTCTGTGTTATTTCCAGGACCAGGTGGCAGTGGCACAAGGGCTTGCCTGTCTGCTTCAGGTATCTCATCTCCACTGTCAAAGTCAAACTGTTCTCCCTCATCCTCCTCTTCATCATTCACACCCGTGGCTTTTGGTTCATGCTCTAGAACTGTACAGAAAGACACACTTCTGATTATTTGCTTTTAATAATGATTTCATGGGACCAGTAAGTGTTCCACATTATGAATGAAGCTTATACAATGAACCCTCAGATTCTGAGGTTACTGGAACTGAACAAAAGCTCCTTGACTTGCTAATAACTTAATGCAGTTTTCAAAAAATCCTTTAGTGTGAACAATGTATCTACTTGGAAAGCAATTAAAAAGTGATAATGCAAATACCCTTGCTTTTCTCATAATGAAACCAAAACACTTCCAGGAAAACACTTAAGTAGCCAGTTTTTAAATAAGAAAAGTTCACAGAATAATTTATTTGTACAGGGACTTTGGGACTTTTTAACTTCAAGTCATTTTTCCTAACCCAAACTTCTAAGTGTACTCCTTAACAGTGTCAAAATGCCAGTGATGGTAACTTTCTTCACACACACCATGAGAGACCAGCAGATTGGTTTTCCTACTCCATTCTGAGAGTTTTAAACTAACGACCTTATGTAACATGCTATTAGCCCTATTGCCACACACTGTGCACTTTGGTGGAGGTGGGCAGGTTGACTTTTCAGTTCTTACCTTTGAAGAAGCAGAAGCTGCAATAATTACACCCTAATCGCTGAATCACAGAATGGTCAGGGTTGGAAGGGACCTCTGGAGATCATCTAGCCCAAACCACTGCTAAAGCAGATTCAACCAGAGCAGGTTGCACAGGATCATGTCTGGGAGGGTTTTGATATTTGTGTAAGATATTTGCATATGTTGATAAGAACCCCTCAGTTCTTCTCCAGGCTAAACAGTCCCAGCTCTCCCAGCTTTTCCTAGTAAGGGAGATGCTCCAGTCCCCTCATCATCTTTGTAGCCCTCCGCTGGACCCTTTCCAGTAGTTCCCTGTCTTCTCTTGAGCTGGGGAACTCAGAATTGGGCACAGTAATAATATGGGTAGGAAATGGGAGCTTGGGGTTGTTTCTGTCTTTGCTTGTGAAGACCCTGCAGCATAGATTGGGCACCATACACAGGGCTAGGGAGGGGCAGCAGGAAGAAGTGCTGGGCAGTCTCCCTCCATGCTATTGTTCTTACTGCAGGAGCCTGGAGAACCCACAAATATTTAACCCTCCTCACTGCCTTACCTACGGCTGGTTTTGCTGTGTGTTCACATCACAAGAAGCCTGCCCACAGCATCCAAAGCTTCTGTCAGAGACACTGCACAGAGAAGGCATAGCCAGAGCAGCTGCAGAGAGATTCCCAAATCTGCCAGCCTCCTCCCTGTTTCCAGAAGCCTTCACTGCAACTCCCCAAAACAAAAGGGCTTTACCCTTCTCCCCAGACCTGCCTTAGCTGCTCTCTCACCTTCTGTAGAAGAAACTCTTATCAGAGGTCATCTTGAAGGCAGAAATGTCGTCTGTGGAAATTTTTTTGCCCAGCTGACCTTCATCCCAAGCTCTTCCCCAAACCCATGATCGTTAACTTTTACAAAGGTGTTCAATATCATATTTAAAATGTTATGAAAACCCCACATAACTATAGCATAAGAATATATACTAAAATAGTTAAATATGTAACTACACCATTACACTATAAAAATATATGTTCAGTTGATAAGGTTTCCCCTGTCCCCTCTTCAGGTAACACAGTATGAAAAAAAAAAAAAAATCTTGCAAGGGCAATTGGATCTCCTGAGTCATGACGATATTATCAGGTTTTCTACCATCCAGGACATGTTTTGTATCTTTATGATAAAACCCACACAAACTACAGCTCTAGGCTGCTTAGATTGTCATGGTAATCAGCATTCCTGCCAAGGCTTCTGTTTCTTCAGGCAGGCTGAGCCAGCATATTTTATCACAGCCACAAATAACAAGATCTTTCATGCAGCCTCTCTGCAAGAGAAAAAATGAACTAATTGCAAAAATAGTAAGGAACAAAAAAGGAGTTATCCTGCATTTATTGCCTTGGTTTATGGTTGAGGCAGCAGGACATTTAATTTTGATGTTTATCCTTCTGTACAAAGTCAACCTTTGGATTAAGGCTTTTCATTTTTGCTTTTCTCCATTAGCAATGTTTATTTTTTTCCTGAAAGATGCAAAAAATCCTGCAGAACTCTTCCAAGTAATTCAAGACAATCACAGCATTCTTCCCAATTCAACATCCATCTCACTAGATTGTACTACTAGCTGCTTGACAGTAATGGGGAAAGGAAAGAAAAGGGTGGTGGTAGTATTTTATTTCTGGGTTTTTCTCAGTTTCTTTATGTTTTCAGTATGTCTGTGTACTTCAAATTTGGAAAACACAGACTTGTGAAATACTAAGTAGAGTGGGTTTTGTGATTACCAGCCTGTGAAATGTTGGTTAGTCACACAGGCTAGGCAGATAAGTAGACAGCAGTCACAAGCAGGTAACAGCCACAAAACCACAGCTTTTCACATACATGCACTGCTATCTGCCACCGCTCACACTGGACTATATAAGTGAACCACAGTAGCAACAACCTCAAATACATAAAGTAGTTCTGTCGGCACTTTGTATGGTGGGTGGAAGGGAAAGACAAGGTTACTGGAACGAGCTGATCATTTCTGCAGGATTAGGACACCCAGGAAACTGGGGCATTGCTAGAGCAAGGCTCAGCTCAGATATATGAACCCACACACTCACTGGAGGTGAATTCTAGACGTTGGCAAAAGAAAAATTATACATGCTTACAAAACGTTCGAGCCATGCAGGGAAACATCTTGGGAACAGCAGGCATCTCTGAGTTTTTGAGGCTGCTAGGTTAGGGAGCTTCTGGATCCAAATACTTCCTTAGGGCGTATAAAGGTAACTTAGGTATCAGATGCCTGATAATGCTCCACTCTAGCACTTTCACACTGATGCAATTCCCCAGGCACTCAAGTCCAGCACAGTGCCATTTGTCAGAGACAGACAAGACCTGCCACTGGCAAAAAAAGGTAATTTGAGACACTAAAAGCAAAAGGAATGACTCGGGACCCAGGAGCAAAACCTGGTCAACCAATGCACAATTCCTCTTCAACATGCCTCCTCGTTCCCCCTACAAAAGCAACCAACCCATATTTTATGATTGTGGGAAGAAATCTTAAAACAGGAATTGGTTTTCTCAACTCAGGTTAAAAAAAAAAGCAGTTGCAAATGCTTAAGGGAAATTCTTGCATTTCTAAAAGCTTCTATTTGGAGTTTTAAAGCATGAAAAAAACCCTGTTATAATGGGAAAAAAAAATTGTCTTCAAGTTAAATTAAGTGTGAAAGTGTGAATTTAGGATTAGAAAAAGGAATATATAGTCTCATAATTGTTAGCAGAACACATGGATTTATGACTTTTTCCTGTGTTATTTGATGAAATTACTTTTTTCTTCAGCTTACTTAACAAACAAGTTAACTTAGGCTGTGTTTCAGAGACCTGATGGGACATAAGCAATTTTCAAGAATTTTTGGTTACTCTGCCAATTGCAAAGCATTCTTGGCACCATCTGTTTTCCCATTCATTTCCCTTAAATTCTTTATAGTTCAATGTAATACAACTAAAGAGTTAAGAGTTACATTAATTTGAAAGCTGAGATCAAGCTAGTGAAGCTTCATTAATAGTTTTCTTCAACAGTTTATTTTAGAGATATAGAAGTAAGACAAAATAGCTCTGCATATATAATCAAGTGCACTTTGGAGACAGTGCAAACGCCGGGGGGGTGGGGGGGGGGTGGTAAGTACCTCAAAACTCTGACCTCCCTTGCAATTCTCTAAATCAATAGATGATCCTGAAGAATTCAACTGAGCTTCTTCCATAGAAAACCATGATAAAGGAAGGAACCAACCAGACCCCAAGCAGGAATATCTTAGCAGTCCAGAGCACAGTATCAACAAACCTGGAAGCCCTAGACAGACACATTGCCATCAAGAAATATTCATATTTTATGTAATGTTTGAAAGATATCTTTAGAATTTGAAGTAAGGCTTCTGTGTAATTAGGCATGTTATCCTTGCAATCAGTTGTAGCCTTTTTTTTTTTTTAGTTAGCAGGGAACCATGGAACAAAAGAGGCAATGCATCTATTCTATTTGAAAGACTCCATGACAAAGAATTTTCTAAAGACTTCAGGACATGGTAAATCTGTATGTTCTCAGAAGGGAAAACTATTTTTCCTTTCTCCTTCTAATGTATTCACTGAACACCAAATTTTCTCGGTTTTTTTAATGATAAACAATTTTAGTCACTTTTACTATACCACCACCATATACTGACCAATGAAGAAAATAAGTGTACAATGCTTCAGATGGAAAATATCTAATTATTTTTTAGTGAAAAAAAATAAAATAATTGAACGTAAAGCAGACTGTCAGGGGCTGCTTGTTCTTATTCCAATGTGAAGTTTTAGAAGATTTATCTTTTTTACTCATGTATTTTGGATTCAACAAGTCATTCTGGACTGCACAGACCCACTGAATTCCCTAAATGTTTCAACTTTTTTACAAATTCTTCAGTATCTTGAAATACACAAAACTTTTCAGTTAAAAATATTTAAAAGTTTACTATCTCAGAGTATTATTAGGCATTATAAAATTTGATAAATTAAAAAGGTTACAAATCAAAAAAAAATGGCCAGGCATAGCAATCTGAGTCCTTATTAATTAACTTTGATACATTCCAGAGATTTCTCAGGTGAGATAACGCTTGCCTTTTCAGACCCTTATTTCTAAAAATCTGCCCAGCTCCTTATGCAAGTGTACAAAGTACTAGATAGAAACAAGAAACGGAAGTGCACAGATACCAGGAAACAAATGAATTTTTAAAGTTATCGTTACATTTGTAAAACTAACCATTTGGACCCAAACGTACCTTGCTGACTGTGCTCCACAATGAACAGGCTCCCAAGATGTTTGCTTTTTATTTCAGGTGAAATTTCATAGCAGAGGCTTGGTGTTTGTCAGGAAAGTTTGCTTGTGTTTGCCTTAGGCTAGGAAACACTCATGCCTGCGAAAGTTCCCCCATTTGTGTAAATGTTTGGGAAACAACAGTTGATTCACATTCAGCAGGAACTTACAGAAAAGATTTTAAGAAACTTGGTCACCACCAGGCAGCCTTTAGTTTCTCCCAGCTTTTTAGCGCTGATTAGACTGCATTCCTACAGCTAGAAAGTAACACAGGATTTTCTACCCACATCTCCCACTTACGACTGCTACTTCTTTAGTACCAGGAGAAAAAACCTGAACGTTCCATATACTTTTGCTCTGGTACCTGATTTGTACATCTCTCTTCTGCCCTTCCCCAAAAGACACCTCTACCAGCACCTGAGCGGGGATCAGGGGTGAGATGTACAGAGTGACTGAGCAGGGCAGGAGGCACCCCATAAGAACGCTGGCTTTTAGGAGCAAGTGCCCCTGCAAACATCACCCTTCGCTGACACTTTCAAGTCACAGCACATTTGCCAGCAGTCAGTGGCACATGCCACAGTAATGCAGGTGGAAAGATTCTATTTTGTTGAAGGAAAGAAACATCTAAAGCAAAACTGTGTATACAAAAAAACACGGGTGACCGCTCCTTCCCATCGGAAGCAGATCTGAGCTAAGGACTTTCATTCCCCTTTCACTTGCAGTTGTGCTAAGCTGGAACTGCAGGAAACCCAGGTCCCCGCAGTACAGGCACGCTGCTAATTACACACAGCTCGTGCACGCTTCCAAAGCATGACCACAGCCTCAGTGCTACAAGTCTCTGTGGAAAAAACCCCCAACAATACTAAACAGTACACATTCATGCAAAAAATGTTTCCAGTGATGGAAACAAAAGCAAAACCACATGAATTAACAGTCTCTCCCTGCAAATAAACAACAAAGAAATAAGTAAAATGCCTCTTTAGTATTTCATAAATACACACATTACTTACTAATTATGTTGTCAAGCATGCACAACAGATACTACTCTTCTGGATAAAAAACAAACTCAACATTAACGATGAAGCTGTCTGCTCAAGTTTCACAGAAAGACTGCCAATAAGAGCATGTCTAATACTATAAAATTTTATTTCTTGAAATAAAGCCCAGATCTGTGGATGTTTGGAAAGATTTACAAATACCAGAAACACCGAACCTTACAAACTACTCAAAACACTAAAAAATTAAGCTTGAAGTTAGCTAAAAATAAAAAGAATCGAGTTGCAAAAAATCACAAGTCTAACATAAAAACATTACCCATGAACTAAGCTGTCCAGAGAGCAGTGGCAGCAACACCAGCAGACCTGTACTCCTTTGCAACACCACAAGATGCTTTTCAGTGCTGGCTATGCTATAATTAGAAATGTTGCTATGTAAAATCTGCATTTTGTGACCAAATACTTTAACTGCATTTATACTCTGCACACTGTTGACACTGGTATTGCCTGCCATGGCCAGAAACATAGACCGAGCCTGGTCCCAAGCAGGTCTTTTCTACCTCAGCACCATATTAGTAGATTCAGCCATTAAAAATTCATCAAGAAACGTTGCTGATGTGCAGCAAGTCTGTAAAAGGATATGCTGTTAGGAGAATATGTACCACCATTATTCGGAAATCTGTGTAAGTACCCTGAAATACATCCATCCATATTAAAGGCTATTAGCATTCCATCAGTATCAAAGGAACACACTTAACAGTACCAAGGTCACCAGGCTGAATTAGTATAAATGGCACCAGGCACCTAACATGAGGTACAGCAGTCAAAACACAAAAGCTACTTTGCTGTCTGAGGTGCCCGTTGGTAGAGGTAGGTGCTGATGCTGGCTGTGCAGCTGGGCTCAGCCTCAGCTACTGTGCATATGAACTGTCGAACTCACCTACAACGTGCTGCCAAATGGACAATCCACACAGGGAATGGGAAGACCAGAGAGCTTTCATAAAACAGAAATCAAACAGCAGAAGGACTACAAAGTCATTGGGAAAATGTTGGCTAACCATAGGATACAAATGTCACATAAAGAAAAAGGGAAAAGGGAAATCTTCTAAGAAATGCAGTTTTGACTACAGAGCTGCTGTATTTGTGAGAAAATAACAATTTTTAGTGGAGTTTCCACCAGTGAGAGCAGCTTGGGTTATTCTTTACTTCTCCACTTTTTTTTTTTTTTTTGTAGCAGGTATCATCCATTAATATCTAGTTTTCCAAATAATTACTTTTTACATTGAAGCAATTACTGTTTAATGGTTTGAGGAATATGCATTTCTTTAATACTGTCTGTTTAGTTCTAATTAACATGAAACTGCTGTGTCATCGGGTAATACCTTGGACTGAAAGGATTTGAAGAATAATTATGAGTCCTGTGAAGCAGAAAGTGGCAGAAAGAGACCCTGGAGGCCTAAAGCAGGGAGCATGAGATCCCACTTGTACAGAAAGAAAATGTACAGTTCAGGTACATAAACTGTATATCATACTAAAAAGAGCTGAAATCCACCCAGAGCAAAAGCTTAAGTATCCTAGGTCTTGGATCATGTCTAGAAACATCTTTCTACCAAGCTGACACATTTTGGATATAAGTAGCAAGGGATTTGATCTCATTTTTAGATCATGTTTTCTTTCTCTACCTTGCCAGCAATTGTACATATTTCCTAGATAGAACCTTTAGATGACTTAGTCAAGGGATACCTGAATTCTGGGTCATTGGTCTAGGTTGAACAACCCTTTATCTAGCAATGTCAAAACTGAAGCAGTTGGTGGCACTCCCCAAAGGCAGCACTTGTAACACCAAAAAGCATCTGACTTCCTTATCCACGTCAGAGGCACTCATACGCTCAGTCTCCTTCTGAGCATCTCCACAGAAGATGCATATGGCTTCATGGATCTATTTGTCCTTTTGGACACACTGCCAAAGGTTCCTTCTTCCCAACAGTATCTCCATCTAACACTCCCAGAGCACTGTGTGCAACCTGTTCACGTGCTTAAAAAAACTTGGATTTAACTATTTGTTTTCTCCCCAATGTATTCTGAACAAGCAAACCTAGAAATCAACTTTTACAGCATCTTCTACTACAGAAAAAAATACAGACAGAATGGTTATGTCCTGTAAATCCAGGACAATAGTGGAAATATTTTGTATTTCAGCTGGCTTCTCACCTGCTCATTTCTGTTGTTACTGCTTTGCCTAGCCTAAAGAGCACTATACAGATAGACTGATTTGTAAACAAAGTGCAATATAATGTAAAGTTTGACAAATCCATTATCCTAGCAACTAATGGGCAGGGAGTTTTATAGCATCCCCTTTCTTAGTATTTGTTTTAATTGTTGTTTCTATACATCTTGCTCTTCATTGCCCTAACATAGTATGGTCCTGCTATAGCTTGAAAAAAGTATACCTGTGGAATTCAAGCAAACTCACAAAACCAGTAATTCTTACATCAAGACTCACTAACCAAACTCTCCAAAATTCTGTTTTACAATAACGTTTTAACACAGCTTCTACCAGAAATTCTTTCTCCTTAGTGGACACTGGCTTGAGTTGGGCAACAATGGTGTTTCCTTGGGACTTTTCAGTCCATCATCCTTAGAGTCCTTCTCATTGCCTCCTTTCATTAGCCATGGAGAGGAAAGGAAGCCCTGCTTCGGCCTCAACATGGGATGAAGACAACCACCATAACCAAATTTCATGATTCAGAGCTTCAGCCAGTCCACATAGAAGTCAGGAAGGAACCAACATGAAGAATCTTCTTAAGAATTTGGTTGGCAAATATTCTTCACATGGAGACATAAGTGGGTCACCATCAGATATGTAAGTGGAAAAGAGCAATCCCAGTCAAAGTTAATTTTACTTCCACCTTCCTTTGCAATACAGGAGATGGCTAAGATCTTCCAGACATGTTACATAAAACCAATTCACTGCACTCAGGGCAGCACCTGGATTTCCTTTTGTCTCTCCTTGCAACATACAGAACGGGGAAATACAGAGACTGGGAAGTTGCCCGTCAGCGTTGGCATCCCCATGGTACAGAAGCACATGTCCTTCCAGCCCCTGGAGAAACCTGTACCAGTGCAACAGAAGATTTTTCAGGAACTATCAATGCTTTCACCTAACCAAATTATTGAGCTCAACAACAGACTACTGTTTAACAATAAGATGTATTCCTTCAGCAATCCTTCTTTGACAGAATCAATCACCTTCTGTATTAATTTTAATGAAACTATGACAAGGTTGTATTTCCTGGAAAGATTATTTCAATGAGGAAGAAAAAAAATAATAAAATCTATATAGGGGCTTGAACAGTTTTTCCCCAAGAAATGTTTATCAAGCATGTCTTTCTCAGATTACTAGGCATAATTTCAGTTCCTCTCTGCAGCAAAAGCAAGCAGCACCTAATAAGTGTTTCATTCAGTAATTCAGACACTTTATGTAAATTATCATCATGCAAACAAGTTTTTACCTGTGCTCATGCACAAAGGAAAATAATTATAATAATGTATTAAAAAGTTAACTTGCCTGCAAACTCTAGAGTGGAATCATTACAGAAGCTTTAGGCATGGTTAGTGAATATTTACTGGGATCAGTGAAACACAATTAAAAAAAAACCCAACCACAAAAAATCCCTCAGTTATTTGGCGACAATTTATTTTGGCCAGTTAATGCTAGATACAGATCCTAAAAAGGCAAAAGAAAGAAAAAAAAATAATTTACACCTCTTCTTATATGTTGGCTCACTGTTTGAAATTAAAATTTCAAAACCTAGCTTACACAAATATTCACTGAAAGAATACCCCAAAATCAATACAAATTTCTTTTAATATTGTTTGTCTTTTAAACCAACAATACTAGTTACTCTCGACAAATGGCTAAGTTTTGCTGCAATCCCTTGGAAGCCCTTTATCTCATCGTCAATTTTTCTTTTCGATCAACATGTCTGGGCCTTGTCCCTGCACGCAGTCAGCAAGTCCAGCAATAAAGTCACTTTACAGAGCAGTTAAGTGAATAAACTATTATAACTTATTATTCAGAAAGAAAACAATACAAATACTATAAAAAGATTAAGTCAGCCTCCAAGAAATCTGTAAAAGTAAATCACATTTGATCATTTAACAAATTATAAACATCTAGCAAAGATTTTGCTGTTTACTTCAAAACAAAATAAGATAAAATTACATATATGGAAACTGTGTTCTCTTTGTAGATGCTAAAAACAGAAATGATTTTTTAATTAATCTGTTTATCTTCTTTCTGTTTCTTGTTTTTCCCAATGCTCAAATACACTTGGCCAGAAGAAAAACCACATAATTAGGAGTGACATGTGACACCATAGCTGCATTTTTGCAATGTGTATTTTCTTGTTACTATTTGTTACACAGCTTGTCTGAATTGTCACACAAAATAATTGATCCTTACCTTAAACAATGTATTTTCCTTTATTTACTGAGAGAAATGTGATCTTTAGAAATAAATAAATCGTTCTGTTACAGATGGGATGCCAGACACCAGCAAGCTACTGCCAGCTTAAAAAACAAGGGACCATTCATAACTACAATTCATATTCTGTTCTCATTCTTCTGAAATCTTGGCTCCCCTTTTGCCATCATTTGTAACTGTCTGTATGCTGAAAATAGATATCCAACAAACAATGCTGTTTAGCCCAAGACCAACTCCCTTTATAGCTGCAGTTTAATCTAAGCAGTGTTATTATCTTAAAGCCCCAGTCATACTAAGTAGAGCCTTTTTGTTTTACTTTAGTCCAAAATACAAACTTAGGTCCCCCCAGCATTGTTCACTTCCATAAACTAAATCCTAAAGTGTTTTTCTTGTCAATATTACAAAAGCCCAAAATTAGCTGCCTTATGTCTCAGTCGAAAAATCAGATTTTTTAAATAGTTAAAACCTAAATAAACTATGAAATAATTCACTAAACAACACAAAAGGTAATGAAATAATCTGAAAGAAATATATCTGGGGGACAGAATAAAAAGCAGTTCCCCCAGCAGAGAAATACAGTCATCTCTACAGCAAAACACGGCAGCCGTCCAGCAGTTTCCTGCTAGGATTAATCAAAAATGTTTCTAAGTTTTTTGGGTTAAAATATGTAAAGTTCCCAATGGGAACTTTATGAGAGTACAGTTTTTCTTACTTTACTCACTTATTCCACAGAATAAAGATTGCCTTCTCAGGGGCAGAGGAACTATGACTATTTTAATGTTCCGGCATTGGCAGGCAAATGACAAAAAATAACCACAGGAAGACACAATCACACCACTCAATCACATACAGGATATCCAGATTTAAGTCCCTGGCCTCCTTGCTCGATGTCTTTCCATAGCAGAAATAACGAAATATCCCACTCACAGCCCTAGAGAGATGATTATTTGTGTAAAAACATGTATGAAGTGCTTTTACAGTCAGTGTCTAGGAGATAACCTCAGTCTGTTTTCAATTAAAAAAAACGACAAATATTCATTCAATTGAAGAACATCTTAAGTCCCAAACTTAGCGCAACAAGGTTTCTCACTTAGCTTTACTCATGGTACTGGGGACAGTAGTGTAGGTAAGTGAACATCCAGCTTTCCACTAAACCTCATCTTTATGAGCACCTCACACTTTCCAAATAAAGGTTTGCAAGTGATTCTCTCTCAGGTAAAGAGAGTATTCGGCAGTGATATCAAATTAATTCTGACAATGTCTTTGTACAAACTCTGAAATTTTGGTATTTCACTTTAAAATTTTAATATAAATATGTTGGTTTCCTATAAATAGGAAACAAAATATACCATCTGTTCATGATTCAAGAAATGTATTGTGATGCAGTCATACTCCAAATCTCATCACTATATATTAACCTACCTTGATAGACTCAATTAATTATAAAACAGAGCTTAAAGCTTATTTCAGGTCTTACAGCTGTTGTAAAATTTGGTAACTCACTGTTGGGACAACTGGGATGAATTGTTGGCAAATGTACTCAGTATAACAAAATAGACCCAGTGTTTTCTAACAGTTTTACAGAGAAAGCACATGAGGTATAGCATGAACCAGAAATAATGACACACACACACATATTGAGAGACAAAAGTGTGAAACCAGAAGCATATTTGATACATAGAGTACGCACAACCGCAGCCTCCCTTGGGCAAGGAGCTATTTGTCAGGTATCCATCTTGCTGAGTAAACAAAGCTGGGTTTTCCTTTTGAAACAGGCCCCAATAAACACCACTTAAGCCCTCGCTTAAAGAACAAGACTTCCACTTTGCAGGATCTTAAGTAGTAATAGCACAAGCACAGGCCATCACACACAAACACCATCCTAGCATTAAACATCCAGCATCCAGTTCAACCTGGTCAGCATGGAGATGACTCCTCTACAGAAGAAACACGATATGATTCCTGAATCTCAGAATTACCACTTTCTTTAATTCTTCCCTGCAGAGTCTGCAGTCAGCAGCATGTCCTTTTCTTGTCTAAATGGGCTTGATTAAGGACAATCCAATACAGCAGCCAATTAAAAATATAATTATAACTTAGTCATGATAAAATCATTTCGGTTTGAAAAAAGGATTTTTTTGGTTGATAGAGAGAGAACACGAATCATCCTCTATTCTATTTCACAAAATAGCCATGGAAATTTTGTGTGTATGAAAACTCATACACCAGCACTTTGTACATGAATTCAGATGCACAGACACACTAAAGAAAGGAACGCAAGCTAGTACTAACAGCTCAAGTGTCAATTTTGGGAACAGTTGTCTGGACTGTGCTTTTAGCCAAGGAAGCATTTACATCTACCCTTCTCCAACTGCTCCTGGGTTACTAACGCTTATATTCATTCAAAATATACAGAGAAAAATACTAGAGAATTTTTAGTCAAGGCTAAAAGAAGAAATTATTTTTAAAGAAGTCTGGAGGAAGGAACATATGGGCATTAATTTTTCTAAAGTTACTCAGTACTTGAATTTCCTCTGGGTAGGGGAATTAACTAGCACAAACTTGTCAACTGCCTAATTAACAATGCATGAATGGCATGGCCAAACAGCTATGAGCAGATATGTTGCATAAGCATAATAAATTAAATAAATAAAGGTAAAATATGTTATCTTCCATTCTTTTATCACATGTAGTTTCTCCCTATCAAAAAGCAGCAGAAAAAGCTCTACTATTGACCTTAACTGTACCTTAACTTAAACAAGGTGTAGATTCAGACAGTTGTTAATGAAAAGACATTATTTAATGTTAATTCAATCACATAGCTTTCATATACATTCCCACAATATCCTCATTACAAAGATAAAGATTTGCCATTATTTTTCCCCTTTGTAAAGGGTCAGATACAAATAGGTTTATGGAATTTACTTTTCAAAACCATAGAAAACCTACTTGACAAATATAAAAATGAGATTTATAGTGCAAGGCATAACACCTGTAAAGGGAAAGGAACCCACATGACTTTCAGCACTACAGCTATATTTGTTAGGACAAATAGGTAAAAGAAAAAATTCCCATGATGCCAAAAGAAATTAAAAAAAAAAAAAGCAAGTGATTTCATCTGTGGCCCCAGTTCAGGACTTCAGAATCATTATGCAAAGCCAAAAATATTTTTTTATGATGTATCAAAGGGTCCTGCACCCAGCACATGGTGAAAGCCTTATCTTTGCTATAAGCCACAGTAACCCACTCATGCCCCCACAAGTGCTGCTCATCCCTTCTGAGCAGACACCGTGGGTGGCCAGTGTATATGCTTGCCAAAAAGCCTTCAACCATTACAAAAGTCTTATATGTTTCCTTCCTTTAACTGTTATGTGTATTTGCAGTTGTACTTGGTCCTTAAAATCCTCACTGATTTTCCACCTGCAAAACAGCTCATAAGAATTATCTAGAAAGTGAACTAAAGCGTATTTTAGTGTAATTATCAAAATTTATCTTCACAGCTATTCTCTGTATAAATACACTTTAAGAGAGTTAGCAATGGTAAAGTAAAAAAAAAAAAATACAAGTTCCAATAGCTTCAGGCAAAGCTTTTTGAGATAAGGAAACCATCCATTGACGCAAGATCAAGTAGAGCAGAATCTCAATTTATGTTAAATAAATCTAATCCCAGCCTGTTAAAGAATGACGTGTCTGAAAATAAAGACGCAATACACATAGTTCTACATGTCACCAAGAAGTCTGCAGAGAAAGAGCCTTAATTCTAGAATCATATTGAACTACATCACTGAATTTTTGTCAGGGTATCCCATACACTGACATGCTGCACAAAGTTGGAGCTTTTGCTGCAATTATTAGTGTCTTTGAAAAACAGCAGCTCCTGCTCAAGTGGAAATATTGATTCCTTTGGGATGACTCTTCCCCCACAGTACTACATTGCTTTAGAGATGCAATTATCCAACAGAGACAGTTTCACAGTAACTGTCACTAAACAAAACAAAGCTAAATTCAGGGTCCTGACCACATGGATTAGGACAAGGACAGGAAAAGCATTTTTGCCAACAACCACCTTAGTGATATCTCAGAGCATAAATAAAACTGTCAATAATGCTGGCCAGAAATCTAACCCATTAAAAGTTTATTTCACAGCTTTCTGCTTCTTTCACATTCCCAATTTTCTGGGTAGTATCTAGTAACAGACCTCTATCTGTGGCAGAAAGAAATCAGTTTTGATCTAGGATGGCAATTCCCAAATTCCTAAAAAGTTACCGCTGACCAAAATTAAGATAAATCCTCTTTCATACTTAAATGGCCTCACATAGGTATAAGTTCTGTGTGAACAGTAAGTAAAATGTCCTCTAAGTAATAATGTATATTTTTATATATTAACATGTATGTATATGAATATATATAATAAAGGGTAAATCCATAAGTAATAATGTCCTATATAAAAGACAGATCAAAAATTTATGGGAAAGTCACGATCTATACAAACTATACTAGCAACTTTACCAAAGTAAGAACAGCTGTACCGGGTTCAACCACAGGTCTCCATAACCCTTGTCTCCAAAAACTTGTGCTGTGGGATGATTAGAACAAGCACATTACACTTCTTCTAAGAAGTCTCCCAGCATCCAACTACCAAAAGTCAAATCCTTATAAGATTCAAAATACATAATAACAAGCACTACAAATAGGTGTTTACAGGAAATCAAACAGGAAAAAAAAATAGTCACATGCAATATTTGCTTAGAGCATAAACACAGGGCAATGACATGGTGTCTTCGTAGATTGTACCTTTGCATCATCTGAAACCTGGGCTATACCAGTGGCCATACAGCTACCAGCATACAGCAGGAAACGGGCACCGAGCACTGACTTTACAGAACCAGCTCCATAGTCCAGCATTCATAATACCCTTCCATAAATCTCTGCCCTCTGACCACACAGAGGTTCAGCTGTGCATGCTTCCCCTCTGCTTCCCATGAGAATGCACGCTGGCTGGAGAACTGCAGCATCGGAAGATGGTCCTTCAGCTGCAGCCCTCAGCAGACATCACCCGGATTAAGTACGCTTGGCAGACTCCAAATCTGTCCAGGCTTTTGAGACACTGGTTCAAATATCATGCCTGCGCCCCAGCCTTCGCTTGTTTTTTCTCTATAGGGCACCACGTGCATCAGCACCTGAGGCTGCCAAAGCACATGACAAAGATGTAATTATATTGTCCACAATTGTTGCCTTAGAAAAGACATATTTGCAGATTTGGACTGTAAGGACCAATCACTCCCCAGGTTTCCTCCTGTCACGCTCTCGCAAAACCCGCAAGCAAGGTCCAAGAACAAGCCAGGGCAGATTACTGGAGCTCCTGTTTGAGCAAAATACCACTGGGACCAAATCTTAAAGTGAGATGAGGAAAGAGAATATTGGGGACTTAAAAAACATTTTTGGAAATATAATCAAATTGTTACACAAAAATTTACTTTAAACCCCAAATTATTTCAGTTACCTTCTGGTGGTGGTGGAGGGAATTCCTCTGTGTCCATCCTCGTGTACCCACTGTGCCTTTAGCAGACTGAAAACCCTGCAAAAAATGAAGGGAACATGTTTTGTAGATGAACATAATTTCCAAATATTGAGACACTCCTTTTCAGTTTGGCCAAGCTCATATCTATTAGCTAATACCATTATGAATGAGAGGAAATGTGCCTGGATTCTTGCTTCAAAATACATCTAGTCCAAATTTTTATGTACACAGCCCTCAGTATTGGATCCAATTCTTTTAATGATCTCAATAAGCCAGCTGAAAAAAGATGACATTTTCAAACTCTTTGGTACTCTGTAGCTCCCACTGTGACAATCACAAGCAGGTTACTAAAGCATGTTATGTCAGTGTCTGTTTGGAGCATATATTCTGTTTCAAAAAGTTCATGAAGGGGAGAGGGATAAAAACTCTAGGAAGCTCATCCATTCTGATGATGCTTTTCTCCATTTGGCCATCAGAAATCACAAGTTTTAACTATACACTTAATACACAGCTTCTTCTTTTCTTTCTGGCAATCTTTAAAACTCCACTTAAGCACTCTCCTGAAGAGAGTGAAGTACCAGGGAGCAGTCTCCTGAGCACCTTCTCTTTCCTCCTTTTCTCTTCAAATGTCACCAATCTCATGTTTCAAGGAAAAGAATAAATCTACAAAGTATTCTCATACTTTAGTCCTGAATACACACTGGAAGAGAGCAAAGCCCAGAATCTGAGAGAGAAATTTTCCTTCCTTCCACATAACAGGACTTAACAGTGATATTCCAGTATCTTCTGGAAGGAAAAACTGCACCTGTTGCATTGAGCAATGCGCACACTCTGCCCCAAACCCATTTTCGCTCTAGCTCAAGAGACAGCATATCACAAAGATAGATTTCAGAACAAGGCTGAGGAGGAAAACTTTCCAAAAGCCATACGAGACAGTGCAAGAGACAATGCTTAATTTTCTGTCCTACTCTTGAGTGGTCTGTAGATGTTAACATTAAGAAGCTACCACTTCTGCTGGCAACAGCACACAAAACAGCTCAAGCCCTTGGAAAGTCTCCATAGCTGTAATATGAAAAAAGTTGAAGGAGGTAGTGAAATTCAAGGTACAATGGAGAAATAATAAACTAAATTATTTGGGCTACAGAGGTAAAATCAACTGCCACTTACAGAAGGTGGCAGTGAATGGAAGGAAATGCCTTAAGAAAGAATCCAACCTTAGAAGGTACCAGGCAATTTACCTCCCTGACATCAGGTATGCAAGGACAGACGTGCCAGGAACGATAACTCTGGTAGTGCAAGATCCTTGTAGGATGAGACAATTCATAACTACTTGCATTCTCTAAGCATAAAAAATTCTCATTTAAATTGTCTTAAGCTTTGGTAATTCTTAACCAAGTCCTAGACAAAACCAAGTAGCTTCAAAGCCAAGGCTCAGAAAGGATTCATACACATATATAGCATCTGTCTATAACACAAAAAATATTCAGTTACATGCTTTCACTGTACAGTGTCCCTTCTAAAGACTTTCTCTACAATTTATATCTGCAGAGCTCAAAGGCGTGTTCCTGCTTACAAACGTCTGGAATGCATTTTGCCACACCAAAATTGTCAGCCAAAATGAGGGGGGAATATGGTTTGAAGAAAAGGCTATTTTTCTTTATTCTTTTAAAGTTCAATCATCACTGGAACATAGATTTTCAAGTGTGAAACATGCAATAACCAGCAAACCTCTGAAAGTCAGTTTCAGCACCCCTTCCAAATACATCTTTAAGAGACTAGCTAAAAGGCCTTCAGAATATTTTTTTATTTAAATGATGTAAATGTTTAAACATCTGTGGAAGTTAACTTCAACGACAATTTTTAAAATCAGTTTCTTCCTCACAAGCAAATACTAACTGCAGGCAGAGCTGAGCTATGAAAGTTTTCAACTTGTTTTCCATTTTGATCTAGCTCTACAGTGACATGCTTTGAATTGCACAAGAATTGTGTTGAGGAAGGACACAGACCCAGTGTTAGAGTCCTAGCCACTGACCTGCCTGCTCCCATCTGAACAGTGCAGTTATTCACAAGAAGAAAGATACACTTTCCCACTTAAGAATGCCTTAGGGCTTGACTTATAGATTGAATTAATTCATCTTGAAGTTCCACATATTTTTCTCTACTTATTAAACACTGGGAAAAGCATTGCAGTAGCAAAGAGAGTTTGTGTATTGTACATTACAGTAATACCCATCATAAAAATAAAATAATTGTCATTTTACGCAGCAGACAGCACACTGATGAATGATCTCTAGCAGCACCATATTTCAAAGAAAAGTTTTTCGCTCTTCTGTTGAGAGGCAGGGGAACTAACTCAGGTCAAAGATGCTTAAATCAAGATTAAGCCAGATAATTTAATTTGACTAGCAGCATATGGCACAGTTTACTCTTGTAGCTCAAGCAGTTTCCCCATTGATTCTGCTGCTAACAGTTACACACCACACAGCTATACAGATGCATTGAAACAATAATCATAGAAATCACAGCTCAAATTAAGCTGAAAGGGACCTCTGAATGTTCTCTCATACATTCAGGACAGGTGTCTTCAAAATTAGATCAGGTTACTCGGGGCCTTTTCCACCCAAGTTCTGAAACCCTCCGAAAGTAGAGTTTTTACCCCCTCCCAGGGCAGCCTGCTCCTGTGTTTAACCAACCACTCCAGGAAAGTTTTCCCTTGTGCCCAACTGGAATTACCGTTACAGCAGCTTGTGGCCATTGTTTCTCATTATCCTGTTGTGCACCTCTGAAAAAAGGTTGGCTCTGTCTCTTCTTTGCAACGCCGCCTTAGGGAGCAGAGGACTGCAATTCAATCCCCCTCAATCCTTTCTTCTCAAAACCACACAAACCCAGTTCCCTCAAGCCTCTTCTGACCTGTTCCCTTCCCCCAGCCATGGCAGTGACCTTCACTGCATTTGTTCCAGTTTGCCAGTCCCTCACTTGCACCCAGAGCCCCACACTGAAGTGACCACTGAGTAGGTGGTACTTAGTTTAACATAAAATTATTTAAGAAATTGAACAGCTATGAGCTTTTAAGACACAGAATACTAAAATTTCATTCCAAAGGTATTTAAAAGCTGCAAATAGAAAAAATGGCCTATTAAACATGAAACGTGAGCTATTATATGCATGTGGATTGCATTTTAAAATTATTAATCTGAATAACAACTGCCCTGACTTACTCTATGTGACACAGATGTTATAAAAATACAGAGCTTTTTTTCCATATAAAATTGACTTCTCATACATAGTATATCCTCTATTTAATGACTCAAATGGCTCCCTTCCAGGCTCCACAGCAATCACAAAAACACAAGGACAGAAAGAAGCTCTTGAAGTTACCTAGCCCAAAGTGGAAGATTTCCCATGAGCTTCCAGGTACCCAACCAATTCACCTGACTCGGTACTCATCACCTTCTATGCTTCAGATGTGAACAGAGGTAGCAGTGGCTAGTGTGGACCACAGTGGTGGTCTAGATTGCCTCCTCCCCATCTCTTCCCCCACATTTCACCTGTGTACCCAAAGTACAGCAGATGCAGGGAGAGAGGCTGAGGAGCATCCAGTTATTTTTATGCGAGGCAGGTGACCCACTCTGGCCAAAAGACTGGCCCCTTACCTCCCCTGTCTGCTTCATGATGTTTTCACCTGGTCTTTTCCTGTCAAACTGTTAGGAGAAACGGGCAACTCTCACTTATACACACTGGAAGAGGAAGGAGCTTTCCAACTTTGTAAGTTCTCAGTTTAACTGTCCACTTAGATTGGTTCAATGACTAACCTGTTATATTTGAGCAAACCTCAAATATTCCAAGCCTAAGGGACTAGTGCTGTTAAAAAACAAAAGCTATTTGTAGCAGGGTAACATGTTTTTATTCCAACCATTTAGCTATTAATAAGTTTGTCTTTAAAAATCGGCAATAACCATCTTAAATGCATGCATTTTCTTAATACACTGCAGTATATTCAGGTCCTCACCAAGTTTGTAAAAATTTCTAAATTTTAAATTGACAATTAAGAAAAAAATCCCAAGAAATTAAAATACCACATTAAAATCAGATGTTCCTGGGAGATGTTCCCATACAGAGAAGTCCTACTCAGTCAGATCTCAAGCGGCACTCACACCAGAAACCAGAAATGGCCAAGTGTGAAATGATCCCCAAGAATAGTTCCCAACACTTATTTCAAATTTTCCACCAAGAGCCCTCACCTTTGACCATGAAAGATGGTATGGAAGGAAGTGGGAGTCTGTGATGTTCCACAGCAGACCTTATAACCTCGGAACGCTAACACCTAAATAACAGAGGCTGGTGGCCAGGCATCCATGAGACTGAAATACCGATTCCACAGTAAATTACAGTTTCAGCAAAGAAAACAAAGGCACCTCTATACTTGTTCAAAGACTACAGAAGAAAGTCAGTGCTCCTGTCTGTGTCATGGTTTCCCCTCTCATCTCTGGTAAATCCTTCTACCTCCAGGACTAGGTTTTTCAGATACAGCTGTGCATCAGATTTCGTTCAATAGTTTCCTTTAATTGTGGGATAAACAACAGACCACCACTTCTCATCTACAGGAATACAAATACTGATCAACATCTGCATTTCCACTTGATTAAAACTATTTTCCAAAAGTCATCACTTGTACATTAGTCAGTAGGTAACAGAAACAGGACTGCACCAGACTCCACCAAAACTACGAGGCAGTACAGTGTTCAGACTTGGTGGCACAGTACCTATACACTGAGCTACAAAGGGGCACACACTGCCAAGTTTTCTAGTTCTACCACCTGAACTGTAAAGGCAATGTACCTTCTCTTTAAGCAGTGCACACTGTAACTGCAGCGACATCAGGATTCCTCACTCTTACGCTGCAGAAAGAGTGAACCAGTGAGCATTTTTTAATAGAAAACAGAGAAGACGAAATGAGGAGACTGATTTCCAAGGAACTGTGACTCATGGAAAAAGCTTAGTGCAGGCAAGCTGCAAAGTAACTTCTTTGAGAAAGCCTGGAAGCCTAAAAATTAAATAAATAAAACCAAGAAGAAACCATGAAGACAAAGCCCATGAACATCCAAAATCCTCTTGCTGTAAAGTCACTTACTGATTATTGCTGTGTAATGCCTAATTGAGTCTTCTTCCACCTATAACTACAAAAGTCCCACTGGGAAGTAAATCTTGCTGAAATTTGATATACAGACTCTTCTGAGGGTGCAGAGAGGCAAGGAGATAAAACACAGAGAAAAAGATGTATAATTTTTTTTTTCCCTATACCTCAAGATGGCTCTGTTATACAGAAAAAATAAAAACTGATAGCACGATCTGTTCTCCATACAAGACTATTCCTAAAAAAAACCTAAATTCCACAGACTGTGTTTCTTAAGAGATGTTTTTATACTACAGTGGGCATGAATGAAGCAGGCATTTATATTATGACAGCTTACCATCACATGCTGGAAGCCATAGAAGGCTATATCAAGGCCAGATCATTGTTTATTTTAATGTTGATTTGGTTTTATTAATAGCTGACAGTCCTGTAGTATACAAATGTTATACTTTAAATTTAACAAAGAAAATTACATAAATCATAAGCAATGGAATAAGGAACTGCATAGCTTCAAGTAGACAGTAAATATGAAGCCCAGTTCCTTGCTCAGATAAAAGTCAGGGGAAAGTCTATTAGCAGCTGCAATGCAAACAAGGCCAGACCCACAGAGATGCATATTTTCCAGACTGCATGCAGAATCCGCTTCCCTAAAAGCTACTGGGCTTCTTTTTCTGCCACGCTTTCTCACACCAAGCAGCTCAAAGTTACAGAACTACGCAGCTGCAAGCCCTGAACAAGAACCTATCTACAGGGACACCCCAAGAACATGGCTGAATATTGGTTTTCTGATCCTTCTTTTTAAAGGATATTATTTACATTTCTTCACCTCGAGCAGATTCCTGCCTAGTACATCTCAAGGAGGGGAAAAAGAGGAAGAAAGTAATGACCACATTTGCAGATTTGTCTGAGGGCTCCTACCCACAATGAAAGCAGAAAGCACTATGGATTTTTTTAATCCATTTTAAATATTAAAAAAAAATTAAAAACTTATGTTCTTCCCCTCTACAGAGTATTATTGCAAGGCAAAATAGACTCATTCAGGTTCGCAGGTACCTTAGGAGTCATATAGTCCAACCTGCAGCTCAAAGCTAAGTCAGCTATGAAGTGAGACCAGGCTGCTTTCTCTATGGAGGTCTTGGAAATCTCCAAAGACAGACTGCACAACCTTGCCAGGCAACCTGTTCTCCTGCTTAGTTGGACAAACATTCCTCTTATATCAGAACTACCCTTACTTCAGTTTATAATCATTGCCTGTTGTCCTGCCACCTTCTTGACAGATAACCTGCCAGCAGGCAGGGGTAGGCTGCCATTAGGCCCCCATGAAGCATCTCTTCTCCAGGCTGAACAAGCCCAGCTTCCTCAGCCTCTCCTCCAGGGTAGTGCTACAACCTCCCGACATCATGGTGGCCTTGTGTTGAACTTGCTCCAGTTTATCCACATCTTTCTTGTATAGAGGTGGGGTATGGACACAAAGCTGGATGCAATACTCCGGGTGGGGTCTGACAAGTGCTGAGTGAAGGGGAACCCTTCTCCTTGGAAGAGATCTTGCTTCCCACATCTGCTGCTCTGCCTTCATCAATGCTGAATTTCATTAAGTTCCTGCCAGCCAGCTCCTCCAACCTGCCCAGGTCTTTCTAAATGACAGCCCTGATCTCAAGCATATCCACTGCTCATCCTCTCCCCCAGTTTGATGACACCCGCTAACTTCATAAGCAAGGGCTGGTCAACTCCCAAGTCATGCATAACACTGAACAGGACGCATCCTATGACAGACAGCTGGGACACTCCACTGGTTACCAGCCTCCAGGTAAGTTATAACCAAGTAGTCACCTCTAAACCCAACCATCTCACCAGTTTCTCACCCATCTGACAGTACACTCACCCAGATCATAATGAATTCTGCAAAGACCTTGCTGAATCCAACACAAACACATGACTTTATTAAGCTCAGTAGCACTATACTTACTTTACAGATCGGAAAGCAGAGACTTAGAAACATTTAAGGAACGAGATGGAATATGGGTAAAAAGTTATTGAAACAGGGAAGAGCACAGGTTCCCAAACAAGCAAGTAGGGCACCTGACTTTTAGCAAACAAGCCTTCGTTCCTGCCTTTTTTTTTTGCAACTGTTTCAATACCCAAAGGAAGAAGAGAAGCATCACCCCAGGTTTTGGAGGCCATCCTGGAGGTTGAGTGTGCTATAACAAATTGCTAAATCCAAAGAATTAAAAGTGAATGCTGGCGTCACATACTTTTAGTCATGACTGATTTGTTGTTGTTGTTGTTGTTTTTCCATGCCACACAAACTAGAGGACTGTGTTGCTGGTTCAAGACCATGATCTTCCACATTGTGCACACAAACAAAATAAAAATATATGAATACTAAGAGCATTTTACTTAGTTTGCTCTAAAAATTATTGTAATCAAGTAACTTCACCTGGAAAAATTATCAGATTTCTGAATTTCCTCTTTTAAACTTAATCTAGATTAGTCCCTTTCAATATTGAAAATCAAGTGTTACCTTCACTGGAAATATCCTCCCCAAGATTTCTATTTTTAAGTCTGAGAAGATCCTTGCAAGCTGTATAACACTTCAATTGTGATGTAAACCTAAGTATGGTTTAATTGCATACATATTACCACATACATATATACATATTACTGCACATGTAACTAAAATTATTATGCAGAGATTTTATAAATGTTTTTTAATTAAAAAATGCACCAAAATAGTCATTTACTCCAGTAATTCTGATCAGCCCTTTATATAACATACAGTATTTCTGTCATCGGGAAAATGCCACCTCCTGAAACCTATTTTGATTCCCCAGCAAATCAAGTTCTTAGAGTTCTTAGCTTAAAAAAAAAAAAAAAAAAAAAAGAAAAAAAAGGCAGGGGGGAATGTTTTTTGTGGATACAGCTGATAAAGCATATTTCCCCCCTCCAATTGTACTTCATCCCCACATCCACCACGAAAACAGAAAGTCCTGGTCAAACTTACATTAAATCCATGAGTCCTAGTTTTACAAGGCGTAAGTTGTCTTTCAAGATACTGATGACAACTGATGAAAATTTCCGTCAGAAGCTCTTTCCAATGATACAAGTGAAATGATACACTGAACTGAAGATTCAGTTCCTACCACCTTCTGCAAACCTAGTACTGATAGAGACACATTTATTTTCAGTCCTTTGGGTACTGCTGTCCTTGGAAAAGTAACCATACTCTTTCTGATCAAGGACAACCCATTACATCTGATCATTATCCAACTGAATAAATTTATTTCACCTGATCAATAAAGTTACTAAGAATATAAATACAGACTTTTATTCCTGTTTCTAAAATATTTGGAGTAAAATATGGCAATACATTTCTAATCATAAATTAGAATCATAATGCATGCTCTAGAAAAATAACACAATTTTCATTGATTTTCTTTTTATAACACAAAAAATGTTACTCAAATCAGAAATCCGGTAATGCAGCTGTTAAAGCATCAATTAAAGCAAGAAAGAAAAATAGCAATAGCTCCTGCACAAAACAGCCCTCATCTTCAAAAAACATATAATGGAAGGCAGTTTTCCACGGAAGTGTAAGTTCTGCATCTAGTCCTAACCTCAGTCTACACTCCTTCCTCGATTTGGAAATGATTGAGGAGGCCTCTCTCTTCTCCACCTTCCAAAAGTGAAGTTTTTAAGACTCAAATTAGTCAGTCCATGGCTTGCAACAACATTGAACATTATGTATAAAACTCTAAAAGAACACGGAGGGTGAGACATTGATTGTTTTAAAGTAGTGAAAAATACAAAGTCAAGAGACATAAGCTCAAGACTCACTGTGGTCCTAGCAGGAGATCTAAATATTGCCATCTACTTTCCAATAACTGATGATCCTGTTTTACAGATGAGGAAATAATTTATATCCCCTTTCTTGAAATGTCTAATATATATATATATATTCTGTATCACAAAGGAAAAAAATATTCACATGATCTCTGCAATCTTTTTGAAAGCATTTTGAGAAAAGAGATTAGAGAACAGAAACAAGCATGCATGTGTGACCTTGAGCTTGGATCCTAATAGTTCATATTCATGGTTCAGTCCCAAGTAACAAGTATTGAACAGTACAGTAAGTCACTGAAACAGATTTTTCCCAAGATAATGCCCCTATTCAGCACCACGTAAGTAGAACAATTTATTTTGCGCTAGTTAACTGCTTCACCCACGCATTTGACATTAAGCTTCAGGCTTCCTGACTGAGCAGCAAACATGTAGGACATGAATCAATGTTGTGCAGTTATGCATCACTTCCCACAGTCTTGCTGATTCAGGAAAGTCAGAATAAATGCGAATCAAGTTTATGATCTAAACACACAAGTTTGAAGATATATTCTTCAAATCTTGTTTAGCATTACTTGTCATCACTCCATTAAAAACAAGTTGTACTTTTACATGTCCCTGGTTTCAAAATAAACTGAGGTATTTTGGTGCTAGTAAACCTCAGATTCTTTACCGTAAGAAAATGTCCAAGTGATTTAAATTTCAAAAGATGCTAATAATGCAGCAGTTTCCTGCCACAGATATGTGACAGGCCTTGAGTCCCAAGATTTGCTTTCTGCAAATCACTTACAATAATGTTACTGAGAAAGACGTGAACACAGGAAGTGCTAAGACATAGTTGTATAGTTCCATTATGAGAATTTTGGGTTATCTTGCTCATGTTCATCCCCTCATTATTAAGAACACCTCCTCCGCATAGCATGCCTGCGGTCTCCCTAAGTAATTCTCAAGCTTCAGTTTATGAATCCCTGATAACTTCCAAGCATCCAAGCTTGCAGCTTTTCCACTCTTTAAACTGCTTCTAAATTCAAAAACTAATATACCAATATTAATTTTCCAATAACAGATGTAACAACAACAAAGACTTTGTACGAATAGGAACAGGAGTGGAAAAAAATATCTGTAATGAATTCTGATTTTAACAGAAGAAAGTCTTTGATATGAAAAATGCCACCCTCAAATGTTGTAGAATATATACAAAATGAAAGACTAATTCATACTACTATTAACGAAGCCCCATTTACTGCCCCGGTATAACATATAAAATGTTCAAAAAATAAGACGCACTTGACAATTGCATTCACAGCATTTAACTTCAAAGGAAGTTTCTCTAAGGAGCAACTGCTGCAACAGATATTCCACATGAAGCATCTGAGGATAGTATGGAAACGCACTTGTGGCTTAAAAAGCCATCAGGAAGCTGAACTTACAGAAAGCCTGAAAAATGCCCTTAAATTTAGAGGCCATAAGAAAATTTCCCATGAGATCCCTTCTACAGTTCTAAACTAAAACTGTAAAATGGAAAGACGTAATTAAAGAAAAAGGAAAAAGTGTAACAGAGGTCACTTTACAGAAGCAGGAAGAAAATTACTATCCCACATATGTAAAGATGAAGGAAGTAAGTTCTACACACTGCTCATTTCTCCATCACATACAGACAGCAGTGCAGTATTACAGATGCATGAATAAACTGACAACAGCTCTGCAGAACACGTAAATTTTAATCTGACAGTCTGAATTAAAACTACTCCTCTTCCTCCTGGACTGCAGAATTTCTTTCCTGGATTCTTCAGAAATAGACTGAAGTTTATAAATTTTCTACAATAGATTCTAAAAATAATTTCTACTTTACACAGAAGCAGTTAATAGATTTCCTGTTTTACAGATGAGTAATTTACAATTCCCAGTTGTATTAAATTCCATTAACAATTATGACGTTTGACAATAGCCCTTCAAGGTTTCGGACAAGCTTGTTGTCTTCCTTCAAATGTTTATAAACTATGCAAGGAATCCTAAACAACTCAGAATCGACTGAAGAAGTCCTCTGGTGTTGAGATTTCTTCATAGCAAATTTGAATAAATACCCTCAATTGTAACAGACATGGAAAACAAAAGACAACCCCTCCTCCAGCAGTAAGTAGTGGTGTCCTGGCAAAAAGAAAAAAAACTAAGAAAATCAGTGCAACACGGTGTATGTATAAATTGATAACCAAGAAAACAGACAAACAAAGAACAAGCTCTGTGAAAAATAATAATAGACTGAAAGATACTAAAAAACCTCTAAAAGTTGTGATGTCTAACATTAAAAATTCAGCCTACTCAGAACTAAGGCTGTACCTTACTTAAGACATGCTGTACAGCTACTAGGTTTAGGATAATCAGAACCTATGAGTAGCGCAAGGGTTTAGACCTAATATTTCTACACAAGTGTAAGTCAGAGTACTTCCACTGAAGTTAAAGGGCTAGAAGAAAAAAAAACACCACAAGATGCTGAGGTATCGGGGGGTGAGGGGGGTGGGGGTGTGTGTGTGTGTGTGTGTGTGTGACTCTAAATACTATTTCTGTAATACTGTGGATTAATCACAGCCCCTGTTCAGAAGAGTGCTCATGGGCATGGAGGGAGGAAACCACATCCTCAGTACTTTGGTCTGCTCACCACTGACCTGTCAAAGCAAATAGCACAGGACTTGCGTATTTGGTCTCAGTAACGAAGAGCTGTGGTGCCAGCCTGCACACACCTGTCACACAGTACTACGGCTCCTCTCCATATCCCGGGGGTATGAGCTCCCAAAGCCCAAATAGGATCCTGCTGGGTCCTGGCAGTCAGCAGGAACTGCCGGACAGCACGTTCCTCAAGCATCTAGCTACTTCCACAGTCCTTTCTCCCACCACATGCACCTGTGGACATCAGCCGTGAAACCCCCATGTGCTGGACACCCAGTGCCAGTCCCATCACAAGACACTTGTCATCGCTCATGTGGTAGGTCATGTCTCATGCACAGCCCCACAGGTAAACCAAGAAATCTGTAGGCTGTGTTATAAAAGTCTTGAAATCTCACTGTACCTCAGAAATATCAGATTTCAAGGTAGTGTCTAAAGAACTACTGTACATAACCAGATAAACACATGTAACTAGTTCATGAGCTACTGAGCCCGAGGGTGGTGAGGGGGAGACAAGATGGATTAAACAAAGCAAGTCAGACAGATTATCAAGATCAAACAGATCACCCAAGTGAAAAGAATGAAGGGCCCATTGAAGCAAACAGCTGAACAGCCAGAACCCCTGCCTGAATAATGGGCTAGCAGCTGTAGGCACCCAACATGTCCCATGTTCAGGCAACAAAACCACGTCTCCCGAGTGCCAACAGGAAATTTTTAAAATGTAATACTTCATTTCTACTGCAGAACGGATTGCTCACTGGGGTTCACTGAGCAGAGTAAAGGCTTTGGGAAAACATTTATTTCCTTTACAACAATAACAGTCACATGCTAACATACAGTGGTGTGTCCTCACCCTATTTACTCAGCACAAGACAGTTTTTAAACAGTCAATCTTATTGCCTGACTCATGCAAAAAACCCCCCAACATTGTATCTTTTTATGGTAACACTTAAACTGAACAACTGAAACAAAAAAGATACTATTTACACTGCAAGTAACAACTTAAAACCTGCTAGCACAAGATAAAAGCCATGTTCTTACTAGGTCTTTTTTCGGGGACGAGAACAGGACTGAGCAAATACATGAAAGAGGACAAATTTAGCACAGATTAAATCTTTTTTTGGTCACAAATACAAGCATCACACGAAGGCCTTTAAAGGAAACCTTTGCTATGAGCAAATTATCGGTAGCAGTCTTTCCCAGCACCCGGCATTGCCCGCTGACAGCGCTCGCCCAGGTGAATTGACTGACCAATCTTCTAAAGCTGCCTCTGCCTTACCGGCTAAGAGCGGGGCATCTCTCAACAGTAACTATGTGGTCCGGGATTGCCACAGGCAACTATGTAGCTCCACCACTATTTGAAGTATAAAGTGCAAAGCCAATTTTAAAACCTCCTTTCGAAAATAAATAAATAAATAAATATGCAGACATGGACAGTTGTTATCGTGCCAAGGTGGTTTTCGCCTGTTTCAAGACTGCCAACTTAATTGCAGATCCCAACGACAAAGGTGGTGTCGAACGCAGTTTTCAAGAAGGGGGAAGGAAAGAGTTTGGATTTTCCATAGCCTTGTCCGCGCCTTACGAAAAGGAGAGGGATGCCGGAGCCGGGCAGCCCGAAGGGTCTCACCCGCCTGCGAAAGTCCCCGCGAAAACCCCGCGGAAGAAACTTCAACAAAGGTCAAGAGCTACAAGTTCGAAAACGGAGTAACCGGCCTTGACTAAAGACCCTAGCATCCCCGCTGCGGCGACTGGCAAAACCTATTTAATAACGCGTTTTAAAAACGCGGGTTTTCCTCTCCTCCACCCAGGAGGGCAGAGACCCCCCCGCTGCCCCGGGGACGACGAAGGGTGTCCCCGCACCAAACACCGAGCCCATCCCCGACGGGCGAAACTTCCCGTGACTAACACCGCGGCGGGATCCCGGCGCTCCCCGCCGGCTGCAGCCGCGGCGGGAACACCCACCTCCTCCGCCGCGGCCGGCGCCGCCGCCAGGAGCTCCGAGGCCGCCGCCCGCCCGCTCCGTCCCGCCCCGCTCCGTCCCGCCGGGGCTGCAGCGCGGCCCCGCTCCCGGACGCGTCACTCACCCGCCTCCCCCCGCCCGGGGGTGCCGCCGCCGCGCGGAGCTCCCGAGCCCGGCGCGGGAGCCGCCTGCCCGCCCACCGCCGCCGTTACCGCCTCCCGGGGCCGCCGCCGCCTGCTCGCTCCGCCCACCGCCGGGCTCTTCGGGCAGCGCCTGCCGCCATTGGGGCAGCGCGGGGCCCCACCGCCTCCCGGTTGGCGCAGCAGCCCGCCGGTCGCGGCGGGGCGGGGCGGGCGGTGGCGGCGGGCGGGCGTCGTGCTCCCCCCGGCCCGGCCCGGCCCCCCACCGCATTCCTGCCGCCGCACGTGATGCCGCCGCCCGCCCCCGCGCCCCAGGGGGCAGCTGCGGGCGGTGGGCGGCCCCGGGGGACAGGGAGGGCCGGGGGTGCGGGGCCGGCGGTGTAACGGGCGAAGAGCCGAGCGGCCCGGCGGCAAGGGAGCGGGAGGCCAGGCAGTCCCAGCACCGGAGAACCGGGCGCACACGTGGCAAACTTTTTTCCCCTTGGCCTCGTTCTCCCCACCAGCCCCCGGGCGTGCAGACGCACACCCAGCCGGGCCAGCTGCTGTGGAATTCAATCTCACTGACCACTTGAAACACTTTCAAACTTAAAGGTTTTCTGCAAATGCTGGCGCCCCAGCCCCAGCCTTGCGATCTTCGCTCTTTTCTCACCCTTCTCGTGTGACTTTCCTCCCAGCGAGGGGCCTGCACCCCAGTACTGACCGAGTCAACCAGTCACTCACAGACTGTGTCGGGCAAACAGGTAATGCTTATTCTGCAAGTAGCATCAACCACTTGTACATTTGTGTGAATGCACTTCAGGACTGAACGTGCCCCTTCCATAAAACTGAAAAAAAGAAAAAAAAAGAAAAACAACAAAAAACCTTTACAAGACAATTATTTTGAAAATGTGTACTTTACAATATATCCAATGTATGCAGGGTTTTTTTTCATGCTTTTATGAAAATAAATGCTCTTAAGTGCATTATGCATCCTTCATATCAATGTCAACTATTTAATACTGCTAAATATTATTTAAAATCTTTGGACCACTTTTAAGCACAAAACCTTCAAGCTAAATGCTGTTCAAAAATCCATGCATCATCCAGCAGTGATCCTTGCCTATCTATGTGCACTCCTGCTACTGCCAAAAATGAAAAATGCCCAGGTATAGTAAATTCATTATCATTACACGCCAATGTTACTAGAAAATGGCAGCATCTCAAAAGACATTTGATTAATCCACCTTTTTTCTACGTTTTTCATTTGTCTGTAGTTGTAGATTATCCCATGTCGTCGTGTGGATTCATGAAACCTGAACTACAAATTAAATATTTAAAAGTATTACTTTCAAAAACGTTTCCGTTTTCATAAATTTATTTCTTTTTAATGCAGTTCGTGACAGTGTGAACTTAAAATAGTTCTCACATAACCCTATAGGTTCTACATAAGAAAGAACATGAGTAAATTGGGCCATATGTAAAGGTTAGGATCAGGAATATCATTATGGCATTCAGTTCCGCTTCCAGCAAAGAGACCACTTTATCCCATAGCTTTTGAAATTTTGAAGTATGTTGCACTTCACTTACACCCAGCTATCATTTCAGGAGCTGAAATGGCAGGCAATCCATCTTTGGCAAACTGTGTAGTAACTGCTTATCATTAGAGGCCACATTAAAGAACATACACGTATCTAGATTAAGTGCAACTAGCAAAATTCCATGATTAAAAATACCATTTACAAGCAATATCCTTCTCCTCTTGGCAGCCAACTCATTATCTACATGCATTAAATTCCTCCTCTTATAATTATATTTCTCTGCTAGAAAGACAACCTTCAAATCCTTCCTGTAGTTCTTTTCTGAACCCTTTTGATTTTTGACAACCACTTCTTTGGTTCTGGTGACCATACATATATATCCTTATCCAATTCTAATAAGAAGTTACTGTAGAAACCTTGTTGGACAAATCTGACAATAACAGATCAAGCTATAAAAAAGCAAAAGTAACTTCCAAAATCATCTGCACTCCTCCTACTGTTTTCTAAGGCAACATCCTATTAGCAGTTATAATCAGCACCCTAACCACTGCAATCACAAATTCATCATTTATCCACCCATAATTAGAGTACAGATAATGGCTGTCTCCAGAGTTAACATGATGCTTTTCATAACCAGGTCCTAAGAAGATGATGTTTAAATTGGTTTTAGTGGTGATACCTGTACGACGAGACCTCACCAGAACTTACCTGCTCTCATTTCTGGTTAATGGGGCTTTGGCAAAGATATCTCTTGCCTCTGAGCTACCCTTGGTCATGCATCTACTCCAACATATGTACTGGGCATCGTAAGGACAACACAGACAGAGCAGTGTCCTGGCCCCACACGACACAATGCTGTGAAGAAGGCACCCGTTTTTTCTCTCTCCATGGAAACTGGAGTGGTTGAATGTAAACTTAAATTTATGGCACCTAAGGACATACCATCATCATTCCTATGGCTTGCTTTCCAAAACATTGCATGAAATCTGAACAAGGTAACTAAAACTTAGGTTACCAAGTCCTCCAGTGAAGCCTGATTTTCTGTTTCTTCCTTCTATTTACCAGCTGATATAGCCGGCACATCACTTTGGGAGTTTTCATCCACTGGAAATTCAGAAATTGTTTCTCCTGTTGTTCTCAACTGTGTCCCACACAAAGACAGTATGACATCTGCTCACTGTAATTCTTCAGAAACCACTCAAAGCCCAGACATCCTACAGCCCTGCTTGAGCATCTGCAGAACTCATGCTGGAGTCTTTGGAGTAACTCTGAAGTTACAAGTCCCCTCTACTTCCCTTACCAAACAAGGCTGAGTGATGATACTATGAAAAATTTATATAGATATATATGTAAATAGATAATTTTTTACAAAGGCAAAACACAGAGCTCTCAAATTCAGACTATTACATGAAAATAAAATTTGGTTTTATAAAAAAGCATTGCCCATTCACTTTCTGATATGATGCCTACTGCTGGCCTGTCTTCCTGGTCTGCTGGAAGAAGCAGCACCACTACTGCAAAACAGTATGTCAGTTCTGAGCGTACCAGTACAGGTTAACGTGACAACTGAGTTTTAGAACACTGATGTTTTACCAGCACTAGAACTTCTCTCATGAACTCTCTGTTTGAGAGAAGCGTTTGCAAGTCAAATTCTCAGACTGCCAATTCAGATGGGCTAGTTCCAGATTTTCCTAAATTTCAACATTCCGCAGCACGAGAGTCCTTGTGTTACATCAGCTCCTTGTTGTCACGGGTGACACATGAGCAATCGTACAGCTGATGCCGTAACTTACTGTGGTGGGTTGACCCTGGCCAGCAGCCAGACCCCCACCCAGCTGCTCTCTCACTCCCTCTCAACAGGGCAGGGGGAGAAAATAAGATGGAAAGCTTGTGGGTCAAAGACAGGGAGTTCATTTAGCGACTACTGCCATGGGCCGAACAGATCTGACTTGGGGAAATTTCATCTATTGCCAATTAAAATTAGAAAAAGATGGTGAGAAACAAAGACAAAACTAAACACACCCACCCCCCACCCCACCCCCACCCCCCCACACACACGCCCCCCGCCTTCTTCCCAGGCTCAACTTCAACTCCTTCACTCCTTCATTCCCAGCTCCTGCCTCCCCCAGCCCAAGGGCCATGGTGGGATGGGATACAGGGGTTGTGGTCAGCTCGTAACAGGTTCTCTCTGAACTCCCTCCCCACATTTCTCCTCTGCTCCAGCTTTGGCATTCCCACAGGCTGCAGTCCTGGATAAACCTGCTCCTTTGTGGGCTCCTCCAGAGGCTGCCCCAGAATCTCTGCTCCGGCACCTGGAGCACCTCCTGCCCCTCATTCTCCTCTCACCTTGGTGTCTGTACAATTGACTCGTCATTTTTTTTTTTTTTTTTTTTTTTTCCCTTACTCCTCATTTTGCCTGTGTCATGTTTTTGCCCTTTCTTTCCCTGAGGTGCCACCGCCTCACAAGGCCGCGGGGCCCAGCCGTGCCCTGCAGGGGTGGCTGGAGCTGGAGGGAACCGGTTGTGCTCCTCACAGGGCCCTGCAGCCCCCGCCAGCGCCTGGGCACCAGCAGCAGTACAGTAATACGCACAAGTTATTTCCATTACACAAAATTCCCACTTTTTGGTTATTTTGCCACACTGAATTCTCTGCTTCATTTCCAAAGCTAAGGCAGTGAAAAACTCGAATCGATTCGCTGCCACAGGAGCCTGTGAAGCGCCAGGATCGTGCAGCCGTGAAGATACATGCACCTTTGGCTGAAGCAGGGCTTCTGCAGTGGCAGAAAGGAAGCACTAGCGCAATCCAGGGCACTGAGAAGACTTCATATGAACTACTATGTACAACTCTTAAGCTGCCAACATTTAAGAAAAAGGAATTCAAGTAGGAGAAGTGTCAAGTAAAAAGTATTAGGATGGCTAGGAAAATAAAAGAGCAGATTGATTTGTACTCATGAATATGCAAAAAAGCCTCCAGGGGTGAAAAATAATTGTGCAAGATGAAAAGGCAATGATAATGCAAGAATAAATTACTATAAATTAGAACACACTGTAGGCTCCTTCAGCCTTGGGCAATACATTGCTTGGGAAACTTGATGTCCTAAAAAAGGTCCTCAAACTTATCCTCAGCCAGCGTCACAGCGATACTTAAAGCAATGTGTTGCTGAGAAAAAGAGTTAAGGAGTTAGACATCTATACATTCAATGTCCCAACTGCAACCCGATCAGCAGTGTAACAACCAGTTACAGCAATGTAACAAAACAGTCTCAGCTACCTCATCCCAAAGCCTCCTAATTTTTTTCATATTTATTTCTATGGCTCCTAAGCAAGGCTACTGCTGCTTTCCAGGATATATTTTCTTCCTGTAAATATGACCCACAAAATGATCAAGCTCTTGTTAGATGCTCCATGTCTACCCTATGCAAACCACTTCTCTGTACTTTTGTAGTTTGCCTGCAGGGCTTTGTATTTCAAGGTGTCATAGTTATCACCTTGATTTACTCTTTAAAGATCACAACAGAACTGCACGGTCCAGAAATGTAGGAAAGCCAAGCCCCCCCCAAATTAGTCCTTTCTCGGGTATATTTTCTCCCACACTCAGTGCAAGCCCCATGATTAAACTTCAGGGAGCACAGGTTTGGTGACAAAACGCAGAGTTCACACGGTAAACTGCTTCTGGCAGCAGAAGTAGCAAAGCAGGAGAGGGAAGCTGCAGACCTGTATACCAGCAGCAATAATAAAAGTCAGGCCGAGTGAGTACCTGGAGCTACCACAATCAACTATCAGTACTGAAAAGAGGCACATCCTCACAAGTCTTTACAGTAAATACCAGAGAGCATATTGGTGAAAACAGTGTCAGCTTATACAGCACTCTATGTGCACCAGGCATTGGCAGCTAAGAGAATCACATGAGGAAATAAATATTTCAGACCAGAAGTAATTTGGCCTTTATCTGATAAAGCTAGTATCAAATGTCTGCTCTCTCTGCTCAGGTCATATCCTTAAGGACTCAGAAGTGACCTACCTGACTCATCAGAACATACATACACACACAGACAGCAGCGAGCAACAGCACAGCCAATTTCCTTGCTTTCTCCTCCTTTGTGGATGTGCCAGCAGGCCCCACTCCTTTCCTTTCAACGTCCTTGCAGCTTTGCTGCATCATTATCTTTGCCATTCCACCTCACTCAGCTCCCTTTTACTCGGGGAAAACAGGAAGGCAGGATGTGCTGCAAGAACACTTTGTTTCTGTTCTGTGACGCTGCCACTAGCTGAACGTGCTCATTAGTGAACCAGATGCAGAGCATGCAGTGTCTCTTCCAACACTGGAAACCCACCTGGGGGCTGACAACTAGAGCAACAGGCAGAATTGCATTAATGACCATCACTTATTTTTTGTTCCAAATTATCAATGTAAATACCAGTGCCATGACACAAGATCAAAAGATTGTAATTGCAGAGTAACGCTGTCAGTCTAAGTGTGCTCTAATACTTTACTGGGAATACGGTAATGAGTAGTAAAATATATTTACCTATTAATTGAAAACATCTGAATAGCAAAACAGTAATAACACTTAAATTTCTTTTACAGATTATTTACAAAAAAAACCCCTTATTCATACAAATACTATTAATGCATTGTTCTTCTCATCCCAGTCTGCACCCACACACATTCCACAGTGGAGCTTTGCACATGAATGTCTTCTGCTTCAATTAATCTTGGGGACTTCACTGCAGAGGCAGCTAGCAAAATTATGCCAGCCAGTTGCTTACAAAGTGCATTCTTATAATTAAAGAGCCAGCAATGACACTATTTTCCTTTAACCCGCTAATGCTAACAAGCATCAGGAATTCCTGCAAAGCACCATGCAAGACACATGCGTTTAATGCTTAGAATTTTATATTGTTATTTAGCAATGAGACAAGTTTCTGGGGTTTGTTTGGGTTTTTTTAAAGATTTAAAGCGCCTCATACCAAACCGTGAAGTGTCACATGGCATCAAATGAAGTGCCGTCACAGTTAAGAGCCTAATGCAAAGATGAGGCACACACTTCAAATACACAAGTCAGAAGGGTAATTTCCAAGTGATGCTTTTTAGCCGTTTTTAATACATACTTACATATAGGGGAGCTTCTAGTGTTGCAGACACTTAACTAGACATGCTCACGTTAATAGTATGTTGAAGGGACATTACTTTACAAGGTTTTATAGCTATTTCCATGGATATGACATCACATTTGTCAAGTTTAACGAATTATTTCAAATAAACAAGTCATTTTTTTAGTGCTTACACTGCAAAAACTAAGCTACAAATAGCAAGTAAAAAATAGGCATTATTTTAATCAGTAAATGAAACTCACAGTAGACAATTATTCAATAAAATACTTTTATTTATGTACACAGTGTAAAGATGCTGTACCATTCAACAAACATTATATTGTACCAGAGCACGCTTGAATTTACTTAACACTTCTAAATTCACTTTAAGTGGGAGTCTCCCTGAGGTTAAGAAAGGTGGCCTATAACTGTACACTGCATCAATATTTAATCAGTGTTATCAGGAAAAAGCAAAAAAACCCTGAAAAATTAGAACATGGGTACTTAGTGGAAGAAGGGCCCAACAGTAACTGCTGAAAACTTATTAGACAAAGGTATCACTGTGGTAACATGACTGCTGCAAGATCATGACCAGTACTGCAAGTAAGAGTAAATATTACAGAAAAACTGGTGGGTGGGAGGGAAAACAATGACAGATTTGGGGAAAAAAACATAAAAGACAAGACACAAATGGAGGCAAACACAAACTGCGATTTGTGAACGCTGTATGAAGACAGTAAGAACCAGAGACTTGGCCAGGGTGTCTTAGATCAGACATTTTTCTTTACCAAAACCAAACCAAACCCCACAAAACACTCCCACCCCCATCATAATTTGTTGTCTCAAACAGCACTCCTTGAATAAGCTTGCCCAGGAAAGCAGGATGAAGTCTCCAACAGTCACCTAGGTAGACAAAAAATTCACCCAAAACCATAATATACAAGTTTTCCAAATCATGGAAGGAGCACAGCCTGTGACCTGATCCAGCCACTGCTGAGGCTGACTGTGAATCTTCTACATGAGGTTGCAGATGAGGCCTTATGAGAGGCCCAACAGGACTAGAATTAGTTTCACATTAACAAAGTTTATAAACAAATTACGGCTAGTCTCCCTTTGGGCTGAAAAGCAGCACTTAAATTATAAGAGTAGTTAAGACACCAAAACCCTCAGAGAACTTTTTCAGTGTTTTTTTGGAGCAGCAATGCAGTCATCCACAATCATAAGCCAGAAAACCCTCTTGAAGGGAGCAGCCAAAAGGCAATGAAGAAAACACTCAAGTATTACAAAAAAAAAAAAAAAAAAAAAAGAGGCTCTGTGTAACATAACTAGTAACTCCAACCCTAAGCCAGCAAGATGAAGAAGAAAGGCTGTCTGTATTTTTATGCCCTGTTGTATTTCTAGCTGGGCTGTAAAGTGCCCTCACCTCTCAAACCAACTGAAATGAGTGCGGCTGTTTGCTTTATTGCATAGCTCTCTTGTTCTAGCAGTGCTTAGGTTAACAGGTGTTCTTAGGTATTATTAACTAGGTAGTTAAGACAGGCAAAATATTTTTAAATATGCCATAACAGTCTTTGCATTAAAAAAGCTCACAGTAAGATAGATACCGAAAAGGCTGCCTTATTATGATAAAAAAATACTTTGCATGAAAGACTAAAAACCCACTTAAAATTACAGAAATTAACAATACAAAATATTAAACTTTAAAATTTTGGTGCCACTGACATAACTATCCATCTCTTTGCTTTAACCACACCTAATTTTTTTCAGTCCCATATTCACTACTAATCCCAATCCTCCATGTTCTTGTACTTCAACACATAGAAACTTCACCACCTTTAGCCAACCACTACAAGAATTACAGCCTTGGCCCAAACTTACTTATCTTCTGATGCTTCCATTTTCTGTTAAGATTCTTCAGAATTATGTGGCTGGAACTTTTATAATTATTACCTTGTTTTATCGATTCCAAACATTTAAATTTTAAGCTGCATAGAGCACAACACCATTTTGATATCTGGTTACTCACCCTCTGCCTTCCCCCCTGGAACTCCTACAAATGAGGTCTGGATTCTGCAAGATAGGCATTTGGATATCATAGCTGGGTTCAGCTTCTAAGGAATTCATCCCTCCTAAGGTACTTTTGACATTACTCTCCTGCACACAACTCCTCAGGAGAGGTATGTAATTTCAAGTCTTAGAGAACTCTTTTTTTATATAGGAAGGCATCCAGACATGAGACACTGCCAAAACACAACAACATCATTCTGGCCTGCTTAGAAGGTAGCACAAAATTTAGATTTTCTGTACTGAGTATCAGCAGAGTAATAGGTAGGGTTGCTGTGTAAAATTACTATGACCCTCTCAGCCCAGTTTTGAACAGGCAGTTTCAGATATTCACCATTTCATCACTATCAACAAGATCTGGCTACACGTTTGTGACCTAATAGGAAGACGTTTCCTCCCCTTTACAGAGAAGCTCTTAACTCTGTGCTTGCTGCATTCCCTAATTCACTTTATGTAATCTCACCACTAGCTTTCTCCCTTCACTTACCAAAAATTAATAAAATGTAGTTGTTTACACCACACAATGCTTCCCGCACACACTTAAAACAATACACTCCACCACAGATGAGTACTCAAAGCCTCTAATGCATGCCATGACCTAAAAATCTTCACAGCTTGGTCTTGCCCAGTCATTACTTTGGAAAATAAATCTGTGTAGCAGTCACATCACACTACACAACAACGTTTCAACTATCAGGCTTTTTATCTCACTAGTTCAGTGCACCAAAACTAATTAGTAGCTTTGTCATTCTCCTGCCACTGGGCGTCACTCTCTTCCATCGTGATCTTTACACCTTTATCCACTTCCCAACATTTCACCCAGAAACCACCAGACCAATACTGTTAGTGGGGGAACATCTACTGCAATTTGCCAAGTCCCTGTCTAAAAAGTAACCCTGTTCTTTAGGTCAAGGAAAGATTCAGTGACATGGCAGGTAAAGTGCAAAGGATTGTTAGCATCACTTTGTATGTTCTTCAAAGTAAAATAAAAATAGTAAAAGAACAATTGAACTCCTGAAGGAGGTGATATGGGGTTTCCTCCACAGAGGAGTCACCTCAGATTCTAAAACCCTCTATAACTAAGAAAATTTCCAAAAATAAGAGAAACCATAAACAGGAGCACTAGCAGAACTAACTGCATGACCACTCACGTGGTCAAGAAAGTAGTTTTAATAACCAACCAGCAATCTTTTCAGGGATGAAACAAAGTTAAACATTCTGTCATTGCCTCTTGTATTTCACTGATTTCAAGTCTGGAAGGGACCACTATGATTACTTAGCTAGACCACCAGTATAATGAATGCCTGCATCCCCATATGTATATTTGTGATGGATATGAACTCTTCCCATACTGACAGCAACATGGAAACTACAACTCACTTTGACAGTGAAACTCAAACAACTATCTTCCTCAAGTGCACTTAAAAGAAAAAAATAAAACCAAAACCCAAACACAGCCATGACTGCATTCTACCACTGACCAGTTCAGCCCCTTGGAATGACTTAATGGCACACAGGAACTAGGTACCCATGCATACCTAACTTGGGTCATAACTGACCTTAATAAACCATTTAACATAGTTTCCAGTATCAGTATCTCTGACATATGTGAAGTAGAATTTAAGCTAAACTTGATTCAAGCCGAGCTTAATAGACAACTAAACTATAAAGCCACTTTGAAGCGTTAGGACAAAGGATGCCGTTATAGAACATGTCACTACTACATCATCAAATACTGTCCAACCTGATGGTTGGTGTAATTCTTAACTAAGAAGTCTAAGATCTTTTGTGTATGCACATATGAAACAAACAATGCTTTTAAATACTTTTGGTGCATACAGAATACTACCAGCAAGGAATCAACGCATTAATGAGCTTCTCGCAAAGGCTTCTAGTTCACGGGCAAAGAATTACTTCGCATTGTATCCTTCCTCTACCCTATTAGGAAACAGATGTTTCAGTGTTATATCCTCTTCTTCTGCTGTGTTTCACCATTCAGTTTTCCATTTTCCATTGCTTTATTTTCAAAGTTCCAGTCAGTTGGGCTGAGGAGTTGCTGAGTTTTTTTGTATGTCCAGTATGGGTTGAGTATTAGTGTAACGGCAAATAATCCCGAAAATAAAACAATGAAATGAAGTAGTCCCAGATTTTCCATCACAGAATTCCAATTGAAAATACACACCCACCACATGTGGTAAGTAAGAATCATGCGACAGTGAAACAGGTGGATCATCACCCACTGGTTTGCCTTCCAGAAAAAGGTGTTAGCACAGCCAGCCTAGAAAAACAAGAACAGAAAGTATGCAGAAGTGATAAGTACTTCAAGATAAGGAACTGAGGAATCTGTAGAACTAATCAAATACCCAGCTTTCACACACGCATACTCTCGGGCATTTTTTCAATGCAGAGCTATGATATTCCACACGCATACGGCAACCCAAACTCAGAACGAATCTGACCATCTCACTCTCCACACGCACACAGCATCGCACAGAAATCAAAACAGAGGACTACAGAACTACCATCATGACAAAAGCAAGTATCACAGTAACATGGATACTGGTTAGATGAACACAGTTTTGCTGAAAAGCTGTCTAGGGAAACCACAGATTACTTATGTACAAGTGAGATGCACGAAAACTGTTACAAACATAATTTGAAAATTATCATATTCTTACCTTTAGAAGCATCCAGGAAATGCATGTTGAGGGAGTACTCATCTCCAGCAACATTCCCATCAAAGGCAGATAATGTCCAGATTTCACATTAATTACGAGACCAGCTAAGCCACCAAAAGCAAGCAAGTGATGAACTACCAAGAACACATCAAATGTTCTAAAAATAACATTAGACACGTGAACAGCTACATTTTCAAGCAAGAAAAATCCAGCAGCTATTAAACAGTTAAACCAACTCCACTTTTGCTGCGAATACACTTTGTCAGCATGGAAAACAGGATCTATGAGCAAAGCCCATAAGCCAGCAACACAACTCTGGAGTCCGAACATACCACGTGTGACTGCCATATTCCAAAACACCTTCTCCTTTGCATGTAAGGCACGATAAGTGGTACTTATCCATGAAGACAACCAGTGAGACAGAAGAAATACTCCCAAGTAGATTAAAAAACCAGCAGCTAAAAATGTCAAACGAACTTCCCATAAGAGATAGTCCCAGTCAAAAATGGTCCCAAACACTGGGTCATCCTTTGTAGGATTCATTTCTTCTTTTTTACAGAGCAAAGTTTTGCATGGGGCTTCTCACCCACACTATAGTCTCCTTTATGCCTATTCAGCCTCTGCTATTATGCAAACCAGAAACCATGAACTCTTCCATCTGGAACAAGGAGAGAAAAAAAAAAAAAAGTGAATTTTTAAGTCATCCATATACATAGCTACTAAACCATAAAGAACTCATTTCCACTGCAGTTATGTCTTTGGTCCTGTTGCCATTAAGCATATTCAAACCAAAGACAGGTAGCCAGACAAAAAAACCTTTAGCAATGTGTTTTAAGATTAACAATTGGGCTGGAAAATCTGTGCTAGTACAAAGTAACACACTGAAACAAAAGCTGAAGAGGGCAGAGTAGAAAGGCAAGAAAGAGGAAGAGAAAACACAAAGTAAACTATTTTCTTACTTATTTCGACAGCAGTGTGCTGTTATTGTACTCCAATATTCTCCTACTCCCCTGCTTTTCCCTCACTGGTTTTCCACCACTTCCCTCACTGGTTTTCCACCACTTCCCTCACTGGTTTTCCACCACTTCCTATGCCTTTGGGTGCAATTCAGAATCTCAAATACAGATCCGGGACATAAAACTACAAAAACTACACAGAAAGCAGGACCAGTTACACAGAAAAGGGCTTTCAGGATCATATCTCAAAACAAGACTTTGCAATCAGTTTCTGAATATTAAACCACTTTCCAAAACAAAACATACTCCAAAAAGGCAAGAAGATTATGGAATGCAGACAAGCAGCATTAATATGTATTAACAACATTAGTGTAATTAACTGAACAGCAAGTGCCTCAAGTTCGCTGAAAGTTCCTGAACACAGCACAGTTCAAAAACAACAAGTGTGGGGAGGGAAGAGCCAGATACTACTAAAATATCTGAATGCCAGCTCATTTTATGAAATATTTAAGTGATAACAGCGTGACCACTGGACCCACCGCAGCCTGTAAATGCTCAAACCCACAGCGCGTTCGGCAGTTCGGTGGGAGCTACACCAAAAAAGCCACAACGACCACCTCGTACAGAGCCCCCGGCGGGATGCCCCCGCCTCCTCCAGCACGCCGCAGCCCCGCCACCACACGCCCCCCCTGCAGGGACCTGCTCTGCCCGGCCGCCGCCCGCAGACGCCCCCTCCAAGCCGGGGCGGCGGGCTGGCAGCGCCGTCCCAGGGCCCGATGCCCGCCCCACGGCCCCACACCTGACAGCACCGACTCGAAGGTGGGGTCCCAGCAGCTCCCCCCACCTACCGGCGGAAAACCCGGGGTAACCTGCACTAATCCGATGGCACGAACATACCCTGGCCAGCGCGACCCACTGCGACAAGCCTGGCCCCAGCCGGGCCGCGGCAGCTTCCCCGCTCCCGCGCAGCCCCCGCCGCCGCCGCCCCCCGCCCCACCCGCCGAGCCCCTCACGCAGCGCCGGGGGGACGGCCCCGGCGCACAGACCTCACTCACACCCGCCGCTGCTCACCGCCAGCGCTGCCCGCGATGGCGGGCCGGCCCTTCCCGGCCCCGGGACTGCCCCGGCGGCAAGCCGTCCCCACCGGCCTCCCGGCAGCGCCCGGGCCGACCCGACCCGCCGGGGCTCCCACAACAACAGCCCCCAGCGGCGCCGCCGCCACACGCCCCTCTGCGCATGCGCCAGACGCCGCCGCCGCCCCCGCCCCCTGCGCGCTGGCCCGGCGGCACGAACCACCGGCGGCGCAGGGGGGGGACGCGCCTAAACCATTTGGGCAGGAGGCGCGGGGCGGCGGGGCGTCTGGCTCCGTCCGGCCCCTCGGCGCCGCGCCGCCCCTCCGGAGGGGACCCTTGCGAACAGGGTGTTCCGCCACCACTGAAAGGTTAGCATTTTACACGCGGCTGTTCCACAATAACAGTACAAAAAGAGAACGAGCAGTGATGCCATAGCCGGTACCTTCAACTGTAATTACCCAATTTCATTAAAGACGGCAAATTATTAAAGTGATGTCACGGAGTTCTGCTCTATGAATCTCTCCATACTTGTGGAAACCGACGCTGTCATCCCAGGGACTCAGCCTGGCCGGGCCCTGCGAACATCGCCGGGGCCGGTGGCCGAAGCCCCGCCGGGCGGGCGGGCCCGGGGCCGCGCCTCAGCCCCACGGCCGCCAGGGGATGGCTCAGGCCCGCAGCAGACCGGGGGATTCTGCCAAAAAGCCAACACAAAAATGAGATAGAATCAAGCTACAGCTTCCCGTACACAGAGGACTGGCCCAGAACAGCCGAAATCCGAAGCTGGGTCGGCTTGTGATGGGAGGCCAGAGCTGGGCGACCAGTCCTGGAAGCCTGAGGCGTGCCCAGCTGCCGGCGGGGAGAGGGGAGCGCTGCTGTTCCCTGTGGAAAACCGAGTCTTGCCACAGGATAACTGGGCAGGAGGCGTTTTGTGCATTTGCTTTTAATGGCTAATGCGGTAAATCTGCCCCTGAGGGACCCCCGGAGCTCTGTGAAAAGTAAGACCTGTTCATGTGCTGCCTCAGTGGTTCAGATACGGGCAGCTAGCCTCAGCTGTTTGTGCGAAAAGTCTGGTAACAGCACCTACCCGCCTGCAACTCATGTAACCTGCTGGGTGTGAGGTTCGGAGGTATCACACCTTCCCTCCGAGCTCCTCTGCAGGCAGCCCCAGGTGACACGAGGGTTTGGCTGGAGTCGTGCCCACGCACCCAGACACTACCTGGGTGCCACAGACGTGAGTCACACGCCAGAGCACACCCACCACCGCACTACCAGTAACCTCATCTCTGGCCAGGGCGCCCAGGCTCAGCAGTAAGTGCAGGGTGAGAATTTTCAGCCAAAATGCTTATTTCATGCAGAGAGCACACTCATGATAAAGTGACAGAGATCCTAATGACATGCACTGCCAAGCTGGCCTTGTAGACCTAAGGATTCGTCTTTGCACAAAAGTGAGAGTAAAGTTGTTGCAAAGCTTTGGGATACAATCAGAACCATTTACTAACCCTGACAGGGAAGAGGGGCTGTAATGCCTTAGAGATGCTAAACAGAGGATTTGGGGGAGCTGTCACTTGAGAAGTGCTTCGTAGCTGGTTGATTATTTGTTTAATAACCTCTGTTCCTTGACAGATGCTGGACCTGTCCTGGGTAACATGAAAAGGATAAGAAAGCTGAACAAGCAAAAGCTGGGTGAGCTATTATTGGAAGAAGCTGCCCTCTCAAGTAACATGATGCACCAAGGTCACGTGCTTTAGGGTCCCCTACTTTTATTTTTCCCGTAGCTGTCTTTAAAGAATTTCTTTAAATTTTAACACCTTGAGGCAAGAGATTTTTTTTACTTACATATGAGGAACCATGATCATACTATAAAAAACAAGATCCCAGATAGACTGTTGTCTTTCCTGGGGATTTTCCTTGTCTTCGCTGCCTTTCTTGCCTTCTCAAGCAATATCACATGTTTTTTTATTACTACCAGCAGTAGCCATGATGAAATAGTTTAGTGTTACTTTCTGAATCTACTGATACTACAACCATACTTAGTGACAACTTTGTAATAGGTGCCTCATTATGGTAATTACGATCACTTCAGGTATTTCAGAATAGTTTTTCCTGCAGCAAGGCTCATGTCCATATTATGTCATATTCAGTTTCCCTTGTACAGCCATTCTGGCTGGATGCTACAGCATGACCTGTCCAAAGCTAAATTTCCTATCTGCACTGTCTCGATTTTGGAAGAGTTCCTCAGCATCTTCAGAATCTCATGGCTGGAAGAGCAAAGAGCAGCTCCAGGCAGGGAGCCCTGCCTGCAGTCTGGATTATCTGCCCCTTGTAGCTAAGAGCCTCTTTACGCTGGTTCAGTATTGCTTGCCTGCGGTCAAGAAAAGAACATGATTTTTTTGCCCATTACAGTATCTGGGTTTGGTTGCCTCAATAGCTACACCTATACAGCCCCCCATGTGGGAGCTGGCTTTTACTCTGAGACAGGGTGGCTACATCCCAGCTGACCACTGAATATGATTTTAGCACATACTATCTCCCAAAACATCCATAGAAATGTTGACCTCAGAAGGTAATTTTGACCAGACCCCCGCTTCAAATGGCCAATACCCAGGAAGTGTCTAGAAAAGTACTAGTTGGCATAGGCTGGACTTATTCCAGGTAGCATACTAATATGTAAACATTGCATGACGTAATGAATCAGTAGCTCCAAATACAAATATTTGTATTTACAAATATACATATAGCTGATGATAGTTTAAAATTTCTTAGTTTTATTGCTGTCTTTTTCTTCACTCCCCAAATCAGAGTGAGACAATCCAAAGTCCTTTTCCTGCTCCGTGTACTTTCAGAAGCAAACTAGTACCTTCTCAGTGGCATGAGACCACCTTAAAGGCAGAGGCTTAGGAGATGTGTGTGGAGGACACAAAGCCAACCAGTGAGCCCTTCAGTGAGAGGGAAGCCTACAGTTTGTGGAGAGGCTGCAGGATGACGGTTATAGGACATGTATGAGTGCTTGTGTGTATGTGTGGTGAGAATACAGAATATAGCCAAGTGGTACTTATATGTCCATTGGCAGTGAGTTATGCGATTTAGGGATGAGTTGAGAAAGGAGTTTTAATCCCATTATCAAATTAATTAATCCATCCATTGCAGACAACTATTTACCCTGTAAAGATTTGCCTTCGACATGGAAGGGCAGAAGAGTCCAGAATAAGCCACCCTGAATTCTGCCTTTTGCTATGGCAACAGTGGAAAGTTTTCTCTGTACAGGAGTTACGGCATGATGGCAAAGTGGCCAGAAATTATCTATGGCAGTAGTGAAGGGACGGAGATTGGAAGGAATCCTGCCAATGAGGCTGTTCCCTGATCATTTTATGGCACACTGTCATCCTCTGAGTAGCATATGAAGGAACTGAAGTTAGCGTCTTAGGTTATTTTCATTCATTTTTTAATTCCAGAATACTAGGAACTTTTAGTCAGTGGTACTGTATGTTGAACTAAGCCCTCTGAGTATAAATGAAACAGGAGCTAGCAATCTTTCCAACAGAGGATGAAAAAAAATAATCTACTGCTACTTTAAATGTCAAGACCTTGTTGACTTCTCAAAAGGTTTTAGCCCTCTCTTCCCAAAGTTTCAGAAAAGCTTGCACATTTCCACACCGATCCATGCATGTACGCACAAGGTGTACTGACCTGTCATGTAATCACATATCTTCAGTTACGTGGTTCTTTTTTAAACTGAAATTTGCTCCTCTACCACCTACTAATCTGCATTCAAATCTGTGGAAGCTTTACTACTAACTGTGGGAGCTTTGCTTCAAGTCTTTGGGAGTTTTACAACATGCCTGCCTCAAGGAACTCTGTGGGAATACTAAATTTGTAATCTTGCTTAGTTAATGTTTTACACATACTCTCAAAGTTCTCCTGATTCTTGCAAACAAGTACTTATGCAGTGTTCCTACATGCAAACTACAGTTGTTCCAAGGAGCACTTTGAACATGCTTGTTTAAGGCATTTTTCCTCTCAGCTAATAGCAAGCATACTCGACTTCTTTCAGAAAACCTGTATTACAAGGCCTTCGTGTGTGCCAAGGATTCAGAAAGTCTTTACATTTCATAACATATTAATCTAGCCAGGCTGGTTTGTTTTCCTCAGGACCTGAAATCACTACTTTCCGCAGACTCTTTCTATTTGACTTGTGGTTGGTTTTAAATAAGTTACTCCTTATGCTCCAGAACAGATAGCGATAATAGTTGCCTCAAAGCACTTGATATTCTCAAAACCTTAAAATATTCAGATCTGCTGAGTATCCAGACTTTGAACTACCAGTTGCGGGAATAGTCACAGCAATGAAACTGGCTGTTTCTGCCTGCTTGAATCTTTCCAGATATTTCAAGTAATGCAGAACTGGAGATTCTTTGCTCAGTCCCTCTCAAGATTATTCTTCATTTCTCTTTAATTTGCAAACACTTAATGAAAATGCTGGAGGCATACAAGCGCTGTTGAGTACTGCCATATATCCCAGTCTCACTAAAAAAAACCCACTTTACTGGGTGTAGACACAGTTCAGGATGTTTATCATACCCACACTGACCCTGTGACGTCTGGCCATTCTCGGTCCACTGCTTAATTGGACCTCACCAAGTACAGCCTTTGGGCAATTATTCCTTCAGTATTTCCTCCCTTCTCATTCTTTTATTTCCATTCAAGGCAGTATATCCTACTTCTTTTTCTCTATTTCTATTTTGATACAAAATACTCTCAAGGTCTCTCCTGCTTGGTCCAACCATTTCTCTCAAGATTTTCTCTAAATCTCAAGTTCTCTCTCCCATTAGCCCTGCAATTAATCTGTAACACAAGAGATGTTGCTGCTTTACCTGTTCTTTGTCTCCTTAAGTTCACACCTCACTCCAAAGCCGCCTTAGTTTCTTTCCAAATTGCAGGCTTCTCTGTGTTTCATGTACCATAAACGTGTCTCTTGAATCACTGCTTAAATATATTTAATTATATAAATCTTTTCCCCTTCTTCTCCCTTACTCTTTTAGACCCCTGGACAGTCAATGCCTCTTTATGCTCCTCCCTAAGGATTTTCACCTCCTGCTGCCCAGCATCACTGGTGACACTATAACCACTTATTTTACCCCATAGGAATAATAAAGAAGAATAATACTGACTGTATCCAGTCCTGAATATAAGTTCCTCAGTTGCTTCTGGGTGGCTTCAGGTAACTAGCACGAGGTGATGATACAAGCTTGGGTTCACAGTTGAACCTTTTTATTCCTCTCTCACCAATCTATGTGCCTTAACATGTTTGCTGGAACAGGTTATTCTGCCTTAGTAGTTAGGCTCTTGCTTCACAGCTGTGGTCATGATAGGTCTAACTAGTGTTTCAGGCTTACCCAGAATCTCTATTCCTTCTTTCCCATTTCTCACCCGGGTAACTCCAGTGCCCCTTCAAGAACCAAAGGAAAATCCTGTATTTGTCTCATGGAATATATGCTTATCATTTTGGAGTTTCATTTAGCTCTGGGCAGCGTCATCTGAATAGAGGCTAGGGACTTTACCAGCAGACAAAATGATGTTTGTCAGGTTAGAGCAGCCAGTGACTGGTTTACCAATAGGTGTCTAGCAAGGGTTTGATACCAGATTACCACCTCAGACCATCCTTCAGTTGTATCTGTAGACAGCTTCAAACAGTTCCTGTGAAAACTATCTGAAAGGAAGTCAAGGACCTTACAATTACTGTTTAGCAGTAGTGGGCAAAAACCAGAAGCATTTCTGTGGCCTCAGTCAGTAATCTAATAAGTTTATCTTTGGGGATTTCAGTAAAATGACAGCAAATCTATCATATTGACAAGGTTTTCAACAGCTTAAATGACTTCTTGGAATAAGTAGTCCATGAGCAGTAAAGAGGATGTAAGGTGACAAGCCATTTTCCTCTTTTTAGCTCCAAATGGAGTAATTCGGGTATTTCACAAGTTGCAGTGCTGTGCAATAATGACAAGAATGTGAAGCAACAATCAGTGTTAGAAATGGAGAACAAATGGAAAGAAAAATTATTTTTGTTAAAACATTTTGCTAGGAATAGTTGGGAGAAATGTAAGATATGTTTAAAACAGCAGCTGAAAATGAGCCCCTTTCATGGCAGGTTATTCTAGGCTTGCAAAAGATGGAAATCCTTTTTTATATTATATTATAGTCTATTTAAATTTATTTGGAATAAGAAGATTCTAACCATTTACTTCAGATATTCCCAAAAATAAATTCTACAAACCCATATTAATGTAAGTAAATAGCAGTTATCCAGTCTCTTAATATTTAATACAGTTTTTAATTTAACTAAGCCACCGGTGCTAAAAAACCTTCCTAATACCTTCTTTCTCTCCAAAGCTATCTTTATATGCAGTGGTCAAGAGTCAAGCATTTGATGACTGCCACAAATCCGTCAGAGTGTTAAATGAGTCTAGAGTTTTCATCACAGTCTGCTATTTACTGCATTATAGCAACTCTCTGGTGTGTTGAAACAGAAGCACCATCCAGCATGTGACCACTGAATTCATTTATACTAATTCATGGGCAGGTCCTGTGTGGGCTTTTTCTGTTTCGTTGTATTCCATCCTTCCTGAATTTTCACTTTCAGTAAAATTTAAACTGGTCTTGACACTATTTCACTAGATTCTTGCATACTACAGTAGGTCTTTCAGGTAGTTTAATGTGAAGGGCAAAACTAATGGCCTTCCATTCACGAGAGTCATATCCACAGAGGGGAAATAACGTGTTTCAAAGCTGAGAAAAAAAGAAAGAGAAATGTGGCAGAGAATTCTCTGCCAAGTTATTCTCTCCTATTTCTTGCAAGCTTAATCAAAACCCCGCTGAAATAAATCATAACAGGTTATGGATATAACCCATTATAGTAGCCTTTCAAGTATTTTAAGGAGATTTGAAGGAAAACACACAATCAATGAACTATAAAATATAAAATAAATAAGGATGTATGTAATCTTAGCTTTTGCGCATCAGCCCACAGGAGATTCTCATAGTACCTTTTGAACTAGTTGGCCAGTTTAATCCAAAATAAATATGTTCTTAAAAGTTTCATAAAAATCAGTAGAAAGGAACTTCCAGCTGGTACCCATGAAAAGAAAGGCCGCACCACAGAACAGCAGTCCTCTATCCTGTTTAGCTACAGGTCCATAGTTATCACAGACAGCCCAAAACCAACAGCACCTCAGCAGATGCAGCCACAGAGGCAACTCACTATGCAAGTTGCTAAGGACCATGCAAGTCAGCCAGAAATAATGTGTTACAGTAGTATGAGAGAAATTTGTGGCAGAAAGATCACAAGAAACAAGTTCCTTTGCCTTGCTTCTCTCGAAACAATTTGATTTTGCAATTAGTAATGGCTACTCAGAAGCGTGAACAGGTTTTTCAAGCCTAGGTCTCAGAGAAGTTCACACCCAACTTTATAAAGATTTCAGTGGGATTCCTCACAGTGAAAAACATGAGTAAATCTTTGCGGACTGAGGCTGTAATCTGTTAAATCTGTGTGTATATATTTCCTCACATTCAAAGGGTTAGGCTGCAGCACAGCCCCACGGTGACCAGCAGCCTATGGAAGGAGCCAGTCTGTAATGGTCTGAAGGCTAAGCTGTGCTACGCTTACATACCCACCCTCCTTTCTTTGAAAATGATGATGCTACAGCACAACACTTTATCTGTTTATTCAGTGTGCATGGTATGTCGAAGATGGGTGTTGGTTACTGTTTGTGGCATGCTTTTATTTCAGAAGACTTAGGCATCTAAAAATACAGCACAAGGAAAATTAGAATATATTCTGCATAATTTTGCAGTTTTACACTGATAGAGACTCTTAAATAAAGCAGGCTTCCATGTAATGACTAACTTCTTACTAGAAGACTTACTTAACCCTATCATTTCACTTGCATAGAACTTGACATCTTCCCTCAGTGTGAAAACAGACTGGTTTTCATGTTCTTGAAAAAAGGATTCCCATCTGTAACTACTTGCTTTAACTGATTCTTAGTCTTCCTACATCTTCTAAGACATTATTTTGTAATCAATTATATTAATAAGGGAAAAGCCCAAGAGTTATAGTAGAGGTCTTTAATGTAACCAGAGTACATTTTTTTCTACAAAGGTGACAGTCTGGACTGAACTTCATACTGAAGTTGTCATTTTTGTGAATCGACAGAAAAGTGATACCTGCTTACACAAGCTACAGAAATTAATGGCCCTAATTCTCTACCAGTTATTTGGAAAAGAAGACCAAAACTCCCAAGCATCAGGAGTATCTTGTATAGAAGGAATCCAAATGAAATAAATGTCTGAAAAAAAAGATAACAAACTGAAGGCAGAAGCAGCCAATTAATTAGTCAACATCTCTGTCATAAGCAGACAGTTCAGACAGTGGCAAGGTACAAGATCTCCGCTGTTTCAGCATCTCCAACGGATAGCCTATTATCAGAATCTAGGTTTTAGCTGCCAAGTAATTCTAATTCTGATTTGGTCTTGAGGCAATTCCAGGTTTCCTAAGGGACAAATAAAAGATCCCTCAGGAAACGTTTTTCCAGCTCAGGAACAGAAAGATGTGAAACGAAACCTCCCTTAAGGTCTTTCAGCAGGAGTGAGCTCACTTTTCCATATAAATGAAATCTAAATTTACCTTCACTATCAGAAATCAAAATGGCTACAGAGGAGATAGCAGGTGTGCTCATGAAATCATTGTAGGAGAGTTTGCTGAGCATTCAACCCTTCAGCACATATAAAGGGACTCTGCACTGACAAGGCAATAGATTTCTGTTTGCTAAGGTTATAGTTTCATTCTGCTGAAGTCACTGGATTTAAAACTGCATGCCAAGAGAATCAGATTAATCATTACCACTGCTGAAGAGGATAAACTCAAAGACAAAAAGATACTTTGAGTGCTTCAGAATGACAGATTTCTGGGGAAATCTGATCATCAACAACATATTGCAACAGCAATAAGTAGTAAAATTCCGAATTTGCCTCAAGCCCAAATATAAAGATCCAGATACACACTTCTTTTTTTACTCCATTTAAGTAGTTATACATTCTCCATTCCATGTTGTATTCAGTACAGAGCTGGCATCAGTAGCTGGAAGCAGCATGAAAGAAGTGCATACATTGGCCATAGCGACAAATCCCTTAAGTGCAATCTATTAAATTAAGTTTTTATGACTTGAGTTATTACAACTTGCAAACTCATCATCTATCACAGAAGGTAAATTTTTCATGAATGGACATGAATAGAAATAAGAAAATTCCTTCAGCCTCTTCCAAAGTAGTGGAGAGGAATAAGTTCATGTACTAATTACCGTGGTATTGCTGCGTAACAGAAGTCACAATGTGATCAAGGCCAGCGTCTTTAGCATTGAGTAGGAAGCGAATCAGAACAAAGCAGGGAGCTTTCAGAGTGCTCAGTGGGCAAATTAAAATTCAGCATTAATGGGGCAATACGCCGATCAGATTGGGATAGGTAAAAGCTGCCAAAGGAAAATCCTACTTCCTATTGTGCTCCTTAATTTAGAGAGATGAGGAATCAAGCAAAACTAAGGCTGGGGCACATGTTCACCTCAGGATCTGGTTGTGCTAGCAGAAGGCATTGTCCTCAGCTGAACATCTCTCCCCCGCCATCCATGCTGCAGATTATTACGCCTTCTAATCTGCTCCTGAGCTGCTTATGTGTCTGTCAAAGCATGCTGGGTTACTTTGAAAAGTAACCCTTTTCTGACCTATCACATTTAGCTCCGTGTAGGTAAGCAACAATACTGCGAGCAGCTCAGCTAACACCTGGGAGGGAGCAGTACCGTCTGGCAGGAGAGCCACAACATCCTTCTGGCTGACACAGCCTGGAGCCGCAGAAGGAGCCATGCCCATTGTCTGTCCCTCCATAATTAATGGTGACTTCCATGACTGGCATTTGGCACAATGTCATATGCAAAAGATTAATAAAGCAACAACCCTTAATGGTAGAAAAAGCAGTGTAAGAGCTTTACGAAGGAGAAATCCTTGAGCAAACATTTACACAGTAGACCTTAAGTTGGGCATGTGTGATGTAGCTATAACCGGCAGAAGGAAAAAGACCAGCACTGCACCAAATGCAAGACAGGGTATCGTTTGGCTAAAACTAGCAGCAAATTGTGACACCCTTCTCCCTGAGAATACAATTCTTATTACCTCTATGTGTAAGATGCAAGGCCAGTAGCTGCTAGCAAATAACTAATGAAAGAGAAATAGCAAACTGTCATAAAAGCATTGGGTGAAATCTTACTGCTGAGAGTAGCACATATAAACATTATGGTATGGTGGCTCACCACATGACCATGTCAATGCTTTTGTCGAATTCCTAGAGCTTCAGTGTATTGTTTGGTGTATAAGAACGGAATATACCTTCAGTGTTAAGAAATGTCCCTTCCTCAGCCTAAAGTCAAGTTGTCTTGCATGGTTCTTGAAACACAGCAAGTCAGCTCCCGTGACAAAAAAATGCTTTTATGCTACTCAGTCATCGCCAATACAGGTGAAAGACAAGTCACTGTGCTGATCTGGTGAAATGCTGAGATGTAACTTCAAGTTACAGTGCACCACTACCACTACAGTGCTCCCAAGTCCCCAGAAAGCAGCTTATTGTGATTTGACACACAGTCACAGAAAGGTTAAATTGATCACCCCCAGCCAAAACACAGCAGAGTGATGATTAAGCTTCAGAAATACCTGACTGTGAGCTTAACAAGAGGCATGCTTAGACAAATGAGCACATTGTTCCCAGGCTGTGCTGCAATGCATTTTAAAAGGTGCCATAGTAGTAAAACAGTCATTGGACATTTCTCAGTAGGATACGGTTACAGCCCCAAATAATGTCACCTTCTCTGTAATCCTTTTGGGCAACACTGCCAGTGAAAATGTCCTTATCTGATCCCAGTGTGACATCCGTGAGGGCTTGCTGACAAAGGTGGGAATACGATTTAGAGGACAGGACGTATTCCAGTGGTCAATTTTAGGGCTGTTGCTGGCTGTGGGAGAAAGGAGGTATCCCCTGCAAAGGATATCTTGATATTGCCATTAAGATAAACAAATCAAGGCATAAGCTTTGCAACACATAACTGAGCTATGAAGTTGTTATTTGCAGTGGATAAATTAAAGAACTCATTGACTAATGTTGGCTTTACAATTATTTACTGCAGCCTTTTGAGTAACACAGGTCACTGGACATCCATTAATTAATTTTCTTCAAGCCCAATAGATGTTGCTGAATTAAAGCATGTCTATAAAAAAAAATAAATCCAATGCTGATTTAATTATTTTTAGTGATGGGCAATCTTCGATAGATTATTTCAACAGTTAATATGCAACAGATAACTAATGAGAGCATTATTTATGGTCTGAATTAGTTTAGCTTCATCTCCCAGCTACTGAATCTCATTATACCTTCAACAGCTGGATTTCACATTTATAAATTGTGAAGAAGGAGCCTTTAATCTTTCATCATTTAAATAGATCAAGGTTGTAGGATGATTGAGCAATCTATAACAAGTTTTGTAATTTTCATCTATAATTTTTTTGAATCTTTATTCATTTGGACACAGTATTCTAGTAGTTGTTTTACCAGCGACCTATGGGAAACTACTATGAAAATGTTATTTCTATTTTCTAGCCTGCTGTTTGCAAACAAACATTAGCAAAATGATCCCCAGATTTCTGTTTCCTGAACACTGTCATGGAGGTACATCCTATGTTCTTCGTGCCTGGGGTCATAGTCTTACTTCTGACTAGGGTATCTGTGCAGACATTCCCTATGTGATCAAGCTGTTGATCTCCCTCTAATTCACTGAGTGCCTGCTGGTGTGTCCAGCTGGCATCCATTGGACATATAAGTAGGTGTTAAGCCTCTTCACTTGAGCACAATTTTTAACTGAGATGTTGTAGCTGAGAAGTGACAGATTTCAAAATAATTCTTCAGCTGTAATTGGCTTTGTGAATTCTGCTAGTCTGTTCCTGAAAGACAGGACAGTGAATTTAAAACACTATTGGAGTACCTTTTGTCTAACACAATATGGAGGGTCTTACTTATCTACATGCAAATAAGCAGTAGAAGGTATGCATTTTTAGATAAAAGTCCCTATATTTGCACATATTTTTAAATAAAGTCATTAAACTGTACTTCTAAGTACTGTCAACACTTTTGGACAAGAAAACATGGCATAGCTAGTCTATTAAAAGGGAGACATTATGTTTAAAAAAGCTTGCTCTTGTAACATATAATTAATTGAAAACTGTGTTTTCAGGAAAGCAGCTCATAGACAGGCATTAGACTACTGAAGCTGAAGGAACCACAGAACCAAGTGTGATGTCATGTGCCAGACTCATATCAAAACAGCTGGGCTGTAATGATATATGTATAGCTGGGGAGGACAGAAAAATGGTGAGGCAGATTGCTGGTCCAAGTTTGGTATGGGTCTTGCCCAGGAGACTCCAGGCAGTAGGAATGCAGGGACATTCAGACAGAAGTGACAACTAAGTTTACAGTAAGAGTTTAAATAACGAGGTAGGTCATGAGGGTCTTCAGTTGATGAACACCAGGTTACCACCACTAGACTCTCATGGACAGTCAGCCATCTACAGTGCAGCAGCCATTCAACAGAAAGCACTCATCCTGGAATAAACCACTTTTTTGTCAGCTGTCGTTGAATGGTGAATACTCAACAGAAAGGACAGCTAACCTACTATGGCAAACATACCTTCATGTGCACCGTTGCACCGTCAGTAGCTGGTTGCCCAAGAAGAAGTTGGGAGTGAGCTTGTGTGTGCATGGGGAGGGCATTGACAATAATCAGTGTCATCAGGCTTGTCTAATAACTACTCCTATCATGTCTACTCCCTTCTTCCATTTTGCAATACCCTCAGGCCCAGTTCTCAAATCCCTCTTACCTCACTTCAGTGTTCACCTCCCCTCTCTCCCGCTACTGCAAAATAATGCATCCTCAACATCTTTTCCCTGCCACAACAGTCCTCCAGTCTGTACCTCTTCTCTTCCCTGTGCCTCATCTCCAAACCTCTGCTGCCAAACTACCAACCTTTTTATCCAAAGCCATATCTGTGCTCTTGGGTGTCCTTCTCCTAGCATCTCCATGCCACAGTCTTTTAATCCTTCCCCCTGTTATTCCTTTCCTATGTTTTGGCCTGCTCACCCTTGACAGGTCAGGTTGCATGCGACTGCTTCAAAAGAAGGAGAAAGAGTGGCTGAAAGACTGACTTGTCCGAGCAGGCTGTGACAGCTCAGTTAGTAGCATGTTTGCTTTCCTGCTGACAGGATAACAGCTTGAGATGGTCTGAAGGGAATCTTTTGCAACTAAATCCTAAACCTTCTACAATTACTGCTTAAAAGAGCTCCTCCTTCACATGAAGAATGAAATTTAAGCTAGACAACAAGTGAGTTCTTCCTTGTTTCTTATTTAGTGTTTCTCAACAGCTGAATAATGTTTCTCCAGGGGCTGACAACCCAAAAGGAACAAATGGCTTGATGCCTTACCTGCTTTTAGCCCAGACCTCTTGCCAGATGCGCAATAGAATGGCAAAAGAGATCAGAAGCTAATTCAGCAGAAATGTACTGAATTCGGGAAGAAATATGGAACTGAGCCCATACAAGTCCATAGCCATAAAAACATTTATGTGCCCAGTTTTATGAGCTGCTCTGCAATGGTATTGTTAAGCACCATCTGAGAACTGTGAAGGCTTTGCCACAGATGATTTACATCACACTTTCTACAACTCCCTGATGCAGAGGACAGAAAATATGCCTTGTAAAACCCAAGGACATTTTGGATTGGAGACTATTTAAAATACGAATATTTCCATGAATGAAGAGCGATGTCAATATTTGAGGAGAGTGTAGCTGAGAGGACAGAGGTAGTGAGCAGAGCCCAGATAATGTGGTAGAGTCATTGGACTGTCAGGCAAATGTTTAACATATAGTGTTGAATTTTATCTCTGTTCAGTACATTACAAGCCTCTGCAGAGGGAAAAAAAAAAAAAAAAAAAAGAGAGGAGACAAAACTGAATCTGGGGAAAAAAAAATAAAATGTATTTTGAGTATAATAAATCAGATATCAACTTTAAATATGTGAACAACTTTTATTGTGGGTTGCCTCATGGCATGGATTTGTGGTATTTAATGTTTCTGTTTCTAGTGGGGAAGAAACACCAGAAAGCATCAGAAAAACAAAAGGAAGAGTAGAAATTTCATTTTTGAGTTTGGAAGGAGTTTCTATGTATGGAACTTGTTTTTCCATATTAAACCTGATGGTAGAAAACAAGTGCAAAATTACTTTAAAACAGAGATTTCACACCCGTTTCAGTACTGCACTTTGATGCCTTATTACTCAGTCTTGCTTTCATATTGCTGTTAAAAGTTGAGATTATGTTCATTGATATGTCTTAGAGGAGCCTTGATTTTCAGTTTCTTTGTTGTGATTTACTAAATGTGCAAAATAAGATAATATTACAAAATATTTATTTCTGAAGGTTGAAGGTGTGCTTAGACGCTGTGAAAGTGTTTGCCAGTCACTTGTTTTTCTACCATAGGTTTTCCTAATGCCTCTCAGCTGTTTTGTTTACTGTATGTGTAGGCTCATAACAGTAAGTATATTCTAAATGGGAAATAGTATCAGTTCTTTACAACATTGCACCACTTTTGTCTCATGTATGTATGCATTTATCTATTGACATTATAGAGTTTTCCTTAAGCTAAGCTGTGGGCGCACACCTAGCCTGTGGAAAAACAAGTAGACCTGTGCTTGTGATTTCTCTCATTTGAATGCATGCTTCAGGCAACTTATCTATAAAATAAGACAAAGCACAGCTTGAATATATACTTTATTGGTTGGAGGAAAAAAGTCACAAATTTTCATAGGTTGGCTCTGCCTTTAGACAGTTGGTAAGCAGAGGAGAAAAAGAGAAAAGAAATCCTAGATGTCTTCAGAAAAGGTGTTGATGTCTAACTCAGTCTGATGAATCTTATCTCCCCAGTTTCCCGCTAGTCAATGCAGAGAAAGTGTCTTCTCTAGGGAATGTTTCTCAGCAGCTGAGCCCTGAGGATTCAAAACACATCAGGATCTTGGCCACCATCTTCTAGGACTGTACCTCTCCTGATAGCTTGGCTGTTGGACGCAGCATGTAAGAAGATACTGTCACATTCAGCCTAGGTCATCTTCACGCAAGGCAGCAAGCAATGCTGGTTGAAGGTCAAGGCTGCTTGCATCCCTGTAAAGGACAAGCAAGCTTTGGAAGAGATTTGGCTCCCTGGCAATTTCACAGTGAGCTGCACAAGATCTGAGGCAAGGCAGTACCAGTGAGGCTTTGAAGACAGGGCTAAGCATCTAAATGTGCCTGCCAAAGCCTGAGAGCCAGTCAGCAGAGGATACTGGGGGTCTTCCTGTCTGGGTTATCAACCCCATACATCCCTATATCCCTCAGAAGCAGCCCAAGAAAGATTGCTAACACAGAATAAATGTGATATTGGCAGGAAGGTACAACACAGATCACAAAACAGCAGGCACATCATTTTACGCTGGAAACATTCTGGAGAGTACTTTGGTGAACCAGGCCATTGCATGAGGAGTACAATAGTATTTTCAGAGAGGAGATCCCTCTGCATACACCCCCATCTCCCTGTAGTGAGTGCTGCCTACTCAGAGAAGAAAAATCATGGCAGATGTGATCTTCTGCTTTTCCTTCATGCATTTTCATGAGCTCTGAGACCCACATCAGACAAGGATTCACTATCATGAATCTGCTGTTCTATCAACCCATCCTCTTGAATAACCATCATTAGGTCTGAGGGTGCATTTCTGACCCTCAACTGCAGAATATTCTGCATTTTTTTTTTTGCTCTGCTCCCAACCAATGATCTGGTATTACATTAGGGGAAGAGATGTCACTTCACATGGGTGTTGTAGGGTACAGAGCAACCTCTGTGATAAGATGGAAACAACTTGGGAGATTCATGACAGCACAGGAGCAAAGCATCACAGCAAGGGTGAGGAAGAGAGAGAGGGGGAGGTCCCTCTCACCACCCTCTCTCAGGACTTTGGGATTTCAGCCCTTTTCTGGAACAGTTGTTTGATCATCTGCTGTACTTAGACCGTTTTAGAGACAGAATGAAGACAACTGTCTCTTGCATCCAGCAGTCCAACTAGCTGTGGACTCATGGTGGCAGTTCATGGTGACTGAGCATCTCCAGTAGCCCACCATGCTTGCTCAGACTGGCTGGGAGCATACCAGGACACATCAGCTGCAGAGCTAATGGAGTTGGCACTTCATCAACTGCCTTGAATTCTCCCTGTACTTGCCAAAGATGGCTTGAAGCAGCAGCTGGTTCTTAAAATACTCAGATCAGACAATTAGAGACAGGACAAAGCAGTAGCATAGCATTATACCCGATACAGGAGGCACACGTTATCTCATTCTCTCTCACTTTCTCCATCCACACTCCTTTTTGCCTTCAGACTAATCTGCAGACTGCTGCAGAGCTATACAGGTGACTCCGGCTCCCCCAGGCTCATGGGATCCACAGCCAATACGCCGTCCTGCATGGTGCTGTCCTGCAAGCACAGTCTGGTACAAGGTCTGCCTGGACCTGGCAGAGGATGAGCACAGCCTGAGCTCTACACACACAGCTGTTGTATAGAAGGGCATAACTCATGAGACTCGGTCAGGGCAACAGTGCGGTGACAAGATCAATAGCTACTTAGGTAGCTCACTTGTATGCTTTTAAATAACGACTGAGTTAATTAATTATTTTTGTTTGATCGAAATGGTGTGCTTTTTTTGTTTCCTTAGGAAATTCTGAGGCCCTTGCTGTCTCATTTTTGCCCCTCCTTGGCCTGGAGCAGTGTCAAGTCTCTCTTGTGAATTGTGGAGCAGAGTGTCCAGGATCCAGTGCATAGCTAGTACCAAAGGAGTATCTCTGTGGAGAAGGAGGCAATGGAAACAGATATCCACCATGGCTTCATCCTGCAGGGCTTCAACCTTGTGGATGTCAGGGCCCCAAGGAGACCTTAACCCACCAAACCGGGGCTTAGCCACATGGGAGACGCAGATAGGGCCACAGTGCACATGGATACCTTCATAGCACTTGACATTTGTGCCCTGCAGTGGAACAGGGTCCAATGTTGGCAGTGTGTGCCTAAATGGCCAGACAGCACAGTCTTCACCTGATCAGCCAGCTTTGTAATGTCGGGAGGTTTTCTCTTCCCATACCACCCATTCGTACACCCTGAGGCGTAGTATGGAAGCAAACTCAAAGCTGAAGCTTTGGGATTCAGGCTCCACTGGGAAGAAAGCAGCTCCAGTTAGCATTTGTTTTTCCACATTTCTGTTTACTTTCTTTAATTAAAATAGGAGATTGCTCAACGAAACTACTGCAGTGGCCCCAAATAAAGCAAATTAAATTCTTTCAGAAATTAAGATCTGCATAAAGCCAACAGTTCAACTCTTCTTACGTTCACAGACTGAACTCATCCATGGATGTCTCTCAGAACTCTTCCAAGGGCCCCTTTAATGAAGCAAAATGGGGGGTAGCACCCAGCTCGTGGAGGCTGTGTTCCTGAGGGATGGCAGGGGCTGGGGCCTCCAGGGAAGGTAAGGCCAGGCTGGGTCACTGGGTGCACTTTTGGTAACACAGTTCTTCCTCCAGCCTGTGGCTGCATTTGGCTTCACAGACTCTGAGCAGCCAGGGTCCTGCTGCAGGGCATTCGCACACCACTTCCAGAAGCTGTAGGGCCAAGGCCCTTTTAGCATTGCCCACCTGGGGCGGGAGATGGGGGGCACTGGGACAGATCAGTGAACACGTTTGGGGTTTCACCCTCACTGTTAATGTCCAAGTCCACACCTGGTTTGAGGCAGGTGTGAGGGATGTGGTTTTGCTTGGTGGCTGGCTGTGAGGCACAGCACCCAGTGAATGGCACAGGGCCTGTGGGGCCCCGATGGCCATGGGGACACACAGCCTTGTGACGTTCAAAAGCGTGACGCAGCATTACCTGGGAGAGGCTGGTTAAATTCCTGTACAGGAACTCCATCATTTCTTGCCGAAGTTCCTGGGTAGTCAATTTTACAACTTTATACAGTGTAAAAGCAGCCTGTAAGAAAGATAATAATGAATAAATATGAATAGTGGCCTTGCTATTGTTATCCACTAGTGGGTTAAATTGTTACCAACAATTATTTTGACTGCAAGAGGCATTTCTTGCTGTGTCTCACTCGCTAAAGATGAAGACATCATTTTCCTCGTGGTATTACGGCACCCCACAGCAGCAGCAGTAGATGCATTGAGGTGATGTCTTCTGGGCGGGAGCTGGGCCGCGGGTTTCTGTTTACAAAAACCTGACCCTTCTTTGTACAACTCTTCATGGGATTTGTCACTTTTGGGGAAATTCTCCTTGCCTTAAACTCGCATTGCAGAAACCGCGTGTGGCGGGACTTCAGGGCTGCGGGTCCCCTGCTGAGTGGGCCTGTGAGGGGGCTAGTGGCGCACCCGCCAGTCCTGGCACCCGCGAGCCGCGGCGGCTCGGACCCCAGTCACCTTTTGAAGGCCCGCCAGCTTCCACCGGTTTCCTTTTTATTAATATGTTTTACTTCGAAACTACACAAAGAGAACACCCGCCACCCTCCGCGGGGAGCGGCAGCCGGCACCCCTGCCGCGCCGCCTCGCGCCCACGCCGCTCGCGCTGCCTCGGGCGGGGTCGCCCGGGGCGGAGCCTGGCCCCGCCCCACCCCCACCCCCCGCGCGTTGCTCCTTTGCTGCCACCTGGCGCGACAGACGAAGCGGCGCGGGGCGGGGCCGGGCCGGGCGCGGGGCGGGGCCGGGCTCGGGGCGGGGCCGGGCTCGGGGCGGGGCCGGAGCGGGTGGTGCCGCGGGTGCGGGCGGCGGCCCCCGCGGGGGGCGGCGGGGCCGGTGGCAGCGCGCCGGGCCGGAGCGGGGCGGGCTGGGGGATCTGGGCTGGTTGGGTCGCGCTCGTTCCCCTCTCTCGACACCTGCCCCCAGCCGCCCGCGCGGTGCGGCGGTGCTGTTGGGGGGGTCCTCGGGGTCCTCGCATTAAAGCCCAGCGGTCCTAGCGCCACCGCGCGTTTTATGCACCGCCCGCCCGTCCGTGTGCAGGGGGCGGAGGGGGCTGGTGGTCCGAGGCGGCGGCCCCCGCCCCCCCCCCGCAAGTCTGAACACCTGGCCTGGCCTGTCACAATGAAACAGGCGGGGGCCGCGCCTCCCAGCAGGACAACCCCGTCGTTCCCTGCTCCAAAGTGAGGACAACGCCGAACGGCGTAGCGGGGACGTGCTCCCCAGCGGCATAGCGCGCCCCGCCACCGCGCTTGGCAGCGCTGCGGGCTGGCCCGCCGGTGCCTGAGGCAGCGCCGCGCCCCGCGGTGTTTGCAGCCGCTGCGCCCTCCGCCCCGCCCCGCCGGTGCCGCCCGCCCCCTCCCCAGCGCTTCCCCGGCGCGGCCCCTGCGCCCCCCCCGGGGCCCGGCCCCCGCCGCCCCTGCGCCCCCGGGGCAGAGCCGCCGCCCGGTGCGGGGAGGGATACGTGCCGGCGCTTGTCTGGGAAGCGGCCAGCCGTGCCCTGGGATAAGGCCAGGACTTGCTCAGAAGGCAGGTGCCAGGCGCATGGATAGTCAGGACAAGCCCGTGGAAGAGGGACGCCGCTCCTCCCCGGCGGAATGACTCCCCGGAGCGAACGGTGGCAGTGGCACCGTCTCTTTGCATCACTTCAACACTTTTCAAGCACATTACTATTAACAGATCTGTTCTCCCGTTTAAACTTAACTCAATGCTAGAAATCATTCAGGAACAGGAGATCCAGTGGGAGCTTGCTTTGCAAACAGATATGGGAACGCCACCAGAGAAGAGGCAGCGGGCCGAGGGCTGCTGTGGGACATGTGTGACAGGAATCTGCAGCATTTGATTTCCTCTACTGTTTCAATTAAACAAGCTTTTTAAGCAAACAGTTATTTAAGCATCTTTAGCGTTTATTTGTTGGTAGAACTGAAACGAGATCTAAAGCTCCTAAGGAGTCCCTAAGACCTTGCCATTTATCCGGCATGCCTGGCTGCAGCCCGCACACACAAGGAGCGCCTGGCGTTCCCCTTGGTTTGCTGTGATAAGTACAGCGGCCCCAGCTCTCGTTTGTGCTAACGCTGTACTAGTGTCAAGGGGTCGTAAAGTGAATTCTGTTTCTTATCAGGGTTTAAAGCGCAGAAAATAGCAAAGCCGTCATAGACGGGCACATGGGCACTGTCTCCCTGTTTTCTGAAGAAAAACGTAAAATGGAGCAGAAGAAAAAGGTGGATTTGCTGAATTCTGATCATTGCACTGGAAACAAGCACAATGCTGTATTTACTCAGAGCGTTTAAGGACAGATGATATCATTAGACCATATAATCTAACCTCCTGCACATCACAAGCCATTAACATTCACACGGTCATTCCTTTATCAGGCTTCATCACTTGAGTTTGACTAATGCTTATTTTCAGAAAGCCAGTTATTGTGCTTTTGAAGGCCAAAAGAAATGAAGAATTTGCTGCTTTTATTTGCAGCTTGTTGCAGTGACTAATCTCAGTCTTGAAACGCGTGCCTTTTCTGCAGTTTGAAGCAGTCTGGCTTCCCTTTTTGTGTTGCTCGTTACACTTCTCCTTGCTAGATTAAGAAGCCTATTAATCCCCACTATTTCCTCCCTAGGAAAATACTGATGTATTGGAATAGATGACATGCCAGTTTTTTGTCTGGGGCAGAGTGGATTGGGTGGGGATATTTTTATAAATGAAACAGATCATTTTTATGCTGATCTGTGAGGCATTTTCTGAAGTTTAATATAACTTGTGTGACTCTCTGAATTTGCCGGTGTCTTTTAAAGACCATACATGGACTAGAAATTGTTCATCAAAAATATCAAGGAAGTTTTTCTTAAGCATAATTATAGCTGCACTTACTTTCTTAGCTGTTAGCTGTTTTACGTGTAAATACTTGTTTAAAGTTGGGGGTTTTTATCATTCTTTTAATTCCATTGCAATTTTCTGATTCATTGGTGCTGAGATGATTTGCAAGACTGGACTATTTTAGGGAGAAATTAGTATTGGATTGGACAATTAATTGTGGATTTTTTAAAATTATTTTTGGTTTCTCTCCCCTCGCCCCCCCCCCCCCCCCCCCCCCTTTCTGGTGCAGACAGTATTTATCCATAGAAAGCAGTAGTAATGTTAATAGCAATGGAGCTACATTAATCCATCATGGTACAAGAGAAGCCTACTTCTGGAAGGAAACTGCCATCAAGATTTTATGGAACACCTACAGATGGTGAGAGAAATATCCTTTATCCTCTCTACTCTCAACTAGGATGTCCACTAGTACCCTGGCTACTCCACTGTGACTGTCTCTGACTAGCTGTACTCTGCCAGTCAGCACCAGATTCCAATACATGATCCTTTATTAGTGCTTTGAAAATCCACTTGTTGTCCGTTAAAGTAAATCTTGAACTGCCCTGTGTCTTTTCTCTAGGTGGATGAACACAACAGATAGCTAATGTTTCAAGAACAGGAACAGCAGATTTTTCCAACCCCAAATATATTAAATGATGTTACTTTCCTCATTAAATTTACTCAGCATAGACTGAAACCAGCCAGGAGCAAAGCTGCCTTCAGTGATTTTTCTGCTTGGCCATTGCCTGTGCTGGTGGGCTGGAGCAGGGAAGAGGGGCAGTTGCAGCCTTGGAGAAGAAGATATTTTTTCATGTCAGTTTTCATGTTCTGGCAGTTCATCCTGATTGTTACTACAATTTTTCATTCTCAATCTGTACTTTTTTCTTCCAGTATGAAGCTAATAGGGTTTTCCCCACCCAGTATTCAGAAATGTGTCCCACATGCTTACGCCACAAATCCTCTTGCAGTCCTTGCAAATAAATCACAATTTGTTCTCAGTAGCAAAACCTGAGTAACCATGTACTTTTGTAAGATGTGGTGTACCTGTCTTGACTTATATTCAAAGAATATACTGCTTACCCTCCCTGGTATACTAGGACTGATTATGCATTATTGAAATTAAATTACAGCTGCAATATTTTGTTGTGGATTTGATCTTCTTTTTTTTTAAAGCATTATCAAGATCTATATATTAGCTACAACTCTGAGTAGGGTGTTTTTTGTGATTTGAATGAAAACTAACAAATAAAATGAGAAAAATGTATTCTACAATTCAGCCTTATTGATGCTATTATTTATTCATTCACACCTCTCTGCTTGTCTTGTACCTTGTAACATAACTCCTGGCCATTAATTAAAATTCTTGAAGTTCCTTTGTGTTCAGATAGGAATCTTGTTTAATTGTGTTATGTATTTTCCCCCCTCTCTGTATTATAAATCCCTGTGGTTACTTGTAGCTGGGGATTTTAGGTTGTCATACATAGTTTGGCAAATATTTCTTTGCACCATGCTTGTGCTGTTCAAAGAACTTTGCTTTAACTGCAATCCCCAAAACTCTGAAAAAGAGTGAATTCAACACTATTGAAGAAAATTCTTGAATTTGGTGCTTTCTTTTGCACTAATTCCTGATACATTGTTTTGATGCCTTTTTTGCAAGCTCTGCCTATAGGAAAAAATAGATTCATTTATTGCAGCAGCATACACTGATGGTCCAGATGTACCAACACAGTTCCACATGCAGTTTCCTTCTCCCCTCATTTTATAGGAGTCATAGCTCCCGTTGCACCTGCCCTGCAGCTGCAGTTGCTTCCAGTCATGGTGTGTAATGTATCTTGTTGTTAGGCAATGAATGCTCAAACCTCAGAGGTTATGAAGACCTGAATTTTCTCCTCTGCACCACTGCAACACATGCTGACAACATCTGGAACAAAACCCCTGAGCCAAAATACTCCTGGCTGCGAAGAAGTAGGCACCAAAAAGACTTCCAATGACTCCACAGTCCAATCACACTTTGCCTTTGAGAAAGCATCTCCACCCTAGCCTACGCAGACACGCTTCAGAGCCTGTTATTCCCAAATATATCTGTTTGCTGTGATGGAGAGCTCTGATTCCAGAAAGGGAAATGTGCTACTGCGAAATGAAATCTGTGCAGGAGTTTGCTATCACTTTCAGGAAAAATGTGCTCAGATACAGCAATGGGTGGCAGTATAAACTTCTGAAATGCTGAGAGCTGTGTTCAGAAGCCTGTTTGACTCGGCAGCTGTACGCTGCCACGTGCCGAGCAGCCCAGCTGCTTGCCAGGGCACAACGTGAGGTTGCCACAATTCCACTGTGCACCGCCTGCCTCTGGAAAGACACGCGGCAGGCCAGGCTGGGAAGGAGGTGTGATGTATTCCTGCCATTCCTCATGCTTTCCAGACTAGTAAAACAGGACTGCTGAATGCTTCTTCCCTCCTGTTTGACATAATCAAAAAGAACTGAAGAATTTAGTGCCTCCCTGGACTGTCCCACCACACAGATTTCAAAGGCATCCTTTAATCCGTTTCCATTGTGACCAAGAAGAGTGGGAGAACCACATTTATACTGGCTTATTAATACTGGTTATATGGGTTCATTTAGCTAAATGTAAGAGACAGTAAGGTTCCTTCCAGAACAAGGTAAAATGAAGCAGGAAGGGTCAAATGAGCTTTGCTTTTAACCAGAGCTGCACAGGCAGGGAACTCCAGGACCATGGCAGCGTGTTTGTGTAGAGCAAAAGGAAATAGTAGTTTGAGATAATCTTTTTTTTTTTGGGGGGGGTGGGGGGTGGGGGCAGATTAGCAGAGAGAGCACAGTGGTGTGGTGGGGGGTGAAATGGCTGTCAGCCCCTCTTGTGTTTCCTGAAATCTAGATATCGCTCAGGAAGTGCAAGTTAATGCAAGGAGAATTACAGCAAGTTAGATCCTATTTTGATTATAATCATGCTTCATTTTTAGCTACTGGAAATAAACTTGTGACTGAAGAGCAGCAATTGTTCCCTCCTATCCATCTCTGACAGCTCCCACCCACTTTCCCAGGAACGATTTTCCCCGTATGTTTTACCTTGTGAACTACACCCTTTTGTGAGTTGACTCAGAAGTATCACTCGCCTCGTCCCTGAACTCACCTAACCTTTGGTGAAAATACAACAGCAGCTTCACCGGACGCCTTTCATCTTTCTTCAATAAAGTCAATCATCCCAACGTAGCATCTGACATTAGATCAACACAGAAGATATTTACAGCTATTTCATTTGTGACAATAAAGACAAATACTAAGTAGCTCATGGTCCAGCTATTCTGTCTGCTTTCCAGAAGAAAAGTTTGATCCCAGAAAGATGCCAAGGAAGGGTCACAATCTGTTAGGTTTCACAAGGTAAATGCCATCCAAGTGAAACACATGACAGATGGTAAATGTGCCCCGGAGGCTTCCTGCAACAAGTCTTTCAAGTGGCCATGAAGTGCTGCTGCCTGCTCTTCAGGTTCTCCTCTGCACAAACCCCATCCTTTCGCTGCATCTCTGCCGCCTCCTCCCAAACAGTTAATTCAGAGGAGAACTTTGTAACCCCTGACTTACAACAGTGTTTTGATTACATTGACTTTGCTTTGATATTTGGAGACAAGCAAGCTAGGAAATGCCGCACACAGGGAACCTCCCCTTCACATGTGCTGTTACAGCTGGTACATGCATGGCCTGAAATGGCCCTTCTGACTGCAGGAGTAGAGATTCACATTTGTCTGCAGGCATTAGGCTTTTTTCTTCTTGGGTTGCTACATTCAGAATGTAAAATCTGATGGGAGTGTTACAGCTTCTTACTAATCATTACAAATGAGGGTGCTCGGGTAACTTTTGTTTATTCCACATCACATTAAATAAATTAATTGATAAAATGCATTTTGGAAAGATTATCTTGGGAGAATGGAGTGAATCTGGGTGGAGGAATGAAAGACATTGAAGTTGTTAGGTAGCAGGTTGTCTCAAAACAATACAAGTACCTGTTCTAATTCAGGCTGGAAGGTGTCACACTGCATGAATTAGTTCATCTGGGGCACAGACTGTTTGCCTTCCGGCGCAACATGCATGTGTGTATTTGAGTAGGGATCTGGCTGTGGAAACAGATATGTAGCATGAATTAACCCAAAAATGATTTTTCACCCTGAAACAGAATCATGGTTAAAATTGTGTTTCAAATCAGCTAAAGTAATCATATATCCCTAATAAGCAAAGAATAAAGAATACAGCATTTATGTTTGTTTCGGTCTATAGGTTTTCCCTTTCCTCAGCCCTGTTCTCACCCTTCTTTTCAGCTTCCTCTTTCCGTGACTTAGACAAGCAAATGGTTTTATCCCAAGATTCAGACATGCACAAACAAAACCAAATACAAATTTTTGCTATTTAAAAAAAGTAAATGTATATAAAATTTAAAGTTGATCCTCTTTTATTTCTGTATGGATAAATATATACATACATATTGTATATATACATATATATATGTATATATATACATACACACATACAAAGCCACACAAACTCATACAAATGTATAAATATAAACATTCATAAAATTCTAAATACCAGCTTTTTTTCTAAGATGTGGCAATGCTTCATAAATTTATAAATATTTTACAAAATTTATTTTGACATATTAAAACCCCCAAGCATAACGTTCATCTGTTTCCCTTACTGTTCACTCATGATTTATTTCCTATCTGGCAAAACTGATTTATCACCTCTATTATGATTGGGTTTATGTCACTTTTTAATGCTTAGAATTCTTGATTTTTTTACCAAAGCTAATTTCCTTTTAAAATTTGTTTGAAGCAGTCTATTATCATATACTTCGCAAGGATCTGCATTTAAATTGATTTGTCATTATTTTCCATTCCATTGACCTAAGCCCTGTCCTCCTCAAATATTTCAGCGCCAAGCTCTGCAATGACTGTGATGGCGTTCGGTTGCAAGGAGGCAAACCACATAGTGCAGGGGTTCTCAAACTACGGCCCGTGGGCTGGATACGCCCCCCCAGGATCCTCAATCCGGCCCCCGGTATTTACAGACCCCCCCGCCGGGGTTGGGGGGGAACCAAGCAGCCGCAGATGACTGCCTGCCGCTTCATCCGCGCGCCGGCCCCTGGTTAAAAAGTTTGAGGACCCCTGATGTAGGGCAACCGTGGGTGCACAGGCATCTTCTGAGAAGCAAGCCCCTCTGTGTTTTTACATATTGCCTCAATACTCACACCTGTGCAGGTGAGTTGGTATGGGTCATGAAGAATACAAAACCCACATAACAGCCACAAGGACTTTCTAGGAGGCGTTGGCTGAGCACATTAATTATTTCTACACCTGGTCAGGTTCTGAGCTTCCATTCAGTGGTAAAGGCTGAGGTGACGTTATTCCTCATGTGGAGCAGAAACTTTCTTTTGATTTTTCCCTTAACTGCAGCATCTCAAGCAGCCGAGTGCCTGCTAATAAAGAAAAGGGATATGGACCTCACACTGAGGAAAGGACATTGCTGACTCGGGCACTATCACCAATTTTCTGCAATTCCTTTATTTATTATTAAGGTCTTTTGTTCAAGAAGGGCCCTTCATTCCTTTGTGATCTGACAGACCCATAATACACAGGAGAAGAAGCCTGGAGCCTGCCATGACCCTGAGCTCTCAACTTGAGTGCTGAGGCCAGCTGAGGTACCTGTGAGCAGGGCGATGCTGAGGGACCAGCTATGGCTGTGGTCCAGGCTTGCCTCTCACGTCCACCTGCCTGGCCACCCGCTCCTTCTGGGGAGAGCTGGGTATGGTTCTCTGTGCAGCACCTGCAGGTGAGTACCTCTGTTACACTTGCAAATGGCCAGTGGCTTACAAATAGGACCTTGTGTCAAGTGAGAGGAGTGGACGGGTGATCTGGGCACATCCCTTTCACCTTTCAGAGCACGTATGCAGCCTGGACACAGGGCTCCTGTGGCTTTCCAGAGGATCCTGACCTGGGAACACATCTGCAAGGTAGGTTGCGCAGGGCAGGCTTGCTACCTTGTATTATTGACTCTTTGAGCTAAATAATTTTTTTCCAGGATTAACTACCCTTATCCAAACGAAAAAAACAAAGCTAGACTTTTATGCTAATTATAATAACAACCTCCTTCCAGGGAATGGGGAAACAATCACATTAACAGTTCATAACAGCTTCTTTCTGTTGAAAACAAGTCACTCTTTTCCTGATCCATTTTTTTGAGCTCTGTTCACTTAGGTCATGCTTTCTAAATCTCTTACAATCCTTGTTACTGTCTTCTGAATTTTCTCCACATGCTTCTCAATTCCTCCAAAAAGAGGATTTAATACTCTAACTAAAACTTTACTACTACTGGACATACTGGACATATTGAAGTAAGAACCTCTCTGCAGCATACCGGAGATGTCCCTACATTCCCAGAATCTGGCTTGCCACTTGGTCAGTGGCATGACTGAAGGCTCAGTCATTCAGTGTCACTTTTAGATATTTTGAAATGCTTCTGCCTGTCTCACTTGTTATCATTTTGTGTTTGAGCATTTACCTGAGATTCAGAGGCTAATTTCTGCCATCTCAGACAGGACTTGGGTGGACACGTCTCAGTTGAAGACAGCAAGATTCGGAGAGTCTGGATCCCACCCTTGCCCAAACGTGACAGTCTGGTTCCTAAAGACAGGCAGCCAAGCACACAAAAAGCAGCCTGCCCTCTGCCCCAGCCCTGCTGTGGTTCAGACCTAGGGCACAGATGTGCACGATCTCCACCCAAGTCCTGAAAGGGGCCCAGCCTGCTACAAGTCCTTAGACAGTTGACATGCAGCAGAATGCAGTGGCCATGCAGATTGTCACTGAGCAGCCTGGATGGAGGAAGACAAGCCCTGGATACCCAAGTTTGATTTTTATGGATCTGAAGATTTCTTCTTTCCATGGGTAATTTGTTTTAGCTTGGCTTGCAATGTCAAGTCCAATAATGTGTGTGCGCCACAATTTAAGATTGTGTACGCATGGATGATTACGCAACGATTTGTTAAGCCACACTAATTTAATGGTATGCTAATATATTCACTATTAGATTTCCCCTTTCCACAAGAGCACGTGATTTAGCTGGTGTTGATTTAGCATTGGGTTGACTCTCATTTAGGTTGTGATCTACCACAGCCTGCATCTTCTTTGCTCTACTTTTTCTCAGTTATTCTGTCACATCTGAGCTTGATCCCATCTTTCAGCAGCGCATTTTGTCATTATTCTTCACTGAATTACATCACATTGGATTTAGAAAGTGTGTCTAGTTTTTTGGGATCACTGCGAATTGTGATCATATCCTGTATAGAACTGCTGTCACGTCCATATGCTATGAATAATGAATGTTATATTTTTCAAGAAATCATCAAAGCTGTCAAGGAAATTACTGACTAGTACTAGTACAGGTTATATTTTCCTAAGATTCTCCCTTTCTCTCCCACTTCAAAAGGCCTTCAGATTTCACAATGGGTCAAAGAGGTAAGTGTATTTAAAATAATATTTTCAGCTGCATTGGAATTAATTTTACAACAACTTTATTTGGACAATATTTTCCTAGTTTTATATAGAAGTCTTACACTGGAACGGTATCAAAAGCCCTAATGAAGTGAAGATCTATCACAGCCCACTGTTTTTACCTAATCCATTAGGCCATTCATCCTGTCAAAGAAGAAAATTGAATTGGTTGACATGAGAGGATGTTGGCAAATCAGTGTTGCCTAGTTTTTATCACCATATTATTCTCTAGCTGCTTATACGTTGATTGTTTAAAAATTCACAGCAGAGTCTATCCAGGGATTGTGTTAGGGCTGCAATAGGTTATGTAAGGCACTTGTCTGCATTTCAGAATTTTCACACTTCAGCTGTGCTGCCACAGTTAAAACAATAACAGCCTTCCACAAACCCACTGCCAGTGTCAGTGCAGTTCAGCTGGGATAAATATGCTAATTCCAGAACTCTGCACCTGATTATTTGGTTCAGCAATTGAAATAAAATATGCCACATCTACGCTGCAGCTTTACTGACCTTACTAGTTCATCAGCAGCGACTGTCCTCATTTATATGGGTATTCCTATGATACTAAGGCTGACACGCAACCATCTGTACAACTCGTTAGTCCTGAGATCCTTCCCAGACTGCAGGAAGGACCATCCTATTTTAGCAAACTCATGAAGGCTAAGACAAGCTAAATGGTTATTGGAATTTCACCTAGAAATGATCAAGAACTTTCTGAGTTGTAAAGTGTCAGTACATAACTGCTGTGAGTGAGGCTTTAGCTCGTAATGTCTGCTGTTAGGAGACAGACAAAAAGAAGCACTAAGCTACTATAATGACCTCTCTAAATTTCATTTTCATCAGAACTGCTGACCGATAGCTGGAAAATTTTGAGCCTTGCATCACGAGTATTAAAGATGGAAATTCCTTTACACAAATAACGAGCCAGCAGGGTACCGAATCTTTAATTTTATTGGTCTTACTGGCAAGATCTTTCACAGCTTCTTTGTATGCCACCTATCCACGGTGTACCTAGCATCATTCATTAATTATAGAGATGTCAACTTCCACTGCCAGTTGACTCATGATGCCAAAATTAATCATCTCTGTGCTAAATTTTCAAACAAACGTCTTTCTTGGACTCCCTCCCTTCTTGGAAAGAGATCCATGAGGGCATCTTCCAAACCACTTCATTATCCTCTCTTTTTCTGATGGCTATGAAACAATTGACAACTGATGGGCTGCGGAGATGGTGCACTGCTCTTAATTTTAATTAATAGCTTCTCACTTTTCCCCTTGGTTTCTCTCCTGTATCTTCCTATCTGACGTTTCTCACCTAATGGTTGGGTTGTAAACTCTTTGTGTTAAAGGAAATATTTTCATTTTGTAAATGTACAATGTTTTCTTGGTCCATAGCTAGGGCTCCTAGGTGTTACAATAGTATATACAATAAATGAGCAATAAAAATCCAATGATTCAAGCAACTAAGCACTTTCCTATGCCAGATAAATTCATGTTTGTCATAGTATTTCTGGTACCTTCTTTGTTTAGACTCAGAGGCTCCACACATCTTTGTTTCACGTCTACCATGGCTTTTGTCTTATCAAGAAGTGTGGCCAATGCAAAGTATTGATCAAATTTTCTGCTGGCATGCTAAAGCCATTCCCAGAAGGAGAACTGTCTGCCCTGGAAGGAGCTGAAAAACATAAAGTGGGCTAAAAGGGTTTTTTTTTGATACTCTGTTGCAAACAGCAAAAAACAAACACAGAGACACTTCAGGATTCACCTTTCCAAAACAAATTCTTTCAGTTACTTTTGCCCAGTAATGACTGTTTACAAATAATTCAGTTTTGGATGTTTTACACACAAAAGAGGCTATTATTCTTTCTGTTAATGACACACAATGGTCTGATTCAAAATCGGTGCATGATACTCTATACCTATAGTATTAATGACTACAAATCAAAACATACTGATAGCATTGCATAGCTTATTCCATTATTTGCCAAGTTCCTTCAGATTTTCAACATATCTTCCTTTGAATTCAGATAAAATCCTATCAAAATTATTTTACTGAAAATTAATTTCCTGACACTCAAAAGGCTACATGTCTAAAGTAATAGAGTGGTCTACAAATTGTCTGATTGGAAATGGCATATTTGAACTAATGCAAAATTTAAAATGTAATAAAGAGTGTACTCTATTTTTCTCAAAAAATTTAATTGCAGAATTATTTACAGGAGATGAACATAAACAATACATAAACCAATTGAAAGAGGCAGCTTCATAAAAGAGCCATGGGGCAAAATAGTGAAGCACATTTTCTTACAATCAGCTGGAGGTGAGTAGAGAACCATGAAAAAAGAATAACTCAATAATAAAGCAATTCTCAAATATGTCTCCAAAGTAACAAATAACATTCTGGTAAAGAAGATATTACTGAGAAGCGAGAAATTATTGTAGCAATGAAACAACATACTGTACATTCAATTTAGGTATCCTGCATGCTACTAAATAGAATTTATCAAAAGAACCATAAAAGCATGAGAAAGAGAATTACATAAAATAGTTTAATTCTAGTGAAGTGTAGCTTTATACAGATGGTCAATATTTGGCACTCAGTTCATCCTCATTGTTGATATGATTTCTTATGTATATATATATTTATATATATTTATATATACTTTTAATGATAACTAAACAGCTAGTTTCCTGGTTCTAACATTCCTTGAAATTCTATAGGAGGCATTTAATTTAGTCCTTAGGCCACACTTGATTATTTTGGCATGTCACATGGTAAATGAAAGTATGAGTTTTGTCTCTGTACAGAAAATCCTGCAGAGTCATAGTGGCTTTTCTTCAGGAAAGAACAGGTCTAGAGCAGTATAAGTCAGGCTACTTGAAAGGGAGATTTTCTTAATTCATGAAATTAATATATAAATTGAAATAAAGAATACATACATGCTGAGCCCTTTTCAGATGAGATGGCCATACTATTAGACCTCCAAAGGGTAAATCAAAGCATGGATATGAGCATGTGGATTCCACGGGGAGTTATAAACAAAGCTCGTATTTCTTTGTAAGGACTATTGTCAGACTCGAACCTACTGCCAAGCCCTCTGCTTGATGGTGACCTACTGAAAGGAAGAACTATATTCTGCAAGGTAATTACACACTCGCGAACTTGAACAATGATTCCTGCCTACCTCAGCAGGGCCTGCGGAGTCAGATACTGAAGTATACCGATCCAACTCTGGCATTTCTTTCTGATTTCAGTTTCTTAGCATTGATTCTAACACAACTGAGAGCAGAACTTAACCCAAAGCTCCATAATAATTCATCTCACAAAGAAGAAACTTGTATGACGGTTCAGCTTTAGGAATGGGAAATGCCGTGTTGAATGAAAGAAGAGTAAGAGAAGGAGAAGAGAAATCCCCGCTAATGGACTGTGTTGGTGAATAATGACCACAGCTTCAAATAAACCTCCCTCTCTCTTAAACTCAGGTGAAAATATTCATGGTTTTGTACTACAGAAGTAAAAAATCCTGTCCAACAAAACGAATTTAGAAAAATAACAATTTGGCCCTAATAAAATAGAGGATTAAATTGCCAGCTGATGAAAACTGTTCTGTGTTTGCTCAGTTAAAGAGCAAGCCGTTAGACATACTGATTTACATTATCTGCAATCTGACTTCAAAGGCCCAGTTCTGCTTCAGCAATGAAGGGTAATGGGAGAAACACCCAGGTGTGGACAGGTGGGACTGCGAACATGCAGTCTTCTTCTGTGATCATCATTTATTAAATGCGATACGCATTTAATGAGAAAGGATCTGGAATATCGTTTTTAGATATAACGAGTGCCATGGCCTCTTGCAGCTATTAGAATTTTATTTTGTTAAGAGGAGCTGAATCAGCCTAAACATGCTGGCCAAATTCTCTTTTGGGCAAGTTTCCATTTCAATTTTGGTTTTAGACGTGCTGTCCTGAACAGCCTATTATGTAGTTAAACAGCTGCAGCATTACACCATAGAGGTAGCTGCATTTCAGAGATAAATTAAGCAGTTTCTGTGTATACAGAGTGCTTAATTCCTGCCAGGAGTCAGTGTATGCATATGACTGTGCCATAAAAAACAGCTGTTCCCAAAAGATGGTCCCTGGAGATGAACACGGTGAATAGCTGCAGATGGGCCGTGAGGCCGCACGAGGCAGTGACCCTGCCACAGCTGTCGGCACTGAGGCTGAGCTGCAAGAAAGTGGCACGGTCTCCAGGAATGAGTGCTGACTGTGGTTCTCGGGTACAACTGTCTGGGACCATGACACTGAAAAATTGTTGCAGATATATATGTACGTATATATGTATCCTCTTCCTGTTATCTGCAGTATGAGATGGCTGTCTCTATTCTGCCGATCCTGCCAGTGCAGAGAGGCGTCCCCATCGCTCTGCCACACAAAGAACCCTTAAGGTTGGAGTCTTGGTAAAGAGCAGCTGCCCACACCAAAGCATATGCCTTATGCCTAAGTCCTGTGCCCCACGTTACGCCTCGTGTCAGCTCGGCTGGAGGGCAGCCCTGAGGAGAGAACAGGGCGCTCGAAGGCTGCTCTTGCAGCACGTGCCCCAGATGGCTCTCTTCCACTAGGAGAGCCGGCGGGGGAATGCACTTGTGCAGGAGAGACTTGTGAAGATCCCCGACCAAGGGGACTCAGCTGCAGGTGCCATCAGCCCCTGCGCCTGGCACTGGCCAGGGCTCTCCTGCAGCCCCTCTCAGGGGAGCTCCTCCACCGTGGGGACCTTCACTGCCATCGTCACGAACAGAAAAAGCAGAGATTGTTCTGGAAACTTAATTTGATGCTCTTCATTCCCTGCCTACACTCTGGAAGGATGGTATGAGCATTGCCCTGGCCTCTGCTTGGCACAGGTTGTCCTCTTGGTTCAGCAAGTCTTTGCTTCTCCTTTGGCACAGGCTTGTACTGTAAGGGTCCTCCCAGGTGCTGGGAGGGTGGTGTGGAAAGAAACTCCCCGGCAGGGTGGGGACAGGCAGGAGACCCCCAGTGTCCCGCCGATCTGGCTCACCAGGCGGCCATGGGCAGGGTAACCTGCCCCAGCTGCAGCCCAGCCTGGAGTTTGTGAGTCGGCTAATAAAGTGCTTGGAGATCCTTCTGGATGAAAGGCACTGTATGAATGTGTCAACCTGTTATACGCCAGGAAGCACCTCTCTAGACATTAAAGGGTTTGCTGATATTCTTCACCTCAAATGCAGTTTGCAGGTGGTATCACTGCACTGTAAGATGCTCTGGGAACAGCAGCAGGAAGAACGCTGCTTCACGTTTCATTTAAGCTCTCTGTCTAGTACTGAGGCTCCTGCTACGCAGGATTTTACAGCTCATCCATGCACACAGCTTGACACCTGGAGCTGCACACCAGCTTTAGACTTCAAATTAACATGCACAATGCGGCACTCCATGGGTCAGCCTCGCGTGTGCCCCCTGGCACGGGCACCAACGCTGGAATGCCGAGGAAGGCATCAAACCCACGAGCAGGCAGGGCAGGCTCAAGGCCCTGAACGCAAAGGGCTGAGATGGGCTGATCTGGAGGCTCGCCGCCCTGGGCGCAGGGGGGCTGGGGGAGGACCGGGCATGGAGCGGCGGTGCTGCCCGAGGGTGCCACGGGGCCAGGAGCCTCCAGGGCACGGCTCCAGCAGGGCACGAGCAATCTGCGGGCCATGTACAGCACATCGTCACGTAGTGGCTTTTTCTTTTCCTTGCAAAACCACCCAACGACCAAACGTTCCCTCACTTCATACTAGATGCAGTGCTGAAGGAGATGAAAGTAGAGTACTAATTTACTGATACGGCAGGACATGGGCTTAGTTTAAAACAAATAATTTCCATTATATGAAATGTATTTTACATATATATATGAAATCCACACACTTTCTTATGCACGCTTTAATTCCTTCCTGGTTGATCTCAAATCTAACATAGTGACAAGGTTTAAGCATGAATTAAAATGTCATTTTTTGGTATTAAATTTTACATCATTATTAGTCTTTGCACACTGTCAAAGGCCATTCTAATCAGGTCAACATGAAATAATAAAACACTTCATAATGTACTTCACCAATTTACAAAGAATTTCAAGTCTAAAAAAATATACAAAGCAAAAATAAGTACGGTGAATATTCACAATTTTACCAGTCAGGTCTTTATTTAAATTTTCAGAATCTGTTTATTATACTTGTGTTTTACAGGCAATGAAGAAATGAAGAGACACTTCCTATAATTTTCATCTGTTAAAATAAATATTAGTCCAATTAGTATTTAATTAAAGACTAAACTATTTTGCTATATCCAGCTGTTCTGTGTGGGTTTACCTCATGAAGTCTCTAAGTAGAAAGCATTCCACTTTCTATCTTTATGTTTATTTATGTTCCTCCTATGTTGGTTTTGTAACTGAATTTTATTTTTGTGATGTGGGGTCAGATTACAATTGATCTGTTTATACATTTATTAAGATACCACATGCTGTGTTTCCCATGTCAGGGAGTGAGGCAATTTTACTTTGATTTATTTGCAACACAAGTATGATAAGCATAACGTTATTTTTCAAAACTAACCAGATTTACAATATGTAAATAGAAATGGCTTATTTGCCTTCAATGATAGAATGTTACCTGTACAGTAATTTAATAAATATTGCACTTTGAATGTAACATGCACAGATAACATATTATCAGGTTCTTCAGTAGGCATCTAGTTTACTTTTGAGTCTTTTTTTTTTTTTTTGAACAAAAGTGGAACAAACACAAATCATCCAAAAGCTTATATTGAACATTTTTTTGTAATGGCGTGGGAAATGTAAAATACAGGGTTGGTGTCATTCATGCAGGCTTATTTTTGCCTGAGAACATCCAATAAAATTTTAAAATATCAAAAAACTTATCAAAATATGATTCTAAAATTAAAGGCTTCTATGAACTGCTCCAGGTCAGCTTTATTAGGTCAGCTGGGATCTAAGCTTACCAGTAACCTGTTGTTTTTAAATTTGTCTTTATAAAGTCTGATAACTGGCAGGATCAAATACAACTTGTCATAATCGCAAGACCTGTTGCTGCAGGTGGGGGTTTTCAAGCGAGTAAGTCAAGTGTGATTTCTCCTTGAAGTGTACAGGAAAATTAGATAAAATGTATCAGCTGCCATATATATTTGTATAGGTGCGTGTCTCTATTTTAAAACTAGGAAAGACACTGGCTTTAGTCGTGTGTGGACATTTCTAATCAGCAGCTCCATTTTAAATAAGACATCACTCTTCAAGACTAAAGATGCCAATGTCTGCAGGTACCTTTTTATTTAAAAAACAACAAATATAGGAAGTAGCATCAATACTGTACACTACCTAGCATTCAGTTCTTTCCTTAATAGAAAATGCCTTGAAAACACAGGGGATGGGAAATATAATGTTTTCATCTATAGAAGAATATTTCAGGGATATTTTTTTTTTTTTTTTTTGCATTTTTGAAGGTTATACATTCGTCTTGGTTTTTGCTTCCAAATACAGATTAAGGCTATTTGGTAAAGTATATACCAGATATCAGGCTCAATTTACAGGGTTTTCTCCTCACAGAAACTGCTCAAAACTTCATCTCTAAAGATTCATATCTTGAAGCTAAACATGCTTTATCAGCTGTGCTCCAAAGACAGAACTCATGCTTAATACTACACACTGTAGGAAAAAGAGAAGGAAAAAGAAAAACAAAAAAAACCCCAAAAGAAAACAGATTTGAAGCAATGTCAGATCTGCATAACCTATGATACGTCATGTTTCCAGTCATCCATCAGGCTGCAGGGTGAATGGGATTCGGATTTAAAGTGCTCATCAGGTGAAGAACCAAAGTGCTCGAGTATAATTAAATAGCTGTTCTGCCTATGGCTAAATACATTGCATTTGTTAAAGCAGGTAAACAGGGGATGCAGTAGTTGGGGCTGTCTGTCTCACTGGGTTCCAACTGTTTTGACCTAAAGTAGTGTTCAGTAGGATTCAGACCTTAGAATCAGGGGCTGTGGGTTACTCATCTTATTGCGTCTTCACCTGAAGACTTCTAAGTGCTGGGTTGCTCAGTTGGCTCTGGAAGGTAGGTGAAGTGGGATAATTCTGTCTGAATTTGTTTTAAATTAAAGCCTCTTGACTGTGGTAGTTACCACTTCTCTCTTGACAATGCGAGGCTTGAAAATATATTATTTTCCTTATATTCCATGGCTGGCAATCACTTATCTCTTGAGTTATGGGGTAGTGGTTTTTTTATGTCTGAAGCAAGCAAGAAGCTTATTCTTGCTGTAAATGATAGTGCATAGAAAAATAGTTCTAAAAAATCCCAAAAAAACAACTGTAAACCACAGTTCACCTTTACCTTAACATAACCATTTAAACTTAGATATACTTACCACTCACATTCATATTTCTTAAACTGTTTACAACATCACAACTGGCATTTTAAACAAGCAAGATATTTTTTTTCTCAAGGATACCCTGGAAACTCAATTGATATAGCATTTTGAGAGTTTGAAATATTATATGTAGCACAGCTCTTGAAATGAAAGAGAGAAGGTTTATAAAATAAATGTTAACATGTAAAAGAACAGTTAAAAATGCAATGAGTGTTCCAAAGGAGCGAGTATAACTTTTTCTTTACACATCTTGCTACAGAAGGTCTAACTTTTTAAGGCTTCCGTTTTCCTTTCACCCATCACTCAAGTCCTCTTGCATTATAATTTTGCTTACGTTTCAGAGTGTCGTTATACTGCTAACAGCAAACGTTTCTCAGTGGGCATTCCCACCACCACCAGACTTGTACGCTTCTTGGTTTCTGACGAACTTTGGAGTTTTAGTGGCTGGATATCCCTGTTCATCTCCAGAAACTTGACATGACATGAGAGGCCTAATGTTATTTTGCAGTAACAAAGATGAGAAGAGTGGCAGAGCACGTGGGTAAATATGTTAGCTGGGTTCTAGGAAAAGAAACTGGAGGTCAGAGAGATAAATGGGTTCTTTCTTTCCTGCTCTTAACATTTGTAGCACCTTCTACTTGGATTAGCTAATGCCTCTAGTGAATGGTGAGATGCACCCATTTATAGTTTGTTATTCTTATCCCTAATTATCACATGTTTTATAAAAATATAAATAACAAAAAAGTAAGCTGGGTTCCATCTCAAGAGGTGTTTCTTGTTGTCCTCTGAGAATATATTGGATAAGTCAGGTCTTGACAAGCCCTATCCATTGTAGCTGATTGTAAGTCAGACAATAAATACAAAAAGAAGTCGTTCTTGCGGTGAGCTCAGCAAATTCTGAGGAAATCAAAAGCATTCCACTGTGCTTATGGCACAAAGAACACAACAGCAAGGGCATATTTAGTGGAGAGAATGAGACAAAAATTACCAGGTAAGTGACAAACTGTACAAGCATTTTGTTTAAAAAAGGAACTGCAGCATTCTGTCTTTAAAGCCGGGTTTGAGCCTCTGGGATATATATCTCAATGCTGTCTGCACGCTCTGTGGCTGAATTCTGTCGGAAAGAGGCTGCTCTCTTAGCAGCCATTAGCCGTCTTCTAGCTTCTTGTCGCTGTCTGTCAGGTAGGTCCAGAGATTTTTCTCTTGTGATAGGGAATTTTCCTTTTGGGGGCTTCTTTGGTACAGGAGGAGGAACCTTTCTTTCTTCCTGCAATAGGGTATTAAAACTGAGGGTGAACTATGTGCGGCAGGTACTGTCAGCAGAGCATGCAAATTGAAGACATGAAATGCAAAATACTGCTTACATACATCAGGCATGCTCAATTTGTGCTCTCCAATCAGCTGGCTAATGGATTACATGAATAGCTATCCACACCAGGGACACTGACAAAACCATGTTGTTTCAGCAACCATTACAGATTCTGCAGTCCTGTGCCTTAAAAAAGACTACGCTTCCTTCCACTGTCCTTGCAGGTACCCTGCACATGCAATCTGCGTACCGCACTCTCCTAGGCATTTGCTTAGTTTTAGCTGACACGTTATTACATTCAGTATAAACAGAAACACATACTGGCTCTCCAATAAGAATTCAGCGCATCTGCGTGGTATGATCAAGTGAAAAGACTGTCTAAGATTAGCAGGACAGGATTTTTAATGAAATTAATCACACTGAGTTTAGCCTCAGCTGGATTTGAGATAGCAGCTGTGTATACATATCTATTAGTTTAGTCTCCTCCATGAATTGCTAAATGGAAACAAGCAAGCAGCAATCAGAGAGAGAATATAGCGCTAATTGTTCTGCTTGCCAGCCTGGACCATTTTAAAGAAAATTATACTGAAGAATTATCAAATTATAAAGTGAGAATCAGTAGATTTTGGTACCAAAGTTGCTGTAAATTGCTCTGCAGGTTTTAAATCAAGCACTGTTTTCAAGTGTGAAATTGGTATTTTACTCCATTTAGAGGCCATGAAATATCATATAAAGGCCTTAAAAAGATAACGTAGCATCACAGAATAATACAACATTTTAGAATGGAAGTGACCTGTGAAGGTGATCTCATACAACCCCCATTCAAAGCCCACTTGAAATTACATGCAACTTTGAAGTTAAAGTAGGTTCTTCAACATCATATTTAGCACTGGACAGAGCAGCCCCAAAGACAGAGACTCCACAACTTCATATATATAGTATGGTTATTATGAGCCATCATTCTGCATTATCATTTAAAGTAATAGTCCAGAGTATGGGCTGTTCCTTATGGAGAACACAGTTAATTCAATGCACAGCGGGATTCAAATAATACAAAAACTGAATTGATGCACCTATGGTTTACTGACTCTTCATTGTTTGGTCTTTTTTTTTTTTTTTTTTTTTTAACGAATTCTGAGTTTACTACCAAAATACATTAGCCAAGACTAAATAACTAAGGTTATTTAAGAACACAGTTCTACATTCTCATCTCAACAGGAACAGTGCAGCAGCTTAAGATGCTATTCCCCATGACAGCTAGCTCTTCCAGTCTTTTTTTTTAATTTTCTGTTTTCAGCCAGGAACATAAGTGCTCCATTCCTGTTGTCCCATCTATTTTTTTCCCCTTTCCACTCTTAGTTTTTTCCCTCTTAGGAACATTGCTGTTGCTGTCACTACAATAATTTCTTACTTCCAGTTGTCACTAGTAAGCAAGAGTTGCAAACTCACCATCCACCAACCAGTTGGCTGAAAATTAAAATCCAAGAGGAGCATGAAGAAATGAAAGAGTTGTCAAAATGCCTCCTAATTCCTCCCAAACCAAACAAGTATTCACCTGAGGCCAACAGTACTGACTCAAACCAAATGCTCTCTTCATCTGACTGATACAATAATCGGCAAGGATAGTGGGATAATCAAGGTGAGAGATGGAGCTCTAGGAAAGGGGAAGGGCAGTTTCAGAATTACATTGCTTTCATGGGCCATGTGCCACCTTTTGTTTGCAAGCATCATGGCCAGGGTGTCTCCCAGGTGGTGGAGTTGCAGGGCAGAGGTGCAGGCAGTTTGCCAGAAGTACTCTCTGCCCCAGACTTTGGTGGGCCAAGCCTTAGTACGACCTGCGCTGTGCCCTGCCACATGCTTTTATCTCACTCCTGTTCTAGTATCGGCTGTTGTGCAGGACAGATCAAACACTGTAGTGCTCAGGTCTGAGCTGCCCCAAATGTACCAGAGCGCCAAGTTTACCTTGATTGAATTCTCAGGCTATTGTCCTCAGTCTTATTTAATCAGAACATCTTTCAGTGCCAGACTTTAGAATGTGAATCCAAATAATTTGAACAAAAGTGTTATGGAGTGGACTAACTTAGCAAACCCCATTTTATTTGTTATACAATTCAGCTCAACATTGTTAAAAAGAAAACCCCTCACATCTGATGAAGGTTTCCGTGTATAAATTGAGCCATGCCAATTCAATACTTTCTAGGGTTAGAAACCTATTGTGTGTTTCACTATTGGAACTTCACTATTCACAAGGAGACTGTAGGACTCCAAATGGGGAGTAAAAGGTATTGTTCATGGTCTGCTTACCTTCCTTTCAGGTGATTCTATTATTTTCCATTCATTGAGTTTCAACTGGTGCAGTTCATCGAATTTCATGCTGACATCTTCAATTGAGAGCTGCAATAAGTCCCAGAAACCTGCTAGGTCCTGGGAAGTTGGTCTCGGCATGGCACTCGGGTCCTGTCATGCACAAAGGAAAGAATATGAATAGACCAGAAGGCTTTAAACAAAGTGCTTTGAGGCAGGAAGGGCATCGTGCCAGATTACATTGCTGCAGTGCTGCTCACTGCTAAGGCTATGTGCGCTTCACAGCTGGGAGCTGTGACTGCAAAGTTTTGCCTCCTACACAACCCAAACATGAATGAGTTGGATGTCTCATACGAGCCTTCCTGAATCCGTGCGGCACGGGAAGTTCCTTAGCACCATATGCTGCGCTGACCTGCATTTCTAAAAAGGGACAAGCCGACAGCCTCTGCCTGCTGATTATTAAAGGGGAGGGGAATGTGGTTTGTATTCTAGCCAGCCTGAAGTCCTTCTGGTTAAAAATTACATTCACGATAGCTGATTAGAAAGCACAACACCATCACAAAGAAGTTGTCAGCTGTATTGAGTCTGGCTGAGCCCCACAGCAGCCCTCACAGTGCTGTGCTTTGCATCGGTAGCTGGAAAGGGGGTGATAACACACCAGTGTTCTGGCTGCTGCCCAGCAGCGCTCGCACAGCACCAGGGCTGTCTCTCCGGCATTTCATCCCCCTCACCGGTGGGCTGGGGGTGGGCAAGATCTTGGGAGGGGACGTAGCCAGGACAGCTGACCCCCACTAACCAGTGGGATAGTCCATACCATAGGATGTCTGCTCAGATATAAAAGCTAAGAGAAAGGATAAGGAAGGGGGGGCATTCGTTATTTACAGTATTTGTCTTCCAGAGAAACCACTATGCGTACTGAAGCCCTGCTTCCTGGGAAGTGGCCGAACATTGCCTGTTGATGGGAAGTAGAGAATAACATCTGCTTTCCTTTGCTTCCATGTGCATGCCTTTTGCTATTGCTTCATTAAACTTCCTTTATCTTGACTCACAAGGGTTTGGGTTTTTTTTTTAATCCTATTTTCTCTCCCATGTCCCTATTCTGCTGAAGAGGGGAGTGACAGAGGAGCTTGGTGGGCACCTGGCATCCAGCCAAAGTCAACCCATCACATCAGCTTATGTTACATTGTTTTGCATTTTCAAATACATAAGGTATAAAATTTTTACAGGGATGGTTGGGTTTTGTTCTTCAGGGAGTTGAATCATGCTCAGGAACTGGGAAGGCACTACCCCCAGGTACTGCAATTAAAAGGTGCTATGCGCACCAGACTTAATGGAGCAAACATTAGGGGTAACGATTAGCAAGATGACCCTCCATTTAACTATTAATGTCAATTAATAATGTCAATTAACTGATGTCAATGCTGGATAAAAATTACATTAGAAGGTGCTATGCAGACTCTTAACTCTATGCTCTGTGAGCATTGGTATTAGTTCAAGGAGACAGCTTTGTCACTTTAGTGAAATAGGGCTTAATTGGTAAACATCTCTGTGAAGAAGATGGAGAAATGTCTGTTCCCTTCCAGGGCAGGAGGAAGCCATTAAGATGGTCTACAGAACGGGGGTGGGACAGATGGAACCACAAGCAGGCCAAAGGGACTTGAGATCTCCCTTTTCCAGGGCAAAAGCTGTAATCACTAGTTTACAATGTTAGAAACACTGGTGTGATTGCTGAAGTGCTCTGTGCCCCATCTTTTACAAATCTACTGGACAAAGGCGTTTTAGATATTAAACACAACCCTACATAGTTGCCTAAAAACTGGGAGTTAAGTCAGCGTTTCTGTTCAATTGCTCCCTTGAGTCGTGCATTTCTACAGCTCTTACACTTGGGTTTGCAGGTGCCACTGTGGGAGCCGAGTGCCTGGAGCTGGGCATGACAACATGCATTGTCATCCACACCTAAACCCCTTTGGGAATCTGGGCCAAGAACCAGCCTAAAAGCCTATCCACTCAGAAGTCTTCTTCACTAGAAGAAAGTGTCCTTTACACAGTGAGCTTCAGGGACTTAACAGAACTGGCCACACAGATATAACAGAGTTCAGGGAAACGTGATACAGCTCCAGATTAGTGTTCACTGAAAACAACTTCATTGGGTAGATCCCAATTTACTCCAAAGCCATTTACAATTTATGTCAGGGGTGTTAGTTACTCTACAGAGGTCAATAGCTCAGGCTTCAGGAACTGACTCCCTGTGTGAGATGTGTCAGGACAGTCCCACAGCAACACATCCTATATCACAATCTGTTCTCTCCAGCCTGGTCTCCTCAGCCCTCTCCCCATTTTCCTCTAAACAGCTACAAAATGATGCCACTCCTTGAAATCCATTGCCTTCTGAATGAAGACTAATTGCTCCTCTGTTCTTTTGTGCACCCCACCTTTGCTGGTGGTGTTTGGGAAGACGGCAGCCTCTGGCGTCGCTGCTGGCGTAGGAGCGTGTGGTGCCTTGTCTGGGCACAAGGGCTGCCTCCTGCTGCTAGTGCTTCTGGATCTGTGGTCTACAGATAAATGCTGGCACAAATGATTACTGTTACAACTAACTAAGTTTTGAAAAGATTGATTTAAACCTGTTTCTTCTCAGAAACTCGTCTTTTATTTGTATCTTATTTGGAATTCAGCTTCGCAGGCTTGCCTGTGGAGGAAGCCTAAAGCAAGCAAAAAGTATTTAGCTGGTGCTCAAGCTGCTCTGGTTTTTGCCTGCAACCTTGACATACTGAGTGATGGCCTAATGAGCTGAACAGGATCTGTGCTGACTTGAGAGTATGGAGGAGGACACTTCAGAGAAGAAACAGGGTTTTTACAAGAGGTAATGTGAATAATGCAGGAGGAAGTGTTATTAATTGGTGATGGTTTTTATCTGGCAGTTAGTGGGAACAGTACACTGTAGGAGACAGCCAGCCAGATTCCTAAAAAAGACTTTATTGAAGCTTACATTTTCATGAATTTATGCTGAGAATCTTTTGTAAGAGATCTTAACCCTGAGCATAATTAAATGTGTCCCTTGAAGTTCCCATGACGCTTTAGAAGAGTCCATAGGCGATGGGTGAGTCTCCTGGTAAATTTCAGTCTGAGTAAGCATATTCCTCTTCCTAAACCCTTGCTGCAATTTGAATTGGCAGAAGTAAACGCCGTTGTTCTTTGTCCTACATTTATGCTTATTGTTGTTGAACACTTTTAGAGAAACTGCTGTGTGGTAGCCCCGTAAGTGCTAGATGTTTTCGAGCAAGGGAATGCTGCTATGTGGTAGCATTCCTGTGGGGCACCGAGATGCTGCCTTAGGAGCATATGGAAAGCCTGCTGCGGATATGCACTAAGTGCCTATTTAACAACAAACTCTATCATTAGGCATAGGAAGAAAAGTCTCAAAAGATGAATGAGCTAAGTCCAGTTCTGCAGTTGCTGCTTTTTGCAGAGCCCATTGCTGATTTAATGAAGCTGAAGAACATTCAGAGCTTAAATCTTCAGAGTGGGATAAAGCTGCTGTTGTGGAGTTCAAAGGTTTCTTATCCAAATAAGAAGAGAAATAAAAATCTTGCCAGTGTTTTGGTCATGTTGTCTGCAAAGCTCTAGATTTCTCCTTGTGCTCCTATTGCTTTTGCACATTGTTTACACCTCCGAACAGCTGATGGCTGTGCTGAGCAGGAGCTGCGAGCTGCGCTTGTTATTACAGTAATGCTCTCAAGCACAAGTGCTGGACCCACTTGAAGATAAATGGAGTGGAGGTTAGGCTCTCCAAATCTTAGTTTGCATAGCTTAATCAATCAGGTAATGGAGGGCACTTTGAAATGTGCAGTGAGAAACTTTTAGACATTGATGAAGATTTCCTCCTTTCGCTATGAAACAAATGACTAGATAAGGGAGCAGACGTGATGTATTTGGTAAGACAAATGTGGCCATCTCCTGCTTGCCTGACTTTGCATATTTCTTCTGTCATTCTGCATCTGTAACAGCTGTTAAAATTCTTGTTTTGACAGACTCTTTGAAGTGGATAATTGGATTCTTTCCTAATGAGGACCATATATCTTATCATTTATTATCAGAAGGTAGGACATTTTTGGCATCACTTTCTCAGTAATATTTGATTGCAATGTCAGGAATTCTGGATGTTTAACTTCATGGATGGAAAATAGCAAGTGGGTCTCTGCAGAATTAATATTTTGTCTTTAAAAGTTATGTGGTAAATACTAACAAGTAAAGAAATGTATCTCACCAGACATAGGTCATGCACACATCATGAACATGCACACAACAGAATTTAGCACTTTTAATATTTTAATATATGAGGGGTTGCAGCAGTCAAAAGGTGAAAGTTACACTTGATTTCCAAGTGAGACAAAGAAAGGTGTCCTACCACTAGCCGTAGCTAGAAGAATTACATTCTTCTATTGATTAGTATCATCTTGCCACAACATTTTTATCACTGATGGCTGCTGTCATATTAATGAAGACAACATTTAGAACCGAATTTGTCTTTAATGAACTTCCAGAACAATACAGTAACTCTCATAAGTAATACACTACATCTGTTCCTTTAGCCCTAGGACATCTTATATATAATTGACAATGCAAATTACGAAAACTAATTCTATGAACATTATGTATAGTCCCATTTCCAAGATCACTTCTATTTTCAGGTATGTAGAAAGCTCATTCACATATTCTTCACTATGCTGCTGTTTCTTTTATTCTCCACTTACTGTAATGTGAAAAATTTCTGCTTTCTTAGATGAAATACAGTTACTATTTTAGGGTATTTCAAAAATAAGCCATGATATTATGTTTCAGTAAACTTGCATTTGTTCCCTTCTAATTTTTCTTCTTTAATAAAGAGAGCAAAAAAAGAAAAGACAAATCACAGCCAGACAGAAATTACTGAAATTACATGTTTGTTTTGACAAAAAAACCCCAAACAACCAAACAATAAAAAGTACTAACTCCATACCAAAGGATTAAGTTAAAAAAAAAAAAAGGATCAGTAAAACAAAATATGAAAATGACATTTCAGAATACGATTGTATGGGTACGTTACACTTGTTTTTGTTGTTGCCTTTAAAGTAAAAATATTAAATTATTATAAAATTTAAAGTTATGTTTTGTGGAATAACTACAGATGAATAGCCTTAAACTCTTTAAGAATAGCCAGATGTGGTGACTTACCAGATTTTGCTGACAAAGCCAATAAAATTGCTGGAATTTCTGAGACATGAGGAGCTGAGCACTTCCAACAGCACTTCGGATCTTACCTAGGACTAAGCATACAGACAGGTTATTACCAATAGATGTCTTTTTGGCAGTAAACACAAAATCCAGCTCTAAAAAATATTTATCTGAAATTACTGTTTGTTTTATATGGGAAGTAAATATTTGGTTTTGTTGCTTGTGATGATATACATAAAATATTTTTGAAAAAGATGGAGATCTAGGAAAGCTCTGTGGCACCTTACCCTTTAGCAGTAACAAATGCTATAATAATAACTCAGAACAGCTAAGACTGTATTTGCTTAAGGAAGCAGAAAAAAACAAGGGAATATAGACAGCTTCCTGAAGTGGGCATGCATACATATGTTTTTGAAAACAATCTTAAACTTCAAAGCAAATTACACCCCTCCCCCCCATTTACGTTTGTTTATGTAAATTGAAAGCTGTTGAAATAGTCTTGCCTCACGAACCAGTGAGATGCCTGTTCCTTCTGGTGTCAAAGGGAGCTCTACACATACCTTAGGTAATACCTTCTGGTTCTGCAATCAAAAATTACTTCACTGAGTTACGTGGATGATCCTTGGGTGAGCTCTCTATCCTGACTCTTCTGGGCCTAAGGCTAATACATCAAACTATCACATAAGATACTCCTACCATAAGGATGAGCTCCTCAGAGGAATCACATCTCTGAGACATGTCTTGGTACCACTATTAAGAGTTACCAGTTGCCTATCCAGGAAAATACATGAGGTCCTCAGCACAGGAGCTTCAGACAACGTGGGGCACAACCGGGTGCTGCAGGACTTTGCTGAATCATGACCAGCCCCCAGTGGTTCACTGGGCTTTCCCCAGTGTCGGTGCACTTGCCATTTCAAGTGCACATAAGCACTGGGGAAAAGGGCCAAATTCATTTTACTTGACTTTGCTTCCAAAAGTCATCTATTTAAATCAAAATTTCTGGATGCTTTATTATCAGTAATCTGAGCTCATCTGATTATTTTTAGATGAGCTGAATCTCTTCCTGGAGATGCCTATTTCTTTCTATTGACTGGAGTGCCTAAGGGGACTGTCTCATCCCTAGGAACTAACTCCTCCCGGACTCCCTCCCACATTTGCTGGGATAAACACTATACTTTTGTAGGTAGCAATATACTTTCCTACACAACCTTCCTACACATCCTTTCCTCCACATTCATCTCTCTGCTGAAAAGCAGCACTTTAAAAAGCATTCAGTAGAAGATTGATTTTATCTGGAGGATTTCCAGATCTTTAAATAATGTTTAGGATAAAGACAGAGAGAGGGAGGGGTAGGGGTAGGGGTGAGACAGGAATTACTCTGACATCTCTTAATTCTATTTGAGGAAACCAAATAGATAATTCAAACAGGATGCAGAGGGTGGAATGAAGTGCAGCAGAACTGATCTGCAGCCTGGGATACAGAAAACATTAAACTCTGCCAGGCCTTAACATTTTGTTGTTATTTAGAATAAGCAAAGGAGGGGACTGAGTGGCATCTGAAAACAGTATTTTGGTAGTAGGTAACTACATTTTAATTCTGCTTTCTCTAGACCAGTGAAACACCTGCTTAATTGCAAGTAGCAGCAAGAGATAACTTGGAATTTTTAGGCTCCAGTTCTGTGGAAGCTCTGTAACTTTAAAAGCATGTGTTAGCATGTAGAGCTGTGGTTCTCAAACTCTATTCTGTTTTCTGTTAGACAAATAGTACAGCTGTGCCACAACACTAAACGGAACAGCAATATGCATAATTCATCAGTCCCGTGTGGCACCCATTTGTGAAGGGGTTAAGCAGTTCAGGGCTGTATGAGTAATTCACTGGGGTTTTGTTGGCCAAATGAAATCAAGCACTTTAATTGTTTTGGGGTTTTTGATCACCAAAGCCTTCAGTTTCCTCTATGGAGTTATTGGCGTATGGAAAGCAATGTTGTGGGTGTTAAAACCTGAACATACAGAAACTTAAATAAGAAAGGTTTCATCTGATCTGAAACAAATTGCTTTAATTTTGTTTTCAGCATTTTTAATAAAGGCAAAGACAAGTGACAAACAGCCTTGTATCCTTCTTTTCCCTCGGTGCTCTGTAGCTCAGGACATAAAACAAACTCCCAGCGTGGGGCCAGAGTCCCTCCTTTGCCAGGGTGGGCAACTGTGCTGCAGCAGGTTCCTGGTGTTGCCTGCTCCACGCTATGTTCAACTATTCACTGGGCAGAAAGAGAGTGAGGATGATTCTGTAGGCTGATGGTTGTAGTGCTTGTCTCATAGTAAGTTAAATTCAGGTTTAGTTTCCTCTGCTGAATTTTATCATTCTTAGCTCAAATACATAGCTTGAATAAGGGACATTGTGGAATATCTATAGATGAATAGCCCTACTACAGAAATGTAACCTTGACAGAATCTATATATGACTGGTATTTTCTAGTGATTCTCACAATTACCCTAACCCCCATATTAAGTAAACATTTGCTTTATCTTCATTGTCCTGAAGGATACACATCAACAAGCGTTGGTGATTTAAAGCCCACAGTCAGACCAGACAAGACTTAGGCACTGGCAATGCGACATTTTGGTGTGGTACACATCTGTTGGGGATGTAAGACAGTGGTCCTGGGCTACCTGCATGTGTCGCTGAGTCACAGCGGTGAATACACATGTACAATTACAGCCCTACCATTTACTAAAAGGCTAAATCTATTTCCATCTCAATAAGTAAATCAAACATAATAAAACATAGAAGCTGGAATCTCTCATATTCATGCTACTCTGCTTTGCTGTAATTAAATTAAAGTATTAAACACTTCAACTCATAATCTTTAGCACAATATTAATAGACAGCCAAAGCCTTGTTATTAATTTCATGCATTGGGGAATTATTCTGATGAGTGCAGATTGATTATCTCCATGAAAGAATGATGAATGTTAGAGACTGGAGAGATTGAGATGTTTGGTGATGCCTAGAAGATTTTGCTTGTAAATAAATGATTATAAAATCTATCAACACACATAAATATATATAATTTTCATATAATCCATGTACCTCTCTCCATTTAGATAATGTTATATTTACTTGAATGTCAGGAAGGAGTCACACAACCTTATTTCTGCTCCCTGAAGCATATGAAGCACTCCATTTTTGTTGTGTGGTCCTGTATGGCTTCTGCTTTGAAGACATACAAAACTCTGACCATGACTTCAGTGAAAGCAGTCTCAGGATTTATAACCTGGATAGAGATTGTGTAAATTGGTTGCATATAACATGCACAATTAACACAATGGTGTCTTTTCCCCTGCAACAAGCAGATACAAAATTGCAAGTAATATATATGCGTTGTATTGGTTGAGAAATACTTCAAAATTTTGTAATTGACGTTGGTTTCATATCACAAAGGTAGAGGGGGAAAACAGCTCTACATTGATGAACCCAAGATTACAGTCTGATGCTGTAACTCTATTCTTGAGTGGTTAAAACCTTTGCTCAATTGTGCCACTGCTGTACCAGCAATGAGAAACTCCTAACAATCAATCTGTTTCTGGCATTCATTACTGTGTTTTTGTTTTTGTTTTTTTTTTTTTTTTAAAATGACATGTTTTACTTTAAATTTTCATTGCATTTGATTATTCCATTTTTTCTTAGTACTTGTAGATAAATTGTTCCACAAACAATATCAGAAAATATGTCTGGAAAAAAAAATACTGAAACTGGCATTTACTTCACCCTCCTAACTCAGGGCACGATACTTGTCTAATCTCTAAATCTAAATTAGTAATCTTCAGAAATACATGTCTTTTTCACTATCAGCAGGTAGGCATAATAATATATGTGTAATCTTCAGAGTGAGATGACATTTTAGGACAGCTTGGCTACCAGCTGGTGGTGCTCTGCAGGGTAGGCAGGGCAATGGGACCCCTGTGCACCAAGGGAGACTCCCTACAAATTTGCTTTTTACCTCAATGGAGCTGAGTTCAAAGAAGAGAAAATTTGAGCAGAAGAATACAAATGCTAGGAGGACTTCTCTGATTCCACACTATGGGACTATCTTTTATTGACTTTAAAGACTGTTTCAGGGCAATTAAGAAATTCTGTAGTCATTCACCACACTCCAAATGTAAATTTCAATAGTTTCTGAGGATAGATTTGTGAAAAGCATTAGGAAATTAGGTGAGTAATTTCTCTTTGGTTAAAGGACAACCCATAAAAGCTTTTATGGATGATTAATTGATGAATAAAAATCGGTTGTGAAGGTTCCTTTGTGGTTTGTTGTTGTTTGGGTTTTTTGTTTGTTTGTTTTTGTTTTTTTCCAAAGTACGGGAGATTTAACTCTGTGTTTTCTATTACTATTTGGCCATATTAGTAAAACCCTTGCAGTGCTGTGGAAATATCAGCCAGAGGATTAGCAAGGAAAAATCCAGCATCCATGGCATGAAGGGGTAAGGGGAGAGAAGGGTGATAATTTGACCTCTCACTCTTTCTAATGCCTTTTTTTCTCACTAGAGAACACTTTACTACGTAGCTATGCCATCAGAGCCCCAAACCATGGTGCAAAAGATACCAGCAAAACAACTTTTCCGCTGGCATAGTTTATATTATGGTTAATTTTTTTGCACTTATTTTAGGATTTTTATGAGACTGAACTCTGTGTGGCTGTTCTCCATTTGACTTGTGTACTGAATTATTTCAGTGTCCAAGCATGTGGCATTCAGAAACCCAGGATGTCTTCTGCTTCCCTCTGCCAGACCTCGCCTACAAGCTGCAGGCAGGACTGCAGCTCCCTGCCGCGCTCCTGCTCCCCCCGTCCCTGCACTGCTCTCCCTGCTCCCATCACAGAGCTCGCAGGAGGCAGAGTCCTGGCCCTTTTGGTCTTCAGTAGCTTTGTGACAATTGAGAGTGTTTTTCTTGTCATCACCTGCACACTGTTAATAGCAAACACAATTTTCAGGGTGTAAAACTGAAACTCCAGTCAGCACTCTTGAGAAACACATATCTTTGCTTGAGGGCACCCTGCTAGTGCAAATGATCAGATGACTTACCCTGGGAACAGTTACAGCCACATATATATTCTATATATATATCTATATATGTTATAATAAACACTGAGAACACAAATAATTGCCCCCACAGCCAATATATGAACTTCGCAGAGACTTCAAAATACAATTCATAGCAACTGAGCAAATAAACAAATTCTGTGAAGAGAAAGAGAGAGAGGTTATTTTTGCTGCAATGATTATCTTTTCCTTTCCTAAGACCTGATGAGTGAAGTTCTTAAAATGTTATGGGAGAAAAGCTACAGTGAAAGAAAAAATCAATATAGCAATCAGACAGCTTTCTGTGATCTCAGGGCTATTGTGTTAACGCAGAAAATGAAATTGTTTTCTAAAATGCAGTTCTATTTTAACTCTTCCCATGATTAAAACAAAAAAGAAATGGTATCATAAAGACAGCCTTCTCCTATGAGATACAAAGCTATATTTGGTTTTCAGGTACAATTAATATACCCAGGACAAAAATAAATGTTTCAGCATTAACAGTGACAGTCTGAATGTGCAAACTTTGCTGTGAAGTGTTTTGGGAATAGTAGCTCCTGCTGGAAGATGGAAAAACATATTTAGTTGCTTCTGGCTCCGGCATTTGCATGTATTTTCTTCAGGGAACTGCCAAATGCTCAAATATGTCAAGATACATTTCATGCTGGGATATCATTAAACTTCCGTTCTAGTGGATACATACCTTTCAACCTCCATAGCTCAAACTATGGATACAAAATGTGTCTAAGACTCAACAGGAAAAAAATTATTTGCACTGAAACTTTAAAATGCTGTGAAGCTCATTCCCTCAGTGAAAATAATTCTTTGATAACTTTTACTTGATATAAGCTATATTAAGTGAACGAATACAATTTCAAAGATAATGTAATTTTGAAATTATTGAGGAAAGTCTCTTGAAATGAGTCATGTATAATGACAAACTGGAAGTCTGGGTGTCACTTTTGACAATCAGCTGAAGACAAACATCTGATTTGGCATACACTGTATAGACCTTTTCTATAAAAACTCCTTTAACCTATTAGAGAGGTCAAAATATTCCCCCAAACATAATTAACTAACCCATTTTGATTAGTTTATAAAGGGGATTTCAAGGGTCCATTTCAGTTGTGTTTTAGTTAACTGTTAGGGAATAGCCTTTTCTTTTTTATAGAGTAGTCACTCTGCAAACAAGGAAACACAAAATCTTGATATTCTGTTTTGTTTTCTGACTGAAATATTCTAGGTTAAAAGGGTGTAATTAACTCTGAATATTAATAAAAATTACTGAAGTCAAATTTGTCTTCATGCCCTCTGTACAATTTACTGAAAACTCTCTTCCTAATTGCCGTTTTTCCATGCAACAAGATGTTTCAGAGTACTTCTGGACTGCAAGAGCATAAATTCATATGGTGGGAGGGAGGGTGGTTCTGCACCTGGGAATGGGTGGTCAGCTAAGATCTGCTCCTCAAGTTTTCCTAATGTAGTACACAGATCCATGTTCCAGAGAATAACACCGCTAACTCCCTAGCTGTGTCTCCAAGCGAGGAAGGAGTATTGAAGTGAGAGCATTTCCACTGCTCATTTCATGTGGCTGCAGATTTGACTGGGGCTGTGCATGAGGGTGAGCTTGCAGAGAGAGGAGGTAGGACACGTCCACCCCTTGTCTTCAGGCTCCTCACCGGCCTCCTAGGGAAAGAGAGGGGCTAGCTGCCTGTGTGTTTCTCCCCTTTGCTCCCTAATCATTTTATTCTTTCCAAGGAGATTAAAATCTTGGTTTTTGACCTTCTGCTTCAGATTGTAAGCACTCTTGCCCCCACATCAGTAACAGGCAACCTTGGAAGCAGGTGATTTGGGATACTTAATGATGGCAGAAAAATGTCAGTATTCAGCAGCGCAAAGATTTTGGCAACTTAACAGTAAGATGTATACAGTAAAAACAAGTATTAAAAAAATAATGATTGTGAAAAAAGGCTTGAAATCCTCACACAGGCTAAGCAAAGAAAAATACTTTATCATTCACACTTTAACAGCCCCTAGGAGGGTATTCAAGTCTTCACAGTATTAATGCATAGGGAAAATTCTCAGCTCAGCTCTGCCACGATGAAAACAAGGACAAAAACCAACACTCCAGGAAGCATTGAAGGCTGAAGGAAGAAAACCAGCCTTATGCTCTCCCTCTACCCCAAATCCTATGTTGTTACTTGGCATACTTGTGCACGATACAGTGGAGAAATATGACTGTAAAAAAAAAAAAAAAAAGATGAGGTAAAAAAGTAGAAATTCTTTCTTTTGAAAAGGTCAGTGCAAGAAATAGAAATTGGCCTTTTAGTCACCATGCAGGCCTGGCTCAAGACCTGAGGGTAGATCACTGCAAGAACTCAAGGGCAGGAAAGAATACAATCAGGAAAGAGTATTCGGAGGCAATGGTGAGATTCATCAGAGTGCAGGAAAAGATGCTAGTAAGAAAACTTAATATGAACTAATTTGTGATATGTGAAAATCTCAGCTGAGACAATAATTCAGATTGGCAGGGATTGAAATATTTATAAAACTGAGCCTGAAGAACATGGATAATTGACCTCCGAGGGAATCACAGGGAGCTGGCTACTGAGTGCTAGGACCACTTTGATATATTACTATCATTAATGCTGGCTTGGATCTTGTTCCAAAATAGTCTACATTATTTTTCACTTTGTCCCATCACTCCTTTCAAGGTGTCCACAGGATGTGAGAGAATAATAGTGATTCTTGACAAAACTGTAATAAGAAAATGCAGCTGAACTATCTAATAGTGCATGTGCCCGTGTTACTGCAGAACTGCTTTAACTATTGTTCTTGCCTACTCCTTTCTGTTCTTCCAACAGACCCTTTACGATAGGCAGAAGTGCCTGTAAAGGAATGAAAACATTTTAAAAATGTCTGTCCATTAAAAAAGAGGCAAATTCTCATGTTTTAGGAAAATGGCAAAAAAATGTTCATGTAGGACCACCTTGTGGGCTCTGGCAAAGACTCAGGCACTGGAGCCATACAAGTAAGTGAGAAGAATGTGTCAGACCTGGAGCTGCGGATGGAGCTATTGCACCATTTGAGCCATATCTAAGACCAGACTTTGATCCTGTGCTTGACTCTACAGTTGGCTCCTTAACTACTATAAAATCTTACTCTGGGAAACACCAGCTTGCATAGCCATTTGCAAGGCAGGGATCTTATATCTAATGGTTCTGTAGACTGATTTTGGTACTACAAAATGAGTAAGGAAAAACTACTGAACACAACTTTATCCTAACAGATTTCTTATTTTAGCAGACATCAATAAGAAAAGACACTGAAATGTTCTTACTTTCTTCAGAAAGGTCATTTTCCTCTGCTTCTCTTTCCATTTCTTTACACCATCCTTCCATTCTCTTAGTTTCAGTATGTAGCAACTTCATAAACCAAGATCCATCACGTCGACAAGGAGACATTCGACCAGTCTCTACTGTCTCAATGGCTGGCTCTAGCCAGGGTTCTGGTGGTGGAAGGTTTGAGGTGTCAACTGGGGTTCTATAATCTTCTCTGTAACTGAACAGTCCCTGTGTCCTTACAGTTCTCACTGCACTGTATTGGGTGGGCGTGCTGGGCTCTGAGTGCTGCTGGAATGACGAGCCAAACTGAAGTCCCTTGTCCTCCATGGTGATGTGTCCTGGAAAGCCCTCCAGCTCCAGGTCAGCCTGGACAGCTGCTGTTACACTGTTTGAGCGCTTGAATCGTCCATGTCTTGGTGAAGAAGGGAGAAAGAAAAGAGATTAAGACGTGTAAATTCATACATGATTATACGGAGGCCCAGAATAATGTTTCAGTGAGCATATTCTAGTCTTCTCCTTGGACTTTATGTTAAATATTTTTTCTTTGTGCATATTTCACCAAAATAAGACAGCGAGTAACAACAGAGAGGAAACCCAAATTGCATAGTGGCATCATTGATCTGAGCAAAGATACAAAAGAAAATAATTTAAATTATCTCTGGAAGCAAATATTGATTTATTCTCATACTGCAAAATGCCATGTATAATTACTAAATGAACTGGAAATAACTAGCAGAACTGCAGAGTTACATCTCCTGTAAAGTACATATATAAAAACTGAGGTATTTTTTACTTGCCTCATAGGATGGCCATTAAATATTGATTTTATATTGTGATAATGCCACAACATTTTAGAAAAACTTTATGTTAAAAAGTTAGATAGAGAAGCAAAGATTATTCGTTCAATCTTTTCACACCTGAACCTATTGTTTCAAATTACTTCTATTCAATGATGGTAAAAGGCAATTAGCATCCTGATGCTGTCTGACAGCTGCTATGAAATGAGATAATGGTCCCACTCCAGTACTTAACAGGCAGTGCCTGCCAGGGATAACCTGTGGGTTAGTGTACTGCCCAGCAGTTTTACAAAGCTAGAGAAGGACTGAACAAGTGTAAAAGCTGATTCTACTTTAGGGTACAGGTACCATGGGTTACATCCTAACCATTACATTCCCCTGTGTGGACTGGGAAAGCCTGGATCAGCCTGAAGGGTTCTATCAAAGGAAGAGTATTCCAATACACAGTTCTTTGTATTTGTTCTGCCAATAATGAAATTATATTCATCCACTACTTTAATTTAAAACTTTCAGTTCCTTCCCTCCAATTAAAACCTAGGAAGTTAACTAAATATTAAGTAACTGCTTAATAATCTCTAAAAATTTTACCAAATGACCAGCGTGCATGTAAGAAATTTGGCTTTGTGAATTATTTAGGGACTTGCCAGATGTTTGTTATTGACTCTGTTTACAAATGTGCATTGCGTTGTGAAAGACTACAGGTTTTTGTACACGCTTGAATTACCGTTTTTCATCTTCCACTTGTATTCCAACGGAGTGGTATTCCCGTAGGCCTCTGCTTTCAGTATCTGAATCAGTTGCTGTTTCCACCTAATTCAACACAAAAGATACATCTGCAGAGTGAGCACCAACAACTCAGCGCTATTTAACCTGCACTCATTTAGAATTAATTCTGTATTTCCTCTCTTACTGCTAAGAAACACCTAGCACAGTAAAATAAATGAAATAGGTATTCAGCCTGGTATTGTTTTGGTGCAGTTTTATAAAACTTTGCATGAGTACTTCTGTTCTGCTATGTAATCCCCTATTTCAAATCTAAGCAAAGGCAATTACTCAGTTCAGTGGAAGCATGAAGTAAGCTTGGTCTGGAAGAGCTGTTCTTAGAATGAGGAAACCACAGGATAGCCCTTTTTTATGCTATTATAAACCAGTCTCATTATAGTCCTTGATTTACAAAATAAAATAAAATCTCAAGTAGCCCGATAAACTTGCAAGTGATAAAAAGAAATGCTGCAATGAAATTTTATCGACAACTGCGCTGACAAATATAGAACCATTTAAATGATGTGAGGGATACAGCAGAATGCCATATCTCACCTTTTTTAATAACATGGTCCTGGAAATGTTATATCAAGCCAGTAATTTATGCACTTTTTATAGTATTCCCATCCAAAATACATTTCCCAAAATATATTCACAGTAGAGTTTTCTTCATAACTGAGACCATATTGCTTTTGCAAGTTTCTGTGGGATTTTATGTAACACTGCCCACCACCACACCACCCCCAAGTCTTTGACACAGACAAAATGAGCGCTGCAGTATGCAAATTGTACTGAATCAAGGGAGAGTCAGGAAAGAAGAAGAAGAGTAGAACTGACTTTTCCTTTCAAATTATATTTTCACTGTTAAATCAAACAAATGGTATCAGCAACCAGTTTTTCAATATGCATGCTGCACGCGTGAATTCAAAGAGCATATCCTATCACGAAGACAAGATGACTTTTTGCCTTGCAGCCATCACAGGCACCTCTGGAAAGAGCTCAATGGCCTTTGCAGCTGCCTCTCAGCTGCACAGTCCTAATCCTACCAGGTTTCTGGAAAGATGCAGAGAGAAGGGGGAAGGAGGGCGGGAAGTGAATGTACCTGTGGACTATACTTCTTGAAGAAGCCAGTTGCTGGTAACTTCTCTTTCCATCTTCAAGCCGTAGCTCCATGTACATTTGCATGGAAAGGAATTCCAGCCAGTAATCAGTACACATTCATATTTACCTGGGTGTGGGTCATGGAAATGTTCATAAAACCAGCTAGTGCAGGAATCCTTTAGTAAATGTTAATGGCATGCTTGAAGTGTACAGTATAGCATCAGGCACGGTTTGCCAAAAGCTCTGGTTATCAGTGTGGCAACTGTCAGGGAAAGACATATTTCCCAGTGATTCCACTTACGCTGCATGAGGTCTAGGGGAAAGCATGTGCTGCCATCTGTTTCCACCTTGGCAGCTGCATGGAAGCTGCTATGTTCACTTGGACGGGCAGCACATTGAGAGAGCTAAGATATCAGACTGGGTAATAGTCTTCAGGATCTGGCATTGTCACTATAAAAATAAAGATCCCTCTTGACATTGCCAGTGAAAAAAAACCTCAACCACAGAGGGAGGCAGCTTGGAGAAAAAAAAACCCACAACAACCAACCAAAAAACAGGCAAGTTGATTTCCTAGTTAAGGTGGGTCTTGGCTGCAACATGGGTGAGAAGCTTAAGTTGCACTTGGAGGGTCACCCTCTCCTGAAAGAACATTGCAATGAGTAGAACAGGCACAAGGTCCAGTTTCTTAGCGCAAGAGATATCTGCCAGGAAAGACACCCTGATTTATAACATAGATGGGTACAAAAGAGTCTTGAATAATAAGTTAGAGTCTAAGTGAGGAACTAGGCACTCGGCTAGCCCTTCCAGGGATGTGAGAAAAGCTGTGTATAAAATACCTGCAATAGAGACAGGTTTGTTCTTCACTAGAGCAGAAATGAATTAACTGGGCCAAGAACGAGATACCCATCTAGCCTGTTGTGAGGGAGCAGAGAGGCAAGGCACACTTACAGTTTTGACTACAGTAGTGAGAGCTCAGTCAAATATGCATAGACATGTTTTTAGCAGTGAAGCCAACTTATTCTCAAAGGGAGAGGAGAGAGCAGGTGGTGAATAAGAGCAGACAATGCAAAATACTTAGACTGTGGCTTTTGGGTGTGCCTGTACCAGTGCTAGCAGGAAAATGACGTCCAAGGTGGGAGAACATTTTCTAGAGGAGGTCTGTTGATGTTGAAATCCATAACAATGTCTGGAGTGGTCAGGAAGTCTAAACTGTTGCTAAGAACTACAGTATTTGGCTTCATACCCAAAGCAACGAGATTCAATATGAGTTAAAACATAATATAAAACAACAAAAAAAACCCACTTGAGTTTAAACTACAATAAATAATGCCATCAAAGAGCAAGTCTTCAACTAGGGATTTCATCTCCTCCTGGAGACAAGAAGTCTGGAAGATCTTGTTAAAGTTGCAGTGACCATGGCCTTCCAAATCATATCTGATGCATCATGGAACACCTGCGAAAAAGCCAGAGAAGTTATCTTGATCTCAGACAGTCACTATAAAGCGCTTGTAGGAGAAGAGTGACAAAGGAGACTGTAATTTCTGTTATTGAAGAACAGAAAGCACTTGGGAGTTGGTGGTTGAAAGGTGACACTAGAGGCTTAAGACCATGATCTCAGAATAAAGATTTCTTCCTATGTTCAGAAGACGCAGTGGTTATTAATAGGTGATTGTGATACAGGAAATCTAATCTCCTGAGCATTTCCAGTCTATTGTCTTGGTAGTGAAGGGGCAGGAGACAGGTAATTACCAGGGAATATTGGTGGATTTCATGGTGGCCTTACAGACTTAGAAAAGATAGTCAGATATCTGGTAGTATTGATGTCAGGTTATGGGAACATTCAGTGTCATGCATTCCCCAAGAGGATGCATGAAGGTCTGAGCACTTTGTTTCCTAAGTCATGGAAACAAAGCGCTGGCTGTGACAGAAGGCAGAAGACAAATCTTCTGCAGTGTGTTCCAAGTAAACACAGTGGAAGGCAACTATACGAGCAGGCTCTAACTTCACAGTACCCCAGTGATGAGGGTAATACTTCTCAGGGCAGTGACACAAGGAAAAGGATTTTGCTTTCCTATCTCCTGCCTCAGAAGTTTGAGGTATAATGCACAAAACTGTCAACCTGGACATATGGAGAATAGGTAGTCAGTGTGATTTTGAGGCTGCATGTCTCTCCTTATAGAAGCAGCAGAAAATGCCAAAGTGCCATGACTAGTTAGTCAAAGGCTGGAGAAGAGACTGAGTCTTTGTGCACAGCCTCATATGGCAGTGCTGCTGACAAGGTCTAATGACAGTGTAAGGGAGAGTCACAGTATTACTGATCATGAACAGCAATCCCAAGGCATGGAAAAAGTCACTGACTGTTGGAGTTCTTGAGACTTAATACCAGGTAAGACGCTGATGGCATGATGAAGGCAGTACACCTGGATTGCTCTGGACCACAGCTCCACAGCTAAGACTGTGTCAGACAGCCAATACAGCTTCACTAAGGGAAAATCATGCTTGAACAGATTTGGTGGCCTTCTATGATGGGATTACAGCATTGGTGGATATGGGAAGAGGGACTGATGTCACTTACTTGGACTTGTGGAAAGCATGTGATACTGTCCCACACAACATCCTTGTCTTTAAAATGGAGAGACATGGATTGGATGGGTGGACTTGGTGGATAAGGAATTGGCTAGATGGTCACACTCAAAGACTGTGGCTCAATGTCTGGGGAGACCAGTGATTAGTGATGTCCCTCAGCTGTCTGTACTGGGACGTATTATTTAAAATCTTTGTTCAGGACATGGACCGTGAGATTGAGTACACCCTCAGCAAGTTTGTGAATGACACCAAGCTGAGTGGTTGATACTCTGGAGGGAAGGGATGCCATCCAGAAGGACCTTGACAGACTAGGGAGGTGGGCCCGTGCAAACCTCATGAGGTTCAACAAGGCCAAGTGCAAGGTCTTGCATGCAGGTCAGGGCAATCCCAAGCACAAGTACAGGCTGGGCAGAGAATGGATTGATAGCAGCCCTGAGGAGAAAGACATGGGGGTGTTGATGGATGAGAAGCTCAATATCAGCCTGCAATGTACACTTGCAGCCCAGAAAGATACTGGTGGATAAAAAACCTGAATATGGCCCAGCAATATGCACTTGCAGCCCAGAAAGCCAATCACATCCTGGGCTGCATCAAAAGAAGTGTGACTAGCAGGTCAAGGAAGGTGATTCTCCCCCTCTATTCACGAGACCCTACCTGCAGTACTGTGTTCAGCTCTGGGGACCCCAACATAAGAATGGCATGGATCTGCTTTAGCAGGTCCAGAGGAGGGCCATGAAGATGATCAGAGGGCTGGAGCACCTCCGCTATGAAGACAGGCTGAGAGAGTTGGGGCTGTTCAGCCTGGAGAAGAGAAGGCTCCAGGAAGACCTTATAGCTCTGCCTGCCAGTGCCTAAAGGGGGCCTACAAGAAAGCTGGAGAGGGACTCTTATCAGGGAATGTAGTGATAGGAGGAGGGGCAATGGTTTTAAACTGAAAGAGGGTAGATTTATGCTAGATACTGGGAAGAAATTTTTTGCTGTGAAGGTGAATACACTGGAACAGGTTGCCCAGAGAAGCTGTGGATGCTCCATCCCTGGCAGTGTTCAAGGCCAGGCTGGATGGGGCTTTGAGCAACCTGGTCTAGTGGAAGGTGTCCCTGCCCATGGCAGGGGGGTTGGAACTTGGTGATTTTTAAGATCCCTTCCAACCTAAACTATTCTATGATCCTGTTCTATTCTATGATTCTATTGGACTGGGTCCAAAGGAAAGGACCAACATCATTACTTCCACTTGTGGGGTTGCTGATCAAGATCCTTGAACTTGTTTGGATGAACTGCAACTCCAACTGATGGCGTCAGGGAGGCAGGCACCGGCTCCGCAGCATTACAAGCCTGAAGATTTGACAAGGGAAAGAAATTTGTGGGTGGCCAGGCTGAAGAAGCTGAGCAGATGGGAATTCAGGATTCATCAGCGTCTCCTCCTCACTCACACAGCTTAGCATGGAGGGACAGGACATTCTGTCTCAGACCACACCTGAGCCGAAGCCAGAAAAAAGAAGCCAAGCTGACATCTGCCCACATGTCAGTCTTTGCCTTCAGTTCCTTCTAAAACATTGCACTTCCTTCACAGAGTGATATCCTTAGGATGACCATTTCTATATCTTATGCTCCTTGGGACCTACTGAACAAGTCCTGTGGCATAAGGTGGAGGCCAGATTGCTGGACATGGACATAGGCTAAGGAAGGTTGATGGTATCATCCTTGAGGGGCTAACATACTGCTACTAATGGTGTGGAGGTAAGCGATGGTCAATGGACAGAGAAGAGACTTTTGTCTTCCACACAGGTATCTCAGCAGCTCAGACACAGTGCTGTTGGAAACATGATGGTCTAAAGATATAAAAAAGGAAAGGTCCATACGGAGATCATCAGTTTGGCTAATTAATATTGTTGGAACAAATCAGGAAGACTGGGTAACACACCCTTTTCTTCTGTATTGCACATCGAAAGCATATCTGCTTTTACCTACTACATTGTTTGGTTTAGTAACAGATAGCAATGTCTTCTTTTGAACTCTGCTTCTGATATGCGGAGGCAGATTTTCCTTTTATATTTTGGATGGACTGCTATCTTTCCATTGATGCAACACAACAAGAAAAAGTAATTTTCATCTATCTGCTTCCAGTGCTTTCTTATTGGTATTTCACCTAGAGGTATATCCTGAATAATTTTCCCAATATGCAATTGACACCTAGAATTTACAGGCATAAACGAAGGAATCTGCCCTAAAATTTTATTCAAAACAAAATTATCAGGAAAATGATGGCTCAGGTATCAAAACAAAAAATGACATTAGTTACGTCTAAATATAAACTCTTGCCAAATTATCCTTCCCTCCAGCTTGCCAAGGATGACACTCACTTAATGACCTGTTGATTGCCTTCATATTTTAATGCTTGCATTTCCTCACTGTGCCTTGTAATAGCAGGAGAATGCCAAGTGTGTGTGTGCACGCACGTACGCACAATCTAGGATTGCAAATATTGTAACAACCAACAAAAAAAATAGATCTGGAAAATGGAGGCAAATGCCAACACACATAAAAGTGGGAAATAAGAAATAATTTGCATTTACAAAGAGAAAAATTATCAAATAAATTGCATTTCTGAATGACAGATATTATAAAGACTCCTGCTAGAAGACAACAAGGAAACTCTTTAGATTTAATCAGATTGGCCAAGCTAGATTTAAATGAGCAGAGGAGAAAAAACAGTGTTTGGTTTGATTGTGTGGCTTCTGAAACTCAAATAAGTCTTAATAAATCTGCTATTATTCTCCAAGATTCATTATTGTTTTAATACTTGCATGGGTTCTAAAAGCCTTAGTATTTGTAAATCGGCCCACAATCTCAGTAAAGCAAAACAATGTGACAAATTATATGTCTATCTGGTTATAAGGGAATCTCACACAGAAGAAGAAACAAAATAATAGCCAGGCACTGACAAAAAGTAGAAGTAAGGAGTAGATCTAACACAGCAGGTCATCTTCTTCTCTCCTTGCAAACAAAGAACTAAAACTTCCTTAAAAATTTGGCACTTTATGCCATGAAAAATATTGTTTCATGGGTTTATAATATGCCCATAAGGCTTTTAATATTAATAGGAAATTTAATGGAACATTTTGAGATTATTTCTATCTTCCTTCTTTTACCATTCACAAAGGCATAACACTCCCCTTTTTTGCTGCCAATACAAGGAGCCAACAATACTATGAATCCTCTGTGATCAGTTACTGCTGACCCATCCAGCCCAAAACTTGAAAACTAAGTATCAGGTACTGGCACTGACTTGGTAATCAACGATCCACAAGTAAACTATATGAACACAAAATTATTAGAATGAATGCAAATCACTATTGCAAAGAAGTTGCTTGTTATAATCAATCTTAGTTTGTTTATAGGCACTTGTTCTAGAAAAGGATGCGTGAACCAAGTCAATTATTCCTTCAAAGTATTTACTAAGCTTTTTTAGCTGATAATTTTAATTACTTAAAAGCAACCTTTATTTCTGTATTGAAATATTATTCTGCTTTATACATGAGCACTGCAACATAATGTTGTAGTGTCCTAAAAATTCCATTCTCAACTTCTATACATACTGTCTCTAAGGAAGGCTTGAAGTTAAGATACTAAACACATAAGAAAAAAGATTTTAACCTGGTGCCTTTTGCTCCTCTGTCATAAGCATCAGTAACAGAAGTCCTTGAGGCCACATTATCTCCCCCCATGCAACTTCACTGCCCTCAATGGGTTTTCACTGCTGCAACCGATTTGTTCTATAATTAGAATTTAATAACAATCTCTCTGATGATGCACAGGAAGGGACATAACTCACCTCTCCTCTCTTGCATAGGCTTCTTAGTGATAACAAGAGGAAAAAGAGAAGAAAACACTACCTTTGACAGTAGATCAAGTACATGTAATTGTGAATGCAGACAAACGTTCTTAGGTACAGGGAGATCTAATCTGTATGCAGTGACTTCAAAGTAGGAAAAATACTTGAAATAAGCTATAGTACTAACTGCTACTGCTTTCCTTTACTGATGGAATACTTTTATCAGCCAAAAACCATATACTTTTTCAAAATAATTTTTAGAAACCCACCAAAAGACTCCTACACTTTTATACTTGAGTGATTTTTTGTGCCTCACCAAAGGGCTCCGTTTTGCTACTCCACTACTTCCCAGCAGAACATGTGGACTACTGCAATACATTGCTTGGCACAGTAAGTTCTAATTACAACAAAAATATCCTACAATGGGTTGAAAACTTCTGCTGCTTTTAAGAAAGCACTTTTTGCTAAAAATTCATGGCAGAGTTTAGAAATAGGATTTGTGTCAAAATAATATGAGATAGTAACAACAAAATAATGCACACAGCAGTGGTTGTCATAATTTTTTGGTGCATTTACTGCTAAGTAGCAAATTGCTCTGAACCAGCATTCTCTAAGGCAGCAATCTGTGTCTTCCCTGCTTTCATTATGTCTGATGGCAGTTAAGAAAACGAGCAACAGTAATTTGTGAAGAGTAAAAAATTAGATGGCTTTAAAATAACCATAGCTTTGTTTTAACTACAATTCCAACTGCTAAGCTTTTTGACAAGCGAGGAGGGCAAAATGCTACCACTGGCTGGGAACTCTGCTATCCAGATAAGCCTGTCAATTCTGGCTTTATCTACCTACCTACCTACCTACCTACCTACCTATGTGTGTGTGTATATATATGTACAGGTCAGTGTTAACTCTAAAGGCTGGGTTATAGCCTCTGTACCATAAAGGTGTTATCAAAACTTTCACTGACTTCTGCAGGCCAAGGACTTCATGCACTTCTCTCACAAAAGTGCAGCTGGACAGTGATTTTAGAAGAATGAACAAGGCATACCTCTAAAACTTTGGATCATTTATGATGCAAAGACCAGTGTAATCAATGCCAGTATTTCTTGCCATTGCTATGCGTACACTGAAGTAGAGCACTGACAAGGATGGTACAACCTAGACAGTACAAAGAAAATGTAGATGCTCATCCAACTAAGTATGCCATGTGGCATACTTTAATGCTTTGCCTTAAAGGGAAATTCCAGTTTGAGACTGCAGTTTCCTGAACAACGTTTTTACTATACAATGTTAATAATTTCATTAAATATATACATAAATATTACACAGAAGATCCCCTTTTGGCACAAAAAATTAAGCAGGCAAGTGATTGCACTAGACCTCCTGAATACAGCTTTTGATTTATAAGAATGACTTGTTTAATGAAGATTCTGGAGATTAAAAAAAACCTAGATAGGTTTGAAGTGTGATCTCCAGACGATAAATGAAGATGACAGAGTCCATTCTCTACGCTACAATTAGTGCTTGTCTCCAAAAATATCGTCATGAATCAGCCTCCACATGCTGATTAGAAAATTTGTTTCCGTCTCATCTGCTTCTGGGATTTCTGTTCATTTTGAGAAGCCTCGATGTCTTTTAAATAGAGAACAAACAAAGGGCTGCATGTTTTGAAATACTTGAAATAAATAAGGAGCAATTTCTTGACATATTTCCTCATATACTTTACAATCCAAATGCTTTTAATATGAAATGGTTTATAACAAGAGCAATTACTGAATGTTAATCATTAGCATATACACAAGGGTGTGCAAAGAAGCAAGGAAAATACTTGAATATATACTAACCTTGTTCTTGACTTAGTGGTTATTTTACTCTAGACAATCTCTACCCTCCATTTTAATTCTAATACTTTGATTAGTCTTCTGCTGGCATGATAGAAGACAGATATGAAGACTATAGCTACTAGTATTACTAGAGTTTTATCCTTTTCCCTATATATAAATTCTTAAGAATACTGACTAAATTTTCAATCCCAGAATAAGTATTTTGCATTTCATTTGAATTTAGGAATAAACATTTTTTCCAGTGCCTACTGACACATCTGACAATATTCCTCTTGATTTAAATATGGCAGTTAAAAAAACCAACAAAAACCCAAACAGCAACAAACCAGCTATTTTCTGGAAAAGCTTTGTATCTGAAGATTTTTTTGTTCAAAATTCCCATCTGGGGTAGGGCTAACATACCATGAGATGGGTTACCATATCTCTGCTGTTCTCTGTCCCTGCAGATAGGGTAATACCGATCTTTATAGAAATGCCAATGCTTCCCCTAGGAGCTTGGGTTCCCTATGCGTATGAATACCAATCCTATGGCACATGCCTAGTTTGGCAGAACCTTTTACAAGGACTTCTGTTCATTACATGTACACTACATAAATCATATACACCAAAGACGTGGCAGCCCTAGGCTGAATCCATAGTAGTTCCACATGCAGAGGAGTCACTGGTCATACTTATCTTTGTGCCTCTGTGCTCCTGTATGAAGCTCCATTGGCGAGCATTCTCACACCAGTGTGTTAAAGGAACGAAACATTAAAAAATGCACAAATTAACCATCCTAATAGCAAATTAATTAATGCAAATAAATGCAAATTCAATGCATTACCCTGGCATGGCATGCTAATGAGAAAACAAGTAATTTAGTCAATCAAGGAAATACGCAAATAAAAAACATCCTTTTCTAAGGTGCTTTGATGCAGAAGTCTGAAAGAAATTCGATACTTAAACTGTATTTTGGAGGCATGAATATCTATTTACATAGTTTGCAGTAAGGATATTCTACCATGTGTTTTTATTCCTTGCAAACCTGGCAATAGAAATACAACCAAAACAAAAGCATTTTCTGCTTCAAAATGCTGCAGAAAGGTATTTTTCACACTAATGTGGTTTGAAACTTACTGCTGAAAAAACCGCAAACAACTAAAATGTGCTCTCTGGATACTGGGTTGAAGGTAATGTTGTGATTTTAACCTTATCCAATGCCAAATGGCGCAACCAAACAGTCCGTACTTCTCAAAAGGTAACAAACAGCTTATCCTTCTAAGACCTGCTGTTGCAAACAGTATTTGCCTTTTCCAGTGTGTGCACCTGAGGACCAGTATTATGGGCCAAGCATCAGATGAGAAGTTGCTACAGAAGCGCTGCTGCCTTCATGGAAATCATTGCACAGATGTTTTTGTGGATTATAAGCACGTATTATTAAACACACCACATACCAAGAAGGGTCAGAGCCTAGTGAAAAGTACTGGTCATCACCTGCAGTAAGAAACAGGATCAAGTGATGTAATCAAAGTTTCAGAATTAATTGCTGAGATACCAGCGCTGACTGAAGCAAGACACCAACATTGTTAAATACCACTGTGCACAGCTGCTGTAGAGAAGAGATAACAACACTAGACACTATTCCTTTCTGAATAGTAAGTTTCAGGTCAGGGGCTAAATGTACTAAAAAATTACTTGCTGCTCCTTTCAGATTTTCACTGTTATCTGCTAAGCCCCTTCTCTGAACAATTTAGGATACACTAATTGCTTTGTAAAATATTTGAAAAGTAGCCATCTGAATATTTGACCATTGCTGTTAAATTACACTCTACTCCTTTGCAGCTAAAGAAGCAGAAGCAAATACTTTTATGCTGAGAAATGGACAAGGAGCTTGCTGGCAAAGCCTGTGCCTTCTTATTACTCTAATACGTTGTGGAAAAACAAAATTATACCACACTAAGACGTTAAACTGAAGTTCAATCAGTATCTGTGACATGCTTAACCCAAACACCTTTCTCTGACTGTATTGTGAAATTAATGGAAATGGAATTACTGCTTTTTTAAGAAAATAATGTACTTCCTAGTAGAGGAACAGTCACTCACTGGGCTTTGTTACATGGACTATTACCTTCTCAAGATCTATGTTGCTGTCTCCACAATATCTGTAACTATGCCAGAATGCATGGCATTTCCTCTATAGCTGATCTGGCAAAAGTAAACCCAGTGATGTAAAAGGGGATATTCACATACTTGAAATTAAATATTTTGTAGAAAGAACCCTAAATTTTCCTCTATTCCCGTGTCTCAAAGGATTTTTCATTCTTTGCAAGTTCAACTTTCTGATACTTATTACTACTTGGTATTTCTTAGAGATTTAAACAAATGGCCATTGCTATCTTGCTAGTGCTTTCCATTTGGTAGAAGGATTAGCAATGAAAATTTTCATGTGGAATTACCTTATTTCATTTCCCTGAAACAGCACAACATGACTGAGCATAGTCTGACACACATTTTGTCAGGTGAAATAAATAGTGCAGTTTTTTGATGGACAAATGGAGGAATGCTCAAAGTCCATGTTTATTAATGTTATTTCATTACTCGCCATCTGTAACTATGTTGTATCTACATCAGCACATTTCTTTCTCTTCCTTGGTACCTTCTTCCCAGCACAACTAGAAGAAAGCCCAGGGAGCTCTTTTTAGGTAGAATAACTTGAAGATCCAGCACCATTACACTTTTCCAAGGTCAAAAGAGAAAGATAATGGAAAAAATAGTCAAGCATTTTAAAGCTGGTGTAATTCTATAAAAAGCACTGTGAATTCATGGAGGGAAGGAGATGAACATGCTGTTCACCTGTAGCTCTGCAGTATAATTTTCATATCAAGTGTTAATGACAGGTAACCTCCCTAGAGATTTATTCATTCATTTTCTTCCAGGTACAGCATATTAGCCAAAGACTTTTCTGCACAGCCACTTTGCCATGATGTGAATTACAATTAACGCTAAGCAGCCAGGGGTTGTTTGTTAGATTATTAGAGCCAGTGAAGCTGAATGACTCATTCTATGCTATTTACAGAAAGAAGGCAAGCAATTCATCACAGGCAGGTGTTAATGATAGGCTACCTGGATCCCTATAGAGGAACGTCGACTCTTAAGAAACTCCTCTGCTTTTGTCACTAAGATGGCCTTGTCACTGGTTCGTATGGAGGTGCTCTGGCTGTCAGACGTGTGGCGCTGTGCAGCTGCAGTTTCCAGGGCAAGGTTCATGGCCTTGTTGCTGTCCAAACTGTCGGTGGAGTTGTACATCCCCCGTGCATCCTGTGGCCATGGGGAGATCCTCTGAGTCCGGCTGTCGTGATATGCATCCTGGGTGGATTCTGTGCTGCTCTGTGCCGTGACTGAGATCAGTGGCTTGGAAGTGGTACGAGGGGGTACCGGTGGTGGTGTTTTTTTGTAACTTGTGTAAGTTACAGCTATGGAAAGTATTAAAAAAAGAAAAGAAAAAAGAAAAAGAGAAGTCAAGATTAATCTGATGGAACCTTCACAATAGGAATCACCTTAACTTTAAGATTATGCTATTTAAAAATGAAGATCGTGCAACATAGCACTCTGTGAACCTCGCTATTAGTTGAAAGTGTCTCTCAGAGTCAGGTGGGTATCCACAGCAACATTTCTTTTCAACCAGGAAGCAAGGAGTAGAAATGGGAGTCCCAGATTAAGGTGAAGAAGAAAGATAGTTAGTAGGATTTGTGTGTTAAGGCTTGTGCTGGGTAGGTGCACACTGGGGCTTCTGAGGTTGCTTCCACATACATAGGGTAAAGCTGATAAGAGAAATAAAGAAAGATTTTTCCCCCCTCTTGTTATCACTTGAACTGTGGGCTCTGTATTGATACAGTGTATAAAGAAAATAGCATCAATATACTGGAAAAAATATTATTCAGAAGCTCCTAATTTACAGTATGCCACACTTTAATCTTGAAAAATACTTCCAGGTATACCGGCTGGCATTAGGCAAGATTGGCTACTTACACAAGAAGCATCTTTTAAAAATATCCACAATATAGTTAATAAAGGGAAATTCCAGGCATGCAAAAGATGTTAAAATATATGCAAAGCTACTAGATATTTGGACAAGCAAAAACTACAAGTAATACCAAAAGCAGTGACTTTTTATCTATTATCCTGCAGTGAGCCTTAAATCCTTAGAACATGCATTGAAGGGGAATATACTTAAATGTAGAGAATATGGAAATATAGATCTAAAAATGGGTCTGAAACACTGTGAGAACTGGATACACATGAGCAGAGCTAAGACTTTTAGTCTGATGAGCAGAGCAGGTTTGAGGCTGGTTTAACATAGATTCTGTCTTGCAGCAAAAGGCTCAATAAAACATCCAAGAAAGCTCTACAGATGCAGAATTGTGCCAGTACTGCTTCCTTACAAAATTTTAGAGCTTTCATGGAGATAGACATTTATTCATTAATATCATACATCTGAATTTTCTAATTGTCTAAGCACACTATACTTTTTTAGTACTAATAAGAGCATTTCTGTTACGGAAGTGTTTTTTCCCCAAAGCATGTATAATCATAATTCATAAAATAAGCAACTGATAAAAAACCCACACTGTGATACAGCTTTCCATATTCCTGTACAGGAAAATCAAGTCCAATTAATTTCTTCCATAATTGCAGGAAGATAAAGAAAATTATGATGTTTTCTCATATTAATAATGCTGAAATAGTGTAATGTATACTTGCAGAGGCCAGGATAATAAATGACTTAAGGAAAAGGTTTGCTTTTTTCTGGTGTTCTTAAATGCATTGGACATTGCAACAATGATTCAGGTAACCTTGGAATTCGGGATACTTGCATCCAAAAAGGATTCTACGATAGTTCTTCTTCCTATTATACAAATATCAGCTGATGAGCAATGAAGTCAGAAGCCTCTGCAGCTGTGCTTTTTGATATGAGGCTATGGTGCAGCTTTCTGGAGAGACGAGGCCAGTTTAGGAATTTGCTAATACCTGGGACTGCTGAAACTGTATGGCCAGGCTAGCCTATGGGAAAAGTGAGCCTAGAGAAAACCACGCTTAAGTTTTGATTTTTTTGGTCATACAGAAAAGACAGCAAGGCAGAGCTAGGAAGTGAAAACCTTCATCTGAAGCACATTTTGAATTACTACTGATGCCACTCAATTCTGTTAGAGATTTAAAAAGTCTTGCTCTGAGCTAAATTGCTCTAACAGTGAAACACGTGAAAACACACTCTTCAGATTCTGAGACCATGTGCTTCTCTTGAAGTGCTGCTTTGTTGTCCTATCACCAATCTTATCTCCTGTCAGTTTTGTAACCAGCAGCTAAGAAGAAAGAAAACCCCAGTATTTTTCAGACGCTTTAGGGAATACAGAAAGTTCATGAAAGGAGGGAGAGGCTGTAGAGCTTGGAAATTAAAGATGGTGTTTTATGAGCTCAAGCAGTGGCTCTAAGGAATGTCTCCACTAAGAAAGTTGCCATAATACTGCTTCCTCACTTTCCCCCTGCAAATGTAGATGCCAGCGATCAAAGTGCTGGGAAGCATCAGAAATAGAGACAATGGCGTGTGATAGGGTGAGTGAACTCCAGAACAGGAAGCTATTTTTACCTGTAACATAAGACAGGTTATCACTGTTATAACTAATTTACTGGGTTTTATCGTCTGTCTTCATGCACAAGAATAGCAGTGAATAATGAAACATATGGTACATGTGATAATGAAACATCACAAGCAAGTATATCCCTACTACTTGAGCAGCAGATCACTTCTCTCTCTAATGAATATAAATGTTAAACTTCTTTTGAAACCCTTCATAGCTAATTTAATCTTCATTTACATTTCTAAAAAAGAAAAAATTATCCTTGTGGCAAAACCAAAACAGTCACTTCCCTTTTTTTTGCCTTTTTTCCCCCTAGGACTGAATATTTTATTCTGGAAATTTCTGATTGTTTCAGTAGAGTGACATGTCTTAAAGCTACCAAGTATTACAGCTACTGCAGTATTCTGGCAAGCATTTAATCGTGAGCACTAAACAGGAATTAAAAAACCTGTGGATTTTCAACAAGGAGAAGAAACGAGGAGAAAAACTGAAAGTCTGTGAAAAACTGGCTGCATATTTACAGTGAAATATGGCAGGAATAAATGTGATTAATTTCTAAGCTACAGTCACAGAGATCAAATATTTAGCAGGGAATAAAAAAAATCCATCTCTACACAGTTAATGAGTTCATATCTGGAACAACAGTTTCAGAGCCACAGAAATCTGGCACTAATTGGAGACTGTAACAAAATCAGGTAAGAGGATGGAGGCGTGAATTTGCAAGGCAAATCTTGCCACCAAATTCTATTTGCTTTAATCACTCAAGCGGTTCTAGTGAAGTAAATGGGATAACTTAGATGAATAATGTGATCAGGACTTGTCTTAGATAAACTTGGTATGTGTTGCAGATTTAAAAGATGACTACATAATAGACTAGGGGCTACATAATAGATAAGAAGAATATCTACATATTAGATAAGGAGAAAAGTAACCCTGTAATCCGTAGTTTACTGTTCATGCTTGCTCTTAGGTCTCTAATAAGTAAGTATTGGCTTAAGGTCTGAAAGCATGAAGTTTTATGTCACTTCCCATTTTTTTTTTTCCATTATGTCTGTGAATGTTCCTATTATCAACAGTAATGTCTTTTTCTATCATGTCCAGTTCTTGGCCCTAGCAGTTGTACATACCATGCATTATATATGGGAAGAAACATTTCATTTTTCTAACAGAAAATGGAGTTTTCATTTGTCATCCCCTACCTACGCTGATGGACAGGAGCTCCTGTCAGCTTTACATCATTTGGTACCCTGCAACTTTTATTTGCCTTAGTGGTTATTAGTTCAAAGTGAGCACATAAACCCCCCTCAGCGCTGTTTCATGTCTTCCCCATTTCTTGGGCCACCCTCCTACAAAATCCAGAGCTGTGGTGGGTTTTGCTGTCCCTGCAGGGGAGGCTGGTGCTGGGCCATGCAGCCCTGGGGTGCTAAGAGCTGGAGAACAACAGTGCCTGAGTAACTTCATCCAGGGAACTGGTGTTAAAAGCTGAACTAGGAAAAAGAAATCTGGGGTGGAGGATCCTTGTCTTCAGCCACAGCAGTACAAGCTGGGTGTCAGAGGCAGCAAAACATCTGGGGATGAAACACAGCGTGAGGACAGGGGTGTGCAAAAGCAGAGCACCAGGAGGGCAGAGCTGTCACAGTGTGACTTCAGCCTGATTTAAAGTGTGGCCTTCAGCAGGAGCAGACATGCTTCATGTTTTGACATATATCAATCCTGGATTGATAACAATTCTGTTGTTTCTGTGGCTCACAGAAGATGACCAAAGATTTCTGATTTCTTTCATTTCCTTAGTAGTTTTAGTGTGCATATGCTGGGCACTCCTGATATTTCTCTCACCAGTCCTGCTGCTGAGGAATGAGGCTCAAGCAAAGTAAAAGCAACAGCCTTCTGCCACACTGTTAATTAATTTGTAAAATCTAAAGCTGCTCTGAAATGCAAAGAAAAAGAAAGTAGATGGCACAAGAGGTAAATTTATCCTTATAATGTTTAAGCTAAACACAGAAGGAATTATGAAAAAGAAACAAATTTTCCTTCCAGTTCTATTCGAAGGCTATCTTAATATAGAAAGCTGAATTTATTTTTTGCCTTTTTTAATAAAGTGGGGAAAATATTTTTTTGAGCTTATACGATAGTCTGTCTCCATCTGTTAGCTTATGATCATCAACCAAAAATGATAAAAATAGTAAAAAACCTCTTCTAATTCTAAACTATACGAGTTCTAAACCATTTTAATCAAAGTATTAACTGTTCAGGTACTTGCCCCACTTCAACATAAATGTGCAATTGGCTCGACTGGATTTCCCTTTGAGGAGGAAGAGAAATGGAGAGAAACCAAAATGGTTCTGTGCTCTTCATAGTGGGTTAGATTAAATGATGATGAAAACCAGGTACAAATTGTTCAGGAGAAAGGAGCAGGTAGCAATGCAGCATAACATGCATTAATTTGTCACTCAGGCAGTAAAAAGTGTAACACATCAATTTGTTTTTGTAAGGATCACTGCCTTTATGTAAAGACTGCAGTGCCTGTTTATGCCAGGTCCAGTTATTTTTTCCTAACACAACTTATATTTGATAACTGCCAGATGACTGTCACATATGCAAGTTTGCCTGTCAGTGCTGAATTTAGCACAGAGATGGCTACAAGTGACCTGTTCTGTAAAATGCATTAATTTGTCTTATGTGCTTTGTGATCCCAGTCGGGAAGCGCCAGTCAGAACCAGGCATTATGGCAATACTGCAGAGTAACCAGGAAAACAGTCCCAGCACTGGAGAACTGGCAATTCGGTGGTTTGGATATATACAATAAAAATCCAAGGAAAGTGTTCTTGTAATTCATAAGTAACAGATTTTTTTTTTTTTTACTTTAATTAATATACCTGGAAGTAGACTAGCCCTCTTAATCTATACTGCATTTAACTAAACTTGCTTAAGGTTACTGTTGCTACAGCCATAGAAATCAGTTACCCTGCCCATATTTCAGTGCCAACACAGTTCATACAAGAAATAAAATGACTAAAATAATTCCATTTAGATATGACTTCAGGTTATCCATAGAGATTCACAGAGAAAAGGCAGAAAGAGAAATGTGATGTATTTGATGAAATATCAGTGGCCGTAGGTGACATTCTGAACACCTTTCAAAAGGCAGCCTTTTCATAAATCACTGCTGTCAGTCCATTTGCAAGATAGAGTCATCTGAGGGGTTCTTACAAATCAGTGTAACCACTAAGCACTTAGTCAAAATGGCATTATTTAGGTTGAGATCACAAAGTTAACTGGATGATGAATTTACATAAGAGCACCACCAATTAAAGAAAACAGTTGTCCCTTATGACACACGGCAGGAGTAAACTGGATTTTCTGTTTTGTAAGGAGGTTTATTCAGAAGGAGGATAATTACTCTGCTGGGAGTGTGGAGCTGCCCTGGAGGCAGAGCTCCCAGGGGTATGTTGCTGCAGGCAGACAAGGTTTCTCTGCGTAACCACAGCGCCAAGAGAAACACGGTGCAGGCTCCCAGGCTGATGCTGGATCTTCTGCTTTGCACAGGGAAGGTGAATGCTAGCCTTGAAACCATTTCAGGAGAGGAGAAACAGGCTTTCTCATAATGAAAGGCTACAGTTAAATCTAATCCTGTATGAAAAGACCACTCAGTTATTGGTATAGTCTTTTGACCATCATGCATACTGTTCTAGCCAAAGGTTTCTACATGGCTGTCCTTGAAATGCCCTGAAATCTCTTCACTATGTTCCATCGTGGTCACCAGGACCTCTGAGCTACACTTCAAGTAAAAATGTATGTATGGACGTGTAACAGTTACTTCTTGAAACAAAGAATGATGAACAGTAAAAGACCATTAAGAAGCCAAAGGAGACTTTTGAGGAAAAAAATCTCAGCCACTCAAGGAATTTCTATTTCCCACAAAAAGAACGAACTCTTTGATGATTTTTCTACCAAGCCATGGATGTCAAAAATAGGAATACAAGTCTCTATTTAACACAGAAGATGCTGGGACACATCTTTTTACATATGCCTCTTGTCAACTTCCATTATACACTGGTCTCCAATGCCAAACAAAACTAAAAGGAGACTGTAGGATCAAACAGGCCAGTTCAATTTTTACAAAGCAAATCTGACTTTTAATAAAGTCAAATTTTGAAGTATTAGAAAGGAGGTTCCTTCCTGGACCAGTAATTTAAAGTTCAGTCATAATAAGATGACTTAGAAAAGCTTAGTTTTGGCATGTATAGATTCTGGCTGCTTAACTAAGAAAAAGTGATCAGCTAGAATGAGGGGAAAAGGTTAAGGAAAATTAGTCTGTTCGGATCCAAGTCTGCTGTTTTCGATGTGTGCCATCAGTGGCCACCTCAAAGACCTACATCTGTGATTTGGGGTTTACTTTCTCTTTTCAATGCTGGAGCAGTGTGTGCTCAGGCTCTGCACGGAAAAAAGCGTTTTGCTCCGTGTCCAGACCCTAGGCAGTGCTAACTGAATGTAAATTCAAGTCCTTCAAAGTACTTCACAAACACACCCTCTTTGCACTTCAATTGAAACATTGGCTGTATGTGAGCATAGGGTAGGCGAGGAAGTCACATTGTGCTCTCCTACGGTCTGGCCTCTCGCAGCCCTTTTCTTTGCTGCTCCCTGCATAGGCCCACACCTCCGCTTGCTGCCCTGCTAGTGAAAGATCCTGTCATTTCTGAGGGCTTTCCATGTTGAAGAGTTTCTCCATTTGTAAGGTTATGAGAGTGGTTTTTCGTACTGTAAGAGTACTCAAACATCGCAAAAACAGTCATTAAAACTTACCAATGTCATACTGTGTTTGCAATTCAAGAGAGAATTTTAATTAAGCTAATGCTTTTACTCGAATCCTGGACAGACTTCCCTCAAACATAATGAGATACACTAGCTATTAACATATCTTCCTGCTTCTTCCCTTTTCTCATTGAGCCCTCCACAACGAATCCTAGCTGGTAAAGGGAGCGGGTAGTTAGTTTCTCAGTAGAGTCTTTCTGAGCTTGGACATCCATGAAAAGAACCCTGTTTCTTGCTTTCCAGATTAAGCAGTAAGAAACGGTGATACATTCACAGTGATATTTTTGTAAGGTATTTTCTTGGAAAGACTGCTTACATGCAGGTGAGTTTTATCAGCACAGTCTATATCACAGGTCCTCAAACTACGGCCCGCGGGCTGGATACGGCCCCCCAGGGTCCTCAATCCGGCCCCCGGTATTTACAGACCCCCCCGCCAGGGGTTGGGGGGGAAACCAAGCAGCCGCAGACGACTGCCTGCCACTTCATCCGCACGCCGGCCCCCTGGTTAAAAAGTTTGAGGACCCCTCGTCTATATGATGGGCTGCATTTTATTTAAACCACATAACCCAAAGCATTTTCTGTGTGGCAGGTATCTATAACTTCCTAATCTTTTTTCCTGATGGGTCATTTTACATGTACTATGTTTAGGTAAACCTGGATATTTGTTACACCCCAAAGTCAGATGTTAATTGATGGTCTTATGTTGCCATAGCCCATGGGGGCAAAATGCTGCATGTATCCTGTGCCAGTTTTTTAAGCAGGGTCTTTTAGTAACAATGAATTATACCATACCTTCAAGACAGTATTTCAGAACTATACATGGGAATCCATCTCACCTCATGTTAGCCACTTAAAAAACAGTCATCCAAGTCTACGTGAGTTGCCTGATCTCTTTTAGAATTACTGGGAGAAAAATAAGCAATTCTGGGGGCAATTCTTACCCATCTTAGATGCTCATTTTACCACAAAATGAATCATCCTATGCAGGTGCCTACTTTTCTCCATCAATCGTAACAAAAATCAAGGACAACCAGCTTAGAACAGGACATCTAATTTTGAAATGCCTACAGAGGTCAGATAAACTCCAACCAAAAGCTTTGCCCTTGTGACAGCACTGGTAGGACTCTGGTATGCATTGGGACATAACCTCTCCTGTCTTCCATTACCTGTGTTCAATGAAAAGGTGGGAGCTTCATCTCCTTTGCTCCACACCCCCTGTGAGCTGGCTGTTAAAGCAAGCCTGAGTGGAATTTGCTTGCATTAATGATGGAATCTTAATTTCCTGCTCCTTGATCCCTTCTGCTCGAGCCACTACATAGCAGCTAGTAATAGCTTTGCCCAAGGTCTTTTTGTAGCTCCACAGAGGTATTAAAAGCAAACCCTCAGTATTTCTGTAGCTTTAAATTGACTGCACAGTTTTAGGCACTGGACTAGACTGTACTGTTAATCTCACTGACGACGTAGATACTGAAGTCAGTGGAGTCAGACCAGTTCACACAAACTCAGGATCTGGACCATTATCATAACATAGGCAAAATTTGTGCTTCTTATATTTGCCTTTTTAAAACCTTTTTCAAAATATGTCACTGTAGACAGTGCTATCATATGAATCCCATATAAAATGCTATTTTTTAAGCAGCATCTGTTTCTGACATCTCACTGCTAAAGAGAATCTCTATAGCACTTGTGAAAAAAGACTGAAATCATTAGCATGGCACATAACCTCAATCAGAATTTAGTGGGGTAAGGCAAAATGACTGGAGGAGTTGTTTTTCTTTAAAAAAATCTCTGTGTGCATCAGGTTAGATGAAATATTCAGAGTAGATCAATTTAGCCTTAAGTTCTGTACATCTATCTGATTTTGTACAGAAAACTAACAATTAAGTGCAGATGCGACCACTAAATTTGGAAAAAAATGGAGTCTTAAGTATACAGTACAATCTCCCAGGAGGAGAACAGTATAAAAGGAATTACTGTAATCAAGTCATTCAGTGCGTAAGTTGTTACCTCCATATTGAGGAAACTTAGGTCTGTAGGCAGCCCATGTTACGTAAACGATAAAATCTGTTTTGACAGTGTAATTAATGTTAGTCTCAAAACAGAAATGCAAATCAAACAAGACATCAAGATCAGGAACTGTAAGCCTTTGCCAAAGTTAAGAGACATGTGGGCAACACAAACCTCATGGATTGCTGATGGACTAGTTACAAAGGGTTCTATTTTAGATCAGTTAATTAGTGAGAAATTATAGCCTAACCAGCATCCTGTCGATGGTATGGCGAAGTGCTGACAGCTGTATTGCTCTTCTAAATAGCTCCTATGTGCCTCCAGAATACTGAAGTTGCATTAAAAAAATGCCATCTCAGTTTTTTGGTTGCAGGAAGGAAAAAGGTACCTTTAACTATACTCTATTTTATTTACAGAATGTAGGTGCAGCTTTTCAGGTGTAAAGGTTACATTTTTCACATCATCAAAACAGAAAGAGACAAAGAGAAAAAATTGCTCCAAAAGCTGAAAGTCACTCTTACTGGGCTACTCTTTTCACATTGAAATAAACCAGAAAATTTGAAAACGTTTTTCAATAGATTCAAACCAATATTGCTGTAATTCTGTACTTAAAAAAAAAAAAACACAAAAAACCAATTGCCTTGAACTCCCACATACCTTTGTCAGTCAAGTCAAATAATTTCCATCAGCCTCCTAAACCCACTTATGGTCATATTATGTAGGCTTATCATTGGTTTTGTTGGTATATTTTCTATTCTTATTCTTACAGTAACTATGTGCAGCTTGTGATTTTCTTTAACAGAGAGTAAGGAATTCTAAACTGAATGGGATGAGAAAAACCGTTTGCTTACTTAATCTTAAGGAAGTGTTGCACAGTAGAATAATTTTAACAGTGCATTATGATAATGGCCCTACATTATAGAATGTAAGTGATTACAATATATTTTAATTAAAGATAATTTAATACCTTTAAATCATTCTTTTAATCCACAGAGAGCTGAAGTCCGGACACAATCTGAGAGTGCACTTTTGAGATTGGCAACAATACAGGCAATAGTCAAATCAAGAAATCATTTTACCCAAGATGCAGATGGAGTTACTATCAGTGTCAAAACCAGTGCTCAGAACGCTACTTGCAGGCTGCCAACCCTGTATTTAAGTGCAGCAAATGATGCTCCTGACCCAGTAAAAGCACGGCCTTCTCAGTTATCCTTGCTTTCAGTGCGACTAGGATTTAATCTTTGGTTTCATCCTATAATGCAGTTTGAATAGGCTCGACTTTTATGTCAGATTTATAAAAGTTAGGTAGCTATACTGTGCTATCATTGTAGGCAACAAATAGGGACATCCAGAGGGCAACTTCTTTCATAGCAGATACCAATCCTAAAGAAGATAAATCACATTTCATTGACTATAATAGGACATTAATGTGACTGCCTTTGACAGCTACATTTTAGATATATGTATTAGGTGAGATGAATTTTTATGACTGAAATCTTTGGGGATTTTTTTGGGGTTTTTTTTGTTGGTTTTTTTTTTTTTTTTTGTGTGCGTGTTTGGGGGAAGGAGGAAAAGAGTGGAAATATATGTATTTTTCTGGAGACAGAACTATCCCAAAGGATCAAGAAATGCATATAAAAATCATGACTCATTGATAGGTCCTTGATATTCCGTTCTCAGTCTCGGAAAGCCAAGAGATAGGTTACTCAGTTCAAACTCAGTATCTTCCCTAACCCTGTTTGGTTGTCCTCTAGCTGTCCTTGAAGAGTAGCAATGAGTTACTTGCTTGTTCTGATATTTGTGGTTTCGAGTGTGTGTATTTTAATGGACTATATTGTGAGGGTAAACTTTGGCCTTACAGTGAGTACAGAGTTTGCTAGTAAGCATTGGAATGCTGTTAGGTATGTGTAAGACACCTCGCTGTAGGTAGGGGTTTCTTAATTCTGTGTTGGTACACAGTAGGATCCATACACTGTATTCAGTCTGAGTCAAACCCACCTAAAACATCAGTATCTAATGCCTTTCCAGAGATCCTAGGCCCTCCTGCCTAGCTTACAGGTGCTTGCCCAGAAAGATGCAATTCTCTGGTAGGTCCCATGTGGATGTCTCAAATGGTACCAGCCAATTATCTTTGAACTAATCTGAATTTATTGTCATGGGAACTTAGACAACTAGTTTGCACGAAAGCATCTATGTTTAGACAACAATCCGGATGCAAAATCCACACCGCTCAACTAACTTGTCAGGCCAAAGGCTAATTCCCTCTGGTTATGCCCTAGGAATCTTTATTTTATTTTAGTATCTTTATTTTCTCTGATCCTCTGTAAAAAAAATCTTTCAAGTACATTTTAAGTATAAGGTTTACCAATTACCCCCTGGGGTAGATCCAAGTCTGAATAAAATTCCTGACACAGAAGTGGAGACTTACATTCAAGCTTATCTTGATGAAACTCCATTTTAGGGAACTGAAAATAGTGGATGGGAGTTGCTGAGAGGCTGCAGAGATGCGCAAGCATCCCAACAGGTTTTTTTATATTAACAAAAAAGAGAATTTGCTGGAAGTAAAACTAAAGGTAACTATAAAAGGTTTTCTCGTACTACTGTGCCTCTCCACTGAAACATAGATATGGCTTTATTTAAATAGTGGAGAACTTTGTCTCTGTCTTCAGGTGCCTCCGTTACTGGGAAGGATTTGGGTGGCAGCTTCCCACTACCATTCTGTTCTCCTGGAAAAGGCGATTTTGCAAGTTAAAAATAATGTCCCTCAGGAGAAGTACATTTGTAAGTGGCAAACATTAATCAAAACGTCCTCGCCACGAGGCAGAACACAGTGAAAGCACCTGAACTGGCCTCCTTAAGTGTCTGATAATACATTTTTGGAAATAGCTTTACTGGCCAATGGACATTCTGGAAGTGGAAGGGTCCCTATAGAAGCGAGACCTGACTTGCCATAAAGGAGTTTATAGTTATTCTGAAGTGCAGCTCTCTTTCTTCACACATAGCCTCAGCTGGCCCTTGTGCCCTTGCTAGGACCCATGGGAGAGGAATTCCCCTGTGGCTGCATGCATTACAAATAAATAAATATAATGCATCAATTATTGTAAAGGAGCCACAGCAGAACACAACTCACACCCCTGTTGTACTGAAAGCATAACAAAGCTGAGGGCCAATTTGTCAGCAAGCAAAACTGGGTCAATGTAACTAAGCATAACTCTGTTAAAGTTAACTAATGGACTGAGGCCCTGATGGATGAAATATTACATGTGAGCTAGTAAAAATTAGTGTCAGAATGCAATCAAAATGATGTCTGCATACCCAGCACAGCAAGCATTGTAGTTCCAGTGCACATCTCATCATTATGGCTCCTGACATACATGCCTTCAACAAAACCCAGGACTGAATATATGCAGAGCTTCTGAGAATACTCCTTAAAGGTTTTTTCATTCATGGAGGAACACAGAAGGAGAAGCACCGGCAGGAGAGGGGTCCTGCTTTCTTACTACAAGGAAACATGATGAACTGGTGCTTCTAGGCTCACCCACCCTGTGAGCTTCCCCCAGCTGCACAGACACACCTGAGGACAAAAACCTCTGGCACCCTCAAGCTGAACAGCTGGGCTGAGATTTACCTCTGTCACTGTTACAGTCTATCATGTCAACAAGGCTTCAAACACTGCCCAGTGAATCACCTTCCTTGCATAATTTTTTTTCCTTATACATACTTGTTTGGTTGTTGTTGTATTATTTTTTTTCTCTGCATAACATGCTACAGAAAATGAAGCTGAGAAAACTGTGAAAACTGATCCCACAGAACAGCTTTGAAGCCAAATTCTGTCAGGGGATGGAGCAGGGGTGTCCTTTTTAATAAAGAAAGAAGCAGCTGTCTGGCAAATCTAATAGGTTACAGAGGAATTATGTCAAGCGCAGAACAGCAGGAGCAAGGGAGAAACACTCATTACACATTTTTTAAACTAACCATAGATGGAGGGCAGTGACTTCATTTTTTATCTTTGCCTCTGCAGATCATCTGTACCAAGGAGAATGAAAATTATGAAAAGCTCCTGGCTACCGCTCCCACTGTTTTCATGCCTCATCAGCCTAAAGAGGCCAGGCAGCCCTGATTAGCACAGCTTTACTCTGTCTCAGGGAATCCCAGACTTACGAACAGTTGCAATGCCCCCTTGGCCATCCTCTATTGAACTCTTTGAACCAAAGGGCCTGTGTCACCTTCATCCTGGTGACTCCCTGGGCCACTTCCACCATGTAGAACAGCTATTAAACAGCAGTGTCCACATAGCAGCAGAACTTCAATATATTTAAAAGAATTAAAGACTAATTATCCCCCCTTTATAAGCCCAGAGCAATGAAAAATGTGTATCCAAGTGTAGAACTGGGCTTATCGTTTGTTAGTGTAAGATTTATTCTCACAGTATAGGCACACCAAGTTGGCACAGCATCAACATATTAACTCAAGTTCCCCAAGTGCTCCCACAGATATATGGTATGCTGCCTGCAGAGAGTCAGAATGCCAGATAATTCCATGGGGCCCCAACAGTAATTAAGCAAAGTCAACAGGCAAATTATAAGTGAGAAAACAGCCTTCTATATCTTATTTGGACTTAAGGTTTTGTGGTTTTAAACATGCCTGTTGTGGATATCACTGCTAGCTGTTACTTAGTAATGGATACCAGTAAAAACCTCTAAGACTCAGCATTTATATCTATAGAGAGAACAGAAACTGTGGAAATGTTACTTCATGCATATGTTTTTCCCTATTTGGCTGGGTTTTCTTAGCCACAGCGTGTTGGATTAAGATCCAAGCAGCCACCTGCATGAAGTATCTTATCCTTGAGGAAATAAAAAGTAATGCATTTATTGATCATAAAATATTTTTCTTTTAGGAACTGAGGAGTGTGTTTTCCCAATTTTTATGTTTATAAACAATTATAAACCCCCTCTGAGCCTTCTCTTCCGCAGGCTGAAGAGTCCCACCTCTCTTATCCTTTCCTCATGGGAGAGATGCTTGAGACCCTTTGTCTTCTTAGTGATCCTTCAGTGAACTCCATTAGCTTCATATGTAGTAGCACCAAACTTTTGCCTGCCCTGGTATCCTCATATCTTTGGGGAAAAAAAAAAACCCACAACAAAACCAAGCCCAAAAGGAATAACTACTTTCATTAGGGTTCAGACAGCAACCAGAGAATCAGTCCTTTCGGGGTCTGCAGGGGTAGCTGTGCTATGGAACAGTACAACTTCTCAATCAAATACCATATTTTCATGCCTTTATGTTTGTAGGTACATGACCATGCAATCTATTTACTGGCAATGAGAGTTTTGTTGCTAAATGTCAAATGTGCACTAAAAATTCACCCTACGTAGCCCCTTGTTTAAAAAATGGAAATCTGGAAATAGCTTTAAGTCAGGAGAAAGGAAACCTGCAATTTCTCAGGCATTCTGTGGAATCGTATGAGCTGTAATTGAAAACTCCCTCATGCAATGTGACCTTGTCTGAATTAATTGGTTTTGGAATTACTGCTCAATAGTTCAGCAAATGTGGAATTCTCCGAGTTTACTCCTTGCCAAGCAGAGTCCTACTGGCTGAGAAAAGTAAAATGGACAAAAGACAGTTCTCTACTTATCACCTTTTTCAGTGGACTCTTCCATACACATGAATTTAGTAAAGCTACCTACTATGAATTAGATAAAAGGAAGTACATATACAACCGATCTGACAGGTTTGCATTTTGCTGTTTTCTAGAAAAATGAAGTCACTGTAATACAGTGTACTGGTCACTTAAGGCGAGTAACTATATCCCCTGAAACCAGCAGTGCTTCTCCAAATATTGACTGGAAATCCATGAAGCAGGAGAAGTGATCTTGGACTGACACCTAAGATAGGATAACGACCCAGGATGCTTTTATGTACCATGACCCAATCCCCATTTTGCTGAAGTCCATAGCTAGGTAGATTTTTTTGTCATTAAACCTTTCATGAAAACATACAGTTGTAGCCAAAAAACAGGTTAGAGGAAAATGCAAAGTAGTTTTAAGAAACTGAAAAAGATGTTCCCTTTTATTTATCAGACTAAAAGCTGAAGAACTTAACTGAGGCAACTTGTCACAGCACTCTCCAAACTACCACACTGTGACAAGGTCTTTTACCATCTCATACCAGCATACTCTTCATGCCAGTCCCTCTGCTGCCTTCTCCTCATCTCACCTCATGCGGGGCATGTGTTCTCTCTTATCTTGCTTCTTCCTCTCTCTGCTTCTTCCTTGGCTGCTCTCTCTTCATTGGCTCTCTACCCCTTACCAGAACCAGCCTCAGCTGCACCTTATCTACATCGGCCAACACCCCTAAAGCCAGCCCACAGTTGCATTTATCAATGCCAATTAACCCAACTTCATTCCTCTACAGCCACTCAGTCAGTGCTAGTTGCTGGAGAAGGATTTCCTACCTCTGACCAGAGTGCTTCAGTTCCTCCTTATACGATATTTAGTCTTTTCTGCTTCAGCAGTTTCAATTTGCATATAAAAGCAATATTCACTGAGCAGATATCCCACCTGATGGGTGAGTGTCCTGAGCAGCAGGCTAGAGTGGTAGTGTCTCTCTCAGTAAAGGTGAAAGTGGTTTATACAATGTGTAATAATGCCATCAGGAGAAAGTGAGTGTGCCCCCCACATCTGAAAAGGCAATAACCTGGTTTTGGTTATCCTGGATGGCCAAAGGTGCAAATATCAAATCACTCTCTGTCTCAGAACATGGATTTTAACATGTCCTTTTGCTTCACAGGAGATCATCCTAACTGCTACCTGCAGTATCATTGCAACCCAGTAATATTTCTGCATTCATGGTAAAACCAAACAACATCAGCAGGAGAGAAAAAAAAACAACCCCTGTGAGGAACTATAACACATGGAATAAGACATATAGAGTACATCTAACAAAAATAAGTTGGCTTTCTCAGGCAAAGGGCTAACAAGGGAGAGAGTGGTTAATATCTTCCAGACCTCCTCATTGGTTACGTTTTCATAGCACAACCCAGCGTTGTACCAGGGTATTTAAATTAATTTTCAGTAAGACAACCTAGGTATTGCATGTGGGATGATGTGTTACTGCAGCACTGCTCCCAGCCTAGCGTGCTCTGCTTCCCAACAGGGCTACACAGCCAGGGCTCACTACGCACTGAGCTGATGGTGCCACGGCTCTGCTACTTCAGGTAGCTTGCACACCTCCCCACAGCACTCTGCCACACTACTCAGACTTCACCGGAAAGAAGCCTTCCAAGTGAACACAATAGGGAACCGAGCTGGTCCCACCTGGAAAAGCGACCCAGATTTTGTGAACTTTTCCTGAAAAGCAAAGCATTGCTTGCAAGAGTAGCAAAGATGTAAGGCAGTAATACTTAGGATGACTGCTGCACTCTGTGACTTCCCATTCAGGAAATTACATGTTGTCTGTGATGGAGGGGCAAGGTGGGAGGCAGCAGCAGCTGGAGCTGTATTTTCTCAGCTGTGCATCTGACAGCTGCAACTGGATACAGTTCAGAGACAGAAAGCATACGCTGTCATTCAGGGCTTTTAACATGAAGTACTTTCTACTGGGTTCATTATCTCTTTACAAAATGAAACAGGATGGCTAGAAATGCCATAACCACAATAAAATATGAGTATTAGCAGGGGTCACACAGAGTCCAGGTCTAGCTACAGTGTGTGCGCAAGGCTGGCTGCCTCCTCTGCATTGTCATTTGTCTCATTCATTTACACCTGGGGCAACAGGTAGTGCCCTTTATCTTGTCACACAGACTCCATCAGAGGTGGAGAAGTCTGGCTTCAAAAATAATTAAGGTAATAATTAAGCTGTGTGGGTCTGTGTAAAAGTTATGTGTTTATTAGTACCATAGATATTACCAATGAACCTACTGGGCTTTCTCTGTAAAGTTGTATACATTCAAAAAGAGCTAGTTAGCTCTTATCCCATCGATTAGAAAACCCTGTTTACATTCTCCATTAATAATGTCTCACATAATATTCATCATAGCTGCAAACTTCTTACCTTCTGAAAGGTGCTAATGCATCTAGGAACATTTTAGGAAAATGCATGCTGTAAATATATATTCCATACTTCTGTAACTGAAATCATAGATCAAATATTGCAGTTTTAATTTTTGATTTACATTTTTAGTTACATGAATTAATTTTTAGCTAAGCCTGTGTGTTATGATTTAATTGCTTTACAACATCGATAAGAGGCAGTCATGACCTATATTACTAAAATTTCAAGTAATAATTAAATTGCCATGCCTATTAATTTTCTAAGAAATTGCTTTAGTTTCTTTGCCAAGAAGAGTTTGCTACATCAGAAGCTAAAAAGGAATTAATGTAATGTAATTTTCCTAAGAATTCAAAAGACTGAATTTGAACTGAAGGCTGATGTGAAACTTTGACCTTTTTGACGTTTATTTGAATGAAGCCCATATAAATGTCAAATATCTGCCAACACCATTTTCACATTCCAGGCAACTGCTTCTTTTGCAGTTTTTAGAGAGGACTGAAGAAGTAAGATTATTTTTTTTTTTTTAATCGTAGTAATGATAGGAAATGAAGCATCTCCCTCCAAAGTGACAGGGCCTGAAGAGAGAAATAGGGAAGATTTACCCCTAGGGGTTTTAAAAATGAGAACTTATTTGGCAACTGAAATTTTCAACTAATAAGGAATTACATAATCCTTAGTATTCTTTAAATCAGATAAATATTACTAATTTGAATATTTACCCTACAGAGAAGCTGAGGAAAAACTTGATCAGTGGTACAGAGAAAGTATTTTGAATATAGAACCACACTCAGAACTGTATATAGTCCATAGGCTTGGAAACAGTTTTGGCTCAGAAAAACATCTCAAATAAACTTTTTACTCCACAATGTCAATATCACCTCCCTACAACAAAGCAGAAAGATTACATATTTGGGCAAGAATATCTATCTGACGTATAATTTCTGAGATGAGGGAGAAGCCTCGCGTGAAACGTAGGTTAAAGTTTTAAAACCCACAGTATTTAATCAGCAGAGTGCTAGTCAATGCAAAACATTTTTCATAAGTATGAAAACACTGGGATACAAACATATTTACTGCCTAATCTGGTTATTTTCCCAAACACATTCTATTATTCAGCTTTGTTGCTTGAGAGAAAATAAAATAAATTCCTCCAGAGAGAATTCTGGGCTTATTTAACATATAAACTCAAGACAGCTTAGGCTAAAACCAACCAACTTAGTAGTTGTGTCTTTTGCCTTGGAAGGTTTCTTCATAATAATCACACAGTACTACAGGACAAAGATGAAAATTAGTCTCTGGAGTAGCAATAAAATCCCATTTTATATCATGATAACATCTCTATTAAACAAAGGACAGAAATATCCCTAGATGTTACATCTAGGCATTGTAGGCCACAACTTCTGATTTTACACAAAGTTATATGTATTAATTAATATATTGTGCTTACCATAAAATAGTATTTTATGCTACTTCTGGAGTGAAAATTTATGTTATCCAACCTCAGCTTACTTCCTTTTTAAGCTCCCACTGATGTGTCAAGCAAATAATTTAAAATTTATTTTTTATGATATGTTTTGAGTTCTGTTTTTACCTTTTGTAGATGGGTAGCCTGCACTGCAATTTAGCAGTATGGGAGGAGGACAATATCATAATTAGAAACTGTCATTAACATATTTGGTAACATAAAAGTGAATCTGCATCACTTAACAAAGAATACATATCTGTTACAGATTTAATTACTCTGTTATAGATTTAATTATTTAACTGCAATCTGTGCAATCTTTTCTCTACCAATACTAATCGTTAATATTCTAAAATAAATAAAGCTATCATCTTTGCTAAGCAATTAATAAGAGAAAAGAAAGTAGCCAGAAGCATGTTAAAAAGATCCTAACAGTGAATGGTATAACAATGAACGCTAATGATCACTGATTAGTAATAGCAGATGTGTGAAGCTTGCCATGATGTTTATGATTCAGTGTATTGATACAACTGGTTACACCTTTGCTAAAGGTAATTAATTAATTCCTTGTCAAGTTAATTGTCTGCAAGTGTTTAGACCAAATATTTAAAATTTTGCTTCTCTTTTTCTTTTGGTACTTTAAGGACCTAAATTAAAAAAATCGCAACTCATCTCATTTAGAAAATCAATGACTTGATGGATAAAAATATATAAATGTCTAACAATATCTAAATGATGCTTGCATTTTTATATTTGCAGCTGGATAACACTATGCATGGGAAATGGAGGTTAAAAGTCTAGGTCCATGGTATTATGCTCGCAGGATTCTCCCCAGAAGGAGCTTATTCCAAGCTGTACCCACAACAGTACAGTACTGCAAATCTAAGAATACTGGGTACTACACAGGGAAATTACTTCCAGTGTCAAACATCCTCTTACAAAGCAAGACAACATATTTTTACATGCAGAACAGTGGAAGGGTCAGTGTAGATTCGCTTACCTGTGGTTGACCTGATAGTTGAGGTGATGTTGGATGATGCCATCGCAGGTAAACATTCATCATCTTGGGAATAGCCTGCCTGAATGGCACGCAAGTAACTGTGGCTTCTTGTTCGGAAACATCCAGGGAGGTCAAGGGCATCCATTGCCTGAGCTTCAACTTCACTAAACACTGATTCACACACCGATTCAAATTGCCCATTAACCTCTGCTTCACTCATCTGAATAAACAACAACAATGCATTTGATTTTTGACTTGCTTTTTTGTGATCATCACGGCCTCAACATCTCAAATGGACACCTGTACATTGATGAAGAACTGTTTTAGCAAATAGTTAAAATGTCGTAATCCCTTCTGATCACATTCACATTTTTTCAACTTACATCAGCTGTCTATATGTATATAGTAAGTACATCACACATGCTATACAACTAATTTTACATTTTATATCTTTTGGCATATACAGAGGATTGTTAATACATGATTTAATAGTAACCAACAAGATCACTCTGTGCTGATAGAAATCCACACTCTGCCAGGATAGGGGAATTGAAATCAGCTGTACTAACAGCCTCAGAAGGTGAGGGTGGATTGCCTGGGTTCCTCACTTAACAGCAAAGTTACTACTCATGTGGCTATTTAGTGTACATGGCAGGTTTTTCTTCCTCTCACTATCAAGGGGCTCAAGGAAGTATCTCATGCTTGAAGAAGTGTAAGTTCAGAGGAAGTGATGCTTCTGAAAAGTTTGAGAAATATTGCATCTACACTTATGTCCAGTGAAGCATGTGAAAGAATAACCATTGTCTGAAATAGGGTGAAAAGTGGTCAGATGAGAAAGTAATGCTTGGCTCACCTTTAGCTGAGAAGGGCCCTAAACCACACTCCCTGGTTAACTGGGTTAGCCATTCAGCTACCGTGGGAACATGAGATGCAGCCACTACTGCTGCCTTTTCTGCAGCAGCATTATTTTAAGTCCGATACTTCTGCCACGGGCTGTGTGGAGGAGCCCTGCCTGCTGGAGCACCCGAGACGTGCCTACCTGCACTACCTGCCAGGCTGGCCCCTTGGGGGATTTCAGCACCACCCTCCAGCTCCTGCAGGACTTGGGCAGGAGCCAGCATCTACCTGCTGTCTGAAGGCTGGGCATGATGCAAACCCGTACATTTTTGGGCAGCTTTCATGCTAAACAGGGTTTAGGCAGGCTGGCCAAGCTTAGGGAACCTGGTGGTAGGGAACTGTGTATTGCAGTTTTGAAGATGAGTGCCTAAATTCTACCTTCATCATTTTTAACAGGTTCTCTGAGATCAGCCCTAACTACCCGCAAATGTACCTGGATAATTCAAAATTGTGTTTATACAAAATCAGATAGGAAGCTAACACTGATATGACCTCCTGATAATATTTTTTTTTTTTTAAATGGAGAGTGCTAGAAATTAGAATCAGTCTAAATACTAAGTTAAATTTGTAGCATCACTAAACAGCAGACCCAGTTGATATTACTTTTTCTACACGGCTGCTAAGTGCATTTTTCATGATTACTGTTCCTAGTACATTACTCATTATGGAAAGAGAGTGAGTGCAAATGTTTCAAATGTTTTAGGATTTTGATTAAGTAAATGGAAATTTCATATGGAACTTCTGATGATAATGAATAACTGATATTTTAATTTCATGTAAGACATCTTGGCTACTAAATCTCTTCTGAAAGAAATTACATTACCCTTCATAAAGTTTGTTTCTAATAAAGTTAAGTAGACTAATGCAATCTAATGTAAGATTAAAACCCCCTATCTTACTCTGAAATATTTTGCATACATCATTGATCAGGAAATTTATGGTAATGTAGTCCATAAACACTAAGTCCTAACCACTTCTTTGAAACTAAGGTAATTGACAATAGAAAAATAAAAGTTTTAGAACTTAAATTAAAAATATAAACCATGGAACCCAGCATCTTTCTTGACTCCACCCCTGGACAAGAGTGAAAAAGAAGGGCCCTCACAAAAAACATAATTATTAAAAAGGCATTAAAAAATACCACAAATCATACAATCTGCTATTATGTAGATAGGGCAAGAAGGTGATGGTGTTATGGAAAAGGAACAGGAAACAGCAAAGGTTCAGAATTTGTTATTTTAAGATATTCACTGTGTGTAGTATCTATCAAATGCATTTGTTACTGGTCTGGAAACAGCTGAACTGTGAAGTAGGAATTACGTGGTTGACACAAAATCACATAGTTTAGTGAAGACTGAAAAAGAAAGTAAGAAACTATATCCAGCAGGTTTAATTAATCTGGCCAATTGAGCAATCTACCTGCAAATAAAATCTATTATGGACATCTTTCCAGGTAATGCACATTGGAATGAAGAATTTTAACATTGCTGAAACCAATTAGTCATTATGGACAGCTCAGTGAACATCTCCATGCACAGACATGGCCAAAGAGGCAGAAGATGTTAGAATAGTTCTATATTACAGCATTGTTAGGTGACAGCCAACAGCACTTGCTTTCAATGCAGGACCTAATTCTTATGAAACTTTCTCAAAACCAGAGTGTAATAAAAATAGAAAATAAGCAAACCAGGATAATGAAAACCAATGGGAATGATGGGGACAGGTTTCACAAGGGAGCTATGAAAAATAATGAAAGGTTTGGAAAATGACTGTTTCTAAATCTGATGCGTGCTATACAAGATTACACTTAGATTAATCCCACATAAATTAAGGAATTTGACTGAAGGGCATTAGTCAGGCAACTAGTCCCTCCCAATTCTCTACAGTCTGTGGAGCCTGACCACAGTTTCCAGAGGGCTTTCAGCCTGCTTGGGATGTGCACTGTTCTGGAAGAAACTCTTTCACTCCATTAACTACAGAGGAATCTTTAGGTGTTGCCTCAGTTAAAAGTCTTTCAAGGTAGATGAGTTGAATCCAGGCCTGAATAGCCATGCAGTACAAATTGAATGTGAATGAATATAAAATTACTTTAAAAAAATACATATTTTTTTAACATAACCATTGTGCACAGTTAGCTACTATACCCTTAGGTGTCTCACTAAATGGTCAAAGAAAAATAAAGTAAGACATGTCTGAGAAGAGGGCAGGGCCCACCTGTCATGAAGCAACACAGGGAAGAAATGTCAGGACCAATGAACATTAGAAACTTTATGTAAAGTCCTCTGCAAAACAGAACATGCACATACTTCATCAGGCTGCTTGCACCTCAGGCCTGATTCAGATCTCACTTCAACATGATTTGGTACTAACTAACCAACATAAAACTAGCAGGGTGGAAAAATGCCTCCTTTCAGAAGCCCCCATACACAGAGTAATTGATGGGAGTTATTCTTTCACCCAGAAGTGAGGGACTGAGTTTAGAGGTGAATCACTGCTCCTTTGGAGCATAATTATTTTAATCTATATCTTAACCTGGCAGCCCACATTTGCTGAAATCAGAGTAGATATTTTCAGAGGATGAGTATTATAAGTGAGCGTGCCCCTTATATTCAGTCTGAATCCTCTAAACATTCAAATATTTAATATAGACTAAAAATCAAAATAGCAGTATTTATGTTTTTAATGAAAAATAAATGGAAAATATGCGTGATAGTGTCCCTTTGCTTCTAGCATTCGGTATTTTCCTTGAAATTTTGAACAAGGGTTACATTCCTTAGAACTGAATTACTTTGACAATTCACATCCTCATTTTGATATTAATTAACCCCCCCCCCCCAAACTAAACCCATCCACTAGTAACAACTCTTGCATCTGTGATTAACCTATAAGAAAAGTTATAACAAGAATTTCCCACCTGACTAACACAGCTGGCCTGACTGAGCGTGCTCACTGCTCTCATATAGCTCTGATTCCTTGAGCGAAACTTTGGGGAATTGTAGTTTGCAGAGGGATCCAGGTTGTGACCCCCAGGCACGTCACTTGCAGTTTGAAGGTAGCTCTGACTACAAAGGAAAGAGGAAGAAAAAAGGAAAGGGTGTAAAACTACAGATGGAATCAATTAGGACACTAAAGACAGTAATTTGTATGAGACACAAATCCATTCCCCAGGGTCCAAATCTCTCTCTATATAAAGCGTCATAGATCTGTTGTAGTCAAACGCCTTAGCACAAGCAGAGAATCTGTCTGCAGTTCTGCTGCCTAGATGATATGAAATTTTAAGTCTTTGCTGTATTTAAACATCATCAATTCTCCTGGCTATTGATGTTGAACTTCACTAGAAGAGAATGTCTAGGTCAACAGGAACAAGAACCAGAGCTAAAGCACAAACCAAAGTAACTAAAAATCTTTCTTCATAGATAAAATCTGCTGCTTGTCATCTGGTTTTCATCAGGGTCTTAGGCATCAAGAGACCTTTTATCTTTAAAGGATTGATATATTTTTACAAAAGATCAAAATATCCCATGTTCAGCTAGAAGAATAGATTAATCAGGTACCTGGAGCAACTGCACGAAGCTCTAGAAATGCTTTTCTTAGAACACATCTTCCAGTTTGGAGGACTGGGACCTTAACACCACACTGGGCCCCTTTCAGTATGCTTTCACTACAGGAGTATGTTAGTCTTCATGTTTTATGATAAATACATTGATTATCTGTCATTCCAGGAAAATAAATAAGCCTAAGAAAAGAACAGTACTTGGGCCTGAATACAAAATTACAAAAAAAAAAAAAAAAAAAAAAGTCACAAATAAGGTTTATCAGAGTTCTCAGGACCTCTGGAAATCAGATTTTAGAAGTCATGTGACACTCATCCCTAGATATCAGTGCATAAACTAATTAACGTTTCAGATAACGTTGGGTTTCCTATGGTAAACAGGCAGGTTTTATGTTTAGCCCTTAACGGCAGCTTTAACAAAAACAGTTTCCGGGAACAATAGATTTGTGCCAGTTGAATGTCTGTCAGTATTGGCAATGCAGTTATTTCAAGCTGAGCTGGCAGAGTTACTCAGCCCAGCAGTGGCTGTGACACATGCCGGGGCTACCAGCAATTTCCCTGTGAAGGGGGAAGCTTCCTCTCTGGAAGGACCAGACCACTCGGTGAATGAGAAAACCACTGGTCCAACTCCTGGTGCAAAATGATGCCGAAACCAGGACCTTTTTCTTAGACCCTATTTATCGAACACTAAGTGTGACCATAGGCTGGTGCTTGAGAAAGGACTCAGCCTTCCTCACTAATATGGACACAACCTGAGTTTGGGCTGGATGCAGTCCCTGAGGAACACTCGGGGAGGAATCTCAGACCTTCTGTCATGGCCCTGACTAGAGAAGCAATGTGTTGAGCTCCATCTTCCTCTGTGGTCACGTGCTTTGATGTCAGACGTGATGACCCAGGGCTCCCTCACATCACCAGCTGCAAGAGCAGATGAGATTTATAGATCCTTTCAAGCTTATACTTGGGAGATCTGTTCTCAAGCACTTCCATGTATTCTCCCTGACTTGGCCATCTCGGGGGCAACATCGACATAGCCTTGCTTCCCCAGTGTGTCTGCCAATGGCTGGGCTATCCGTGCCTCTAAGACAGGCTGCCTTCTTCAGTAAAAAAGGACAGGTTTTTTTTCATCTTGGTGCAAGGCAGGCATTTTTTTGAATTCTTAAGAAATTTCCCTGGAGAAAAGAAATTTTTTTCTTCCCATCTTTATTCAGTGCCTTCTATGGAATACCTCTGTAACCCCACAACAGGGGCAAACTATGTTGAAACTGTGCTATAACTGCTGAAACCAAAATGAAAATGTATGAGATCAATGCAGGCATGTGATCAGAGGTTAATTAAGTCATAACAGTCAAAGTGATTTGCATATTAAGATAGCTGTCTGATAGTGGGTCTAATTTAGTTTTAGATGATAAAAACAAGAACTCTAGCAGCATTTTTTTGTTCCCATAGGTATGAAGACAAATACACTATAACAGGCAAAGCGGTGCAGTCTCCCTAGCTATATTTAGTTGCTGGATGTAACTAAACCTCCTCTCCTTTATAGGCAGCAAGCTGATGACTGTCACCTGCTTTGTGTCATTATGATTCTTTGCATATGCTTTACTAAATCTGGCTGGTATTGTTAATTTAGTATTTTTCCAAACAGATGAATCCCTTCTGGACCTTCTGCTTGTCAGCAGGTGGCAAAATCTGGGATTCCAAGTTCAGAAAGAGTTTGTTTGAGGTTTCTTCATTAAAACATGGGCCACATTAAGAAAAGACAGAAGCAATAGAATAAATGGATAAATTATTAATTACTTCATAAACTATGTAAAATTAATTAAACTGGCTTCTAATAACTGCCTCCTTTGCTAAGTAATGCTCAACAACCTAGTACTTCATTATATACATACCAGTTCCTTGTGAGATATTGCTATCATTAAACACAATCAACAATTTCTACAGCAATAATTTCTTAGGGAAAGAAACCCAGTATTCCATGGTACTGCTAAGCAGCTGAGTTTTGATGGATCAGTTTGGACAGTACTTGAGAGTTAACTAATTTTTCATTTATCAGAGGACAGCAATTGATTCATAGGACTGTAGCAAAATAAAATAAATGTTACATTTCTGTAAAAGCATTTAACATCCATTTGTTTAATACTTTGAATTTTTTCTGATAAAAAGAAATCATTAGTTTTCATTTCTAAGATATACACTCAAAGTTATCTTCTAGGATAAACGTGTCAATACATGGTAAAAATGACGACCTTGTTATAAACATGATCCAGAACCAAAACACCATAGAACCAGAAGTTAGATGGGAAAGTTGCTCTTAAATGTCATTATCTGTTGCTCAAGGAACTTGCATGCTTGCCAACAGCACTACAAAACACATGCCACATGTGACATTGCTAAATGCTGACTTTTTTATGATATCCACTCTATCTATAAGCTTAGGAATAAAATTTTTGACTTCATTTCCAAAACTCCACAACTCTATCACGTTGGTAAAAGAAAGTAATAAGATCATCTATTAGAGAGCATAAAAGAAAATATCTCAGTTGATCACTGAAGAAGGGCAAGACAAGCATGAGCACATGAGATGGTTTGACAGTTTGTTTCCAGGAACGCAAAACAAATACACACATTAACATCAAGGAGATGACTAAAGTTTGGTACCATGGAAAAGGAGCAAGAGGATGAGATGAACAGGAAAAATCAAATTGGCATGTTTGTTGTCTTCCCATTTGCTTTTCCAAAGAGACAAGCTCTTAGAAATGGATTCCCTCTTAAAAGTGCTTTTGCTCTCAAGGTTTGTTTGCCCCTTTCCGTTGGGTTCATAGGAAGTCCAGGGCAGGTAGGAGGAGGTCTTTAAATTTAATGAGAAGTATCTTAGCTGCAAGCAAGGCTAAAATCCTAGAGAAATGTTTGGGAATAAGGCAGTCCCATGTAATGACCTTGCAGGTCTTGAGAACCTCTGCTCTAAAAGTGAAGCTTTAAGACTCCCAGTGAAGCTAGCTAAATCTGCAACAGCACTTTCAGTGCTCAGCAGATTGCCTGAGTGTATTCAAGGACAAAATACTGTAACATAACCACATAAAGTGAGCTATAGCATGGCACACTGAACTGGGACAGTATATCTGATAGCATATCTGGGATAGCATGTCACCCTGATATAGAATGAACGACAAAGAGGTTACGCTGCATATTCCAACAGCAAAAAATAGACAAAGAATAAGGAAAGAGGCAGCAGTCCAAAAAAACCCCCAAACACCTAAAGAGCTCCTGCTTAGCAGTTTCTAAGTCTTGCATCACAGCCTCCCTTTTCTTGCATTCCTCTAGTTTGCAAAAACTCAGGCCTCTGCATCCAAATCTCATATGCGTCTGCTGCTTCTGTCTGAAAGCTGCCCCAGAACTCATATTTACCAAAACCCTGAAGTATAATTCTCCTTCATTCTTGACCAACCCAGATCCCAATCCTTACTGCTCCGTAGAATCCTCTTAATTCCCAGCTCATAGTTGTCCTGTTCAAGATCTTCCAAAACACCATCACAAAAGCCAGCAATTGGGCCACTTCTCCTACTTCTGTCCTCTGCAGCTTTTGAAACTACCCTGAACGCCCCTGTCAGCAGAGTCCAGCTCACCCGTGCTACAGCCATCTAATCCGGCTCCCTCACTGCTGACATTGGCTTCAACAAAAACACAAACTCTTCTCCTTCTTGCGCAAACTAACTGTTCTTCCCAGCAACTCACCAAGAATGAAATTTAAGAGCTTAATGGAGGAAAATAACTGCTGGAAAATTCCTGTTATTTCAGCCTTACAAGCAACATGATGAGCTAACAAAAACAAACAAACACACACACAAAAAAGAAACAAAAAAGGACAATTTTTTACTTTTTTCATTCCAGAAAAATTTTCTTCTGTGTTTTGCCATGTCTTGTAGCTGTTCTTAACAGAACTCAGTACAGTAAAAATGTAGGAAGAAGTTGAAGTTTACTTGTATTGTAATCAAAAACATTAGGTAACATTTGCCAAGAGATTTCAGGAGATGGAAGAGCATGTCCACATCTCCGTAACTTTTCCCCACTTATGCCATTGTAACAGAAGACTTGTAAAACTGGAAAGCTATTTAGAATGTGTTTTAATGAAAGAAACAATCATGTAAGCTAATCCAATAGCTGCAATCGAGCTTTAAATAACGGTAAGGGAAAGACTCTTATTTTCTCATCTTTAGCCATCTATTATTTAGCCATCTACTTCCTCCTGTATTAACTGTGTATTTTTAAAAGGAGTAGGATGCTTGCTTTGCTGTATAGACAGTAGCTAGTTAACTTTGGGACATTTTTTCCCGCATTACATTGCTTAATATAACTTCTGGAAAGTTTATATGTCCCTGGATAGTGTCTGAAGCAGCCCAACGACTTCAGCAATTAGTTCTGGGGGATCTGTGCACTGCAGCACCTTGCACCACCCACCTGAAGTCTATCGCTTTGTGTGGTACTCAGCTCATGCTTTGTCATCACTGAGTTCAGATGCTGATGAACACCCAGCATGGTTTGTAGCATGTTTCCTCAATTTTCTTGTCATTGCTGTATGACAAGCATTACCGTAAGGTAGAATTACAACACGCAGGACTCTACGGTGACTTATGCAACCATAGTATGTTTTGCAGAAGACAAACCTTTTTGTCATTTGATGAAAAGGTATGTATGATAGTAAAACAACATGGTTTCACTTCTAGGGCACCTTGAAATGACAGATTTAGAGGCTGACATGGTTTTACAGCTTATAGCTAAGCCAGGGTCAAAACAAAACAAAGAAACCTCCTGACTTCTCCCTACAAATTCAGATTCCTGAGCAGCTGTACTTGATAGTCAAGACAACCCTAGTGCGAACATGGGGTGTGAGTCCTGATAAAGGGATTGCTGTCACACTGTTTTGTTTGTGGTTTCGGGTTTTTTTCCATTTTTTTTTTTGTTTGTGTTTGGTTTTTTTTACTGTGTGTATTATTTTCTAATAAGTAATTGATATATACTTTGTCACAAACTTTCTATGTTTGTATAAAAATATGAACATGATGTCAGCAACGCAGAAAACATTATGCACTTGCCAAGGTCATTCCTTGATTTACTCACATTCAAAATAGTAATTATGACCACTCCCCAGAGTACCTGTTTTCTGTCAAATGTTCAGCCACCAGTGCACCCTGGTCAAGAAGGTACCGAAAGTGAATTAAAATCTTCCTAGGCTTCTAAAATTGCAGCAAGAAAGTCACCTTCTGACTCTGAATGGGTCTATCAGGTTTATTAAGGAAGCATCAGATATAAAGAAAGTCCATTTGCCATCAAATTATTTTTTGGAATTTAATATTCTAAAATCATCCCTTTTTATTTTCATGATCATGCCTGCATTTGTCCAAAAATCTGAGAATGAATGGGAACAATAAAGCAAGTACAATCACTTCTGTTTAAATCAGTATATGCGATTCAGAAGTATCATTCTGGGACAAAAAGATAAAATTTGTAAAAGAATTCATCTTGGGCACCTAAAAGGGAAGTGCATTAGGATTAGCAAGGTAGCATAAGTTATCAAAACCTATTTTATTGAGAGATTTGCATTTCAATGGATATTCATTTCTCTATCTGGATCTATCTTAACTATGTCTTTGTAGGTACATGAAATAACTCATCGACCAGAATCTAATGATTAAGCTTAGCTAGCAGTGCCATTGTATAGCAGCTGCGAGTTATACTGTGTCTCCGTGGAGAGAGGTGCTGAAGTCAATAGAGCTCTGCAAAGGGGCACAGATGTAGCTCCATGCAGCCCATTGGGGAGCTCAGAGTATAGACATTAAGTCTGATTCTCCCTTCAGAATAGCACAGTTAGTCTGGTTCTTTGAAAAAAAAAAAAAAGTACACATAAATCTGGTAAATTTATCTGTAGCAAAGAATTTGGTTTTTAATCTTTGTCAGACTGGAGCTTCTCTTTGATCAGTGATAGATATGAGAATTTGGGACAGATTAAACTTTTAAGATACTATATATTTCATCATTGACCTACAGCCTTTTTTAAAAAAGGTGCCTAGAAGATATTGAACATCTAATTTGCTACAGGAACATGTTAGCAAAGAGGTGGAGACCGCTGTTTCTGTCCTTATGAAATGCCTACTAATCACTGGTAGAAGAGAACCTTTCTCATCAGTAAGTATTTAGGGATTTTGTAGAACACAAAGCAGAAGAGAATGAGAGGAAATCATCTGGAATAGTTAAAGTCTGGTGGTTTGCTCACTCCTTGTAAAGATACAGAGGATGTAGGCTCAATCAAGCCTGTACTCCAAATCATGCAGAATGTACATGTAATAAAAAAAGTCTGATGTAGGAAATCTAAACTCAGAGCTTTTGTTTGTAAGAGGTGACAGATGTGCCCATATAGCTAATCCTAAAAGTCTTGTTCCAATATGCTATTTTGAGCTTGCCCTGGAGAGTAGGCAGCGAACTGGTCAGCAACAACAAAACTCAGGCAAATGTTACAGCAAAAATTTAGAGGCATTTAAAGCATCATGTAGCAGTTCAGTAAGTGGATCTGAGGATCTAAGCAGGACTCAGATATTGGATGTATGCTCCTATATCCCTTTATGGAATTGTAATAGTCACAATTTTCTTCAGGAAGCTATCTCCCTTTTCTTTTCTTTGCTTTTGGTACATATACATGTATACATGTGAAAAATCATAATTAGGCAGATCACATGTAGACTACAGACCATCGGGACTCAGCAAAGCATCTGAACATGAGTTTAAATTAAACACACATGTAAGTCCATTAAAGCCAATAGGTCTTAAGCAAATAAGTGAACCTTCTTAATGCTGAAGATATTAATGAGACTGTAATTTCTGGGGAAAAAAAAACCAGTAGAATTGGAAGAAGTGAAAATATATACATGATTTCTGCTTTTTAACCAAAAGCATCTTAATTTTCAAATCCTTGCCTGAAGAAGTCTTTCTACACACATACTTTCTAGCTTCATTTAGTTTTTATTAAAAACTAATCAAACGAGAAAAGCAGCTTTTGATCCTTTTGAAATGAAAACTAACATATTTGTTGAAAGCAGGAATGAATAAGCACCAGAAACACACTCTCTTGGACCTCAGTACCTGTGGTTGTGAGACTGGCCTGAATCTTACTGTGTTTTCACCGCAATCCATCACATAATTGCATCTTTCTGACCAAAGCCTATTTTATTCCTGAGAAGACTCTGCACTTTGTTCAGAGCCTTAGGATCCCCTTTCCTCATCCAGGGTGATACATTTCAGCACTACAACATAAAGCTGGTATTTGCTACAATGAGGCAGGAAATCTGGGCTCAATTACTCCCCGAGTTTCACACTATGCTACTTCTAAGAGGACAAGGTGCCTAACACTGCTTAAGAACATTTCCTATTACTGTGCAAAGGGAGAAAGGATGGGAACCATCTTCTGAGCCCATAAAAGATACTTCCTAGGTAGCCAGATGACTAGCTGCCCTTCATCAGCATTCACTCTTAACCCTGAGGACTAATCTAACCCAGATCTTATTGACTGCAGCAGAGAACACTATCACTGTGCCAGTGGCCCAATGATTGCATTATTAGTTGATAAGGCTTTGTAATTAGCCCTCAAACTCTCCTCAGTAAATCTCCAATTTCACCCCTCAGAGACTCTGAGTAGATGCTACTACACTATAGGGCCTCAGAAAGCTACTAATGAAGTGTGTAATGAGGCTTTTTAGAGTCAGAAGACTGAGGAAAAAACAAATAAAAAGCATATAAAAGATGAGGGTTACTTTTCTAGCAATTTTTCTGATCTCTTCAATTGAAAACATTTCTCAGGAAAGGCTTCAAAACCATTTCTAATTTAAAATGCAGAAGATGAGTTAATGGTAAATTGAAGTTTACCTTTGAAAATTAACAAAGGCTTGCATCACTGGTGTGCAGCACTGAAATAGGACATTAATTTCTGTAGCAAGGAAGCTGTGCTTAAACTCTCAATCTGTAATGTTTTTGCATCATACCCACTTTTCCACATATGCACACTTACCTACAGCCTGCAACATCAAGACTTCTCTCTGGGTACTTACCAAGTGGCAAGTACCCACACATTCGTCCATCACTAAATGATATGGTACTGGCACTGTCATGGGCAAAGACGGATGAAGAGACAGAGGTTTGGTCTCATGCAGTGCTTCCAAACTTGTCATTTGGTTTTCATTTTCTCATGTTTTAAGTGTGCTACGGTTAGCACATATGGTTACAAATGGTAAGATTTTTTTTTTTTTTAACGGAGATTTCCCACATGCTTTAGAGAAGCCTGTGCTGTTCCATGATTCCTGCTGAGCCAAGGGCTCTGGCATTTAAGTGCTGTCAGATCTTGTTGCAGTTTAACTCCCCTGCTGTGTGCTTTGGGGACGTTTTTGTTATAATAGAGTCTGCAGAACAGAACATGTGGGTATGCATCAGGTCATAGTCCAGATATTCTTTAAGTCAGCATAAGTTAGTATGGCCATGGAAAGATGCAATCTCTTACTCTGAAATGGGGAAGAGCAGGGAAAGGTTAATTTTCATTCAGATCACTGATTTGATCTGGTTTACCATAAGCGCAGAAAACATGTCAACCATTTCAGGTCTTACTTAGGTGTATTATCTTCAAATACCGAATAAAATGTTTTTTGAGCCAAGATACCAGACTGTGAAGAAGAGCGGCTGAGATACGGACATGCATTGTGCATGTCAATTGTGCTGTGGGCTTTAATGATGTCCAGTGCACTAAACATCTGAGGGAGGCACAGCTGCTTTCTCTGTGACTGTGACTCAGAGTTCCAGACACTTCCATCCAGGGGCCCAAACCTGGCAGAGGGTTAGATGGAGAATATAGCCAAGACAAATTAAAGCACCACTGGTACTGTACTGCAGTAGTCCACCAAATGGTTTGTGCTATGGCAGATTTCCTTCCTCAATGAAAGACCACATTTTTGTACTACCGATCTGCTCACATGCCTTTCTGTCTGCTCACCCATCAGCTTAAGGTATCTGGACTACCCATCATCACAGTAAAGTCGGCTATCAGAGGGGTTCACAAAACAAAAATACACATTGATGTCACTGATTTTATTTTACTGTAGCTTAACCTATTTCATCTTCACGTTTGCAGCATCTAGTTTCCTATGAGTCACTTCAGAGCCTAATGGAAACTGCAGCACAGCACAACTACCCATTTGCATGAGTGATAACAGTATGGTCTTCAAATAGAGCGTGTTGGCTTTGGGCTAAATGCTATTGTTATCCCTTTTGACTAAATGCTTAGATGGTTTTTAGAGTCTTTTGCAACACTTCAAAAAGGAGATACTGAAAATGAAACTTGCTATTTCTACAGTGCTATCTTGTGCATTTACATAATTGGTATATTAAATACTCTTTTCTTGGAAATCAGAAGCATCAAATAACTGGAATATCATCCTCAGTCATAGAATTGTTTTTCCATCACATAGTCCCAAAGTCTTGTTGCCTTTTCAGCTTTCCTTTCTGGATCCCAGTGTCTCTGATGCTTCCATCTCTCATCCTTCTTGTTTTTGTCACAAAGACAGAGACATGACATTTACTAGGTTGGAAGGATACCCTTCCAAATCCCATGGGTCAGTCTCTCTTCCAGGACTGCACAAAACTTATTTAGGACAAACATTCCTTTTGTTTCAGCTACCAGTTCCATACATTGTTCAGCTGTTTTGACCTTACTGTAAGTGAAAATACCTAGCAGCACACTACCTACCTTCTACAAACTACCTTCTGCAAACTACCTTCCAACACAGTTTAACTCCATTCCCAGCAGCATCACAGCACAGCAGAAAGAAATAGACTGGACTGAAGTAGCTTGCATTTCACCTCCAGAAGACCTATATTTGTTCATAGGATACCAAAACTGACATCAGAAAGATTTTGTATGTCTAATGATAATGCAAAATAATAAAATAAAAAAAAAAGAAAAATGTGTAATATGTTTTTCTCCTGGGACTACTGGGAGTCAAGATAATTTCCTCAATAAATGGGATTACTGGCAGGATTCCAAGAAAGCAAAAAGTTGGAAAGGAAGCAGATTCAAATATGCGTTCTGTCTCCACCACAGCAAGCCTTATTGCATTATATTTCACTCAAATGCAATTTCATCATAACACTAAATTACATCGGCCTTCAACTTGTAGTGCAATACACTATTTAGTCTTTTGAAACAGCATTCACAAAGAAGGAACCAAAATGCATTTATCTTCAGTAAGTAATCTATATACTTAGAGGCATTTAATTTTTGAAAAATCCAGCAAAATTTGAGTCACTTAGGCTACAGCTATACTCAGAAATAAGCTAGGTTCATTACCTGACCCTTTGGCCAACTGACCTATACGGTTAAACTTTGTTATCCCATAGAGAGGGTGGCTGCATCTAACAGGGTTAGTCTCTGAAACATGCCTGGGCACTATCTAGAGGAGAGCCAGGTGGCCCAGGCTGAAAGCAGGCTGGGGATCATGCTGGTTGTGACAGCAGTTTGACAGAGGTGGTGATCAGATGGCAGTGGTTGGGTATATGCCCTGCTTCTGCCATCTGCATAAACCAACAGTGGCAGACCCTGCACTTTTTTATTCCCACTTGGAATAAAATATGCTCCATTCCAAGAGTAACTTAAAAAGAAATTATTTCAGAATTTTAATGCTTCTGTTAAATCAGTTACACTTACCTATTTGTATGTTGTTAAACATTTTTTTCTATTCAGATGCAAATATGCATTTTTATTGTTTATAAATTTTTAATGTTCAATTTGCTGAATCTTTGAGCAACACAAACCAACAAAATAGGGGCTTACTTTCATCAAAGTAGAAACAGAATTTAAATGGGAAAACTCTCCTGCAAAGAGGCCTGATAAAACTCAGAGAAACAAGCACACATGTCAAAGGTCTGTTGAAGGTTAAGTGAAGGCTGTTCTACTTTTCATTTTACCCTATTCAGAATAGCGACAGAAAACTAGGCATATTCTTATGAAACCCACCTACATACATTCTGCAGCCAATGCATGTTTTTATACTGCCAAAACTATCAATATTCAGTTTTTATTACAGGTTTACTGGTGCTCTGTCAGACCCCAGTTCTGAGCTATCCTGACACCCAAGCAGATGACTAAGAGTGTAAGCCCTATTTTATTTCTGTGCATTAGCTCCCTCCATCCTGGTAAACAAGCTAAAACGCCAGCTAATGCAGCTGACATCTTGAATTATGTAAGGTCTCATAATACATGCCAGAAATGTTATTCAGCCCTGCTATGCATGCAGGAATGCTGTTCAAAACTTTGGCTTCTGGCTCAGCAGCATGATCAGCAGTTGAAAGGGTGCTCGGCATGCAATGGGGATTACTGAGCCGCGCTCAGGAGGAAGGCAGGCTCCATAACCATCACCCCTTGCTACATCCCTCACAGAAATCCACCAGACGTAAAAGGTAACCACAGTGACAGGGAGACAGAGATGTACTGGGAGGAAATGGCTTGTGGTGAAAACCCAGGTTAAGGACCAGCACTTTGTATTCCTGCGAGACAAGAAATTTTCTGTCTGATTTTGGACTACCGAAATTTGCAGTTTTTTGCAAGGAAAAGATACAAGAACCAGAGTATTTGTCAATTTCTGCTTGAAGTTCACCGGAAAAAGCCTGTATGTTAGGCTGGCAGATTCAAGGCGCACCCCTCAGTTTAAGGGAAACCCGAGGATTTAAAAGTTATCTGTCAACAGCAGCCTGGCTGCTCAATTATTCCTAGTGCAGTGTTTGCAACAAATTCTCAACGGAGCCCCTAATAATATTTCACAGTATTACAAAAACCTTCTTCCTTTTCTGACTGCAGTTATTGGTAACTATGCCATTAAATCCTTTGGGAGCACGAACAGGCACAGCTGTCAACACCAGTACACTGCATCAGCATCTCACCCATATTTTAGTCAATTATATTCTGAGCAGTGTATTTTCATTACATGGAAAAGTGATGGAAGACACAACATTTGGTACTGACCTGCTAATAACCACCTGCCTTCAGGATTTAACAGATCAGAGACTTTCGTTCTTGAAACATATTCTTTGCTCGAATACATACGTCTAGATGCCGTCTGGATCCGCTTATAAGCTGTAGGGGTCTAGGGCAGGCACTGAGACCTGCCACTCAGTGGAAAATTTGTGCTGTTATCTACATTCACTTGCGGGAAGTTCAATCATAGCCAAAACCAAAGAACAGAATAAAATATATTTTGTTTGGTCTAAGTACTTGGAAAATTAGAACTGTCTCTGAGAAAAGGTTTTAGTTTGTGGTACTAGGATGGATATGACACACCCTCCAAAGCAGGATGGCTGCATCCAGACTGCCGCTGGGAAAGACCACTTCAAAACCTTCTCGGTGTACATGGTCAAGTTTCTGTACTCAGGTCTGTGTTCTGGAAATGTTTAATTTACCAGCAGGAACAAAGCTGGTCAACGTGTGGAAGTCTAAGTCGAGTATCTCCTCTTTCCCTGTTGCCTTTAGAAGGGTCACTCTTAACAAGCCACAGACATTAATTAGTTTACTCTCCCTTAGCACACCTTATCCTACAAGGATAATTGCCTTCTTGCAAGACCCACAGCTTTCAGAGCCATTTATGAGAAAATCCAGGACTGAAGAATTCACAACATATGTCTCCACTATGGCTGAGAAATTACAGGCTCCTCATCCTGAGAGACCTCTACTTCCGCTGACAAGTACTCACAAGCTGAAAATTAACCACCTTTTCTGTTTCCCAGAGACTTTCACAAATTTGGACTGAACCAGTTGATGTAGCCAGCACACCTCAAACTCCAAACTCAGCCCAGATACAGTGACTAAGAATACAAAAAAATTGAAATATTGCTTCCAACCACTGTCATTAAGCACTCATCTTTTCATCGTTGGTAATCAGCCAGGCACAGGTCTGTCAGAAATACCCATGTTACAGGCCATGTTTTCATCATTGGAACCAATACTATAGCAAATTCTTCAGATTCACCTTTAGAATTTGGCTCCATTGCCTAAGCATAGGTCTCCAGCACCCTTTGAGATGAACAAGTATCCTGCCTTGATTTTAGTTGCCAATTGAAAGTGAGACCTGTCAGTGTCCTTTAATGCTATCTCAGAAATCTTACATCGGTTCATGGTACAGACACCTTTGTGCATCTGAATTAAGTCTACAGAGATGCATGAGCAAGCTATGTGAAATAATAGAGTTGCAAACCCTAGAGTTGTTCTCTTCAGCAACAGTGAAAGTTGATGGTTCTCCTCCAGATTGCAAGTTAAATAATTAAATTTAATTAAGGACTTCTGTCTAAGGTTTTTGTTTTGTTTTATTTTATGGAAAGATGAGTCACTATGGCATGCTATACATGGTATTATCTACAGAACAATAAACAACCTTTGATTAAAGATTTCAATCTTAATTTCTTCATTTTGTGTATTTCTCCCAGGCAAAAATATCCATTTTCTAAGCTGTGAGAAACACCCAGTCATTTTAATAGAAGCTGCAGATTTGAAATCAGGCTACCACTTTGAAACTGTCTTCAGAAGTATATTTGCCGTTTAGTTATAAAATAATATATTGAAAGAATAAAAAGGAGAGAAAAATAGAGATCTATTGAAAAACATACTTAACTACATATTTTCCTATAGTTTTAAAATTTGCTTTAGTTATTTAATAGGCCATATTGTAGGCAGTATGAATGAAAAAAACACAACAGTCAAACAAAACCCTCCACAATGTTTACATGTGTATGTTACAGTACAGCTGATACATAAAGCACTGTAGCAATAAGAAAGGTGTAAGATGCCAAATATACGACAGAATTATATATTTGTTGTTATACCTAGTATAGAATAGTTATTTGCTATTTAGAGAAACCAATGAAATAAAAAAGACTTGTAATATAAAACAATCCTTCTAGAGAAGAAAAAATGCAGAATTTTAAACTTTTTATAAAAATATGGATATATTTCCTTCAGTAAACATAACAAAATCTTTCTGAGGTAGCATGTGTGTTACACAGATGGAGGGAGATCACAAGTTTTTCACCCAGTAATTATAAGGAACTCTAGCTAAATTAAAACTAAGACACAAAAGTTAGCTTTTTAACTACAGTATCATATTTTCTCACGGATACTGACCACTACCAGTAACACACAAAGAAAAGTCACCCAAGTCATGGCAAATTTTAGAAAGGTGTATAACATAGTACAGTGAAACTTACTTTTGATGATCTCCCAGTGGTCTCTGTCCAATGGATTTTAATAACGACTCTGGTCGAACTGTTAATTTTGGTGATGTCTTAGGGCTGGTATCAGAGTCTCCACTTTCTTCATCTCCCATGGCCTTAATATAGCTCCCACTTCTCATTCTTCTGCAGGGGATCTCTTCATCTTTCCCACCACCTGGGTATCCTCCCCATTCATCCTGAGGTACCTAATGGAGACCATAAAACACATCAACAAAATGTGCATTATTCTTTTCATGTATTTAAATGCATCCTTCAATTTTTCATTTTACAAACACAAGCTGTGAATTTTTTATTCTTCAGAAACAGGTAACATAGAAATTTCTAAGGTACCCAAATGATCTGGCAATTTAATTTCAACTTCAAGATTGGAAATTTTCAGTTTAGAAATGCTGGAGCCTAAGGCACAATCAAGTCATGGTTTGTGCGCTGAGCTACAATGTCTTATTTGCAGACAAGCTCTAAATTGCAGGAAGTTTGCACACAGATTTTCAGCTGATAAACAGTAAGTTGATCAGGTGTCTCCAGACCTAAAACTCTCTGAAAGCTGAGCACTTCAGTCTTTTACCAGCTCTTCTCATATGGGGCTTTGGCTGCTTTTCAGGAAGGCGAATGAAGTATTTGAGTTAAACTAAGCTATAATTTTGGCATAAATGGATAGGATTTTCATTTAGGGTAAATGTCTGTGGAAAAAAAGGCACATGTGGCAATTTGATTTTTTTTCTTATGTAGAAACTGCAAAATAGTTAATAGAGGCTGTATCATATCAGGAATGTAGCCAGTTAATTAAAAATACATTTGGTTGAGGCTGCTTTCATGCAGTTGAGGTCGTTTATCAAATAGTAAGATTGGCAGTCAGATAATCCACAGCTGGTGGATGTATATCTCTCTGCACCACAAATTGGCAGGGAATTGAGCAGGAGTAGGTTTTCCAATCCAAAGTGAAATCAGCCTTGTTTTAAGACTTATGGGAAAATTTAGCAAGCCTGTCTCTGCCAGTATTGCTGATGCTTTGATTTTTTGTTTAATCTTCCAAGATGCTGAGTCCTCTGGTCCTAATCCAGAAACACACTTAAGAATTTACTTAATTTAAAGGATATAAACAGCTCTCTGAAATCCATTATAATGACTCATGGTTAAAAAGAAGGATGTGACAGAGCCCATCAGTGGACTAAGGCTGATGCACTTGGCAGCATCAAATCCTTTATCAACATAATGACTTCATATATATTAAACAGTACAATGGCATTATTTACAAATATACTATAAATCTGAACTTCCAGTTACACATATATTAAGCTGTTTCTGCAAAGCAAGATGTCTGATAAAGACTTTCAAGTCAAACATATTTGAGACCCTCTGCAGACAGAATTCACTGTGGAGCTGAAGCAAACACTCCCCTCAGTTTCAGCAGGAGATTGGACCTAAGTAACTAACATGATCTGCCTGTCACCTTTGCTGCTCTTTCAAGATACATGGCTTAGCCACACATCAGGTGAACAGACCTGGTGCTTGGAGCCCCAAAAAGGGATTAAGGGGGAAGTGAAGTTTTAAACGTGGGTGAACAACTGAAAATAGAGATATTAAATTAAAGAAACAAGCTCAGGAGAGAAAAATGAGGCTGAAGATGAAGACAGATAAGAAGAGATGAAACAGATCACACATATCAGAAAAATGTTAGAGGCAAATATGAGAGAAAAAATTATGAGTTACATTCCTATATAAAGTAATAGGACAGAGCATGAATCTAAATTAAATATGGGTTACATCATGCAAAGAAACAAACTTTTCATATTATTCAGCTTTGGATGGTGATTAGAAAGGGAGTGTAAAAAATCTTCCCAAACTTCAAGCCTGTAAATGTGATACATCACTCTCATTTCTTTTCCAAGACCTAGTATGTGTGAGATTAATGTTGGAGGAAGGTTTTTTGAGATACTAGGAGACCTAGAAGTATTTACATGTAGTGATAGTTGTAATAGCCAGACTTCTAAAATATACAAAATAAATCTATTTTCTTAAGCTTTTTTTTTAATCTACAGCTGGCAACACTATTAACTGTAAAAATCTGAATCAGAGAGCTGTATATGAAAAATTAATTGATAACACACAAACATACTCTCACTTCAAAGTCTTATTACTTTCCTGTCAGCATAGCTAAAAACAAAATCCAAATGCTGAAAAAGCATTTACTGGCATCTACATGGGCCCACTGCAAGCTATACTGTTCAATTTTCTGAACTAAAGCTGAATTATTATGTTCAGTCTTAATATTCTTTTTCAAAAAATTGATAACTTTTTCATAGAATCATTATTTTGGCTTGAAATTTTTTTCCTTCATTTTAGCTCAATGATAATTAAATAGAAAGTTTAAAAAGACATTGATCAATAACCTTTTAATTACTCAAATGCAAAAAAAATTATTAGTTTCTCAACTTCCTTTTGTCTGAAATTCCATGTTCAAATAACTAGATAAGGACTGGATTTAAATGAGTAAACACGGGCTTATTTGTTGATTGAAGTTGAAATCTTACTTTAAAAGATAGGAATGACTGATTTCTTTACATTGAAGTATCTAAAAAATTAAGTTTCTTCACTGTGATAAGGAGCTTCATGAGGATAAATCTTACATTTATGTGTCTTACTATTTTTGTTGACTACATTTCTTTTATTTTCTGGACTCAAATGAATTCACATAAAAGCTAAAACCGCATGGTACACACAAATGCACCAAGAATCCCCTTCTAACTTGTTGACTATCACAGAAAAAATTATGGTTGAAGAAACATTATTCACAATTAAAATATGTGCATATTTCTACCCTTCAGCCATTCAAAGGAGCAGAATACAATGAACACAGGGAAGATGCTTCTGGAGCCTGGCAAGCAAGTCTGACAATGTGCTCTCTCAGAAGGTTTCATGCAGAGCCTAGGAAAACAGCTGGAGCCCTTTCCCTGTTGTCAAAAGCCAAGGAAAGGGCCCTTGACATTGCTTTTCCTCATGGACTGATAATAAAAGCAAAACTTGAGGTCCAGTTTGGCCTGGTTCATCATTTGCTTTAGCTGATAGGTTAAATACTTGGAAAAATCTTCCCAAATCCAGGTCGTCTCAGACCCCAGCATAGCTTTAAAGAAAAGCAGAAGTGTTATACTAGTGTAGGAAAGATTTTTATTTTGAAATATTAACAAAAATATTTAACAGCATGTGTGAGGGTCATTAAACGTATATTTTCCAAAACATGAAAAGGGCTTTGCAGCTTGCAGAAATGCTTTCTTACAATAGTTACCAGCCCCTGAAATTCCCATCTGCAGGGTTTGCAGCTGCTAATTTGGAATAATTACCCTAATTATCTACTGGCATACAGTGATGAGTGCTGTTATTTATAATGTCTAAAAAGGCCTTCCTCCTGTTCTAGATGTTAACATGAATCCCTGTGTATGTAGTTTCTATCCACAGAGGAGTTAGACTGCATATTACCATATGAATTTCCTTTTGTAAGAACAATGAGTTGACAAGGTCTGGATCTTTTCATTTAATTCTGTCACTGGCTGCTGATTTGGTTATAACTATTACAGAGAATGATGAGTCTCTCTTACAATTTTCTCATGCACTGTTGCTGTGAGCAGCAGAACCAGGTTCAGGAATTTGGGACCTTTTAATTGTTCTGCTGCTAATTCAATGTGATATCTTACATTAGTCATCTGGGGCCAATTTTATCAAAGCACCTGGTACCTAAAACTTACTACATTTTATGGAGCTGATGCTGAAAGTGAACTCCAGAAACTTAGGTAGGATTCCACATTCCCTGTACAAGGCATTTGGGAGAGTTAGCTCCTTCAGAGTAGCATCCAAAAGGTCTCTTCAGTTAGCAAACAAAATGCAAAACATGAAGAAAAATCTCAAACGTTTTTCTCCTTTCTTGGGTTTATTGCACGTGATAACAGGCAGCAGAAAGGCCCTTCTGTCATTTCCCATTCACAGCCTAAAACCATCTTTTGAAGAACAAATTCAGATTTTTTTTCAAAGGACTGAGCAGCCTTATTCTTTCCTTCCATGACGAAATGGTTATGGAATTGGGAGACGTTACTGCTCACCTTCTAATCAGTAACAGTTGGAGTGCTCAGGAAGGAGAGGACTTAGACCTGATGTTAAACAAACTGGCATGCTCTCCTCTTTTTGTAACTCATGGCCATTTAATGAAACACTCACAGATTGCCTGGGGAGGGCTGGTTAGAAGAGAAAGACAACATATTTGAGAAGTTGTGGCAGTCCAGTGAAGTTCCCGCTGACTGGAAAAGGGGAAACATAACTCCCATTTTTAAAAAGGGAAAAAAGGAAGACATGGGGAACTACAGGCCAGCCAGCCTCACCTCTATGCTTGGCAAGATCATGGAGCAGATCCTCCTGAAAACTATGCTAAAGCAAGTGGAAAGTAAGGAGGCGATGGGTGACAGCCAACAGGGCTTCATCAAGGGAAAATCTTGCCTGGCAAATTTGGTGACCAACCTGCTACAACAGGGTTACAGCATTGGTGGATGAGGGAAGAGCAACTGATGTCATCTACCTGGAGTCGTGCAAAGCATTTGACATTGTCTCGGATGACATCCTTATTTCTAAACTGCAGAGACATGGATTTGATGGATGGACCACTCAGTGGATGAAAAATTGGCTGGATGGCCACACTTAGAAGAGTTTCAGTCAATGTCTCAATGTCCAAGCAGAGACCAGTGACAAGTGGTGTTCCTCAGGGCTCAGTACTGGGACCAGTGCTATTTAACATCTTTGATGGTGACTTGAACACTGGGATTGAGTGCACCCTCAGCAAGATTCCCAATGACACCAAGCTGTGTGGTACAGTCAACACGCCTGGGGGAAGAGATGCCATCTAGAGGGACCATGACAGGCTTGAGAGGTAGGCCCATATGAACCTCTTTAGGCAACCTATTCCAGCATTTGACCACACTCGGGAGGAAAAAGTTTTTCCTTATATCTAATCAGAGATGGCCAATCTAGGCTACCATTCAGGAACTAGTGTTAGCAGTGTGTATCTAAGAACTACTGATGTCAAAACTGGGAGAACCAATGAAATATTCTTTCTTTTGGACTTTGACCACTGTTAATTCAAGTTTTTTAATTTCAGTTTAGGATTTAGCTAAAATCATCAAATTGGCAACAACCACTGGCATTTCAAAATAGATTTGCTCCTGTTGTTCCACCCACTTCTATGGCATTTCCTCCCAGCTCCCAGAATTTTAAAGGTGTTCCACCACTAAATTGCTGATCTGCTTAAAATCTGGCATATCACTTTACCATCTAAAATGAAACACTTGTAAATAAATGCCTTGGAGCTGACTATCACTTCTTCATATTTCTCATTCTCAAAGGTTAAAATGACGATTACCTATCTCACAGAAGTCCTGTGAAATTTAATTAGCATGCAGATGTAAAATGCACTGAAATATTCATTACGACCTAAATCTTACCTTAGTAATATAAATTTCACATTTTACTAGAAGCTGAAGCTGTCTGTGCATGTAATTAGATTATAGATGTTATAAAGAAGGATAAGATATGAAACACTATGTAGTAGATATGTAATTTTTGTAATTTTATGCTTTCTCAGCCTCTTCACAAAGATGACCCCCCCCAAAAAAAAAGAACACAATCTGTAGGTAAGAGATTTTCTTTTAAATCATGCCTTCTTCAGAGAGCCTCAGAAAAACAGCCTTTGTGCAAAGCTGTAAGTAGATGGAAGTAGATGACAATCTTACAAGGCAGACAGCAATGCTTTTTAGCATGGTAGAAAGTTTCCTCGATATTATAATGGAAGGTGCGTGTAAAAGTTCTATCTATCTATCTATTAATAACATATATATAAAAATATAAAGTTATATTATAACATTAAAGAAATTTTAGGGTAAAACTGCAGCTGCTACTGTCAGGATGGAGTGCAGCTGGTGTGCACAGTATCTGCTGCCCAGTAGTTCCCCAGGCAGCAGAACCTGCAGCCTCAGCACATGCTGAGGGGAACTGAACTGGGGGTGTGGGGGGGTCTGGGGTGAAGGCACCGCGGCCAGGCCCTGTCGTACTCCCTGCAGGGAGGGGAACTTGCTGGTACCATGTACTGATAAAACCACGTAGCAGCTGTCCAGCAGGGAAGGTAGGGGAAGGTGTCGGCTGTTGAACCAGCAACTGGTTCCTTGGATGAACTTTGCTCATTATAATCTCTTTGTAATACCAAAGCACACCTCCATCTCAAAGCTACCCACCTCCAAGGTAAGACCACCCCTCACTGAAAGTGCGCTTTACATTTTTATTGACTGTACCTTTAAAGGTAAAGTGAGAGAATTTTACACCTATCAGTAACAAATGATATTATGACTGGAGTCACTCAAGCTCCACCTAAAAGTAAAGAAATAATACAAAAGTAAGTTAGGAAGAAGTTAGGGAAGTCTCCACTGTAACTGTTGGGACTGACCGATGGGCCAGACCTGTCTTCTCCCCCACGGGGAGGCCTCTTGGGTAAGAGCTATACTATATTCTATGTGTGCTTAATGATTTACCCCAGCTGGCTTTTATCAGTGATTAGACTTTGTATACCATTCTATGCTTGTTCTTGCAGTCAGTGTACTATCAATGGCAAACTCGAACCCTAATCTGTTACAAATCTGTATGATAAAATTTCTCAGCTGAGATCTGTTTTGTGTGTTTCCGGGAACTCGAATAATTGATTTGATCGTTGCGTCTGTCACCGGGAATCCCTGAACAGGACGGGTGAATCACCCTCCAATGCAGTGTGCTGCCCCATGGAGTCTCTGTAGCGAGCTCTGACAGGCTGGCTGGGTACAAGGGTCTTGTCTTTCCTGGCATGTTGACAGACTAGTTGAACATAAAGGGTTTGGGGAAAACCCTCCCCCTTAATGTGACAGGTGAGAGCTGGACCTCTTGTGTTTTCAAAAATTTTGCAGATGAAAGGACAGTGACCAATTACTAGATTTTTCTTCTAATGACATTCCCCTGTTTACTGGATGCAGACTCTAGACCCTATTGGTCTAGCTTTTGCAGGAGGGAAAAGTGCAGTATCTGAAAACAAAAACTTTGTTTCCTCAGACCTAACTTTGTGTCTTTGCCTCAACACCATTCCCTGAACATTTTTGACTAGTTTTTTTCTGTGGGTTTTTTTTTTTTTAATGTGCTGATTCATTGTTCAAAGAATATGAATTATACAATGAAGCCATTCAAAATCCTCTACAAAATATGCCGGGGACTCCTCCTCACCACTAACAATGCTAATCCTCGTAATTAGGTGTAATTTTCACAAGACACGCCCTACTCCCCAAACTCCTTGACAGCTCAAAAGCACAGAGAGATCTTGCAGCATCCCCTGAAAGGCCGCTGACGCTGTCCATCAAGGCAGGAGCTAATCTGGAAAAGCAAGAGGCATCTTTGCTTGCCAGCCATTCTCTCCAGGCTTTGGTATGAACAGCCATAGTATCACAGGAAGATGAAGGACATGCCATAGATCCCAAACAATATATATTTTACACTGGGTTGAAAAGAACTTGAATTCAGGAATTTGGGAGTTGGGAATGGATAGGACAACCATGCAGATCACAGAACACAAACATAACGTTCCAGCTGGGAGATGTTTGAATAGGCAAACTAAGTGCCAGCATTATTTACTGCCCAATTTTCACGTTCCAAGCAAAGCTGCACTAACTGATACTTGACAGAAAGAAGACTTCTGTCCAGTGTACTCAGGATTGCTTAGTCACCGCTTCTGTATTTTCTACAGAACAGAGTTCTTTTCATTTAAATTATACTTCATAACTCGTATTTCAACAGGGATGAACTAAACCAAAAAGAACCAGTACTATGTTTCGTTTCCTAACTGGTTCCCCAGCAACAATGTTAACTGTAATCTGAGGATGGTTAAGTACTGTAAATAGTGTTGTGAGGACTCTGTGGCTTTGTTTATACTGTTTGGATGAATGTGGGCCAAATGCACACCTCCTGACCTGCTGTGCTCATATTGCTGGCAAAGACCTTTGCAGTTCAGCCACCTGCAAATCCTCTGCTACATTGCTGGGTCTCTCTGGGACCCTCTGGACTCTGCGCCATTTTGACACCGTGGAGTGAGGTGCAGTCAGATGACAGTGGTGGGCTTGTCCTCACTGTAAGTGATTTTAGCCTGCTCAAAGATTTAAAAGATTTAAATCTTTTTAAAAAAAGAGATTTTAGCTCACTGAGATCTGGTGCCAGAACTTTGACACGAGTTGCGCTTGGACTGAAGGGCGGGCTTGGCCTGTACTTAAAAAAGAACCTATATATATGTAGCTTCTCAAAGACACAAACCCAGTACAGGTTCAACCAAGAACCCTGGGTTCCAGTTGGCTGCATATTTCCTTTGGTAAGTGACCCAGGATGCTGCTTTGTGGTCAGCAGAATCTGCTTTAAAGTTATACTACCATCATCTTAAGTGAGGCAGATTTTCCTTAAGCAATATTCAGCTTTTCAAGCAATGCTAGTAATGGTAAAGTGACTTAGAGTGCTGCCTGGAAAATATAATAATAAAGATAAGTAAAGAAAAATTTTCATCTGAACTGGTGAGCTCCTCCAGCTCACTGTGCCACTGCACAATCATCAGTACTAGCAAGACAGAAGGATGAAAATGGTGTGATGATTACCCCATGGCTGGGCATACCTCAGTGAATGAAGACCCACTGTCCTGCCTGGAGGTCAGCTGGCCTGCAGCACTCTGCACCCATGATACTGAGAAATCTTTGTCTCTAACTGAGTGTGACTACCAGGAATGGTCCCTGGCCTGTGCTAAGCCCTGAGCTGTACCCAGGAACTGTTCAGGGAAATTTGGCTGGCTTGGATGAAAACGATGCCCAAGACAGCTTGAGCCACATAACAGTACAGAGGATCAGGGTGCAGTGCCAAGGAAACCATCCCGACACTATGCAGTTTGATAGCATAGATGTACCATAAGGTAGCAATTATTGTAATAATGGAGGTCCACAGAAGCATCAAAGACCAAGACTTGGAACTTCTCATGATTGCCACGAAATGCAGCATTTCTGCCAATTAAATTGCCATAGTTACACACCCAGAATTTGTTTTTCTATTTCTTTGCCTTTCTGGGCCAGCTTATATCCGCATTTTCCTTTACATCGTTCTCTATAAATTGAATTAATTTAGTTACAATGCAAATTCTGCTAAAACCAAGCGTGAAAAGGCTAAAGACTTAAACTGGATTGCAGCTTATCGCTTACTACAGGAGAATGGGAGCCAGGAATATACCTGCCAGCAGGGCTTCCTGATTGACAGGGCAGCAGACGAAGCCCAAGGGACCACAATATCAGCAACTGAGGCTAACTACAAGTTTTCCTGGCAGATATCTTTGGGAGAGGTAGACTGAATTGCCTGAACCACATTTGCAGAGCGAATGGAACACAGCTATCTGCACAGTACAGTGAAGAACAGCCTGGGTTTTGTGACTGATGAAGCTGTGGGAGAGAAGACCCTCTGAGTGCATGAGGCATGTAGTCCCACTCACCGGGGGTCACCTGCATCCCTGTGGCCTTGCTGCATCACATCCAACACTCCCACAGGTAGCTAGGGGCCTGTGTGGTACAGGGTAGGCACTGCAGTGCCTTACTATTCTGTCCTTTTCTAGCCACTTTCCGAAATGAGAAAATAAAGTGTCATCAGCCCCTTCAGCCCAGGGTCTCAACACTGCATGACTTATCAGCCAAAATCACCTGTAAGTCCCCCTGGAAATATCTTTGCCTTTACCACTGCAGACGCTAAGGGAAATTCAGAGTTGTCACCTTATGTGAGTGGGACAAGACCCCACAGACCATTCATTGTCATAGAAGTATAGAGTAAGAGACAAAAATGCCCTTAAAGGAAGAAAAGGAGAAGTGCTTCCAACACACTTAAAATGCACAGCAACTCTAAAACCACAGAGACTGCAGATGTAGCAAGGACTCCAACGTTGCAGAGCCAGTATAAGAGCTAGACAGGGAAGAACCTAAAAGGCAGCATATTCAGGGCTGACCCAAAAGATGGCCTGTAGTAAACAGGGTCTTATGTAATCTAAGCAGGAAATTATATCACCTTTTAAAAAAACCCAACTTTTTATAGGGCTACTACTGACAAAAAACAGCACGTCTTTAAAACATAAATAATTGTAAAGGCTATGTAATATATATATATATGCCTTTCATCCATTTTTCTCAGTTGAAGTAATGATTGGCAGTTTTGAACAGTTATTTCCAGATGATTCAAATTATTTGGCTGACAGAGTGAAATGGGTATTTTTTCCTGTCTAGATACTAGGTAACGCTAAACTATCTGCACACTTTTCAAAAGACCAGTTCCTCTACCAGAAATACCAGGACCTTGTCCATATAGACGTTCAGCCATTTAAACACACCTGCATCTCCACTTTGAAAAACAACCTTTGAGCACAGCACTGTAAGATGGCCAAAACTAGATGCAAAAAAAACCCCAAACCAAAGCCACGTTTATGAATGCTTCACCATTGTTTACAGTCACCTGTTCACAGGAAAAACAATACAGACTGCTCAGGAGAGGAGCAGGGTCTGCCCTAGGCGGTAAGACTGTATTTTAGGAGAGTGTGCAGTCAAGACAGCTCCGGGTGTGCATCCCTGGCAGTCTCATTTGACAGATGCAACTGGCCTGAGTGTCTAAAATAACAAGCTACTCCTGCCTGAAAACTTCTTCAGACCCAGTAGCACCTTTGAGTAACAACTGCAAAGGTCAGCCTTCAGCTTTGGTGAAGTGAATGCTGAAAAACAATTTGGCATTGCGCTGTACTAACATTATAAAGGAGGACAATTTTCTCTGATTAAAGGGCAGTGGGATCATGGCCTCCCTTTTCCACTCCTAGCTTTGACATTTCTACAGTAATAGGGACTTGCTTTGGCAGCTTTAAGAAAATACTAACTCTGAAATCTTTCTACTCTGGTTTGGAAAAAAGCTTCAGCAGCTCATTTCAGCCGATATGAGCATCTTAGTACATGGGCATGGAAGCGATGTGCTGTTGTACCACTGATTAACACAGTAATTCAAGATACCAGTAATGGAGACAAATGTTTGGTCTGAGCTTTACACCACCATTGATTGAATGTATTTATTTTCTTTTTCTTTCTCCTTTTTCCCTTGGAAGGGGTATTTCAGAAGTATTCTGCGTTTTGTGACACACAAAACCATCAGCATTTTGTAAATACAGGGAAGTGTCAACTTTATTAAATCCTTTTTATTTAACGTTCTTTAAATTGTTAAGTGCAATACTTCAGAGATATGATGGGTAGAGAGAACATTATAAGGAACAAGTACAAGTGGTTAAGCTTGCTGCTCTGTATGGGAGGATTACACCCTTACTGACCTGGGGAATAACTCCAGAGTGGCCCCAGGTGCTGTACCAGATGTTGCAGGCTGACATTAACATTGTGAACAGACTGTAGGGCATTAACGGTCCCATCATTTCCCATATTGTCTGGGCCTCTTCTTGCACATCGCCAGTCCTGACTGGGAGGGCACAAGGCTAGCTGAGACATGCTTGTGGGGCTGGAATGGGCTGTAGCAATCAAAATGGTAGCGCACATGCCCATGCTAATTTAGGATGCAGGCTACCCTGTTAACATATTATCTATACTAGCTCCTACTGCTGTGGAAACAACCCAGTCAATTCTGCAGTGGGCACTGGTCATAAATCATTGTGAAGGCAGCATGGGTGATAGTGATTTGGATGTTAGTATCAAAACTTTGCTAGCTCTGGCTGACTCCACAGTATGCACCAGCTGGTAGAGTATTGGACATAGCTTCTGTAGTTTGTATACAGGTTTTATGTCAAGCAAACAGATACAATCTGGTTTCACAAAGATGAAGTGCTGAGAAAGGTGCACTGAGTTCAGATCCATCCAACCCTGCAAACCAGAGGGAGAGTGCAAAGCAGTAGCATGCCTCTCAAGGGCAACTGTTTCGTTTGTGGGAATCTGTCCTGTCCCCAGAAGACTTCCTGGAAAAATGAGGGCTTAATACCTGTTTATCCATTAGCTTGTCCTCAAAGCTCTTCAGGTAGGCATAACTTAAACCAGCAAAGAGTCTTGTTGAAACAGCTGCTTTTTTTTTTTTTTTTTTCTTTTCCTTTTGTAAGAGACCAACTCTTGTGCTTTTCTTTCATTCTGTAGAGAACACAGCTGACATTATTACCCACATGCTTAGCAGTGCCACTGCTGTAACGGATGACGCTAGTACTTAAATGCACTAGGAGGACAGGAGTGGGCTGAAGCCATTTTTAGAACAACATGCTATTTTCTTTTTTAGTGCTGACTCATCCACCGTACCTTGTGGTATGTTTACCTTGATTGCTTGCTGCTTCACGGGCTGTTGAATGGATCAGGAAGGAATATTAATCAGTGACATGCAGCATTGTGCTCCAGAACTTCAGTGATGGTGAGTGCTATCCTCTTGCTTATCTTTTGGCTTTACTGTAGAAATTATTTTCTTTAACTAGCATTCACAGGCATTTCAGTCCTGGAAACTGTAAGCAACACTTTTGTATTCATCATTTTAGCACAGCTATCTACTTCATATCCATTTTTTCTGATGAAAATCTTTGCTCCTCACTAGTACTCATATCAGAGTGAAATTAATCAAAGTCGTTGTACTGTATACATGTTGAACCTAATTAGCCAAAACAGCTGATGAAGACAGAAGAGATCTCACAACTCATTTATCTTTTTCTTAACATATTTTATATTAAAATTAAAATGACATGGAAGGCAGTAGCAGCTGCTATAGCTAAAACTATGCAATAGTGCGCTTTACTGTATGTGCGATCTACTTGGGCTATTCTGCCTGTTAAGTGAGATGACGGAAGCGTTTAGTGCCCAGAAATGCAGTTGTAGATTGATTTGTCTGCATTCAAAATAGAAATTAAAGGCCCATGCATAAAAACTGTTGCTAGTCATTCACAAGAATCTGACAAATGCTATTAGTGTACAAATGGCTGCTCTCTGACCTTGTGGTGCTAGCTGACCATCCGGTTCACCTTAGAGCAAAGTTGATTTAACAATGAGCTGGAGCCCAAAGGGGCTTCCTACTCTTCCCTTCTCCCTGTACGTTCCCACCACCTCCACGTGAGCTTTAGATAAGAAAAGTAATCACTATTTTATACAGCTTTATTTCTATTAATTTAGTTCTCTGAAACTGTCCACTTCAGGGCCAGGTGACCACCCATGCTGGAACTAGGCGTGTTGACTGCATCACCTCTAACTTACAACAGCACACTCCCCATCCAAGGAGATCCCCCAGCTGAAGGATTGTCTGTGGAGGAGCAGGGAGTGTGAAACCCTAAGAGAGGAGCCAGAGACTAAGCTTGGAGGTTTACCAGGCTAAAGAAATACCTGCTTTCAACTCTAGGACATGATTTAAGCATCTAATGTGCAGATGCTTTCAAAACTTTTCTCATCTCCTGTTTTCAGGTATCAGTGGATTTGGTAGAAGATCCCTTCTCAGAAAGAAATTTTCTTTCTTCACTCTTCAGAGTTTCAGTTTTAAGGAAAAAGCAGCTCAGCTCAGAGATTACTGTGGAAGGCAAAATGGAAGCCCAAAACCACAACACAGAAAACACAGGCCTAAGGCACTGCCATGGTCTTCCAGTTTGGGACTCCGTATACCTAAACTCTCTAGTGGAAAACAGAAGTGGCAATATTTTAAACAGGCGTCAAAAGAAAAAAAAAAAACAAGAAGGTGACCAGTAGATAGAAAAGTGAGCTGGGTACAGTGAATCCTTGTATAACTAGGCAGCAGAATAAATAGATATAACTATATACCAGGTATACAACTAGGTAGCCATATATATATATCTATTATAAATTTATAATATTATTGTATAGACATAGAATTATTTTTTTATTTTGTGGTATGTTTATGTATTCATATATAAAATCACTGAAGGACTATAATTTCACAGATTTGCTTAAAAAAGTATTTAAAAATATATAACTGACATCACTCAGGAGAAATGGCTTTTAACCTCACGTGTTGAAATGTTATAAACACAGAGATCCTGTGAAGGGCCTGGGGTTTTATGCTAATCTGTTCACTTGTGCACCTCAGGGAAGTCTGCTGCTGCATAATCAACTTCATAATCCCTTGAATTCTCATTGCCAGATATTCTGCAGCAAGGCAGTAAACTCTCCTAGCTAGGGATTCTGACAAGTCTCTCTACCTTTCCCAGTTTCTGAACCTAATGATTATTTTTATCCAATCATTATTTAGTGATGTTTCTTACACTGCCATAAGAAAAATTAAATATCCCTCCTCAGTTTTACAGATAGAGTAATTTCAGTGTGCAGTGATTAACAAATTACATTTCCTGGGTCAGAGAGAAAGTTCATGGCGGAGCTAATAATGGGACTTATATCTCTGGTCTTAATGATTATAGTGTGACGGCACAGCATCCCTCAACGCAGAAGTTTCAAAACTAAGCGTTTGGTTATGACAGTGACAGAATGGGGTCCCTTCAATTTGTTTGCTGACCTTCAGCTAGGGAATAAACCAGCCACTCAGTCTGAAGGGTATCTGTGCTCTGAATGGCATATTTTGTAATGACAATATTCCTGTTATAGAATTCCTGGTATTATTGCTTTGGACACAACTATAGATCCTTTATGGTAGTAATAAAGCACTCCAGTCTTAACAAATTTCCATTATAGGATCCCTGTGGACAGGGAATGGCTACTATCCCATTTTTAAAGGGGCTTAAAACCAAAGACCACAAAGTCTCTGGTGCAGCAAATATTAAAATTCATGTCTCCTAGATTTTAAGCTGGATGAACCTTCCAAATTACTGGAAGAAAATTCCTTTCTGCAGTCATCCCAATTCACAAAAAGCATAAAACAATGACTGCAAAAAATATGCCTTCCTGCTCCCTAGGCTTGCCACTGGGCTTGATCTAAAGTTTAGTGATAACCAAGTTAGCCTGTGAACTCAGTGTTTCATATTCACTTGAGGATGCTAATATGCGTTGGCAGTGAAGAGAAGACTCATGAAAAGTAAAATCTGGTGACTTCTGCAAAGAAAAATGAGATGTAAGGAGTGGGGACAATGAAACATGATGAGAAGGAAAGCACAAAACTCAGCAGGGATGTAGAGGAACCAGAACTGTCTGTGTAGAAGTAGGAGTACGTCATGGTAAGGAAAAAGCTAGACATACCTAAACCTCTCCGTCATGTCAGAGCTGTACACATGGTTTTAGAACACAGACACAAATGCAAGCCTCTGCAGTGGATGTGCTTCCAGTTCTGGCTCGAGTTAGATTAAAAACTTCCAGGCTGTTTTACATACATGAGAACTGTACTTGGATATGATAAAATATCACAGCTGCCAGTCTAAATTGGTATCAACTTGCATGGTAATGCTATGATGTTGCAATTTCTTTATTTTCCTTGCTCTGCAATGAGGAACTTTCCTTGTTTCAGTCGGGAAGACTGATCCCAGATATCGGCATATACATTTGAAAAGATCTGGCTCTTCAAGTGTGACTCATTACTATTGGACCCCTATTGCTCACAGGTGGAAAAGCTCTGCACAGAAGTACAAGGATTGTTGCTAATCTGTGCTTGCTGGCTTCTGCAGAGCTCACAGGAAATGAAAATCTCTAAATACATAAATGTGGAGTGGAGATTTGCCCACGTAAGAATCAGTTACGTTCTGGAGAAAGAGAAGTTCCTTAAAAAAGAGTAAAAGAGAAGGTACTCAGAATAATGTGGGTTTTGCAGGCTGTACTTGCTAAAAGTACCTAAGGGAATATTCGTATACTATGTTTTTCCCAGTGGTAAAGCTAGCTGAAGAAATTATCCTTTCAACAACTCCCTCCTCCTGCTCTGCTCCCACTGCAATTCTCTGTACACCCTGACGTGCGAATGTCACTTCCCATGGGACTCTGCTGGACCTAGGCCATGATGTAAAAGTCTAAACAAAGTATTTTTGAAGCTGTTTTCTAAGCCTATATCACTTTAAGATCCAGATCAACATGCAGCATCATAAATGGCTACATTAGCATTACTTTGGGGTGGCAAATGGCAGTAAGCAGCAGGCATAGAAGTTTAAATATTGGAGAAAGTGGGAGCTTCTTGTTTGCTTCTAGAGAAAACAAGTGTGCTGAACACCACCACAACTAGTCTGAGTGCCAGGCCTGAAATATTTGTCTCCCTGAGGTACCCATGTAACTTTTGACAAGGACAGCTTACAGTACGGTCTCAAAAGAGGCTCAGTTCAATATGATCTTGGGTGACCCAATCACCAAAAGGAAGTTTGTGAGTAATCATCATCATGACAAAGCAATTGAGTACACCAATAAATCTATTCTCCTGTTACTTACAAAAACTCAGAGAAAAGGAATAAAAGAACAAAAAAATTGGATCTCACATAGACGTTTTTGAAAATCACTCATTCACAGATGTATTTGAAACACTTTTTCTAGCCCCCAGACTGCCAGAACTGCTCCTTTTTCAGTCTGATACATAGGTTTTATCAAAATGTTCAGTGTGATGTCCAAAGATGAAAACACATTAATTGACCTTAGATTAATTTATATCACACCAGCTTTATAGTTTTTAATCTGTGCCCTATAAACAAAGACAAAAGCTAGATTTTTCTCACATTCATGGAATATCTGCATCAGGTGAGCCACACAGACATCCCTTGAGAGATACACAGATTACGTTATATATAAAGGACAAGGGGTAATGGTTTTAAGCTGAAAGAAGGTAGATTTAGAGGAAGTATTAGGAAGAAATTCTTTACTGTGAGGATGACAATACACTGGCACAGGTTGCCCAGAGAAGCTGTGGCTGCCCCATCCCTGGAAGTGTTCAAGGTCAGGCTGGATGGGGCTTTGAGCAACCTGGTCTAGTGGAAGGTGTCCCTGCCCATGGCAGGGGGGTGGAACTAGATGGTCTTTAAGGTCCCTTCCAACCCAAAGGGTTCTATGATTCTGTGATTTTTTACAATGATTAATGGCATAAATGGTGATGCTTTTTTTCAGTACAAATCTTAATAAAATCTTCCTCTTACCTGAAGGTAATGGCACGGCCTCAAGGAAGGTTTGATTTCCTGATGAACCAGAGGCTTATCTAAGTTTAGTGATGATTTGCGATAAGCTTCTTTAGCCTGACTTACTGTAAGCGTGGACCAAGAACTCCTTTTCATGTATTTACCATCAGGGGTCATTGCTAGCCCTTCACAAGCCGAACATTTCACATCATTGTTACTTTTGGAAGTCTTCAATGAGAGATCCCCAAAATGCCCCTGGAGAGCCTCAGGATAGCAATGGGATATATGATCTGCATGATGCCTATTTACCACACTAGGGGTTCGGTAAGTGCTATCGCTGTCCAAATTATCATCAGAGCTCCACCAGCTGCTCATTCCTGATTTATGCTTGCTTTCTGGTTTTCTCTCCTTACTTTTACTCCTTTTGCTATGCTTGGAATGGTGCCCATGATGATGGTCATCCCCTCGACTGTCTCCCTTTGTTCCATTAACGTTGCCCTTGGATGATCCCTCCAGGGAATGAGATTTAGTAAAAAGTTTCTGGACGGAATGAACAAGATGGCGTATTCTTCCTGGGCTCTCACTGCGTTGTTCTGCAGCTGTTGAGGTCCTCTGGTACTGTAAAGTGTGAAACCCATCCCGGTGAAGAGGAAGCTGTTTCTCAAATTGGTCCAAAAGATTGGCAGGAATACGGTTAATCTTAGGGTTACCGTGAGACATGGCGCAGTCGTCTCTTGAGTCGTAATGTGAGCTGTAGTGCATTCTGGGGAAAGTGCTACTTGACATGTGATCGCCCATTACCATGGGCATCATCATGCATTCAGAATGAATGGAGCTGCGTGGCGAGCAACGATGGTGGTCCATCGGGCAACTCTCCGTGGGGCTGAGAAGATACGATTGCCTTGGCTCCTGCCCATGGTGGATATGGTCGTGGGTGTGTTCACAATCTTCAGGGGATGCTAAGCCACAAGTATGAGCTGAACATAACTGTGGTTGGTTGCGACTACCAGATAATCCTTTCATATTCCTCGGAGCAGGAGAATATCTTTCTTCATTGAAGTGCTGAGAAGGTGACCATGAGTACTGCTGGTCTGTCAGGAGAACATATAAAACCTACGTTATGTGTCTGATTTCAAGATTAACTTGCAAAATCCAAGTATATTGCATAACTTAACATTTTTTCTCTATGAGCTTGATGGAAAGTCTCACCATTCATGGAATTTCATTCACCAGTATAAAACTGGTAAAAAGCGCCCACTGTGAGCAAATTATGGGGTGAATGCAGCCTCCTTCCCGTTTGCAAAATTCTCTGCTAGCAGTTCTAAATTTTACGAAGCTATTCATTATGCAAATTTACTCAGATTTAATGGATGTATTCAAGTATTCAGTTTATTATTTGATATTTGGAATTCATATGTCAAGCTTCGTGGCTTGTCATTTAAGTTACACAGATCTAGTTTCTATTTCTGTGGTTTCTCAGTTGGATATCTTAACCTAAATGTATCCTTTCTCCATAGAGGCATTTTCGTGTCACAAACTGAACCTTTTCTTAAATGGATCTCAGCTTCAGGATCCCAAGTTCACTGTTCATAAACATAAATAATAAACAGCAAAGAGTAAAAGAATATGAACATGCTGAAATGAAGCTTAATTTTCATATCACTAAAGAGTTTATGAAGAAGCATTTCATACTATTTGAACACCTGTTATCCTTAGTCCAGAAGTATTACCACTATTCCCATAAATGTAAAGTCTTCTCTGTTAGGTGTTTTTTCCCTTATTTTGTCCAAATTACAAAATATTTATTTAATGACTCTACGTTATTCCTGATAAATATCTTTAGGTACAAGCTACAAGGTTTTTGTACACTTGATTATTTGTTCCTATGGATCATGTGCTCCAAGTTGTGGTTATTAAACAAGCATGATTACTAAATAAGAGTAGCTTGTAAGCAAAGATTTTGATACTTGAGCTTTTGATTTTTTTTTCTCTCATGCAATTTCTTGCAGTTGTAAGATGCTACAAACAGAAAATTAAACCCCCCAGAAATGCTTCAATTTGATTTGCACATTCACTTTCCATCTTCAATTTCAGCTTATTTAAGCAACATTTCAAAAGCAGACAAAGATATAGGATGCGAGATAATCCTTTAGAGGATTAAACAGATGCATAAGTGTTTATACAATCCACTTAGCACAGTCTTTTGGCAAATTTGCTCTTAAGACTCTAAATAATCTTGCACAAGTGCTTGATACAAGGAAGTTAAAGGCTTCACCCCGTATGGAAGCCAGAGAATATCTAGTCATTATATATAACAACATAACCAGACACTGGAGACCAGCCTGCAGAGATAACACAGTAGCTAACAGCACTTTGAGGGGGTGCTAAGCATGTGACAAAACTCTCCTAAATCATATTCCCTTTACTAGTGAAAACTCAATGCCTGGATATGGTCATGAAACAGATCAATACCCATATCTCTTTAATTTTGTTCAACTAATAAGTGTTATGTCATGATACCTTCAGTACAGAATGCAATTTGTGAAATTCTTTAGCATCAGCAATCTCATAACCTAAATGCTTTAATCTTCCTATAGTAGAAGATGCTTAGATAATTTTATTACATCTTAATTTCAACAGACCTCCACATAATTTTTTAAAATGAATGCAGCATTAAACTAATAATAAGAATAAAGTATTCTTCATCCTAGGCACAATCCTGCCACACTAAAGTCAAAGACGGATTTAAGGGTCCAAACGTCACCTCCAGACTTTATCATGGTGTGAAAATGATGTGTCTGTGCATATATTCTTTTCTGCTTCTGTTTTGTTTTTATACCAGTTTCTTTTACTTAATTCTTGGCTATTTTCACATTAAAATAAAAAACTTATTACTGTTGATTGTTCAGTCTGTTGTACTATTTAGGTTATAATACCTTGCATAAATGTAGTTAAAAAAGGAAACATAACTTTTTCTGAAATAACATAATTTTGATTATCCAATTAAAAGCACAACTATATATAGACAAAGCAGTAAATTATAGCAGTGCATTGGGATTCAGCCACATAAGTAGGATTGTAATTAATGGTATTTAACCCAGCATATTACTAAACATTACCAGGGGAATAATGATGGTCCATGTGTTCAATGCACTTAGTCTGTGCTTTCATGAAGGGTTCCCAAAGCACCTGACAGGGATTACTGCATTATTTCTTACAATTCCATGAGAAACGGAAGGCACTGTTCTCCTTTTACAGAAAAGGAAACTGGAACACAGGTAACATTTTCCAAAGTGCTTGTGTATTTGCTGATTTTCATTTTCACAGTGGTGTGAGCCACAAGGATGTGGAAAGAGGCTCTTCAGTTAAACTGACAGCACAAGGAGCATCAACCCCGAGCCTGTTCGTTACAATCTTGCACATCTATGAATGAAGATAACTCTAGCACTATGTTCCAACAATGCATTTAGGAAAAAAACCTGAAGGGCATGGCAGAGATCCAGAACAAAAGAAAGAGCTAGACAAGAGTAAAAAACTCATTTAAACGAGTTCCCTAACACAGAACTGCTAGTCCCTGGTGATTTCTTCAGGCCTCACCCAGCATCAAGCATAGCCTAGAGGTCTTTAAATGTTTTCATCATGTTAAATCCCTAGGAATATGAGACATCATGATTTGACTGTACTGCATTGGATAATGTAAGAACAGCTTTTACATTTCTCATGACTCCCTATGATTCTAGTTCAGTGCAACTAAAGAAAAATAGTTTTCTGTATGTTGCTTCCAAAGACTTAGAGCATTTTATGTGCCTCATGGAATGTCTGATTTCTTTTCTTTGAAACACAGTAGTTAGAAACTACTATAGGCATTCAATACGCACCATCAAAATAATTAAAAACTGAATTAAGGAGTGGCATTTTTCAAAAGTAGTTTTCCCCTCTTAAATTTGCAATAGGGAGTAACTGATACTAGATAAAGTCTCAAATTACTTACATGTGCATCATGTAAATTTATCACTCCGATTAGGTTTGGGCTCTGCTTGGGACATCAAACCTGTACTATGTCCTAGGCACCATTACCTCCTCTTACAAACCCTCTGAAAATCCTCAGAATTTTGCATTATGATATATAAATTTACCAGGTCATCTGAGTTTTGTACTATTCAGTCGACTTTGTTCAGGAGGCCTATTTCAGGGCTCGAAGAAACAGCTGAGCTATGGCTGAATGAATTACTGTACGGTACCAGACCAGTGTAATTGACCATGTGCTAACTCTTAGCCTGCCAGAAATGCAAAGAAAAATGTGCTATCTTACAATTTAGTTAAGATAACATGATTTTCTAGCATTTGCAAGGGACTAGAAGTGTGTCTGTGGTCAATGTCCACAGCTCAGCTGATGCATAAAAATTTGTAAAGCTGCAGTATCAATGTTTCTGCCTCCATCCTTTAAAAATAAAGTTTGAGATTTTGGTATAACAAAATAATTCCAGATTTATCAAATAATGACAGACTGGACTAGAATTTTAGTCTGTGTCATTGACATCTAGATGTCATGACATCTAGAATAAAATATAACATTTTTGTTTTGGTTTGGTTTTCTCTGTTTTTTTTAACAGCAGCCTCTACATTGTTTTAGGGTAATCACTCCAAAAATATAAAAGTAATTGAGGATACTGATGTCTAGTTTCTTAAAGGAAGTGCCATTGTCGGAACTAAAGAGCTGAGAGGAGACAGAAGAACAAATGAACTTAATCCAAAGAAAACTGAAGAATAGGAACAGCGAAAAAATCTACTATATGTGAGCACATTAATGTCTTTTCTTTGTGTCTCATTAGAGCAAAATGGACTCTTTCCATTGACTTAAATGGCTAGTCAGATGTTACATAAAGACCATGGGGAAGGATCTAGAGGAAGACATAGGCTGTTATGTCAGAGAGAAAACAGTAATTCCAAAATCCTGAAAATCCCTTAAAATTGTTCTTTTCAGAGACTACTATACAGATATGTCATCCTTTAACCTGTGACAGATGGAAGGATTTCTGCATCCTTTCCTGTCTATTTCAGCTCTTTCCCTGTTATGCCATGCCTTTTCCTGCTTTTTTTTTTCCCCATTTTTTTTCTTTTGGACTTTCTGATGCTAAAAGAGTTGCTCTCTTACTCCAAGGAGTTGTTACTTTGCCTGTCTTAAGGGACTGGTCACAATTTTTAGAGCATTCAGGCTTCTTCCTTGTGCCAGTCAGTATCAAGAGAAGAAAGAGAAGTTTGAGGATGAAGAAAACTGTTTGAAATAACCAATTACAATTAGTATTATTGTTCTAGGGCAAAAGGGCTAAAAACCTCTACGCAATGAAAAATAAGGCCTGTGCATCCCTGGAGTTCCTGGAGCACTGTTCTTTGCTAAAGAAATCAACGTGAAAACAGTGGAAATCTCTCTGACATTCAAAAGAAGTGCATGTCCCCACAAACCTTTTTGTACAAATATTTTTGTGTGTTACTTATTGAAAGCAAGCTTTCAGAGCATAATAATAATTCCTGGAACTAGTAAATGGTGCCTGATTTTTGCTTTTATTTATTTATTTATTTTTCACAAAGCACTTCTTTTTCTATTGAGAAATTAATTTAAATTGCTTTAACCTTACAAGCCCCTTGGTAAACTGCTTACCCATCTGAAACATTTGTGGTGTTTTCACTGGAGAAGAGACAGCTCCTTTGCATAGTGTAACCAGTAAAATGCATTGCTGAAAAGAGATGCTTAATCTACCTTTCAAAAAGACGTGGTATGGAAAACCAGACTGTTGCATTGTGCTGCTCCACTCAGTTCAATTAGTGTTGCAATGTATTATGAAAAAAATATACTCACAGTCTAACCTATAACTAATACAAATATTAAGTAGTGCAAAAACAACTATATTAATCAAGTAACTACACATTAAATATTAAAACTCATAAATAAAATGTTTTAGCTGGAGATTTGTCTGCCCAAGGGCTGCGGTAATTAGCATTAGATGAGCACCGTTTCCTCATTAACTTGTTATAGTATTTTTGTCTGTTTTATTCTAACCTTGAAAATTAGTATTTCCAGGGATTGAGAAGAGTGACTAACCTGCCAAGTGCAAGGAAAAAAATCTGGAAATGCCTGAAGTTGTTGGTCTGGTCTCATGAGATTTCCAACCTATTTATGTAGCACAACACTTGTATAAAAATTACATAAAATTGCAAAGATTGGGTGACTACCTGAATTTAACCTTTAGCTTTAGATGGTGACTTTTATTTTCTGTTACATGGAGTTGATGCATTTGCACTGCGTGCAGTGCATTCACCTATCTATGAATTCTTCTATCTGACATCTCAGGTTGCTTACCTGAATACTGAACTTTGGAGGGTAGCAGTCCCTCAGAAATAAGTGATATTGGCTCTCTCAGGGCTATTGCAACAAGATACTTCATGCACCCAGTCTCCCTGTGCAATCAAAGGAGAGAAGCAGGCAGTCCTGAGAACCTAAAGCCAAACACCAAAATGCCCAAGGCTGTCCAACAAACATTAGCCATGGGCTAGGTGAGGATTCCTGTCTCATTCTGACACTTAAGTGTGAAAATGAAATACCTTTATATTCAGGATCCTGAGCAATCCTTGTGGTAGACACGTATGGCTGTGTTTACACTAGTTGACTAAACAGAGTTAGAAGATGTGCTCAGCACATACGGTTACACTGTTGCCATCATAGTTTCATACTGTGTAAATATTACTCTTCCAACCAATACAGAGATACGATTTCAAGAATAATGTGGGTCAAAGATTGTTACAAATATACTACCTGGATGTGGTTTTATTTTGAAGTGTGAGAAACTGGTATGATTCATCTCATCCTGAAGTACATATCTAAAAAATGTCAGATGAATAACACCCTTCATGTACATATCTATCTCTGCTGACTACAGTGAAAGCTGCAGATGACAAGTGCCAATGCCGAAAACTACATGACAAATATATCAGTTTAGGTAATATCAGGCGCATGTCTAATGCTAAAACATAGCAAATGATTTGACAGCCCAAGCTAATTCAGTGGAACCACATGATGAATAATGACCAAGGGTAAGATGGTTTTTATAACTCCCATGTTAGATAAAAGTGGACATGCAAATTCTATTCCAAAAACATCATCAGTGACCAGAACATACCAATTTGGAGCAAAGTCAGAAAACCCAAAGGGAGAAGTAAGTAGCATGTGGAATGCTGCCATTTATTCAGCACAGTCACAGTTTTGAGCACTGATGCAGATGTCTGCAGGTGAACAAACACTTGATGGCACCCAATCATGTTTTTCAGCACAACAGTTCTAACTTCATCTCTGTCCATCTTACAAATAGAGATTAGTAGACCTGCCAATCCAACATCCCAAGAGATTTATTTCTGAGATAAATAAGCATGATCAGAGAAAAGGGCATATAGTGAACGGAGTGCAGAAGAACTGTCAATGAGTGAGAATGGAATCTCTGAGGTGGTGGGGTGGAAGGGGAGGGTACTGAATTTCAGGTGCCACGTAGTGCAGTATACTGTGAGGAAGAAAAGCACAGAGAACTGTGATCACCAGGGAAAGCTGTGACCAGCAACATGCTAAAGCAGGGTTATGCCACCAACTGCCTGGCCTGGAGAACAGGGCATGCCATGTGTGAAAAAGGAGAAATGTAGAAACAGTATTTGAGGACCGATGACGTCCCACATCTTGTGGGTGGAAGAACGGGCACTTGTATGGGGAGGATGAGAGGCGCAATATTGTGCCCATGCTGTGACAAAGGACAGGACAGAAATCCATGAAAGGCAGCATGGGATTTGCAAGAAGCTCCAGGGTCTGAAGTAGAGGGATGCAGGGAGTCCTCAGGATGATGCAAAATTGACTTCCATTGGCTTGAAGTGTATGATGTCCTAATGTTGACTGGTATGTAGCACACAGACCTTCACAGTGCTTTTCAAGTTTGAGGTATATTGTCACTATTTACCTTTTCAACAGTTCTGTGACAGAGGTAAGTCCACAAAATGATTTATGACTAACATTTTTTTTCATAGAATCTGTACGATCAGTGAAGCTTTTGAAAAAATATAAAGTATCAGGACTAGATTGACCTAAACCAACTAACATGTAAGCTTTCTTCTGGAGAAATACAGCTGTATGGAGTCAATCAGGGTTTCACTATGTGAATATTATTGAACGATTGGTTATAAGAAAATTGATTATAATCCTTCCAAATACGGACCAGAAAAGCTAGCCCAACACCATTAAACTTCTTTGTTTCTTATTGTGCCTGGCTTTATGGACTTCTTTTCCTAAAAGACAAAACTCTGCTTCTTGCAGTTGCTAGCTCAAATACAGGACACCATCAAATTCTCTTGGCATCATTAAAACTGCAACTATTGTCTCAGCAATTAAAGAAAGCCAAAGCAACTGGGTAGTACAGCTCAAAGCTATACACAGGAGTCTACACACAAGTCTGTCTAGAAGTGAAAGGGAAATCCTCGTCACATTGATGGCAATGACAAATCTCCCATTAACTTCACTGGGGTCAGTGTTATTTCTAAATATTTGCTGAGAAAAGTTCTTGGTTCAGTTTACCTATGAATCCTGGTGTTACTTGAAGAGGATCACTAATCAGGGTTGTATTTTACAGAAAACACAATTTGTGCTGCACCAGAATAAGCGTGTTACAAGCCTTGAAGGGTCCTGAGTCAGGAAGATGATGGCATGGAAGGGTGAAACTGGTTCTGCTAAAATACCGCCACTGATAGCACAATGGCCAAGATTAAATCCCAAGGATCCAAACCACCTGGGCTGACTATTCAGCTGCATGGAGCTAACAAATATCTAGGGTTTCTTTTCTAATAATAAATGCTTATCAGTTATTCTTAAATGGAAATCAAACAAAAGAAATAATGCTGATACTTATGAACTTCTCCATCAAATGAATTTTTCTTTTGCTTACTGTTCCTGAATTCTTCTAAATTTGTCCCTTATTTATGAAGACATGGAGGAAGTTTACCATCCTCTGTAATACTGAGGAGACTGCAAGGACTAATGTTTCTACATCCAAGCAAAAATATTTACCATACACTCCTTTTACATTGCCTTTTATTATTTCTTTAAAACATGGATAGATTTTAAAGATTTTGCTTATTTTATAAAGTGCTTTTCTGGGAAAGATAATCTATGCATTAATTCTCAAAAGCATTGATAATTGCCACAGAACATATGACTGTTCAATTTAAAATACCTTTCTATTTCAAAATCTGCTGTACTTTTTTTTTTTTTAAACATTCAGTACAGCTTTTAAATTGTCAGAATTGAAAGAAAGAATTCGATTTTTTGTTTGCTTCAGCATCAGTTCTTTGCAGCTTTTTGATTCACCAAAAAATTCAGAGTTTCAGCCTTGGTCTGACCCAAAACAATAATTTCTTTTACTTTTTGGAGTTCATAATTATCTGCTCAGTTGTACATCCTTGGTGCTGCCTCTTGCTGCTTTATCATTGTATTGTGAACTTTTCTGCTCAGCTCAACCCACTGAGATGGAGGAGGTCTCATCCTGATTTTCCTGTGGGGTGCAGGAAGAAATAGCTGCCTGGTGACAAGTTCCTTTTTAAACCTGTTGCCATGGTTACAGGCAGAATATCTCCCTTTTCCCATAACCTTCAGATGGGGAATTTTTCAAATCAGGGTGCCGTCTCTTCTGCCTGGATGAGCTCTGTTTTGGGTCGTGGTAAACACTTCAAATATTAATTGCCTTTTCCCACAACCATTAGCATACAGATTTTCCATGTGGCAGTGAAGGATCAAACTGTGAACCCTGCTCCTGGAACGAAGTGGTGGTGTCAGTACCCACACCCTTGGCAAGTTTGAGATAGGGCATCTTAATATGCTGCCATCTATTTACTAATAGTAATTACTTTGTAAAAAGATGGAAAAAACAAACAGAATTGCACAAGAAATTCACGATGAAAGGTGACAGCTGAACTCACCAGTGAAAAACTGGATTGTATTAGCAATATTTGCTGGTGTTTATCCTGCTGTACTAGTTACACTAGTGCAAATCCCCTTAGGAAGACGGACTGAATCAGTGACCTACATACCCAGCACTGTGGGAGACAGCCATGGTCAGGTACCTCCATGCTGGAAGCACCCCCAACACTCTGGCTGTGCCAATACAAATTATCCTGTCCTCGACAGAACCTAAGCAGCCTAAAATGAATGTGGAGGCAGAGCATGGTAACTTTTTTTCTGGGGAAATGGAGAGAACAGCGTTTAAGCTGCTCATCATGGGAATACAATTAAAAGGTTGCACATTTTATCCTTTTGAAAGGAGACAATACAGTGAAGATGCTCAGTGAAGAAGGCGGGCATGGCGAAGCAGTCAGATGAGTCAGCCTCTCATCTCCATTACAGCCATTGCACTTTCTATGGGTAAATAAATGTTGCAGATCAGCTATGCAGCCAGGTGTTACAGAGGTCAGCAGGGTATGAGGGACAGAAAACTGTCGCTCCTTTGCTAACATCCTACATCCCATATGTGAAACCTAATTCAGACTGTTTCCCCTCCTCCCCACCTTCTCTCTCTCTCTCCCTTGGAAAAGTCTTTCATTTATTCCAGTGCAGATACTGGAATTAGTAGTCCAGATGTGATCTAACAATGGGATGAAGCTTCCCAGTTTGGAAAAAATGTATTTCCTCTGCAACTGAACTTAGGAGCCTCCTCAGCTGGACAGCCCTGTCATTCGCACAAATCATTTAGGACAAAAATATTTGCTTCTTGGCAAAGTAACAAATGCATAAGCCTCTTTGTATTCTGTAGTAGAAATGAATGAATAATTCATAACAAATAACCTATTTGATTAATCTTACATCCTTACAAATATCTTCTCCTGTTTGTGAACTGACCTTGGGCCTAATGAGATTTTTGCAGAGTTATCTGACGTTATGAGGTGTTTAATTTTTAGAAATAGCTTCTGGTCTGCAGATTGTTAGTGAGCATTTGTTGCCAACAGCCTATAATTACAATGCAGGATAGTTAACAAGTTTTTATATGATGCTTAGGCCATATGACATGATTTTGTTCTATGACTGAAAGTAATTCACAGACTAGGCTCTCAAGCATAACTAAAAGGAATTTAAAGTTCAAAAATTAGTTTCAAAAAAACATTCCCCGTTATTTCATTAACATTTTCTGTGGTCTTCATCATCACATCAGTGAACTTCTACACTACAGTTTCAGGGTACAACAAAAGGAAGGATTTGAAGTGGAATTATTCAGAGGTACAATGGAATTTAAAAAAAGACTCTTTTATGCAGTTTCTGTTCAGCTAGTCCCAATAAGGCAAATAAAATAGTGACACAGAGACATATTGGGACTTCTCATATTTAAAATCTCTTAAATGACTTCTATATCTCCATACCAAACCAACTGTCTATATATTTTTTATTATATGGAATAAAGATAGTCCTGTGGTTAAGAGGATTAACTTGGGAAATCTGCAGTCAAGACTTCCTGTCCAGCCATGATTTTTTTGTGTGATCCAGAATAAGGCCACGGGAAGTGATGACAGCGGTCATGGAGAGGCTTGACCTTGCCTTACTGGGTTAAAGTTAATCTTTGTGGACATCTCTGGTAGACTCCCTGCCTCAGTTCATCATAGCACAGGAATAAAAATAACTTCTGTACCTTTGAGGGTTAGTGTCAGAAAGCAGGGAGGCATTCAGTCTTTGGGATAATGCCCATCTAAGAATTTAAAACAAAGGATTTGTTACTGTGCCTGATAATTAGAAGGACAAGTGTCACTGTACCAGTTCATTTTGTGTGGCCAAGCCACATGGTCTGACTGAAGACCCACCAGCCCCAGTCAAAGCCTACAGCTGTTTAACCATCCCTGGATGCTCTAGGGCAGGGGTCCTCAAACTTTTTAACCAGGGGGCCGGCGCGCGAATGAAGTGGCAGGCAGTCATCTGCGTCTGCTTGGTTTCACCCCCAGCCCCGGCGGGGGGGTTCTGTAAATACCAGGGGCCGGACTGAGGACCCTGGTGGGCCGTATCCAGCCCGCGGGCTGTAGTTTGAGGACCCCTGCACTAGGGGAAAGTAGACTGAGGCATGGATCTGGCACAGAGGAAGGAACGCCAAGCACCCACTGCCAACCCCTTGTCTGTTCTTGGGAAAATTTCCTGTTGTGCCTGTTATATGAAGCTAAAACCCATGAAAAGTGCACAGCGTTCAGATACTGACTGCACTGAGGAAGGCTGGATAATTCGGTAGAGAGACAGACGGACTGGAAAGTCAGGCCTTCACATATTTTTTTATTTCAAGAATGGCTATGTCTTTTCTTCCTTTCAATATGTAAGGTCATAGAGGCATGATCATGCAATCAATAGTGATTGAATAACCATGAGTTACTGTCTGACACTTGAACTATACCAATTAATCAAAAGCATGACTGCATCAACTGTGAAATAAAAATACATTTTTATAACCTGCCTTTAAAGTCCCTTACAGTTTACTTTGCAATCCTGGCAGATTAAGAGCATTATTACTAACTGCTATATGTTTTATAGGTTTTAACCTTTTTCTTAACCTCAACTCAATATCCTTTCCTGAAAACAGTACTTTACTGAAACAAAAAGCATTTAGTGTGTGTTCTCTTTATTTGCTTAACATTAGAAGCTGCTAAGTGTTGAACTTCTGTAAAATATTTTCCTCATCTATAGAAAGTTTATACAATTTTTCAATAAACTATTTTTCCCTCTTCACTTTGTGCATCTACTACCTATAAAAATCTATATTTAGAGAAAAGGTCAGCCCATCTTGCCTGTTCACATGTTTTACTATTTGAATGCCATTTGAACATGGCACATTTTCCATGTCTCTTGTTAAGATTGCACTATTTGGTTTCGACACCCAAAGCAAATTGTTGTTTTACCCTATACATGCCTAAAGTAAGGAAGATTGTAAGAAGTTTCTAGTTTGCATCAAAAGAAGTAGTTTCATAAAATGTTTATTTTCTAATACATTAACATTGTCCAGATTTTATAACCACCAGCTAGAACGCCAGTTTCCATGAGACTTAGAGTGAGCTGCTTGAGATCACACATGTCAGATCTCTTGCTTCTTCCACCATGCCCTGCTGTCATTATCGGGTTGCTTATTTGAGATATTCCTAGTGAAAAGGACAGGAATTTTTGGTGTGAGTGTGAATCTTGTAACCGTGGCAATACTTATCACCTTGAACTCTATTAAAAAATAAAAGGTAATGGAAAAGCTATGAAAGATTGTTCTTGAGAACTGACTATGAACGCTTGGGTAAGCTTTTTTTGAAGGAATCCATTGCATTCCTGCCTGTTTTAACTAATGATGTCTTTTATAGAATCAATAATGTAAAAGAGTTGAGATCAGTCCCATCCCTTGATACTTTTTCCCAATTAAGGCAGTGGATCATTGTATTAATAATATTATTTAGTGACTATTCAGCATTTTCACTCTGGTGAGATACTGTGCGAACATCAATTAATCCCCACCAAAGCCCTGAAACCTCACTAGAAAGTATTAAACCTACTTTAAAACTAAGAGCCTGGAGCCAGAGATTTTTCAGTTCCAGAGAGATCATAACTTGAAGCTCCTTGGGACAGTGAGAGTCTAGAATAATGAATGGCCCTGCAGTTAAAGCTACCTTAAAGATTCTGCATTGTCTTGGGGCAATTGTTTTACTTCTCAAGGAAAGCCCTTTCTGTGGTGTCGTCCCCTGCGCCGCCCCCCCCACCCCCCCCCCAAGAAATTAATATCGCTACCAGTACTTCAGACTGAGGCTGCTCATAGAAAAAAATTACATAGTCATTGAGATGTGTATACATATTGAGAGAGAGCCCATTTCCATAACCCAGTGGTTAGAGTATCCTCTCAGATTCAGATTTCCCTCCAACGAATATTTAACTTCATACATGTGCAACAGCAAGCAAAAGTGGAGAGTGAGAAAGAGCTAATAGTTTGTAGTTTTTTCACAAATGTTATGTTCAGTTCATGGCCTCAAACTCAAATCTTCAAGTAACGGAACACAACAATGGGGGACAGACAGACAGATATGCACCAGCTGTCTGTAGAGGTGTTAACCACTAGCACAGCTGTAACTACAAAGCTTGTCTACATCGAACTTAACTGACTATCCCAAAACTTTTATAAAAGTCTTCCCAATTTACATCTCCCATAGTATGCTCCTTGTTTTACAGTGATTCTCTGTAAGGGAGAATGGGACATCATGTGTTTTACATTGCTGATGGTATCCAGTCCACTTATTTTGGCCATCTATGGTTTGGCAGCTAAGCAGGACAGGATTTCCTTCTGAAAATATTAAAGCCACCCACCTCTCTCCATTCATTACCTAGCAATCTTTGGAACATATTTTCAGAGGATACCGATAAGGAGCCAAAATTTAGGAGCAAGGAGAGATCTTTCGTTGCTTTTAGCGTATTTTTTTCCAATCCTCTGGCCATAAATAGCTGAAGTTTTTGAAAGCAGCTTAGATTCTCTGTAGTCTGGTTGTGATTTCATTCAAGATTTTTGCTTTCCTGTTCCTCATTTCTGTTGACTAATCCCTTGTTCTTCTTCCTAATCAGGATTCTGGATGATTGATCAGTTTAGTTTATAGCTTTGTGTTAATCTTGGATTACCTATTTCACATGAGTGTCCCTACTCCTGTAGACACCTGACGTTTAATACTATTAACTTATACATCATTTCCTCTGGCTTCAGAAATCCTGCAGTTCTTTCTCAACCAAATGGGAAGGAGAACAATTTCGAGATACTTCTAGGGCATGACTCATCTCACCCTATGTTAAGTTTCTAAAGTAGGCCAAATCTGCTATGTCCTAGAAAAGTCTATCACTCTTCATTGACTCTCAAGGAAGTTCAGATATCCACAATTTAGACATCTACATCTGAATTACTTTCCACTGTTAGATGAGAAGAATTCTACCCCAGGGCATCTGAACCCCTTCCCGTGTGCTGTGAAATGGGGCAGCAGGGTAAAAAAACCCCAATGTTCAAGAACGCTGAGAGGTGTGCTCATTCCATGACTCCTGTAGGATTCACATGTGAGGTTCCTAGGGAGCCTTGTTTAACTGTATCTTCCCTCTTACACTATTTTAATTAAGATAGAAACTGCCTAAAGGTTCTTCAGTTTCTTCCTTAAAAGATCCTTCTGTTCAATCTTTGTAACTTCACTTTTTTCACTTGTTTTTGAATATTAAGTGGACAAACAAGTCCAATACTGGTATTTTTACACTGAACATTTACGGAACTCCCTGACTTGAGTGTAACCGAGTGGCAACACTACCTGTTTTAGAAAATCCTGTTCTAAGAGCCTATTTAAACATGATGACAATCCCTGCCTGAAGTCATGCTCCTTCTTCAAGCTGTTGGTTTTTTTCCTTAATATAGCACCTATGATTTATCTCCCTATCAGTGTGCAAGAGTTTATAATATTCTTGTCAAACAGAAAAGTACACTAATAACACAAAATAAAGAGTTGTAATATATTAACATCAGCATATGCATAAACAGAAAAATTACTGTTACACCAACTGCTGAAATGTAAGTATGTTCACTTTGAATAAAGGGAGCTTTAACCAGCAAACACACAGAAATGACTTTCCATATTTCTCTTCCAAAAATAACCACATAAATGAATCGCATATAAATTAAAATTTTGATGGATTTCACATAAAACAGTGACAATCTGAATATGAAATTCCACAAACAGAAACTCAGGTTTGTACAATCTCAAAGGTATAAATCTGGCTACACTGAAGCCAGTGGGACATTTTACTACTAGCCTTGTGAGACAGAGGTATCAAGATTTCACTCATGGGCTCTATGAGTTTCTGACTTCTTGCTTCTGTTATTGTTTTAAATTTAAAAGGTAACATTGAAAACTTTCTGCAATTATTGTGTTCTCTAGGAGGTAGGACAAAAAGATAAAGACAAAAGAAGGAAAGCTGATAATTTCCTTTAACACCTTCTTATGAATTCTTGGTTGCCTGGATGTTACCCAAATCTGATGCTTTTGATTCTCTAACCTTATATAGTAGGTGAGAAATTTCCAGGAAGATTGGACTGAGAGGTTTTTGGCCACTCTCATTATCACCGCCCGGTACCATGCCTGCTGTGGGTTTTGTGGCTGGAGAAAGGCTGTACCACAGAGCAGCCTCCTGCCTCCTCACCCCCATGGCTGCACCAGCCTCTGGATGTACAAGCTGTACAAGTTATCTGAGAGATGGTATCTGTACCTAGCTCCTCCTCTGGCGTCCCTGGAAAACTGAAGCCCGACTTGAGCAGATCGCCACCCTCTTCTTCTGAAAAGACAGAAACAAAGTAGCTATTTAATAATGCTGATACTTTTGTATATCCAGACATAAACTCTCCACTAGTTTTTAAACCCACTCAGTGATACCTATGGCCAGTCAGTATCTCTGATACTGTGAAGCTGTTGAGGTGCCATTATCTGTAGTATCTATTCCTCTTTGCAAGTTGTTCTAGTGATCTTCTACTTCTTTTTTTTTTTTCTTCATTTTGCCAAACGTTTTCTCATCACTAGTGTCATAATATTCATAAATGCCTTTTTTTTTATAACATTTTTTACATTGTTCTTTTCAGCTTTGCTTAGTCACATTGAATTCTACTGCCTTTTAGGCTTAATGTATTTATTCCAGAAAGAATCATTATTGTCAGTCCTGCAGTTGCAGCTTTAGCATTTCCCATCTCTGATGATAATAATGCCACTCATGATTCTCAGGCCACTTTCTTTATCTTTTATTCACAACCATTTCAACTCTGCGATTCTGAACACTGATAATGCTGTTATGGTGACTTTCTCCATCAATAACATTTACTTTTGTGCAAGAGACAACTTCTGTAATTCTAGAAAAGTACTTAAGTTCAGACTATTTGTCTATGCTGTATAAATGCAGTGAGGTACGCAGAAACCTGCCAAATGGCCTAAGCACAGCTTTTAGCAACCCTGCCCATGTCGCTTTTAGAATCACAGCTTGTTGCCTCTGCACTGTGCTCTTGTCATGCTGGCATACAGATTAATTTGGACCTGGCACCTAGCTCAGATATTTCTAACACGGAGCTGCATATGGAAAATTGGGCCAGTAACAATTCCTTAAGGTACAAGATTGGCTTGAGAATACACAGATTAGGATACAAAATATTGCAGTGATGTGTTTCATACAAGTACACAATAGTATAGGCTTTTTTAATGTTTTTTCAAATATTTTTGCCCTATTAACCATATTTGCTGATGTCTCAGCTGAGTGGAAATTCTCTGAGTATATACAGCCTTCTACTGTACTTTCTTACCATCTGTGTGTGCTACAAGCACAGACACCTAAAAAGAACAGTGAAAGAGTGGAGTACTCCATAGCCTCTCACAATACATTCAACCAGGAATTCTTCAGAGAAAGATAAAATCAGGTATTGCAGACCACGTTTCTGTAGTGCACAACTGAGGATTGATGACTTCTAAATAACTCACATAAATTCATGTTCTGTATATCCTCAGGCAGACATTCCCATCAGTCTGAACCAACTCAAGACTTTTCTTCAGACTACCTCAACCCCTGTATCAGACAAGCTGGTTTTTGTGGTTCAGCTTACAACACACACACTGTTTTTCCTGTTTCAATGCTCCATTTAACAAATACATGTCTTTTGTGTATTTCTTGGTCTTGGTTGCACTTTTTATTTGTGCTATGATTTTTTTCCCAATTATCTGACAGCAAGCAAAATGAGTGAACATACTCCTGTAGATACTCTCAAACAATTGTTCTTGGTATTGACAATTCATGAGGTTAAGAATATAAAAATGATAACAACGGGTAGTTATAGCACAAACACTGCACAGAAAATAAGTCCCGAGGATGTTAAGAATGTTGGATAAGCTGAACTGTCAAATAAACATCTTGTTTATAAACTCAATTGTTAAATAAACTCACTCTGCTAAAATACAGCCTACTAGAGATCTTGTTAAGTGATGGATAAAGAGTCATACACAATTTAAAAAATGACTGGCATATGAATTTAAATTAAATTTCATTTTCAGAGGTAATGGACAACTCTAATTAAATAAAAGCACAAATTAGGCAGTTTCCATGGAGACTTCGCTCACATGATCTGCCTATGTTGTATAACTCATATGCCTGTCCTCTAATTTGGCTGCAGAGAAATAAGGAATCAAATGAAAGTTATAACAAAAATATTCTGAAAGATCCTTTACATTCATGAAACAAACTAGGAGATCTTACTGTTAACTTCATAATAAACAAGCTTTACATTGAAACAGTAGTTTTGTATTTTTCAAAAAGAAGCTATTAATTTATTCCAAAGTTGTATCATATACATATATTCAGAAACACTTGTACAATAATCCAAAGAAAATAAAATGCTTAACATTATTTCTCCCTTGCAAGAAGTCAGCATTATTCTCACAAGCTCTGCTCAAAACTAGACAAAAATTTTAGGGGTAGGCTAAACTAGACTAAATGTTTATGGCTTTGGCATGTTTGCAGAAAAAAGGAAGAAAATAAATTTTCTCTTCAAAATGAATAGGAAAGGTCATGCAATGGGATCCTTAAGTCAGATTCTAACTTTGCTGTAAGAAACCCAGTGCAAATTTGTACAATTCAGTCAATCTCTTTCTGCCTCAATTTTCCAGTAGATTTAGGATTAGAATTGATTTCTTTCTCATAGCTATCCTATATGAATACATATGTTAGTGTCAGCAAGCATGTTGCCTAGAAGATCGTATAGAGAGCACAAAAAAGTTAGAATTTCCATTCTGCAAAAAAAGCTGTATTCTGTTTTGAATAGGGTCAATTGCAAATGTTTCAAAGGAACTTAAAACTCCTTTGTGATTTCCTTGGGTTTATGAATCTGCATTAGGGATATGAGTAGCTCTTAGTGATTAGTTTACTTCCTAAGCATGAGTACTTCTAATTTCTTTATATTTTATGATTATACCTATTCACATTACTAATTCATTGTTTAGACTGTCTTTTCAAATGGCTACTGTCAGTTCCTTCAGCCCTTGAAGAGATTAAATTTTTGTATTCTGCACTTATGAAACATAATCTAAAGTCTCAGTGGCTCTTGCAATATTACAAAGACAATCTTTGTGTGAGGTTGAATTGTACTTCAAAGTCATATTATTCCTTCAAAAACAGACATACATGGTCTTTACTTATTCAGTTTACATTTTTCCTAGAAATTACTGATTTTATTACTGACCATAGAAATGAAAAGCATATCCTTCATTCATGAGCACAGCAATAGCCTTCATATCTCATGGTAATGAAGTCAGGCGGATTACCACAGAATTTTTGTGCATGCTGAAATTCAAGTGTCATAAAATGGTGCATTCATTTCATGTCATTCGCCTCCTTTGTCTCATAGATCCACAGTATTTCAGCTTGCCCTTCGGTCAAGGTGGGCCTACTGGCAGAACGTTCTACAGCCGTGGACATAGAGGAAAATGGTAGCCTTAGCACTGTTCCAATGGGCATTGACAAACAAAGATGAGATCATGAAAATAGAATGATTTACAACTTAAGATTTTAAAAAATATACGGAACACACAGTCTACAGACAAGGGACAAAATTACTAGTTAAAATCCCCTCTCAATATACAAACTACTGCACCACAGACTGGTCTAAATAGAAAGCAAAAACCTGCCTCTGAAACTGAAACTAAAAAATAGTGGGAGAAGTCTTCACTCTCAACAGAGCTCAAAATAGCAATAAAAAATGATAGGCTTTAAAAGTACAGAGATATCTACTTCTGTGAAAGCTGAACATACAGTAAAATGATGCTGTGATCTGCATAAATAGGAGGCATAAACTCATTTACATCTAGCATCTCATTTTCTTTTTAAAAAATGTGATGGATCTGTCATGCATTTCAGTGCAACAGTGCACAGACGACACTCAAGACTGTGATAGGAACCTTTCACAGCTGAAGTTCTCCAGACTTAAGCTTGGAAATGTCAGGAGACATTGCTGAGCTGGAACCAGCTTGACAGATCCATATGGCTTACTCAACCCTGAGGCTACTACATGTACAGTGGGAAATGAAATGGACCAGTGCCCAAGATCAAGCTGGCATGGCGCAGCTTTTGTCCTCAGAACAGGATGGGTGTCTGTCAGGAGTGTGCCCTGGCTTGTGCTGTTCCTTACCCTGCTAGGGAGGCATTACCTGGGGAAGTGCTGGCTGGCATGAGCCAAACCTGGGCAAGGGCATGTGCTGTGGTAGGGATGGTTGTTGCCATTGCTCAGGTGTGCGGCGTGTTCCCAACCAGTTACAAGTACAGAGGGACCCTTAGCTTCTACTCGGTTTTTTGTCTCTAGAGAATAGGTTACAGTCTAAGGTAAATCCAAAATAAAACTGCTGAAGCCCACAGAATCACATCTGTTTAAAAACTGGGTAAAGGAGGTGCAGCTGATCTCTTGGGGGATCAACTCTGGATCATGCCTGAGCTGCGCTTGGCATTGGATGGCGGGTGAGTAGAGTAGGATGTTACTTTGTGTTCTGGGTCAGGGAAGTGAAGTTTCTGTACGAGCTAAGGGACACACACTCTCTTCTACCCCGTTGCTGTCTGCCTGTGGTCTAAGTGAGCATTTTGAAAGTCACTGCATAGAAACAATCTGATATCACTGCTTTTCCTGAGTTTGATAATCACCGTACCCATCTTTCAAATATATCATCTCAGGTTTGACCTCTCTAAGCCTGACCTATCCGTTTAAATTCTCTTTCTTCACCTGCAAAGTCTTGCACCAAGATATGCCTCTGTGTTGACCCTCTTTTTTATGCATTCATTCTGCCCTCAATAACCAGGCACACTGTTTCCATCTCCTAATCATACTTTTTTCATAACCCATCCATCCACAAAATAGGCCCCAGTCTCAGTGGACTTGTTGCTCACTGTCCTGGCTTCAGCTGGGACAGAGTTAATTTTCTTCTTGGTAGCTGGTGCAGTGCTGTGGTTTGGATTTGGTGTGAGAAGAGTGTTGACAGCACACGGATGGTTTTAGTTGTTGCCTGGGAATGTTCATACTAAGTCAAGAACTTTTCAGTTTCTCCAGCCCTGCCAGCAAGTGGGCTGGAGGGGCACGGGGAATAGGGAGGGGACACAGCCAGGACAGGTGACCCAAACTAGCCAAAGGGGTATGCCATACCATGGGACGTCATGCCAAGTATATAAGCTGGGGGAAAAAAAAGGAAGGGGGGGGACGTTTGGAATTATGGTATTTGTCTTCCCAAGTAACTGTTATGCATGATACAGCCCTGCTTCCCTGGGGATGGCCAAACACCTGCCTGCTGGTGGGAAGTGGTGAATTGATTCCTTGTTCTGCTTTGCTTGTGTGTGTGGCTTTTGCTTTACCTATTGAACTGTCTTTACCTCAAGCCACAAGTTTTCGCACTTTTACTCTCCCAGTTCTCTCCCCTATCCCACTGTGGGGGAAGCGAGCGAGCTGCTGCGTGGGGCTTGGTCACCAGCCAGGGTTAAACCACAACACTCACATACTTTAAAAGGCTCACATCAGTAAGACTTATAAGCAATGAACTGTCTTCTCCACTGCAATACAAGAGTAAGATTGAACTGCAACCGATATTGAACTTCTTAGTTAATTGGATTTTAATTTCTTTATTATTGGCCTGCTTTGGACCTCCCACCGTTTTTTTACTATGTGTGCTTTTCTTTCAGCCTGTAAGCTCCCTATGGTAGCTGTTGTTCTTTTAGTTCTGTCTTGTATAGCACCTGGCATATTAACTCTGACAACAGATGAAATAAAACACAAACCTTGAAATGTCTGGATTAAACAGCAGGTGCAACTTCATTTGGTCATATAATTGCACAACATAAAATGTGTCCAGAGTATGAGTACCGCATCACTCCATGATCTGAGAAAACCAAATCACCCCTTCTAGAATAGAGATACTTAGAGACTGAGGAGAGAGGTACCTCCTGTACCTCAAAGTCCACTAGCCTGCTGTCCAATTAAAGTATTCCTTGCAGATGGCCTTTGACCCTGGCCAAAGATACCTCCAGTCTGCTCAGGGTATGTGTCACTGAGGACTCTCATTAGGCTGATCCTGACCTAAAGGAAATGACCAAATGCATGCACGCCTGGGTGCTGTTACAGCCCCCTCGCTCCTCCCGGGAGACTGCTAATTGGCTTGGCTTGGATCTTCTCCAAGTGGCTAAAACCACTTGTGGCAAGCCTATTCCTTTTCTAACACAGTCCACAAGAGGTTACATCCAATCAATGTTACAACATCTACATAGTAAATTAGGCATGGCAAAGTCTCATCCTCTGGCCGGGATGCCAACTGGCATGGTCTAGCCGTATCCTCAAGAACTGGCTGGCCTCACCCGAACTGTTACTGGGAATGGTCCCTTGTCTGTGCTAACTCCCTAGTCAAGCCTGGGAATATTTGGGACAGTGAAAACTAAGACAGGAATCTCTCTAACCAACATAATAAATAATCAAATTCCTATTTGTTGGGCCTTTTTCCTGGTATTTAAATTTACTACTACAGATGTAGCCCAGGTGGCAGTATTGTCAAATACAATATTCTTGAGCATTGTTTTGATAGCATGCTGATAAACAACAAATGCACAGAAACACAGCAGGGCTGGGAAAATTCTGATTGAAGTAAAAATTAAAAATGATAGTAGGAGATTTAAGGTTGTTGAAGTTTCCTTTGCAAGAGGCCTGTGTGAAAAGTATTAACAGTAAAAGGAAATCACTGTTTAATTAAGTTGCTTTTGCTCTTCTTGCATTAACTCTCTTTTTTTTGTTCTCATTTTTTCTCACACACACATATAAAAGGTTTCCTGATAGATCTGGCAAAGGTCTGTTCATCCCAGTATGCTGGATCCAGCACTGGTCCAAAGTGGATGCTGCTGTAAACAGGGGAAATACACAGATTGCCTAGAATACCTTTCCAGCTTCCCACAATCGGCACTTAAGGGACTTCCCGAGATGGAATTTTAATCTAGACCAGGGGTCCTCAAACTTTTTAACCAGGGGGCCGGCGCGCGGATGAAGTGGCAGGCAGTCATCTGCGGCTGCTTGGTTTCCCCCCCAACCCCCGGCGGGGGGGTGTCTGTAAATACCGGGGGCTGGATTGCGGACCCTGGGGGGCCATATCCAGCCCACGGGCCGTAGTTTGAGAACTCCTGATCTAGACCATTGTTTTTAATAGCCACCAATGGATCCATCCTCTATGGATTGATCTAATCTTCTCTGAGCCCATTTATACTGATAGCCTCTACCATATCCTGTGCCAATGCACTTTATAATTTAATTATGCTTCATTTGAAAAAGAATTTCCCTTTTGTTTGTTTATCAGGTTGCCGGATAATTTAATCATGTGCCACTAGTTCTTTGGTTGTGAAAAAAAATGGATCATCGATCCCTATTCACTGTGTCTGTATTATTCATAATTGTGCAGACATCTACCATATCCCTTCCTCAGTCCTCTTTTTCCCAAATGAAGGAATCTGTTTAGTATTTTACTATGGCAAAGCTGTTCTAAATCTTTCATCATCCTTCTCACTCTCCTCCGTACATTTTTGTTACTCTGCTATGCCATTTTCAGACATTTTCATTCAAATGGCTTTATGGTACATGTTTTTCCAGTGGCACAATGCGGTTCTCTGCATTTTTTCCCTATTTTTAAAAAAATGTTTTTATCTGCCCATTTCATAACTTAGAGGATTTGTTATTCATATTAAGTTGTGCCCAAGAGACAGAATTTGTTTGGCTTTCCAAACACAAACACATTTCTCATATAAATTACACTAATAAATATTGAAGAATCCCAGCATTTTACATAGCTCAGGTTACTACCAAGACTGCTAAAACAAAACTATCACTCTCCCCATCCCCCGAAGAGCAGGACTAAGGAATTCGTGATCTCTTGCTTTCATCCAGCCTGTCCACTTTTATATAGCACAGTTCCAGTTAGCAGGACTGTGAAACCAGGCTTCAGCTACCGGGCAGAGTACCCACGTACACAGCCTATTAAACCAAGGAGAGGAAGCTGGCTGCACCCCTCAGGTTCTATCTTGGAAAAAGCATAAAATGAAATATATTGAAGGGGATCACAGAAGCTGTCAGGGGTCATCTTGGTTTTGGCATCACCAACTCCCACCTCCTTTTTGGCAGCCGAAAATCATCTAGAAAACACGGGCTGTCATAGCAATATTGTGGTGATTACCCTGAAAGGGTTTGGTTCCCCACAGCAGCTGTTTCTGAGCCAGCCAGGGTCATTTTGCTCTTTGGAAGCCTTTCTGAGCTGCCTTATCCCTTTGACCCCAGAGATCCGCAAGTTCCACTTCCTTGCCCCTCTGCAAGCCATAAATGCAAAAAAGTGTTCAATAATGCTGTGGAGTGTTAAAGAAGATTCACTTTTCAGTCATTCTAGAATTTAAATGACTAATACAGTTAAATAACTCTATCTCTTCTTATCAAAATTAACAAATGACTGCAAGGAAAAAGAGCGAGCCAGTGATAACACATTGTGTTCAGACATGGCTCCATGTGATCATGCACTTCAAACAGCCTAGCAAATTCCTAAAAGCCCTTTCCTCAATTTTTCACAGCTGAATAGCTGTGTCAAGCTCCTGAAGGAGCCATTTACCTTTTATTGCTTTTCAGGATCTGTAAGAGGAATCCCAGATCCTCTGTATTAAAATGTGGGAATAATAAAGAATGTATTAGCTAATTACTGTGAATAATGACCCTCATTCTGTGAGCCCAAGACTTCTGGATACCCCAGAAAAATCTTTAGCTCTTCCCTGCTACAGCTTTTCAGAATTTATCCTTTTCCTTCCTCCCAGATAAAATGCAACAACTGCCTTTGTATGCATTCATCTTCCAGCTGCTGTGACAGCTCATGGAAGGACTTGCAGCTGCCTCCACAGTGGACATCTGAGGAGGTCCAAGAAGTCTATCTTGGGCCTTGGCAGTGAGTAAATAGAAAATGCAGGTCAGGAACACAGAATGATTTTGCACAGCTCCAAAGGCTTAACTGTAGTGTCAGAGAAGTAAAATACTGTGTAAGTCTATTATAATACCTGAAGAAATTATAGGAAAACATACTTCAAAGAGACCAAAGTGAAGAGGAATATCAGAACAATGTGTAGGGCAAAGTCCAGTAGTGAAAGAGAAGTATACAAGTCAGAAAACTTGGCTTACGCCTCTCCTAGAAATGCACAAAAAATGTCCCTGGATTTCCCTGCTTTGTGAAAAGAAAACACAGGTTCTTTGTCTTACTGGATGGGTGTAGATATTTCACGTTCTTCCTTCTATCTTCTGCATACGCACGGAAAATGGAACAGACATTCAGCAAAAATAAAGTGTAGATTAAATTAGCCTTTTCAATATATTTCAAATGCACACATATATTTACTTTACTGTTTGGTAAAAACCATGGCCAGATCTACAACAATTATTACTAGTGGGTCATGACATTCTGTTTTTACAGTTTTGTTTTACGATAGAGCAAAAGGTCTGAGCACTGTCCCCATCTTTCAAATGTTCAATAAATAAGATCTTTTAACAGTAGAGAACAACAGCATTTGTTACCCTGATCTACCATGGTAGAAGACATTTAGCAGGAAAAACCTTTGACCCTGCTGGGATGTGAGGGCAAAGTCAGCAGTTCTGCTGAAAACTGAAATTAGCTATTAGTAGCTGCAGCCATGAAAACCCTCAATAAGGCCTTTTGACATTAGATGATGAAGATCTATATTACCAGAGATGGGATGCATATGGGTTTTTCCGTATGTGAAAGGTTGTAAGGAAAGCACAGAGAGGGTTCAAACATGTTAATTCCTACACAAGCCAATTTTGGTGAGGATTTCTTAAACGCTGGGGTGGTATGATTGACAGCTGATGGGTTTTTTTATTTCATAAATGTAATTGCATAAAATATAATACATAACCTCCTTTTGGCAATTTAAGCAGATACTGAATGCCACTACCTTTTAAATGAGCCATTTTCCCCTTTCAAAAATAGCAATAACCATAACAAAATTTCTTCCTAGAAAGAATCACAGGTCTGGAGCAGCTGTAGCAGGCAAAGACTGATGGACCAGGATGCCTCATCTAGTTGTTGTATGTTTTCATCATCCTGTGGATACTACTGAAGTTATGCTCAGCAGCTCAGATCCATCCCCCAAACTTAATGAATTTTCCAGTGACTGGTCATTAGTTCCTATAGCCACCCCCCACCCCCCCCACCTCCCCCACCCCCGATGCACTTGTAATGCAAGTCTTGCTTTCTCATTTGCTTCCTTTCATCCTTCTCATCTTTAACTGGTTCCCTTGTCCCATATCCCTCTTTTTTCCATCTCTTTCAGAGACTTTGTCTTTTTTTTTTCCTTTCAATTCTCCCCCAGCAGTCCTCCCTCTCTTTTCTTCCTCGTCCTTCTCCAAACTCAGCCATAATACTACTGAGGCACAAGTAATATGTCACACGTTAAAGCTCACCTGAAGATTTTGTGTATGCATGTGTACTCCCAACTATATGCTCTACTGAGTTATTTATACCACAAGGTCTTTAATGAAGGACTGCAAATAATTAGAAACAGCAACAAAACTGTTTTCCCCTACCATAGCAATTTTCAACCATAAATTTAAAAATCCCAACTTAGAATTAACTTAAAATTAATGAAATTGTTAAGCAAGAGTCTAAAATGAAATAAACTTCTATATTTTCAAAATAATTCCATAGAGTTTTGACTTCTTACACAAATTAAGAGATCTGAAGTAACACATGTTCAAGCTGGAAAAAGGAAACTTCTACAAATGTCACAATGGGGTGCTTGAAAAATTGAAAATATTTTTTGTTCCCTAGCATTTTTATTTAAAGAAGGAATTTGTTTGGAACTGACCCATAAACAGTTTCAGCTTCAGGAAGGTTTGCTTTACAAAGAAAATGCTTCTGCCATCTACCTCACCCCAGAGAGCTTTCTCACTAATGCATTTGTTTAGCACTCTGCACAGTGGGTGCAACCCTCTCTGGTTGCTCTAGAAACCACGTAATAAATAGCACATATTTCTGTGATTGCTTAGGATACACAGACACATTGACGTGTTACATTTTAAAACCAATTACACCGGGGCTGAGGTGGATCTTTCTGTTTGTCAGTTGTGACATTTGACTACAACCTGTGCAGCTGCTGGGTTATTAGGACTTTCCCTATGACACAAACAGAAATGAAGGTGAGGGAGAATCAATTCTGTCTGTGCCCAGCAAAACTGTGTATTGCAAAATGGGCAGAATCAATATTTAGGATGTTGCAAACAGGTGTGCAGATGCTTGGCCAGTTCCTAATCCTGAAATTCACTGGATTACATCTCACCAAAATAAATGAATTTTTCATTTCATTCTCCAAGCATAGGTTTTTCACTGAAGCACCTCAGAGCCTGGCCACCCTTGTCTTTCACTGTTAGTTGAGAGGAGCAGGCAGGTCTGGATTGATCACTGTCCAGCCCACCTCTCCAGGGACTGAGGAGTGCTGGGTGGCTGGGCTCTTCACTTTTCCTCAGTTGAGGGTGTAAAGCAAAATGACATGAAGCCAGATTGCCGTGATTAGTTAAAAAGGAATTGAGAAACTAAACACAAATACTTGCTCTCAGCAAAGATGCTATTTGTTCAGGTCACCTCACTATCTGCACTGATGTTTGTAGCTGCTACACTAGGGGGTGGACAACCTAATTCCTTCCACATTTAGGTGCTGCTAATACTGCTTGAGCTACACATGTGAAATAGTTTCCTTGTTCACTAGAATAATTTCTTATTGGGGTCTGTATGTGGGCAAATACCCATGCAGAGCCAAAACCAATGACATTATGCACATGGGCTCTTTCTACTCTTATATCCACATACGCTAAAGGTACTTTGGATGGAAGTCAGCCTGACCTATTCTTGTCCTGGCAAAAATGCAGTCAGGGATACAGAATCACAGAATGGCTGGAGTTGGAAGGCACCTCTGGAGATCTAGTTCAACCCCCTGCTAAAGCAGGGTCACCCAGAGCAGGTTGCACAGGATTGTGCCCAGGCAGGTTTTGAATGTCCCCAGAGAAGAAGACTCCACAGCCTCTCTGGGCAGCCTGTGCCAGGGCTCTGCCACCCTCAAAGGAAAGAAGTTCTTCCTCATATTCAATAGGAACTTCTTCTGTTGCAGTTTGTGCCCATTGCCCCTTGTCCTGTTGCTGGGCACCACTGAAAAGAGTCTGCTCCTATCCTCCTGAGACATGCCATTAAAATATTTGTAGGCATTGGTAAGATCCCCTCTCAGTCTTCCCCAGGCTAAACAGGCCCAGCTCTCTCAGCCTTCCCTCACAAGGGAGATGCTCCAGTCCCCTCACCACCTTGGTAGCCCTCCGCTGGGCCCTCTCCAGTAGTTCCCAGTCTCTCTAGAACTGGGGAGCCCAGCACTGGACACAGCACCCCAGATGCGGCCTCACCAGAGCAGAGCAGAGGGGCAGGATCACCTCCCTCCACCTGCTGGCCATGATCCTCCTGATGCACCCCAGGGTCCCACTGGCCTTGGCCACCAGGGCACACTGCTGGCCCATGGGCACCTTGCTGCCCACCAGAGCTCCCAGGCCCTTCCCCGCAGAGCTGCCTCCCAGCAGGCCAGCCCCAGCCTGTACTGGTGCGGGGGGTTATTCCTGCCCAGGGGCAGGACCCTACACTTGCCTTTGCTGAACTCCATGAGGTCCCTCTCCGCCCAGCTCCCCAGCCTGCCCAGGTCTCGCTGAATGGCAGCGCAGCCTGCTGGGGTCTCAGCCACTCCTCCCAGTGCTGTGTCACCAGCAAACGTGCTGAGGGGACACTCCGTCCCTTCATCCAGGGCACTGGTGAATCAGTTGAACAGGACTGGACCCCGTACTGACCCCTGGGAACCCCGCGAGCTACAGGCCTCCAGCCAGACTCTGCATCACCGATCACAACCCCCTGAGCTCTGCCACTCAGCCGGTTCTCAGCCCACCCCACTGCCCACCCATCTCACCCACACTGCCTGAGCTTAAATATAAGCATGTTACTGGAGAGGCTTGTTATATATCCAGCTTGACCTTTGGAGGAACTCTCTGCAAGTGACAGCAACAAGGAAAAGGCAAAGTAGTCACACAGCTGACAAATTCAACAACAACAAAAAAGTGTTTAATAACATCTTAGATACCTGATCAAATTTTGATGGGTTAATGTGCTTAAGCATATCTGCCTTGCTGGTGTAACTATCCATCAGCCTGCAAGGTAAATTGAATCAGTTAAGCTATAGCCTGGTGGTAAAAGTACCTGGAATTAGCTCATTTTTGCTAATAGTATGACAGTGCAAACAAGTTCAGTTACCAAGGTTCGGGAGACACATGATCACTTGCCAAGCTACACCAACCCAGTAGTGTGGCAGGGTCCTCACTTTGATCTGGTAATCACAGAGAGAAAATATACAGGGAACTAACATGTCTTTGAATACATTACATTTGGGCAGTGTTGTTACCTTGAAGACAGTGTCTTTCCATTACATTCCATTTTTTGTAGAGTCTTACTTTAACAACTGTTTAGGGCATCCATAGACATTTTCTCTGGGACATTACATATAGTCATGCAGTATTTCAGCCATGGCTACATTTTCAGGGGAAGGAGAAGAAAGGCTTGTACAATTCTTCAAGCTCACATTACAAATGGAAAACAAATAATTACTGTTGGGCCCATTTTGCTTCTTCATATCTTTGTTTATTCAAGACCATAAATAGGGCCAATAGAAAGGTCAGAACACTGCAAATGGAATATTGAGATTTTTGTTTCTGATGCACTGCTCAAATCAAGCCCAGGCTGGTAGTGACAGACTCATTGGCTGAAAATGAGTTAGTGAATTCTGTCAATTCCCACAGGCGAGGTGTCCATCACTACAAAACTTTCACCTCTCCTTTCATGTCTCAGAATGAAAGGGCAAGTGGAATAAAACAACCTGTCAGCTTCTTATGCCATCAGAGGCAAGTCATATCAGCAAGACAGTACTGGCAATCTTGTCTCCATGTTCCCATTATTCACCCATGCAATTGGATATGGTTCCTAGGCTGTCATTCAGATATCTCTTAAGGACATTTGTGAGTGTTTCAGAAAGCAAAGCTGGTTTTGCTCTATAGAAATCCATGAGTAAGGCCTCTGCATTCTTAGATCTTTGGTCCCAGCAATGGGATTTAAAATGAGTTTAAATCACTGCTTAATTTCTGCTCTTTCAGGACAATGGCAGTGATTAGTAGTAATGTTTGACTTCCAGTTCCATTTTTTTTATGCAGCTGTAATGCTGTCGGCATTTGACTGCTGCTTTAATGATTAGTAATGGCTGTATTTTGAAAGTAATACAACTTTTTGTATTCATTCTCTGGACTCTGAGCAAAAAGCTAAACTGAGTTGAATTATGCAGTCGGTTCATACAAGACCTTCAGCTGGTTAAAGTTTGAGTCAGACCAAAGGAAAATGGCAAAGGCATGGAAACAATATGTATTTACACATGACAGGAAGAACATGAATGTGTAAAAGTGGCAGCTAAAACCAAGTACAGTACAAAGACGTCACCCTGATAACCAGCACATATCCATGACTTTCTAGCCATCAGTTTCTAGCATTGAAGCATTTAATGTTCTTAAAGCTGACTGCTGCACCTTCAGTTCTTACATGTGGAATCATCTCCCACAGAGCATCAGTGCTTCCACCACCTATGGGGGCTCCAATGGCTTTGCTCTGTGCTGTACACACAACTGCAATTTCTTATTCAAACCATAACGTCTCAGTGAGCCTTATTATATGTATCTCATCCTTTTGGATTTCCTGAGGAATTTTATCCATCAGTGATGGATAAATAAAGATGGGGTTTTTCTGTTGTTGCTGGGTTTGTTGTTGTTTTTCTCCCCACCCCCCCCCCCCCACTCCCATTCTGAGAAAATATCAACTCATTGAGACCGGATTTTTTGAGACCTATTTTTTTTTGCAGGAATGTATCAATTTTGATGATACCTCCTCTCCCAGCCAAAGAAAGAAGGAAATCTGCCTTAGTTGAGCTTGGTAATTTTGACATGGATACAGCCTCAGAGAAGCAGCTGTCAGCTGTTACTTTATCTGGGTCAGGTTTGGGGCTACAAAGCAAGTCCCTCACACTCTGATCAAGCACTTAAAATTTGTTGATGTTCTGGCCTTGATCTTTCCTAGTTTCTTCTGTTGGACCTATTAAAATTAATTTAAATAAGTAAATATTCATTAATACAGAGGGAGACTGATTCAGCATGCCAAAAGTCAAGTAAAGTCAAGTAGAATAGAAAAAGCAGAAGAATGTGTCTGGGTTTCTCATATTTCCACCATCACCCATACCCCTCCTCAGTCTTTCTTTAAAAAAAAAAAGAAAAAAGGAAAAAGCAAAGTTTCAGTTTCTGCTGGATCTGGCTGCGATGGAGCTAGCTTTCTTCATGCCAGCCCATACAGAGGAGAAAGAGGATGGGGATGGGGGTGGGTGGGTGGGTGGAACTGTGGTTACGGCATTTGTCTTCCTAAGTAATCATTATGGATGCTGAGTCCCTGATTTCCAGGGAGTGGCTGAACATCTGCCTACTTACGGGAAGCAGTGAATGAATTCCTCTGTTTTCTTTCTTTGCACACGTAGCTCTTGCTTTCTCTATTAAACTGTCATTACCCTGTCCACAAGTCTTCTCACCTTCCTTCTGTTTTCTCCCTGTCCTGTGGGAGAGGGGAGTGAGCAAGCAGCTTGTGGGTGTTTGACTGCTGGCTGGGGTCAACCCACCGCACAGTTTTGTTTAGTTCTGAAAACTTGGGATCCTGACAAGTCCTGAGATAGTGAAAAACTGCTCTGTTCAGATCAGTACGAAGCAAATGTTCAATGCTCCAAAGAAGACCAGTAACTGTGTGAATATCCTCCATACTTACTTTGAAATTACCATCATTTGCACCATCCAAATGAAAAATTACAAGGATATTATTTTACTGCTCATTCCATAAAAAGGCGGGGGGGGGGGGGGGGGGGAAGGGGGAAAAGGAACCTCATTAAAATGGAACTTCATTTAAAGCTTTTAGATTTATGGATAAAAGGGAAAAAAGGGAAATTTTCACTGACTAAAACTTGCCAGCTTTTAAAGTAATGGAACAGAACATATTTTGGTGGAATGCTTTCACTGGTACAAAAAGACACTAAATGCTACACTCGAACCCACTTTCCCCCTTCCCAGCTTTACTGCTTCATCTAGGTAGTGAAGGCAGGGCCTCCTATGCTGTCAAGCTCACTTCTGTAGTTTTCAATCTCTCACGTGTTGATTAACTGCTTAGGTCCCTCTTCAGCCCTCTGTTCACAGACACTTGCTCGACATCATATGCCTTTCTATTAAGAATGATTACAGCGTGTATAATTTTAAATCTGATTAACAATCAAGAGTTGCTAAGCAGTAACCACTCATGCTTTAGCCACCAAGAACATACACAGGGTCCTGGTAAAACCCTCACTGAAGCCTGAACAGCAGCAGCTTTGTTGCCATCAGCACTGGAGCTAACTACATCAACTACTCTGCAGAACAAATTAATGGAAATCACGCATGATGGCAGTGTAAATATATCCATGGATAATATTGTCCAGAACAGCATGACAGGGCTTGCTTTGCCATTTGCCAAGTTATGCTGCTGGTGTTCTGGACGCACAGAACCAGCCCTGGGTAGACCCAGGAGCCTCTGAAACTTCCCCAGCTGTTTTCCTTTGTCTGGTTTCTCACTTGGCAACATCTCTCTTCTTCTCAAAACTCCAATTAAGAGTTATAGATAACGAGCAAAACTCCATTAAAAGAACACCCAAACACAGAACTAACATGATATCTGTAAATCACTGCAGTCTTTGTGTTGTAGTAATTTCTCCTGTTATTTGCTCATATGGGGATTATGGATTGTTAATACTAGTCTTCTAACTTTGCAGCATCTCTATATGCATGTGTTGATCAGCTCATGGTTTCTTGATGCTACAAATGCTAGATTCAATATATACGTAATGAAAGAATTAATCAATACTAGATTTATTCTACTAGTTACTCCTAGTAGTATGATAGTATGAGTGTTTCTAATATTTAGAAGAATTATTAGTATTGAAAAGAGTTCATGAAGAAAGTGCACAATCTGAGACAGCAAGACCCTTGAATGAAAGTTAGGACTGCCTGATGTAGCCTGGAAATGGTACAGCCATAGAATTTTTCATCCTGGTCTTTTTAAAATGACAAATAACTTCAAGGATGAGCAACAACATTAGAAAAGTTAATAAAAGCAACAAAGAAACAAATATTTGGGTGCTGTAAGTAGGAAGACACAGATTCTCTTGCATTTATAATTACTTGATTGATTTAACTGGCAAGTAAATAACGTGACAATATACACATAAGACTTCTGAAAATGAACTCACTAACTTACCCTTAATAGTAAATAAATGGACATGTAAATGGAGTGGCAGTGTAGGACAGCACTATCAATATGTATTGAATTCAAAAGGCATAATTAATCAGCATATATATTTATTTCCATTTACAGGAATCTGATTCCCCTGGATATGCATTTAAGACTAAACAGAATGTGAAAGTATGAATAAAAGTAGTTTCAGTGTTTCAGTCTGTAGTTTATGAAAAGTGCTGTAGATTTTAAATTTTGCTGTTTGTATTAGGTAGTGTGTCATAAACTCTCTGAAAGAGTCACTCAGAATCTTTCACAAGTAGCCACTGATGCTTCCTTTGGTTGTTTCTACTCTTGTCTTTCTTCTATCCATTTGACCATGATTAGAAAGAATATGATACATCTATAGAAAGGAAAACATCAGGCTGAAAAATAAAACTTCCTTACGTCATGATTCATTGGATTATCAGACAAATTTTACAGGTATAGTGGTAGAGACCTACTACTTGCTTGCCAAGTGCAAACTGGAAAAATCTTTAGCCAGCATACTATGCAGGAGCATTATGTTTATAACAGATAAGTAGAATCCCTCTTGTCTGAAATGTTTAAGACACCCTACTGTGAGAATATATATGTGACACTCTTACTGTCTCCCTGATCCTAAGAGCCTTTCCTACAACTACCAAAAACTTTTCCTTAGCTTTTCCCACAAACAGCCCAAACATTTCTAGCCAAGAACAAATTTCTCCTATTGTTGATAATTCGCATTAAGATATTAACATATTTTGCTCAATCTTCTCTATTTTCCATAGCCATGAACTAAAAAAAAGGGGTGTAACCTCTCAGAAAATAATTGGAAGGATCTTTCATCCTCCTGATTACATATCTGGCATACTTTCATTGCTGGAATTTCACTGCATATACCACTTCACTGACTTCCTTCTTAGATTTTTTTTTTTTAATCATGTATCATTTTCCTTATGGCTCCAGATTCCTCGTGGTGGTTCCTTTATGAAGTTAACTTTCTTTTCAATGTGTGCCCACAACTCACCTCTACGTGAAATAATAGGCCCTATAATAGCCTTGTAAGTCTCAAGCTTGGCTTTTCTCAGTATTTCAAGGCTACCAATTATCTGCTGAGAAAATGAACAGGCATTCTTTCTTTGGACTTGTGCTGTGCCTTAATTAATTTCCTCATTAAACTGTAAGTAATTAACATACCCTGGCATTTAAACTGCATTTTTTTAGATCAGAGATTATTTATCTAAACATGTTCAAGATTTTCTCATCAGCTATCAACACTGCGTAGGTCCTCTCCATTAATCTTACATCTATTTCATCATTCTGAGTCTCCTATCACACAATGTATCAATATACCCCCAAATTCAATACTTTTAATACAACAGTTGCTTATACCACTGGTGAGAAAAAATATTAATAACAGCAAAATTACATGGAATATTATTTTGTTTGGATTTGCTGAAATTGGTGAAAGGCCAACATTTATTTGAAAATATCTAAAAAGTATAGCATGTGAGGTAAAAGGCAGTGTGTGAGCAGATATAAAAGAAATAGTTGACACCAATCAAGTACTTGTATAAAGCCATACCTTCATGGCAAAACTGAAAAGAAATCTTGCTAACACCAATGCTGCTCAGAAAAAGGACCAGCATTTTCTGGTTCCTGTTCACTGGAGTCAAGATGTTTTATGAAGATGTTTTGATCCCAACAAGGCTTCACCAGAACTCAGCAGGAGAAACAAATTCATTTTTCCCTGGATCCCTCCCTCTGTTCGTTTGGAGTGTGGCTGCAGCCTGGAGACCCAGCCAGGCAGCATTTACAGCTCTGAGACAAGCTCACCATAGGAACTACCCAATCTGCTGGAATTCTTCTGGCTGAAAAAATTGAAAATTTTGGGGGTTTTATGTTGAGTTAGAATGAAATAGAATTTCAATATCCTCATGAAGTGAATTTTAACCCCTAGGTCTTTTTACAGCTTTTACTTGTCTAAAAATTGTATTGTGTTGGGAAAAAAAGGGAAAAAGAAGCCCCTTCTGGGAAAATAGAAAAGAAAAAAAAACAACAAAAGGAAGCAGAGCTTTTCTGAAGGGAAACAGAGTTAAATATTTCTAGAAAAAGAAGGTGAATAATGTCAAATACAAGTGAGGATGCCTTTTAAAAGGTACTGGTGTAAGTCTAAGAACCAGAGAAGCTTTAAACAATTCTTCAGATATTAATCAACAGAATCTGATGACTGATAACTCAGTGCTTAAGTGAGACATAACGTCCCTGAACCACAGAAAATTGTACTGGTGTCAATCTCCTTCCCCAAAGTCAAGAACTAAATGCAAATGGACAGTCAGGTATCTAGGACATGAAAGAAGTATGTGTAACTGAATCTAGTCTGACCTAAGGAACAGAGGGTCTTATTTTCCATTCTACTTGCATTTTGCTTGTCTGGACAACCGCATAAAGACTAGGTATTACCCTTGCCCCTTAATTATTAAAAGTCTAACTGAAGACAACTGAAAATACTTCCCAACTCAATAATCAGTTAAAAATCTGAAGGTAAAAAGTTATAAAAAGCTTATAGAAAAGTGCGGGGTGTGTGTGGTATTCCCCATTATTTTATGTTTTGGGTATCTTTTAGTATCAATATTTGACATGGTATACAAAATGACACTTCTGGCCAAAATGATCCTGATATTTTTTCAGATGTCAGTGACTTCTACTTGCTGAATTAATGTGAATTTTGGTGGCACTGTGCACATTACAAAGTTGCAGTAAGTGGTTCTACCACCAGCGCTTTTTTTTTTTTTTTGCCTTTTTTTTTTTTTCTGCTTTTAATCATTAGCAATAAAATAGAATTTAGTTTACTACATGGCCGGAGTCCTGAGACTTCTGTCTTCGGATATACCAACTGTTCTTTTGTCTAAGCAAAGCCAGCTTTGTGAGAAAACCAAACCAAACCAAAGCCCAGAAGACAGCTTTTCAAAACTTTAGAATTTGATTAAATTGTTTTCCAAGTTACTAAGTCAATGCAAAAATATACTACGGAGAAAATATTCTGGATCAGAAATGACTCACCAGAAAAATAACAGTTCTTTTCTATTGCTGCTTTTTTAGATCTCAGAGTGTTTTTCAGAGTATCCCTTAATCTGAGTCACTACTTATTTGGGGCCCATTTCTGCTATATCAAAATATTTACATCCAACTTTCCATCACCGTGCACCAAAATTAAAACCCAAATGAGATGAAATGTGGTCAATTAAAAAACTTTTTCTATTCATCTCTTTTTTTCATTTCTTCATTTTAGTGCTCTCTTTTTTCTATTGTTGTAGTACTCCTGTTGGTAACTCCTCTTCATGATTCTTACAGGCTGCAATACACTAAAAAAACTGGAACTTGTTTTTGCTTTTTGAACATCAATCTGTTTGCAGCACATACCTTCTCTCTTCTTGCTCTGGGTCTTCTATTTGGAGAGAAATATATTTGTAACAGGGAGCTGATCTGCATTTTTAGAGTATTGAATGCAGAAGGGACAAGATGCCAGACTCGGGGTGTTACCTCTCTACAAATAACAACAACAAGGACAAGGCAAACTACAAAGCCTTGAAGGCAAAATAATAATAATAAAAAGTTAATCATGCTCTGTGAACTATAGAAATATGCAAAGGGAAACCTCAAAGGAGAACACTGCTTTAGTTACTAGAAGAGAATCACAGGATAAAAGACCTCTTCCTTCATTGTGAGGGATTCCTTCACTCCTAAAAACAAATGTGAGTTTGATGAAAATGACCAAAACGCAAGGAAAGGATGCACAGGAGTCAAACACAGCATTGACTGGAAGTCTGAATTTATTAAAAAAATATGAATGCTTAATTTATGTATGGCTGAGCAACCATAAAGCTACAATATTTTTTTTTTCCAGGTTTTACCCAGACTATAGGCTGCAGTTAGAGCACCTGGAAGTTGTAGAAAAGTTGTTAACTTTATCAGGTAGGAATGAGTGGAATATTCACAGATTTTTTAAAAGATCACCTGCTCACAATGAATCAAGAGAGTGGAAAAAGCTATGTAACAATTCCCTTTGCAAAACCTTTATTTTCACAGAACTGCTTTTGAGCATGTCAAAAAAGCACACCTACGAGTGTGGAAGAATTAATAAAAGGAAAAACACTAAGCAGAAATTGTGAAGCATTGCTCTGGTAGGTGAATGTCAGTGGTGACAAGGGGTCAAACAGGAATAGGACAGAGTTTGCTGAAATAAATGAAAAGCCTGTATGGCAAGGTTAAGAACAAAGTAATATTTTTACATCAGCTATTCTCTGAAGATATGTGCTGTCCTTTCTGCTGCTAGACCATAATGGAAAAATTGACCTTTCAGCATCCTTTTCCCTAAATTTCTTGTGATAAATATTTCAGTTTAATACACAAAACTCAGTTCAATATCCTATTCTCAATTTTCAAGAGACAGGTTAATACCACTGTCCATGCTTTCCAGTGCATGTCAAGGCTCTCATGCCCTGGTCTTTCAAAACGACATGAATTAAAATTCACAATTCCAGTTAACTTTCTGAAAAAAAGAAAGAAAGAAGAAAAAAGGAATGGTGAATTGGCAGCATCTGGGCAAACGAGGGAAGGCTGTGAATCAGGAACTCGTTGGTCCTAATTACTTGTTTTGCTGCTGGTTTGATTTGAAACCTTGGGCAAGTGAGAGCCTTTCCGCCTCAGCTACTCAATCTCTGTAATGTGGAATGCAGCTGTACTCTTCAAAGACAGCTTGTGAGTTTCTATTCCTGAGTTTATTCAGGCCTTCCTGGCCAAAGTGGCTGTGAGGGACCCACTGAAAGCAGCACTAAGATGGAGTGGAGTGGGCAACGCTCATGGTTCTGTAGAACCTGTTCTTGTACCACTGCTCACCACCTGCACTGCAAACAGGGCAGCAGCTGCTCCCACAGACTAAGACAGCTCATGCCCTCACACCTCCCCTGATATTCTGCCTGCCCCGCTCCAGCTTGCAGGCTTATAAATCTTATTGAAAATAAAAAAATTATTGAAAAAAATGGTTATAAAATATAATACAAAGCAACAATTAATTATGAACGGTTTTCATTTTTGTGCCCTTGATCCTAAAACACACATCTTAGCATACTACGACAGTTTATTCAAAACTAGTAGGGACAGAAACTTAAATCCTGTTAAATTATTTCGGATACAGGATTTATTTCATCCATATGATGCTATTTATACATCAGGATATCTAGATGGATAACTTCAAGCACACAGGAAAAGATGCTCCTAGTAATAAACACATTGCAATGCAAAAACTAGATGCACCACACAAACACCAAAATCTCTCGGTAGCTGCAACGCCTGGAGAAAAAGAAGTCATGCACAAAACAAACAAAAGAATGAAATAAGTGGAACAATCTGCTTTTGATTTAAATTGAAGTAATTTTAAGAGAAGGTGGTAACACAAATATTAAAAAACCCTGTTGCTATTCTCCTAAGCTGTATTTTGCTACAAAAGCTAGTTGTTTTCTTTTCACTAGGCTATCTGCATAGGATCATTTGAGCTTAATTTTTTCTTTTATCTGCTGTCATAATTTCAGTTTGCACTGAAGTCAATGATGAGAGAGATTTTTAGCACACTTAAAGCTAACTATTATTTGTACAGCAAAAACAATGGGAAGAAATCTGACTTGAGAATGTATTAAAATACATGGGAGAAAGTACAAAAATACATGGGTTACCTCTAAAAGTCAGTAGGCATGGCATTATAGAATGACAATCTCACGTTTCTCTGTCCTGTGAGATAGATCTTTTTTTGGGGCGAGGGAGTTGGAAAATAGGCAAACATAAATTTATCGAGTTAGCTTCAATATCAATGTAAGAATCACTCACATTTAGACTAAATTTAATACAATTATTATATATGCTTTTGTTAGTCCTACACTATGGTACCATCCTGCTCAAGGCAGTATCTAAATTCTGTTTCCATGGCACCATTTACCTTCCCACGCCACTTGTTCTAGTGCCTTAGTAGAAAATCCTGAGAAATACTGCACCATTGTACCAATACTAAGTTATCGTCAAAAGCTGTAGAAGGTGAAAACAAAACAACATGAACCTCATTTCTTGATTTCTTGGATCAGTGCTCGTTTGTGGGGTCTTTTTTTTTTTTTTCATCTGTAACCGAATTGCTACATTTTATTCACAGCACTATAACATTCTTCCAGTCCAGCTGTATCATGCTGCATGCAATGGAAAAACCTGCAAGTTATATAGATGAGAAGTACTATCTACAAGCTATAAGTATACTAATAAACAATGCCCAGGAACATTCCCAGACTCTGGTCTGTAGTCAGATATATGGATAAAATGTTAGACTGGTCTGTGACATGTTTTTTGCCTGTGCCACTCAGGGAAAAAAAATAAAATAAAATAAATAATCCTACAGTTTTTCCAGCAGTGGTGTGGGATCAGAATCTTGCAGAGAGATTAGTAGATGTCTGCCATTCCCAATGGACACTTGGCATGCAAGCATCCACGCACAAAGACAAGTTTTGGAGGTTGACAGATTCACTAAGGTAGGTCAGACCATGCTAGATGGTTTCACTGCCCAGCACACCATTGCTGGGCATATTTAGTTTACTTCCATAGATGCAGCTACAATATCCACCCCATCCTGGAGTACTATGGGTAGCAAATGGTTGTTACAGCCATCTGACCATGTTTTATAAAGGCATAAAACTTCCAAACATCTGGCTAAAATTTGTTATTATTTCGTAAGGTATTATGGGTGAAACTGAATTCCTTACTAACTACATACTTAATGAAGTGTCTGCATGTGTGCTAGGCAGATGAGCTGCCATATACTCAAGGATTTATTCAATACAGTCAATGGAGTCTGTACTGTGAGCTGAGGCTCCACCGATGAGACCTTCATTGATTATAATGGGAATTTAGGTACATAGTTTTCATGTAGACATCTATAGTTTACATTTTTTAATCCTGAACTGAGTTCTGCCCAACATGTTTATGCTTGCCACCGTTACCTAAAGTCATTCTAAATATACAGACATTGGAAAACCACAGTAATTCTCTTGATTTCAAAACTGTAAGTGAGGCTAAAGAACTGAACGATAAATCAAGAAAAAAGTTTTCTTTTATACACAAAATCTCATTCCTTCTCTGCTCTAGCATCTTGGCTAACTTTAAGGCCAGGCAGCTTGGGACGGATAGCTCAGCTGAGGGGTGTCTCTCATTTAAAACTGGGACTGGAGTATATTCCAGCTCCTACCTATGTACAGAAACAAGAACATGGGGAAAGAAGGTCCCTCTAGCATGCAGATGGGTGAAACATTCACAACAGAGAGCTGTGAAGTAGCTGAAATATTGGGTGGATACTCTCTGTGGGTCTCACTTTTCTCTCGCTTTTGGTGAGGATGTAAACTGTTGTTTTTCTTTTTCATTCCTTTCATTTCAAATTCCTTCCTGGTCAATAGGAAGGTAACTTGAGTAACACAGAATGCATTCATTGACAGTAGCCAAGAAGAACTTGGAGTTCTTCCCTTTCCTCTTCTCTGTTTCCTCTGTTCTCCTCTCCATCCTATGCATATCTTCCCTAGACTTTCCATTTGGGAATATTTATTTCTGTTGCATAATTTTATTTAATACATGATAACTGCGTAATGTTTTCTGTAAATGACCCTAAAATGGAGAAACTGTAGATTGGTTGACTGTTTTAAGTCTTACGGTTAGGAACTGCTCCTGCTGGAGATACCAAAGACCAAGTTATTCATAATATACAAATGCTAGTTTTTAAAAATAACTAAATGTAATGATTTTCATAATATTTTTTTTCATTCAATGTGGGTAAGATAGCTATTTGTTACTATTAAACTGTTAAAATTATCTTAGCCAGTATTTCTTTGATGATTATCACCTGAAGCATTTAAAAGATTTATAGACAAGAAGCATGTGTTTCATCAGTAAAACCAGCTGACTTCATATTTTTAACAAAGGCCATACTTACATTGACTGATTTTCATTTCCTCTGAATTGCAAGTTAATTTATTGCTCAAATGATTTTGTAATTCCTAGAATGATATTACTGCAAGTGCCTGACTGCAACTAGGCAAATAGTGGCATCCTGACCTATTTATAACACTTTTCAAATATATTTTAATATGTGATCTTTATAGGCTATGTAGTAATAAAGAAAAAGACAAAAATAATAAAATATTCCCAGTGCACACTCTTCCAGTTAGTCTACCAGTAAATGGTCTAGAAGGTTAGCATATTCATAAATACATAGATTTTATGCAATTTAGTGACAGGAATGCATGATTATCACATTGACAGTTTCCCTCATAATTTATTTGCCTTCAGCAATTTATACTTTCTGTAATGAGAATCCTGCCCATTTTATTATGTTTGGCACAAAGCATTTATATAATACTCAAAGCTTAGAGAACAACATAAGAAATACTCTGCCATTAATGGTGTGACTTTTTCTCACTACGCTTGAGAACTCAGCTGTGCTACAGTTGTTAGCAAACTATTGCTAAAGAAATCAAGCAGCTCTCCCTCTTCCCTCCTAATCTTCATTTATTAGATTTTTTTTTTTAAAAAAAAAAGTTTTGGTATGTGAAAAACATTATTAAGATGGAGATAAAGGCAATCTGTACTAAATTACATACTGTTCCAAAATGCATCCTCTGAATCTTTCTTTTGGTTTTCCTTCTTGACGTTTCTTCTCTAATAGAAAAAAAGACTGAAAGCTGTGGAGATGAAAAGGGTCTCAGAAACTTGCTGTGTGATAGTCTCCTTTTCTACTGGCATTAATTACTACCTGCTTCATCTCTGTGCACTCTCATGAAGTTCACATTTGCTCATAATTGACAATGTTCTGAAGAGAAGTACGTTCACATCCTTGTTCTGGTACTAGTTCTGATGTGAGATACCAGAATTTAAACAATCATTTTGTCAAAGACTTCCTATTTCAAACTTAGAGAACTCACTTTCAGGGCTAGATTTACAAGGCAATCTAGATTCTCAAATCTGGTCTGACTACATTCATATATAACATAAATGCTGCCTGTCTATCTAAGTTGGATCTATCCATCTTTCTACCTAAGAAAGAATCCAATGATTTAGATGTCAGATTTCCACTATGTTACTATCTCTAATGTTCCCTCAGAACCAAACATTTTGCACTAATTTTATTCATCTCGAACATACTGTACTAGGTAATGAGTAGGAAGCACCTAAACCCCCTCAGGAGACACAAGGTAGGCATTTTTTCACTCATTTAATCTACTCCCTCAAACTGTATTTCCCACGCTCTGCACTCATTTCCTATCTTAATATGTAAGTGCACTAAATGTTACCCAACAATTATCGTTCGGTGAACCAAGAAATAAATAATGATTATAATAATCTCTCTTTCTAATATGTACCTCTCTCTTCATCAGTACATCTCAGATTTCTGGATGGAACAGTCATTATTCACAATTTATAAACTGGGGAAACTGTAAAGCTGGTTTTTCTCCCAGAAGTCATGCCATATGCTACTTTAATAACCAGGCCTCCTGAATCCCTGGTTAATACACTACTCAGATAAGCTATGAACACAAAAGAACTGTTAAAGACAGAAGCAACGATCCAGTTTCTCTTCATAGACTAATAAACAGTCTCTAGTTATTCCTCTGTTTCAACAGACAGATCACACAAAAGGATTTACTCTTGCTGTTTTATGCCAAGTGGAAACCTGAGATTTAGGATGCTTGCTATTGAGATGAAAAAGCAGCAGAGGGAAACTCAGTTAAGTTAATTTAGTATCCCAAATCTCTTTCACATCCCACCTAAGACACACAGTATTTAGGCTTTTATAAGAAAACCAGATGAGACAGTTGGGCTCAAGAGATGCCTGTGTCATACATTTCCACCCCAACAGGTTCGTTCATTCAGTGTCTGAATAGTTACTTATAAGCAGGCACGTGTTTGTTTGTCCATCCTGCATAGCTTATGTTTGTAAGATATGAAAAGCAATTAGCATGGGCATGAGTCTGAGCTAATAAGCCCATTGTGAGGGAGAGCGTATTAGCTTAGGGCCAGCATGCTGTTAGCTACGTTCAAATAGCTTTCATTTTCCCTGGAGCAGGACAGGGCCATCTTGTGTCTTTTAGACCCAGAACCAACAACTGGTTCCCTCAGCTTCACCCATTTTGATTATATTGCAGTCAGCAACAGCTCCTCCAAGCCAGTGTTTCCAAATGTTTTTCTGCAGCTGCAAAACACTGAGCGCAGGGTACAAATAAACAGGTGTATTGAGTAAGCCACATAAAGCTGTAGTCTACAATGGCTGCTCTGCAACCAGTACTTACAAAACTAGTTTAAAGGTGGCTCAGGATGTGTACGTGATTTGCTGAGATGTTAGAACAGTATAGACATACTAAGTAAGTCTCATTCCGAACATTTATTATCTGGATACAGCATCCAAATGACTACTTCAATATGTCACTTCGAACTTTGATAAGGTGATTAGTCTTGGCTGACTACTTCAAAGAGTAACTATCCTTTGAAGTGGTTTTGAGCTTTTGCTCACATCTCTGTAAAACACCCATTACAGCCATTTGCAGGAACCATATGAGGATAACACATATAAACTACATCTTGAAGGCTCAAATCCACCTTTGGACATAAAAATACAGCTCTTGCTGAAGTCAATGAGCTGCATATGGTCTTCACACTGATCAAAGGAAAAGTTTCCACGCCTTGAGCCTGCTATTGCACACATCTCTAAAGCTCCACCCTGATTATATGTTATCTATTTTCTGCTCCCCCGCAAATTATGTCAGAAAATTTCAAGAATCATGCTATAGCACAGAGCTGTCATAGCCAGCCTGTAAAATATATAGCCTACATAAGCCTGAAATAGCACAGCTTTCTAAATTGTCTCTATTAAGAATGACGTATGTACCTGATTACATGTATGAAAGTACCCTACAACTATGACCTGAAACTATGAAGATACTTGTTTGAATAACCTTCAGTGATAATGGGAAGATATGAATGTACTGCCTTCAGCTATTTCCTCTGCTTTTCCAAGCAGGCTGCCACTTTACCTGAGTCTGCAGGAGTCCCCAAAAGGGAGAAAAGACCTTGACTGACTCTAAGTGCAACAGAACATCTGGCAGAGAGCATCTCCCATACAAGGCATGTTAGGAGAGCAAAGCTCTTCAGTGTTTGCCAAAAGGAGAATTTGCAGCTGTGATGATGTTCCTCTAAACTGAAAAAAAGAAAAATTCCAAAACAGCTGCTTGACAATGGCATTAGTAAAGTGATGTTTCTGACTACACTTCTCGTGACAATTTTTTTTTCCCTTTTTCTCCCATTCTCCCAATCATACATGCACATACGTATGCTTCCTTAATAAATTCAGTTTTGGAAATCCACCACATTTTACACATTCAGTAGGAAAAAAGATGACCTAAAATTGTTTCTGAACAATTAATCAGGAAGTCTAGCTAGCCAGTCTCTTCTTCTTCATAAGCAATATTTTTAAAATGAGGCTTGGGTCTTAATTTAAATCTTCATTGGAGCAAAATCAAGGCATTTCAAAATTTTTAATGAGGAAGATGAGATGTAAAGACTGCTATTAAAGAATGGCCAAAAGGCAAATGGTCAGATGTTCTGCCTGGTGCTTATATGCTGCTTGCTTTGATGCAGGGACTTGACTCTACATCTCTCAATGACAGCTGAGTAGCCTAACCACCAGGCTAATGTTATTTCCTATCCAGTTGGAGCTGTTCCATCTTGTTTAAATAATTAAGTATCTGGTGACCCATGAAGAGTGTGTTTCTCTAATCCAGTGATTAGGGCATTCGCCTGGCAAATTGACCCATTGATCTGATAAGAAAGTATTCTGCAAAGATATTTATAGTCAATTCATCCTTAACAAAAAAGGAGAAAGTTGGGTTTTTTTCCCTTACTCACTGTATTAGTTTTCCCAATAGCCATCTACCTCCTGATCCAGCACCGGTTGCTGGCTGCCACAGTGCTGGTACATTAGCATTTCTCTATGTAGCACATTTGCAAAGCGTAACAAAATGTTTGCCTAATATAAAATGGGTTTAACATTTTATATATAACATAAAATGGATTTGAAGCAATTACGTCTGAAAATCTTGTTATAATTGGGTTTGTATATGGGCTAAGGAGGAGTGCATATATATACAGTTGCAAAGTACACAGTTTATACAATTTGTACACTTACAAAGTCTGTATAGAGATTTCCATCTCTTACATTGTACCAAGTACCAAAAAACTAATCTTGAGGTGAGGAGTATGTAGAATGCTGTAGAAAAGAAACCTATCAGACATGGAGGCCTTCTCTATGGTGGAGCTGTAGGTAATTAAATTTGTTCTCTGTGTCTGCAGGAGGTACCAGCATATTTAAGCCCTTTATTAACTTTATTAAGCAGGGAAAATGTCAGGAACACTGTAAGAATCACATCTCTGCAATAAGACAAAAAGTTTCCTAGAGGACTGCCAACCAATTCCTAGCTAAATCAATGTGCTCAATGAAAAGCAAAGCTGGCCCTTACAGCAGCTCACTCTGCCAGCCCCACTTAAATGTCCCTTCTCAAAGTGCAAAACTGTAAAAAAAGCATAGCCCACATTTATGCCGTCATGTTTCCTACCTGTTTCCAACATTTTTATCTGAAAACTCGTAAAGAGGATTGAGGAAGGCATGTAAATATTGTTCCAATTTCCTCCATGGGATTTAACGGTTAGCACACTTGTTGGGATGGTCTGACGCCTTCCCAGCTGGCCTCTCACCAGGCAATGCTTGGCCATGTTTTGGGACCCGTTCTTTGGGGCATTTTGGGTAAGGTAACGCTGTCCTGGAAGGGGATGGTTTAGCCACTTACTATGGCCCATTTTACTTACTAAAATGGATTCAGTGAAAGGTTAAGTAGGTACAACTGACAACTTTTGCAGAGATGAATACAGTTCAGGGATTCGTGTTTCTCGTTGTCAACAGCCTGCTGTATTATCTGGCTATTGTAGCTCGGTTTCAAGTGCAGATACGTATGTGTTTGGGAAGAACCGCTGCAGTGACCTCCTGCTAACAGTTCTGGAAAGACGCAGGGACACTGTGCCTTTTCTCCTGCCTTCCTGCCCATGAGACCTGCAGTGGGGCAAGGCTGTCGCGTGAGCCCACTGCTGGGAAGGGTCTTCGTCATCCGGGCTTCAGTTGTTCCATTAATCACACATCTCCTGCATTCCCTGTTACAGTGAGGACAAACTAGAACATACTGAAACAAAATTAAAAAACGCAGCCCTTAAAAGTCTATACAAAGTCCAAGCCGGACACCTGGGCAGATTTTACAAACCTCTCCCTATTATTTTTTCCCATGCTAGCTGCTGGCTTATTTTCCTATGTGCAGTTGTTCAGGAACTGGCACAAGGCTTAAGCAATGCAGTGGTTGCCATGGAGAGAAGCTCGAGTTTGCACTTTATTTATTTTATTTATTTCTGAATGGCAGTGTGCTGCAGTATGTAAAATTTGCATGACTTTCTAGCACACCAGATACCATGAACCTGGGGACGTATTTAAGCATAGCCTGTGTCTTGAAAAGGACAGTAAAAAGCTGAGCCTCATTTGCACCTGATTCTATTTCTTTTTTGGGATTGGATTTCCCTGGAGACTCATGTTTGAAATGTCCACTGAAGCAGAATTAACACTTACCTCAAATCACAATTTTTTAATCTGATACAAAGACACCTTATGTCAGTGCTGTTAAATATGCAGTTTCAGTGAGACTTTCAGGAGTGAGTGGAGCATGGTCTTTTAATTCCCGATTTATTTATTTATTTACATAGCAAGTAGAATCATGTAGAATCCTTCCTGCCTCCATGAAAAGAGCAAAATTTGCAAAGCAACATTTACAATTAATTAGCAATGAAAGATGCTACTGAATTTTATCCTTCAGCACTATAGTAAATCTTGTCATACTAAAGTGACACTGGAGAAACGTACAAATATGTGAAGGTCACTTTCTTTTTAGACTTACTAAATCTAATGACACAAAAGCAGTGTGTAATTGTTAGTTAAAAAAACATGTATGAGACAATGATTTTCCCTCTTTCACACCCTCCACCCAAGTTTTTGAAGCTTTTGAAATGGTCATCGTTTGAAACTGAAACCCACAGAGGAGTGAGTCTTATTTATACCACTGCCATTAAAAAAAAAAAAAAGGTTAGAAAGACAAAGTAATTTCTTTTTTTAATTATATGGATAATGACTGAGCTGAGGATATGGACATGGGAGGTAGACTTTGAGCTATCTGGATATTATAATTCACACTTTTTTATATAGAAAACAAATATAGCTTTTCTATATCTATTCCTTTATATAAATAAGTTCAATTAAAGTGTTTATAGGACTATAGTATAAGTAGAGATCTTAAAACTCTGCTTCTGTCATTTGACAGACTCAACTACTGTACCTTATCCAGTATTATGTGCATGCCCAGCTGCCTGGAAAAACAAGCACACAAAACAGCCATAGAAGCTCTGCAGGCAAAGCACTATGTCTTAATTCTTATTTCCTACCCATTATATACTGCCAAGTGGCTTTGACAGTGTTAACTATCTTTTACTTTGTTTGGTAGGTATTATACAGTTTAGTCATATGCACTGATGATTAAGCCAGCTCATATCTGTATTGAAAATCAAATCTAAGCAACAGTATTAAATCTTGTCCTTCACCACAAGATGAAATAGAGGGATAATCAAAGGATAAAATAAAAGATTCGTTTTCTTAGTTATAAAGGGATGGAAAATAATAGACTGGCAACTCTGCAGTATGAGAGTTATTTAACAATCCACACACTTGAACTGTATTATAGAATTAATTTTGAAATAATACCTTTCAAGTGCACAATGTATGTATTTGCATTGTGTCAGGGAAGCAACTTCAAACTTTCATTGTTATGTGATCCTTACCTAAGAAGGTCATATGCCCTGTTGTGCTTATGTGGGAAAGTAGACCAGTAATTCAGCACTAGAAAAGTTAACATTGAATTTTTTTGGAAATTGGCATAGGAGTCTTACAGGACTGAAGTAAGTGTGTATCAGAGAAAAGTCCCTGAAAGAGTTCAGTCAACAAAATGTCAGTTGTAACGATACTAGAGACTGCAAAAGGAAAAAAATCCACTTAATTAGTATGAATGTTTTATTATACTGTTTGTCACTTGGTGTGACCTAGATTTTAGACATTAGATACAAGATTCAGGCAGCCTTGAATATGGACACCAGTAGAATCAGCTGCTAAGAAAGGTCTAGAAATTATCCAGCATCTTCTGCTCTTCACCAGTAGCTTCTTGGTTGGTCAGAAAATTCCCTTCATGGTAATAGGGCAATGTTTTTGTAAAGTTATGGCTGGAGAACTAGACTTCTGAATCCTTCGTGAGCTCCATCACCATGTAAAAATCACAGGCCAGGTGGCTGGTTTCAATTTGAATTTCCACTAGGGCCTGATCTTTTAGAAACATTCATGATAACACATATTGACAGCATGGGGTGCAACACAAAGCCCTGTCATGCAACAGGCAGAAATCCCAGCCCTCAGCCGCTGGGAGCTGGTTGGCAGCATTACATGCTCTCTCCATTCCCACTCTGAATCCCCCAACACACGCCCTTCCCTCACTGCCTCCCACTCCGGAGGCAGGCACAAACCGGAAGGTGACACCCACCACCTGTGGAGCCGACTGGCTGGTCTCCTGCCAGGGACTGCCATTTGAGAGTCCGTCTGTACATTTAGTGGCATGCAGGATATTGACAGTAAAAATCACCACCCCATGAAACAGCACTAGCTTGTTTTCATTATTTATTTTAACCTTTCAGAAGTAGAGCCTAACATTTGATTTCTCTGTGCTATGCATACAAAGCCCAGCAGTGTGCAACCAGCTGCAAAACACAGTTAACAGGCTGAAATTGCAAACAGGAGGTTTCTTGGCTTTCACTGTACTAGTTGCTAGAGCACATCACATTGCAGCTTGAAAGAACATTAGTAGGCTTGAACAGATTTATTTTTTTAAGGTTTTTTTTTCCTTCTCCAAAACCCCAGTGGCATCCACCTGGGCCTTCAGAAGTAGACTGTCTTGCTGAAGTCTGTGTTCTTACAGACTAACATCTTTAAAAGAGTTAAATACATCAGCCACTCCATTCAAGAAAGGAACAGGAGTGAAAAATGCAATTCCTTAGACCAACCTCTCCTCCAGGCAAAACACTCATATCAATCATTAAAGAAAACAGGGTCTACTTCTTAAAGGTTGACAGAAAAAGCCCCAACAAACCAACCCCAAACTCCAGCTAATAATTATTTGCCAAACAAATCCAAGTGAGTTCTTTGAAAGGGTGATCAAGGAAATAGATGATAGAAAGGTGATGAAAGCAATCTGTTTGTATTTCACCCAGACATGATAAGTTGTCACATCAGAAATTGGTGGGGAAATGAGAAGACAGGAATAAGGACTATTGATATCATTGATTAAAAGCTGGCTGTCATCCCAAACCAAAAAATGTTAAGTATTTAAGGTAACTAAAAGATGGAGAGGCAGAGGTCTCAGTGCTGGCATGTCCCAACATCTGGCTTCATTCTGATACCTTTTTAACTATATTTCATATATTATTTCCTATGATTTCTCTCAAAGGAATAAAAAAAATATTGATGGACAGAAACCTTAGAAAGAAGGACTTGTAACTTCTATGACTGCTACTGCAACTGAGAAAAGTATCTAGGCTCCACATGTATTTATTTTCTTCTTGTATTTTTATTTAATAACATTATTCTTTCTCACATTGCAGAAGTAATTCTCTCTGAAGACTATAGAAGGGGACTAGAAAAAGGAGGAAAAAACCCTGACTTTTGGGTTCAGCAAAAATAAAAAACAGGTTATTGAAAATTATTTTTTATGACTTAGGATCAGGACCATGCCGTACATGCCGCACAAAACACTCAGGAAAACAGACGGTCCTCTCTTTCATTGAAGTAAAAGGAGAACCACCCAAACACGCACAAACAGATTTTATCCCTGCTCCAAACCCAAAGGCATCCTAAACTAAAGCCCAGGTAGTGGGGAACCTCTGGCACATCTGAGGAGCCAGATGAAATCCAAAGTTCAATGTGAAGACTAATACAAAAAGTTCAGGAGAAACCTGGAATTTGCTCCAAGTTGAAACAAAAAGTGAAGAAGCATGAGACTGTGCTGAGATTCAAACTAGAAGACATGTTTATTTAAAATCTCTTTCACTTCACTCTGTATACGATTCTCCACTTAATTCTGTGCAATTGCAGCATTTCAATTTTTAAGAGATGATCATAATCCAGGATCAGATCTTGTATGACCTGTCAGTTTTTTAATAACATATCTTTAGTTTATGTTCAGACTTCAAGTAAAATGGGAAATCTAAAAAGATTAAAGCAATTGTGACAGTCTAAAGCAAAGAAGTGCACTCGCCTAAAACAAAGATCTTCATTTTTTCCTATCTTATTATTAATAATACATGTATAAAGCATATTAAGAACTACAAAACACAAACATGTCACACTTCTTTCTCTACTGCAGTGTTCAAAGTAACTGATGGCTCATGAATAACAGCTTCAAAAGCTGTGTGAGGATACACTTCCCACTACCTCAGCAATACAAAGAGCTTTAATCTCAAGATGAGAGATTTACAGAGGTGTTACTTAAACATAAGAATATAATCAATATTCTAAAAGACCCATGTATAATGTAATTTTTTAATGTACCTTTGTACAACTGCTACAACAACATGGTGGACATGAAAGTTACGTATTTCATGTCCATGATAAAGACATTTCCAAATTTGGTCTACCTCAATATACAGAAGTTATTAGACCATTAAAAATATAGGGTTTTTTCCCCTCCCTTACTTTTTCCCCATTGAATATGAGGAATGGTTCTCTACCAGAGTCATGTGGAACTACTGCAATCTAAGCAGATATTATCAGCAGCAACACAAACGCTATTTCTGTTTAAAACCAAAGGAATAACTGTGATAACTCTCCCATAGTAAAACTGGCAATGTTGGGCAGGAATGGTACTGATTATATTGCTTGAGTGCTTTGTACTACTGTTCCTTGGCTTGCCTTTTCTGACTGGCAGCAGGGAGGAAGAGGAGAAGCAGCTCTTCCTCATGACCATATAGTGACCTCGTCACCAGTTCATGACAGCCCTGTTAGCCAAGCTGTTGTGTGTACATGATCCTAAATTCCCTCAATTCAGTGCAGCTGCAATGACTATATTTAATGCAGAATTTCTCCAAGAAAGCAGTGCCCTCCATCATCCCTCAACTGTAACAGTGCTTCTTAGTGGGAACAATTTCAAACAATGAAGAACGAACTGCAACTTTTAGAAAGTCAAAGTAACACCAGAAATAAAGTAGATATTACTGGCCTGATCTTTCTGTGTGTGTTTATGATAAGAATATCAAAGTGTACAAACAAGTAGCTTTTAAGTAATAATAATATGAAACAGGTCTGAGTTATTCAGCTTGCTTTCTGGTGCAGAAAGCTGGATGGAGTTAACCAAATAAATATGAGGATCCAGCTCAAATTATTACAAAATATCTTTCAGAAAAATTACTCTTCTGACTTTTCATTCAGGTGATTCACCTTCCTGAACAAAGTTCACTAGCAGTCTCCTTGTTAATGAAAGGCTTTATGAAAGACAATTAAAAGTAACAATGTGAAAAAAAAAGCCTAAGCAAATATTATACCTGATGAAAAACTTTCAGGTGCTGTTATTTAAAATAATATGTACCTGTTTTACAAAAAGGTGGCTGGACCATTTTAGTCCCAGGGCTCCTTAGTTTCTGGTTTGTATTTGCATATATTTTAGGATGATTCCAGCTAGGACATCTTTTCTAAAATTTGAAAGCTAACCCTAAAATAATGAATATAAATCCTTCTCCAAAATGCAATATGGCTTTAGGAACAGAATTGTATTGGCCATAACACATGAAGGTAAAATGCTCATAGGTGACTCAAAAGTTTCAGAACCATCTCTAATCCTGTATTACTTGAAAATCTTCAAATGTCTAGGTGAATGCATACAAGCACACATTTTTTAAAATGCAGATAACAATCTTTTTATAGATTCTTCATGAAAGATTATCCTATAGGACTGAAATTTGCTGTTAGCAAGCCTCCAATTTGATGAGAAAAGGAAAAATCATTCCCCAAAACAGCTAAGGTTGCCACAGGGCAAAACTGTTCTTGAATATTTCCCAAAGCACCAGAGTTTACCTTTGTGTGCATGTATTTATATTTCTTTGGTGTTTTTCACTATAATATCTCGATATTAATCCAACATCTACTGCACCAAGAGATGGGTGGATGTTTCAGCACAAGGACCCAAATCTACTCTGACACTTTTCTAACACGTTTAAATATCTCCTGCGTTTCCAAAATTCTTTTGAGTATCTTGCTTGGGATCCTGTTGTCCTAAAGCATTACTGCCTCACCCCCATCTAAATTATCTATGTGATGAGTAGTATCATGAATATTTTGTAGTGAAGTCTTGTGAATTTAATAAAATGTTATACGTTAAGGTTTAAACTACAGTTATTCATACTTAAGATGCTTCCTTAACACTTTACTCTGCTGCTGGTCTCACCAGTGCCTCAGTAATGCAAGTGCATTTGTTTAACATCAACTTCGGAGTTCACTGACTCTCATTTAAAACCTAGAAATATCGATAGGACTATTTTCATTGATTTCAGCATTCTTGGGATCAGGCTTGTAGAACTTTAGCCACATAGTACTACTTCTAGACAAAATCACTTATCAGTCCATCTGGAACAGTACTCAAATGCAGAATAAGATAATATCTTTATCTGAAATATCCAATTCCAAAGACACTTTGAATTCAAGGGGAAACAGCTGCATAGCCAGAAACATCCCAGTATACTGACTAAATACTAATCATGTACTGGAAACATACTGTTTTCAGTGAGAATAACATAAATGCAATTCATTAATATTCATTAATGTCTCATATATTATTAGTATAATTAATCCCTATCCATATATCCATAGCCATGGGTTTGAACAGGTGGACTACCTGTTCTTATGGTGCATGGAAAATCAGCTGGACAGCTGAGTCTGCAGTGTCACCATCACTACTAAAAGGTTTAGCCAGTGGCTGATACTAGTGGCATCTCCAGAGGTTAAAACTGGGGTCAGTACTGTTTAACGCCTTCATTAATGTCTGGATAAGGGAACAGAATCCACCAGCAGCAATAGTATCAGTTTAGGGGGAAAGGTCAGTGTGTTGGAGATTAGGACTGCTATTCAGAAGGACCCAAAAGGCTAGAGTAACAGGCTGATAATAAACTTATCCCATTCAAGACAAATGCCAAGTCCTGCACCTGGCACGTAACAACCTCTTGCCGCAGCTGAGGCTGGTGGCCAATTGATTACAGGGTAGCTTTGCAGAAAGCCACCTGGGGTTCCTGGTGGATACCAAGTTGAAGGTAACTTAACAAGGCACCCTTGAAGGCTGTCAAACATTGGAGCAGGTTTTCTCAAAAGGCTGCATATCTCTCCACCCCCGGAGATGTTCAGAACTGGATTCTACAAGGTCCTCAGCAACTCCAGGTTGGTGTTGCTTTGAGCAGGACCTGGACCAGATGTTCTGCAGAGGTACCTTAAAATTTATATTATTTTGAGATTCTAAATTTTAACAACCTTCTCATAAAAATATGGAATACTACACATTTATACTGAAGATTACAAAAGTATTAGTTCTGTTGCATACTGTATCAACCTTTCTCCATCTTTTATGGGTGAATAGAGTTGCACTTGAGTATCCTTGCATAGCATCATATCCAGTTATAGTTTCACTTCAGAAAAATAAGACAACATATTTGTCATTCTTAAAGCAAGAAATAATTTTGCAAGTCTGACACTGCAACAATGAAAGTACAGCATGCTCATAAGCCAGATCTTTTCTAGCTAACAAGATATTTGCTAGCATCTGTTTCATATGATTTAGTGACTACCCTTGGCATAGAGATAGGATACCATTCGTAGCATATGCTCTTTACTCAGTATGTTTAATAAATAGATGGCCTTCTGTTCATTTGATACCACAAATTTACTTGTCTTAAATGTGACTTTGTATACCCTAAGAAAATATAACCTTGTAGAATTGGATTTAGTCTATAAAACATGGCATTTTTGACATTATCATGCAATTAAAGGGCATATCTCTGAGTTTACACAGCTATCTGGAACATAACAGCTTACTGTACTCAGTTTACTGCACTCCCTTCCTGTGCTAACTGACCTGTTTTCCAGTGTACCTCTCCATGAAATTCTGCTTCTATGTTTTCCTTAAAACTGCTTTTTAGTACCCAATGGATTTTTTTTTACTTGTAGACTAAATGTGTGGCTGTGCTTTAGTTAACGTGAAGCCTTTGAAGAGGAATTACAGACTCCACTATATGGTAGCTTGGAGGCAGCAAAGTTCTTTGCTATGGAGATATAATGTGTGCTTGCATTCGTGTCACAGCACCTGTATAAATATCAAGCTTGTTCTCTGCTATATGTTGAGAATTTCCTGGCTCTGCATGGTATTCCTTACGTCTGTCACTGTGTTCTATGTGTCATCTTTCCTGCACTTCCTGCACTCTCCCTTTACTTTGTCTCCTTTTGTCTTTCTGCCTTGCAACAGAAAACAACAGATGAACGTAAGCTATTATATGGCACAATGAATGTGGCTTCATATTGTCTTCATTTTTGTTTATAGTTGCTGTTGTTTTACCATCACTCACTCTAATTGTCCTTCATGCAAAAAAGATATAATATTTATTTAAAGAGAGAATGGGACTTGATACCCACTAGGAAGTGGTGATCCTTTAATACCAATATTTACAAATTCAGTACAGTGCCACCAGCAAGTAATTGAATTTCAGACATTATCTGTATCCAAACAAACCCAATAAAAATAAATATCAGCTTTTCTCCTAAGTCATAGGATTGAAAGCAGCTGTTCTCTGAAGCACTACTACTGAAGCTCTCTACTACTGAGCCATTCTCTGAGGCTCTTTATTCTCTGAGCTCTCCTACTTTGGATGACAGTTTTTCTTTAATAAAACTCTATATTAAAGAGCCAAATAAAGTGAGCTTTAATTCAACTGCAGTGCTGATTTCCTTCCTTGATTCTGAGGAATTATAATGTCTCTGCTGAGAAACAAAGTACCAACCAAGATTAAATTTCACATAGCCGTATCGATAACCATCCTTCAATGGCCTTCCTTATTTCAATTAGATTTCAAAGGTGCAACACTAACAAAGTGCTGGCTCCAGATATTCTAAAAAGGATATATTTCACTGTACAGATTTTGCAAGTTGATGGAACATTAGGGTTAGGTTATTTGCAATACAGAGTTCTGAATTTCTTTCTTGCCAGAGTTTATTTTCGCTACACTAGTCACTCAACATCTCATTCACCTGCTGATGCTACATAAGGCAACACAATTTAATTGAGATCACAGCTTTTCTTTCTGAGCACATGTCCAAGTTCTGACGAACATAAAGACTCCAAAGACAAAAATAACTTAACACATTTGAACATTCAGTTTCTATGGAGACAAATAAAAGTAAAATGTCTAATGCGAGTTCTTATTCAGTCTGATGCCTTGCAGATTAGAAGGACTTCACTAAGCCTTAGGAGCGGATATTATTCCATAAATAAACAAATAAAATAATAAAAAAAGAACCACCCCAAATCCCAAATCTGGTGTTTCTAATACACACTTGTGTATTCCAGTTGTGTAAGAATTACTGCTGGCAGTCAGTTCTTGTTCTTTTATTCCCACCCCACATTACAGCCTTATTGGTATACTTGAGGTATAGTTTCTTTCATTTTCAATAGCAAAATCCTTTTGTTGAAACATGAGAAAACTCAAAGCTCAGGACTTGGAGGCTTCTAGCCCTCACTCCAAGGGTTTAAAAAATAATAGCCACAGAGTTAACTGCTACAGATGCCTGATGTTGCTAGGTCAAAGTAATGAATGTTACATGAACTGTCTGACCTTTTAAGCCAGGATCAGCAAAAAAGAAAAAAAAGAAAAAAAAGAAAAAAAAAAAAGGCCTGAAAAGCACAGCATCGTGATTAGAACTGTACAAGTACTCGTGAGACTTCCCTCAGGCAGCTGGATACAGAGCCCACTTTTTAAAAGCACATTTTAAGTGCCACTCTGGTCAGTCTTAAAGATCATATTTGAAGAGGGGCTGTTCACAATTACCAGCTTTAATGGTGTTTTCTGAATCCTGTCCTTCTGTAAGGCTTGTTAGTTAGCCTAATGTCTCGGTCAGCTCTTCCTTCACACAAACTGCAGGTAAAATACTACATGGGATTATCAGTACTGAGGGTGTCTATAAAGCGTTTAGCAAAAATGCAGGCTCCAATGATTATGGCCGAGCCAACTTCTATGCAATAGCCATGGAAGTTGTCATTAGCACAGCACTAACTCAGCTCCCAGCAGGGCTTTATTAGCTCCATACTGTATCACACTAATTAGGGCTACATGTTCTTTTGGCCTGAAACTTGCTCATGAATGACCAGCTCAGATCCTGAGAAGAATGAATTCATGCACGACTGAAAATATAGACATATAGAAGAAACATGAATTACAGTGCAGGAGCCAGCCTCAGCCACCTTAAGTTGACCTAATTTTATTTTAATACTGTTAAACCTGTTTATCCACTCGAGGATCTGCCAAACATATTGTTAGAAAGGACCATGTATCCGCTCGGCTAAAATTTATTATGCACAAAGATCACAAAAAGCATGGAACTGCAGGGTCAAACTGGGTCCAATGGACAGAAGTCCCCTTGCCTGCTGAACTACCAAATCCCAGTGCAGAGACAGGTGGAAGCAACACTGTAAGTGCTCCCAAGCAGAGGACAACAGTGGGCGGCAAGGTTCCTTGCACCTGCTGTGGACAGCCTTCAAGTTCTACCCCTGGTCACTCCCAGCTTGCGCTGCTGTCATGCAGCTCCGAACCAACACGAACTGCTCTTCCTGAGAGTCCGCTTTCGGTTGCGTTCCCCATGCTCACTATCAACACCGTGTGTGTGTCAGCCCCCTTTACTGGCAACAAGTGGCCGTAAGAACACTTCAGACACTGGGTTCTCACTTAACCAAAGCCTGCATTCTTCCAGCTGAGGATTTGCTATGCGGCAGATCCACCGAAGGGAGTATAGACGCATACCAATAGCACTGTCTTACAAAGATTTACCACTCAAATAAATATTAATTTAGGGATACCTCTACTCCATATTCCACAGCATTGTTAATATTAGTTGTCTGCAACTACAATTTCACTACATATTCTGGTAGTCTTACTTATATATGTCTTATTTTTACTTTTAGCCTAGAAAGTTAAGGTCTGACTTACGCAATCAGGTTGTCCATTGGTCTGACAGTTGGCAGCTTCCTCTGAATTCAAGGGCCAATTTAAAAAAGAAAAATAATTCCTAGAGATAATATGTGAAAATCACAAAGTGAGTACAGAAATGCAAAAAGTGTCTCTACCGGGGCAGAAGCCAGCCGTGACACTGGAGCTGGCAGAAGCCAAGTGCCCCACTGCACACAGGCATTAGCTGGGCAATGCTCACACAGTTGCAGGGTAGCAGAAGCATTACTACTATATGGGCTGTTATGTGGGACTGTAAAGGAACGCTGGAAAGTGGAGGATGAAAAGTCAGACAGCAAACACAACCCATAGGAAATTAGACTTCAGTATTTCCATTTGCCTAAACAGGAACTCATTTCGTGCATGTTATCCTGCTCATCAGTTATCCTGATTAATTAAGACTTGCCTGTATACTTTACACGTTACCAGTTCTCATGAAGAGTAGCTGATGGAAAAATCATTTTACTTACTATCCACTAACCCCCCCAAAAGAGATTTATGTTACTTAACTAGAATTGTACCGAAATACAAAACATGCTTCATACTTCAGAAGCGCTTCTTCCTGAACTTTGCTTGCGTGCTTATTTGACTCAACAGCAGCAAGATTCAACAGCCTAAATGAATCTTAGCAGTGTTGAGTCCATATATAGTCAGCGTGAAGATGTAGTGTTATTGGGCAAATAGGGTGCTATTCATCTAATCCTAAAACATCTTAATAGGTCAGATGAATCATATCCTGACAGTACTTGCTTCTCTCCATTTACTGTAAAGTGGGTCTGGGGTAACTAGCTTTTACATAGACACCTACAGTGTAAATACTGAGTCAGGTGAACTGAATATCACCTTAGAAATTCAAATGCAGAATCAGATATTTAATGTACAACTAAACCATGGCGAAGTCCCTATAGTAAAATTTCTTAATAAGAAAAAAAACCCAAAACACAAAACCCCACCAAAAAACAACCAGGCAAATCTCTTTAAACCTCAGATAAATTTTTCTTCTTTTCTTTTTTTCTTAGAAGTAAAGCCAAAGATTAAATTAGTTTTTCAAAACTTCTTGTTCTGTATCTCCAACACAGAAAAACAACCTCCTGAACGGTTAGGCTAACATGAAAGGCAGACACACTAGTCACTACTTGGAAGCAGAGGTCTCCCCTGAGACTCTCCTCTTCCAAACTGAGCTCTTCTGTGAGCCCCAAATTTATCAGCTGACAGCACAACCTTCCACCCTGGTCTGTGGCATACTGGCAAGAAATACCCATAGCCCCTGCCTTCCCCAGCCCTCTGCATTTCCTGCACCTAAGCGTTATCAGTCTTAACCCAGTTCATTTTGCCCCAACTGAACAAGCTAAATAGTTGTCTAGGATTATTTAGCAATACTTAAAATCATCTTTTAGGAAAAAAGAAGTGAGACTGCAAGCAAAAGAAATATGACAATCAATTCTAGACTGTAGTTATCAACAATAACCTTTAGTACCCATGCCGACTATTTCTTACCCTGAACTCTTCCAGGAGGTGACTTGTACATGTAGGGACCCTAACTCACAGAGGGAAGCCTTACACCACAATGCCTAATGAGTCTATAGACCACAGCTTTGATTCACCATCTGACACGTCACTGCATGCCCTGAGACCTGGCCCACAGATCATCTGGAGCAGTAGCTGCTTAGTGTGGGCTGAGCCTCCCATATTGCTGAATAACTCAAAGCTTGGAGTCCAGGGAGCAAAAGGTGGGAAGGCCACTGCCCTCCCATTTCTCACACCCACACATGTACAGTTTGTGGCGAGGCTCACATTGATCTGCAAACAGAGAAGTGAGAGCTTCCAGCATCCACAGCTCTGCCACAGGCTATACTTCTCCACTGCCTAATGCATGGAAAGGAAATCAGCCTCCAGAGCTGACCTATTTGCACCAGGGAAGGCCCTGTGAAGCCCCCCGGCTATGCTCATCCTTACTTCCATGCCAAGGCCTGGTTACGAAAACATCGGCAAGACAGAAATGTAATTTCTGTCCCCCCCTGGAGAGGGACTTTTTACAAGGGCATGGAGTGACAGGACAAGGGGGAAAGGCTTTAAACTGAAAGAGGTTAGACTTAGATTAGATATTGGGAAGAAATTCTTTACAGTGAGGGTGGTGAGGCACTGAAACAAGTTGCCCAGAGAAGCTGTGTCTGCCCCATCCCTGGAAGTGTTCAAGGCCAGGCTGGATGGGGCTTTGAGCAACCCGGTCTAGTGGAAGGTGTCCCTGCCCATGGCAGGGGGTGGAACTAGATGATCTTTAAGGTCCCTTCCAACGCAAACCATTCTGATTCTATGATTCTACATTGTGTTGGAGAAGTTTGCAAAAGGTCACGCAAACTGTATGCAATATTTTAAAGACTAAGCACTAAAATACAGATGAGGTCAAGAAAACCGAGACAAGCTATGATTTTAAACAGTAAAATAAGAACATGCTATGTAACTTCTTAGAGTTTATGAGGACTGAATAGTGTAACATCTATTCAAAGCATGAAGTTAACTAATATCGTTGGAGTGTATGACAATCAACAAACACAGCTATAATCCACCTTGGCTTAAGTTAGTGCATCAAGCAAATACTGACCTGGGAGTCCTGCCACTTTCTTAATCGGAACAATAACTGGGTGTGTTTGAAATAATGAAATTTATTCCTCAGCTTAAGTGATACCAGTGGATAACAGAAAAATCAGGCAACACAGAAAGACTGAAGAAATGCCTGGAAAACAGATGCAGTTGCAGGAAAGCTCTGGGTGACAAAACTTATTTAATGGAAAGGAATTAGATCATGTAAGGAAAATTGTTTATGAGACCACGCAGGTAGGGTTTTGAAGTTTTTCTTTTAAAAACACATCAGGGTATTCTGAATTAGATCTTTAATATATCTCCAAAGAGCTCTGCAGGCATTAGAGAGTGCAGATGAATAGGGTTATCCTCCTGGTGCATGGGGGAGAGAAGGAGCAGAGCAATGTATCAATTTCTCAGTTGCTGTAAAGTGTCATGGCTCAATTAACTTCAAAGGTGCTATAATAACCTATACTAGGAGAAGAACTGCCCCACAGTTTTGTGCAGGCCCTAACAGGGAAAACTTGGCTACCTGACGGCCACAGAAGAAACAAATGCAATAGATTGAAAGAATATCTCCATAGAAGCATGGACTGTTGCTCAGGATTATCTGTGTGGGCTCTGTTTACATGCTGTGCTGGTTTTAGCTGGGATAGAGTTAATTTTCTTCATAGTAGCTCTAGTATGGGGCCATATTTTGGATTTGTGCTGAGAACAGTGTTGATAATGCAGGGATGTGTTCGTTACTGCTGAGCAGCGCTTGCACAGAGCCAAGGACTTTTCTGCCTCTCACCCCACCCCACCAGCCAGCAGGCTGGGGGTGCACAAGGAGCTGGGAGGGGGCACAGCCGGGACAGTCGACCCCAACTGACCCCAGGGATATCCCAGACCATATGGCGTCATGCTCAGCATATAAAGCTGGGGGAAGGAGGAGGAAGGGAGGAACAATCAGAGTGATGGCATTTTGTGTTCCCAAGTAACAGTTATGCTTGCTGAAGCCCTGCTTCCCTGGACACCTGCCTGCTGATGGGAAGTCACGAATTAATTCCTTTTGCTTTGCATGTGTGTGCATCATTTGATTTACCTATTAAACTGTCTTTATCTCAAGCCATGAGTTTTCTCACTTTTACTCTTCTGCTTCCTTCTCCCTTCCCACTGGGGAGGAGCGAGAAAGTGGCTGGGTGGTGCTTAGTTGCTGGACAGTGCTAAGCCACAACATGTAAACAAAACAGCGCTGGGTGATCACACTGGCCTTAAGGCAGGCTGACACTACACACTTCTTGCTTGTACCGCTGAAACCACTTCACTACCTCTTCCACAAATGAGATGCATGCATCAAAATTGTCTTTTGGTAAAGATACATGGGTAACCTTAGTTCTTGAAACATACCTGGGCACACGTACAAGGATTGTGCTGGCACTTAATTACGTGGATGGCCACAAACCAGTGTGGGGACTCAGACCCCAGCCCACTTTAGTTAACTATGGCAGATGCAGTCATAAGCACTGGACAGTATGGTTTACTGAACTGGTACATATGAGATTCAGATCAGACATGTACAAAAGGGATGGCCTGGTCCTACAATAGGAGAGAGTGGATAATTACACCTACCAGGAGGAAAGGAAGGTATGAACAAAGGAAACAGAAAGAAAACCCAGTTTTTAACACTACTTATCTTTCCTGCTGTTACAGTAACAATAATCCTAGTAATGACCCACAAAACGCTTGATGGCACACCGTGCAATGTCAGAGGATGCTTTGCTTGCCCAAGGAATGCAGTCATTTGGGGATTTTTTTTTTTTTTGAGGTGAGGACAATACAAGTGAACTTGGAAGACAAATTGTCAAGGCAAATGGAAGCTGAAGAGTTTAAAGAATGTAACCATTCCATCTAATGAGGTTATTCCACATTATAAGATGACTGAGAAATAGTATCCTTTATAAGTGGAAAATGCTTCCTATATTTTAAATGTTAGTGAGTGCATCTTCAGATTCATTAAGAATTGCTTTCTTCTTATAATATTTATCTGTTTCACTTGGATCACATGCTTAACAAATACAGTGTTCCAGAGAAAATATATTTTGCTTGGCTTGTTTCTGGTCTCTTGCAGGTAGATAAACCTCTGTTTATTTAGCAACTACATAATCTGATAAAATATCATGGGGAAAATATGAGTTTCAAATTCCAATTTGTAATTTTGAGACAAATATAGCACTTTTCTTACTGAGTAAGAAATGAGCAGTTACAGTGGGTGAATCTTGCATGGTGTGGAAAGTGTGTTGCAAGGATGCAGGTAATTCTCTGCAGGGAAAAAAAAATGTTTGGCTGGATTCAATAAGAATGTTCTGTAAGATAATAGAAAATCAGGTTTTGGTTAAAACTGTTGAGGGCTTAGGCTACACTTCCAAAACCTATTTTAATATTGATTATTTTTGGCTACATCTCAAAACAATAAATGACATAAAGGAGATACTGAAAGGAGGCAGGTAGAATCTTAATTGCAACATTCAGAATAAACATTTGCTTAGACCAATTGTATTTTCTTGTAACCGTAAGTACTTAAACCATCAGCAATAGGGATATAAATCAGATTTAAAGTTTGATATCTTCCTGATTATGTTGCAATTTGAAAACTGCTCAGTTAATGATTATGAAAGATATTTCTACAGAATGGTGTTTTATTTCAGCATTTGCTTCTGGGGATTACTGTCCAAAACTGTCATTAAAACAAATAAAAAAAATGATGGTGGATGAAGTATAAACATTGCTCTATTAGAATAAGATGTCATAAGAACTGGAGCTCAAGTGCTTACATAAAAATTTGTGAGCTACTGTTCCCATGGCAACAGGCAACATAATGTAGCTAACATAGCCACTTTCCATTCTAGGGACTTTACTGTCATTGCAGTTTACAAAATAAAAAAAGTACTTCTTCTAAGACTCTGACACAGTAAACAGAACACTGGAAACACATTGAGGAGGGTACAGCTTTCATTTCAGATGCAGGCTAATAAAATGCTTTTTTCTCTTCTCACTTGTATTACATGGTTTCTCTGCCATCCTCAACCTGCCATGTACTAATTTAGTTCTCCTTACAGTGCGGGAGATCCAGCGAAAGGCACCTGCAGCTGGCTTGCTTCTATGTTATCTGATTCTTTCTGGAACATGCAGAAGCAGCCTCTTTGCTGGCAGATTCCCTCTTTCTCTCCTTCCTCCCTTCAGTTACCAGAATAAGATTCACTTCAATGCAGTCAGCACAACATATCTGGGGCACCTGTTAAATCTCATATTGAGCCTACACACAGTTACTAATTTAACACACTGCTGACACACTCCCATAGCCCTAAGTCTTTTGCTTCCTCAGTGGTTCTGTGAATCTTGTTATTAATCTGAATCACTTTAAAGTGCTTTTTAAAAACAACTGGCTCCATAGTTTTCAATTTTTTTTTTAAAAAAGTCTGTGAAAAAATTTTAAAATAAGAAATTAAAGAGGCACCAGAACTAAAACCCTTACTAAAGGTACACTGAAAATTCACACTTGAGTAGCCATGGCCTAAATGGAAAGATCAGAGGGAGCACCATCAATTTCTATCTATTGGAAGTTTAGGATTGCCAGCCTGCAATCCTCGCCTCGCAAAGAATAATGTCTCACACTATTTTCTCAGTGAGGCGGGAAGAATTCCTCCTGGAGGAGAAATCTATTTGATGTCAGCAAGGGAATCACAGCCTGTCCATAGGTAACAGATGCTTTTGAAAGCAGGCAGTATTGCCCACTGAATTTGTAGACTCCGTAATGAAGTGGTGGCTCTGTTTCTGAAGTTCTCCTGTGCTGAGCCCCTGACAGGGACCTTAAGGCACTCACCTCTTCACATATCTTCCTTCCCAAGCAAATATATGGAAGGTAAAAACACTAAGCTGTTAACTTCACAGCTGGGAATTAATTATACATGGTATTGGGATACAGAAAATTTATCCGATTTCAAAGGTATTTTTGATTTTGGTGTGTTGAAGTGCACCAAAGGCAGGAACTGACACAGGTAGTTGGAAAAGTGGCTGTGGTGTTGGAGTACAGCATCATCTGTCCTGTGGGTTACATGACTATTTGGTAGTGGCAATTCAGGGATCAGTGTGTGAGAGGCAATATATGCCAGCCGTGAACTTCAGCTAAAAAACACGTGAAAAGTAACCATGACAGCTAGCTGTTTTTATTTCAACTGAAGTGCAACACATGCCTTTTTCCAGACAGATATGCTATGGCACAGAATTATCCTCTACTTCTACATTCATCCAAACAATATACAGAACCTGCTTGTTATTTCATTCATACTAAGTATGTATGATCTAAAACTTTGATATAAAAAGAAAAGTAATAATTAGTGGTAGGTGTAATTCTTTTAACAGTATATTTATCCTGCAGTTGAACATACATAATAAATGAACATTGGGTTATGCTACTTAAATAGCGCATTAGTCTTTACTGTCCTATAGGGCAAATTCTGCAATCCCCTCTCACAGACTTCATCGCAGCCAGTTCCAGTTCTTGACCTGAGATGAGTGTGCCTGCCAAACTAGGAAGAATAGTAACTATCATGTTTCTGCAAAAACTGATTGAGTGTCTAACCACTAAGACTGTAAAAAGTAATCTCCTTATTAACTAACAGTGCCTAGGCTTGCATTAAAACCACACACACCTACACAAGTCACTGATCTTGATAGATAAGTCTCACAATACCACACACAAAATTTTTGGTTATAGGAATCACAACCATATTTAATTAGAAGTAGAGAGAGCTATAGAAAACAGTAGCTGCTATAATCTCTGATCCTTAAGATCACTTCCTGGGCTGAGATCTGAATCAGGAAACAGTTCTAGAACTATGTAAAAATAAATTAAATTCTATCATTAAGTTTATTTTGAAATAATAAAGACTGCATATGGCATTTTAACTGAGTAGTGTCATTAATATTTTCAGACGGATACGTTTATACAGCAGTATAATTCATTCTTGTTAAAAATCTTGTAGCAGCAATGGACTACATCACTTGTGATCTACGCAATACATTAAACTTCTGTGCAGATTTTGTTGACTTGTAGAGAGTTATCTGAACATCTATTCTTAGCATAGCTTTCAAAATTCACAACTGAGATTTTCATTTCAAAGAAAGCAAAAACCTTAAGGTCTGAAATAAACATAAGCTTCAAAAATATGATTACAAATTTAAACAATATTCTGAGGCGATATTGGTTTAGGGAAATCATCTTTGAGAAAGCAATATTTAAAAAATAATTTAATAATAGTTCTATATTGTAGTTCTAATCTTCCTTGTTGTATACAGAAACAGCTAAAATGCATAAAAAATTGCTGCTTTATCAAGTCATTGGCCATTGGGGATCACAATGGTCATGATTCATATTGTGCCCTGGAAAACAGATATATATCATAGCAAAGTACATACTAACACAAACTACATATTTTGTAAAATATTCTAGGTATAATCTTCAGCTGCTACAAGCTGGCCTAAACATGTAACTAAGGAGTAGCATTGGACAGTACATAACCACAGTAAATAGAAACCTTGTCAATGCAGGATATCATACTTGTCTATTTTAAGCAGCTACCACCTGAAAATTTTAAAGCATTTTTGATATTTAGCTGTGAAAAAAGGCTACATTTAACCCATGTTATGAAAATGAGGAAATTAAAGGCGACAGGTTTTAAGTGAGTAGGCAAACTTTGCAAGAAGTCAGGCTTTAACTTGTGATTGTCAGACTTCTGTCTCAACCTGAAGACAACTGTTTTTACTTCCTGACAGTATTATAGAGAAAACAATCAGATTCTTTCCAAGGAAATGTAGGATCTACTGTAAATTAGAACAAGACAGCTTTAAGTAGTAATGGCAACAGAAAGCTCAATAGCTATAGAAAATACTTCATAGATATGTCAGAATCTATAAAAACTTCAAACTTTGGCAGATTAATGTCAAATTTATGCCTCAAGCCAACATGGCTCTTTTCAATTCAAAATCTAAATTATTCTCCTTAAGGATTTGCCTTTGGCTATAATTCCCATTTAATATATTTCTTCATATGAGTTCTTGTGGACTATAGAATTAGTTTAAAACATCTGAATGTATTTCTTTTAGAAGACTTCAATATTTCAGACTTCATTTGACCTGTTTCTCTTAACATTATGAAGTGTTAGGGCTATTTAAGATGTTCTGCAGCATAATACGTTCAAAACAATTTCCAGCAGCATCACAGGCTAAACGTGGAGCAAGAATAGTTGAATGACAATTTAGAAAAATTGCTGCCTTAATAGAACGTTCAGGATAATTTGACAAACCCAATATAGTAATTACTGTTGCACTTGCAGCTCTCAAATAATTATGTTTCAGATTTTTCTAAAAAAATTGTTTAATTAAGAAAGAATCAACGCATGAAATCATGTACTTGCAAATCAGGGATACATCATGTAGCTCTGCAGTATTTAGTAGAGTCCAAATATATATTTTTTTAAATTTTTATTTCCTTTTACTTCTGTTTGGTGGTAATGAATAAGGTATATAATTACTCTGATTCATTCTGTACCCTTAACGTGAAACACCTCAGAGCACTTAAAACCAATAATTAATAAAATATCAAAAAAATTAAAAGCATAACTAAAAAATAATCCTTAACTTGATACCAAACATGATCAAGATTTGTGCAGAACTCAAAGTTTTATAACTCATTATACTAAGAAATGTATAGCTAAGAAATGACTAGCAGTACCTGTACCTCTACACCCATGGCTATTTATACCATTCTTGTCAACTATGTATCATAGTGAAGAACCAAAGAAATGAGACCAAGTAATCCTAAATTATAAAAGAAACCCATGTGGCACCAGTATCATATGTCTCTGTGAAAGCCCTGATTTCAAACAAGGTGCATATAGATCCTTCTAATGCTGAAATGACTTTATTTTCAAGAAGCGTTCATATCCCTTTTATTTTTCTTTTTTTGGCATATATTTAAGTGGAAAATAAACAGGTGAAATTGAGGATGCAGAAGTAAATAATGAAATACAGGAATGAAATTCACACAACTGTCAAATTCCTGCACGATTATTCATTTTTGTCCGTTTTCTCATCTTTGTTACTCCATGACTAAATCTGCACTCTGGGGCAGGGCTACACCACTATGCTGTGCATGCCCCAGCTCAGCTTCCCCAATGCACATGCCATCTGCATCCCGACCCCAGGAAAGGTTTGCTCAGTGAGGTGCAATCCTCATTGCTCAATCACCCTTAAGAGGCAGGCTCTAAAGCAACCCAGATGGGAAATTCATGAGCTAATTTGACCAGGAGCCCAAAAAAGCTCAGAAATAAAAAAATTGCACAAAATAAATTTCAATCAATTTGGAACTTTTTTTAATTGCAGGTTCATCTGGCAGTCTGATATTTTGAACAGCAGGACTATGCACAATTAATCCTAATCAAGACTCTAAAGGCAACACAAGTACAGTGTACATGTAAGCTTTGTCCTCACAGTTTTTACTTGAGACAAAAAAAGTTAAGGGACAAACATGAAACTAAGAAATTAACAGAGCTAAAAAGAGTTATGAGGCCAGATAAAACCTATACTAGATGAAGCATAATAGATCAAAGAAAGCTAACTTATTTTGTTATTGTATCCACTGGATTTTACAGAACAGAAAGCAAAGCGGGAGCTCAGCTGTGATGACCTTTTTTGTTTACTTGCTCATCATACTCCACCCCCTTCCGGTTTGATGGCTTTCATTGTATGTTTTGTTTTAGTCTGTGGTTGCTTTTGGTTTTGTTGGTTTTTTTTTTTTTTTTTTTAAAATCAACCTTGTATTCAGCCTAATGTCACCAAAGTTCAGTAGAAAGTTTAGGAAAAAAAAAAAATCATTTAGCCAGAGTTCACTGGGCAAGCATTTCCCTAGACAAAGTCAAGAGGATAGCTAGCCAAAAGCAGCTGTGAAATTATAGTTTCCCAAATTTGTTCTTTAAAGACCTGTCAATAATCAAATAGCATTGATGTTCCATTGTTTATATTCTTGGACTAAATTCCACACAGCATTATTTGTTCTAAAACATCCATTCTTCATTAATATTGTATCCAATCTTAAATATGCTTTGAAAAAGGCAGAGAAAAAGGATGAAGACGAGACTTTCTGCACTCCTGACTCAATGCTACAGTAACTGCAAATAATGTGGCTGAGCAGATACTTTCAGATAAAATTTTATTTCAGCCACAAAGCCCCAGTACTGGTGTAATGAATGAAATGTCCATTTAACTTTTACAAACTAGCAGGTCTGAATAGGAAAGTGCACAGGTCAATAGGGTATTAACTAACCGGTGAAATTATGCTTATTACACACACAATGTGTTATTTCTTCTGGAAAATGAGCAGGTCACCAACCAACTACGTTGTGATCAGATACATCCAGAAATTAAAATGGATATTTTGTGTTCACATTTGATGAGCATTTGAGACCCTCTTTCTCTAAAGACTTTCCACAGGACTGCAGGTGCCAAATTCCTACCATAGCTTGAGCTATTATACAAAGACCTGAGGATTCTCATTCCACTTAGCACTGTCTTAGGTCTACCCACAAGACAACAGTCTTTTCCCTATACTATTAAATGACTTTCAGAAACAACCGACACATTTTGAAGTTGAAATCTAGCATTATATTGCCTACAATGAAGAACCACTAGAATAAATAGCCAGCCACAACTTTATCCCTGAAGTATTTCATAAAACCTCAAGCCAATTTAGATGAATCACAACAAACCGGTATTCATCATTAACACAGTGAAAACCAAAGTTTGTGGATCTTACTGAAGAGTTTGGATGTTTTCAGGTGCTTGTAAGAAAAGGAGAAAACACTCCATGCTAAAGAAAAATTAAAAGAAAATTCAACAGAGAGGCAGAAGGTGCATTTGGATTATCTGTTTTTGATTCCTAGCTCAGGTGGCACCTAATTAATAGCTGTGATCCAGAACAGGAATTCACAGGCATGCTTCACAGCCATTGGAAAGCAAACCAGACAACTGTTAAGTACCCTCTCCAGGGAGCTCCTGTGTGTTAAATGTACATTCTTAATCTTCTAAGTGAGTTAATACAAGCTATTAGGTATAGGGAAGTAGTTTGAGGGGTGTGTTTGAATGGGGCATAACTCAGTGTAGCAGGAAGTGCCTTGGTGCCTTTGCAGTCCCAAGGACATGAGTTCACAGCAGAGTATGCAAAAGTAACAGAACTGAAACACACACACACTGGGTTTTTTTTAAGTTACTCTAACAACAACTATTACTGCCTCTGTCTACAAGGGGACCTGGGATAAAGTTATTCTACATCTCTGGGCTATTGCACAGAAAAGGAATGCAAGGACTGCAAGAGCTATGCAGCTACAGACATAACTTGAGCAAGTAGTCCACTCCTAAGGACGCTCCCCCGGGAGTCAAGGATCTCTCAGTTTGGCCTTTATATTCACTATAGTTTTATGCATCTATCCAAAGACTGTAATACAATATATATAACTTATCCTTGAGGTAAGAACTAGAGTCTAAAAATCCATCTCTCCCTCACTACCCAGGAAAAAAACGTTACGAGGAAAGCAAATAATTGCTTTGAACAAGCTATTGTAACAGTTTGAACAAGCTAGTTTGCTACCAAAATGTGTTTTAAAGCAAACAGAAGACTGGGAACATCTGGGAACAAAGGGTTTAGACTTACAGCATGGGAGATTCTTCTCTGTGAGGCAAAGACCCAAGAATGGATTTAAATTCATTTTAGTCTGGCCAGTTTTGCGGCATACTTATCTGTCAGATAGGAAAACATAATCCTGGAACCCAGATCTCTCAAGGTTCTCCCACGAAGGCATGGGTGGGATTATGAAGGAATGTAATTATCTGAGTAAGAGTAGCTTGGTTAAAAGCACTGAGAAAAAGCCTTTGGTTACAGGGACTGACTGCACCACATTTTCTGTTTGGCATGCTCCTGAGAGTTAGGAGGAAATTTAATATCCTTACATGCTTTGAAGTCTCTATCCTTTTTTTTTTTTTCCATCCCGCTCCCTAGAGACACATGCTGCCTAATCCTCCTTCCTGTTTGGAGTAAGGATCACCCACAACTAGGTGCCCACCCAGGTAATGAGCAGATTGGAAGCAGCTAGATTTCATGTGCTGCCAAGATAGGCACTCCCACCTCTAATCTCACATTAGCCACACCAAACTAGGGGAAAACCATTAGTTCCTATTCTATCAGCTAATTTTTTTGGATCACCACTTGAATTGCTTGATACAATCACTGCAACCTGATGTGTTGGTTCTGAACTGTAGCTAAATGCCTAAAAAAGGGAGAATGAGAAAGAAGGTGTTATGTACAAATAAGAAATTACTTTGCTTCTATATACAGCATCTGCAAAATTTCTACATTAATATATTCTCTATAGTTCTCATAGGTTTTGAAAAAATGGAGAAAGTTCTTAGGACAGCCGTCAGAAAACCAGTCTTACAGTGTAAGCCTTAAAGAGTACAACACATCCAATTTACCAGAACAAAAGCTGAAAGGTACCTTGACTACTATATATAAATATTCAGTAGTCATAGGGATGTTAAAATTGTGATAATCTAAAGATACAGAAGATGCAAGTTTTGCAGATCATCATTAAGCCAGGTTGCACAGCCAGAAAAGGTGCACAAGCCTCTGTGTGCATGTTTTTCAACAGGTCACTGCAAATAATCAGTTTTTCATAGACACTTGTTCAGAAAACAAATCTGGAAAAGGGAGTTTTCAGTCTTACTGACAAAGGCATAGCAAAAGGAAGACTGGCAGCTGAAATTAGACAAATTCAACCTTTCCACAACATTGCAATTTCCTAGCACTAAGGGTAATTAAATATTGGAACGGCTTACCAGGGGAGCTGGTGGACTCGCCATTGCTTGGAGCTTTAGGACGAGATTAGATATCATTGTAAAAGAGATGCTTTAATCCAGCTTCTGGAAGTTCTCAACATGCCCATAACACTTGCAGCTCTGCATTAAGACAATGACTATAATCAAATCTCATACTTTAGGGTTTCAACTGATCAACTGCAAGGGTTATAAAGAATTTCTTTTTCCTTTCACATAAAAAACCAGACAGATACTTTGGTGTGGTTTATATTCTGATCTGTCTCTGAAGTAGCAGTGCCCACATCTACAGAAAACACAGGGGGAGCTGATGCAGTGGCCAATGGTTATAGGGAAAATAATTTTTCTTAGCCTGAAATTCACAAAGCAATCATATCCTAAGGTAAGCTCACATGAACTTGAAGCCATCTGGATGCAAACTACCTCTGACCTGGGAACTGTGTGATTAGGTCAGTGCAGAACCAGGTTTGATCTGTCTGTCCAGCTAAGGGCCTGGCATTAGCAACCACTCAGCACTGCACTAACACGGCTATGTGATTTTTGGAAAGCAGCCATTTCATGCTCTGCAGCTGGCTGAGGGTCAAATGAAAAACTATTGGGTCACCGTACCCTCAGAGATCTTGTTAATGAACCTTGTTGGATTAGCTCAAAGGGAGTGCTTTCCCCAAGGTGAGATAGAGATCTCAATTGAGTTTGTTTTGTGTCTGTTTGGTGTGAGATACAAATTACCTGTTAATACACTAGGATCATCTGGATGTATCTCGTCTAATTAACTAATTGTTATTGAAGAAGCATAAGTAACATCTTGATCTTTTCTGTTTCCTGAAAGTTAACATGCTTTAGTCTAACTAGAGTCATCATATTTACACATAGGTATCAGGATGGATCTAGAGCTCTGCGTTTTCCAGTATAACTTGATATAAGCATCCCTTTTGGTGTTTAATTTAACTACATCTGTAACTATACGATCTACACTATTTTAGCAGAATACTGTCATGACTTAATTATTATATGCAAGTAAAACTGAAGACAAGACAGGAAATTCTGCTGCTTTTACAGCTTTGTGTGAAAAGAGTATGTCTCAACTCTGTCAAATAAATCCTAAGTGAGAAATGGTTCCTCTATCAATTTCTGTGAGCTGCACAGTGGCATGTCCATACTGTGAGTCTCCAGATAAAGATCTATTTAAATCAAATCCATGTTTCCAGGCTTTTATTCTTCTCAGCTACCTATACTACTCTCCTACATCCCTTTGACAGCAAGTTAGATTCAAAGATATTTCTATCTGTGCTAAATAACGGCCATTTGATGGAGTTTTGCACAGCTACACCTGGAATGTAACACAGGCATATAATTCACCTCTCCTGCAATTCAGAACATTTTCCATGCAGAATAAGGATGATTTCTCTTTACCACAGTTTTGAAGCATACATATTAATATAAGGCAGTGTTGTCAGTAGCAGTCATTATCATTATGTTAAAATTGTCATATTTCAAAGTAAGAATGGGACACACCATGATTGCACTATCTAGTGACACAAAATATTCATGTAAAAACAAAAGACGACTCAATTTTTAAAAAGGAGAGGGGGAAAAAAAAGATACCCTGATACTGCTTGTCTCAATGTTTATCTTACTGATACATGCATACTTTTGACAGAAATTGTGAAGATCATATTTACAAGATGGCCCTATTAAGTAGTACATTGTACCACAAGTATCCTTACTCAAACCAAACCAGACTACCCAGAATAAGAATCTCCTCATCTGGGACGAAAATGGCAAAATCTGCACTTACAGTTTTCTGACTTTTCAAACAGACATCACTTGGTCTGCTGCTGTATTTGAGTACAAATAGCTCTGACAGACTGTACCCGGATCTGCTCCACACTGCACACAAACGTCATGATAATGAACTTCTAATCTTTTTTGATCATTTGTTCTACTGGGATTCTTATAGCATACATAATGCTCACAATGCAGGAATACTTGGAAAACCTCAAAAAAACCTACTGTCCCATAATTTTTAAAGAATGGTAGCTTAAAAACTGAAGGCAGAATAGTGTATTATGCAATAGACACATTAGAAGCCAATTATATAATAAAGACTAACATTGTTCTAATGATAGATAACATCACAAATTTTGACTAAATCTCTTTGGGATACAAAAATCATGCCTTAGCTTTTACAGCTTCTTCATTTGACAAATTATTCAAGAGAATTTTGAGTACAGGAAACACCTGCACATTTGCAGCAGAGGAAATTTACCTTATCTCACAGAGTGCTTATTTATATTCCTCCTGTGCTAAAATTTTTACCCGAGTAACACAGAAGTTCACATGATCACTGAGCATCAAATTCTCTGTATTGCTGCTAAAAAACTCCCAACTCAAAATGAATTGTTAAGAAATCATAGTTGTAAGATTCTAAAATTTTAAGTGGACTATTTCCAAAGGTAATGTTCACACAGCATTAAAAATGGATGTGTACAGTAGAATCCAGAGACTTGACATAATTCTGTTATCCTTTCTTCATTCTCTACTGAAAATTATAAAATTATATTCTTACTGTTCAAAACTTGTTTCCTATACATTTCTGGTTAAGAGAACTGGAAACTCAGTCTTGTAGTATTTGAATCTCAGCTTTCCTTAAACATTACCAGGTGGAAATTTTTTCTTCTTTACAAAACCAGATGCAAGTTTGAATTAACTCAAAAATGTTTCACTAGGATTTTGTATTTTGAATTAATGCTTCTTCCACCTTGGTTTGTTTAAGATACTATAGTTAACATTTAAAGCAATTTTGAATTTTATTCTTTAGACTAGTGCACATAATAGCTACCTCTTCTTCATTTATCTGAAATTTAAAAAATAACAGTACAATTTTGACATGTAACAAAATGCTGTCAGAGACACACCAATTAAATTTTAACACACACACCACCACCCCCAGAAAACTCAATAAACTCGGTATAAAACAAACAAATAACAATCTAATCTAGCTGTCCACTTTACCTGGAAATGCATGCCCTGTTAGAGAATCCAAATCTGAAATTAAAACAGTGAAAAAATAATCTTTAACACTAATTTAATATTAAAAAAGCCCAAAAGATCAAAAACAAACCTGGCACCAAATATCACATTATCACCAACATCAAATTTATATATATTATTTTGTTAAAGCAAAAATAGAACACTTAGCATTACATTACAGTTTTTCCTCTCCATAATTTTGTAAGGATTTAAAATAGAATCTAAAGGTGAAAGTCTTGGACACTATTAGAAGCTAATTTACTTTACTATGACAGATATACCAGAATTAAATAGGATTTTTACAGTAGCTTTAAACAAACCCCTGCTTTCAGATGCTTGTATCTTAAGTATAAGCATTTGTTCTGAGGTTGTACATAAGAACATTATTAGAAATCTGCAGAATGCTTTTTAGATTATAAAATTTTACAAAGATGTCCTTTCTTGATCATAAAAAATAGACCTAATTTTGTCTATCCTAGTGTTCATTTTTTTCCCCAAAAATTAGCTGTTTTTTTTTTTTTTAAAAAGAGAGCTTCAAGTATTCTTGCTGACACCAGAAACAGTATAAAGTAAGGCTTCGCTGGTCAAGTCCTATCTTAAGAGAGAGCAGGAAGACATACTAGTGACATGGGTGGCACCAGAAAGGCCAAGAAATTTCAAGTAATTGTCTTTAGTTTAGGTTTATATTCTACATTTTAAAAATCAGACAAAAGCAAGAGTTCCTTACAGAGAATTAAGCCAATAATTTTAGCAAAATGATGCAAAAAACTTTATTAAACCAAGTAAAAGATTTATAGTTACAGTAGAATAATAAAAAGGGGGTAAAGTCTGCTGCCTGTGGAGGGAAAAACCTGAAATGGCCATCCCAACTTGCACTGGGACCAGAATTCAGAATTTCACATTTGAAGTGCTTTGCCATACCTTTGGAAATTCCATGTTCTTAACAAAGACATATTTAGTAACTTTGAGGAGTTACACTTGGAGATTCACTTGTAAATCTACAGCCAGAACTAATAGAGTAGTTAGGTCTGATAGAATATGGTCACAATACCAGGTAGGATTGCTATTGCATTACCAAGCTGTAAGGCTAATTCTCAGACATACATGGCTGAAAAAAAACCCTTCAAGGGTAGTATTCTGTCATGCAAGATGGTGATATAAGCACATTTGGGAAACAAGCCCTGTTGTTCGGAGCAGTCCACCAGTTCCAAATTAGCTCACTGAGATAGCACGTGTGACCCACAGACTGGGCTTCCCATTATCTCACAAGTGGGATGGCAAAGGGATGCAGCAGCTGTGCCCTCTTGGAAAAGCATGGTAGGCTAATGGTGGCTGAACAACTTACCTTAGTATGTGTACACATGAACTCACTTGGCTTTTATAGGAATTGAATGTATTTATTACCAGTGCCTGGAAAGAGGTAGCTGGCCAAACTAGGTACTTTATTAGAAAGTGCTAGCACCATTTTCAAACTACTTCATCTTAAAAAAAATTTAAAAAATTGTTTCCCGATTGCAAAAATCAACAGATACAAGATTCTAGGCTAATGGTTTAGGCCACAGAAATCCTGAACTTTTAACACAGTAACCGATTCTAAAAATTATTGGGAAAATATTTACCAGTGAACCCCTGGATATACAGCTTCTACTGGAAGGCAGGAGGAAAGTGTGCTGAGCTTTATAACTGTTTAAATGAGATAAACTTCCTGAGAACTAAGAACATGCTTGTGTTGCAAGTGAACAGGGGAGAAAACCAACCCAAAATGTGATAAATATACTAGAGAGAATTGCTTTCCAAAACCCAAGATAGTGAACACAATGCACTACTTAACACTTCCAATATACGTGGTCTCAAGCTTTTATCATGCCAAACTTTATCATAAACTACAGCAGAAAGAAAAACTTCTCAGCATTTTTCCTTCCAGAGCCTGAGATACAAAAGAATGTTTTTTCCTTGTAGGAGCCTATAAAATCCCCACCAAAAACAGATTATGCATAAATGGAGTCCCTAGCTATGCAGGGACCACTCTTGGACAGCACACAGACTTGAGGCAGCCACCATGCAATCTGGATCATCCCCCAAAAACATGTAATACTTGAATTACCCAAACTGCTGTCACTGTGCACGTGCTGTGGCTATACATCCTGCCACAGCAAAAATGTGTTTGAAAACAGCTGTTCTATGGCATTCTACTGACTAAAGTATCCCGATGCAAACCCTTAAAACCAAGAAAAAGAACAGGAAAAAACCCCAGTCTTCTTATAGCAGTGAAATAATATCTACTCAGACAATGGGATTTAAAAGAAAAAATTCAAACCAAAAAAGTGGGACTTGTTTCTGAGAAGTGCGTGTACATATTGTGACTTGCAGCAGAAATCACTGTAAAAATGCTGTTCTGAAACCAATGCAGATAAAGCAAATGAATTAGGTATTTCATCCAGCATAAAAATAGCACTACTTTGTAATACTCAGTGTTGAGCTAACAATGTAAATTGTGGGTGGATGTGTTTATTTTCTTACAAGTTGATCTACACTAACTGAAAACAATGTAATTTGTCACCCGAGCACGTGTCCCGTGTGAACTGCTAAATAAAATCAAACCTACTTCACTAGCTGAAACTGGAAAAGTTTATGGTATATTGAACCCACAAATCATGATCCACATGCCCCAATTCCATCATTACATTTCACAAAGAATGATATGAGCTGACACTGCCTAGGCAGGCAATGTAAAGTTTCCCATATAAAGATAAATACAGTGTGCAGCACTTCCCTGCTAGACTTCAATATATGCAATTACTGCAGTTATAATGGAACAAAACCTTTGCTGCGACTGAAACAACTGGAGTATTCAGTCTCTGCCATAAGATTTCTTCTACTCTATGTACTCCAAGGGCAGGAGAAAAATAAAAATTTCCTGTTATTGTTCAGAAGACTTCACAGTTTCTTGGAATGATTTTTAATTAAGTAAGCCTGGTCAGGTGGAATCTAATTTTCCTCCATTATATTTATTTAATGAATTGGCTTGATTTAGCACCATTTACTGTTATTTTCATACAGAAGACTTTCTAAGCAAAGAGCAGGAATATGAGATGAAACTGGAGTACATACAAATTAAGTACATTTTCATCCCAGTTTTAAGGCAAAATAGCTAGCATGTCCACAGTAGCAATTAGCAATGAATTCTATTCATGCAATCCATACCTGATTGATACTGTAAACTATTGATTTAAATAGAAAAGGTAGCAATGTGATGATAAAGCTGACTTCCATTTATATTGTATAGCATGATTTTTCAAAAGGGAAAGAGGATATACTTCTCAGGAGGCAGTATCTTTGGTACATCACATTCTTTTCATCAGCTCGGTGCAAAACAGACATTGGAGATAGCTTATTGGCTTGAAAACTTGTACTAATTGCTTTTTCCTAGCGCTGATTAACAAAGGTGGAGTCCTGTCCATATCTTGCCTCCAAGGCCCTGTTCCCCCTATTTCAAAAACCGCCTACGCTGCACAACGCAGTACTTCCACTTGTACAGTACTCCTACTGCTGTGCTTACAGTAAAAGCTCAAAGCATGGTATAGCTGCTACTGACGTGCATTGGCAGAGTACCAATGCCAAATGAATGGAAGGGATGATTTGCACAGTGCACAGGAAAACATATTTAAGCTGCAGAGCACATTTAAGTCATTTAACATTAAGGGCTATCCACGGCGAGACAATGAAATACCAAACCATCTCTGGGACCTGACACCTGCTTAGAAAGGTTAGAAGCTAAATGAATGCTAAATCATGCTCTTTTGAAAATAAAAGATTTCTTCCTGCTTCTAAGTGTTTAATAGATATTGCCAGCAGGAAATTTGTGTCTCTGCTTTACTAAACTTCCACAGCTAGACTCAATCTTATTTCACTAAAAGCCCATAACCAGACAGCAGAACTCAGGAGTTCTTCTGCAATGCTCATATCTTTAAACAAAGAGAGGAGTGAGGTGCAGCCCTTCATAAAATTGGGAACATGAAAGAAGAAAAATAAAAAGGCTGGTCACAAAGAAAGTAAAGAGCTGACATACAGATTCAGATTTATGTTTCTTCAGTAGAGGTGTCTTCAAGTGAGCAAGGTGTCTAAACTTCCATTAGCTCCAATGAAGAAGGTGAAATTGAGTCAATTACATCAAAAAACAGAAATCAAACTTGGTCCGATGAATAGTTAGAACAGCTCCTTCCATTGACAAGATCTCTAATAAATATAGAGGGAGCTTAGACAACTACCTACATAGGCTACAGAGTAGGCATTTGGAGCTGAATCTCACCACAAGAATATTTATAAGGAAAATAATCCTCATAAATGGATGTGGATCCGAGACAGCCACAAGAATAATATGGGAACGACTTAGTCATGAAATATTAGCTGTTTCACAGTTTGTAAATCTGATAGCCTCAGATCTCTGCAATGGATAGATAAAATAAGTCCTAGACAAAAATAAACTTTGTCCAATCAGCCTCTAGTGCAAAAACTCACTGGTCATTTTCTCCACTCTTAAAATCATAGGATAATTATACAGGATGATGCTTGCAGCCTTACATTTTGCCTTCTGATTTAATGTTATTCCAGCAGGAATGTGGACAATGGGCACAAACTGAAACACAGAAGGGTCCATCTGAACACTAGGAAACAATTTTTTTATACTGTGAGAATAATATAGCACTGGTACAGGTTGCCCAGGAAGGTTGTGGAGTCTCCTTTCCTGGAGATACTCAAAAGCTGTGTGGACATGGTCCTGGAGCACCCTGGGTGGCCCTGCTTTAGCAGGGGGTTGGACCAGATGACCTCCAGAGGTCCCTTCCAACCTTAACCACTCTGTGACTCAGATAATACGAATTGTTGAAACAACCCAAGGGCTGCCTATGGCCGCAGTGGTGACAGACCAGAAAGAAATATGCATTTTTTTTTCTGATGAAGGGATTGAATTGAGGGAAGCAGATTACAAAAAAAATGATTAGGAGACCTTTTATTAATAGGGCTGCTCTTATCAGTAGAATCCATCTGTTATTGTTAATAGCTGGTAATCGTTCACACTGCCCATGAAGGTCTTTGCTCACACAGCTCACTTGCACTTACACACAGTTACCCCCTAGTGCACAGCTGGGAGGCCAATCCCAGCTGTTCATGCAGAAGCACAGGATCATAACACCACACAGGTGCTTTTAGATGGGTATCCAGAAAGCCCCTCAAAGGGTCCTTCATTTCCTCAGGTGCATATGTAATCCTGCAACCTGTCTGCATGTAGCAGCAGCCTGTTGAATGTTGTCCCATTTATACAACCGGCTGTTGATGCCAGTGTGGGCAGGTAGCCAGCTGTGGCCAACTTTTGGTGCCCCAAGTTTATCAATTCTTGCACAGCCAGCCAGACTGCCAGTCTCAGGAGCTTAGCAGTGCCTGGGAGACCATTGCATGCTGCCCTCTGCAGCCTGTTGTACCCTCCTAACTCTCTCCATCCATACACCTAGGTATGTACAGAAATCACTCAAACAAGCTCACACAGAAGGCACTTTTCTGCGGTCCGGCCTCTCCCCTGCTACACAGTATGCTTTAGCAGAAGAAGCTAGTGGGAGACCTAAACCCCTGTTATTCCAGATGCAAATTTATGCCTATGTAGTAGTTGTGATAATCACAAGAGCTGGTAATACTACAAAATGCACATTATCCTTAAAAGATTCTATTTAAACCACCACGATAAAGGAAGAAAATACACTTCCAGATTTACTAAAGCACCTTATTAAAACAAAAATCTCTCATAAGATACAGTTAACTTTTTGGCACCCCCTTCCCATGGACAGCAAATATTAATTAAAAGTATTATCCTTCATTTCCTTTGAATAATTTCAATTCTGTGCTCCTGAAGCTGTATTTAGTAGGGGGTTTGGGTTAAAATGTCACACCCTCTATACAGAATGAAAGATATATTACATTTAAAAAAAGTGTAAAAATCTTCAATTATATCAAAAATTTGATATATTAGACAGTTGATTGTAAACATATCCTCCAGGTTTAGTCTGACCTGACTGAGCTCCTTTAGGAGGTCCATAATGGTCTATACATCAGAGAAGAAAAAAAACACGGGATCTACTGAGACTAGCCAGCTTAAGTGGATCATGGCCTGCTTCTATCCCTGCACAAATTATGTTTTCCTCATTCCTTTACTGAGTCTCATTAAAAAAAACAAACCCAAAACACTAATGAAAAACACACACCAATTACAAATAGAAAAAGCCAAAACAGATTCCTTACATTCTGAAAGCAATCATTAATCCATTTTCTCTGTCTGCTGATCTCAAGCAAGCTGCCTGCTTCATGCTTCCTAGTATAATTGTGGCCTCAGGACCGATTTATCCAAACTCAATACAGGTTTTTTAAATAACATCTTAAAATACATCGTAGAACCTACAGCTGCACGCAGCCATCTCAAGATCAAGAACATTAATGCTTTCCACAATAGCTATCATCAGGAAACTTGAAGTACATCATGGCTGAGATCCCAGGCCCTGTTTCCTGCAGCGATGGGCGCTGTGCTGACATCACAGCAGCACCCACTCTACTCAAGTGCAGAGAGACACTTTATTTAGGCAGCGTTCACTAGTACTTCGATAGCAGTGATGGAGGACACCTATCATCAGTGGTAGGTATACTGCAGGTTGGAAGCCCCCACGGTCCACCACAGCCTTACTGCTCCGTATTGAGCCAGGACTTCCCAGAGACTACCACAGGCAACCTGTTCTCACCACATTTAATAATCCCAATGCTATGAGGAAGACACACTGTACCTACAGGCACACTGTAATTGGGAGTGCTGCAGCTCCTAAATCCCACACAAGTTCATTGTGTACATGAGTAAAACTCACATATATAAATGAAGTTTCTCAGAAACACTAGTACAAGCATTATTCATACCTTCCCCGGTGACTTCCACTGGTGTAGCTGTTTTGGCCATGAAAGGTGAAAGAACTGACTTCCTAAAGTACTTCAACTTAGCATCTCTACAAGCATTATTAAGCTCAGGAGAACTTTTAAAATCATGTATGGCTGATCAATGATCAGCCAGCAACTTCGAATCATTCAGGTTGGAAAAGACCTTTGAGATCATCAAGTCCAACCATTAACCCAGGACCACCAAGTCCACCACTAAACCATGTCCCTAAGTGCCACATCTACACATCTTTTAAACAGCTCCAGGGATGGTGACTCAACCACTTCCCTGGGCAGCCTGTTCCAGTGCTTGACAACCCTTTCAGTAAAGAAGAAATTTTTCCCAGTAACCAATCTAAACCTCCCCTAGCAAACCTTGAGGACATTTCCTCTTGTCCTATTTCCTTGTTATTTGGGAAAACAGACCAACACTCACCTTTCAACAAACTACTTTCAGGTAGCTGTTGAGGGTGATAAGGTCTCCACTGAACCTCCTTTATTCCATACTACACAACCCCAGTTCCCTCAGCCAATTCTCATAAGACTTGCACTCCAGGCCCTTCACCAGCCCTGCTGCCCGTCTCTGGACATGCTCCAGCACCTCCGTGTCCCCCTTGCAGTGAGGGGCCCAAAGCCCGACACAGGATTCCAGGTGCGGCCTCACCAGTGCCCAGTGGAGGGGGGCAATCGCTTTCCTAGTCCTGCTGGCCACACTGTTTCTGGTACAAGCCAGGATGCTGTTGGCCTTCTTGGCCACCTGGGCACACTGCTGGCTCATGTTCAGCCGGTTGTCAACCAGTACCTCCAGGACCTTTTCCGCAGGACAGGTTGCCAGCCACTCTTCCCCAAGTCTGTATGTCACAGCACTATCAAAACTAGCTGGCTACAACACGGCTTTTACCAACAGATATGAGGTTAACATCAATAAGTAGTTCCAACACCTTCCCCCGGCACAGCCAGCAACCCCCCACAAGGCCTCAAAAGTTCATCTACTCTCCATGCTGTTTCTTCAGCCTCTCCAGGCCAGTCCACCCTGCTTCTTGCCTCTGCTGTGTCCTAATTCTTCTTTCTCCAGGCTCCTATTCCAGCCAGCCGTTGCTCATCCAGGTCCCCAGCTTCTCACATGGCCTCTCCTTGTCTCTTCTACATCCAGGACACTCTCTCTCCTCCCTCTGCTTCTTCTGGGTCTCTCTTCATCCAGCACTCCACCTCCAAACCCATTAGAGCTATTTAACTACTTAGCAGGAACCAGCCACAGCTGCATATTATCCACATCAGCCAACCCTCCGCCCCTGAAGCCAGCCCACAGCTGTATATTATAAATATTAATTAACCTGCCTTCATTCCTCTATAATACCTCTACAATTCCTCTGCATCCTGTAGTGTTGCCTGGGGTTGTTGTGACCCAGGTGCAGGGCCCTGCACTTCTCCTTGCTGAGCCTCATACAACTGGCCTTGACCCATTGATCCAGACTGTCCAGATCCCTCTGCAGAGCCTTCCGACCCTCAAGCAGATCAATACTCTCCCCTCCACCCCAGCTTGGTATTGTCTGCAAACATAGGGAGGGTGCACTCAATGCCCTCATCTAGACCATCGATAAGGATACTAAACAGAACTGGCCTGGATACAGAGCCCTGGGGAACACCAGCTGTGGCCACCTACAAACTGGATTTAACTCCATACACCACCACTCTGTCGGCCCAGCCATCCAGCCTGTTTTTACCCAGCCAACAGCACACCCATACAAGCCATGAGCAGCCAGTTTCTCCAGGAGAATGATGTGGGAAACGGTGTCAAAGGCTTTACTAAGGTCCAGGCAGACAACATGCACAGCCTTTCCCTCATCCAACAAGCGGGTCACCTTGTCATAGAAGGCGATCAGGTCAGTCAAGTAGGACCTGCCTTTCATAGACCCATGCGGACTGGGCCTCATCACCTGGTTGTCCCTCAAATGCCACATGATGGCACTCAGGACGATCTGCTCCGTAACCTTCCCTGGCACCAAGGTCAGACTGACAGGCCTGTACTTCCTCGGATCCTCCTGCCAGCCATTCTTGTAGATAAGCATCACTTTTGCTAACTTCCAGTCAAACAGCACCTCCCCGCTTAGCCTGGACTGCTGATCAATGATGGAAAGTGGCTTGGTGAGCCCTTCGGGCAGCTCCCTCGGTGCCCTTGGGTGGATCCCATCTGGCTCCATAGGCTTGTGTGTGTCTAAGTGCTGTAGCAGGTCGCTGACCATTTCCCCTTGCATTACGAGGGCTTCACTCTTCTGACCGTCCCTGTCTTCCAGCTCAGGGGGCTGAGTATCCAGAGAACAACCGGTCTTACTGTTAGAGACTGAGGCAAAGAAGGCATGAAATACCTCAGCCTTTTCCTCAGCCCTTGTCACTGTTTCCCCCTGCATCCAGTAAAGGATGGAGATTCTCAGTAGCCTTCCTTTTGACGCAGACGTATTTACATAAACATCTTTGTTTTATACATCAGCAACCAGATTAAGTTCTAGTTGTGCTCTGGCCCTTCTCATTTTCTCCCTGCAAAACCTCAAAACATCCTTGTCCACCAGAACTGCCTGCCCCTTCTTCCAAAGCTCACAAACTCTCCCTTTTTCCCAAAGCTCTAGCCGGGTTGGTCTTCTTCCCCACCAGCTTGGTTTTTGGTAGGTGGGGACAGCCTGACATCTAAAACTTTCAAGAAAGGTTTTATACTAAGCAATTTTTTAAAGGACATTTGTAAATTTATTCTAGTGTCACCATAACTAAAGCCTGCAGATAACCAGGATCTGTGGCGCCATGGTTAGTACAGTACTATTCTGGAGATAATAACCTAAAGACTTAACTTTGGCCCAGAGCTGATGTCTGTCCCGCTAGCTCAAAAGGCAAGTACTACTCTTTCCTATCTGTCTGGAAAAGACATTACAGAAAAACACCGTTTCCAATTTAAAGAGATGGCACAGACTGCCGTGGTCTAAATTTATTTAACTTCTGAAAAACTGATATTTGTAGGTAAAACTTCAATATCTGACAGTAAATACGTGCTAGAGTTTTGAGAGTCTAGTCGAGTCTGACCTATGCATGCAATCAGGCTATCTTTCCATATGAAAAGTTAAAACTTAAATTTAATTTGCATTAACATGGAGCATATGAATTCCATGACTCAGGAGAAACAATGCCACAATACACATCATGGTATGGTGATATTTTAAATCAAGCTATCAAATTTTCCAGACAAAACCCCTTTACAATAGATGAAGTGAAAATATGCGAAAGAAAACTCAACTTGTTTATGTAATGTTGAAATATTTGTGAAATCTTCTGATGAAATTCTGTAGGTATGCACTGGTGATGAAGTGAAGTGCATATAGATGAAGTGAAAATGTGTGAAAGAAAACTCAGCCTGTTTATGTAATGTTGAAATATTTGTGAAATCTTCTGATGAAATTCTGGAGGTATGCACTGGGCAAGTGAGGAGTCTCTAACAGAGGTTTAATAATGCTATACCAAAACTAAAATAAAAATCAAAATGCCAATGTTTCCTGAAGTGTGCTGCAAAATAATGTATCTGCTCAGTTTTATTGCAGTTCCTTTCCAAATCTGCTTTCTGCATGAGAAAGGCAAGAAATCCTGTAAAATTCAGCTGTCTCACTTTTTACGCTGCTATTTATGTCAAACACTATGACATGTCTTTTGGAAGCTGCTTCTTCATTTTGTCAGATTCTTTCAGTTTATCTCATTCTTTCTCTTGTTCTGGAAATGCCTCTTCTCTTATACTTTCCCTGCTTTTTAGTGACTTAGCTTTTCCCTTGAAATTTGTATAAATATAAGCTCATGAATCAGCAGGCATTTCTAAACAGAAGAGAATTTTATTTCATTTTCACCTCAGCATCAACTTCCCTTTCTCTAACTCATGTCAGATTGCTTTCAGGTTTGTGCTCAGCTTGATCTGATCTTTCATATATCATTTATTATCTTCTGATGGCCAAGCCACAGTATTTTTTCATATTCATTCTCCTGTCCTTTTTTCCTTTTATCAGATAAAACCTAGCACTTATTATTAAGCAATCTTTCAAGTCTTTGATGCCCTGTCTGGTTTCAGAAAGACTAAATAACCATGTTTATACATTGACATGTAAAGTACCAAGTTGAGCTTTATGACAAAGCTGACTCAGCTTACTAAACTTACTTACTAAATATTAGGACAATTCCTGTTATACTAAACAGTATATAAGTATATAAAGAGTCTTCTAAGTACATTTGATTTGCAAAAGCATGGGGGTGGTGGGGGTGGTGGGGGTGGTGCAGGGTGGAGGCCACGGGGGAAACATCTACTTAAGTACTTATAGGGAAAAATGTATCATTAGAAAGGCAGGCAGTGAGGCATTTCCATAAGGCAAACCCAGGAGTTTGCTAACAGATAATGCCTTTTCAGAAGGAAAAGTTAAAAGAGATTTGGCACGGTCTATGCATACATTTCGTAATCTCCAAAACTGGTATACAAGAGAGACTGTTAAGTGGTAAAGGAATATAGCACTTCTACATCCCAGTTGGTGGGTGGAGAGGGGGGGACACAACATGGACATAGACACACATGACTGTTAAATGTTAATTTAAAAATAAACACAAATAAACCACCTATGAACTGACTTTCTACATGAAAAGCAAATATATTGCCAAAGGGCTAAAAACTTAAGGAAGGGTGAAAGTAGCAGCATGAGAAATTATTAGAAATGGTACTGGATTTAAAACAGAATTCAAGTACTACACTAGTGAAACTACACAAATTTAAGCAATGTTACTTGGTATTAATTCTGCTTCCAAGGTATTTCAAAGAATAATTGCACAGATCTCTCAGGGCTTTTAAATCATTGAAGCTAAAATGGGCCATTTTGTCACTTAACATGAGTACTGTGTAGGAGGTTTAAAGTTTATGTCAGGTCAACAAATACTTGGACTCTATTTGTTTGAGAAAAATACCCTTCTTGTGGAACAGCTGTATTTATGTACACATTGATGAAATCAGCTTCCATTGCAAAATGTTTCTTTAGCTCTCACATGGATCTTAGTTCAGAAAACTAGTGTGCTGTGACAACTGCTTTGTGTACTCTTTAAAATGAAGACAGGATTTTATTAATATTTTTAAGATAACCAGTCAACACAGACGTTAAAACATTATGCTACAATAAAATGGTTAACTGCTTGTTTTTCTTCCTACTTTCTTATTACTGCTCACTGCCTTTTCAAACTTTATGTTTAGTTAAACCTTTCCAAGCCTGTGGCAATATCTGAAGAGACTGTGTTAAAATTAATTAAATCTTTGAAAATGTTTCGCCACTGTCCTGCTCTTATTGAGTTTTCTCGAGAGTGACGTCAATGAGAAGAGCAGCAGGTGCAGGTTTTCCTCCTGTCCTGTCATATCACAGCACTCAGGATATAGATGGATTCTGGTATAGACTTGTGAAAGGCAACTTCAAGGGAGAAAATGCTAAATAAACTTCTAAATTTAAAATTTATATGACTTTGTTGCGGGGGGACGGGGGGATGGACGACACAGAAAAAGTATTTTTCTCTACCAGGAGCATAAGAGACTTAGAAAGATATAAGAACTGTTAAAGCTGCAAACCATAAAAGTTCAAAACATGAAATAGGCTACTCCACTGGTTCCCACACTCCATGCAATGGAGAGAAGTATGAACTAGCCATGCTGTTAAAGGAAGCAATGGAAATTAGGAAAGTTTATCAATTCCAGGCAATTCATGTGACTTGCACAAGAAGCATAAGAATAGCTGTACTTATCCATGCCAGAAACAGGAGCAAAAGTGAGTGTGTTGCAGAGGCCCCTGTTTACTCCCCACATAGTGACTAGGATCATGAAGTAGCAGAGGCACATTCATGACACACAGCATCTGAGCTAATAAGCCACTTCAAGATTAACAGCTGTAGTGCAAAGCCATTTGAACATAGCTGCTATGCATCAGGGCACAAGTAGACAAGTCCACATCATGCCAAGCTGTTGCTTTCTTTGAATGTCTTTTCCTGAGAAGAAGCCTTTACCAAAACAAATAAATATAATCCACAGAACTTGCCTTCTTAACTATCTGCCCTCTTCCCACAGACAACATGGACACAAAGGGACAAAGGAATCTCAACCATTTAAAAAAAGACTATAGGAATAGGTCAACAGCCTGTAACAGAAGGCAGCACACAATAATAATTGCTATAATGATGTGGTGTTCATGTCTCATTCACTGAACAATAGCTTCTGAAGTGATTTAAGAAAGTTGTCGGTGTTTTCAGTGATAAACACCAGAGTTCTATCAGAAATGACTGCAAGACTGCCTTTGATTTCATGTGGGTAAGCACTGCACTGAATTCAGAAAGAAAAGACCATGAAAGAGAAGGGATTTCATGGGGAGAAGTTTGTGATAAGGTAATTAAAATGCCTATGCACAAGGGAACAAAGGAAAGGCTGAACTGGCTTTTGCCGACAGACATTTCCAGATTTGATAGCTTCACTCGGTTGGTTTAGCATTCTTTCAGCACAGTTTTGTGCTTTCAACATTTCTCATGTGGAATGTAACCAGAGGAGGGAAGGTATTTCATGATGTAACTCATTGGAGTCCATGGGATTACTCCACTATGGAATATCATTCACCATCAAAAAAGTGTTTGATTTTGTAGATTCTAAATATTCAATTCTTAGATGAAATAACAGCTATTTAATCATAATCTAAATCCTAGGTATGACTCTTCTGGACACTACTGTAAAATGCATGAATGCACAGGTAAAACAGAACAAACAGTTCATTTACCATCTCTAAATCCAGGATACATATCTGTGAGCTACAAGTTAATTCTGGGCCCTGGCATGCAAATAGGGAAGCAGCCAAATTGTCATGGGTCTCTCTCTGACCAACTTTGCCTTTGAAAAGCTTTTCCAAAAAAAAAAAAAAAAAAAAAAAAAAAAAGAAACAAAAAAAAAGAACTGAATCGGCTTTGTTCTTTGGGATAGATTGTCTTGAAAAATCAGCAGTTTCAAGTGGAAGGAAAAGACTTATCAGAATATTCTAAAAATAACTGTATTTGAAGGCCAAGTCTGGTCTGCAGTATGTAATTTGAGCTCACCTTTTCTAAATGACAAAGACCTCCTTTCATATTTTAGCATATCTGCATATTATATGTTCTGGAGTTTACTTTAACAAAACACCTAGCAATAGGAAAGCTGCATTAATGTCTTTTTTTAAAACAAACTTTGATATGGAAATAGATCTGCTTCCAAAATTAATTGGATAAACTTTGCACAAACTATGTCTTCTCATCTGGGTATGTTAAAAATATGATATTCCATGCAATATTAATTTTGATATCATGACCCCCCCCCTAAAAAAACCCCCCACACCACAACACAACCACCAAGAACACCCCAACCTCACAACTGTGGAGATTGTCCATAAACAAAATAAAATAAATCCTGCAAGTTAGAAAACTCAGAAGACCTCTGGTAACACTTATTTCTATTGGAAATATTAATTTACTTTGGTAGCACTGCTTTGTCATTTTATTTTATATATGCCTGTCAAGAACTTTGGTTATAATGTACAAAACAAACAACAACAACAATAAAACCCAGAAGCCAAGAAAAACAATCCAAACAACTTTTGATTCTTGTCTTGTTTTTAAACTTAGCATTTAACCTGATAAAATTGAATTTTCTGAGAGGACCTGTTGTTAAAATAATACATACAAATGAATATAAAATAATGTAATTTTAACTACTCTTGCTCAAAAAGATTCAGGAAGATCCAACTGGTTTTCACGCGCTTATTCTGTAATAATGAAATTATTATTCGTTATAAATAATGAAATTATTTTTGGGAAAGGCAGTTATGTTTTCTGTGTTCTACAAACCTTGAAGTGACTTAGATGTTAGAAAAACTATTGCACTGACATAAAGTGGTGAGAATAATATCTGTCTTTCACATTTCTTAGTTTAATTGTCTAACTGCAACTGAGTATGACATGCAATGTAAGAAAGATTAATGATGAGAGAAAACTGAAGTCAGCAGCCTCAGGCAAGACAGTTTCTCAGAACTGGCTTTATAATCTCAGAAGAGATAACAATTAACCTTAAATGAATTGGAATTTTTTACCTTTTTCTTTCTTTTCTGAGACAGCACTAGAAGACTTATTTTTCAATACCTTCTGTATTCCGAAGAAAATTTACAGCTTTCCAATTCTTGAATGGATTTTAAATAAATTCAAACAGTATTTCACCAAAGCTTAATATCTAGCATCAAGAATTTGCTAACATTGATAAGTTTTTAACTATGATTGAGGGTATCCCTGTCACATCTGCCCTAAGTTTCTTCAGCAGATTTAGCTCTGTACAAAAACAAGCAAAGAAAACGAATTCTAAGCCATCAGAGCAGCAATGGGGAAGTACTGTTTGCTTCCATTCCCTGAGGACATGCACTGCCTGTCCCCACATGCTTCTCCACATCACACTTCTCCTCCTCTTCCCCATGAGCTCTTGCCTGGTCCTTGGCCTCTTCCTCTCCTCCTCACACATTGTAAGTGTAAAATATACGTCTTTTCTCATCAGAGAGATATTAGGATATTGACAACTCATCAGCTTTCTCATCTTCACATCTTTGCTCTGTAGGCAGCTACCCTGGGTCCTGAGAGAGCAGCAGGATGTTAGGCAATGCTGAGCGGCAGACTAGTTAAACTGATGGCACAATGGCTTCTGATGTACAGCTCCAGCTGCTTCACCAGAAAACTTCTCCTGGTTCTGTCTCAGTTCCCTTCTGCTACTAGGATATGCATGTGTCTTAATGCTCCTCCTCATCAGATTTCCTAATTTTTGACAATATCTTCAGTATTGTGCATGTACCTTTGGGTGGGAAGAATCAATTATCAATATCATTTTATTGACAAGGCTGCTGAAGGAGGATTACACCATCCTTCTGCCAACAACCCAGCTGTATGCATTTGGCTTCCCAATTAAACCTCAGATTCTCAAACACAAAGACCAGTTACCAGCTGTGAAAGCACTACTGCCACTGATTATATACAGAGGTAAAGTATATAAATGAATCTTTACAGCTAGGTTGCTGCATATTTTACATCTGATATGCTCTCTCCTCAGAAAAAATAAAATAATCAGGCATTGCGAAACAGAGTCCTCAACCTTTCTGATCACTTGCCAAGGGATTCATTTAAGTAATTATTTTATTACAATTTCCTTTAGACACGGTATCCGAAAAGATCATATCAAGAACTTGAAAATGTTCAGAAGTTGAACAAATATTCTGCCACATTTTATTCCTGAGCCCCAGAAAAAAAATGCTTCAAGAAGAAAAGAAAAAAAGGGGGAAAAAAAGGAAAAAAAAAAAGGAGAATAATATACTTCACCTTTCCTTTAAATGTATCTCTCCAATAGCCTTGTTTCACATAAAAAAACCCCCATATAATCAGTAACACATAAAATACTTCAAAAAGCTGGAATCACCTCGATCTCCATTAGTTTAATTAATATATATTAACTCAAACCCTAACTGTGGGGGCAGTTTTCAAAATGATACCTGGCAATTTGATGCATAGTACTTCACTTAAAGTAGGCCCTGGAATTAAAAAATATCTTTAAAAATATAAGTGAAATATTGCATTACATTCAGCAATACTCATACTCTGAGAATTCTCAGAGTCTCAAGGAAAAAAAGAAGTATTTTCTATACAAAGACATAGCAAAGGTTGGCCTTTCTAGACTCTAGTTGTACATTAACGTTCTCCTTTGTAATACAATTTACAAAGGCATCAAAATAAGATGCAGAATGGCCAGATAAAGGAATTCAGAAGTGTTGGTCTACTCTCAGCTCTAGTACTGGTCTGCTGAGTAACTTCAGAAAATTCCCTTTTTAATCATATCTGCATGTAGCCTATGAAAAGGCAGCTATTTAGTATAGGGTATATATTTGGTCTCCTTCTATAACCAACAGAGAAAGACACATTTCTAGGGACTGATTTATTTCATCTGAAGACAGGTCTGAAAACAATTAGACTAATGTGTGCATACAACTCTGGAAAACTTGTGGAACAAGTAATTATAGCACATTTATAAGTAGATGGAGGACAAAAAGATAACTGTTAGCTATAGATCATTTTCCCTTTTAGTTCAAGGATTTTTTCATGCCTTTCCATGACTAGCTTTGCCTCGAGTGTGTTCATTCTGGTCTGGTTGAGAGAGGTCAGACTAACCAGAGACAGGTACCTGGAGCAGTGCATTCCCAGGTTTCTGCTATGGCAGAGGCATACTGCTCCTTGGTAGCTGTGGCTTGTAGGACAAGTAGGAACATTTATTTCATACACACTATTAAGTTATCTCAGATTTTGTGGAGAATGGACTAGGTATTAAGAGATCACAAAGGTAAAAGTGCTTAAACCTTTAAAGGGAGGGGGCCGGGAGCCGGGGAGGACTAGTCATAAAGCTGTAGTAATTAGAAATCCTGGAGAAAGGAGAAATTTTCGAACAAGTAATGTCATATAAGCACTTGGAAGAACACAAAAAAATGAGTAGCAGGCAATATTTTGTCTGTTTGTCTAGAACTGAATGCCTGATTTCTTTTTGTGTTAGAACAGAGTTTTATATGTGAGGAAGAGGAGCTTTAGGTGTCTCTTACATTGACTTTCTTATGGCTTTTGACACTGGTCGACACGACAAAGTCATCCATGTCACAGACAATATGACAGACATGTTCTAGATGAAATTACTTTAGATTGAATTGATGGAAAGCCAAAATCTTGCATCACGGTCAGTTGTTCACAGTTGAAATGGGGTGTCCCCATTCAATACTGATGAATGGGTGATGGCAATTTGTTGATTATTTTTGTCAGGTGGGACAGCATTTCACTGGGACCGCGTAAGGACAGACTTATGATTATCTTAAAAAACTAAAGAAATTTCTTGAGGAGAAAATAAACAAAATAGGATTGGATTCAATAAGGACAGGTACAAGACACTGAACTCAGGAGGAATAAATAATTGCAAGGCGCTAGATGGAGGACAAGTTGTCATGTGTCTTTTCTACACAAAGTGTCTGCTACTACAGTTTAGTACAAATTAAATATGAGTAGACAATATCATGTTATTTCTGGAAAAAGAAAGCATCATAGTGAGATGTATAAACAAGGCACAAGCTACAAGACATGGAGAGTTGTTCTCCTTCCACACCCAGTACATGTCAGGGCCTAAGCCGTGCATGCATTTGACACAGGACAGAGTATAGAGGAAAGACTGATCAGAACTCTGGAAAACATGACCTATGAGGAAAGACTGGAAGAGTATTTGCTTTTAAGTTTAATAGAGAGAAGACCGACAGGGTACAATATCAGTCTTCAACTGCATGAAAGGTTGCTGCTAAAGGGAAGGAATAATATATTTCAACTTTCATATGCAAAAAGTAATGAGCTTATTCTGAAACAAGGAAGACTCAGGTCAAACATTAGCTGAACCTTCTAACAACAAGGACAGTGAAGCAGCGGAACAGACCTGCTGGGGATATTATGGCCTTTCCATTGTTTGAAGCATTGAAAACCAGGTTAGACCAAACATCTGTTCAGCATCACCAGTACTGTGGGGGCAGGGGATAGACTGGCTTTTCTCTGCAGTTCTTTTCTTGCCCTATTTTTCTGAAAGCATATGTTCTGTTTATTACAGGGATCTGCTAGTAATATTGTGAATTAATATCAGGTTAGTCCTTGCCAGTCAGTCAATGATAGATCTATGTGTTTTCTACTCTGTCAACATAAGAGGAATATCAATGCAATATAAATAGCTTAAAAATAAAAAGTAAGATTAAAAGGTTCCTTAAAGCTCACATGAAGGAATATTTCACGTTGCTTAATGGAATACATATTCACACAGTTCCTGTGCTGATTCAGATTAGCTCAAACTGAAAGAAATGAGTAAAAAAGGAAAACTGAATATCACAAGTAAGAGCAATAAAGAATTGTGGTGAGCACTGTGGCAAATACTAAAACCTAAATGAAGCACTCACATAGTAAAAGAAAAAGAATACCTTCCTTTACAGACTACAGTGTGATGCTTTCTTGAAGCTCCCTATTTAAGTTAAAGCATCTTGTGACCAAAAGGAGCAGTGCTAGACAGAAACCTTAATACCATAGCAAAAGCAATGGACATAGAAAGGGCTTCACATATACGCAGTTTTGCATTTTCTTTTATAAGTTTATACCTGCCTTATAAGACAAAACAGACGTGCAATTTATCCCTTGCTTACAGCCAGGCTGTAGAAATAAAACCCTGGTTTGCTCTTTCATAGGTCTTAAAGTGATAAGCTTCTACCAACACAATCATTTTGTTTCTAAGCACATCACTGTTGTTATTTCTAAGCATATCACTATTATTTTTATTCTATAAGTTTTGCTCTTCTCAAGGAATGTAAATTTGACTTATTTGAAATCTCAGTTCTTAGTGAAGCTGGGGAATGGTACAGATAGTCTTCACTAAGGTCAACACAAAAACATTAAGTAGTCCTTTGTTTGGTGTATCAGAAAAAAGGAAGTCACTGCAAAGACCAGCAGGAAAAAAGCTGTAGTAAGAACCTAGACAAAATATGAGGGTTTTTTCTTGTCTGCATGGGAATTCTGCCTCAGTATTATTCCTTAGAGCCTTTAATCTGAAATTTTAGGAAAAAAAACAACCAAGCAAAAGTCCAAGGAATGGCAGCAGGACTGACTAGACAGGGGAGGACTGAAGAAATAAAGAGAATGTATTTCACCTCTCCGCCAGAATTCTAGTGTGGCAAGGGTTTGGAACATCCCCTAGCATTGCATTCAGGAATGCAAACCCACAGAAGATACTAGCTTAACACTCATCTATTTTTTATTTTCTTAAAGTGCAATAAATATAAGTAATACAAAAATAAGAAGGAGAATGAAGGACATGCTTCTGAGGTCTACTTTCTGTTAAATGAGACTATCCTATTTTCTATTCTTGTCTCAGTTAATGCCACTAAGTTAAGAATTCAGACACTGCTCATAAAGTTTATATTTCCAGTTGGCCATATTTCACCAGCCTCTTACTGCTGCTGTGAAAGCATATGAAAATTGTGATGATACTTCTGACTGGAAAGGACTTTTAAACTGCCTCTAGCAACAATAGAAACTGTATGAACAGCTCCCTCAAAACCTGTGCTCAAGTGTGTCAAAAGCAGAGAAATTCAAATTTTGGTAGCTAAAACAGAACATTGGTAGGATATGTTAACTGAGACTGTGGAGCTTCAGCTTTGTTTAGAAACCTAGCAGAGGACTGGCAGGAGCAGTGAATAAATATGTTAGATTTATGATCTTGTACTATAATGGATTAAATACTGGGTGTGCAGCAATTTGTGGGGCTGCATGGTAAATCATGCCATGGAAATTTTAAAAGTTAAAAAGAAATTATTTGGGAAGGGATCATCTCAGTAATCAGTGTAACATCAGCTTTCAGACCACAGCCAAAGAGCTGTAGGAGAAAGACTGTGGAGAGTGCATGGCAGTACCATGACAAGAATAAGCATTCATGTAAGGAGGGCTAGCTTTAATTCAAGTTGATTCCCAGAGAAAACCAAAAACTCAATAGCTCCCCAACTTATACTTAGTGAATCACTCCTCTGGAAGTAAGCACCATTGTGTCATCAGAGGAAAAATCCTTCTGATTGTCTTCAATGACACATGCTTCTCTCTGTTGCCTATATATGGGACTCAGACACTTTGAAAAGCTAAACTTGAATCAGAAGTTGTGAATATTATAATATATTCATAATAAGACAACTGAGGATTGTCCTAGAAATGTCAGTGTATGCATTACAGAAAAGTAAGCATAGTATGATTTCCAATTTCAGTGTCTGCTCCCCAAACTGTCTTCTGAACTTTCCTGAAAAAGAAAAATCTGTTTGACTGTGACAGACAGTATCTATTTTATTAAACTATTTTATACAATGCTATATTCTTTCAATAGGCTATGGCTGGACAGCTGAGAAGCTCTTGTTTGCCTTCTCTTGTTGGCTGCAGCATCATCCATCCGGTGAAGTGTGCAGAGGGAGGGCAGGACTGACACTCCCCAGGGGAGTGCAGAAATGCACCCTGAGAGAGGTCTCCACCACAGAGCCAGAGGAGAAGGCACAGGCGGTACGCCTGTCAGAGCACAGCCACCCAGCCAGGCTCCACAGAAAGAGACACTTTACTTAGTGATCCAACAAGGGACCGCATAAAATTTGATGCAGTGCAGGAGTCACCGGAAATGTTCCTTGGCTGGGAGCAAGACTGGAAGAAAGGACCCCTGCCACCTGTAAAGGCATGAGGGCCAGGGGAAATCAGTGGACAAACACCATTTATTTTAGCTCAGCCGTTTCAACGTTTTTCTGTTTTCAAGTGTTGTCTGCTCTGACATCTGCTCAAAGAAAGCTGGCTGTAGAACACGATGGCCCTTGACAGGGTTTCTGAGGTGCTATTAAAGGTGCAGCACAGGTCACAAAGAACACAGAAAAAGGTCTGATTGATTCAAGTCCCCAAACATCCCCCTATTTCCAGCAGATTATGGCATAAATTTCCTCAGAAAAATTGCTTAAAGTATTACAAGAATATGCATATTTAGGTAAAACAACTATTCTGCACCAGTAAATTTCTCTACATTAAGATAAGGGATGAAGAAGATAATGGACAATGACTATAATGAAGAAAAGGTAGGGATGTTAATAGAAAACTCCCTTGTCTGGAATTGCACTCTGATTATTGCCCGTTACTGGTTTTCCAAGTGTGCAATGATAAAGTCCAAACAACAAGTCTGAAGGCACTCAATAGAGACCTCAGGGCACTGGGGCGACTGGATGAGGTACCAGGAGCACAAGTAGTGTTTTCTTCTGTCCTGCCGGTTGCAGAGAAAGGAGGTGTATGTAATCAGAAGGTCACACAGATCAATACCTGGCTCTGGGCCTGGTGTAAATGGCTAAATTTGTGGGGTTTTGATCACGGGTCAGTTTACATGGCACCAGGCCTGCAGGCAACAGATGGGGTTCACCTGTCTCAAAGGGGGAAAAGAATCCTAGGTCAGGAGTTAGCAGAGCTCAGCTTTAAACAAGGTTTAAATGGGAGAAGGGAATAAAACCAAGCTCGTTAAGAGATGAGCCTGGGGGTGGCATGCCAGTGTTACAGGTGACATTGATAGCACAGCTGAAGCACATCTATGCCAGTGCTCAAAGCATGGGCAACAGGAGCTGGCAGTGATTTACAAATACATTAGAAAGAAACAAAAAGGAGGGCCAAGGGTAACCTGCACCCTTCACTGGATGCAGCCAGGAACATTGCCACAAAGGATGAGGAAAAGGCTGAGGTACTTGATGCTTTTTTTGCCTCAGTCTTTAATAGCAAGACCAGCTTCCCCCTGGGTACTCAGCCCCCTGAGCTGGAAGGCTGGAACAGGGAGGAGCAGAAGAATGCCATCCCCACAGTCCAGGAAAACAGTTTGTGACCTGCTGCTCCACTTAGATGTGCACAAGCCTATGGGGCCAGATGGGATCCAGCTGGGGGCACTGAGGAAGCTGGCAGAGGAACTTGCCAAGCCCTGTCAAACTGGGGAGGTCCCAGAAGACTGGAGGTCAGCCAGCGTGAACGCCCATCTACAAGGGCCGGAAGGAGCATCCAGGGAACTACAGACCTGTCAGTCTGACCTTGGTGCCAGGGAAGGTTACGGAGCACCATCACATGGTGCATACAGGACAACCAGGTGATGAGGCCCAGTCCGCATGGGTCTATGAAAGGCAGGTCCTACTTGACTGACCTGATCGCCTTCTATGACAAGGTGACCCGCTTGTTGGATGAGGGAAAGGCTCTGGATGTTGCTGCCTGGACCTTAGTAAAGCTTTTGACAGGAAAATGGATGCTCGTGGCTTGGATGGGTATACTTTACACTGCATAAAAAGCTGGCTGAATGGCCGAGCCCAGTGAGTGGTAGTAAATGGAATTACATCCAGCTGGTGACCAGTCACAGCTGGTGTTCCCCAGGGCTCTGTATCCAGGCCAGTTCTGTTTAGTATCTTTATCGATGATCTAGATGAGGGCATTGAGTGCACCCTCCCTATGTTTGCAGACAATACCAAGCTGGGGTGGAGGGGAGAGTATTGATCTGCTTGAGGGTCGGAAGGCTCTGCAGAGGGATCTGGACAGTCTGGATCAATGGGTCAAGGCCAGTTGTATGAGGCTCAACAAGGAGAAGTGCAGGGCCCTGCACCTGGGTCACAACAACCCCAGGCAACACTGCAGGCTTGGGGAAGAGTGGCTGGAAAGCTGCCCTGCAGACAAGGACCTGGAGGTGTTGGTCGACAGCTGGCTGAACGTGAGCCAGCAGTGTGCCCAGGTGGCCAAGAAGGCCAACAGCATCCTGGCTTGTACCAGAAACAGTGTGGCCAGCAGGACTAGGAAAGCGATTGCCCCCCTCCACTGGGCACTGGTGAGGCCGCACCTGGAATCCTGTGTCGGGCTTTGGGCCCCTCACTGCAAGGGGGACACGGAGGTGCTGGAGCGTGTCCAGAGAAGGACGAGGAGGCTGGTGAAGGGTCTGGGGCACAAGTCCTGTGTGGAGCAACTGAGGGAACTGGGGTTGTGTAGTCTGAAGAGGAAAAGGTTCAGGGGCGATCTACAATGCTCTCTACAACTACCTGAAAGGAGGTTGTAGGCACGTGGGGATCGGTCTCTTCTCCCAGATAACAAGCAAAAAAAAAAAAAAAAAAAAAAGGAAATGGCCTCAAGTTGTGCCAGTGGAGGTTTAGATCGGGTGTTACAAAAAATTCCTTCACAAAAAAATGGTTGTCAGGCATTGGAACAGGCTGCCCAGGGAGGTGGCTGGAATCACCATCCCTGGAGGCTTTTAAAAAATGCATAGATGCGTTGCTTAGGGAGATGGTTTAGTGGTAGACTTGGCAGTGCTGGGTGAACAGCTGGACTTGATGACCTTAAAGGTCTTTTCCAACCTAAATTATTCTATGATTCTACAGAAGTGAAGAGCAATAGAGATAGTCTTTGTAAACAAAATACCGTAGTCAGTGTCCCTTTATTTAAAACTCTGTTCTTATTCTTAAACCACATTTTGTTTCATGTTTTGTGATTTACGTATATTCTTGATCTCACATTTTTTGCTTCTACTATAACTATGGTCCCTCAGTGCAAACAATGATTTTATGCCATCAGTTATTTGTTATATTCTTTATGGAAGCTCTGGGATTGACTAATCACACTAGATGTACAGACCAAAGAATTATTTATTGGCAGCCTGGTCAGCACATTCAGAAAATAAAATAAGATTCCTAGATAGCTGTTTAAGAGAATAAAGTACGGTAATGGAACAGCAACTCTAACAATATAAGCTTTCAAATATTGTGTCTAGAGGTCAGTTTTGCAAAGAATAGAAATTGACAGAGACTTTGAAAGTCAGTAGAGCTCTTATGATAACGTGGTCCTATGTATTTATACATAAGGCTATTCATATAAACAGATCTTCCAACTCTCAAGCATTTGTGGAAAGGAAATTCAGAAGGTTTGAGGTAAGAATTTCAAAGGAATTGAAAAACACTTCACCATGCTATACTAGTTATAAACTTCTCCCATAACAAGGACTTGCAATTTTCTTGCACATGCATTAACTGCAGAAATGAGAAAGACCAGCTTAAAGACCTGACCAAGACCAACCACTTGAATCTCACTAACACCAGGAAGAGGCCATAAGGAAAATCAGAAGCAAAGGCTGAATTACATTCTACTGCAACCAAAGCAGGTATGCCAAAAGCTGTGAGGCACGAAAAGAAAGGAAAGGCTTTTCATTCAAGAAAGTACCAGCAGAGCTCAAAGAACACATAGAAATGGAGGCTCAGCAAGGTAAAAATTTCTTAATATAGAGCTAGGCCAAATACTGATCCAGCAATAAGGAAGAATATAACTTTCCATATTTCTCTCAGAATAAATCATATAAGGCAGGAAGGTTCATCTGGTGACATCAAGTCTCTTGCAGTCAGGGTTTAGTGTTGATATTAATTTTAATTTAGTACTTTTATAACTTTACACTTTTCTCCCTGGCTAAAATTTGAATAGTTGTATATCTCTGAAGAGCATAGAAAAATGACTCAGTTGAAACAGAGATTTATTGTCATTTAACTTGAGACTATTTCTAGTATCTTTTATCAATAAAACCAGCAAAAACATCAATATTTATTAACAGAATTCATGTTCTTAGCCTGTTAGTAAAAGTAAAAATAACATTTTATGAGTACCTGCCCTCTGCCTGGTACAAGCCATTACAGAAGGGTTCTACCAGGTTGTGGTAGAACTGTAGAAACTTGGAAATCATTCTAAGCAAATTGAGGTGTGAAATGAAAACTAAGAATTCCAAGGAAATGCAAGCAAATATTTAAATCCTTCTCAGAAGCTTGAGGAGCTTACATAGCATAGTAATAAAAGAAAAAAAGAAATAAAATCGAAAATAGACACAATGATAGGAACAATTGGATATTACTAGGCAGGATATAAATGCCCTAGAAGTGAAAAGAACATGCAATAGAGCTTTTTCTAGATGGAGTGGGTGGGAATATATTCTTCTCCTTCAGGTATCTTACTCCCTGCAGTAGGATACAAATTTAAAACAACTGTTGCTCTGATCAAGGAGAACAACTTGTAGGTCCAGAAGCAACACTCCATAGATTCAACAATAAAGATTATGAAGTTTATCATTCTTGTAAAGCAAAAATAAAATCCCTTCTTTTGTCTCCTGCTGATGTTTTTTGTGTCGTGAACTTGCACTGTGAACAGGCTGCGTCCTTCTGGGAAACATTTGCAAGAGAGCACAGAAAGCATGACAGCCGTAACTGAAATTGCTGAAGAAAACACAGCCATACCAATAATAAAAGCAATAATGCATTTTCACTTTAGTAACCCTACTGCAGAAGCTTACAAGGGTGCAACAGTTCCTGAAATATGTATTAGAAAACTGAACCTCTCCTGCCACCTTGTCAGAAAAGGCAAAGTATGCAGGACCTGTCAGAAGACACAGTAAATTACATCATCCATTAGCTTCTGCCCAATCCACCACTTGACAGGGTTCTTGCAAGCAAACATTGAAATGTTGAACAACAAAGAACAAGAATGAGAAGAGGCCTTTTGATATGCAAGGTATTTTTGCCGCCAAATTCTAATAAAGCCTCTGACAATTTAGATTACTACAGGTGGTTTCAGTTTATATCAAGAGTTTTCGAAGTAAATCCATGTAAAGCACTAATCCATCAGAATGAGGTTAAAGGGGATAAAAAGCCTACAACTGCAATTTTAAATTACCAATTAGCTACTCAATAGAACTATTGCAGCTGTTCTTTCTGCTAACCATTAAACTATAAAGATATGAAGACAATGAAAGGCGAATGACCTTCTATATGTCAAAGAATATTGCTGAAGGCATCTGCAGCTAATGGGCCTGTGCCTGCTCGTGCAGAAAGAGTAAATAGGTTTATTAGCTTACTCAGCTGGAAAATGCTTAGCAGCTACTGGTCATCTGATAACAAATTTAATTCATAGTTCATTTAGCTACAAAGGGAACTGATTTTTTTTTATGCTGTTATTCAAATGTCCTGAAACATAATCTGTACCCAGAGGGGGTAAGACAAGACTCATGAACCCTAGAACAAAATGTTTTCTACTTACTGTGTCCTAGTTTGCACCTGTACCAGTGCATGTGATTTTCTTACAATTTAAGCATTGATTTCCCAGAAAAAGTTTAGTTCATGTAACTAGAGATAACAAAGGGAAAAACTGAAAGCTTCTTGAAATCTATACCAGCCTTGTTGCACCTACACAGACTGCCTTATTATAAGTTGTGTTTAAAAAAATATTTATTTTAAAACTGTATTTTGTAAAAATATTCCATTGTTTGACTTAAAACCTATTTTCATACTAAAGATTTGCTTTCAAAATCATCTTGGATTTTATCTGGATCAGATTCTTCTGCTATGTATAAACTACTACCCTTATGTTAACTGTCTTGTACTGGATGTGGAATCGAGACAGGTTCATAACCACAAATATTTGCCTGCACCTGCCTCAGTGAACCCTTCCAGTCACCGATCTGGGAGTTTTTCCCACTCACTGAGGAAAGAACTACAGCTAAGACTGGCAGAAAGGTGAAATAAACATTCAACACAGATAGAAAACACTGTCTACTCAGAATTTCCTCAGAAGTTAAGTCACAAAATAAGTACTACAAGTTCACCTGTGTTATCTCTGTCTGAATATGAGGAGAAACCTCTTGCCTTTGAGGGTGGCAGAGCCCTGGCACAGGCTGCCCAGAGAGGCTGAGGAGTCTCCTTCTCTGGAGGCATTCAAAACCCTGGACGTGATCCTGTGCAACCTGCTGTGGGTGACCCTGCTTTAGCAGAGGGTTGGACTAGATGATCTCCAGAGGTGCCTTCCAACCCCAGCCATTCTGTGATTCTGTGATTTCATTCCCTATAGAAACCCAGCCAATGGCAAAGACTAAAGCAACCGGAGAAGCTCTCAATAACACAGATCAAGTATAACTGCACTGACTATCCAGGTGCTAGAACAGGGAGGCAACCAAAATCTATATATAAGTAGCAGGACAGCAGGGTCCAGCACATGCTTTTCATAGAGGGAAGAGAGAGGAAGAGGGAAGAAGATTCTACCCTTACCGAAGCAGTGACTTTCATTTTTTCCCCAGAGTTGGTTTTTTTTAGATATTCATTTCTAAGCTGGGTATCATTTCCTCCAATCCAGTGAAATTTTAAATATTCATTTTCTGTTCCAATAATGAGATTGTGTATTAATATTTATTTCTTATATAAACTTTTATTTTCAATAATACTTCATAGAGCAGGTAGAAAAAATAGAAATACTTTTGCTAAATTTCTGGAATATTTACAGAATACATAATTAATTATGGCCTGAATTGTCATTAGTAGTTGTAGTCACTTAGTACTCTGTAAGTTGTACAGTTATTCTCATACCTGTGAAACCCATCAGAAAATTTCCTGTTCTTAAAACAGACACGAAAATCAAGTTTGTTGAATGACACTGCTGTTGCTTATGACCAGAGATTTTAGGATAGAATTACCTCTTATTTACCATAACTTTAAAATGTTTTCTTTGCAAGACTGTGAAAAATATCACACAGATAAATTCAGTGGAGAGGTTTGGTTAAAATCCCTGCTCAGCACTACATCTTTAGATACCTAGTGTTGAAACATGACGTAATAGAAAAGACTATTCATTTGGCATCCTGTTCATCACAGCTTGATCTGCAAACAGGGAGAAAGAGGAGCTGTGGCATTTTCTGGTGTAGCTCAGAATAAATCTAACAACATTAGTTTGACAGTGTGAGCCCTTCAGACATGTTATGAAAGTATGAACCCCACCACCACAGCTGTATTTCCCTTGGTTAAGTCAGTTAACCCACATATCATGGTCACCTAGAATGCTCTTTACTCTTCACTCAAGAATTGGCATGATGGTGTTCTATGGTAGTGCTCTTTACAGATTAAATGGATATATGCATGACTATTATCTTCATAAACTGTTGCAGTAGTAACTCATCAGAAGAAATTAAATGTTCAGAGTACAGCGGTGTCTTTTGCATGCTTTTAGAAATGCTGTGTGGCTCAGGGATGTTTTGCATGCAGACTGTCAGATGTAAACGCCTACATGAAAAACATAGTTTCTATGTGAATCACACACTGGAGTAGAAAAAGCTTATCAGATTTCTCAAAGAGATCGTGTTTTTGTAGAAGATGCATTAATCTTAACATATCAGCAGAGGACAGTAATAAATATATCCTATTTACACACATTGCTCCAGCTACACACAGCCTGAAGTCAATCAATGCTTCTGTGCTTGTTTTTCCAATTAACTAGCTCTAAGTAAATAGGTTCCTACCTGAGGGAACTATAGCTAAGAGGAAAGAGCAGATTCTGAGGTGCAGATACACCTTAGGTTGCTTGAATCAGGACTGCTGCACTTATTGTGGTACTATCTTTCTGCCAGATGAGAAGTAAAGCTCTTTGTACCCAGTGTTGTGCAGATGTAAGTGCAAGCAAAAAAGTCACTTTTACAACAAGCATTACTCTTCATAAGGCATCAGAGGGAAAACATTAGAAAAATCAAGAAGAATTAGCAATGAATTAGAAGTTTCCATTATCCAGTGGAAACCTCACCTCTTATAATCTTTGCTAAGTTAATGAAAAGTTAGATGTAAAATGGGTAAAGAGGAGAGATGAATGATACAGGAATTCAAGCAGTGGAGAGGTGAGAGAAGAGAAGGAGAAACTTCTCTGAACATGATGAAAAGGGGGAAAGGAGAAGAACGAGCCAGCTAAAGAAAGAAGGAAGGTCATATCATATTCTGTTTATTTTCTCTTGGGAAAAAAAAAACAAAACAGCAAGACACTGTGAAAAGAGAGAAGTGGAAACTTTGAGAAGTAATTCAATAGAGTAAAGGTTGCTAGAATTGTGGGTATGGCGTTCATTTGTGCTGAAGATGTAAAGCTACTGCATTCACATGCATTTGATCATAAAAGTTATAGAGCAATAAAATCTTTTTCTTGCTGCTCTCTGCTCTTTTACCATACCCAGAAATGTGTTTGCGTAAGGGACTCTTTTTCTGGTTTGTCACCTTTTGGTTTATATATCCTAGAAAATATTTTTCTTCTTTTTCCCACCATCATGAAAGCCTGAAGAAACCTAAAATGAAACTGATGTGGGAGTTTCACATCTTGTAAAAAGTTAGGCATGCAGTGGTCCTTTTTAACTCCCCTACATGTTCCCTAAATACACTTCCCAGAAAGAAGAATTAATCAATCAAAACAGCCGAGTAACTACGCTAGGAGAGCTATTACCAGTGACAATTTGGTTTTCTGGAATTTTTAATCTATACTAGTAAAAGAGAAAACCTAAAAATATTCTACACAGTTTGCTTGTTTTAATTCACTATCTTTCCCAGTATGAAAGTATTAATATTTCAGTCTGCTACAAGTACATATTTTTGGGACTCAAAGAATTTAGTCTTTCTGTAAGGCTAAACACTGAGGAGCAATGATAACTACTAACTAACTATTCTGCAGTATTTTATTATTCAGAGGACTGTATTAGTGAAAAAAAAAATCCTCTCCTAAAAAAATCAAGTGGAAACCAAACCCTCAGGTATTTTAGCTTTGGCACTCTGTATTTATTTACCAATAAAATGATCTGTATGATTCTGAAAATTTCAGCTTTTGCTAAAAAAACTGAAATAGAAAACAAACCCAAGATATTTTAGCTTTGGCACTGTGCATTTATCAACCGATAGGTTGAATTGTTCTTAAGAGTTTTAAGTGTTTCACATGACAATTTTTTTTCCTTGTGGCAAAATAATTTCCTGCCCACATCAAGATCTTTAAAGTCTCATGCATTTCATACCAAGTTGCTTCTGAGTTATAAATCCACTGTTAAAGAAATGGTCCATAAAAACAAGTAGGCAACAGAACCTTAGGCATTTAAATACAGTAAGCTGGTTTTCGGTTGATGAGAACTTTTTTTTTTTTTTTTTCCTGGAGTAAGAAATTAAGGCTACTGATCATGTAATAATCAGTCAGCTGGGCCTGAATATTTTAAATGTTATCTCACATAGCCTTCAAAAGACTAAAAACCTGACTAAACACCAAGTGGCACCGTTCTCTTGGGGATTAAGGAGTCATGAAAATAAAACCATGCAATAACACCATAAAGACAGAAACTTCCAGAAAATAATAGCCATTTACAATTGACTAGACAAATGAATAATGGAACTTAGAGAACAGCATACTGGGTTCTTATCAATAATTCGAACATTATGCTTGACTAATTTCACAAGTTCTGCCCCGCCAATATATTCCACCAGTTTATGTCAAACTGGAAAAATACTAAGGGAAACCTCCCAATATTTATGAATGTTTCATGTGTCAAACCAGTGGAAAGAGGGAGTCAGTAATGTCTCACATAACAGAACTCTTCAAAGATGGACATTGAAAACATGCTAATGACAGAGGTATAATTTAAAAATCTGGGTATGGTTAAACCTCTGTACCAGAGGGAAGACTAAGCAGAGCTGTGTCTAGCATTACTCTGCTGTATCCTGCAAAAGGAGCCTCCTTTCACCTAAAAAAAAACTTGTTAGCTGAACAACCCCTGGAGTAAGAATACATATAAAAAAAGTGAGAACGTGGAGGTTCTGAAAATCTATATGGTATCTTATATATTCATCTTTAAAAAATAAAGTCCTCTGAATGTAATATATATAGTAACAACACAGTCAATATACTAACAGTTTTTATTATAATGACTACAGAAAGACAGTCACATTTTTAAGGACACAATAAAACCTGCTATACCTCTGCTAGTAACTTTTGATTGATGTTACATATTATCCCTTGGATTACTGACAGGATTATTGAGGTCTATTATCAATTTTAAATGTAGAAAATCAGAATGCTTTTATGTGATAATCAAAGGTGATGCTCTGTTTGTTGTGTGAAAGCACTTCTTAAGATTGATGACAGTCTCGGTACAGCCTCATAAGTAAGACAAGGAGATTAGGAAATTGTCAGGAAAAAGTACCAATTGACGTTTGGAGGATGCCTTTGGTGCTTTTTCTGCATCACCAATTAATGTTAGCTCTGTTATAAATTTTCTAATTTGTGTCAGAGATGGAGAAAACCACAAAAATGTATTTTTAAATAGAACTGTACCTACTTGGGGTCCCTTCTTGATAGAGCAATCGCAAGATTATAGCAGATGCCTTTCAGAGTTAAATACAATATGACAACAAAAGCCTTAAAATACAAGCATGGTACGGTGTTAGAGAGCCCTGGGATATGAACACAAACCACAAATGGTCAATTAATGGTCATCAAAGAAATGTAACTGTGAGGTAGGCTGAACCCATTTTAGGTCATAACAGAGGGCAACATTCAACAAACAAACAACCTAAATATACTGAAAATGCAATGGATTTTGTTGTATTTTCAAGAACAAGGGTCCTTGAACAAGAAGGGTTGAGAACAACTGCAACGATGGGAGCAGAGGAAGAAGAGAGAGGAAAATGCATCCAGCTGTGCCTGCCCTGGTTAGGGCTGCTGCACCTGATCAGTGCCTGAGGGTTGCCTCTCCCCCTTGGCAGAGAAAGCAGTGCTGCCATTCACCACATTTAACTACTCCAACTCTGCAATCGTACCCAAAGTGTTCCTTTACTAAGTATCTGAGTTAATCAAATAAGAACTTGGAAGAGCAGCACCAGTCTCAGCGTTTTCTGCTTCAATTCTCCCACATGACAAAGTGATTGATACTGTGGCACTGAGACACAGTAAAGTGGGATGCAACACCTGAATAATGTTATTGTGTTACTTACGGAGTATATTTATACATGACCTTCCTACCACTCTAAATCTGGCAGCTGCATCATAATTATTAAATCATACCCGAGTGACATCTACACCCTCAGTGAAAGGGTATGGAGAAGCTAGCAACTGCAAACGAGGATTAGGACAATACCTGAGCCAGAAAGCTTTTTTTTAAAGCTTCTCAGAAATCACATCAATATCTAGAAGGGGATTATTCTACCCTGCAAGTAACACAACTAATTTACTCACTTTTGTCAAAAGTTTCTTGCAACTGGGCCTTTGTGGAGTATTCACAATGCTTATCTTTAGGTATCCAGACTCCCTAAACTGGTCAACATAAAGAAAAGGTACCTAAATTAGATTCCTAGTCATAGCCTTTGGAAGACCATATTAATTTTTTGATATCTGAGCCATAGTTAAACTAGCTGTCTAATTTAGGCAATTATAAGTTTAAAGTTAGGTCCTGGGAATACTTCTGTATGTTTTAAAGGCTACAGTCATTATTAATTCAATGTATACAACTTAGCATCATTTGCTGTAATGTATCAGCAATAATCTTTGGGGCCAATCTGTGTTGCCAAATAGCTGCAGGTCAATGTTTCTGGCTTTTCTAAAGACATTCTGAAAGAAAATGTGAGTAGAAAATGAAAAGCAAGTTTAATGAGCAGATTTCTCCCACATCTTTTAAAAAAGATGGGTCAGGTCACAACACCAAAGATGGCATTTTAGTATGCATTTATTCCTGAAACAATAAATCTATCTATAACATGTCAGCAAACAAGAGGCTGCTATTCTACTCTCACTCAATTACAGCATACTGTTTCAGGGTCATTTTTTGTTATCCAAGCAAATGAGGTTTTCTGGCTCATCCCACTGAGCACTGAACAGTGATATATGGGACGAAAAAAAACCCTCCAACAAAGAAATTTTTAAGGATCTAAGTTTTACAGGTCTTCTTTTATGAGTTTTTAATCCTAATTTATATAGAGAACTTCTCAGGAATCAGGAAGAAAACAATTGTTACTTACTAGTAAAATCTGTATCAAAATCTCTTTAGTGAAAGGATGGGTGTCTGAACAATGAAGAATGGCATGTTGAAAAGTGGTACTAAAAATCTCTTTAAAAGTACATCACTATAAGCCGCAGTTCAGCTATGAATGTTCCTCCAAAAATCTACATGCGTAATTCTTGCATTCCAAATTTAGTCTTGGTATATTTTTATAATAATTAAGACCTATCACAACAAAATCTAAATCTCAATATATAAATGAAAGCTAAGGTTATGAGATGTAACAGGGACAAATGACTGTGCCAGGTGCTGTTATTACATTGACTTTCAAGTTATTATGAATATAGGCTTTTTGTTTTCAGTGAGCATGTTTCATCAGTACCATATAGCAAAACACAATTGATTAACCTAATCATGTATAAACAAATTTTGTCACATTCCTGTTTTAAAGCAGTAGAGTACAATTCCTCTAAGATACTGTATCAGGCATCAGTAGCATGCCTCCTTTTCCACTTACATTTATCTCTCTGAGAAACTTCTGTTTTGGGAAGTATAAGAAATGACTCTCAGCATTCATGTTCAAGTTCCCTCTGGCCTTGTCCAGGGCACTAGTGCAGAAGAGACTCTTGTTCCATGTTTTTTATGTAGAACTCTCTTTCAAGACTTGAGGGCCTTAGACAAAGCTGGGAGGATTTAGAGATCTGCACCAGAGTGACACCAGGTTAAAAATGAGAAGAGAAAGCTTCCTATTCTGTTATGGCCCTCAGATTATTATCCATTATTGATTTTTCAGGTAGGCAGTGATGAAGTTGCAACAAGAAGTTTGGGGGCAATCAAGAGAGTCTACAGGGCCTTGGGATGGCTGGTTAAGGGATTAGGAGCACAAGTAGTGTTCTCCTCTATCCTCCCAATTGAAGGGAATGATGAGGGAAGAAACAGGAAGAGCCAACAGATCAATATCTGGATCCGAGTCTGGTGTCACCAGCAGAATTTGGTTTTGGATCAAGGGTCAGTTTACACGATACCAGGCCTGTTGGCAACAAATGGGGTACACCTGTCTCAAAGGGGGAAAAGGATTTCTGCAAAGGAGTTAGCAGGGCTCATTGAAAGAGCAATAAACTAGATTTGAAGAAGGAATGGGATACAGCCAGGCTCACTAGAGATAAGCCTGGGGGCAGCACATCAATGTTTGAGGGACGGTGTGCTAGCGAGGTCCTTTGGTCTGCCACCTTGGTGGAGGTAGGCAACGCAGATCCATGTAGCAGCAAAGACTCAAGGGTTCTTGATGTGTCAGAAACCACAGAAGCACCTGAGAACGGTCATGTAGGAATTAGGGCTTCCTCCCCCAGAATGGTTGTGGGACCAACAGCCCAACTGAACTGCATCTACACCAATGCATGCAGCATGGGCAAAAAGCAGGAGAAGCTGGAAGCCATTGTGCAGCAAGAAAACTGTGACACAGTTGGCATCATGGAAACATGGTGGGATGACTATCACAACTGGAGTGCTGCAATGGATGGTTACAAACCCTTCAGAACGGATAAGCAAGGAGGGAGAGACAGTGGGGTAGCCCTATATGTTAGGGACTGTTTCAACTGCCTAGAGCTTAGTGATGGTGATGATAGGGCTGAGTGTTTATGTGTAAGAATCAAGGGGAAGGCCAACAAGGTAGATACCACGGTGGGAGTCTGTTATAGATGACCCAACCAGAATAAAGAGGGAGATTAAATATATTATAAGTGGCTGGGAGAAGTCTCACAATCGCTAGTCCTTGCCCTCATGGAGGACTCCAGCTTACCAGATATCTGCTGGAAATACAATAGAGTGGACAGGAAACAGGAGGTTTCTGGAGTGTGTGGAAGGTAACATCCTTAGACAGCTGGTGAGTGAGCTGACTAGGGAAGGTGCCCCACTGGACCTGCCATTTGTAGATGTGTCACTTAGGGATATAGTCTAGTGGTGAAGCTAGTGCTAGATTCACTTGGCAGTGCTAGATTAATTGTTGGACTCGATAAAGGCTTTTTCCAACCTAAAAAATTCTATAATTCTATGTCTTGTGCCTGCTGTGACAGTTGGAGGTAGTCTTGGGAACAGCAATTGTGAAATTATGAAGATTCTGATCCCTGGACAAGTAAGGAGAGGGGTCAGCAGATCTGCTACCATGGATTTCCAAATGGTAGACTTTAGCCTGTTTAGGAGCCTGGTTGACAAAAGTCCCCTGGGAAGCAGTCCTGAAGGCAAAGGAGTACAGGAAGGCTGAACATTCTTCAAGAAGGAAATCTTACAGGCACAGAAGCAAGACCAGGCTGTCCCCACCTGCCAAAAACCAAGCTGGTGGGGAAGAATACTGACCTGGCTGAACAGAGAGCTTTGGCTAGAACTTAGGGTAAAAGGGAGAGTTTGTGAGCTTTGGAAGAAGGGGCAGGCAGTTCTGGTGGACAAGGATGTTTTGAGGTTTTGCAGGGAGAAAATGAGAAGGGCCAGAGCACAACTAGAACTTAATCTGGTTGCTGATGTATAAAACAAAGATGTTTATGTAAATACGTCTGCGTCAAAAGGAAGGCTACTGAGAATCTCCATCCTTTACTGGATGCAGGGGGAAACAGTGACAAGGGCTGAGGAAAAGGCTGAGGTATTTCATGCTTTCTTTGCCTCAGTCTCTAACAGTAAGACCGGTTGTTCTCTGGATACTCAGCCCCCTGAGCTGGAAGACAGGGACGGTCAGAAGAGTGAAGCCCTCGTAATGCAAGGGGAAATGGTCAGCGACCTGCTACAGCACTTAGACACACACAAGCCTATGGAGCCAGATGGGATCCACCCAAGGGCACCGAGGGAGCTGCCCGAAGGGCTCACCAAGCCACTTTCCATCATTGATCAGCAGTCCAGGCTAAGCGGGGAGGTGCTGTTTGACTGGAAGTTAGCAAAAGTGATGCTTATCTACAAGAATGGCTGGCAGGAGGATCCGAGGAAGTACAGGCCTGTCAGTCTGACCTTGGTGCCAGGGAAGGTTACGGAGCAGATCGTCCTGAGTGCCATCATGTGGCATTTGAGGGACAACCAGGTGATGAGGCCCAGTCCGCATGGGTCTATGAAAGGCAGGTCCTGCTTGACTGACCTGATCGCCTTCTATGACAAGGTGACCCGCTTGCTGGATGAGGGAAAGGCTGTGCATGTTGTCTGCCTGGACCTTAGTAAAGCCTTTGACACCGTTTCCCACATCATTCTCCTGGAGAAACTGGCTGCTCATGGCTTGTATGGGTGTGCTGTTGGCTGGGTAAAAACAGGCTGGATGGCTGGGCCGACAGAGTGGTGGTGTATGGAGTTAAATCCAGTTTGTAGGTGGCCACAGCTGGTGTTCCCCAGGGCTCTGTATCCAGGCCAGTTCTGTTTAGTATCTTTATCGATGATCTAGATGAGGGCATTGAGTGCACCCTCCCTATGTTTGCAGACAATACCAAGCTGGGGTGGAGGGGAGAGTATTGATCTGCTTGAGGGTCGGAAGGCTCTGCAGAGGGATCTGGACAGTCTGGATCAATGGGTCAAGGCCAGTTGTATGAGGCTCAGCAAGGAGAAGTGCAGGGCCCTGCACTTGGGTCACAACAACCCCAGGCAACACTGCAGGCTTGGGGAAGAGTGGCTGGAAAGCTGCCCTGCAGACAAGGACCTGGAGGTGTTGGTCGACAGCTGGCTGAACGTGAGCCAGCAGTGTGCCCAGGTGGCCAAGAAGGCCAACAGCATCCTGGCTTGTACCAGAAACAGTGTGGCCAGCAGGACTAGCAAAGCGATTGCCCCCCTCCACTGGGCACTGGTGAGGCCGCACCTGGAATCCTGTGTCGGGCTTTGGGCCCCTCACTGCAAGGGGGACACGGAGGTGCTGGAGCGTGTCCAGAGACGGGCAGCAGGGCTGGTGAAGGGTCTGAGGCACAAGTCTTATTAGAACTAGCCGAGGGAACTGGGGTTGTTTAGTCTGGAGAAGAGGCTCAGGGGAGACCTTATCACTCTCTGCAACTACCTGAAAGAAGGTTATAGCAAGGTGGGTGTTGGTTACATCAAATTCCATGGTGTCTAAGAGTATGTATTGACTCTAGTGGCAAAGGCCACATAGGTGGATGCTTCCAGGGACTGCTTTTTTCAACTCTAAATGGCTGTTTCCAGGGCATTTTTCCATGTAACAGAGTCTTAGCCTGTTTTCTGGAATAAGAGGTAAAGCTTTGCTCTAAGTGATGGCATTACAAGGAAGAATTCATTAAGAGCATTATGTCATTAATATTGTGTGAAGTCACCAGAATTCTGTCGTGAAAATGGTAAAATAAAATGATAATTAATGGCTTTGGCCATTTGACAAAAGTGTAGTTTTCAGTAGCATGATTTTAACAATTTTTACTGTCATGTCATGTTAATATTACATTTTTCCTTGTTCCTTCCTTGTGAACAGTTGCTTAATGGAAATGAATACAGTTTGCTAAATGTCCTTAAAAGAAACAAGGTGAGAAAGGCGTCAAAAGGAAAGGAAGAAAGCCTTAGGCTGTACTGACCATGGAAGAAAAGGAAGACAAGGAAGATTTGCTCTTTTCCCTGCCCAAATACATCAAAAGTTCCACGGGTTGCAGTTACACGTGTGAGAAGAGAATAATTGAGATTTAATGTATTCATATTTTCCAGAAGCAAAAAGATTTCTTGTATACATGGAAATTAGGGAGAACAGTATAATGATGCCTGTGATTTTTTGATTAATCTTTATTAAAAGAAATCTGCTGCAACTCTGCTAATTTGATTTTTTGTACTAATTTATGTAGGACATGTGGTTGCATCGCCCAAAACAAAACCAAATGCATTGCATCTCCTTGTGCCATTTTCTTCTTTCAAAGGTAGAAAGTTAAATTTAAACATACAAAACTCAAAAGGCTATTTGTCTGGAAAAGGAAATCAATGAACAAATTATCTTTCAATAAAAGCATTTTTTACACCATATTAAAGATTTTTTGTCAACATTTTTGATTTGTGTCAGTTACAGCATTTGCATCTTCAGCTAGCAATTCATTGCATGGGGAAATCACACAGTCCATCACATCAAGTATTTGACTGAAGGAATGAAAAATGGCAGGCTGTCATCACATCTGTTTATTATTATTTTAATGCAAAATGATCAGCTGCACTGACAAATAAAATTTATCGCTGGTTAACAAGAAGATGGCACAGTGTGCGAACAGCTTAATAGGAGCATTTGGAGATCATTCTTGCTGCCATTTAAATTAATGGGAATTTTGCCATTGAATTTAATGGAAGCAAGACCAGATCCTATACAGTGCACTCATAATTATACTAATATAATTTGAAATTTCAGTGACAGCAAAGAAAATATCACAGTCAAATTAGTTTAGTGTAGCCAGAAATGTCCTTTCTCTTTGCCTCCTATAACTTCCACTAATGACATACATATGTATCTGCCTATGTAACAATGTAAATATAAAAAAAGTGAATTTATATGTTCCAGAGCCTTGCAAAGATTTTTTTTTTTTTTCAGAATGGTATCACCTGAGGTATAACAATGGAATATATTCATGAACATTTGAAATTTTAACTTTTCATAATCTGTTTAAATCCATGGAAACATACTCTTTCCAGAAAGATATCACTGCCCTGAGATAGAAAATACTTCTTCCCTTCGAGAATTCAGTGCTATTTCTGTACAAGGACTGACTTTGCTTTCTTTTAAGGATTAAAATCAGTGTAAAGAATTGATTCACTGGTGTTCCAACGTACACTGCTGTCTGTGCAAGACCTTGTAAAAGTCATTACATATGCAATGAGCACAAGAATTTCCTAATGGTCACAAAGATGTGAAGGTTGATTACAGCATTTTACAGAAATTGTTACAATGTTCACTCAGTCATGCATGTTTGTTTGGTTACTGTTTCTCTGCCTCCAAAAGCTTAGACCTTTCACTACTGTCAATCTCTGTTTTTCATATTATCCAAGTGCTACCCTCTCTATTTTGCCTGTGTTCCTCCCCATACACCTTCATTCCTCTTCATTTCTGTTTCAAACTCAGTTGTTCCAATGAATCTGGAGGGCACCACAGGTTTTTTGATATGTTTTAGGTCCTGCATACGGGTTAGTACAGTAGCTAACTGATGCTAAGTAATCACCAGAGTAGTGCATGTTTCTAGAAGGAATGTTTTTCTCCACAACGGGTGAGAGATAGCTATGAACCAACTCATAAAGTAAGTGACATAAGAGGAGTGAGTGGAAAATTCCACTAAGTTTTGCTTCCCGTTTTGAGCCCCATGTAGATCACAGCACAGCTAGCCAACCAGTTTACGCACTAATCTGCTTATTAATTCAAAGATATAAAGGAGTATGAATAAGGAGAACTACAGGGAAATGCAGAACTGATATTCAAAGCAGAGTTTCATTCATTTTTTGAAGCAAAATGTATTTGTAGACAAAAGTTTAAAGACTTTTAAGAAATAATACTTCAACTCAACCAACCACAGCAGTTGGAAGCTCAAGCAAGAGGGAAGTCAAGTTACTTGGATTGTATGACTTGTGTCTTCAAGAGTTTTTAAATCTGTACTATTTCTATTAAATTAACTAAAGATAAAAGTTGGAAAATATGAAAACCTTTTTTTGAATCACAGAATAAATTGAAACTGGAGGTACTGTTCTGGATACTGGTTTGACTGATGGCTGCCAGTTTTCTATGTTTGCACTTAGCATGTCACTTCCCTATCGAGTTTTGCTTCCTTTCTTCCTCAGCTTACTAAAACGATCAGATTTTTCTTCCAAAAATATGACTGCAAGTACAGTATTGCCTTGATCCACTGATTCATTTCCTCTTTTAAGAAGGTTAGTTGGTTCCTTTCCAGCATATGGTTATTCCTTAAAATATTCTAAAGCCTCTTTTATGACAAAAAGTTTTGCTTTTTTTCTGCAACTTCAAAGATAATGACTTAAAGTGTACTTTAGAAGTAAAATTAACTATTTCAGTCTTTATATTTTTATTCCCCAGATAGTTTACAATGTAATAAATCCAACAAAAAGAATGGCACTTGTAGAAGCAAACAAAACCTGTATAATTTAGAGGTACAGTTTAAGTAATGTTAATTTCTAGCTGCAAAGACCTGGTCAGTATTACTGTGCTAAGAATGGGAAGTCATAAGGATCTCATCTTTCACGAAAGAATAGTCAAATTAATGTGAGTGGAGCAGATGTCTCAGCAGATCAATAATATCCCCTTGACAGTCAGTAACATATGCTGAAACATAACATCTGAAAAACAATGAGGAAGAACAAGACAATAAGCACCTGTTACACTATCCCAGTTTTATCGTTAAGGTAACACCAAGTAGTTCAAGCTGAATACAAACCATCCAACAGAAAACTTTAAAATTCTGCCTAAATATTTAGTCTAAATTTAGAGGAAGAATATTCAAAGACCACCACTGTAGTGCATGGAAGGCATGGGCTTAGTTTTAAGGAGAAAAAACATATCCTGGTTTTTAAGGGTTCAGAAACATTAGCGTACTTGACAGTAGATACAGTTCCGGCTGATGTGAGATTCTGTCAGTTAAATTATTCCAAGGTCTTGATTCTGCTGCTCTTAAATTATTTTTTTTCTTTGTTCTTCAAACTTATTTGTTAATATGGGGGAAAATGGTAGAATCTATCTTTAAAATAGTAATAAAATCAGACAGGAGCATGTTCCGTGACAGAAGTGTAAGCACGAACAAGGGAAGATGATAAGAGGAAGCTGTAAGAGTGACTGGCCTAGAAGACAATAGAAGAATTTTAATTTCTCCATCAGTGTCTATCACAGATACTAGCTAATATCTCAACACTAGCAACACTGACAACTCCATCTGGTAACTCTACTAGGCTTGGCAAAACTGTTCAAGTAAAAAAAAAATTCTCATCATTTATTATTTCTTATTTAGTTTCAGTAAATATTCCTAACTTTATAACTTAATTTACAAAAATATGGACACAATGTACCATTGCATACTTGGGATTCAAACCCCCGGTTTCTGAAGAAAAGAGGTATGACAACTACAATGCACCACAGTATTTATCAAGCTTAGGTTCCTCATGAAGAACAGACGGAAATCATGCACACTCTTTGAGACCATTTCTGTCAGACCTCTGAGGGCACTCAGAGCCCTCTGTGGCTTGTGCAGCATCCCATGGGGCCTCACCCCATCTGCTCCCTAGGAGAACCTCCATTACATCTCACTGACTTCAGAGCCCTCCGTACCTGCCTGAGCAATGCTGTAGGTGTGGGGGTCTCCAGTCCCATCTCATTGACGGCCCTGCGACCTGTGCTGCTGGTAGCTCATCTCCTCCATGCGCCCCTTAGATAAAGGCTGCAGCTTGTCTGCAGTCCTGTCTTTGGACCTGGCTCCTGGGATGGACTTTGAACCCATGTTACAGCTTTGTATCCAGCCCTGTTTGTGGCCACAACTCCTTTTGCTCCATGCTGGAGCCTCTGGGCAGACCCTGGACCTGCTTCATTGCTTGCCTTGTCTGTCTTCAGCCTCCCTGTGACTATGCCCCACAAGGGACAACTTGTGCTGGCTCCCTGGCCTTGAATCAGCCAGCCCACTGCTTCCTGACTTTTTTTGTCAGCCTCTGTATAGGTAATGATCCATGAAGAAATATTAACCACTTACTTGCTATCTAATTCAGCTGTGATCAAAACTTTGAATTTATGCTTTAATAATGACAAAATAATAAAAAAATGGGGCTTGAAGGAGCCATGGGAGGTCACCTAGTTTAACTACTTAGCCACCAGGTAAAATAAATGATATCTACATTGTTTTCAAGAGTTGCTTGTCTGACCAGTTCTTAAAAATCTCCAGTGGTGGAGGTTCCATCACTTACCAAGAAGTCTATGACAGTTCTTCATTGACTTTGCCATTTTAAAGGGCTTTCCAATAGTGAAATAGGTCAAATTTTCCAGAACTGTAATTCACCTCATTCATTTCTTCTGGACTATCTCCACTGGACCGCATAGTTACTGAAGTAAAATGCCACAAACCTCAGTTTTCTAGCTGGCTAGTCTACCAGAGGCCTTATTTATTCCTGACTATAGGATTACTTTACACATCTTGCCAGCTGTACTTTGTGCTTGCTTTTTCCACAGCACTGTGGGCTCATGCTCAGCTTTTTATGAAAAATTGCTACCAAAGCAGCTGTCCTCATTTTGTATCACTGCAGTAAATAATTTCTGCTTTATATTTTCATGTGCTTTATCACCTTGTCATTATAATTTTGAATTCTGATCCCATCCTCCAGCGTATAAGCTGCATCTCCCAGTTTTGGATCATATGAAGATACAATAAACTCACTTTCTATACCAACATTTAGGTTGTTAATAAAAGTATCCTAGACAGTGTACTGCACCAAAGAGAAGATACATTACAGCTAGTAGTTTGCTCCTCTATTTGACTTTTTGCTCTAGAACTTTGCTGAGTACTGATGTTAACTGACAACTATTGACAGACTGTTCTCTTTGTTCTGTTTACAGTCAAGCACTGTGCTTACCTTTTTGTAATTCTCTTGATAACTTTTCTCCTTCTGCATAATCTCAAATATAACTGCAAAGAGTTCTGCATGCAGACATACATAGGGTGATAATAAAGTTCATGACTTGAACCTGCACAGAAGAGTTGTACTGCTTACACAGCAGAAAACCCCAGAGTTCTCTGCTGTAAACATGAATCACGAGATACCTGGGCTATGCCAAAGTGGCAGAATGCCATGCACTTGTTGCAAAACTAACCACCAGGAAGATCAAAATTGTTTAAATAAAAGGGGGGAAATTTGTACTGCAGCAGGCGGCCACACAGGACACAGGGCACACGCTGCGATCAGAACATCATCTACCATAAAACATGGACTCAGCAACAATGATGAAGAATCATGTTTACTAAACATAACATTATTAATCACCAAACAAAAGTTATTCTTTGAACAAAACCAGGGATGGACTCAAAAAATAATTCAAAACCAGACAGACTAATCCAAGGAACGATGATGGACTTTGAGGTAAGTGCTGCATACAGCTAGCAACAAAATAACCAACTAGACCTCAAGAGTGAGATGAGAAAAATTCACTGATCAAAATCTAGCAATTCTCCACACAACAGAAAACTCTGTAAGAGACTTCTTAACAGCACACAAGAGCAGCTGTGCAGCTCATAAACTCACTTGGGACACAGTACAGGTGTACAAAGAAATACTAGGGCTAGAAATGTCAGAACAATGAACCAGGGGATTGTCACACAGTTAGATGTGATTCCTACCAGCAATATTAGTATTTTTAATCACCAGACAATTGTACATTTCAGTGCAATCAGACAATCAGTACAATTTCAGACAATCAGTACATTTCAGAGCTGGGATCACATCCTGGCAGTAACATATTAGCTCCTCTTGTATTAAACTAGAAAGAGCTGGTAAAAGTATGATCAGACTTCAGAGCCACAGGAAATACTTTGCAAAGTCTATGCTGAAAACTGATATTTGACAAATATACACAAATTTAATCCAATAATGTTAATTAACTTTTCCTTCTGTTTAATGATACTATACAACAATATACCTCTAATTTAAAAAGCAATCAGAAAAATGTGGAAATTATTCATTGTATCCTAGACAGAAACTGTCCTGAATGTTCAAGGAAAAAATCTAGATTCTATCTGACTCACAGGATTTTGTTTGGGTCTATATCTATATGAAAAAAAAAAAAATCTATCTGTCATATCACATACACTCCTCACCTATACGAACCAGAGCCATCCTCGTTAGCGGCAAAGCACCTAAGAGCAGTTCAGCTAAATCAGTGAATTCCCTTCTCCTCTCTGCCCCAAAACTGAATGCATTTAGAATGACAGCTAAAAGTTAGCATGAAGTCCTTCATCCACTTAGGTTGCTGACAAAATATGTAATGATTGCACTCCAGCCAGGATTTCACATCTTTGTTCTTCTTACCATTCTTACATCAGAGTAGATTTCCAGCCTTAATTTTGAAATTCCTTATAAAGGTAGCTAACCAGAATTTTAGTATGTCAATACCACCAGTGGAATGATAAATGATGTAAAAAGTGAATGTTTATGCACTGGGTACTACAACGTAGTATATTCCCCAAACACTTACATCTGAATGCTATGCAAACAACACAGAAAGGTGACCTTGGTGAAACAGTCCTTAACAAATAAGAGTTCTTAGCTATTCAGTATACACATAGTGCCTTACAAACATGTTGTAAAACTATATTCAAAGGCATTTGTTTTCCTTTCAGTGTCTCAAATATTCAGTTTTTATCTGCAGCTCTCCAGTTCTTGGAATGCACCCCACAATACCATTACCTGTTTATCAAAGGTTTCACATTTCATTTTAGAAATAAGAAGCATTTTTTCCCAGCAATTTTCTAGGTCCTACCATATTTCACTACCATGCCTTTTACCTTGAACACAAAGAGAAAACTTTGAGAATAGATGCCAGTGCAGGATGCTGCTGATGGAATGCTGGGATGTTTTATCAGCCTTTATTAACATCAATTGTTTGATTTTCATTTGATGTCCTTCCATGCTGGGGACTGCACAAGCAGAAATTAAAAGGCAAAGTATCCTTTGGAATTTATCACCTCCTGTTGGTTGGATTACAATTGTGATTGTAAAACAATGAACAAAGATAAGAGAAAAATGATCACAAGTGATTGCCTGATTCAATTTTGAGCCTGCAGCATCTGTTTTAGGCAGAGTATGTGAACAAGTTATCTCAGGCCATACCACACTGTTATAAGTAGAATCTTTTAACAATATATTAATGGCTCACTGATTACATAAATTAAACGTTACCTCATTTTTTGCATTTTGTACCCCATTTCATTACTTCTCCAGTCCAACAAGCAACAGCCAATTGCAAGAGCAATCTATAATGCACTGTAAACTGCACAGACATTTGTGGAATGCCACACTGTTAAGCCAAGGTCTTGATGAATGTCCAGTTCAGTGATAAGAACCTTGTCTAGTACAGCACTCCTGTATCACAAGAGAAAAAACCCAGTAAACTACCCAGACTGTTCTTGAAATCTCTTCAGAAAAGGAAGTAGTAGAATGAATTTTCTGCAAAATATTACAGTGTTTGCAATGGCAGAATCTGCTGTAATTGAGGTTGTAAATACTTTCCAATCTAGTTACTGTGTTCATATCCTCGTTTTAAAATATTCACCCTCTGGGCTTGACATTTTGCAGGCTTCTTTGGTGAAAAACATATTTGTTGATAATATATATTCACAAATACACATTCTACTGTTTTGAATTCTAAAAGAAACAATTTTAAGCCTTTGTTCTTCCAAGGGCTATAGCAAAATGTCCCGGCAATGCTGTCACCTTGTCAATCTCACTGTTGCACAACATTGATCACCTGTGCAAAAATTAAAGAATTTTTCAAAAGTCATTTGAGTGAACAGCAAAAGCCCTATTGCCTTCAGCAGGACCAGAATTTCACTAGAACTTTAAAAGCTTAAGAGTGATACGCAGGTGATCTTTAGAGAGGTGTATATCCTTCATCAAGTTTGTAATAGAAGGGTTTTTTCAGTAAAAACTGGGAGTTTCTGAGTGCTGTATTGAGTATATGAAATATATACTTGAAAGAAGAAGTGTGGCTCGGGCAGAGCACACTAACCAGACCAGGTCCTGGTCTCCATAGTAGTTTTCTTTTACAGTCTCACCTTCAGTCTCTTAATTATTAGTTCAAACTCTTTCCAGGATTTCTTTCTTTAAATGTGGCAGTATTAAAATGATCTGAGGCCTTGAAAGCTGCTTAAAAACTTAACCTCTCTAAAACCTCATACATTTCATATTATCTGAAATATTAGCCTGCCTTACATTAGTTTAAAAAAAAACAAATAAACGCAAGAAAAAAAATTGTGGCTAAGTAGCCAAGACAGTTAGCATAATTTAATATCTTACATTTAAAGTTATATACCAGGAGGCAGGATAATAGTCTGAAATCCAGACTCTTCAGAGTTTTCAAGTCTTAATAAGTTTTAAGAACTATTTTAAGACTAATTAATAAGTATTAGGGAAAGTGGCTGCATGTAAACTGAATCGTGACCACAATACACAATGTCCTCTGAGCTCCTGATCTCTAAAGTCATCGAGAACAGAGACTTGGCCAGAGCACCCTGTCACTTTTTACCATGTTACAAACCCGAGTGTCCTTGCCCTGGAAACCATGGCACCCAGGGGGCTAGAAAAAGGAGGGAGAAAAGGGCATGACTACATTCAAACTCTGAGCTTTAACATTTAGAGGTAACTATGGGAGACTTTTCCTTATTGTCCCTATATTTTCACTTTGGAACGCGAGGAATTTTTCTCTTGGGGATGCTAGAAGGTATTTACCTATGAAAGCAATGGGGTCATTTTCATTAGACATGTAAACAGTCACACAAGTTCAGCATACTTGGTTCACAGTCCACAGGTTCTTTTGCGTGAAGTACTACTTCTGCAGCTCAGTTATTTTCCACAATACTATCTAAACCTGGCTTTTTTGAAATAAAAAATTGCTGCTTTTAAGACTTTTCCATAGGAGGGACAGCTAGCTGACAAGTACATGATGAACTTCAAATACATTTTTTTTATGGAAATGTTTGTCAAAGTTTAAGCTGAATGTTTAAAGCTGAACCTGACATTTACATTTTCCCCTGTTGCTACAGCACATTGTCATAGCTTTTGACTTCTTTGTCTGTTTATGTGAGTTACAGGGCCTTCTAGGAATCAATCATACATCTCTATGGGAAAGACAATAGAGATTAATTAGAAGTCAGGGCTGCAATATCATGGAATTGCCTCAGGCTGTTGTCTTTCTTCAGAACCTGCGATGACCAGAAGCACTTCAGAGAGGAGAGTTGTGAAGTGAACAGGGAGGGATCAAACTTAGAGCATCTGATACAACTTCCAGGCATGGGATTTCCAGACCACAAGGAATCCAGATGAATGGTCCACAGTGTATATGGCTGTGGACAATTGCTCTTAATGTAAAGACAAAGAGACTAAACAACATACATGATGAAATACTTGGATAGAGTCACTTACAAGCAGGGAACCATCCCGAATACTGTACCCCACACCGTATTTTTTGTTTTGAAAGACTTGTTATGCCAAAGAACAGTATTGATCTTCTCCTACATAGAATTCAGCAGCAAACACACAAACAGAAAAAGTGAGTCCAATAAAAGAGCCACTTTGAACACTACTGCTTCCTTGACCACAATAATTTTATCTTATTCCATCACCTTCCAACATTATGAAATTTTGAAAAAGACAAATTCATGATGAGATTAGTGACAAGCAATCCAGAAATAAATAGCTCACATGAACACTTCACATAGAAGTGTGAGCTCACATCTGTAGTAGCACATTTCTAATTTGTTGGGTTTTCTTTTAAGATTTAGACATTTCCCACACTGATATGGCCCAACTTGGATTAAACACTTGTTTACTCATTAGTGATATTTATACCTAGTTATTCCCAATAGGCTCATATTGGCATGTTTAAAAATACTCTTACTGAAGCAGTGCTATATTTCAAACCTCTTTGTAAAGCAGAAGAAAAAAAAAGATAAATCAATGAAATATTTTTTATTTTTAATGGAAATCCATATTTAGGGGAGACAGGTGTTACCATTTTTGAAATAAGTACTCGGGCAAATGATAAAATGTAACTGTGCATTGGTTTTACAGTTGAAAAACTGAACAGATGGTTCAAGGATGGTATCAAGTGAACTTAACATTTGTGAACTAGACAGAACATGGGCAGAGGGCTGTGCAATTACAACATTAACACTGAACCACTCAGAAGCCTATTTTTGCCTTTTTTTGTACATTGTATTTATATTCTCCCAAAGTTCATGATCAATGGGAATCAAATTGTACACTCCAATAGCAAAAATACATTTTTAGACTAAGAAAGGTCATTAAAAAAAAAAAAAAGCAGCCTTGCATTGGTCAGCACTTGCTAAACGCAAAGACCAATCCTATTACCAATAAATTTTCTTCATACTTTGAGAGGTTTTTTTTGCCTTAACCCTCTGAAAACTAAGCAGCTAAATAAAAACAAAGTTTTCACTCCTTACAGATAAAAACAATCGTAAGATGAAGTTGCATGCTATCTTTTAACTTGCAACTTGTGAACAAGAAAGAGTCTGAGGCACAGAAAAAATTTAACATCTCACTAAGCATATTTAAAAAATGGATGAGAAATCAGTAACACTACACTTGACAATATACTGCTAAAATAAATGAGGTGGTGAGGTTGATGATAAGTATTAATTTAGATTATCATTTGTGTACACAATATATGGAATGATTATCTCCATACGAAATACCTCACTAAAGTAAAGATAATTTAACCAGATAATATAAATTTTCTTTTTAGCTATAATGATGATCTTTAGATTGGAGGGTGTGTGTGTGTGGTGAAAACGGGCTAAACAATGAAAAGCAACAAATTATTCTTATGTTTGAAAGGTACAATTTTTATTTCTGTCCTCAGATTTCACATTGCCAAAAGCTTCCCAGTAATACAGAAGTATCATAGTGACTTCATGTGCAAAACAGATCTGATAAATATGCTGCTATTTCCCAATTTACTGCAAGTGGTGAATAATCAGATATAAACTGTCAGTAATTGAATATATTTACAAACGTTCAGTTTGCCACAGTGATCAAAGGTGAACCTGTTCAGAGCATTTAAGGTTTGCATATACATTCACCCTGCCTGCTCTCTGCCAAGGCAAAGCTTTCCAGTACATTGCTCTTGTGCTTTCATTCCTTTTCACAGTGTCCATCCACCCCAGCCTCTTACTTTCTTATTCCTACTTAGTCTAGTAATAAATTTATCACCTTCCTAGCCTCCTACTTATCATTCTCTCCAGTCAGCAGCAGAACAACACTGAACATCCCACTAAACAGGTCTGAGACAGACTCTACCACAGTCTGGAAGCATAACTCCACACTTTTATTGTCTGATGTGACATAGTTGCCCGTGATAGCAGCGTACTGGGTTCCACGGTCAGGGAGTTCTTTCCAGTCCTTGACCCCACATCATGCTGTGCAGCAAACGGTGCATGAGAGAGGGGAGAAGTCTGGTAGGCAGAGCCATTTCCACCCACACGGTCCCCAGCACCTCTGCTGAATCCCAAGCTGGTCATCCCAGTAAAAACACTGTAAAGTGACCTCCTGTAAAAATCGTTTGTTTAACTGGGACAGGAGGACCAGCTTTTGTCTCCATTACGCTCCACCACAGTGACAGCAAAGCCACATATCCTTAAGCTAATAAGAAAAAGTAGCAGCGTGGGTGCGTATGTGGGTAATATTTTTAGTATCTGGCTTTATCAAATACAGCCACTTTTTATTCTCCACACCTTTCATTGGCAGTGGTGTCACATAATATTAATGTGTAAGAAAAGAAATAACAGGGAAGAACAGAAGGAGGCAGATGTGACATAGAGAAAACAGAAAATTTGGAGATGGAAGGAGACTGGGAGTATTCTGCTCGAGAGGCTCTGACATCTGTTTCAGAAGGAAAGCTAATGAAAATTGGTGTAACTACTACAGAACTTTTTAACAGCCCATCTCAAATTTCAGTCTGTCTGAACACTCTTGTTGTGTAATTACATATGAATAATACTACATGTGAAGGTCTTAAGCAAGCTACATGTGTCGTTGAACGCGTACTTGTATTCATCTATAGACATGACATCCTCTTCTAGTTTGGCCAGGATACAGACAGATCTCTCCTTTAGCACAGTGGAGAGTGACTGACAATCCATAACTACTTTCTTGATTTCTTTAGGTGAGCCCTAACCCCTCGGAGCAAAACTGAGCAGCTGACAGAAGCCCTAATTATTCATGTAACAGTCTCTGTGCTCCCTGCTTGAGAAATGGAAAGGAATATGGGAAATGGTTGTGGTAGAGGTGTCTCAGCAAGGGTTCTCTTCTCGCATGGGATTCAGACCACACATTTATGAGTAGATTATACTTTTGCTTTCCTCCCTTCCTGATTGCTTTTTGCCTGAAGATACCAATTTTGGACAATGTAAGGTGTGATTCAGTTTTGATACAGACTACCCTTAGTCAAGAGATGAAATGACAAGAAAATTTCAGCACCCACTCTCTTAGCCTCATATGCTTTTTCTCCTTGGGTTACAAAGGTGAACTACATAAATGCAAATTAGCATAGGAAGGACAGGATGGAGACAGTGTTTCACTGATCAAATATAGATATCTAATATAGACATTGTATCCGCCTTCATCATCTAGGTTCCCTTTAAAGTCGGTGATGACAAACAGGCAATTCTAAGACACAATTTTACCTTATCTTAGAGCTGAGGTCAGATGAGTTACACTCTTACTTCTGTCCCTTGATTATGAAGATTGCCTTGTACAACTCATTCTCATACAAAAATCCAGATTGCAAAACCTCATGGTAAAGGAGATTAATTCCTTCCATCTGCTTTTTTAGTGAACACCAGCACACATACCTACCCTTTGTCTCAGACCACAGTTATTATTTTGATTTTTGTTTTTTTAGTTTTCTCCTTTCAAGTGTCGCATAGATAAACCCACTAAATGGCTCCAAAGCACTGCAGAACTCCTCCTTACACATTCACTCTTTATCTCTTTAATCCACCATCCACCACAGTTTTCTAGAACCTCTCCCTCCCTCCCAGCTTCCCAAATGCTAAGAAGTTGCTTATTCCTAAACGAAAAAAAAAGTTTATCACTTCTGGCTTTGCTGACTTGTTGCCTACCTCACAATCACACCTAAAGATAAAACCTAACTTTTTACTACTCTTTCTTTGCTGAGGATTTATGCTTTCCCCATCCAGTAAAATTGACGTAAGATCATGTTTTTCTATAAACCAGAGTAAAATTCATCTTCACCTGCTTCAGTTTATGAATGTCTGTGCTGAGTATCTTATGATAATATTCCCTGTGAAGGATGGTTTGTAAAGTAATAGTGTTGCTTTCTAGAGTAGATATTCCTCTCCTATAAACTAAAGAAATGTGTGAAAGACACTACCACTTCTCGCATTAGTTCACAAGTCAGGTGTTAGTGCTGAATACATAGGAATAATTTACAATAAGCATTAAAAATATTGACCGATATTCATCCATTCAAAGCACAAATAAAAAGAAAAAATAACCAAAGAAACAAAAATCCCCTATTGTTTCTCACAGGTATATTAGGCTTAGAATTCAATAACAGCAGAGTCTGTGTTTGAGAACTCAATTTTACATGGATTTGAACAAGTGTGTACTAACATACATATGTAACTAATAATCATACTGCTCCCATTCTGCACTGGTCCTGCTGTAACCATATTTAACTCATTGCCTCAGGAACTGCCTTTAATAGCTTGAACATACCCCCCCCCCCCCAACTTTGCTCTACTTTAAACTTTCATTCTTTGATAATATTACATTGCCAGTAATACAACATTTTCAGGCTAATAATGTATTTTTTGAAAATATAAATATTTTGATATCATAGATTTTGAATACTTAAAGTATAAAAACCCCCAAACCTCATGCTCTTGAACCTGGAGTAATTTGTTCTAGCACTGTTCCCAGTAACTCTTCCTGTAATAAAATAAAACCCATCATTGGATGTGTTGCTGAAAACGTCTGTTATTAACACCAGGATACACATAAGGAGTAGCTATTTTTTGTGTATGCCTGTGCCTATACTTTCAGTGGACCCTTCAATCCCAGGAGGACTGCATTTTTTAAGATCTACTAAGCAGAACAACCTCCAAAAATTTTTGAACTTTTTTACAAATAAAAATGCTTTCTTAACATTCATTTCAGAAGCAATAATAGAAATACTTATCTTTGTTAGAATTTAGAATGAGAATTTCAGATTGTCAACAATTCCCATGAATTTGCAAGCTTTCACCAGTTTTCATTTCAGAGGAAATAATAAAATGCTTATCTTCTTTAGAATGTAGAATAAAAATTACAGATTGTCAAAAATTCTCACAAATTTGCAAGCTTTCATACATTTTTACATATGATTAGTGTTCTTATGGTTAGAATAGCTGCTCAGATGCTTTTTCATCTTGAATGCGATACACAGTTTGCCTTCCAAACTTTTCAAAGTTAATCCAAATAGTTTTTTTTTCATGAGGCTCACTTTCAACACTCTAATGAAGTTTGAATAGACCTGATTGTACCCTACATTCTCCGAGAGTACATGTGGCTAGATTTAGTGTCATTTCTTCCCCAGGTATCCCAGTCTTTCTTGTGCTCTCTGCCCAACTCTGCCAGGGATGCCAGCTCTCCTTTGCCCTAAATCAGAACTGAAAGCTCGCTTATTTCCCCTTTGTGCTCTCAGTCATTTTGATCAGCACTAGACACCACAGTATTCAATGAACGAGCATCTTGTGTAAAGGGCCTTGAAATGTCATTGCATGGTATGGTGATACAGCTTAAACACAACTTAGATAGTGAGAGTTAATCATGGATATATTGAGTGAATCTGCAGTCATGGAAAATGGACTATATGAGTACTAAGGAGTCAGAAACTAGGCAGAGCACAATGGATTTGCCCCAGCTGAATTATTAGACCGCTACAGAAGACTGCAAACCAAAGGAGAGATTAGAGTGTCTTAGCCTTGATACTTCTAATTAACTCTCAATTGCTAAAACACTTCTGAAAAATCCTCTCTGTGCTAGGAAGCTAGTCTGTAGTACCAGATTTTAGTAAAAATCCCAACCCAAAAGTGTACTGGTTGTCAGTACATCTTTCAAAGGTTGAAAAAATATAACTTTTCCACAAAGCATTATTATTTACATGTTGTGGACAGGGTGGAGTTTTTCCAGTGTGTTAGGTTGTTTCATCAAAGGCTAATAAACAAAAGACCGCAGTGTGGAGTGAGAGTCTAAGGTTAGGTACTAATGTAGTCTGTAGTTCATGGGTGTATATATACATACATATATATGTATGTGTGTGTGTATATATACATACCTGCATATGAGCAGTGATAAATGGATGTGTGTATGTATATGTACAGATAATATGTACATATGCCTATCACAAACAGATGCTTAGCCTTGCTGAGCCTGGGGATGCAGAGCCATAGCAGCCATACTGCATTGGGCTGCCAGATTCTGCAACCTCAGGCAGCGTCGAAAAGAAATAATCAAAGGTTATAAACCTAAAAATGTCTAAATTCACAGATATTAACATACATACATCCAGCATCTGAGTTAGAAAAAAGAAAGATATCAAAAAATAGATAGCTTTGAAAAAGGAATCACCTTATGAAGAGTTTGGCAATAGGTCTGGGGGAAGAGAAATATAAGACCAGATGCAACCAGAAGCGACAATACAATACCTATCTAGAAAGGACAATGCAAAGATGGAAATAGGCATGATGAGGACAGTGTGGAATTATCTACTGTGATGAGATAGGAGAAAGCAAAACACATCTGAAAGGGGAAGCCATCAATCACGAGAGAGAAATGCGATTCCCACAGGGAACTTGACCTTCAAAGGTAATTCTTTTTAGAGAGGTTTATAACTATGTTGGTCCCCTTTTCAACAATTCTCCACTTTGTGTTTTGAATTATCAGAGTTATAGTAAAAAAAGACAGATAATCTTAGCACTTGAATTACTTTACACCTAAGTTTTTGGTGAATTATATTTTCCCAATATACTACATACTGTTCACAGGTTCTGAAGCCTCAATTTCTACCCTCTCCCTATCTGACATATCTTAAATATTTTAAAACATATATGAAAATTCTAGTAAATATTTAAGGTATGCCATCGCTTAAGATCTGAAGTACCATAAATAAATGTTAACACTTAAATAAAGAATAGCCAATTTTGATGAATTGCAAAGCAAGTGGTCAACTGTTGAGATTCCAGAAAATTTCTGTGTATCCATGCTGGGTGAAAGTAGTATACAAATGAAACATGAGAGTCTATTACTCACCCCTCCCACACAGTCCAGTAGGAAATGTATTTCTAACATTAAGTTTCAAAAGAACTTGATGGCTCTTCTGCACTGCTTTGTTAGAAGGAGCAGTTGGTTTCACTGGATCTAACTTCTGATCTGTGTTTCAGTCTTGAAGACTATTTCAAACACAGCTATGAGCAGAGGGATGTTCAGCCTGTCAGAGGCAAGAGACACAATGAACTGTGCTCTCTGAAGCATACCCTCGATACTTTTCCACATGCTCTGTTCTGAGTTGCTTTGCTATTTTATGCACAACTGCCTACTTGGGTTTAGGTTTGTACTACATATCATGGCAAGGCTGCTATGAGAACATTTCTTGGTCCCACTATTTCATTTTGGCAGGTTTTCTGTAGTGCTCCTCTCCCAGCTTTCGCTCTTTTGGATTATGGTGTGCATGATTCCCCCCCAGGGTAATTAGATGCCAAGGAGACAGCCTATGCTCCTAACTGAAGTGACAGAGAGAATCTCATCTTCCTTTACACAGTTCTGTGGTCCATGCAGCTGTACACTGCCAAACAATTGCCAGACTTTCTAAGCGGTGCAAGTACTAGCAACAGCTCTCTTTGGAGAGGGCAATGGGAGAAGACATGCCTTTCTGTATTCAGCATCTCCTTTGGAGGAAAGTTTATCTGTATTCCTAGGTTAATAAATCGGAGTGTTCAGGCTCAAGTATGTGTCCACAGCCTATAGCTGCTGCTTGCAGCTCCTGTGGAAATATCATTTGTGCTGGGTTTTGGTTTTTCCCTTTGGACAGAATCTATTGCTCACAGTGAAAATTAGGACAAGCTGCTTGATATTCTGGAAAGGCGCCAAAAGGTATCATTCCACAAAACAAGTAAAAATAAAAATCTATTTCCACTGAAAAATAGTAGTCAACATGACAATTAATAATACTTTCAATCACAAACAACAACCAACCAGCTGCAAATATGTATTATTCACACACACAAAAAAATGTGTTAATGAGCATTATATTCCTAAGTGAGCCTTTCAACAGCTAGGAAGTGCAAGAATGAAACTTTTCTGGGGTACTTCAATTTGCCACCCTAGATTTACTGGCCATAATTACATGAACTGATTCTATTTTCCACAGGGTTCTGGCTTCACTCAGAACTCATGATGGTGGGTGCTCACTTAACATGCATCTATACAATATTCTGCTGTCTCTCAGTGAGCAGTCAAACAATACCTGTAGTTATTATTAGCCCAATATCTACAATTGTTATCACTACTATTTCCTCTTGCTTTTGAAAATTATTTAGATTACACGTCTTTTTCTTTGGTAAGGCTACACGTCAACTAGTGTGTGTGTGTGCATATATATATATCTCACTCACATGAGTAGAGGTAAAGAGGTTCCTAATCTATGTAAATGAGTATGTAAAGGGTTAAGGCAAGCAGAATCAAAACCTACTGAGAATTTTTTTATGATGAAACGTATGTGTGTTGTCTTCCCTGTCCAGTGTAAACATTGTCACGTATGGAAACAAGAGTAGATTGAATGTAACTAAACTACGCAATCAGAGTAGGGATAGTCGCACTTTTTAATTAGCTCTCAAAAAAGAGTATGAATGAATAAGAATAAATTCACATAAAATACCGTAGTGATGCTTTCTGACTTTACTGCATTTGCGAACAGCATCATGATAAATGGGGAGATATTACATAAAGCTTTGGAAATCTATATAACACTATCTGGCAAAAATTCTCAAGTGAAGTGTACTGGTGTCTGCTGCTGAATGATAACATTTTTCCTATAGAGAAGAAACTGTTTTGGCTGACTAAAAAATAACTGGTGCCCACACTGCAGCTTTCAAATCATTTCCTGACTCAAGCAAGTTGCTGCTTGCATTTTAAAGCTCTGCTAGACCCTGGTACACATACTTCTACCCTGGAATTATTTGTGAAATCATTTTCTCTTGAGACAGAACTTTTTTTCTGTCCTACTAAACAACCAACATTACAGAAAGATAGTTTTTGCCATTTGTTTGTGAGATAAATCACAGAATTGCAATATTGACATGAGTGGTATGATTAATTTTGTATGGGTAGGCAAAAAAGGAAGTGTTATACTCTATAAGAAGTATGTTTACTCTGAATTCAGGAAGATGAAAGACTCCAGTTTATTCAGTGTCATAACAGGAGGTCCGAGATAAAAATGAGGATGGACAAACCTTTCCTTTTATTGATCCAGTGAGCGGCTATGTCAAATTTAAGTTTAATTAATAGTGAGGAATTGATTGAGAATCAGAGGGAGAAAATTAATTGTGAAAACAGGTATTACAGTTAATATTTCAAATAGTTGGAAGGCTGAGTAAAATAAATAAGGATAATGTACTTTAAAAACATCAAGTGTGTCTTGAGAATAAAATCTAAGTTGCTGTATACAAGCTAAGATAGAGATGCTGGAGACAGTAGAAGTAGGCAGGTAGTGCTATGAAGCCAGGCTAATATAGGACCAAGAACTAGGAATGACAGCATCATCAGAGACATTGATGAAGGCAACATCTCCCAGCTGCTGGTTGCTACTGAATTCCAGGCTCTGCAATTGCCAAGAGCTGCTATCTTGCATAAAAGAAAGCTGCAACTGATAATGTGATTGACAGCATCTGTCTCTTTGAAGGGCAATTATCTTCTAATTTCTGTTGAGACTTAGCCCTAACTTTTGGGAAAACAAAACGCAATCCAATTGGCTATGCCACTCTTGATACTGCCACAACCAAAACATCAAGTGAAGAGCTGACTGTTCTGGTGAACAGCTACAGAAAAGCTCAAACAACTAAGAACCTGCTAATCTAAGTAACTTGGTTTGCTGAAAGAAGAATCTTTTGCTGTTTCTGCTATCATCAGTGTGGAAATCATCATGAGAAATTTTCATCCTTGTGTGTACACTTCAAAATGGTCTTGCCTTTTCTTAGTCTTAAAAAAACAAGTAGTATATTTATTAGCTTAAAGAGTACATCCGTAAGTGCAGAAACACAGTAAACCACATTTCAACTAACCTGACCATATTTTTCAAAAAAATCCCATTAGCAAGACTACTTTTGTTATCAAATGCACAAAGAGAAATTATATGTAAATGAAGGAAACAGAAGAAGCAAATTTAGAGAACTTTCTGGCTGAGTAAGGATCTCTTTAATGATCTGAAAGCAGAAAAGGAATCATAGAAACATACAAAAAGCACGTATCACTGAGGATAAAGGAGTAGTTTGTGTTCATAGAAACCTAGAATAATTTAGGTTGGAAAAGACCTTTAAGGTCATCAAGTCCAGCTGTTCACCCAGCACTGCCAAGTCTACCACTAAACCATCTCCCTAAGCAACGCATCTATGCATTTTTTAAAAGCCTCCAGGGATGGTGATTCCAGCCACCTCCCTGGGCAGCCTGTTCCAATGCCTGACAACCATTTTTTTGTGAAGGAATTTTTCATAACACCCGATCTAAACCTCCCCTGGCACAACCTGAGGCCATTTCCTCTTATCCTGTTGCTTGTTATCTGGGAGAAGAGACCTATCCCCACGTGCCTACAACCTCCTTTCAGGTAGAGAGCAGTAAGATCCCCCCTGAGTCTCCTCATCTTCAGACTACACAACCCCAGTTCCCTCAGTTGCTCCTCACAGGACTTGTGCTCCAGACCCTTCACCAGCCTCCTCGTCCTTCTCTAGACACGCTCCAGAACCTCAAAATCGCTCCTGTAGTGAGGGGCCCAAAACTGAACATAGGATTCCAGGTGCAGCCTCACCAGTGCCGAGTACAGGGGGACAATCACCTTTCTTGTCCTGTTGATCACGCTGTTTCAGATACAAGCCAGGGTGCTATTGGCCTTCTTGGCCACCTGGGCACACTGCTGGCTCATAAGCTGGTTCATATATAAATAAATAAATAATAATAAAATAAGGTCTTATTAGGAAAAGGGAAGAGTAGTCAACAGAAAGGGTACATAACTGTACTTGAATGATGAAAAAAAAAGAATCTAAAAAAGAACAGAGACTAAATTACAGACTATAGAAAAGAAGGGTAACCTATTAATTGCTTTTTTCCGAATTCTTCACATGAAAGACAAATTTTGAAGACCCACTTAACAGAATGAATCTAAGAAGGATATTAAAATGCAGTGATGAAGAAAACATGCTGAAAGAAGATGCAGATCGGTCAAATGTGAGCATTGGAGCAATGGTTGAAAATATTCACTTTGACATTTTTAGAAAATTAGCTATTGGAATTCTGAATATCGATAAGTATAAAAGACTGGTAGGAGAAGGAAAAATAAATCAAAACCAAAAACATCTCTGGGCTAAGAGAACCACCTAGTGAAATTAATAACTTTAGAGTTGAGTATTGAACATTGTATCTGTGAGTTCCTAGAAGATAAGATAGTAAAACAACCTATATGCATCTGTCAAAAAAGAAATCATGTCAAGCCTGTCTACTTTCCTTCTTTGACAAGCTAACCAGATAAAGGGGATGTTGTGGATTTGATATATCCTTATTTTTAATTAAAGATTCTGACACTATTCCATATAATATCCTCATAAATAAGCTAAGGCAGGAGATGTAATCACCATCAGGTGGGTGGACAACCAGTTGAGAAATTGGTCCCAGCGAGCAATTATCAATGATTTGCTGTCAAAATGGAAGGAGATTTCAAGTGGGACTAGATCAGGGACTGTGAGGGCTGAGGTCTACCAAGCATTTTCATCAGTTCCACTAGTAATGGCAAAGACAAGACCAAATCTGATTGCAAGACTAAGGGCAGAGGGGTCTAAGTACATTGGGGGCTGGAATAAAAAGTATTTTTATACTAGGGGTCAAAATTTCAGCGGCTGGTTGGAATTCAGCAGAGGTAAGCACAAAGACTTTTACCTGGAAAACAGCAATCAGAGTCATAACACATGGAGTAAAAGAGTGAGCAGCAGCTGAGCAGATAAAGATGTAATAATTGTGCTCAATTCAGCACCATGAGCTCCAAGTAATGCAGTGCCCTCTTTTCACAACAACACTTTAAGGAAGATGGAGATAAAATGAAGAAAATTGCAGGGAACAGTAAAAGGGATTAGAAAAAGAGTAGAAAATATAACCTGCAAGCAAAGGTTCAAGCAATAAAATTTGATTAGTTTAAAGATGAAAGGCTGAGTAGTGACACAGTAATACTCTTCTAACGTGCACAAATGTGTTATAAACAAAAAGGTGATCTGCTTTGCTTAGTGGCCACTGTAGAGTAAGAAAGAAATGTATGTAATTTGCAAAAAAAAAAAATAAATCAAAGATGCATAGCTACAAATTTTTGAGTTGTTAGGGTGAAAGAAATCTGGTATATTACTAAATCACTTATTTGGAAACTTTTAAGTGCAGACATTGTCACGGGTCCAGTTTGTTTAGGTGTAGTTGATCCTACCAGACCTCAGGACGGGACTAAATTACTTGACTTTTCTTCTGGATGTCATCTATTTGAATCTGTCTTTTGATATTGACCACTACAGATAAATCAAGTATTAGCAAGTAATATATGCCACTTTTAATATCAGAGATTTCTAAACTAATAACTACTGATGAAGCCACCTCAAGCTTTTAATTTATTTGAATCACTGGGATGAATCCATTATAGCTGGAGATGCCAACTTAGTAGCTGCAGACTTTCAAATGTTTAAGTAACAATGCATATTTAAACCGCTGGACAATTAATGACTGGGAGGATTACAATGGTAACTGTCTTTGAAAACCTCTGATTTTGGAGGAACCATTAAAATCTTGAATGGACTGTGAAACCCATCACATTAAACTATGAAGAGGTTGTGAGTTTCATCTTTGACATTACCTAAGTTCCTGAGATAATTGGGAAAACAGTTTTATCACAACGAAGGTATGTTACAAAGTTGAATCAGCCTGCCCCATACGCTTCCACACCACTTCTGAATAAGAGCTCTGATTTGATGTCCAGATAGTTTGGACAAGCTGAAACCTACTGATTACTCTTAATTGCTGTGTGGACGTCCAGCTAAAGAATCAGGCTTTAATTTTTTTTCATGTAAGCACACAGTTTGCCTTAACGGGGGAAAAATTGCTGTTGGTCCAGAACCAGATCCAGAACAACCATCTCAAGCTAAAGACCTGAGACTCCCATGAGTTTCACTACATACGTAACATTTCTGCAAGAATGAATGTAATTTCATTCACCAGAGAACAATGAAACTTGAACAAAACAGGGCATGCAGGTAAATACAACATGATGCAACAAGAAACTGAAAGGAAAAAATCTAAAAGATCATAAAAAAAAATATCTGATAAATACTCAAAGTACTCAAATTTATGTAGAAGTGGATTTAGTTCAGCTACAACCAAAAGGTCATCATTGCTCCCAGGGAAATCACAAGAGACATTTCTTTTAATATAAATAAGGTGGGACTTTTTTATTTTTAAATTTTAATTTTTAAATTAAGTCCTTCTAAAGATATATTGCTACTCTTAGGGGAGTACTTACAGAGTTTCACCCTGGTTAAAAAATTTGCATTGTCACCCCAACCACAGACCTGCGTTTGAACAGATAAACAACCCATACACCTCTATGTGCTGAAGAACACATACAGCTTTCAGAGGCACAGTTAAGCTGCTACCATGCTGGAGTGAAAAAAATGTAAGAGTTTTGTGATTGCTAATATAGTAGACAAACAGGGAATCAGGATATCATCACATGTACATTTATTGTCTTTTAATATTTTTTTCTACTAAAAAGCATTAGTTTTCTGAGCACAGTTCCTCTATTCACTTTCTATTATCTGCATCCTCAGTGAGCTCACTCAGAGTTTGGGAACAGAATTTGTTAAGCAGTTTTTGGGAGTTGACTGGCAGCCCAACAGAGAACCAACAAACCCATCCATCTGAGTATAGCTTGTACATCACCAGGAACTTCTATAGAAACAATTATCTCTCACATGAATGTGTGATAAAATGTCACCTAAGTAATTTTTTTTTTTTACTTGTAAACTTGATTATTTATCTTGAAATGGCAAAGTCTTTTAGGGAAAAAACCACAATAGTGTCAGTTTCTGTTTGACCTAGTATTTTAATTGTTTATAAACCTTTGGCTCGTTTCCAAAAAGAGATCAGACAGGTGTAGCCTCTTGCTTTACAAGACACCTTCCACATCTCTCTGTGGTTTTCCTGAATTAGTTCTGCAAAAAAACTTACTCTATTTTTTTAAATAAGGTTAGACAAGGAAGTCACATCTGTCATTATGCCATTGTCAGATAAAATACAAACAAGAATTTGCCTACATCTGAAGTAGATGTTCATATATATTTACTCCATTGCCTGTTTTACCTGATTACATCTAATAGCTAAATTAAAATTAAAAGTGAATATAAATTAAGATTAATTTAATTGTATTATGATTTAATATAAAAATAAAGATCCTGAACACCACTGTTTTAAATGAGAAAACTATTTACAATCCAATTGATACTCTATTTATTCACGACACTGAATTAGTACTCTTGTACCATGTCAGAGAAGAGAGAAGGTATTGATAACATCCCAGCCTGTGCAGTACAAACCACCTATCAGCAGTTATTGAATTACACACCATAGATCTGTTTATGCAATTCAAGCTTTGAACAGTTTGTTCCAATTTAGAGAAAGGTAAAAGGATATGTAAAACAACTGCAATAGAAAACGCGTCATATGTTGCAATTGCACTTTATTAAGTGAACAGATGACTCAACAGACCTACTTAGATTAAGATGTTTGGTTTCTTATACGTAAGATGTTTCTCCAGATTATGGAGGAAAAAAAGTATCATTTTTTAGAAATATTTGCATTACTTCTGATTTTGCCAAGTACATGATATTCTTCCATTGCTTACTACAACATAAATACAGGTGACAGTCCTAGTAAAAGGTAATTAGCATATCCAATGATCCATGAAGCACACAGGTTTCAGTATAGAGTTTAATTACCACAGTCTCACACTAGGCTGGATATTACGTTGAGATTTATGAGAAAAATAAAGGATTACTAGTCTGAATGCATTTTTGGCACAAATATATTTGCTAGACTATTCAGGTAGACCGAGACACAGAAAAGGTTTTTGTGACAGTATGCAGTAAAGCAATTCAATCATATGTCCCGGCTGTAAAGTCAGAGGGCTGTCACTGTCACCAGCACTGCCTGTGCAATACGAGGTATTAGTTAACAGAAACTCATCTATACCAACACATAAAATTAATCCAAGCCACGCTGCAGAGCCTCCCTTGCAGAATTTGAGTCTTACTCATGTTCAAAGCCACATCAGTGTAAACAGTGCCACCGAGCTTTATCCAGCAAGAAGACATTAAAATCAAATAACCTCAACTGATCTCATAGAGCTAGAAACAACTAAATTTATGATGGAACATATTAATGCAAACTTTAAATTACATACAAAGAAATAATTTCAGAACATATTCTATTCACTTAATCCAATCCACTGTTTTAAGATTCCACTGTCCTAAGAGACTTAAATGGCAGCTATTTATCCTTCTTGTAAAGCTAAACTAAATTTTTCCTTTGTTACTTGGGTCAAACTTTCAACTGAATTTGCAGATGAAAAGATAATGGACATGAGTAACAATGGAACAAAACACCATGTTCATGTGATCAAGCCTTTGTGAAGGCAAATATGACCTAAGCTGATAGAGCAGTCACATATAGAAATATATGAAATACTGTGCAATGTCAATAATTCAAACTTTTTTTTGTACTCTGAATTTGCTCCTGTAGTTTTGAATGTCAGAATCTACTGCTGTAGTGTAGCTGGAAGCTGCTAGGGTTGCATATTGGGGAACAGACTCCACAAGACAAGGACTGAAATGGACAGTGCAGCTTAGCAACAACAATCTCTTGCTTCTGAAATAAATTCTTTCAGCTTTCTAGGATTGCTTTAATTACCCCTTTACACAAATACCAAAAATAACAAAACAATATTTGAGAAAAAAAATTGTTATTTTCTTGCAGGTCAAGAACAAATCAAGTCAAAGTTTTAGAATCTCACAATTAATGTACATGCACTAAAAAGGACAGGTATCTTTTTAATGAAATTGTGCTCATTTGCAACACACACACAAAAGAATCCAAATAGGGTAGAATTGATGCAAATCTGAACTTTCATGAGGCCACAATTTGTACTGCTAAAACCAAGTCTCCCTTGTTTGATCTACATATGTAATTGCATTAGCTGGTTTTCTATAGGCTATACATCACCAGAATGGAATATAAAATATACTCTAACCTATAGGAAAGTAAAATATTTTCTTCAGTCACACAGGTTTCAAACGTGATTCTCCCCCTCTAAACTGCTCCTGTGAGACCCCATCTGGAATACTGCTTCCAACAGTAGTGACGTATAAACAAGGAACATTTCCTCCTCCCTAAGCACAAAAATGAGAGCATTAGGAGTCTCTGTGGAGACCCTGGAGGCAGACCCAGGTAATCCAGACAGTATCAGATATTGACAGACTGCTGGATCAAATGATCCAGGACTTCCAAAAACACATGTAAAAGAAAACTGGAGCAGTTACTGAGGGTGGGATTCATCTGACCAAGAGCTGATATCTGTAGTTTTCTGTGACCTCTCTTTCTGTCACTGCTTTTACAGCCAGTGAAGATTTGTCTCACCTTATAGAAGTCTTTTAAAAAAAAAGGTCGGATAAGCAGACTTGAAGCATGGTGTGGGAAAATAACAGAAGAATGACAATGAGGAGTGCAACACGCTCAAGTGACTTGCAGCTGGGATGTAGAAAAACATGTATCATACTAATAATTGTTTAGTCCTGTGTATTTGACAAGTAGAACACCTGTGTTTAGACAACACAGGCCTGTGACAGAGGCACTCTATTGAACATGCTTGAGATTCCTGCCCTGTTGTGGGAAAGATCAAAGTACAGTGGTAAACCACACCTGCACGAATCCCTGAAATACAGGCAAACCCAGCAGGCTCAGTGCTAGCATGGACAGATCTCCATAGTGCAGGTATCCCTGCTTCTGCGCTTCTGCCCAGGTACTGCTTTGGGGATGCTCCAGTTGCTGAGGTAACAAAAATAGATTTACTCTTTGCATTTTATCTGTGGTTTTGTGGTTGTTCCTGTGTCCTGCCTGTGCTCACACACACACTTATTACTCTTTGTTGCTTGTAGTGGGGGTAAGGTGCAGGATGTTAGATTATGTCTAGAAGGTGCAAAAAAACCAAAATTCCAAACAAAAAACAGAATACATAACCAACGCACAGAGACAAAGGGTAGTACGAGGATGGAGTGGGAAGAAAGGATGTGAAAGAGCTTTGGAGGATAGAACTGGAAATGGACAGAGAAATAGGGAAAGAAATAAAGAACAGAGGAATAAGAAAGATCCTTGTTTGAAAAACACATCCAAAAGATTAATAAATTCTATTTATTCAGGTTCCAAATTGCTTGAATTATTCAGTTTTATACAGAGTGCTATTGATGTTCTTGGCACTTAAGAATAAAGCTGAGGCTCTGTATATGAGAGTCACGTGCATTTTTATTTTTTTTAAATAGGTGAACATCATTAACCACTGGTTCACTTAGGAAGACACACTTATCCATCTGCTAAATCTTCCCATTACAAAGGTACCTAGGTAACAAAGAACACGCATGCTGGTCTTGTTCACCCACAGCACAGGAATTAGTGTTCATATGATGAAGCCACCCTCCTGATACTAACATAAAAATCTTAACACCACCATGAAGAGAAGAATCTACAAAAACCAATGACTTTAAGGTTGAGCTGGGCATAAACCTTCCTAACTGCAGTAGTTTATTTCTTCAGTGACTGAAATAAATTAAATTCCTGCCTGGCTAAAGAAGGTAAAAATAGGGGTTTGGTAGTTAAGTCCTAGCAAGGATTCAAAAGGTGGTTTTGAAGGAGAGATTTTAGGTTGCTTGTTGTAATTGAAGGAGGTTTTTCCAGGCATACAGAGAAAGCAATGTGAAAATACCGCAGAAATTAAAGGTTCTGCAAGGCGGGCAGTCAGTAATGCACCCAGAGTTCTGGATGGGTGCATTTTAATTAAATCAAAGTAAACAAGTCACAGCAGGGCCAAGTGTGAGCCAAGTTGTAGGCAGGCTTAATATACGAGGTTTCAAGGTGAGTTTGAGGAAGTCTGAATTTGCTGAGGAATGAGAAAAGACAACAAAGAGAGAAGAGATGGGTAATATGCTTGGGGGAGAAAGAAGGACAGTAACTGTATCAGCAAGATGATGAATAGCCTACAGCAGTGAGAGATGAAGGGTGTACAGGCTGGAGGAGAGATGATATTACTTGTCAGTATGCAGCTGAGATATATAACACATCCAGGACTTACTAGAAGTGGTGCTCATGGTTTGCATGTTTTCCAGTCCTTATCTTTACCCCAGACATTCAATAGAAAACACCCTTTTTAATTACATTTTTAAGGTTCATTTATGGGCCACTGACCATATTTTGACTTTTAAAACAAGTTGGTCCATTTATTTGCTAATTCTGTCACTGGTGGACTGTGCAGCAGCTGAGTAATCAACAGATACTCTAATTTTTGGAAACAAGTTTAGGATAAGTTTATAAACGTCTGTATAGATTAATAAGAAAAAAAAGTTCCTCAGTCTTATTGCCCAGGAATTCTATAGGTTGAGACTTGGAGTTTAAAGAGCATTTACCTTTTTCATGAGAGGGAGCCTGTTCTTTAGGAACTGCTTTATGTGACTACAGGAACAAGGAAGACAACATGATGGATAGGTGTACAAAACACATGCAAAATGGAAAAAAAATAATCTTTATTCACAACTAACTTTACAGAAGTGATCATCCTGAGCTGTTCCCCTTGCAGTACACATTTTCCCTTGATGTCTCCCTTGGAGTAATGAAAAACTAAATAAAAACCTTGCTAAAAATCTAAGCCAATAACAAAGAGCACTTGTGAGCAAGTGGTAGTACAACTGGTCAAGATATTTTTCCCCACAAATTTCACCATCGTGAAAGTAAATATTTATACAGCTCAAATGTTCAAGTGACATAATACTTACAGCTGTGAGTGGTTTTTTATCTGAAATGAGAATATAAGTTTTTATACTAAAACTATTACACTAAGGCCATTTATCTTATGGCTTCTTACACATACAGTACAGTGATTAACAGTGAAAATTATGGAAGCAGCTGTAGGCACAAAAGAATTTGGTGTACATATGGAAAGCACACTTATTACCAATTGCTAGAATATTCCCAGAATACCAGGTTTCAAGACATAATGAATTCAATTAAATGTAAAATGCTTTTAGAATTCACAGTTACATAAAAAAGTTTTCCAGGTTATTAACTGTTCATATTTCTCACCAGAGATGTCTTACATTAAATAGTAAATAAAAAAATAGTAAATAAAACCCAGTAAAATAGTAAAAAGACTCAAAATTTATTATGGTGATGAAAGTGCTCATTTTGAAAATAATACTTGCTTTTTCTGAACATCTCTTTCAAGAAAAACAGGTTTGGGCTGTTTTTGTAACAGCAAAGACACCTGAAAGGAGACTTTGTTCAACAGCTTCAACAAACTTCATTCTCTGTTTTTACAGTGGATGCGTTAACCGCTGGAGGTATCATGGGATATCTGTATATAGAAAGTGCACTAGTTTGATAACATAGACGTAAGCATCCTGATTGTCAGTTAATAACAGCAGCAATATTCTCATGGAAAGTGGGATTTTAAAATAAAGGTTTGCATACAGAAAGTATTTAAAAAACAGGCCCCTTTTCAGATATTGCAGGTGTTTATAATTTTAAGTTGAAGAGGAATTTTTAAAGGACCGAGGACATATGTTACCATTGTCCGGGTTGGACAACCCAGGCCTGTTAGTCGAAGCTGCAGAGCAACTTTAAATTGTCCTTGGAACAAGCAGGGTGAGAAAGAAAACAAGTTACACACATACAAGAAGCCAGGTACAGAGCAAGTCCTGGGAACTGCGGAATCAACACACTCTCATCGGCACACTGTGATCAGGCGCCTGCAGCATGCTCACCAGTCAGCGACAGGGATGCCCGCATGACCAGAAACTTTTATCCAATCACCTGTGTGGAAAGTCAGGTGAGCAGCTGGTTTAAGTTATAAATATGACCTGTTTGTTTAATGAAGTGAGCACAGCATGTAGCCATATTGGTGTGGTTGTCGTGACTTGGCTGACTCTCCACGGGGGACCTTCTTCGTTAAGTCATTCTTTATTTCAGCTCTATATTTTTGGTAACTTGATTACACAATTACAGCATAACAGAGGTGCATATGTGTACTCTTGAAATTTCCAATATATACTCCTGAAGCCCTACTTTTTCCACCCCATTTCACTTTGCTTCACTGTAATAATCAGGTTTACATTCTTGACAATTAAGGCTGACTTGACAATTACAAGCCTGGCCAATTTACTTTTCAATGGGAATTCAATGGTAGGTGAGGCAGTCCTATTGATCTGCAAAATAACCTTTCTTTTTCCACAGCTGTCAAATAAACATACCTAATTCAGCAAAAAAAAATGTCAGCACAGGCTTAAACTGATTATTATTGACATGTAATGAAATATTTAAACTTGACCACTTCAGGCAAAGCATGTGCTTAAATGTCCAGCTGGGCAGACACCTAAACAAATAATGTATTAACCTTTCTTAGGTTGCTGGTTGACACTAACCATCAATTTCACAGTTGAATTTTACATGTAAAATTGCATATGCTGTTCTTGGTCCAAGGCCTGACAACCATGTACTTCAGAACGTCTCCTGGGACCCTGTGGAGGACTGCTGTCATTGTCCTTATGGCCCAGTAGGTCAACAGTAAAATACACAAGTGTCTTGTGATAATAATCTTTGACTAACTCACAAGCCTAGCTTCTACACAATCCTGCATCAGCAATTTTTTTTTTGCCGCTCCCATGGCATTTCCTTCTTCTATCCTGTTTTGTTTGGTTTAGTCTTTTTTTTTTTTTTTTTTTTTTTATATATAACTTCTCCAGTTCTGGATTTTATCTGAGAATAGATTAATTTACCTTCTTCTAGTAAAGGTGTCAATAGGTAGTTTACTCATCCTTAGCTACTGAAATATTTACCTTAGGGTTATATGCATTCCAGACACAGAGTATAGCAACTGCAATTCTGCAAGTGAGCTTTTTTCCTTCTTCACAGCCTTACGGTGCTTTGGGAACAGCCAAAGCTGTGACATGCCTGCATTCTGTAACTACTGAAAGGCTCCAGTCTCACCAGAGCCTTAATAGGGATGCCACAGTTGATCAAACAATTGCCAGACTGTTGCAGATCTTCTGAGAGCTGCGGCAGTTTTCATTCATCATCACACACTCAAGTAATTGAACCTCCAGGGCAATTCTGTCAAGCATCATACTTACTAGCGTATGCCACTTGTGGTGGTGTTATGAATGTAGTTCATGGACATTTAGGGAGAAGAGGCAGTGGAGCAGAGAATGATTTCAAAGACTTTTCAAGACATTTAACACATTTCTGTACAAGAAATAGGAACTATATATTGGTCTTAATTTATTATTACTCTTGTTGCAAGTTTCTTCTCTGTCCACCCATCTAGCTATCTTATCCCTTAAGTATACAGGTCTAGAAAAAAAAATACTAATTAAAATGATGGTAAGTGCTAACACTCAATTATTTGATTTAGACTTTTATGAAGTCTACTTGGTAGAAATAAGACAAACAGGAAAGCACAGAGAGAAGAGAGGGAAATAATTTGTCGATAGTTTATCCAGCCTTCTCTTCTGCATCAGCGTGATAAAAGAGACAAAGGACAGAATGGATTTGGATATCAAGCTTACCTAAGAAACTGAGATGTTCCGTTTCAGGATTATGTTTAATTCCTGCTAAACGCTCAATTACAAATTTGATTTCTTTGCACTAACAACTTTTTTTTTCTCCCCTCAACCCCCACCAAACCAAAACTGAAAAAGCATCCTACTCGGTGAAGCTTTGATCTGTATTCAGATAGTAGCCCTTGAGCTTGCCTTTGCTACATGATGTAAACATCCAGATGTGCTTTGAGGATCAAGGCTGTTTCACTACTCAGTGTGATAAAATGGCAAGAGACACGAATTGACTTGAGGGCAAACAAAACATATTGAAGAAGAGAGTATTATTTGGGGTTTTTTTTGTTTCTCATACATGCCAAAAACACAAGGATCACATGTTAAGTGGCTAGACTTGTATTAGTTAGTCATTGTAGGAAACCACTTGGTTTATGCTTGTTGTGAAATTAATCCTTGTGTGCCAATGAAGGTAGGACAGAGCAAGGCTACCATGGCAGTTGTCCAGGAGCCAGCTGCCTCATTGCTTTAGCCAGGGTGTAAATTCAAGCACCTCTGTGTGCACCGTGGATTCAGTGACACACTCAAAAGGAAGCCATCTGTCATCAAAGAGAATCCAAACAGACAGGCTGACGTCAGCATCAAACTTCATCGAGAAACCTACTGGCTTATCTACTAGCATAGTCTCTTATTACTAGCATAGTAAGCCTCTCTTTTTATTATTCCAAATAACATTCAGTAAAATTGCCTTTGTAAATAGTGAGATTTTATGCCTAGTAATCCAGCGCATGGTCTCTCCGAAATGTGATGTTGGGATATACACCAAGAGGCCATGCTTTACATCTCATTATCCATATTAACATTTCTTAAACTGGAAAAGTGTAAATAATAGGAAATACTAAAAAACCTGAAGCTATGAGAATGGAATAATTCACTGAATACAGCAGTTGTCTTCATGCATTTTTTTTTGTTTCATTTTTATTCCTTAAAAACAGAACCATAAAAAGTGGCTGAATTTTGCTTCCATTTTTGGTTAATGTGTTTATCTATTGCTCTTGTACCATCTACTGTCTCAAAGAAAGAATGATTACACAGGCTACTGGAGACCTGGTCTACATTAGCCTAAAATCCAGACCAGGGCATTAATCTGGAAAAAGGACTCAGCTTCAATGTCGCTCTTCTGAACTGAGTGGAGTAGGGACTGAAGGGTCCCTCACATCTTCTGAAGGCAAGCTTGTCAATCAGCTATTGAGTATATTTATTTAATGAAACATTAGTAAGCACATTATCATCTGAATCCCTATATTTTCACGACAAGTTTTCTTTTCAACAAGTCTGACCTTTTCTTTAAAAATGAACCTCAACCTAAAATTTCAGATCACCTCCTTAAAATTATAATTAATTATAGCCACTTCTCCTGAGGAGAAATGCTGTTAATGTTATTCCATCAGAAATTATGATCACAAAGAAGCTTGCCAAAAGTTCTGTACTGCTAGGAAGCTTAACTTATCACTGTATGAGCAATTACTTCAATAAATTATGCAGTATTTATTAATCAATGTATTACCTATTTGAACAAGAAACAAAATCCTCCACTGTGCATATATTAACAGTAGATAGAGTACGATACATTATGCTGCAAGGAAAGAGAAAGAAGAATGGTGTGGGGATTTAAGGCTCTAAATTCAGGGTGAGACAGCAGAGATGTTTACCACACAGCAAAAAATGTTCTACAAGAAATTGGTAAATTGAAGGAAACATCAAAGTTGTGAATATTTACAATGCATTTATCTCTTTCTAAGCCAATAAGAGGAGGATCCTGGCCCTTCTCAGAATTGCCCTGCTGTGTTCCCACATTTTAGTGTGAAAACAATTATCATTAATTTCTTCTGCACCGAAGTGCTGCTTCTGCTAAATAGTGTCACATTCGTTTCCTAAATTTCTTTTGCCTTCACTGTACATATCCATTTTTAGATCATACAGCTTATTAAGCAGGTTTCTGTGAACACAACCAAAACATACTAGACGTTATCTGAAATTCAGAATTTAGTAACCAACCAATTACTCAAAACCAAGCATAAACTTCCTGACCAGACTTTACGCACTGGATATTTAAAACTAGCTATATGTGTCAGGTTCTGCATCAAAGCCTTCTGTTACTGAGGTCACATCACTGCCTATTGAATGACACAGCGTTGTGTGATATGATCACAGTTGATTCACAACAGCTTAAAATGTGACACTGTTGTTCTACTATATTAAAAAAAAAAAAAATCGCATCTGAAAGAACCCTTGCTAATACACCAGGCTGTAAAAAAACAAACATGTCCTTATTTGGGATTCTTATATATCTTTCAGAAATAAATTGCAGTGTTTAATTGCACTGTTTACTACCACAGCTTTTAAACCTTAAAAGTAATTCAAATGTTGATTTTTTATTATTTTTTTTTTTAATTCTCAGTTGGAACCACTTAATTCTCTGGCAAAAGGTTTTTCTAGAAAAAATACCCTCTGACAAAGAAGATACAGTGAAAGCCATATAGAGTGACTGTAGTATTTTAATTTTTAGTTGGAACCACTTAATTCTCTGGCAAAAGGTTTTTCTAGAAAAAATACCCTCTGACAAAGAAGATACACTGAAAGCCATATACAGTGACTGTAGTATTTTCTTTTTTTAGCTATAACGTATTATTCAGTATGATCTATTATTTAATAACAGATCTGTAGCAGCATCCCAAAATACAGTATGGAACATTCCTATCTCTTTTTAGCTACTGAATTTGTGTCTCTAGAGTTTGTTGTTTCTGAAGATTCAACTGAAAACATAACTGATCACATGTTAATGGGTAATCTCATTTTCAGTTGTGAGGATAACTTAGGTTTGCTACAGAATGCTGCTTATTTAGACCCAAGTAATAAATATACTTTGATTACAAGACCTTGTGATTGGTCAGCAGGGATAGCATCTGACTACACCGTCAGCTAGGGCAGTATTGTGTTTCTGCTTCTGTCAATGTTCCACTTTGGATCCTCCTCCAACTCTTCTGTCTGTTATCTCAACCATTCTTAGAGACAGTAATCAATTGCCTATGTCTTTCCCCTGTGAGTTGGGATGATTGATTTCTCAATGTCTAGTTAAAACTTACTTTATAGTAAGCAAGATCTTGCACAAGTCTTTATGTGTCTTCATATTCAGAGGTTGATCTTTCTAAAATGTAATGTTGGGTATAAAGCACAGACGCAGGCACAAAGTTTTTGACCTCATCTGTCTATTAGAAGAAACTAAGTGCAAAATTTCCTTAACCTTTTCATTTCAAACAAATTAATCATTGCAGTTTGGGACGCCTAGTCATTCAGATATATCAAATCCTGTGCTTGCTACTGTGAATTATGGCAGAAAGGTACTATGTGGTTTAGCAGAGTACAAACACTTTCCACAGATACAGTAAAATGGGAGCAAATTCACCATAGTTGTTAAAGCCACCATTATTTGGAGACCACAAGGCTGGAAAAAACTGCAATCAATGAAATAGAGCATGAATTCCAGTGGTGAAGTTGGACTTAGTCCCTCTTCTGCTACATCTTCTATCATATCCATAGTTGATCTTTCCTGCTAGATGTTGCTACTGTATTTGCTGTCCCCAGTAAGAGAAATGGGTGTGTTTAATCTCCTTCCATGGCCTCTCTATCACCTCACAGAATGAGAACTTGAAGATCAGCTATGATGATTTGGGAGATCATGAACATCTTTATCTCTCCTCAGTTTATGGATAATCTGAGTTCACCTTTTCAAGGTTAAAGACATTGAAGGCTAACAGACCAATAAGATTGATAAAGATTCTGTACATAAATCTCATCTAGCATATTGTGACAAAAGTCATGATCCAGCACAAGAAAAACAGCTTACACTGCGTCATAAAAATAAAACACAGAAATCTCCCTTCTTTCATTCCTTGCTGCTCTTGACTATCCTTTAGTGGTAGTTCAGAAGTTCTTTACGTTTTCACAATTCTGCTCTTGTGCAAGTCCTACCATATAAAACCTCACTCCTATTCCACAACTCTGGCTTCTCCTTTATTCAGTGGAATTTGACCACTTTGCTATCTGAAGTCCTCCATCAGTCAGTGAATCTGTTGCTTATTTACCAAGCATCTGGAAATCAGACTTGAAAGCTGAGTTTGCCCTTGGCAATATCTCTTGGTCTGTGGGTGCTACAGCTAAATCTACTCTTGATGAAGTTTAGCAGCACTCCATTGTTAGTCTTGTGTCTAAAGCAAAAATTTCTTGTGTTTCCTTTTTTAGGTTTCAGATCAATATGAAGACATTCATTAATACAGAGTATAAACAAGCCTCATATTTAAAACAGAGTGCACTCAGATCCAACTTTTACAGACAGCAAACCTCTGGTATCAAGCAGAATTCCTAAGTTACATACCGATGCCTCAAAAAAAAATAATCTTATGGCACAGGCACTCATAACATGTTCTTTTCTATGAGCATTTTTATAACATGAAATAAATCATTCCGAGAAATCTTCTCCCAAGGTGGCTTTAAACTCTCAGCAGCCGGCTAGCTAGAAAACATAACACACACATAAACCTCATGGTATCAGGAAACAGATTTAGATAACAGAAGAAAATGAGAGAATTTGAACTGCATGGACTTTTCTTGATCTTAAAGTGTCTAGGATGCTAGCATAGAGAGGAAAAAAAAATTAAAATATTTTAGCTTAGCTTCAGGAATACCCTTCAACTTCTCTGTATGGTTTCTGTGATACATGGGAAATACTGAAGTGGTTAAATAATCACTTAGATGCTTCACCATTGCCAGAAAGGTGCAAATCACTATTTCTAGCACAAAATTATTATTAAAGTAGTTTATGTACAGTAAATACAAAGGAAAACAAAGGCAAAAAAAACCACCCACATGTTCTTCATCATTAAGGGAATTAATTTTTCTATATAGATATGAACTGAAGTTTACTGAGAAAAAGGCAAAAAATAAAGCCTACACGGTGCCGTTTATGACATTAACCGAGATCATTATTCCAGTTCATGAAGCTCATAGATTACAATAACCTACATCAGGAATGTGTTCCACTGCTAGTTTTGGATTCTCTTGTTAAAACATAAAAATATTGAGACGGAATTATGTCAACACCGTAATATTTCTTGTTAGCTGAGAAGCACTTTAAGAAGTTTCTTTTAAGAATGGAGTCTGATTTGCAAACACAGACATTCAGTTCTTAAAAAGTACACTGTCGTGACATACTTGACAAACAAACAATGTAATGGTATAATGAAAATTCAACAGAAAATAAAAATGCCAAGAGGTTACTGTCTCCACATATGCTGAAATAGAAATGATTTCCATGCTTTAATAATTAGCCCATCTCATAAAGAAGTCTGATAATGGACATTAGTGAAACTGGAGTTCAACATTCAAAGTTTCTAATTAAAGAATGAATCCATTCTAAACAGTGAAAAAACTTCTCTTTTTCTTCCAAGTAACTCATTGCACTGTGTCTGAACCCCTATTATCTGACAGAATACATTCACCCCATTATCTTTTCAAGGGCTACGTTCAGTAAAACAAATCAAGACTGATAATGTGTGGCATTAACATAACAGTTTACTATATTCCTTTTACGAAGCAATGCTGAGGCATACAGTGATAGCCAATTTGTACCACTGAGAAAAATAAGCTGTGGGAAAAAATCCCACTGAGTTGAGTTTCAGTTATATTGCACAAGGTTAAAACCTCTGAAACCAGCACTGGGGTGGGAACTGCACTGAGGGGGACAAGCTGCCTCTTGATATACCTGGAAATCCAGTTTTCAAGTAACTGGAACAATACCAGGTCAAGATTTTTCAGAAATATTTTTCAGAGACAAGTGCTAAAGAGCTTGCTTAACATTTAGCTGCACAGGCTAATTGCTATAAACACAGTTGCTCCCTTCCTATTATTCCTTTTCAGGGACAGTCAGTCAGCAGATTCAAAATGTATTTCCAACCACATATTCAAAGCCATTTCTTTGTCACATATTATTACAGACAAATGTTGGCTTTAATATTTTATAAGGTGTGTGACAATTCCAGTTACTAGAATTTTGATGAAAGCTGATGGAAAATAATCAGCAGGTACAGAAGTCTAAATAATTCTGCTTGAAGTTCTTTGCTGTGGAAGTCCTTGCTATTTTTCTACATAATATTTCCACTAATAGCAGTTGTAGCTCTGCACAAGGGAAGAGCTCAGGATTTTCATACATTGTAGTGGTGAATATTGCCAGAAATTATCTAAGATTTATGCAAATGTAGGTGAAGTCAGCATTCTTTCCGCATGGAAATACCGTCTACATTAATGCAGTTTTTGGTTTCAGAAAAGGGTTCCTTTTCCTAGTGCACTGTTTCTTAACCTTTTCAGATTGATGATCCAGAAACAAAGTAAAATTCATTCATGATCTGCTCAGTCAGAATGAAATGCACACACACATGCAATAGTAATCATACAATTTATTAGTGCATGAGTTTCAACAGATGGATTGGAAATATTCGATCTTGAAGGTCCCAGTATGCGGTGGTAGGTTTTTTTAAGAGCTTTCCTCTTCCCTGAAGAACTAAACACTGATTGAGAAACAGTAACTTAATCTTGCATACAGAAGATCCTGTGATACTATACAGCATTTCGTATCTCACTGGTGTTCAAATTTACATCTAGAATTAGCTTCACTTTTTCCTAAAAGGTGGCAAAGATACTGTCAATTCCCCTGTAGGGCAACGCTCGCGTTAGATTTTGAGCTGCAAGCTACAGCAGGCCTACATTTCCTTACGAACCAGTCAGGGGCCAGATGACCATCTGAGTATGCCCTGAGCCTGGGACTAAAGGATAGATCCAGGGAGTGATATGGTGAAAGTCAAGTTTGCAAACTGTCCACCCCAAGCTAAGCTATACACTGCAGAACTTAAAAGCGATCCATTTACATCTGCCACCTCAACTTTACCCAGTCAAATCCTTAGTAGCTTCAATAAGGAATGAGTGTTGAAATGCGCCTTCTTTAAAAAAAAAAAAAACAAACAAAAAAACATCTGCATGTTTTGGTAGAAATCCATCATGTTTTTTTATCGTACAAAGGCACACAAGTATCTTTCTAAAATATACAGTGAGCTAGAGGCTGTAGGCAATATTCAGGAAACATAACAGTTCTACTTAAAGAGAGCTGCTACGTATATGTACAAAGGAGTATTTACAGTTGAACAAATACACAAACCCTAAACATTGCAGAGCATGAAAATTAGAAGCAAAAGGAAAGCACAGACAGTTCACACTGCAAAAAATGTTCTCATTTATGATACATACTTCTAAAACAACATCTTTAAGATAAACAAGCTAATGCAGAAATTAACATACAGCAAAAAAATCTGACATATACTTTTAATGACTACTCAAAACAGGACATCTCATGTAATATAAAAATGTCCTAAATAGCAAAATAAAAATGGAAAGAAGTGTGTATATATACATACATACTTCTATTCAAAGGGTAATTTAAAATGTCAGCATCTTTTAAGCTACACCAACCTTACATTGGTCCCTACTCCAGCAAACGCTGAAGTCCTGACTTCTGTAGGACTAAATAACATGTATAACTTTATTCACTGTTGGCAGAGGATATATACATTACCAGTGCTATCTGCAACCTTATATGTGTGCTCACTCGAATAGCGACCACAACACTATAACCTCTGAGGCCAACTCTTCCCCCCAGAAATCAAATCAGCCTTTCATTTATTCATTCATATTGGAGAAGGAAAGATGAGATAGTCCTTGTATTTGGCTTTGTTTGTTTTCTTAATCACAACAATGCAAGGTGAATGTACAAATAATACCTTCTGCATTTGGGATTACATCCTATTTGTCCAAATTAAATTAGAGTGGTTTTTTTTTTCTGGTTTGCACAGACCAGGAGATTGAATCAGTAGATGAAAAAAAGAAGGACAACAATGTAGTTTTAAGTACAGCTGTTTCATGTACCTATGAGATATAGAAACAGCTGAACAATTAATTTAGTCTAAATATAAATGACAGCTGAATGCCTGGAAAACTTTTTTTAAAGACAGTAATTTATTTTCTTAAAATAAACCTCATTTTTTTCTTTTATTTTAAGATTATTAACTTTAATTACCACAAGAAAGTCTGTAAAAGAAACGTATCAAAATTGAGATCACCATATATCACACTTAGCTTACATAGGTCCTAGTCCTTTAAATATCTCATTCCTGATTTCAGTACAACTAAATAAAATTGGGAACTTCATTCCTTATAGACCAAAGAACTGGTTTTGTTAATGCCATATATAACCTTGCAAACTATAAAAATAGAGTTTAGAAGAGTTGAAAATTAAAATTTCAAATATTTCAACTATAACTCAACACTTAGAGCTTTCTCTGAAACTACATTTTTAGCAGGCATACTGTACATAACTTTTGTCGTCTGCCCAAACGCAGACAACATGAAAATACAGTAGCAACATGCTGTTCAACAGTGTTTGAATAAAATTATACTGTAACTCTTTGCTAAAAATCATGATACACAACTAATCTCTTCACTTTATATAAAACTCAGCACACTTCAAGAGTAATGCACGTTGTGTAACTTGTCAGACTAAAGAAATTAATCAGCAAAATCTGACATATCTCAGTGAGAAAGATATTTAAAAATATTTAAGTTTGTACAAACTCCACATTTTTCAGGTTATTTTATTTTAAAAAAATATCTAGTATAACTTCTTTCCTTTTGATCAAAAAGTAAAAAAAAGGATCAGTAGATCAATATTTAGAGACTACACAATGGAGAATGATGATAGCAATATATTTCTATGCAACTTGAAAAAGTTTCCATGAAGCTGAAAAATTAAACCACTTCACTGAGAGTAGTAGCTAGAGCGTCAATAAAAAAAGAAAAGTATATTAGCATTACTCAGATCAGGAAGAAATTTCATACCACCAGTGATTTTACTTGAACTTATCATTTAAATATTAGGAAGGAAATTCACACAGGCACACAAATGTGACTATTCCTGAAAACCAAGCTGCTGGCATACAAATGGATCAAAGCAGAAAAATCACAGACCTTGCCCCCACATTTGCATAAAATTTTTCATTTGTGACTGAATAAAGTCAACATTATGCCAATAGCTTCAGGTAATAACTATGAATTACTATTACGTTGACAGCAGAAACAATAATCTATTAAGCTTTCAGTGGTACATATAAAGAGCAAGAAGCTTTCTAATTTGAATAAACTGAAATTTTTATAATCAGCAGGAAAAGAAGCAATATGTAAATTAGACAAAGTAGATTTTATTATGTGCTACTGTTTCCTTAAAAATGTCAGGATTATGTGTTGTGAACCATAATTTGCTTCCTTAGACAACTTCAATTTTTGTTACCGATTACTGTTGGTCTAGCAATTACAGCATAACTATAAAAAAAATTAAGACTACAGAACTCTTGAAGGCCATTGCTAACAATGGTAAAACTGTCACTTCTTAGTGTCGATTAGTAAAAGTTAAAATTAGTGAAATGAAGATTAGCAAAATTCTCTGGAGTTATTAATATGCCTGTAATCGTTTTCCACTAGATACCAAGGGAAATGTCTATATTCAGAGGCAGAACTACCCAGATGGAACATCAACAATATTATGACATATTACTAAGTTTAAGGTATTTTTCTGAACTACCTACTGCCTGATTCTTTATTAAAAAACTAACAAACAAACAACAAAGAAAAACAACCAAACACAAAAACCAAAACAAACCAAACCCAGACTTAATTCCCCCCCAGATCCCTATACACTAGTATTAACGAAAGGACACAGGGCACCAAAGCTGGTAGCACCTGAAATAAATCCACTACTCTAATAGTGGCATATCTGAAAAAGTAATTTTTTCTCAAGGAGAGTAAGAGTTTTTTGTTGTGACTATCAATTATTTATTTATATTTCTTGTATTCCTCAAATTCTACTGAATATTTTATGCATCTTCTGAGCAAATACAAACAAATCAACAGTACCATGTGCTTTGATTTCAAAACATTCAAAATTTTTTACTAAAAAAATCAAATAAATCCATCCTCAAAATTTAATTATATTTAAACCCCTTCTATTTTTAATTGAGAAACTTTATGGGTGAATGAGTGATATACACTATTATTCCTGTAACTTTGCTGAATATTTTGCATCAATTCATTTCTTCTCAGAGAAAGACAAAATTGTTGGCATCTTAGCTTGAAAATGTAAATAAACAGTAAAAACAATCTTCTGACACTTGGATTTACTGTCAGATAATACACAATTGTCAGAAGATCCTCAATCTTCAGATACTTGGAGTCATGCAGTAGCTATGCTTGGCTGTTTGAACTATTAGCTGTTTAATTTAACCAAAGAACAAGTCTGGGAAAAAAACCCCAATGCTCACTTTGAGATACTTTATGAAATAGGTCTCCTCTAAACTCTTCTTTTACATGGAACATTTATTTTACTAACAGAAAGTCACTGTTCTAAGGTTGCTATCACAAGCTTGAACCCAGCAAGTCTAACAACCACAAACCACTTATTGTACTAGTTACTTATTTCAAACTGTAGGTGCATACCACAGCCCAAAACATGAGATGTTAAGGAAGGATCTGAACTACCTGGACTGATTCTTAGTAAAAACTGTTGAAGGAAAGTGCATACAGGAGAAATAAAGCAGCAAAATCACCAGAAAAGTGCATGGTAGACTTTGACAGTACAGATAAGTTCTGTGACCTTAGGAGAGGTCAGTAAGACATTTTTTTTTTCTACAGTGTTAGGTGTGAGAAGATGGTTACTTGGCAGAAAATTTCTCCTGCTCTTTGAACCTTCTTTCACTCAGGACTTCATCAGTCTTAGCAGGCATACAAAGCATCGTTAAAATCTCTAACTTCATTTTGTTCCCCCTCTAAACGGACACAATTTGTAAGACCCCAATTCTCACTGTCACTGGTCACAGGGGATAAAAATACGAATAATATCATGCTCTCTCTGCACTGATATGACTGGCTTTTCATATACACTGTGTGCAATACATGCAGCACAGTTCTGGTCTGGTTCTGTGGGGTGTGCAAAGACCATCTCATTAGTGGTGGACTTGGTAGCGTTAACAGTTGGGCTCTATGATCTTAAGGGTCTTTTCCAACCTAAACGATTCTCTGCTTCTGTGTCAGATCTAAGACAATTCTGTATGCCATCTCTCCGAGTGCCCTTGTACGCTTTGGACAGAAACCTCCACACAAGCTGAGATAACTGCAGTCAGTTCTAATGCACCACACTATGAATTGTTTGGAACTGGAATTACCCCACTATATGAATATACCTAGAAAGATCCAGTTATCTAGATAAGGTAGGAAAGGGGGAATATTTCCAGTTCATTCTTTGCAGGTTGATTCTTAGAAACTCACAAGGCTTTCTCAGAAGGAATGCAAGGATTTCACAGGGTCAAAGGTTTGCCCAGTATGTTATTCAGTTTCTGACTACAGTAACTAAAAAGCTAATAAAAAACAGATGAAGAAATTTATAATAACCTACCCCTAGGGGATGTATCTCCTTTATCTATTAAAATAAAGGTTGAGGTTTTGTTTGTATAAAAAACATAAATACATAAAACCTGATCTTCCCTCTATCCCAAAGCTGTCGCAACATACTTACTGTTCACTGAAGCATCCAGTGGTAACAGAATTTGAGGTCAATCACAGAAGTCACATTGTGTGGCAAGCAAGTTCCACAAGTATTAGCTTTTCTCAGTTTTGCTTGTTCTGCTTTTGTTTACTTGGTCTGGATATACTTTGAAACTAAATTACATAGAGCAAACCATCTTAATATTCATTTGTGTGGGATTGCTTCTTGTGTATCTTGGCAAGTTTACTATGTATCTTTAGATTCCTAAACTCTTCATTATATTCCTTTCTGGTGGCGCTGGGAAGCAAAGGTTCAACTCAGTATTTCAGCCTGGAGTAGTTCTAGTATGCACAAGTGGTGTTTAAATGTATTGCATTGTACTCTCCATCTCATTCCTTTCAAATATTTGTATTTTGCTTGTTTTAACTATCATCCTAATTATAGGTCCTCATCGAACTGTTTGTAATGAAACTTGTGTCTTCTTTCTATGATGTTAAACAATATAGATCCCAGCAAAGTAGAGCGGTATTGTTACTCATAGACTTTGTTTAGATCAGTATCTTTTACAATGCATAGCAAGCCAAACTTGATTACTAAATACTGTGAAGTTGAAAGGACATTTGCCACATAATAGATCTAGCATAATGAGATATAACTACTACAGTCTGTATGTAGACTGCAGGATGAAGAGGTACCAGATAACAGAGTAAACAATAGGTAGGACTGCCTACCACGTACTCTTGGCATAATTGCTCAGCATATTCTACTACTCTCACAATACATCAGGAGATTCTACACAGAGAAGCTTATTTTCATCATGGAATATTTCTAAATAAACTGGAAATTGCAATCAGCATCACAGCAACATAAGAGAAAGCTTAACACCTACAGCAGTGTTAACCTGAGTTTTCTCTCCCTTGGCTACGTAAACAAAATTCTACACATAGCCAATGATTTTTATCTCAGACTGAGAAGAACCCAACAAACTCTTAAGACCATCAAGAGAGAGTCAGATCAAAGGCCAGTTTTCCAAGTGTTCTGTCTCCCATAAATGCCAGCAGCAGATACTTGGAAAAACACGTTTTTCCATGCTCTCTAGTTTTAAAAGAGAAGTGCCCAAGTAGAGTGTACAATGATGCTTTACCTGGATCCAGTAATCTATAGTTTCTAGTGGCTAAAGCTACCTGAAACAAGTTGTATCTTGATCATTATTTTATTCTGTTGAAGCAGGTGGCAAAGTGAAATGCTGGACAGAGCCAGACATCGCATTAATTCTTCTCAAAATTCGCTAGAAACATACAATACAGTATTCCTTTTAAAAACCACATTTTCCAGATCTGTGTGTTCAGATAAACCTTGTGCTGTCAAAGAATGTGTAGAGGTGTCTATTTTTACAAAAGTTGAAAAGTGCTGGTATTATACAGGATTGCCCATTTATCTTTAAAAAGGAAAAAAACCCACCGAATAATCATAAAACACAGAGGCAAAAGCCATGAATAGAAACAGTAAAGTCACTACTGAAATTGTGCAAGATATTAAAAAAGCCTGGAAGAAATGCTTCCATTTGCACAGGCTTTAAGAAGAGCGTTCTACTGAAATCCTAGCTGCCACCAAACTTACTTGTTTCCTACTTTGGCAATATAGAAAATTATATTTGTTAATACGCTCCTTTCAAAACCTCCTGTGAATAAATACTAAGAGTTAGAAAGAAAAGAAAAATCTGCTTGAGGATTAATGGGGATAACAGTTTGTGAAACTTCCAGTGACTACACCAATCCTTCCAACAGAGTACATTGACTGCCACAAAGACTGAGCTAGACACGTGTTTATAACATGCCAGCCTCACTTTAAAATCTGAGCAGGCAAAAGAAAAAAAAAGGAAAAAAAAAAAAAGAAAAACACCACAGTGTTTACCACAACAGCATAATCTGTCAGCTGCAGTTCACTTCCACAAAGGCAACTGTTGTCATCTGTCTGAAAACATGTCGCTGCTGCTCTTGCATTTCCAGAAGATGGAGCAGCTCAAAGTAGCTACACTAACAGGATTTATTAGACCACTACTCCTGATTTAGTTTCCTCACAGTATAAAACAAGCCTCCTGGTCTTCAGGCATGTTACAGTGACAGGAATAGTAGCTGACATGCTTGTCAATAACACAGAGCAAACCCGTGAGTTTTGAAACAAAACACATAAGCCTTTATAGCTCATCCAAAAGACTGATTTTGAGAGACTTCAGTGTTTTCCAATTCATTCTCTTTAGACGGGTTACAAAGGAGGACACATGACACACTTTAGACAGATCCACAAGTTCCATGGATGAAACACTGAAACATGAAATCTGCATTCTGTTAATTTATATCTCTCTCCCATATCTGGTATCTTTTGACTCTATAAAACACACACCCACATTGCCCCACACCTGTGCAAGAACATGTATGCACTGCTAAATGCACCTGGCAAAATGCCCCCAGCAAAGAGCTCTGTTTTACAGTCATTTCCTATTACACTTGGCTATACTGGTAATCCAGGACCAGACTGGTGGTTTTGAAAGGGGAGTGATGGTTACAGAAAGAATGAACCATCAAAGGACAGCGAGGACTGCAGCTGACCAATTTGACTATCAGAATTTGTGGCTAACAACAATATTTCTTTCTGCCACCTTTCTTACAGAAGATAGAAGATGGTCAGAAACTCAGTACTAGCTGCCTGTAGGCTTTTAAATAAATGGCATAAACAGCTTTAGAGGAATTCAGAAGTGGTAAGACATGAAGTCTTGTCTTCCTCTCTTCCAGGTTAGGGAGAATTATCCCCATGTACTATTTTATGAATAAGTCTCTGCTTACCATTTTGGAAATTAATATAGAAAGCCTACACCACGGCACATCTGTCCTACAATTTTGCAAATTCATCTTAAGATACTAAAGTGTACTTAGCGAATTTCAATTTTTATGAAAAGGAGGAAAAAAGGAACCTAGAGGCAAATGGTATCAGCCATTAACAAAGCTGTTCTTTGCACATATTCTCTGAACTTGCCTCAGATACAAAAAATGCAAACTACAAGCCACAGAGTATCTCATATTTCTGAAGAAAACTACAGAGAAAAGTCAGAAATTCTGATTAAAATACTGCAAAAAGTTGAAAAAAGTTTTTTTCTTTCCTAGTTTTATCAGTAATTCAATTAATTTACTATGAAACCATAGCAAAATTTATAGAATGTTCCAGAATAAAATTATATTTTTGGAGGTTTGAGTTGCTGGGTTTTCAGTTTTGATTTACACAACAGAGATGTGGAATTTGTTTTAGAATGGCCTAAAAACTAAAGTCATATCTATTGATCAACTACTTCATCACAAAATCACATATAACATTTCTGTGAACGTTCAGCGTTAGATCAGAAATTGTGCTAAACTGGCAAGGAAAAAACTCAAGATTTGAAGCTGACATTAATGTCACTGTTTTTAAAATTGAGGCAGAAAAATAACAATTAGCATTCCAGTAATACTGTGTTTGAGGGGAGAGTATGGTGATCCAGGAGACATTTAATCCTGGGGAACTTCATTTCTACTTAGCTAAAAATTGAACATTATGTTCTTGAGGACTGTTTCTACGGCAATACATATAATTATCTTTTGATTGTGAGTTTTTAGTCGTAAATGTTAAACATTTTTATTACTGATTTTATTTTTTTAATTTTTTTTTTCAAAGTCCATGTACATTTATTAAAATTTGCAAAGCTGAACAGGTATGAAAAAGCAGTAATCAAAAGAAAGGAGAATTATTGTTATAAAGCAGGCACAGCATGTAATAAAACAGAACTAATCCAATGCATAACTTTAAAGTTGGACAACCTTATCATGAAAGGAGTATTTCATGAAAGGCAAACAAACACCTGTCTTGTTTTCCTTTTCATATGAATATTTGTGCTATTATAAATTTATCAAATAAAGGACAAAGAAAATGAACAAATCAAGAATTGACTGTTTATTAAGAGAATGCAATGTCAAAACAAATCTCTGAAACAATTATTTGCCAGTTGATAAAGGAGGAGAATCAGATAATTAATGTTTAATTTACTGAGTTATTTCATTAGCTGCAAGGTCCCAAAGACTTTCACTTCCAGGATTCACCTATTAATAACTTCTCCCTCCTAAATTTAAAAACTATTAGAAGTTTAAATTGTTTTTTGAGAAACTATTCAAGATAGAAAGCTGAATGTCTTTGGGAACAGCCTAGAATCTATAATTTTATTTTTTAATTAATATACTTTGCTCCAGCATTTACATTTGCTTTTTTTGAAGTCTGTTCCTTAGAAAGACTCCAGATGGTTGATTTGCAACTAAGGTCAGCTTTCTGACATTATAAGAGCACCAATGTTAGTAAATAAACAAATTAGAGAGATTTTCCTAAATAATGGCCTACTTTAAAAATCATAATCTCATCCCCTCAGTGTTCATTTAGGTAAATTGTGGATCTCACCTTGGCATTTAATTAGTCACTTGGAAAAAACCCAAAGAAAACAAACCACCAAACACCTTAATGTGGGTATCTATTTGCACTGCGTTACACTTATTGCTTAATTATCTTTATTCCAGAAGCAATATTTATTCACTTTACCTGCTAAAAATGGTAGCATCTCACAGCTCTCTGTAAATATAGTATTAAATATAAAAACACATTCTTATTTCCCTTTTATGTCCAATCTCTTTGTTTTCCATCCTCAAACCGATCTCTTTAAATATCTGTTCACACTCTCTCACCCCAAATTAGTTTGACAAACATACAAAAGAATAAGTAGTAAATATTTCAATTTTTTCTCTAATTGAATATTTATCCTTTAAGGTATTTCTTGCCTGGAGCATGTACTGTGCTTTACTCCACTTAATTAAATTCATTTTTGGTATCTAATATAGGGAAGAATATCTTTCATTGGTGCTCATCATTTGCACACTATTTCCAATTTATTGTACATGTGTTTCATCTCTAGCTGTTTTGAAAAATATTAGTAGGAAAATAAGCTCACCTTCAGGCTCCCCACAGAGTGTACACTGTGACTCTGCAAAGAAAAAGATATAAATTATAATTTCTTGATTTTAAAATCTGTCATAAGTACATCAAAACATAACAAAACTTAGGAACTCAAAGATAGCATGAAAGATGCAATTCTATTTTCAGCACCTGCAAAATAACTTTCAAAAACATGTTACTGTAATATTTTTTAAAACAGAACTATATAAATGTCTTAGAACATTTATATAACTATCACCTTCATAGACTCTGAATGAATGCATACATGTAGCAGGACTTTTTGCTTTCACATGACACTTTTGTATTTGTAGATATAAAATATTGCAATGACAACAGTCACTCAAAAAGTTTAAGCCTTCTAATATTTTATTATTGGAGGTAACAAACACAGTGACAAAGTTATTACATTTCTTTCTCATAAAAGACTTCCAAGTCCTCTCAGACAAGAGGAGGAAGCCAAACAGCTTATGTAAATGTCCAGTTATACTCTGCAAAATATTCAAGTACAGAAATTATGGAAATAAAACTCCATCATAACAAAAAGATGGTCTCAAAGTACAATTGCTATTTTATTCACACACCAGTATTTGGAAGTTGGCCATCTTAAAAATTATTTTGCAGAATGTACAAATAGATACACAAATGGAGTAAATATTTTAAAGTATCCCTTGAGATTGAGCCACTTCAGGTGTTAGTATCATGCTGCAGAACAAAAATAGTATTTAGAATCCAAATACCAGAATCTGTCGAAATCATAGGGAGTGTAATCAAGTTGACTGATAATTCTAATATACTGGAAAAAGTCCTACTAGAACAAGACAGCACTGTATATTTTAAATCGCAAATCTCTAAAATCTCCATTTTAACATTCAGCTGAAAAATTACACCTCTAACAGCAACAAGGACGCTGAAACAAATATACATACATATATGCAGGCACATATTTATATAAAAATGTATACATGTGTATATAATACAAAAAACAGTTTAACATGCCTGGCGTATAAAAATCCAATTCAAAAGCTGGTTGAAATTATCTCGGACCTTGAATGACAAATAAGAGATTGGACTTCAACTGTGATCTTGGCTTGAAGGCAAGAAAGCCAGAAAGACAGAATATGAAACACATGCACTGAGTAGTGACCTTTATAGTACCACTGTGACATTGTCAGCTATTTAGAAGTACTTTCTCCATGCAGGTAAGAGGCTGTCTCACAGAAACCCATTGTTGTAATGGTACTAGACCCTACATCTTTCATTTATTTTAAAAACTTTAATATTTTTTTTACTACTGCCATAGGTTGTAGCATGCATGAGGGAAAGGAATAAGAAAAATTACATTATGATAGGTGGATTACTACTTTTAAAACAGCATAAAGTTGCATGATCAAAAGGAATTAAATTTGATGCTGTTCAGCCCCACGAAACACGTATTTGAACTGTCTATTGCTACACTCACTGGCCTCCCCAGCAGATCTGACAAACTGAAAACAGCACCCCAATAGCAAGCTTGAGAAAATAACCCAAAACTAAAAAGCATGAAAAGCCTAGTCTCAGAACACAGACGTGTTTCTTTCACTGCTGGATGAAAAACACACTTGCCACAATCTGAAGTGATGCAGAAGAAGCAGCTCAGAAGATCATTTTTCACTTTTAATTCAAAGACTTCTTGAGGTTTTACTGAGAGGGGCTGCCTGTCTGCGTGCAGTTTATTATCCTGATTGATAAGGAAGAACAAGCTGAGACCTGGTTTCTGAACTTCTGACTTTTTGCTGATCTTCTACATTCTGCTAACAACTGCTTCACTGGTTTGTTACCATCCAAGTCTGCCTGACATTTTTTTGCAGCTCTAAACACCATCCGAAGGTTCCCACTCAATAGTACATATTAGCAGCTTCCTTCTTTTCCTCACTAACATAAATGAGTGCCGATATTGTAAATCTGTAGCAGGGTAGATAACCACAAGAGTTATTTTGCAGTTAGACTATGACTGGTGCCAGAAAGTTGTCCAAAAGTTAGCTAGGTGTCAGCAGTACCCTTGCCAGACCACAGGTTTTTTGGACTTCTTTCAGGTGTTTAAGGTCCCATGTTTATGGGCAAGCCAGGTGTTTCTTACCCTACTTCAGCATGCCTGGGAAGAGTTCATGGGGGAATTTTGTTTTAATTCATCAATGTATGCCTTTCAGAGACTGGGAATCATTTCAAACTAGCAGCAGCACCTCTTCCTTCTACTCTGGTAAGAAGCAGACTTAATGGATGTGGATGATTCACCAGTAAGCCTCTGTTTATGAACTTCCCCACTATAGTTTGCTACTGTGGGGGAGGACTAGATACCCTTTTTGTTGTGCTTGACACATACAGATCGAGTGACAAATAAAACTACCACTACTTCTACCAGACACATGAACAACATGACAGGGAGGTTGCATGGAGCACTGTTTTCCCTGAAGACTCTCTTGTGTATGTGTGTTGTGTGAAAGAGGGAGAGGAAAAAAAGTAATTCAGTCTGTTTAGATCTGTACATTCTATGGTTATTGTTGAGAGATTACATGTCCTAAGTTTCCAAGACTAAAATAATATAAAACATACACATCACACTGAAGTACTTGTAGTTTTACATTATATAGAAATACAGAAACCTTAAAATCATGTAAAGAAGCTATGCCTGGAAACATTAACTTCTCTGCAAAGAAGTTTCTGTATCTTGGTAGAAAAAAAAAATCTTACTGGAAGATAGCTAAATACTAAATACCTGTACTAATTTGGAAATTCTCTAATTTCAATTTCAGTTCTGGGGTGACATGACAGCAATGAAGGACAAGACAACAGTATAAAAAGTTACCACTCCATCATTGTTTAGGCTGAAATGCTGACCTAAAGTTCGGTATCTCAACACAAATATTCAAAATCTAAACTAGTATTAAAAGATATACCAATTACTGGAAAGAAACAGCCACCTAACCTGCCTTAGAAACCTATGTTAGCATCAGATAAATCAGTAAATTGCTTTCTGTAAGCACCCATACCTTTGTGTTGTAAGAGGTCTTAGACTTAGGCTACTTTTTCACAATAACATTCATGGCAAGAGAGAAATGCTCATTGTAAGTGACCTCTGGAGGTCATCTAATTCAGCCCCCCACTGAGTTCAGCTCAGCCAAGGCTTTGATAGCCAAGTTCTGAAAGCCACAAGGATGGAGATTCCACAACCTCAGCAGGCTGCCTGCTCCAGTGCTCCATCAGCCTCATGGGGTCCTACCTGAATCTCTCAGTCTGCACTTTGTAGTCATTCTTCCTTGGTATATCACCCAGCACCACCAAAAAGACATTGGCTCCACCCTGTCTGTAACTGTCCTCCAGATAGTTGTAGTCCACTATGGACATTCACCTCAATACACTAAATAAATCCAGCTCCTTCAACTACCAGAGGGGTCCCATTTTCTCCCTATGCTTCTATAAGCAGCACGCCCCAACTGCTGGACACTGTATTCCAGGTGTAGCCTCACATACACCAGAGGGAAACAACAACCACCTCAATTTACTGATCATACCTGGCATAGCCTAGCACATGGTTTGCTGATTTGCAATGATAACACTGTTGACCATACGTTGAGAACATATGTTGACCCGTATGCAACTTGGTATTCACTTTCCTTCAGAAAAAAATAATAACAAAATTTAATAATAAAATTAAGTCTTTATAAGACCAGTCCCTTGATCCAAGTCTCCTGCCAATTATAACGATGAATGTAAGGCACAAGGGAAGAGGAAACGCATGGCCCAAGGCAGGTAAGCCAAGGCTGCTCTTTTCAGGACTGGGCAGCCTGTAGATTGGCTTAAGAGAATCATGAAATCTCAGCCTCTGAGAAGTGACTTTCACATGCCTACGCTGGATGAAATTATGTCTAAAGTGAAAGCACTTAAGCTACTGTGCATTGTGATCGAATAGGAGCAGCAACATTACCACACTTCACACAAAGATATTTCTTAAGCCTCTCCTCACAATCCCTAGTAAAGGATTATGCCACTACATACCCGATTTAAGTATCATAGTGATACTTTCACAGGAGGTATTCTTTCTTTTTAATATGTTGCTAAGCAGCTGCTCTTAACAAAGATGTTCATTCTTGCAAACACTCACACATGTGAGCAATTTTTTTTTTTTTCCATTGTCTCTCAATAGTAAAATGACTAAGATGGCCAAGTGTTCACAGATTTGGGAACCAATAAATCAACAGAAAAAGGAAAACCTGTATTTATATTATGAATCTTACTCTATCATTTTGAATTTGTCTAGCCAACAGAGACAATCTTCCCAGATACAAGAACTTGCTGACAAAACAGGACATAGGATTTTTTTAAGAAATAAATTTATCACAAAGACACCAGTTCTTCCTCCCACCCCCCCATTATATAACATTTAAATAGTTTTTCTTGTTTAACCTAAAATATAAGTAAACCCCAAAATAATAAACCCAGACATGTAAATGCCAATGTTCTTTGTCCAAAAAGCTGAGTTCAAATTCAATTTTAAATTAGAATGAAGATAAAGCATTCTGCTAAACACGTTCACCTTTCCTTGCTTTGTATATCCTTTTCTTGTATGGCTGGTTCAAGTACAATAAAATCCAGAACTACAATAAAGAACTACATACAATAAAGAAAACAATATATGGGCCAGATGGAAGATACAAAGTAGCCATTACAAATAAATTACAACTCAAAATACATGCTAGCTATATAACATAGCAAGACTAAGACAACACAGTATTAGTAGTATTTTAAATCAATTTAGAGAAAATAGTAGATGGTATCTAACAGCTTTATTAACTACACTTCAAAGTACTTCATGCTCTCAACAGGGTTTTACCCAGATTATGGAGTCCAACCTGGATGAGTTTTGACTGAGATATATGGAAGCTGACAGTGTGACACGAAATAATAATGCAAAGGTGAGAAGCTGTGCTGGAGATAACTTGTCACCTCAGCACCGCATCCAGAAAATGGATGCGCTCAACCCTTCTGACTATCCCTTGAAAAATACGACACACCCAGTTTTGTATCCCCACTTACAGACATGTATGTTCTCTATTGCTTATATTTCTCTTCCCTCCTCACCCTCCACTCCCAAATCTATGTACTGAATGGCCAAGAAAAGATACACCCATTATATAATTACTGAATATCACTTCTTATTTGAATCCAGTATTCAGTGCATCAGAGGAAAACTGGAAATCAATTTTGTTTCAGAGGAATGTGGTTGGCTTCTCAGAAAACAGTTCTTGTTTTGCTTCTTTTTTCTTTCACTTATGCAAAATAAGACTAATTTAAAAAGCGATGAAAAATTACAAGTTCCAGTGAGGAAATTTAGCAGATAGTGCTTTAGATTTTGGTTCTAATGGCAGGAAGCACAACTGTTTCTGACGCTATTTCATAAATGTCTTTATATCATTTTCCTGATGCCAACGAAATGGAACTGTGCGACGCTTAAAGAGACAGAGTAGTCATGCATTATATTGAAATTTAGTGCAGCTGTAAAGCAAGATATAATTTAAGGCTAAACTGTAGGACTTCTAATTTTCAGAATTTTTATCCAATATTTGTATCTAAGCAGGGCTCTAATACTGCCAAAAAAAGCTGACTGTATTATGAACTATGTTTTTCATTCTCTCTTTTCATGTCTATTTTTTCTCCTACACCTTTTGTCTTTAGCTTTTTCTTCCCATTGATGTCCTTGCACAATACCATCAGCTGAAACATCAGTGTGACAGACGTACAGGATAAACTGCAAGATCTTATCAAGTCCACCAAGATCCTCCCATTCACAGTCCTCTCTGTTCCACACTGATGCTAGAACAAATCCTGTGGACATCTCCTGCTCTGTGTTCAGTCATCCATGTAGGCAAGGCATTGAGAGACACCTACAAAAAACAACTAGCTTTTTCCTCTGCAAAGCACATTTGAGCTGTACCTAATTTTTTTTATTTTTTTCTAAAAAAACAAAACAAAACAAAAACACAACTTCTGATGATAGGGAATACAACCTTCTTAAGGTAAATTATCCTGGTAGCTAAATTATCTTAGCAATTGAAGAAATTTCTCTCACATAGCCCAAACAGTCATTGCTTTCAACTAAGCAGATGGAAAATACAATTTTTAATACACTTAGAAAAAATAATAATATTTAATTCAGATATTCCTTCAGGTCTTGCTTTTTTTTTTTCCCCTCTAAATCTTTAGTTTTTTCTCACAGTTGTGGTTGCTAATATTCACCTCGTCTTTGCTGTTCTCCCCGAAGTCTTTCCAGCTTAGTCATATCTTAAAGTTAAAGGTGCCTCACACCGGATCTGAAGGCTTTGACTGCCAGGTAGAGCAGAATATTTGCATACTCTTACATCCTTTTTATTTTTCTAAGAATGCCATTGGCCTAGTTTTGGGCAGTACTGAGAGCTCATCTCATCCTTATAGACAGGAATTTGACTAGAAATACCTTGAGCAGTCACCATCATAAGAATGAAATTAGCCAAGGACACTTTGCTGGTCTGCCTTTGCAGTAAGAGACCTACTCTTGTAATCCACGTAAACCAAGTGAAATACCCAAAGCGTTCCAGGTGCTTCTTACAGCTTTTTGTTTGAAACTATGAAGTGGCAAAAATAATCAAAATGTCACTACACCAAAGCACTGCATTTTTTATAGTGTTTTATGCTGACAAATAGGACAACAGGAACAGAAAACAAGTATATTTGGACTCAGATATTGTTTGGGCCCATTTCCATGAACAGTTATAAAAAACAAAAATAATTTCAAATTATGTAATCAAAAAACCCCATGCAATTATACATATATATACACACATATATCTACCTATCTTGAAACCTTTTTTCTTCTCCTGAACAATAGTATTGTTGTGGTTTAACCCTAATTGGCAATTAAGCACTACACAGCTGCTCACTCCCTCTGCCCACAGTGGGGTGGGGGAGAGGATCGGAAGAGTAAAAGAGAAAAAACTCATGGGTTGAGATAAAATACAGTTTAACAGGACAGAAATAGAAAATAATATTAGTATTAATAACAACAATAATAATGCAATTGAATTGTACAAAACAAGTGATGCACAATGCAATTGCTCATGACTTGCTGACAAATGCCCAAACAGCGGCCCTGCCAGCTTTCCTCCTAGTTTATATACTGAGCATAACATCATATGGTATGGAATATCCCTTTGGCCAGTTGGGGTTAGCAGTCCCTGCTGGGTCCCTTCCTAACTTCTTGTGCCCCTCCAGCCTTCTTGCTGGCAGGGCATGAAAAGCTGCAAAGTCCTTGACTTAGTGCAAGCACTGCTCAGCAACAACTAAAACCATCAGTGTGTTATCATTATTCTGAGACTCAACCCAAAACAGAACACAATACCAGTTACTATGAAGAAAATTAACTCTATCCCAGCTGAAACCAGGACACTACCCAGCCCTTATTCTATACCATTTACATCGCCCCGAGGTCCCCCACTTTCCAACGTATCCCAATTAATCACCGCTACCTTTCCTGTCTTTTGACATATGCAAACAGGTATCATTCCCTTACTCTATGGGGCACCCCCATTAAATGTCTGTTAAGCTAATTTATTCCATAACTTTGGACTCCATCTGTCATAGTAGCTGTTCAAGGCAGGAAAGATAGAGTGTGGTATTGAATTGTTGCATGCTGAAGCCTGCTCTAGTTCCATCGCCACTGTGCTTGTCCAGTTCTATCATCAAAATTCATGCTTCATTAATTTGGGCAATTCTACTATACCATTGATATGGCATATAGCTGCCACAGTAGTGATGAAGTATGGTATTATACAGCAATTAACATCATACAATTCAAATAACCTGCTATTCTCACCCAGAATCAAACCCCCTTGAGGTACCCATTGGACTTCCCCGTGCCCTTGCATTTCCCACCATGTGCACCCAGTTCCTTGAGCAAAAGCAATCCAACCAACAGGTTTGCCTTTGTCCAAGGCAGGAACAGCCCAGACTGTCTTCCCCAATATATTCTGTACGTGCACTACAGGGGCTTTAAGCCCTTCATACGTAAAATGTGGATGTAAAAGCTGTGATTGGGCAGGGTCAGCCCAACTGGCAGATCCCCTAGTGTTGAATAACCAGGTGGCTGAGATTGTTGTGTGATCAGTGCAATCCACTTACTCCATGTAGCATCAGTTGCACGATGTGTAGAGGGGACCCCCCCCTTCAAACATCCAGCCTAGCAGTGGCAACCAGGATGCCAGGAGGAGCTACACTTCAGTACCAATCACTTCCAAAGCAGCTCAAGCCCTTTCATTAGTATCTCTTTTTCAGCTGGAGTATAGCAGGCCTCAGATCTTCTGTATCCCCTAGTCCAATGCCCTAGGGGTCAACCTCAAGGCTCCCCTGGTGCTTCCTGCCAGAGGCTCCAGCTAGGGCCATTCTCCCTGGCTGCGGTGTAGAGCACATTTTTAACATCTTGCCCTATCTGGCCCAGCCCAAGGGCTACTGTGTGAACAATCTTCTGTTTAATTTGTTCAAAGGCTTGTTGTTGCTCAGGGCCCCATTTGAAATTGTTCTTTTTCCAGTTCACTTGATAGCAAAAGATTACAATCAACTGTAATTTGGAATATGTATTCTCCAAAAACACAACACAAAGCTTGTGTTTCCTTTTTGCTAGTTGGAGGAGACATAACTGTTACTTTTTTGATTATATCCGTTGGGATCTGACAAAGTCCATTTTGCCATTTTATTCATGAAAACTGCATCTCCTGTGCCGATCTCTTGACCTTACTTTGTTTTATGACAAAACTGGCTTCGAGAAGGATTTGAACTATTTTCTTCCCTTTCTCAAAAACTTCTGCTGTATTGCCCTACATTATAATATGATCAATGTATTGCAGATGTTGTGCAGCTTCACCCTATTTCACTGCAGTCTGGATCATTCCATGACAGATGGTACAGCTGTGTTTCCACCCCCGAGGCAGTCGATTCCAGGTATACCGGACACCCCTCCAAGTGAAAGCAGACTGTGGCCTGCACTCTGCTTCCAAAGGGATTGAGAAAAATATATTTGCAACATCAGTGGTATCATACCACTCAGCTGCCTTTGAATCTGTTCATATTCAAGTTCAAGCATGTCTGGCACAGCTGCACCCAGCAGTGGCATGACTTCATTCAGGCCACAATAGTCTACTGTTAGTCTTCACCCTCCGTTAGACTTTTGTACTGGCCGTATAGGACTGCTAAAGGGTGAGCGGGTTCTGCTGATCAATCCTTGGCTCTCCGGTCACCTCATCAGCTTATGGATGGGAATCGGGAAGTCTCGGTTAGTGCAATATTGCTACCAGTTTGTTGTGGTAGTGACTGGCACCTGTTCTTTGACTGTGAGCAAGCCCACAACCAAAGGGTCCTTCAAGAGACCAGGCAAGGCAGGCAGCTGCCCAATTTCCTCTGTCTCCAAGGCAGCTATGCCAAACACCGACCCTCTCCTGAGGCAGTCTATGCCAAGGATGCATGGAACCTCTGGTCCAGTCATTTTTGACACTCATTCCCAGTTATGCTCACTTCTGCCTCCAACAGAGCCTTATACTCCTGTTGGTCTGATATGCCAGGCCATTGAATCCACACAGTTCAGTAAACCTGGTTGTCTCTTTCTTCCAGCTGGCTGAAGGCAGGGCCCCTCCAGTCTTGGTCACAGTATTCCTTACTCACTTCTTGTACATATGAATCAAAAGTCCCTTTACCAAGATCAGTAGTAAAACAAGCATTTCTAGTCCAATCGGGGAAATGCCCACTGAAGACTAGAACAAAAAATTTCCTGGAAGAACCATTCTGAGTTGCTGGACCAGTTTCTCCACAGCCAAGATGCAGGCTCGTAGGGAGGAAGAGAGACTTTCTTCATACTGTCAGAGCTGGCCAGCCAATTCCTTCCACCCTTTGTTCCTCTCCCTTATTCCAGGTCGTTACTGCCGATGAGTCTGCAGACAATACAAGTGTGCTCCACGCAAACTTTTGCCACATGGGTTGTGTGCACTGGCCTTCATCTGGGTCTTTGGATAACTGCTTGCTGTCCAGGTCATCATAAATCGCCTCCAGCACAGTTAATTCCCTCAAGTACTGGATACCTCTGTCCTTGGTGGTCCATTTACATGGGTGACATAAAATCTTCCTTGAAGGGATACTCTTCCCTCATGCCTGACAAGAGTTGCCTTCAGAAGCTGAGGACTTGTGCCCCTTTTCCCATTGTTTTGTCAATACCCCCTTCCCTAGAAAGGGATTCCAGTTGCTTGGCTTCCCTACCCTCTAATTCCAGGCTACCAGCCCTGTTAACACAGCATCGGAGCAGCCAGATGACAATGTGCTTGCCTGGACAACAGCTGAAATCGTTCCACGTATCTTGCAGCTCACTCATGGATAGGAATCACATGGTTACTGCTTCTTTTATGGGTTCTGTCTCTCCCTCCTCCTCTTCTCACGATGGCTCTGCTTCTTCATCCCTAACTAAATGAGCTGACCTTCGTACATATTTCTTCTTGTGTATAGGGGCAACTGATACTAGCATGGTTTGGTTCTCTGGTTCAGCCTGTCACAGGGGTTGGAGTAGCTGCAGTACGTGTTGCAGGGGTCAAAGAAATGGCAGTGCCTATAGCCAGGGTTGGAGTAGTTGCAGTGCCTGTCACTCTGTCATCAGATCCACAGACCTTCTCTTCTTGAGGGTACTGAATAGTGTTGAACAGGGCTCGGCAGGCATGGGCCAGGCTCCAGCACATCGCAGTGATTTGTGCCTCTCTGGAATTGCCAGGGTGACAGCATACTTTTCCCAACTATTTTACTAGCTTTTCTGGATTCTGCACTTGTTTACGGGTGAAGTTCCAAAGCATTGGAGGTGCTCCCTGTCCTAGGCACTTGCCCGTACTATCCCACATACTCTGACAATCATAACTATCCAGTTTGGGGCAGATCTCTGGGTGGTACTCTTAAATAGTTGTTTAACCTTAAACAAGACCTGGAACACATTCAAAAGAAAGGGACATGCTCGTTTGAACATCCCAAGGATATTAAAAATTCTCAAGAACTATTGTAATTAGCCTGGAGGAGAAGGGGAAGATGAAGGGAGGTGTCTCCCCCACGGATTGGGTCTCCAAGGAGAAAAAGTAAAATGTATAATTACTAATTCCAATAGATGGTTCCTGAAGTACAGAGATGACCGCAATGCTTAGTAGAAATACCAGATTAGTTACATGATCAGTAGTTCTATCATATCGTAAGCCAGCGTTACACAGTACAACAACATGATAACCTTAGCCCAGTTCCCATGAGTGATATACAGCACAGGTGATGGGATCACCATCCCTGCAAGTATTTAAAAAACATGTCGATGTGGTGCTTATGGACATGGTTTAGTGGTGGACTTGCCAGTCCTGGGTTAACAGTTGGACTTGATGATCTTAAAAGGTCTTTTCCAACATAAAATGATTCTATGAATCTAAAATTATATGATCAGGGAGCATATACTGCAAGTAAGCTACTACATGACACTATAAGAAAAGCACACCAACTCTGAGCAAATAAATCAACATTGTGGTCAGTGACTATTGAACTAACATAATGAATGCTTATAACAAATTTGTTCTAATGTGTTCCTAGTCAGATTTACTGTTATCTCAAACTGTCGTGTCCCACACTGGGTGCCAAAAAGCACTGTTGTGTTTTAAACCCAGCCAGCAACTATGCACCACACAGCTGCTCGATCACTTCCCCACTGCAGCCAAATGGGGGACAGAATTGGAAAAGTAAGAGTGCAACTGCTTGTGCATCCCCAGCCTTCTCGCTGACAGGGCATAAGATGCTGAAAAGTCCTTAACTTTGTGTAAGCACTGCTCAGCAACAACTAAAAACATCAATGTGTTATCAACATTATTCTCAGACTAAACCCAAGACACAGCGCTGTAACAGCTACTAGGGAGAAAATGAACTCTATCCCAACCAAAACCAGGACAAGCAGTAACACACAAAAAACCTACCAGCAGTCAGTTCATCATGCAGAATGTATTGAAAAACATAATAACTATTGTTTAGAGTTGCTGTGAACATTGCCAATAAACCCATTTCATCCCTCTGAAAGTACTTCTACAAGCATTTCTTGCTGAGCGTAAGAGCTACTTTCCTGCCTGCCTCTCACTGCTGGTCACTTACAGTATGACCACTCTCAAATGAGTTTCCCTTGTGTTTGCTATTTCAGCTTTCTTGAATCTTTCCTTTTAACTGAGGTATTCATAACAAAGGGCCTTTTACTGCCCAAGATCAGGCCTTGGGGTTAAGAAAAATAAATATCTATTCTCCAAAATTTTAATAGGAAAAACACAATAGAAAAACAGCTGTTTGTGAGAGACCAGCAGCTGGACTATATTGGGAAAGATAGAGCAAGGGGAATGAGTAGCTCTGAGAAGGGCGGATAATGAAAAAGCTTTAAATAAAAATAGAATACAGAATAGCCATTATTAAAATAGAATGAGCCTAAAGCAGAAAAAAAAAACCCAAAAACACCAACCTGTCAGCAAACTTTCTATCCTTCTGAACAAAGGAACTGACATCCAACCAAATGCATAAAGCAGCCACTAAGACCCCATTATTTTCCCCAGATAAAAATATAAGGTACATGCTCAAAGCAATGCCAGAACCTATTCACAGTACTTGCACATCAGATCCTTCTCCATATGGAGTTTACATATTACACATGCATTACCAAGTCAAAAGAGATTTCAGAAAAGAATTATGAGACCCAGACAATCAAATATTTTCATAGGAAAACTAAAATAACTGAAGCAATAAAAAGCAAATTATAAACCACTCAAGAAAAAAAACCCTAATGTTTCTCTTGGTGATCTAAACAGAAACACTTTCTTTTCAGAGAAGCAGTCATAAACACAGTAAGACAATTGATGTGCTTCAGCACACTTCTGATACACATTTCAAATGCACAGTATCAAAGTGGAGAGTCCAAATATCGTGAATGAGTCCAAAGACCACCAGAACGTGTTTTTAAAGAGCAAAACTACAGGTTTCCCCCCTCATTTTTACACTTGTTTTCTAGTATTTGATGTTTAAAGGTTAAAGTGAGTCACATTCCTCAGAGCTGAGGAAAAGAAACTTACCACCCCCTAATCATTGTTGCATCTTTATGAAAAACACCAAGGAGAATAAGGTTGGTGATAGAAAATTGTGAGAGCAGAGATCCATGAGAATGCTGTGAAATAAAAAAACTGAAGACAGTCTGCACCAGTCTTGCTCCAAAAATCCTCTGGAGCCAATGCAAGTGTCATTGGAGTTCAGCAGACTCAGGGTCACATCTCAACAGCATACTAATGCAAAACTAGCCAGGCTATCTATCACCATTCCTCTACTTCCTTTTTTCTCTCTCCCTTCTTTCACTTTGCTTATTTTAATAGATTTCACCAACTAACTCAGAGCCTCATAAAAACAAGTCAAAATGGTACAAATCCAAATTAAGCATGATATAACAAAGAACCAAATAGATGAATGGCAAAAAATATAGAATGGGACAGCACAGTTACAGAATAGGTCACATACTCTGCTACTCTGAAGGTTAAATTTTTTCACTCCTTTCTCCTTCTTTGCTGTCATATAGGAATTAGATTTCAAAAAACATTTAAATGGAGTGGGGAGTTGACAAACAGATTTAAGGAAGTAATTTGAAATACAAAGGGTGTAAAAAAAAAAGATGTAACTATTCGAAGGGATAAGAGATCAAGTTCAGGATGTGTCTGCATCTGGGCAAGACTGTTGAATGATATTCTTCATGTAAAGCTAGTAATGTATATCAGCTTAGAACAGTATAAGTTGGAAAAGACCTCCTGAGGTCATTACAAGTTTATTCCTCAATTCAGAGCACTGCCAACTTCAAAGTAACATTAGGATTTTCATGGCCTTGCCCACCCAAGTTTTGAAAATCCACCAGGAAGAATGAACAGTCATTCCGGGCAACTGTTCCAGGGTTTGACCACCCTCACCATGAGGAGGTTTTTTCTTTGTGTCTAATTGACATTTCCTTTGCTGCAACATCTTGTCCTTTCACTGTGCGTGTCCATTAAGAGTCTGGCTCCATCTGGCTGTAATGACCCATTAAGCAGCCGAGGACAGCACTCGGCTCCATTCTCCTCTTAGCTTCCTCTTCTTCAGCCTGAAGAAATCCAGGTCTCTTCGGTGCCTCCTTGTGCATTATATGCTCCAATACCCTACCCATCTTGGTGGCCACCCCCTGGACACGCCCCAATTTGTCTATGTCTTTCTTATACTGGGGTGAGGGTGGGGCAGGGGCTAGAACTGGGCACTACTCCAACTGCAGCATCTGAAGTGTCAAAAAGAGGGGGAAAATCACTCCCTTTAACCTAGCAGCTCTACTGATGCAGTACAGTGTGCAGCCAGCCTTCATTGCTGTGCATATACTTCTGAGATCCTAATAAAAGAGCACTCAAACACGGAAGGACTGTGAAATACAGCAAATGCTTTGAACTGGTCCAATCCCAAATATGTAGTAACCTCACGTGCCAAGTGACTACTGGAAGAAGTTACAGGAGCAAACTTGACATGCCGGGCAATGTCTCCCAACAGCTAAAAACCACAGCTCAAGGACTGGTCTGTTGTATAAGCTTTTTCTACTGTCCTGAGAAGGAATCTACTGTGGATTCCTTCTTAAATACAGGCTGGTGGGAGCAAGGTTTGTTTAAAAGAGCACTGAACTATCCTCTCTAAAGGATTTCAGTCTTTATTCGTCTGCAATGACTTTTGAGATATAATGACATTTCTAAATAGATGTGTATCTCCGGAGAAGAACTTCCATATAGTCTCTGCTCTCCATCAGAAATGCTGTCTTCTGGTCAAAGTGAGCAGATACACAGTAAACACAAATTTAGTGTGAAACTTTAAACTTGTTTAAAAAAATTAAACAAAACCTGTTTATACTATATAACGATTGCTGCCAAACAAGTAAGTGTTAATAAACTTGATCAGGAAAAATTTAAAACTGAACTGAACACCCCCCCCCCCCCCCCCCCACTTCCCTTTCCATCTTGAACATTCTCAAAAAAAAAAAAAAAAAAAGAAAACTCTGTTGATGATTTCAGACACTTCCATCTGACTGGATATATAAACACGACTTCTGTCTTAACCACTACAAAGGGATAAAGAGCTCATTGCAGGACTCTGACTTAAGCTCAAAATAACAAGAGTGCTTCATTTTAGCTTTTACAATAGAAAATAAAGATTTCTTTGGGGTAATACAAACTTTCCAGTGACTGAAGCAGGATAAAAAAAAAAAAGTTTGCCATTTTCTGTAAAACTCAAAACTTCAATTCCAAGCTCCTAACTTGTTCTGGTCAAGTGATCATCCACACCTGTGCAAAGCCCCTATGCTGGAACAAGGTGCAAAACTGGGCACATCTGGAACTTTTTATGCATGAAGTTTTCCATAGTGAACATTCCTTATCAACGTTCATAAACATAACCAATCTGAAATTCCAGTTGCAGCTAAGCAAACATTAATCAGAACTGTAGATATTTTCTTCGATAAAAGGATGTAAAACTGCAATAGAGAAATAGCAACTGAGAGTCAAAAATATTTCATGAAGCCAAAATTCAGATATGGAGTTCAGTGACTAAAAAATAGTTTGATCTTTTTGCAGAAACACTCATAAATTCAACCTTAAATAGCCAAAAGCAAAGTCAAATAGCTATTTCTTTTCAACTGTACGAGTCCCTTTTCTTTCTTCGGTACATCATGCACACAGCAACGTGTACCTCTTTCAGCCAACCTCACCTTTTAGATTACTGCAGCAAGCCAGCATTCTCTGTCACTGATTTGACCTTCACTTCCTTTATAGTTTTGTAATGGTCTGGTGATTTCTTTAATAGTTAGGTATAAGGAAGTCCAGATCTGCAGTATTAGGAGTCTATGTACACAGCACAATCATCAACAGGAGCCCTAAGGTTGAAACAGGAGTTATTCACATGCACTATACTATAGCTGTAACTGCTAAAGTATCATGGATCTCTAGGTGTTCCTTAGAAACTTCAGGGAACCTGAAGTGCAAATACCAAAAATTCACATGGGATGCTTTTGTCAGATTCTTAAACATCACTGAAACTAGAATCTCAGCACAAGCCTTGCAAGTATTTCAGACATTGTTATTAATATAGTAAAACCCTTATAAAACTCTCAAGATTAAATTAATGTATAATATACTTAGCTAATTAAGTAAAAATCATTGACATTATCATCACTGGAGCAAGCTTTCATTGACCAGTCTAGCCTAAGGGCAGGATACTGTTAATAGCCCCATTTGAACACTACAGCCTTCTGGAAATTAAACATTTTGTTGTGTCAAACATAAGATGAATTTGTATAATTACACATCATTTTCAAAACAGTAAAAAAGCAAGAGTCCAGAAAAGACACAAGTCCAAATTAAGTGCCTGTAATTTCTCAGATTAGTCAACTGAGTTTAAAGCAAAATAATTTTCTCTCCGTTCTTCACAATTACCTTTTTTTCCCTTCCAAATCCATTAAATAGGATTTCTACTGTAACTGTCTCTTTCAATCTTGGAATAATAAGAACTTTTCTCTACTTCCTAACAAGATACTGGACATTTATATATACATATATATATATATAAAAATAAACCACAGATTAATTGAGCAGTTTCTCTTTATGATCCAGCAGTCAAAGTCTACGCCAAGAAACTGTAACCCTCAGTTTGTTTTTCTGCCTGAATATTTAAATGAGAGAAAATGTGCTTCGATCACAAGAAGTTTGTTGTTAATGCAGCCTTTTTTGTTTAGATAACTATACAAAAATCTGCTGGCTGACCCCTAAACACTTGCGTAAGTGAGGTTATCTGCAGGACTAGGCATGAATTTAGAGATGATAAACTTGCAGACTATGTGATTTCCACAATTTTACATTGCCTCCATCAAATTACTTACCACATGTAAGGGGTAAATTCCTTAAAATTTGAAACTATGGAGATTATTATTAACAAGAAGATAACACCGAATTACTTGGAAGAGACAATTGATGAAAAAGTTATGATCCAGCTTTCAACAGTAAAATAAATGATTATACACAAGTTACTCATAAATAAATGTCATAAATGACTAGTTTATAACGCAGAATTCTCTTAATCAGATACACCACTGAATTACTATTCAACAGAAAGCAGATAAACACAGGTGTGAAATTAGCTGTCTGTCAGATTTAATATTTCATCCTTAAAGAACATGAATTACCATAGATATTTTTCAATGCTATTTATCTAAGTTTTCTTATTTAAAATACTTCAAATTTTATTATGTAATTAGACAAGTACTGTTAGACTTCAAAAACTATCGCACCACAGACGGGGTTGAAAAAAATTAAACATGGCTAAGATGAAGTCTAAACATAAATAAGTTTCCCAATATATATAATTCTTCAATAGTATTTCAGGCCATTTTAAAAACCATACAGTCTTGATGAACTAATCGCACGATGTACTAGTAATAACATGAATCTGCTAGACTTAGATATGCTTTGTCTTACATGAAGTTTTATGGTATAGATTATCTAGCTTAGTTTCATGATGTCAATAATCCAAGAAAAATTGATGTAACATCTAAACTACCTGGAAGAACCTGAATATTTTGAGATACATCATAAAACATTTTTACACATATTTTTTATCTTCCATCTTCTGAAGGCACACAAGACTTTCTCTAGGGCTGTAACTTTAATTCCACCTGGTCCCATAGCATTAAAATAATAATTAAATTTTTCATAACAACATTAAATTCTGGATGTGAAGTTACATGCTTTCGCATAATTACACAGAATTTAAAACCTACAATAGGAAACAGCTAAATAATAACATTGATTTCAGCAGAATGAAGTACTCTTTCTACACATTTTTGGAAATGTGTCTGCTTTGAAAGTAGCCCAGATCAGGAGATCCTTAAATGCCCATGCAGAGCAAATACAGGAAATTTAAGATTATCTATTCCCTTGGTTTTATCTTACTTCGTCAATTAAGAGAGATCAGAAAATATTCTGATAATGCTAACGCAATGAGTTGCAGCATAAATAAATTAAGAAAATTGGAAAAGACAAGTATTCATGTAAAAAAATTAAATTACAATTGAGACTGAGGAAGAAACAGTCTCTCAAACAAAGATTCAGGTAAATCCCCAAATTAGCATTGCCTCATGTTGCGGGCAACGAATGGGATGCTTAGAATTACCACTCAACTGAAATTTCTTTTTATTAAGCAGAAAAATCAAGATCAATGGCATCTTGCTGTTGAAACAATAATTAGGTATACAAAAGAACTAGCAGCCCTAAGGAAATCCAGGTGTTATTTTAAGCAGTTCTTCAGCTTGCTTGTTCAGCTAAGTAGAAGCCCAAACCCTGCTTTTAAAAGGGCCTTTGAAAAGAATATTATTGCTGATGCACAAGATCAAATGTTGCAATAAAACTGTGTTCCCCGTGACTTCATGTCCTTGCCATGACATTTTACTCACACTGCTCAAACAGCTTCCAAGGGTTATGCTTGTATGTAACATATTTCCACAGTGGAAAGAAATGCTTCTATATACTTTGCATGGTAGGTCTCCTTACTGTAATAGCTCCACAATCCAATTCAGCTGATTTGGAAATAAGAGAGTCTATCATGAAAGAAAAGGGATTTTCCTACATAGAATCTAGCAAAGGATCCACAAATATACAGACAGGAGGAAAAAAAAAAAAAAAAGATAAGAATGGACTTTGTGAGAAAGAGCCTGGTAACAAGAATCTAGCTAGGATTGAAGAGACCAGCTCACAAAAAGAACATAAGTTGTTTAACATCAAGTAAGGTAACAAGTACCAGGGGGCAACGAGCACCACAGAATCGAAGTACAAAGCTTAAAATAGTTACATCAAAATGGTATACAGAAACATCGAGAAGCTGAAAAAGAATATAATTAGATCCAGAGAAAGAAGATACATATAAGAATTTAAAGGTCTTCTGCTTTTTTTTTTTTTTCTTTTAAGAGTTGTAAGCATTGGCATTGCAAAACATCTGCTGAAGTTCACATAAGCATAGCCACAAATGAATGCTCAGTTTGTGTTTACTGAAACACTGAAGGTCTTTGGAAGTGCTACTAACTTCATATGAATTCCCTGGAGAGAGTACACTCAGAGTATAGTTAAATGAAATACTCATTCACAGTAGGAGCTTGGTCTAAGTGTGGGAAACACAGCATCAATACTGTATGTGAAAACTGAGAGAAGCATGACTCAGATGTTTATTTTTTTGAAAGATGGGGAACTTAAAATATACAACAGTAGGAAGTGAAAGATCAGGATCTCAGTATGTGTCACCACGGCTCAGCCAAAATCAAAGGAATCTCACTGTTTTTTATCAATTATTTGGCTCAAGAACTTCCAATCTGTGAGTAATAACACAACTGGAGACAGAGCCAGTAATTAAGAGATAGCAATCGGATTCAAAAGGTTTTCCATTTTTTTTTGTGACTGCATAAGCAGATGGCAAATGCAGCTTAACACAGAAAAAAAAATGCAAGATAATTAGCAGGGAAACCAAACACAAAGTTAGAGAATATGTACTAAATGGAAATCTCATCTAGCAAGCTAATCAAGAGAGGAATTTGGGGGTTATTATGAAAAATAATTAAACCCATCAAATCATTTCACAGCTGGAAAAAAGAAGGCAAAGATAATAACAGGTTACATTAATAGCTAGATACACCACAAAGTAAAGCGGTATTATTAGTGTTCAAGACATTTATTAAGAACCATCTAGAATACTCCACCTGGCTCTGGCAGACATGGGAGTGTGTGGCAAGGCAGTGCATTACAGATGAAAATTTGTTGTGCTAGTGGTACTCCCTGAGTACCAGGCTTCTAGTGTTATCGAGACTGAGCTTCTCGGAGTCTCATTCATGACGTGACAAATTCCACCCAGACCTAGGTAGGTTATTTTTTATTTCCACTGTTCTTACAATGCTGTTTCAGGGCCTCAGTCCTGGATGATTAAAACCATCCTACTAAATTGCAACCAACATTTTTTCATGGCCAGTTTGTTCTTATGCTGGCAGTATCATTTAGACTATATCACTCTTCTACCTTCCTGCTGTTTACCTCCTTGATATATTTATAGAGACCAATCATATCCCTTCTTGGCCTTCCCAATGCTGTGTAAGAACTTGTCAACCCATTATTACATCTCTTGTCAAGTAAGCGCTCCTCTTTCTTCATCACTACAGTAGCCCTATAAGCTCAAGTGCTCACTTCTATTTCAGCATAGATTTCTGCTCTGTGAACAGGTGTCTATGCTTGCAAGAATCACTCACAACATCTGCATCTATGTTAGCAAGCAAGGAACCCAAGGAAAGGGACATGCTTAGCTGTCGCAGCAGCCAACAAGTCAGTCCAAGTGACTATCGGGAACAAATCCGGAACATAAAGGGTGATGCATCAGCTCAGACATATCAGTGTAAATTGCAGTGCAGTACCTGGACCTGGCTGAGGAAAGAGGCAGATGGGTGTGGGACACTGAGCTCAGGAGTGTCCCATGGGAGAGGTGGAGGTGGAAAGGGTTAGGACCACAGGACTGGAGGCTTTGGGTTGAACTGGGAGTCTGGGGTAGGAACTATGACCAAGGCTGGGGGCAGGGCTTTGGAGGGAACAGGGGCACTGTGGGAGAGGAGATGTGATGGTGGGGCATGGGTAGGAGGAGTCATTTATGGGATCAGAGAGGGGCGTATTGCAAGTACCTCCATATAGGCTAGGAAGGTTGCTTTCAGACTAAATTCAGAAATACCGGGGAGGGTCTAGAGCAGTGTCGGTGCTGTTAATCTGGAGTCCATTTGTGGACCAGGACACATGCACACAAGCTACTCCCTTGCTCCCACTTCATCCTCCTTTTAAATTTTGCTCTGATAGAGTTTAAATATACGTGACTAAACCGTCTGGCCATCTGGCAGTTCTCTGACTCTCCTGTGCACTATTCCCATCACCTTTGCCCACTGTCCTTTATTTCAGCAAGAAGCTTGACACATAGAAGACAAGATGCTAAAAGACCTGAGAATATTGGCATCTGGGCAGAGGAAACAGAAACCCAAAAACGAAGACCCCCATTGGAAAGGCTGCCATACAAGTTCAGCAGCTATCAGATTTGTTCAGTCCACCGATCAACACAAGTATTACATTGAAATCAGCTATTATACAAGCTGCTCCTTCCCCAGCAGCTGGGATTTAGGGGACATGGGAGGGAGCCAAGTATACTGTGAACAGGGAGGCTTAGCAGATGTTACAGAGGAAGTGAAGATATTACTTAGGGTGGAAGGAAGGTTATTTGTAAGGAACAGAAGGAGAGAGGACCAGGCTACTGTAGCATAGGAACATAGGTCAGGAATCTGTAAGATACATTAGTTCCAGCATTAATCAAACAACTTGGTTGTTTTCCAAATACAATGTGGCATTAAAGTGTTCAGCATAAACTTAATTTTGAACTTGTAAATTACTACAAGTCATCAGAGCCAATATATCCAGCAGAGAAATTTTAATATAATGGCTGATATATACCAGGTATTAATTACAGTTCGATCAAAGAACAGAACACATTTATAAACGTTTTCTTTGACTGTGTCCCTTAATTTGCAGAGTATTAGTGATCTCAAAGTACTTTTTAATCCATATTGAAAAATTGCAGTAAATTTTTTTAACAGAACAGAGAATCTCTAAATTACTGTTCTTCAAAACATTTCCTTTAGAGCTTGACTGTCCTTTGGAGTACTTTCAACCCACATCTACAAGAAGGAATAAGACCTTTACTGTACATTTTTGTATCCCAACTACTTCTTCCTTTACCTGTATCCTGTTTTCTACCTGGTAGGTAGGAAACATGCAGTCTTATCTTCATATAACAATACAACTATAAATTTATCTGTACTGAGTAAAGTGGTACTTTGCTTCTGTTACTGTCAGACATCCGATTAGCGCTTCACTGGAGCAAAAGGAATAAACTGCCTCTGTGACAGATTCCAGCCCCAGGATGCTTCTAGGTTCATGTACTTGCATAGAATTACAATGCCATTTTTCTTTGGGAGTAACATATATAATGCACAAATTAAGGCTGGTTTTAAAGTAACATTCTAATTCATTGATACTCTATGTACTTAGCATCACTTACAGGTAGGTTGGTTAGCACAAATCAGAATTTCTAACCAGTGGTAAAGTTCAACATTTCAGCAATTGCTTTTACCCGTAGCTGGAGTGAAACTAAAACATTAAGATATTTTGTAGGTTAAATTACACTGAACTTAGACTAAGCTGAAACGTTTAACTTTATCAGAGAGAAAGGAAACCTTCTTTCTACTGTTTGATATAGTATGGTCAAAGTCTGTTTTGCTGCCCCTGTTTCTCAGGCCTCCTCTCTCCCCAGCAAGTAAACATCCTAGCCACTTCTATGATGCCGTATAGTTCCCGTGGAAACATATGACCACATATACTGTGGGAAAATGCCCAGTTCAGGAAACCTGTTCCATAAAAAGAGCAGGGATACAAGAAAGGACCCTCTAAAAGGTATTCCAATCACACTAGTTCATGCAGTTCAGTGTATATTATAAAGAATACAATTCCTACACAGCACAACCCTGAAACGTGGGTGATCCAATAAGATACAGAAATCATTCCTTTTCACTATGTAATGTCCAACAAATTCAATATCTGACAGTTATTGATTTTGCAGGGAATTCTTTCCCCAATCATGGAATATCTAATAAACACTATAGCTCTTCTTCAGAGAAATCAAGTTTTATTAAAGGTATCTGTCAGAAGCATGAAACCTGCAATATGCTAAACATTATTAAAGCAAATCCATGCTTTTACCATCCAGCAAGAAGGTTCCTAAATACTGTTGATGTTTTTATTTCTGTTTCTGTTGCAACCTTGTTCTGTTATTTTCGTAAAGAATTTTCTCAGGTAGAAAATGAGAAGAAGCAAGATAGACTTGTGCCCCTTTAATAAAAAAAATAAACTGCAAAAGGCTGCTGCAATCTGTTCTGTTTATCCCTTTGGCCCTTAGTCTAGATAGCCAGTGCTGGCTACTTTTCTACTAGTCATTCAAAACTGTCACTCTTTCCCTACCAACCCAACAACCAGACAGACTGGCTTAATACAAAGGTTCCCCCCAAAAGCAGCTGCATTTTCCTTTATGAAGTTGGAGAAAGGAGTACTGTGTTTGAAAGAGATAGGTATGTTTTACAAAACTGGTGCATTTAAAGTCTAATAATAACATAATGCCTTGTGCTCAAAGGTTCTCGTAAGTGCTTCCACTGCTTTATCTCTAGTGAGTACCATCAAGCGGTTTTTTAATATTTTTTTGAGAGAGAGTTTACTGTTCAACAAGTAGTTAGAGAAAGTACTGTATTTTTTCTGAATGTGAAAAAGTGGCCATTGGGAATACAAATTCTATCATCATGGGGATATGGGTTGGAATGCCCTAACACACATTGTCATAGGGAACTAAAAAAAAAAAAAAAAAAAAAAAAAAAGGAATGTTTCAGTAACTGATCTTTTGCTGAAAGTCTGTACATGAGTTAGAGCATGAGAACATCTTAAGGGGAAATACTGGAAAGCAGAATTCCTCCCTTAGTTTCCTGATATCAGTGATGGTCACTCATTTCTAATTTCATGGACTAAATTACATCAAAACCTAAATACTTCCTGCACTAAACTTGGCCCAGGGAAGGAAAATAATAATTATATTAATGATCATTATTACAGCTACAAAAGGGCTTCTTGTTCCTTGTGTACAGGCTAGGTCTCTCTCTTCTTTTGTCTCTAGTGCCATTTTTCCATTTCTGAAAGGGCATGAAGAAAGCTGATGTGCAGGCTAGGAGCATATGCTTTAGGTAAGGTGGTTTGGGGAAGAGGGTTCCAGAAAATTACCTCCACAATCCTATTTGCTGGAAAATCACACCCCTCTAAGAGAGTAATCTTGTTAATTTGTTTAATCTGTCATTATAAAGCTAAAACAATACTGTTACAAATCAGATAAGACTGTATTAATATATTAGATTTCAGTGTCTGAGGAACAAAGTAGGCATTCATAAAACAGGAATCATGATATTCAAGTTTTGTTAAAACAGCATACAGAAAGGTCATTAAATTATATTAGGCTTGTAGGAAAATTGATAGGTGCTATTGTATAAATTTCATAGCACTTACTTCAGATTCTTGCAAGTTACCAGAGCAATATTGGACAAAAAAAAAAATAATCTATCCATTTAAAATATTCCAACTCTAGATGAGGGGGAAGAAGGTAGGTTATACTAAAGTAAAACATTGTGGCATATGAAGGCACAGACTCAGGTTGTGGTGCAACCAGAGAACCTTTATTGCACAGAGAAGCTCATACTCATATCTCTGAGCCTGGGTACAGATTCCAGCTGTATGTACCACCAGGCTCAGGGCAGAAACCATTCATGCAGTTACATAGCTATAGATCACTACAAGCATGAAGACATCTTTTTGCTACTAGATAACCACGTTTATGTTCCTTTCTTTCCTTCACAGTACCCAGCTTTCTCTCATCTCCTCCCAGGTCAGACATCCTCCTCTCATGTATCTCTCTTCAGACATTCTCTGTCCTCCTCTGTCTTATCTCCCCTCAGTAATAGTCAGACATTCTCTGTACTCCTCTCACACATCTCTCTTCAGACATTTCCTATCCTCCTCTCCCACAAAACATAAACGTAACGATCACTGCTCATGCTATCTAGAGTAAGAAGGTAGTTGTTGATATGCCTAGAGGTAATGACATAGGCAAGGCAAAGTTACACTGCCCAGTGCGTACAGTGCACGCATGAAAATTTTAGAGGTGGCAAAGAGCTATGCAAAGCAATCAAGTCACCTAAGCATACAGGGCATGAAGATTGCCAAGACTGTAACAGCAACAAGCACTGTCTCTCTCAGGTTGCAGAGGACGTGGTATAACCAGCCGCCTTTGATGCAAGGCATCATGCCAAACCTATCATACCAGAGGAGTGCTTTTAACAGCTGCAATTAAAAATACACCAGTGTCTCTAGAGAAATGTATTTTCCTTCCTGCAAGTCCACTCTTCTGCCATTCTCTCACTTTCGTTCCTCCCCCATATGACACAATCTTGAGGTCCAAAATGTACAAATGAACCAGTGACAGGCTTGACATTCAATATCTGGCAGTTCCCATTGAGACAGCAAATGGCAGCTCATGTTGCTGGGAAGTGAACATTCCTCAGAGGATCCCAGCATATGTCTCACAAACAACAATTAAAATTGAGATTTTTGTTGCTGTTTTGCAGAAAACTAGCTTAGATCATTTTAAGTTAGGTCTTAGTAATCTCAGTTTTAAAGACAAAGGAATATTAGGAAAAAAAAAGTCCTAATAAGTTTAATCAATATATTACAAAGAATTTCAAAGCAAGTTGAGGGTTTTTTTGCATATATAGTCTACAAAGGAACATAGCATGATGTTTATGGTACAAGTGTGTATTAAACTTTCCACGTATTCCATGCAAGTGTGTATTAAACTTTCCACATAAAGGCTAAAATGAATATTTAGATATTTTATTCAGAATATAGCACCTAATTTTTCTAATAGCTTTTACCATATATCATAGGAAGCTGCTACGCAAAAATGAGATGAATATATAGATGGGAGAAACTGCTTCTGTAGAAAGATATCAAAACCATTTTCTACATTGAAAAAGCAATAGTATATGGAACTACTTTGCTCAACTGTAGTGTACTCAGAAAAGAAAAAAAGCAAAAAATGGTTACTGTATAAACTTAAAGATTAAAAAAGCAAGTTTGTTTAAGATAAATTATGTCCTCTCTTTTATTTTCCTACTTCACTGTACAGGAATGAAGGCAGTGGGTTGATTAGCACTGTTAATATAGGGTTTGTGTGTCTGCCCAATTCTGATTGTTCTACCAAATATATGAACAATCTCCATGTTGTTAACAAGGCTGTAGCAATTTTGTCTCCCCTCGAGGCAGCCTCAAATGTACCTTTCTAACACTTTGCCATGTCTGAATGCTAAAAACCTTTTTCACCGTAACTGGCAAATCATACTTTTTACACCACAGTAGCAGAATTCTTATTGCCATTCCATCATACTTTATGCCTATATTTTCAAATATGTCTATTAGCATTCTTATATAGATTTTTTCTTCTGCACCCATATCAATTAGTCCCCATCTACACTGGGCACAAAAAGTTGCAATTTGAGTTAAGATGGATAACAAATAATGCAATACACCCATATCAATTGTCATCATCGTTGTCAACAACTCACCTCTCACGATGTCTGTTATGGGTCGCAGGTTCTCCTGCTTGTCTCAGCTACATCAGGCACCAGTTGTTGTAGTCAGAATCCAACTCAGTTGGCTTCACACAAGGCACCAATTATTGCAGCACAAACAAACCAGTAGGTTGCAACAAGGTTTTTACCATCAATCAAATTCTACTGTCCATGCTGTTTCTCCTTCCTCCAGATACCAGACCACACCACTCCTCCTCCATCCAACCACCTCTCCCACCATCCTCAGGGCTATTTAACTGTTTAGCAGGAACGAGCTACACCTGCATATCATCCATGTTAATCAACGCACTGCCTTTGAGGCAAGGCCACAGCTGCATGTTATCAATGCTAATCAACCCACTGCCTTCATTCCTCTACACTTCACCAATAAATTTCAGCATTTCCTACCCATAACAATTTGCTCTATCAAATTGTAAAGAAAACAAGGAGAATTACTTGAGTAACTGCAGTTTCTCAGAACACTAATAGTGATTTAACCAGGCTGAATCTTGTTTACTGACCAACAGATACAGCAATCTTAAAAAGGTTAACGAGAAAAGCAGCTACAGTGGTTATAAGCAGGGACGCTGAGTGTACTTTAAGAGCTAGAAGAGAATGATTTGAAGTCAGATTGATGCCCCCCTACCATGTCAAGTTGCTTAGGTGGTACATTTAGGCTTTGGTCTTTTTCAGTCTTCTAATTCTAGTCTTTCCAAACTGAGAGACACCTAAACCAAAAACAGACAGGTTTTTGCAGTACCTGAAGTCACAAGAGGGAAGAGATGCAGAAGACAAGGCTACCAAGGCCAGCAGGTAAGGTACCATTCATAACTGCAGCAGTGTCAAAACCGTGTGAATCAGCCACTGGTTGCTACCTCCGTATTTGTCTGGTGTAGTTGGGGTCACTAGTACTTTATCTTATGGCAGCAAGTAATCATGAAAACAAAATGAGTTTTCCATGCCTAGGAACTGCTGAATTTTTTCCCAAATTATCTACATTTATAAGATGATTTGAATTTTAAGTCAAATAGACAAGAAAATTCTATTTGGCTAATTGTTTTAATTTCTGTGAGCACAGCACACTAGAGGACAGTAGAAAATTTCACCTGGGATCTGCACAATAACAGCTCTAGAGCTGTTATATACACATACTACATTCTTTACCCAAATGAATGACACAAAGATTGCTTGTCATAAGTGAAGTCAGTGAACATTATATGGAAAAGACATCAGAACAAAGGAGATAATTTGCAGATGATGTTAGCTCTGTGAGAATAAGAGTGATATTTTATCAGTGCCGAGTCAGAACAATAGAAATAATCTGCAGATAAAGTTTGAAAGAAAAGCAAGGGAAAAAAAAGGTATTTTTATCACAGTTGAAGTCTAAAGTTTGTGATGATTACTTTCCTGAAAAAATAGGATGATTCACTGCAGAAAAAGGAAGCTAAGTAAATTCCTCTTCACCCAAAAATGTGTTGGAGGAAAACCATGGCGATTTGAAATACATTGTTCCATAACCAGGGGCTACAAATGTATTTTGCTTTTGCTTTTTGTTTCCAGTTATGTCCTGACCCCTTACATACCTATTGCTGTATTGTAGGTTCTCCTTGGGCACCCAGTCCTTCACGTAGTAAATTTAGTTTCCTTCCATTCCTCTCTTCCCTGTATTTCCCTAAACTCATCCCAGTCTTTCTCCCAGACTTAATAGTTGCTGCCCAGCATACCAGTACTGTGTACTGACTGGTCCACGGGCACACACCTATTGTTTACACATCTGACTTTGGAGCTGAGACCGAAACCTTTCAGTTAATCTGATCGAATTTGGGTATCCCTCCCTTTCCTAGCTGCCTAGCTGTAGTTACAAAACCTACAAACCTTCACAACTTTGAGATCCGTGAGTTTAAAAGGGTTTTGTTAGGAAGACCAGCCCATTCTTCTGGGAGGTCCCTCACTGGCGTTAGGGAGAGCATCCTGGTTATCCCAACTGCCAAAGCCAGTCAGACACCAACATGGCCACAGCAGCAACAGATGTGCTGTCCTGCCACAGACTGCACTGATCATGAACAAGCTGTTCAACAGGTACCCCCAAACAGCTCCGAGCAGATGACTTGCTTCACCTTTACGCTCCCTTTCACCACACCTTCCAAGCTCTTCACTTTTACCACATTCATCCCCTCCCAAATAAACAGTCCACTCTATTTCCCTTTTCCTCACTAGCTCTGGTTTTGCTGATTTTACACCCTTATTTGGTCATTCTGATATGGTTGCCCTGGTACTTCCTGCCTTGGTCCCCAGTTCTGTTCAACTAGTGGTTCCCTTTCATTATCTCTAGTGTCCTAATGTCCCTCATGTGGCCATCTTGTGAACATCACCAAAGGATAGGATGGGTCATCTACATGTACATTACTCCCATTTGGCTGTCTGTAGCATCCTGCAGTTCCTCGTGTCATTATCTTGTCAGATGCACAACAGCTCAGTATTAGCCATCCACACACGTATCTTAAGGTTTTAAGGGGAAGATTTACAGACAAAATAGTTGTGCATACACATTAAACCTAAAACCTACGAACAATGGCACATTGCCCTGGTAATATCCAACAGCCAGGCAAAAAACATCTCGGTCCCAAGGGAAACTGAATCTCAAGAATCTTCCTAAAGGCCACAGAGACAACCGATAGTACTTAATGGGAAACAGGAAGAGTCTTTAGCTGTGATATGAGGCAGTTAAATAAGGTCTTGCTATTACAGTAGTGTAAGAGTAAGTGTTTGCAAGAAGCCCACCAGCACTTACAAAGGACAGATTTACTCATAAAATATAATTCTAGAAATCAGATATTACAGTAAGGCTATAAGATAAATGACAGTGAGAAAAATGGAACTTTATCTGAATCTTATAAAAGCATACATAAGCATACACAAAAGTATACACATCACAGATACCACAAAGATACAGTGAAAGAAATTGGGTTTTAACAAGCACAGGCAAGGAGGTGTTGAATTGCACATCTAGAACACTTGCTCTGAAATTCAGGAAGAACTAATAACCTACTGAATGTCTCTGGGTGGATCTAGAAAGAGAAAGCAGTCTCGTCACCAAGGAGTAGGTAGGGGTCTGGGGTATTACTTTTATTTTTTTAGGACACATAATTCATCAGATCTTTAATGCAGAAGTTCAGTAAGTTTGAACAGGTGGAAAAAGCTACTGGGAAGGAGCTGTTGTAGGTTTGGTTTTAACTCATAGGGAATTAACTGGCAACGCACAGCTAATATGGGGTCATCATGAAATGATGAAATTCACTATATGAAAAAAGATTTGAAGTCCTTGTTCTAAGTTAAAAAACAGATTAAAAGAGGAAAAAAGCTATAGTAAGATCTCTCAAGAAGATGATCTAAAGGATAAATCAGTACATGAGTGACACTGCCTACTGAGAGAAACTATACTGAATACACAAAAGCAAGCCCCTTTTGAAGAGTAGGTAGGAAAAATATGAAGAGACCATTTTAACTGCATCAGTAGTTTTTTAATGACCTGAAAATAGAAAAAGAATCATTATAAAAGTGGAAACGAGCCCATGATTAATGATAAGCATAATGGATAGCTCACATGCCCCATATGGATAAAAATCAAAAGGCTGGGGCGCAAAATGCGTTTCAATTAGCTAGAGGCATAAAAGGCATTGAAGAAAAAGCCTATAAATACATTAAGCAGTCATAGAAAGACAAAAGAAAGGAAGGGACCATTATTTAATTCGACAGAAGACAAAAATATGGATGATACACAGAGATGGCTAAAGTGTTCAGCACTTTGCTTCAGTTTTCATACATAGAAAAATTAATTATAATCAGCTACCAAACAAAATGCATTTTAAACAGCAGACCAGCAAAAGAAATTAAGTTGAAGAATATTTTGAAAAGGCAGACATATCAAGCTTCAGAGAATAAATCACTGTAGAGAACTTTTCTAACAAGCCAAAGCAGTCTCAACAGAGAGATCACCTTCAAGAACACATGAAGGAAGTAGCAGAATAGCAAACACAACACCTCTGTCCGATGGGAAAAAGAAAGACTGAGGAAAATGAAAACATATTAATCGAGCTTTGAAAGTCAAAATATTGCAAAATAAGCTATCAAAAAACCAAGTTATTAAAAGAATATAAGACAACCTATGGACAGTCAATAAGAATTTGTCAAACATGGTAAAGCCAATGCAATTGCCTGCCTATCAGCAAATATAAGAATGACTTTAGTATGGTTGGTGATACTGCTGCAAATTTTAATAAACCAGCTTGTTAATTATAACCTGAATATAGCCACTACTACAGAGAAACACAACTGTGAGGAAAAAAACCCTAAAACACTCTTGCCATTATGAACTGTCAGCGAACTTGGAGGACATCTTCAGTGCAGGACCAAATCCGGGACTGTAATATATTTTCAACAACAATTTACACAATTGAGGAAGAACCACATTCATACCACTCTAGGAATTAAAAGCTTTTTGCCAGACAGCATCAGAATCTTGTCAAAGTTCAGTGTGTTCAAAATTCAGAAGATGAAATTCAACAGAGAACAGGCAAAGTACTGATATTAGAAAGGAGCAATCACAGACACTAATACAAAAAGGGGAAAATATGGCTAGGCAAGAAATGGCTGATAGAAATCTTGGTGTTAACAGTGATCGCAACGTAAACAGCAATGTCAGTGGCATTTCAGAAAAAGGATGTACCTCTTTCTGAGTTGTGTTACTAGGCAATATCTTGAAACAGGGTGTCAATCTTTTGGCTTTCTAAGCAGGTAAATCCCTCCAAAGATTATTATATCTTAAAAAGCAGGTCCCTTTAAGAAAGGTATAAACTAGAGCAAGCCCAAATGAAAAAAACCCCACACAAACCAGCCAATGCAAATTAGCACATTTAAAGTGGTTTAACCAGGTTGCAAGACTGAAGGAGATGTCCTACCACCAGTGGACTCATATCATATGGCATGGTGTTTCATGCAAATCTCTTATGGGTAACCGAACCATGGCATATTTTGTAAAAAAGTCTGTAAATAGCACACAGATTTTTATGACAACTCTTTTAATACAATATAGAATCTTCTCTGTTCTTTCTGATTCCTCATTAGGGTTACGACCCCAAACTGAAAAAAGATGCGTAACAGTTATGCAGAAAAATGTAGCACCACTGAAACAGTGTTTGGATCAGGTCTATTTGGCAAACAAACTACAAAGCACATAATAATTTATTGTAGCATTTTGTTTCATCCTTTGAATGGTTATAAACATTTATATGTATTGGAGACACTAAGCAGGGCATCTGTATTGTAGAGGCTTTTTATCCCTCCAGGCCTCCTGTAGCTTTTAACAAAAGGCTTATTCTAAATGTTTCTATGCTTCCTTCTCTTATTGTAGTAAAGCAAACATTATGCTTCCTCATCAGTACAAAATATTAAAACATTAATGATCAATGTTCGCTGTAGAATAAAACATGGAGGTCTAGACTGAGGTATGTGTGCATGTAGCCGACTCTGCTGTTAGAACAGCAGTACAAGTTGGATCTTGGCCCTGACAACACCAGCTGTGGTCAACAGCAGCCTTACAGAATTTTGTAGAGTAACTGCTCAGTATGTTTACAATGAAGTCTGCATTCTAGAAGGGGTCCTTGAGAGTAAAAGTACAGGATAATAGGTGCCTTGAGGGAACAGACTCGTATAATACTGAGACCCCAGGGGAGGAAACACACGTACTGCAAATTGTCAGTTCCTGGCCACTAAAGGAGTAGCACTTGGAAAGCTCAGCAGAATTCCTTTTAGAGCACAATAAAGAAAATAAAAAACATACACTAAATAAATAGAACTGGCTACATATAATGAAAATTCAAAGGATAAAACACGAAGTTTTGTCAACACTTCATATATGAAGTTACTGTATCTTCATATATCTACATATATCTACATATATGAAGTTACATATATATCTGTTACTATATACTTGTGTTAAAGTAAATCAGAGTTTTAAAGAGTGGGGTGGGTGGGTATGTTTTATTCACCAACACTCTCTCCTACATGGCAAAGTGATTGATACTGCAGCATCAAACCAGAAAACACTCAGATGCAACAGTGTATCATATTTAGACTAAGCTGCAGAAGTTTTGTATAGATGTGTTAAAATACGAAAAGATAGGTTTTTTTAATTCCCCTATAGCATAATTAGTATTGATAATTGGTATTCAGTTACCCTGTCATCCTCCCTACAGTTGTATAAGTTCTGAGATGCCCAGTCAGTTCCACATATGATGTGCTAGTCACAGGCAGCAACTGCAGAACAAACCTCAATGGTTTGATGTCACCAAGTAAAATGTCAAGAAACTTCCACTCAAACCGGCAAGAGTCAGGGAAGGGACATCGCTCTAGAGGTTGGTAGATCCTGTTTCAGACTGCATTAGGACTGATTCTGTTTGCTGTACAAAACTATAGCTGTTTGATAAAGAAAAGTTTAATTAATGGATTAGTACAATATTTCCAAATTATCAGTCCTGTTTTACCCGAATGACTGAGCTAAAATAAAATGCTATTTATTTTCTCTAGGCTGCCATAATCGCATCTGGAGTCTTCTCTGTAAGGTTTAGTCTTTAGTCTGTAAGTATGCACCCACACAAGAGAGAATGGAAGAACCCTGCAATTAAAGCCACATGCAAAGCACCCAAATTTTAGGCCTCAGTGTGTAGGAGTAAACCAGACTATTTACCTAGCTATATCTTCTTTGAAACAGGTGAGCAGAAGGAACATAAGGAGGAATGGGTGGAGACTGAAGTCTTTTTCCAGACTTGTTGGGTAGAACAGCTGTGCCACTGCAGAGATATTCTAATTTCCAGAAGTAAATTACTATTCCTTCAGAGCATGGAAGAAACAGATGAGAAAATGTGATTCAGAGGAAAATCTGAGTCACCATACTTCCCCAGGCTGGCATTACAACGATGCACTTCACACACCACCTCTTGCTCAAGGCTATGCCAACAGGCACAATCTTACCCTAAATAAAGAACAGGACAGTTGTGTCAGCAACTTACAGTTTCCATAAGCAAGCTTTATATGCTGCTGTTTAACGTTTAGGGGAAGATCAAGAATCTAGGAAGCTATAAGACAGAGCATTTGCTATGTTCTCATACTAAAATATCCCTGTGACACACGCTTTGTGTCTTTTCATAGCACAGAAAGTCCCCTCTGTAGAATAAAAACCCAGATGGATCATTTCATAATGATTAGGCATCACTGTTTAAATGTAGACACCATGAATCACGCTGCAACAGCTGCCAGCTATTTGCCTTGGAAATAAAAGCAATCATCTACCAAGTTTGAAGAGCTGCTTTATGGGAAAGGGCTGGGAAGCTTGTGTTCAATGGGGAAAAAAAGAAGAAAAAGACAAAAAAATCCAGAAAAGGGAAGTGATTTAAAAGTTCTGTCAAAATATTCTGTAGTGGTTGTAGACTGTCATTATTTAGGATGCAAGGACCTCTGGAGTCACTGTGGTCCAACCACCTTGGCTGAAATCAGAGCCAGTTTTGAATATTGATATTCACCATCTGAATGTAATTAACGTTACTGAGGTATTCATGTTCCTTATGATCAGAAATAAAAGGAAGGTGCATTAGCATCGATTACTTGGTAACAAGATCTGTTTGGCTTGCAACAATAAATACACTATACTTAAAAAGTTTATTCTGTTTTGAGCCTAAGATTTGTAAAGTATAAAGAATTGTCTTGACTTACCTAAGAAAATAAGAGCGGTCTTACTTTGCCAGATTTTCTGTTAGAAAGATGGAATAAGCATGCAGGAGGAAACACAACCAGTAGACAAAGTAAAAAAAACTACCCTGCACATTGGTTCACCATTATATTAGCAGTGTCGTAAAACTATTATGGAAAGAGTCAGTTCTTCAGCAGAAGAGAATTTGCTATAACACCTCTCCTTTCCCAGGAATATAACCCAGTTATCAGGCTGGTGGGAAGGATGGAGTGGGAATAATGGTCTCATTGTAGTTGAAGTATTGGATTATAAAGAATAAAAAAACCCATAAGGTTATGTAGCTAAAGCACAGGAGGCAATATGATTTTGCATTTCTGTTAGGAGGACATTCAGCTGGGTACACAAATACCTTTTCCTGTCCCTGCAGTCAACTTGTTTATGTATATTATCCTCTGACTAATGAAAGTGCAAAGCGTGCTGTGGGATTTGGAGAATTCATCTTAACAAGTACAATACAGGAAAAAAAAAGTAGGGAGGATCATAGCAGCCCACTGTCGAAGATCATAGGTATAGCACCAGCACTTGTTATTTCCATCAGTCACTGTAGAAAGTGGTACTTCCTACATTATTTTACTGATCTCTGAAATATCCCACTGCACTACTACAGGCACATCAGGAACATCCAGTCTATCTTTGTTTCAGGAAAAAGTAACTGAAAATATTTACTTTCTCATAGGGCCACCTATGAGTTTCATTTTCTGTGTAAGGTTGGCTTCCAATGTCCTTATTGGTATGTCTTACCTGAGTCTTCTTGTGAACTCACTTTGCTTGTGAGTAATCCTCCATTATTTCCTCCCCAAACCAATTTTAACTTTATAGTAGTGACGTGGCAAGGCAATCATCCATCCTTCTGTCTAGGAAGTGGGTTTAGTCATCGAATGGCAGAGGGCACTGGATCTGAGACCCTTACCCAAAAGCTCTAAGGGGCCTGTCAAGAAGCTGTAGAACATGAGGAAGACGTTTCTCTCAGAATACTCTGCTAGGAAAACATCTGGCCTGCTGGCTAGCTCACATCCTATGCAAAACCTGAGACAAGTATCTCTATCGTCCATGCAGCTAGCAGTATTCCATTATAGAGCTGAATGGTTTAAAAGCCACACAACCCCCATTATCACAGAATTAATTTTAAACTGTCTTTCATTTACAATACGAAAGTCACCTATCTACTAAATTTCTTTGAACATTCAAGTATAGGATCTTCCTGGATGAGCCACAGGCTTGCATGCACATTCTTCCCTGCGCTTCTAGATAAACGACACTCAGTGAGACAAGAGATAAAACTTCTAACCACAAATAACTGGGCTATGGCTGTATTTATCTGACTTTTTTTTTGATGAAAAGAAATCACATCCATTTTGAAATCCCACTTCGAAAATTTAGGCTCAAAATATCTGGCCCTATTAAGCATGCAACATTTTTCCATGGCTATATATTTGTGTGGACATTTTTATTATCTATGAATGTGATGTTTAATGTAAAAGGGGAAAAAGGAAAGGAGCAATGTATTCTGCAAGACTAATGGACAGCTAAACATAATTCATTAGGTGAGACGGGCAGTGTATAGAGCAAGAGGTTAAATCAAGCAGCAATGACCTTGAATTGAACAGCTTTTCTAAGCTAGTCTACTGGATTTTGAATTTACTTTAGGAAGGGGTCCTTTTTTAATGTGCAAGCACCACTACAGAGTGGGATTCATATAATAAAATGTAGATAACTACATTGAATTACATATAAGCTAGTTGCCTCACAGTGAAGAGAGAAAAATGGTCACTTTAAGGGCACAATTATTCTCATCTGATGTACAGACATGAAAGAAGGCAGACCTAAACCCACCTATTTCTCAACATTCATTATAAAAGAAGGTGGAGGTGATCAGTTCAATATACAGACATCTCTGTTATACCAGTATTAGGTGAAATGAATTCCATCGAGAAGGTCTAAGAGATTCTGGTCTCTATATTCAGCTGCGAGCATCCAGCTTAAATTCCAGCCAGGGACTTAATTTTAGAACTGGGGGATGAGGAACATACCAGATATAATAACAAGGCTTACCTCCTACCTGCTTCTCTAAAAATATACAGTTTGTCTCCCAGTTGCAATATACCCCAAAATGAGCAGACTACTGAATCATTTAAGGGAAACAGTTCTTCTCAGGAATTTCTTTATTTGGGGATTTTTATTCTTTTCAGTCATGAAGAACATTTTTACCCATCTTGCAAAATCTTCTTCAACAGAATTAAAGGAAAATTCAAGGAAAATCTGTAAAGCTATATATAATTACAAATTTTTCTTTCAAAAAACCATTAGAGAACACAACTTTGTCCACTTTATGTCTTAGAGGTTTATTGTCAACTGCAGTCTTATTTGGCATCTGGCTAAACTTTCTGGTGCCAGCAACACAAAGTGTGTCTAGGGAAGTAAACACTGTCAGAGCATCAGGTCTGCACTGCGTGGGAATTGGATGGCACATCTCTATAGAGACCCACAGATTTCTAGCACTGCTCACTTTGGTTTGTATTTTAGAAACCAGCAAGGCTTGGAGTAGCTAAATACAGTTAGTAAACACAGGTGTCCAGCTGTGACCCTGTGTTGTGGGTTTTTTTGTGCTGTTGCTAAAAAATTACTTAAAAATGCATGAGGCATAGTTTAGAAACGAACACCAAATGAGCAATGAAACTATGAAAAATGAAGCTTTCAGAATGTAAGATAGTATTCATCTGTCAAAAGCATAGAAGCAGCTTCTTATTCATCCTTTTCTTCTAAGAAGAGCTATCTACCCACAAGATATAAGGCATAATGCATTATTTGTTCTAGTTCAGCTACAACAGAAAAAACTGAGTAATTTATGATTCAAAAGTAACTTTCTGTAAATGAAGAAAAAGAATAATTTCGACATACTGTTTTATGTCCCATTCATAATTACTTTAATTAAGTTTACTGGCTCCTGTCTTGTCCAAGGAATATGTATATTTATTAATCTATATGATTTTTGATATTAAGTGTGATTCCAGTGTTCTTGTGCCGATCAATATACCAGTACTAAAATGGCTATGAAATGTCTGAGCTGGTGCTGAGAACTAATGACAAAATGCTACACAAGCTTTGCTTCAAGTCATTGCCAAGACACAGTGGTATTAAAAAGAGTAGGCTGAGGACAGTACTACTGAGTTCTTATGCCAGCATCCTTGCCAGTTTCCTCTTCAGTCTCCATCAAGCTAATATTTTATTCTGAGTTCCCCATTTTAAAGGCTTTGAGATAATAATGATTAGGTCATTAGGTTGCCTTAATAAAGACCACTGAGATATACAGGCAGTAAGGTTTATGGAAATGCAGGTCATTTTAGTAACACAGAAATAGATGCACATATCTAGAACACCATAAGCTTCATATTCATGATATCTGCTAAAAAAATCTATGATGGCAGAAAAATAAAATTTCTATAACATATTTCACTGAACTAGGAAAAGTAATACCTTTGCTGCTATAATATCACCAGCTTAGGCATCATTTTGAAAATGCCTTCTATGGGTCCATCTTTTGCAGTGAAGTTCAATAAAGCAAACTCTCCTTATTCTTCTCCTTATCTTTCTCATTGCTGCCTTTTTTTTCCTTTTTTTTTTTTTTTTTTTGAGTCACAATCACTACACATGAACTCGCATCCCACTGTCTAGCCTTTTGTTACAGACTACTCCCATTGGATTAAAACACTAGACTATAATGCAAACAGCTTGCTTGATTTCCTGTGCCACTAACTCAAATCCTCTTTAAGTATTCTGAATTTCCTTCTTCCTCCTACTGTACATTCTTTTTCTCCACACAAGCATCACAGCTTCACAGATAACTTCACCAGAGTACAATTAAAATTGTACATTCCCAGAAAGCAACCATTTGCAAAGGCATTTAGTTATAGTTCTTAAAGTTAATAATTTTTTGTCTCTCTTCATTAATTATAAAAAGCTGAAAATTTTGCTACAAATACCTGTGTTAACAAGATCTAAGGAAGACAAGCTTTGGATGTGTTACATAAAACCATGTAAGAGCAGTGCTACATTTTTAAAGGGAAAGCTGCCTTTAACACTGGAATTCATCAATATTTACTCTTTTGAGACATTTAGGTAGGAGATAACAGACCTTGAAATAGGTTATGCATGTTCAGTTTAGGATGCATAACAAGCTATGGTCAATTAATACACAACAGAGCTGATAATCATGGAGATTATTGCCCGATCTGGAGAAAACATACTCAAGGGCATTACAGCCTAATTTAGCTTCACAGTCAAATTGGTAACTTCGACAGCTCAAGTATTCAGAAACCACAGCAATGAGCGCTCTGGAAACACACACAGATCTCTAATAAACACTGACACTCTATAATGATGCTTAAAGATGAGCCGTAACACTTTAATAAAATAAATACCAGACCCATAAACCTCATTTCATAACCTTGCTAATACATAATAATATGGTCCAGAACTTGTGCCCTACTGCTATTTCTTAACAGAAAGCAGTTACCAGGACAAAGGATTCAACTCTGCACTTCCACTGGCCAGAAGCAAAGAGATACTGCCCAAGAAAAAGGTCAGCTGGCCAGTTCCTCACTGAAACGCGCCACTGCATGGCTCAGACCAGGCAACTATTGGAAATACTCTTAACAGCTCTTCAGAGCTCCAGACTAAACAAGCATGATGCATTGCCATCACTCTTCTCCTCAGTATCCCGCTCTCATCAACTCAACCAGAGAAAAAGACCATAGGGGGCAAGATAAAGAGGATGACTAAAAAACGGGAAGAAAATTAAAGGCTGCATTTATTTATAATTTAGAGTATGTAAGACATTGTTGTTTTTAATTTAATTTATATTTTTAATCGTTCTTTTTCCCTGTAGAGGCCCTGTATATCAATAAAACTCTGATCATTAGTTTCCACTGTAATTTCTGTGCATGGTTTTTCAATCCCAGGATGAGCACCCACCCCCACCCCACTCCACAAAAAAACAAAACAAAAACAAGATGAAAAACTTGAGTCCCAAATCACAATTAATTATTTCTTAAATTAGAAATGAGTTTTACATATGTCCTGAAGCAGATGAAAATAAATGAATAATAAATAAGAATGTTTTATAGTTGCAGTATTTGGAGCCTTTAATCTGAAGATTGTAACGGTGCTGTGAAAACTAGTAATTCACCTTCATTTTACTATGAAGAAGACAAATCCCTTTAACTGTCCTCTTAGCTCAGATGAAAAGTAAGAGAAAAAAAGGAAAGAAATTGTGTGATTTTTCTATTTCATGCTCCCATACTAGCTCACGATCAATAATGTGCAGCATTAGCTTGAGGTATAATATCTCATTGTCATTCTCCACACACGTCTCGCAATGAGGCAACGTCTTAAACTGTAGCTAGCTGTCCTACCTAGAGGCAAGGGTCAAAGCTTAAATACTGGTGGTGCTCCTGTTAGTAAAGCAGTGAGGAACCAGTGTAAGAAGTGGGTAAGCTGATTCTCCCTGTTGCACCGCAACGCTCTGAGCTACAGAAAAATGAAGAATGCCTCATCAGGCTACAGCCCAGAAAAGAAGATGCTGAGGTCAGTACTTCCTTGTCCGCAAGGAAATCACCACTGCTGGCATGGCAGGCGTGGAGAATCTCCATGACATGATGGCAGGTGCATCAAAGCACATTAGAAGTGACTGCCAACCTTTCAGGCTGAGGAGGAAACTCCTACCCTGGACCGCTGTCCTAAAAGGACAAATGGGTGAATCAGACTGCTGGCACCATCATCCTCACCTCCACCAATGGTTTCAGGGGCCAAGCAAAGCAAAGAGATTTATCAGCAAATAGATTATACTCAAATGACTTCCTTGTTTTGAACTCTGCAAAACTGTTTTTTACCAGCAGAGTATTCCAGACAAAAAAACCCACCAAAAGAAAATGAAAACCACCAAATGAAAAGCACAACCAAAAGAAACAACCACCCAGCCTGACTCAGCTATTCTCTGCTTATCTGTTAATTCAATCGCTTTGCCTTACTTTCTTAGTTACCTGTCAGTGTAACTTCTCTCATTCAAGGCAGGCTGAACCGACACAAATTAATTCAAATTCTGATTTTTCAGCACTCATGTCAGTCACATTCAATAGGTATTGATTGCTCCCTTTTCCACATGAGCTGCTGGCATGGGATAGAAGTCCAGGAAACAATAAATGAATTTTGAAGACTATCTGAGATACAACTCTTCCTTGTCAGGGACAGCAAAGGGGAAAGTTGTCTTGATCAATGAAAATGCTGACTGCAAATTTCCATGTCAGGATCATACTGATGACAGTGAGGACTAAGAAACAACACAGGTTGCCATGCACACTATCATCGCAAAGTCAATCATTAAGTTTTTTGAGTTTAAAAATTATTAGAGGGAAGAGTAAAGGCAATTTTGTAAAAACCAAGCATAACGTATATGAAAAGCTTCAAAAAGCTTTAAGGTTTAATTGATACCAGCAAAATTGTAACCAGAACAACATGTATGGCTATGTATTCAAAATGTACGTGTACATGCCAAGTGCAACTATATACCTCGGACACCTCTGATTCCAAACTAAAAATAAAATTTCATGGAAGAAGTAGTAATCCTCATCCTTTCTTTTAACAATTGACTTAGACCACAATACTAACCTTATTAAAATTCTGTTCTTGTTTATCAGTAATAATTCTGTGTTCAATAATGAGAAGTTAAGACTGAGGGATACAAAACAAGATGTCATTAATTTTACCATTCCATACATTTGACCACAAAACCCAAATATTTTGTCTAATTTACTCATGTCTTGAATTTTTTCTTAGCTTTCAGTTGTAGCTATCTGAAGAAAGGTCTTGTAATTACAAGATCAGAAATCACATCTCAGTGTTGCTTATGTGTTTGTTTTTAAATCTGAATCCTAAAAAATTACCTAGTTATGCAATTTGACCCTTGTTCTAAGTTTCAACATGCCACTTTCACCACTGTCTGCCTCTCACCACCCTGATCCTTAATATCTGTCATCTAAGATGCACACCATGCTTGCACGCCTCCCCAGTTACACCATCTCGCAGCACCTTGCATGCTGCTCAAGTTCCACATTTCAAACTGCAGTCTCCCTGTTTCATACCTGTGGTCTGCGTGTTCCTCCCCAACAGAGGTTTTAACAATACCCTCAAGACTTTCCTCGGAATTTTTTAACCTTGATATCAGGGCAAGATACTCCATGCAGTATATTTGCCAGTACAGACATGGTGGCTATTGAGTGCTACCATGTAGAAACAATTCTAACTGAGGTACCCTTGCCTCCCCATCTTGGAATCATAGAAACACAGAATCAGTGACATCCAACTATAAACCTCATACTGCCAAGTCCACCACTAAACCATGTCCCTAAGTGCCACATCTACACATCTTTTAAATACCTCCAGGGATGGTGACTCAACCACTTCCCTGGGCGGCCTGTTCTAACGCTTGACAACCCTTTCAGTGAAGAAACTTTTCCTAATATCCAACCTAAATCTCCCCTGGTGCAGCCTGAGGCCATTTCCTCTTGTCCTATCACTTGTTACTTGGGAGAAGAGACCAATATCCACCTCAGGACAACCTCCTTTCAGGCAGTTGTAGGGAGCGATGAGTTCTCTCCTCAGCCTCCTTTTCTTCAGGATAAACAACCCCAGCTTCCTCAGCTGCTCCTCACAGGACTTGTGTTCCAGACCCTTCAGCAGTTCTGTTGCCCTTCTCTGGACACGCTCCAACACCTCAATCTCTTCCTTGGAGTGAGGGGCGCAAAACTGAACACAGGATTTGAGGTGTGGCCTCACCAGTGCTCAGTACAAGGGGACAATCAACTCCCTAGTTCTGCTGGCCACACAGTTTCAGATACAAGCCAGGATGCTGTTGGTCTTCTTGGCCACCTCGGCACACTGCTGGCTCATGTTCAGCCGGCCACCAACCGTCACCCCCAAGTCCTTTCCCACCAGGCAATTTCCAGCCACTCCTCCCAAACCTGTACCATTGCCTGGGGTTGTTGTGACCCAAGTGCAGAACCCTGCATTTATCCTTGTTGAATCTCAAACAGCTGGCCTCAGCCCACCTTGCACTCTCCACCTTCTCCTGCCACAGTGAGTGAGGTATTCCTCTATCAGCTTTAGCCATGGGTCCATAATGATTAGGGAAGAGATTGTTAGAAAGAGTGATCACATAAACCCAGCCTGCTTAGGAAATAAGGCCATAAAAACAAGGCTACAAAAGTAAAAAAAAAGGTGAGGACAAACAGAACACATAAAGCTGAAGAACATAATTTAAGGCAACTGCATCATCAATATAAATTTACTCTGAAGACAGATTCACAGCTAGCTACTATTACACAGAGCACAGTGTGACTGTATTAAAGGGAGATGTCATTAAGCCAGCCTCATTAACAGTGCCTGCCAAGGACAGGTAGAGTACACCTCATCAGAACTGCAACTCGTATCACCCAGGAGCAAGAATGTACGAGCTGGAACAGTTCATTGCATGAAAAATATTTACCAGGTAACAAGTCAGGACAGAGATGACTTGGAATGTGTTCATGGGAGCAGGAGGATAGCTGACCGTCTGGTACCTGCAGTGGATGAGATTGGTCTCACACTTATTTCTGAGCAACAGCAGGATTTGCACTGCCTTTCTGCTACAAGTGCCTCAACACACGCTGTGAGTCAGGAGCCCATGCAATCCCATAAGCAGGCTGTTTCAAAAGCACTTGGCAGTTTGCTGTGCTGCCTCCCACCTGATCTAACTTGGCTATGCCTGTGACTCATTTAGCCTGATAATCCAAGGAGAGGCAGGCTTTCTCTCATGCATGTTCCTGCTACTCTGGTGCTTTGCATAGTTATCCTATGATGGATTTGCGTATATTATGAGATGATGCTCAGCTCATTTTCTTACCCACCTTTGCATCTCCAATTTTGCAAGGATGCAGGTGTTTCTCTTTTCTTTATCTCACCTGTTCTACATCTTGAGTTGAAATAAGGCAGTCAGCTTTGAACTGACTTCTCAGCACAAAGGGTTTGATCCCCATTTACATCTTTATTTATCATCTCTGTATCTTCTCCTCTGTTAACATGTTTATATCAAAGACACTGAACAAATGTATCACATGATATTGGCACAATTTTTTCCATACTTCACTCCAGAATTGCAGTGTTCTCTGGTTTTATATTAGCTAGTCTCTGTTCTGATATCTGGGGATACAACAAGCAAAACTTGGAAGCAGAAAGATTCACAAAGTATGAAGCCCTACATCAATACTGGGTATGTCTTGTGTTGGCTCTCTTCTGCCTGTGAACTTTGCTAGTATTTCTGAAGTTCATTGGCACTTCTTTTTCCAGCATGAGTGTATATAAACCTCTGCAATCCAGTAGAGACAGTCACATCGTCCTGGAGTAACACAGACAGGTACACATGTCTATAGGGTATAACAACTACCTTCTTCCATGCAGTATGGATTACCAGTCTGGACACACTCACTAAAATGTGACCAAAACTACTTCACATATCTGGTTGGCTCACAACGTGGGCAAAGTAAACAGGATACCTTCTGCTCTGATCTATGTAGACCTAACTTAACATTACATGTAGAACACGAAATAAGTAAGGCCAATTTACAAAGTGGATGAAACAAACATTTTCCTTTGGGGTGTGCCTTTAGTGTCAGAATTTGCAAAGTGTCTAAAAACATTATGTTTTGAATCGAAGATTACCATCTCAGTTTGTACTATATAGATTTTTTTTATGTTTTCTTTATTAGTTTACTTTTAAGAGTCATAGTACAGATATCAGAGACACAAAAAACTACTCAGTTCATCGTTACAACAGATGTTGCACAAGCTGATTTTCTTCTCACTCATCACAAACACCTGGAGTGTTTGCTATTCAAAGTACAAGATATATGAGGACCCTTCTGGAGGGGAAAAAAAAAAAAAAAAAAGCTCTGTCCTATTTAAAAAACAACTGAGTCAAAAGAGTGTGAGTTTACTTAGTTTACTTACACCTACGTATTTGGAGTGTGCAAACAGAAATTGGATTATTCGTTTCCAGATGCACTCTAAGGACTGTTCAGTCAAGTTCTGCATACTTTGTGCATGCCTCTTAAAAATAAAGGTTGGCCTGACTTCAAGCTATTAATTTGTTCATATAGCTATTCTATGCAATAAGTGATCAGAATAGTAAGAACAATGAACAAGGAACGACCTTTATGTCCTCAGTCTTGATCACTTCATACTATATAAAACTCAGTTCAAACCAAGTAATTTTAAGATAATGTTTTTAATTTTAGATAAGACTGATTTCCTTCAACAATGCATAGCACAGACATTTAGGATCTAGAACACCATCCTTTAGACTAGTGTTGTGGCAAATGATACACTCTTCATGGAAGACTTTGGAAATACAAATTTAAGTAACTTCAGGTTACTTCCAAAAATAGTGCTTAGTTAAAAAGTGAAGGTTAGATCATGAGTCCCCTCTGTGCTGATGCCCTTCCCCCCTCTCTGCCACTCCAAGACATAGCCACCAGTGGGGGTTATGATTGCTGCATCCAACTCACTCTGGTCTTTGGGGGACAGATGGCAACATAGTAGCCAAGGGTTGTCTAGAACGGTGACCCAGATGTCTTGCTGGTATGCAAATATGACTAGAAGTCAATTAGCTTACTCCACAAATAGCGGAGAGCCCAGGGCCTGCTGTGCTCCCCCTCACCACAGCAGGCTGCATGCCAGGGTCTCCCTTTGAGTAGGGACGCCTCTCAGGGTTACTTCTCAAAGTTGAGAGTTCCTTGCCACAACAAAGCCTTGATAAATGATCAACAGCATGCTACACTTTGAAATCTTAGTGAAGCAATTGATTGTGTCTAAAACAATATTTTAGACACAAACTGATGACCAAATCTGAGGCTAGAATTGGATCCAGCTGAACCTAGACTCCTCCCTGAGGAGTTCAGAAAGCAAGAGGGTCCCCTTTCTGACCCTCATGATACAATAGAAGGGTCTCCCTTACAGTTGTCTGACCCTGTCCTCTATGCACTAAATAATCAAGTGTACTGTGCCATCGAATCTTGTTAAACCACTGTCACATCTCCACTACCACAGAACTTTAATTCACTGTTCTATGTCGTTGCTTCTCTCTTACAAGTGAAGCACATGACTCCATCTACAACACCCTCTGAGAGCAGTGTGCCCCTGAGCCACAAGGCCAAATTAAGGAGATCTGTCAGAATGGTGTAACTTTGTTGTGACATTCTGGGATATCGGTTCACAACAGAAATGAAATTCCCAAATGGTTGAAGGTACTGGTAAAGGCATATTATTTTGTAAGATACATTAACTTTAAAACACTTTCTGACCTCTTCGTAAGTACTTAGAGGACAGCTGTCAGAGAAAGAGCAACTACAGCTCAAGCATTTTTATGTGTTTGCTCCAGAACTAAGTACTAGCTTTCTGTCTCAAAAAATCAGAGGCAAAATTTTGACTACCACATTAACAGCTAAATACTTTACCAGGTGAGATTGAAACTAAATATATTCAGAATATGCTCCCACTGTTCTTCCATTGAAACAACCCAATATGAAAGAGACACTGCTCCCTAAGCATCTGGAAACAACTCTTTTCCTCTTGTTAATTAGAACTAAGGTTTCAACAGATGCCCACATGTTCCTGGCAGGCACTTCACAATCTATAGTTTAAAGCATTTTGCATGATTAATTAATCACCTTTTTCATGCTCGTAACTTGAAATACAAGCTTTGAAGACCATGGGGAAATGATAGTTAAACGAAGAGTACAATTACTGGTGTCTTTTGTATCAGCTATTTGCAGGATGCAATCTCCCCCTGATGGGGTTAGATGAAATCATAAAACACTTGTGTTCACCTTTAACCTTGATGATCTTGTGATATTTATGTTTTCTTGTAAGATAAACTTCTCTTAGGTGATCATGAACAATGAACAGAAAAAAATATGGCTTGGATTTGCACTACAGATATTGAAGTAATATTGCAGAAGGTTCTGTGGAAGGCAAAAAAGAAATACTATGTTATTTATGATCTCTCTCATGGCTAGCCAACTTTCCTCTCTTATTGGAACATCTATTAGTAAGTTTTCTCCTGAGGAAACTTCCCTCAAATGTGTCCTTTCTTAATGTCTGTTTTCTCTAGTCCAAAATATTGAGTTTACACTAAATCTTTTTTCCTTTTAAGTCACATGAATCCATTCCTCAAACAACAACAAAAAAAGTGGTAACAGGCATGCTATCTTTCCTAGAAAAAACTTTACCCTGAAACCGGATTTATACTTCTAATGAAAGCAGGTACTTTGTGAGCTCATACTGCATCTCTATACAGTGGATGAGTAACATACAGTGTGGCCTAGAAAGTGAAGAAAATATTTGTTGACAATGACATAACAAGACTTTCAGTTTGCACACTTCCAGGTTCATTTTCCATCTCAGAATGGCTTAGCCCATAATGGATAAGCTCTTTCCTGTACTCCCAGATTCACTGGGATCTACTGTACCAACCTGGCAGCCATACTACCCACCTTTATATTCAACTTCACCTCTCCTAAATGGTCTCTCATCTCTGCTTCCTATTACCCAATTATTAAATCTTTTAATATATAGCTTTCTATCTTACAGATAATTTGATTTAATCAATTTGAATCCTATCTTCACTAGTCTAGTTCACTATTTTGCTGCTGTTTGAAGTAAATAAGCAATGCATCATATATATTTTACAGTACTTAGAAATGTGTATTCGCTGCTCCACAAAACACTGGGAAAAGTCGAGCCCCATGCAGAAAGAATCCCAGCACAATTTGTGCTTCCACACAACAGATGGTAGTAGCCAATGTACCGGGTAGTTTGAGAGGACCACTCAAACTAGGAGCACGCATTGGAAAGATTTGTTTTTCCTTTGGTTATTATTTCTAATTTAAAATCATGTATACATTTATGAAGTATTTTTTACAGATATTGCTAAACACAGTTAAGGATTAAAGATCTGCTCCTGAGACTATTTCCTTGCAGAAGCTAAATGCACTTGCTGTATAAAAGGGTTAAGCATAGGGCTAGCATAAAATATTGAAGAAGCTACCAGAAGCTGCACTATTACTGAGGACAAGGTTTGTTGTGTGAACAGCCAATCTACTAGTGCTGACAATTACAAGAAACATAAAAATAATTTTTCAGCATCTTATAATGCGAACATGTTTACAGCATTGTGGACAGTATAAATAAAATGCCACAAAGTGACAAATTTTGCAATAGCCAGACACATTGCCATTGTAAGTATTACCACATGGTGAAGAACACGGGAGAGTATTCTTCATGTCTGAATTACTGTAGAAAGTACAGCGAGGAAACAGCTTAAAGTGCCCAGTGTAAGGCTGGGCAAGAAACTGTAAACCTTGTAATTTTTGTGTGCACGTGGATAACGTCTGTAGACACATTCTCTGAACGTGGCAAGTCCTTTCACGCTTCTGTTGACTTCCACGTGAACAGGAGGCTCTCAGCACCCAGAGGGACTGCACTGCCATTGCCATGAATGAGCTTATGAGTACCAATGAACAATAAGCATTAAGTGGTTCTATTGGATTTAATGGGACAACCCATATGCACCTGAGAATCAGGGTCTGATTCAGTAAATAAGGATTCTTAAGAGAAATTATCATGCTAGAAGAAATCTGTCACAGAAGAGGTTTCCATAAACCAACATATGAGATCTACAAAAACCCAGAAGTTGGCTACAAAGCACTAGGAAAACTGGTCCTTATACTGAAACAGGAATGTAAGGCTATGCTTCACAGAAAGCAATGCCTACTCCTGATTTGTTTTGTTTTTTTAACTGACAAAATAAAATATAGTAGTACGGATTTTGAAATCACTTATATTGATTAAACAATTGTGGCAATTCTGAGCTATTATTATTCATTTAGTTCATAAATTTCAGTAGAGTTCTGCTGAGTCATACAAATGGAAAACCTGGCCAACTGGGTGGATATATGACTGTACTGAGAGAAAACATCTTGTTATATTTCTGCAACATAGCTTAGATTACTGATTTGAATACATGAATTGTGCAGTTCAGATACTCAGATAGGAGAAATAAAGACAGCAGTATTACTCAGGACAGCACACAGAGGCAAGGGGCAGTAGGCAGCTGGCTTGGAAGACCAACAGCACAGACATCCCTCAAAGTATGCCTATGGAAGAGAGCAATAAGGCCACTTGGACCAGTTTGAAAAAACATTTCTAGTCACTTTATACCTATTATAACTTTATTGGACATGCTCATTTTTAAAAAGGATATATATCCCAAGGGCAGCTTGGAAGAACATCAACATCTAAATGAATAGTCATCGATACCAGGCATTTGTCTTGCATGTTTATGTATCTTTATCCTACCTGAATGAGCCCTTACCGTAACAGTAATTTCGTATTTTAGTTCCAGTGAAAATCAAGGAAACATAAATTATCTACGCTATAAGCAGAGGTTTACTGCCTGCTGGCTTTTCCAGAACTCAGAAATATTTCTGAGAACATTTAACAGGTCATGCTACCTTCAGTATTTTTTAATAACAGAGAAGTTCTTAGATGAGCAAGACAAAACAAATTTTCAGTGTAAAAAAAAATGAAAGTACCTTTAAAAGAAGTGAGTCTGAGCAAGTTTCCTCCAACTCGGGTTTCTGTTTCAACTCTGTCCGCTCCACCTCCACTTCCAGACAGGCTGCTTGGAAGGTGACTGCTTAATGAGCCGACAAGCTGCCACTAAACCGTGCCTTCAGCAATTAATATACGAGAAACAACTTTCCAGCACGCCTTGGGCAGAAGCGGCAGGGTTCGGCAGCAGGGCCTGCTGGGCGCCCTGTGCGAGAGGTAGCCGTGTACTGCCCTGCACTGGCTCCAGCTGGTCCGAGCTGGTTCCAGCTGGTCCGAGTCAGTTCTAGCAGTCCCAGCCGGACCTAATCAGTCCTAGCTGGGCCCAGCCAGCTCTACAGCCTGCCCTATCCCACCCAGAGAGTCAACCAAGATGGTGGCCCGGCTCAGGTGTTGTGAGGAAAGCTCCCCGTGGGGGGTCCCCACCACAGCAGAGGAGATAAGTAAGAAGGAAGGAGCGGCAGGAGGAAATGGTGAGGCCCTAAGCATACCCTCCTGTGCGTCCAAAAGGCCCAAGTGTGCCCTGCTGCAGCAACAAGGGGGATGGAGGGCGGGAGGGGTGTCCGAGGCTGGAGCTGGGCCTGAGGAGCAAGGGAGGAAAGGTGTCTTCCCGGAGTGTTTGTTTAATTGGCTTCTTCATTTCTCAGGGCCCAACTCAGTAATTATATTAATTGGCAAGAAATTAAGCGTAATTCCCCAAGTCAAGAATGCTTTTCCTGGATGCACCATCATTTTAAAGGACTAATGCTGTATTCTTTAGTATACTGTGTTTCTACTGAACCTCTGCTATGCTGTAAGACATTTGTACACATTTTAAGTGACTCACAGTATCTCCTAACAGAATATACTATGTAACATCAATATAAAACCATATACATTAATGGATTACCATCACTGTTGTATACATGTACTCATAAATAGCAAACTTCATACACTATGCATATATGCAACTAACACTATATTGTACGATCACAAGGAGAATCTTCGTCACTCTGACAACACGCATGTGCAGTGTTTGATATGCAAACCTACTTCTTCCCTTTTGATCAACCTGCTAAATTTGTCTGTTCTCATTCCTTTAAAAGAAGTGACAGTCTGGTGGTGTCCCCTCTGAGGTGGCAGGAGCTGCACATTTCTTTGGGAAATGCAGCAGCCTCAGCTACTGCAGGGCAGAGACTGTAAAAGGCAAAGAGTGAGAGAGAATGCACACCTGCATCCTGCAGCTCAAAGAGAACCTGAACAATTGCTAAGAGCAGCAAAGGGCTATGAGCAGACCAATAGGAGATACTGCCAAGGACCAGTAAGCACTGTCTGAGTTTGTAGGAACACTGCAGCGAGGAGATGACTGAAAGCAAAGATCATCCTGCGAGGTCACAGGAAGAAGGAGGTCACTGATTTATAAACCTTGTCGTATTACCCTTCTGCTTCAGCTGGCCGCTTGGAGTTTACTATAGCTTTTATTAATTATTCCAGTTCATAGCCTAAGAGAACCTGGCTTTTTGAACTTCAAAGCCATTTGGATCCTCTTTGGAAAGCTCTTTATAAGGAAAAGGTTCAGGCAGCACTACCTCAAAGCTCTGGCAGTTTTGGGCTCTCACAGCTCTCAGTTCTCAATGAAAGCTTAATAGAAAGTACACTTTACCATGAGAAATATAATGTCTTTTACAAACTATAGAATAGAACCATTGACAAGTACAACATAAAGGACTTGCTTGAGTATGTCCTGTATCTCCTACAGATTTGATTTACTCAACCATGTGATTCTCCATTCATGTCACTACTCCCAAAAAGGGAAAAGGTGCAGTATCTGTGATACAAAAAGTCCAGGCAAAGAAAGCATAGCAAGTTTCAGCAGTAAACCGACAGTGAAGTGCTGGAGTCCAAGCTGGGATAACTAGTAACACACTGCCTTAAAATACAGATACCTGTAATTGTGCCAGCAATCTATGCAGTTGCACAGCTAGAACTGTACTTCAGTAACTTAGATGCAGCTTTCTGGTATGAAATGCCATTTACAGTGTTTGGCTTTTACATACACACTTTTCATTTGGAGACAAGTCAACCTGAAGCCATTTGAAGTGTACCCAATAAAGGCTGTCAAAGCTAGCATTAATTTCCAAACATATACTTGAAAAAAAATCTATTTTCTACAGAATATTACTATGATCAAAGAGTTCAGGTTCCTCATCGGCTCTAGATGTTATGGATTATCGTAATAAATCTTAGCAAATCAAATTACTGTGATGCTGACTTGACACCCTGTCTTATTATCTGCCAGCATAAAAGGTCCTGCAAATATAAAGCACTATCAGAGAAAAATGCTGCACATGTTTGATTTCATAGTGTTGGAAGCTATCAGTTTAACACTAACATACTAGCAGGGATAAAAGCAAATAGGGAGCAAAAATATCCTTTCAGAGACAAATTATTTGATCTCAGTCATGAAAATTCCCTGTCAGATTAATGCTATAGAAAACAGAAAATTTGGTCCAATGTTTTAAAGATAACTTATTTTTAAAAAGGGAAGTAAGGTATTTCTTAGTACTGGAGTTTGAGATTTTCAGAGCAGATATAGCTATACATCTTTTGTAAAGAGATGTGCAGACAAGTCCTCCTGCTCAAAAAAAAATCCAAATCATTTGACTAAGGAAAGATTCTTTATGAAAACTAAATAGGATATTTGGATTAACAAATATTAAAAAACATTTAAACTGTATGATATTATGAATTAGTAACTGACATATTAGTAGAACAAGTAAAGTTTCAGCCTGGATTAATCAGTTTTCTGACTTTATTCATAAGAAGCTTCTCATGTAAATTCAAAGCTTTGGAGAGTTTGTTTGCAAAAATATTCAGGGTTTATTCTTCTCCAGTGGCTGTGCAATTTGGAAATGAAATTGATGGAAACTTACTCAAAGCCTTTTATAGATTTCTGGAATTCTCTCAGGAAACTGAACAGGTATTTAAAGGTTTTACGCTGTGGAATGAACATTAATTTATACTCTGCCTTTAAATGTACAGAGTCATAAAAAATAAGGTGCAAAGTGGCATTCAATTTAATTCACCTACACGGAGGCAGATTTCTTCACAGCTCCTTGTGCTGTTAGCATTGTTTAACCTTTCAACAGCAGTAGCAGTGGTGGTAGCTATTTGAGAACGCCAACCACATGGCAAAACCCAGTTCATTTCCATGGATGGCCAGTATTTTACACTGTTATAGTACCATAAAGATGTAGAAAGCCTTATGTGACTAATTTTTATACTCCTGTAATAATTTTCTTTTCTTAAAGAATAAATATTACTTCAGCAGATGACAGCAAAGATGGCAAAGTTTTCATTTATTATTTGTGGTTCTGTTGGCTGTGAATGTGATCTGAATTGGTAGATTTGCAAAATGGATGACAAGTTATTTTCTTCAGTTGACAGTCATTGCATAAAAGCAATAAAAATATTAAAGTGTAAAGTTAAATTAATGGAAGATACGTGGATATTTCTTTCCACTTTAATCTGTCTGGATTTGCTCATACCAGTCTACCCACACTATATTAACAACAACAAGGATTTTGCCCCTGCATCACATACATCAATTCCCAAATCACGCCACGCATCACATTTTATTAGATAGAGAAACCATAAGGTGAAATTCCCACTTCCCCCCCCCCCCCAATTTATAAGCTTTCAATACAATAGACAGCATAAGGCTTTAAGATTTTGCCTTTTTTAGTCCAAACCTTATAAATAGACAATATACTCTGCTTGTTCATTACAAAATCTCTAAGCATTGGTACCAATGATGTGCATCACATATGAAGAATCATGGATGTATGGTTCTTCAGAAGGTACAGATTCACTTGCTTAGCAAAATCCTGAATTGAAAACTTGAGGTATTTCTGAATATTTCAGGAGGGTCTTTTTGAGAAATGCAATGTCCTCAAGCAGTTGTGCAGTTACTGATTGCTACCATAAGAAAGCTATATTGTAATACCATACAGTTTTTACAAAGCTCCTTTAATAGGTTACTATGTCAAAATTATATATAATGTAATTTAAAACAATTACAAATCCTTCAAGCATACCAAGCACAAAAAAAAAAAAAAAAAAAAATAATGTTCTACTGAAGGGAGAGTACTTTCAGATGGGTATTGACTTCTTCAACTCCAGTGAAAATCTGTGATCCAGAATGGAAGGTTTAAAAAATAATACAGTCCTCGACATCAGCGAGTGTCTTTAGAAATTACAGATAGTACTTATTTTCTATTTTATAAACTTACCCAGCACCTGCAACTATATTATCAGGTTTCTTCTCAGCCCCATTTACAGGTGGGAGAAAAGTATAAAAAGACAAATCCAGTGTCATACAGATCACGGCACTTAGGAACAAGCTCAGGACCTCACATTCCAAGGGTCAGATCCTCGCATTCAGTTAGAATCAGCTTCATTTTTTGCTCTGAATCCTGCAAATGACTGACTGATGGCAAACCAGCATTTTGGCACAGTGCCAGAAACTGGACAAACGCTTCTGGAGAATCATGTTTAGAGTGCAAAGGTATTCAAAACTCAGTTTACGGGTGGCTATGTCTTCTAGATAAAATGGACAGTGCTCTGTGGTAAATGCTCATATGTCATATGCTTAAGTGTGTGGCTTGTTCTCATAAGGATAATTTAAAAGAGTAATAGAGACAGGTGTGAACAACAGAAATCCTGAGAAACCTTTGAAGGCAAGTAGGGATAATACATGAACAGTTTCTTATTGAAGTGCTTCTATTTCAAAAGCATGGTGAAATTTCATGTCTCCCAAACTGTATATGCATTATTTTCAAAGCTGCATTCTCACAATGTGCTGTGGTTTTCATCCCATAACTTAAAACGCTATGCCGTCCATGTAAAAGTATTTACTGAAGTCTTGCTAGCAAAAAGTACTCTGTGGAACTCTTATTATAAATCAGGCTTATCCTGCCATTTGCTGCCATTATGTTTTCATAATTCAGTAAATTATACCCAAAAAATTATTTCTGATGGTATCTGGTTTTGAACATCCACTCTAGCACTGAGGGTGACAGCAAGGAAATTCAATTCCATTAAATTCATGGGAAGGTGTGAAAATTCATCTAAGAGCATTTGCAGCTAACTTTACCTTTTTTTCCTTCTAAAAATATCAATGTAATCTTAAAACATGAAAACTTCCTAATTTCTAATGTGATACGTTCCTCATAATTAGTGCAGCAAGACTACAGTTACTCATTTCCAAAGCTGAAGTTTCCTTTCCTGTTTGTTATGGTGCCATCCATACAAAGGGATTGCCAGTCACCACAAAAATTATAGTAAATACGTTGTGGAGATTCTTCAGTCTCCACACAGGCAAAACTCAAAATAATTGATTAGATCTATAATTTATTAAATTTCAGTTTCTGTTTTTCCCCACTGAGTTAATACCTATTCAATGAAACTTTTGAAGTTTTCACACTATTTATGTTAACGTTACAGACTTTTACAATGTTCCAGATGAAACTGGTGGAAGCACAGCTAGAACAGGATGATAAAGTAACTGTCATTCCTGGAAAAAGAGGTACAAAGAGACCAAAGACCAGGTAAGAAGAGCTGATAGAACTAAACAAAATTTATAGCTAAACAGTGCAATTTGTGTGAAGAGTTTGTTTTATTGTACACTTGTTATAAAGTCAAATAAGGGAGCAAAGAGAGTATTCTGACTGAACAAGGAGTGTGCAGGCTGCTCTTTCACCTGCTTATACATGTCTCTCATGAAACTTGAAACAACCTGAACCTCTGTCAGGATGAAGATTTTAACTGAAAGGCTTTCCTTATGTTAATAACTGTGGAGCTATTTACAAACAAAAGAATTTTATCTTAGCACTAGGTCTAAAGAACTGAAGAGTGAAATGTACTCTTCCAGTTTGTCAACAGCTACGGGAATTGCTGGCTACCCAGAAAAAGAATGAGCAATATGTGAAAGTATCAATAAAAATGTTTTCACTGTCTTGTATCCTTTTCCTTTTACAATGTTATTGATTATTTTGGTGAAATTCTGCCTTCCTCTCAGAAAATAAACAAACCATGGTAAATAAATAAACTCTAATAATAGAAACCAGAATAGTATTTGTTGCTTTTTACTTACTAAGCAAAACAGTGTTTTGAAACTTAGTATCTAAATGAACTGTGACAATGTAAACAAAGGCTTCTGTAAGAACAAAACATATTTTCTGAACTAAAATATGGATGTGGCAGAAGGCTATAATCACCACTCCAATTTTTAGATAAATTATACTAATTTTTTATTAGGGCCTAGAAATAAATACTTGTTATAGCTTTAAACCAGTATAATTATTGTTCCTATCCAGATAAGTACTGGAAGCCCATTCTGTTTTCAAAACTAACACAGTTGGTAGGCAAAATCATTCTGTCTGCATAAGTATGTAATAATAATAACAATGCAGAAGGGAGCTCTATGAAGTTACTAGGAAAAATGCATTTTAAAACAAGTTGCTATAGTTTCCCCGATAAATTTATTGTGAAGCCAGTGTCTGGGTTTCCTGAATGTATCATACGTACATAGACCCAAACCATAGTCTCCCTTTTTGAAAATTTTCAGGCATTGGAAAATCCATACACAGAACAAAGCAAATCTGTGAAGTACAAATTGCTCCAGCAGCTGGCCCAGCCTGCTAGCGTTTGGAGTCCTTTCTGTATTCAGAATGATGAAAGTTCCTGCTACGTGACACCTTAACTTTAATAAAACAGTAGAAAAACAGCAGCAAGGAATAAGCTTTGACAAAAAAAAAGAAGGGGTTAGATTTCCTTCTGTTTCAAAGAGCTATAATATGACAAATGAAATCTAATGACACCCTAGAAAAAAATCCATGACGGAGAGGAAAGACAACATAGACACTGGGATTTGCCTTTCATTGCAGGACAAAGGATGATTGCGAAGGTGCTCCCTGTGCTGTATATAGCCTGAATGGAAGGTGTGAGTAAAGAGCACTGTCAGTCTGGCTTCCTTCAGGGGCACAACATTCATTTACACAGAAGATGACTCCTGAGACTGCATAACACGCTAACAAGAATCATTTTTTCTCTGCCAGTGCAAGATCTGATGGTAGTATTATCAACTGATTTCGTTGTTCTTTTTACAGGGGTAAACACAAGCAAAAGGTGGATTTTTACAGTAAATGAAATATTTCACTGGTAAGTATTTTGGCAATGCATGAAAACAGACAGATAAATAGATAGATAGATATGTGAGCTGAACTTCTAAAGACCTTAATGAATTGCTGTTATATCATCACCAACAATGGTTTAGGTGCCTAGATAGCATGTATCTTTAACAGAAAAAAAAGACCATCTCTAAAGACCATCTCTAAAGACTGCGGCAGTTCTCTGAAGCTGTTCCTCAGTATCATTTTTAAAAAATGGATCCATCCAGTTCTAACAGTTTTTTAGTGTCTGCGTGATGCATGACATGACTGGCTGACTCAGTCAGAATTCATGCTTGTATGTGCTCAGGTTTTATTTTAAATATTATAGTAAAGAAAAATATTTTTTTGTCTTTCCTTTCACCTTTTTTCCCCAGCCTCTCCCAAAGACAACAAGAAGTCAACTCAATGAAAGCAAAATAATAATCTGAGAAAAAATCTTCAGGTGGCATATTACTGCTTCACAACTTGTTGAGATTTCTAATGAAATTACCTCATTAACTCACTGATATATAGAATAAGAGATTCATAGAATCATTCAGGTTGGAAAATACCCTGAAGATCATTGAGTCCAACCACTAACCTAGGACTGCAAAGTCCAGTACTAAACCATGTCCCGAAGTGCCACATCTACCTGTTTTTTAAACTCCGCCTGTTTCCTGGGCAGCCTGTTGACAACCCTTCTGGTGAAGAAATTTTCCCTAATACCCAATTTAAACATCCCCTGGCACAACTTGAGGCTGTTTCCTCTTGTCCTGTTGCTTGTTACCAGGGAAAAGAAATGGACACATACCCTCTTTCACCAAGAAAAAGGCTAACAAGTGCCATATTGCATTATTTTAGTGAGCTCTTCAGTTGGAAATCCTATGTGTATGTTTTAACTAATGTCAGAATAAGTCTACAATTCTAAAGTAACAAGTAAATGGGTTATGTGGCTAATTTAGGTTTGTCTTAATTGTGCTTCCTATGTAATCTAAGTATAACTTGTTTCTGTGCAGAACACTAACTGTACTTCAGCAGATCAGAATTCCCATTGATTTAAGTAGGAAGGAAAAAAGATCTATAATTTGCTCAAGTTTACAACACTCCACTTACTGATAACGATTTTGTTCTCAGTTTAGGAGAAAACTGGCTATTTGTCTACTGAGATAGTTCTGCAAAACAGTATTCACTGTTCACCAAAATATTAATTAAATTTCTAGTATCCAGCTGTACTCCCACAACATAATCAATGGATTATTTCCCAGTGTTTCATATTGTAGGTGATTTACGACCTCCTAAAGTCTTACTTTTCTTTGAGATTAAATCCCCACATATCATGATAGATCCAGTTGCCATTGGGAACCAAAATATTTCTCCAATATTTGAAAAAAATGTTTCCATCTTTACAAGCATGCTTTTTTTCAGATTATTTAGACTGGGAGAAGGTCTTTAGATTAATATTCTGTTTTATCTCGTAACAAGATATGTCTTCTTTTCTGACCTATTTCTTCCCTCCAAGATGATCATAAATGCAAAAGTATGGTTCCATTTCCAAGCTGTACAAGATATCTCTACCATTTACTCCTTTTCACTCTGCCATAATGCTTGTATTGGTTGTAAACTGCCTTCACATAGATATGAAAGGCTACTCCTGACTCTACTGTCTTTAAGACTCAATTCCCACTTTGTATTTTTTTTTCTTATACTCTATAATTTACTATTAAACATTTGGTAGTCTGGTAACAGCCTTGATGATACACCATTAATAAACAGTTAATATATGTAATTTTATATCTATATATTGCATTTCATTTCAAAACAAGTACTTAAGTTGATAATCTACCAATAAATGCCATTCAGGTACTAAAATGCAATTATGCCTATAGCACAAAAATGATAAATATAACAAATATAACCCTCCTACATGGGGAAAAAAAAAAAAAAATTATGTTCTCCAAGCCTCCAGGAACTTGCTTTTGAAGGTGTGATATTTACAGTACCATAAAGTTAATTTTATTAGCATACTTGTAATTTTCTGATTACTAACACTGGCAATTTTCTTCTGAATTTTAGATTCCTCTCTTGCACTCTCTGAAATTTGCTATTTTCCTTCTGTGCTTCTGTCATTTAAGTACAGGAGTGTGATTTACCTTACTAATGCTTTCCAATTAGCAAAGAATTTACTGAGCTTTCGCAGCCAATGTTCTGTGGTGGCAGAACCAGCTCCTGAAGAACTAAAAAACTGAGACCACAGACAACTATTCAAATAAGTCATGAGATGGCGTAAAATATATAATCACCAGCTAGCTTAATATTTTTAATACATATTGAAAACAATTTTGTTGCAACTGGCAAGGGAGCACTAAGCAAAGATTAATTCCATTACAGTCAGCCAATATGAATGTATAATAATAAGTTCTTGCATAACTAATTTTATAGAACTCTTTGAAGATAATGCTGCTGTGATAGATAAGAGAGAGACGTGGACATTATGCATTTTTCAAGAAGCGTTTGATAAGGCTACATGTCAAAGATAATTGGTTACTGTAAGGAAACCTGACACACAATATAACAAATTTTAGAGAACTGGAAAGTGCATATTGCCATTAATAGGCAAAAATGTTTGCCTTGGTAACTGTAAACTATAAGACAAATGTAAGATTATTAGTAGTACAGACACCACACTGGATGCACAAGAAAAAGCACCAACCCATGAAATTTAGCACAGGGACATTCTGCTACAGTGAAAGTTACAGGTGCATATTTTCCAAAATTTTAGGCAAGAAAGGCATCCTGTTCTGGATCATTATTGTGAATAAAACCGAATCAATGTCTTCAACTTTATGCCACTGCTTCAAAGAAAAATAATGTATATGGAGGAGTAGCAGTGAAGTTGTGCCTCGATTTTTTTTAAGTGGAGGTAAGAGGTCACTTGTCTACTGATAATTTTTGTTTGCTCTTTTTTTGTTTGTTTGTTTGTTTGTTTACCCCCTTTTGGAGAAGCTGAGCTGAGATTAATGTAAAATTATTAGGAAGGCATACCTTGCAGTGAAATTTATTGGACTTTAGAGTAATATCTGTATAAAAGTATAGGAGTCATTAAATGCCTTTTCATAAAATGTATAAAGCATTATGAAAACATACCAGGCTGACAATCCCTGCAGCACATTGAGGGAGATTAGATGGTTTAAGTGTTGTCTGAGCTGTGAACGACAGCTGATCTATTTCCTTTGAAATCAAGTCCATCTGATCTCTGAAGCTCCACCACTGGTCAGTTCCTTTCTTCATTCTCTCAGCATATACTTTCCTTTGAGACTGATGAGTCTATCATTCCTTCAGAGCAAATATATGCAATCCTGCAGGGTCAGTTCAGTATTCAGGAAGTGTCATCAACATTTTGTAATTATTGTTTGAATTGTTACATTGCTGTTTAGGCATGATAACTAATAAAAATGCCATTTATTCATAAATATTTAGGTTTTCTAAAACCTAAACATAGTCTTTGTGCTTTTGATGAATATTGAAAAGTTAATAGTTATTCTTCACTTAAACTCATATGACAAGTTTTTACATCTAACCTCTGAAATTGTTTCATAATGAGCTCTCAATTATGACAGACTCCACTGATTTACTGTCTAGAATATCCACTGACTGACTGAACCCATGATGATGAAGCAGTTGTTTTCCCAGTAGTATATGCTTATACAGCATATGCAGTAATACATCTTTGGTTTCATTTTATTTAAAACCTTATTCTGAATTCTTTTGCCTACTTTCCATATGTCTATATTTTTACAAGAAATCTGGAAGCATTGAACCTAAGTGCTTATTTTATCTACTGATCCTATTAATCAGCCCTCTAGTACATGCTTGCAATCTCTCTTGGATATACTTGGTTTACGTCTACCATAGTAATCTTTTTTATCTGGAGTTGTTTTAAAGAATGTTTTACAATGACAATATTTTAAAGCTATACCCTGATAATGCCAATTGTTCTCGTCAAATGCTGATAAGATTGGAAGGAAAGATGATGAATGTCAGGATTAAAAGTTGTTCACTAACCATTATATTTCAGAGGTCTTTGACTGCCATTTTTGCACCAATATAGAGTAAAAATTATAGAGTAGGCAAGTATGGACATGCCTAAACTGTTGAGAGAGCATGAAAAGAATGAACTCTTAATCTTATACTTAAAAGTATACTTCATACAGTTTTACTTGCTTTGACATCTTTCACTATTCTTTCAAGTTTCTGCCACGTGACTGGTTTTGGGCTCTCACAATGCTAAAAAGCATTAGAAAAAGAACCCCAACATGTTCAAGCTTCCCACTCTCTCAGGTAATTCCTATTCTTTCACAGCTAGAATGAGCCCTTCTTTTGTTTCCACAGACATTTTTTACTTAGCAAAAGTCCACCTATAAATGGACCAATGAGAAATGTTCACCCGAGAGAAAATTAGCTTTGCCATTTAGGAAAAAAAAAAGAAATATATTAATGGGGTGGGAGTGGGGTGGTGGGGTGTTCAAAATGTTGTTTACTATTACAGACTTAAAATCATACTGTATAACAAATTAAAACAGACCTGTACAGTTGTAACAACTATAACTAAAAAACCACCTAAAAATCATCCTGAGAAAGTCAGGAAAGGAACATGGCCTTATTTTTTAGTTTACCCTCTTAACCCACCTATTTTACCAAAGTTCAAAAGTTATATTAAGATACAAGTTACACCAGAATGAACAAGAAAAATTATAGTCTACAGAAATGAGCCCTAGTATGGTATGTCACAGGATCACAAAATGGCTGGGGTTGGAAGGCACCTCTGGAGATCACCTAGTGCAACCCCCTGCTAAAGCAGGGTCACCCACAGCAGGTTGCACAGAATTGTGCCCAGGCAGGTTTCGAATGTCCCCAGAGAAGGAGGCGCCACAGCCTCCCTGGGCAGCCTGTGCCAGGGTTCTGCCACCCTCAAAGGAAAGAAGTTCTTCCTCATATTCAGATTGAACTTCTTCTGTTGCAGTTTGTGCCCATTGCCCCTTGTCCTGTTGCTGGGCACCACTGAAAAGAGTCTGCTCCTATCCTCCTGACACATGCCATTAAAATATTTGTAGGCACTGGTAAGATCCCCTCTCAGTCTTCCCCAGGCTAAACAGGCCCAGCTCTCTCAGCCTTCCCTCAAAAGGGAGATGCTCCAGTCCCCTCACCACCTTGGTAGCCCTCCATTGGGCCCTCTCCAGTAGTTCCCAGTCTCTCTTGAACTGGGGAGCCCAGCACTGGACACAGCACCCCAGATGCGGCCTCACCAGGGCAGAGCAGAGGGGCAGGATCACCTCCCTCCACCTGCTGGCCATGATCCTCCTGATGCACCCCAGGGTCCCACTGGCCTTGGCCACCAGGGCACACTGCTGGCCCATGGGCACCTTGCTGCCCACCAGAGCTCCCAGGCCCTTCCCCGCAGAGCTGCCTCCCAGCAGGCCAGCCCCAGCCTGTACTGGTGCGGGGGGTTATTCCTGCCCAGGGGCAGGACCCTCCACTTGCCTTTGCTGAACTCCATGAGGTCCCTCTGCGCCCAGCTCCCCAGCCTGCCCAGGTCTCGCTGAATGGCAGCGCAGCCTGCTGGGGTCTCAGCCACTCCTCCCAGTGCTGTGTCACCAGCAAACGTGCTGAGGGGACACTGTCCCTTCATCCAGGGCACTGGTGAATCAGTTGGACAGGACTGGACCCCGTACTGACCCCCGGGAACCCCGCGAGCTACAGGCCTCCAGCCAGACTCTGCGCCACTGATCATGACCCTAACGTCAGTCTTTGCTATCATGCCCTTGGGTCTTCATTATGGGGTTTAGCATTCATTTTGAGAAGAGAACACTTAACTTCAAGGCCTTTTGGTTTTAATTGCATTCATAGGTGGAGTCACTGCTTCCGTATGAGTATGCAATAGCTTACAGGATGTAGCCATCATAAACTGTTGCTCAGTGATTACATATGACAGACAGACTTACAAAAATTTGTTCCCATACAAAAACATGCAATTCAAAATTGTATTTTAGTAGATGCATTCATAGAATTCATTTCTGATAATCCAGTCAAATTCAATGACGTTAGATGCTTGGCTTTGTAAGACAGCTCAAAATACATTTTGCTGCCATTTTGCCACCCTGATATATATCAATATAGATTTGAATCAGGAAACAAGGTTTTCAAAATGGATGTGAATGAGTCAGAATACACTTGACATTAATACATGTACACCTGCAAAGATAAATATACAAAAATAACAAAAAATTTCCATGTGATCTCATTTGTATTATCCAAATAATTTATCAAAGTCATACATGAAAAAGACTTCTATTATACTCACTGGCTGTAGCACAGTGACAGAAAAATTATGTTCAGGAAAACAGGATGAACACAATTATGAAGCATAACTTGTACAGTGTAGTGAAAGAGATAAATTCAAGATCAAGAAAGACTCGTGTCCCTAAAAATCAAGCTAAAACAATACTTGTAGAGGAAGATTGTGTCTCACATTCCTTTGCTTGTTTTATAAAGTATTTATAGTTATTAGGAAAAAAAAAAAAACCATTGTAGTGGTAGTGATATTGCAAAACCTGATAAATCTTAAAACATTAAACCATTTTAATTTTCTGCCTAATAATAGCCTTATGTATCTTTGCCACTCCAAATTGCTGTCAAACAGAGCAGAACACTAACTTTCCTTTGACCTGAGATCAGAACAGTGTTAAGGTCCAGTGGAAGTACAACCATACAAACACATTTTTTTCTAGTTAACTCACACCTCATTTCTCCATTCAGAAAGTTTTGTAGAATGACGTATTTCTGTTAATGCAGTTATCAAGAATGTTGGTTTCTTACAGAATTTCAGTTCCTTCCACCAACTGAGCATTTACATAAAATGGAAGCTAGAAATATTACCTCCCTGTACAGCCACTGGGGAGAGACAGAGGTAAAATTCTCTCACAGAGAGTAAAGAGAGACAACAGAAACGGGATTACCTCTGCCACCTTAAGCTAAATATTGGCTATTCTCTATCTTCACCCCATTGTGCAAGCATGGGATTATTTAAAATTATTCTTCAAATAATAAGATTTTTTTAATATTTTAAATAAAGGAGTTTCTTATAGACAGCAATCAAACCCACTGTTCACTTTTATACTCACAGATCACTGGATTGTGACATAATGGCTGTAAGCCATCCACATATGTGAAGTATTATTCAGCATTACTGTGATGAAAACATGGGCAGCTGCTAAAATGCTCACAGCAATGAAAGAAACCATGCTGGTTATTTATCCTTCGCACTATATATAGCCCTGTAGAATGACCTAAGGTTGTGAATAACTGTAAAAGAAACTGTTGGCTGTTTTTCATAATAGGTGGTGGAGAAAGAGGTTATTGTCAAGAATAATAAATGTAATTCTGACTAGATTTCCCCAGTAAAATGTGTATTATGAATGGACACTGGAGGACAGTCAAAACCTTCACTCATTTATAAGCATTAATACTGTGTAAATAATGTGCTGTGGTTGCCTTCATGCTTTGCTCTAAATATCAGTGTGGACCACCATGGGGATATAACTTCCTGGGTTCTAAGCCACACCTGAAGGCTTTTGCCCTAGATCTTCATCTTCCATACTTACTTCCAAGAGAGAATGAGCATTCAGCCCTCTTTCAGTGAGATACAGTACTGATCAAAACATGGTGACATAGGCAATTGCTACTATGCTAACAAAGCTACTGGGACAGTCGAGCTCCTAAGTTGTCCTGAAACAAAGGAAAAATACTGCTACAGTCCAATATTACACAGCACCTGATTCTCAGTCTTGTAACTTAGTTTAGAATGACATTAAATTCAATTGAGTGACCTGGACCCAATGAACTTGTTCAGAGTGCTTTGCACAGAGGTAAGCAAGCAGATTAACACTCCCATCCAACTAGTATTTCTTGCCTGAGAATCTTAGACTTTATGCCAAAGTTGATGCCATCACTGTGTTTGCAAGTCAGCTTCCTGAAGCAAATGTCATAATGGAAAAAATGTTTCCAGTCTAGACAATTTATTTAACTAAAGACTGTTATAATACAGCAAGCTTATATCCACTACCTGTTTTCTTTTAAAGATGGTTATTAACTGAAGTTTCAGTCCAGCTTTTCTTGGCTAATCCTTCTTACTGAATGCCACACTGAAGTGAGGTAATTGGCCAGTGTTTGAAATAACCCGGTTTTGTACACAGAATGTAGAGGTCACTGCATGGTCAGAAAAGCATTTCAGTACTGCTTTATTATTCCATTTATAGAAGCCTAAAATAATAGTGCATAAGCTGTTTTTCCATCAAAATATTTTTCTCCTGCTTCACTACACAGTTTAACTTCGCAGAAGCAGTTGGTAGTGTCTCCTGGCCTACCTAAGCACGCTTAGCTACACTGAAGGGGAAGGAAACTATCCCAAAAGTCAACTCCTCCTTTATCCCAGGCAATCAATACTGCTTCACTGATTCAAACCATGAGCAGATTCCTTCTTCTACCCATACTGAAGCATAGCTATTGTAAGAGAATTAAGAAGCAGAACTTCTTTAAGATCTCTCTTCCTTGCTCATTAACTCATCTTACAGTGCCAATCACTTTCCTGCCTATGTATAGCTAATGAGAGCTCATGAGAGCACTGGCCATGGGGAACATTCCCTTTCCTTATATCTTGAATGGCCATAAAAGTCAGGATACATGTTTGTCATCAGTCTTTTAATACTGATAGGTAAGTTAGTGTCCAAAAAACATAAAATAACAGTGTATTTCCCCAAAATCTGGAAGTCAGTGTGTATCTAAATGTTTAAACCCTCTTAGATACTTGAAAGCTGTTATTTAAAACAATTATTATTTCATCTGCTGAGAAATTCGGTAAATAGCTCAAATTTTGTGCTAACACTTCTTCATTGACTTCAGAAACATCTATTCTTTAGAAATAAAAATTATTATTAGCCTTCTAAGAGGTAGCAAGGAAGCAGTTTGAAGTATTTCTTTCTTCCCCTTCTACTCTAACTTTACACTCTTTCAAGGAAAAAGAAAAAGTCCTATAGCCAGGAAGTAAAGCAGACCCAACAGTGGAACACATTGTGCCCGAGCACTGCCAGAACAGGGAACTGTTTGTAAGATTTGCATTGAACAATGCCTCTGAATGTGCAAGGACAAGAAAAAAAATCTATTGAAGATTGGACACTTTTAATACACTTTTTTATACAGTAATACTTAAATAATATTTTCAGAAATGAAAATGAATATATTAAAAGGACCTGGTTTTACTTCTGTCTCTGTTCAATAGCAGCGATGAAAAGCAAGGGGAACAAAGGGATGAAGTTCACTTTGGGAACTTTGTGGGTTTCTAACAGCTGCTGTGACCACAGACCCACATTCCGAAAGTGTCCTTGACCAGAAAGGCACATCTGGGCAAAGGGGAAGGACTGCCTTAGGAGAGGGAGGCATACAAATGATTGTGGAGGATAGAGGATCTTTCCCTTTTTTTTTTTTTTTTTTTTTTTTTTTTTTTTGGCTGAAGCGTCTCAGAGGGAAGATAGCAAGAAATGATGCTTTGCTTTCTCCAGTCTACTCAGCACCTGAAGATTTCTCTCTGCTGTGTTATCTAGTACGCCTTCTGCATGGCAGAGGTGGGGAGCAAATACTGGAGCCACCCTCTGTCAGTCTGGATCACTTTCTAAAAGGAAAAGGATTTGCTTTCAGTGCTTTTCTCCACCATGGTGCACATGCGTGTCCACAAAGGACAACAAAGCTGGTGAAGGGTCTAGAGAAAAAGATCTTATGAGGAGTGGCTGAGAGAACTGGGGTTGTTTAGTCTGAAGAGGCAGAGACTCATGGGGCATCTTATTGCTCTCTACAACTACCTGAAAGTAGGTTTTAGGCAGGTGGGGGTAGGTCTCTTCTCTCAGATAACAACTGAAAGGACAAGAAGAAAAAGCCTCAAGTTACGCCAGGGGAGGTTTAGGGTGGTTACTAGGAAAAATTTATTCGCTGAAAGGATGATCAAGCATTGGAACAGGCTGCCCAGGGCGGTGGTAGAATCACCATCCCTGGAGGCCTTTACAAAATGCATAGATGCGTTGCTTAGGGACATGGATTAGTGGTGGACTGGGCTGTCCTGGGATAACAGTTGGACTTGGTCTTTTAAAGGTCTTTTCCAACCTATGATTCTATGATTTATCAATTCTCTAACCCTAGTGACCATGAAGGAATACAAGACTGTGGAAATTTTAAAAATTAGGCATCTAGGGATGCTTAATGCAAGGGACAGGTCACACATAGTAAGAGGGAGGAGGTGCACTGCTGGCATGACCTGGGAGAAGGGAAAGGGGCAGAATTTGGAAAAGATACTGTGCAGTGAGAAAGCCTTTAGTATTTCCAGTTACCAGCAGAACTGTTGGCAAAACTCATGTCAAAGAGTGCTTAAATTGCTGACAACATTTTATTTCCATTCTATCCGATCCAGCTGCAGCTGGCTGAATACTGCAGTGAACGAATTGCTGAAGCATTACTAAGACTTGCCCCATGTAAGGTAGAGAAGTATTGCCTGTCTAGAGAGGGCAGTCAGAGGATATAGCAAGGCTCACTCAGTGACACATGATAGAAGAATGCATTTGTTGTTTGTTACTCCATTCGGCTATTAGTTGGCTCAATTCACTCTGTTTGCACATTTGGATAAATCCTCAGATAAGCAGTATAAAGATGCAGCTTTTCCTCCTGAAGTGCTGCCGTGCATAGTTTTATTAATGTCAGCCTGAATTTCTTCATGACACTCTATATCTTACATCTGTTGTGAAGTGAAGCTGATGCAACACACCTGGTAAATGATATATTAATACCAACACATCAACTTGTATGGGCTAGTTTCAAAGTAAATGTTTTATTATTATATATGGCAGTTTTAGCAACCTGGATTGTGTCTCTACTTGTATTCTGTTGCGTTAGCAATGAGCAAAGGCATCTGACTAAGAAAATGCCCAGACCAGGTAATTTTCTATATAGAGAACCTCTGGTAAACATATTTTTTTTTCTTCTACTCCCATACTAAACTGTATCAACTTAAAAGGAATCCCTTACTGTTCAAAACGTCCACGGAAGGGAGAGAACAAGAACACATGCCAGGTACTGGGAAGAATATAATTATGATTAATTCCTTGGTTGGATAGTTCTGTCTGGTGATGAATTTGTAATTAAATAGCCATATTAATTATTTATTTAAGATTCTGTTTAAAATATAGGTCATGGTTTCCAAATATCTGAGGTAAATGCTTTCCATTAATCTAGACAAAACAAAACAAAGATCGCTAGTCATCAGCTGTCTAGTTTGCCCTTAAGCATAATTTCTACCTTGCCCTTTACTTGTGTTGAGTCACCTCAGGGCTGAAAATTGCACAGGTGCCTTGGGATGCCAAAATCCCATTCACTTTCACAGGTGTCCACGGCCTTTTGGATGTCTAAAGAAATCCTGACATCAGAGTATCTGACTAATGTCGTGGCACCCTGGCCACTCTAGGGTGTCCACAACTGCAGCTGCTGCCTGCCTGCGGGGCTATGTTCTCATTCCCTTCACCTTCCACCTGCCAGCCAGCTCTCCCTGCCTGCTCCTCACAGCTCTTGTTGCTCAGCCATCACCATCTTCTAGCTCTTCTCAATCCTACTGTTACATCCGCTAAACGGTGGCGGTTACCCCTCTCCCAAGTTTCCTGTCCTACAAAAGATTAAAGATTGCACTTCTCAGTATCTAGCTTCATGCACAATTCAGAACATTTCTGAAAGTGGTGTCAAGTGCTTTCTCTAGCAGGCAGGACCAGTCCTGAGCCTATGGAGTCTGGTAGGAGTTTCTGGTTTAATTCACTGGCTTTAGTGTCAGTTAGAGCAGAATTAGGCCATTTGATATTAAATTCTTAGGATGTGCCTGAATAAAAATAGTGCAAATATTGTGGAATTCAAGCTCTTCGTCCATAATATATTCATCTTGAAGTGCACAGCTGCCATGCATATATTTATGTAGCTATCTGTAGAAATATTTCAGCAATCAGTTCAACTCTGAAAAAAAATTTTGAAAAGTGAAGGAAGGCTAAACGGTGAGAGGACGCAAGGGGAGATAGTCGTTAGACATCAGAAGGCAGCAAACCACTAACGTTTTCATCTGAATCACTGAAGAAACACAGCATAGCTAGAAAATGTACAGAGAGGGACAAGAATGACCAGACATATGAAAGAGAGGGTAATCTAAGCAGACCACAACTTTTCAGGCTATAATTAGACAGCTTAAGGTGGCAATGATAAGCATCTCTGTGAGATATACCATTCACTTTTCACAGTAAAAACACTTAAGGCAATCTGTAAAATCCTCCAACAGGAGGCTTAAAGACAATGTGATTAATTTATAGAACCCATTTCCATAACATATTTTTGAAATCAATAATGTAAACAGGTTAAAAACCAAGACTGGATAAAGTAACGAACAACTGAGACATTAGAAGCTTTTAAACATAGTACGACCTCCAGCCTGGGAGGACTACACACAGCAGAAGCTGGATAAGCATCAGAGAGGAAGGTGACAGCACTCCCTACAAGCCCTCACAATCACCCACTCTCATATTGTTGTTCATCATCAGCTACCGAGTGCTCTGGTCTCTCCCCTATTGCGGCAGCTGTCACACACTTGCTCTACCCTGTTCCCAACCTTCAAAGATAAAAATGCTGCAAATAACCTGGTCTATATATGTAGTAAGTACCGAGGGCTGCAGGAACATCTCTGCCTCCCCACTGCCCAGCTGATATAACTATGCAGAACCTCCTTACAGCTGCCTCTACTTTTTCCAGATTTCTGTTCCCTTTCTAAACTCATCTGTGACAAAGTCTTCAGTACCACACGGCGTTACAACACAAGCACAGTCATATTAACCAGCAATATTTTAATTCTGCTGCATCTCTGTCAGGCTCTTGGCAGTATAGCAACAAACATCCCAGTAACAAATGAGCTTTTAAGTGCACCAGACTTTACTATTCAGCTGCTGACATGTGGTCTCTGATCAAAACTTAACTTACACAACCCCTGTATAGGCAGCACACCAAGTAGCAATAACAGCAACAACATTAATAAACAATATACGACACTGCTCTGACCTCAAGTTAAGAACACAGATGAACTATCTTCCTAACTATACCAAAATCTATTACTTCAGAGGCTCTTCTACTAAGCTACACCAATACACTACTGAATTACAGTCAGGTAGTTGAGGAGGAGCGTGATACCCATTAAATCTCCATAAACAATTAACTTTTGCAGCTGAGCTCTACAACAAACCACCCTGTTTGCTGCCATGGGATGTTGCTTCACTTCATGTAGGTCATTGTTGAGGTAACAGAGAGTTTTAAACAGCAACTGCAAAAAACTAGCAAAATCCCAGCACAACATATCCTTTGATAGGTCTTAATAAAAACATAGATCAAGTTTATTGCAGAAGAAATTGAAATAAAAGCAATTGCCTCACTTTAATGTATTATAAATGCTTTTAAAGTATACAGAAGTTAACTGCTAAAAATACTGCAACAAAACATACATTCAATGTAAAAAAATGCCTTAAACTTACCTCTTAGTTTACACTGATTTAATATATTTTTTCTTCTACTTTTCAACTTTCCTTGCATCTTGGGAATATAGTGGTTTTCTCCACCCGCTTCCTTCCTCTCACCTCCTCCCCCTCCAATCTGGCCTCCTTTCCTTCCTTGGAGGTTTTTAAGCTTTAATTTGAGAGTGTAAAGCTGAAAAATATTTGATACAATTTTTTTTTTTAATTAGAGAATTGAGCTCCTCACCATGGTTGAAGCATTTCTGGGAACAGCACCAAAAAGCTGGAAGCTACTACACTGAGTAGCCACAGCATCTCTCTTAAAATCATCACTCATTTATTTTACCCAGACAACTAGTGTTTCCGCGTTTTACTTACAGACATGACTGCAGTTTAGAGGCTAAGGCTAGAAATGAGTCCGAGTCTCTTTGTTCAGTTTTGGAACGTGAAAACTAGATTCCCAAATTCCAGCGTGGGCCCATCTCCAGCTGGAACAGGAACAAGACTCACCAAGTGGGATTTGACAATGTATGAGCTGAGGCTCGAGTTAGTCACATTTTAAATGAGCTCAGAAGGGTATTCATGATTATATGTTCTAACTGGAGGAGGTAGTTGTCAGTCTGCCTGCAGCGTGCATGTCACCACACCGGGGAAGGGGAAGTATTGTAGAGCTTGTGTGGGATCGGGCTTGCTGAATGGAGCACTTGGGAAGTCTCCTCTCCTATAATTTGGATATTGTTGGGGAAGTTAAAAAAAAAAAAAAAGCAGTTAGATCTAACAATTTAGGGACTCTGCAACACACATTCACCCTGAGGGCTGTCGAAGAGACTCAGCATTTCCACATTTTAGTGAGCAGCAGCCTACAGTCTATTTTAGGTTTCCATTGATTTATGCTAGGTTGTGCTTTACAGCCTCTATGTATTTATTTTTTAATTCTTGACATAATATGGTAAAAGGTTGCTTTCACCTAATAAAGAACATTTTCCTGATACGATATAAAATTTTTAGTAATGCCAAGTAAGCCATATTTTCTCTAAATGCTTACAGATATTTCAGGCATGTGGATTATAGTAGTCTTCCTCTCCATTCCTTGTCTACATGTTCATTACATTTCAGTCTTTTCTCTTAAATCAGTTTACTCAACCACTACAATCCACCTGTTTGTGTAAAACTCAGTAATCACTTGTCTGCTTCTTTGCACAATCTATTTACACATTCTTCTGAAGACACGTATTGCCCTTTTAGGTATTACACGGATCACAAACCGGACCTTTCTGAACCAGACAAAAAATGTTTTAGTGTAATTTAGTGTGTACATTTCTGTATAGTTAATATGTATTGGCAATATAAAATCAGTTCTGAACTAATTTATCCCAGATGCATTAGCTTCTCTTTTTTTCCCAATCTGAATATGATACATTGATAACTCCTCTTGCTCATGTTTCTGATCTCTAAGTATCTTGTTTCCTGCTGTTTACATCATCTGCTGACTTCATTAACATGCTGTTCACTTGCTTTCTTTAATACTATTAACAAAACTGTTAAATAAGGCTGAAACAGAGACCAATCATTATAGTAGTACATTGGATAACTGGAATGTGTCATCAGCCAAGTTTTCTGCAGCAAGGCCTAAAAGCTCATTTGTCAAAATCATTCCTTTTAATTGGTTTCAATAAGTTATTATTTGTAGAAGTGACTGATATTGATGGTATTACCAGAAAGCCATTTGGGAAAACTTGCCATAGAAAAGCTGATCGTTTATGTATTTGTTCTTGGTTAAACCACACCTACAGGAAAGCTTGGATTTGCTTCAGAATAGGTTTTAAACTACTTCAGTTCTTCTTTCTATTTACCTCTTCATACTGACTATTTCATACCACAGTTTACCCTTACAGATTTGAGATATTTGAATTAAGTCCATGCAATTGATAAAACAAAAGTTTTATAAAACTTTTGATAAAAAAAAGTTGCTTAAAAGCTGTGCAGAAAGGTACATAAGAACAGACAAATAATATGAAATTAAAGATATTATTTGCTTAAATAAACACGCATAGTGTGAATATATATGAATGCACAACAGACACAAACAGTTACAAATACATTTCCAGCATAACTAAGGGAAGCATGAGAGGTGTCTTTCTGTTGAACATCAAAAATAGATAAACACAGAGAAGGAAAATACCTACTTTACCTAATAGTTACTGGTGACCTGCAAACAGACTGAGAATAGATTAGGCTAGAAATTAGAAGGTATGTAACAACTATCAGGAACATGAGGCTTCAGGTAAGTCTTCCAGTACATGTAGCCAAGGCAACAAACGTAATGTCTTTAACACAAAGCTGGCTTGATTTGCAGGAGGAGGTGTCAAGCAGTAGCTTGAAAAGGCAGTGTACTCAGCCCTGATCTCAGTCATGCCTGTCCCTATCTTCCTTCCAGCGCTACAAGCACAACAGTGAATAACAATGAATCTTGAACTCTAACTTTCTCTTTGAAATTTCTGATTGTTCTCAAGCACATTTTCTTCATACTGATAATCTGAAATTGATACTGCTCAGTATTGATACACCTAAATTGCCTCAGGAAATCTAAAGATAATAAAATGAAGTTAGTATTCTTCATTACTAGGTAGACACTAGCAGCTAAACTTTTAAGTGTCAAAATTCTTGCCTCTAAAACATTAGTTATCAGTAAACACACAAGAGGGAAAGCTTCACAAGCAAGGGCACTCCTGAAAACAACGGACTTCAGCACCGTCCAAGGTCTTTGCTGAACAGCTTAAGTTCACTACTCCTAACATAGAGTATCAACACAGACCTGGGGCAAAAGGAAATAATCCAGAGCGCAAGAACACACCCTTGCTATTTATTCTTCTTTCAGAGCCAAAAAGTGTGGAAATCTCTCATGGGTTAGAAAAGATGGAGAATATCTGAATCCAGGTCCCTGGATCTATTTTTGACCTGTGAAGTTTCAGAGCTGATAGCAAAGGACAACTGGGCATTTTTGTACTCGTAACATTTTGGGTATATAGGTCATTTCATTCTGAGGTTTTCATCTCAGAAAACACTTCCAGACATGCAAAAAATTCAGCAGATCCCTTTTTAGCCATTAAAAGTAGTCTCAATTAAAAAGAGTATCAAAAGATTTGCTCATGGATATGTATGAAATTTCATGGAATGAAACATTCTTAGTCCTCCTTGGAGCATTCTCCTCTAAGTTTTTAACTCTTAATCAGTGGAAGAAGGAGCTTTGGTGAAAGGACCTATCTAACCTTTATAGTGTATTATTTACATAGATTACTCAAAGAAAACTAACAGGGCTGTTACTCTAGGTATGATCTCTCTATATGGCTGAATAGCTCTTGGCCTCTTGAAAGCACACGATTCATTGTTTTCATCAGCCTACGATCATAATGATACAAAGAAAAATCACAGTAATTATAGAGCAGTCTTCATAAGAGCTATATTTAATAAGCTATGTTCATCTCTGTTCCATCTCCACTAGCTTCTGTCAAAAGCAAGGATATATTTAACCATTATGTGCTAGCCTGCATAGCTACAATTATTATCCTTGAAAAAGCAGTAATGCTCTGGGCCATTTAGAGCTTAAACCTTACTTTCTGTCTGTTAACAAAAATACTGAATAGTTGAAATAAATTGAGAGTGCAATAAATGTTCATAGAGTTCAAACAAAGCATTCTTTCTGAAATCATATAAAAAAGGCTTAGTTGTATTTTTTGCTTTTCAGTTTGACAGCAAAAAGGGTAACAAAAGGCAAACATACACATATATCTGTATGCATGCATGTATAAGCATATATACAAACATATTGGCAACAAACACTGGTCAGCAGTGTATCATCAAAACTCTGTTTTTCATTGGATTACTAGTTGCTGTAGCACTACAGAACTTTAACTTCAAAAGTCCATTAGAAGTTGAAAAAAAAATGGAAGACAAAAACATACTCTGCCTAGAGGAGACCACAATCAATGTATGAGACAGCAGGAGGAGACAGACAGCTGCATCGCACAGAGAAAAAATGAGAAAAAAGTTGCTCAGCATACATCTCATCACATGAGTACATAAACTGAGCATTAGATGTAATCTGTTGCCATCACCAGATGGTTTATGTAAACATTTATCAGTTGTGAGGCCTCTGCAAATGCTATTTTGAATTGTTTTATTTATTTCAATATAATATGAGCTAAGAAAAAAAAAAAAGCTCAGGGTACCAGCATAGCCTAGTGCTATAGTAGGGGGGAAAAATAATTCAGACTACCTTGCAGGAAGAGAACACTTGTTATTGACCTTAAAGGTACTCACTAACAGTACCATACAACTTCTAGTTTGGTGTCATTTCAGTCTCACTGACTTGATAATTAAAGATACTGTTTAGTTCATAGAATTTATTTTAAAAAAAATAAAAATGCATAGTTTCTTTCTTATGCCCTTTAACACCTTCTGTTCTGCCACACAAATGTTTACTTTCCTCTGTTCCAAAGAGGAAAACTTGCATGCACAGGGGAGGAAGAATATGGCTTGGTGAATTAGATCTACAGAACAATCATGCACTAATTCACCACTTGGTGTGGGATAGATAAGGGGAGAAATGTCACATAACAGTTATGAGGGGGCGCAGACAATGGAGCTAAACAATAACTTCAGTAATATTAAGAGAATGAAATTCAAATATCCCAACAGTATATTTTAAAGCCATACCAGAACTCCACACATTCTTCTTACTATTAAAAAGCATCATAAAATCCTCCCATCTCATCTACTGCATACAAGATACCCATCTTCCCACCCTGCCATCCAATACAGCTCAGAATTATGGTCTTACAAGCCTCAAGATAAAATGTGCCGTTCTCTAAAATAAAACTTCGAAAGCATACGTTGTGGTTGTGTTTAGAGGAGGGTGCACAGTCACAGTCATACATGTCTGTGCATGTATATGTGAGTGTATGAGACAAAAGTACCAAACCTATTGATTAATTTCTAATTAAAAGAGAAGGGAGTGAAGCACTGGGAGAATTCTGAAGCAACCTTGTATTGTGATATGCAGAAGAATGCAAGCTGCAGTTCATTGGTGTCTCCATAGAAACAAGACATATTGGAGGGTGTAAGACATTGTCAGAGGACTAAAAAATTTCTGCTTCAGCAGAAAACAGAAAAGCACCTGAGGGATTTTTTTTTAAGCAGGAAAACAAAATTAATTATTCATTTCCCCTATAGGAAGCATCCGTTTTTCAGATGAGTTACTTAACATATATCAGGATTAACTTATGGACTGGCTAATCCTATGATTTTCTAATTCATAAAATCTGAAGAAAATGCATGGTTACACTTCTAAGTATAATGCCAAAAAGGAATAGAAGTAGCTCTCAATGAATAATTGAAAGCCCTAGTCAATGTGCTGTTAATTCTTGGTACCATTTTCACACTTGCTTTAGACACAGTGCTTATGTATTCATATGAATATTGGCCCATATGCAGAACCCTGTCTTGGCCTGTGCACAAGGCATCCCCAGGAGAATTAAAACCCGGGGGGAGATGTTGCTTCAGTAAGGGACTACAGTTTAAACCTGCTCAGCATCCCTTCTACTTCAAATGAACAGAGACTTACAGGGTACAGCTGCAGTGACTATTTTTAAGAAGCTGAACCCACACACAGGATGGATTAAAAAAAGACTCCTCTCCTCATGCCAGACCTGAAGCTACAGGCAAAGAGTTTTTTCATATGTGACCAAAAGACCTGTGCCAGTTGGTAGCTTCACAAGCTGGGTTGCTGTTGCCTGACTTTCTGCCCAGACCTGGCTACTGCAGCCTGAGGGACAGTCTGCCAGCTGGACTGACCTCAGCACCCTCAGCTCCTCTCCTAAAGATACTCCTTATGTGTGGAGCTCCCCAGTACCAGAGAGAACTCTGTGTCCTCTTCTACTGAAACAAAAATGCTGGGAAAATTATCAATTAGCAGTTTCCCCATCAATTTGTTTCTGCTCCGTTTCCACAAAAGAGCAGAAAGACTGTCATGCAGCCTCCACTGCCTGGGGTACAAACAAGCATAGACATCTCTGCCTGTGCTACACAAGTGAACTAAACTTGATAACTGCTGCTAACTTTCAGCTAGAGGTCACTGCAGTTTTAGGAGCCTCTCCGAGGGCTGCATCAAGAGAATGTGTGTCAGGCACCAAAAGAGAAAAGCTCCTTCAGAAGAATCAGGCCTGTTCCTGGTAGGCATTGTATGCCATAACGCTGTGGTGATGTCTAACCCTTCCACAACAACTACCCGCTTTAAGGCTGCTTAGTCAGGAAGATAAGGATTACGGAAATGATGACAAGCATGAGGCTTCCCAGCTGCAAACAAGAATTAAGGGCTCTAGAAAGATGTATCAGTGATGGGAAGGAAAGAGAAGGTTTAATTTCAAGTGAACAGAGTTATTTTGGGGCTTCTTAGTGTGCACGTCACATGTAACTGAGTTCTGTACAGAGCACCCATGTTAGTAAAAAGATTCAGAGGACATACTGGCGACCAAGTATTATGCATCTGTTTTATCAGTTCTGATCTTCATAAACGGCATTACAGGTCTGCCAGAGGATGCAGACTGATTCTCTAGTTCTCTGAAGTCTTGCATCAGGATTCATCTGAGGACAGAGACAATCCTTTGATTAATAAAGCATGGCATCTTCCAGTCAGTTGCCAAAATTGATAGAAAACACAAAAATAGGAATAAGCATGATTATGTCTTGCTTATGTCCAGCTGTGCTTTTTAGCATTCAAAAAAAGATGGGAATTTAGAGAAGCGTGAATAGCTAAACACTCATTTGTACAACAGGTTCTCCAGTCTGTGCACCTGAGCTGAAAGCAGTGAACTTGCTTACAGTCACTTATATTTCACAGACAGGGTCACAAATACATTGCTGCCTGCATGGGGGCTCCAGAAAAACTTAAAATTGATGAGTACATATGCAAAAAACAAATATTTTAAAAGGGATGCAGAAGACGATGAGAAATAGTTAACATTGCTGATTTTTTTTCTGAGGAAAAGAAATAATAAAAAAAAAAAACCTTGGGATTTATTTTTGCTCTTATGCTGGATAATCACTAATATCATCCTATACCTTTGCTTATATGTGCCATTCTTGTCTACATCATCAGTCTTACTGATAAGGCCATTTCTCACACAAAATTTACTCAAAGAATAAGAGATACTGACAGAAGTGTGTTTTTCTAGAGGACACAATGCTAGGTTCCTCCTTTAGGGAATCTCTTAAACTCTTCTTTGTTACCTCTAAAGGAAAAAACAAATAAGCTGTGCGATCTCAAATATTCTAGCGTCATATCCTTCACTGTGATCACAACTTTATGCCTCCTGATTACTTCTAGATACTGATGTAAAATGAGGAAAGGATACCATAATTTGAAGTTCCTCTTTCCTGTACCCCTTACCCATTTTCCAAACAAGGTAATGAGAAAGGTAAATTACTAACATTTGTCACTACCTGTGCTACTTTATTAATAGAAGTCAGACCGAAGGAAAACTAAGAAATAACACTGAGAAAGAAAGAGTGTGCCACAACACCTGATACACAGTTGCTGATGTGTAACACCATGATCATATATTACTGCAATTCCAGATAAAATTAGATGGAATGGTGTTGACATATCTCAGGAGAAAATTAGCTGTAGCTTATCCAATAAAGTCTTTATTATCCATGAAGCATGCTTGACACTTACTTTTAGTAAGTATGATACTTTATAGGAGGCTATCAAAACACTTTGACTAAATGCTTTATCACAACTTAGAGGTGTGTTCTTTGATATTAGATCTGTCACATCAAAAGCACATATCCGCATTGTGCAGTGATGGAACTTCAGCATGATTTTGGCATTATAATGCACACTGAGTTCCCAGTAATGACTTAATGTGTCATGCTTACATGCATGTATGAAGATGACGTGCAAACAGGACAAACCAGAAAGGACCCTTCCATATACTCTTACTAGTTCAGCTAAGAGGCAAATCTATTCCAAGACCTGAATGGTTCTTGTATGCTTGGATACTTGTGTAGCAAGTATCAGTCATCCTAACAAGTTGTTTGGTCCCAGGACTGTATTAGGCATATTGCAGACAGATCACAGCTGAATCTTCCTAATCTCAGTTCCAGGAACAGTGAGACCAAAGATCTCTGCCAGATCTTCTGTCCCTGCAGATGCATGCAGACCCAAATTTTCCAGAAATTCAAATTATCCAGGTAGCCAATGCTGTCCGAGTCAGCACAAGATATATGAAGTTTTAGCCCAATTACTGGAGATAACACATTGGCCATGCTGGCTGTCACAGAGTTTTGTCACACGCATTTATCAGATGTGGGGAAAAAAAAACCCCATGAATAACTTTTATGAAAGACTGAAGACTACTGCAGTGTGTCCATCATTCAGGTCAGTGGTTATGGCTGTGGTGTGAGACTGGTGAATAATGGGTTTAATTTCATGCTTTGCCAAAGGCTTCTTAAGGGACATGAGGGAAGTGACAGAGCCTCTGTTTAACTCTTAAAATAAGGATAATGATCTTTCCCCACTTCAGAGCAGTGCTCAGATGGAGACTGAAACAGGTTGCTGTAGCGTGCAACAGGTTCACATCAGTTTTTTCCTATACAAATAATATATATATATACATACATGCACACATATACGTATGTACATATATTCTACATATATTCTCAACAATGGATCAGCATCAACTCACACAGTGAGTTTAGATAAACATTCTAAGTTCACGTGCTTTCCTAAAATTTGCAGGCAGTACATCTTACTTGTAAGGAGAGATGATTTTGTAAATATAAACAGCTTTACAATAGACTTCTTAAATCTGTCCAGGACAACATAGTGCAATATTCTTCCTTTAGTTATTTTACCACTTTGGCATATAACATATTGATTGTGAACATATTTAAGCGAGTGAGTTTGAGGTTTTGCATTTTGTACGTTTAATGCAAGCTGCTTTGAACAACTTTACTACTTTCCTTAATTAAAATAAAATAAAGCAGAAAAGGAACACATTCATTTTCCTGCCAGACTTGGATTTAGCCCTGAGCACTTTGAGCAAGGCACAGCGATGTGCAATATGTTGCATAGTAATTCTGCTTGAGTAAAGCTCCTAATATTAAAGAATAACCATGCATCCAAGAGACAGTCAGCCTTACACGCAGACAGATTGACACAGCATGGTGCAACATTTTTGTCCAGAATCTGGAAATGCCTGCTTGTGAAACTTTGGCAAGAGTAAGTCTGCACCATGTGCATCTCCTTGTAAGTTTAATTGCCTGTATACAAGCTATTAGTCTACCTTCAGGAGTTACTTTTCTTAATATTTTCCTCCTCCTTTTGCATCATTATGGCTAAACAAATATGATTAAGTCAAATAAACAAGAGGCAATCCACGGTAATTTCAGACTTTTGACCAAACCTGACGCCATAGCCGATCAGTAAGATTAATGAATGAATAAATAAATAAATAAATAAATGTCTGTTTGGCTCAAAAACAGTACTGCTATTCCACAAGCTGAACTGCTCAAGGCAGAAGTTCTTTTAGTGTGGACCACAGCTCTCCAAAGCTAACACGTTGATCTCCTGCCATCATTGCACCATAGTGCAGACCTCCTTCTCTTGCATTCCTCATTAATATGTCTCCTCTGCAGCAAATAATGGAGCTATGCTTGATGAAAAGGGATATATATATATATATATAAAAAATCTAGTAAAAAGTTGCACTAAGAAACAGTGGTCAATCCCACTGAAACTGCATGACAGATCTGCAGCAAAATCAGAGATTTCTTAGAAAAATTTATATGCCAATTACCCAGTTAGTAGCAATAATCAAAAAGAAAGCTATATAGAAAAATCAAGACACCTACAAAGAAAAGGCATTAACTGAAAACAGGCACAATACATTTCATGTCTCCACCCTGCATTTCAGTGCCACAGCACAACGAAACACCACAAATAGCATGGTGACGGCTTCTTTAGAAGGCATATCTATCTCCCTCCTAAAAAGGATGAGCACACCCTACTATGCCCTCTGTGATTCTATTCAGACAGTTTAACTGCATTACAAACCATACAGATTGTATGTGTTGCTTGCATGTGTTGTCTACATTAATGTCATCAGGATAGTCCCAAGATGTCCCAATCACAATTTTTCTTGGTATCTAACTTTCTTTTGGAAACATACAGTTTTCTTGGGTATTTGTTTTGGGCTTGACTTCACAGAAATCATAGTTTTAATAAGCACAATATTCATTCTCATGTATCTGTAGCCTACACAAGGCTACATGTAGATTTCTGTGGACTTACACAGGTGTAACTGCCAGCAGGAATCTGAAAAATATGCAACTGCATGTCACAGCACAAACAAACCAGCCGGCTGCAACAAGGTCTTTTACACACCCACCCACTCTACTCTCTGTTTTTTCCTCATCTCTCTTCCTTGGCTGCTCCCTCTTCCTTGGCTGCCCAACCACCTAACAGAACCAGCCACAGCTGCACCTTATCTACATCGGCCAACCCACCGCCCCTGAAGCCAGCCCACAGCTGTGTGTTATCAATACTAATTAACCCAGCTTCATTCCTCTACAACTGCATAGTTCTGCCATTGCTGTGGGACCTCTTTAAAGATGTGAATCATTTTGTTCCCTCTTTGTGCGCTTTTGCAGTACAGGAAGGAACTACGCATTACCACCAAGTTCCAGTCAAAGTGATCTGGAAGATCATCTACACTAATACATTGTGGAGCAACCCACATCTGAGGACACAGTCAAACCTCTACCCGCAAATCGGACTAGCTGCCTGCCAGCGAGGCATTTCTCCTCAATGTGGAAGACGTTCCCTGTGAGCAGCTGGGGCTGGTTCCCTCTCAAGCACTAAGGGAAGACTCTCATCCCCTCTTTGTGGGCTGATGTGAGGACACCAAGCCACACAGGCTACTCTGATGCCCCTCTGCCCTGATTTCTACCATATTGGATACTGTACAACGGCTCATGGTCTGGACCATATCAAAGATGGACAAAAAAACCCCATGGAACTTATCGCTTCTGCAAATATAATTTTCATCATATTGAAATGTTTTGGAAATAGTTGATCCGTGCTGTCAAACTTGAGGATTTTTCTCTAAAAAAACCTATAGGACAATAATATTTAAAAGAAAATTTTTATGAACTGAAACAGTGAAATTTATCAAAATACAACTGTTTTGGAATAGTTCACTAAAAACTGTGTTTCCTTACCTGGAAACTTTCTGTGACACTTTCAAAAATCAGTGGAACAAAGTCTCCAATAATAATCAGAATAAAATAGATTAGATTTTAAACAGAAGAAATTCAGGACAACTTTGAAATGTCAAATCAAGGTTTCATTCTTCATGCAGGTCTGCCCTACACTCTTTCCCTCTCATGAGAAAAAGGCAGGATGCAACTGCAGAAAAAGCTTATGTTACTGAGTTTTCTGTTTGGTTTGCCGACACATCATTACCTACACACCATCCATATTATCTAATGCTCTTTAAATTGCTGCTCCATACTGTGATAATCAGATATGTTAAGAACTTTTTATTTTAAACATGTTTAAACAAAAAGGTGCTATAATGGGCGCAGGTGCCCAGGCGCTGGCGGGGGCTGCAGGGCCCCTGTGAGGAGCGGCCGGGGCTGCCCCGGGCCGGGCACAGCTGGTTCCCACCGGTTCCCGCCGGTTCCCGCCAGCTCCAGCCACCCCCGCAGGGCACGGCCGGGCCTGTGGCCTTGTGATGTGGTGGGGCCTCAGGGAGAGCCTGTGTAAGAAAGGGGGAAAAACACTGCACAAAAGTGAGAAGTGAGGGGAAAAAGGCAAGAGGAACTGCCTGCAAGCACCAAGGTGAAAGAATAAAGAGGGTAAGGAGGTGCTCCAGGCACCAGAGCAGAGATTCCCCTGAAGCCCGTGGAGAGGACCATGGTGGAGCAGATACCTACAGCGCAGCCTGTGAAAACCCCGTGCTTATCTTTGACTTATCCTGAAGGACTGCAGCCTGTGAAAGGACCCACACAGGCAGGGGAGACGTGTGAGGAGGAAGAATATTCCGAGGGAGGCTGTTACAGAGTGACCCCAGCCCCGATTCCCCATCTCCCTGCACCACCTGGGGTGGGGTAGGCAGACGAGTCCAGTATGAAGGAGTGAAGTTCAGCCTAGGAAGCAGGAGGCCAGGGGAAGGCACTGTTTTCATCTGCCTTTGTTTCTCACTATCCAAACCTATTTTTAATTGGCAAGAAATTAAATTAACTTTCCCCAAGTTGAGTCTGTTTTGCCCATGACGGCAACTGGTAAATGAACTCGCTGTCTTTACCTCATCCCACAAGCTTCTTCACCTTATTTTCTACCCCATCCTGCTGAGGAGGGGGAGTAAGAGAGCAGCTGGGTGGGTGTCTGGCAGCTGGCCAAACTCAACCCATCACAAGCACTGAAATTAGAAATGTACACTCTTCTACAAATTCAATACAGCAGCACATCAGATATTTTCTTAATTAAGGAAAAAGCACTGCTTTAAGTCATCGATACAAAAATATATCACAACTGTAGAGGTGTCTAATTATAGCTAAGAATTACAGAAAGTGTTAACAGAGGAATGTTTGTCTTTTATAACAACAACATTCAAAAAAATTGTTAAACAGCTCTGTGGAAAATGCACTGCTCTTTGTTATTTCTGCAGACTGAAAACAGTGAAAGCCTTCCCCTGCTCAAGGTTATCTAGCAAGATTTTGATAGCAGTGTAGGGAAACACATTCCAACATTCTGCCTAGACAACTAATTTTGGCATTGGAAGAGGCATGTTTAACCCCTATAGTACATCAGTGGCAAGTGAAAGAAGAACACTACGGGCAGAGTAGGTGGGAAATGGGCCATTTTGTGCGAATGAGCAATCTAGTCCAAGCTAACACATAGGGAAATCAAATGAACTCTCCAAATTAAGCCTTAGTTACAGCGATGTAAACTTGGAATAATTTAAACTGATGCCTTAGCAATTCAAAAGATAATCTGCTTCTTATAAATGCTAAATCACTAACCTCTCCACCAAACCAGATCTCAGGTTTTACAAGTAGATTATACAAACATGTTCTTATTAATCTACATGAATCAATATTGTCCTGCTGAAAACAAGGATCTTTCAGCTCTCGATTCAGATTTATGCATACTTCTGGGGCAAAGAGCTTACTTTTTTCCTTCCTCAACAGCATATGCTACCCACATCTTATTACTGCAATACATCTATCCTGTATCATTTGTTCTTGCAATATACTAAGCTCTTTTCTTCATTTAATGTTGCCATTACCAATGCAACACCACTTTTTGTTTTATCCTTGTTTTAATAGAGATTTAAAAAAAGCTATTAAGTCTCCAGAAAAAGGCTCCAGCTGATGCAAGGCTATTATAATTCTGATTTGTCCAGATATTCATATATAAAATCTGTGAGGAAAACCAAGTGAGTTTTAGAGCATGTATTTTAAAATTTTCCATGAGCATTCTCATTAATAATTTGTCTAACCTGGTTTTGAATGCCTGAAAAACAGCTAACGTTCTCCTGGTTTCTTAGTTTACCCCCTAACTCCATGAATATGACTTTTGAGAGATGCTTTTCACAAGTCAGTTAAGGGCCAAGGCTGGAGCCTTAGGCAGCAACATGTTGAGCAGAAAGACCCACATTTATGTCTTCTATGTGGACATCAGGGTACTCTTACATACAATTTTGCCCACTAGAAAATACCCCAGTGATTTGACTATAAGGATCTATAACCTTTTGCTAGAAAGAAAATGAAAATCACACAAACATCATTTTGAAACGAGCCTATAGAATACTCAGTCCATTGTCTGAATCTATTGATTTTGTAGATTTAGGAAAGGTTTGGTAGATCCCTACTTCCCTTTACTTGGGCATATCTTTATTTTATTCCTCTCATATTCTATACAAATTCTCCGTAAAAGTGTCCTTCGTTTGAAGAGAACAGCTGCTAGCACGGTAATCACAGTGTCCCCTTCTCTATCGAAAACTGTAGCTAGTAATCCTGTTCTCAATTGTTATTCTTCTGTTCATGACACATCACAGCTGCACGAATAAGACCACTTAAATATAAGCATGAAAACATTAATTTGTTTTGTTTGGAGGAATCTCTGTTATTCAATATCCAATACTGTTTTGATCTGTTCACAGATTTCAATGTCTCTGAAAAAATTTCAAGCACGTCAGCTTTGTCTGAATTCCCCTGGAGAAGGGGCGCAGGTGCCATACGCACGTGACCAGGAGCTATGCAGTCCTCCTGCCTGCAATTCCATGGAAAGCTCATCTTTTCATAACTGACTACCCCAAATTGGATTCTGAATGGCACATTACCTGGAAATTCAAGCGCAGCCTCTCGTATTTTCAAAGTAATCCATTTGAAGACAGTTAAACTTACTTGTTACAACCATTTAACATGAGTGAAAATTCTAGAAAGCAAAAAATGTATTATGTCACCCTTGGGAGATAGGGAGAAAAATGTTCATATTGTATTCAGAAAACTGGCACCACTAAAGAAAAAAAAAAAATATAACGGCTGATCGGCTGATATCTAACTGCTAACAGAATTTGGAACTGAAATCAGTAAAATAGAAACTGTGCCATTAAATTAACATTATAGCAATACTCTTTTGAAATGCAATTTCAAATATCTGAGCTGATTTCCAGGTGTCTGTTCTACTTGTGGGTATGATGCCTCCTCTTTCATTCTCATGCCCAATGCAGTAGGGCATAAATGGCGCCTTTCAGGCTAGCTGGCTTTCTCAGTGCTTCAAAACTAAAACACAGGTACAGAATGTGTTAAAGAACTGCACCTCCATGTACTTCCTTATGATAGTCTTAAACCAAATCTCACCAGTGTCAATATCTTCCATATCTTTTCAACTCCAAAACCTTGATTTTTGGAAGCTAATGCAAATCTGCATTCTTTATTAGGTCTTTAAGTCTGTGCTTGCTTTACTACTGCTATAATTTTAGATTTTAAATTAAAGAATTTGAAAATGTGCTCAAAGAAGAGATTTGAAAGTGAGTGCATTAGTGGTCAGGTTTCCTAGGTGCCTTCACTAATTTTTGCATGCAGAGTCTCTTTCACTGGACTTCTTCAGAGTCGCAGCAAACTGACAGAAGAGAAACAATGGAAGCATCTGCCCTTCTGTGAAGATAATTTCCCCTTCCTCAGCATAGACAGAAACATTTGCGGACACCATGATGAGATATATTTCTATTGATTTGTGTTGGTAGTTCTTACCAAATATCAAGTGGGCAACCTCTGCACTTTTACCTCAAAGACGACAGCCTTCTGCTAGCCGGTGAAGTATTATCATCCATACTTTACAGAGGAATGACTTGTAAAGAAACTGCGTGGCCTTTCAACAACCAAAAATGTTTTCAGCACGGTCACATTTCCACCCTCCACCACAGTGCCTGACAAACTCATCCTGCTCCTTTTTTATCAGATATCCCAGATTTTTTTTCCCAAATATCTGAGTAATTTATCATTCTATTACCTGCTGCTAGTGGCAGGAGCATGTAAGTGAAATAAAAATACCTGAATCAGAGGGATTAATCTGTTAAAAAGCTAGTATGACTCTTCTGTTGCTTTTCTGAAAAATCATTTATTGGTCCCACAGGGGCCTGGCTTGCAGAAATCAGAATAAGCAGTGTCATTGCATGAAACAGTGAAGACTGAAGTGTTTATGAACTGGTTAAATTGCAGCTCTGCAGGAGAGTTTGGGGGAGGCTGCTAATTATTCATGTATAAATTTAGAGTGGAAATTTTAAATTTACTTATCAACAGTCTTATTCATTTCTGAATCCCATCAACTATACAATGATTATTTGTCCAAAATCCACCTTTTACTTGTTTGGTTATTTAAAATATAATCTGAAAAGGCTTATCTGAGAATTGTGTACCCACATTTAAAAGCTAGGAACAGAGATCAAGTCCATCGCTAGAGCTCCAGTGTCCGGCTTGGGCACTGATTGCACTGCGTGTGTGGCCACGGGGCAGGGCAATGAGCTGAGTGAGGGAAGGCACCTAGTGTTTTTAGCATCCTCCCTGGGTTTTGTGGCCTGTGCGATCTGGCAGTATCTTGGAGGAGGCACACACTGCTCTTTCTGCCTCTCTAACTGAAAGTGAGTGAGTGTGTGCATGCACGTAAGCAAATGACTGCCTCTGCTCACGCGTAACAGCATGCCTGTATGAGACCAGGTACAGGAGACATGAGATCCTAGAACAAGAGAAATCAAAAGTGAATCTCAGGATTACATTATAATAAATATGTATCTCTTTTTGCTTACTGAAGCATGGTGTATCCATAAACCCCCATGTTCAGATCAGACAGAGTGGTTTAACACAAAGCAGTTAGTGTCCAGACAGCTTTGTCCTATCTGGGAATCACGAGAATGATAAGAAGCAGGCACTCACTGCGCAACAGGCACAGGAGGGATCCATTGAAGTAGTACTACAACTAGCTTCAAGGGGCAACAAACACAAAAGGCTGAGATGATGTGTACAGTCCCGGGAAAGGGAGTTCCCCATGTTAGAAACCATTTCCTTCTTCCACAGGTCCTTACCCCAGAGCCCACTAAGAGCAAGGGGAAGCTCATACTCATTTTCATCCAGAGTGCACCTAAACTGTTACTGCTACTGCTTTCTTTATAAGGCAATGATGCATTATAAGACACAATGCTCATATTAACATGAATGTAGTAAGAACCACAAAGCTCCATGAAGGTCTGAACTGCACCAAAATCTATAGGATTTTAGAGCATGGCCATGGAACTGCCTTCCCATGGAGCCCGCGCAAGAAACCTAAAGAACACCCAGAAGACTGCACAATGCTACTACATACTATTGCTGACAAGTGTCCTATGTCATCCAACTTCTCTACCACACGTTTAATTAAAAAAAAATATATATTTACCTAAGTCCCCAATTTGAATTTTATCTGGTTCATCACCCTGCTATCCCATTTTGATAGCTGCAGTGTGAATACTAAGGACTAATACTAAGGGGTTCATCTTTGTTTCCTGCTATAAAAACAAGGTCTTGCTCAGACAGTGCTTAGTTCCATGGAGTCCTCATCCTTCATCTGCTTTATAGATGCAGATTTTATATAGATTCTATTTTCTATAGAATAGAAATTATACTGATAACCAAAGCCACCCTGTTCTGCAGTAATATTGAAGAGAAATACTGTATCAAAATTGTTTGCAAAAACCTTGCAGATACTTATCTCCTCACAAGAGTTCATTAATTGTTATGAATTCAATCTATTTTAGGAATCCAACATTTAGATCAGGTAAACTTATCAAGCTTGTTAATTTTTCTTTGGATGTAGATCTGATTTAAGAGGCTCTTACTGGAAGTTAGTCTTACTCCTAGTTCCAGATCTTTTCCTATATCAACGTCAAAAGCCCCAAGTTGTGCTAATCAAAAAGTTATCTGGTGTGCTTTAAAATGGAACTGTGAAATGGTACATTCAAAGCAAATGGAACTATGCATGCACACAAAAAAAGGAAAGAATTTTAAAAAGGCCTGTTTGGCTTGTCTCTGTGTGTTTTTGAAAAAGCCAGTCTTGTCAAAGCTGTGGTTTGGAGTGCAGCCACAGAAAGAGCCAAGTCAGCACAACTGGGCACTCTTCTGGCAGGGAGTGGGAAGGAACAAGTGTCTGTGGGCAACACATGGACCTCTTCAGATCGATCTGCTAAAGGGATAATGAAATGGTGCCACAACTGCAGTTAAAATGTGGCGAAAATAAATGTTAGATGGCAGTTCAGAGCAACAGCATAAATTAATTGTTTAATTGTAAGGTAATATTTAAGCTTTTACTAAATCTAAGAAAATGTATAGAGACTACATATCTATGAGAAAAATACCATTGACTCAATATAATCAATAAAATTGAGAGTCCCTATGAGATTCAGCTATTTAGCCTGCCAATCTTCATGACATTACTGTATAATTCCTGTTGGTTTAAGATGTTTTCTCCTTTCAGTTGCTACTATGCCTGCACAAATGGGAAGAAGCCAAATTACTGCACTGAGGAAACAATGAGGCTGAATAGATACAAAATGCTGTCAAACACACTGAATGAACAGAAAAAATATGCCTTTAATTTCATTTAGTTCTTGCCTGTTACTCCTATCAGCAGTTGGGCAGGGGGAAGGAAAATAAATCAGATGCAAGAATGACTGTCCAGATGACAATACCCCACTTAAAGAGCCATTGATAAAATTTGTAGGACTAAAAATGCATGAAGAAAACTGGGATCGAAAGATCACCTCTGGAGAACTGTACAGAACAGCACCTGAATTCTGTGCCCTCTCCTAGCCATGCAGCTGACGTGAATGGTGAGGGATGTGAGGTTTGGGGGTGTTTAACCCAGGCCTCATCTCTACAAGGAGAGAGCCAGCACAAAGAAGGGCTTTCTAAGAACAAGCACCTCCCAGAAAAAGCCCGATTCCCACAAAAACAAGAACATCTGAACCGGGCCCACTCCTCAAACCACTGCTGAGCTCACTGTCCCCTCCAGCCCCACAGCAAAATTTCTATGGGAGATGAACTGCCTCCCTCTGGGTTTCCTTGTCACTACACAGCAGAGAAGCCAGAGAGAGGGAGTTACTCTGGCTGTGTGCGGAAGCAAGGTCTGATCACCACCACCTGTCTTCCTTTTTGATCCTCTGCATTCAAACCGCAAGGCTCCACTGGGGTCCTGGCAGCACGGGCACGGTGCTACAGATCGGCACGCTGCTCCCCAGCTGCGCAGCCCGAGGAGCGCTGTATGCTGGCTCCCCTGAGCCACACGCTCAGCCGCTATGCCGTCGTCTGCGCTGTGTTACAGGAGTATTTATCTCAATGTGCCTGGCCTGGCCTTGCCCCTCCTCTCTCCCCGGGTGAAGCACACGAGGTCTGGAAGAGCCCTTCCTCTTCGCGAATTGCTGTGAGATTTCTGCCCACAGGAACCGTACCTCGATCTGACAAGTGAAAAAGCAGCCTGATATTTTCTGGCCTGTATTATTAAATGGTGGGTTGCCCTTATCATGATCCCAGTTAAGTCAGTAAGTGTTTTGCCATCATCTTCAGCAGAAGCGTGTTCAAGCCCTAGACACCGAGGATTTGATGATGGCAGGTCACCTAGAAAATGAACTGAAATTTATCAAAGATGTTGTCGCTCTTGTATCATAGATAGAGTGGTAAGAACTGGGAGGACAGACAATACATGACTGTTTCACAACACGTTACTATACAGATCACCTAAAACTTGAACCTGATGACAAAGAATGCCTTTCTCAGAAATTGCATGGAAATGCATGATCCTCAAGTGATTTTCTGCTTTGGATCTCCTTCTCATTTTCTTTTGATGGGCAATGGTCACCTTTACATCTTTGACTTTGATACTGCAAGTAATTATTGCTACCGCAAACACCGCAGTAACATTTATTAATTGCACAGTTTCTCTTAAGATGTTAGTGGTAACTATAACGCAGTTTCACTTTCCTTCGGTAAAAGAAATCTATGAACTACTACGTGGTATTCTCTATATATCACTAAATGCTCTACTGTGCGGGTTGTCTGACAGTAACAGACTTGTTACCCTATTTGTACCTTGGTAATGTACTGCTAAGAGGAATTAATAGCTTGCTAAGCAGAACCACTTTGTTCTACAGAACTGCTTCCTGTTCTGTAGAAAAGCAGTACTTCGGAACTGCTTTCTGTATGCTTTGCTGGCATTCACACTGTCCTGCATGATTTTCAGGTTTTAATATCAATTTTGCAAGCGCATCTGTCAAAGACAATTAAATTATATGACAGATATAATTCATATTGGACCAATCCATGCAAATCTTTCATTGTTGCAGGTATGAATATTTTATATTACACAAAAAGAAACTAGAAGCAATTCAATTTGATGTAGCCATGGGGTCTCCAGTCAAGGACGTGTGGTTTTGTACATATTCCAGCCCTCTGCACTGACCTTGGGCAGAATTTTTTAAGTATATATAAAAAGAAAATATATATTGCCTGTGATATTCAAAGGAAATGAAGCTGGCACTTACAGACCCTATACTAAACTCTAATCAATGAACAGAACTTCCTTTTAAAATGAGTGTAAAATCCAGCTAATTTTCCTTTACTACTCTAGAATATTTTTTTAGGAATTTATTTTTAACAGCAATTAGGAAACATGGAAATGTGGATCCCATATTCTTTCCTTTGTGTGCACACTTAACTCTTTTTATATTCACATCAGAGACATCTATCTGGTCTCATTTATACTACAATTGTGAAACTTGAATGTATAGAAGTCCAGTTATTCGTGATTTACTCCAGCTCAAATTCAAGCCTTTCTCCTCAAAAACAGAACCAAATTATTAACTATGTAAACTTATTGCAATGACGAAGCTAAACGCATAAAATTAAATATCCAAGAACAAAAATTCCAAGCATATAGATCAAAAAGTTTTCAGAAAGATATGGCTGAGATTTGTAACATATTGTCGATAATAGAATGCAACAAATAATAAGGAAAATTTATGGAGCATAACTCATATGATGTAATCTATGTTACAGAGTTGTATGACTCCTGGATACATAATTTAAAAACTTATTAGATAAAGCAGAAGTGGAATATTCTATGCTCAGTGCTATGGTCATTCCTCCTTTTCTATATTTGTTAAATTGATTTAAGAACTGTGTATACTGTTTTCAACGTAATGGATGGGATGCTTGTATTTATATGCCCTTCAGCATGCTTATTACTTCAATTATGTTGATTATCCTTCCTATTAATTTTAAATTATTTTATTATTTTTTAAAAGCTGCTGCCAGATCTACTTTCCTTATGTAAATTATAAGACAGGTGCAAAACTGGCAGAAATCTATTAATGCAATATTTTTAAAAATAAAATTCCAGAACAGTAAGTGGACTACAAAAAGCAGTGACTACACAATGATTTCTTTATGTTTATTCTCTGAAAGATGCACCCTGCAAACTGCTCAATATTTGAAATTTCATCAGCTAAGCTACATAACAGTTGTATGCCTGAATTACAGAGCATGTAATTTGGCCTCTACATTCAGTATATGCCACTTTTCTTCAGCTTTTGCTTAACATGCATAAATGAAATCTGTGGAAATGTCTTAATTTTTCTAGATCAATTTAAGAGGCATTTACACTGAAGTAGCTTCCATGAAACGTATTAGGCAGATCTATTTATGCAATTATTAAGACAAAATAACCTGTATTCTGTGGTTTTTTGCAAAAGGGAAGGGTAATGTCAGGCAGAGCGCTGCTGTTTAATATTCTCATGTGCTGAAGTACTTTCACATGCCTTCTAGCATTTTAAATAGCGTGTTTCATTCAAAAAAGGATGCCGGTAGTCACCAACTTTCCTAAACACACAGATTGGAAACACCTAGTAAATATTGTTTAACTCTTTTCATGTTTCAGCAGGTACATTTTTAAATGTACTGCACTGGACACTACATGATCATGTTGATCACTTGTTGCTAAATAAAAAGGATGTAGGCTGCCTCAAATGACAGGGAAACATGACAGATACAGATCCATGAACTAATTATGAGCAAATGCAAGAGCTGATATTGATGCATACTTGTAAAATAATCACATTGGTACTACAGAAATCAAACCTTCCAACTTCTCCACAGAAGTGAAAAAGCAACAGTAATTACAACTTGTGAATTGATGACGGCCAGCCTGTACCTTTGTTCTTATATCATACAGACCTCACTTTTTTTTTTTTCCTTTTTGGCTTTGTTCCTGCATAAACTTTTACAGAGCGAGCTATTTTGCTTGAACATCAGAAACCTATACTGGCAAATACAGATTTATTGATGTTTTTGATAGGCATATCCAAAACTAGAAGGGCTAATACTCATGGGAAAAAAAACCCAAACCTCTACTTTTGAAAAGTTTAAGACATGGGAGGGAAAAAACCCCATACATACAGAGAATACTTCCCATATCCAAACATTTCAAGACATCTGAACACTGTTCACTTGCTGAAAGTTGCCAATCCTAAAACCAGGATTGAATTAATCTTACTAAAGGAGACCCAGTAACCCAGTGATCCTCCAGACCTCTGCTTAAAGGCAGGTTTCTCTAAAAAATTCTTGTACCAAATCTTAACCCTTACTGTACAATTAATGTCAGCTCTCCAAAAGAGTGCACACTATGTGTGTGATCACAGCACTTTTTTAAAGCTCTTCAAAGGATATTTCTGTTTGACAGCATTTTTGTTAGCAACATCTCTATAATGTAAAGGCTCCTTTCACTGTGCAGCAAATATATGGGGGTTTTTGCTCTTATCTCATGTAGTGCACTTGATAAGGAGTACTACTGAATCTTCTGCACGCTGCATTACAAAGAAAACTGTCTTTTTGTAAGGCATTTTCTCTCCATGCTTTCACATAAAATAAAGGCTCTTGTAACTGGATGTATCTGACTGTATTAATACTCAAATGAAAACTGAAACCTTTCTACTTTATCTGAAGTATAAATCCCCAAAACGATCCTTGCTTTTCCAATTGTGTTCTCTGTAATAAAGGTTAATATTGAACTGAACTTATCGTATTCTAGCATCACATGTTAAGTTCCAAATCTGTGTGTGTGATCTATTTTCTTTTTTACTGTTGAAATTAAAGAATAGGAAAAAATGTTGGCAATATTATTAAAAATAACAGAGTAAAAGCCTTTTACTTAAAAACAGTTCAAACCTATTGCTTTCATGAGGAGGAAAAAAACCCCATGGTGCAAAGTACCGGGGGGAGGGAAGGGAAAAGCATCTGTTGAAAATTAACTACTTCAACGTTAATTAATACACAGTTTTCTACCTGATGAGATGGTGTTGTAGAAAGTATAAATTGAAGGCACAAGAGTAAGAAATGAGTCATCTTTGACTTACCGTTTCAAAGACTATTGCTGTATTGCAGTCAGCATCCAAACACAGAGCATGAAGCTTCTCACAAATCAGAAAAAATATTCGATCATTGAACAAATCAAATTCATTGTAAAAATAAAGGCCAGAGATTAGAGTATGTATCCAAGGGTCTGGTTAGTCACAGCTTTGACTAGCCTGCTACAGAGCTCTGCAAAACAAGTATACTGCAGCAGTGTGGCAAGCATAGGATTGCAATGCATGTCCCATATATTCAAGCATAATAGAAAACATGGTCTGGAGCTTATTCCATGTGGAAGTGGGGTTTGTTTCATGCAGGCAGAAAAAAGAGGGGTTTTTTTTCCCACATAATAGAATTAGAAATGAAGATTTTTCTTGATTATTGTACACAGTAATTCCCCAGGATATCAATTACATAAAGCAGGTGCCTCTGTCTCCTGTTTCCCAGATAAATGCCTGTAATGTCATTTCACAAATGATCCTATTTAGACAGGAGCCACCTATTGTGATGATATCATTTGCTCTAGTATCCATAAATGGGCAACTTCCTACCGAGCGTCATGACCACTGACGACACAAATTTTTATAATATTGAGTGGGCAGGGTGGTTGATGGGGTCCCATCAATCTACAGCAGCTTCTGCTGATGTGATATCATGAATCCTGCATAATCATCTAAAAGGCTGAAAATGAAGAGGAGCATTAAACCTGTTTGGTGGAGCTCATTAAAAAAAAAACAAAACACACCTAAAACTGGAAAAAAAAAATACTTCTGGAGAGGTAGTAAAGGCAAATAAAACATAACCACCTAACAGTGGCACCTTTTCAGATGCCTTCTGCACTCACAAGGATACTGGTAGATACGAACAAAATTACTCTCAGTTAAGAAGCGTAGCTGTCAGTTTCTTTTTTAATAAATAATAAAACCGGTATATCCTCTTCCCTTGCAAATGCAAAATATACATTGACAGCAAAAAGGACCAGTGCTTCAGTGATGCACAAATTAGCCCACTCTTAGTGAATATTTTTAGAATTAGCAACTGCTTGTCACAGTAGCTTGGAATATGAACTCTGTAACAAAATATCCTTAGACTGTTCAAAATCCAGTCTGCTAGGCTGGTTTGCTTCATGGTCTGGCTACATCAATTTCATTTCTCAGATCAGTGTTTTCTTAAGAAAAATCATTCCATTAAATATACATATTTGGGAAATGTTATGATACAGTTAGCTGAAATTAGTTTCCATCTGCCTGCTTTAACACATAAAGATCTGAGCAGAGTTACAGGTGGCGCAGGGTTCACTTGCTTCCCTACCCTTTCCCCAAGGGACTAGTTGTGCCTAGTGGCTAAAACAAATTGCCTAAGAACTTTCTACTTTATATTTTTCCCGGCAGAAGTTGGTAGGAGCTTCAGAAGAAGGTCCCCAGTTTAAAAAAAAATGACCTGAAGGCATTTTTAACAGGATCTCCACAAATCTTGGTTTACATACTCCTGCTTTGAACAGACTGAGCTGCATCTAAACAACCTCTCAATACACAGACGGAAAGGCATGCCATTAGGATCCATCCATGTCAGCGTCTGGACAATGCTCAGCAGAATACCAGTCAAGCTGGCGTTTCAGGGTAGAAAACTTTAAAGCTTAAATGCGCAAAACCCAAGAGGAAATACACATTTCCACTGATGTGGCTCCATCCACTTCTCAAAACTCAGCCACTCCATTGTAGATGGCCCTTGTTATGCCTTGCAGTTACTTCATAGTATTTTTGGGGCAGGGGCCACCCTTTACCAGATTTCTCTATTACACACAGGGAGGGTCCCAAAGGCAAGCAGTAGAAATGTTAATAATAAAAGTAACTCAGAATAGACTAGTACTACCACAGCGACTCACATCAGATCTAGATGGGGTGAACACAAAACCTGAGCACAGCATTCACGGCTCCAAGACACAGCTATGCTGTCAAAGCAGAAGAGTTAATGGGTTTTCTGAAAGCATCCTGAAGAGAAGAACTCCTTCCTCAGAGATTGAAAACAATGGAGAAAACCATCTCAGAGCACTGAATAGCCATTTAGACGTAAGCAGGTACTTTCTTTCTCCCTCCCTCCCTCCTGTACTCACCTTCAGGATAACACTAGCTGATCTCCCTAGTAATGCTGTCTGGGCAAAGACATAAGCACAGTTTTGACTCTGGGGATCATAACCTCTTAATTTCAGTACAGGAGGGAAGTAGAAAAGCATATACTCTGTGTGTCCAGATGGCATAAATATTTTCCATGTGTTTCCATGACAAAAGATAAAGATAACACAAGAAACAGTTAGAAAGTCAAAGCATGTGTGAGTGTAACTGAGATTGATGGTCCAGAAGTTTCTCTCTTGGCTATATAAAAGATGATGAAATAGAATGAGAGAAAGAAAAAAAAAAAGGCAGAAAATAGCTGAAAAGAATATTCATCACTGCTCCATCACATGCAGTCCTGCCTTGGGAAATGCCAAATGTCAGATTTTCTTGGTAATGTACAAAGACTTTTAAGACTGTTCCAGGATGTAGTAGGAAAGTGTTCATTTTTTAAAACAATGTCTTTTTCAGCATCTGAGCCCAAGTATGTCACCACTCTCCCTTAACCTAGTTTTGAGTTTACCAAGCACACAGTGATGAGCTTAGAGCGCAACTTTCCCATGCAGAGAAGGATGTTAAACATGATCCAGTGGAAGATGACCTGATGGTTCTGATTTTTGCTTAAAAGCATCTAGGCATTGTAAGAGCTAGTGCTAAAGAGAATGGACCATCATTCCCAAATGGTTCCCATTTGTGTAGGGTGCTACTGTGAGAAAATACCCCAGATATATCACTGTCTGAGGAATGGCCTGAAGGATGCCACTGAAAGGAGAAGTCACTCCAGTAAAAGGAAATCTGTTGTACTTAGTCCACGGGAGACTGTCATAAGCCACAGCATCTAATTTCAGCAAGCAAACAGTGGACATCTGACAAAACTGTAGATCTCACAACAGAACATTCCACCCCTCTTAATGTCTTTGCTTTACATTTGGGATCATAAAAAAAGCCCACATTGATATCCTAACAAATAATTCCAAACGTACTTAGACCACCTTTGAAATTCCTACTGGCATTCCTTTTATTTGGCTTACTCTTTACAGCATACTTGGAAACTAAATCTCTCCAGGTGTTAGGGCCAGTCTGTAAGTCTGCACATCCCTGGGCACAGAACAAGCAGACTGGATCCTCTTTAAAATGTCTAGACTTTCCACTAATTACAATTGAAATCTAAGTCATAAAACACCAGTGGATTATTGAAACTCCATTCTAAAAGGTAGGAGGAGACAGAAAGATGCTACCTTCTAAAATATCTACTGATATTTTAGTAGATAGTCACTTTAAAGAGGAGACGGAAGGAGCTGCTTCAGTTAAATGAGCTTGTCTGCTGATTCCAGTAGTGAGATCCCTGCCATCTCCAGTAAGCATCACTGTAACTTAAAATACTGGGGAAACGGAAGACCAACAAAAAATTATACTAAAAAACTTGCAATGCTTTCCTTTTAAACTGAAAACAACCAACAATCAGTACAAATACAAAGTGAATTCTTACATGTCGGTCTTTTCCAAAACCAGAGACCCTTGTGTGGTGCTTCCTTTAATCATGTTACTCAGGTCACCCCTTGTGCACGTCAATTAACAAGAACTACGCACACTAAGACACAAAAAGTCTTATAAGAACTTGCACTTTCACTCAATTCTACGTCAAAATAAAAATTTATTACAAGAAAATAAAGTGTCTTTGACAAGGAAATTTTAGTCAGCTATCCGTTCTGTTTGCAGCCAGGATCAGAAACGCTAAGGGCTAAAAAGTGGCCCTTTAGCCACGTCTACTCGTACCTAAAATCTCTTGAGAAGCTGAATAGGACACATTGTACAGACATTACTACAAGATGCATCACACTGCTGTACTTAAGCAAAGATTCTTCCTTAAATCTTTCTAAGATTCATCACTTCTGCTTTTCAACAAGACCACAGGAAACTCCAGGGGGATTTCAGCCTCATAAGGCCCAATGTAATTTGTCAAAATATAATAATGATGATGAAGAATAATCTGCGGTTTTTAATTACTTGTCAAAATCCTATTACCCAACAAGAAGCTAGAAATATCTATTGTCAATACCATACCTAAATAAATTCTTAGGAATAATAATCACGATAAATTATTACTTAATGGCTAAAACAATCAAGAGAAAGTCCTGTTCATAAGCTCGTTTCTAAACGACCAGCTGCAGTGCTGGTATCCCAAAGAAAATCTGAATGTTCATTTTAATTTCACACTCCATTAGGAATACAGGTGTAAAAAAAATCTACCAAATAAAAAGTGACATGTTCTAATGGGAAAACACATAATTTTCATTTCCATATCAATATTAAAATAATTGAGAGCAGAAATGTTTAAATTTTTTAAGGGGGGCTTTGCTTTGTTTTTCAAAGCCTGGTTTGACCAAGTGTTGATTAATAAGGTCAGATGGTTGGCAGGATTCATTCTTGTAGCCTATAAATCTAATTCTTCAAGTATTTCAGATCAGGATTCTCTATAAATTATATCTATTGTGACAAAACATTCCCATTGGCAGACAGGTGATTTATGGACATAGTTTTCTTCATTGTAGATCAAAGCCATAAAATGGTCCTAACATTGACCAGCAAAGCTATGGTATGGTCGTAAACCTGTGACAGAAAAAAGAGGATTCTTGCAGGCTAAGATGTCAGAAATTCTTTATATTCTGATATTACCAAGGTGGAAGATGCATCTGTGAGGAGAACAGCTTTGTAAGCAACAATCCCTCACCAATTTGGAGGTAAGACTGAAAGAATTTCTAGCTACCTTCAATGCAAGTGTTGAAGAATGGCAATAACAACAAAGAGAAAGACAATCCTGAAAGACCATATATCAATAATTACACATAAAAATGTAACATTAATGTCTTCTTTTAAAGATAATGAGATTGCTTCAAAAAGTTCACTTTTTTCTTCTTACCAACATCTTCAGAGAGCTTAATCTAGGGGCTTTTAATAGCCAACCCTTTCTTTCTTCCTTTTGAGGACTTCCAGCCTGTTCTTTGCAGTAGTATTTTCAGAGTGTACCCAAAAACTTAGTATCTCTATATGATTATTGGAGAAGGAAAATACACAGTAAACACCTGCTCTCCCTGTGAAGATGTGTAAGCTTACAGCAGTTAAGAAGTGTCTCAACTTTGCACCGTTAAATTTTAACAAACCTTACAACAGGAGCATTATTTTTATCAAACATACAATTGTTCTCAGCTAACACTGCCTCATAACCCACTGGTCTGAGAACATCAGTGTAGACTTTCTGAGCCTTTCTTGCTTGTTTTGAGTTAAAATAGTTACCAGTAACTTGTGATAAATGACAGGCTTTTACCTTCTATCTTTTTGTTTTCTAATCTATATGCCATAACACAGTTCTTTCACTTGCAATCCTGTGTTCCTTGCCTTGACTTCCTCTTCCCCTTCTTCTTCCCAATTTACTAAGTTCAAATAGAGAAAAAAAAGTGATGTGAGACAATCTTCTGCTTTCTGGTTTTGGATTTTACACATTCCTGGTGTCTTTGAAAGATGATCAGTAGACTATGACAAAACTGAAGATGCTGCTCTAAGAAATCATTCTAGAAACTATGGCAAAAACGTATCAAAGAGGAAGGGCTTAAAGATGATGAAAGGATGATCAGGTTCTGGTTAAATCTCACATCAAGGAATCTGTCCTCCCTCGACAAGCTGCAGAGCCTAGTACATCTTCAATTAGTACAAATGTATTGGCAGTTTTTAAATGTGATCAGTAGCAGTATTTCAGAGAAAACCACTGGGACAGGACTACTGGCTTACGACATGCTCATGTTCTGCTGTGTGTAAGGGGGGGAAACATTCATTTCCTCTGAAGCTAGAAGCTCCCCCTTCACATTTGACTTCAGTGACCATGAATGAAATGTGCAGATAGCAATGGCAAAGACCAGAATGTCTTGGTTTGAGGTTTTAGGTCTTAAATCCGTGGCATAAATGCTTGCATGTTTGCACAGAGCACTGTAAATGGCCAAAAATAATTTGCTTTTATGTGTTGGGGAATTCAAACACAGGCAAAACATCTTTGACACATATGTGAGATCTGTACTGCAAAAAAGCTTGCTACCGTTTATGCTTGGCCATGGGTACTAAGATTAATAAGGTAATGGTAAGTACTGAAACTACCAGAATCAGGCTTCTGGTTAAGCCTTACCCAGTCATACATTCTGAAGTCAAAACTACCCCAAGTATTCATTATCATTACATGTAAATTCCTGGAAATAATGGTCAGTATGATTTCCTCTACTTACTTCTGCATTGAGTTTAATTATTTTTATATCTTAAAAAAAAAAGAAATTAAAATAATTTTTAAAATAAATTCTTCACTTATAATACAAGCTGAACTGCTTGAAGAGTAAAGGAGGATCTGAGGTTTTAGCCCAGGAAATATGAAGACTACAACTTTGAGTAAGAAACCAAGGGGAAAACAGCAGGGAAAAGCAAAAGCAGATGAACAAGATTTTGGGGAAGGGGGAAGAGAGACATGTGTTAGCAGCTGCAGATAGCTCAAAACCTTTCTCAGGGGCTGGTGAACCCAAAGCAGGCACCTGACAGACATGTGGCTTCAAGTGGAAGCACCATCTCCAAGTCACAGCCAGGACAAGTAGAGAGCCTACAAATTCTCATTAACATTTCTTGGCTATTTGCTAATAATAAATCTTGACTATCCGGTGTGTGAACAAAATTCTGCTTCACAGAATCGATGCTTCGTACCTCCAGTATGCAAATATGACTACTATGTGCGCCCAGTATTAAATGTGTGCTGCGCTGCAGCACCTGGAGTACTGGAGTTTGGACCCTTTCAAGTCGAAACATGTTGCAGGGTTTAACATCAAGTTCAGGTCCTTGTTCTGGCTGTTACACAGTGATCCAAGGTGACAAACTTTGTTCTGAAGGTGAAACAAAGTCAAGTTCTGTAACCACAAATGTTGCCATGAGACAAAACAGTCCTCTTTTGGCCATATCTCATCATAGGCACTGGCACTAATCCATTTCCAGGCATCACAGCTCATAAACTCAGAACTATTACGGACTCGATAAAGTCAGTCAATACATTAGTTAAGTGAGATGGAATGATTTAGCTCTCAGCGGAAAAAATATAGGGCTTAGTATTTTTCACTGCTGTTTTTGAGCATCTTGGAATAACAAATCTCAAGAAAAGTGAGTTCAGACAGACACCCATGCCTTGGCACATTCACTTGAAATAGAATCAGGAAAACAAAAACTTTTTGTTTTGTTTAAATAAATTGAGAGGTCTTCAAAGCAAGGACTGCTTCTTACTACCTGTTTCACAAAGCCCTCTCAAAGGGCTTTTCCTCTGAGACCCTACTGCATACTGAGTATATGCAACAGCTTGACAATATATTGGTTTTGTCCTCTACAAATTTCAAAAGTCAAACTTTAAAGTATCAGCATATCAGTGGCAAGTTTTTCAAAGGTGGAAAAACCTGTACTACTTAAATGACTCTTGCCCAGTGCCAAATCTGAGCTAGATATAAAACCACAGTACAGTGGTAATGGGAGGAAATACGGTACACTGGTTGCCACAATATGATTAAAAATATATTTTGATGCAAATTCTCTTCAATCTTAAAGTAATGAATGTAAACTGCTGCACATATTTACACACATCAAAATAATCAATAAATCAATAATGTATGTTGACTTACCACAATCTTTATGAGGCCTATTTTATCAGTAACCCTGCCTTTTATTTTAGACACTAACTGAATTTTATTTAATGTTTTGGGGTTTTTTTCTGACAAAAAAAAATCCACAACATGGGATAGGGAAACTGCATTTCTGTAATTAAATAAACCCCAGAATACTTTAATGAAATTATATACTATACTCAATATTGCAATATTCAATACTCAAATATACAATAATATCATATAATAGCAGTTAGATCTTCTGCCTTCTCTGTCAGCCTACATTTTCCTTTCAGACAACCTTGCTCCCATCCTAAAAGAAAGTTCCCAAGCTGACATGAACTACAACTTCCATTTTTTTTAGCTTGAATAAATCCAGAGGCTTCTAGCATAAGCTGTGGCAGTTAAAATGAGCAGTGAAAGGACTGTTTAGCATGACTACTAAAAATAGTTTAGTTATTTCTGACATAGCAAACAAAATAGTAGAAATATTCTTTCAATAGACAATTAAGTTTCATGTTTCTTGCATAAAGACAATGTGTGCAACACTAGTCATTAACAGTGGTAAGGAAAAAGAAGTAAAATTCTCTAGCAATAGCTCAGAGAATCATATTACAGTACATCTGTCAAGTGGCTTTTCTTTAAGTGTGGCTGAGAGTCAGAGAATGATATGACAAAAATGTGGGTATTACTGATAGATTATTTAACCCTGCCAGTGTGCGAAGGAAAGGCATCAGCAATAACATTAATATTCATAGTGCCAACCTTCGATGCTTTCATAATTTAAATTTGACCTCAGTGAGAAACTTGGCAAAAGACTGTTGTGTTTCTGGATTCTAGTCTTTTATGTAAGGACAATGACCCCCCTGCATCAACCCTTCATCATGATTGCCCAATAAGAACCTACAAATGTTTGATTAGGATTTTGAGGACTAGAACTGAAGCACACTGGCAAAGCTGATATGTGTAGAAGTCACTATGGTTACTGCCTACACTTGCTTTGTCTCCAATAAAATCTTTCATTTCCATAAGCATTAAAATTCACCAAATGCACCAAAATTATTCAGGAAAAAAAAAATCTCTTTGGTTTATAAGCCTTTTAGCGATGTTGCTTTTATCTTTTCAAGTTTAGGCTCTGAGCTGAGGCATATTATTACACATCTGTGTATAAGGACAATTACTGCAGTAGAAACCTTGCGGTGGAAATGCTCTGTTAGACCCCAGCTTCAGCAGCGTGTGCGGAACAGCTCTCTGCTCTTGGCCAGTGCAAAGCTGAAACCCAGAAAATGCTGCGCAGAATGCCAGACGAGAAGCACTAGCTGGGGATTTAGCAAGCCATGTTCAGATGAATACACTTGGTATTGCTGTAAATCTTCCCACTTCTAAGAAAATTAAGTTTGTCTTCCCTGATTAGATTCCCTGTCTATTGTAATAAGAAATAGCTATATGTAAAACAAACTTGTTTGTTTGTTTGGTTTGCTTTATCTTATAGTAACCAGCATGACTCTTCCTTTCAGTATTCTTCCATAAACGCCAAACTGGCTAGAGCTTGTAATATTTCCTGAATTCACTGTCATTTGGTACACCATAAAACTGTTCTTCAAAATTGTGTCCAGTGGCTGTGTCCTCAATAGTCACTACAAACATTTTTATTTTATTCTTTTACTGCAGGTAGCTTTCTACTTAAGTTCTTCCCAGCATGCCAGGTGATTTTGCTCCCTGCTATTGCCAGTTTCTTTGAAAACCTGCCTGAACCACCATCACCCCTCCTCCTACATCTAAGCAACCAATTCTTCCTCTTTTCACCTCAATACATCCTTACAACTTTGCCTTTAGTCACCAGGTGACATATCTGACACAGGTAGATCAATGCACTTTACCAGTTCAGCTATTTCCCTTCATTTTCCCTGTATCTGAGTTTGCTGATCATCCCTTTAGGGTGAAAGTTCTTAATATTACTCTTCATACCCTCCATGAGGTTGTTTGAGAAGGTTTCCCTGAGAACCTTTTTCCCTTTTTTCAGGAAAGGCAGAGTTCTCACTGGGAACAGGACATGCAGGTAAGCAGGAACTACACTGAACTATAGCTAAAGTTTATAAAGAAGCAATGCCTCAGAGTTATTCCCACCTGAGGCAGAATATATAGAGCCCTTGACATCCAACGGCACATAATGTCTTCTAGCATTGCCAGCCCCAAGTACTCAAACGGCCCCCTTAAAAGCCACAGACACAGTTTTCTCAAAGTAATAAATGCTTTCTTAAAAGATAGATATGCAAATTTCACTTAATATTGACTTTTGAATTGGTAGGGTATATTCAGATCACATTTCCAAGCTGTAAGAATTAAGAATGCTGTCTGTCATACCATTACTTTCTTAACACAATTGAAAAACAAAACTTTTCCTGTAATCCCTCATTTTCAGAATAACAGATTTGGCCAACGCATTAAATGTCACATGAAACAACAAATCAGCAGCGCTCACTTTTTCATGCATAATTTCCATTTATGGCAGCTAGGTACATTAAAGAGGGGGGAAAGTACTTCTTAGAAGTTCAAAGGACTCAGCTGTTGGTTTAAAATAGTTTAATCCAGTGCCTGAAATCTCCAGTCTTCAAGGACAAACATGTCACAAGGCAACTATATTATGCTTTCAGTAAAAGTCATCAATATCTATGCAAGTCATAGAAAGTGATAGGTATAGTATTGAACAATTCTCTGCCCGAAATTTTTCAATATGAACGAGAATGTGAAAAAGGTTTTCCAGGTTTCAGCAAAAACAGAATAGCAGTTCAGTGGGAGCTTATAAAAGCTGGGTAACTGTGGAAGGAGAGTACACCAAAAGGCTGATATTTATTGGTAGCAAGCTAGTCTGACTTTTAAGCTGCTTTGTGTTACTCTTGCCTAACTCATGCTCCAGTTTTCCTTCCTGGGAAAAACGCCAAAAAAATAAAGTGACCTCTGTATACTCACTATTAAGTATGTCACATCATGCTACTTAAAATATGTTACAAGCTAGATGGCACAGAAACACATTTTCTTCTGTTTGGGAACGCATACGCCCAGTACAATGAAAATTCACATCCCCAGCTTCTTAGGAACCAAGCAAGCAGATATGGCATCAGGTAGGGGTTCAGCTGCAGCACTACAAGATATCGCAGAGTTATCTTAGTCCATAAACAAGGTGATTTATAATGGCACAATATTTAACAGACCTTGTTCAGATTAAATTAATCCAAGTTAGGTATCAAATGACCTGTAAAGCTATGAATGATGCATTAGAAATCATTGCAAGTAAAGCTACAAGCACACAGAAGACATGCCCCCACTTTACCTAAAGCACAGACAAATCCAGTGCAGATTCACAATCACAGCATTTGAGCACACAGCATAAAGAAAACACAGCTATAAAAAAGTCATTAACATATAGAACACAGCTGGCAGATAGATTTAAGGAGACAATGAAGATGCTGAAGAAATGGCAACTTTTGTGAGCCTGGAAGATGCTAAAAGACAAAGTGAGCTGCAAGTGGTGAACAAGAAGAGGGAGTAAAGAAAGCCTGCAGGGAAATAGCCAGGGCTGGAAGCAGGGATAAAAGTCTTTGCTATGAACAGGGAAATCTGCCCTGCAGCCTATTCTACCATACCCACATCCACAAGACAGGCAGAGAAGAGTTTGTAATTGTTACCCACGGCCATGCTTGCGCCGGGCATCTGCGGGCTGCAGGGCGCTGGCGACCGGTCTTCTAGGAGAGAGATCGCAGCCCTGGGCTGGGAGCCAGCGCTGCTGTAACACAGGCGGACAGCGCCATCTAGAGGGCAAAGAGTCCCTCAGCTGTTAAATTGGCACAATTGTGACCGATGTCTTTTATTTGTCCACAGGTCAACACGTACTCAAAATAGCACGCAAAGCCGCTGTCCCCTTGGCAGAGATTTCCGGTGGGAGGGTGCAAGCCTCAGCCACCTCACCTTCTGCAAAGCCTGAGCAGCTGAAAATAAAATCAAGCTTTCCCAGAAACCTACCACTCTGTTGGAATGGTCTCCAACGGGAAGCCTGCCAGACCAGGTTTGCGGCATCCAGAAAACGCCACAGATTGAAGGCTGCTCTCATTCTGGTGATGAGAATGAGTCCCAGAGGCAAGGGGCTCATGAACTCCTTACCACCAGTGTCTTGTAAGCAATAGGCAGCCGAAGTGTTTCGCACTAACACCTTGACAAACACTTCTACATTCAGTAGCAAATAGAGCATCGGTAGTTAATACAAAGTTGAAGAAACATTTTACAATGCTGAGATTATCAAAGAGGATGTTTAGAAACCCTTCTTCTGCAAAAGCTTTCTCTACTGAACAAAGAACAAGCTATTCTTTTCTATCAATCAATTAACAAATATCTCCAGCAACATACTAATACTGCTAAGGAGTCTGACAGCACCAAATCACACTTTAAAAATGACATGCAAGTCTAACTTCTCTCCATTGCTGGGACGTGGGCTCTGTGCCAAGCTATTCTCACAGAAGGGCTCCTCTTCTGCCCTGATCAGAAATAAATAAAAGCCTTTGAGTAGATGCCTCTGAACACCCTTTTCTCCCAGTCACAGGCCAAAACCTATCACAATGTAATTTCAAAAGCTTAACCTCGCTGTTGCTTACTGCACTCCTGTAAGGGCTTATTCAAATAGGCAACCAGTTACATCAATATTATTCTTCCCATTCACTGTTTTTCAGGCTCACGGGGTATGTATCACCAAATATGAACTTTTTATAAATCAATATATTTAGATTCAGACAAGCTGTGTATCTGAGCAACAGCAGAGCAAGGAGAGACTGTTGTCTATGCATTACATTTTCTCAGATTACTCATTTATTATACAATAGTGTTCTAAATTTTACCCATCACTTTCTTCTGGTGTTAGTGAGGAAGAAAATTTTGACCGAAACAAGTTTACATGTTTCATAATTATGCACTCTGCAAGTTAGGTATAAGCAGTTAATGTAAACCAATTTAAGATTAAAACTGCTAAGATGATTGATTACTGTAAGCAAGAGATATTTGGGAGGGGGGGAAAAAAAAAAGAATGCTCCTTCTCCTATAGTTTAATTGCAAAACGGGCTACTCATTTCTTAACTTTTTCTTTTTCTGTGTTTTACTCACTTATTTCTATGTAAGTAATATAAAAAATACACTATGTATTTTTGCAATAAGAATACAAAGCTAAACACACAGAAGCAGAGGCCACAAATTTTATAGTTCTAGACCTGGGTTTTTTTTCATGGCTATGTATTTCATGAAGCATTCCAAGTTTTTTAAGGGATGTATTGCTTAAAACAAAACTAGTAAACTACACAGTTGTTTCTTCCCTGACTACTTCCTACCTTAGGAATTCAGATCCAGTTCACTGTTATTCAAAACAAAATTAGTTGCAGTGATGAGTCATATTTTTTATGGTAGCAAAGAATGTAAGATGCATGTCTATTTATGTAGCGCATGTATAATAGCACATCTGACATTTTTCGAGGTCTTTTCTAACAGAAGTGCAAGAGCACGGATGAACAGCAAGCTCAATGGTGGCAAAGAAAGAGCCCGGTGGACTCTCATACACATGTCACTCAATGGCACTGAATCTGCCTAAACACCCATGATAAGAGTTGCGTATCAATCAGATGAAAATGCTGACCTCCAAGCGGCTCTATCGATTAGTAATCACTTATGCTCAAAGACATTCCCACCTTGCAAGCTCAGCTTCGTCCCTTGGCTCCAGACCCAGAACAGACCAGTCCTCGAGCAAGTCCTGCCTCTTTGCAGTGTCTGGCTTTGCAGCGTCCAGCACTGACTTAAACCGATGTCTCAAAAAACAGTGGGCTAGATGGCCACAGAAGTGGCACCTCTGAAACACACACCACCCAGTCTTTACTTGGGTGGTCCAAAACTGAAGAAGATACAGGTGGGAGATGGACAACAGTCTTTCATTATTTCAGTAAGTTTTTGGAGGCAGTGTCTATGAAAACCTGAATTAATCTAATTGGATAAAGGAGAAGAACAGCTCAGGTCAAGGTACAGTGCTCCAGTATGGAGGACAAGGTGGCATGCTCAAAAAGATGGAGAAGATGATTTGTTACGGCACATATCTAAAGGAGTGGTATAGGGGTAGAGGTAATTTACAAAAAATTAACATAGCCCTCTCCAATCGTCAGGAACACACACAACACAAAACCCCTACCCTTCCTGTGATATTTGGAACGGTTTATGCCTTTCCTGCTCTACCTGAAAATGGTAGAATATATGAACAGTGACTTCTGGAGACTGAACTACAGAAGTATCCACAAGTGTAATCCCAAAACTTCCAATGTCGACATTGGAGCAAGACTGAGACTATTTCAGTCATTGTAGATCAATGTTCCTTGTCTAAATTAGTCAGCTGCCTGTTATGCAAGATCATCCTCCCTGCTAGTCATTCTCACAGGGTATTTACAGAACATTATATGGGAATGGTGAGAATCTGAGTGAAGGTACTACCAGGAGGAGGCTACTTAAAAAAGAATATACTGCATACATTTCCAGGCAGACATTTAAGCAGGCATTTTTATAAAGTATTTGTTTTTTCATATTCCATTATATACGCACACATACATACATTATACACACATGCACACATCGTGTTTGCATGTCATTGCAGGTAACATGGAAAGGGAGGGACACATAAATATATTTTAAAAATCTTTCTAGGGCATGAAATATTTCTGTTACTTCTGCGTAGCACAGGTTTATTTGGAAATAGCTTTGAAAATGCAGCCTTTGGAGAAAAGAATTTCACAAATCAAACGGATTCTCTCAAAGCTTATTTTGCCATGATAACATTTACTGGAGTAGGAAGAAGAGGGAAGAGAGGAATCTGGGAATTTTATTATTATTATTATCCCAGTGGATTCAAATCTTTCCTTTTCCAGATGTTTGATTCAATGTCTCAAACAAGTTGTAAACCATCTTATTAAAAAGGATCATAACCAAATGCACACCAGATATTTTAGCACAGTGATCTGTTGCTCTTCTGCTCCCTTTATATCTTGCACTACCATTTCCTTACCCAGGTTGGCTTGGGGTTGAGATATAGTTTTATCTGTATGGGATAACTCCTGCTTGCTTAACTCATGCTAAAAGACTACTTTTTGGAAAAAACATAACAAGTTACATGAACATAAGGTGGACTAGCCTGAACAAAATCTCTCTGCATAGCCTTTTTCTGCTTGCATCATATGGCAGCATTGCTCTGTGTGCAAAGTTATCTCAATTACTGTTCTATCAATACACTCATAAAGAAGCCAGGCAAGAGAAGTCATGTAATGTTCTGATTTGTCATCATTATTTTTACTGTATGTTTTCCTTTTTATTTCTTAAGAGGTATAGTACATGAATTAAAAGAAGTTTGATTACACAGAACACAATCTGATCTGCACTGATTCAGGGTCCATCTTATTTGCTAAGGCACAGGACAGGGAACTGGGATTGTTGAACCAAGCCAAGAGTTAGGCTACTTTTGTTTGATAAATAGCATTTCTTTCAATAGCACTTGACCAAAAACGCAGGAGTTTCAGCAAAGCCCGCCAAACTCCAAATGGACTGTCTGATGATTTGGCACAACTTGAGATAATACTGAAAGCAAGTACGGCCAAATTAGTACTTGCATTCAGTTAAAATGAAATGGACTATAATATAAATAGATCAAAATTGGGCCCAGGTCCTGCAATTCGCTATGCAGGCAGACTGTCAAGTGCAAAATCAGCACTTTGATGAGCAGAAATCTAATGAGGAAAAGCTCTATAAACCCAAAAACAATTGCTAGAAGAAAAAGTATTGAAATCCTGCACATAACCAGAAATATTTGCTAAATACTGCAGACATTAATAAATGATTTAAGAGCAATTACTTCCTGCCTGTAAATGATTCTCTTAATGTAGTGAAAAGAATTTCATGCAACAATGTGTCAAGCCGGTTCGGAAAAAGCTCTAAAATAAGCCTGACGACTATGTTTATCCACAGCAAAGCAGTGTTTTAATAAGCATTAACCAGTCTAAGAAGCGATGCACTTACTGAGCACAACGCAAGTGACACAGATTTTGGAAGAAGACTAAAGATGAGAGAGAGGGAGCGAAAGGTTAAACATACAAATCCCGAAAAGAAAGGAGTCTTTAAATGCTGGGCTTTTTTGAGAATTGCAGCCTATAATGCAGCTCCTCTGCTTCATGTTTGCTCTGAATTAAAAAAAAAGAAGAAAAAAAAAAGAAAAAAGCAGCAGTTTGGTATTCTCAAAGAACCAGTTTTATAGAGAAATCTATTTACGTTAACATGATAGATTGCATCATGTTATATAAATAAAACTTTACACTATAACACAAGGATCTGCTAGGAAAGTCAAGAATTCGATTGAAAGAGAAGCTATGAAAAATCTGCAAACCTGAACACCAGGGAGAAATACGAAACAAAGAAAACAGAACATGTTTCCAGACATTTTACAGATAAAAATATGTACAAATAATAAAGGAACAACAACAACAACAACAAGAAGGAGCCTTACCATGATGTTTGCACAACTGTGTGTCTGTAGCCCATGCTATAAATGTGGATACCTTCTATTCCCATCATCTCAGCCCCTCTAGTGGCCAGTACCTGAAGATCTCGCCTTCAGGAGGGACAAGACCTATCAGTATGTACCATTTGCTGCTGCTCCTGTATCTTGTCAGGGATTTTTTTCTTAATTGTGTAATTTTTTCTGGAGATATAACTTGTCACCTTTTATTAGCATTTTGTCAGTGCTGCTGCTACGTGCATACATTTAATTGCTAAGCAACAAAGAGGAAGCTTTGCACAGCACGTTCAATTACTGCATTCCCTGTGCCATTCATTGTTACTAGTGCACTTACATAATATGAAATACACAAAATGGTAAAAATATTTATTTCCATTTCCACAGCATCTAGAAGCCACAGTCTGGAATCAGGCTCCACCATGCTAGCCACCAGGCAGAGACCTAACAACTGAAGATGCGTGCAAGTGAACCAATAAAAAGTGGAGAAAAGTGAAAAGCAAAGTTGTTTAAGCACTTGAAATGATGAATAGGCTAAAGATAAGGCTCAGAGGTGACTACCCACCTACAGCTAGACAGTCGTGATTTTCAGACCTTAGGGAACTATCCCTGTGGCTAAATTCCTCAAATACTTGAGGCATTTGTAAGTGTAGTGGCCTCAAGGCACAAAGCAATAACACTGTTGAAAAAGCTTATCGGTTTGGAAGAAGAGATACATCTGCACTGTATCAAGAAATAATCTCTCCTCCCTCTTCTTTCTAAGCTGTAGAAAAAACAGGGCAGGCAGTATTTTCACACCAAAAATTACACTTCACTGTCTACTTTTCCTATCCAAATGTACATTTGCCCCATAATTGAAGGGTGCTGCCTCCAAAATCTGAGCTTGGTGTGAACATGGATTACTTGAGTTTATCACAAAAAAGACCAAAATTTGATCTTTCATTTATTGATGAACAGATATGTTTACTGAAAAGTTCTCTTTACTCCTTGAAATGTAAGAAGACAGTGACCCACACTTGCTCTTGGCATGATTACCAGCCATTACACCCATCACAGCCAGCACTGCATTTCTAAATAGCGCCTTATCTGCAATATTCAGCAGGAAGAGCAGCTTGGAAAACAAAGGCATTACTGTGTAGGTGTACAAACTTGCACAACCACATACAACTATTTTTATTTCTGCAGTTAGATGGAAATTTAGGTATTGGGCCTGACTCCCGCTGTGTACCTTTAACATCTCCCAGGCAGCCCAAATAAGACACAAGCTGGCTACAAAGAACCACTTGGAAAAACCTGTTAAGAATCCCTCCCAACTTAATTTCCGGATACTGTATACCAAGAACTGTAGCAGACATATTTTAAGACAGGTTATCTGAACTATTAAGTATCATAAGGAGTGGACAGTCACGTACACAGTCCTGACGAACAGCACCGATATTTCCTCTGGGTTCCAACATTTTTACATACAAAGAAACTGAACCTCTAATAGCTAATGAGTCCTGTCTCTTTTGCAGGGACTGTGACCAAGGGCTGTGGTTGTATTCTGGGCACACCGTCCTTTACAATCCCATGGGAAGACTGAATAGCATTCTTCTAAATGAACCACAGCAGGAGCCCACAAAGAACGTTATCAAATTCCTAAACTAATTAATTAAAGCAGTACTTAATCATACAAAGTGATTCTGCATTAAGCTCCTCAAAACATTAAGTACTTAACCCCTAAAATATCTTTGTGAATATATTCTTCTTATTGTTACTTCATGAGAAAGGAGATGGATGCTTGGAAAGGCCATTTATTTCCAAGAACTACAAAGTCAAACCCTGTAGCCTCTTTGTCCAAAACAGATGCCAGGGAACCAGCTGCAATTTATAAATACAGAAGAAAATGACAGGCTTTCTGGCTACTAGAAGGAGCTCAGCGATTTTTTTATGATCCAGGGTCACAGCTCCTCAGACTAAGGGTTCCACAAAAAGTAGCCTGGAAAACATGTCTCACAACACTGGCTTTTAAGATGGAAACTTTGAAAACCCACTGAACAAAGTAAATGAATGGCAAACTACATTATACTTTTGTGTGCTGACAACAGTAAGAACGAATCTTTTTCCTACCATTTCACTTCCTAGCATTCAAAAACTACTAAACAAATAGGCATGCTTCTACATTTCATAACAGATAGCTCATTTCTGAATTTTCACATTGAACATTAATGGTTTCTCCTGCTTAGCTCAAGACAGCAGGATCACCTTGTTTGATGGGATTTTCCCTAAGCATCAGTCTGAACACCAAACACATCTGGGCCTAACGTAGCCTTCTTGAATTCAGTGACACAACCTCACAAAACATTCAGGGTTCAACTCTTGCTAAGGACTCCAGTGTGACCGTGAAGCACTTAGTGCACAACGTCTGAATTTGAGTTGCAGGGACAACGTGTGCAATACAGCCAACAGGGAGGGAAAAGAAAGGTTACATATTATCATTTCAATCACAACTGTACTGCACAGAGTTCTGATAAATGCTTTGTTATTCCCACATTTTTATAATTGCCTTTTCATTCCGTCAAAGAAGAATTGAATCATAATCTCTTCAGCTTCGAGGAGTTCAAGAGGAAAGCATACAGGTTAAGTGGATGTAAGTATACAGACCCTTAATAACATGCTTGCCCTTAATAACAAGCTTTAACTTTTGGTCAGCCCTGAATTAGTCCGACAGTTGGACTAGATGATCATGTAGGTCCCTTAATAATCTGTTCTGTTCTATTCTATCCATCCATCCAGGGGGCTGGGCATCTGCAGCAGTGATGGAAGAGCTCTGGGCTAATGGGATTCGGGACGGAAACCTTTTCGTCCCGGTTGAGCCCCATTACAGAGCATGCCTACTTACAATAAAAAGGGAAACTAAGCCTGCACTTTTCAGCCTTTTCCCTGTCTTTTATCCAAAAGAGCACTGACAGCAGCACTATCCTTCATTCATACTTCCCACATCACGAGGGTTAATGGGGCCACCCTTCTAAATGAGATGGCAAGACAAGCCTTACTGGGCTCAGAAAAAGACTTTTCTGAAAATAATAAAATTGAATAGATGAATCTCCATTACAATGGCATTTTTCAGAGACTGGATTCATCTTACATAGACCACTAGCAATCAGATGATTTTCAGCCAATACTAAGATATATTTTATTTTTTTTCCTAACTCAAAACAACTTCAAAAATGCGTCAAAGACGACTGAGTCTAAGCCAAATTAGAACTATGGATTAAAAAGTCATTTTCAAAAGACGTGTGTCTAAAAGGTTCAAAGTTATTTCTCACTTCAGGAAACACAATTTTTTCCCTTGCAGACAGATCACTCAGAGAGAGCCAAACCCATGTACTCACTGCAAACAAGCACATGGAGGTTCTTCCTCAACTATAGTGCTTTAGGCATACTTAACATCAACAGTTTCCACATTTTTTCCTGAACTATTATTCTCGCTTTTTCTATATCCACCATTTTTGTGAGGTATGTCTTCAAACCAATCTGTTAACATAGTAATTAGTGTGCCCTTTTTTTGCCACACCAATGTAGGGAGGGAATTTTATCCTTTATCCAGTCTGGAAGTACTCACAGGACAGACAGCAACTGAATAAGGAGCTGAACAGTAGCTGTGAATTTTGTTATTGTAATTTTATTAATTTAAGCCTTTTATAAAACAGTTTGTTAGGCATGGGCATGAGGGAGCAGAACATTATAGGAATTTCTGGCATTTAGTACCTCAGAGTGATGAACAGTACATCTCCAAGCACTTCTCTCTAAACCAATGCTTCCTTGCCTATAAGGTAGAGGCAGGGAATGCTTTATTCACAGTATTTTGAAATTGGCTAAATGCAGCCCAACTGAAAAAACTTTTGCAATATGTGTTTTACTTAAGCTTTGAACCTGCTAGAATCCGGTAGGATTTACACATTACAGAAAAAGGGATCTTCAGCTCCTGCAATAGTAAGGTGTAATCAATCTCTATTATATTCTAAACTTTGCTGTCATTATAGTAAATGAAAAATCCTTCTCAATCCCAAACATTTCAGTCAGTTGAAAGAGGGTTGTGGGGTCGGGGGACGGCCCACACAATCACCATCAATCGTATGGGGATAGGGCGGCACCAGTTAAATTCTAGGAATAATTAAAATCTTAAGAGTAGTATCTCTCTGCTTAGAAGCAACAAATATTTGATGAAATCTTATTCTGTAGAAAGTGCTTTGTGACATACATCAGTGAAAGAGGTCTTTGTCTGCCGGCTTCATTTGATCCTGACAAGAACAACAAAACACTGAAACCAACACATACAAGTTTTCAGTGGTCTTTATTAAGACATATATATTTGCATATCCAGGACGAAACGAAAAAGCTCTCATCTACATTTCCCAGAGGCAAAGGAAGGGAAGAGGTAGGAGTTTAAGACTGTTTTGAACATAGAACTCTACTCGCCATAGCTGTTGCCATATACCAGCTCTTATGCCCATGCCACTAGTTGCATGACATTTGCTAAGTCTGCTTATGTCTTGATTTTGTCCAAATTAGTTCTGCAGGAGACAAAAGAAGACGACCTGTTGGGAAAAAAATAGTAATTAGAAACTTTCAGATATTGAGGATCAAACTGATTTTCTTCAGAAAGAAGAATACTCACTAGGCTGAAGAAAGCCTTCACTCATTTTCTAAATTAATGAAGGTACTGGATGAGGTGCACTTCTCATTCTTGACTATAATAGAAGTGGGAACAGTTTTTTACTGTATGTTCTAGTTTGAAGGAGAAAACTGTGATGTTCTACTGGCATGCAAAGAAAGTAGATCTGAAGTATCACCGTATTACGTATAATTTAAAATTAAGTGCAGCAGAATTATGCAGTATGTTGTCCCTCACCAGCAGAGATAAACAGCAAGTGTTGTCAAAAATGGAACAATAGCATCCATTATGTTGTGTCAGAATACGTTAGCTTCATAATTAGCATTATTAGAAGAGGAAAAACTGTTCTGTAAAAGCATGCAGTTAAGTGACATTCATAATACCTACCATGCAGTCCATTAACCTCAGCAGTTTTGAGCAGCGTCACATAGTCACCCATGGCATTTCAGATTTCTCACAGCTCAAATCTGTGGGCAGCTTCACAAGCTTTTTGCGAAGTTTCTCATGACTAGGACATATGTAAAATTCCCTCCAGACCTTTCTCCAGTTCATCTCTTGTTACACAGTCAGCAATTTGTATCTTTGAATAAGGATAAAGATACACCCTTAAAAGCATGCTCTACTAAACACAGTATCTTTCAAAAAAAAAAACTTATTGGTAATTTTAGGTGCTGTAAGATATTAAAAGCATACTGTTTCTTAATCTTACCTTTTTTTTTTTCCACATTTCAATGTGATTTTGATGAGCTGCATTCCCATTTGAGTCTCATAGTAAGAAGTCAAAACAATAAGATATCAATCTTCTGGCTTTTGCCAGCTAATCCACCGTTTAACATAGGCATCTTCCACAGTTTTAGCAAATTCACTATTTAGGTGAAAAAAGATGTATATATTTTAAAGTCATATGAAACAGTGCAACACTGCCTGATGTGTTGCTTAGAGACAACAGCTCAAAGCAGAACCCTACAATATTCAAGAATGTACAGTATCGTGTGAGCATCAGGGGCTAGTATTGTAATGTTCTGGTTTTGTATTTTGTAAAAGTGATTTTCAATACAGGAGACAGCACAAGGAATTGACTTCTCTTTGGATAAACAGCCATTGGAAGTTCTCTCTTTTGATTTTTAATTTCCATTTAGCTTCTCTCAAGTTCGGCCTCTCTCCTGAGGTTCATTTTGCTGAAGTTTTTCTTTAGTCATTAACTGTGAAAGAAAGAGTATTAAATTCTGCTTCACTGACAAATTTTCTTCCGGGATGTGTACTTGGGAAATACGGAAGAATAGAACGCGGATGCTAAATTTTGGCATAGTGATTTTTGTTTTCTTTAATCCACTGAGAGAAGAAATTGGTGCACCTTCGCTAATTCTGATCTTATGAAACTGGTATTCTTTTCCTGCACAGAATTTATTTGTATTTCATCATCAAAACAAAGCAGAACTGCTATAACAATAACACCTTTAAGTTATACCTCTCTTACAATGTACTTGTAGTTCCTCCTCGACATAAATACTATTGTGTTTCTGCTACAGGTATGCAAAAGAGGCCTATCTGAAGAAACATATGATGATAAAAATCAGACGTCAGCATGCACACAAGAGTGTATCATCTCTTCCTCTCTGGCTGGCAGTGCTAAACAATGTTGCGCTACATAACTCAATGTAATACAATATGAAAAAGATATTTAGATGCTCAGAGCATGCTACTGTATAAGAAAGAAATACAAAATACACTGGATCTTCTGCCCCAGGACGTACACCCAGTTTACATCAGCCCTAGAGGAGAACAGCCAATACGTGCACTCCTTCAGAAGTCAAATCCTACCTATCCAACTTGCTATTCACTTTGTGCGATGCAGACTACGGATACAGAGCCTCCAAATAGCATGAGTGGACAGCTTTAACTAGCTAGATTATATAAAAAAAAGCCCTGTCTCTGTGCTGGTTTAGGGTTCTAAGTCTAAGGGTCAGGCTGCAAATTCCAAAACTTTTAAGGAATACAAGTGTTTGTAGTCTCATGAATAGGGAGAAAAAAATAGCCCACCAAAACAAATCTGTGATCTGAATACAACAAGGGACAGACATTTGCTTCAGATCTTGGTTGTACTACACAACTAAACTTGCTGAAGTAAAAACTGAATTTGCAATGGCTCGATTGTATCAGGGTAGTTATAATTTACCCACTCCTAGCGAACACAGGCAGCAATCATAACAAACAGCTTAGCATGATTCGTTACAGTTACGCCATGTCTAACCATGCTACGCCAGCACAAAACTAATTTTGGTCTGGCAGCTTTCCCACTCTATATATTGGCCCTAGTTTAAGCACACTTTTTGACAGAGCGATGCCTTAAGTCTCCAGGGGTTTCTGGAAAAGGGTTGTCTGGAAGCTGCTCGAGCCACCATGTCCCTGGCCACACAGCAGAGCCCACCGAGCGCCGCAGAAGGCCAGGGAGACAGCTGCAGCACCACCCTCCGCTCCCTGCGGCTCCCACCGACGCCTCAGCTCCCCTCCCACAGCAAGCCTCTGAGTCACAACTTGTAACGTAGAAGCTCTGTCTGCAAGAGGGTTCCTTCTTTGCAAGCAATGGGAGATGATACTCTGCTGGGGGTGGGGTGGAGCTGGAATGTGGCTTTCATCTGAGGAATGATGCTGTAGCCAATGTCCCGCATCCTCAGCCATCACCATGTTTGATTTAAACATGTCCAAATGGTGGTGGTGGGGTGGTGGTGGAAATCATACTTGCTTGACATGACACTTCAAATTAAAGACAAATGAGATATAGTGAAATACATTTTTGTACTTTTTAGCATATACCAGTGCTGTCTGCAAGTCACTTTTTTTCCAAAGAGAACTGTAAACCAACATGAAGAATATATTCGATAAAACAGAGCATCCAAATTTGTAACATATACTTTCTAAAGGTCATTTTCTGTAATGTTACACTGATCACCACATGATTAAACTGACTACTGCTCCGAATTTAATCAGAGACTGAAAATTCTCAATGGTAATTGGGACAGACGATTCTTTAAAGAGAGAAAGTGAGTGGGTAGCTAGTTGAAGCACAGAAGAATACTTATTAGTGTGGAGGTGGAAGAAGTCCTTACTGAGAAAAACAATTAAAGACTATTTTATTTGTAAAACATTGAATTTTTATTTGTGCTACTTCACTGGAGTCCTAGATACAGTATCAATTCAGTAACGGGTGGAAGAAAAAAAGAAAAAAAGAAAAAAATTCCAACAACCAATAAGCCAGCACACTCTCTCCTGCCTACAATTACATACTGTATGGTAAATTCAATGACTTCCAATTTTTCAGTACAAAAGATCTGCAAGTATTGTCAGAAACTAAGTGATTTGTGTCTTCCCCTGTTTTTCTTAGAAGTGAAAAGTTCACTACTCCAAAAAAATGCCATTTCCCAGAAATCCAAATACACAGAAAGATATAAAAACACAGACAGTAACAACTATCTGACTGGAAACTAAAGAACCACTATATTATAAAATAAGAAATAATTGTATCTTATTTAATTAAATGTCTTATAAAGACACTTGGTATTATTTATGCTCTTGCAGTAAGATTATCAACAAGTTTTACTGGTGATTGAAATAGTACTGAAGTAAACTGCTGCTAGGTATACGGCTCAGATGAGCATTTGGAACATGATAAAATGACAGTTCTTATTAAAATGACTGTATTTTTTAAGTCATAATCGGATTTTTTTTTCCATCTGAAATATAGAGCCCATTTCAAATAAGTATTATTTAAAGGAAATACCATGAACTGTGTTACATAAAAGATCAAACAAGGCAACTGCAATAGAACTTCTGGGATCATAATCAACTGAATTACTGATATTTTTATGTCTTTAAGTCTGCAACTCCATCTTGATATCCATATTTTACCCTGACTATAAAACGCATATCAAAAGTCCAGACTGACTTTGACTTATTTGCAGTTATAATGTGCCATGAAAGCAAAATTTTAGTTTATTAAAAAAAAAAGCAAGCACTTACAACCTTGTTTTAAAAATATCATTGAAAAATGGTAATTCAGTGGTTCTGAATTAAAGGGGAAAAAATAGCACAAGGAAAATTTTTTAAATCTGTTTTAGTTCTCTGAAATGACTAGTCCAGCCATCAGGAGCTATAACGAGTCTGGGATCCCCAAGTCAAGCCAGGAGGACCATACAAGTGCCCCAGAAGTCTCTTTCAGAAGCTGTATTTGATGCTCCTTGTCCATACTGTGCCAGGAGCATGCCAAAATACAGATGAATTGTAGTTCAAGACTGGGGTTAAAATCTGTCCTCAAGCATATGACCACGGTTTGTTGCTCAGTTGAAAGACAGACTTGTTTTCAAGTTCCCGATTTTATTTTCTTTCAGAGCAGATATTTTATTTAGAGTCATATTTGGCTGGGTTAAAAGGACAGACATCGAGTGCTTATTCATCAGTTTGGTATAAAATGTTTAACAAGGCACCAGGAGAGTGGCAAAAAGTGCAAAACAAACAGCGACCTCAAGCTATAAGCACCTGAAGAGATCGAATCATGACCAACCACCAGCACGAACAACCTTGCCTCTCTTCCATGCAGCCAGGAGAAATGGACTTCAGTAAAATGTTATTTCCTTTTTTAAGAGAAAGCAAATGCAGGTTCAGGCAATTCCCACTAGATCCATTATTATTTACGATGGAGGCAGACATCACTCTTGGTGTCCTGCTCAAGGAGAATAGGGGGAAGGGGAGAGCTCCAGCAACTTGCAGCAGAAGAGAGCCTTAACTCTTCACAGCACAGTCATTCTTGTGTGCAGTAAGAAGGGACTTCATTGCTAATTATGGCTTATTGGTGCTATTGCATTATAAGTTATCACAAATAATCAAAACAGCAAAAAAAAAAAAAGTAAAAAAACCCTCAGGCACAGTAGTACTTTCAGACAGCCAACAGAAATGTTCAGGTAAGAAAGCACATTTCATTTTGAAAATCTTCTTGCTTATCTTTCCCTGAAGAGACTGAAACCCTTTTGCCTATACTATGAACCAAAATCACCTTCCTCTAGCCAAACGGTATTACTCTGCCCCCGCAGGCTTGGAGCAGATACCCTGGGTAAGTCTTCTCTGTCCTCAGACCAAGCAATTTGTACAGCTTTTGATTGCAAACAGGCAAGGAAGAAATCTTTGCAGACCCCTCTGCTCAGAGGAAGGTTGCCCTTGCAACAGCTTTTCCCCCACACCCTCATTTCCTACCAGGTATGAAGGACACAGCAGAACATGATGTCTGCATAGGTGAGAGGTTCACAGAGTTGGCATAAGCTGCATGGGAACTTTATCCATCAATAAGTCAACACTTCAGCTCTTCTAACTTCAGGAAAGGTCACATAGCACTTATCCTCTTGTCAACCTCATGTGCCTGCAGGGATGGCACCAGCTCAGGACTTATTCTGATGCTTGGAACATGTCATAACCTGCTCCAACAAAAAGGAAGCACACTGCATTAAATATCCCTTTACCTCACCATATACCCATACCAGCTGGGGGTTTTGGGGGCCGGTTTGAAGGTTGTTATGTAGTTATGATATGACTAAACTCTGTTCTGGTGTACAGGGAGTTTGGAGAGGTTCCCCCTGCCTCCCCCTTAAGCAGGGACAGAGAGGAGCACCCCTGGCAGAGCCTGCTTCTCCTGTTTGAGTCTTCCCTCACTTTTCAGTCTTTAAGAAAAAAATAAGAACCTAACAATGTTTCTGCTCTAACTGAACTTTCAAGCCTATGTTTACCAAATGAAGAGGGAGAAGGGGGTAGGAAGAGAGAGAAAGAAAAGAAACTAGTCCTGGACAGAACACAGAAAGGAGAGAAGCAGGCAAGAGCAAGACAGTTACAGTTACTAAACTGCACAATGGTTATTCATTTCACCTCTAAAAAGAAAGCAAATTTTATTATTCACTCCATCTGAACTCCGTTCTGTAAGCCTAGTTCTTTTTTATACTGAAGACTACATTACTGAAGTACTAAATGAATATAAATAACATTTACATTTAACTTGTAGTTCCTACATGACAAAGCTTAAGAATGCCAAGCAGATAAATTCAAACAAATCTAATTTCACATGTCATGATAGAGAGATTCAGGAATAATAAAGCATAACAATATAATAGTGGAAAGGGAAAAAAAATAATCCCTGCATCATATTGGGTTTCATTTTATTTTCCAAGAGGTACACATCGCCATTAATTGTGCAGGCTACATACTAAACAAGGGCATTTAGTCATGAAATCACTGTCAGTGAATTGATAACTGTCAAGAATCTGCTCATCCCAACACTTGTTTTTTTTTTGATTCACTTTAACAAAACTGAATATTAATGCACAACAAAAATAGTAGTCTCTGCATGCAAAACTTATGTTTCACTGAAGACACCCCCACTTCCTCCTACCAAACAGCTGTGTACAATAGTATAGTCCAAAAAAATTTCTTTAATGCTAGAGCACCAAAGAATAGCTGAGGTAAAAGGAAGTCTTTTTGTCAAACGCCTTGTTTAGCAAAGGTACTTGAATATATTTTTATTTTATTTACCAATTAAAAGGTTGCTATCATATTACATAACTTATTCCAGGCCAGAATTAACCTATAACAAAGCTATGATCTCATTGAGTCTGTAAAGAATTATCGGCACTTTCTACACCCTCTAATCGTGAACTAGAAAGAGGCAAGAAAAGAGGACTGACTAGGAAAATAAGCATTATGGATATCACGGACATGAAAGCCTGTTATTAATCAACTATTCATGTGTGCAGAGGGCGCAGAGACGTACTAAGAAGCACTTTCAGTCCAAAACAGGAACACTAAATCTCAAAATAGGTATATGAACCATGATCATCAGTTCACAGAATTTATCTTGTGTCTAATTAGTATGAATAAAGTATATTGAATAAAGTATGTTGTATCTTGCCATGTGCAAGAACATGGTCTGAAAATGCAAGGCTTTTCATAGTTCTGTTCTTCAGAAAACTTATATGATGGTGATACCCCTTGTGTGGATGTGTTAAGTTTAAGTCCACAGGTTTATGCTAATGTCTTTGATTCATTTCGGCCTGTAGGGAGTTTGTGCAAAATTACATTAGACAATTCAGGGTAGTTTGAATGCCACAAAGGTTGGTTCTGGGATTATTTATTTCAAGAGAGGTTTTTCATCCAGTGCAAACTGCAACTGTTTAATGATGTGCTGAAGAGCTTCCAGGCTAGAAGGACAATGCAATGAGCAGGTGTGCATAACTGACACCTTTTCTTTTATACTGTATGAAGCTGATAGATGGTGACCAGGTGGTATACCCAAAAGTCTGATCTATTTTTACTAATAGAGTATTCTTGGTGATCAACAGCTTCCTTTAGATTGTGCACTGGGCCTTGTCTTGACTGATTTGCCTGTTTGTTACGCACAGTCCTGAGCATGAACATACTGTTACCCACTGAGCACTGATTTAGGTTTCCAGCAGAGAGCTGAAGAAGCCATTTCCTTACTGAAGGCTAACAACCCTTAACGAAATGGCATGGCGCTGAAGCTTTAGATCCAAGACAATTATTAGTGGTCTGTACAAAACTACAGAAAACAGAAATAATATTTCAATTACTGAAAAGAAAAAGTATTTGTTCCCAAGGCTTTACTTCAAGGAAGAGATGGATGAAAGCAGTCACTGCACTGACTGCTAAAGCTCTTGCATCATTGAGCAATAACAGAATTCAGTAACTTCTGCTTGGACCACCACAATGAACTTCTCATACTTCAGCAAGGGGATTCCCAGCGACTCAAACTTCATTCAACACAGGCAGCAGTTAGGATCTCCTAGCAAGCACCACCCGAGATGGCACAAGATGATAGATCAAGTCGGAGCTTGCACCGGACACTAACATACAGCAGCAGCAAGAAACAGAGATGAGAAATGGGTTGGGTAAAGGGAATCTGTCATGGATTTTTAAGGAAAAGAGACAATGTGTTCTCCACCAGGTTAGACACAAATTGGATAGTGTGCTCTGTTGTTAGCCAGCAAACAGATAAAGGTTGCACAGAAGGCAAGAAGGAGAAAGAAAGGAGAGCCTGCTGGAGAAACTTGTTCAGCTGATAATTGCACAAGCGAGTGGAAAACCTGAGGAAAACTACTCCTAAAATGAAACTGTGGGTCTCTCCACACAGACATTTCACATACTGGTGCTCCACAGGGCTCAGCACTGGGGCCAGTTCTGTTTAATATCTTTATCAATGATCTGGACCAGGGGATTGAGTGCACTATCAGTAAATTTGCAGATGACTCCAAGCTGGGGAGGGAGTGTTGATCTGCTTGCATGTAGGAAGGCTCTGCAGAGGAATCTGGGCAGGCTGGAGCAATGGGCCAAGGCCAACTGCATGAGGTTCAAAAGGAGAAGTGCCGGGCCCTGCACTTGGGTCACAACAACCCCAGGCAACGCTGCAGGCTGGGGGCAGAGCGGCTGGGAAGTGCCTGGTGGGAAAGGACCTGGGGGTGCTGGTTGATGGCCGGCTGAACATGAGCCAGCAGTGTGCCTGGGTGGCCAAGAAGACCAACAGCATCCTGGCTTGTATCTGAAACAGTGTGGCCAGCAGAACTAGGGAGTTGATTGTCCCCTTGTACTGAGCACTGGTGAGGCCACACCTCAAATCCTGTGTTCAGTTTTGCGCCCCTCACTGCAAGAGGGACATGGAGGTGCTGGAGCGTGTCCAGAGACGGGCAACAGGGCTGGGGAAGGGTCTGGAGCACAAGTCCTATGAGGAGCAGCTGAGGGAAATGGGGTTGTTTAGCCTGGAAAGGAGGAGGCTGAGGGGAGACCTTATTGCTCTCTACAACTGCCTGCAACGAGGCTGTCATGAGATCAGTGTCAGTCTCTTCTCCCAAGTAACAAGCAATAGGACAAGAGGAAATGGCCTCAAGTTGCACCAGGGGAGATTTAGGTTGGATATTAGGAAAAGTTTCTTCACTGAAAGGGTTGTCAAGCACTGGAACAGGCTGCCCAGGGAAGGGGGTGTGTCACCATCCCTGGAGGCATTTAAAAGATGTGTAGATGTGGCACTTAGGGACATGGTTTAGTGGTGGACTTGGCAGTGTTAGATTTGTAGTTGGACTTGATGATCTTAAGTCTTTTCCAACCTAAATGATTCTATGATTCTACTCTATAAGGCAAGCACTGCTTGAACTACTAGGCATGGAAGATATTTTTTCTTGTTTTGGGACTAAGGTTTGCAAACATGATCATCAAATATAAAAGGGCACTTTTTCTGCCTTGAGGAACTACAGTCGGAATAGATGTTTTACGTAAAAAATACAGACTAGTGCACGGTGGTGAGGGTGGTGGGAGAAACTGAAGTTCAGCTAAACATCAGATTCCCAGACACTAAAGTTGATTTAACAACCTGATTTTCAAGATGCTGAGTTTTGTCAGTTATATATAATTTTCCTGTGCTTGATGTTCACTTTAACTGAGGACAGCTATGCTAATTATAACCTCATTGTACTCGCTCTCCATGGGGCTGCTACTTTGCATAGGGCCACATTTTAATTAAAGAGAATGTTTTCTTCTGTGCCACTGATAACATCCAGACCTCCTTGCAGAGGTTTCCTCCAGCCCAGCTGTGTACGTACATAAAAAATGGGTGCAAAAGGGTAAAGTAGCTGCAGCTGTAACGTGATTGGAAATAAAACTTCTGCCTCTGGCTCACAGGCTGCCTCATTTTTTTACTTCAACTTTCAGATCATTTTGAACACTGGAATTAATAATGTTTGCTGCTTCTGCTTTTTCCTTTTTTTCTAGAATCATGCTGTAATAACACTGAGGCTTCTCCAGAAGTCTCCACAAAATTCAGATGATGAGACACACTTATATGGACAAAACTGAAGGAAGAATACAAAAATGCCTTCTTCCTGAGACATCAAGATTTCACTGAAAGAGATTTGCATTTGGTATTTTCCTTATGCAGATTGGGTTTTTGGGCATAGGCCCGAGGACAGATTAGAAGTTAATTATTTCCATTCACCATGTAGTATTCAAAATATAAAGTGCTGTCATAAAGAATGTATATAGGACCTTAACTGAAATAACAGTAAGACCTTCTAGCTCTATTCTCAGGTAGCAGAGGAATAATATTAGAGATAACAATAAAAATATCTTATGTTTACATTTCATTGAAAGATTTTGTATATTCAACAGAAATTTGAAAAACTTAATTCCTGTTCGTATCTTAATTCAAAATAATAACCTAATTAAATTTCTGTAAATGGTAATCTGCGTTTCTGTAAACTGCAATCAAGTGAAAACAGTTCATACACTAAGGAGTTAAAATGCTGTTGGTAAATCCATTCTGCACACAAAGGACTCTTGCCTTAACTCTATAGTTTTGTATTTCAGGTAAAAATATTGGTCATAGGTGATCTTGGAGATGTGCTACAGTATCCTCCACGTCAAAAAGAATGGCACTAAGCTGCTCAGTGATCACACAAACAGATCAATTCACCCAGATGTCACTGACATGGTTATCATCTCCCCCTTGCAACAAATCTATGAGTGGAGAAATTACTGGCTTCTCAGTTCCCTCAAATTGTCTGTCTATATGCAATTTTGCCATTTTCCTTAGAATACAGAGACAGTTACATACAGCCTGAATATAAGATGTGAATTTCTGTTTTATTTAAATTCCTTTGGCAGAAGCTGAGGAAAAAGCTGGCAGAATTGGAACTCTCTGGAGGCCACACAACAACAACCACTGAGGCGCAGGACACACTTGCCTTGTCAGGGCAGTACCAGGATCTAACCCTGCCCTTTCCCAGTCCGGCTAGTCCATCTTTGGCTGTTCTCACACAGCCTGCCAGCATATTACTACTGTCACTCTAACATTTAAACAAAATGCTTCTAAGTGAGAGCAAGACTTAAGTCACTGTAACTATATTTCATCAGAACACAAGATGTGGGTGACTAAGCATCCTTGCCCTTTGCAAATCCCAAGTTCTTACCAGTTCCAGCAAGGCACTATCACCATGCCAGGAACGGTACAGCGGAGCGTTTCCTGGGAGTGATCAAGTATTAAGAAGAAAGATGAAAGCACCTGAACAACTCCTGCTAAGAACACACAAAAAGTGATTAAGCCAAGAAAATGGCCAAAGATCAGTACGGAAAACATGGCATAAACAAAGTTACCAACTGGAAAAGACCTTTAGAATAATACAGCCTCTATGCTGATTAGGTCTCTGCTAGCTTCGTTTACCTCTATTGGAGTAAACATGAAGACCTCAGATGTGTGTGCGACCACTGTGAAGAAACAAAGAATTCAGGGCGTATGTGTATCTTGTTTATATTTTAAGAGTTTTCTTGAGAGACTTGAATGCCCATGTATAAGCAATACTCATTATTATTATTATTATTATTATTATGCATGTATATGATTACCAAGAGATTGTGACCTTTTCTTTCAGGCACTAGGTTTTCTACACAGATATAAATTTCTAGTGCAATGTGAGCACCAAGGCAAGAATATATATCACTTATTGTCTTCATGTAAACTTTTGAAGCCTTTCTTTGCTTTGGTTGGCTCAGATCACTACTTCAAAATATTTCTTAAAAAAAATAAAAAAGTATACTCTTGCTAAGAACAGCCAAACTAAGAAACTGGGTTCAAAGTACTTCTGGTTTCCAGGGAGCACCACTATTGACTGCAATGGGAAGTTCAGAGGTGGAGACTCAGACTGCCTCAGCAAGGAGCAAACCAGGAGTGGGAAGCCTGAGGAGGACAGACAAACAAAGGGAGTGAATAGCACCGAGATACAGAACCAGAGCTGGGACAGGTTGGGAACAGATAATCTTAATCATCAGCAAGAATTTAAGATACTCAGAATTACTCTTCTGTTATCACAGCAAGAACTTCTGAAGCCAGCTCACAGACAGACCCATTGCTATTCAGTCCTGGGCCACACAGGCTGTAAACAACCTACCCCAGTATCACCTGTTCTGGTCACAAAGGTCTGTGCCACATCAACACCAGTAAATAACATTCACCAAGGAACATGATTTTACTGTGAGGCCAACATGCACAGCCCGTCCAGACAACTCTCTGAACAGCTGTCTTCCAAAATAGGGTTGCTACATCCAAGAAGCTGATGGTGGGTCTTGTCCTTAGCCTCAGCTACCATCTGTCCATGTCTAGGAATTGCCTGAGACAGATAGTTTTGGCCCCAAGCAAAAAAAAAAAACAAAAAAAAACAAAAAACCAACCCAGTGCAAAAACCTCTATGCTAACAATTTAACAACTTGGAAAAATATTTAAATATGGATTGTATAAAGACATCTCTGGATCTGCGGACAATATTAAGATCTGTGCACTGCATAGTTATGTTTACTAGTATAGATGTAGCCTAGGTCCTTATTTACAGTCTGGGTGAGAATGTATCTGTCATTTATGATTTAAAAGAAAAAAGGAAAAGGAGAAAGGGAAAGGAGAACGGAAGAGAGCTAGAGAAAGAAAAAGGAAAAACAAAAGAAGAGCTCAGAGCAGCAGTCTGAAAAATCAACACAAAATCTGTGTTAAAAATCTAGGACAGTGGAACCTGTGCATACTCTCTGATGAAGCTCATCTCAAAGTGCTCTGACGAACAGAAATATCTAGGTACCGGCCTTGTAAAAACAAAAAATCCTCAAGTTTTGTAATCCTCAATACAAAAAACCAAACCAAAACAAAACAAAAAAAACCACAAAAACCTTCTTTCAGTGTGAGTAATATTGTTATTTGGACTTCAGTCTGGGAAACACAAGGAGAAAAAACAACTTCTGGAAATTTAGGAGCAGCTAATGAAAAAATATTAAATCTTTACTTTACAATACATTTCTGGTGATACCTAACACCGCACATCTTGGAGTGCTGGAAGCTGGAATCTCATGCATTACGGCTGAGAGGCAGCTCTGCCACGCCAGCATTTGACCACTTGGTTCTTGTGGCTTCACAACAGTACTTGCAGCTGCACAACTGGGAGTTAATACAGGTCACAAGAGTGAGTTTTAGTCTGGATTGGTTCTTTGCTCCCCTTCACTACATGCTCACACAGATGTTTCCATGAGCTTAGTCATGGGGGAGTGCTGGATCCACCAGTCCAGGATCAGGACTGGCTCTTCCCATGTCAGCATGGAAGTAAATCACTCTTGGGACCACAGAACAAGGACAGGCAGCCAAACCCCTCTCAACAGTGCCCTTGTAGAGGCAGCTGCACGTTTAAATCTGGCAAAGTGAGTCCAAGTTTGTGATACTGTCACCACTAAGTTTGTAAAAGCATTAAGAATAATCAGAAGTTCTGGAAAACCTTTGGGAGTTGCCACAGTACAAAAAAACCCCAATGTTTTGATCTCTCTCTTACTTAATTTCTCACTTTTTGATTCTAACATCACTGCTGAAATAGAATAGCATCACAGGCCAGAGTTTGTACTATGGGAAATTCATTTATGACTGAACATGAGTAATTCAAGACATGTCCTGCTTCCAGCTTCCCCCAGAAAAAAGCAGCTCTCATCCCCCAGTCGCCCTCCCCTTGCTGCACCCCTGGCATATGCACAGAGACGGGTCAGGGTCGGCAAGGTTGGCCCTGTTCTCCAAGAGGGCAGTTTCTTACAGCCTGCTGTGCCTCTGCAGCACAGCTCACAGGTAATTACTGCCTCATCAGGTTTCCAAAATGTTCCTCCATCCATCTTACCCATTCTTTTCACCAGCTATTGTCAGGAGCTTTACTTATTTGATAGCGTAATCTTCCTCTGCTTATTATTTGTTTTTATTATTATTATTGTACCATTATAATCTCATTATAGTCTTTTCTAGTTTCAATTATTGTATTTATTTTTTTCTGAGTCACTGTAATTGCTTTTAGTTTTTAATAATGTTTAAAATTTCCACTCACTGTAGTACACATCATTCCCATTATAAAATTCAGTTAAGAGGTTGTCAACAATCTTAGTTTGCTCTAGCCTTGGATTGATCTTTTTGCCATGCATGATACACGGAGCCTGCCTTGCCAGCGACTCCAGCCTACAAAGGCAGCTTCACTTTTAAACAATTGCTCATCAGCACGGAACTCATAGGAGAGCTCGTCTTCATATTTGTATGGAAGAGAAATATTTTATAAAACCCTTAAAGCCTAGGAGCATTATGAACTTCTTTTCCAATCCATCCAACTGTAGGAATTACTGGTTTTCTACTCTGGGTGTGTTTGGTAAAACTACAATTTTATAATAAGACTCTGAACTTTCGCAACCGAGTGACCATTAAGCTTACAAACACAATCACATCAATAAAATGTAATAAAGTAACTTGCCTCTGACAGAAAATAAGAACATATTCTTATTTCCCAAATATTTCTCTCAAATGTGAGATTAAGTGTAAATCCACCAATCACACAAAGAAAAACAAAGTAAATAAGATTTGAAAATCAAACGTGAATATTTTCCTCCACAGAAAACCTGTCAGGAATCCACTTAAAATTAGTACAGCTTTACTCAGTTGCATGGATTGTCCTTGAGTAATGCTTGCAGCAACATAGATTCAAATCCTAATGATGCAGTTATTTAGTTAACAGAGATAACTTTGCTGTCACATCTGATTAAAAATAATCTGTTTCTTATTTACCAGAATTGATGTTTTCCTAGAAACAGAACTAAATACAACTAAAATTGGTATTTTAATATAGGTTGGGTTTTTAAAAAGAAGCCAAAAAACTGAATTACTGAATTACTTTGTGCAGGCAAGGCACTTAAATAGTAAAAGTACTTTTTAAAAATTAGGACTTCCTTTTTTAAAAAAACTTTGGACCTGAATTCATCAACAACTTGGAAACAACATGAGCCCTTCTTTATCCAGGAACGTTATTTAAACATCTGCACAAGTCCCACTGGAAGAATAACAGAATTTTCATATGCAACAGGAAAGATATCGCACTACTGTGCTCAGGAAACACTTTTCAATGTTTTGAGAAACATGCCTCAGCACTTTAATTCCATGCAAGTTGCATTCATCATACACATCGTGTGTAATATTTGCGTACTTTGAAGTTTGACCTTGAATTCAGTAATTAGATGCTTTAGGACACAGCACGTGCATTTACTACTGCGCAAAACTAGATTAGAAAAGTTTTTGAGTATTTTGTGATACAGGATCACTGGAAGGCAGGCAATACAGCAGTAGTGGATGAGTGTACTGCTCAGCAAGGAACAGCCTGGCATCCTGTTATTCTGTATTGCACTTAACATCCAGGTTCATTCAGAGGTACTGCTATGAAATTGCTCTTCAGCTCGTTCATCTGCATAACTAATGATCGCTTTAGAGACAGAAAGATCTAGCCATGCTAACATCAAGATAAAAGTTAAAAGCTCTGAAGTTACAGGCAGCTGGGAGTAAGATAGTAATTTAACTGTAATTTTCAGGAGAACATGCAGGGTGTATTGTACAGGTAACAGAGTGTAATGAAGAAACCATTTTGGCCTGCTCCTGAAGCCCTCAATTACCAGAAAAGTAACTCACATACAGTTCATTGTTTCACAAAGAGCTGGAAAGGATCATTAAATCATCCAGTTTAGTCTTCATTTCTCCACAGACATTTACATTTTATACATGAACTCCACTCAACTTGGTTGTCTAAACCATAACCTTTTAAAGAGGCACACATCAGGTCTATGTAGTGGGGTCTCACTGGCAGCAGCATTCGCTTCTTGGGCACTGAGACACCAATGCCCAAACCATTTGCAGAAAAATTACACACAATAAAAATGGGGGGTGGGGGGTGGTGTGTAAGTGTAGATGGAATAACAAAGAAAGGGGAAAGGGAATTCAATATTTTTAAATTTAGTGCTTACCTCTCTACAGCTAATACCTAATTTTAAACTTACCGAAACTGGCAAACAGCAATTACAGTCTTAAAGGCAATCAGTGCATGCACCCAGCTACGCAAGTACGTAAAGCTGAACAGGTGAAGATCTTTAAATTTTCTTGAAGCGCATTAGCAAAGTATTTGAATGACAAGTACCCTGCAAATTCCCGTAAACTGAAGTCACAAAGGTTAAAGAGCCTGGTGTTCAAAAGGGTTATTATTTGGCTACGTATCATAGCCCATGTCGCATGCATATTCTAGAAATACACCTCTGACTCAATAGCCAAAATAGTCAACCCAAAAATCCTAACTCATGACAGGTATGAGACAAAACAGATCTAAGTAGGTGCTGTTCAGAGATGAAGGCTTTGCCACGGGAAACGGGCATTCCAGCAGCCATTTCTATCACCACCCTCACCATGGAAACAACCTTGCCTTATATGCAGTCAGGCTTGTTCTACTTCTCTCAGATAAATTGGAGAATCTTGCATTATGTGATGCTTTCACTCTGGAGTGATGCTCATCTGGTTCAACCAAAATACACCTCTGTTTCTAAGAAGCCAAAGATCAAGCTCGAAGACTGGCTGTGGGGCATTTTACCCAGATCTTAAGGGTCTTTCTCCTCTCTTCTGCATGCCCATCCGTTTTTCAAAGACCACTTAAAAAAGGCAAGCAAGAGAACTGTAACGTACTAATAACCATTTCAATAACACCATTTATAATGCTGAAACCCTCTTCCTGTTCACTAGTCCTCTCTTTAAATACCATATCAGTAAGCCAGCCCTTCAACTCCCAGCATGATCTTAAACCAATGTTTTGTGTCCCTTTTCCAGCACTACAGAATGGAAAAAATTGAAACTTCCAAGAACATATCTTTGATATTATAGTATTGTGACCTTCTTTTCTTGGTCCCAACGGGCTATTTCATCTCCCCCAAACCAAAGGAATTTTGTTGGAAGGCGTCCAGTCTGCTACATTACAATGTACATTACAAATGAAATAAATTTATACAACTATCCATTCTTCTCATTGTGTTCCAATTGTTTGTTTCAGATACGAGTTTTAGATGATTATTCCCACACCCCACCCCCATATTTACTTCCAGTTTAGTGCTGTTCAGTTAGGGGTGAACCTGGCTCCGCTTGTTGCATAGCCATCCCAGGAACAGCCCTGCTTCACTGCCTTTGCACGACCTTTTGAGATCTGTCTTTCAACCAGTGTCCAGCTGCTGTTCTGATATAACGGAGCAATGTTTTTTTTTAAATTACCTGTATCAAGCCAAACAGTTTACAGCACTCTATATACATTTAGCTGAAATTAAGTGAAATCTTGAAGAAAGTTTCTGGTGGCAAGACCAACTCTCATAAAAACATGTGAAAACCCATTACAGAGTCTAAACCTGTAACAGCTTACTAACAAAACAGATGAGATAGGACTTAGGTTTTATATCAAATGAAATGAACTTGTTTCTGATGCCACTCTGATTTTAACTTTGAGTACTGGTATAATATTGACAATTAAGCTTACAGAATCTTCTCAGTTATTCTTGAATTATTCTAGTATTAACAATGAACCAGAAAATTTCCTTCGATAACTGTTTGCAGACTCCTGGATGTAAATGACCTGACTCCACAGGTACTAATATTACTCCTAGATATCACTGGCACAGAAAGCCTAACTGACCTGCATAATACAAGGCCTTCAACCTTAAAAGTCAAATACAGAATAGAAATATTTATTGAAACTCTTCAAGTTCTTTTATCATCATTACTGTAACTTTCTTCCACTACAATGGGTTTACTCCTCTGCTAAAAACTTTTTGTTCTTAATTCATTTAAAATCCTCCATTATACTTTGTTCCGCCAATTATATTTTTCACTAATGCCCTTGAGGGAACACACTTTAAAGTGCTTTGCTGTATCAAGTTCTCATCAAGGAAGCAGTCAGGCCTACAGGAACTTTTCTGTCTGTGATGACAGAAAGCCCAGGAGTCAGTTCCATATCATTTTAATCTACACAGCCATATCTTAAAATAATCTTTGCATTTGTTAACCAACCCAAAGCAATCCTGAGGAAAGACAAACTCATTGAACTCTAAAATATCACATTAATCGACTCCCCAGAAGCTCTAGTGAACACCCCAGTCAGAAGATACAGCTACTTCTGGACATCAAACCAATAGACCGAAAATTCAATAGAGAATTTTTTAAATAAATAAATAAATAAATAAATAAATAAATAAATAAATAAATAAATAGAACACAATAGCACACACAGGCTGAAATAGAGTTGATTAGGTTTTAATATTAAGAAATCTGCAGGAGGAAAAAGCCTAGAAGGAAGGCAATTATGCAGCCTTTACTATACGCATATATGCCCTTTAATTCATTTGCATAAAATACTTAATGTTCAAAATAATCATTGAAGCAATATGCCTAACTGGATTTGTTTATTTTGTATAACATAAAACCCCAGAATCATTAAACTCCTACAGATTTACTTCTCAGTGTGTACTTTGAATATGAACATATTCAATTAAAAACACTTAAGTAATGAAAAAAAATATTATAACTGTGATGGTAGTTATTTTATAAAAATATGCCAATATGAAATGCAGAAATAGTCAAGGGTCACTTCAGTCAGTGTTTTTTTTACTACATTTATCCATTGGCTGCTGAACTTCCAGTATTATTTGTGCATCCCAGAGTCAGTAACTATAACATAAACGAAGCTTTCATGTTAAAAATTCCAAGGCTGAAATTAAGAATAGGCTAAATGTTTTTCTTGTCCTTCTGCAAAGGTCACTTCTAAATTAATTCAATGAAATGAACTAGATACTATGGATAAGGAGATACACAGAAAAAACCCCACTTTTTTTAAAAGTGCTGGTTTTGCCTCAAACGAAGTGCTAGGGGAAGGAAAAAAATGGAGGAAAAATGTATTTGATACTGAAAAAGTTATTATGCCCTAATTCCTATTTAACTGGAAGACAATCCATAACTGAATATATAACTGATTTCTTAAAACTGAGCTTTTAAACTAGGACTTCCTTCTCGTGCTTCCAGCTCACATAGTTTGAGAAGGATTCATTCACTGGGGCTGCTGTGTTGCTCTATGTCATTTGCTTTTCAACTAATATCAGAAACTGAGGCAAATGTTTAATAAAATTTAAAAAAAAAGTATTTTGGGGTTAAAAAAATAACTACAGGACAAACATGCTTGTGATCTGTGAACTGTGATTACATTTTCTTATCTCTGAAAAAGGAAGTTTCAATGCACTCACCTCACACCTAAGGAAAGGACTTTGAAAGAAAGAGTACAAAGCAAGTTTTACCTTTTCCCAACAGGTCAAACAACAAGACAACCAAATTCCCAGCAAAAAAACAGTCAAAGGCCAAGAAACTATTTCAATATTTTTTTCCTGGAAAAGAGATATCTCAAAATCAAGAGCAGTAGCTTCTGGATACACAAAGTGCCATTACGAAAAGAGATGACAATCATCTATCTATTCTTCATGTCTGTGGTGGACTGAACAGTAATATTACTTTTAATGTTGCAACAGGGTACATTCAGTTTGAAATATTTTGCACAATATCTAACAGTCAGACTAACCAAACACAGACCAACAATGTTTCAGAAAGTTGTGGAACCTGCCACAGGCTGCACGGCCAGCAGGAATGACCTCCAGGCAGGCACAGACAGAGCTTGCACTAGACAAGGGGAAGAGACTATACAATCTGTTCAAACTCTCCTCCAGACCTAGAGGTCTCCCATGATCATCTGAATGAGTTAAAATGGAAAAGTACATGAAAAACCTGTGGCCATCAAATCAGATAGATATAATTACAATGAAAAAACTCCGTTTTGTACTGGATTAAACAATATGCCTTTAGGCAGAACTCTTGCATACATCACATTCTCAAAAGAGTAGAAATTACTGTAAAATTATTTCATTGAACTTTATGCAGAATTAGTCATCAATTCCATAAGAAACTGTGCCTATGGGTAATTGTGTTATGTTAACAGCTACTGTCCACAAGGAAGATACCAAACATTACAATACAGAACATGCTCATGAAGACACAGAAGAGAGATACTGCAATACTGCACAGCTGTACCAGAGAGTCTAAATCATGGACAAGTCTTATCATCATCTAAGAACTTTGGAAATGCCAATCCAGGATACATGGAAAGGAAGACTATTTCGGGGAAAAAAAAAAAAAAGACAAAAAAAAAAAAGAGAGAGCCCTGGCAATAGGAATCAATTGTGCTAGAGAAGATGTGCTGGTTGTGGAACTCTGGAAACAGTCTACAGAGCAACAGCACGGTGGTATGACCGCCCTGCCTGCACCCTGGCTGAACAGGGTGCAAATAGAAAAGACAGTGAAGTTAAAAGAATAGATGCAGATTCCATCCTTAACTCTATGGCCCACCCACCAACACCTCCTCCACCCCCAAAACCCCCAACAACAATAACAACAAACCATTATCTTTGGGTCTGCTGCAAAATGAACCAACTCTTGGCACTCCCTTCCATCCTATTCATATGGCTTGAGACACGAAATTCAAGAATTAATCTGCTCTGCACATGTGCCAAATGCCAGGAGGAAGCAGAGAGGAACAGAACACCAAAATATTTCCACTGCAAGCTAAACCTCCCAGGTTCTCCTAGAATGCTCAAAGTAAAGCCTTAGCTAACATCAGATTCCTTGAATGGGAAAAGAAGTATTTATGGTACAGTATTTATACCTTAGTCAAAAGATACAAAAGGCAGGCAACAAAATTCAAGTTAAATAACCACACAGTTTTGTAGGAAGCCATATGTCTTCTAAAATGCCAAGCAAAGATGTCAGTGACAGCTAAGGATGCTCTGCAGTTTACTGTTGAGAGTAATTTGTCAATAACTTGCATGACAATATGCTAAAATATTTTTTCATGGAAAACAGACAAGCATTACAGAATGTCAAATAGCTAAGAATCTACTAGCCCAAAAGACTATGTTACTCAGGTGTAAATATAGTGAATATCAACCTAGGAAGTGTTTTTTACATTAGTAAAAGAAGTGATAAATAAAAAAATCAGGTAAGTTGTGAAGAACAAAACTAGAAGATCAAAAAGAAAAGCAGCAAAACTAGAGAGACAATAATAAGTGCATAAAATCCTATAGGGAACTGAAAAACATTAGGCAGGGAAATCAGCAAAATATCTAATAAAGTGATAAAGCTGACAAATAAAAAAAAAATAATGAAAAGAGCTACCAACAAGGGAGAAGATTGAAGTTATTGACTACGATGTTATGAAAGGCCCTAAGGAAAAGGAAAACACAAAACATCAGAGAATATATCTGTGATCTGTGATGCTCTTGAGTTACAACTCAACAAAATAAAAATAATGAAATGGCATAGGGATGTCTTCCACAAGGACTTAAATGGCAGAGTTCCAAAAGAAGAAAGATGACTACAGCCTCTCCACACATAAATTACTTAAGTAAACAAGTCAGAGACCAGCTCTAGCAGAAGACAATGAATGCAGTCCAGCAGCTATTACTTGTAATGATTTCCAACACAGTAGTATATTCATGGATACACAGCTGAGATTTTGAAGATGTCCACCTTATGCCCAAAATCTGCCTTTCACTGTGAAGGAGAATCTCACACCAATTAAAAGGACAAGCAAACAAATCTATCTCAGAGTTTACCCTTTCTTAAATTTAAATTCCAATAACATGAAGTTCAACCAAAACCAAAAAATCATAGAATCATGAAATGGTTTGGGTTGGAATGGACCTTCAAAGATCATCTAATCTAAGCCCCGCCACAGGCAGGGACATCTTCAGGTTGCTTAAAACCCCATCCAACCTCACCTTGAACTCATCTAATGATGGGGCATCCACAACTTCTGCTCTTTCAGTGTCTCACCACTTTCATTGTAAAAAAATTCTTCCTTAGGCTCAATCTAAGCCAACCCTCTTTCAGTTTAAAACCATTGCCCCTTGCCCTATCACTACAGGCCCTGGTAAAAAGTCTTTCTCTGTCTTATCTTATAAGCTCCCTTTAAATGTTGAATGATGTAAAATGCAGTCTATTTTCTTTCAAGTTAAAACAAGAAATGGGAAGACAGCCGTATTGAAGACTTGCAATCTGCCCTCTAGAAAAAACCCAAGCAAACTAGAATACTATTACCTCCTTCAAAACCATCTTCTCTGCCTATGTAGGCTGATGTGCCTTCATTAGCACCCTGAGTTCATAGTTACGAAGGAGCTTGTCTCAGCATGGGAGGCTCCCTCACAGAGCCAGCCTCTCTGAGGTGGTAGCAAGTATCTGAAGAGTCATTGGCAAATCTGAGGCCTGCCTAAAAAAACTGTCTCATTCGGGTGATACCAAGACACTTGTGTTTGCACAGGCAAAAGTAGACCATCCAACAGCCTGCTTCTTACTGGACATCAAAGCATTCAGTGCCTTGAGGAGCACCATTCACTGCCATTGTATCCAGAATCCAAAACATTATGAAACATGTAGATGATCTCATTCCCTGTAGTAACAATGATATTCAGAATACCGCTAATGAATCTGAAAAGAAAAACCCAGAAATTGGGGTCTTGGTGTCTCCTACCACCACCAGAACAGGAAGGCTTCACACAATGATTCGTGTTTCTGGGGATCAATATAGCCCCCTCGTCCCCATCAATTTCTCTAGAGGATTTTAAAAGCAACTACCATCAAATAAAGTTATCCACTGATTTTGTTAAATACTTAACACAGCAGGTCTTCAGTAAAATAAGCATCAAAAATTGTCCACAGCAAAGAAAAAGTATCTTGCTCATGGTATGGCACTTCTCTAAGCTGCTGAAGTGAAGTGCATTTGATGTTGCAGGTGACTGCCTCATTGCCATCCTGCAGCCCAGAGGAAGAGTTCAGGGTAAATTCCCAGTAACCTGAGTGCCAGCAACCTCTCCACCACACCAAAACCAAACAGGCTTCCCCCGTCCTAAGTCTACTGGGGCTTTGACTTCTTCACTCTCCATAAACTGCTCCAGAGGAACACCACAGGCATATCATTCACTGCACCACTTGAGCAATTGATCCCAGTTTTAACCTTTAAAAATTTGACTACCCCTTGCAGCAGCAGTAAGCTATCCTGAAACTGGTTTTGTAGAATGTTCATTTCTAAAACAGAAGGCAAGATCAGGAACTGTGCAGGAATTTCATTGTATCATTGGTGAGTACGAAGTTTGCCTTCTTGACTCAAGCTCCCCAGTTCAGTGCAGGTGCCTGCAGGACACAGCCCTCGGCACTTCAGGGGGTGCACTGCGCGCTCCCGTGTGCAGCTGGCCAGTCCTGCCAGGCAGAGCAGGGGAAGACAAAGGTCAGCCTCCTCGCTGTCTTTGCAGGGTTTGGCAGTCCAGAACATACACAGCTCTTGCTGCTACGCAAAATACTTAGAGGACCACAATTACACATTGCTCCAGAAGACGACACTCCGCTTTCTGAGATGTAACTTATTCCACGAAAGGCATAGTCTTTATTCTTCGACAGCAGGCTATGCCTTTCCAGCTATGCCCCAGAAGACCATGCCACATAAGCATACTCGAAAAAATCACACACAAAATAAGTTCATCTTTTCTGCATTAGCTAGCAAGAAGTGCACTTCTGCGCTTTAACATATTCCTATTTCTGAAGCACTTCATAAACATTACTAAGCACTCACTGCTCTCCCCTGAGCTAGGCAAGTATTACAAGCAGCAAAGTACTGACCACTGGCACATACCACCCCACCACTGCGTTAGGAAAATGGTTAAAGACCAAAGTAAAAGCCCTTGAAGCTAGAAGAGAAGTCTCCAGTGAAAATGAAATAGCCACTTTGCTGTTCGGATGGTCAAATGCACAATACCTGTCATTGGACCAATGTGCACAGATATTAATAAAATTATTGTCTTGTTAAAGAGGAAGCTTATAATACAGTGCATTTGTTTACTGTGTCTTCTTACTGTTAGGGTTTCCATAGAAACAGGAAAGAGTTAGAACATTTCAGCACTGGGTAACAAATTCTAATGATCTTTTTAAAAGAATCATTATATGTATATATATATATTTAATGCAAATAAAATACATCTGCGAGACTTATACTCAGGTATATGAAACATGGATCACTAGTCCTATTGCAGAGGTGCTCATGACTGTATACAATTTCTAAGTCTTTACGGCAACAAAAGAAAGGACACTTCCTTTAAGAGATTTGTAACAGTCCACGCCATGCTGGTCCTTCCTCTTCAGGCTTTTCCATTTCATATTGTTTCCTCCAACTGCCCTCCAGAATAAGCAGGGGAGCAAAAAGTACAGCATTTTCAAAACATACTTCCCTTTCTCTGAAACTTATATGAGATCTTAGCCCTTACATTTATAATCACCTACAGCTTAACCATGATGTAATTTCTTATGCCTTGTGGGCTGAATTCTGTGACTCACAATTTCCAAATATATTTGTGAAGGTGGTTCACGAATTAAACTTCTGTCAGCTGAAGCCTCCAGCATTGTTCTGCCCATGTTCAGTATGGAGGCTCCTGGCTCACAAGAAGTTTTAATGGCACAGTACAGAGGATCAGTCCTCGGTTTATAAAGGACATTCAAGAAGCCATTATATAAAGGTGAGAAAGACTGCAAATGCCCCCATGGCTTTTCGTCATGCCACCTCTATTCTTTGGTAAGTTTAGGCTTCCTATATATACAGCACTGAAAATCTTCAGATGATTCATCGCTGGGGTTTGCTGTCAGATGAGCGCAGTTGTGAGTTATGCTTCTCGTAGGTTCTCTGGTACTGCACTCTTACCCCTCCCAGCCTCCCTGATTTTAAGCTGTGTCCAGGTAAGACCTGGGGGACCCTGGACAGCAGCCTTGGTCAACCACAAATTCACACTTCCTCACTTAAGCATTTAACTACCTAAGTCCAGAAAACCAACTTATTTTAATAAAATCACTATAATCTACAAGTGACAACATGCATTAATCTTGCAGAACTGCTTTCACAGAGGTATACTGAAGCATCACCTCCCTTCATGGTGAAACATCTTCACCTCCTCCGCTCCTTCCCTGCCCCAATGATCTTTGCCCCAGAGAGGATAAGATAATAGGACAGTTTTTGCTGTTTACTAGGCTCCTTTTCTGTTTTTTCCCTGCTTAACATCATCACTCCTCTTGGCTGGCAGTTTGGGGGAGATTCTCTGGAGATACCACTGATTTCCTACCCAATGCATACTGAGAGAACTAAACCACATGCATGGAAGCATTTGCTATCATTTAATCTCAAGTGCAGAGGGTGCAGCACTGCCTCTGGTAATATACTTCAACAATAAGCAACACTAACAGCTTTGGGGATCATATGTATTATTGGAGCAGAAGTGTTTGATACTTCCCATCGTGACAGAAAAGAGACAAGTGTTTAAATTACTGCCTGTTGTGCACGATTGTAGACATTAGCAGCTGTTATTTATAGTGCCCATTATGTTATAGTATCCCAAAAGACAGGAGAACCACGTCACACAGCATTACTACAAATAAAATCATTCTAGCCCAGAAAAAAACATTTTAAGAATAGAGAACATCACTGTAGTTTATCTTTAAATGGAAAGCATGAAACGCTCAGATGTTTTGATAATCAAATGTATGCTTTAGTACTACCACCCCACTAGCTATTACAAGAAGAAATAGGAAGGACAGGAAAAATTGTACATTAATAAAAGCAGCTGGAAGAGAAAAAGGTAATTCTGGAAGGCATCTCCATCAGTACGTCAGTGAAAGTGGGATGTCCTTTTCTGGGAAATTCACAGCTGGAAGAAAAAGAGAGCTCTCATGGTTTTAATCATGAAGAGGCTTATATGCTACATATTTTAAAAAATCTGTAATTCAGTCCTAGGGAGTTAAATATCAGTCCAAAGCATGTGGCAGACTACGCCAAATTAGGCAGCATGCTTTAGAGTAGACAGACATGGTTCAGGCACCTTAAGAAAATAAGTTATCTAACACTGCAAGCACCTTAGATCCAGAACCCAAATTCCCCCCCACTCTCCCACTCTTCTAGTAAAAAAGGGTGGTGGACGAGTGGGCGTGGGTGGGTGGGGATTGGAGAAGGACAAAATAAAGCAAACTTAATTTCTTGAAATGATTTCTATTTACAAGTTAGCAATGTGAATTCTAGTCCTTGTTTTTTCTAACTTAACATTCTTTTTACATGAAAACTTTTTTTGAAAAAATCCATTATTCCCACATCCCCTGAAAAAAATGTTTTAACCTTCAAAACCTTGAAGGGCTTCCAAAAATTGGGGATTATGATACAACTGAAGTGAACCTGGGAGAAAAGACTGACAGTCACTTCTGATACTATTTCCACTGCTTTCTCCTCTCAGGACTGGGAGTCTTCCAGATCATGAAAGGATATATTTTTGGGATAATAATCTACTTAAACAGCTGAATTGCTATTTAAGACAAAAAGGAATATAATCAACATGTTAAAAAATTGGTAGCAAGTAAAGCATAGCTATTACTTCTATACTTCACACAACTGAATTAGGTACGATTAAGTTATACCAGCCAAGAGATCTGTCCTTGCCTCCGAGTTGCCTCAAAGCAGCCAGAGAGAGGCAAGACACTACAGAAACGGAGAATAAGACAAAATCTGTGTAGGCACCCCTGAGACTTTAAAACAGGGGTCCTCAAACTTTTTAACCAGGGGGCCGGCGCGTGGATGAAGTGGCAGGCAGTCATCTGCGGCTGCTTGGTTCCCCCCCCAACCCCCGGCAGAAGTGTGTGTGTGTCTCTAAATACCGGGGGCCAGATTGAAGACCCTGGGGGGCTGTAGTTTGAGGACCCCTGCTGTAAAAGGTGAGGGAATAGTTTCTTTTGGTCCATGATCAAATTCTTTAGTGGTAGTGAAATATCAGTGTGGTCTACTGTATCCATGTGAAACCAATGAATCCAAGACTCATCTAAAATTACACCTATATTCCTCCAAGACCTATATGAACTCCCTATCCTCCTCACCATTGACTGGTAGTTGTTCTAGAAAAGAGTATTAACATTTTGCCTTACTTGCTGTATGAGTAGAAATGTCTATCTTTTGACTTCTCTGCTCAATTACATGCTCTTCAACTGTACCCACACACTGCACTGCACCAGCCAAGTTGTACATTTTGGCAGTGGACTTCAAAACCATGTTCCTCCACAGGAGAGTGCCTGTGTATAGTACACTCACACGCACACAGACATGCCCTCAGTCCATGATTTATATACTGCCTGGGCAACCGTTTCACAAATAGATGAAAACTCAAAAACAAAAATCCCAAGCTCTGGCGTATAGAGATCAGTCATTCTACACGCTGCTTTCATTTAGCAATACTTAGCCACATAACTAACATGGCCAGTTATCAGAGGTGCCTGCAGTTTCTGTGTTGCTGATGTACCCTTCTCTTTTCCTTCGGTAGCTGAGTTGTACACGTTGGGAATGCTTTACAAAACATTTCAGAAATAAAGGTCAAGTAAGCTTTCTTGCAAGAGATGCTGCTTTCTGGAGAGAATTTCCTTCCTACACACCTGCAGCCACCAGGGCTGTTATGATGTTAGGCAAAGAGGCTGCAGACACACATACATTTCTGTTTCTATAATTAAGTTTCACCAGTTAGAGCCCCTTCTTCAGCCCCCACTCCCCCAACACATATGAGGGTTAGACTGTTGAGTAAGTGCTATTTTACAGCTATCAGTTCATAGCCAGCACCAAGAGCGCAGGGACTAGACAGCACTCACCTTTCGAAGGAGGACATTTATCTTGGAACAGTTAACATGGTATCTAAACATCAGTGAAATCTCCTCTAGTTTTTTTGTTTTTAAGACTACATAGTTTTGGGAGAAGCACAACCATGACTTCTCGTAACAGTAATAAGAAAGGAAAAACATCTCTCGGGAGGAGCTAGTTGCAGTGGAGGACCTTCAACTCCAGAACGTCCTTGTACTATACCAGTAGCCAACTAGGACACTGTGCAAAGACTGAAGCACCAGTACACTGTGCTGTGACCATGCTTTTTACTCCATAAGCAGAATGGCACAGACATTTGTGCCAGCTGAAGTCTTAAAACAGTTGAACGCTCACACATATCCAGAGTCTCTTTGCCTGTCCAATTATTAAGTGGACCAATGTATTAATAACCTCTATACCTGGAGGTCTTGATACTGAAGTCTGAGGACCCTGAGGTAATAAACCTGACCCCTCTGAAGCTTGAGTCTACTCCAAAATGCCTATATTTTTTGTTCCACATAGAGACCAGATCTCAGTGAATTAAGCTGGACAGCCCTAGGTAGATGCAAAATCCAAAAGGGCGAGGCAGTCGTCTGGCTGGTTTGAGACCAAAGCTGTGTAGTTCCTTATTCTAGCTAGTCATCTAGCAGTACTAAGAAGTCTAAGATGACCCAAATGATGGAAACTAACTTCAGAAGATAATTTCTTCCACAGCCTGAGAGCTTCCTCTTAACATCACTGCAAACTACCTGCTCTTCAGTGCCAGTTGTGCCTTATCCAGATTCCGAATCCCTGCGAGAAGTGGAACTAATGCTTTGATCCCTTATGGCTATGCTCTCTGTGCTGCTGATCTTCTATAGATATGAGAAAAGCTAGAGAAAAACACTGGTGAAAACCGAAGTCTGGGTAATAGGTTTATATTCACCTTGTAGGCTGTGGTGAGGGGAAGAGAATCAGGAAATAGAGAAGTGATTTCCTGAACCCACTCAGGAATACTAAAATAAACGATTTTGGTATCTTTACTCAAACTTCTTGGTATTAAACTCTTTAAGTGACATTCATTGCCACTATCAGATCACCTTTTGAGAACTGAACCAGTATTAAAGGAAAACAAGTAAACAAAGAAAAGCCCTTCTTTTTCAAGTCTATGGCCAGTGTTGACATACCCACCCAAGTCAACCAAGTCTTCTGGAAGAAGGTCACAGATTTGTATGTATATGAGTATATGAGAGTTTCTGTAGCACAAAGATGGGAGATTAGACATATTAGCTAATCAAAGCTGATGCCATGCTTAGGGAACTGTCACATGTCATGTTAGATAACTGCTACACCATGCATTCTCTCCTAAACAAATCCGGGGGGTGAAAAAAGGCTCATTATTTCAATGACTTACAATCAAAACATGTCAGGGTTCAGATGTACACTAGTGCAACATACACAAAAGAGAACTGGAATCTGTCGACCTAGACAACAAAATCTAGTGAGAAGGGAGACAGGATAAACTGTCTCTAGGTACATAAAAGGTACCTGCAAGGAACTGAGAAGCAGGAGGCACCCACTGCCTGCACAAGTCAATGAGCTTAAGCTGCAGCAAGGAAGGCTCATGTTATGTATCAGAAAAAGTTTTTGGTGGCGAGGCTGGGGAAGCTGAATGAAAGGCCTGGGAAGGCCACACAAGCATCTGTCAGGAAAGAGGCGGGTATAGCCGATCCCTTTTTGTGCACGGCAGGGGCCGCCTCCCTCTCTGTTCCTGACTCTGTGCTAACTTGACTGGTCACTTCTGGCCAAAATAAAAGAAACAGAGGTCTGGCCTCAAGATCTTCAACCTCCTCTTTCCAAGGACAGGCTAACACAAAGCCAGGACTGGGGTTCAGCCGCTGAGGAAAGGGTAGAAGAGTGTATATAAGAATATGATGCTTGCAATAAATAGAAATTTTACCTCACAGTACACCCACCTGCACGGCAACTGCTCCACAGCCCTGCCTTTGCTGATACGGCAGTGGCAGTAATGTGGCGGCAAAGAGGAGAGCAGGAATCTTTAGGGAAACATGAGAGCCCCAAATTACGTTCTGAATGCATTAAATGATATCCTTTGATTCACTTCCAGCCTGCAGCATTTAAATTAGACCTTTTCCAAACTCGATGTTTTCTTCCCCCAAGTGGCACTTCATGTGGCACTATTCAATTAATTACTGTCAACATTCTTCACAATGCAAGCTATGTCTGACAAGTTCTGTCACAGGTTATCACCTCTGCCACTGGGTATTTCCTCGCATCCTTTCATCAGTTTATCCTTGCACAGTCCAGTTCAGTTCTCCCTCCTTCATCCTTTACTTGTGATCCCTGACACTTCCAGAGAGTTAAGGTAACAGGTATTGCTCATAACAGCTCTAATGATGGGCTTTATTTATTTTTTTATTTTGCAGAAGTCGCCACCGTATGCCTAGCCAACTAAAAAAGCAAAACAACCTTGACACCAAGGCATGAGAACTTCCGGATTAGCTAGAAGATTAAGAAAATACTTCTCTTGCTTTATTTTCACCCCTCTAATTCCCATTTCCATGGAAACTGGGCTGGAAAGTACCAGCAGGCAGCCTGCAGCTGAACATCTGAATGAGAATGCTCATGTTGAACTCAGCAAGCAGACAGCAGGTGAAATCTGCAGGAACTGTCTAAAAATCTATAGCTACATCTTGAAAGTAAAAGAACAACCTCAGTATAAGCAAAGAACTTCTAAAGAGGATGATACATAACCCTAGTGAACGTTCTTGCATTGCACCAGCTGATAATCCAGCTTTCTCCTCTGTAAAGCATGAGAATAAAAGTTCTTTATCTCAATGGCACAAGACAAAAATCAATCGCAATTAATTAAGTACTTCAAAATGTTCAGATGGAAAATGATATGCTAGTGAATATGCTAAGTTATTTTTGTAACAGGATTTTGGCTTCTGAACCTTGTCCTGAAGTTCCTTCTGTGAAATTAAACTGGCTGCTGTACAGTTCATACAGATGCAATGTGAGCCCAGTCGTTTGGATGGCTCTTCTTACAAACATCCATTGCATTTGAATAAATATATAAACAAACAAACAAAAAAAGCAGTTGGAAACATATTTGCTAGTTACAAAACACATTAGTTTTGAGCACCACTCCACACTCCTTTTATTTTAAAACCTACTAAAGCAACACAATTGTAGATATAGGTTAAAAAAAAGGTAATGTCAACTTCTTTATCCAATTTAGTAAAGTTTAATGCAAGAGTTCTTTTTAAAACCAGCTTAGATTTTTCGCCTGTTCAGTATTTGCTTTTCAAGCAACAGAAAGAAAAGCAAACAAGCAAAGATGAAACATTACTGTCTTGGGCTATGCTTCACCCAATGAAGAGATTGGTTATTGTTAAACTCCTGCTTTTGTATATAAAGCAATTACCACTCTTTCAAGCAGGTATTACTCATTCTTTGCAGAGAGCAGAACATTGGTCACACTTTTTTTAATGTAATTTTAGCCAATGCAGTGGACAAAAGACTGATTATAATGAACCACTTAATATCTTGTGCAAGTTCAATATCAGCACACAAGAGCTGACCTGAAAATGGATGATGAAGAAACTTGAGACGGCATAAATCCTTTCTTTAAAAAAAAAATAATAAAAAGTTAAGGTTTAAAAGAGATATTTATCAGAATCAAGTCAGCCACATAGGTGCTCTTTATTGTACCTATATTCTCCTTCACTATGAGAGGGGAAATTCAAGCTTAAAGCAGCAAAGAACGAATCAGCCCAAGAAGCTGTTAGTGACTATTGATTCATTCCTTCCTTTGGGATCTATAGTGGGAAAAATGAGCCCAAATTTGCAGTCCACAACCTCTTAAACTCACAGCTACGACGGAAAAGGATAGTACAGAAGCTGTTTGTGCAATTTCCTTGCATGACAGGAACGTAATAATTGTGTACCAGGAGCACAACAGCAGCAGAGCGAGCAATGGCTATCAGCATCTCTGCACTGCAAGAATGTCCATTTAACAGCTGCAGCAATGGGAAAAATCGCAGAGAGTGCCTTCTGTTAATGAGTCCCATTGATAACTCATGTTTTACTGCACCAAGTACATTTGTGCTCACCTTGAGGATCATTTACTGTGCTAGATCACGATACAGGGAGCTCTGGGATAAACAAAAATTGAACTCCAAATAATTCACTTATCTGGTCTAAGGCTGCTTAAACACTGCATACACAAAAGCATAAGCTTTCATATCTATTTCCTCTTTTTATTTGCATGAAATTATCTCTAGTTAAACAACCCGCATGTACTGCCTGAAGAGCTCTACTTCAAGCAAGACTGGAAATAAAAATAAATTTTACAAATATATAAATTCAAATAAAATGCAACCCATATCAAGGTACATTGGCTTCTCTATTTCAAAGCTCCATTCCTACCCCTCAATTTTTTTATTTTTCTTTTTTTAGGAATGCCAAAACATGTGGTATTTAATGGCTATTTTCCTTTCGAGGGTAGAAACAGAGTATACCGCTCTGTGCGAACAGCTCTCTAAACCATTATCCTAACTAAGAAACTTGCTAAGGGGGAAGGGAGCAAGGGAAGGACAGATTTAGTATGTCTAAGGTTTACAGAAGTGACCATGGAGTAACGGGAGGAACTTCTGACTTGGTTGAAGAGTTCCCGTTAGCAGAGGGTAGATCGCTGCTGGGAAGTATCTGTGAAGGGAATTAGAGCTTGACTGCGTGTGTACATAGAGGGTGGTGGATGTCCATCAAAAAGGGTGGGTTATTTCTCCCAGCTGGAGCTGGGGAGAGAGGGGGTTATAATTCAAGAAACTAAGCAAGCTGCTCCCCACCGGGTCATTAGTACCTTCACGCTGTTTCCCCTTATGAGCTTGTTAGTAACACCTGTACAGAGCATGTAACTGCTTTTCTTCCAATTAACTTTATAACTGCTAATGCATCCCCGTTGTTTCTGGCTGGTTAAGTTATGGGAGATGGAAAGAAACTGTGAAGGGACATCAATACAGCTCTTATAGTATGCTTATGGCCTGTAAGAAGGAAATGCAGAATAAAGGTGTCTGGTCTTGGATCTTTTGCTTCTTGTGTCTCAGGGTATGTGACAAATACAGGCTCTGGATACCAGCTAACGTAACAAGCATACATTATGCTAGCACATACTACATAAACTTTCAATTTAGTAATAAAAATATATTTATGATTAATGGGAAACCACAAATAAATCAACACTTATGAAATTAAATATCACTGTCTATTAGAAAAGCTGAAGGCAAGCAACCAACTAGCAGCGTTCACTATCTTATTTAGAGATTGAGATTTTGTAAATGTTTTAAGTTTTTGAATATCTAATCATTCTTTAACCTTTGAAACATCTAGTCTTGTTAAATACATGTCTTCTTCCAAAACTGCATTGCTGTGAAACAGATTAATTACTTTTTTATTTTTTTTAATCCTCTCTTCTGAAAGGCTCTGCATGAGATATTTTTATAGCCGAGTTACAAGCACTGAGAAAAAAAATTAATGGTAGAAGTACTAACAGACTGTCACCAGGGAAGGTGATCATCACTCCCATCTACCTTCCCTTCTATGCATAGGCCTCTTCTCCAATTGACAAATACAGAATACCAATACTGATGGAGTAAGCATTGCCACTTCAAATACTTACAGTGTAGGAAGGGACAGTAGGACATGCAATTTTATAGGGTACATACAATCCAGGGCCATGCTACTTTTAAGGCGAATTGCACATATTCCCCAAGAACTGAGATTAGGCTAGACCTGAAGGGCAGCCAAATGAAGAGATGGCCCGGCAGCACTGGCCCCATCATTCCCAAGGGCTCGTTTCTTTCTCTGGGGTGCAGCTCCTGTGCTAAGAGCATGAAAGAGGCTGGTTGCGGGGGCACTCTTTAATGAGGAGCTCAAGACCCCCAATGTGGCCACACCTGAACTGTTGAATGATCATAAACAAGTGGGGAAACTACTACTGCATCTCCCCCTTTCACCCGTCCCTACTCCCTACAGCATCTGGGTTCTTCCCTAATGGTTTGGGGGGAGTGTCTCATTCTATAATTCTTCCCCTCTTTCTTCTCCCATACCTCTTTACCCTTCTTTTAATTAGGAACACCACCTAAGTCTGCACATTGCTAAACACCTCCAGATGTCAGCAGCTGAACGCAGACATAAACCTACAGCTTGTAATCAGGCAATGACTACTGCATTCGGCTCTGGGGCAACGAACATAAGGACATGGACCTGTTTCGGCAAGTCCAGGGAAGGGCTACAAAGATGATCAAAGGGCTGGAGCACCTCTCCCATGAAGACAGGCTGAGAGAGTTGGGGCTGTTCAGCCGGGAAAACAGAAGGCACTGGAGAGACTTCATTGCAGCCTTCCAGTACCTAAAGGGTGCCTACAAGAAAGCTGGAGAGGGACTTTTTAGAAGGGCTTGGAGTGATAGGACGAGGATGAATGGCTTTAAACTGAAAGAGGGTACATTTAGACTAAGTATCAGGAAGAAATTCTTCACTATGAGGAACAGGGTGCCCAGGGAAGCTGCGGATGCCCCATCCCTGGCAGCATTCAAGGCCAGGTTGGATGGGGCTTTGAGCAACCTGGTCTAGTGGAAGGTGTCCCTGCCCATGGCAGGGGGGTGGAACTAGATGGAACTAGTACTTCCAACCCAAACCATTCCATGATTCTGTGAATTTCTCTGGGCTAATGAGAACGGAGCTGGACAAGATGATATACAATGTAGACATCTGAATGTAAATAGCACATTCCACATTTACACAGATTTAATTAATGTATTCTTATGTTTGGACTATTTGATTCAGATATAGTCAAACAAGACAATGGTTCACCTATCTCTAATACACTCAGTGAATTTAACTCAAAAACCCAGTTGTTCTTTCCCTCTAGAAAGGAGCTCAAAGATCTCCCACATTCTGCCTGAACTCTTCTTCTCCTTCTTTCTGCCAGGTATTTAAACACCATAAATGGGGGAAACGGGGAAAATGGAACACTGATATCATTTACTCTGCTGGCAACTCCCAGATATATGACACATAGGCATAAAAATACTCAATGCAGCACTCACACACAAGCAATAGAAGTTAGTTATTTCCATACCCAAGTGTGCTTGAGTTGCCCAACAGCTGTTACGTTACAAAACCTGATAGGTTTCCTCTTCAAAAAGCTTAGTTCAACATTTTCAAAACCAAATCTTACATTAGCAAGCTCCTCACTTCTTTTACGTCCAAATGAAGGCACTTTTGGAGGTGACTGGGATTTTAGGTAAATGGCTTTCTTGATATTGATTATAAAGCCATAGTATACCCTTTTTAGATAAATGGTCAGTCTTACTGCCCAACTCCAGGTAATCACTTCAGGTAACAGTGGTTTCAATATCCACTTGACACACTTCCGTACAAGTCAAGAAGAGCTTGGTCATCAAAGGAATCTGCATAAAATTCTTGTATTACAGATAAAAGATAATTGGCACAGGATATTAGCTAGCACAGGAGCACACAGACAGGGCTGAGGTCATTATACCATGATTCCTTAGTCCAGTTTTCAAAAAATCTTGAATAACATGAAGGCCAAAGACCATTTGCAATCTGTTCACTAATTATAAACTATTCAGTTCTTGCTAGAAGAGGTGTATTATTAACTGTCTTACTATAGTATTTCTCCCATGTTCACAGATAAAAATGGAAATGAGATTTTACATTTCATTTGAGCTATTGCAGGTAACAACAAGTCACATGACAGTTCAACACAGCTGTCAAGTTCTCTATGCAATTACCCTTAATGCAAACTCTGCCTGAAATACTAGTAATAACAAGCCGAGGAACAAAGCAGTTTATTTTAAAGGTAGCTATTGGGGGAAGGGGGAACGAAGACTTGAGAGCTGCAAGCAATCATGTATGTTCTATTAAGAAGATATCAAAAATATGGTTTATTTTTCCTCCTACTTCTCTGAAATTAGTCTGTTAAATAAAACTCAAAATTGCATAGGCAGTCACTTTCACCCAATGTATAAAGTTATATAAAGAATTGTAAAAACTTCTAAAAGAAATTGTTTTTTCCTGTAATAAAGAAGTACAATTAAATCATCACTTTCTTCTCATCCATGTTATTGTTCTCATCAATTGATCTGTTCCGGGCAGAAACGTATCACTTTAAGTTTCCTGCTGTACAACAGCAAGGCATTATTAGTGATACTCCTTCTCTCTGTCTACTCCTTTAGCCTACTATAGTCTCTGAAAAATAAGCATAAAGCAAGCATTTATCTGCAGTCAGAGCTACACATAGGATTACTGCTTTGTACTTCTGTGAACCAACAGGCCTAGACTACAAATGCCAGTATTAAACCTCTTTTCCTGCCAAAATTGTAACTTTTTAATTAACAACAGAGATGCTTCAGAAGTTCATAGAAATACCTCTATAAGCAAACCCTGATAGCAGTCTCTACAAACTGATAGCTCCAGAAAGTTAACAGAATACACAAAATCTTCACATGAAAACAGGTAATTTAAACACCACATCCAAGTTGTCCCTCCCTAGAAAAGAAGTTCGATGACCGTAAATAGCAAATAAGACTTCTCCATGTTATCGATTCATGTTTGCATTTCTCCAAATTATATTACAATATTGCCTCATTAACAAAAATGTTTACCTGTGTTCCTGTCAGGTAAAATACAGCAATGCTTCTGCAGTATGCCAGGCAGAACCTGTTGCAACAAAGAAACAGATGTTAATGTACATATGTATTTTAACAGCCTATGAAGAAAAGACAGTCATTGCTGGAGTGCATGTCCAGTCAAGCTTTGTGCTCTTACACTGCAACCAAATTAGCTGTCATGTAATGTAAACGTGAACCCCACTCACTAGGAACTGCACAGAGAGAAGAATCTTACAAAATTAGCTACTTACTACCTGCATGTAACGTTAGTTTCACCCTCGCTCATAGACTACAACACCAAAAAGTTGAGTGAAAGAACGTAAGACTGTAATTAAACATGCTTAACTTAGCAAGACAGTATGTTACCAATCAATGATGCTGCTGTTCCTGATTTTGCATACGTGGCCCTGGGGTTTTGAGATCTAGCTTTTCATAAATCACACGGGACCAAATTCCAAAGCACAGCATTTCTCTCCTCACACAGCCAGTTGCAGCAGACAACACAAAACCCCAAATGCTTGAATAGGAAACTTAAGGGAACAGGGACAGAGAAGATCCCAAGTTTGGGGCTCACCATGTCCACCATGCTGAGATGCTTCTAGCAGCCAGTGAGAAATGCTGCAGAAACCTCTCACCACCACTGGCACTTTCTTACTGGCAGGACCTCACCCTTCTTCACAGATTTATGCATTAAAGTCACCTGCTTGGTGCAGACAAGCAGTTGTGGTGTTTCTACCAGTAGCAACTTGTAATTGAAGCACCCAGGACCTTATTTTAATCTGACTTCTAAATCTATAATTTACACCCTCTACAATGCTATCAGCATCAGTAAAATTGTAGCTTAAAGTTTAATGGCTTTTCCTTTGCTATTTCTAAGAAAAAGCCAATTCAAAATAATGCTTTGAGATAGCTTCTTTAAATTCTTTCTCTTGGAGGACAACATGCATCCTTTAAAGCCCGAAAATTTAAAAAAAAAAAAACAAAACACAAAAACAAACACCACACAAAAAAACCAGTTTCTACAGACAGGAGGCCAGCATAACCTCTGTCTGGAAACTGTCTGGAAATGCTGGGCTTCTAACCTCTACAAAGACTCCACATCTTTCATTAAGTTTTGGAAATTCAGTAAGGAAAATACTTCAGGGAGTAGACACGTTTTTATTTTTCACAAAGACTGCTGTTGTTGTTCAGCCAAGGTTAATAGCTAGGGATGAGACTGCTAAGAGTCAGACAGGTACTGCCCCTGCAGCAGCACGGCAGGTCCCCAGCCCTTCCTGCAGGACTTTTCCAATACCCGCTCCAGTAACCCCAGGGGGATGAAGACCTCAGCTTGTGTGTCCTCCAGCACAACAAATTAAAGTCTTAAGAAACTTGCTGCACCATGCTTCCTCCTGAATGCACACATGCAAAGGCAGGGCCACTGCAAAACTGTGCTTTTAATGCCATTATAACTTGGAGAGTCAATCTGTTGTCAGAAAGGTGCCCTGGACAAAAAAGCAGTGGGTAGAACTGGCAGGGGTAAGAGCAGTTCCCCCCATAACTCCTCTGAGCTCTACAGAAGGCACAGCATTTAAATGTAAGCTCTTAGAAAGGTAATTCCATTTGTTCTGGCATAATTCTAAAGTTAACCTTGTGGATAAAAGGGAAAACAAACTCTGTTTAAGCAGCAGACGTTAGGCACAAGGTAATCGAGTCAGATCCCCAGAGACAAGTCTCAGCAGATCCCCCCAACAGCTCATCAGGAAACCGCTTTGTTGCAAATACAATTTATGGTCACATTTGGGGCTTTATCACGTTGCTGTACATCTTGTAAATATGTTTGACTTGATAAGTCAATTTTTCTCAAATTCCTTCTAGGTCACCCTTTCAAACACACACGCATGTGGACTTGCGTCCCTTAGGGGTGTAGGTCTGTAACTGCTGGTGCTTCTGGAGACTGCCAGACCAGCGCATCCTTCCCCAGACATGACATACGACCTCACGGGTCACCCACAGCCACTCTTGAAAAAACACAAAATTTGAGGGAAGAAAGAAAACGTGTATTAGCTTCACAGCCACCTACATCCAAGATGTGTGCCAGCCTTTTACTTGACCCTCTTGCAGCCCCATTTAAGCAGCTCCCACCACCCTGAAGTTAAGGTACGCGACATTATGGTTCTGTGCCTACAGAAACACCCCCACCAGGAGTCAGGCCAAGCTGAGGCAAAGTGTGGACATCTTGTACTTCCAAATTTCTGCATGCTCAGCTATACCAGCTAAGTACCATTCTTCCTCACCCCTTTTGGTCTACACAAAACCTTTCAGCAATTGCTTCCTTAAGTAAAAATCCTTCTCCCTTAAAGTAGTCTCAAAACTAGCCTGTTTGCTTCAGGGAGGACTATTTGAAGGAACAAAGTAGGACTTGAAGCAAAGTATCAGCTTCCCTTACCCTGACATTCACAGGCAGCAGGCAGCTTGTATTTTAAGAAGAATCAATAGCACAAATAACAATCTTCTGAAAACCACACTCATCATTCTACAGTGTTTCTTAAATTTTGAAATAAAACAAGCAGTAATTCTTAGGCGTACAATGTCATACATACAAACTGTAGCATTTTCCTTATGGCCACAGATATAAATAACAGCACAGTCTCATAGGCATTGAAAGCATAAAATTCAGAAGCAGAGAACAAAGAAATCGTAAAATGAACAGAGACAGTCTTTCAAAACAGTGTAACACAAAGACTGAATTTAAAAAAAAAAACACGGTCTTAGTCAGACGTAAAGTAACATTTAGTTCCTAGTGAATCTGTCCCATTTTCTTCCCCACATTCATGAACCATGAAGAAGCATTATGAATTTATTATGAGCACCTAGTTAATCAAATTAAGACTGAAATTAAAAGAAGAGACAGAAAAGGGAAGTCTGGAGTAATGAGACAGTTTCAGTGGGGGGAAAAAAAAAGCTCTAGAACATAATTTTTCCTTCTTGGTAGACTGGATATAGATAAAAAAATAGTCATACTGAAAAGCACGAGCTGGAAAAACATTTATTTGTCCCTTCCCTTCACTCTCTTAAGTGTTAAGTAGGCAAACAGTATGGCAGAGGCTAAAACAATGCTTCCTTCTCCCCAGCCCTTCATCATGTCTGCCCTGCACAAAGCCAGTTTCTGGCTGGTAGGAGTTTGATATGAACCTCCCACTTACTTATCTACAGTATACAGATTTTTACGCTGCACCCATCTCCATGGTATCCAAGAGCCTCTTCACGCTGCTTCTCCTCCCACTTTCTCCCCACTCCATTTCTCTCCTCCTTAGGGAAAATGACAGGAGAATACCTCAGCAAAACTGTCACCTTTCCCTCTACATGTCTCTCCTTTTCTTTCATTCATTTGCGTGCTGTAACTCCTGGTTTATTCCTTTAAAAGCCTTATGTCTCCAAGCTTTTCCTTTAATTTCACAGATAATCCCCACATTAATTTTTTGTTTGGTCGGGTTTTGTTGTTTGAAACTTTGCCTACACAGGCAATTTGAGTGAGAATCTTCACCCAAATCGCACCTGGATTGATTTCTGCTGTAGAAATCAAAACATGGGAGCAACTGGAGGGATTCACATGCAGGGGAGGGGGGAAACACAGAGAGCACAGAATATGGTTTAAAAACATTCTTCTTTTCCCTCAGCAAAAGAGAAACAGGTTTCAATTATATTTACTGATGATTTAACCTTCAGTTGTTTTATAAGCTCTCAGTTGGGAGCTAAGGCATTGCAATACTAAATTAAAACTGAACGCACAGATGCAGAAACAGAATAAATAATACAGCAGGTGGTGTGTCCTTAACATCAAGGTGCTTCCCTAGCAGTAGCAAATTAGCTCTGGTCCACAGTATACCATTAGGTGGTCACATGTAGCAGGAATGCAGCCTACGCTCATGGTGTTAAGTTGAAAGCATCCTCAAATTCAGTGAAAAATTCTAATTGATGTTGGTGGACATTGATCAGAACCTACTTACATTTGTTTTCACTGCAGCTTCCTGTGCTTAGAGATAAAGAAATATATAGCTGCCATTAATTAGTGTTTAAATTTTTACTTGTAGCTATATGTAATATCAGTATGCACAAAGCTTCTCAGAGCAGCACAGGGTAGTTACAGAGCTGTTTACAATTTAGTAAAGCTGTTTGCTTGGAAGCTTTCCTTTATTTCATAAAAACAAAACATCTGAGTCCTCTGAGTGTTCAGCACGCTATACTTTTTTAGAGTGTTTTAACAAGAACTTGAATTAACTCCTAAAAAATCATTTCAAGTTTGGAAAGTACAAACCTCTAACACAATTAAAAATATATATATAATCACAGAGAAATGGAAATGTATGAAACAAAATAATTCTAGTATGGAAAAATGCCTCTGTGAAATGGATATCTACTCACTCAAAAGGATCTGATGCATAAAGACATTCAGGCCTCTCGTGTCACTGAATGACAGATAAATGTTTTGCTTTCTACTCCTCTTATAGCTGGACTGCTAAGATGGCCATAAGATAGCAAGCTGGATACCATTTACTCTTGTCCATTTATATATTTTTTTTCTGCTGAAAAGTGAGTCGACTGAAAATGAATGTTTCCAAAATTACAGAACACCTGAATCAGGAGTCTGAGTGCTCTGTAGGTGAAATTCAAGGCAGAAGTTAAAAAGGATTTGTACCGTAGTTTGTAACTTGCCAGAAGGAAGGAACTTCAACTTGAATTTCAGGTCCCAAGCTGAGATACGGTATTTTATCTCTGCTGTTTACACCCTAGAAATCCAGTGATCCCAAAGACTGGAAAGTCAGAATATATCCTTTTGGCCATGCCAACCACACAGGCCATGCTCATGTTCAACCACTTCCAAGGACCGCCTCTGAGACAGCCCCCTATCCTTCTAATGTCCCTCCCCCAGAAAACTATTACAATTAGCATGTGAAGCATTTTGATTGCAAGAATATGGTAATATGCAGAAGAAAATGTGTCAAACATAGTGGGCCAATACACACTGATTTCTAAAATTTCAGAGAAAACATATTCTGGAATTCGAGCTTTACTCATGCACTGATGGTTCCAAAGGAATGGTCCTTTGGCAGAGTCATCCCATCAAGTGAGCCTTGCATCTTCTGTGGAAGCAGTACAGTGCTGGAGAGAAGTCAGGTTAGGTATTTCACTGTTATCCAGTGAGTGCGTTCCTATCTTTTTGTCTTTCAAATGTTGTGTCACTTCTTTTGAAAAGGCAGGCACCTCCTAGACCTTGCTATCTGCACTGCTCTGCACTAAGCATTGCTGCTTTCCTACCATCCACACAAATTTCATGAAAAGAATTTTTATTGTTTTAAATGATCACATTAATTCCATCAGTCTTTTTTGCTTGTCCTTGTATTTGTCTTAGGGCTTCTGTTTTAGGAAAGATTTGTCAGCTACTACAGCGATGTTTTGAGATAATGTTTGTAACAGATCTTAAGAACACTGGAAATCCTGCACTCGCGCTTCTCTGTCTTTTGTTGCCTCCTGTCATTACAGGGGCATATTATATTTTGAGTTTGCTTTTTATTATTGTTTCCTTCTGTTTTGGACTTCACAGCTGAAGATTTTAGATATCTCTGTCCCAGTGACACTTGAAAAGTGAAGATCCTACCGCTCTGGTACCAATTCCCTGCTTCTTCTTAAGCAGAAAGGAAGCAGTCAGGATTTGGCTGTTCACAGCAGCCACCTATCTATCAGGTCTGTAAAAGGTATCTGCCTTCAGACAGGGCATGAGAAGTAGGCAAGGTTTCCTGTTCACAAGCTGTTGGGTGACACGAACCATCATAAATCAAAGGTTCATCACTATAACGTTACCGTATTTCTTCTTCCAGAGCAGACAGGTTCATGCAACCAGGTGCTGAAAGGCTACATCAAGCTATTGCCTTCAGCTTCCTAACAACACGCAGTTGGTTCAACCTACAAGAAGCTAAATCTGAACTTCCTTCCACTCTCACAAGCATAAATATATTTGTTCATGCTTTTTAAGGGGTATCTAGTGTATCAACAAATCCCTACTATTATTTCAGTTCCTGTAAGAACTCAAAAGCAACCTGAGACTATGAGCGGCTCTCATCTGTGTCTCATCTGATGCTGTTATTGATACCACACACACCGCCATCAGCAACAGTTCCACTTTACTCGTAAAATCAGCCCTTGAAGTACCTGGCTCTGGAGGAAGAGAGCAGCAGGACCCGAGCGACATGCCCTCCCGGGGCTTGCCCCAAGCTGCACCTGACAAAACAACACAGACCCCGCTTACAACGGCAAAGCTAAGGCAAGTAGAAAATACTAAGACTTGATTTTTTTGTGTGTCTGGTACTGCTGAAAACAGTCGAGATTTTGCAAGACCCTTCAGTCATTCCTTGCTAGCTGTCAGTTCCTCTGCTCTCCCAAGGAAACAACCCTTCACCACAGCTCCTGATAAGCTGCACCCCACTGCAAAGGCAGCCTGTGCCAGAATGTCTTCCACCCACAGCAGTGCAACTGAGAAGCCTGTCTTGTCAATTTATTTCATTTGTCCAATTATGTTTCTTCAAGATTTTACTAGATAGCTGTTGTCCAATATCCAGTTTCACGTATACACTGGTGAACCTTCATGCTTATTTAACGTCAAAACAGAACTTGCTAATGAATCATCCGCTTTCTGGAGTTTCTAGTTAAAGTATTTTCTTCTCTTATCATCCTCTCCTTGAGTCCACCATTCCCAATTAGATAGCAGGAATACAAATAAAACACAATGATTTTGTTGAAAGGACAAGTTACACTGAAAAAAGATAAAACTGTATTTATGATATATATCAAATACTTTGATATTGTATCAATGTACTTATCATGTCATATCAAATCACATTTACATATGCATACTGTCTCCTCTTCTTTTTGAATAAAAGGAAATGTTGGGTTAAGGAAGATAAATCTCAGAAATATTCTGAAAACATTACAACACCCATGCTAATATGTGTTCTTTCAGACTGCATGACATCTCAAAAAATGGAAATTTTCTAAAACTCTTTCCATGATTAAAGGAAGTATCGACATCAACAACAGAAGCAGCATTTCTTTAGCAGAGTTTTCAACTAAAAGTGACAGACATTTAAGTAATGAGGAACTCACTGACTGCATAATCTATTTCGTATATCTGAATTAAAACTAAGTAAGAGAAGGCAACCCTCGAAGAACAGGTATGGGTTTATAATGACCCCAGATAGCATAGCTGAGCTCCATGCACTGTCTTTGGCTCCATTACTCCTTTGATCCAAATCACCATGCCAACTTAAGCTGAAACACAGGTTTGATAACCTTTTTGATGTCCCAGGAAAGAAAACATTATTATCACCATGACATATTTCAGATTCATGTTAGCATTAATCTGCATTAACGTGAACTAATTATAATTGTCCTATGATTAACAAGTACTTATAAACATGAATGTTTCAAAAGTTACCATCTAAAGTATAACCCCTCCACATAGCTTTCATAAGAATATAATACTCAGACTAAATAAGTAACTAGGCAAGCCTGTGTGTGTGTGTGGGGGGGGGGGGGGGGAACCCTATGTACTCTGGAATCAGCAGCAGCTCTGAAGTGATCCAAAATAATACCTTAAGATAGTCTTTTCTCTGTTTAATAGTATAGGAAAATACGTGGTGGTACTAGCAACTGCCCAAACCCCTATTTCTTTCTGACTTTTTCTGTTCAGTATTCAGACACTTTGAGAACAATACACCAGCAACAACAAAACCTCCTTTATATCTTTCACTTTTCAGAAGTTTACAGTCCTTACTGACAGAACAAGACTTTGCTATTGTGACCCGTATATTTGTGACCTCCAGGTCCAATTACCGTAAATGGCTGCACTTAGAGGAGAATCCATGGATTATTTAAAATGCCTCAGACTAAACACAGCATGATAAATACAGGTCTACAGGGAACACTTCACTTTGTTGTTCAAATCATTGCACCATTGCACCATTGTCCAAAACCAGGCCTTCAAATATCTGGAACAAGCATGTCAAAGTTCTCTGAATCTGAGAGATGATGATGCCCTCAAAGTGCTCTGAATCTGAGAGACAATGATGTTGCCCCTCCCAGGGTAACATTGCTGGAAGAGACTAAGAGTTTTCAGCTGATGCTGTAATTTCTTTTTCCAAAAGTGAATGAACAGGAGGATAAACTTCAGGACAAAACCAATTGAACTTTCAACTTCCCTTCAGATGAAGTTTTCCTAACCAACTCAGCAGATATACAGTCATTGCACTATATATACATAAAAGCAACCAACATAAACAAATTCACTTGGTCCTGCAATTGGACCCAAGACACAGGTTTTGGTGTAAACCAGAAATCACAAACATATCTTCTGCCTGTTACCACCATGAGCAGCAGCAGCATCTCCTACCTAACAGCAATACCCAGATGTGAGTGAGATAGCCTGTCTCTGGTGGGGACCATACTGGGATCATGGGGCAGAAATAACTGTAGCAGACCACTAATACTCCAAATGTTGGTCACAGTTCTCCACAGAGACTGCAAGGGCAAGAGCTCGAGCCTCATCTTATGCTCAATGAAGGAGGGATGGGCAGAGACTGCCCTCAAAGGGGGGGCTGACAAACACCCCCGCAGTGGTGGAGGGTGGCAGCTACTGATTTCCAGGGACTGGAAGGTGACTGAGCCTGGTTCACAGGTCACAAAACAGAAGTAATGGGTAATAGTGGCTGGAGATTCCCTTCAGTGGCGACAGACACTACCTGCTGACCAGACCAGCTGTCCCAGGAGTCTGCTGCTTCCCTGGATCCCAGGTCCTGCCTGTCCTACAGCAATTGTAGAGGTTCACCCAGTCCCTGTGCTACTGTCCTGAGCTGTGCATCCAGGAGGATCGAGGAAGGGATCACCTAAGCTAAGTGGATATAGCAAGTCCGTGGGACTGAGTGGAATGTGTCCAAGGGGTCCAAGGGTGATGACTGTGTGTCCTCTCTCTGTCATTTCTGGAAGGTGGTCACCTTCTCAGGGTAGGAGGTAGGGGGATCCTAAGAAAGCGAAGACTGAAGAATTGCATGGAAGTGTTACGGAGAAGACACAGCCAGACTCTCCTCATAGCTGCACAGTGAAGGGACACAAGGCAGCAGTTTCAGGTTGCAGCAAAGGAAGTTCTGAGTGCACATCAAGAAAAAAAATCCCAGAGACTTTTTTGTGTGTGGAGTCTCCATCTTTGAAGATTTCAAAACTCAGATGGACAAAGCCCTGAGAAACCTACTCTGACTTTGAAAGTAGTCCTGCACTGAGCAGTAGGTTGGACTTGATGACCTCTAGAAGTCTCTTCCAACCTAAATTATTCACCAATTTTAATATATTAGATTTAATGTACTAATACAGTCAAATATCACATGAAAATCTAAGATTAAAATGCAACAGTTCCTCCATCCTCCTTCAAATATATTTATAATTGACATACATAATTTCTATTTCTACTAATGAATCTTAAAGTTGAACAATGAGCACATTTACATCCACCTGCAAACCCCAAAAGCCTTACAGAAGCACAGCAGCTTTAGGAGACCACTAAAGACTGGCTATTCCCTCAGAAGTTACAAAACAGTCACCCCAGGGCTGCAATTATTTAAATTAACAGTAAGCCAGGGTGAGTGATTTGGTGCAAGAAGTTGCTTATGAAAAGAAATCTTCAAGTTGTTATGATTTATTTATCTTTAAGCATCTGATTGTGTTTTGAGCAAATAAAAATTCTAGAGCTTGCTGTATATATTGGAGCAGAAAAAACATCTTCATTTTCATTCTCTAAAATACAAAACACAATAACAATAGTTCCTTTTTTCCCCCTGCACTAATATATTCAGATCCAAAGTATGCATGTGCCTTGCAATGCCTAGACTGAGAGGTCCCCTGGTTGGAGATTATGGTACTATCAGCAGTAAGGATAAACTATAAAGTTGCGTGTGTGAAAGCAGTCCTCCCAAGGAAAAGGATACCCTGGTATTATTCTTGTTACAGCAGTACCATGAGGGTCCACAGCAAAATACTGCAGGTAGAAGTAAGTATTGAGCAAGGCTACAGCAAATCACAGTAAATGTATTCAGGTTAGCGAATTTCAAGCCCTTTAGCAGATAGGTCCTGGCTACCTCCCTGCACTCGTCACTCAGCGGAGCCAGCTGAAGGCTGGCAGCACGCACACACACACATATGCACTGCAGATACCACTGTCGCCAGCCTTGCTGCAGAGATTTCTCCTCTTCTTGGTTATTTCTCCTGAGTAGAAGTCATAGCTCTCCTCATGGGTCAGCTTGGATCCTACATGCCAAGCTGCTCTTTCCACAGGGCTCAGGCTGTATCCCTGGTGGGCAGAGCTGGCTGGGGCTGCGATGGCCTGCAGCAGACCTACACAGAGGAAAAAAAATCCCCCTAATTCAGGAACAGCCTCCAGTGAGCACACCAAAACCAGTGCTGGAGAAGTGGAGGCACCTGGCCATCGAGGAAAGGGCTGGACCTGCTAGTACCAACCTGCACTGTGCCCCTGCTCGTCACTGTGCAGTACTTGACAGCTCAAGAGGAAAGGTGAGATGTCTCCTTGCTTCCATCTGAGCCACAAGCTGCTGAACAAAGCCAACCATGGCTTAGTCCCTGAGGTTTTAGTCTGGGGCAGCATTGTGGAATACGTTTTTATTGTGGCTTGTTGCAAGGAGTCTTTTTAATTCACAACATCAATAAATTATGTGAATCAAAAACACAGATTATCCAGATAATAATAATATATACAAGGTAAATGCCAGGGAATCCTGAGTGTTATTTCTCCTTGCTGCTCTGGAATTATATTTGACATCTACATGTGAAGCACATGGATCTTAAAGATTTTGATGCCTACATTTGCACTGCAGAAGCAAATCTGTGAAACACATAAAATAGAGTAACGGTCCTCCCCTGCATCTTTGTTAGAAAGAAACTAATCTTCATTAAAAATAAAAGTTTATTTTTTTGCACTAGAACTTGGCAACAAAACTCTCCCAGTGGCCTGCTTTATTCCACTGTATAGGAGTCACAGATATACAAAGAAATACAGTTAAAAAATTATGACTAAGATGATAATAATGTTTTAAGTATAAAAGTTATCACAACAAAAATAAAAAAGGAAACATCCTGTTTACCTGCATTTACGGTCCTGGTATCACAGATCTTTCCCACTGTGAATCAAAGAATCATAACTCGTGTACCAGAAGGTGTGAATCATGACTTGAACTAGCACAGAAGTTACCCAATACTTTATAATGTGGTAGTACTTTTAACTATGACATAAGGTTCCTTTTAGAAGCTATTTGCTATATCCAATTTCAAGTTTATTAATAGCTAAAAAATAGAAATCACCTATGTAAGTGGGGGAAGCCGAAGTCCCCACTGTATTAGGACCAGAGTCTGTTAAAATTATCTGATATTACACTTCAAAGGCAGCTTTTATACATTTGTCACTCTGGAGAAGTTGAGACTCTAGACATAAGTAGCACTGTCTATCCTTGATGGGACAACTGCAGAGATGAATCAGATGTCTGCAATTTCATCTAGTCATTTCCCCTGGCCAGGTGAAAGATGCCCTGAAAACTGGGAACCAGGCATAGTTTTTCCAACAGCTGCTTTGTTGTTCCATGTAAGTCAAGTCCATCTTTTGGCCAAATACAGAAACCGAAGTATCAGCATGCTACAGAATTCATGCATACAAAGAACTGGGACATTTCATTCCTGATAGACAACTGCAAGTGACGGCAGAAAAACAGAGAAGGGAGGGTTATTTTTAGGAATACTTATTTCATAGATTTAGGTTACACAAATCTTTCATGCAAAGAGAACAAACAGAGAAGGATGCCTGTGCCTTGTTCATGCCCTTGGCAACATTTGACAGCACAGGGGGATATAGATTTCAATACACAAAGTGACTACCCCCACCTCCTTCCCCAATGAGCAGACGCTCTTACGGAAATAATAGCTTTCTCCTTAAGATAGAAATTTGCCTTTATTACCCATGTTTCATTCAATATTGAACAATATGATAGCTTATCGCAAACCCCAGACATCTGAGGATATTCTTGAAGTTGGGATAAAACAAGGATAGGTTTCAGTAAGCAGGTTATAATTTTTCAATTCCAATTGAACCGTTATGCTTCTAGTGAGGATTTCTGAGTAAGGAGACTGCATAATTTGTACTGTCAGTTTTTGAGAATATAAAATGGGAAGAGCAGCAGAGTAGTTTTAATCTGTGAGCTGATGACACCACACTGTTAAAAATACGTAGCTTCAATATGTTGCTCTAATCTTTAATCAGTTTAGGGTCTACATACCACTAGATGACCCAAAGATGCGTACAGAGAAAGGGTACTTCTGATGCTAATGAAGGTGAAGAGATAGATGTAAAACATGCACAAAGGTGCCTATTTCTCTGCAATCAATGCTCCTCCAGTGCTGTAGAAGGAGGCAAGGAGAGCCTGGGGAATCCCCAAGAGCGTTGCAAAGCTGGAACTCATCATGGACCTGATACACACTTGGGGTTAGCCTTAAACTGAGCCCTGAAGATGACAGGGCTGCCTCACCTCTTGAGAAACAGGCAACAGAGGCACAACTTATCTACGATATGGGAGACTGAGCTGCAAGTCAAACATCTACCAAACAGAGATGCTAGACTCATCTTTTAAAAGGCTGACACAATTTGTTATTGTGAGACAACTGTCATCTTCTCTGATGAAGACTTTGATTTTGCACCATTAGTGAAATGTTACTCAGATCACAAAGAGCTCTACAATTCAGTGATTGAGGACTCACCAAAAAAAAAAAAACCAACCAAAAAAAACAAAACAAGTTCCTGCCTCTTTGCTAACACTCCTTTAAGTATTTTGTACAATGCAGAATAAATTTCACAGAGAAATGTCTCCAACATTAGAGCTTTGGAGAGAGTTAAAGTACTCTCCCAAAAGGTAGATGCCTCGCTTGGAATTATTCAGAGGAGTATCTGGACCTGTGCCAACTACATCTCAGGACAGCATGCTAAGTACTCCCCTTAAAAGAAACAATTACATGTTTCTTCAGTTCTGTATGTTTTGGGGGTTTTATAAGGCTTGCAAGTAGCAGTAGAGCTGCACAGAGTTAATTAGTTTTCTGACCCAGACAGGTATTTTACTGTTCTTTTGTGATGCTTCTGAAGCCTTCATTTGCCATCAGAGAAATAAGTACAAGAACTAGTGGAAGCATACGGGAAAATTTTTTTGCTGGTAAGCGTATATGTGGAATGACAGAGCTTTTACATATGTGTTATCTTAGCTACAAGCTAAAATAAATATAGTTTTTGATGGATTTTTTTCTTGCTGTCTTGGCTATCCAGTTGAAAATAGCTTGCTTTCAGCCTGTTTATTTTTAATTCTTTCTTTCACGTTGCCTTCAAGGAAATGTCACCTCCCGAGAACAAAAGGTTAAATCAAGCAATGCTGAACTATATAATCAGTCTGCTTGATAAGCCCAGTCTGTTGAAAATATTAAAGAACAAACACTTGACTAATAGACAAGCCATCTCCATTGACATAAGTTCCTGTTTCAGTATTTTAATTACTCTCATGGGTCATTCATCGTCAGACACATCAGCATTGATCAAAGAATCACAGAATCACAGAATGGCTGGGGTTGGAAGGCACCTCTGGACATTTTCTAGTCCAACCCCCTGCTAAAGCAGGGTCACCCACAGCAGGTTGCACAGGATCATGTCCAGGTGGGTTTTGAATGTCCCCAGAAAAGAAGACTCCACAGCCTCGCTGGGCAGCCTGTGCCAGGGCTCTGCCACCCTCAAAGGAAAGAAGTTCTTCCTCATACCCAGAAGGAACCTCCTGTGTTGCGGTTTGTGCCCGTTGACCCTTGTCCTGTCACTGGGCAGCACTGAAAAGAGCCCAACCCCATCCCCTTGACACCTGCCCTTAAGATATTTCTAGACATTGGTAAGATCCCCTCTTAGTCTTCTCCAGGCTAAACAGTCCCAGCTCCCTCAGCCTTCCCTCATAAAGGAGATGCTGCAGTCCCCTCATCATCTGTGTAGCCCTTCGCTGGGCCCTCTCCAGCAGTTCCCTGTCTCTCTTGAACTGGGGAGCCCAGCACTGGACACAGCACCCCAGATGCAGCCTCACCAGGGCAGAGCAGAGGGGCAGGATCACCTCCCTCCACTTGCTAGCCATGCTTCTCCTAATGCACCCCTGATTCACATGAGGGCCTTCAACCACCCTGACACCTGCTGGAAAGACAACACAGCTGGGCAAACACAGTTCAGGAGGTTCCTGCACAGCATTGATGATAACTTTTTGATGCAGGTGATGGAGGAGACAACAAGACAAAGTATACTCCTGGACCTTGTACTCACAAACAAAGAAGGACTGGTTGGGGACGGGAAGGCTGGGACAGCCTTGGCTGCAGTGACCATGAGATGGTGGAGTTCAGGATGCTGTGTGGAGGAAGCAAAACAACAAGTAAAATTGCAACCCTGGACTTCTAACTAGGAGAGCTAACTTTGGCCTCTTCAAGAACCTACTTGGAAGAATCCCATGGGTTAGGGCTCTAGAAGGTTGGAGGTGTCCAAGGGAGTGGACAAATATTCAAGCATTACTTCTTGCAAGCTCTAGATCCCTGTGCATCCCTGTGAGTAAGAAATCAAGCAAAGGGGGCAGGAGACCTGCATGGGTGAGCAAGGAGCTTCTGGAAAAACTAAAAAAGAAGGAGGAAGTTCATGGGATGTGGGAAAATGGACAGGCAACCCAGAAGGAATATAGGAACATCGTCAGAGTATGCAGGGATGTGATGGGGAAGGTTAAGGTCCATTTGGAATTAAATCTGGCAAGAGAGGTCAAGGAAAACGAGAAGGGCTTATTCAAGTACACCAGCATCAAAAGGATGACTAGGGAAAACATGGGCCCGCTGCTGAATAACATGGGTGTCCTGGTGACGAGGGACACAGAGAAGGTGGAGTTACTGAATGTCTTCTTCGCTTCAGTCTTTGCTGCCAAGGCTGGCCTCAGGTATCCATGGCCCTGGAGGCAAGAGAGGAAGTCTGGAGAAGGGAACACTATCGTTTGGTTAAGGAGGAACATGTTAGAGATCACTTAAACAAACCTGGCAGACACAAATCCATGGCCTGATGGGATGCACCCCCGAGCGCTGAGGGAGCTGGCAGACTTATTGCTAAGCCATTCCCCATCCTCTTTGAAAGGCCATGGAGAAGAGGAGGGGTGCCTGAGGGCTGGAGGAAAGGCAATGTCACTGCAGTCTTCAATAAGGTCAGGAAGGAGGACCCAGGAAACTACAGGCCAGTCAGCCTCACCTCCATCCCTGGAAAGGTGATGGAACAGCTCATCCTGGAGGTCATCTCTGAGCGTGTGGAGGAAAAGAAAGGTATTAGGAACAGTCAGCATGGTTTCACCAAGGGGAAATCATGCTTGATCACTGTGAAAGCCTTCCCTGATGGAATGACTGGCTGGGTAGATGAGGGGAGAGCAGTGGATGTTTGCCTTGACCTCAGCAAGGCTGTTGGCACTGTCTCCCATAACACCCTCATAGCCAAGCTCAGGCAGTGTGGGTGAGATGGGTGGGCAGTGGGGTGGGCTGAGAACCGGCTGAGTGGCAGAGCTCAGGGGGTTGTGATCATTCACACAGAGTCTGGCTGGAGGCCTGTAGCTCGCGGGGTTCCCGGGGGTCAGTACGGGGTCCAGTCCTGTTCAACTGATTCACCAGTGCCCTGGATGAAGGGACAGTGTCCCCTCAGCACGTTTGCTGGTGACACAGCACTGGGAGGAGTGGCTGAGACCCCAGCAGGCTGCGCTGCCATTCAGCGAGACCTGGGCAGGCTGGGGAGCTGGGCGCAGAGGGACCTCATGGAGTTCAGCAAAGGCAAGTGGAGGGTCCTGCCCCTGGGCAGGAATAACCCCCCGCACCAGTACAGGCTGGGGCTGGCCTGCTGGGAGGCAGCTCTGCGGGGAAGGGCCTGGGAGCTCTGGTGGGCAGCAAGTTGCAGATGAACCAGCAGTGTGCCCTGGTGGAGGAGTGTGGCCATCAAGTGGAGGGAGGTTATCAGCTTCCCTCTTCCTGATCAGGTGTGGTGTAGCAAAGCACCACAACGGTGTCACCCATGGTGGCCTGCCCCTTAATCTTTACTCATAAGCTCTTGTCTCATTCTGCATCCACTCCTAGGCAGAGCTCCATACATTCCAGTTGCTCCCTCACATAAAGAGCAACTCCACCACCTCTCCTTGCTGCCCTGTCCTTCCTAAAAGCACATAGCCATCCGTGACAGCATTCCAGTCATGTGAGCTGCCCCACCATGTGTCTGTTAACGGCAGTGAGATGATGGCCCTGTGACCACACAGATCTCTGATTCTCCCTGTTTATTCCCCATGCTGCGTGCGTTGGCAGACAGGCATTTCAGACAGGTAATTGAGCATGCAGGTTTCCCAGGAGGGGTGCTTGAGGATCCGCCACAGCCACACACACCCTTGAGGTGCCTGGCCTTCTAGTATGCATCATTGGAGGCAGCTAAGGAACATGTATCACTGCTGTGGTTGGCCTGGCTTATTCCCCAGTTGGATGCAATGGCATGTGCATCGCCACATTGGACCCCTCCCCCCAGGTCCTTCTGCTTAAAGCCCACCTCACCAAGCTGGCCAGCCTGCTGCCAAAGATGCCCTTGCCTCCTCTAGACAGATGGACCCCATCCCTCCCTAAAAAGCTATAGTCAGAGAATGTCTCGTTGTAGAAGCCAAGCCACCCGTGAAAGTGCCAGCCACAAAGACAGAAGTCATCTCATCACCGGTAAACACCAGCAATTTTTTTCTTCCAGGGACCGAACTCTACCTCTTGAAACCAGAATCTAGAATTAGCAATGAAATCATTTGAGCCTGCCCCAGTTGCACTGTCCTGAAAAAGACTACAGGGCTCTGCCACTCGCTGTTCATACCGCTTGCTCTAGCCAAAATACTATTAAAAAAGCTACCAGAAGTATTTTTTTCATACCAGCCAAAATTTCTAAGTGTAAGTGGAAATTCTTATCAATGCAAATGTGAAAAAAAAAACATGTTAAAGAAAATAAACTACAACTTCAATACCTGTGGGTATTTCCCTTTGACTCAGCTTTAGGAAAAGATGCTTCTTTAAATACCACACTGATTTTTGCGTCAGGTAAGTAAATGTTTCCTACGTTTCAAAGGTGACCTCCTATTTGCTGTTCACATTTTTTCTTATCTAAAATAATGAGACCAGGAGGATTAGCAAAATTACATATGTGATCATACAAGGTAATACTTAAATTTTTCTACATTGTGTTACTGATGAAAATATATTTGAAGACCTACCTCCTATTCATTTATATATAAAAAAAATAATCGTTTATTCACGGTCTATTCAAATTCATGGATATGACATGGTTTATTCTTGACCACAAAGAAAATAGCACAAATACTAGTCCACTCCACAGTGTTGAATTCCTCACCAACATGTACTGTGCGCTTGTCATCCTTCCTAACAATGAATTTGAAAAATTGGAAATTGGAAACAGACACTTGGCATTCTTTGTGGGAAATCATTTAAAACCATGGAAAATTGAAAGTCTGAATGTGGTTACAGATTTAACAACAGGCATCAGGGGTGAAACAATGTAAACCTTTGTTTAAGTTATTTGCAAAATAATGTCAGCACAGAATAGGATTCATAAAAATTGACATAAAACTGCAGGAACCATGAAACAGATCAGTATTACTTAGCCTCAGAATAACAAAATAAATATTCCAGGGGTCATGTGTGTTTGCTCCCTGACTCAGCACACAGATGCTCATTACAGTTTACTGTTTTGTTGTAATTAATATCCATTTACAAGTCACTGACTTGAGTCCTGATTCAGCAGTACATCCACATTTAATCATATGCTTAACTTTAAAGTATATGCTTTAGCATTTTGTTGCATTGCAGCATAGATGTTATTACTAGCAAATATATTATTAATGAATAAATATCTAAATTAGTGACTCTAGTAACATTTGCCACATATATGTTCAGGTCACAACGTGAAAACCAATGTGTGCAAGTATTTCAGTTGAAAAATTTAACACAGAAATATGTAATGCAACAAGAAAACAATTTTCCCCATTTGCTATCATTTTATAGAGATGTAACTATGATGCTGTCACTGGTAACCACACAGTTTATACATTTGGCATTCCCTGAATCACACTGTAGGTACAAACATACTTTGTGGTGGCCCTGAGCATAGTTTATTACATCTTTGACACTTTTCAAGCCTTTTGTTAAGAAAGAAATACCAGACCGGACACCAACTGTCTACTGAACAACTTATGGAATTCAAAACCAGGGCTTTGAGTACTGCTATTTGGAATACTCAACAAATTTCAATACATCTTTGCAGAACCAAATTAGGATAATATACTGCTGATCTCCAAGTATTAGTGCCATATGTGTGTGTATATATATATATCTCTATATATATATATATCAGTATTATAAATGATGATCACTTTCATTTCTGCTCATATAAGTAAATGCAAGTTCTGAAAGATTTGGTCAATATTTTTATGATGTAGTTCCTTATGGGTAAAGTTCTCCCTTCGGGCACTGCTTCGAGCAAAGGATGAGGATAACACTCACTAAAGCAGAAGCAGTCTCACGAGGACCCTGTGCAACTCCAGAACCGCACCAACAGCAACACCCTCCTGCTGACTCGGTAACGCTGGAGCAGGCGGGTTTGGAAAAAAGAGGATAGGCTTTGCCAAGGGTATAAAGGAAAACAGGAATATATAGCGTATGTTCCTGTGCATATGTTTACAGTTCTTAGTCCGTACAAAGTTAGTAAAGTTTAGGTGTATGCATTTTCTCTGAATGCATTGGGGGGTGAGGGGTGAGACACGGAGGTTGTAATTGGCTTATTTATAATTTTTAAACTAATTTCGCCTTTATTTACTATATTTTTGATGCCCACTAATGTAAATGAGTTGAGAATTTGGACGTACTCTAAAGAGCTACCACAATGTAGGAAATGCAGAACAGAAAATACAACATGCACCACCATTTGTGGGATCTGGAAGGGTAACGCTTTGCTCCCCGCTGCTTTTCCCAGCACCACAAGTATAAAGAAGCAAAAGACCCCATAAAGTTCAAATAATTCAATAGTCAAACTTGGCTCTACCAAATGACGCAAAGGAACCATTACCAAAAACAGCTAGAGCATAAAAATTACTCTGAATATGGTTTAAATTAAGCCAGTACTCTTTCTCAGTACCAGTACGCTACCGATGACATTTGTTACAGTAACAGCTAGGAATAGTAGCCTTTTCCTCTTCCAGTTTACACAAAAAAAATTTCTGATTTACTATGGTAAAGGATACTACCGCAGACTAGTGGTGTTTTTTTCAAGGAGGGGTGATCAGGTAAATAAGAGCACAGAAAATGTGAATGCACAGCCTAAAATGCCAGAATTTTTCATGCTTTCTGATACTTCAGAAAAGCATTATCAGTTTGTATTTTCCAAACATGTAATTAGCTTATATATTTCCATAGACACCTTTACATTATACCTGGTATCCTAGATACGTTACTCAATAAACCCTAAAAATAGTAGTGTAAACAGACAAAACAGTACCTCCTTAGTCTTCCCACATTTTTTAACTGATTAGACAGCATTACAGTTTTCACGGCAGCAAATACTATAATTAAGTCTATCAATTTCATTACAACTTCACTATTTTCACCTGTTCATCTCCTTCTTCAAAATTATCCTCCTATAGCTGGTTTCATCCAAAATAGCATCTGGAATGCATGATTATAATTTGGGGCTTATTGTGAATGCTGTTTTTAGAAAGTACATTAAAAACCTGATTATCCCTGTGAATTTGGTATATGGGGTAAAAAAAACCAAAGGGGCTCACATGCAGCCTTGGGGATGGTCTGCCTTGGGAAGACTGTTGCAGTTCCTGCCCCTCACTGCCCACACTGTCCTTGTTGCAGAAGTTACGTCTGCCTCGGAGGTAGCTCACCGATCAGAGCATCACGTAGTAGCTGCTGAGCTGTTCCCACTTGCAGCAGAGCCCTGGGAGGCGACTCAAAGAGGCGAGATGAGCCAATGCTGCTGCTAGCAAGGGTCTGTCCTGCCACTCCCACCCACTGCCCAGACACCTCCCCCTAGCCTCATTTGGTTGCTTAACCAGCCCAATGCTGAGCCTGTTCAGTTCACTGAGCTGGCAGAAGACAAATCCAGAAATAAATTAAAAAATAAGTAAGTTAGTTTCTGCTGGCTTGCTGAGCTAGGTCCTGGCCTCAGTGAGAAGGCAGGACTACACAACCAGGGGTGAGGGGGCGGTGAGACAGAGCAGAGCCACCTCATTTTACATCGGCAGGACCAGTGGCTGGAGAGAGACGATGTTCTCTTCTGACCCCACCCCAAGTTAAACAAGCACCGATTTCAACAGTGAAGACTTGTGTTAAGTGTTTCAAGGTTAAACCAATCCCTTTAGACAGAACAGCCCTCAAGCTGAGGGGGCAATAACCTCAGTGGAAGGCACTAGGAGGCAGAGGCAGGACAGGGCAGGGACTACATTAGTTGGCTGAGCTAAGGCGTTCACAACTGTGCTTCTTCTCTGGAGAAAAAACTTAAAAGAGCTTAAATTTAAAACATCAAAACTTAACAGAAAAAGTAAATAGTTACTTTGCAAGAACTGGAGACAATAGCAGAGTCAGGAGAGTGTTCAGCTGAAACTTTTTGCTTAGTGCCATGAAAAGCAGGAACCAGACCTGGCAGTATCAAACACCCCTGGGAGGAACCCACATCGGAATCCTTACACAGGCAGCTACACTTTGATGGGTACAAAGGTTATTTCTCAGAGTACTGATACAGCCAATAGCAATGTATTTAAAAAAAATCAAACTAAAAATCACCTTTCCAGTGAATTATCTTTGCCCAATACTAAGGCTGTCATTTTTCCTTAATACATACCTGAATTTTTTCAGCCCCCAAGGACAATGAAACTACTCTGTGTGAATGATTCCTTCATGTGAAAAATTCTCCTATGCTCCGTAAGCATAAAAGGAGCTCAGAAATTATGGCTGACAAAGTGGATGTCTCTTATGAGATTGCAAAAGGAATTTATGTGCAGTTCATGAAATGTGGGTGATGTTATAAAACTGCCGTATCGCTGAAAGCCTTTATGTATGTGAAATCTGCTATTTCTGGTAGCATTTCTGTCATTTTTCTCCCAGGCCAGGGACAGTGAATTATTATTACACATAGAAGACATACACATAGGTGAGACAGTTGTGAAGGAAAAGGCAAGCTAAGGACCACGCATGACTTGGTAAAGCAGTTCTCTACCTTTTTCTTTAGAGAGAACATTTGAGGCAGTGAAATTTCCCTGGATGGCTTCCAGATTTTGTTTGGTGACTATCTAAATAAATGTACCTAAGGCAGTGCTGGAAGCAGGGATCGGAACTATGTGCTTTTGCTCCCAAAGGAGAGCCCTGAACAGACAGCAAAATCTTCCTTTCCTCCCAGAGAGTAGCTGAGTTTGAGAAGAAATGCAGTGCAGATTTTTTTTTTTCTTCTCTAAAATGACCCATAGCAGTTACAAGACTTATTATGACTCATATTTATACCTCCAAGGGCTGAAAATTATACTTCCTCAGCGGCAAGGGAGGGGAGCTACTCCATAGTAATCTAGGGCTTAGACATACCCTGTGAATTCAGCTCCCAGAGCGAGCCACCTGACTTAAGATCCTTTTGGGTCTGGACCCAAGAGTCTTAGCTGCATTTTCCTGCCTGTACTTAGCTAACATTTTTTCTAAGTCAGCTGCTCCAAAGCTAGTCTGGTTCTTGTACTGCGCACGAAGATAATTTTTCTTTAATCAGTTCGCTCTTGAGTTTAGTGTTATAAGCTGTATATATGGACTCATTTGCAGATAAATTCACAATATCTTAGGAAATTCTGGATATGGAGTAACTTTCTGCTGTCTGTACTTTAGCCTCAAGAAATCTTGTTGTTCGCTAAATGTAAGTATTATAATGTTAAAATGAATATACTTGTTCTCTCATTCTGTCATTAGATATTATCATTATGACCTTATGGTAATGTGCTATTTTCCACATGTCTAGTGATTTACAAGACTCCCTTATGCCTTCAAACAAGCCATTACTTATACAACAAAACCACTATAGCTCTCCATTCTCAGTCTAATCATGTATTGCTGCATCTCTGTACTTTCCCAAGGCTTCTTTGTCTTCCAGAAACCCAAGGTTGTAGTTACAAAAACCTAGTGTATCTGGTGCCTATTTCTCTACAACATCCCATGTTAGGATGGCAGAGGACATCAATAAAACATCATTTAAATCAGAAATACACAGGCTCAGTTTTAATTTTTTTTTCCCTTTATTAGTCAGATAGTTGTCTGGAAGAGGGAATGAGCAACAGTTCTTTAAAGCATCTTTAACAGTACTTTGTAGCTGAGATCTAGTCTGATCCAAAGCACTGCTGGCAGCTGTGCTATTAATGTGCATTATCCAGAGAGAAGATCAGAGCAGATTCTCCTTCACTACTCTTTTTTTTTTCCCCTCTTCTTTTTTCTTTTCTCTCAAAAATGCTCTGAAGCTATTACAGAAGTCCCGATCCCATGCTCCAGATGGGAGAGCAGAGAGGAACACACAATGGCTCACTCCCTACCTATGTGTTCGGGTTTCTATCCAACAAACAGTGACAGTCTGGCCTGAGTACTCCGTTGAAGGGAGTAGGAAATGCTCCAAAATCCCCCAGTTCAGATGTGCCCAGAGAAGCTCTTATGGCTATATTTGCTTTTAGCAGACTTCGCAGTGCCCACTGACACACACCTCACACTGATTTCAAAGGCAAATTATACGAATCCATGCTGACACTTCCAACACTGACACTTTCAACACACTGATGTTATGTTTTTATAAATGCAGCATCTTTAGCCCTTCCATTCCAGGCACTTTGGTGACTTGTTTATGATAGGGGCTGCTGCATCAACTCAACTGAGTAAGTTACTCATGCAAGTCAAGTAGAAAGACTGCTGAGATAAAACACCGAGAAGAAATGAATGGGCTGGATAGGAGGCTACTGTACAACAGCATTTGCAACTCCGATCAAGGAGCCTGGAAGAGATATCTGGTCTAGGCAGAGTAACAAGGGAATGAACTGTGATGCAAATTAAAAAGCAAAGCAAGAGGGAGAGAAACCACTTAGGAGGTGCCCATGGTGCAAGGTGCTGAATATCAGGGCTAGCTGAGGCACAGCGCCCCTTTGCTAGCAGTAGGTGGGATACAGTGCTCCAGCAGTGCTTTGGCTCTGGCCACCGCCCTGAGGGCAGCTTTGGAGGCACACAGTGGCAGCCAGCCTGCCCCTTCTCCCTGTGACATGGTGAGAAGATGTGCTGCAGCATGGAGGATGCCTGACACAACTAGGCACTGTGTGCTGGGCGGCCGTGCATCCCATCAAAGCCACCAGGAGTGCCTCAGAGGTGGGTGAAAATGCAGCATGGGTCTGCCTACGGAGAACTGTAGAACAGGTAGTGGTAGCAAGGATGAGCAGATTAAGCAACAAAGCAAGACCTGAGGATAGACCCAGGGCATGGACAAGGCTGGGAAGGGAAGGCAAATTCTGGAGCCTGCCAGGGACCACGGTCACTTTGCTGGTTTCACCCCACAAGCATAGGCCCAAGTCCCGACACTGATTTTCATGCTTCCTTAAATTCCAGTGTCTTACAAGTGGAGAGTTGTGGATAACTGGCTAGCTGAAAAAGGTCACATAGACATAGTCCAGCTGGCTGGACAAAAATGCACATCGCTCTCAGCTTACCTGAAGTAAAGCAAAAATAAACTATCCTTGGCTGTTCTTGTTACACAATAACAGGAAGATCGCGGTGGGAAAAGAATGTTGCAGGTGGGAACAGATAACTACAGAAGAGAAACTAGGGGCGGGCTTGGTATTTAGGCAACTAACCAATAATAAGCTTAACTTTTGTAATATGTATGAGCTAATTATAACAAGGCATAAAAGGTGACTGTAAGGCACACTAAACGAAGTCTGCTGATCACTCATATTGAGTGACTGTGTCTTCCCTCCGTCACAACAGGGAGTAAAGGTGTGCATGTATCATCTGCTGCCTTCAAAACACCACTACCAAGAACTGAGCCATATGAAGCTACTCCCTGCCTGTAATGCTTGAATCATCAGCTTTTTCCTGATGGAAAAGTAGCTTCAAAGTTGCCCAAGCTTCAAAGTAGCACGTTTATGACTGCTGCCACCTTAATGAGTGCTTAACTTGTGGAAATGTTAAGCTGCACGTCTTGGTGGTGATGGGCATTGGTATGACTTGCTCTAACACAAATGCCAGCAATAGAGGGACATGCAAATCTTTCAAAAGGTTGTTATTGTCAACTATAGACAAGCCTTGCAGTACCAGGGGTTAAATGGAAGGTCTCGGGAGGTGAGTCCTAGCTAGAATTACCTACAGGGGAAAATGATGTCTCTGCTAAGGACAAGTCAATGGGGCGGAGAGAAAAGATCTGCTGGAGAATAGAGGAACATTCAGAAGCTGTTGAAGACTCTACTAGCTATCATTCAGGCTAGGAACAAATCTTCAAAATTTTCAGTTTTGGCAAAAAAAGAAGAAAAAAAAGGTTGGAATTTCAATGATCTGTGACACAGGTATACCAAAAGGTTCAAAATATAGTACTGTCATGTTTCCTTTTATCTATCACAACGTGACTTAAATTGGACCATCCATAACAAAACACTTTCAGATATAGGTATCATGAAGGTTTGTCCATTACTAGGACACACTGCTTTGGGTTTCTTTGCTGGCTGGGTATACTGTGCTGCACTATTTTCAGAATATCTGAGTACCTGTTCATAATTCCTGTTTCTAAACAAAAGATGAAAAAAAGAAAGCTTTAGAGGGATGAAGCAAGAGGACCGACTCAAAAGCTAGGGTCAGTTCATTTCTAAGGTAGATTTAAGGAAGTACAGCAGTTAGGTATTTCAAAGGTGGCAATCATTCTTTAAAATTCTCCAGTGGTCTGTCTTCTAAAGAAAGCTGCATTGATAATAAGAAGAGAAAACTAGTTTTGAAAGCAAACACTGGCCTGGGATAAGGGACATTTGGTAAGGAAGATACCTGTGAAGCCAAAGGATTTGGTGCAGGGGGAGCCAGCACAGAGGAAGATAATGTCTTCCATGGATTTAAACTGTTCATCTCGGGGTTTGTGCCTTTAACCAAGCTGCAACTGGTATTGTTTATAAGGAATGTAAGACAAGTTAAACATGACATTTACTTCGCTTTCATGCAGATTTCTATTACTTTTACTTAGATTACTCGCCATAACAGTGACTTTGTGTAGACAAACATTCTCCTGGACTAGAGGCCCTTATGATTTGTAATGAGCAACACCAAAAGGTTAACAGAGTTCAGAACTGACAGCTGCCTCATGGTCATATTTAAAGGGTTTGCTGAGAGCAGACTTTGCCCTTTTGCGCTCCTCCACTATTACCCAAGTGAGGTGCGGGTGATGGAAGCAGCATCAGCAGCTTGGAGGAGTGGTGGGGAGCTTGAGAAAGGAGCTACATATCCAGAAGCCCTCTGTCTAGTTCCTGCAAAACTTAGACACCATCTGTCCGGTGCCCTCAAGCCTAGAAACCCAGAAACCCTCTGTCTGGTGCCTTCAAACCAAGGTGGCCCACAAGCCAGACAGCTAGTTCTGGTGGCAGCAAAGGTCATTTCTTCCTTGAGGACCACAGGTGCAAGAGATGTGGCTGGGAGCAAGCTGGATATGTGGTATGCAGTTGAATCCCAAACACTGTTGAAAGGAGACCATGGAGAGAGGGTGGTGTGAGCTGTCCTGACACGTGGATCACAGGTTGGTCACAACTAATCTAGGAGAATTCTTTGGGTACATAAAAGCACAAAGATGCTTGAGTGATTTAACTGTTTGAGGATGGCTGTCCATCACTGCAAAGGTTGTATTTGCACATAAAAGGCTGCATTCATATGAAAGGTTGATGGCTGGTTCTTAAAGAGTGGCACAGATTTATTGCCCACGTGAGGGATTTAGCCTCCTATATGCACTTCCCCCCCCCCCCCCCCCAAAGGCTGCAGGGACATAATTAAGAAAACTAGAGCCTAACACTTTTTAGTGTGAAGGCTTTATATTGTTTAAACTGAAATATATACGGAAAAATGCTATCTCTATTAATCTTTCTCTTTTTTTAGTATTCCTTATTTTCTCTGTCAAAATGTTCAGTCATTCAGTAAGAAAGTATAGTATATCACTGTCAATTCTTGTGGTTTTATTTTACCTCCCCTAATTTCTTGAGGATCCAGATCATTAAATCAGGACACTGAAAAATAACATAATTTCCTTTACAAAAATCCACACTTGCAAAGAAAAGCTTGAAAATGTGAAGCAAATGAAACCTAAAGGCTCAGAAGCCAAGTAAAAACCAAACTGCAAAAGTATTTTTAATAGGAAAAAACTCACATCATTTTTAAACAATCACATGATTTTTTGAGGCTGACTCATGATTTTGTAATGTTTAAAGTTGGCAATACTGATACCCTGTGATTTAGATGACTAATCACACACTGAAAAGCTAATAATCAAAGCAAGCAGTTTGTGAAGTACCCACAGACTAGAAAATATGTATCTCAACTACTCAGCAAAGGCTTATGCATAAATTGACAACAAATAGAATCAGTTTATATAACTGCTTCACAAAGAGAGAAAAGAGCTAATCAGTTAATCAGTTATTTTATTTGTATCACATAATGCTACCAGCTGCAGTAGTGAGTGTGAAGAGGGAAGAGTATGGAATAGAGAGAATAACAGGGTAGCACTTCAGGAATGCATTCACAGGGAACAGGGGAGCATGGATGGAGTTCAGCAAGGCAACAAGGAGTAAAAAACTGAAGGAAGCTGCTATTACACTGCACATCAGACAAGAAAATACCTGGGGGAAGGAAGCAAGCAAGCAAACACAAAGCCAGGAGAGAAGTGGTCAGGTGGCTGCAGAGAGTTAAAGCTAGGTGCAACGTGCAGTCCACGGAGCATGACCACGGGAAGGAACAAAGAGAATCAAAACAGCAGAAGAAACATCATTTGAAGATAGGTGGAGGCAACAGGGGTGAAACCTGGCTTCTTGGTGGGTTTTCTGATTAGAACACTTGTTTGTGCACAGTAGTTCTCAGCTGGGCTCTTTCCAATCTTTTATCTAATCTGATATTAAGCAGACAGCAGGAGGTGTATGTAGCACATGCTTGGCATTAACTATGTTTCCTAACAAGAAGATGGATTCTTTTCTGAAACTGCTCATAGCAAAATGACGTTGATAGAAGCTAAAGTATCTATGCATATTGATGCTGCTCAAGCAGCTTAGTTCCCTCTAAATAAAAATGACAAGAAGGATGATTTCTAATTTTCAGAAGTTAAAGAGGAACTGAAGAAATATAGCTAATATGGTGGGACTTCATTTATTGACTTGCAAAGGCAGAAAACAAAACCATTTTGAAAAGAAACACTACACATTTATCTGAATAAGGTTTTTTTGTAGCTACTTCATTGCAAAATATAAAGAATATGCGGCATTGGCCTACAAGATTGTATTCTCTTTATATAAAATTTATATCTTCCTTATATAAAATTTATATTCTCTTTATCTAAAATTAAATAGAGCTGTTAGTAGTTTCAGAAAATCCTCCCACAAAGGCATATTTAATTGCAAGTCTGCCAAATGGGAGTTTCATTTTCTTTTGAAGAACCTGTTATAGACAGGGTATTACATTAGTTGGATCTCTACTCTGACCCTTCATGGAAGCTCCTACATCCCTGGGAAGAGAAAAAGAAGCCGCATACTGTTTGAAAATGAAGGTCAAAGCAAAGCAAGCAAAACCAAGAAACTGGAGTGAATGGAGCAGAATGATCCATCTGTATTAGGGCTTTCTATAGCAGCTGTCACCGACCAGCTGTCACCATAATGTCTAAGGTGCTGCGTAATTGGAGTCGATACCAAAATTTGAGGGGAGATTGCAGACTAAACGGGAAAGACGGAGAGACATATTTCACAGCTGTCAGCCAGATAGGAAAGATATTCCACTCCTTACTCCAGATGGAGAGCGGCTCACATTTTGATGCAGTGAGTGAGGGGGTGACTGAAATGCACTGATTCATTCATGAGCCGTATGTACAACGCAGCTTTTTTGAAAACGCTGTAGTAATGCACAGGAAAAGGCGGAGGGGAGTTATCAACATAATTAATCCCATAGTGTAGGAGACGTAGGGGTTACTGAAAATGAGTACTGTCACAGGATACATGCCTCACATTCAGAGCCTATCTATTTTGCCTTTACATTTATTTTTAATAAATGCCTTGACATTAACTGAGGCACTCTAGCTGCAGGTGACCATTCTCTGGTGACAACTTCCTACCTCTGTTGACATCATTTCTTAACCACAAGTACAAGATTTACTCAAAAATATAAACATTTTTATAGGAAGGCAAGCAAGCACACAAAGGAAAAAAAAAAATAAATATGTTGGGGGTAGGGGTGACAGAAGAGTCAATGACTAAAAACCCTGACAAGGTGTCATGCAGAAGACACGGAGAGCTCTGACATACACACATTAAGTGGACAGAAGTTGCTATAAAGATTCACAAAGAGCAACTCACCATGTAATATACTGCCAAGGTACTGACAAAACAGCCCTGTGTATTTTCAAGGCGTGCTTTTAACATCCAGAACATTCCAATGCATTTATTTTACTGAAACCAACCGTTCATAATATTGAAGCAAAACATATAAAAATTAAAGTAAAATCAATCTTCATTATTCTGCCCTGGTACATAGACTTTGAACAGCACATCCTGCATATTCTACATGCTCTTACTATTCATACCATTTAGTACGTGTTTATGTGATACTGTATAATACTGTTCCACCTAGCTCACTTCTCCCTAGGCGCCTGTAAACTAACATACTGATCTAATGGTAGGCATTAAATATGACAGTTTGGGGATCTGCCTAGGGAAATGCAAACATTTCTATTTTATTTCATGAGCACTTTGTAAGCTTGTACCCTTGTTTATGTTTTTTATTGCAACCTTGCATCATTTGTTTTGTTTCAAGGAAAGGAGATACTGATATATATGACAAGTGGTTTGCATGTGCTTCTCTCTTGCATTTTGCCTGAGAATAAAGTCTGACTAATGTAATAATGCCTTTGCCAGGAGCCTGCCTGTCCCTAACTGTCACAGACCCTGCAGAAGAAAACAGTGGTCCGGAATAGGCAGCATGGGGGAGAGCTGAAGGAATTCTGTGCAAGCTGTTGGGAAAAGAGTCAACACAGCTCTGGAGAGCAAGAGGAAATGCAGCACAGAGCTCAGCCCACCAGAGAAGACCTCAGCCTTAGCCTCTGTATCCTCAGGAGTCTGCGAGTGCTGTCAAGGGTCAGGTCACAGCACCCAAGGGTTTGGAGAGAAGTCAGGGAATACCAGAAGATCAAGATCTTCTCAGTACTAGAGGGCTGGTTATGAGGAGAGATCAAGATGGCAGTGGATGCCACCACTACAGTAACAGCAGCCCAGCAGCACTGCTTGGTGCAGCAAGCTCTGGAGTCACCCTGCAGGAAAGGCTCCCACTAATGCTCTGAAACCCCACCAGAACCTCCCATACCCCAGGGAACTGCTTTGCCTTTGCAATCATCAGCTTCTTGTAGCTGAGTATCTCGCCTGACCAAACTCTTTCTTCCCTCAAAAACTGCAAAATGTGAATGCAGAATGACAATAACTTAAAAAAAATGGCAGTGCTTTATGCAAGAACATGAATTCTTAAATCTCAGCCTTCATGACACCCAACAAAAAGCTGCCTGGTATCCACCAGCACCTCCTCCTTGTTTCACTCCCCATGCTCACATCTCTGCATGCTATGCAGCCTCTCAAATGACCACTGAAGCCTCCTTAAGTAGAGTCCTTCACTGAAGACCTGTTAGTTTTCAACAGATCCATGATTTTTGCTACTGAAAGAAAAAACAGGCAGCCATCACACAGTACCGGTGGGGTACACTTGATCACTGAGAACTGCCAGGATGTAACTCTTAACTCCCCCACTGATGATGATGCTGTTAGAACCCCCGACGCACAACTAACAGATTGTTTAGAAACAAGTGACTGTTCCCCCAAGGAAAACCTAAAAGCAGACAACCAGAACTGCCGCAATGCAACAGCTCTGGGCCAAGATCTGTCATGGGCAAGCTCGTCTTGTAGCAGCAGTGGACATGAGGAAGAGACTGGGCTGCGGGCAGGAGCCCACCAGGCAGCCAGCAGGGACCATGAACAGCCACAGAGAGCTGCCAAAGAGGCTGGGAGTAGCAAAATGCCAAACCACCAAAAACATATAGGTGCTGTAGATATAGCGGATGGGACTCATATGATTCATATTCATGCTCTCTGTAGGCAACAGAAAGGAGCAGGCACCCTAACAGAGAAATCCAGATGGGTTTCTATGGCAGACAGATGAGCCATCTCTGAGAGCCTCTTCTCTCCATTGACTGCAAAGGCTGACTATGCAGGATCCACAGCAGTGTACTCAGTGGCTCAAAGTAAATTAAAATTATTTCCCCAAAGTTACATGAACTCTGTTTTTTACATATACACTTCATGACAGACTTCTATGCCTCCTGAATTTTGAAAACAAATGGCTCACTTATGCTGGTTTAAACACTACAGTCACCTGGCAGTCAGTTTTTTATTTTGTTTCTTTTATATTACATGATGAAAGGCATGGGAAAGTTTTTATTATAATATTTATAGATATATTTACACACATTTATTTAGCCTACACATGCACATATGAATGTGAAATGTTTTTAAATTCCATTGCGCACCTTCAGTCAAGTATAATTGTTTTCTAAAAAAGGATTTATGTGAATATTCACATTTGAAAGTGTACTACTAGAGATTTCGATCTCTATGTATGTATGTGCTGTATCTCAAATGCATATAATCATATACATATTATTTTTTTTGCAGTAGACTTTAGCATAATCTATTTTATATTTTTCTGCGCTCTTCTGCAGCCTTTGAAACAGCAATCAATTTGCAGTAATTTCAAGGGGCATTGGAATGGACTTTGTATAATGCTATTAAGAGAGGTAGCCAGGTTTACTTCTATTTTAAAATTCTCCCTAGGTTGAGAGATATAGTAACACCGTCACTCTGAGAAATGCCACACACCTCACCTGAGAGGCCAAACACACCTCTGGGGTGGCCCCATTTAGATACGTAATGCACACATTTTAAAAGAAAGTTCTGTCACCATCATAAAAGTCACAGGTACTGTGAGCTGGAAGTGCAGAGTAGCTAACGTGGTGGCTAACCTCAGTCTTATTACCTGCTTCATCCTGCTGTATCATCCATTTCTACCTAGGCTGATGTTCACACTGCAAGCTCAACACACAGAGCTGTGGCTAAATCCCCAAGTCCCACATCAAAGCTCATGTTAAATTTAACTTAATTGCCAGCCCCAGGTTCTTGCTGTGCCTTTGCCTGCAAGGCAGAAAGCATGCCCCTGTCAGACCCCTTTATTTGTGTTCAGCAGTCTGGGGACCCCTTTACCTCCCGCTCCATAGGAACAGAGTTGCTCCTGGCATGCTCCTCGTGGACCTCTGTGCTTCTGCTGCTGTGGATGGCCCCTTGTGGGATCTCCCACCAGCACCTCTGTGTCTGCTGGGAAATGCCATCAGTGCACCGCAGCACTCTGATGGCCACCCTACCCATGAGGGACAAAGCTTCTGCCTCAGCTTCTGCCTGATAACTCCTCCCTCGTATCCCTTCATTCTTCATTGTCAATTCATAATATTGCATTAGATTAATTAAAATTTTGAACATAACATAAACTATTTAGAGAAGAATTCACATAATTTCATAGCATCAATGTGCCTTCCTCACATTTTACTAGCCATGTTTTCATATAGACCATTGCCAAAAGTACTGAGCAGCTTTCAGTCAATAACCAGGCTCTGCAGATTCGCTCTAGGAAAAGACATGGTCAAACCTGTAAATTAGACAGCTGTTTATTCCTCCTAACACAGCTGTAAGTTTTCATCAAAATACCCTGTGATACGAAGCCAAATACTTTGGAGAAACAAAATTGCTTCTGTATCCACACAGTTGTTTCCATCAACCAATCTATAATCCTGTCAGAGAAAGTTAATGGATTTATTTTGACAAGTCTTCCTTGCCATCAAACCACATCAACTGGGATTATTTGTATTTGTTAACCTATCCTTTCTGTTGGCTCTTCCAAGCTAACTATTCCACTATTATACTGGAATCTGGATTCATGCAAGGAGGTGGAGGCAGTCTAGGACTCATCTTCTACCCTTTTTTGGCATTTGAACTGCTTTGGCACTTCTCCAAGTGTCTGAAATTTGCATAGCTCTCCAGGATCCACACTAGTGGTTCAGAAACTGCCTCAGCTATTTCAACCATAACTTGGGGCGAGGGACAGGGGGGAATTACCCAGAACAGACAACCTGGAAAAGCTTGGAAGATTTCCATGATCCAAGGCAAGCTCACCACTTTCACAGAGACCTGACTGCCTTTTGCTGAGATAAGGATAGCTCGGCCACCTCTGCCATGGAAAAGGAGAGCTGGGACTGGAAAAAGAGTGAGTGCCCTGAGGAGTCAAGGTTGTTGTACCCATTGTGGCTGTTACTGTGCACATCTCCTTGACAGGGAATGCACACCTTTAATCATTGTTTTGCCATTTTCTTCTAAATGCAATCACATTTAGTGTAATTATAATTCAAAAAGGTCCAAGAATTTGCCGCTGCTTGTTACCTGCCTTCCCAGGTCACATTGAACAAGCACGCTTCCAGATGGGATTCTCAAGGTGAAGTGCTGCTGGTAATACAGCTGCTACTACACCTACTAAATAACCATAAATGCAATGGGAGAAAATGAGGAAACCTAACTGGAGCTCCAGCAGGAGAAAATGAGAAAGAATTCAGATTTTATCATAACAATGCGGAGGAAATCAAAGGACAATGATTTGTCTTTTGTCTGTTAAATGCAGTATTTTGTCTGTCAGATTCATTCATCTTATACAATGAAGAGCAATAGTATACATTTCCAAGATAAAATCAATTACGCATTATCTTAGAGTTGTATAATCATCTCCTTCTCCACAGAGGCCTTAATACGACCTACATGTAGCATAATCCTTATTCCAGATCTCTAACAAAGCTAAATTTCACTGACGGGTCATTGTACAAATTCCAATTTATGGTCAGTTTTTCCAGTATTCTCAGAGAGTATAAAATTACAAAGGCCATCTCTGCTTGAACCAGAATATGAATTTTAAAATATAATGAAAATAAAGGAGCAAATTAAGAGACTCGTTTGATTCAATTCATTACCTCAAAGCACTTTTGCTTAAAATACCCTCCTGTATTTTATGTCACTTTTTTAAATGACTGAAAAAAGGCTTTGTTCCTCAAGAACTCCCGAACCGTGGCCAAGTTAGCCACACTTTAATTAGTTTCTTAATTTATCTCCGTTATGAAATAAAATAAGGAAATAACTCTTGTTTCTGTATTCCATTAAAATGTTTCTGTATAACTTAAAGACTATTTTGTTATCATGGTATTCCAAGTTTTAAGCAACCTATTTTTGTAAAAGCTAAAAATAATACATCACACTTCAGTTTATCTTCATTTGCCAAGTTTTGGCAGAACTCACAAAGGTAGAGCAGAATTTGCTAGAAAATTTGCAGGGTTTACAACACTTAGGCTGTTTTCAAAGGAAAAGATGACCCCTAATTAGTTAATTTCCATTTCCAAGAAGATTGTTTCAGGAACAGCACACTTTCTGTTTTTTCAGCATGAGGCATTTCAGGCAGTTGAATTTCAGCTTTTTCTTGACTATCTGAGCTGTGACCATGTTGTATTTCAAGACTGCTCTCACTGTCAAGACCATGGCCAGCCTACAAAACATTTCACTCATTCACTCTGAACAGATCTATTGCCATTAAGTCATAGAATCACAGAATCACATAATAGTTTAGGATGGAAGGGACCTTCTAGTCCATCTAGACCATCTAGGAGATCACCTAGTTCCAACCCCCTGCTACAGGCAGGGACACCTTCCACTAGACCAGGTTGCTCAAAGCCACAGATAATCTGGCCTTGAACACTTCCAGGGTTGGGGAATCCACAGCTTCTTTGGGCAAAATGCCTCTCATTCTCATGACATCTCTTAGACAAATCAGGAACGGAAGGACAGCTGCAAGCTACGGGGAAATTGAGCCTCCACGCAGCAGGGCAAAAGATATTTTGAAAGTGTAAAGTACCAATAGATGAGTTCCTAACCTGGACAAACTTTTGCTTTGAGAACATGGACAATGCAAGGTACATTAATTCAGTATGTTCGGGGTTTTATTTTTAAAAGGAACTATCACCAAAAAAACCCCTACCATCCTCATTCAGTCTATTGACAGAACAGCTGAATGGTGTGCATACAAAAGAAACGTGAAATCTTAGGTAGGAATGAGATGTGACAAACTACCTATGTGAACTATGCTTTATTAACAATAAACCTGGATTTCTGATTAAATAAATAATTTCCTGAAGGTCCTCGGTGATAGTAATTTATGGGGGGAAATATGTCAAAATAAAGTGTGGCATGTAAGCAATGATCAGAAGGGCATTGATTGCAATGAACAGTACAGGATCATGAAGATACTCTCAAATCTATTTTTTGTGGGAGTATCTGATGAGAAGGAGTGACATGCACCCAGCAACCCTTGCAAGACGTAAAAAAGATTAGTTATGCAAAAGAATCTGGTAAAGACTGATATTCATAACAACGACATGACTTCTCAGGTAGTCTGCACTGAAATGCAATTGTCAACAGGAGAGCAAGTCTGTTAGTGCATACAGCCTTGACCATAGCTATTAGAGAGGCACCACCTTAAGGTCGATATGCTCAAGGCCAGATGCCTGCTGCCAGCCCTGTGGATATCAGGAGATGCTCCCTCTCCCATCTTCCCTGTTTTGGCTTCCAGATTCCTGGTCAGAGCCACCACCACGCTTGCACCATTAGCTGCCTCTCTGCTTCTGTTGTCCCTCAGTGGACACGGATCAAGCACATGTTTAGAATAATGTCCCTAATAAGCAACTCTGTACTTTGCATAACTGTGATATTATATATTTACTGCCCCTTGAATGCTATATGTTTTATTGATGGATAAGGAGACAAAATGGGAGGCTCATTTATGGACTCAGGTGCTGCAAGACTCAACACCCCACTGCTTGCCTACTGCAACCAGGAAAATCCCTTTAGGGACCTAGGAGTGCACCTTCTCTATAAAACTCATGAAAACAGGTGCATAAAATGGGAATCATTAGATCACTGCAATGAGCAGGGGTGTTGCCTTGGCAATGGAAACAACTGAGGGGGCAATGTGATGTGAATCCTAGTTCTCTTAAGCACTTCTTTTCAGGCTGCTGGACTTCCCCAGCTGGAATTTTCTTCCATATGTGGTTGACTATGGCCGTTCTTTCCCACAAAATACAACCTGAATGCCTCAGACTGTGATAGGAGGTGAGAAAATGAGATTTAAGTTGTTGCCATAGCTGACTAGATTCAAACAACCAGCATCTTCTGTTACTGAGGTGAATGCTCTATTAATTGCCCGATCCCTCTTACTACAGCTCTTCCATCTTGCATTGCAAAATTTTTTCTTGAATTATCTTTTTTTTTTTTTTTGACACAAAAGGACAAACACACAGAATGGGACAGCTGAAAATTAATTTTTCCTGTAGTATGTATGGAGCTATTTCAGCAAGTGTGGAGCAGTAAGCGTTCAGAATTGTAGAAACAACACAGGCATTCCCTTGCTCAGACAAGTACCTCCAAAAAGCTTTAGAACCTATCTTTTCTCTCTCTTGCTCCATTAAGATTTTTTTTTTCCAAAAGGAGAAACTCCAAAGGTCTTGCTCCAAAAGAAAGAACTAAGACACTCAGACCAGTCGGTAAACTGGAAGTCAGAAGACTGAGCCCCTTCAGACAAGAGATGGAATTGAATGCTGCTCCATCTAGCTGGTAATGCTGCAGCTGTTTTATCACTAGAAATGGGTCTGCTCTTTAGCATGCTTTCTTTGTGCAGAGAGCTAGTGGGAAAGTGGTTTCTCAGAATGAACCCCACAGTTAAATGAGTGTGTATTTTATAAATTCTAGGATTTAGGTGGGAGACCTTGGCTGCTGCAAAATAACGTCCTATTTCTATCACCTCTCCTCGAGGTATGGCACAATTTTGGCTTTGACAGAAAGGAACTGTCTTTGAAAAGCACAGCTGGAATGTGTTTTGTAGGGTTTGCTGTTCACAATACAAACAGGGGAAGGAAGAGGGTGCTACAAAAATCAAACCCAGCAACCCCAGGAATCAAAATGACATAGCAGTTGTTCACCCTTCTCCTGAGAGACTGCCTCCATCAGCACAAGGCTGAGTGTCCCTTCAGCAAATGAATGAGATGAGCCACGACCTTCAGATTTCCGTGAGACTTGATCAGTGGGTTGGGTTTTTCTGTTATTGTTTCAGGGGGATCCTGGCTTCCTCTAGACTCTCATGAAACAGTCTAGTCTCATCATCTGCTCTGCCTTTGTCTACACACAAACTAGTTAGCATTTCTAGTCTGGTATAATGCAGTATTCTATAAAGGAAGAGTAAGTGGCACCATTTACCAGTAGCAATCAAACTGTACTTTACAAATCTTCCAGAATATATCACAAGCATAAGTTCATAAAAAACAGGCTAAGAAGTCTATTTATGCATACTCTATGTTAAATCTGCAATGGTAAATCCCACTCAGAACTAATCTCCTTATTTGAAACTTCAGAAAATAGCTTACAATCCACATGATATCATATTTTCACTGACTGGATAATAGCTGGGGGGAAGACAGCTCACATAGAAGTTGATGAGAAGCGGTGGTGAATTCTGCAACAGGTACATATATGCATATATATATTTATACATATATACACACTTACACAGTCTAGTAGCTGTAGCTAACTGCACTAACTAAATTACCCTGCATAAACTCCAGGCTACCTAGCTAGAGTTTAACGAGGCAAAGCCACCCTCTAGGGACGTGGTTTAGTGGTGAACTTGGCAGTGCTGGGTTAACAGCTAGACTCGATGATCTTAAAGGTCTTTTCCAACCTAAATGATTCTATGATTCTACTGCTGTCAGATTCTGTCAGGTAAGCAACGAGGAACCACAACATTTGAGTTCGATTACATTATTTGAGTGCAGTCTGACTATTTACAACTAATTCAGCAAGTTACTTCTCTATTAAAACTTGCTGCACATTTACAAAAAAAAAAAAAGCTTATGCTTCTTTTAAGTGTTAAAAAGAAACTGACATTTGAAAAGTCTAGTCTTTCAGATTTTTTTGTCTTTGACATTTGTTAGGGATCATGTCTTTCATGTTTATTTAGAATAAACAAAACTGTATATTCACAGTAGTTTGGCATAGTATACAGGACTGGTTACTTGCAAAAGAAAATGTAAGATTGTAACAAGACAGTTCATCAAAACTTTGGAGCACGACACAGGTTGCAAAGCCCGGTCATTGTACGTATGATCCAAATTATGCAGCGCTTTGTAAAGCATCAGCCAGACTCTGTTAACAGAGTCAGTTAAACTCCCATATTGCTGGAGTTACTCATCTCCATCTATTTCAACTGCATTAAAATAATACTAGTATCAGCGAGCACTAGTTACAGCCTGTGTGGAGCTTTATTTCAGGTGTTGTAACAGTCAAACCAAGGGAGTTCATAACCTGCACAGCCCTCAGACAGCACTTTGTGAAATACACAGTAAATGTAAAGTAAAAGCAGTAAGAGAGGATTTGGGAATCAGAAGGACTAAGACTGGCTGCGGCCAATCAGCAAAGATAGATGCATTTCTGGCTTTGCAATGGAAAGTTCTGATTTCACCACCATAAACAGAAAACACGCTAACTGCAACAGGTAATCAGCGAGGTGAGCCTGAAGTGGCATCACTTGTCTGCTTTTATGTGCCATCCACCCAGAGCTTCTATTCTTCCAGGGCACAGGGCTATCGCTGATGAGGATGATGGTGTGGAAGCTATCCACACTCTCCTCCAGGCATACAGCTGAAAGGGAGAGAACAGCAAAGAACACAGCAGAGTCCTTGTGCAGCTCCAAAAATATTGTGCAAGCCTGAGTGCTGTACACTGAGATGTAGGAAGCCAGTTATGGCCTGGTTCCCCGCACCTGAGCTCGCCAGGAAGGGGTGGCACTTAAGAGAGCAGATTCAGCTTCTGCGACTGACGACTGACAGAAGGATGGACCCCAGGATCAGTTCACATGACTGGACTGTGTTAATCTGAGCCACTGACATAAAACACACTCGAGACTTTCAGTGGGCTGCAGAGAACCAAATCTGCTCTCCCTCACCTTGCCCAGGTCCTTCCCACCCCTCCACTGCACACCCTGCTGTGCTGGCCAGGAGGCCAGATCCCTGTACTGGTTTGCCCTACCTCGCTGTTAAAAAAAACAGGTTTTCAATTACCCTGTGATGCCCCAAAGTGGCTCCTCAGCCAGCGCAAATGAAGCTGAGGGGTCTGGCAGAGGGTGAGCTGCACACCAACAGAGCCAGCTGCAACTCACCATGGGTGCCACCCACTAAAAAAGGCCCGTAACGTTACTGAAACCGCCATGAAAAATGGAAAAAATCTGCCCCAAGGCCACAAAGCTAGCTAATCCTAAGTGAAATGTTTCAGAGATTTGACACATCCTGGCAACCCAACAGATATTTTGGAAATCAAAACCTGTGGCTTCTGTGTTTCTTCTTGTTTCACTGCTCGGACACAAAACTGACCGGCTTTTCTTTGGTACCTGTCGCAAGGCAGCTCTGGCTCCATTTTAGGGCCGTTTAAATTCTCCCCACTACCTGCTACCCATGCTCCAGCAAAACAAGCGTTCCACCTTTCCAGCGAGCAAGACACCAGCTAAGCTGACCTGCCACGTCTCACCAGAGCTGCCCAAGCCCCAGCCCCTGGCTCACCCCTCGCTGGGGGGTGTCCTCGCCCCCCAGGCTCCTAGTGCTGGGCACCCATTGACACCCCACGGGGCCTCCAGCTCCCTCCCAGACATGTATGGCTCCACTGCAGACCCTACACCAGCCCCTGTGAGATGTCATGGGCACCCTCAAGCATCTCAGGAGTAGCCAAAGATGCTGCAGCTGCACTGATCCCGTCGTGTTCAACCCTGCCCTGAATTTGCCTGTTTGAAAGCTCTGAAACTCCCGGCACCTAAAAGATCCTGCAGCAAGGGGTATCACAATTTATGTGATGGGCAGAGCCCTTGCCTTTCATGTGTCTTGGACGTGCTACCTGCAAGTTTAGTTGACCTTCCCTTTTTCCCACATGGTAAGAAAGTTTTTCCTCACTCACCTTCTTCCCATCACTCCCAACTTTTAGACCTCTCCCAGCTGTTTCTTTCCCAGCCTGATACATTCCAGGCTATGTAACCATTCAGAAGCTGTTCCAGATCTTTCTCTAGCCTCTATTCTCTTTGCTGTGGCTTTTTCCACTTTGGCTAAATCTTTTTCAGATGACCAGCTCTAGGAAAATCAATATGTCTGCTTGTTTTTTTATCAGTGATATATTAGCTACAGCCTTTGTTTGAGTAATTCCAAGCTTGATTACTATTTATTTTTATTTTTAAAAGGAATGGGTAACTAATGGGCTTAGTTTTCTCTGTAATTTAGATCCATGGTGAGTTTCTGTGTGTCTGGATTTGACTACTGCAGAGGAAGTAAATAAACAAATCTGTAATTGAAGTTTATGGCATGCACACTGGAGGGTAGAAGTTCTTCGTGTTGGCCATGAGGATAAATAACATCCATGTCCATAGTCCTGGAAACCAGTTGCTTCTGCCTGAAATTTAGACCACCACAGTTCAGCAGCCTAACCAAAATGAGGCACATACCACGCTCCGCTTCAAATGACAGTGGAGGTATCAGCAATCCTGGAACCGTTTCTGTAAACTTTTACTCCCCTGATCACAAATGGTATCATTTCTTGGGAGGTAACTAACACCTAAGCGGTATCTGCATGAAGCTGAAGCTGAGTCATGAGATAAACTAGGCAGGTCAGCCACATCAGAAACGTCATTTGATCCTCGAGATCTTTCACCTTTTGAGAAAAAAACCCACTGTGTTTTGCTACTGTGACTTTATCTCAGGATGGTTTGTGTCAATTAGCTACCCTGCAGCAAAACCACTATTTTCAAGCCAAAGTTACATGCTGTAGTCAAGGACAAAGAGCAGAGAGGAAGACAGCAACCAGCCTCCTCAACAAAAAATTACTCTAGCAAAGTATATTAGTTTGATCATAACATGAAAAGTTCAGTACCATGCTCTCCAAAAGCAAATATAATACACTTTCCTTGTTCCCAGTTTTAGTTGGTGCCTTTCTTTCTAAAGAGGCACAATGTTGCAAAGTCTTCCTGGGTTTCATCACTCTTTTTTTTATGATTATTTCTGAGGCTGGAATTATTCCTACAGCAGTTTATACCTCCCTTCCCCTACCTGAATCGCCCTTCCTTGTCCCTAGGAGCAGCCCGGCAAAGGCAATAACATCTATGGAGGAATTCCTCAAAGCTTGCTCTGCCATTACATGCAGCCACACACAAGAGAAGTTGCAGAACCACTGGCTTGGGTGCAAAATGCTTTTGGGGCATGGGGACAATGGAAGAGCTGAGAGTTGCTTAAGCCTTCAGAAAGCATAGACTGAACCCCGAGCCTACAAAGGCATAGTCTTCTTACTTTGCTTGTCTCTTGTGTGTAGCAGTGGGTTCTGGGCATAGTGGGTGCATCAGGATGACTACATGAAGATTTATCAGATGCTAGATATACTGTCAAGTAAGTTGCTAGGGTTGTGGTTATAAAAGTATCTGATGCTGAAAATAATTACAAGCTGAAAGGTAAAACAACATAATGCAGTTCAAAGGCTACTCTAAGCTGGTGCCACATATACACACAGTGAAGTGAAAGCATAATTTCAGAGGTCATTAAACATTTACAGCTGGTCTGCTCCAGAGAAACCACAGCATTCGGTAGTTGTATAGGTAAACATCTAAGAAAAGAACATTAGAAATATTAAGATTTTCATCTAGGTCAGCAAGGGCGACAACAAAAGAAATCCTAGGAAAAAAGCAATGGAATAAAAAGATAGCATTCAAGATTATAGATAGCTTATATTCAACCAAATATATTTACATTGCTAGGCTTGGAAAAAGTCATGGACTTTATGAATCATTCATATTGTATTTCTTACTGGGTTACTTTACATAGGATGACATATGTCTTACTCCTTATAAGGATGAGTATTTATATCTTGGGCACAGCCTGTGAATGGAAGGCTCTCTACTAACATAATCACTTATATCACTGCAAAGAGAAGTAGCCCGCTCATGCTAACTTACAAACAAGATGGCGAACTGAAAGCCATTAAAACCAGTACCCCTCAGTATTTCAAAGATAGTTAATCTATAATATAAAGAAAACAACAAGCTTCACACAATCTGAAGCATGTAGCTGGAAAACATGAGCTTGGATTAATTTAATATTCTAGCTTCTTTCCTTGAAATTCCTGTTTTGTCACCTTAATTCCTCCAGAAACACTTCTGATGACAAAATGTATTCTTAAAGTATATGAGATAAATAACATAAATGGCATTTTGTACTGCATCCATCACATCTTCACTATCACTATTCGTTTTTCACCATCGTACGATTACTATGTGTAATTAGTAACTGAAGTCAATGCCTAGAAAGCCGACAGATTAAACAAAGGACTTGTAAATGATGCCGTGATAAGTTTGGGGATGAACCTTTCATCCACATTTTTAGATATACCTTTAATAATAAACACAGACTAGAAACATTAACCAACAAAGACTAACGCACAAAGAGAATGGAACCTACAGAGCTGCACAAGATCTATGGTATGTATATTGTATGATATTAAACTTTATTTACAGATAATGTAGTTTATCATCCACTGTATCATCAGATACCATAATCTAGAATTGTACTTTAGGTCCTGCTCTCCTACTTACAGCGACGTTGCTTAACTAATTATTAAGAAATAAATAACCCCTACACTTAGTTCAGTTCAAGCATTTCCCGAATTACAGCAACATTTTGATTCTTTCAATGTAATAAAACTAAATTGAATCCCAACAGAATAAGAACACCTAAAATGGACCTAAGGCTTAGAGTCTTTAATTCTTGAGTTGTAAGTTCAGAGGAAAAAAATTTGCCGCAGAATATTATCATTTTGTAAAATTATTCAGTCCATTAAAATATATGGAGAGAGAGAAATAACTAAACACAAACGCACAGGCTCATACATGTGTGTGTGTGTTTCCCCTCCCGCAGTTAAAAGTCTTCCTACTTGGAAAAGGTTAAACAGCCAGAACCTGCCGTGTTGCGGACACGGTGCCAGTCCAGGGCTCGGGCTGCGGGCGGAGCGCCCCCCCGCCCCCGGCCCGCGGCGTCCCGCCGGGGCCGCTGCCGCCCCCCGGCCCCGTGCCCTCCCCCGGCCCGCTGCCGCCCCCCCGGCCGCTGCCGCCCGCCGTTCCGGTGCCGTTCCCTCGGCCCCGGGCCCTCCCCGGCCTCCCCCCCGGCCCCCTGCCCTCCCCCCCGGTCCGGTGCCGCCCCCCCGGCCCGCAGGGTCCCGCCGGGGCCGCCCATGCGGCGCAGCCGGCACTAGAGGGCACCGCTGCCATGCGCCGAGCACGGCGCCGGGCGGCCCCGCGCAGCTCCTCCCGCGGCCCATCCCCGCCTCCGGTGTCACCGCGCTGCTCCGCGCGCTAGCTCGTCGCGATAGCGAACTGTCAGCCGTGAAAACTTCACTGCGCTCGAGCTGCCGGAGAGCTTTCTGGAAAACGCGTTAACGCGCACGGCTTCCAGCCAGCCGCCCAGGCGCGTGGTCAGGCACAGGTAAATCCCCTCGGGGCCACCCGCAGCCCGGGGGCGATCCGGCTGCTGCTGCCTGACATGGGTGAAGAAGGAAAGTTTAGAGATGTTTGGGGAGTGCCACCGCGAGGGGAGTGACAAGCATCGCCCAGGAGCAGGAGCAGTAACTGCTTGTTCATCTCCCCACCCCAGAGGCAAACGCACATGGACCACGCCATCACGCTGTGGCCTCAAGGTCACAGGGTACCACCAGCCCACTGCCTTCTCCAGAAATACCCAGGCTGTTCTAGGAGCTGAAAGTCTAAGCCTTGTGCAGTGCTGCAGGGACCCACAGGGAGCAGCAGTGGCTGAGCTTGGGATTCTCACCCTCACGTTTCAGAGGATGAGGAACCCTAAGGTGAGGAATGAATAGCAATGGGGCAAATACGATAAAAATGCAGAAGACTCCACCCCAAAAGAAAGAAAGAGGAAAAAAGGAAATGGGTTTTAAGTTCGTGTGGTGTGCACATACAGCAAAAATAAAACCATGGTCCCAAGAAGCTTTTAATTTAATTAAGCATAGCAATGTTGCATTACATTGTGTTTGTGTGGCAAGATTTTGGTGTTGGAGGGTCTATAGGGGGTGGCTTCTGTGAGAAGATGCCAGAAACTTTCCCTATGTCCAATGGAGCCAACACCAGCCGGCTCCAAGATGGACCCGCTGCTGGTCAAGGATGAGCCCATTAGCAATTGTGGTAGTGCCTCTGGGATAACAGTTAAGAAGGGGAAAAAACCAGCACAACAAACTGCAGTTGAAGAGAGGAGTGAGAATATCTTGAGTGAAACTGTCCTGCAGACACCCAGGTCAGTGAAGAAGGAGGAGCAGGCAGGTAGATTCCCCTGCAGCCCGTGGCAAAGACCATGGTGAGGCGGGCTGTCCCCCTGCATGGAGGTTAACAGTAGAGCAGTTATCCACCTGCAGCTTGTGGAGAACCCCACACCAGAGCAGGTGGATGTGCCCAAAGAGAGCTGTGACCCCATGGGAAGCCCACGCTGGAGCAGGGTCCTGGCAGGACCTGTGGACCCATGAAAAGAAGAGCCCAGGCTGGAGCAGGTTTGCTGGCAGGGCTTGTGACCCCATGGGGGATCTATGCTGGAGCAGCCTGTGCCTGAAGGGCTGCACCCTGTGGGAGGGACCCACACTGGAGCAGTTCATGAGGAACTGCATCCCCATGGGAAGGATTCACAATGAAGAAATTCATGGAGGACTGTCTCCCGTGGAAGGGACCCCAGGCTGGAGCAGGGAAAGAGTGTGAGGAGCCTCCCCCTGAGGAGGAAGGAGCGGCAGAAACAATATGGGATGAAGTCACTGCAATCCCTGTTCCCCATCCCCCTGTGCTGCTGGGACGGAGGAGGTAGAGAAATTGGGAGTGAAGTTGAGCCCGAGAAGAAGGGAGGGCTAAGGGGAAGGTGGGTTTAAGTTTTTGTTTTATTTCTTATTATCCTACTCTGATTTGAATAGTAATAAACTAATTTCCCCAAGTCGGGTCTGTTTTGCCCATGACAGTAATTGCTGAGTGATCTCTCGCTGTCCTTATCTTGACCCATGATCTTTTCATTGTATTTTATCTCCCCCATCCAGCTGAGGAGGGGAGTGACAGTGCAGTTTGGTGGGCAGCCAGGGTTAAACCACCATGTGCATGAAACAAGCGAGCAGGAACACATGCTACATGTTAAAAAACATACAATGGAAAACCTTTTTGATGTATTCAACTTTGCCATCATATACTGCAAATGTTTACACCAATCCTTTTGCAGGAAAAGAGAGACAATCTGTAATTGAATGACAGTCAATCATTCACAAAGTAGGATGGATACTATTTGTTGCAAACACATATAAGCAATTATGATTAAAGAAAGAACTGAACTTGTTTAGGATAATCAGCACAGCAATATAGGTAATCAGAAGTCCACTGAGTGGAAAATGTAATATATTACTATACTGAACCCTCTACACAACCCAAGAAATGTGATACCGCAGTGGAAAAAAAGAAATGTAATATAGCTAAGAAAAGTAAGTGAAAACAATGGTTCTAACTAACACCCAGTACCTCCTGGGTCAAATCAACAAAATCAGCCATGCAGTCTGACAAGTATTGTATTGGGATAAAAATAAATGAATAAATAAATGAAGCGTCTTTTGGGAAGGTTGTTGAACTTTTGTTTGGAAATTTGCAAACAGAAACCCACATGGTAAAACTATATAGTACCTTCACAGTAAATCAGCAGGAATAGGGAAGTGATTGTCCCCCTCTACTCTGCACGGGTGAGGCTACACCCTAAATCCTGTGCTCAGTTTTGGGCCCCTCGCTACAAGAAGGATGCTGACATGCTGAAGTGTGTCCAGAGAAGGGTGCGGAGCTGGTGAAGGATCAAGAGAACAAGTCTTATGAGGAGCTGCTGAAGGAACTGGAGTTGTTAGTCTGGAGAAGAGGAGGCTCAAGGAAAAAGAAAGCTCAGACCTTCTTACCCTCTACAACTACCTGAAAGGAGACTGTAGGCAGGCAGTGGTAAGTCTTTTCTCCCAGATAACTAGCGACAGGACAGGAGGAAACAGCCTCAAGTTAGGCCAGGGAAGGTTTAGATGGGATATTAGGGAAAAAAATTCCTGAAAGGGTGGTCAAGCATTGAAAGAGGCTGCCCAGGGAGGTGGTGGAATCACCATCCCTGGAGACATTTAAAAAATGTGCAGATGCAGTGCTTAGGGACATGACTTAGTGGTGGACTGGGCTGTCCTGGGCTAATGGTTGGACTTGGTGATCTTAAAGGTCTTTTCCAACCTAAGTGATTCTATGATTCTAACTGAAATGCATCAGATCCAGAGCCAACCCCGTATGTGTGTGTTCCCCAGAGCTGACCCACGCATAAGCAAGGACCATGTCTGAAAGACAGTGATGTTAAATTAATGCATGTCAAGGCTCTAGGGGTACCCAAGGGACACTTTGAACAACATGGCAACTCAGCTGACAAGCAGGAACTTGTTAATCTGCCATAATTCAGGCTCATTGCATTATGTACTCACACAGTGTCCTTGGTACACTAATTGATGAAACAACACAAGTTAAATTTCATGGTAAAATTTGATTATTCCCAGCAGAAGCTTCACTGAGGTGGCCCTGAGGGGGTTCCCTGGGCAGACACAAGGAATAGGACATTGACATATTTGCAGCTATTTGTCCAAGTGTCTGTGAAAGGAGCTAAAAAATAAGGAGACAGGAAGAAACAACTAACAACCTGGACCCGAAATCACACAAACAAGGCCTTACACAGCACAGACAGCTCGCTGGGAAATAAGCTGCCACTATTTGTACAGCATTCAAAGAAATCAGGTTTCCGCTTTATTCCACAATGCTAAGCAATGCAGTACCTCTACTCCAAGTGATGTTTCAGACACCTCAAATCGACAACATACAAGATTCAGCAATTAGGCTTCTTACACTATATCCAAAGAAATCTGAGGTACCTGATAGGACCCACATAAGCCAGCACACTAAAGCAACTACAAGATTATGGAGATAGTTAAATTTTACACACACACACTTTTTTTTTTTTCCTTTCTCTGGAATTCAAAAGCTTTCCAGAAAACAGTAGGAAGGAACTTCTTTCTCTTTGGGGACTGAAGGACTAAGCTGTGAGCCCTGGAGCAGCATTAGGAAATACTTTTTTCTTTCAAAAACTGCAGAAGTATGTCCTTTCTTTCAGAAAATGCCCAGAGAAATCATGCTTGGTAGTGGCAAGATGTGGGTTCCAGAAAATATTCCCATGAATCCTCCCTATAAATAAAGGCCACTTCAACATGTAGGAGCAGGTGGAGCCGGACCAACAGAAACTCTTTTATCTTTCAGGACTTTTTTGGATTTGTAAGTGTTGGTCCTGCCTAAGCCCTGAAGACTTAGCTCTTTACATACACCCTTTGTAGACAAGGCTACACTCAGGATAGAGTTGCTTTATAAATCTGTAATTCCATCTACTAGAAGCACTTCAAAAGGCTCCAAAAGCACTGCAGTGCTAAACTCGGGGTGTAGCAGCATTTAATTGCCATCAGCATCTTAGTGAACCCAAAGCCCTTCTCAGTCTTCTGTGCCTCAGTTTCCCTGCGATAGCATTCCCCCAGCTCACAGCGCTGGTGTGAAGACAGGTGCCACGAGGCCTGGATGATGCTTAGGTATCACTTGAAACCCCTGCAAGAACATACAGAAAAAATCAAAAACCCCTGCAAGAAAGTACATGGAGTCATCTTCTCAGCCATACCACCCCACAATATATATACAATAATATAACAGCTGAAGACCTGGAACCAATCGCTCTTGAGGTATTAGCACCCTGAGCGATGGGGTCATTTCTTAACAAAAGGGGCATCTAAGTTCCCTTATCCCAAAATACCGGGCTGCATCAGAACAGGATTCAGGGGATGCTCCTACAGGCAAGAACTGTGGATGTGCAGCAACAACAGTCTCAACCCACCCCTGAGAGCAGCACACAGCACTGCAGGCACAGCCAAAAACATTGCTGTTAGATGTATTGGCATTTAAAGCTGAGCTAAGCTCTTTTGTTTGATTTACAGTAGAAATAGGACATTTTTACTTTAGCAAAATCAAATCAAATCAAAACAAGTTAATTCCTATTCAGTAATCAGTAAAATAATTTCTTCCATAGCTTCTAGAAATGTTAGTTTGACTTGCCTGTCAGCACTGAACACTGAATTACAGTTCATCTCCTCTCAGTCTAATAAACACTGTTTGTGGGTATGAAGTCAGTTTGTATGACGTTGGAGAATTCATCCAGTTGTAGTCGATCCAGTATGGTCTACATTCCTGCTTAGCATTTATTTCCCAACTCTGTTGGTTCACAGAGAAAAGGCACCAGCTTACCTGAGCCTAGAAGGTCATACATGGGAAACAAAGCTCAGCATTACAGGACAAAGTGACAACTTGGCTTTCTCAGAATTTTGCCTCAAATTCAAAGGGACAACCGCCACACACACACACACATCATAGGATCTGATGCCTAATATCAGTCTAACCACCCAAAGTGTAGGTAATAATGAAGGCAGCATCAACCAGCTGTGCTGCCAAAGATGCACATCTACCAGCACGGGGAGAGGAAGCCCACAAGGTGAGCTCAGAAGTATAGAATCAAGAGCCTCGAAATTGGAGTACAAGCCAGGAGGGGGGTGAGCACAGCCTGCCTCTACATTCACAGCAGTGAGTGGAGTGACCCATGGACCTGAGGACAGGGTGGCAGCCACCAGCCCCTCAGCTGATCCTGCTCCAGGCCCCACACAACCACTCTGCTGAGCTGAAATACTGGATTTTAGGTCAAATCACTGCAGGAAATGTACCTACATACAGAAAAAGTGGGGCTAACAGGCAGGAAGGGTGGTGGAGGGGGGGTCAGAGGCTCTTTTAGCACCCAGCTGCCCCAGGGCTGCAGCATCTCATTCCCCCTCTGGCCTCACATCCAGCATTTCAGCTCTCTCCACGCTGCTTCTGTGCAAAACAGTGAGGAAAACCAGCCCCAGGCAGCTGCAGTTTGAAACCACAGACAACAGGCCACTTCCCTTTGTAGCCTCCTACAGAAAGGGGGGTGCAGGACACTTTCCTGTTCCCCCATCCTAGCGGGAAGGTCTCCCACTCTGTGAAAGTCTTTTCTTTCACCTGCCCCCCCCCTCCCCCCACCTCTGGAGGCATGCTCAGAGACCGCATGAGGAGCAAAGTTACCAAAACCTCTAATTCCTCATTCACATTTGTAAATGCTGTTATTTATATTTTTTACTGTTTCTATTATTATGTATTGTTTTAAATAATAATTTGTATTTATTTGGATAGGATTGCATTAACTGCGTTAGTTTATTTAAATTGGATTTATTTATTTAGTAGTGCTCCCAAACTCCTCACTGGACCCTCAGCACAGAAAGTAGCTGAGACCAATCACTGATTTCAGGCGGGAGAGGAAACTAAGGACAGGATGATGCCTTTTGTGAATGCTCCAGGATTCAGAACAGGACCAAAAAAACCACAGCAGGATGATGGGTTTGCTTCAAAATAAAACCTCAGAATCAAATAAATAAAGGGTGTAATCATCCCTGTTTATGATAAGTTAATACTTTCAAATCCAGAGCAGAGAGAGGTACCTGCCATATGTATCTAAATCTTGCAAAGGTCTAAAATGTAGGTCACATCTATTTAGGACACTGAGCATCCCTTTTGGCTAGTTCTACATGGCTTCACACCGAGCTACTTGAAGAGCTGTCTGGTTCAACATGCTAGCCACTTAACATCCGATTCTGAAACACTCTTCTCTCACCCCAGGTGATGTATAACATTTCTGTGGGCTTCATCTCAGGACTGAGGACACTGCTTTTGGGAGACAGGACCAAAAACCAGGAACTGCAGTGCTGGGGATAGGAACGCACACATCTTTTGCGGGTGCTTCCCTGAGAGCTCTCAAAGTGCTTCATTGGCAAAGGTGCCTTAAAGCGAGTGTGCTAATTTAAGTCATCTCAATAGCACACAGTTCCTTTGTGTAACAAAGAATCTGGCCAATTTTACCTTGACTATTAACTTACTAGTATTTGGGTCAAAAATTAGGGAAAGTCAACAGGATTAAAAAGAATGATTTCTCATAGGCATATGCATGGCCAGTTCTTAATCCTGAACTTTCTTAATCCTCCAAACTGCCAAAACTAACTGGATTTCTGCAAACAGTTGTTATATCAAAACTTTTGCATGAACTTAGGAATCAAAGAATGCATTCAGTCCTGTGTATATTCTTTGCCTGATGCTAGACCCCCTGCTAATTCAGGAAAATATAGACGTAATTTTAGAGGGTTGCTTGTTTAAAATTTCTTTTGAAGACAAAGGATATGTATTAACTCAGACAAATACAAACAATTCATCTAAGAACTGAACATTAAAACATATACCAACTTGATGTTTTCGCATTACTTGAAGCTAATACAGTACTTAATTGCTTACTATTCTTTGAACTAGCACAAAACTTAGGAAATTTTGAAGTAGAAAATACAGGAGATAAAAGGGACATCCTCAGATGGGGTTTTACAACTATCAGACTTAATGCAAAGATAATTGGCATTTATAAGCTGGTTTTTTTACATGGCAGTCTGGGGCTTTGTCTTCAAACTACATAGTGCAATTGGGCATTATTTCAGACTTTGGCCCCAACAGAAGCATTAACTACAAAAGAAGCATTCTTTCCAGGTGATTTTGGTGGTATGCATCAGAAAGATCAAGTATAAATAGCGAACATCAATGTTTGCCTTTGTGAATTATTTTCTCCTTCCATTTGATAACTTGTGGTAATATAGGGGCTGGAAATACATGCCCTTGGTGCTAATAGGGAAAGCAGAAGGTATTTTTCAATTGTTTTTACTGAGCAGTTTGTCTACTTATCCATGTGTATCTACCAAAGGCTAAAGACATATTGGGTAGCAAAGGTTATCCAAACACAAAAGAAGGCCCATGCTGGAGTGAGAAACAAATTGGCTATAAACTGCTAATTGTTGAAAAAATAATCTTTTTTCTTAGGAATACAGCGAAACTGAGCCATTACCTTCTCATTTGCTCAAGTAACCATCTTAATTTCAATTGATTTATTGATGAAGGACTTAGAAAAAGAGCTCGTAAGCATCTTGGAAACTTTAAGGCACATTTTGATTGCTCACAATTGAGATCCCTTGAGCTTACAACACTGCTGCAGCTGAGCAAGCTGGATGCTTACCATGTTTTTATTTGAAAATGTTTCTCCGCAACAAACCTATTTATTGTAGAACAGATTTCCATAATAATGTGTCCTGGTTCCAGTTGGGATAGAGTTAATTTTCTTCTTAGTAGCTTAGTGCTGTGGTTTGGGTTTGGTGTGAGATCAATGCTGACAGCACATGGATGGGTTTGGTTGTTGCTGGGTGATGTCCATACTAAGTCAGGGACTTTTCAGTTTCTTGGGCCCTGCCAGTGCTAGAGGGGCACAGGAAATGGGGAGGGGACACAGCCAGGACAGCTGACCCAAAATGGCCAAAGGAGTATGCCATACCATGGGGCATCATCCTGAGCATACAAGCTGGGGGAAGAAGAAGGAAGAGGAGGGACATTCAGCATTATGGCGTTTGTCTTCCCAAGTAACCTTTACATGTGATGCAGCCCTGCTTCCCTGGGGATGGCTGAACACCTGCCTGCCGGTGGGAAGTGGAAAATAAACTCCTTGTTTTGCTTTGCTTGTGTGTGTGGCTGTTTCTTTACCTATTAAACTGCCTTAATCTCAACCCACAAGGTTTCTGACTTTTACCCTTCCAATTCTCTCCCCCATGCCACTGTAGGGTGGGGGGGTGGGCGGGGGGGGAGGGGGTTGTGAGCAAGCAGTTGTGTGGTGCTGGCTGGGGTTAAACCATGACACAATGTAAAAACGGATAATAATAAAAAAAGTATAATGTATTTTTACAATGTCACATCATTGCAACCTTGCCTTTTAATTAATAGAACTAGTCTTTTCATGCACAATCTTTTCCATAGATGAGATGCTTGGAGAATATAAGAATTTACAAGCTTAGGCTTTCCTTGCTTATTTGAATTTCACAAGTGTTCCAAGATAATTATGGCAACTATTTTCTTTCATTGTGGAAAATCCCTATGCATCATTGAAGATGCTCATCATTGTAGCCATAAATCTGTATCTATTGTCTCAGCACATGCATCTCAGGTCTGGAACAAAACTTTAAAATGCCTGTTTTGTTTAGGGTTCAGTATTAACTTAATCAAGAGTAATTTGTAAGGATTAATTAGTAGTGGTTTAGGCATATAAAGAACATTTTATGGAAACCTTTAGTTACATATTACTGATAAAGTATGATTGCTAAGTTGTATCTAGGACCATTTATTCAGGAAAGCAAATGAATAGAAGTCTCAAAAAAAACCCCAAAAACCAGAAAGGCAAAGAGAAAGACTGTTTCTTGTGTAGATTTCAGGCTGCAACAGATATTGTCTCCAAAACCCCCAAACCACCACAATTTTAACACACTCTACAAAAGAATACAAAGATGGTCCCCATTTGCAATGAAAAACAAGTAAAGCTGAGGAAGGTGTTTTTGAAATATAAACTTATTTACAGTATCTCATTTTTCTCTTCAGAGAAAAAAAATTGAGACCATATTTTAAGAGTTTTAGAACTCTTAAAGCAACTGGGTGTTCAGTAAGCACTTTAGAGTCTTTATCTTCCAGATCCTAAGGAGACAATGCCCTGGGTATGGCTTTGGAAATGCTTGATTTAAGAAAATGTTCTAGTAACACTGAAATGTGACTATATGAGTAGTAGCATAACCTTGTATTTACATTTGAATATGTTTTGGATGAAATGGCAAGCTTTTATACAGTATTTTTTTGACACTTTAACTATGAAAGTAGTAAAATGTTTCAAATATATATATGGCAAGTTCATCTGTAGAATGGGTTTGGTATCTAGCAGTAGCAATGCCTCATCTCTACTACTGAAGGCTGATGAAATATAAGGGATAACACTGGCAGAGCCCTGAATCAGTGCAGGAAATATAACAATGCTCGAATAGGTTCCTCATAAATGAAAAACACTTTCAACTCCATGGCATATGTATCACCAGATTGCAAATTCATGTGTTGGAGGGCATCCCAAAACAATCTTGCAAAGACTGCTGAACACCAATGAAAGGCCAACAGTGGCTGGTATTTGAATCTAGCCAGCCCACTTAAAGTGTGGGGCTTTTCTGCCTTTCCTCTTTCTTCAAAGAGATCTGGGAAAAAAGAACATGAATCTCTCTGAACCAAGAGAATAAAGAGCAATACCCTCAATTCCAGCCTATTAATTTCCACAAGCTACCAGGAGCTGCAAGGAACAAAGCAGAGAGAACAAAACACCAAGTAACTTTATCCTTTTACCAGCATTTTTGCAATGTGATGGCACCCCTGAGACTTTAATTTGCTGAAAGGGATCTTAAGCACTGCAGTGCAATGCCAGTTTTCTTGAAAATCGCATTATAACCTCTGTTCGCTAGACCAGTTGAAGCTTGTCATCCTATACCTTAGCCTGTGACTCAAGTGACATCTGAGACACCACTCAGACCAGTTTCTTGTTGACTTTAAGAAACAGCCTAAAAAAATCATAAAGACTAAAACAAACAAACAAAAACCAACCAAAAAACACCACCCTGCACCAACCCTTCCTGGGCTGGAGGAAAGAAACTGTAGTCCATAGTGAAACTTTTAAATCAACCCATTTATGAGTCAAAACAACTGGCCATGGATTCTTTCAGAAGTGCAATAACTAGTTATCACTTTTCTTTGGATCAGATGGTTTCAATAATGAAATAAAATTGGAACTTCCCAGCCAAACGGTCCAAGTCTGTGCTGTGACAGAGGACTAACTGGTGGTAAGTGCAGGCATAGTCCAAGGTGGATGTTGACCCCCTGCTCAAACCATAGCTTTAAGTTGATGAGTTGGACCATCAGAAAATAATAAACACTTCCAGTTAATTGTCCCAGGGACACCAAGTAGCAACCAAAAGCCTGTGATGTTAAATGTGTGCAACAGGCAAACTGCTGGGGCATCACCGTAGCGGCGCACTCTGGGTCTGACTGGTCAGCTACGGAACAGAGACGTTTGGTACGAAGTAAGTGCTTTTGCCTGAAAAAACATTGCCTAAACTGAGCTCAGGCCCAGCTGTGCCAGGAACAAAAGTGGGACGTGGACTTCCCAGGCGGGGCCCCAGGAGGAACAGGCAGCAGGGTGGCAGCAACAGAGGTCTGGGGAAGGGAAAGCGGCCAGGGAAGGAGTGGGGCTCAGCAGGGCTAACCCAAACGCCAGCTCCCGAACTAGCTCCAACGGGACCTGTGGCCAGAGGAAAGAAGCAGACAGGATAGTAAAGGGAGAGGAGAAAGCAAAATCACTGAGAAATGCCTAAAAATTTTGGAACTGCTACAGTAATACTTAACTTTCTTAAAATTAATTGGCTTTATCCCTATAAAAAGAAGTCGTTGACTTGTCTGCATGGTGCAGCGTAAGATAGCATACAACCAGATAAACACATAAATTAGCTGAGGTTTTAAAATACTTTCCCCTAATGTTTTGTCTCACTGGCTAAATACTGCCTACATAGTAGCTAGAAAACAGCAAAATGAAGAAGCAGGAGCCTTCAGACAACTTCAATAAAAGCTGAGTAACTCGAGTAAGAGCTGGAACGGCACCTAGATTCTGGTCACAATGTAGGTTAAAGGCTGCACTTACATGCAGACACAGGACCAGGCATCAGACCTGACACCTGGAGGACTCATTCCAGGGGGACCAGAAATGGGACAGAGATACTATTAATTCCATAACTGTGTCACCAATCTTAAGCAAGGACTCATGGCTAGAAACTTCATAGAACTACACAAATCTATCTCTTATTGCTATTCCTCTCTCTACATATGATATATATGATTGCTGGTATCTTAAAAAAACACCAACCATTTTCTGGTCTTTCTGGTCTGGTAATACAGTCTTTAAAATACTCTCCACAGGAATAATAATAACAATAATAACAATAACAACAACAACAACAACAACAATAATAATAATAATAATAATGGGTGTTAGTCATGGATTGCATTACCCTGTGAATGATGGTTCAGTTGAAAAAAATCAAAATTAACAAATATAGTAATAATAATAGTTGTTGTTGTTGTTATTATTATCGTTATTATTATTATTATTATTATGATTATTATACCAAGAGTCCTCTATAGAAAAAGATGCTCTAAAATGGTAAATTGTTCACACAAGAGACAAAGGCTTAATAATTTAATCTTCCCCTCCCACTGGTTACTACTAAAAATTGAGTAACAAAAACAAAGGAGTCTCGATTGTTTCTGAATACCTTCTGAGGAAAAATAAATCACTTGAACTCCAGAGATACTTTTGACAGTGAGCTAAAGGTGTACTATGAGAGAGTAGGAGGCTTGGTGGGTGACTATAATTACTGCTTACCTATAAAGGGTGTATGAGAATCTGTTAAAGAGAAATGTGTGGTTGCCCTGTTTAATGGATATTAGCCAGAAGAACAGTCACATAATTAATCTTTGCTAGCAGTTCTGGTGAGTGTGGTAGAGATTTTAGAGCAGAGCCATACATCAGCATAAAACAATTATTCAGTTGGACGCAAAAAGCCAGTGCAGCTCCTCTGCTTCTGGTAAATGCCATTGTTCACATTTTCATAAGCACAAGAACCAAAAGACAGTTCACATTTTCATTTCTGACATTCCACTTCATATTTCCTATTTAGATCTTCATGTAGCTAACCATCACTGTTTTCTCAGGATTTTTACTAACTTCAAAAGCATCTAAATGTAAACCTGCAATCAAGCACTGACAGCTTGAAAAATATGTTTTGCCCTATTGAAAATTCCTTTGAAATGCATAGTGATTTATTTTAAAATATTTTGTGAAATTAACATGTAATGTTAGTATATATAGTGCATTATATACCATGTTCTCCACTTGCATCTTGGCAAAACAGCTTTAAAAGAGATAGGAACTTAGATAATGTGGTTTGGTTATGTAAAATGTTGTTAAATTCTGTTTCTGTGTGGGATCTCCTCTTCTATAGGTTTGTATTAGGACAGAGTGTCAGGATTTGGCTTTGGCCAGACTGGGCCATACAAAGAAAATCAATCACAGTTACAGCTCCACATTTAATATGGGCAACTTTATTCAGATTGGTATCATTCATGTAGTAAATGAAGCAACTGCTTAATTTGCTTTAAGACTGCTTTAATATACTGATATAGAGATTATTTTTAAATATTTGTTAATTTTTAATTATTACAGCTGAACCATCATTCACAGGGCAAAGCAATCCATGACTAACACACTTACTACAATTTTCTTCTGCTAAAGTGTTCCTTACCTTCAAGACTCATCTTTTCTGAATCTTAGCATCTGATCTGCAAAGCCAGGGATGCTGTCCAAAAATATGTTCCAGTTTCTGTACAGTATGTACTCCCAACAAAGTATTTCAGTTATACATTTTGAGTTAGAGCTCAGTATTCCACATTAAGCCTAGCTGTTGGTTTCAGCAGCCATGATTGCATTGCTTAACCATACAAACAAAGCTGAAGTCTGTTTGGTTTTCACTAATTTGACCAATATAATCAGCATTTCATAAGCCCTTCTATAAACAAAATATTGGGTCAAATCACTTACTGGTATAATTCCATTGAAAACAACAGAATGACGGTAGAGAATAATTTAGCCTATTTAGTTTTCATTTAATTGTGAATACTTAAGCCATAATTATCTCCTAATAAAACATCACTGTATCTGTCCCAGCTCATAGGTCTGGGCCACATCCAAAGGCCATCGTAACCAGTGGAAGACTGTCCCCTGGCATCAGAGACTCTTAGGTTGGGTCCAAAATATGCTACAGTGGAGACTTCAAATCCAGCAGAAAATGCATTATTCAGTATCTTGGTCACCAAGCTGAGGCTGTCACCTTAAACTGAAACCTCCTGGTCTGACCAAACAAACAGCCCTATAGCAGGAGAGGTTCAACATCTGTCCCTCTCCGAGACCCACAGCCAAAGTAGCAGGATACAACAGGAAAGGTGGAGGAGGGAAGGTAGATTTGGGACTATAAATCATTGCTTGAAATGGCAGCCCAGACGGAAAAGGCTGATGAATTCCTTGCAATGTTTTATGCCATCCCAATACCCTGCTTCACTGCTTTTCCAGCAGAAAAAACTCTTACACAAGCACCTCCTGTCACAAGCAAATAGGCATATTTAGGAGTTTATAGCAAGGGTCCCATGCCCTAAATTCAAAATTTCTAATAAGAGAAAGGAAGCACCTGAATCTCTTCTATACCATAATGAAAATAACATTAGGTTTCTAGGAGGGAGCCAAATACTGGCTGCGACCTACAATGCCTTGTGTGATTTGGGACCATATTACCTGAGAAATTGCTTCTGTCCCTGTGAAATCTTACTGCAGCCACGATCCGCAGGGATGCTCGATTGTGGTTTTATGGTATAAATGAGAAGGCTTTTTTTTTTGATGGGGGCTTAGTTTGGGATTCACTTACCCCCAGGGTTTCAGAAAGCTCAGGTTTCTTAACCTTCAAAATGTGCTGTAAAACTCCTCTTTTCTCTTTTCTTAGGCTGCAGTGCAAGGACAAGCTAAAAGCAGTGGGACATGTTATAATATGAGCTATCCTCTGGCACGATTTAACATGTGTTAATGTGTAGAAAAGATAAGAACACAGCTATAACTGTTGCACTGCCTGTAATTATAGTTTATGTATGGAAATAAGAGAGGCATGCAGACCAGGTGAAGAAAAAGTGCTGACTGGCGAGTCATTAAACCTGCCTAACCAGCACCAGCCACGTGTAAGCTTTGAAATGGAAATTCATCAGGCTATTCTGCTCATAAGAGTATTGTCTTCTCTGTATGACTACTTCATCGCTATTGTTTTGTTTAATTTCTTTTGTTTGAGAAAGCAAATAATCTGTTTTATTTCTTTTCTCTGTTTTCCCCCATTTCATCTCTACTTTTGTTCCTTTCTGTAGAAAAATAACTTTTTCCTATCAAGAAGTTGATGACTTGAGCAGGAATTCTTGGATGAAATTTTAGAGGAGGAAGCTCCCACTCTTTGCTGATCAATGGGCAGCAATCACAGGTAACCAGCTCTGAAAAGCACCTTATTTTGCTCTGTCAGCTCTAATTATAGTCTTCTTATTTTCAAGCTCCCATGAGCAACAACAGGCAGTCTTGAGAGAAGCATGGCCTGAGGATCATTGGTCCCTCACCAGCAACATTCAGGAGGCAAGTTCAGGTATTCACAGTAGCACTTTAGCCTTAAATTCTGTGAATCAGTGAAGCCCTACCTTATACTCCACAGCGTCATCTACTTTCTAGACCTTGTCCTATAACATAATAAGAGGTCACTATACCTGCCCCACCGCAGTGCCTCAAGTGGCTGTCTAGGCCATCCCCACGCTTTTATAGGTGGTAGATGCAATGTGATACACAGCAGAAACACCATCTGACATGGAGTATTTATAGATAGGATAGGGTTTTTCTACAAAAGGAAGACAGGGAAAGCCTAATGATGATGGAAACATCATAATTTCCCATGACATTACGCTGAATATGTGAGGAATACAGATTTCTTTATATTGATGCATGCTGCCTAAGAGATGTAAGGCTGTGAATTAGACCTGTGAAATTATCAGCAGAACTGCTTGAAAAGATAAAAAGGGACAGAGGACTCTGAGGTGTCATTCATGATGTCCAGGAGAGGAATTCTGGTGCAAGAAAAGCCTGGAGGGAGCTAAGAAAAAAAGGTGCACTCTGAAGATGAAGAAGCTGAAGCAGCATTGAGAGTGTATGGCCCCAAATCTGTAAACATGCAACTAACTTTAACCATGAGAGTTAACTTAATTCGTGTAAGTGGGGAATTCCACAAATAGAAATATTGGCTACATTGGATGCTATCTTTCTCTAGACTCTGAGATACACTGAACAGGGAAGAAGCAGTAATCCTTATAGTTCTATTATGTATTAGTTTCTACTATAAAATATTTGTCATTTCCTTTGAAATGTTCTTTTCACAATTTTCTGCAGACTTCAAACTTTAGCAGGTACATAAATCATAGTGGTACTTCTTGCCTTTCCCTGAAAAAAATCCATTTTTATTTGTAGAAGATCATTGAGTGCTGGCATTTCTTGTCCATGTATTAGACAGCACAGGGTACTGTTGTCAGCCTGGTATAACTCTGTAATATTTTATTTCTACTCTCCATACATTGCTTTAGAATTAATATTGGCTAGGAACAATTTAATAACATAAATATTTCACTTGGAACAATACCCAGTTCCTGAAAGCACTTCTCAAGTTAAAAGTGATATTTTAGTGAGAGTGGGGAGAACAGCTAATAGTCTTTTATCTTGAGCACTGACCACTGATGTGGGAAAGACAAACTAAGTTAAGCCACTAAATCTGTGCACAGTAAGAATTGAATATTGGTCTTCCACTTCCTAGACAAACGCCTTAAGCATCCTGACAGTACTGAGGTGAGTGAAGAAGGCAAGGGGAGTGCTGTCTGATACAGTCAAAAATAAATTTAGTTTGCTATGAACACCTGGAGTTGCAAAGACCTGGAACAGCTTTCCAAAATATGAAATGACAACAATAAAAATAACCAACAATAAATAAAAATGGAACTTAAATCAGCCTTATTGAGATAGATAATTATGTTATCTCACTGATCCAAGTGATTCTTTTCAGTCCTGAATGCTGTATTCCTAGGAGGAATTTTCAATGAAACTCTTGTTTATTGAGCAGATGTCTTCCAGCATGTCACTATAGCAAAGAGCCACAACAGGGCGGCAAAAAAAGGGAAGAAAATAATTAACAATCATTTCTTTATCTGTTTACTTGTTGATTTGCTGTTCCTGTGGCCATGAGGAAGTGCACGACTCTGAGAAGCAGAGTACCGTCCCTTCCAGCTTCATGTCTGCGGTCCTCTGAACCCTGCACACTTCCTGAGCTGGATGGTGGAGCAAAGCTGCGCAACCTTGTCTGGCGTGCTCTTTTCTGGTGGAGAAGGCACTTGTTTTGTAACCTCAGACAAAACGCTACACTTCTCCGCGAGTGCTTTTCTTTTAGACAGTGCTATGCAGATTCTGAGAAACGAATGCAGTCAGGACCTTTTGACATATGCACTACTTCAACAGACCATGCCAAGCAGGTACACTGTCTCTCAAAGTCACCCAAATTTTAAAAGATGTGTAGATGTGGCACTTAGGGACATGGTTTAGTAGTAGACTTGGCAGTCCTGGGTTAACAGTTGGACTTGATGATCTTAAAGGTCTTTTTCAACCTAAATGATTCTATGATTTTATGATTCTAAGTATTCGTGTGCAGCTACTGCTGAAGGCCCTTCCCACCATTCCCAGTTACCACCCATCTTCTCTCCATGGCTGGTCTAACTAAAATAAGTGCCTTCTCCTCCTGCTGGATAAATGTCATTCTTAGGCATGAATGACTGAGGTGTGTGACAGCTAATAAGTGTGCTGCTGATGCGAAGTGTATTAATATTTTTTTTTTAATCTAAAAGAATCTAGAAAGTTAAATTAAAATAAAATAAAATATTTTAGGTTGTGAAGTCAGGCACTTGAAAGTCAGGGAATATAAAACGCCTTTATTTGGACACATATGAATATGCATTAGGATACAAACTTAAATTACACAGTGACTGACTGATGACCAAAAAGACTCCCATTTCATCCATTCAGTGCAAAAAATAATTGTCACCTTGTACATAAAGTCATGTTAATGATGAAGGAAACTCCGGTGTCACTAAGGGTAATAGCAGCCATACTTCACTAAGTATACACGCAAGAGGACATTAAATTACTTCAGTGAACAAGATAAATGAAACAACAGGAGCACATCCAACATCTAGGCTTCACACAGAATTGTTCAGAAGAGATTCACCAAGTCCTTAGTGCAAAGTGTAAGAGGGGGTTGAAACTGCAAGCAAGATATATTTCAGTGTTTCTCAGGGGGAAAGAAAAAAAGGCATGACTTCAGTCTCTAAAATTCAACAATCAATAAAATCAAATCTATGCTCCAATAAAACAACCTGAAAAGCTTAAAGCAGGGATAACCTTTTAATCTATAAAGGGATAACAATACTTAATTACAGATTTAAAAAGCCCAAGTCTGATAACCAAAGGCTTACATGGGATACATTAATTAAAGTGGGTTTGACAATTTACTTTCCTTGCTGATGAGCACTTTTCAAAGCTATTGACCAGAAAGCTGATACTCTTTTAAGTAAGCCATTCCTATGTGACTAGAATTAAATTCTGTAAGTCACTATACCTGGTTCATACTTCCAAAGAAATCCAGGACACTAGGACAGAAACCAAATTTATGTAAAGTGCTTTAATTTCTTTAATGCAGATATAAAGAATTTTACAAACTCAGGATTTGGCCAAGTGTCCACACAAAGAGATTAACCCAAGGATGGCTGTACCAGCTCAGACCTGCAGCCCATGTAACACTAGTGCCCCACTTTCACTCATGGTTTGTAGGAGACACTTCAGAAAAGTGAAGAAACAGAAGGACCCTTCTCTGGACACATACTCCTAGCTTTCAACACCCAATGGTTTGAGATCCTCCTGACTGGAAGTTGCATCTGATCACTCTGTGAAACAGCTGCTAAGAGCTCATTTTTCTATCTTACGTTCAGGATAGTAATTCTTTCTTGATCGGTAAATGCATAGAAATCAATAGAACAATTACAGTGACAAAATTACTTGCATGGTTAAAAGTCTAGGCCAGTAGACCGAGCCTTTCTGAATGCAGCCATGTCCACTACGCTTATGGCTCCTCACTCCCTTCTCAAGTCAGCTTCTCACATGCTGTCATCTGAGTTTGAGCTGATGACAGCTGGTCATAAACAAATGAAATGCAAGTCCTTAATGCCTGGGAGAGCTGTGTTTCCAATAGCAGGGACTCTGGGAGGATACACAGGGTCTTTGGAAAACATTGCTCATGCAGAAGTTCCCAGAAGTGGAGGCATGACTCAGCCATGAGGACTGAGAAGCAAGAGCATGGAGATAAGAGCAGGGGGATAAAAATGGATGACTGAGAGTCTGACTGGAGTATGATAAAGTAAAGCAAGTAAAATAAAAACAGCAGAAAGAGGAACAGAGCCACAAGCCATACAATAAAAGGTTCTGTAGACAACATAAGCTCTCACTTGATGAAGAGCATTGAGCTCTTTTAATAACCTGATCATGTTTTGAATTGTTTCTCTATCTTTCATATAATGTAGGGTTTCTTTTGTTAACTCTTTTATTTTTACAATGGCTATTCACATTTCTAGAGTAATTTATTTACCATAATCATATCCCTTCTGGATTTCAAAATCTGCATTTTATATTCTTATTATACTGACATAAATTTAGAAAGAAAATCTGAATAGTAAGTGCACAGGTTGCGCTGCTAGGCTGCTTTTCATTATCCATTTAGGACAGCAACACCTTGGTGCAGAAGTAGTCACATAAAGGCACGGCAAAACATTTAATGGGACTTAGCTAAAAATGTTTCTTGAAGAGAGACAACAGTGTTTGACAGCTTTTAAGAGATGAAATAACAAACCACATTCATATATGGACTAGTAAGACTCCCATTGAAATTAATATCAGGATTGCAGATTTGAAAAGAGCTCCCCTTTGTATTTATGAGTAATATCACAGCACTGTGTTATCAAACTAATGGCATGAGAAACTACTGAATTGCTACAGATCTCACAGAACAAACAACTTAGTTTATCCTCTGTTTAGTTGTTTACTTGCATCATTTCTAAGCAAGGGCAAGGTGGCTGTAATATACCATCATCCCAATCCGTTTAACCCCTCACCAAGCAAAAATTCCTTCACAAACACGAGACAAAAAAGTGATCCTCCCCTATGAAAATCAAAGTGCCTGACTTGAGAAGATAGGCTAATCCAAAAAGATATCTGTATATTAAGTATTTTATAAGCCTCGATGAGTTTACAGAAAACTAAAAGTTTTTAGAATAAATTTCAGAGTGGTGCTAAATGTAACAGAAAGCTTCCTTTCCACACACTCAATTTGAAATATTAGGTAATTCCTTATAGTTATCTCTTAAATAACAGTCATGCCATTTCTGAATATGCACAACAAGTTGCCACTTCCCAAGGTACACCATGCCCAAATCCTTATGCTCATCAGCAAATGTGCAGGGAAAATCATTAAAAACTGCAGTTTAAAAGATTTGTTCACGGAATGGCTGGGGTTGGAAGGCACCTCTGGAGATCATCTAGTCCAACCCCCTGCTAAAGCAGGGTCACCCACAGCAGGTTGCACAGGATTGTGTCCAGACAGGTTTTGAATGTCCCCAGAGAAGAAGACTCCACAGCCCCTCTGGGCAGCCTGTGCCAGGGCTCTGCCACCCTCAAAGGAAAGAAGTCCTTCCTCATATTCAGATTGAACTCCCTGTGTTGCACTTTGTGCCCATTGCCCCTTGTCCTGTCACTGGGCACCACTGAAGAAATCTTGGCCCCATCCTCTTGAACAGATGCCCTTAAGGTATTTGTGTACCTTGGCAAGATCCCCTTCTCAGTCTTCCCCAGGCTAAACAGGCCCAGCTCTCTCAGCCTTCCCTCATAAGGGAGATGCTCCAGTCCCCTTGCCATCCTTGGTAGCCCTCCGCTGGGCCCTCTTCAGCAGTTCCCAGTCTCTCTAGAACTGGGGAGCCCAGCACTGGACACAGCACCCCAGATGCGGCCTCACCAGGGCAGAGCAGAGGGGCAGGATCACCTCCCTCCACCTGCTGGCCATGATCCTCCTGATGCACCCCAGGGTCCCACTGGCCTTGGCCACCAGGGCACACTGCTGGCCCATGGGCACCTTGCTGCCCACCAGAGCTCCCAGGCCCTTCCCCGCAGAGCTGCCTCCCAGCAGGCCAGCCCCAGCCTGTACTGGTGCGGGGGGTTATTCCTGCCCAGGGGCAGGACCCTACACTTGCCTTTGCTGAACTCCATGAGGTCCCTCTCCGCCCAGCTCCCCAGCCTGCCCAGGTCTCGCTGAATGGCAGCGCAGCCTGCTGGGGTCTCAGCCACTCCTCCCAGTGCTGTGTCACCAGCAAACGTGCTGAGGGGACACTGTCCCTTCATCCAGAGCATTGGTGAATCAGTTGGACAGGACTGGACCCCGTACTGACCCCTGGGAACCCCGCGAGCTACAGGCCTCCAGCCAGACTCTGCATCACCGATCACAACCCCCTGAGCTCTGCCACTCAGCCGGTTCTCAATTCCACCCCACTGCCCACCCATCTCACCCACACTGCCTGAGCTTGGCTATGAGGGTGTTACGGGAGACAGTGCCAACAGCCTTGCTGAGGTCAAGGCAGACAACATCTACTGCTCTCCCTTCATTTACCCAGCCAGTCATTCCATCAGGGAAGGCTTTCACAGTGATCAAGCATGATTTCCCCTTGGTGAAACCATGCTGACTGTTCCTAATACCTTTCTTTTCCTCCACACGCTCAGAGATGACCTCCAGGATGAGCTGTTCCATCACCTTTCCAGGGATGGAGGTGAGGCTGACTGGCCTGTAGTTTCCTGGGTCCTCCTTCCTGACCTTATGAAGACTGCAGTGACATTGCCTTTCCTCCAGCCCTCAGGCACCCCTCCTCTTCTCCATGGCCTTTCAAAGAGGATGGGGAATGGCTTAGCAGTAACGTTTACCAGCTCCCTCAGCGCTCGGGGGTGCATCCCATCAGGCCATGGATTTGTGTCTGCCAGGTTTGTTTAAGTGATCTCTAACATGTTCCTCCTTAACCAAACGATAGTGTTCCCTTCTCCAGACTTCCTCTCTTGCCTCCAGGGCCATGGATACCTGAGGCCAGCCTTGGCAGCAAAGGCTGAAGCGAAGAAGACATTCAGTAACTCCACCTTCTCTGTGTCCCTCGTCACCAGGACACCCATGTTATTCAGCAGCGGGCCCATGTTTTCCCTAGTCATCCTTTTGATGCTGGTGTACTTGAATAAGCCCTTCTCGTTTTCCTTGACCTCTCTCGCCAGATTTAATTCCAAATGGACCTTAGCCTTCCCCATCACATCCCTGCATACTCTGACGATGCTCCTATATTCCTTCTGAGTGGCCTGTCCATTTTCCCACATCCCATGAACTTCCTCCTTCTTTTTTAGTTTTTCCAGAAGCTCCTTGCTCACCCATGCAGGTCTCCTGCCTCCTTTGCTTGATTTCTTACTCACAGGGATGCACAGGGATCTAGAGCTTGCAAGAAGTAATGCTTGAATATTTGTCCACTCCCTTGGACACCTCCAACCTTCTAGAGCCCTAACCCATGGGATTCTTCCAAGTAGGTCCTTGAAGAAGCCAAAGTTAGCTCTCCTAAGTCCAGTGTTGTAATCAGGGGCTTATTAGAATATGCAGAGCATTGTTGTCATGCAGCTTCAGAGGTTTTGGATGAGAGACGACACTTCCTTACAGTTTGCTTTTCCCACCCCTCCATTTAGTTATGCCATTTATTTACACCGCTCCTGCCAGAGGTAGTGAATATAAGGTTGCTGTGCAGTAGGTAGAGGTAAAGCAAATACTCACTCGTGCACTGCTCCATTTCAGATACACACAGCTTCTCTAACATGACTCAAGTTTTCTTTCTGTAACTCCTGTTTATGATTTGCCTTTCCTGTGGAGTCTCTGACTGGCAGACTGTTAACACTTGTGGCCTTTTTTCTTGCCTGGCATATTCACTAGTAAAGGTAAGGGCTCTGGAATTGGTACTAAATCCAAATTGGTACTAATGGACTTGCCCTTACCAATTAATGCAGCTTACATCTGAACTTTCCTAAGTTTATGCATTAAAATTTTATGATTGATTTTAAATTATACGTATTAAATACATGTCTTATACCTACAGCACTTGAGCAGGTTTTACGATATCCGAGTCCTGTGGCTTGACTGGCCACAATGACTTAGAATATTTATTCCTTAGGGAAAGCATCACATGAATCACTTAATACTACCTAGCATTTGAATATGGAATAGAATTTCAAAGAATTTCCTAGTAAATTGTGTGGTCAGCATGTGAATAACATTATTTAAAAAAAATATCTGTAAGGAATTCAGCATCAAATTGTCTATTGGTTTCAGTAACAGTGACGCAGGTCCCATACATACAAATTTACTAAAATCTTACATAGATTTTTTTCTCAGTGCTTTAAGCTGCATCACAATTATTATTTTTGGGGGGAGGGGGCATGGATTTTTTTAATTTTTTTTGTTTGGAAGTGGGGGATTTTTGCTGTATTGCTGATTACTGAGACATCCTGAGACTGAGGCATCCTCAGTAAAAGCTGGCAGAAAGCTATCATCACTCATAGGATCCCATAGAGATCTGCTTTCTTCCAACATGAAGCAATCTCCAAGTCTTTTGAAATTTGTCAGCATCCACTAAAAAAATTCTTGGATTAATTTTTGAGGTAAAATGTCAATATCCAGTTATTGCTGTAGAAGAAACATTTGATTACTGAGTATAACAAAAAAATATACTATAACAAAAAATATACTATAAATCCTACTCGGTATTTTCTGTATCAGAAATCAGTATAGAGAAACTAATGCATTTTCTCAGTAGGAAAATCAAGCGTGACTGTGAAAAAAAAGGGCAGAAGGAAACTACTGATCACAGAATCATCAAACAGTTTGGGCTGGAACAGACATTAAAGATCATCTAGTTCCAACTTAGGATGAGAATGAGAGCTCAGGTTGGGAAATGTGTGCAGTTCCAGTGTGAATGATCTGGGCTTGCTCTGAAATTCTCAGTGCAACAAACTACTTTCTAGATTATTTTCTTCTAGATCAGGATAACTGAGTTTAAGAGATCCAGACATAGTTTATTACACACATGTGCCTACAGATATGCTAGACATAAAGCCCTTCTACTCAGGTGAGATCTAGGAATTAGTACGCTGGTTAAATGCAGCTGTCCAGTGCTGTCTGAGATGCTTTTGGAGAGAAATTTAACTTTTTGCTCTGCGTATGCCATGTTTAGATGACTTAGCAGTAAGGAAGGTACAAGACAGATGACTCTCTCCTCCATCTCCTGAGTATCCATGTTTTACTACATTAAATGAGTTGAATCAAATCAATTGACCACAAAAACACTCAGCATAATGGCACCTTCTTATATGTAGAGAAGTAGATTTACAAACTTTAATCTCGACGCAAATCTTATCAACTGTCCATATATAATGTCCAGTGCCATTGTGAGACACTCAGGTACCAGTACCCAAGTGACCTGCACAGTGGCAGGCAAGACACAGAACCTATAAAAGACTACACCTTCCTTAAATGTCAGCTGGCAATATGCATGGGTACACAAAGGCATCTAGTATTGCATTAGATGTGTGGGGAACCTGAACAAAGTTCCAAGATATTCTTCCATTAAGGAAGAATGTAGAAGTCCAAGAAATGAAGAAATTTTCCTCAGTCCTCCACTGTAAAACCTTGTTCATCGCCTTGTTTGCTGCTCCAGATGCCCCACACAAACATAATGGATATTGGCCTCCTGTTTGCGTAAAATAATGAAAAATTATTAGGTATTTTTAATTAAATGAAAATTCTGACATGACAATCTGTGATAAATGCTTAGAACAGACTTATTCTGAGACACTTCTACATCTGGTGTGCTAACTGTGGCTCATTAAAGTTAAATGTATATTTTTAAAGACAAAATCATAGCAGTTTTGCCCACGGAGCAGGTAGGATGTGATTCAGTTCTCCTACATCTGAACTAGTCACCCTCATGCGTCCTTTGCAGTCAGTCTGATCTATTCAGACACCTACTTAAGGATGAGATTAATTGCATTTTACACTGACTAGACCTCCATTGACTATAAAGAAATGCAAGGGCAACAAGCTCAGATGGAGACATCTGCACTGCATGAATTCCACACATTGTGATAAATGCAAATAAGAAGTGTGCACCGAGTCCCTACTTGCATTATTTTTGGCTGCAAAACCACCCCTACACTTGCCATTTTATATAGCAATACCCTCCCAGCTAGCATAGCCTCCTGCTCCCCCCTTAATACAGAAGCAGCTCTACTATCCAGCTAAAGCAGAAATCAACAGTATGAATGATTTTCCTAAGGTCTCAGGAAAAGTTTATGGCTTCCTTTTTATTGAGTACTCATTCTCACAGGCATGGGCGTAAGCTATCAATACGCACTTCACTCTGTTGTGACGCTAATCCGTATTTGCAAAACACATTTAAAACCGACAATGATCCAGAACAGTGAGGGATTGTTATTGGGGTTATTATGTAGTTTGACTTTGGCCCCAGCTTCTGTCTGGGCTACCTAGCTGTACCCTGATGGTAAGGCTGCCATAAACATCAGATTCCCGCATTTCAAGCATTTGCATTTAATAAAATTGGAGCAATGTTTCAGTAGTAAAATGTCAATAAAGAGCTTGTAGACATGACTTGCCTATCATGGTCCTAGGTATTTGGATGTCGGTTCATTAAAATCAACGATGCCTGTTCAAAGATTTAATCAGGCACAGAAGATACACAAAACAGGGTACTGTGTGGACTTCAAGTGAAAATATTGAATAAGATTTATAGGCCAAATAGCAGAGAACATTATTTTATGGGAATGGGACTCTTCAGTTGATGGACTAGTTGTTCCTCATATATATGTCTTCATATATCCAGGACCTCAGCAAGGTGGAATTCAGCTCACAGACCTACAATGCTCAAATTCAGGTGTCTACAGTTACCCAAGTGCCTACACCTCTAGTACAGTCAACGGTACCTATGATCATACATTGAGGGCTCAATTCAGTTGCTCACATACCAGTGCCTAGTGTCACCACTGATGCTCTCAGATATCATGCCTAACCTCCAAGTGTCACTTTATAAAGAACATACACCCTCTGTATGCAGGTCCTACAACATATGTTCTAGCCCATGCAGATGTCTCAGATAACCTAAAGCATCTGAAATACTATAGGATGCTTCAGGTTACTGCACACATAGTGGCTGATTAGCTGAATTTCTCGGTTGCCTTCACTGTACTGACCAGAGCTCCACACCTACAGTGGGATCTGAGGCATGTAGGGACTGAGTTAGTGCATAAATACAGGTGTCTAGTGACTTCTGGAGCTGCCTGTTTACTGAAGAGCTCTGCCAAGGCTGGAAGACATTACACAGGACCTAATAAGTAGTGGAGTCCTCTAGTGTAGTAGCTGAGAACCACAAAGAATAACCTAGGGCTTCTGAAAAGGGACTAGATGTCCGAGTTGATGCAGCTGTATCCCTTCATATACAGGCAGACAACTACAGGTACCTTAATCCTGAACTGAACATCATCTTTAGATTCTGATAAATGGTACCCCAAGAATTTGTAGCTAGATTGCAGAGCTGATTAGAGTAATAGAACATAAACAATGTAATTTTCAAAAGTAACCACTTATGTGCACAGAGAAGTGAAAAGGAGTCTGATGGAAGCAAAGACAGTGGCACACACAACAGTGACATTTAATAGCTTGGTAGAAAACACCAACATGCCTTGCACAAGAATTTTATAGAATAGTGAACTGTCATATTTTTAACTGAAGAATTTACTGCCTGTATGGTGACAATGCATACAGGCTACAGCTGTACAGAAGAAAAAGCTTACTGTCATCTTCCCTATGAAGTATGATTTATCTACACTTAAATCCGATTTATACCTATGTACTACATCTATGTATAGTAAATTTAAAACCTACTTATTTCTCTTATTTTATGAATAGAAAATGCAAATGTTTTATATGTCTCTATTATAATACAACTGGTAATGACAATGTTGATGAGGATTGGAGGGAGAATAGGTTATCTGTTTTATCCTCAGTGCCCTGCAGTACTAGGCTAAACTAAATATTCAATAATGAAAATCAACAGAAAACAGTTTAGAAGTCAGTTGGACACAAAAAATGTAACCTGCCCATGCAGCTTAAACATAAAGCATACAGGCTCCCTGGAGGAACAAAAAATGCTGAATTTCTAGTAATAAAAATATTTAGGGATCTATTGTAAAGCCTTTGGAATAAAGAACCACAAAAATAGATTTGATTTTGTGCTTACAGGACAATAGAGAAAGCTCTGTATTTACACACGAACATGTTCCTGTTGAGGATGCTGAACTCAGTAGGACTACGATGACTTACAGAAATCTCATAATGGAGCAATGGCAGTATCTGTTAGGGCTTTTGTAGGTATTACAAGTACCCAAATATAGAATATTTTGCATATTTATTTTTTTTTTACTTTTACATATTAAAAAATTAAAGCCTTTCTCTGAACCATTCCAACCATTCTCAGCTGAAATCTTCTAACATTGATCTAGTTTGAAAGAAGCTTTGTATCACTTCTAAAGATAGCTCTGTGTGCAGCTTGGTAAAACTGTTTTATGAATGTAAGCATTCTTTTAAATCCCAACAACAAGGGCTTCATTTCATTAAAATAATTTCTAAAAACCTTGAAAATTCTCAGCTATATGTACCTCTGACAAAGATAATGGGTATGTGTATAATGATGTACATAACGTAAACGGACAATATAACTCTTTTAGGTTAGCAGGATTATGGAAGTGTAAATTTTGGCTGAACATGCAGTTGCAGCAGCAGTTTTCCTTTTAACATTCTGACAGCAGCAAATTTAATTCACAAAAATGCAAAGGCAAGTTCAGCTGCAGTTACAAAGTGTAAGAATTGTTCTTCTAAAAGAAAGAGATTCTTATGTTATTTTTTATTTGTTTTGTTATTTTAACCCCAGGATAAGTTAAAGGCAGCACAGTACCGTGTTGCTACTTCTGAAACAGAAAGCAGATCAGACAAGTAAACACAGAACGCATACTTTCAAAGAGCACTGTGGATGGACCTAGCATTTCCAGGTCACTATAGGGCTTTACATTTTTTAGCATTTTCAAACCAGCACAACTATCTAGAAACAGAAAATCTTCATGTTAAAAGGAAGAACTTAGAAATCAAAGCTCCCCAGTTCAAACTTAGCTGGTGAGGGAACACAAATACACTTTGTACTTGACTGCTAAACCTCCCCCACCAACACTTGCAGCGAAGGCAGTATCAGGTATTCCAAGCAGACACTTTTGCCTTTACCTTAGATTCCTTAATTCTGAACTGCACCCCATTTCTCTACTCATCTACTTTTGTTAATGCCAAAATATTTTATGCTTCTGATATTTTTATGTACTTAACTACAGGCAGCAATTAGAATGCTGGCACTTCCTGGCTACTAACATTTAAAGCTTTTATCACAAGAGAGAAAGAGTATGTCATGTACTCATAAGGAATAGAATTGTTACCAACAACCCAACAACTGCTATTATTGGCATGTTCCAAACAGGCTCCAAACCAGCTTTTTTCTACATCTTAACCTCCTGTTGCTCGGCAAGGAATAGAATCACTAAGCATCTCAGATGTATTTACTGATTAAAAAAAAAACACAACCCAACAAAAAAACCCAAAAGGAAGGCAGCATGAACCCGTCTTGCTCCTGTGTGAAGCTACTCTAAATCACTTTTTCTGCTACAAAGAAAAGGGTGCACATAAGGCAGGACATACAACTCTCGGTTAATGCAATGTTATGACACGATTTTTAACTTCCTGCAGAATTCAATGTAGGAGAACAGTGGGTTCAATTGCAACCTTACACTAATGAAAAACCTGATGTCTTTATGCACAGATGCTGATTTTAAAAGCATCTTTAACAACAGTAAGAAACTACAATTAAAAGATTCATTCCTTCAAGACTTGTTTAACAGTATGGCCAAAATTTTACCAGAACATATTATAAAAGAGATTACCTGTAGATTTCCCTTATGGAATTCACCATACTAATATGTACATCCTTTATGACAGAAATCTGCCTCTGAGTCAGTCATCCCAAATTTTGACATAGCCAGCACTTCTCAGGTGTGATGCAGCTAACCTGCTGTAGGGCAAGACTGCATCACCCCTTGGGGCTGCCCATCTCACTCCACTCACCACGCAGGGAACCGAGAAGTACCAGTAACCCCTAGTTAGAAGCAGCTACAACATACATATTTAATCAGATGAATCTCATACCCAGCAACAAAAGTCTCAAAGAAAGAACCGAGTTCATGAGTCCACTCGATCACCATTTCTCTTTCCTTTAAAATCAGGATCAAAAAAGCACGTGAAATGTATCAAATACTGTAAGAAATAACAGATTTAAGTTATGAAAAGGAAATAACATATTTCATCAACATGATGAAATTCATCAAAGAATTTGCTAGGCAACACTTCCTAGTACCATACATATGGGACAGCATTATCCACAGATGTAAGCAACGTTCTCATTTATTTCAGAAAACATTCAGCACAGCAAATGAAAGAACCAATAACATCAGAATTATAATAGTGAGGCAAGGAGACAACAAAGAGAGCATTAGGAGTGGGGGGAAGCTAGCAAGGGAGAGCTGCATTAATTTTCGTAAAGAACTTGAAAATGCTTCCCTGTTGGGAAAATCCAATCTGCTTCGAGACCTTTGACTGTGAGAGCAGGGCCAAAATAATGATGAGACAAGGCAGAGCATCGCTTTACACACCCCAGCGCCCACGGAGCTCAACCGCGCAGTAGCACTACAGAGGAGTTCCTAACAGCACAGGTTAGGGAGGTGCAAATGGGGATTTTACCAGCGCCTCACTTTGCAGTGGGTACACAGACCAGGACTGGGAAGATTTCCTGATGCACACAAGGAAGTCAGGGAGAACAAAGTCCAGAACTTTGAGGAGTAGGTACCCCAGAGGAATAAAGGAGGAGACACCCCACCTGCACCTGTTACTACTCATGCCTTCGGAGGACTTCAGAGTGAGAAGGTTTTGTTGGCTTTAGTGAACTGTCTGCTTTACAGAAAGGAGATATTAATTAGCTAATAAAGGTTGTCATAGAAGGCCTGAAACATAAGATAAATACTAAGGGTCACTGGATTTTTTTTTGCTCACTTAAACCTTATCTTATATTTAATACTGCTTATTGATTTCATTTAGACCAAAAATAATTTCATCTTCTGAAGCAGTATTTAAAATAGATCACACATTGTCAGCTCTTTCAAAGGAAATTTCTAAAAATGGTGGAAAAGCACATGCAGCCCTGCTCAGGATAAACACTAAATCTGTCCCCCCCTCTCAGTCTTTACTGGAGATCAGCAGAGCAGAGTGCTGATCACAGGCTTCCCAAACACCACTGCCTGAAGGAGCTCTGCGTCCAAGCCGCAGGGCAAGTTTCAGAGCCTGTAACTGTGGTTTGGTAGTGAAACATGATGTGTTGCTCAGCATTAGTATGTCTGAAGACATTGTCTTGGATGGAGAAGGCAGCAATCTTAATGTGCCCCCCACGCCCAGGCACCTCCTTCAGGTTTCACTGGCACCAGCAGAGGAATGGCCCAAAACATTCCAGTAATTCCCATCGTGTCAGTGACTGGGGCAGCTCACAGCAGGTTCAGAGATGCGCAACTCAGTGACACCACAGAAAAAACAACTCACCCACTTACAGACAATTTACAGTCACCCACAAGCCCCAAAGGTGGTACATTCACCAACAGTGCAGAGGTAGGGCAGGTGCCACTGTGGCACCCGGTGTGGTGAAGCCTTGGTCTTGGGCACCTGGCACACCTTCAGTGGCCATCGATGGAAGGGGAGGCTACCAAACAAAGGGGACTGCAAAGTTTGGGGAGAACAACTTGGTGATGCTCTGTCTTCAGGCACCAGTAAACATACATCCCAGCCCGGCGTTTGGGGTATTTGGCTACTTTTCTGACAAAAAGAAGAACAGAAAGAAAATGCTGTTTTCCAGTTTTCCATTACAACAAAAACAGGAACATAGATTACTTGTTTATATATGACATAGTGAAACCAAAAATAAAGTTTCTCTTGTAGGCACTATTCACTCTATGACTTGAAAATCACAGATTCACAAAATGGTCAGAGTTCGATGGCACCTCTGGAGATCACCTATCCCAACCCCCTGCTAAAGCAGTGTCACCCAGGGCAGGCTGCACAGGATCGCGTCCAGGCAGGTTTTGAATGTCTCCAGAGAACATACAAAATGCAATATGTGAAATGTAAGAGAATACCCCTAGAAACATGCCCAAATGCCTCTGTCCAAATTAGGCATTTGTGGCTTTTTTTAACCATATTACACTCAAAAAGTTAATACGTTCAAGTCACACCTTCTGGGCAAGGCTACAATGAAAAGAACTGAAGCATGACACAACCCAAAAATGAGGCCAAAACCAAAAGCCCTGCCCAGAGCAAGGTGTGTACTTAGGGATGCCTTCACCAGCTGGCACCTAAAAACCAGGTCCGAGTTCAGTGACAAAACCTTCCTTGTTCATCCATAACCAAAATGGCTGAATTCAAGCATTTCAAATATTTGAGACGGCTGGATTTCACCAGGAAGTAGGCTAATTTTTGAAAACTAAATAGAAATAAGCTGAAGTCTGAGCCACTGACAGCTCAAATTTGCACACAGGCAGCACAATGCTCTCTCCAAGCATATCTGGAGAGTACTTTATGTGTGCTCATTTATTATATCAAATAACAAACACACACGTATTTAAATCTCTAGAATCTGTTAAGTTTTAAATTTGTTTTCCCAGTGAAGTTGCTTCCATCAAAGTCAATGCCTACAGCTAGGCAGAGCCTCTTAAGCAGCTGCCCTTGGTGTGATAGCAGCATGTCTAAGGGCAGGATTTGGATGCTTGCAAATGGGTGCTTGGTACTAGGTGGGAAACCTCAAGATACCCCAGGTTGGCAGATACGTATCCAGATGGCACACAAGGGTTACATGGGACCTTTCTGAAGCAATGGCTGAAAAGCAGAAGGGTGACTTACCCAGCATCCCTAACATGGCCCCGAGATCTTCAGCAGTGGCAGGGGAAGGCCACCCTGGGCAGCTGGTGTTCCCTGGGAGGTGCTGGGTGCCCCTGACCAGGATGCCAGCCAGTCCGTGTTGTACCAGCCAGGCCTGCACAGGGCGCCTTGGAGATGCTAAGGCACCTCAAGCGATGCTGGGCCCTGATGGGAACACAACTGCATTTAGTCACCAGAGCAAGTCAATGCTGTCAAAATGTTTCCTCCTGTCAAAAATGAGGACGCTGCTTTCTCCTTCACACCACGACTCAACGACACAGAAGCAAGCACAGGTGAAGTGAATAAACTGCCAGTGTGCAAGAGAAAGTCTGAAATTTTCACAGGGATCAAACTACAAATGGAAACACAGATTTCAGTCAGCCCCTTTTACTGCATCAGGAAACTAAGTGAAGGCCCCGGTTCAGGCACAAACACACACGGAGGGTATTTTTGCGTGAATTCACAACTATATCACTTCAGCACCAGCTGAAATTTCCAAGTAGCCTGCTGTGGGTAAAAAACAATGTTATTATCAAGGAAATTCAGAAAGATGTTGTTTCCTGGCGACAACAGGCAACATTCCAGGAAATTCTTTTCACTGATCTCTGAATAAAAATTAAGCCACGCATGTGGAAGAAAAAAATTCTACACATAACCACTGAATGATATTATATCATTTCAATTTTTACAGGTATCAGTTCTATTCTGGTTTAGTCTTTCAGTTCATGAGCTTTTCCATATACTTAGGAACAATTAAGTGCCTCCACATGGAAAAAAGTTGAAATTATTACTAGTTTCATCTTCATAATGACTATATGAATATTAATTTTCTATGGCTCAGTATTGTTAATCCTGTATTATCTTCTGACTTTCCTCTTTGTTTTATTTTATTTTACTTTGGATTTGGTAGTGGTTTTTTTTTCCTAAGGGAATACTTAAATTATTCTTAAAATTTCTGTGAAATCTAAGGATACTAAAGGTGTTGAAAAGTTACTGTTGGGTCTGCAATCTTAATTCTTTCTCCACTCTCCTTTGTGGATGGAATATAAATGCTTGGGTATAATCACAATTTCTTGCTTATGTATACAGTCAACTTTTCTAACAGGTTTATGGTATATAGGTTGGCACAGATTTGTGTTAAAACAATACATGAAAAATCAATCAATTAAGAAGAATACCACAAAATCCTCTAGATCAAACCACATGGTATTAGCAGCTATAGCCAAAAAATATCAGTAGTGGATGAAGTAAATTTTCATAGATACAGTTTTAAAGAGAACCTATCAAGAAGTTTTTACTAAGTAATGTTACAGGGTATCCATCATTCTTTTGTAACGGGGACATCTGGCATGCACATACATCCCTGTTTATTTTGGTACTTCTTGCAAATCTTTCAGATGAGATTTCACTACCATCTTTCAGTGGTAGTGATTACAAGAGCTAGACATATTTATGAAGGGAGGACAAGGCTGGAGAAGACATTTTTATGTTTTGCTCTGACAAAAATGAAGACTAATGATCACACTGATGTCTTTCAGAAGAGAACTCACATGGGAACAGCCTGGCTGCCAAGAATACTTTGTTCCTTGTGCTCCAAAATCAGAAACAGTGGAAAAAAATTGTTCCATTGGTCAAGAGGAACGCAGCTTACACAGCACGTTGTGATAATAACGAGTAAGATCTTTCTTCAGGGCAACATGGACCAGCCCCACTACAGGTGTTGAAAAAGAGAGGCAAATGTTATTCATCATTATGTGGAATTATGCAACTGAAATTAAGTGTGGCACAATGTTTTCTTGCACTAAATTACTTCCTGGGGTTTGGGGTTTTTTTGACAAGTTACATTTTTTTTAACCTGTTTTCCAAGTAAAGAAAACTACAAACGCAGCCTGGCAGCTACCTCATATCAGCTGAGCCCCTTCTATGCATTTTTACATGTCAAGATGCTGATACAACACAATGCTGATGACTGCCTCTATAGTCTGTGCAGTTTTATCTTGTACACATGAAAATAAATTCAAGTCTTGTCAATCTTTCATGATGCAATTTGTGAAATGTGTATGCTACCTCAGGAAAGAGATGCCATGCAGCTTGTTCCTGCCCTTTACACTTAACCAGAACAAAACACCCACAACAGTCATCCCCTGTACTGCTCTATTAAGATCTCTTCACTATTATATTCAGACACCTTCACCCATATCCTTGATCATTTGTCTCCTTTTCTTCTGGTGTCAAGCAGTATCATGATGCTTCCCTAAACCTCCGTAACACTCTCCCTTTTTTCCAAAATTAAACTGGGGTTGCTCTTGTGCCTGCTCACCCTTCGGCTGATACACTGCGGCATTATTAATTGCAGGAAAGCACAAATGTTAACAGGACAAGCTGTACTTAGAGCACTGATCTTTCAAGCAGTGAAGCAAAATTCTGTCTTTCATTTCAACACTGTAATCAGAACGTAAGGCTTCACACGTTGTCCGGATTCTCGAGCACGGTACTAGTCTGCTAAGTTTCAGTGTCCACGTACGTGCTGTGGAATAACAGACGGACATGTCAGAACACGTGAAATGAAATGTCATCAAATCAGGAACCATACCACAAAGTTTTTAAGATAACGCAATATTTAAAGAAATTAATAAACAGATAGAAAATACTCTATTAAAGGAAGTTTGGAAAAGTTGTTTGCTATTTTTCAAAAAAAAAAACCAAACTGGAAAATAAAAAGAAAATGTATTACATTGCTTTGGTACACAACTATATAGAAGCGTATCCACAAGGACATGCCAGGAAAGCTCCTGAAAGAGACTGCAGTCTGAACGTGATACAGTTATATCGGAGCAACTTTTCTATTTTATAGATCAAAGCAGGCTTCTAGAGCCTGGCATACACTATGCTTCTCAGCTTTGTATTTTGCCCTTTCTGCATCATTTTTAGGACAGTAATTCATGACAATTTTGGAAAGTCAAAAGAAATAGAAAATCACAGGGAACTGATCAGAGACCTGACACTGGTTAGCAAAGGAAGCATGTTTCGTAATTTATCCACGACGAGGAGTATCCAAGAGTGATTTCCACCATGCTCTAAATCATAATCACAGTGCGTGTTGAAAATACTAATGTATCAGATGAGGCATTTTATAAGGAACGTGCAATATCGAAAAGCAACATCAAGTGAAAATGCTATTTTGAAATACAATAACTAAGGAAAATAATGAAATTTATGTCAAAAGGAAAACTCAAAACTAAGCAATATAAAGGGACATTAACTACACTACAAATCACCTCAAGAATGAACATACATTACTATAGGAGACCTTCTATTGGTGGACATAAGAATATTTCCACTAATTCATTTTATTATAATAACATATATATGATATAATATAATGTAATGTAATATTATATTCTACTATAATATTATAGTAGTAATTGTAACCCTTAACAATTTAATTTAGCTGTAGAGAAACGTTTTTAGGAAGCAAAAAGAGAGAAACTTTGAGAAGCGTCCAAAATTGATCTATTACTTCTTCATTTGAAAAGAAGGTTAACATAACTTCAAACTACTGAACTTAACTGTTTAGATCTATTATAATATTCAGTCATCTCCTTATTTTCAAAGGTCAGTGTATGTGCCTTTGAATTCATTAATACATAACTTTCTAAATCTTGTGGCAGCTGAAATCTTGAAGTGTATATTGTTCAAGTTTTCCTAAAAAAGGTCAGTGCAATATAAGAATGCATCACTTTGCAAAAGGAGGAATGAGGCTGAAAAATAACATAGATACGAGCTTTGTCTTTTAGAAGTGTCAAATACATTAAGATGTTGGAGTAGTAAATTCTAAATTACTATTTAAGAAAACTTATCAAATTACTTACCATCCATATAATTACAAAAGTACAGGATATCATAACTAATCGCATCCCCCTTCAACTTCACGAAAATAATTCCTTTCAAAACACCTCACTCACTCACCTCTTGCATAATGAATAAAAGCTGATGTGCATGGAGATGGGAGACACTATAGAATCCAATGCATTTCAGGACCGGCAGCAAAAGTAACGCTGCATTTTCAGATGTACTGCTGCCTTTTCTGCATATAATGCTATAAACTGCAGATACCTGTGACAAAATGCTCTGATTTACAAATCCTAGTATAATGCAGTTTAAATAAACTGTGTGTTGTGAAGGAGATGTGCCTAGTCTATGTGTAACATTTTCATTTCTCAGCCTACTAAAACTTACGGGGGAAAAAAAGCAGTCCTGTTAATCCATTTTAATTCCAGAAAGGAAAAGAGTAAATTTAAATTTCTGTCAAGCTACTAAGAAAACATCACTTACATTGGTTATTTTTAAATGAATCTCTTAAATTCCAGAGTTATTCCCTTAAATCAAATAATTTATCTAGCTATGAAAACTAATTTTGGACATTTGCAGTATGAATGCAAACTACAGTAGCTATTCCTAAATGACACCTTTTGTAAACAGACCCTCAAATGAATGAGATCAAAATCTCAGACTGAAATAAAAATCAAATTACAGTCTATACAATGCATAGCAGGAACACTTAACAATCACATTTTTAAAATGTCTTACCTTTAAATAAAACATTATGGCAAAGATATCCCAAAAATAGCCAAAAAACAGGCCAGATGCCAGATAACAAAGCCACAAGTTGCCATCAAAGAAAAGATCAGTTTCACGTCCTGCAGCCAGAAAGGGATGGAAACATCAGAGGGGCTTGAATTCTCCTTCAGAGGGAAGGTGAAGCTTGTGTCACTCTTACCAATGGGAGACCAAGTCTTTCCAGCTAGAGGATATTAATACCTCTTACTCAAACGCAACATCTTCCTGCTATATGATGTATTTGTGTCCCAATTTTTAAAAAATAAATATGCATTATTAAGTCTACAGATTATTTCCTCTACATCATGTTACCATGAGGAAGCCTGGTTAAGGGTATGATAAAGAATTCAGAAAGATAGGCAGTGTTTTCAAGAAACTTGATTGTGTTTTTTCATTTCCTTTTTTAGCATTACAAAAGGCACGGATTCTTCCCGTAGCTTCAACTACATGGGATCTGAAAGGGTGCAAGATCAAGAGAAGTAAATCAAAAGAAGAAAAGCAAGCTTTGTCATCCTTTCTGCTCATCAAGGAAGATAACTGTTATCAATCTCTAAAACTGAAGAACGTATTTCTTCATTTAAGTGAAATCTGCTGTCGCACAGAGGATAAAGGTGGCCTTATACTGATGCTCTTTGGAAAGAATCTCACTCTGCATGAAAGAAGCAAAAGTGTCGTCTTTTATCTTACTTGGACTCTGTTTAGACAATTTTGATAGAATAAGAGTGTTTATGCTCTGTAGCTTTATATCCCAATGACTTATTAAGCCATAAATTAATAAGAATGTAAAGTGAAAGATCCTCTGGGTTTTTTTCCTTCATCTAATTTTAGATTACTCTATAAGAAATAAAAGGAGTAGTAACTACCTGAGATTCTCTCGCTACTGTCAGCCATTCAGGGGGAAAAGGAGGGTCAAAAATAACCTCTCGCTTGTGGCGATTTAAGCTATTTGTTCAGTGTTATTTTTATAGACTACTTGTGAAACAAGACAGGCATGAAAGCTGGGAAGGTCTTTCTACTCCTCACTGCCAGTAAAACACACAATACGAGAATAACATACCTCTGTATCCCTGCACGAGTTATAAACATGACCATGCAAGAGTGAAAGAGTATGGACAAAGTTTCCTTAAAGGCTAAGTTGATTGTCTGAATCACTACTAATAATACACATGGTTTCTATGAAAAGTCACCAGCCTATCCAGTTGCGAAACTAGAATTGCTGGAGACTTTGCTTATATTTTATGATATGTAATTTGCATAACAGTATTAAAGCATTAAAAAGTTTTACAATGCAAGTCATACTGTCAAGAAGTAAAGAATCACAGGAAACTAATTCAGTTGACCTCCAACGCATAAAAATAAATCTCATGTAGGAAATCAACATATTAAAAAGCCTGGCAAGCTAAGGGCAATTAGATTCCAGACAAGCTTGAACAATTAATTTGCATTCTCCCACACACCTTAGGGATTATTGAAAATACAATATTGCCTAAATTAAATAAGACAGATAATAAGGATGCAGTACAAATAAATGTTTTGAATTGATACTTCAGTACTGACCTGCTGCCTCTCCAGGGCAATGCAGGAGAGTTGTTCCCTCTGAACAGCAGCGTTCCAGAGGCTGAACACCACTCGAGCAGTGCCTCAGCTTCCAAGATGAAATAAGTATCAGAGACACCTTAAATGACCACTACCACAAGAGACTGGTGTCTAATTTGTCCCTACATTTGTGTATCTTAGTTTTACGCTTTCCTAACTGTTTTCAACTTCATTATCAAGACTTAACCTTTACATTTGCAGGAATAAACTTTGGCTTGCAACAACTTTTTGTGTTCCAGCTGAGCTCAGGTCAATCTGACAACCTGAAGATGCTCTTCTTTTCTTTGATACAACAAATTTACTTTTTAAAGAGAGTATTTAAGATGGAAGATACAAAATTGAGAGCGGTGGATAGACTTCGGGTCAAGGAGGAGCAGCCACGAAGGACACAAGATGGAGAACCTACAGACAGATAAAAAGCTCTGGTGTATACTTCTCTTACTGTTATTTCTGCACACATACAGTCTGAATCCCTGAATTACTGATGTTTGCAATTTTATGTATGTATTTGACCATATTTTTTATGTTTCATTACTGTCAATGTATCTATCTATATACACAGTGGCAGCAGCATCCACCAAAGATGATAGATTCCCCTTGTGAGATAAAAGCCTTCACCTATGATATATCCAACGCATCTCTGCTAACTGCAGGTGTATACTACACTTACTACCAAAAGGGGAAATAAAAGTATTTTTAGATCATAAGAATATATCACTATAAAACTACAAACAAACTACTTCTTGTTCATTTTCAAAACTGGCAAGGACAGAGAAATGTGACAAATGTGGAACGAAAACGCATGGAAGATAGGTAAATTTTATGCACAAAAGAAGTACTTAAGAAAGTATAGTGAGAAACAGATAAAAGCAAAGTTGAGATCAAATATATATGCATGCGTAGGAACACTGATTGAGAAATCTAACTGCAGTGATTTCCATCCTCTCATCACAACTGAGCGTGTACTAAATGAATAAACTGCTACTTGACATTTCCCAGATAAATATCATGGGAAGAGTACTTATTTTACCTTAATGAATCATTTTGGCCCCTATAACAGAAAGTAGCAGTGATGAACTATAATCTATTCCAGGAAATGTAATTCTATAATGGAGATATATATGGACTGAAATATGAGAAGTTGTGGTCTCCAACAGGTCTACTTTGAAAGAGATTCTGATTCATCCATGCCCACTTCTACTTATATTTGATCACAGCTGTTGACATACTGTATCTGCCATGTAGAGAGATATTTCTCTACTAGAGGTAAGAAAGCCATATGGTTTGTGGATGACTATGAATTTTCGCAAGTCAGGCTGAACTACATAATACTTTTTTTTCTGTAGTTACTCAAACAAAACTACCCATTTACCAAACAGTATTTTTTGATTCAGGTGGGATATTTTGGCCTATATAATACATTTCTAAGAAGTTGAAGTCTCTCTTAAATACAATCATAATGGGATGAGCTAACACTAACTTTCTGCATTAGTGGTCCTCTCATTCACCATGCATGGTTACATAAACAAATTCACTGTAGTGATGAATCGAAGCAGTAAATAGGACTTGCCTTGCTCACGGAGTAGAACCAAAGCAGCTGGTATTGCTTGACTGATGCAGTTTGAAAGGGTCCCTGATGGTATACCTCAGAAAAACCAGGGGTTTCTCTCAACATTCTTTTCATTACCGAAATTATGCATAGGATTATCACACCTATACAAGGAAATTGCTTTGACTACGTGTAATGGCAAACAGGGGAAAAAATTCCTGCCCAAGTTGGGTGTAAAATAACATTTTACCATCTTTGTTAAGGCACATAAATATTATCCCAACAATTACTCTAACGTCCATAATTTAGCCAGACAAAGCTCTCAATCAAGCTGAAATTTAGTCATCCAGACTGCGTTCATAAGTATTCCCTATCAGAACATCCACTCTCAGAAAAAAACTTGTAATTGGGAAGTCGTAACTGGACCAGGACAGGCAATGCTCAGGGAAGCCTGCCACGTGTCCCCTCTGGGCAGGTGCTACCTGGTGTTCACACAAAACAGAAAATGAATATCTAAGCCTTCCTCAGGATCAAGTATGAATGTGCTATTTAGGAATACATTTCTCTTATCACACCTCCCAACTAATATTAAAGTAACTCACTGCATATATCAGAATTTATTAGAATATAATTTTTAGTAGCCATAACAGACCTTGATGGTTGCGTCTTGATTTGGTAATTTTTTCTTTTAACAACTTGGCATAGCCAACAATATCACCATTTAGACTGGTGGGACTTTGCCCTACACGACCGTGAAATCCCGATCCCATTAAGTCCTTTGGAACATTACCACCGATACAGAAAATCTTGGATTTGACTGTGCCATTTTACATGTTACACAGACGAAACCACATTCTTCTCAACACCTCTGTCAAAAGCAGTCTATGTTTGCAGGTTGTTAAATGCCTGTTTAAAGAATTTATGACTTCACTCTAAGTGCAACTTCAACATGTACATGAAATTTAAACTCATTTCAGAGGGACCAGAAATTCTAAAACGTTAACAAAGAGGTATGCTCTACACCATTCCAGTGCAAACTAGATATATGTGTAACTAAATGCAAATAGCACTTTATAGTACTAAAATGAAAAGCTAAAAATAATCTAAAATAGAATCAATGAATTTATTTGACAGTCTTAGATTTTGCTTCATGTTTAACTGAACAATGGCATAATAAATGCAATCTTTAACTTAGGAATATTATGTCAGATCACACAGGGTCTGACTATAGCACTCAGAATTAAATCTCCAATGCATAACATTGTAATTCATAAAACTATGAAACGTCATCTGAGTCCATTTTAACCACATACCAAACATCTTGAAAAGCACGCAAAATGATGGGGGGAGAACAACCTTTCAAATATAAATGATACAATCTGGTTAGCACTGTAAAAATAGCTACACACAGTAAAAATCAAAAAAACTTGTAATTCCGAAAGAAAGTGGTTTATGCAAACCATCTGGAAATGACTTGGAAGTATAATTGCTATATTGCAGAAAGCAGAGGAATGTAAGACTTCCACTGTTCTTATTTTACCTGTTTTCCAGATAAAACACAAAGACGGAAATGAAACTAATCACAGATGTGAAAGGCTGATACCCCAAATATATTTGCATTACAAAATAGGACCAATCCCTGCTCTACCCCAGAGTCCCTTTCTAAAACAAGTCCAGGACAACCAGAATACTTGCCCTGGCATAGCCCAAGCTACCGTACAAGGCACTCAGCTGCCTGGACCCCTGCATGGCATCACCCAGTCATCGGCACTTGGGTCTACGCTCGGCCACACGGAGGTGACCCCCTTCCCCCCCCCCCCCCGCAGGATGCCCGCTTGCAGCCGTCTGCTCCCTAAACGGTCAGCGGTATTCGGTATTTCAAATTTTGCTAGGGCTCCGCTTGTGATGCTACTCCGAAGCACACAGAAGTAGACACAAAACACTCCAGCCCTGAGAAGGAGGGCACTCGAGTGTCACAGCCCGGTTCTTGGGCTCACAGCACAGAGAACGACTGGGGCACTTAGAGTACTTGATCTCCATCGAAGCGCTTCGGTCTGGAAGAGATTCAAGTACCACCTGCTCCCCAGACACAGACGGTGGTGCGAGCCTCTGCCGTAGCGCAGCACAGGCGGAAACAAGCACCAAAAGGGGGTGGTCGCTGCAGGGTGAGACCTCTGCAAGTTTCGGGGCGCCGGGCCCGAGGCACGGGCACACGCGTTTGCCGCCAAGCGCCCGGCCCCGCCGTTCCAGCGGGAACATCGGCACCCCGAGGGTGAAGTTCCGAGGGCGCCAGAAAGCGGCGCCGCGGGCGAACGCTCCCCCCGCACCTCCCGCCGCCGGGAAGGCTCCCCCCGCCCGGACCTGACCGGACCGGACCGACCCGCGCCAGTCGCACGGCGTCCGCCCCCCACCCGCCCCGAGGTGGCGGCGCCCGGCGGTTCCCAGGCCCCTCTCCGGCAGGCGAGTTTCGGGCCGGCGGGCCGGGCCGGGCGCGCTGCGGTTTCGTTACGCTGCTCGTGAACTGGTTTATTTCTCCGGCAGAAAGCCCCGCTCCACTGCTCCGCGGCGCGCCCGGCCAAGCCGGCGGCAACCGCGGCCCGCCCCGCGGGGACAGCCACCCGCGATCGCCCCGGCAACCGCGGGCAGCGCGGCTGATGCGGCCGGACCCGGCGCCCGCGGACTCCTCCAGCCGCGCCGAGCCCTGCGCGCCCGGCGGGTGCGCGGAGCCGCCGTGGGTAACGCCGCCGCTCGCCCTTCCTCGGAGGCCGGGGAGCGGCCCCGTCGCCCCTCGGGGCCCGGCCGCCCTCCGGGGGGCTGCGAGCGGCCGGCGGGCAGCAGCGCGACCCCTTCGACGTACCGGCACGGCGGGCGGCAGAGGACAGGGGAGGGAGCGGAGCGGGCGGCTGCAGCCCCGGCCCCCCCCGGCGGGGCAGCCCCAGAATTACGCGCTCCCGAAATTTAAATCTCCGCCGGCACTGCGGCTCCGCGCGCAAAGCCCCCCGCCCCGCCGCGCCCTCCGGCCGTACCGGAGGGTCCGTCCGTCCTCGCTCCCCCGCTTCCCGCGCTCCGCCGGCGGTGCCAGCCCGCAGCCGCCCCGCGCCGGCACAGGGCACCCCGCCGCGCAGCCGTCCTGCCCGGACTGTGCCTCGGCGAGACCCCCGCCACAGCCAGCGCGGCGCCGGGACGCACGGATGCCGGGGGAGAACGCCACAACACCACAACCGACGGCGCGGCTGGCGCGCCCTCTCCCCGCTGCCTGTGCACCCGTCCCCGACGGCGGCGGTGCCCGCACGCCGCGACCGGACCCGCAGCACCGGCGCCTCCGTTCCCTCCGCTGCCTGGGCGGGGGCACCCCGCCGCCCCGACGGCGGTCCCCTCCGCTCCCCTCCCTCCTTCCCTCCCTCCCTACCTACCTTTTTCAGCGCTGACATTCTAGTGCATTATTAACGCGGCAGGTGCGGGCTGCGCGCGGGGCTGCCGGGTCAGGTGAAGGAGACACCCGGCCGGGAGCGGGAGCGGGAGCAGCGGCGTGCGCCCAGCATCACCCCGGCGCGACTCACCCCGCCGGGGCGCCGCCGCCCGCGCGCCGCCGGGGCCGCCCGCCGCGCGCCGCCCCCCCGTCCCCGCGCGCACTCCCGCCGTCGCTCCCGCGCGCGCGGCTGGGGCGCCCGCCAGCTCTGCGCAGCCGCGCTCCCCCTGCCGGAGCCCGCGGGCACCGCGGCGTGCGGGCGGGGCGGGGCCAAGCGGCTCCCAGCCGGCGGCGCCGGCACGCCCCTGCCACCGTCTCGGCCAATGGCGCGCCTCTCGCCCCGTGACGGACAGGCGCGGCGGCGAGCAGGAAGGAGGGCGAGCGCAGTGTTGCCGGCTGCGAGGGGCCGCCCGCGCTGCTCGGAGGGGGTCGCCCGCGCGCCTGGGGCCATGGCCCTGAGCAGGAGGGAAGGTAAGGCCGCGCCGGGTGAGGGGGTGTCGATTTGGGGACGCCTGTGCTGCCGGGCTTGCTCCGTGGGGCTGGGACAGAGCGAGCCGGGGGGCTGGTTGTTAACGGCCCCGGGCGCGGCCGCCCTCGGCTGAGGCGCGTTCCCGACCGGCCCCGTACCGTGCTGCCGCGGGACGCGCGCCCCGCTCCTCGGCGGGGGGTGGCGGCGGGAGGCCGGGAGGAGGGAGCCCGGCAGCGGGGAAAGCGGGCGGCCTGGGTGGCTCCCTGCGGGAGGGACCCTGAGGTGAAGCCGGGGCAGGGCGGGGGCGGTGGGCGCGCAGGGGCACGGCCGGGCGGCCCAGCGTGGCCTCCTGCCCGGGGCCCTGCCCGGAGCTCCCCGCCGGGGCCCTCCTGGCTCGGGGGCGCCGGGGAGCGTTCCTGCTGCGGCGTGTTTCTGCCCGGGGGTGGGGAGGAAGGGAAAATCAAATTACTGCTCTAATCACACCTTATTTTATGGTGAACGGGTTTTTTTTCCTCAGTATGCACATGCGGGTGTACCCGTTGTTAGCACGTAGCTTGACTTTATTTAAAGCTAGTTAGCACAGTTCTGAAATAAGTATGCTACTGTGCTTGCAAAGAAGAAAAAAAAGCTTTCCCCTATCCAAGCATAACTTCAATCCATTTGTTTTGCTTTTGTGTTTTATAAGACATGGTTATGTGCAGAAAGAATGCAATAATAAAAATGCAGGTGTTCTTTAAGTGGTACCTTGTTCTTAAGGGAGGTTGAGTAGGGCTGAGCTATAAGGCAACTGAATGCTCGCCTCCCGTTGTGATTTGTGGCTGGCTCCTGAGGTTGCAAACAGTTACAGCGTCCTGAGGCTTAAGTCTTTCCTGTGAGGATAACAATGTGAGTGAGACTGAAGAGCAAGGGTTAATGTTTAAGCTAATTGCTGGCTGGCTGCAACTAGTGATAGTTTTGAAGGAAGTATAAAAACGAGAGTAGTATTCTGAGTTTTAGATGCAGCCTTATTGTAGGAAATGGAGAAGGCAGGTGGATTAACTGCTTTGCTTCTAGTTTGACTTTGAGGAAAACCAGCGAATTACAAATTGATGTCCTCTGGGAGAAGGAGAGTTGGGAAGAGTAAGTTCGTTCATTGGTAAACAAACATAGGAGTCTATAGCTGAGTGGGGGAAGCAAATTACAAAGCCCTCAAATTGTTTAAAAACAAAGGTCAAATAACTACTTGTTTCAATAGGGTAGAAGAGAAAGCTGAAACGATCATGCTAAGTAACTGGCTTGACTATGTAAAGTTAGAAATCAGTCATATTTCCTTCAGCCACTCTAAGGAGTGATGACTTCAATTTGGGAAGAAAATACATTAAGGAACACAAGGATGACAGGGTGCCGCATGGTCACCCGGGATAAGGTAACAAAATTGGAAGAGTTTACAACCTTATCTGATCAGCCTCTGCAGCCGATGGCATATATGGAAACTGTTGACTTTCTCTTGTGTAAACTATATATGCTTTTAAAAAGACAGATGTCTCAGACTGCGGGGGGGTGGGGTGGGTGGGAGGAGTTTAGATACTTCTCTTTACAGTTGTTTTTGCTCCTGTTTAGGAGTAGGTTGAAGAGAGACTTTTGTCTGTGTTAACCAGTGAACACTGAAGTTTTCTGTTTTGTACTGAGCTGTACCATAATATAGAATAAATGGGATGGTCAATAGTTTGTAGGATGGGTCTAGTTGTCAGTGAAGAGAACCTAATAGCTGAAAGATGGTAAGCCATCTTTCTTAGCTAAGTGCAGGTAAGTGAAATACACTTCACTTTGCAGGAAAGGGTGAGGCAGGTGTGACTAATAAAGTACAAAGTTTTTCGAGTTTTGTGGAGCTTCTTGGTTTTCAGTTGCTCATGTGCTAATGATTTCTAACAGGGCTAGAGGTACTAGCAGCTGTCATTATATGTATTACTGGCTGGATGATTATTCTCTCTGCGACAGCCTTCATAATTTGTAGCTGTTAAACATCATTAGTTGCATCTCTAAGGCTGTAGTCATTGTTTTTGAAGTGTGCAGCCCCAAGGTAACACTGTGGGAAGGGGTTATGGAGTGGCATTCCAGCTGCTGGAGGGTAGAGTTAAGATACTGGTGCAGGTGTAGTACACATTACCAACCTTAACTGCTAGTAAGAAGGGATGGAGAAGTTAATATGCATCTTGGGGGTTCTGTGTTTTGTGGGGGTGGCTGGTTTTTTGGAGGGGAGGGGAGTGGGTTTGCATTGGCTTCTTCTTATAAATTATGCTTTGGAGCAATTCTTACCTACTTTGCAGTGAGACATTCTATCTCACTGCAAGTCCACAAGAGATAGATAGGGCTCTGTTTTAACATATTAGGATATTTTTAGAAGCAGATCTATGTACTTGTGTTACTTACTTAGAGTAGTAAGATGGGGGAAGGGTGATGTGTGCCACTTTGGTGTGTTGGTTTGGGGTTATTTTACCTTTTTAAACAGTTAGTGCATTATGGCTTTCACTCAACACTAGTTTTGAGTGTGTTATCAGTAGATTTCTGGGATCTATGGGCTATCTCAGAGCAATCCATAAAAAGTTAAGATTGTGTTGTGGTTTAAAGCCCAGCTTGCAACTAAGCCCTACACCCCCTCAGTGGGATGGGGAGAGAACTGGAAGGGTAAAAGTGAGAAAACTCGAGAGCTGAGATAAATAAATAAATGAATAAACAGTTTAATAGTTAAAGCAAAACCCACATGCACACGCAAAGCAAGGAACTCATTCACCACTTCCCATCGCCAGGGAGGTGTTCAACCATCCCCAGGAAAGCAAGGCTCTGTCATACTTAATGGTTACTAGGGAAGACAAATGCCATCACTCTGAATGTCCCCCCCTTCCTTCCCTCTTCTTCCTCCAGTTTCATATGCTGAGGACTATGTCATATGGTCTGGGATATCCCTTGGGCTGGTTGGGGTTGGCTGTCCCAGCTGTGTCCCCTCCCAGTGCTTGTGCACCCACAGCCTGCTTGCTGGTGGGATGGGGTGAGAGGCAGAAAAGGCCTCAGCTCTGTGTAAGTACTTCTTGGCAATAATGGAAACATCCCTGTATTAATAACTGTTTTCAGCACAAGTCAAAAAACCCATAGCCCCATACTAACTACTATGAAGAAAATGAACTTTATCCCAGCCAAACCCAGCACAAGAGTTATTTCCAGTATGCAATATGTAGTTTCTTCTGTTTTCAGTTGTCTTTAGTTCAAAAGATTGAAAACTGTTCTCTAGAAGTTTGTGTTTCTATTAAGGGTTGCCTAATGGCTTAAATTAAAACTCCCTTTATGACTAGAAAGAAAAGAAAAATTCTCCTTTGTTGAAAATTCCAGTACTTTGTAATGATGGGATATTTGGTATAATACTGATTTCTGTTATATGTGTATGTGAGGACGCTTGCAGAAATTGTTGGATATTATGTTGTAGTCAAATATTCAAATCACAGGAAGGGGTGATATATTTCTCCGTAAAGAAAACTATGTAGACATTCAGTTATAGTTATATTTTATATAATATGAACTTATGAAGATTGCTTTTAAATATAACTTAAATGATGCAAAGTCTTGTTGAACTTTTGCCTGTGCTCAAGTGATGTTACCCTTGCCAGTTTCATGTTTTGTTTTCTAAATACTAGTATATTGAGCTTCATTTTAGTTTCATATGAGCAGAGGGAGCAAGCTGTCTCCTTAAATTTCCAGATTTTTTCCTCTTCAGTAGTCTGAACTCTGAATGACTTTTTTTACTGTTTTCAGCTATTTTTATGTCAGTACTTTAGGCCGTTTTAATACCATTTGTTTGTTTTCCATGTTACCCCCCAGCATCTATGATAACATTTAACTTTAGCCCATACAGCTGAGATATAATTTGATGTTCACTTCAAACCATACGCTGTTTGCATCCAGGTAAGAGTTCTTTAGGTTGAAGTAAGATTTAAACTTTTTGAAGTTTATGAAGTTCACACCTGTGCTGGCAGGGGACTGGTCTTGATGACCAGTGATAAGTGCACAGCTTTCTTTGACCTTTTGTACCCAAAAATCTGTCTCAGAAGAGAGAGGGGAGTCTCTGACAGCTATGGCTTACAGTTGGCCCAACTTGGAGTACCCAAAATTATTAATAATAATTATAATCAGCAAAATTGAGCTTCTTTAGCAGGGGTGGGTGAGATACCTTTAGATGGTTGAAGTGAGGTCTGTTTGTGCTAGGTAAGATCAAGGTAATGGTGCAGTATGAGAAACGTGTTGTGAAAGATGCTTAGAAAAATGGATAGCATGCACAAATTGAAATAATGGATAAGATGCTCTGTTTTCCCAGGACTGCAGTAGCAGTACACATCTTACAAGGCTTCCCTACAAGGCAGACAGGGTTCTTATGAACAGCTGGAACAAAATCCTGATATTCTCATCATGGTGGTTATGCAGCTTCTTATCATCTGTGTCACGTCAAGTTTATTAGATGTCTAGGAGCGTGTGGCTGCAATTAAGGTGGCCTACTGAGAGAGCTCTAAAGCCTTTGTTGAGACAGGATGGCATGATCTATTAGTCAGATTCTCAGTGAACTACACAGTCATGCAGAATTTGCTGACAGATGCAGTACCAGTCTTACTGATGTGAAACTGCAGTGTGACACAGATGGTGCTTTGTGAAGCTGAATCAGTTCCGTCTAAGCTAAGAAGACAGAGCAAATGTCCACTTTTTGTAGTGGATAACTTACTCTTTTGTATTGGCAATTGCTATGAACTGTGTTGGCCTGGATGCACACAGGCCAGTCTTGGTCTGGTAAAACAATCTTCCGTTGTGGGTCACTCATTAATTTAGGTGAATACATAAATGTGTGGTATGTAATCGCTGTATTCTTTTCAGTTCCTGACACGTGCTATATACTTAAGTAAGTTGCTGCTGTTCAAAAGTTGCCTCAAAGATAGGAGAACAATATATTACTGAGTTTTGAATAACAAAGTGTTTTACCGTATATTATAAAACTTAGTGCTAGGTGAAAAGAGTAACAGAGCCATGGTTTATGGACTGCTGTATTAGAGTACAAAACTGGAAGTTTTTCACGCTATGTGGTTCCTGGACTATAGTAAAGTATAAGACAGGAGTAAAATCTAGGCAATTAGCATCTGATTTTAATGTCTCATGGCATGTAGAACACTAATAGATGCTGTTTCAGTGACAATAATGTCAGAGGTCTTGAGACAAACTTAGATATTGCAAAGTTGGTATTACATACTAGATTTAAAACAGCAGCATCTGAGCTTCTTGCGTGGCTCCCCATGACATTTTGATTAACAACCATAATGAGATGCAAACGGCTGATAGCTGGTAGTTCAAGCACAGAAGTCATGTGATCTTGAATACTAGTAAATCCTTCTGTTGTTTGATTCCCAAACAGTACAAACGAGTTCTCCTTTTTCTGACTAAATATGTAATAATAGCTTTAGCAGTTAAGAGTAAAACTGTCTATGTTATATGGGATATTAATGAGATCAATTTTAAAACTGGGAAAGGGACCATTCCCACCTTACATGTAGACATTGTCAAAAACTGTACAAGTTTTTCCCTTTAAGCTGTCATTCAAGTTTTATGAGGCTAGTAGAACTAAAGGATTGTGTAAGGAGCTAGTCAAGTTGAAAAATAAATCAGTTCTCATGGTATTCCTACTCAGTCTTAATCCTGGACTTCTGTAGTCCCAGTAGAAACAAAACCAAGCAATCGACACTCCTTGATACCCGCTGACTCAGATGGTAATAGCTCACGGGGGAGATGGGGCAAACAGCCTTTTTTCGAAAAAGTGCTTTCTTTGCGAAGGCAGATAGTTAAAAGTAAGGTATATGAGACTGAGAGGCTGTGCCTTCCAAACCAAAAGACTTTAGAATCAAGATTTCTAACCTGTAGGGAGATCTTCACGGGAAACAAATTACTGTGTAATATAGGACTCCTTAATAGAGTAAGGCGAGGCAGAAGGACCAAGGCCAAAAAACCTCAAGCTTTTCAAATGTAACAAATATGGTTGGGGGGGGTGTGTGTGTGTGTGTGTATGTCAAAGGTGAAAAAGTACTGGAAAAAACCCATGTGAACTATTGAGTTCCTCTACTTCTTGAAGCACCTCCAGAGTATTTTAAAATATATTAAAAATATTCAGACACAAATTGTTTAGCCTCACTGTGGGTAGGTGTGTAAAATTACTTCTTCCAGTCGTTCGGACAAGATAGCCTAGTGCTTTTTCTGGCCTTAAGGTACAAGTGAATTCCACCCTGAAATTTGAAGCCAAAGAAGTATTTTGTGTCTTCCTCAAGAAAGAATTTCAGAGAATAGAAGTGCTGTTTGGAAACAAGGACTGTAAATTTTATAGATAGATGCATTTAAGTCTGAAGTATGAAAACTGAAGATGTTGTAGATGATCTGCAGAATGGCATCCTCTTTGACCAAACAGAAGATTTTATAAGATGTTAGCTTCTGTGTTTGTGTAAAAGTGCCTCTTTCACGTAATAGTTAGTTTCAGCCTGAATTTTCTGCAGCAGGTTTTCGGGTCGTTACTTTTATCCTGCTTTGTCCTTTTGCTACTCTCATAAGTCTATTACCATAGCTTCACCTGCAGAATGAAGACTACTTGGAGACTGTGAACACAAAGCAAAATACAGTAAAATTGGATCTTCCCATTCCTATGGACTTAAAACTGTACTTCAACCACAGCTAGAATTCTGCTTATTTCACACTTCCCCACCCCCTGCTCGCCTCTGAAAAGGCTAGTTTTGTTATTCCCATGACAGTGCTTTGCTTTGGTTTGCATGGCCTCTGTCTGTGGTAGAATGGAAGTTGGCACTCTTGGCAAGGCTGGCCTCGCTGGTAGCAGTAAAATTACATTTTCCTGCTCCTGACTGGAACAAGAGCATCCCTTCTTAAACATATGATATACCATTATGATTATCTGAACTGTCAGGCTATACAGAATGCAATTGCATGTCACTCCAGTAGTCGTCTTCTTTCTCTCATATATCTGGGCAGCTTGAACATTTTTGGAAATGGGAAAGTCATACAAAAATGAGGCAGAGTGGAAAAATGGTACCCTGTTCAGCTGCCATGCAATGTTTTGTTCTAGTTAATTCCTCCCTTTCCTCTTTGATTTTAGTCTGTTAGTAGTTGCTGAACTGGTGTCCCAAGTCTCTGGGAGTCTTCTGTGCAGCTAAGAGATCTCTGTGCAAAGATTATTTTTTTTTTTAAGTTAAAGTTTAAATATCTAGTCATTGCCCTTGGGGCTAGAACATGCATGTGTGTGCATACACGCTTCTTGTATTGTGAAATTTGGGTCATGATTAATAAATTAATTATCCTCAGAGGTCCTCTGTATTGATTTCCATTAACTGTAATGGGGGCTTGTATTCTGCATTATCATTTGTACCCAGTGGCTGGTTGGCAGAAGTGGTGTCTTGTATACACTAGGTCTGTGGAGGAGTGTCTGATGTGTCTACTGCTAGGCATCTTAACTGCAAACTGAATTTTGCTCCTAGTGTCTGAAATATAGAGCAGGTACCTTTGTCTTTGAGACTTAGAGCCATGATCGAAGAATCACTGTATATTAGGCCAAGTAAATACAGAGTTAAGACCTTTGTTCATCAGTTTGACCAGCTGAGCCACTCCTTCAGAAAGAATCTGAAATACCTAAAACATGAAACGCTGTCCTGTATGATTAAAGAGCAAGTAAACTGTGGGTAATTATTTAAGGGAACGAATAGTAGCCCTTAGCCAGAAGTTACCATCTTGCAGTCTTCCTTCCATCTGCTAGATGGTAAGAATAGCAGTCCAGCTAACATTTTCTGTATGTAGCAGTCTCTTAAAATTAAAATGCTTTACATGCTGTTGCTTTGGGTCCTAATGAAATCTAGGTCTCTCTCTCTTTCAAGTGGTCCCCTTGACCATCTCCAGTCGAGATCTGACTGTCCAGCCATGATTAGGGAAGAGGAGGTTATCCAGGCAGCGGAGCTGTTATACTCAACTAGGCAAGGCCCTAAGCAATCTGCTGTAGTTGATCCTACTATGATTAGACTAGATGATGTCCAGAGGTCCCTTCCAACCTTAACACTTCCGTGGGGGTTTTTGACCATGCTGTAAAGTAACTGTCTTGTCATGGCTTTCATAGGCGATGGGATACTTGCATCATAAACGAGACTTCAAGGATTTAAATCTTTTTGAGTATCAGAGTAATAATGCATTACAGAGGTGAACTGAACATTTTAATGAAGCCTTGTCCATGTGTTCTGCATGTGGATTATCATTCTGTCTGCTCTTTCCGTCCTCTTCTGTTCTGCTGTACTATCTTCTGCTTTGGAAGAAATAGCATATTAACACATTTTACACATAGGATGGTTTCATAAGAAATTCCTGAATCTTCTCTTTTTGGAAAACTTATGTTTGTAGGAGAGAGAGACCAAGTAGGGCAACTTGCAAGCTTCACAGAGTTCTAATGTGTTCAGCACTCTTAATGCCACTTCATTTATTCTTGCTGCCCAAATTGCATTTGAGTAGGCAGAAGGTAACCAATTCAGAAACATGATGTTCACAAACTTACAGTATGTATGGCAAGTAGCCAAAAGTACATGGCAAGCATTCTCCACAGAAATGTTTTTGAGGAAACTGTTGCCTCCTACACTGAGCTGGACAGGAACATTTCTGATGTTGTTCAGAACTTCATTTGTTTAGTTATTCAGAGTGCTTTTGTTACAGTCTTAACTGAGCTTTAAGTCATCTTGTCAACCCTAGGAGAATCATTATAAATCTGCAGTGCGGTTCCACTGTTGGCATGTGTGTGTTTGTGGGTAATTTGTTTATGTACATAAGAAACTTAAGGTGGTGTTGGTTTAATACATAGATGCCAAACAGTGCATTTATTTGAAGGAGGCTTTTTACTATTCTCACAAAGTTGTGGTGAACGCTCAGGATCTTTCTACAATTTGAATCACTAGCTAGCACGTGTTCTGCACTCTCTTTCTTTGAGTTATACTTCGCTTTGTTACATCAAACTGTAGAGACCTGGTGCTTTTTCAGTTTTCTGGTGTATTTGTACTTCACTACGTCCACACATGAGTTGTCAAGAATAAGCCATGGAACTAGCCTGGTACCTATTGCAGCTTGTCCTCACTTCTGAAAATACCGGCTCCTTTTCATCAGTGAGGAAGTCCTGGAAAGACACATCTTGTGGTGTTGCTTCAGCTCATTGCACAGGATGAACATTCAGTGCTTTCAATAAAAGGCCGGGCATTTTGATAATGTTACATGTTTTCAGCTGGAAAGTGAATTTGTTTCACTTTTGAAATTAAATAGAAAACCTACTCGTAAAACAAGACTAGAATATATAACCTTTTTACATCTCTAGGTCTATTAGAATTGAAGTTTTCTACTGAAAACTTCCAGACAGTTGGACTAGATGATAATTGTGGGCCCCTTCCAACTGAAGTACACTGTTCTAACTGCAGAAATACACCAACTGCTTTCTTCATCCTGTGTTTACAGCTCTCTACATCTCAGACACAAGACCACGGTATTTTTTTTAAGCTATGGAAGTACACAGAAGCCACATAACTGTATATGTTACTTCACTGTAATATGGCATAGACTCTTAATAAAGCTGTGAGGAAGGTTCATGTGTTTAAATATAGTTTTACTTTGAATGAAAGTACAGTAGCTTTTCCACTCTTGGCTTTTTAAACTGTGTTATTTGCCACTACTATAAGCCAAATTACGCTTCCTTTTCTTTAAGTGGAAAACTTGATGTCAGTGGGATTTCTGTGAGGAAGCTAAGCAAAATCTCATCCTAATGCTCTGAATTACTTGTGTTATACATTTTTATGTATTGCCATTTAAATGTGACTGTGCCTTAGGTGCTGCTGAAGTAGTAAGTAAAGTTCAGGATCATGGTTATTGAACTAAAATGTTATGTGGGTTTTACCCCTTTAAAAAAGCAGCAGCTATGCAGTGAATATAACTAGTAACTTGTCTTGTACACTGTTAGTGTACGTAATGGAAGTCAACTTACCTGGTACTGTTTGACACGTGATGATGTGTCTTTTTTGCTAGCTTTAATTTCAGAGATCTGTTTTAGACCTCGTGTTGGTCTGAATGCATCATACAGTGGTCTAAATCTATCATACATTTAATGAATCAAGAACCTGGGGTTTTTTAATGATCCACCATTTTGTTAAGGAAAGTATTTACCACCGTTATGTTAGGAAAACTCTTTCCTTGGTGATCTTTGTAATAACTAAGATACCTTCTGTCTGCTTCCTTTTAACAAATAAAAGGATCCAGTGTGATCACATATATCTGATCTCTGGCTTAGTTTGCATACACATGAGTAACCAAATGTAAGGAACCCTGGAGTGATCTGTGAAGAATATAGTATTAAAAGCAGTCTTCAGTGCAGTTAGTTCTATTCCTTTCTGTTGCAGTCAGCCATGTAGTATTTATAGGAGTTAGAGCTCAATGTAAGAGGCTTCTTTAACTACATTGTTTTATTTTCTTCTGTTAGTTTATTAGAAGAATGTTGCAATACTTCTAGATGCTCATCAGTGCGTTAAGATTGACAATTCTTATTCACCATTAGTTTCTAATATTTTTGTGGCATGGTCTAATGCAGGGGTCCTCAAACTTTTTAACCAGGGGGCGGCGTGCGGATGAAGTGGCAGGCAGGCATCTGCGGCTGCTTGGTTTCCCCCCCAACCCCGGCGGGGGGGTCTGTAAATACCGGGGGCCGGATTGAGGACCCTGGGGGGCCGTACCCGGCCCACGGGCCATAGTTTGAGGACCCCTGGTCTAATGTGATCTTATCCTTGAGCCATGTAACACTTCTCATTACTAGCTTAAAATTTATTTGGCATTTGTTTGCTTATGCTAAACAGCCAAAGCTCTCCTTGTTCTTCAATGTCTTGTTGGTTATTGTAAAAACTCTTCTCTGTGTCTGCTCAGGTTTCAGTTCAGCTGGTTTGTACACAGCGGACTTAAGGCTGTACAAGGTTTTTGGCGAGATCTCTCTAGATTTATATATTAATGTAGTTCATTTTCCTGTCTTGGATGTAAAAAATACTTGGCCCAGTAGGATCTTGGATCACATTGTCATTGTACTAGTGGCTGAGTCTAATGATTGATAAAACACACAGATTTTCATCTGTGGTCACCTCCATCTTAGTAATCTCCACTTTAGAATGTTGGGGGTTTTTTTAATGTTTAAGAGGAACATTTGCTTGTTCCTCTTAAGTGCAGAGTGGCCCCACACCCCTGAGGGCAAAAGAATCCATGAGGTTGTATTTCTTTCTTTAATCTTTATAACCTTGTTAGTGAAGGCAGTGTCAGTGTAGCCTGGTCTTCCCCTACAGCAAAAGTGCAAAGAATTTCTTAAAACCTTTAGGATTTGGGCCAGGCATTTCAGTTAATATTATTACTGTGCAGTACCTCCTTTTGACCATATGCCTAGTTCTAACATGAAGTTCCTTTATATAATCTTGAGCTGTATTCAATCTATTCCACAAAGCTGGTGTGGCACACACAACTCATGCCCACCAACCCCTGCCATGTGTTCACACACAATCTGATATCTGGCAAATCCAGGTAAATTCAGAACTCAAGGTCATCTTTAGTTAATGATTGTAAAAAACCTAATGCATCTCTCACCTTTGCTCACCTTTGGTGTCTTGTTTTCAACACTATATCTGACGGCATAAATAATTTACCCATTGTAGTATTAAAGTCCTGTCAGATTCCTGGAGGTGAAAGCACACAAAGCGTGGCAAGCACTTCTTCACAATTTTATTTGCTCTTCTGTTTGGGTATTGGAGACATGAGCAGTGGAAAAACCTTCCCACGTGCTACTCGGAACTAAAATGGCAACAAAGTCTGCCATGGTAACACAGAACTCCAAAATATGGTGGTCCCTGGGCTGTACTCATTCATCTAACCTAGGTTTAGAGCTTTCTCCAGTTGCCACTGTGTGACCAGGTGTTCAGAGCTATGCGTTCCTTCAATAATTTATAGCTATAGGGACATTTTTCTTCATGTTGCAGAATACATTCCCTGTAGAACTCTGAAAGCATCCTTAGTCTTTGGTAGGTTGGGAGTAATGAGCTATCAATTATACTCCAGAGAAATAGAGCCATAATAGGCTACTGTGGTAGTTTTTAAAGACTTACCGTGGACTGGGTGAACTGAAGTCTTCCTCTTATTAATTCTTGCCTGGTCTGTGCCCTACAAAACTTCTTGGATTAGTATTTGCTGGCCCAGATTTTGTAAGGAAGTAAGCACAGTTGAAAACAATGAAGATTTAATGCTAATAAATATTCTATGTTGCTTTCAGCTGCATCCACATCACTGCCATTCCTGGCCCCTAAACTGCTTAGCTTACCTGCTTCCCTCTCTCGCTTCCAGTTTTTTGTCTGTTAGTTCCCAGACACTGCTTTATCCTAAGAGGAGAGGTACATTTGTGCGACAAGGCTTCCCCTTTTTGCCTCATAGCTGGCTGCTTTTTGCTTTCACATCTCTTTCCTGTTCAATTATGGGCTCAGTTCCAGAGATAATTTCCCCTCAAACTATTCTTTCTCTTCCAGACTGGAACACTGGGTTTTGTAATATGTGAATACAATTTTCAAGAATATACTCAAAAACACCCAGTAGAATGTATTAAATTCACTCCCTTGTACCTTGTGCATTAATGCTGTGTGTGAATGTGGCAATTCTCATTGGTTCTGACTCCAAATAGTATCTCGTCTTTCTGTGGTCTCCCTTATCTTTTCTTGTGGTGTTTTTAAAAACACATCTCAAAATGTATGTGCTTGTTTAGAAACATCAGTGAAAAGTGAAAAAGTGTTCCCAGATTGGTCTCTTGAAAGATGGCATGAATCTGTACAGATCCTCGTATCAGTTAGTTGACTGGAAAACAGTAGCAACAAATAACTGTATGTACTGGGCTGTGCTACAGGTAAGGTGAGAGCAAGTCTTATTGCGTTTTGGAGCTCTGATAGGTTACATCTATCTGACAGGATACATCTCTGGTAGTAGATATTTTTCCTTGAATTTTCTTTATTGCTAATCTCATGTTAACAGGTCATTATTTTTAAGGATTTGAGCAATTCTTACCAGATGATTTGATCTCTGGGCCTGCATAGTGCCAAAGACATCAAGTTAAGGAGGGTTTTGAATAGGGGAGAAAAACTGCTCTTTAGCATCAGGCAAGACCAATCTCCTGTGGTTAAGCCAATGCTCATGGATATCACAGGATATCTTTTCTTAAATAATTGCAGCAATAAAACCCTGAGGAAAGAGGATTCTCTGTCATCTGAAAAATGTTGTGGTAGCTCAGCTCAGACTTTTAACTGCAGAGTGCTACTTTGGAGCATGTAAAGCTGCTGAGTATGGCAGGATAGATATTCCTCAGAGCCTAATTTCCTTATTCACTGATACGCAGGACAAACTTGTTCAGAAAAGTTTCGGGCTGCAGGCAGGTTTTGTTTTGTGGTTGGTTGTTGTGGGGGGGGGGGTTTGTTGTTTTTTTTTTTTTTTTTTTTTTTCTTCAGGCTAGAATATACTTAGGTTTCCAAATAGTTCAGACTAGAAGACTAGATCAGTCAGTCTTTTCAGATGCTCTCTAGTGATACCACCTTCTTCATTCTCCCAAGGGAGGTGTACTGCTGTGATACATTGCTTCCTGCTGTCTTCAGAAGGCTTGAAATACATTAAGTTTCAAACAGGGACCTTGTCATGCCTAGGTGTGCCCACTGCTCATTTCCTTTCTGTTACGGCTATTCGGAGTTACTAGTCTTAAGAGACAGTGTTGCACTGCTGATGTGCACTGACACAAGTGTGAAAGCGCTGCGGGCAGCAAAGAACTCCCCCATTCTGCACCCAGCTGCTGCTTCCTGCATCTGCTGAAAACTCCAGCCTGTAAGATTGGATGCTGCTTTCGTGTTGGCAGCTAATCCACACCTTTGCTGAAGAAAATCTGCCAATGCTACTGATCTAGGTGTTTATTTTGAAGCGAGAGAGATTTTTCTGAAAGAATGCTTTCCTCAGTATTCACATCATCTGAAGACAGGCATTGTTTCAGCTTGCTTTCTCAAGCACGGGTATTAGTGATGGGGAGAGCCCCCATGTAAACGAGAAGGAATTATTGATCAAAACTGGTCTCATATTGTTTTCTGAAGCAGTGCTAATGTGTGTATAAATTTGGTCCCTATATTCTAAAAAGGAAAGAAAAGAGTCAAGTTATTGTTTTGTGGGGGTAATTGAACAGATGACTAGAGAAATCAGATTTCAAGATGGGGAGCATAAAACTCACTGTATCTATGAGAAGGCTGGCTCTCAGCAGATTTGGATAAAATGTATTTCCACTTATAGATTCATCAGTTTCACAATGATCATTGCTTTAGAAGAACAACTTCCTCAGTACAAGTGCTTGAATGTTCATTTGTGTACTGGTTTTGGCTGTGCTAGAGTGAGTTTTCTTCATAACAGCTCCTGCAGTGCTGGTTTTTTTTGGATTTGTGGTGAAAATAGTGTTGATAACCCACCAGTGTCTTGGTTATTGCTGAGCAGTGCTGGCACAGTGCCAAGGCCTTCTCTGTTGCGCACCCCCACCCCACCAGCAAGTAGGCTGGAGGGGCACAAGAACATTTGGGAGGAGACAGAGCCGGGACAGCTGACCCCAACTGACCAAAGGGATATTCCATACCATATGATGTCATGCTCAGCAATAAAAGCTGGAGGAAGGGGGAGATGTTTGGTGAAATGGCGTTTGTTTTCCCAAATACCCCTTATGTGTGATGGAGCCCTACTTCGTTGGAGATGGCTGAACACCTGCCTGGCACTGGGAGGTGGTGAATTAATTCTTTGTTTTGCTTTGCTTCTGTGCGTAGCTTCTGCTTTAGCTACTGAACTGTCTTTATCTCAACCCACAAATTGTCTCAATTCTACCTTTCTGATTCTCTTTCCCATCCCACATGGGGGGCAGCGAGTGAGCAGTTGTGTGGGACTTAGCCACCTACTGGCATTAAACCATGACATTTAGTAAGGGCTCTACTGGAGTTCATTAAAATGCTGCAGGATTAGTTGCAGTACTCAGGGACAGGATCCGGTTTAAACCTCTTGGATAACTTGCTTTAGAGTCAGAGATCTGCAAAAGGCACTTAACTTTGTCTTACTACACTGCTTATTTCTGTCTGCTTTCTCTAGCTCTGCTTTAAGGGGAGTGATTGTGGGTTTTGTCTTCCTAGCTGCAGAATATCCTGGCAGGGGGACCTTACGAAAAGAAAATACAGTCACTTGTTGATGGCTCTCCTTCTGGGAGCGGTAGTCTTAACTCGCAATTTATAAAATGTATCATGCCTACTTGACATTGCTGGTAGCTTGTCACATGTTTTTATTACTGAATGATGGATATGCATAGAAAAACTAAAATCTGGGCTTCATAAGCAAAGCTTTCTGCACAAGTACCTCTTCAGGCTTACATCTTGTCATAGGCCTTTCATAAGCCTACCAATTATTCAAGAGATTGGACACAAGCAAAGAGTAAGTGATCACTTATAAACAAGTAAGAGCTCAAAAACATCTAATAAAACATTCTCCCTCAGTTAGTCATTTACCTGATAATTGAAGCACATTGCCGAGGCAGATGTGGAGGAAAAAATTATCTATCAAGGACTGGTGGTTCAAGGATTTCCCAGCTCAATGAAGGTGATTTTTTTTTCAGTTGTGAAGGAAAGTAATTTGTTGAAGAAAGTTATGTGGTGATAGTATGTTCGTCTGTTACACTGCAGTAGGAGCCATTCTTTTAACAGTGTAAGGCCTTTTGACTTGGCAGAATTATTTTGTTAAGAATCTGCACCAGGTTGCTTGTATAGTGTCCATACACTGTATATTAAATTTAAAATTAGTGTTTAGATGTGTTTTTCCAAATTTCTCTTTTCCTTCTTTCCGCCTTGTCCTGCAGTATCTGCTTGATCATGTAGAATTAGTGAAACTGGGGCTGAAACAGATAAAAGCTTTTAGTATTACTTTGTATTTTGATATAATACATAGCTTTAAGTGATCAAATTGTGCATGCTTCCATATAAAGATGATAGTTTTGTTGATGAGTAGATTATTTGCATATATTTTCTTTAATCAAATCATGCTTGCATTTGAGTAACTAGTAGCAGATTGCTAGTGTCGTCGGAAAGGGGCTCATAAGAGGAAGAGGCATATAAGAATACTGCTAATTCTGTAGAAATAATTGGGTTACCATGTGTTTCTGCTGCTGTCTACTTCTAGGTTTTGATGTGATTAAATAGTTGTAGCTTACTGATTTTAATGAGTGATTCAATTGCAGTTGCCCCTGTGCCAGAAGAGACCTGCATTTTGAGCAGCCTTGTAACACTTGTGTGGGAAGATACTTGTTTTAAAAGAAACTTTAAAAAAAATGTATGTTTTATCTGTAAATGTACTGTTATTGCCAAAATGCAGTCAAGTAGAAGACTTCAAATGTAACCTTGCTAGTGAACTCTGGGGTTTTAAAGCTGCTTTTCTGACCCTAATTGTGACTTTAATATATTAATTTTCATTTTACCTATGAGAGGTAGGGACTAACAAAGACAAACTTGCATCGAATGTGAGAGAAATTATCTTGTATCAATAAGTTGCCAGATTTTTAAAGTAGTAAAATACCTTTAAATCACTGCATTTCTTTCTGTTTAAAAAAAATTTCTTGCCCCACAGTATTCATAGGGAAAGTACTGAAACGACTCTATGGTGAAACTGCATCTTCTCTTGTGCATACTTCAAGTAGAGAAGAGGAGGCGGTTCTCGGAAATCTGGGCTCAAAATCCGAAGAAAATTTGGATAATGTTCAGGCTTCATCAGCACATGATGCTAGCACATCAACTGATACACCCTGTGAATCATTTCAAGGTGAGACTGTCCTTTTTCTGATAATATGCTTTTAAATATAGTTACTTGTAAACAGAATAGTATGTACTTTTCTCATCTGTTTGCATCAAAAGACAAATTTTGAATACAAGTGCTAATAGTACTTATGACCTGAAGTGTTCAAGGTATTAAATCCTGTGAAAGCCAAGAAGTAAGAGTCTTGATGTTTATGCATGAATATAGCATTTAGCAGTAGCTAATATGAAACTTCAGTGTAAACTGTAACTGTCTTTGGTGTGATGTCTGTTGAACAGTCAGAAAACGACTTACGCTGGTGCAGCTTTGCTCAGCTGTTAAGAGATACATGAAAAGAATAGTGGGAATACGTGATCCAGCACTTCCTCCTGCCCTCATGTTGCAACAGAAGGCATATATCAGTTCAGGCACTATGTTAGTTCCCTGCTGAAGAGCATTATTTTGTGTGTTTATGCAACAAAAGTGGCACATGAATATTTTTGACAGGTAAGTAAAAGTTGTTTTTCAAATGGATTGTAAAATGTGGATACTGTGCCAAAAAGATGGAATTGGAGATTATGGTAGCTGTGATATTGTGATGTGATATTGTAGCCGTGATGAAAGGCTCTGTACATAAGTATACAAGTGTGAATTGCCTTGTGTTGTCGTTCATCTGAAAGCAAATTTTGCGGTAACGGAAAGAGGTTGTTAAACTGACTTGAAATAAAAAAGCATGTTTCCCAAGAGCATAAAAAAACTTTCTCAGGGAGGTGCTGAGCTAGACCTGTTACTCACAAGCAAAGAACAACCAATTGTGGATATTGTGCAAGGCAGGAAACTAAAGTCCTGGAAGAAGCGAGCAAAATTATTAGGATTGGAACAGTGTACTACAGAAGAGCAGATCTTGTTTGGGGATCTGCTTGGGAGGATTGAGTGGAAGACTGGTCTGAATTCCAAAGGCGCTCTGGAGAGCTGGCTGATCTTCAAGAATAACCTTCTCAAAGCACAAGAATGGCTCATTTTGACATGCAGAAAACTAAACAAGTGTGGCATGGTGCCTGACTGAGCTCAGATGTGCCAGGGAGCAGCAAAGGGAAGGTGAGGGAAGGCTAGCTGGGACAAAGCAGGCACAGGAGCTGTATCATTACTGTGGAAGCAACCCCACAGTACGTGATAAAGGAGAGGAGAGCATGTCTGGTAACAGCAACCAGGTTCAGCCAACAGTCCAGTGGCACCAGGCGTGTCGGTAGTGACACAGCAGGTGTGAGGTCAAGCCACTATGTAAGGTCTGTGAGTCAGGGTGTGTGTCAATTGGGCTATGTGCCCAGGCACAGGTATGGCAGCAGTCTAGCTCAGACTGGGAGCTGCTTAAAAGCCTCAGCTTAAAAGCAGCTCCTGGGTGATGTGAGGGGAGTCCCTGCTGAGGTGGCTTCTTATAGGTCTTTCATTTCTTCACAGCAATCTGAATCAACAGCTGTGTGATATCAGAGATGCCTGTAAGTGCAGGCAGCTAAGCTTCTCAGTGGGAGCTCTGGGCCCTTAAAACACAAAAAGGAAATACCTGCTTTCACCTTCTCTGTATAAGCTACCTAAAAGAAATACAGAGATACTGCCCGAGTATGCTGGTATGGTGTTAGGAAGGCCAAAGCTCAGCTAGCGTTGGAATTCATGAGTGGTGTGGGAAGGAACAAGAAGGATGGGGGCAACAACTGGAAGGCTAAAGAAAATGTGGGGCCACAGCTCAATGGGTAAGGGTCTAGTAATGGAAGACAAGGAAAATGCTGAGGTACTTTGTGCCCTTTTTTACCTATTTTTAGTGGTAAGATTTGTCCTCGGGCCTCCCAGGCCCCTGAGTGTACTGATGTAGTTTGTGAGAGTGAGGCATTACCTGCAGTAGATGGTGAGAGCTAGGGAGTCATTAAGCCAGTTGCTGAATGGCATATCAGTGGCACAAAGTGGTGTGCATCCAGGCATGATGGCTGATGTCATTGTGAGGCTGGCTGCTATCCTCATTGAGAAGTCACCACAACTGGGAGGTTCCTCAGTGTCTGGAAAAGGCAAACATATCTATTTTCAAGCAGGGCAAAAAGGAATGTCTGAAAAACTGTGAGCATGTGTATGGAGTAAATCCTTTGGAAGCTTTTTCCAAGGATGTGAAAGACAAAAAGGGAATTGGGAACAGTAAATCTTGATTTACTGAAGGCAGGTTGTGCAACCCAGTTGCCTTCTATGATGACACGACTGGCTTGTAGATAGGGAGGGCACAGTGCATTTTCTCTAACTTTTTTAGCAAAGCCTTCGATGTAAGTCTCCCATAGTATTCTTAAAGCCAAGAGGGCGAGATACCAACTCGGCAAGTGAGTGGTCAGGTAGACTGCCAGGCTCAAAAGATGGTGATCCGCAGTACAAAGTTCGATAGATGACCTTGTGCTAGTGGTGTACCTTGGGGATTAATACTGGAGTGCATACTTCTGTGTCTGACCCAGAATAAGCAATGATACAGGCTGAGGGTAACCTGGCTGGGAGCAGCTCCACAGAAAAGGACGTAGGGGTTCTGTTGGATGCCCAGTTGAACATGAGTCAGCATTGCATCGTTGCCACAAAGGCAGCTGATGATGCCATATTGTGCTGTATTAGCAATGTAGCCAGCAATTTGAAGAAAGCAATCATTTCTTTTGTGAGACACACTGGAGCAGCATTTGTGAGTCTATTCTGCCAACGCTGCGACCAGTGAGTTCCTTAGTAAAAGACAGGTAGTGACAAAGTAGAATGAGTCCGATGGAGGGCACCGTAATAGCCAGAGAGCCAGATGACAATATATGCCGAGAGAATTGAGTTTGTTCGGTGCATAAGAAAAGAAGATTAAGAGGAAATCGCATTACTTCAACTAACAAATGAGGAGGAGGAATATAGAGAAGACCAAGCTGTTTTGGAGGTGCTCAGCAACAGGAGAAGGGGCAGCAAGGAAGTTGTGGCAAGAGTAATTCCAACTAGATGGGTAAGGGAATTCGACCTTGGCATGATCCAGCACTGGGAATGGGCTGCCCAGAGAGAGTTTTACTAACTCCATCCTTGGAGGAGCTGAAAACTAAACAGTGTAATAGAAAACTTGATCTAATTGGGTCAAATTTTAATGAGGTTTGGGTTAATGATCTCCAAAAGTCCTTTCCAACAGAGTAGTCTAGGAATCTGTGTTACCAGGGTGGGGGGTTTTTAATTAAAAAAAAAAAAAAAAAACAACCACAAACCACACCTCACCCAATCTGTTACAAGTGTGGCTAGTAACAGGTTGGCTACAGAGCTTTCTTATGTGTGTCTGTGGTAGAATTACCTTCTGAAAGCTGTTGTCCTGTACTGCATCCTGTTACTGTGACAGAAGATTGTCTGGAGATCTCAACTTGTTGCACTTGCATTTGTTTGATACCCATTTTGTTTTTCTAGATCAGTACTTCTAGTACTACTTTTGTGTGGTCAATAATGAGGTACAAGAGGCTGATAAAGCATTAAGTTTATTCTATAAAATGGTATTTGGTAGCATTGGGAACTAATTGTCCTGTCAAAATATGTAACGGGCTATTTATTGGCACTAAGATGAAGACATGCTAAATAAGTTTGACTATGGAGTCATTTCTTAAGCTACAGATGCCTTCATTTGTAGTGAACCCATACCATTTCTTATAAATTAGGGCCTGCCCAAACTCCCACTGAAGTGGGAGGTGAGGGGGAGAATTTGGTTGGCTTTGTGATATATATCTGTTTGTACCTAGTTCCCAATACAATGTTCTTCAGATTAATGAAACAAAAGCTTTTGATCTAGAATCCTAATAGAGGTGAAATATATCTCAGGGGAAAGGGAACATGGAGCAAAAAGAACAGTTCTGTATTTATGATTTTCACAGCACAGCAATGAGGCTGTTCTTAAAATTATCAGTAAGCTAACTGAGCTTGTTTTTGTTAGAGGCAAGAAAATGCTATGGTAGTACAGAAGAGGTTCTTCTGTAATTGATGTTCTATAAATTTGTACTTTCAAAAAAAAACAACCAAACAACAACTTAAAAAGGGTTGCAGTGATAAACTCGTGGGTAACTGATTTTTCTCTCTTTCCTATCTGTGAAACCAGCAGATAACCACAACCAGAGAAGAAGAGTTTCATTTAAATTTAAGGAGATCTTGCATGAATAGTCATGTACATTTTGTGATTTTATGGCATTGGACACTGAAAGTAGCATGTTTAGGCTATAAGATTTAGAGCTATAAACTGTATGGCTTTGGAAAAGGAAAAATATAAAGGCATTGATTTTTTTATTTTTTTTTTTTTTTTACTACCATATACTATTTTAAGTAACTTTTTTATTGTAGACCAAAGGTTATGGGCATAACTATGAAACAACTGATCATTTAAGTAGCAGTAGTCTAAGATGAACAATGGAAAATGACGGGGATTGTGTGGATATGAACTCCTTCCTAGTCTGAAAGTGATCAATTTAGTCCTACAAAATCTACTGAAAAAATTAATTTACTGTCAATAAGAAATCGAAGATTTCTTTAAAAATAAGCTGACTTGAAGTCTAAGTATTTTCTAGCATTGAATAACAGCTTTTACTATAAAACTCATCACAATGTTCTCCTTTAACAGTTGTTTTCAAATTGTGAAAATACCGTTACTGATTTGCATGAGCTAACTCCTACTAGATTGTGGTATTTGTTGGAATGCAGTTTGCAGCATTGCCTGGAATGTCTGCGTCTTGTCGTATAACAGGGACTTATGCCCATAAAATTTAAAGATTATGCCTCTCTATCCTGTAAATATTTGCATTTCTGTGCCTCCTTTGAAATCAAGTTGAAGTTGAGGTGCTTAAGCATATAGATCAGGACCCATGTTAACAACTGTTTCTCATTTAATTTTGGAAGATTACTAATGTAGAGGCAGAAATCATTGTCCCATAAAGCTCCCCACATGGTTCTAGAACTAAACCTTATAATAAGACCCAAAATAATCATTTTGATTGTTGGAGATAGAAGGGAAATTCTGAGGGATGCTGTCCTTTCACTATAGAGTGATCTTCTGAATAGTATATGCATTTTCTTTAGGAAAGTGATAGTTCTGTTATGGGTGGAGAAGTCATGTGGAGGTGCCATGCTGCTTCTGAAACCCAAAGAAGGAGGGTTTTCACTTATATCTTTTCTTGGAGAGAAATATTTTATTACTTTTAAGAAGCAACTTAAGAAAACTCAACAAGTTCCAACCACCAGCCTGTGGCCAGAATTTCCATTCAAGGGCATGCTAAGATGTATCTTCCCTTTGGATTCTAGTTGTCCTAAATGAGATATTACTTTTTTTCCCCTCCCTCTTCTACTAAAATACTAGGTGAGAAAATGGATGTAAAATAGAGTTGTGTCCCTCCACGACATTTAGGTAACACTTTCTAAACATTTCTTCCCTTGAGGAAGTTGACTCTTCCATTTGCAAGAGCTATAGTTCTTAATTTCAGAAGATGTAAGAAAAGAGTTTTTTCTTTCTTCAACATAAAATTGAACAGGGTTAAGATAAATGGCTTTATTACCTTAAACCATTTTAAAGTTACTCATATACATAATAAACCTGAGCCTTCTTGGCAGGCAAAGTATTAAAGAGACCAAATGGAAAACTACAGTCTCCTACAAATAAGAGGACTTAATTTTCTTTTTCCCTAAGCTTGTGAATATACTTCCAAGTGCAGTATTAGAAATGCTTAAAAACTTGTTGTAACACAAAAAAAGCGTCTATCTAAAGACTGAGAAATTATTTCTAAATATGGATTACTCACTTGGATATGGGCTTGGCCTAAGTCTTGTTCTGGATTGGTTTTGGTTATTTCTGACCCTTGTTAAGGCAGGATCTGCTTGTAACAAAGATTAATTTCATGGAGAATGTTTCTCTTGAGGTCTGCAGTGATTTCTTTGCTTTTTGTGATATGAAAAATAACTAGGTTTTAAAGTACCTTTATGGTATATGTTCAAAGTAGACACGCATGCTTCTGACTAGAGACTTGGTAATTGTAGAATTGGCTTTTTTAATAGCCTTCTTAGTCTCAGGCCTTCTTCTTTGTCAGAATTATAACCACTTTTTAAAGGATGTGGGATTTACTGGTTGATGTTTAGCATCCTGCATATAAAAATTTAAATTTAAGAGTTGCTGAAGAAGGATAATTATTCACAAGTGACATGTGTAGTATTCAGTTTTTCTGTATTAAGCACGCTGTTCCACTTCTTGCTTTTGCATCTTCCCTAATTCTGAAAAAGGAAATTGAAATGCAGAGAGCCTAGGTGGAGTCTCAGATCTTCTGGAGACAACCTATTTGATGTTTTGTCTCATTCATTTAAGTAAGAGGTAATGAAGAAAAACACTAAGCTATTTTAAAAAACCTTTAAAAAATTCATAAAACTTATGAGTAATAAAAGGGAATTCCTATTAGCTATATAAATAGATAATACACAATTTACTGCATATTAATTAAAAATGGGAATGTCTATTGACTGTGAAATATCCTAGCATTGCTATCCTATGAGGAATTCCTGTCAAAATTCAGTACAGCTGTGTGATGATTTTTTTGTGTGTGTGTTCTTACTTTTGAAGTTAATACTGACAGTATAATTTAAGAAATCATCACTGGGCCATCTGAACTGTGTCCTTACTCATCCTAATCCTGTCTTCCTGTGGCGTTCTGTTATAGAAAACTTTTAAGTTTGTGACAGAAGTGCCTGGAAGACACAAATTGTCTAAAAAATATACATGGACAGCCCTGGCTTTTAGTTGATCGAATTGATGAAGTGCATATGCTTGAGAAGTTAAAACTCTAGCAGTACCCAGTGCAGCAAACAGCTTTAGAGACTCGTTAAACAATTCAGCTTCGTTTTAGTTAATTACTCTGAAAAGCTGTCTATTGCGAATAAGATAAAGAGCAGTGGAGACTATAATTATTGTACAACAAAGTGTTGTCACGCACTTTTATGTTCTTCTCTCAAGGGTTTAAAAAATTCTCTCATTATATGCTATATTACAGTGGCATCGTACTGTGAAAATGGGACAGATGGATCCAGGAGTGAGTATTTGACTGAAGACGCCAAACCCTGGTGGCTATGGTAGAAATGGTGCCCAACCAGATTTAAAAGCTGGTATCTATATGCTTGGGGGGAAGGTAGAGACTCGGGGGTTGCGGTGGGGGGAGCACAATCAAAAACAGAACACAAACAAAAAAACCTGTCTGTCTTCAGCCTGAGTTGGCTGTATGTATGACATCTGTAACTTCTGTTCTGAGAAAAAGAACCTTGCAGTTCAGTCTCCGGTTCCTGTAGTAATGCTTTTGGTTTTGATTAGGTTTTTTTTTTTGGCTGTGGTTGTCAGATTCCTTTCTTTTCCAGTGTTCTTATGTATATACGTTCACTCATTCTTCTCTTCTATATCTTCATTTCAAACAGTTGTCATAGAGAAGTCTGTCTGCTGGCCTCTGTGACAAGTGGAAGCTATTTAAGAAGTAGCTCATCTATTAGTGTGTAGCGGCTCCCTAATTGGAGTAGAAAATGCCGGATTTAGCTGTAAGTGTAAACAAGCTCTAAACTTCAATGTAGCCAGCTACAGGAAAAGTAATTATCCTGAGAAAGGAAACAGAAAAATGGCTTGTGTAAGAACTTGATGAAGTGGAGTGTTTTCTGGTAGAGAAGAGCTGATAGACAGCTGTAAGGTGAATCGAACTGTAATATAGTAATTGTGTGTTAGCATTCTTACTGTCCACCCTTTCTCCCTGTTTGAAATTGTTTTTAACAAGTGGATGACAAAACAGGTTGTATGAGAGGCCTCTCCTGTTCCTATTTACATTGGGAAGTTTATTGCTTAAAGCTGCCATTGTCAAAATCATAGTTCTTCAAATTTCATGTTTGCTGCTGTTAAGCATGCTTTCTTCCTGCTTGTCCTTCCTACCAGCTGTACCCTCTAACTGTTATTTGAAAAGTGGAAAGGCTTCTAATGTGAACTTGCTACTGAACTAAGTTTCGGGCAAATAATTTTCCAAAACTTTTTTGTGCTTCTATGGTTTGCATTATTTTTGTACACAAATGGGAATGGACTCTTACTGATGACTTCTGATTATGGAATTAAAAGTGTTTTGGGGGAAAATAAGTTTAAAACCTTAAACTTTGTTTACCTTTATTCTGATGAGCACATTTGTTTATTTTCTGGTCTAGTTTCATTCAGGTAAGTCCCAGTAATCATCAATTAATCAGTGAGGGTAATTAACTTAATTGCAACCTAGACATGGCCTTTTAGATTCAGTACTGTTGCATTTATTTTAAAAAATATATTGATTGACAGGGATGTATTTGGCTTTTGAAAAGTATGTTGAACAGCTAAGATCTGCAGCACAAGGAGAAATAATTGAGCTAAGTATTAACATTAAGGTAGCTTTATTCTGTTAGTACAACTAGAATTCTTAGACATTTAAAATGTTGCCTATAATCATAGACTAGGACATATGAGATGCTGAAGCTTTTAAGTTAAAAAACTTAACAGCTAAACTTCAACTTCCAGAAAACAAAAAATAGCTTGGACCACTTTTTTTAAATAAGCTATCTCGTAATTTTAAAACTGCCATATGCCAGTACTTAGATGCTAGAAGGTGCTCTGCTTCTTGGTTCACTCTCATTCTGTTTTGTACTTGATTTTTCGTTACCTTTTCCAAGGGAATGTAGGTGTTAATGGTTCATAGGTAAATATTCTTCCTCAGACAATGAGTGAGAACAAGAGGAAGAAGGATTTGTTTGATCTGGCTTTTCTCTATGACATAGAATGTCTGCCACTTCTAATGTAATGAAACTGAGGCTGAGTTGTAATGGTTAAGTCTTGTCTCCAGTAAAATGGGCTATAATACAGCCTTTTGAGGTGTCTAAAAAAATAAATAGCTGAGTTAGTGTACATGTGGGAGGTGGTGAGGGAAATAAATCTGAGCTTTCTTGTTCCTTGTCTCTTATGAGTTTCCCATCCCAACTCCAGGCCTTGTAAAATAGGTATATCTTTACTGAGCGTAGTTTCCTTCTGAAGTTTTTGTTTCCATGAAGCTGAAGGAGAAGACAATGATGAGAAAGTACTTCTGAGGATTTTCTCAAGTTCTTTTTTTCTTTTAATGCTCTAGTCCTGTGAGCATCAAACATCTCCCCTTCCCTTCCTTTTCCCTCTCTGAAAACTTTGAGGTAATGAGGTCTGTAAATTCCAAGTTTGACCACGTTTCTTTCATTGATAACTTTGTGGTTATTCCACTGGAAATATTAACAGAAAACAGAATGGTTTAAAACACTATTAAAAAAAATACCCCCATAAAAAGGAATGCTTAGGGAAAACGCCCTACATAACTACTGACTTCATTTACTTTATAGTCATTTCCATTATTTGAGAAGAGGGAGCAACCACTGTTGTCTAGACTCTCTTTTTAATGAAGTGAAGCACTTAGTGATGTGAAGTGTCAGGAGGGAGGCTGGAATGAACCGACTTGAGTGTCAGCATGCTACCAGACACAAATGATGTACAGTCTAAGAATTGGGTGCAGTGTTCTGTAATGTGGCTATGCCCTTACAAAACAAATCTGAGAAAGTACTGAAAACATGCTATTTCTTGAACATCAAAGGATGTTCAAGGATCAGAGTATCAAAGGATAGTGGGCTGCTTCTATATAACTGAATAAAGTAGCAGAAATTAAGGTCAATCCAAAAGATTTCACTACTGCTGTCTACACTAGTATATAGTGACCAATAGTATTGTCAAAACCAGTATTGCAATAAAATGGGCATATTTTACTACTTCCTCACGATGTTCTCCAGCAGCTTGCTACTTGAGGATTTTCTGAGCCAGAGCACAACTTGCACCTGTTACTATGATTTTTTTTTTCTTTCATTAATTTGTTGTTTGGATCTATGTAATTTTGGAATAGAACTATAGACTTTGAAGTTTTACCTGGCAATCAGGGAAACTTGTAATTCAAAACAGAATAGCAGACATCTTCAAAATTTTAAAGCTGAAGTGAACTCTGCAGAAGAAAATACTTTTTCAGTATTCTGTTAAAGGTACTGGTGCCAATAATGTAACATAAGATAATTAGATGTCCAATAGACATTCAGTAGGCTTTTATTATTTAGAAAGACATAAAGACTCTCAGGAAGGAGTGTATCTTCTTCAGCCAAAAACGGGCTTGAGTGACGACTCTTATTTATTTCAATAAGGTATAGATAATGAAGGGGGGGGGTTGATTGGGCACTAATACTTGCAGATGAGAGCATTTTTTCTATTAAATCAGTAAGATTGGGCTCTAGAGGTGTTAAAACAAGCTAAAGGAATTAGCTTGTAATAGTTTACTGTTTTTCTTAGCTCTCCATAAAGGGAGTTCCATAATTCTGTGAGAGGCAAGTTCCTACGTGCAGTAGTGAATTTGTACAGAAATAATTCATCAACTACTCCAGTCACCCAGCAAAATAGCACAACACTGCCATTATTGAGCGATGGTTCTCATTTGAGTAGAACAAATGATAAGCAGTAAGTGACGATCTGTCCTTTGCTAGGTTGCTTATAATAATTTTTTCTCACTACCCAGTGTGACTTACCTAGTATTGCAGGAGAGAATCCTGCTGAAGGCTGAGGTCAAGCAGCAGGAATTATGCAGCACTCCAGGGAAAAATTTTATGCTTTCTGATTGCACAGAAGGCTACTTAGCTAAAACGTTCTGACTTTGTGGAAAGCACTCTCGTGTGTGTTGACTTGAGGCTGGAAAAGTGTCCTGTGAGCAGAGGATGATTGTACACAGTATGACACCTCATGTCCGAAGTTACTCTCACATACCTTACCATGACAGACTAAAGTAACTATAGCTTGATGTCCAGGAACTTGGATATGATCTGAACAAACCTGTGTATACGTTGGGGGATGGGGGGGTGGGGCACTGTGGGGTTTAGGATCACCAGACTTGTCTTACAATGTTTATGCTGAAGGACAGTTTATTGTCGTACTGATCAACTGGAAAAGTACCTGTTCTTTAGTACCACAGCTCAGGAGGACCCTGATCATGTTTATGTTCTACAGTTAGTCACCGGTACTACCTCTGCTACACTTCAGTTTGTGAAGGTGTTTTTGAGAAGACAGAAACTCTCTTGCCCGGAATTTGCATGTGTACTGTCCTTAAATACACTTGTCGTGCTAGTCAATGAATGTGGAAGTGACAGTGTGTGTCTCATGTAGATATAAAGAGGGAGTGCATATGTGCATTGGGGATTGTCATAGTTCTCAGGTTGTAGTCTCAGTCTGTCACACGTAATAAAAATGAGAAATAGCTAGATCATGGTAATGTTCTATCTTACATAGTAAGTAAAAATATATTTCAGTACAAACGTCTTAAAGGAGATAACAGACCTTCTTCAAACTTTATTTTTCTCCAGACCAGATCTAATGTAACACCATGCAATAAGTGCCTAATAAGAATGACTTTTGTAGAAGGTATGATATTGAACTAATCAGACCTTGGATTTGATCCAGCATCAATCTCTCTCTTCCTATGCTTTTTTTTCTAAAAAAACTCTTTTAGGTCATGAACTACTTTCTTCCATTTGGAGAAGTCATAGCTGGGTGTTTGCAAGGGATAATTTTGTGGAAGAGATCAGTCTTGGGCAGATTGGGTGCACTTGATGGTTGTTCTGGTGAGGCTGCAACATGTTCCAGCTGACTTCTGGACTTGAGTCCTCCATTTGCTCTATGGAGGCCAGTTGTGTGAGGTTCTACAAAGAAAAGTGCCTCTAAGAGTAATATTTGTTCCTTCTGTGGTTTTGTAAACATCCTTTAGATGTGGGGGGTTTCCCACATAAGACTGGGGGATTTGTTGCTACACTGAGATTATGCAGTTGTGAGTATACCTTTTTTATTATTATTATATGGTAACAGTTTTGTTTGACATTCTTGCACAGGACTAGGAAAGAGTAATGCTTGATTTGTGGTTTGTAAACTTACTCAAGATGAATATGGGGTGAATAAATATGCAACTTGGTGTTACAGAAATGAAGTAGCAATATGTTTGCTGATACAAAACAGCAATTTAACCAAGTTTGATACTAAATGCAACAGTTGTTTAACAACATTCAGTGGCAAAGTACATTTGATTATTTACTAGATAGAGGACAGGGTCAGACAAAACTGTCAGGGAGACCCTCCCACTGAGTCATGAGGTTTAGAAAAAGGACCTCCTTGCTTTCCAAACTTCTCAGAAAGGAGTCTAGGTGCAGATGGATCCAGTCCTAGTTCTGGACTTGGTCAACTGTGTTTATATCTAAAGGATTATATATCTGCAGTCAATCCTTTATATCACTCGGCTACAATTTCAAAGCTTAGCATGCTATTCGTCACTTAATTGGAATCTGTTGTGGCAAGGAATCTCTCAGCCTCGAGGAGTAACCTTGAGGGGTGTCTGTATTCAAGGGGAGCCCCTGGCATGCAGCTCACAGCCATGCAGGAGGGTGCAATGGGCCCTGGGCTGTCTGCTCGTTGGGGAATAAGGTGATTAATTTCTAGTCATATTTGCATACTGGTTGTATTTTTGTTGGCACATGTACAACTAGCCTTCAGCTGTTGCGAGCAAGATGTATGGCCCTTCACTATTGTGGTGTTGTCTATCTCCCAGATTCGAACTTAGGCCAGATGCAGCCATCACAACCACTACTGGGGGCTATTGCTTAAACAGAAAAGGTGAAGGGGGGAGGAAGCACAGTGCTGTGCTCCACCCCATGATTATAGTCAATTCATCTTACCCTCACGGAGGGGTGGTATAGTGACCTCTTGCCTCTGTGCTATAAATGGTGTATTGATAGTTTGTGCGCTTTACACATCTGCGGTAAGTAGTTAGTGAAGCACTGCTATTTGTTATGCATTAATTTGTATGTTTTAGGTGGTTGAAGTTGGGTTATTTGTTTTATCATGTACCAGCCTTTACATACAGTATAATTATAAGCAGTAGACGTGTTAGAGTTAGTAAAATCACAGCTGGGTGAAGCATGAAATTAAAAACTCCCATTGCTGTCAGTGACAATCCAATAAGAGTTTCTCAGCAATGTTTTCCACTCTTCCTCACTTTTTCCAGTACATGGTTATCTCTTCTGTATCACGATGAACGATGATTAGAGTTTTTTGTCCACCGTTTCAGATGTGTTCTAGCAGTTGACACAGATCATAATGCTGTAGCGGTTTCTTCACCAATGTAAGATTCATTCCCATGGGCATAGGCAATAAATCTTGATTCAGTGTATAGTTAGATTGTAACAATTGATAAGACATAACAGGAGATGAATAATTAAAGTTGTATTCCATAAATTTAGTAAATTTACAAGCACAAATATTTGAGCAACTGCTTGTATCTACAGTAATATTATCTACAAATGTAAAATCACAAAGGGTTCTCATACAAACACATCCCTTGCCAATATATACAAGCATAGTTTCAGGGTTTTCATTGGGATGTATTTCAAAATGACAGATGCTTTGTTCAGTGTCAAGACAAATGTCTTGGGCTTTGATAGTGTTACTCTCACAAATAAATCCTTGTTCCTTTACAACACATGCATTAACATGAATAGTTTGCCCTTTGTTTCTGTTTTGTAGGGCCCATACTTTTATGTTCTAATGGATAGCATAGCTCCATTGTGATTTAATCCTAGCAAAATAACAGAGTATATGGTGCATACTGAAGCAAAGGCTGTGGCTTTATTGTTGATGGGGTCTAAGTAAAACTGACCAAATACCACCAAGACTGGATTTATTTCTCAAATTTAGTTGCACTATCCCAAAGTACCTTTCAAATTTCAGTGGGTAAGGTGCCCTCTTCACCTTCTCTTATTAATTGCTGCTACCATAGGTTGCATCCATAGTTGAGCTTGGATACAGCTAAGAGCTAGAGAAATGTTCTTTTGGGCTACACCAAGTGCATCCACAATCAGTTGGTGGTCTCTTTCATTATTTCTTTCCCATTGAGACAATACATCAGATTAGAGCCATTGGTTCATTCCCAATGCTAAAAGAGAAGACTGCAATGGTTGTTGTCATTTATTTAAATCAAGCGCAACAACGGGTGCTTCAGCATCTCTACTATTCAAGGCTCCAAATTCTGTCCCTATGATACCGGTCACGTCTCTCCTTGTTTGTCTTGGAGAGGTGAGGGTTTATCCATGTAACCATGCTAACTGTCCTGCATAGAATGTATGTAGGAATGGTAAAGAGGTCTGTTTGATTGTATAGATACTAATTTGTATCAATAATTATGTTTAAGAGACCATGATGGATTAAATAACACTTGTTATTGGCTTCTACTTTTGATCACATATCATCCAATTCCAGAAATTTGGGGGGAATAAGAGTTTTCTTATCCTTTACAATTAGGACAGATGTTGTACCAGGCTCAGTAATATCTTTTTTTAAATTTAAATGATAGTCCCACACCATGGTGAGCCCAGGGGCAGACTACAAAACCAGGTTGTATTAAGGTAAAAATGTACCAACAGTCCAGTCTTTCAGAGGTGCAAAGTTTTGTATCTTTTGCTGTTGTTTGACGTAACGTAGTACACAGAAATCTGAGATGCCTTCTCATGAGTAGACCCATTGATCGCATGGCATCCTATTTTAATTTCTTTTCTGGCCATTCCTCCAAGTTGGGGAACTTTGTGAGCTTCATCTTTATCCCAGCTCCATTAGTTTGCTAAGTATATTTTGGTTCTGTGCGTGACTGTGCTGGAAAGCTTTAAATCTCCCTTACTGGAGCGTATAGCCATACTTCTGGTATATTTAACATGAGCTTGAGACCACGGCCACTCTAGGGTTCTTTCATCACAGGTTAAGAGAAGCAGCATTGCTAGGATTTGGAATAGTAGCATGACCACAGCATTTCCATTTGCCATCCTGTGGGGTGCTGCAAGCGAAAAGTAGACACTTGTTTCAGTGGGGAGAGTCTGAACAGGCTACCCCATTAAAAAGAATGAAAAAATACATCATGCATTAATTCTGTGTTTTGCACCACTGCCATTGGTAGCTTCCCAGACAAGTGGGCCATGAAGTTGAGTTAATGTCACAGTACTCGTGGATGGTAGCTTGACCATCACAGGCTGTCCTGGCTATAATGTTGTCAGATACTCTCTTTTCCCAGTAAGTGGAGCACTAAGCTCAGTTTTTACGAAGAATGCTTGGTTTGCAGGGCTTTCAGTGGGCCCATATTGATTATTTAATTGATGGAGTACTTTGGGAAGTCATATATCCCCATTGAGGCTGGTGTGGTTTGCGACTCCTTTTCAATAAGCCAATAGCTCTTTCTACCATCACATTTGATTGAGGGTAGTATGGTGTGTGGAAAACCCATGTAATTTCCTCATTTTTTTGCCCAATCTTGTACGTACGTACATGTAAAATGTGAGCCATTATCACTTTGGGTAATACCAGGAATAGGCAGATTTGAGAATCTGTCTCTCAAATCTAGAGCCAAGATGATATACCTTGCACTGTGTTTTGCCTATTAGCTTTCCAACACTTACTTGCTATAAGCAAATCGGAGACTAATCCCACTCCTGTGAGAATGTATTGATATCCGACAGGGGATTTGAATGGTCCAATATAATGTGTGCCGTGTAGACCATAAATTTTCCTGTCATTGATATGTAGAGGTGGTGTTTTAGCAAGGGTGATATGCTTGTAATTTCAGTCTACACTGGAGACATTATGTAAGGATATGTTTACGAGTTTTCCTGTGTTCATAGGCCAGCCCTTACTCTGTGCAGCAGAGTGCTGCTTTACCTGTGTGGCCTAAGTTTTAATGTAAGCATTCTCCCAATCAATACCACTCAGGATTTAAGGTGATTTTCCTGATTTTAGTTAGCTCATCTACTTTCTGATTCCACTTTGTGGCTGGTTGATTATCCTTAGCATGAGCTTTTACCTGTCACACCTTGAACAGTGTTTTTCTGGCTATATCTAGTAGTAATTGCCTATCTTTGGTTCTCCAGGCTGGGAATCTATTTACTTCCTAATTCAAGGTTTCCCGTTCACAGAGCCACTGTGTGGCACCAGCCCACACAGTGTAAGAGTCTACGTCTATGACTTCTGTTATGTGCTACCAAAACAATTGCTCCTATTTCTCCTACTCATACACTGCCATCACCTTCTATTACTTGTTTACTGGTGATAGTATCTAATGCAATGCCTTTATATTGCCATTTACCATTTACTCTTTCTGCTGAAGCATCTGTAAACCACATGTTTTCTGTTGATGTACTGTCAGGGGGGGGTGGTATATTCTGTTAGGCAGGCTTACCATTATCTGATAGTGGGATTTTGTGCAACTTTTTCTGGGGAAATCTTTTCTAGGATTGCTTCTAGTAAATGAAATGGTCCTCTAGTTTGCACGGGTTGTCCCTGATGTATTTTCTAAACTCATTTAACTGCTTGGACTAAAGATAAAAGTACCTTTTTCCCATTCAGAGTATCGTTGTTCTGTTTCTTTAAAAGTAGTTGAGCTAAACAATAAAGGTCTTTTTGGCCCATCAGGGCCAGTTTGGAAGAGGTTGTAGTAAGTAGCACGTTTGGCGAAACCTCATTTGGCTGTAATAGTGTTGTGGGGCTGTGCTGGTCCCAGCGACTGATACATTTTTAATTCTTCAGTTAGATATTTGACTGCCTCTCTATGTTCTTCTGACTTCCAGAGTTTGCCTTTTTGTAACATAAAATGATAGAAAATCCAGGTACATGCTTCCTCCAATATCCTAAAGTTCCCATTAATTGTTGTAACTCCTTCTCCTGGAGTGCAGCATTTTCAGCTTTCTCATTTTTTTTTTCTTAAGGTTTCTAGAGAAATCACTGTGCTGCCCATTATCGATCAAGTATCTAAAGATTTTACTTCTGTACTTGCTCCCTGACATTTTCAATCCTTTCAATCTCTGCAGTCAGTCCTTTACATCACTTAGCTACAATTTCAAAGCTTAGCATGCTATTCATCACTTATCGGGAATCTGTTGTGGCAAGGAATCTCTCAGCCTCAAGGAGTAACCTTGAGGGGTGTCTGTATTCAAGGGGAGCCCCTGGCATGCAGCTCACAGCCATGCAGGAGGGTGCAATGGGCCCTGGGCTGTCTGCTCGTTGGGGAGTAAGGTGATTGATTTCTAGTCATATTTGCATATTGGTCGTATTTTGGTTGGCACATGTGCAACTAGCCCTCAGCTGCTGAGCCAGATCTATGGCCCTTAGCTGTTGTGTTATCATCTGTCTCCCAGATTCGAACTTAGGCCAGATGCAGCCACCACAACCACCACTGGGGGCTATTGCTTAAACAGAAAAGGTGAAGGGGAAGCACGGTGCCAGGCTTGGGAACTCCCATTTAAACAGGTCAACTTAAATTGTTTTGAGTCATTGCTCATTTACATAGTAAAAGTTGTTACTGTTGTTCTTTGTAAGATTAGGTGTTCTATATAGTCCTTCAAATTCTGTCATGTGTAACTCTTTGGTCTGGGAGGTTAATATCACAGTATATCTACTGCTTTTATGGTTGAAGAGTTTGTCAGGACTGCTGCAAATTGAGTTTAATGTTTTCACGGTCATCTTTGTTTTACAAAACCTAAATGTAAAGGGATAAAAGGGGAAACTTGAAATTGTTCAGAAGGGAGCATCTCAAGAAACATTTGTACATCCTTATAATTTAAAGCTGTCACCAATTAGCACTACATCATTAATCAACCTGGGTGAGGGGGTGGAAATCAATGCAAGTACTGCCAGTTCGGTGATTTGGCATCATCTTCATAGAAAGGATCTGCTGAAGAATTATTCCGAATTAATTTTTGGTGGATCTTTTTCCAAATTACATAATTGCTCTTCATCTTTCTGTATGACTGACTTTCCTTTGTTCTCCCTTAAAGTAAGAATCACCAATACCAGTTTGAAATTTTGTGGCTTGAAAAACTGACAACTTTCTAACGTGTTCTCAAAACAGAATTATTACATCCTGATGATTTATTACATCCTGATGATGCGAACAACTGTGATGCAGCTTTTCAAAAGTGCCTTGAATGTTCTGAAATGTACTTTATCATAGATGCCTAAGATGATTAGTCATGCCGAACTCTTTGAAGTATGCTGAGAAATATCAGTCTATAGTTAAATTACAAATTTGCATACAATATGTATAGTTAAATTACATATTAGAAACATAGCTCCCTAACAAGAATTATTCCTATTAGACAGATACTTTAAATGTTTAGGTATTAGTCCAACCGTAGCTGTAGCTTGATAATAAACTCAGATTGTCTGGGATCTGGTAGCAAGTTTGTGATGTAAGGAGGTTAATTGTGTCCGCTTGCCGATGTTTGTACCATATATTATTTTACACTTCTGTCTGTGTTTTAAAGGGCCAAACTGACGCCAAGAAGGGAGGGCTAGTGCTGAGTCTGCTGGCTTACGCAGCTGGCTGGCTGTTTAAAAACAAAAACCCTACAAAAAACCCCAAGAAACAAAACCACAATGGAAGACCAAAAAATACACTGAACAGTCTAAAATTACATTGCAGCATTTGGAGACGCCCTGACATCCTGGCCCTCTTTGAAAGGCTTTTGTCTCCTTGTGGTTGATACCTACTGTTGTCACTACTGAGCAAAAAAAAAAATCAGTCTGCTATTTGGACTGGTTTCATGTAACAAGCAGAGAGGCTTCTCTGTCATTTCTACAGAGCTACTTCTTGTCTGGTGAACAACTGGAAAGTTTATGCTGCCACTCTTGCATGTATTTTTAAATACCTTTTAAAGATACAAGGGATCCTACAAAAACAGTCTGCTCTCATCATCAGAAGTAGTTTCTTATACAATGAAACAGTTGGAAAGCTGACCCTTGGCACTTTTTCCCCCCACACACTGAAGAAAGAAGCAGAGGAAGGATGAGGAGATGAGCCCTCTTGGGCAGGCACTGCTGAGGCTTAGTCAAGTGTGCCTTTCAAACTCCCTTTATCTTTGTCCCCTTCATAACAGCATAGGCAATGTTTAAAAGGTCTGCAGATGGACAAACCAAAGTTCTGTGTTTCTTTTTTCTGTTGCTTCTATCACTTTGTTATCAGCTTGTATCTCTCCATCCATCCATCCATCTTTTATAAAACAGTTCTTAAAGTAATAGTATCTGCTCATGCTGAATGGGGAAAAATGTGTTGATTGCCTCTTAAAATATTACTGTAAGTTGAAGCTTCTTCTGAAGTTAGGACAGGAGAGTGTCTGACACAAGGAAAAAAGGTGTTTCTGGTGGAAGGCATTAACCTGTGGAGTATTTGTTTATTTACAGCTGCTGTGGAATTCAGTAAAATTGTGTTTGTTATATGATAATGTCAGTGTTCCACACCTGACTTCCTCTAACTTCCTTTTCCTCTAAGGATTTTTGAGACTGCTTATTATCATTGCAATAGTTGGGAAAAGGTTTGAGGAAAATCTATGCTGAGATCAATAGCCAGACACCTTGTTTTTTCTGTTTTGTAGGTGGTGACAATACAGTTACGTCTTCAAGGAGAAAGTACACAGTGAATCTTCCTCCAGAGGGTTACACTGTAGTTACTCCAGATGCTATTAGGAGTTCAGTTTCTGAAAACTCAGGTGGTAGCGGTGACTCAACAGGTAAGTTTGGATGGTTGTTACTAGGACGAATTTTTCTCAAGAGAAGCTTCTTGGCTCCTGTAGTTAAGTAGATCCAAACTGCAACAATTAATTATTTAAACTATTGCTGCCAGTGGGTGTCACTGTTCTGCAGCATAAGCAGAGTAAGGCTGTACATCTCTATGGGTTCCTTTCCATTGTTAGAATTTGAAGACCAGACTCAACATCTGGTTATAGCCATAGAGTGCCACTGATCTTACTGAAGTTACATAAAGTGTAACTGAGGAGAAAGTCTTCCACGCCTCCCATTCAAGTGCCACATGTATATGATGCCTGTTCCCAGTTATTTTTAAGAGTAAATGTCAGGTAAAGCTGTTTTAGTAAGTCTTACTCCTGATGTTCTGAGGAATTGGGCAAAGACTTAATGACTCTTTAAATTTATCTCTCCCAGTTAGAACAGATGTTCACCTGACTGGAGTTGATGGAGGGTAATCCTTTAGCATTGACAAGAAACTGTCACCAGGCAACTTCAGAACCAATATTTAGTGTTATCAAAGGATACAAGAGAAGCAACACAGATATGTGAAGAAGTGGCCTCTAAATTGGCCTCCATTAAAAACATGGGGTTTTGAATGACGTTGCTAGAATGAAATTGATTGTCTTCGAAAAAGTCCTCAGATAAGACTAATTAAGTTTTTTTCAATTGTTATGTTCCTGTGCGTATATGTTTTTCCAGACTGTCTATCGCTGTCTTTTGTTGTTAGGGACAGTCTACAGCAAAGAAAATATCCAGGTGAACCAGCTGAAGTCAAATGCTTGACAAGCAATGCTTATTAAACTGCTCTATCTGTTTCAGCCCAGGGGCTGCCTAGATGTAAGGAAAACCTGAGATACAACGTGCAGACACAGAAAGGCAAATGCACTTTGCCTTTTGAAAACGGTACCCACAGGGGTGGATTTTTTTGGCTTGGAAATTAGGTCTGCACCCTGTTGTGAACTCCATTCAGAAGCTGGATACAAGTAAAACTATTAAAAGTAGCCCAAGAGACTAAAGTGATGACCAGCATGAGTGGTGGCACATCAAGAATGCTCTTTCTGGGAGTGAAATGGTTCAAAGACTTTTTTTTATGTTGAGGAAGAACTTTATCAGAGTAACATAACAGTAGATCTTGATACGATGGGGATTATGGGTAGGAAGGTGTTGTAATGCACAACTTCCAGGTTGTGCTTTTTTCTTTGTTAATTAGGATTCATTTTCAGAATCCAGAATGTTTCTAGACTATCCTTAAATTTGTTTAGTTACACAGTTCTCTCTGGGCAGTTCACTGGGTTTCTGTTTCCCAGCATGTCAGATTCAAGCTTCTTATTCTGATATTGAAGCACACTTTCTTTCCCTCAGTGCCATATAATCTCTGTTGATTCTTTGATGCAGTCTCATTTCAGATATTAGAGAGATGCTTCGCTTCTTCTGTATTTTGCTAACAAGATTAAATGAAGTCTTATAATACTTTGTAGGTAAATAGGCCTATAACTTTCACTTTTATACTTGTACTTGAGTGACTTCCAAATAAAACATTAGAATGCAGGCCTTTAAACGCTACAACTGAGATATTAAGTTATCAGCCCAGAACTTCTGTGGCAAATTTACTCAACCGCTCTTTAAAATCTTTTAATAATAAATATGTAGTGCGTACTAGATGTTCGTAGAATCGTAGAATGGTTTGGGTTGGAAGGGACCTTAAAAATCATCTGGTTCCAACCCCCCTGCCATGGGCAGGGACACCTTCCACAAGACCAGCTTGCTCAAAGCCCCATCCAGCCTTGAACACCATCAGGGATTGCAGGAGGGGGCCTGGGAAGCAGGACCACAAGTAACAATCAGTTAGTTGAAAGGAATGTGCTCGAGCATGTGGGTCACAAGCCCTGGTGATAAGGGACGTGAGAAATTACCGAAGGGTATAGAAACAGGGACTAAGTATCAAGTTGAGACTATACAAGGAATAAGGCAGGGGGTTTGTCAGCTTGCTCAAGGATGTGGTGCAAGAACTGCAGACGTTGTCTTTAACTGTTGCTGAATTGCTAAACAGCTAGTGTGAGATCTTTGCGCGAGTTGCCACACAGTTATAGAATAAGCAAGTTTTTGGACCAATCAGAATAAGATGTAACGACTGCTTGTGTGTATATAATCATGCTGTTAGGCTAATTAAAATGACATTGGCTTGCATCAAGCTGTGTCCCGTCTCTCAATCACGTCTCTCAATCACGGCAAGGGATGGGCCATGTTGATGTATTGCATAAGAATAAAGCAGAATAGAATTTAGAATTGCATTATATTGTCCCTTTTTAGGGTCATATACATATTTGTCTGGTTTTAAATGGATAGATTATTGAACAGTGGCTTCACTTGCTCATTTTTTAGATTTAATCTTTTCCTCTAGTATTTCACAACAAACATGCTCAATCGTGATAGCAGTAAGCTGCTTAGTGGCAGTATTGACTGTTGGATAGTGATCTCCTTTAGCTGATCCCAGTCTCAGTGTTCAAGAAAAGTAGGTTTTGGACTTCAGCCACTTTTTTTTAACCGTTAACAAATGCATCTGAAGTTTTGGTACATTTAGTTTTTGATTGGTTTGCTACTTGAGTTTACAGTTTATCATGGAATCAAGAAAAATTAGGTTTTAAGTGATCTTTGGTGGTTTCTAATCTGTGTTCTCTTTGCAAGGTAGGTTTGACTATAGATGGTGTTCTTGCCTGGTATTTGCCTAATTTGTTCTTGAAAACCTCCCTGTAGGGAGATTTTTCTTACATTCTTTTTTTTTTTCAGTTGCTCTAGTCTTTCACTACCCTTTAATGCTAGATCTTTCTTGCTGTAGCTTAAGGCCCATATTATTTCTTCCATCTAAATACAGATTACAGAATTAGAGATCCGTGTTAACCCTGCAAGGCTGAGGGACATGTTAACTTTACTGATGTGTATGTCTTTTATAGTATTTAATTTAAGCATATACATGAAATTATTGCAGGATGAAGGCTGTGATTTCAGGCAGTCCTCAAAATAGAAAAGGAACGGTTTAGACAATCACACCATGAATTGCTTAGTTTGCTCACCTAGGTTTAGTAGTATATCCTCATTTAGATGTCTTTTTGAAAGGATGAAGGAAAGCTCCAATGAGAGCCTTTGACACTGAATTAAAAAAAGGGAGTATGCATGTCTGTATGTATGAACCAATATGTATAAAACTTGTTTTGTTTAGAAGTGTTTCAATATTCCCAAAGACCCAGCTCCCTAAGGTGAAAATGCAGATCTAGTGTTTGCATCGTTTTACTCCTAATACTATCTATATGATATATTTTAAAAGGCACCAGGCTATCTTCTGCTGTGTTTCCTAAAAAATGGAACATGTTGTGTATATATGCTGAGTAACAAAGGGCTACCTTTCTAGCCTTTGGACCTAGAAGTAAGGGAAATAAATTCTGTGGAAATTCAAACAGCAACCTGACTCAGAAAATAATTTTATTATGAAACCGGTCTCATAAAAATAAGATGACCGTATCTTGGGATTAACATTTTTCAGTTGTAACTTACAGATCAGTGTGATTTGCTGTGTCTTTTAGATACATAAAGAAAATCAAATCCATGTTTATCTGAATTAATAAGATGATCAAGAGGAGTAGATACGCCATGGCTGAGATTTCATTGCATTCAGTTCATCTGTGGAAGAATGAAATATTCAGTCAGTAGAACATGAATTTAAACATCAGCTGTTTTTGAGAAGTTATTTAAATGTTGAAGTTAATTACAATTATAAATTAAAATAGTTTGTCAGCTCTAAAATGTTTGGGTTTTCCATTATTATTTTTCTTGGAACTAGTAGTTATATTATGGTTGATACTGTCAGAATGAAATTAATCTTGTCCAGACTAGCTTCTGACCAAGGAAAAAATAACAAAACTAAAAAGGCAGGAAAACAGGTCTGTGTGAATAGTTTAGCATGTCTTTCTCCATCTGTCTCTGTATGTTGTTTTTAGCACTTCAGATAATCTTTCAAATACTTTTATCTGTTGTGTCAAACTGTGATCAGTTATGCCCTTAACATTATGCAGTCAACTCGGGATACACATGTAAATGACTAATTGCATTGAGATTTAAAGTTTTGTGAAGTGTCTTGGCTTCCTTGTGTAATTCTCTTACACATTTCCCAGAGGTCGGAGGAATAACGATGCTCTTTCAGCCTTGTTTTCTTCATGTAATGGATGAACATGTAGTAATGAGAAGAAAAATCTAAGACTGCCTTGTCATTCAAGAGAATAATAACAATTAAATTTATCCGGTATTGTTAGAATAATAATTTAGACTTGGGTGTCTAATTTTTAAAACCTCCCTTGACTGTTTTGGAGGAACTGAATGTCACTATGGTGGTGTGATCATGTCAGCCTTTTGTTGACTGAACTGAGTAACAGTAATTAGACACTCGAGGGAGGAAATAAAGCAGAGAATTTCTTCTGTTTATCACATTATTTTTGTATTGAGTTACATGTTAGTGCATTGCTTTCTTTCAGCAATAGACATTATACTTTTGACAAGGGCGTTAAAAACATGTAACATTCAAGCTACATGCTAGTTACTATCCATCAAATTCTGGTCGTAAAATCACTATCCTCATAACTTAAAGCTCTTAAATCAGAGATCAAAATTAATTTATTTGTATTTCTCAATAAATAGATAATAATTCTTCAGGAGTAGTCACCTGAGAGGTGCACCATCATGTCTAAAAGGGTGTTCTGTATGAAAGGAGAATCCAGAAAACTTTAATTACGTGTTCTTTAATTTACTAGGAAGCAGCAGCTTAGTTTCCATTTGTTTTGGGTTTTGATTTCGTAAGATGAAGTTAAATTGTGGAGGTTTTGCTTCTTATTTTAAGCAGGTGAAACAATATGAAATACTGTGTCTTGCATTAAAATATGAATGCTAAAAATGTAACCTTATTCCTTCTAAATGATAAACTTTGGTTTTTTTCCTCCAGCAATGTTTCTTCTTGAATACTCTAAGCTATGATAATAGAATATAACATAGAAAATTATTTTATTTGTGCAAAAAAGTGTGCTGGATTATGGTTTCTCTCTGAACTGGTTTAATATTAAATCCATATTTTTATGTAGAGTTGTAACGTGGTATTTGCTGTTTCTTAGACTTGTGGCAGAGCAAATTCCTGACTGAGACTGTGGAAAATAAGAAGACTGTGCACGTAGGAGTTCAAGAATAGGCAGTAGTTGAGGGCACCTGGAAGACTAGATAAAGAGAATTCCAAGAAAAGTGTTCTTAGGGTATTTTTTTATTTTTAACTTCATACTCAAGTATTTTTGTTCTTGTCCATCTCACTAATATTTTCTTCATATTTTTGAACTGCAGTGCAGTATTCATCTGATAATATCCTGTTGTTACTGTCGCGGTTGTTTCACCAGTGTTGGTGAAACCCCTTATATAGACAAAAGGAGTAAGACCGAACTGTGCTTTATCCCACCTTCTAAGGGGTATGCTATGAGACAGAGTTTTAGTTAAGAGGAAGAGTCCAGTCTGGATGCTCCACTCCTGTGCTGAGAAGTCGTCAAGTTAGAGAAACAGAAGAAGCAAGCAACCCACTTCTTTTTTTTTCTACCTTTTCGCATCTGGCAAGTCTGAAATAATGTGGAAGGTGGTACTTCTGTGGGAGGCTTTCTCACCTAGTTAAATTTGTTTGTTGGCCTGAGGCAGCGCAGTTCCACATGATAGATGTATACAAGTTAGTTGTTAATGTAGCTGGCCTTTGGACTTTTGCTTTTTTTTTTCTTTGTTTCTGTCAGAAAGGGCAATACTGAAAAGAATTGCTACTGCTGCAGCAAGAGGCTCAAGATGAGGGAATTAATTTAGAGATCTCTCTCATTTGCATGCAAGTAAAGTTATTCAAATGAGATGCATTCCAGGAAACTAATGGCCATGTCAGTGAAGGGTACTGATATTGGGAAGGGGTTTTTAGCAGACTTCCCAGAAATGACTGCATTCCCTGAGGTTGGTTCTGCTGGCAAAAGTAGTTGGTCTTACTGATCAGCAAAAGATAAATTTGGTAAAGGCATAATCAGGTAGTCTCTTATCTGTCTAGTGTCTTGATTCAATTAAAGTTTAAGGCAGCCATTTTAGGAAGACTTAACAATGCTTAAGCCTGTGTTTGTTGTTAAGATGATGTTAGTATTATTCCTGTGTTAACTACTTAGGTTCTTGGCTGGTGGCTGGGAATGTCATACATTACAGAACTGATATACTTAGCACGCCAAGGGAACAATATATTTTAAGCAGCTAATGCCGGCAGCAAACCTTTTTCACTGGTAGGTAGCACTGTTTGTGAAACTTCAGCATTATGACTATCTTTGTAGCCTTCAAACTAGAGGGATCGTTAACTTAATCTTCTGTACCTGTTAGAGAGGTCATACCTCATATTGAGCTCAGGAGTTTGTGTTTGAAAAAAAAAAAAATACCATGCACATTTCAAAAATGTCACAGAGGCTCTGCTACTTTCTGGTAATTAGTTCTAATAGTTAATTGGCCTGAATGTATTGGGGGGGGGGGGGGGAAAGACAATTTGAAAATTGCTTTTTTTCCTGCCTTCCTCCATGTGAGTGAAGAGCATTTATTAAGCAGTATTTTCTTCCCACAAAGTGCAGGTAATCAAGTCACCATCATCTTTTCTGATTAGATAAATTGATTCACTTGTGTATTTCACTAAGATACTTCAGTCCTCAAGTCACTTTTGTAGCTCTTTTATGTATCTCCCCATTCACAACATCCTTGTAAGAATACAAACTCCAGTACTTCCTGTAGTATTTGTGGTTTCAACAAGGCCATGTGTTGAAATAAGTCTTTGTAATTCTGCCCACTACTCTTGGATTTTTTGTATGTCAAAAAATTGCATCAATCTTTTTCTGCCACAGCATTCCACCAAGAACTCCTGTTATTTGATACGTTGATACTTTAGCCATTGCCAGAAGTCAGTCTGTTGAAAAATGTTTTCTGTTAAACCACTGCATTTGATCATGTTTAAAATTTGTCTGGTTTGTTTGATTTTGGTTTGTTGTTTCTGTTGTTGGTTGTTGGGTTTTGAGTTCTTTGGGGTTTTTTTTTTTTAGAACTAGATTACCAAGTAGTACTTATGTATAACTTCCCTGTTTTCAGTCTTTTTTAATATCAACAATAATTCTATTATTAAGCACTGATGAAAAAGCCAAGTAGCTGCAAGCTTTCTGCCAGTACCTACAGAAGTAGGCTTTTTCAAATTTTAAGTCACCTCAAACCATATCTCGGAATCTCTGTGCTAAGAGTTCATAGGCTCTATGTGTTGCAAGAAAAGGGTATCCAAAGCTGTAAGTATTTTTATTTTCTCTGTATATTAACTCATGTCTTACGTTTGCCATCCTGGAGTCATACCACATGACTTCAGCATGTCCTGGCATCCCAGTTTCAACGTCCCAAGTACAACAGATTGCCCAGAATTCTTTACCATTGAAGAAAGTAATACTGTATCAAAGGTTTACATATGTTTTCAAATTAATTAGAGGAAGTATTGGAGAAAGAAAAGAAATTTTGCATTAAAAAATACTTATGTTTGTAACTCCACGTCAGTTTGTTCATGCATACAGTTACCTCAATGATGTTACTATATATTGTGTGCATAATACTACTTAACTATAAATCAAAATGTTTAACAGTACTCAATGACTAACAGGCTATTACCTATTTTAAGTAAAAGATAGATTTCTGTTCAGGAAAGAGCTCAACATGAAATAAACTGGACTTCCCTTGAAGACTAAGGAATTTAAGCACACGTACAATTGCTTTTCTGAGTCTGGTATCTGAGAGAAAGAGCTAAGGAAAAAAACCAAACCCCTGTGAATCAGATTGTCTTGTAGTATGTTCTGTCAGCTGCTCCTGCATCAACTGTTCAGAATCCTGTGGCCACTTGCTGTGTTCTGAATATTCAAAGCTTTTAACAAGACAAACAGAGGGAACTGTGGCAATTTGGGGATAAGGATTCTGCGTTTGAAAAATTGCATTGCAAAAGAAGTAATAAAATCCTTTCCAGTTTTACTCCACTAAAAACAAAAATCAAACAATATACCGATTAAAGAATGCTTACATATAAAACTCGTATCTAATTTAGGACTTCTTTCATTACTCTGGCATACTTAATGATGCTAAAAGATAGTCTTTGAATAATGAGATGCTAAAGTCCATCTCTTAACTTAGTACAGTAAGTCTGTGTTTTGCAACACAGGTGCACCACATCATATTTCAAATGATAGCATGAATAAGTTAATGTGATTGATATGCAGATATCCAGACTTTTCTTACAACTTGCTGAAAAAAAGGCATTTTTTCTGTCCCACTTTCAACTACTTCCAAAAAAACTATTGCTGTAAGGTTTGTTTCTCTTTTCTCCTTTCCTCAGACTTGTTAGCATGAGTCTTTCCTCTTGTAGTAAGGATGGTATGGACTTGCAAACTTATTTATAGAAGAGTTACTACCTTTGAAAAGTGATTTTCAGTAATTCAGCAAGGAATAAGCAGTGATTATATGACGTTTCTGACTCTTGTATTTTTAATGGTTAGGTTAAGTCCTTTTTAATTTCTGTTAATGAATTCCCCTAATTAACTTCGGGTGTTCTAGTTTTATTTCTCTGCCAGTTTGGATGTCACTGTTTATTATTAAAGCAGTATCTTTGTAGATGAGTAAATTATAGATGATAGCATTCTGTAATTTAACTCTGTTCTTGCAGAAATTAATGTATGACTCCCAGTTTGTGAATGGCAGATTTTCTTGAGTTCCCAACGGCTTCAGGCATTTCCATGTGTATTGTCATCCTTGGAAAGCAAGCTGTAGCAACAATGACATCTCTGGTAAGGATGTTAACATAAGTGTTTCCATAATGTTGCTGGTGTTTATAGATCAATCAATAACTTGGAAGGGGAGATGTCTGTGAGGTTAAGCAACTTTCTCCTCTACAGCCAGTTTCTTCTTCAGTGTAAGTGTACTTGACATGGTGTGTGACAGATGCCACAAACAAGTAGAAGTGTTGGACACCTGTGGCTGAAGAGTTCTGTATGTCTGATGTTTTCTCCTTGAATATCCTTTCTGCAGACCTTGTATTTGTTGATAGATAAAATGACATTCCTAAAGATAATATCACCACAGGTTTCTTTCTGAAATTGAGTAAGATTAAATAAGCATTTTTGTTTTCAGAGTTCAGATAAAGTATTTAATCATTTGTTATCTCAGGCTTAATTTAAAAGAAAAAGGTTAGATCTAGTAGTGCTCATATTTATACTGACACTGTTATACTGACAGTTGAATTACATCACAACAATTAAACTGCAAGATTGAGAAAGACCTAAGTCAACTTCCGTAATTTAATACTGCTTTGGAAAATTTTAAAATCCTGTTCTGTTGGAACGGGACACTTTTTTTTTAAAGTGACACCTGATTCAAGCGTCATCCAGAATTCTAGTTATGTGTTTAACTTTTATCATACTGACTACCAAGGAATTAAATGTATGCTTAAAGGGAGATGCCTGATGATGCGCCATGCTGCAAAAGCTAGCTAACCACTGTGATCACTTCTCTTTGGGAATCTTTCTTTAGTATACTACATGTAATACAGATTATAAACATTTGGGTAGGTGTAGCTTGCACAGTCACTTACAGAAAAAGTTTCCAGACTACTGGTTTCCTGTAGCAGTACTATGAGCAATTTCAGTGATCTCAGTCAGCCAGCTAGAATCTAGTAATCCCCTCTTGATTTCACAACAAATCTGAGCCTCCTGAAAGTGAGTATGAAATTCACCAAGAAATTCACTGCTGCCCATAGAAGGTTTTTAAATACAGGATTGGGATATCAATTGAAACTGTAGGTGTGAATCGCTAGTTTAGGTTTATATAGAGTGTAGAAACCAGTTATTTCTAACTACAACTGTCTGTAACTGTTTACATTTTCTAAATACCAATAGATCCACGAGCATATAGGACTGTTACAGAACTAATGCATCATGGTATGGGTTAGGAGTTTTTTGAAGTCACTGAACTCTTCAGTATTTCTTGTGTGATAGTATCTAACATAAAGACATTGGTAGATATCCGTTTAAAAATAAAATACCACACACAACACACACACTCCCTCCTGCCCCACACACACACATATACCCACCTCCCCAACCCCCCAAAAAACTCTAGAAAATTACTTTGGAAGTAGAATGGCAAAGAATTCTGCCCCAGATTTTTAGTCCAAATTTGTGTGTGGTGTTAGGAAAGGCTGTAAATGCTACAGAAGTTGTAAGGAAAAAAATAAAATTTATAGTAATGTGATCCATTGGTAATGCTTTACTTTAGCCATGTCTGCGTATTAATCGTTTATTAACGATCTTGATCTTTCTGTAACTGTAAATAAGTACACTTATAGATAGTGTAAGTACTAGTTAACTTTATGCATGTTTTTGAGAAAGCTTTGAATAATTGAATAACAAAAATGTACCTTTGAAATGAGATCTCATTTCTCTGTGTTCCTGTAGTGCAGAAAACAATGTACCCCTGCCTAATCCTGGTTTGTGCCTTCACATTTTAACAAAGAGAACACTCAGTTGTAACCCAGAGGGCAGTTGTGTGCTTAAGCATAGTAAGAATTTGCCAAGAAGTGCATTCATTTTTAATTAGACATCTTTACTGTAGCAGTTACCTTTGCTTTCTGTAGTGGTTCTTGTCCTTCCATCTGTTTGTTTTCTTACTCCTCCATGATAACAATCAGTGTCTCAGACAGAATCTCCTCTTGTTTACATGTCCATAAGTCTGAAAATCTGTTAAGTAGGTTCTGCTGGTCAGGTAGCAGTATGTGAAGCAGGAGAGAGAATTTCGGCTTTTATCTCTGTGGCATGTTTATTCTTGCTTTTTGTTTTATTTTGAATTACAATGATGACAAACACTTTGGTTGAACGCTCCCTCCTCAATACATGAGCCTCACAGAATGAAGAGGCAGTGTGACCTTCTATTTTCTCCTCTTTCCGGACTGCATCCCTTTAACTTCCCGTATAATTTTTCTGTTCTTGTCCCCCCACCCACTGAGTCACTTCTCCCCTCTCAGATGGAGCATACTCCCCCCTTCTCCTTCCTTGCAGCTGTATTGCAGGCTTACTGTCGTCATAGTGACAGTAGGCAATTGATGGGAAGGGAAAAGAAATAGGGAACAGCACCAAAAAACACTTTAGATCCTAGCAAAAAGCCAGTGCTGTTGTAATTGCAGCCTCACTTGAGCAGACACCCAACACTCTGGAAATCGGACACTGCCTCACTAACTTTCACCATCTTATTTCATAACAAAATCATGATCAAGACCTAAGCTTTTGCACTTAAGAGCATCAGGGTAAAGTCGATGGGTGCTGGATTAAGGGGAAAAGAATGTCAGTAAAAAAAAAAAAAAAAGCTGTTCAGGTGCTTCATTCTGTATCTCAGTGCATCACCTGTAAAAGCGGGAGGATCCGTTGTTTTGTAGATTTTGGAGAGGCTTCTGATTGCTGTTAATATACATGACAATTCCCTTTCAGCTATCAGTTGCGTAGTTGGTTGCATGTAAAATTACAACCTCCGCTGCTTTGCTATTGTCTATGAACCTGTTAGCATTGAACCAAAGCAATGTGTTGCTGTTATACATGTCAAGACCCAAATATCCATTGACTGACAACACACTTGGGAATACTAAGCATAAGAATGTGACCCTGGCTCATCCTTACACTGTTAGGGCTCATGTTGCTCTTTCTCTCTAGTGAGACTTGTTTCAATGCAGTATTTTCACTTCTCACATTCAATATAAACATAGGGAGCAGGGGAAGAGGAAAGCTGTCTGAATGCAGAATTTCTGTCGTTATATATTACTGTGCTGTTTAAATACTCTAGACACTGAAAACACAATAGAAAGCTCACTTCTAACATGAAGGGGCTTATAATCAGTATGGCTGAGTGGACAAGTGTGTGAGTAGTAGTAACCGTGTCTTTTCTTAAACAGTTTTATCTATGAAAAATGCTGCTGCCTTGTATTACATGTCAGAATCGGGCCTACCCAATCATTTCATTTTATTGTTACTCTGTTATAGCAGCTGTTGTAATTTATGGGAGTTTGTGGCCTTACAGCCACATATTGATATAGCTTCCAGTAGACTGTCTCCAGTCTCCACTTGGGAAATTTCTTGATCTCATATCCTTTGCCTTTTGGTTACTGCCCTCTGCACAATTTATAGGTAGCAGTCTTTTAAAGTACTGAGCAACCCTCTGTGCAACTGTAGCCTGTGCCAAGGAAGCTTTGAAAATCGTCCTTCATCCATCTCCCTTTCCAATACTTCTGCTACATAATTTTGTTTTAGTTTCACCATCTTCTGTCCATTTTATACTTGAAAGTGGAAATTGGTTCATAGTTGGAGTATGCCCCGTTAGTAATTTGAACTCTATCAGCCTTCTGTAAAGTAGACTAATGGAGAGAAAGGGAGTCACTTCACTGTAGAATCGTGATAGCTCAGTATTAGAGCATTTGCGTTACACATGCCATGCATCAGCCTCCCTCAGCCTCTCTCTTCTCAGCAATCTGTGGAGGGCTGAAAAAAATGGATGTTGCTACAGCAAAAGACAGAAATACCAGTGCACACAAATTTATTGTTGTAATCTAGCCAAAATGTGCTACGGGCAATGTAAGAGTTGCTTTGAACAGCATGTTCTGGCTGACCAAAGCTACTGCAGTTTTTTCTTACTTCTACCAAAGCTGTGTATTCTTTCGCTGCATCTATGTACCATTAGTTTGATTTCCTGCCTCCTTTGGCAATACGCAACTGCACAAGTAGGCATTATGGCAAATACACAATCTCTCCTGATAAAAAGCAAATTAATTCAACAGCTGCATTTCTGATTCACAGTACTAGATGATTTGTATCTGTCTGATGACGGCTCCACCTGACAAACACCTCTGTGTGAAATCTGAGTGTTCTCAGACTCAGCTGGTATAACCAGCACAGCCATGCTGACGTGAATGGATCTGCCAGTTTACAGTAGCTGAGCACCTAGCTCTCTACAACTGTAGAGACCTTCACTGACCTGTGGGCTACTGCCAACATCTGACACTTTCCTCCTTTTCTTGATGCAGATATTTTAAACAATAGTCTTGAGCCTCCCATCTTGGCCAGGCTGGTGTAATGACAGGTGAAGTTTTGTGCGAATTCATACCGGTTCTGCCTGCTTCTGTACCTTTCCATAAGTATAGAGTTGCCTTACTTTCTCAGAGCTCTTTTATTTCTGGGTGGGTTGATGATATTTGGTAAGGACTTCCATGTATCTTACCCTACATCTTGTAGCTGGGGGAGTAGGAGAGAACTCAGAATCAGTTTTACAAAACTATTTTTGCTTTGTTAGGCTAATGATACCAGTTTTTCACCAATCTCATTTAATAACCATGAATGAAAGAATTCTTAAGCTGCCTTTCTACAAGGGATTATTTATTAGCTGAATTCATAAATGTTAGGAATACTGAAGGAATGCAACATAAGCCTAATTCACAGATAATTCCAACTTTAAGGTGTGTAGACCAGGATGACAAATACCATATAACCTAAAATCCTGACTGCTAGAAACAAATTCTGCCAATTCAAATTTGTTCAGTACATTAGTCTCAGTGGGTGATGTGGTGGTGGGTTTTTTGGAACCAGGACCAAAGTGTGAGTGTAGTGCTGAACTGGTTATCAGCGTTAGCCACAAAATAAATTCATTCTGTTTCTTTACTTTTCACTGGTAAAGAGAAATTGCACTGTCACAATGCCAGATATAAGATAAAAACTTCATTTTGGTAGCTTGAATAATGGACTAGTCAGGTGCAAAAATCTTAAGTATAATGGAACTGTAAGGGTTGCAGCACCTTAAAGAGAACCTAACAAACACTTAATAAAAAAGGATGCATCCTTAACACACAATGAGTTTAAATCATTTTGTGCTTCTGTCTTAAATCCAGCTTAGGTACTTTCTTATCTGAATGGCTTAGGTTTGCAGTGTGTTCACAGACTGTTTCATTCTGTTTACATTTTTAGTATGCGCTGAACTCCATCAGTGTATCAATATTGCTGGAGTATTTACAAATGGAAACATTGTTTCTCAGTCTGGACAAATACAGAGCTCTATTTTTTTGATCATTGTCTTTCTAAATATGAGGAGTTAGAAGCTAATACTCTTTTTTTTACATGTGGGTTTTGTTGTTTGGTTTTTTTTTAATGGAGTGCTTTATTATCCTAATTATAAAATGACATGCAAGATATAATTTTTAGAAATGATAAAGGCATGCAGCTGTTTAGTTGACAGGAAAATTATTTGGTGTGAAATTTTATGAAAAGTGACCAATATTAAATATAGAAATTATATCTAGTTATTCAGCTAGCATTCTTAGAGGAAGCAGCAAGTAAAGTGAAAATGTCTCAAGAAGTTCTTAGTTTTCAAGTGTAGCTCCTATTCTTTTCCAGCCTTCATTCAATCTACTAAAAAGCTTTAGTTCTTTTATACTTAACTAACAAATTTAGGTTAGTTGTCCATTAGCTTTTAAATCTGTTATTTGTCTTTTTTCCATCTTGGCTATTCCCTTGCATCTTTATATCTCTGTCCATCATCTATACCGATGCTGACATGGTGAGTTCAAACATCTTTGGGTGCTGTTCTAATAAGCAACTGTGGTGGGTTTAAAGACAAGATGGCTTTATTAAGAGTCATTCCTTAGAGAACTTTACTGAATGCTCAGATCAATACACTTTTCATATCACAAGCTGTGTAAAATAGTAAAGATTCTGCTGTGGAAGCCCAAACATATAAAGACATGAGCAAAAATACACATACGGGAATGTGGTTGAAATTCAGAGTGTGTTGATAGACCAGCACAGGGAGGCAGCAGCTGCTGCAGGCTCCAGGGCTGATTTGCAGGTCTGTAACACTTCATACCTTGAACTGCTGCAACAGACAAAATTTGTGCAAGGACCTGATTTTATTCCATCTCTTCACTGAAGCATATAAGAATACCCTACTAACCTGCTCATATAACTAGAAGAGTGAGACATTAGTGATATTATAACAAGTGTTGATAATAAAGTCTAGCTAGGATCAGACTTACAGTTTGGAGGAACCTGTCACTTCTCTTTCTGTGGTCACATAAAAAGTGAATATTACAGTAGCTTATACATCCGTCTTAAATACCTTAGCTGAACTGTAGCATTTTTACCAAAAAGAACATAGTGTCCATCCTTCCCGTTCTTCTGCCAGAGAAAAAGATTGATTGATTCTTTGTTCAGTGCTTCTTTATTTGGTGTGTAGGTGAACACTGTAGAGGACAGGAATATTAATTTGTGCTTGCTACAGCTTCTTAAGAAATGGAAATACATAGCCGTAGGATAAATGGCAAGACTTAAAGTAATAAAATAGTGATACAATTCTTCTGCTTTCATCTCAGGATCCAGGTTTAATCTTGTTGCCTTTTGCAAGCTTTACTCCTGAAAAAAATGCCAGATGTTCTTGGCGTCTTCTTTGTAGCACTTGCCAATAGAATTCTCACATATGCCTCCATTGCTAACTCACTGTCTCTTGGGCTTTTTGTGTTTATTTTGGGCTTCTCCCCCCGCCCCCCCCCCCCCCCCCCCCCGACGACATGTTTTCCAATGCCTCTTGTGGTTTTTTCTGTTCTGTAGTGATTCTTTAACTACGTTTGCCTATGATTGTTTTAAGGCATTTAGTTGCCTGGTGAAGTAAGTACTCATAGTCAATTCTGAAATGCTGCTCAGCTGAACTTTGGTACTATAATTTTGAATATATTGTTGATGGGTGGACCCTTTAATGTTAAGTATTATACAGCTTTGGATGGAGATTTTCTTTAAAAGGGAAGAATAATATATCAAGGAAGAATGAAAGACGATGAAATGCAGTATGCAGTGTTTCCTTACTTCATATGTGTTACATACATATGTATGTATGTGTTTCTAATTTCCAACATTGTAAGATATTTTAGTGATTGCATGGCATTTAGATGTAAGTAATGTCAGAAACTACTTTTCCCATGAAAAAGATTCCATTACAGTATTTTCTTTGAATATATCTAGAAATCATAATGGTATACAGCATCCACTAATAATCGGCAATGTTTGCATTTGAAAATAAACATCACACTGTTTAGGGCAAAACCATGTATATTTGCATAGAGCACTTCAGCAAAAGCTTCAGAGAGGGTGTTATAACTTGCAAATATGCAGAAAAATATCTAGGTAAAAATGCAATGGTTGAATTACTTGAATGTGTTCTGTAGTGATTATCTACAGTTCTTTTCCTTTTTGCTCTGTAACTCTGGCATTTTTATTAAGTACATTGTTGGTTAAATATATGTGTTAAATTGAAATGCCTCTAGCAGTTAGATTACAAGCTGTATAAACTTCCATTATGCATTATATATCAGTTAGTTCAAATGTATCTACAAGGTCTTTACACTTCCCTTTTCTATACCTTCTCTTGTAATGGCAGTAATTCCATACACTTAAACTTGCTTGCAGTGAAATGCTATTTTAAAAGCTAAGTAAATGGAAAGCCCTGAATTACTTTGTGCTGCTTGCAGTCTATTTTTTAGTGAACTTCTGCCAGCTTTTTGTGTCACTGTATGTGTTAATACGGTGGAAGCTCTCTCCACCTGCTGTAATATAAGGTAATGGCAGAAGTGAATCTTGTGGGAAGTCCTGGTTAGTGTTTATCAGAGGGTGAGTGAGTAGTAAAATTTAGGCTGCAGTCTCCCTTGGTGGTGTTCAGCCGGGGAAGTAGCCAACATAATAGACTCAGGCACTTGCTATCTCCATCCAGATGGCCCCCAGTCCTGCTTTCACAGAGGTCAGTGCTCTGGCCCTTATCTCCAGGGGCCCTAAAGCCATTGGTGCAGTTTGTTTTTAGTGTCACTTACTGCAACATTTTTATAAACTCTTTAGTGTTCCAGAATAAAAAGTCCTGTGAACATAGAAGCTGACTACCAAAGTCAATTGGTCAATTCTTTGAGAAGACAGAAACCTGTACAGTGTTGCCTCTTGTCCAGCTTGAGTAAGATAACTTTTTATGAGGGGGGAAGGAGGAGGATTTAACAACCATTGCTTGTGGTAACTTCAAACTCAGCATTCCAGTGAAACCTTACAAAACTTGGTTTTGCTAATGAGATGTGCAGGTAGCTTATAACCTTACTACAGATTTCCTGGAGTTTGTTTTTGGTTTAAATAAGTTAATTTTGTTGACTTTCTGTCCTACTTTCTCTTTGCTGTTCATCAGTGTAGAAGAAAATGACCCACTTTCTCATGGTTTTGCATCTCTTTTAGTTGTTCTTCAGAAATAATTGAAACAGAGCTGAGCTGTGCATAAACCCCTGTATATCTTATAGGACCTGTATAAAACATAGTATATTGAGTTTGGCTTTTTTATTTGGTTGTGTTTTGGTTTGTTGGTTTTTTTCTTTTTAAAAACACTTTTTCATAAAGTAAACAATAATCCAGGAGTCTTTATACAAAAAAGTAAAACCTTACTTTCTAAGAAAGCAATTTTCATCTCCTATATCCCCACAGAAAGTGTTCAAGTAGATACATACGTGATAATTTTTCATGTTTCACAAGTAGCATGTGATACAGCCATTAAAGTAATGATAGTTTAGTGTAAAAGCACACATGGATAGTCTGTACAGATACAAACAGCAACAATAATGTAAAATATATAATTATTACAGAAGCACACAGATCTTCTTAAATTTATGATCCCTACTTAGCCAGCCTGCATTGTCTAATCAGCTGTGTAAAAATTTGTATGTTCTCCAGGTGAAAAAGAAAAGGCCAAATGAAGTGATAGTCTTTAATTCAAGAAAGCATTTGTATTGGTAATGAGATTATTTTTTTTTTCACCAGGCTTGCATTTGTTAAAGTTCAGAAAACTGTTAGTGCCTAAGCAAATTAAAAAATTTTTCTCAGACCTGTTCCTTGCGTCTGAATCCAGCATCTTCACTTAATGCAATGGGCATAATAACGTCGGGGACAACCTTGTAACTGAAGCCTACAAGCGGGCTCCCTTTTGTTCTATACAAGTGAAATGAAGAAACAGTTTCTACATTTTCTTGTTTAAGCAAAGTTCTGTGTAACACATGTCATCAGGTCTGAGCCTTAAATATTCCTTAAGCGTTGGAAACTTTGGTATAGTAACTGTCTTGGGAAAAATCAGGTATCACTTGGCTGCCCTGAGTATCAGGGGAAGCCATTTCTGCAGCTTAAGCATAGGAAGCCTGAGTACCCCGTTAACAACAAGCATGAGTCAGATGAGAGACACCAGAAGCAAAGTCTTTGGGGGGGGGGAGGTATGTCACTTGACTATTCTCCAGCTTTTGAAAACATAGATGATTTCCAATGCAGAGGACATATACTGTATCAAGTAATGTGATTTTGTAACCTTGTCAACTACTACAAAAGAACAGTGTGATTGACTTCAAGCTAAGTAGCTTCCTCGACTTGTACTAAAGGTTTAACAAAGTTCTGCGTATCTTACTATTGGAATGATGCTGAGATACTCCAATTCTAGAAAATGGAAGCAGTATGGTTTTCACTCTAAACTGGAAAGAATAATGTCAAATTAAAAATGTAAAAGGAAGCAACAGTTTTGCACCCCGTGATAAATTACTTCTAGGTGGAACCAAACTAGGGGGACGGAAGGGGGAATTTTTGAAGGGGATTTTCTTTGTGTGCACTTGTTAAAGTTTCTGATCTATAGCCTGAAAATGTAATCACATCTCTCCATCACTAAAATCTAGTTGATACTTTTTTCCTGAACTGTAGCAATGTTAGAGGCATTGCACAAATACTGACAACATAAGTAAAGGAACTTTTATTGACTAGCTGAAAAGGCATCCTCAAAACTGTAATGACAGGAGTATGAAAAGATTAGCAGAACAGTTCTGCTCAAGTATTTTTTCTTGCTGTCCCAATCATGTGTAAGCCGTCCTGATATTTATTATTAATTAAGACTTAAAAGTTAGGAAGAGCAAAACAAAGCCCGAAAGGACTGAAGGAATGGTGAAATACACTGTGGTGTCAGCTTCATCAGGATTAAATGGTCATTCAGTTATACCTCTGTTCTCCTTTTTTCAGGTTGGAAGTGGTCAGTTTGACACTGTCTCCCATAACACCCTCATAGCCAAGCTCAGGCAGTGTGGGTGAGATGGGTGGGCAGTGGGGTGGGCTGAGAACCGGCTGAGTGGCAGAGCTCAGGGGGTTGTGATCGGTGATGCAGAGTCTGGCTGGAGGCCTGTAGCTCGCGGGGTTCCCAGGGGTCAGTACGGGGTCCAGTCCTGTTCAACTGATTCACCAGTGCCCTGGATGAAGGGACAGTGTCCCCTCAGCACCTTTGCTGGTGACACAGCACGGGGAGGAGTGGCTGAGACCCCAGCAGGCTGCGCTGCCATTCAGCGAGACCTGGGCAGGCTGGGGAGCTGGGCGGAGAGGGACCTCATGGAGTTCAGCAAAGGCAAGTGGAGGGTCCTGCCCCTGGGCAGGAATAACCCCCCGCACCAGTACAGGCTGGGGCTGGCCTGCTGGGAGGCAGCTCTGCGGGGAAGGGCCTGGGAGCTCTGGTGGGCAGCAAGGTGCCCATGGGCCAGCAGTGTGCCCTGGTGGCCAAGGCCAGTGGGACCCTGGGGTGCATCAGGAGGATCATGGCCAGCAGGTGGAGGGAGGTGATCCTGCCCCTCTGCTCTGCCCTGGTGAGGCCGCATCTGGGGTGCTGTGTCCAGTGCTGGGCTCCCCAGTTCTAGAGAGACTGGGAACTGCTGAAGAGGGCCCAGCGGAGGGCTACCAAGGTGGTGAGGTGACTGGAGCATCTCCCTTGTGAGGGAAGGCTGAGAGCTAGGCCTGTGTAGCCTGGGGAAGACTGAGAGGGGATCTTGCCAATGTTTACAGATACCTTAAGGGCAGGTGTCAAGAGGATGGGGCTGGGCTCTTTTCAGTGGTGCCCAGTGACAGGACAAGGGGCAATGGGCACAAACTGCAACAGAAGAAGTTCCTATTGAATATGAGGAAGAACTTCTTTCCTTTGAGGGTGCCAGAGCCCTGGCACAGGCTGCCCAGAGAGGTCTCTGGGGACATTCGAAACCTGCCTGGGCACAATTCTGTGCAACCTGCTCTGGGTGACCCTGCTTTAGCAGGGCGTTGGACTAGATGATCTCCAGAGGTGCCTTCCAACCCCAGCCATTCTGTGATTCTGTGGATTTAAAATTTAAGACGGAGGAAGCTTTTTTTTTCTGAAGCTTTGTCCTCTCTAAGTCCAAAAAGTCTTCAAGACTAACTTCTTAGTCACTGGAACATGTACTGATAGTCTCCAGTACAGCTTCAGATGCTTACAACAAATCAGAGCCTGTCCCCAGGTTATATTCAGTGATACAGGAGTACAGTAGCCTCTTGTGTCAGAGCTGCCAAATGACTTGTGTCACAATTTCTTTGCCCATGTCTGTTGTCTGTATTGTGGAAGAAATACATATGAAATATCAATAAGTGGTAGAAAGGGACTTGTTCAACCCAGATTTATTCTTAGTTTCCTCTTACAGATTTCTTGCCTGCTGATGGATATTTCATTTAAGTAGAACATCCTGCCTAAAAGTCAGCAATATAGGTTAAAGTCAGATGCTTGTGGTGGGATAAGTTCTCTTTGGGATAACCCTTTTATTCCTTCCTGAAGCAATGGCATTTAATGCTCATAAGGGAATTTATTTTCCAGTGGGATTAATGGTAGTGTACATCGGCCAGTTCACGAAAGCATGGGAGAGATTCAGTTAGTATAGCTGTGCTGATTTTGGCTGAGGTATAGGTAATTTTCATCATGGTTGCTAGCATGGGGCTAGGTTTTGGATTTGTGCTGGAAACAGTGTTGATAGTGCAGGGATGTGTTCGTTACTGCTGAGCAGCGCTTGCACAGAGCCAAGGCCTTTGTTGCTTCTCACTCACCCCACCAGCCAGCAGGCTGGGGGTGCACAAGGAGCTGGGAGGGGGCACAGCCAGGACAGCCGACCCCAACTGACCCCAGGGATATCCCAGACCATATGACATCATGCTCAGCATATAAAGCTAGGGGAAGAAGGAAGGGGGGGGAACATTCAGAGTGATGGTGTTTGTCTTCCCAAGTAACGGCTAGGTGTGATGCAGCCCTGCTTCCCTGGGGATGGCTGAACACCTGCCTGCTGGTGGGAAGTGGAGAATGAATCCCTTGTTCTGCTTTGCTTGCACATACAGGTTTTGTTTTAGCTATTAAACTGTCTTTATCTCAACTCTCTAGTTTTCTCACTTTTACACTTCCAATTCTCTCTCCCATCCCACCAGAGGGGAGCGAGTGAGCAGCTATGTGAGGCTTAATTGCTGGCTGGGGTTAAACCGTGACAGTACTGAGCATCTAACTACACAGATAAATATATCAAAAAAGGGTAAGAAAAATTATGCATATCCATAGCATATTACATGTATTCTGTGAATTCAATCTATTAATAATTAGAGTTCCATGAAGTGATAAAGAAAAAGTAAACTTTGAGTTCATAAGAGGTGTCAGGCAGTGCACCAAGTGAAGAAAAAAAAAAAGCAATGCCGTCACCACTGAGCTGGATTGGGGTGGCAGTATGCGATGGAAAAGAATGTATTTGCTAGCAGATGACAGATTTTAAAATTTGTATGAACTATAATGTCAAGTGTAGACAGATGAACACGTTTCCCTTTGTCATAGCAGGGTTATTTCATAAATCAAGTCATATAACTGAAGAATGGTAAGGAAGTCTCATTTTCAAGCAAAGGTACTGTGCTTCAGTGAGGTGCAGAGCACCTTCAAACTTCCAACAAATTAAATGGGAACAAAAAAGTACCTGACACTTTACTAACCTGAACAGACAAGTCATTGTGCTCAGATTGCCATTTGAAGTGCTTTGCTTTTGGGAAGCAGAACAAGAAATCCTGGAAATTGCAAAGATTGAGTGAGCCATGTTATCCCAGTAGTATTTCGCTGTGCCTAGTACTAGGTGATTTAATAGTATAAAGCAGGTGATGTACAGTGGGATCAATACCTAGGAAAATACAGTATGCATAGTACATGATCTCTTGTTGAGAACATGTGACAACATTATTTCAGTCACTTCCCAAACATTTATTTGTGTAACAGATGGTATCAGTTGTTTCTGGTTTGTTGGGTTTTTTTTTTCAATTTATTATGACTAATCACATGTTTATGTCATTTATCATGTTTCATTCTTTGGAAAACTGTAGCTGCCCAGTAGAGAAGCCAGGAAGGAGCCCGTAGGAGATGAGCAGACATTTGCTGAGAGAGAATAACTTCCTAGATTGTAAAGCACAGGCAGGTTGCAGAGTAATGATGGTGACCAAGTAATAAGCTCTGTGTATACCAGAGACCAGGCATCTGCTGAGAACAGTGGGAACCCAGGCTTCAGAGGGACTTCCCCTAGAGACCCAAAGGGGACTGTGCACACTTTTCTGCAGCTCTGGAAGTTGCTGATGTGTTGGACTCGGAGCAAGCCTGAGCAAAGAGGATTCATTTACCAGGATGCAGTAGGCAAGGTGAAGATACAGTTATGTAATGTTTTGGTTTGGTTTTCCTCATTTTGAGTTTTCTCCCAAAAAAATCACCTGTTCTAGTATATGTTCTAATAAAACTTGGCTTTCCTATCTGAAAGCCATTTTGGAGTGTTCACTACGGAAAAAAGCTTTGAGCACTCTGTCCTCACAGCTATGGCCAGGGCAGAGCCCCATTGCAACACAGCATGCAGTAAAGAACAAACCTACATCACTGGCAAGACTGTAGCACCAGATTCCCAGCTATTACAAACCGGCAGATTACCAGTTTACACAGCTGCTCAGGATCTTCCCTATGGTGTTTCATTTTTACAGCATACTTGTCTATATATTTATATGTATATTTAGCTTAGCATAGATCTCTGTCACTAAGAAGTGACTCACATTAATGTTTTCAACTGTTCGTTAAAATGTAATTCATTTAGAATGTGTTTAATAAAAATAAGTTGAACCCAGATCCTAAAACATCCCAGATTTTACAAAGCTGCTTAGAAACTATGTTATTAAATTCAAATCAGTCTTAAGATCCAAAGATAAATGGATAAATTAAGTAGTTTAAAATAAAACACTTGGAAGGTTTGCATTCTTTCAGACTTTCCTTTTCCGGAGTGTCTTGAAATAGGATTTACTGAAAAAAGTGTAATAAATTGTAGTTGTGGCAGCTTTCGTATGTGGCTTAAATGTGATTGGTTATTGGACGCTGTGTAAAAAGTTACAAGACGCCGTGCAGTATTGCAAAAATTGAATTGAGGTATCATATTTAAATATTTGATAACTGAAATTGATAAATTGGGGCTTTTTTTTTTGCTGACTACCTGCATTTTGCTGTATCAGAGCCTGTGTGCTTTTAGATAGCTCTTCTGTACAAGATTGTACTTTCAGTTTAGATCTGCTCTTTGATACTGTTTTATCACAGGTGAAAACTAGATACCAGTTTTCTATTAGGTTGCTTATCATTTAATAGTTTTTGGTCCTGTAGTCTGAGTGACTTCTTACACTTCACACTATTTTAGCTGGTATATTTGTAAAGAACATTTTAAAAGCTGAACGGAATTTTGAGATTGCAGCTCTTCTTATCATTTGTGGTGGTGTTCTGAGCAAAGAAAGAGCTTTGGATTCTTTAAACTAAGCGTTGGTTGAAAACTAGCTCTGGGGGAAAAAACAGACTTTAAAAGAAACTCTGAATGTGTGTTTGTGTCCTGCGTAGTTAAAAGGAAGAACACATTTTTTAAAAGTCTAAATGTGATATCAAAAGTTTAAAATGTTTCCAGTTATAAATGTTAGAAATCTCTCCCTCTGATCATGGTGATGCTTTCTGTTCAAATACAAGGATGCAATCTTATTAGCAGAGACTAAGAAGGTTTCTGTATTTAGTAGCAATTAGTCTTTGTGGCTGCTAAACTGTAGAAACTCCCATCAGCAGCTTTAGGATCCTTGGGCTTTTTTTATTTAGTTGCCTTCAAAACAGTTCCTGATTGTCACTGAATCTCTGTTCTTATTTCATGTCCGTGATTATGCTTGGCTCTGTGATTTTCTTTTTATATTCCTCACAGAGTCAATATAATAATTCTCAGGTTTTTTTCAGAAGCAGCACTGAGCCCATTTAGGAAGTGCTGCATGATGCCTCTATGCAATGGAAATTGACTCAGATTGTTTGTGCATCACCCCAAAAAAAGCAAAATTGAATGAGTATTGTGAGCTTGAACTGTAAACAAATATAATGAGAAAGATCAATAAAAGGTCAAAATATTCAGTTTTGTTTAAAAATTAAGTAATTGGACAGTACAGAATTTGTATTAGAAAAGCTGTTATTTAAGAAAACTTAAGGGCTTCAGCAAACACAGGTTTTTGTATAAAATGGCAAGAGGCCCGAAACATGATTGTCAAAATTAATTTACTCAACGGAATAGTTTCTGGTATCTCCTGAATGCCTTAAATCAACATATGTGTGGACTGCGTGTACATATCAAAAAGCAAAGCAAGCTTAGAGTGATTCATCATATACCCAGCTGGGATTGTGAATACTCATTGCTGTGCGCTGAAAGATCAGAGCAGCAGCAGAGAGGGTACTAAAGGGATCTTCAGTTTCTCCCTGGAACTGATGCATCAGCATGTTGTGAAAAGTCTCAATTTTTATACCCAGTGAATAACCAAGGCATTGGTTGGTGGGGCTGTGAGAGGAAACGTGACTCTTGACATTGTCCTAGGTGGAATTTGGTTCACAAGAGGCACGTTGCAACAGCAACAATTAGGTTCAACATCTTACTTGAAACAACAACAACAACAAAATATCCAAAATCCACAGCAGTTGTGATCCACTTCAAGAAAGGGCACTACACAAAAACAAAGATACTTGCTAAAAAGAACCTAAAAAAGGTCAGCTAAGAGAAGAAAGTTGGACCAGGGGATCTGGAAGCTACATAAGGACACCATATGTGATATTCAAGGCCAGCGCCCACCACCTGTCATGAAAGGCTTGAGAAAAAGCAAAAGGAAGAGAGCAGAGCTAGACAACAGCGTAAAGGAAGTTGTTAGAAAGAAGTAGGTGTCCTTTTAAAACCTGAATTCACACCCAAGTTATGTTTTTAAACAGATCTAAATATAATAATATGGTAAGACAGGCTAAGGACTATTTGAGCAAATGGTACAAAAAATTAAAACCAGTAATAGTTTTACTTCTGATGTATCAGGAGCAATGTGCCTGCTAGTCTCTTGAGCCAATTATCATGGTGTAGAAGGAATACTGAGAAGGCTTGTTTCAGTGAAGTTAAAGAAATTCTTTGCTTTGATATTATATGTGGGGAAAAAACTATGGAGAATCCCATGTTGGAACGCTCTTTCTTGGGCTTTCTCAAAGGATATGTGAAACTGTAGTTATTTAATAGTCATGCAAAAGAACAGTTATAAAATAAAATCACCAGTACCAGATTTTATTTACCTAAAATTTGTGAAAGAATTCAAGGAAGAAAATTGCCTACATTACTGACAGTGATGCATAACCACTTGCTTTTCAAATTGCTTTGTTATCAGAGACTTTGAGGCTGAATAGTGAGAGTCCAGTTGTTTTTTAACAGGTCTTAAATCATCTAGGGAACTGCAAGCCTGTAATCCTGGTGTTTGCCGTAGGAAGTTTAGCACAATTTATAATGCAGGATAAGATTTGCAGGTGCCTGAAAGCCTGTGATCAGCATGGGAAGGATCGACATGGGGTTTACAAAGAGAAAATCTACACGTTATCTTGGAATTCTTTGAAAAGCCAGGAAATCTGTGGATAAGCTACAACTAATGTGGTTTCCTTGAATTTTTACAAGAATGCTTATAAAGCCCCTCACCAATGGGGGCACATAAACATTTAGCATTGAAGACTTGCAGACTGTGATATCTGCCTTTACTTATTATTGTCATTACTCTTAATTGGATTTGCTTTAAATCCAAGAGGTAGTACTCAGTTGTGGTATGCAGCATATATGCAACATTTGCCAGTTTTATATGAAATCTTTACCTGTAAATATAAAAACTTAGTATGAATGAACAAACAAAAGACAGTCCCTATCCTAAATTCCAGTCTTTCGCACTTTTCTCCAACATTAAAAGTGTTGTAGATTACTAAAACCTTCACAGTGGGGGGGGGGGGGGGGGGGGGTCCGGAGTTCAAATGATGATCTAAAACAATTACCAAAAAGTGTGTAAAAAATAATAATGGCTTCTTGTGATCCTGAGATCTTTTCAGTATTGCGTGTTGAGATCTTTTCAGTATTGCGTGTTGAGATCTTTTCAGTATTGCGTGTTGAGATCTTTTCAGTATTGCGTGTTGAGATCTTTTCAGTATTGCGTGTTGAGATCTTTTCAGTATTGCGTGTTGAGATCTTTTCAGTATTGCGTGTTGAGATCTTTTCAGTATTGCGTGTTGAGATCTTTTCAGTATTGCGTGTTGAGATCTTTTCAGTATTGCGTGTTGAGATCTTTTCAGTATTGCGTGTTGAGATCTTTTCAGTATTGCGTGTTGAGATCTTTTCAGTATTGCGTGTTGAGATCTTTTCAGTATTGCGTGTTGAGATCTTTTCAGTATTGCGTGTTGAGATCTTTTCAGTATTGCGTGTTGAGATCTTTTCAGTATTGCGTGTTGAGATCTTTTCAGTATTGCGTGTTGAGATCTTTTCAGTATTGCGTGTTGAGATCTTTTCAGTATTGCGTGTTGAGATCTTTTCAGTATTGCGTGTTGAGATCTTTTCAGTATTGCGTGTTGAGATCTTTTCAGTATTGCGTGTTGAGATCTTTTCAGTATTGCGTGTTGAGATCTTTTCAGTATTGCGTGTTGAGATCTTTTCAGTATTGCGTGTTGAGATCTTTTCAGTATTGCGTGTTGAGATCTTTTCAGTATTGCGTGTTGAGATCTTTTCAGTATTGCGTGTTGAGATCTTTTCAGTATTGCGTGTTGAGATCTTTTCAGTATTGCGTGTTGAGATCTTTTCAGTATTGCGTGTTGAGATCTTTTCAGTATTGCGTGTTGAGATCTTTTCAGTATTGCGTGTTGAGATCTTTTCAGTATTGCGTGTTGAGATCTTTTCAGTATTGCGTGTTGAGATCTTTTCAGTATTGCGTGTTGAGATCTTTTCAGTATTGCGTGTTGAGATCTTTTCAGTATTGCGTGTTGAGATCTTTTCAGTATTGCGTGTTGAGATCTTTTCAGTATTGCGTGTTGAGATCTTTTCAGTATTGCGTGTTGAGATCTTTTCAGTATTGCGTGTTGAGATCTTTTCAGTATTGCGTGTTTTCTAATGAACCATTACTTTTTATTGCATTTGTTAACCACAGCTTTTCACTCTTGGCCAAATTGTAGCTGCTGATATCTTAATTGGCACCAAAAATAACATTATTTTTTTCTCTTGCAAGATCCTAAACCAAAATTAAATTCCTCTGCACTGACTGCTCGGTATACCATGGAAAATCCATCCAGTTTATTAGGGAGAAGAAAAGAGTTTAAACTGGATGAAAAACCGGGAGAGGCCCATGTCTGGTTTCTTTTGAGCAAAATCAAAAAATTACCATGAACAACATCCAGAAAGCCTGCTATGGGACTTGGTCATTGAGCAGGAGAGCCAGCTGCTGTACTTCAGTCATGATGAGCACGTTATAGAGGAGATTCTAAAGCTTGAAGGATATTCTTTGACTATCTTTTCCTCAATCTGCTTTATCTCTCTTTTTTCTAATGTGCTGTTTGAAAGGTTTGTTCTAATAGTGTTTAGGGACCCGATTTTTAAAAAACCCTAGTATTATCTGCTGCTTCTCAGATACGGGAAAGCCAAACTGCAGTTTGGCATGCTGTGGAACTTTGTATACCTTACTTGCAGACACCTAATAAATAGCCTCCCATTTTTCATTGTCTTGTATGATGCTTTCCCTGAATGTTTCCATCAGCCATTGTGTAAAGGAGCTGAAATAATAAAGATAAACTTGAGCTCATCTTTTCAATCACAGAATTCCCAGCAATGTCTTCAGGCTGATGGATAGTTTGCTTGGGAGGAACAGTCAGCTGTTGCTGTTAGCCTATGTAAAGCATTGTATTTAATCTCTGTGTCTCTAGCTGCTGTGATAATGAACACAAAATAACTTACTAATATGGTATAAGTTAATAAATGCAAGTCAGCTTATTTGGAGCCTTGATGTATATCATTATTTTTATCATTTTCTGTTTTTCCTTGAAGATACAAACTGGATGGGCTGACTTTTCATTATCAAAATTCAATAAGCAGTATCTGTAAACTGAGTCCTCCGTTTCATTTTAAGTCTGTTTCTGACATTTTTCTGCCTCTGTTCTGTTAAGAAGACAGGTAGTTTGTGTGCAGAAAACTTTAATGTTTCAGGCTGGATTAGATAGGCTGTTAGAAGATGACTCTTTTGGTGCTGACTTTCCTTTTCAGGCTACTCATTCCCACTTCCATATCATTCTGTCGGTCATGCTAGTGTGACTGTGCAGCTGCATGGTAAACTGCATCAGGAAAGTAATCTAGACTAAAAATTACCTATGGGGGGGAAAAAAAGCGCAAAAAAAAAAAAACACCTAAAAAACCCCCCAAACAAACAAAGAAAGAAAACAGTTATTTTTAACTCTGAACAGTTCCTGAGGAGTGTAAGGCTGAAAGAAATCCTTATAAAATTACGACCACGACTGGAAAATGTATATGGGTATTCTGTCTGGAAGCCAACTTTGCTCAGTCTGAGAGGGCACCAAGTCCAGACTAAACGGGTTGAAGACAGCTGCTTCTGCATAATTGGATTATGTGATAAATTAAGCTACTTGTGGAGCACAGATGAGTCTCAGGAGGGAGAGAGGTGACAGGCCATTACGGAACAGAAGGAGAAGAATCATCAGCTCTTCTGGAATTAGGACAAGCTGTAGCTGCAGTTGTGGCTAAAGTTATTGTTGTCTAAAAGTTCATATTCCTATCGATGTTGCTTAAGTATATATTCAATACCTTACTAAGATTGCTTGTGTAGTATTCCCTGCATTTGTTTTAATTATGCTGCTTTGATATAAGAAACCTCTTCAGTCAGTGGGAAAAATTACTGAAACCAAGTTCATATCTATTGAAATGTTATCAGACCTGCCTACTGGTTTGAAATGTAGAGGATCAGTGAAAAGTTGGGTGGTTTGGTTTTTTGTAACAGTGGGGTTTGTTAATTAGTAAAAATCAATCTGATGAGCAAACTCATGTTAACACCTTCCCCCATACTGTTAATTTTTATAAAAGAGACCAATTCTTCTTATTTGTTGAAAGCATCTTGTCCAAATTTATTGTCTATATTTCCTTTGTGGTTAACAGAAGGGGTGAAAGAGGAAGACCTTCAGGGTGCATTTCCGTCCCAGCTGGTTTAGGGTGAGGTAAATTGCTTTTTGAAGATGATAGTGTCTCTTGATTTATCAGAGGGAGTGCAGATCTAAGTACGCTCTTAAGTATTTTCTTTTCAGACAGCCAAAGTTGTGGGAGGTGAATCCCACTGAACATTTCATTTAAGATCATTGTGTGGGCTGTGACCTAAACATGGTTTAAATTTCTTGTATAACTCTTACTTATATTTTAGCATAGCTGTTATAATCAGCTAGCTTGACTGACTATACAAACAACCAGTTCTTGAATCCCATTGAACTCTTGGCTCCTGTGCATACCACACACATGTGAATTCAGTAAGCTAACTGTGCTGTTTGTAAAACAGGTATTTACTTTCTTCTAATTCCTTGTGAAACTGCTCGGTTTAATTAGATGTCACCTTGTTCTTGCATCAGGAGGCAGAAACAGGGTCCATTTTATTATTCTTTCTTTCAACACAAATCATACAAATCTTTATTGAGTTTCTCTGGTGACTTCTCTGAGAGTCCTCCTCTTGTTGGCAAAAGTCTTACTGTGATGGGATTATGCAAAGAAACAGCATTACAAGCTTGTAGAGTGCAACAGGTTTGTATAATAGCTTTGGAATATTTTTCCTGTTGTTTTCCATCCTCTCTCATGTATGCAAACAAGGTGTTTGCTGTTTTGATAACTGATACCCACTGAGCAAATGTTTTCATTGAGCTTTCCATACTGATGCATAGGTTTGGCTTTTGTTTTGTTTTTCCCCAGCTGATAACAGTTCACTCTAACCCTAGTAGTGAGTTGTTCAAATTAATCCCTTTTGTGTGCATTGCTCTGCATTTGTCAACATCTGATTTCATCTGTTCTTGATGCTGAATCACTAGTACCTCCCATTCATGGAGCAGTAGATACTAAAAAGATATTAAAATGTGGGGCAAAGAATGACAAAAGCTGCTAGAAGACTTGCAGTTTAACTCCTCAACAGAATGAGGTCAAGTCTTGTGTTTTTGTTTTCTGTGTTGGAGGAAACTCAGCACAGTTCTGATTTCCTTTCATTCAGGTGTTTATCTTAATTACATACACATAGGAAGACTACATTCATTCTGCCTTGACAGTGTTACCCTGGTCTCTTCAGACCTCCTGCTATCTTGAGCTACCAAAGATAAGCAAACTTCTGGATTTGACTCAAAATATCAATTATCTTAAGACCTGTTCTGCCTTCTGCACCATTTTTTCAAGTGGCTTCAAACCAATTGAGAGTGCTTGGCTGCGCAACATGCTGCAATTTTGCTGAGATTTAGTGATTCTTAAATGCTCAAAGGGCATGTTGGGCCATTTGCTGAGAGCACAGAACAGAGTAGCTTTATTAGCAAACACTGTGGTTCAGGTTAACGGAGGGGCGAGAAATTTTACAGAACAATGTATCTATGTTTACAGTGAAATTCACCTATTAGAACACAAATACAGCCATGAAAATCCAAATTAGATCTTAAGATGAAACATTGATGTTTTGTTTATAGCATCTTTCACCATTCATATCTGCCTTCAGTTTTGATATTTTATTCCTACAGAACGACACAGACGTTATTTTTCCCACATCCCATATGTCCAAATCATGTATAAAGATACTTAGCTCAAATACCATGTGTGCAGAACATTCCGCACTGTGGGTACGAGGTGATGTTTGGTGTGTCTTTAACATGCTGTGGTGTTCAGTTACAATACAGCAAATTTATTTTTATGCAGCCTTCTTTATAGAAAGTATGGAAAATTGCTTTGCAGTGAGTCATCCGTCAGCTAAAGAACTAGAAGTCTTGTAGTGGTATTTAAAGAGAGAAAGTGGCTCAGAGCTGACAGAGTTCAAGACAGAAAAAGAAACGGCAATGAAAGAAAGGGCCTCCAACCATGGAGAAAATAGACGTGAAGACTGGTAGGGGGAGGAGTGATGAGAAGGCCAAACAAGCTGAGAATGAGAGGCAGTTCAGGAGACTATGCAAGTAATTCTTGTTGGGCTTCAGGTGTCTCTCCTGCATTGCACCAGCATTAGCCAAGCAAAGATTCTTTAACACTAAGGGAATGGTGTAAAACCAGACAAATAAGAGCACTGGGCTCAGTGCACTGTGAGGAGTTTAGAAACATGCAGGTAGAGGTTGCGGGAAGGATAAATGGCTTAATTTTCTAGAGCAAGACATTAGAAGAACAGGGTAGTCTGCACTCCATGATGTTTAAACATGTGAGGATTTTGTTAGGCTATGAAAGAGGGAATTTTGGTTAATTAGACAGGAATTACTATAGTCACGAATATGGACTTCAGCAGCAGTGCAGTCAAAGGGAAGATGGATTCTGGCAGTCTGCCCTTGCTAGTGCCAGGAGGGCTTGTGCTCACAAGTGAGTGTGTAGGAGGGGCAGTCAGTTCAGGGTCAGAGGTGACTTCAGAACTCTGACTTTCTGTACAGGGATAAGATGTGAGTAAAGAAGCCTGAAAGCTGTTTTGGAGAGCAAGAGGAACTACTTTCCCATGACATTTGAGCCTTTTGAAGAATCAGCTAGGAAGTAAATTATAATGTAGTAAGGAAACAACAGAACTAAGACAGGCTGTTAAAGAGATCAGAGATTACTTGCCAAGGTCACTGATGCCTTTCATGCTTTCCCCATAAAGCTGATGTCCAAAGCAGTGAGATTTCCCAAAGGAGGAGGATGTTTAAGGAGGAAAAAGTGGAAGAATCAGAAACTGGTGTTTTTAAAGCACAGCACTATTGTGAAGGGATATCACCAATATAAACACTATCATCTTTTATTGTGACTTACGTGCATTCTTCAGTTCTTGATAAAGTCTGCCAACTGGTGGTGTCGGGCTCTTGGGGAAGCTTTCCCATCCCATCTCCCCCAGCCTGCACATACTGGTTTTTGCCCTGGCAATTCTTTTGACCTCACTCCCTGTATAGAACCATACTATCTGTCTTAAGAAAGTAAATGTGATGCAAAGTATGTGGCACGAAGGAAAGTACAGTCTTTATTGAAAGCAGAAGAGAAAAGAACTTGTCATCTTACTCAATGCATTCAGAAAACTTGGCTTTGACACTGTAGTACTGAATAGCATTCAAAACATAAAAGTAAGGTTAGAGCCACTCAGACATCCCAGAATTTGAAGGGAGTAATATTTCATTGTATGCAGTCCCAAAATGCTTATTACAGATCCTCTTATTTACAACTATCATGTCTCTTTTGAATCTGCAGAGGAGGAATATCAAGGACAAACCAAGAGAAAGCACATTCGCAGGAAGAAACAAAAGAGCAGTTTGCAAAACTGTAATAATTTACATGGAGAACAAACAGAATCTGGAATGCAAGAGACTCTTGTTCAAGATAATTTACAGCTGCATCAGATAGACAGTCCCAAACTAAGCAAAAACAAGAAGAGGAAAATGAAAAAGAAACGACAGAAAGAAAAAATGAGAGCAGCTGGCTTGATATCAAAAACTACCGGTGTGGATTTTACATATCAGCCTGACAAAAACAACAGAGAAGAAGCAGCAGGCTTAAAAGACACAGATGAAAAGGCAGATAGCATTCTGGACTTCCTGCAGGCAACACAAAAAATTTATTTTGCTGACAGTATGTACCACTCTTTGTCCTTTCTTTTCATTAGTATTACCACGTAGGGGAAAATAGATATACACATTATTGCTGTAGAATGGGTCAAATCTACTGGACAAGTGTCAGTTTTGAACTCAATGAGACACACAAGCACTTTAGTGTTTGTCCTGATTTCTGGTATATGCATGTATAGGTAAGAATCCACATCAATATAAAAAACTGTGGTCCCAATCTCTTTTTTTCTGTGTCTTTGAAAATATAAATCATATTCCTTTCTCCTTTTTAGAACATTCCAATGCACTCGGGGTAAATGTAGTGGTTTAAATGGACCAAATTCTTTCCTCTGCAAGCAAACATCCAGAAGGATTACTTGCTTTCAGAGACCTTCAAATGAGGGCAATGATTGCTGTCCTGAGCTACTTTCATGCTTACTATCTCTGAACCAACCCACTTTTCAGAAAGTTCTTTTTCCCGGGAGGAGATTTATTTGTAATATGTAAGGAAATCTAGACAGACAGCATCCAATAGGAAAGGGGAAGATACTGTTGGCACCGGGAAAGTGTATTGGCATAAAGCACTTGTGAACAAGATGCATGTGAACTGATGCTCAATATGCGTTTCATAGCAATTTGAAAAGGACTGCATGGTTGTTATCGCTAATGGCCTATTGAATGCTCACCTGGCCACTAAAATCAGATAAATTCCTACTGTTTGTTTCTTATGTGGACTTCCTAAAACGCTGCTTGTATGGTGCTTGCATCATAAAAGCCTTTCAGAGATAATGAAGTTTTAATGGTAAGTACTACAGTACTTACCTGTACATACACCAGGTTATGTTGGTATCACTGAGAATGAAATACATTTTTCTTCAGGGCAAGGTGTGTTCTTTAGTTGCTCAGCTTGGAACATACCTTTAAAATTATAACAGTCTTATAAAACTGGAAAAAAGCAGTGAAAAAATTTTCAAAGTGCATGGCCTTGCCTTGACTGTCTTTGTGGAGCTGAACGAAGAGTATTAAACAGCTTACCTACCTGTATGAGTCCATCTTAAGTCAGAGCTGTTAGCTCCTACTCCCATAAAAATTCCTCTTTAGACCGTGGACTGACTTTAAAAACTGTGTCAAGATGACATCAGGATTTTCATGTTAATTTTTTTCTCAAGACTTTTACATAGAATTTTCTTTCCTTACTGTCACAATTTTTCTGCTGTGTCATGTGTTCGTACTTAGCCTAGCACTGGAAAGCCATCCTACTTTCTGGCTAATGTATTTCCATAACCAAAAATAAAAATTTTACTACTTCAGTGTATGTCTAAGTAAATACAAGCTAAACTACATGCATTAGCTGTAGTGGGACTCCAGAGTAACTGAGAAAGATTGCAAACTCAGGTAACAGTTCTGCTGTTAATACATGTCCCAGAACAGAAACCTGGTCAGTTGGCCATAGCTGTGTTGCATGTTGAATTTTAAGAAAAAGTGTTGAGCTTCCAGCTTTCCTGGAAGTCAAGCTCGGGTCTTAGCAGTGGTTGACACACTGACTGGCCCTGGCATCAAACCCGTAGACTGGAGTGTTGAGCCAGTGGGGACCTTGGAATCCATGGAAAGAAATTCTCAGGTAAAAGAAGGTTCATCTGCAGATGAGATGTCACATCCATAAATCATAGCGTGACTAACTTTCTTGTTAGGCAAATCCCAGTTTATATATAGATCTGACAGTATGCTGTTTGCCTTTTCTAGTTGAATGACTTTAACACTCCCTAGCTTTTTAGATAAAATTGGAAGCCATTGCTTTTAGCAGTATTTTCAAATGGTCACATTGGATTCTCATACTTATGTCAGAAAGCTGAATCGGGAAAAATCTGTTCTCAGTTGGCTTGCTGGTAAAACAGAAGAATTAAAAAGAAGTCTGGTTAAAGGGACAGACTACGCATTGTTACTGCAGTGGAAGAATGAATTTATGCTTTAGTACTGTAGAAACAATGCGTCCCTTTCTCTGCTGTCTTGCATGCTGTAATATCTGCTTTTTAAATAAAAATATAAAAGTACAGCAACAAGATAATCGGATGCCTCCAGAAGTTCTTTGCAGTAGTTCCACAGAGTTCTTCCCCATCTCCAAAGGGAAAAAAATAGGTGTGCATTTTTATAATACATAGTGTATGGGAAGCAAAAACACAGTGCTTTGGCCACAGTACAGTTTCTTCATCACACCTTCTTCCTGTGCTAATCTTGAATATCTAGACTCCTCTTGCATTCTTGTCACTATGAATCTTATTGTCCTTTTTACTTCTTGAATTTGACACTTTCCCCTCTTACCATTGTTTTAATATTTAACAAAAAATAGGAGGAGCAAGCTGCCTTCTGGTACGAGATATCTGGCTGTAAGTTGTACTGAAAAGGAAGGTGCTGTATTTGAAAAGAAAATATAATTAGGAAAATTCTCTGTGTTCATTGAGTTTTGGGTTTTTTCCACTTGTTTTTCCAGATAAATCAGAATGCACGGATTCAGCTGTAAACTGTGCAGCTGCCCAAGAGGTTTTACAATGTCTTGAATCTCGCACCATTTCTTCCTCAGATGTGACTCTTCTACATCAGTTGAAATCCCTTGTATTGCTGCAGGATATTGAGAGATTGAAGGATGCTTTGAAACAATTCCAAGAACAATCCATGATGCCTTCTGGTAGGTACCATTCATTCATGTTCATTATCTGATGTTCTTTTGTGTATAGATTAAAACTCAAATTTGTTGCAGTGGTTTTTTTTATTTGGAAGCTGTAAATATTTATATAGTAGTAAATATACGCTTATACAAGATTTGAAGCATAATTCCCACCAAAAATACAGTGATTTTCCCTTTTTCATGTTTGGTTACAATCAATACGGAAAATTTTCATATTTTGCAGCAACTATAGACTACAAGGTCATTCAGGTTCTTAAAACAGTACGTTTTAAATCTTAACTGTTTTAAGTTTTAATCATGTTTAAAGCCTATTTTTTAATACATTCTCTCTGTAGACTTCTTAAGTCATAGAAATTATCTTGTTTATTTTGGAGATTTCACTCATCCAGTTAAGGATTAATTTTGCGTGCATAAAAATCAATAAAGCCCATTATTTCATTTCTTCTTGGTCACCTATGTGGCTTCTTTAACACGTAGATTTTGCATGCCAAACTTTGATTTACAGCTTTGTTTTTGTTTAAATATAAATGTCTGGTTTAAGTTTCTAAAAATAGTGTTGATTATGTAAAAACGTTAAGTCACTCTTTATAATAAATGATACTATAAAGTCATTCATAAAAATAAAAATTATTCTGTTACTAAATCTTTTCATCCCTGAGGCACAAGTCTGATTTCAGTCATGTTCCTTTTTTTCTCTATTATAATCCCTTTCATTTTAGTAGAATTTCTTCTTGAACAGTTAATAGTTCCTCAAGTAAATGTGGGATCAGCATGTAGTCCATAGAAGCTATAATAATTCATTTTCCAAGTAGTTTTCATTTAAACAGTCATTGTTACTTGTCATTAGTACTTCTGTTACAGCATCAGACAAATCTACAAGATGTGCTGAATTCTCTTGCCTCCCAAAGAATTTGATCAGTTGAGAGCACTTGCTATGGCACGAGAGAATCTCAACCATTTTAGATTGTGTTCTGCATCTTTTGAAGAGTAATGACTGAGCTGGTAGTAGTGCATCAATAGAGTAAATAAAATCATAGCCGTCAGAGGCTTAGGAATAACATTCAAAGAAGACAGTGCTGCTTGTAACATCATTAAATAATTTACAGCATGGTAGTGCTAAAGATCCCAGTCAAGACTGGAGCCTACTGCATGCTGTGCATTGTAAAAACACAGAAATGGGAGAATTCCTGCCTGTAGAGTTCATAGCTGATACATTCTGAAAAGGACACGCTTAACAGAAGTAAATACGTATTCTTTCAAAGTTTAGATGTGGAGTATGAGAACCCTCAAAGCTCCGATCTATCTGAAGTATCCACATGGAACAAAATCCTTCTGTGCATTCAATAATTAACTTTAAAGCCTACATTCTGTGATCTTAATTACAAACAGATAGTCTCATTGATGTAATACACGTTTGCAAACTAAGTAGGACTCAGCAGGAATGGTGAAAATAGTATTGGCCCTTTATTAAATGACCTAATTCAGCTTCTTTTCATTAAATTGGAATGGAGCTGTTGAAGTGACCACAATCAGGCTATTCCTTACAGGCCTTTTCCAAATTCTGCTCAATACAGTAGGAAATCTGTTGGGTTTTGCAGTATTGAGGCAAGCTGCTCTGTTTACTTTTATATAGCAATAATGTCAAACTGAAGAGAGAAAACAGAAGCAAATTAGAAACAAATCCATACAACTGCCCTAATTTTCTGAGGTATGTATTTGTCACTTGAAAAAGCAGAAGAAAATTTTCTGAGTAAATTTTTAAATTCATTTATGTTCTTGCTGATACAGCCTGAAATTATTTATTCTTCCAGTCGATTTTTTTTTTTTCCTAGTAACTGTTGTCGCTCTGGGCTCAATTCTAATCTCATTCCCAGTTCACAGTGGTGTGACCATAGTAGTTGATAGGTTATTCAAGAGGTACAACAATGTAAGAAAGAGGAAAATACATTTGTTATAAATTATTAAAGTATAATTAAATACCTGCCAGATATTAATTTGCCTCATCAGAGTTTAACAATACATTCTATTTGTAATTCAGGAATTTCAGTGAATGAGAATTTAGTGCTCTGAAATTTTACCTTGAATTAGGCTTTTAATTGTACTTTTTTTCTACTTTTGGCTCAAAAATAGGTCATCTTGCCCAGTTTTGGGAATTTATACTTCATTCCCAATAAACAGGTGATAAGAGTTAATACAAAAACTTATCTCAGCAAATTCAAGATTTTTTTATACAAATACAGGTTAGGGCTGTTTGTGGAGACAGAAATGTATAGTACATCATAGTGATCTCATGGTTTTTTTACAGGTTTGTCTGATTATCTTGCCTTTTTTTCTGTTTTGTTTATTTTTACTGGGACATGATGTATGAGAAGAAAAGGTCATTCCTTATTAATATGGTGAAGACATTTTTTTTCTTCATTTTAGCAAGGTGTATTAGTTTTACAAATAAACCTGTTTTATTCTCTGTAGCTCAAGAAGCAGTATATTAACCCTTTTCCTGTGGTTATGATTCTACTTAAGATGCCAGCATCAAAGAAACAATAATGGGTGCTATATTTTGTTCAGTTTTATCTTTAATTCAAGGAAGGAAAGAATAGGAAACAAATGAGAAGTGATCCATCTCTTTCATAGAAGTGCACATTCTCTGTTAGTAAACTTTACAGGCCAAACATACCATTATATCTCCTTTATTTCCTCATATATATATTATGAGGAATCATAACACATAACATATATGTGTTATGATTCAATCTAATTTTCCACTGGGGTTACCAAGTCCCACTTGGCAGGTTTATGCCTAGTGATGAGAAATTGGGGTGGCGGTGGGGGTGGGGGTGCATGTAGTATTTTACAGACCCTTTAGTGTAAAGCTATGGTCTGCCCAAGGTCTGCAGACCACAAATTGAAAATCATTGGTTCAAGACCATGTTTTGGTATTTCCTTCACACCTCTTAGCATGTTATTCAGATTGGGAATCATGATTTAACCAAAACAAAAAAGAAACTATGAAGAAAACAGTGTCTTGAGCTCTTGGATCTCAATATTTGCAGCCATATCAAATAAAGGTCTTACAAAGCTGGTGGTAGGGTCGGCAAAATTTTGCAGGAAGAAGGAATTGCTAAGGAAATTGAAAGAGAAAAATTATCAATATTAAAGTAGGGGGTTTAGCCCTTCATTTAAATGACAAAACATACTTGAACAAGCAAATCTCTGTGATTCAGAAATACAGATTGTTCTGTCTAGTGGTCATCCTCCATCAACTTACCTTGTGCTCTGTGCTTCAAGTTATTCTGTCAAGTTACCTTTGGCCTTGTACTTCATACAATCATACAAAGTTGAGGTTGGACAAGGGTTTCTGAGCATGGCTATTTGAAGAATCATTGTTCTTAGACTGTAAAAAAGAACAAAATGTCCTATTACTATTTCCATTTATTTGGTAGTCTTTATCAAAAAGTACTTACCTTTACGTAATGTCTTCTGTAAGTTCAGGGAAGAAAATGTTTCAAAGTCAAATAGACATGCGTTTCTCATGATGGGGGCTTGGCAGATCTCTGTCAGAAAGTCCGTGGCCATTTGCCAAAAGGAAGCCAGAGACTTTCATGATCCTGCACAGTGCAGTGGGCAAAGGAGAAGAGCTGTTACTGGAAGTAATGCTCCATTTGCTGGTTGGAAACTGTAGCTTTTGAAATGAGGACTACTTAATTCCTATTTCACATCAATTATTAAAGGTGATTGCCTAATTAAAAAAAAAGTCATTATCTCCTAATTTATGAACTCATTCAGCTTCTACTCATCAACTTCATTCCATTATCTATTAACATTTTCCCTTTGTTGGTTAGCATCAAGTCTCAAATATACTCTTCCCTTGTTGCCTAGGAAATTATCACTCACAGAAGGAACCAGAAGCTTCTTTTAACTACCTTTTTTTGGAAAGTTGTCCTTTATATGTGTCTCCATTGTGGCAGGTGGCAGGGGGATATATTTTGCAGACCAGAAGTAATGCAGTTACTGTGTGCCAACAGTGCACTGACTGGACACACAGAAGCCCTAAAATGATTAAATTTAACCTTTTTTCTTTTTCTTTTTTAATCAACATTCAAAGAAAAGGAAATGTGAAAGCTATGTTAGCATAACGTTATAGAACCATGTTAAATGTGATATTACGTGATAAGTACTGTGGAAAGTCCTGTCGTTAAAAATAAGTAAAGCCGCATAGATAATCTCTGAATTAAGACAGAAGCCACGGCACTTTGAGGCTTTGATGTATCTGTCTGTACAAGACTACTCATTCTCAACTGGGGCTTCTAGGTGCTACTGTAAGTTAATTAATAATGTGTGAAATTACTATTCAGACAGAAAGAAGTTGGACAAGATTGCACTCTTTTTAGCCTTACCCATATGATCATGTCATTGCGATCTCCTTTTTTTCTGAGTTACTGAATCATAACAAATAAGATTCCAAAATATAGAACCAAAACTTTTTCTCATAAAAATAACTGACCTCCTGAAAGAAAATGCACCTGTTTATCTAGTCTTCAAGCTCGGATATCTGCATTGTTTTTACTGAAATGCTAATACTAAATGAAAACAGATGTTCACACAAGTAGTCTTTTTTAATGCTCAGAAATATTGTAGAGGTATTTCAGGAGGAATGTGTTTTCTTTGTTTCAGATCATACCAAGATAGTCACGTCTCTGTTTCACTACTGGATTACAGACATCCTTCCTGTGAAGAACAGGAAATAAAGCTTTGCCTGTGTCCATATGCGCAGGGTTAAAACTTAATGTAAACACTCTTAACCAAGTAGCAATTTTTCAGGAAGAGCAGTGTCAATACACATTCTACACCTTCAGGTAAATGAATTATTTTTCTGTGTTAAAACTCCAGAAGACAATAAACCGTGTATAACTACATGTGATTTTTGTGTTTGGTTGGTCAAGAATATGTATATGCTGTATGGCCTGAGTCTTCAGCTGGATTAGTATGTACATTTCACTTTAGGTTAAGGGCCTTATCTGGAATTATAAAGTCTGTATCGAGTATTTTGTTTAACAAGTATCTTTGGAGGGGGGGGTGGGGGTGGGGGTGTTTGTTTATTTATAAATTGATCATTCCTTTCTGGAAGTTTTATTTATTGACTTTTCTTGTTTATCTGATATAGCTGTTTACCTGAAAAACAAATATATTTTTTTATATTTAAGCAACAGTATGCCTAAGGAATGTATTTTTGCTGAATTATAGAAATAGATACATTTCTGCATGTGGGTCATGTAGGGTACTGCTTGGAGTTATGCAGAAACCTGGATGGCATTTTAAGGATACTCCACAGCCCAGCCTGTAACAATCCATTGGGCTTCACTGGCTGCAGAATTATGGGACTGGGTTCTCTCACTGATTACTGTGTAGTCTTTCTGCAACTGAATTTGTCCACGTGTAGAAGATGCAGTAAATAATATCCATGGCTGTAAAGTGTTTTGGAAACAAGAACAAAAAAATGCTTCATGAGAGGCTTTTCTCTCAGCTGAGTCATTCACCTGATAGGTGATAACAGAGCAAACCATTTCTTTTATCTCAGTCTGTTAGCTTCCTCATCAGTAGGGTAGGGGCAACGTATTTATCTCCTTCAACATATGCTTGGAGATATATTATTGAGGAGACTATATTAACATTGGGGGAGAGTTATTATATTGGTTGATATATCCTATTGCAAGCCATTGTTTTCAGTGATGTTAAAAAATGTGTACTAAAACCACAATCATACCTCTTTCTCATTAAAAGGGGGTCAGTAACATGCCAAAGGATTGCAGATGTAGAAGAAATGGTCTTACAGCTAAGGTAGCTCTGTGTGGCCCTGGAGAACTTAAATTAGGTCTGTATCTGCTAGGAAAGATATTTAAACCAGACTTTGCAGGAGGAAAACTGATAGTGTGTTCCCTGTTTTAATGCTCCTGACTTGCTAACACATAGGCACCGAACTGTAGCTGCGACTTTTTCACTGAGATGCTGTGTACCTCAGTGCCACATCTGGGAAATGAAGACAGTACCACTTTAGTGTGAAGCACCTAGATACTTTATTGATAGACCCCACAGAAAATTTATCACTTCATCCCTAGATTAAGGTTTGAAGGTCGTGCAGTAAATGAAGCCTAGGAACCACACAAAAGGAATGTGCAGCAACTTACTAGGTAAGCATCATCTGTCCTATAGACTGATTATGAAAAAGTGAATGGGACTGTGTAATTAAAGAATTATTTTTTATAAAATTTACATACACAATATGTATTTTGAAGCACAAGTACAAACTAGGTCAAATTAGGACATACAAACAACTGTAGTGCCTGCCTTTCCTGATACTCGAGTGACTGTGCTGAAGGATGTTATAAGGCTGCTGCTTTAGGTGGACCTGGGGATTCCTCCTCCCTTTCCTCTAGATCCAGCCTGGTGCACCTGGAGACCTGGATGTCTCTCAGCCCCTCATCAGTGCAGTCAGCTGCAGCTTTCATCTTTCCAGGTTCAGCCAGTAGTGATGCTTAGCACCTCTTAGCAACGCGCACACACAGCACTCAGATGGCTGACTTCAGAGACCGCCACAGACATGGCACTGCCTTTGAACAACACCCATGAGTAACCCTGACAGGACTTACATAAAACACAAGTATAGTCATCTTCTCTGGCTGATGGGGGTTGAAGTTCATGAGTGAAAACACACATGCCCTTCACTTTCTAGATTTACAAGCGTAACCCCATTTACAGATTCCCTGAATACCAACGCGGGCTGCCAGCCTCTCCCATGTCCCTGCCTGGATCTTGGCCCCTCTTACCCATTCTGCAGGTCTTCTACTCACCAGCTAGTCGAGCCTGACACACGCTACCACACTTCCACACACTCGCCTCACGAGTGTTCACGCACTTGTCTCACAGCTCTGTTTGTTCCTTTCATTTCTCTTCTTCGTTATTTCTGTTTCAGTATTTGGCCATTTCTCATAACATTATTTTTTTAAAAAAGAATTATGCTGAATTTTTAATAGCTGCATACAGAGGAGCAGATTTGGTTGTCTTTGCCAAACAGAGATACGTTGTAGTATCAGTAGTTTAATCCCAGAATGTAAGTAAAATTTCTCAGGTCAAAAATGTACTTTCTTTGAATCATGTAATAGCGAGGAAAAGACTGCTTTCAGTCTCCCTTTTTTCCCCCCTCACTTTAAGCACTTATATTCTTATAAGAATATAAGAGCCTTATATTCTGTGCAGAAATCAGTTGGTGCTAACAAAGCAAGCCTGGGAACAGTTTCAGAGCATAGCTAGTTAGTCAGTGATATCTGATGTCTTTGTAAATGACCTGTGATAGGAGCTGAATCTTATGCTTATCAAACCTGTCACTATTACATTAACGGGGATTATAAAGAGTAGAAGATAAAGTAAAATTTGAGATGTTGGAGAGTTTAGAAAATTGGACCAAATTCAAGAAGGTAAATTGTAGATTGTCATTGTAGATAAATACAATCACATAAGAGTGTATTTGTTTCTGAAACAAACGTGCCAAACAACTGTGCTGAACTGCAGTAAGGACACCTAAGAGCAACACATGGCAGAACACAGCCAAAAGGTCTAGTTTAGAAGCAAAAGAAATTAACGTTGTTTATTCTATAATAATGTCAATTAGGTAACGTTCTAAAAATGGCAGAGGGGAAGGATTGTTTGGTTCCATGTTTAACATCCTGTTTGCAGTCAAAAAGATTTCATACACCAGAATTCTAATGCCTGGTCTCTTTTCTGTGCTGCTTCTCTAAAATAAATGGTGCTGAATCTCCCTACACTTTTTATGGTGTACATTGAACATTAGTATAACCAACACAGGTGGGATATGAAAACTAAAAATTTTGAATTAATATCCTCCAGTGAACCCAGTGTGGTTTACATTTCACTATACATGGCTCCTTCAACATAGCAGTGAAACATTTATCGCTTTGGATTTTCATGCTAAACTAAACTAAAAAAAGGAGATAGCCTTGAGTGTTTGCTTCTTCTGCATCATTTAGTCTAATTAAAGTGCAGTATCATATGGAATTTCTGAGAAATACAAGAGTATTTTTAGTGGACTTTGCATCACAGAACTTCAGACTGAACTGTACACACACAATTATCAGCATATTTCAAGCTTTTAGGAAGATGGAACTTTAAAATTTTGGTTTTAAAACCTACATGGATTCCAACAGGACAAAGGTAAGCATCAACTAGAAAACAGCCTGCATGTAGCTTCAAGAGTTAACTTTCTAGTTTGCATAATTAAACATTGCACAGTAAGGAAGGAACAGCAACACAACGGGAGAGAAAGCAGACTCTGAGTAGCTGGTGGTCCCTTACCCAGGCTCCATGTACAAGGAAGACCACAGGGGCTGAACTAGTTTTGGGTATCAGTAGTAGTGAATAGCTGGTCACTATGCTTGTATACAAGGGTATGAGTTCAAAACCAGTATCTCTGTATATAGGTACATGTTTTATTCTCAAAATTGCCTGTAAGACCTTAATTCTTCTCTTCTGTGGATGTGTAATGTGGGAATCGGATTCTAATACTACAGATTTTGACTGCTTCATAAGTGGTGTGATATTTTATATAGTACTTTAAAATCATGTAGGGGTATAAATTCTTTTATGTATTTTCTCTGACAGCTGGCTTTTCTCCCCTGCACCAGTGTGCAGGTGGGTACTGCTCAGTAGGCTGAATCTCTGAAATGATATCTAGGGGAAAAAAATCTGGAAGGAAAAAAAAAAAAAAGGAAGGAAAAAAGTGGTGAGTGGCATCATGAAAACAGAAAATTGTTCAGCTCTTTGACCAAAGGAAACACATTTCACCCGGTAATACCTGGTATATCACAAAAGCAGTCCACAGACATAGAGTAGAAAGAGGTGTGTGTTACGCTTGTACAGCATGCTACACATTCAGTATAGTAACAAAGAGCGGTAGTGAAAAAAAAAAAGCAAACTCTAAGATTTGTAAAATGCATTATATTTAATATTTGGGCCAAACTCAGGTTATGGCTGTGTAGCTTTTGTGATTAATTGCTTCAGCCCTAGATTGCACCTAAGGAGGGCTGCATTGCACATTGTTTATGCAGGTAATTTAGCGTCACCGTTAACTACTTCATCCTCTGCACTGCATCTAAGTAAATTTTGTTGAATAGGCTAATTACAATGTCTGAGTATCTCACGATTTTTAATACATGTTTTTCTTAGATGAAAAGATGTGTATTTTTAAACTGCTAGATCTGCTAGATATGTGCTGAACTAAGCCACGGGAGAAAAACACGTAAGCATAAAGAAAAAGCAGTATTTACAAATGCTGTATATGTTTCCTATCTCTATATATAGTCTATGATTATTTGAAAACAGTGTATATGCACCATAGTCAGTCAAGGTCAAATATATAGCTTTAATAAGGACTTCTCCACGTTGAGTATTTAACTTCGTGGAATTAACAGTCTGTAGTCATTTTAATGAACTGTATATATTTGTAAAATGTATAAGCAAGCTGTAGTTTCACATTATTACTGCAATGTACATCCTGTTTTAGGATACATAATGCAAAAAAAAGAAGTAAGTAGTGTTATCTAAGGTTGAAGAGGACTACACAAAAATAGAGAAGGAATGAATCTGTGGTTCAATACCTTCTTTTCTCTTGCATCAACTCGAGGCTGCTATAGGTTGCATCAACTACAAAGGCTGCTTTGCTTCACTTTCAGGTTCTTTGCCAGTCATCCCAGTCCCTCAGTCAGTGCACAGATGATTCCTCCATCCTCTCAGCCTCTGATACTAGCTTTCATCACCCATTTGTAACATTTTTAGATTTACACATTTGTGCTTTTTCCCACAGTGCCTTCCACAACTCTCTGTAGAGCAGTCTTTCTATTGTCTTTCTTTCCTTCTTTAAAACTCTCCTTTACCATGATGCTGCCCAGAAGCTTGGTAACAGCTAGGTCAGTAGTGTGTTAAGACAACTGCCTACTGCGCTGACTGATGTTGCCTTATTGTATCTGTGTACTCCCACCTCAGCCTGCCTGTTTTCTCATGTTTTCTCCTTTCTTTAACTAGCAGCAATTTGATGCAAGGTTTGGCCTGCTGCACAGCACCCACCCAGCACAGCGAATTTCTATTATGTTTGACGTGCCAGTGTGGTAGGGGAGTGTAACAGACCTAACTCCAGTCAAGAACATGCTAGAACATGTAAGCAAGGCTGCTGGGTAGTTAAAGATGGCACAATATTTTTACATGTACAATACACATGAACAGCCTAGTAAAACAAGGACCTGGTTCTCCTTAGTGGGCGCTTTGAGGCAGTGCTCATCTGCAGCTTGCTCAGGAGAGCCTGGAAGCATGCGAGGTGGGATTAATTTCCCCTAACTTCAGATGTCTGCAGTGTAAATGTTTCCATCTGACCTGCCTGTCCTAAAGAACTTTGTAATCACTGGGATGACATAGATACATGTACAACCCAATATAACTGATTGCTTCTAGACAGCTATTTTAGAGTAAGAACAAAGGTACAAGTAAGAGAATTTACGTTGACTGTTAGGGGAGCATAAACAGGTAAGTCAAATGGAAATGTCTGCGTTGCAGGCATCTGGATCTTATAAAAAAATATATTTTTTTACATCAGAGAAAGGTACAGGAATGTACATGTTGCATGACCAGAATGTCACCTACTCCTGGAGCTGGTCTAGCAGTGGCAAGCTCATTCAGCTTGGGCAGGGCTATGACCCTGCTCCTTGCTGCTTTCATATCTTCTGTTGGGAATCCATTGTTTGGGAGTGGTAAAAAGGAGGAGAAGAAGAGTGAGGAGCTGTTGTACAGCTGTGGTTGGACTCACCCAACACAAGCTGAGGAGGTGCTTCTTCTGGTCTTCTTGTTCCCTTCATGCAGTCATGCACAACGCGCCCTCCACCACTTCTCAGATAGGCTCAGTAAAAGATTGCTGTGTGATGTATTCCTTCTCCCAGTAACGGTAATGAAGTGGAGGTGAATATAAACGCACAGAGAAGGAGTAACCATTGCTAGGAATATCAAACTGATTACCCATTACCTGTGTTCTAGAGAGTGAAAGAATAGCACATGTATTTTTTTCAGAATCACAGGAGTAATCACCAAACTCCGTAGATTTAATGATAGCTGTTTGATCTCTGTCTGGCTTGTTGGAGCTTAAAATGAAGGTCATGTTCAAATCTGATTGGAATTCAGAGAAAGCGTTGTAGCTTATTACCATTACTATAGTGCTGGATTCTATTTACATTGGTAAACAGTTTAAAATACTTGACATGTTATTCAATTAAATCTGTGATTGCTAACTGACAGACCAAAGTGCATTGATTTTTCCAACCACATTAAGCTAAGTACACGGCACAGTGTTTCATTAGCCTGTCTGCTTAACCCTTTCACATTAATTCAATTATCCAGTATAAAATTAATGTGTAAAATATTAAATAACTATAAATTCCTGAATTAGAAGGCGTTACAAGAATATAATCATCTCGATAGTTTCTGACATATATTTATTACTGGATGATTTACAGTCTGCTACGGGTGACATTGTTATCCAGATGGAAAAAATCACTCAGAAAGTTTTTCTCTGTACTCACTCAGTATATTGATAGATTCATAGAGGGTAAGACTAAAAAGAGCATGAGATTATCTTCTCTGACCCCCATCTAGATGCCTGGTCATAAATTTTCCTTTTATCAGGGTGAAGACCAGTAACTTGAGTCTGACAAAAGCACAATTTGTGGGTTTTGCTAAAGCAGGGAAAGGCAAGCTTCATTTAAGGACGTCAAGAAATGAACACTTAGCCCCTTCTCTGGTCATTTATTCCAGTACTCAGTCACTCTCATGGTTAGAATAAATTTGATTTTGTTACAATTTAACTTTCAGATTAGTTCTTGGTATGCTTTTCTTCACTAGATTAAATAGTCCCTCGCTAGCCACTATTTTCTGTCTGTGAAAGTTTTTGAACACTGTAATCAGGCTGCAATGCAACCTCCTTTTTGCTACCCTAAACATTATCTTTAAATTATTTAAGTTATTTTCTACAGCCTTCCAATTGTTTTTGTGGCTCTCTTGTACATTCTCTCCATTTCCCCCACCACCACCATTTAGAGAACAAGTGTTCCGGAACCGCACGCACATAGAAATTAATTTAAAATCTCAGCAGTGCCAACTTTCATAATCACTGTTCCACTGTTTGTGGGTCCATTTTTTGCCATAGAATTGTATAGGGAGTCCACGTTGAATTATTTGCCATAGTAGACAAGTACTCTTGAAGTGTATTGCTTTCCAGGATATAGTCCCTGGTTCCATACTTCTTGCTCTTAAATGTCTGAGTTTCTGTTTGGCCATATTAACCTTAATTTTCTTTGACTATGTCTAGATTAGTAAATGATGGATTGTTTTGCGTGCCTGTACTGCTTTCATTAGTATCAACTATGCTAATCTTGGTGTCATCTTCAAATTTTATCAGCAGTGATTCTATGTTTATTTACAGATCATTAATAAAAATGCTGAACAGTGTGGAGTACCAGTACTAATATTTATGAGATCCAAAAAGAAATAACATCAGTTAGTCACATTTCCCTATCTGCACCTTCTTTTTCAAAACAGAAAACTGGTATCATCTAGTGGATGTCTAATGTATTTAACATGTACTTTATTATCTTACATGCTTTTTTTGTTTTGATCAGAAATTCATGTGGCACTAAATAACTACAGGAGACTAAATAGCACAGGGTGTAATGGTTGTCTGCTGCTGTCAACAAGTATTTCTTCAGTTTTCAACAAGAACAATGTTTTGATTTTTTTAGGTAAGGGTAAGAATCTTAACTAAAGACACAATACAAAAATTGAATTCTTGTTTTAGAGCATGTTTAGGGGGAAGCAGAATAATATAGAAGTATTCAAAGTAAATAGCCTCTCAAATCTGTCTTTCTTTTTTCCAATCTGTTGCTCTGCAGGGAATGATATGCATTAGTTAAGAATGATTGTTGTGAAAGATTCCTTATTTTTAAACATAAAAGGAAAATTTCTATTTCTTTTCCCATGAGATGTGATCCATAACTTCAGTTATGAAGGTGTCTAGTGTGTGAATTGTCTTTTGTGTTGCATTTCTTCCAGCTGGTAGTTGAAGAAAGATCCTTGCAGTAAGTTCATTAACTACTGATGAAAAAAACAGGTTTGAAACTTAAAAGTTTGCTTAGGAAAGTTGCTTAAGAAGTTGCATTCACAGTTTTACAGTGGGATATGCAAATTTTCAATTTTTTAAAGAAATGGTTCTCTGAGCACATTTCCAGGCCACAGCAAGGCATGTTAACTGAGAGTATCAGCACTACCTGTCTAAACCCTAAGCTATTATTAGGTAGCAGTGTAAGGATTCATCAGAGATAATTAATCGAACTTCAGATTAGTCTCCCAACTTCTGCTGCTCATGGAGTGCCAAGTTGCAGTTGGTGTCATGAATCAAAATGTAGGCGTTTTCTGTTGGAACTAGAAATGGCAGAGAAGTGTCCCAGTTACTCTCTGACCAGAACTGTCACGGTCCAGAGACAAGCAGGAGCAGATTCTCAGAAGGATCTTTGTGCGAGACAGAACCACCAGTGGGATTCCCACTTCATTGTAGTGGTTCATCACTCTCATGGTTCCCTTTAATCAAGGCTGTGTCACAGGTTGGCCCCAAAGCTACACAACTGAAAAACAGAGGAGTAATGACAACGTAGCAGTGCAGTAACCAGCAAGTCAAGTAAGGCCAGCTAGTACAGGAGCTAAACATGAAAGGAAAAGGATTTTAAAACAACTTGCAACTGGAAGTACCTCTCCTGCACCATCTGTAGGAGCCCACAGTTAAAGGCAGAAGAGAAAACGGAAGTGTTTTATACTGAAAACTGCAAAAGAAAAAGAGCCAAAGATGAGAGGTGTTCAGAGCAGTACATTGATTTGTTTTCTCAGTATGAATACAGTCGGTGAATGCAGTTCTGCTGCTTTATTTGAGGTAAGTCTTAACTGCCTTAGCCAGAATCTGACCTGTGGCTGTATAAAGCCCTCACAAACAGCACAGAGCCTCTAGCTCCCAGGTTCTGGCTCTGTACTAACACAGAACATGTCTTGCAGGATTCCAAAAGATTCCTTAACTCTCCCCGACACTGGAAGCCTTAGGGAAAAAAGCAGTGTTTCTGTCAAAACACCCTGACGGTATCCTTTCTTTCAGTCTGATTCCCTTATGCATAAGCAAAAAAAAAATCAATATCAAGCCAAAAAATCTTTGTCAAGGTACCTGACATACAGACTTAGCTGACCGTTGTGTTTGTAGAAGTCCCATGCCCATCTATTTCTCCATAATTTGCAAGGCCTTGCCCTGTTTCACAGACTGAAAAGCCATCTCGGACTACCTTGCAGGTGCCATAGAGTAAGAATCTGAACATGGGCAGATTGTGGGAAGCAACTGGCGGCAGTGACTTGCTGAGGGGATGTGAACAGGCGGGAAGGAGAGATGGGGCTACGTGAGTGTGGCTGTTCCCTTGTAATTTGCAATCTGATTTGCAGATCCATTCTGCTCTGTGCTCAGCAACATTCCTATGGATGACCTAAGACTTCCACTTTCAGATGAGAGGTGGGAAGCTTCGGAGGTAAAAGTCACAAAGATGAAATGGCATTGAGCAAGTATCTCGAAGGGGGTAATTAGGTTTTTTGAATAACAACTAAGGATCCTTTCTGTCAACCTTGGTATAGCTCCAGTTGTCAAAGGCTGATCCAAATCTTAGGAATTCCCTGTATCCAGAAGTCATAGATGCTTTGTACAGCAGTCTCTTGCACAGTGTTTTGTTTGAAGCCAATCAAAGAAGTCTGAAAAGAACCCTGTAGTGCTGCAAAAAACATAAAACTATCTGTTAGAAATCCAAACTAGGCAAGTCTTTACCAGCTTTTTTTTTTTTTTTTTTCCTGAGCACCTAAGTTGTTATTCTTTGTGAGTGTCCAGGATAAGCAAGTAATCTGAAAAGCCTACCCAGTAAAGCATTCTACCCACAGTTGCTGTTCCTTCTCTTCTCTGGATTCAGATCTGAGTCCATGGACCTGACTGTTATCTCAGTGCCTGGAATGGTGTGCTCACATTGCATTATGCCCTGCAGGGATATTCATTCCCTTTCCCAATCTGGCAGCCTGTGCTTGTGAACAGAGTCATTACAACTGAGCATGCTGTTCTATGGTGTGCCCTAAGGCGGCGGAAATGACTGCAGTCCAACTCTCAGCTCAAGAGTATTGTGCACCAGGATATTAACTGTAGAACTGGCAATATTGCTTTGGTGCAGAGGCTTCCTCCAGGCACCCACAAGACAGATGGCTTTATCAGTACACAGCCATTCACCTCTGCATTGCAATTGGGAAGAGATACAAACAAATTTCCAACTGTCTTTGCTAAGCAATTTTACAGCTGTCTATCTGAAATTAAAGCACCCTCCCTTGGTTGTGCTTTGCATTTTTATGGTGACTAGCAATCTTTTTTTCCACAATGCTACTCTCAGCCTTCCAGAGAGCTTTCAATGTTCACAAAAATACGTGACACTAAGTTAACAAAGACGAGTGCTTCAGACTGTAGGGAGCCAAGCAAAGGAGGATTCTGCATAATCTGTACAATTGGACACTTCCTGTAGATCAGTGTAAAACCAAATTGTTTCTGGCAGGGAAAGGCTTTTTTATAGAAGTTCATAGGAATGAATGAATATGCACCTCATGGCAAGTCTTTGTAGAGCCTATACAAAGGGCAGCTTCCAGCCTGCAGCCCATCAGTCCTGTTCTTCCTGAACTGAACTGTGCACCAGTCTTTGAAGTGGTATGAGCCAAGGATCGAAGCAGTGCATTTCTCAGTAACTGAGTACCTGTCTGTGGCTCAAATGAGTGGGAATCCATGAACATGTCTCTCGTTGGAGTGAGTTTTACATCAGAGTCAAAAGCTGGTCAGAACTAAATTCTAAGATGAAGAAGCCAGGGCATTTACACCCCCTGGCTGTTGTAGTACCTGTGCTCCAGTATCCAAATAAAGTAGACGCAAACTTCCCATAAGTGAGAGGTAAGACTGAACCATGCTTAACGAGTAAGTACTACATCACCATCGGGGAAAAGCAGTTTGCTGAGATTTCTGTAAGCCGTGAAATGGAAGGAGTTTACAATTGGCTCTGAAAGTAACATCAAGTTGGGACAATCTGTCACAGCAGTTCCTAATTTATGGAGAAGCCGTGCACTGAAAACAGGGTCCCTGCCTCCAAGTTGGAGAAGTCAGTGTCTGGCAATCTCTAAAAATCTTGTGGACAAGGCTATGATGCAGGAAGGAGGAAAAGAAACTCAAAGGAGTGGGTTTTTTTCCTTTGTATGTTGGGGCAGGAGGACAGTGAATCCTTACACATTTCCTGCCTTGGAGAAGTATAGGAAGATCGGAGGAAGCCTCCCTCTAACTCTGAGTGAAGAAAGAAAATCTTAATAGCTTGTATTTCAAACTCTCCCTTTGTCTGCAGGTCTGGGAAGACTATGGAAGTGTTGGTAAGAACATTGTAACATGAGAGGGAGGGGAAGACATACAGAGGAGGTGAGGAAGTAGGGAAGAAGAGTAAACTGACACATCCAACTTGAAGACTCCTGTTTGCTCATTCTTTGTAAAGAGATTTTTTTCCTACTTTTCATTATGCCTTTTTTTGCCCTTTCCTGTATATTTTGTGAGTCTGCTTCAGAGATGGGGGGACCGAAACTGCCCATGTTGCTAAAAATGCAGGTTCACCGTGATTTTTTTCAAGTGTGTTTTGATTTGCTCTCTAGTCCTTCCCGAATAATTTCGTTGCTTTTTTGACCCCTTAGTGGGTACTGAGCTGATATCTTCAGAACTGTTATTTCATACCTGAATGTTCCTTATCAGTTTTAAGTAATTATGCACACCACTTTGCAATATCCTGCACAGAATTTCGTCTGCCATTTTATCGTTGGTTTTTCATGATTGTAGTGCTGTTCCGAAGCTCTGCACAGTCAGCTTTCAATTTTAGTCCTCGTGATAACTGCAGTGGGATCAGCAGTCTCTGTTCCCCCATTATTCATCACCTTTCCCAGGTCATTTAGGACTTTGCTGAGCAGCACAGATCATGGCACAAAGTCCCATAGGATTGCATGGGTGAATTCCTTCCAGTGGGAAAACTGCATTCCTGCTTTTACTTTTGTATCTTTTAATTGTTTATTCATTTAAACGAGGATCTTCTTAGCCCATGAGACTTCCTTTTCAAGAGCTTTTTTTCCCCAATTAATTTTTTAAATGGATTTTAGTACACCTTAATCATAGAATCACAGAATAGTTTGGGTTGGAAGGGGCCTTAAAGATCATCTAGTTCCAGCCCCCTGCCATGGGTAGGGACACCTTCCACTAGACCAGGTTGCTCAAAGCCCCATCCAGCCTGGCCTTGAACGCTTGCAGGGATGGGGCATCCACAGCTTCTCTGGGCAACCTGTGCCAGTGTCTTACCACCCTCACAGTGAAGAATTTCTTCCTGACATCTAGTCTAAATCTACCCTCTTTCAGTGTAAATCTATTCCTCCTTGTCCTGTCACTCCATGCCCTTGTAAAAAGTCCCTCTCCAGCTTTCTTGTAGGCCCCTTTAAGATACTGGAAGGTTGCTTATTTGTCGCTTCCTCAAACAAAACAAAAAAATGCCTATAGGCTTCTGAAGTATGTCCTCCCTTTTACAGAAGCTTAATGGAGTTCTTCCGAATATATTTTTCTGTGAGTCTGCTCATTTTGTTCCTTGCTATGGTTCCTACTGATCTGCAGAATAAGGACGTCATGTTCACTGGTCTGTAGTTCCTCAGATCACCCCTGAATCCTTCATAAAAATTAGCCATTCCACCACCTTCCCATCCCCTGACACTGAGGCAATTCCCAGTGAGGGGTTACACACCGTGGCTCGCAGTTGTGTTATTTCATCCTTGGGTTGGTTTAGAGCTCTTAGGTGAATACCATCTGGTCCTAGTGAGCTGTTAGCGTTGTGCCATGGGAAACACGGTCTCTGAAGAGAGGGCTCCATGCTAAGTCCACTGCATCATGTGTGCTCAAGTGCAAATGTTCACTACTTTGCCCCTCTTGTTTTGTTTTCCACTTCTAGGTAATTTGAATTCTGTTTTAATCATATCTGCTTGGCCTCCCAGTCAGATAGCCACAACACTTAATCAGAATAGAGTGCCTAATGAAAAAATAAACATTATAGAAATGCTGCTCTTTTGATTAATGTATCTTTCATGCTTTATTTCCTGCATAGATTGTTTTGCCCTCATCTTAAGTTGATGAATCTTCCGGTGGTCAGCTATAGAGTTCACAGCATAAGACATGTACTTTTACACAGGATTATGCCTAAAAATAGACTACCAATCGTGTTAAACAGCCACAACTGTGCTGGCACAATGCCATGCCAGAAATAATAGATGCCACTTTCAGGAATTAGAATATTTAAATAGAAATACAGATAGTAAGCGATGGGAACCATGTGTACTCAACAGTGTGAAGGCAGTTACAAGGGAACATGTCAGTGTGCAAGAACAGAAATTCAACTAGCAAGGTTCCCACTAAATCTGTGTAATTTAATTTAAAGCTTTGAAGCATTTTCTATCATACTATCATCCAGTAATTTATATCTTCTTATATTGCAGTTTAATGTCTTACAAGAGATTTTAGAGGCCTTTTCTGTTTTGGGTGGAGTAATTCATTAGCCTGTTGCATTGGAAACACGGCATACGCCAATATATATTCAGGCCTATATATCTGCAAGGATGGATCAAAGCATTTACAGTTTCTAAATTAGAAACCCTTTTGGGGTGTTGCAGATCTAGATATCTATTACCGCTAAATGTAAGTAACTTTCCTAGCAGGCTGCTAAGGAAGACTTCAGAACCTCTTGATGTTTATAGACACATTTGCTTATGCAGGAATGGTAAATGTCAATAAAATTCTACATTTTGATAATAGCTCCAGATTAATTTTAACTGTGATGACATGCATAGCAAGTTCCAGCCCATCCAGAAAGAAAGATTCTACATGTTTGTTTAGAAAGTGGATCAGGTGCCTTTGTGGGATTCATGACTCATAATTTATAAAGCCATATGGAATATAGTAACCCCCCCATTCTGGCTATCTGAAAATTTTGTTTGAAAAGAACAGAGAGGTACCAGTGATTGACTGAAGTTGTATACTTCTGTTGTAAATCAGCACTTCAGAGTTAGAACCAAAATTGTGGTCATGCTTTGAATGTGTCTATATCGTCTTCTTAGAATGAATCCTTCCCTGTTCCAGAGTCCTGGTACCCCAAACATCCCTGCTGTGGCTATTTTTTCACACTACAGCTGTGCTCTGAAGCAAACTAAAACTGTCAGTAGTTACAGAAAAGCTCAGGGTACTGTACATTAGGGTCTTTCTCGTACATAAAATATGGCAGTTCTTTGCAAGCCTCCCAATCATTTGCGGGCATCACAGCAGGCCTCATGGCCTTCAGTCCTCAGCTGCCATCCCTAAATACCTGCACTTCTGGAATTCACATCAAAAGGCTGCTTCTTCAGCTCTGTCATTTATGTGATACACAGTGAAGATTTGGCACATGTAATAGGGTAGAGGAGGAGGAAGAACCCTGCTCAACAGCTAGTTGCATATGCACGTGCTCATGTGCACGGTCTTACTGATGAGAATATTTCCCAACAGCAATACAGAACTGCTGGGAATGATCTGTCCAGCTTTTTACAGACAAGTGGTTCAGATTCAAAAGGCTGTGTGTGTACGTGCATTGGACAGGTTACAACCCTATGCAGGTCAGTATAGCTATACACTGTGTATCATGCTGCAGAAGATGTCTGGGACACCGTGTGTGGCCTCTCATGATCCAGGACGCTTTGCAGATGGAGTGAGTGATGCCCATGAGGACACAGAGTGTGACGGTCTAGCTTTTTGTCTCATCAGCCACAGAAGCAGCAAAGGACACAACGTGAAGTGTGCTCATCACAGATTGTAATATGATTTCTCATATCAACTCCCACAGTGAGAAACACCCACTGAGGACTGGCTAGCCAGAAACACATGTTCAGCCTGGCACAGGAGCCCATATCTGATGAGTGTCTTGAGGTAGATAGTGGACTTCGGGGAGCAGAGCAGGGTGAGAAGGCATGCCTTGCTCCTTAGCAAGCTCGTCCCTCTTTGCTGCATCTCTTCTAAATGGAAATCACAGGCTGTTCAGAGGAAAAAGCCTAATGCCTTATTCCTTTGCAAAATAGCAGCCATTGTATGGCACTCCTCGAGAACAAGAAGTAATACATTGTCTTGGATTAATAGCAGCTTATTGGCACACACGATCACTAGAGTGGGTGTGCTTTTGAATAATGATGTGTCTTGTGAGTCTTCTGTGTTCAGATACATCCATAGGTGTGTCATAGGCATCCCTAGTCAGACCAGCAGTGCCTTGGTAGCTGATAAATGGTATTATGTTAAATGATGATACTACCTCATTCACAGACTGTCAGGATTGCATTGTGTGTCCTTCCAGTGTGCTGCCTTGCTGAAGTGGTTGGTACGTGCAAGACAGTGCATTACACTTGTGAGAAAAAGGGAACTGTTACAAAATCTTTCCAGGGTTAACTGGGACTCTGGACCTCTGCTGGAAGTCTGTCCACTGCTTGCCAGATGTGAACCGTCCCAGAATAATGGCCATAGATAAATCTTTCCGCCAATATGCACCCAGGTAATTCTCAGGCCTATGAGCACAGCCCATAGTGTTCCAGCTTCTCTGGTAGTGTGTTGTGCTGGTTGATTTCTGAACCTGCTTCAGAAGGAGCAAAGCATAAAGCTGTTGCTGAAAAAAAGACAGCTATGACTCTGCTATGCATTTTAAACCCTCACCCCACTTTGCAGGAGTGGGTATTAAGCAAAAGGCCCAACAGGGAAGTGCTTATGATGCAGTGTCACTTGCACATCAGAGGCGGATAGGCCTCTCCCTGCCCGTATCTGCTAGAACAGTTTTCTGTCGCAGTCCAACCTAAAGATTCTGCAAAATTGTACAAATATTAAGGTGGGTCCAAACATTGGAGTTGCCAGTGGCTGGCATAATTATAGCAGTACTTTTTAAAAAGGTGCTAGCATCCGTTAAGATCTTCAGACCTGCAAAGACCCTAAGTCTGTCTGTTAATGCCCATTGTTTGTATTCTTGGTTTGGGGTTGTTTGTGGGTTGTTTTTTTTCATTTTAGTCGTGGTTTTTTGGTTTTCAGTTGTAAAAGGAATACATAATTTCTGTACTAGTACACAGCTACAGAAAAACTGACAGTTTATTCACTCAGCTGATTGCTCTTGGGTCAGTGGCAGCCAGGACTGGCAGTGTTCTGTAGAGCAATGACTGCCTACAGGGACACTGGAGATGGTCCCCCCAAGGGTGCTGTACTTGCCTATCAGGTCAGATAGCACCTTGTATGCATGGCCATAATGCAGTCCTTCTCATGTGTTGGCTTTCCCACTCTGTTTTAGCAATGTTGCTTTCCCTCTATGAAGACCTCCCCTGAGCAAGGGAAGATGAAACTAGGCTGTTGACGACATCCAGTAGTTGGGGAGTGAGGCAAAAATCAGTGTTCAAGGGCGCCAGCGCTGCTCATCCGTGTCTTAAGAGGAGAAGAAGGGTTTGACAATCCTCCTTTTGTGAGGTTGAACATAGCTTATTCTTGTAATACATACTTCCCATTTGCTTTGGTCATCTTAGTAGCTGTTCGTCATACCAGCTTTACTTTTAATTCTGCTGCTCTAATGAGCGGGGTGCAGTTCACGTGACTGGCTGCATTTACACTATTGATGTCTGCGCTAGCTGTACTAACTCACTGTACTATCAAGCGTCGCTTCTTTCCCTGATCTTAACATAAACATCTAAAATAGGTAAATTACAATGGGAGTTTAGAGCGATTAGTTCTGAGGCAGGCATCTGCGCTAGCCACATTTGGAGTTAGGAGAGAGGGATCCAACCCTGCTTGACCAGAACTGGGTTCCAGATGAACTGTGCTAGGCTAGTGCCTTTGTGCTACACCTGTGCTGCTGCCAGTGACAGTAGTGTTTACCTACCTTTGTTTTGGAAATACTTTAAAAAAAAATCCAGGATTTTTTTTTCCCCCCCTGTAGTTTCTAACAGATACAAACTGCAACAGTCTCTAACAAAATCTTCTTTCATGGCTGAAGTTCTTCTTTCCCTGTAGCAGAAATTAACTTGATTTTCTCCTATTCTTTCGCTGTTAATTTTTAGTCGGTTTCCATTATTTCATCTCTCAATGGCATCAAAGCACTGTGAGTAGGCAGGCTGCAAATACAGGAGTAACCACTTGGCAGTGGAGCTGTGACGAGTGAGCAAGTGAGCTCTCAGCAGGAAATAAATGAGTAGTTTAAGCTACTTCAATGGTAACTCCATAAGCCTCAGCAACAGTCTCTTGCTGCTGTCTATCTGTAACCTTAGATGACTTTGAGGACAGAACTATCTGCAATTTTCTGTCTGTGCCTCAGCTCATCTACACAGTATTGCAGTCTTCTTTTATTGACAGTATTTCCTACTTCTGTCATCAGCATCTTCCAATAAATCTCCCTAATTTTGTGCTCCGAAAAGCTATTACTGTGTAATGCAACAATATGACTAACATTGTTCCTGTTCCTTGCTTGCCTTTATCATTTTAAAATTCTTTAACCACCTTCACATCCCTCCTTAACACTGTGCTTTGCTGCAACGCCTACAAAAATTTGGAAACAACCTGATGCTGAGTGAGCTGAGAACATTGCCTCGCATGCCAAGCAGTATATTTTCTTTGTTTCCCTGGGCTCCTCCATCTGGTAGCATCCATCTGCCTCCCCATGGATTGTAGGCTCTTTGGGGCAGGACCGTCGCTTTTTTCTATGAGCTGACAGTATCGAATCCTGTTACCCCTACAGAGCTGATGTTTTCATTACCTTTGTTCTAGGCAAAATTCCTTTTAGCCCAGCTTTAATCTTTTAAGTAATGCACAGAATGATTTGTGAGGACATACTCTCAGACCTAATAGCTGTTAAAGTCAAAAAGCCCAGGATTAGCCGTATGGTTGTGTGTGGAGGAAGCTTTGCTTGTTTGTTTTCTTCATGGTTTGGTTTATTTATTTGCCTGCAGTGACAGCACTCTGTTTACTCCTGTCCCGCACAAAAAGCTGCAGTGGAAGCCATGGTAGGTTCAGGATCCTGCCTGTATTCATCCACCCTGGCTAAGGATGATGAATTTTGGAAAGTACTTCTTTAGCTAAGTGTCTGAATTATTTTCAGAATTATGACTTCAAAGTAATAAATTTTGCTGTTGTTGTCCAGGTATAGAATGAAAATTCTGTGTGCTGTACAGGAAAAACTCTTTTAAAATGCTGTCCCTGTATCAGGGTGGAAGGCCTAGAGTAGGTCAAGCTTAGTGACCCTGGAAGCCAGGGGAGAGTCTTGCTTTAAACCAGTTTACTGCTGAGAAATGCAACTGCACATAGCAATGCCCTGCAGTGTTCTGCCTGCAATCTTCATCAGGCAGGAGCAACAACTGTTGTCAGACATCAGCTCCAACCACTTAGCATATAGTGGGTCACAAGTAGCTGAGGCCCATAAACGCGCACACTTGCCACCGCATTGCCTTGGGTGGCTCAGCCCCTGTGCTGCCCAGAGCCTCCTGTCTGCAGGTGTCCAGGCTGCCTTCCCTTGGCAGTGGGGGGGCCGTCACCCCAGCCACCCATGAGGAAGGATTTTCCCCTCCTTGGTCTTATCACGTTCTTGTTCTCGCTTTTTCATTCTTGTGGCCTTGCCCCAGCAGAGCTGGTAGTGTGGCTGTGGCAGATCCTCGTGGAAAGCAACTGCAGCAGCGGGAGAATCACCTGCCTTTCCCGTGCTTCCCCCGCCATTGATTGGGGCCCGAATGGTACATGTGCATGGAGCGTAGCACCAGTCAGCGATGACAGCATCACAAGCATGAACCACCGCCAGCAGTTTGAGCAGGTCCCAATAAGAGTTGTGTCCTCTGCAAGGGGCTTTCTGGGGTGACGCTGCTGCACTGGAGGGGAGCCCTGGGGAGGCTGCTCACTTGGGCATTCCCATCACCTCTCTTCCCACTGGCCGGAGTTTCCCTTTTTCCCCCTTTATTATTTTGTCTCTCTGACCTTCCCTCACCTCTCCCTTCCTCGGTCATTTCCATTTGTCACCAAAAGCAAGGCCGTGCATGCTGTCAGCCGCAGGCCCCACTGATGGATCCTTGTGTCTGGGCATCCTTTGTGTAACAGCCACGTGTTGGCTGCAGCTCCTTAATCTGGGCTTCCACGCAGGCATGAGAGAAACCGCTCTCCCCTGCTGCTGTTGCCTGCGGTTTAATTCACACATGTTACCAGCTTGCCTCACTCCTCCCTCCCTCTGGTTCAGGGTGGCTAAAAACTTGTTAGAAATAGGATTTTTTAAGAAATAAGAAAGCGGAGGGGGGGGGGGGGGGGGGGGGAAGGCATGGGTAAATGTAGGCAATGGACTCCGATATGGGTGAGAGTCGGGCCCACTAGCATCCAGAGTCTCTCGAGTGCCATAGACCACTGCTATTCCAGCTCTCGCAAGGGTCTGCAACAGCAAGAACTGACCAGCGGAAGAAAGCAGTATAGGCCCCTCTTCTGAAGGCAAGTTTCTGGTGCTAAAGCTGCAGTATTGGTGTAGAGGGAAGCATTGACATAGCTTTTGTCAGGATAAAAGTAAATATACTGGAAAGTAGCTGGGAAAATGAGCTGGAAAATAGGAATCACTGTACAGAGCACAGGCAGCAAAGATGGCTGGAAAGTTAAGGCTGATTTTAGGAGACAACATATTTAAGGATCTGAAAGTGAATTCAGGGTGATGTAAGAAGCAGTGGTCTGTGAAAGAGAAGCTAACAAAGTCCAGGGCACACAGAGAAAGCAGCAAGTCCAGGAATGGTTAGTGTAGTTTCAGCCTAAATATTTGAGGCATCTGTCTTGGAGCGGTCAACGGCACAAGCTTGGGGTGGGCTGCAAAACTGACTGAAAGAGCGGGGGGCTGAGCCCCAGGCTGCCATGCTTGCCCTGCTGCTTGCCACTGAGCTGTGGTGAGTAATGCTGCATGTCCCTGCATCGTGCTCCAGAGAGGCAGGGACACGCTCATGAGCAGCACAGGCAGCATGAAAAGCTTTTCGGGGAGTGCCGGTCAAGGAGGGGCTTCTAATGGTGTGAAAAGAAGCTGTTCCTGTTGGTTGATTCCTGATGCATTTGGGGAAGCAGCTCTTGCTGGTCCCAAATGCACAGGATTACAGCAAAGAAACTTTTAATTTCATTATTGACTACTTCTCTTCGTGGAAATAGAGTGCAAGGTGGTGAATATTGACAGCTGGGTTCAAAGTGTCCCTCACCTTTAATTTTGGGATGGGGGGAATGTCAGCATATCATTTGCATTCTTATCTGCTTGATGCTATTAGAAAACAGTGCCGCCATCAAGCAGTGAAGGCATTAGTAGATGACCGAGGCGAGTAGTCTGCGCTGCGCGTGGGACCACCAGGTATTTGCCAAGAGAGCCCTTTGCGGCTTGTGCTTTTCGTCCTCTGTTAGCCGGTCCCCTGCCCAGGATGGGCACGTTCATCTCTGCATCCTGGCTCTCAGGGCTCAATTCTCAGAGGCTTGAACTTCAAAAGGAACAGGAGCAGCTCCTTGTTTGTTCAAAGTTCTCCTGAAACAGCTCGGGAGGGTTATTCTTTCAGAGTCCTCAGAAAGTTATGCAGATTTTGATTACACCTGCAATTACAGAAAGCCAATATGTTGAGTACGGCAAATAAGTCATTTTTAAAGACAGCTTTGGTATTCAAGGCATGCTCTTCCCTTTTATTTTCTGCACAAAGCAACTTGGTTGGAAAGCTCTCCCTTTCTGAATACCTTGCCACAGGAATCTCACTGCCATCCTCTGAATGGAAAGAGTTACACACAAAATGACAGAAATTGGTAGTAACACATTTTTTGGACCTCCTGAAACTGATACTGTAGGAAGTAGGTTTTTCTTTGAATGCAGGCAAGACTGGAAATTTAAAGGAAAAATTCCTCATTCTGTGTATTTCCAGAAGAACATGGACTCTGCAGCATTAGCCTTGTCCTGCTTTGCTCAGCAAGCCCAGGTGCTCTCCTGTTTGTGCAGGGAAGTTAGTATGGGGCATACAGTGAGAAACAAGAACAAAAAATAAAAAAAAAAAAAAAGCTTTTTTATAGTAGAGGTTTTCATCCCAAATGCATTTGGGCAGGTACAGTGACTTGTACTTACTGGTACATTTTCCATTAATTTCAGTCAGCTCCCAATTTTATATTGATTGTTTCCTGTTGATACATTTCCTGTAGCTACAGTATACAGCACTTAAGGTTTAGCATGAAGTCACTGTGCAAGTTCCGTATTAAAAAAAAACCAAACTACAACAGATGGCAGGCTGCCAGTCTCTTGCTTTTAGTATTTAGATTGACGCTATAGGATGAGTTCAAGTCCGTTACCTTTTTTGTGAACGACATATAACTCCACTGATGCCGATGGGGTTCACGTGGTATAAATGTGGTGCAGTGAGAGGCAAGTAAGATCTTCCCACTGCATGCCATATAAGCCAGAGTCTCAGAAGAAAACAACAGTGTGCCTTTATATAACATTAATTAAGCATCTGCTGAAAAGTAAATGAGTTTTGTGGATTCCTGATAAGTGGTATCATTGTGGAATACCTAATGTAGAGTATTTCTCCAAGTAGAAACATATCATGTTTCTGCTCTTTTACGGCAGGAATATTTCTCAGAGAGCTTTAGGCTGCTGTAGCACAGGCTAAAGGGGTGTAAATCAGCGCTGTTCTGTGGAGTGCTTGTGATAAAAACCCATGTGGGCTCACTCTGCACACCAGTGCTATACTGACTTACACCACCTGAACATTTTTACCCTGCATGCTTAGAAGTAGGACTGCAACTGCAGCTATATTCTGCCTTGCTATCCATATTCAAGGCTGCATGTATTGATAATGGGGAAAAGGAGCTTTCTCAGCAGTCTTTCCATGTACACTCCTAAAAGAAAGAGAAATTACTTCTGTAGATTAGATTTTACCACCATTTCTCAGATCGTGTGCTATACGACCCCAGGAGCAGAACTGAATCCAAGCTCACTACAGTGAAAAAAAATCACAGTTAACAGAAGGTAGCAATAGCAGCATTAGATTAGATATTTTTAGTAGTAAAGCTTTAGCAGTAGAAAAAGGGTCAAGAACATGCATAATGCTGAGTAAAAGAGAAGGCTATCAGAAAAGAGGGAACTTATTTTTAAACGTGCCTCCAAATAACCCTATTATACTAGCATATCCTTTCAAGTCAGGTCATGGCTGCATTAAGCTTCCTACCGAGTCAGGTCATCCTGTGGGTATAAATGTGTGCTCTAAGTTGCATAAAATCCATCCAATCCTATTTGCATTGTCACTCTACGATACAAAAAGCTATAGTGACCTTTTTTTATGTCCAGTACTATCTATAAAGCAGGCTTAGGCCCTTTTGTTCTTAAGGAGGTCAGCTGTCAGTTACTCTCTTAATGAGCTTCAGGCATTCCCAAAGAGTTTTCCAATATTGCAAGACATACCTGGCCCCAGGCAGAACAGTTATGGCTCTGCCAACACCTAAGCGGTGCAGACAGATCCCATGTGACAGGTTATGCAACTGAGCTGGGCTTTATATACCCCTAGGACCTTAAGCATGTAACGGGCTCGAGGGAAAAGAGCATCAGGTGAGGAAAAAATGTTTGCATACCTTGCTTCTTGGAGTGCTTTTGGCATTGTCGCAAACCATATTAGACTTAATCTTATGTTTCAGTAAAGGGTCAGCTTGTAAAACTCCCTGGGATGTAGTAATGGTTTGTGTGTTCTAAAATTGCAGGGTCTGAAATTTTGCAAAGACTCAGAAATCATGATTGCTTCTCTCCGGAGAATGACACCTGGGTATATAAGGTTGTTGCAGGTATGAAAATTCTGTCCTTTTTTTCTGCTTTTAATTACATCTTTGAAATACCAGTATTTCTTTTGCTCAGACTGATTTCATTTCAAATTATTGCATGGTCAACCCAAGGGAACGCTGGCTTCTGGTGGGTTAACTTGCGTAACAAGTAGAAGAAGTCTTAATTAAGCCTCTGCTGAAAAGTAAATGAATTATGATAATTCTTCATAATTGGTGTCATGCTGGAATACTGAATGCAGACTACTTGGAAGGAGTTTATGTTTCTGCAGTGCTTAAAGAGGAAATACTTCTCCACCATTTTCTCTTGCAGTGGCTTTGTGTGTTTGGGGCAGTAGGAGAATGTTAATGGGAAGAAGGATGCTGAGTTCCTAAGCAACTCAAAAGAGCTGTCAGTGAAATGCATCAAGCAGCTTCTATTTATATGATAAAGAAACCACAGCCAGTATTGGCCTCTGGAACACTGGTGGACCAGAGTATCAATTATTATATGAAAAGAAAAAAAAATAAATAAAAAAAGGCATGCATAGAAAATGTTTTAAATTAGCTACATAATTGAGAATAAACCAGCCCAAATATATATATACATCGAAGTAGAGCATCTTCTTTATCGTACTCCATATTTTGATATTTACAGTGTATATCCTTTTGTTGGAAAATCTGATGGCTCTTAGCAATGTGATCTGCATCCAAATCATAGACGATAGTAGCTGAGAGGTGATAGTTGCGTAGCTGAGGGGGTGAGCTAAGGATACTGTGTTTCAGTCCCAGCAGTGGAAGTTCTTTCACACCTCCTGCATATCTCTTGATATCACCTTAAGCAGTAATTTTATTTGGAATTTATTTTGCCATCATTTATTCTGCTGCTGAAGTAGCTACCCACACCGTCAGACACGTTTATCAAGGTCAGAGCACTCAGCTCTGATTATTTAACCTCACATAAAAAATCTAGAATCTGGAAGTGAAAATCAGGTTCCTTGGAACATGTCACTCCTGCCAGTGGTGCCATGCTTTCCGTCCGTGGACTGCAAGGGAGAGTACACAAAAGTCATTATTTCAGGCCTAGTCATGATTTCATATAAGAAATGCTGTAACTAGAAAGGCGCATTGTATGTTTTAACTCACAGCGCCAATATGTATAGGAATTTCTGTTTTGCTTTCTAGGGAGTCTGTGCAACTGTGTTTCTGCTTCTTGGTCAGTGTATCGTATGTCCTAGCAAGCAACAGTAACTTAATTTCTGTTCTGACTGTTATTCAGATTATCAGTAAATAATTTTTTTTGTATCTTTACTTTGATTGGCATTTTCTGCTACTTTGTTAGACTTGAGAAAGAGACTGTGTTAAAACTTGTCTGCTTGGTCTAGTCCCACCTGTGGAGCTAACAAAAGATGATACTGATCCCTTTTAGCCTTGCTTTCCTGAATTAATAACTAACATTCAAGGGAGCATCACTGTGTTAGCAGCTAATCTGTGGGAAGGAGATCTTTGAACTTCACGGAACAAGAGAGTCCCTTCTCTTTTATGCCTAAGCCTCCACACTTAATTCAGCTCCCCTTTCAGCCAAGTAGCCAGAGGGAATCCCATTAAAGTCACTGAAATCGATGAGTTACAAATGAGAGAGATCATATTAGAAATGTGTCTTTTCTTTTACAAAGCCATAAAAAGGGGAGCCCTGCAAAATGTGCAGTGGTTTGTGCCGAATACTCTTCAGCAAAAAGCAGAGTCATACTCTATGACATATAGAAGAAAAAAGTGCTTTGTAGGTTCCAAAGACACACTTTTGTGTTGCCCTCAGCTGAATCAGCATGTAATTTGCCCTGTTTCTCCCATAGACTCAAGCTGCAGGAAAAATCGTTACCAACTCGTCAGACACCTTGCTGCAACGGGCAGCGGTGCTACTGGGAATGTTTGGGATCAGTATATCCAGCTACAGCACACACCAGCTAACTCAAAAGAGACTTCCCTTGACCCTTCAAGCTGCATTGGGATGTGACCCAAGAAGTAAAGGCTTACATCAGTAGTGCTGATGCGTGGCTTTTCTGCCTCAGTAACTGGTGTGGAGGTAATGAGACACTTTGCAGCTGTGATTTCTACAGGCAAAGTTAAAAAGATGGACGAATTACAGACTTCTTCAAGAAAGAAAAAAAAACAATGACTAACAGAGGCATCAGTTTTCCAAAGACAAACCGTCTATAAATACAATGGACTTTCTTTGTTATCCCGTGTATACATTGAGAGAGATCTAAAGGTATAAAATACAGTTAAAATCAGAGTAGGTGTAAACAGATCGATGAGGGTGCCATGCTTCGTTAGTGTCACCTTGTTGCAGCTTTTGCAGATTTACTGTGCAAACACTGGTTTTGAAAAGGAAAAGTTAGAAGCAATATATTCCTTATGAGAAGAGTTAGACTGGTTTGTGCTGTTATATCTAACTAGATATGTGCATTTGTGTGTATTACAGAATTTGTGCACCCTAATTTTTCCTACTGAATCTTAAACATTTCTTGATGCCTTTTGTGTAAAAATCTTTGTGTATTTTAACACAAGCTGGTTACCTTCTGCCACAGCAGATATGGCCACAGGCTACGCCATCCATATGATGTTGGGAAGGAACTGTGGCAGCAGGCCAGATAACTTCATAATTGTGTACAGAAACTCTCTACTCTAGAAAGTATCAGTAAAAATACTGGGTTGGGTTTCATTGCAGAGTTCAGTATCTGATTGTATGCCTCTGCGAAGCCCACTCATCCCGTAATGTAGATTGTGATTAAAATAAAAATAGAGATTGACCTTTTTTCCCCTCCTTTTCCCTTGTTTTCTTGTTCTTCTCACTCAGTGCAATAGCTTATTCAGGAATGTTTTCTTACTATCGGTTTGCATTTTTCCGACTGTTTCTGATGTTTTATCTAAACATGGCTTTGTAGGCTCTTCGGTGCATGTTAGCGTTTCAAATCCTTTGTTCTCAGTTACTAAATACAAATATTATTTTGGGGGGTTTTTTCCATGTTTAAATTATTTCTTGTGTCAACAGTGTTTATATTCAACCACTAAGGGGCATCCTACACAGCTGAATGTTTTGAAGTCCAGCTTGTTCATTGCAACATTACAAACCACAAATTGAATCAGGCTGAAATTTTTACCTTTTTTTTATTTTTAGATCGTTCTTTCCCCTGTTTCCTTTTCTCACCCCCTCCAAGCAGTGTCTTTCCTCCCCCACAACTGTTTTTAAACTGAAGAAAATGAGAAAATCAGTGCTTACATGGTCATTTTTTACAATGTACCAGGTCACAAATTACCTCCATCTTGTATAGTGTTCTGTTTATACATAAAATTAAAAAATCGTATAATGGATCCCATCTTCTGCCTACACATACAGAAATGAAACAAAATACTTGATTCCTTTGACAAAAGTAAGACTGGTATCTCTGGAAAGCATTTAATCACATTGATTGAAGATGCACAGTGTGACCACCACCACCACCCTCAATATGCCATATATATGGCTTTTTAATCAATGCATATGGGTTTGGGCAGCTGCATTTTGATCACCTGATTTCCTGCCCCCATGCAACATGAATGGAAGATCATTAGCTGTTTTCAATGCCATTACTATGCTCATGTGAACTCTTCCGTTAGATAAAAGGTAAGTGCAAGAGCATTGTGATTTTAAGGTGATAGAATAGAATAAGATAAATGATAACTTGACCACTGAGATTTTCCCATTTTACTGTATCATGAAAATGATGCCCATGAGGAATATATACTTTTTCCATGAGAATTGCTTTGAATCGTTTTGAAAATTTTATCTGGCACCACTAGAAATGACAGGAGGACAACACAGACTATAGGCAAATTGACTGTGGAGAGACTCAGTAAAGGTATGGGCCTTAGGAGCCTCAGGAACATACAGTGAAGCACCAAGAAGGTGTAATTGAAATTAATTACAGAACAGTTACATTTAAACTTGCTGAAGATTTGGGGCTGGGCTGTAAATCACTGTTAGGTGAAAAGTTGGGACTGCATCCAGCGGAAGATGCAGATATCTGTAACTAACCTATCTGTTCCTGTAAAAGTCTAAAACCAAAATTTTAGTTTTTTGAAATACAGCTGCCACCTCATGCTGGGCACAACAGATGGCCATGCGCCCGTTGCTTTCACTGCTGCAGCAACCTGCAAGATTTCCCCTCAGCTGAGTGACGCTGGGATGTGCTGAGCACCAAGACATTGAAACTTGGTGGGGGTGGGCAACAATATGCCCATCATCTCATCCTCTCTGTGGCTGGAAGCAGAGGTGGACTGGGGGCTGCCATAAAATACTACTGGAAGCTAATATCCCCCGGCCCTTTTTATCCTGATGTTTGTTGGAGCAAACACTCTTTGGCAGAGGAAGGAAAGGCACCTGCACAGCGACTCTCGCAAAGGAGCCCGTGGCGCCGTACCTTCCCTCTGCATGTTCTTCAGAAGGACCCCATGGTCCTGTGTGGTCCTGACTTCTAAAGGAGGCTGGCCATTGCACCCATCCCAGCTCTGCATCAACGGCAGCAAGGGGCCCAAATTCACAATTAGGACAAGCTAAAGGCTTTTTCCTCCTAATTGCCCATTAGCTAAGGTTGCCCCCGCTCTCTGCACTCAGTGTTCCTTGTGCTTGGACCCTACCTAAGTTTGCCATGTTTGTAGACATCTAAGTCCAGCCTGCAGACTGAGTATGTGGCTGGGCTCCCAAACTGGGCAGGATACTGCTCCGTGCTGCAATTCCCTAACCTGCCTGTGAATTTAGTCTTCAAAGCTCTGAGCATGCCAAACTTCAAGCAAATGTTTATGTCTACTGAAGTCAAAGGGGAGTTTAAGGAAGATCTTTACATCCTTCGCCAGACTGAGGTATTTAATCTCTTCCTTGATCTCCCCCAAAAAGCATTTACATTTTAAATATATTTGTACTTTTGTTTATACGGTTTTTACTTCAAAAATGTTGGCAATTCATCAACAATTGAATGCTGATGAAAGTCAGGAGCCTGGTGAGCTTGGGGAGGTTAATGCTGCCTTACTTACTTTTGCAAAGCTTTTAAGAAACACCAGCAATGGATTTCATTTGGCACATAAATTGTTATGTTTGAGGAGTTACACTCCAGGAATTACTCTTTACCTTCCCTAACCTGTAAAAATATATAAACAGTAGTACTGATTAAGCTAGTAAATATTAGACCTTCTTTAAAAATACACTTTAAAAGCCATTTCATAAAATTTATCAGATTGGGTTTCCTTCTAATACAGGCAAATATAGATAACTATCTCCTGATGCCAAGCAGTTTTAACTAATCCACTCCTAACAGCAGTAACTTCTCTAGTTTGAATCATGTCTTCATACATCAAGTTGATTATTTTATTCTTCGAGAAAGAATCCCAAGAGATTTTGTAGCTGGTTTGTATGCCTGACTCCAACTCCTAAAAGCAAGTGAAATTAAAGCATTAAATAATCCAAGAAAATCAAACGTGGTTGGTATTCTCTTCAAATAGATGTAGCGTAGACTGGAGAGTTTTTTGAGATAAATGGTATTGCTAGTGAATATCAGAGAACATTCAAGCTTGATCTCTTGTGCTAAATAAAGTTGATTAAATTCACTTCAATGTTTTATGAAAAACTCTTTCACGTATATATACTCAGTTGTCTAAGGCAGAATTTCTGTCATCTTCCATCAGGACAGACAGCCTAGGACAACTACTCAAGGTAACACTCATTTACTAATAAAGGAAGTATAAAATGAAGGCAAGTCTCTGACATCTTTTCATACATCTTCTGGAAATTATGTGTCTGCACCAAAATTACTGCTCTAGTGCATTATTTGTCTCTAAAGCTGGAGATTATAGCGTTGCAGATTGTGCATCTCCAAATATGTCATAGACCAAGGCAGCAAACTTGAGTAGTTACCGATCAGTGGATGCTCCTGTTACTTACTAGGCAGCAGTGATGTCATCGTGACACAGAGCCTTTAATTAGTGTATCAAACTAAGAACAGAACACAAACAAGAAAATTCTTTTTTCTACCCTAAATCATGGGCACGTATTTTATACAGCAGATGTGCTGCAGGCTGAAACATCAGATTGCTTGAGTGGGCTTTCTTCTGTCCTTCAGCTACCCTGAGGTTTCACATCGTGCAGAGCTGCTATCTAGTGTTTAAAGTATCTGACGTGGCCCCCAGTGGAGGTGCTGCACAGCCTGGGGGTTGTTCTGGCAGCATGACCCTGGTGCCACTGGTGCCTTGCTGAGAAGCCCTTCATTTCAGACCATTTTTACTAGCGCCAGATGCAGGTAAGTCGGGCCTCAGCTGAGGTTTTGGGTGGTGCTGTAATGGAAATTAATATCACCAATAAAACTGGGGCACTGATGCTGTGTGGGAGCTTCCTGGAAATGTTCCGTGTCTGCATCGCCTTTTCAGTCGCAGGTTGTACAGCGGGCTGTCTTAGTGGTAATTCACCGCCCTGGCTACAGCTGAACACGGCCACAGGGATTTAACCGAGAAATGTTTTAACCCCTGCAGTGCAATGGCACTTCACTATGAATATATTAGTGGTAAAACAAAAAATAAAAGATACTCATGCTTGTCATGTCTGTTCCTACCTTGGATAAAATGCCTTTTTCACTCTTAGTTATAACTGAGTAGTCAATGATAACACAAAATAACCCGCTAAATCAGTCTTGTCTTTCATATGACTTTCTTGTTACTCTTCTACAGCTATCGCAATTTAATAAGGTAGCTGAAAGGTAGTTTAATCAAATGGTAGATTAATACGGTTCCTGGAGCTATGTTCACTTCAGTTTTTAACTAAGCGTGTAATCATGAGCTATGGTGTGCCACTGACTTTTAATGAGAGTGCCCCTGTCTCTGCAGAGTGTGTTTGTAAGCATAAAAGCAGCCCAAAAGGGCCCAGAAAGAGACACTTCTTCACCTCCTTAGCACCATTTTTGCAAGTGACCTTTTTTAAGAGTGCAAAGTGCTTTAGAATCAATAATCCACGCCTTTTCAAAAGCTTTTAGGAACTTCACGTAATCCACAGCACCCCACTGGCAAGGTCCATCCTGCAAGGGAGACAGTGGAGGCATGGTGGTCAAAGGAGGTGTCTGATCCCAAGTGGAGTGAGGGCTTGAGTGAGCTCTCAGTGTGTGCTTCCACGTGCTTCCATTCAGAAATGACGGGTGAGATCCAGCTCGGCTGACCGGAGGGATGGAGAGGTTGACCAAGACTGCCAGCTCCCTTGGGTCCCTCTACAGCCAGCAGAGAAGGGTCGTGGGGGGGGCCACCTTCACCCTGCCACGTGGCAGCTGCCTGAAGGTGATTTAAAATGAGCTGAAGGAATGTGGATGGTTTCCTTACATGTGGAAGTATTTAATGTTGGGGGTTTCTTTTATTTTTCTGTGATTTTCCTGACTGGGGGAAGAGAGTGTATCGTGATGCTGTTATTTAAACCAGAGGAAGGAAGAAATGCCAAGGCAGAGTGACCCTGCTGCTGATAAAGGTTTTTATCTTAAAAAAAAAAAAAAAAAAAAGTCAAATAACAAATTGGTTGGTTGTTCACTCTGTTCTTCAGTAATGAATTACAGGAACTTAAAATCTCTCAGCACAACAGGGATGGTGGCACATAAAGCCAAAGTGCATGAAGGCTTGAACAGAATTGTCAGTGCCTGGGAATAACTCAGACACTACGTGCCTTCCCTGTCATACCTGAGCCACCTTTCCTTTTAAAAATCAAGCTTTGCCCCAAGGGAAAGAAAGCACATCAGACTGTGCTCTGCCCCCCCAGGTGCTCTTCTGCTGCACCATGGTAGGTCCTTGCTGTAGGTGAGGAGAGGAAAGGTGGAGGAATGGCACTGAAACCTTTGCTTTGGTGGCACAAAAGCCCCTCAGCTGCTGCTTCAGGCCAATGTAACCAGAGTATTGCCGAGCCTTTGGTGAGGCTCCACTTACCTGTCCTGACTGCTGCCTTGTGCTCCCAGAGCTCCTTTCTGGCTCCTCTAAAGCATGTGGAGCTGTGACTGACCCTCTGTGCCTGTGTCTGTGCACATAAGGGAGAGCGGGTGAGAGCAGCCTCTGGCCCTCAGGCTGCAGGAGGTGGTAAATGCCAAAGAGGGAAGGGGAGGGATGCCATCGCAGCATCAATGATTTGAGCAAATCCCAGGCTCTTCCCTGGGAGTAACGTGTGATCTCCCGCTGGATCTTAGCATTTGTCTGCAGGACAGCTCCAGCAAGAGCTCTTTCATCAGGTTAACCGAGAGTCCCCTTTCCACTCACTTGCCAGTTGCATCCTGTTCATTAGCCCCAGAGCTCACCTAAAGGATTATTTGTGATGTTCTATCCTCAACTGAATTTGCTTGTAAATTTGATAGCATAGCATCAAGAGGAGAAACTAAAGAAACACCAGGAGTGTTTGCCATTAAAAGATACCTGCAGTGGTTTTTTGCCGCTTTCCTCCTTATTGTCAATTTTTCAATAACAATTCTGCTCTTGTATGCGTGCCCCAACATCTCCCTGCCTTTTCCTTGCCAAGCAGAAAGACCCCGTGACCTCAGCTGACCCTACCTTGCAGAGCGGCATGTGATGGGAGGAGAGGCATCACTCGGGGAAGAATAAGAGAAGCAGAACAAGTATCCTACCCACCGGGTGCCAGGAGCCATAAATCTCAACTGCTGGCCGTGCAGCAAGCCCGGGACCATGCTGAGCCCAGGGTGCCTTTAATGAGCTAATGTTCCTGCAACCATTCAGCAAAGCTGAGGACTCACCCAAGCTCTGGGTAGTTTTAGCTGTGGTTTAACTATGCAACTGTCTCAGTACAAGTTTATGCCAAAGTGACAGGAGGATGAATGTAAAGCAGCCAGTTTATACTGGATCACTAACAGACTTTTTGGTTAGGGTTTTTTTTTAAAAATAATACAGTTTGAATTTCACTTCATAACTGCTCTCCCACATTAAAGCAAAATTAGTTCCTTGCTGAGCAGCGCATTAAAAGTGCAGAGGATACCAACGCTGCAGTATGATGCTACACCCTTATCTCACCAAACCTTAGCCACTGCACATTAAATATTCAGCCTGGGCTATTTCCACAGGTTCTCTGCGTAGGCAGTGCAAAAAATAAGCACCTCCAGAGAGCAATTCATCCCCTTTGGGAAGTGTCTGGAAGATGTGGGCCAGCTCCCCTGCTGAATGTGTGCCTCTCTCCTTCCAGACTACGGGCTGGATACCTCACTTACAGAAAGCTCAGGGTAGCAGAGACAAATAATTCCACTCTCTACAAAAACACGCTATTCCAGTAATAACAATTTCCCATTGAAGACAGACAGCGAGATAATGAGTTAGTGAATTCAGAGGCATGATTGCCAGGCTCTGGGCAACTTTCAGAGGGAGCCATGGAGCTGTGGGATGCAGTCTCTGGGTCCAAGAATGTGGAGTCTGGGCACTGACCAGCACAGGCAGCCTCACTGCGGCTGACCTCCCATACGGAGGCACCTGGAAACATTCAAGAGCTGAAGCAGCACTAAGAGCATGCTTGCACCAGAGAGGTGAATGCAGCAGTGCGTATCACAGTAGCACAGCTGACTAGCATTAGGAAAGGCTGCAAGGAAGATGCACAGGTCCTGGCATCCACATGGGAAGTAAAAGCCCACAAAGGACGTTTTGTATTTCCCTGGGAGCTAAAGTCCTTGCCACTGTGTGTGCACTGTTACTGTGCTACAACGGGAGCTGCTAGACAGGTGGTTGGCACAGGTCTGCTGACCATTCTCCCTGAAAGCAGCAGGGTGCCCTCTGCAGAAGGAACAGCTTTCACCCAGAAAACCACAACAGCATGGAAGGATCCACCACAAAGAACATTCACAACCCCACCAGCTACCGCCTTGCATCTCCCCATTCTTGTCATTCTTGTTCCTTCCAGTACCACCTCTTTTGGCGGTCCTTCCAGGGAAATGACCCTCATCAGCGATGAGGTCATGTCATGAGAGCCAGCTCTCCTCCCACCTCCCCTGAAGCAGAGGCACAGCCACTGCCTGCAGGCTAGAGGCCAGAGGTGGACTGAAGGTTGGAGGTGGGCTGAGGTCCAGGGTGAAACCCAGTGGCCACCAGAGTCTTCTGCTGACCCAAGGACATGAGGCGTGGCCAAAGCAGGAGGTGCCCATGTGCTGCAGCAGCGCCTCGGAGGCCACTTAATTGATTAATTTCCATTGGCATGCAAATACAATTTAACACATTGCCCAATCTTTTATGAAAACTATGAGGGAACAGCAGAAAATAAACCTTTTCTGAGAAATACAATCTGCAGACAAAAACCAAAAAGAAGATGGAACTGCAGCTCAGAACTTTGCAACCCTATGTCAAAATATGCTTCAAATACTATCTTGAAACTTCTTTAGCTGATCATTATTTTGCTCTCTGAACAACTTGTATATAAAGACCCACATTTGACTGACATAACATAAAATGTCTGAGGCATTTGATTGAGGGTTGGAATTACTTTAGATTCTTCCCACTGTCACCAGAGAGAACTAAATGCTACTCAGTTCTTGGGTGAGCCAGTCCATTTTCAGAGCCACCTATTTCTTTCCACTGACTATGGAGGGAGCCTACTGTGTCTGTGCTTCTTAGGCATCTCATTTAGGTTCCCATAGCTAGCTAGGATGAATCCAAGCCAAAATCAATCCACTTAAGTGTCAAATCTCCCATTACCAAAGGCCAAGCTGAACTTGCTCTTACAGCAAACAAACCCCACAGTTCTTGGCACTTTGTTTTCCCAAGCAACAAAGCCATGGTCATGAACAGCATCACAGAATGGACCTTCAGAGATCATCCAGTCCAACCTCTCTACCATGGGCATGGACGTTTTCCACTAGTCCATATTGCACAAAGCCCCATCCAGCCTGGCCTGGAACACTGCCAGTGATAAGGTATCCTGTTCCAGTGTCTCAGCACCCTTATCATAAAAAATTTCCTTTCTTATATTCAGTCTAACTCTACCCTCTTTTGGTTTAAAACTGGGGCCCCTTGCCCTGTCACTACAGGCCTTGGTGAAAAGTTTCTCTCCATTTTTGTTATAAGTCTCCTTTATATATTGAAAGGCCACAATAAGGTCTCCCAGAGCCTTCTCTTCTCAAGCTGAACAACCCCAACTCTCAGCAGATCTTCACAGGGGAGGTGTTCCATCCCTCTGATCATTTTCATCGCTCTCCTCTGGACCCACTCCAACGGGTCCACGTCTTTCTTGTGCTGGGGGCCCCAGAGCTGGATGCAGTTCTCCAAGCGGAGTCTCATGAGACTGGAGTAAAGGGACAGAATCGACTCTCTTGACCTGCTGGCCATGCGGCATTTGATGCAGCCCAGGATCACACATTGCTGGCTTATATCTAATTTTTTGTCAGCCAACACCCCCAAGCCTTCCTCCACAGGGCTGCTCTAATCCATTCATGCCCCAGTCTGTGCCAACATTGGGGACTGCCCCAACCCAGGTGTAGGACCTTGCAATTCGCCTTACTGAGCTTCAGGAGGTTCACACAGGCCCACTCCTCGAAACTGTCAAGACCCCTCAGGATGGCATCCCTTGCCTCTAGCATCTCAGCACCACTCAGCTTGGTGTCATCCGCAGTCCTTTCCAGACAGAAATAATGTTAGAGACACTCTGCACCCCAGCGCTATGCAATGGGCGTTGGCAGAGGTGTGAAGAAGCACGGCAAATGGTCTTGTGTGTGTCAGCACTGAACTCTCTCCAGCCCTGGGCCATCTCATGTTGCTCATCAGCTTCATTGTCACCCCTGAGATTTGATGAAAAAGTGAGTTGTGCTCTACTTTGATTTTCGTGCTTCCTATAAAGCTGGACTTCATGTACTCACTGTAGTCTAACAGCCCTTTAAATGAGATATTCTTTTGTCAATATCTATACTATAGTGTTCTTTCTGTTAACACAATGTTTGGCATAAAATGTTACTGGTTATTATATTCTTTAATCCCAGGGACTGCTGAGAAGTTCTCAATAAATAATAATTTTCATTTATTTTCAACACAGGCATCTATATGTAATTGTATAATATTGCTGAGAGTGAATTATCTGCAGGTCTGTGCTGCACTGTAAATAAAATGCTGTGTGTGCTTTGTGCTATGTGAGCCAAGGCAGCACCAAGAACCTGAAATCATCCACTTTCCTGAGAGAGTGCAAGAAGAAGAGAGGGTATAGAGAGAACACTGCCCAAGGTTTACATTTGGGTCTGATTAAGGACTCCAGGAGTTGTTTCAGTTCCTCACCTACAACAGGCAGGTAACAATACTCCCTTTTTCTCACACTTCTGTTTTGCCGATGGCAGCGGGAGGGGGGGCAATGCTCCAGGGGCCGGTTCCCCCCCAGCAGAGACCTGCTTAGCACTTGGGCAGCACTTTGGGCTGCATGGGATACCCTGGTTGACCACAGCCCTCTCACTTGCCCGATACCATTGAGTGCTTGTGCTGAAAAGCCTTGGTCTTTGTGCAGAAGAATATGAGCTGCTGCCATAGGTAATGCTACAACACTAAAAAAATAATATGTCTGTGGCTTAAAAAAAAAAATATATCTCTTGAATAGAAACGATGGCCTCCTGGGTGCTTAAGATCCTCTCCTCCTGAGAAAAAATCAAAACCTGCCAAGATCTTAAGTCATCTGGCTCCATATCCATCTGCAACTGACTCAGCGGTCTTCCCTTCCTCCAGCTGCATAAGTAGTGTGTTAAGTGTCCTAAAGCCAGGTATGATATCAGTCCTTGATGAATGAACATCTACGACTCCTATTGCAGATGCTGTGAGAGGCCGCCGGGCTGCCCCTGCTGTGCTAGGCGCATACCCACACCAAACACAATTTCCTGCCCCAATTTGCTTTCCATGCAAATGAGCGAGATGTAAAGTTTGACAAGTCACTCTGGCATCCTGTGAGTGTTTCTGGAAAGTCAAAGGTGAGCAATAGAATTGTTTTCCTGCCTTTTTTGTCAGTGGCTCCTAACAGAAGGAGTGGGTAGAAATATCGATATGCCTGCAGAGTGAGAACATGGAAACTGAATACTCAGACCATCAACCTCGCTGAAAGTGTCTGCGCTGTATTAGATAATGTCGAAAGGCAGCTATGCCAGGCCTCAGATGCTTTGTACATACCAGCTCCTAAGCAGTGATATCTAATTAATATAATCAGTAGCAGTTATTTGAGGCAATATTTTAGTATCAGAATGCATTTGCTTCCATTACCTGAGAGGTGCTGCAGCCAGGGAGCAAAGTATTCACCTAATACTGTGTTATTATCAGGTGGACCTGAGGAAATTCACTTTGGAGTACTTTGGGATCCGGCTGAAGGAGTCTTAAGAGCCATTAGTGGTTATAACTGAGGTTCATGAAGGGTGGGTGAGGTCCCAGAAGGCTGAAAAAAGGGTAAATATCTTTCAGACAGAAAAGCCGAGGATCAGCTTGCTGCTCAACAGAGCTCAACAAACACTCAATAGTACTCAACAAATAATCAGAGCTATCTGCAAACCCACAGGCAAAAAAAGGATAAAAAAGCAGCTAACGTATTTACCAGGGATAAATTGTGTGCGACCAGTCCAGTTTCCTTCTCAGCCAACATTACAAGCCAGCAAGCAAACACCGCAATGCACGACTTCAGCAAGGTGGTCACAAATGACATTCTCATACGCAAGCTGGGGGAAAGCACTCTTAAATGAACCGCAGTAATGAGATTGCAGGTCTTGTCTGAAAACCTACAAAGAACGAACAGTATTCTTTGTCTGCCTGGGAAAAGAAAAAAGTGCAGAATGGGCTGCTGCACACTGCTGTGAATGGGGGCTGCCTGATATTTTTACTAATGACTCATGTTCTGAGAGCGGGTATGCATAGAACATCAACCTCAGAAGGTCTGCAGGCACTGAGAGATAGGAGCAGAATTCACGATAGATCTAAAACCTGCAAAGTGCTCTCAGGTCGGCAGTGGGATTCAAGGGCAGGCACAAAAAGCTTGGTGCTTTGGCAAAAGCATCAGCTGTGCGAACAATGTGTGAGGAGCAACGCAAGACTGATGGAGCGAATCACAGCAACAGGCAGCAGAGGCAAATTCTTGCAGGGGTGGGAAACAATCTCGTGAGGATGTCAGGAGTGGGGGCACAAGCTGGAAGGCACATGGAAGGGTCCTTCTGCTTTGCCCAGAGCCGGTGAGGGCCCGGCAAGACCCCTGTGTCTTGTTTTGGGCACCACCCTTTAAGGAAGATGTGGACCAGTGGAAGAGAGCTCTGAGGAAAGTGACAAAAATAAGAAGTGCAGAAAATGTGATCTGCACAGAAAGACTGAACAGACTGGGAGCCTGGAGAGGGGAAGGCTGATAAAAGCCACAGATCCAACCGTCTCCCTACAAGTCCTGACTGCAGACACCATGCCCGCAGCGTGCACCTCTCCTGACTCACAAAAAACAAGTGATTTTTTTCCACTGACCTACCACGCTCTGTCACAGCCCTCCTGCAAAGCTAAGGCTGCCCTGCTGGGCGATGCTCTGGTGCGTCTGGATAAAGCTGGTTCGGACAGGAGGCTTAGGGGTGCTGGGTTGTCCTGGAACCAGCCAACACACCAACCAACACTCAGTACTGCAGAACCACCAGAGGGAAGATGCCACCTAACATGCAAGTAGGGATCAGCCGTCCCAGAACTCTTCTGTCCCGCGGGCTGGCCCCCAGGGACATTGGTGTGCATGGCTGCATTGCCGGGTGCTACCAGTACAAAGGCAGTGCTGGAAATAGGCATTTTGTTTTCAGTTTTATTTAGGAAATGAAGTTTCAGCAAAGCAGATCTCTTGCTGTTTTGTCCATTCTGCCTGGGAAAAGGTCCATAATATTGGGAGGAAAAAAAAAAAAAAAAAAAGATTGGCTTAGATTTGTAAAGGCACTGAAGCCAAAATCACTACTTCCTACTTCAGATGCCTTTCTTTAGGTACCACAAAGCTCAGCCTCACAGAAATGAGCTGTGCCATGCCAGGAGGGTGCCAGTGCTCCCCACAGGGCAGGAGAAAGAAGAGAGACTGCAGAGCAGCTCAGCAGATCTGCAGGATGCTAGCCCTTGCTGGGACAGCTGCTCCAAAATATCTGAGCCTCTGACAATGCTTGGACACTCCCGGTCAGTCAGGACCCAGTAGCCAATGGAAAACTCTTCCCAATGCAGTATCCATGGACAGCTAGTGCCTCTGGACATGCAGCTGGAGGGGAGCAGAAGGTGCCACTCACTCATCCCCAAGAGCCCAGCAGTCAAAGCAACTCTACCAGGATGACAAAGGCTGAAGGTGGCACCAAGGTTATCACTAGAAGCACTGTGTCCCTCGCCATGGCCACCTCCCAGCCTCAGGAGATGCTCCCAGCAGCAGGCATGGGGAGGAGGCAGGTGCTCACTACGGGAGACCTGGCAACAGGAGCAGGAGCATTGCTGTAGATGAATGGCTAGAGTGGGAAAGGAGGGCAAAAACTTTAAACCACAGAGATCTCCTAGTGCCTGTCCTGCTCTTCGTGTGACTCCTCAACCTAGTGCCTGTCCTGCTCTTCGTGTGACTCCTCAAACATGTGTAATCAAACACTGAGAAGACTGACTGAACTTCAGAATAAGCAATCTATTAAATTTCATTAGCTCTCCTTTCCATCACAAACTCTGAGACAGAGCTGTGATCTTGCCTGTGCTCTGAAGAAGATTGTTTGCAATCTGGTGGTAAACAACCATAATTATCTCCAGCGCAATACCCAGTCGAATACCCAAACGAGTCAACAGCAAGGCTGCTCAGCCTGGCAAGTCTGCCATCACACATGCAGGTGCATAGAGGCAACTGTCTCATGTCTGCATTCCCCTCTCCCTTTGCCGGCGATGTGGGGTTGTTGGACTCACTGCAAGACTCCAGCATCGGGCATCTGGTCTCACCAGTCACAACCGCACACCCACAGGGCCAGCCCTCTCCTCCCAAGGCACTTCAGGGAGATCTCCGCCACATGAGACCCCCTTTGCCCTGTTTACCAGAAGGTGAGCTGGCAGCCAGCTTTGGTGCAGGAGCCAAATTTCAGGTATGTAAGATACAGGAAAAATATTAATACTTCTGATGTATTTAACACACTGACTGGGAGCAGGGAAGCTATTGTGACTTGTAACGTAACCATTGTGCTACGAAACATCATAAGCTGTGCACTCAGATTGTGTTTATGTAACAGCATAACAATTTTATGCAAATATCTGCTCTTTTCAGTATGCTTTTCTTCCCATCCTGCAGTTTTCACTCTTTCCACATGCCCATCTTATGCCCAGTTCTAGTGTTTGACTTTAAATATGTATATCTTTTGTTATTCTCATTGTCATACATGGTTCAACTCACTAGCCTGATATTTTTTTAATCAACTATTCAATATCTTGTAACCCAAATAATAGTTTATGTCTAAGGTAAAGTTAATGTGATAGTAGAAATCTCTACTTTTAGCAACAAAGCTCATATTTCATATGCTATTCACCACCGAGAAACAAAATGCTGTTGCGGGTTTCCTCTGAACTGTTCCTATAACACCAGCATTGGGGAAGCACAAAGATCAAAAGACCAGAGAAATCATATTTCTTTCAGAAATCTAGGTGCAAGTAGAAATGGTTAAAAAAAAGAAAAAGGATAAAAATATTTAATGAAAAGTTACATATCTCTCTTAATCTTCTATTGAAATCTAGCTCTTCTTTGACTAGCTCTAGGACAACTCAAAGGACTTGGGCAAACACCAGACCAAAACTATTCCTGACAATGTTCTGGAAATACTGGCTGCCTTTTGCAGTCAGACATGCAGAGGGGTTTAAATTTAAACATTCACTGTCAAAACTGGCATCATTTTATGGTAGCTGCAAAAGCAAGTCAATGCCCTTGCCCTGCTGAAGGTGATCACCTCCACGCAAGCCCTCACTGAAATGTCAACTCAGTATAAATGATGTCCCTGAGCAAGCACGGCTGTCCCACAGCTGGCAGCACCCTGGGAAAGTGGGTCTGGAGCTCAGCGTACCCTCAGGATATGTTTTGATTTGCCATACATAATTTTTCCATGTTCCCTACAGAGACTCTTCTATAAAAATTATGTACATGTTTCATTTTAAGTAATCTCTGGTGCCTCGTAGCCTTGCTCTTTGAAATAACCGAATCTGAATATCCATTACTGCAAGGTATTTGAGGACAGATTTCCAGGCAAGATTCTTAAATCATCTCTGTAACATGCACATGTTCACAAATCCACCTGTGTGAAGTTCTGCATTTACAAAAATAACTTTTTTCATGCAAAATTATTCTTGCCAAATCAGGAAACTTCCACAAGTAAGGATTTGATCAACCCCTTGCATCTGTGCTTAAAAGATAAAGGAAGAAGTGGAAGAGAACAGAGTCTTGAAAATGAGAATAAATCAACTCCAAACTCAAGCTGCTTATTAAGTGCCATGAAAACTGTTCTGTTACCAAACTTAATTTTTCTTCCTTTCTATGAGCGATGAGGTATTTTCTTCTTTGGGAGTCTGGCTGGGTGCAGCCGCCGTTTACCAGCTGAGCACACAACAAGGCTGAGCAGTTCAGGCAAATGAATCATCTTCATCCCTGCCAAAAACTGCCTCACCCGTGGAACACCTTGTGGGGAATAAGGTAATCTCTGTCACTTTGAAACAACTCTAAATATCTTTAAAGAAGTCAGAGGTTATAAACCTGATGCAAAAGCTCCTGGGCGAGGGTCTTTCTGGCGGGCTATGGTCTCCCACTCTGATTTCATGCATAGTGCATCCCTCTGCCTGCTAATGTGCCTGCGGAGGGCATGTGGTGAAACGCAGAGAGTTCTTGCTGCCGTTGGAAATGCTGGGGTCTGAATGGGAGGGCTGGGCTTTTTGTGGTGGCCTGGTGTGCTCCTTTTGCAATATATAGAAACAGAGATCACAGCAATGCTAGAGGTGTGGTGAGCAGGTTTGTAAAACCCATCCATGTGCAAGTCCCATAGCGCAAAACCTACTGCATACAATGGGCACGAGAAGGGATTTCTGGGGCGGATTTGCACTTGAAGTACTTCTGTGCACGCAGAGGGGTGGGCTGGATGTTGGGTTTTTTCCTTCCCTTCACTCTGGGCCCTCATTCCAATTTTGCAGATTTAGCTTTAGCATATGTAGCTCAGTCCTGGTGTAAGTGCATATGCTCATGCCACCAATGTTTCTTTAACTACTTTAAATATTTCTAACAGTTCATAGAATCATTTAGGTTGGAAAAGACCTCTGAGATCATCAAGTCCAGCTGCTAACCCAGGACTGCCAAGCCCACCACTAAACCATGTTGCCAAGCACCACATCTACGCGCTTTTTAAACACCTCCAGGGATGGTGATTCCACCACCTCCCTGGGCAGCCTGTTCCAGCGCTTGACCACCCTTTCTGTGAAGAAATTTTTCCTAACAGTTCCCTCTGTAACAACTACCTCCCTCCATAATATCCCTCATGGAAGCACAAATCTCATTAAATTCCTTTATGTTGAAACAACACACGAACTATGAAGAGATGAGTTGGGAAAACTTAAGAAGTCTCAGGTCCTGTAGTGGGGCACCATCTCGCCATTCCAGATTTCTCTGAAAAGAAGCATTAAAAACAATTGCCTCTTTTGCCAGAAGCACCCTATACACCACTCATAGCAATGACGGTCCCCGGTAAGACTCACTGTGTGCCAAACGTGCTATTGAAACAGGTGAGAGATGTTATTTGCCACGTTATGGCTGGGACTTCCTGCAAATGCCATATGTACCCTCCCTGTGTGTCCTGGGTGCCGCAGCCCAGAGAGCAGGCCCCGGATGAGGAGAGACTAGGAGAAGGCAGCAGAGGGACTGGCATGAAGAGTATGTTGGTATGTGGTGGTAAAAGACCTTGTTGCAGCTTGATAGTTTGGAGAGTGCTGTGACACAGCCCCACCACGGAGTTTGCTGCATGCCCACTTGTGCCACTCCTGCCACCAGAAAATTGTTGTCATTTCACAGGCCTCCTACAAAATCATTGGGAGGTTTTGGTGTATGTTCGGGGAGAAGAGCCAGCATCACACCCCCTGCCACCCTGCAGCTGTAACAACAGCACTCCTTTGCTGAGATGGTCCCAGACCAGTGTTGTGCGCCAAGTTCCCCCCTATATAATAAACATATGATCACAAGGTCAAACCTACAGGCAAGATACAGATGGGTGGCTATTATAGGAAGGATCAAGGTAAAAAAAACTTAAACCCATTACAAAGTTGTTCTATATACTTAGCAGTATACTAAGTATATAACTATATGTATAACCCATTAAGAAAGGCTTTTTTATGCTTAGTGGTATAACCTGAGGAATAGGGTGGAGGGAATACTCTGTAATTAATCTATGAGCAGATGAAAACTTGCTCTTTAGTAGCAGTTTGTCAGGGAGAAATGCTAAAGTGAAGTGTGATTGTGATTTTTGGGGGGCTGTTAAAAATAAAATCCTTTCAAAGGAATATCTGACTGACATCACAGAATATAAATCGGGGGGGAAGTTCAGCTTATGGGATGAATGCTACAAGGTAGCTCAAAGCACCCCAGTTAATAAATAGCTCCAGCATTGCTCTATCACTTTGGAAAAATTCAAATTTTACTCATGTTGATTCAGCCCCACTGAATTTGGTAGCACCCTGCTGTTACTAGAGGGAACGATTTGACAAGGCAGTCCTTCAGCATCAAAAGCGATCTGATCTTTTTCCTCACTTTCACCTCATTTATAGCCCGTGTTTCTACTCAGCTTTGACTTTGCAAGTTTCTGTTGCTCTCTCACTTCATGTATTGGTAAGATGCCTTCTAACTACTAGGTCCTGTGGATGTGTTCAAACGTGCTAAGAGAGAGCAAATACTCGCTGATCATAATGCTTTGACCCACTGTGACAACACAACACAGATGGCAGAGGTCTGCTGGCCATGACAGTCCTGGTGTTGACTTCACTGGGGTTTGATTATGGTTTAAATTCATGCAGATCTGCCATCAAATCAGCATCACAAACCCCATAATTTTGTATTTAACTCTTGGATTTTCCAAAGTGATTTTTTGCTTATGTTGTAGAGTTGTTTCTAAATATCAAGAAAGAAAAAATTAGAAATGTTATCTGTTTAGCAATCCGTATTTTATACACTATTGCCTTACCTTTGTAAGAGTGAGCTTTCAACATATTTTCTTAAAAAAAAATACTCCTGCCAATTTAAATGAAGAAACTGTCATAAAATTCAGATGAAAGCAGTTCCATGGAAAAGTACAGAGGAAAACGCGGAAAAAAAAAAATGACATCCCCCCCCAACTGGTGTGATCAGATGAGTGTCAGTGTGGTTGGACACTGGGAGATCAATCACTGCTCTTGGCTGTCTATACACATTTCTTCCCATGCCCAGTAGCCCAAAGCTATTTCTCAAAATTCCTGCCTGAAGTCTCTGCCACCCCTACGCTGTCCTTTGCGTAATGAATATCACTCCTTTTTTTTCTAGAGAATTCTGAATGTTTTGTTCCCTTAAGAAGCCAATGTAACAGTAGGTATTATCTTGAAAGTATGAAACTGCACATTCTGCCCAAGAAATACTTTCTGAGCACTACAGATAATCAGCTTCTCAGGTGCTTGTACCGAGGCAGTTTCACAGCTCTGAAGAATGCTATGCGTCATCTTTATCCCAGGACATAAAGCTCACCACTCTCGGGGAAATCTCACACCAGCCACCACTCCCAGGGAAGGAGACATCTCCAGAAATCTTTACTCAGTTTTTAAGTTTTGTCTGAGCTATTTTCTGGGAATTAAACACAATCCATAAAAAGAAAATAACAAACGTCTGGGCAAATGTGTCAGGGCAGCTGAAGAGCAGATAGCAACTGGCAACTTAATTTTACTCAGGACTTCACGAATATTACATCCTTTCTCAGGGCACTCTGAGGCAGGAGCCACTAAGCTGAGCCAGAAAGGCTAGATGACAGCATGCCCAGGCACTCCCTCCAAGGTAACTGGATTTTGGATCCCCTTCCAGGAACACCATCCATGTGCTATTTATCCAAAACCTCAGGACAGCAACAACAGCTCCAATGTACAGCTCATGGAAGATGTATGCACATGCACAGACATCCCTATATGAACATACAATGTATTTTTTTATATATCTATATAGAAAAACTCAGAACGGAAGCCCATTTTGTTCCTGACGCTGTCATCAGACATGCAAGCAAACCGCCATGCGATGGGGATTTGGAGCTACCAATAAAACCAGAAAACCAACCCTCCCAGCAAAATGCAACGCACGCCCCCGACATCCTGACGCGCTAAAGCTGCAGCTCTCTTGTGTTTAAAGTAGTAGTGAGACACAGAAAAGGCACTTCAGCGGCTGGCATGGCAGAAACCAGAGCAGCCTTGGCATAACCCACAACACCAGGGCACAGGCAGGGCGGGCGCATGTGGACGGAGCCTGTGAGCTGCTGCTTCCCGAGGGGAAACAGGAAAAGCACCAGTGTGCAGAGCCTAGAGAAACCGAAGTCAAAACAGGAACTAGAGTATAACTCAAGATGAGGAAATAAAGGCAACTTTTCAGGCACACCCCGGGCAAGGAAGGAAGCTAAGAACCCCCAGCACAGACCTTGCTATCTGCTCTGTAATTCCTGCCCTCATCAGGAAAACAGTTGCATCAAACAGCCACCTGGGTCCATCAGCAATTTCTTCATCTATCCAGAAAAACAGTCTTTCAAGGTATGGCTTTTCTTAAATTAACTGGAGGAGAGTATAACCTCCTAACTTGACGCAGCTGCGAGGTTTTCTAAATACACAAATGCAAACTTAATTATCCCGATTACTTAGCATAAGATTATTAGTTGTTTACTTCCTTTGTTCCACTCTGATTGGAATGCTAACTAGATTTAATTATTAAATAACCTATTTTTTCCTCAGGCCTTTGAGCTTGGTGCTGCTTTCGGAGAAGGGATGTATGCCATCTACATGGGGGGTCCTTTTCCTTGACTTGTGCGGTCAAGAAGGAAGAAGTGACTTAGTGCAGGAGCATACTTCGGTAGCTACATTAGGTGCTGATACCATTGCAAAATCTTATTTTTATTATTACAGTAGGAATAAAATGTTTTACAAATGCACCTCCTCTCTTCCTTGTGCTACCCCCTGAGGCCATAGTATCTGTGCTCTCCTACCTTCCTTGATGCTTTTTGCTTCTGGCACATTGATATGAACAGCTGTGCTACAATGAAATACCCGAACTCCTGCATTTGGGATTAGATCCAAATACTCTTCTACCTAAATTAATTCCTGCTTAAGCCTTCCTATGTTGCCCAGTGTTTTGGCCTGCACTGTGCTATTTCTGTTGTCGCACTCCATAAAGAAGTATCACACTGGAGGGCAATTTGCTAACATAGCTGCAACTACAGACTTGCGTAAGCCCCAAGAAAATTCTAAGGTCAGAACATAAGACAGGATATTTGACATGTGATATCTTCCCAAGTCAAACCGGTGTTGAGTGGCCAAGGCTGAAATTCTTTTCCAGGTGGAGAAATAAGCCATACTTCCCACCTTGCAATCAGTCTCTTTCTGGGGAAGATTTCTGTGGATCCTCTCCACTGAGCCAGCACCTAGCTGTCTACTGGAAGACCATCAGACCTGGATGAAGACCCTGATCCTTCTTCTTGCAGCACAGTTCCTGGAGACTGCAAGAGTGATGCACAGGTTAGTTAGACACCTAGAAAAGATGTGTTAACCAGTGTCACCTCCTCTAACAAGGAGCTTTTAAGACCAGATTGGCTACATCCGCAATTGCACATGTGCCTTCGGGGAGAAAGAAGGTCAGTGAAGAGGTGTAGGCTTCAGCTACCGGTCCAACACGATGGGAAAGCTACTTTAAGACAGCCTGTGCTGATACCACTTTTTGAGCAAAAGGCTGGACATTGTAAAGAGCCCTCCAATAAACTCTGGATATTTCTGTCTATCAATGCAATAGGTATGTTGAGCCAGTGAAATATTGGTTTGAGGATGGAGGGCTTAGGAGAACACTCAGATTGTCTGTCAGTGGGCCTGTCATCGCTGTTGGTGATGGGAAGGTAGACCATATCTATATTTCTGTCTGTAATGCAATGTCCTTTTGAACCAGTATCAGGAGACTATGATAAATAGGCATTGCCTTTCTTGACTGCACGGTAGACTGAAGATGTTTTTATTTGAATACATACACACTCCTCCTATTGTGGAAGCCTGTATAGCAGCCTGGACTGCCTTGCAATCTAACGTGACATGTGATAAATTAAATTTGTTGCTCAGGGCTCAAGAATTCAGAATAGATGATTGTATCCTTCTGAGACCTATTTCTTACAGCTGGAAGTCATTGAGGAGTGTTTACTTATTCCAAAATTTCTGATCATGGTATGAACTGGTAAGGGCAGAGAAAAGTCTAATGAATTGCACGGAACTGATAAAATGCACATGTTCCTATTTCATACTCTAATAATTTTTATACTGTTTGATGCTTTGGTACGTTTTTCCCTCGAATGACAATGTTTTTTTTTTTCTTTTTTGAGTAACTTTACACGTTCTCTTTTTCTTTCTTTTTGTTTTTTGGTTGTGAGGGGTTTTTGTGGATTTTTTTTTTTGAGAAATTGTTTCCATTCACTTGAGTGATTGATATTGCTGCATACTGTACTCAAAAATTAGTAACTGTGGGACAACATGTTCCTTGGATATAGCTTTGTACAATTTTTGATCAGTAAGATGGTTTTCACTTGCAGAAAAACTACTCATTTGAGCCTTATTTTTCCTGACACTAGGAACACAGACATATATTAACACCGGGATCTTCTATATAGATTTTATCTCTTCCACTGCAGCAGCTCATTTAAGATTTTGTTGTCAGTGGGGCATTATGAATGCAAGGAATAATCTGTGAAGCTGATTAGGGGATGTGGGTTTTAGCAAAGCAATAAACATGTGAATGCAACTTGGAAACTTTTTTAGCTTCACTGATGAGTTCTCCCCTTTACTATTTGTATTAATTAGAATGTGTGTAAATCAAACAAATATGAACGTTAGTGAGGACAGTAGTTAGCAGGAATTTCAGTGTGCTTCTGTTTCCTTCTCTGCTGTACTTTCTCCTTCTGATTTTGCTACAAATCACCAGTAAAATGAAGGACCACAGGATTTTGTTCCACTTTGCTGAAAATAAATGCGCAAAGAAGCAGAAAATTTTAAGCAGAAATCGGAATGATAAGGAGGAAACAGAGTAGGAAGGGAGGAAAATTAGAAAAGTGTAATTAGATTTGGGAACTTGAAAGAGAAAAGGAAAGCCTCTGCATGACAATACTCGTTCCATGGATTACTTTAGGATTTACTGCTTATTTATTCCTCACTAATATGCACCCTCTGTGTTCATTACATTTCAGAAAAAATAATTCAGCCATCATTACTACTTAATGTTAATGTCATACATTAATAATAATCAGTGGTCACTTGCTCTAGAAAACACTCAGGCACCTGTACCATTCTGAAGCTGAGAAATGGTAGCTGCCAATAGCTATTTAACCCACTGAAACCTGTTTATTGCTCAATACACTTAAAACTAATAATTAATCTCAGGCTAGCCCTCCAGGAAAGCAATAGTTGCAAGGGGAGTTGTCATTTTGTGAGATCAAGACGGCTGTGGATGATAGAGGCAAGGACACTTGAAGACAAGGGCATCCTTTGCATACAAGCACAGCAAAATATAGTAACCTGTTAGAGGTTTGGTGTCTCACACTGATGATTAACACATCTGCTCTTGGATCAAACATGCCATGAGTTGAGTGTTAGTCCTATTGGTGAGGAGATGGGATCTTGGTGGATGGTTCTTCACTCATCCTTCAAGGGGGGAAGGGCTGGGGGGGCTCCTGTGTCTTATAGCAAATAAAGTCCTGTGCTACCTAGACTTTATTTTTATATATATATCTCTATATATCCCCCATTAGCTTCTATATGCACATGGCTAATGCGTTACAGGTGTTGGCAGGATATCTGGTAAGAGTGAAATCATCTTATTTCCAAGTTAGCAAGTTTTGCATGAAAGCTTTTTGTGTGAATTATGGTTTTATTTCAACAAATGAGACATACACCTAAAAATCCCACATAGCAGCAAAAGATTCTTCATCGCTGCAGCCCTCAGCAAAGGACGAGTTAAGAGTTCCTGCTGGGTGCAGCTGAGCGATTGGTAAGTCTGTGCCTTGGGCTGGGCTGCAGTAAGGGCTGTGTCAGTGCTGCCAGGCTTCAGCGGGGCTGTAGGTGGTTTCAGCAGAGCTAAATAGCTGGGATATCAAAGTTTTCTGATCTCAAGTTAACGGGCAACTTTTAAATACCTGAGTCCTCCAACACAACAGATCAGACATGGTACTTTCACTCTTTTCATCGCAAGCATCTGCGTTGTATGCAGCAACTTGTGCACCCTTCTCAACAGGAGAATATTATGACAGTCAGCTATTTCTTGTGTATGATAATATTTATTGGCAAATAATATTCTCATGAGCATGAAGATCATACAGAGCCAATTTCCTCTTTCATATTTCCAGATGTGGCCTTCCACTAGCACTCTGTCCAAAAAGTGTTCTTCTAGTTTTCTGACTTGCAAATTGGACTCCTTGTCTGCATGGCTTTCTGCTGCAGTCCTGCCTGGTCTGTAAGGCACACACTCACATATAAGCCCTGAACTAATTAATTCCCAGTCTTAGCGTTTATGTTCAGTCTAGTCCTTGGCAGCCACTGCCATTGTGTTAGGTCTGGCTGAGCAGTGGAATATTTAGTTGTTTGCTTATTTAGCCTGAAGAGAGAGCAGTCAGGGTAACCATAAAACCCAGTGAGAATTGTATGTGACCAGCTTGAAAAACAAAGATAGATTTGCTGGATTTCACCCGACCTCCTGCAAAGCAATGCTTTAGCAGTGCCTTCAGGGGATGACTGTCACCTCAGTGTGCTAAGGGGAGTCAATGAGTCTCTCACGCAGAGAGCACAGGTCCCCTGCACCACCGCTGCAGCCTACAGTAGCTGGGGGGCTTGCGCTGTTCCCAGCCCCTTTGTTGCTGCTGCTACTTGTGCCTGCCACCATTCCCACCAAGGAAATTGCCCATCCCTGTATTTCTGAGGACCACCTTAAGATGCTATTTAATATTAAGAAAAGCTTTGAAATTCCTGAAAGGAAGACAATGTCATTTATAACTGAAGTTATTTACTCCTAATGCTTACAGGTTGTATGTCAGCAGGACCATTTCCACCAGTGCAGTCACCCTGTACAGATACTGTATAAGTGCTTCCACTAAGTAAATAATTGGATGGAGGAATATAATTTGCATAAGCATTTCATATCTATAATTTATGCATTTTCAACACCCATTCACTCATAATTCACAACAGCAATTTATTCCTCTGTACTCATCCAGTATTTATCTCTCTGCTACAAATAGAAGTGGCCTATTTTTGGCCAGCACTAGTAAAGAAATTAATAGACTGACTTTAGAGTCATTTATTACCATTGGCCTTCCAGCAGCAACTATGAGAGTCCCGACAGCCTGACATCTGTCTTCTGACAGGCGTAGCATCATACCTTTCTGGTCTCGAGCATAGATTTAGGGAAAGTTCAGCCTTCCCATTGTTACTGTATGCTATAATTTTATTACAGATTTGAATGGAGCACCTGTTTGAGAGCTAGGTGATCTTCCTTTACAGCAACAGGGAGGAAGTCTCTTCTAAGAGAGCACTTCAGAGTGTGTCAGCTTGGTGGCTGCTCTGACTTGTCTTCCAAGGAACTGCTGGCTGTGGAGGAAGGGTAGCTGCCCAAGTACCTTAAGCTCACGGCACCAGTGCCTTTCCTCCAGTGCTTTCTGACACCCGTTTTTACATTCTGTTACTCGAAAATATATTAAATTGATAGTGGTCCTTACTGCGGTATGTACCACAGCTGGCTGACTCCTTCAGTCCAGCGGCGTTTTTGTTCCAGTTGGCATCTCACTGTGGAGCTGCGTGGGGCAAACACCAAAACCAAAAGCTACAAAGGGCTCCCTGGGCAGTGTCCTTCAGGCACAAGGGCACAGAGCTGGCTCTGGCCGCTGTGCACTGCCTGGACACAGTTGTAGAAATTCAGCAAATCGTTCCCTAGCATGAGGACTGGGCAGTGTGGTTTAAGCTGGCTGTATCCACGCTGCCTTGCTGGTGAGCCTGAGTTTGAGCTGATGCCCACCTGCTGCCCCAGTTCCCCCACCTGGCAAGCCTACTAGCTCCACCGGGGTGTCTGAACAATCAGGTCATTGTGGTTTAAATGAGATCTTGAGACCCACGCACACAGCTTGAGATTACCCCTTGAGTACCAGGGTCCAGCACCTGTTGTCAGTACCTGTAAAACCCAATCTGAGTAACAACAACAACCAAACAAACTGCTATATTATTTCAGCATCCTAAATGGCATTTCTCTTCCTTGCCATTTTTTAATTGCCCATGAATCATCTTTAGTTAAGTTTAAGGCAATGAGTAACTCAATGACGCAACAACAGAAGCTACAGCTCAGAATTCATCTCTTCAGGCACCAGAAATAAAGTATGACACCTTTGATTGATCTATTGTCAAAATAATTGCACTTTAGAGCAGCATTTTATTTTAAAGGGGTTTCATTTTGTTTCTCAGAACTTCAGCAAAGGGATTTTTCTTCACCTGATTGAGGAAAACACAGGTGGTACAATGCTCAGAGCTCATCTCCATGTGGAAATACACTGGAAGAGGTATTCTTGAAGAACTGTATCTGATGTAGAAATGAGAGCTGTAATTATTATTCCAGAATACATTTATTTTTTTTTAATAGCTATTTTGGTTTAAGTCTCCATGCAGCCACACTGTTTCTCAATGAGCTCTGAGGATGGATTACAGTCAATCCAAAAAAGCACTCCAATTCTGAAATAGGAGCATCCAGAGAGGATGTACGCCCAAATAATGTTCTGGAATAGCTATTTCAGAGACTTTCCAAGCACTGAGGAGCCCTGAGGGCAGGCAATCTGAGGTCTTCCAGCAGCATCAGGGTGGCCAAGTTTTGCATCGCCAAAGCGCGAAGTGCTGTCAGATCTAGGGTGGAGTGCGGAAAGCCGCCACTACCAGCCCTTCATGGAGCTCCTGGAGGGGTTCGGGGGGGGGGGTTCTTGCACAGAAAAAGATTCTGTCCTTGAACACACATGTCTCAGTGCACAGGTCTGAGTACATGTGATGATGAACAGGCCTATGTCCATCGGTCCTGCTAGGATATTTTAGCTTGACCTCCTCTCTCTCGTGCTTTGGCAGACCTGCAGTTATTTTTATAGTGGTAGCCTGAATGCATAAGGAATATACTGAAAATATGAATTTCTGCTTCCCATTTGCCCTATAATGCCTTACACACAAAGAACTCTTCTGCATCCCTTTCTATAAGGCCAAAATTCAGTATGGGATCTTCTCACTAGTCACTCAAGAACAGTTTATCTTAATGTTTTTGATTTTCTTTTTTCTTTTTTCTTTTTTTTTTTTTTTTTTTAAAGAACACTAAAGGCAAGGGTGTTCCAAACAGATCTGTGAGTCTGGAAAAAGAAGTAAGTTCTCAGAGAAAAATTACTTTTCTTTTCCCACTCCTATTCTCCTTCCTCACCTGCCACAGAGATCTGAAGACAAATTGAAATAAAACTCTCGTGTGAAACATTTTTTCTTGGACTGAACAGTGAGATAATTATCTGATTTTTATTTACAGTATAATGACTGTATAAAAGAAAGCATTAAATATTTGCGTAATCATTTTCCTAGCTTCTTCTATAGAAATACATTTTTTCCCCTTTATTGCATTGCAACCTATTTACATATACAATTATAGCTTTCCTTTTTGCTAGTGAGTCAACAGCCTTCTTTTCAGCATTTCTACTATTTTCCTATTATTACAAACATATGTTATAACAAATACAGTATATATATAAGTAACTTCACATTCCTTATAGCTATGAATGCCATAAAAAGTGTATTTGTCATATTCCAAAATCAAAATATACTTATTTCTGAAAGATGTATAGAAGGTTTTTTGAGCTACACAATATCTATAATTTCATTTTATACCTACAAGATATATATCATTTCTGAAGAACTTAATGAAGTGTGGGTTTGGTAAGCATGTAGCTGCTTCAGGTATTTCTAATTTTCCCATATTTCCATTGTTCTGGAAGATATTTCTGGGGAATTTTGTATTTCTACACATTTTCTTCTAGAAATTATACCTCCCTTGCCTTAGTAGGAGTCCAGTAGCCCCCTTGCATCCCTGAGTGCAGGCAGGCAGAACTGATCTGAGTAAATGGCTGAGGGCATCTGATGGTGCTGGAGCCTGGTTTGGGCAGGGGAGCTGACACCAGCCCCATGTGATGGGCAAGTAGCTTCAGGCCAGCTCTGCTCTCTGAGCAGCCCTCTGACATCTGCTCCAAGCAGGACCTGACCAACTCTCAGTCAAACAAAAACATCTCAGGAGTTCCTGAGCAAATCTGACTAAAACCTAGCTAAACATTTGGAGGCTGAAGTGAAGAAGGATTGTTTGCTGATGATAGCTAAAGCTGGTATCAGTGAAAAGCAGCTCCCAAGCATGGTGGGAGAATATGCTGAGGCTGCAGGTCCCTGGTGCAATAGTGCTGAGGGCACCACCAGCATCTCTTACATCGCTGAACTGTGGCACTCCTCCCCTCACTGCTTTCTCCTCCGTGGTCCATTGCTCTTGCATGTTATCTGTCTTTTCAGAGGAATTTCACACCAAATTTCACAGGAGGCATAACTTAGTGCTAATTTTGAAAAACACAAGATGGTAACATCATCCTAGGGGTGGGGTTTCCCTTTGGACTCAGTGCATTTACTAAAGCAATATAGTGATAGCACAGAGACAAAACTATACATAAACAATACAAACCTTGACAAAGTGTGTCTAAGTGTGTGTGCACGTGTTGAAATATGGCCCAATTTTTGCCTGAAATTGCGAAGTCATTCTTCAGATTGCATGAAACCAGCCATTCTGTTTCATGCGATGTGTCTTGGAGATGTGGCGTAGGAAAGGTGGTGTGGATGTTTGCTTTTTTAATCACTGTTTTCAGAGGAATAAAAGGTATCTGTCCAGTCACAAAAGTGCTTTTTTAATAGATGGTGGGGCACTGGGAAAGAGTTCTGTAAAGTGGATGAGATAATTACTACTTCCTTTGAGATCAGGATGAGGGCTCTAATCACTGGGGTTTGGGGTCCAGTTCATTGACCTTGACTATTCAAACCACATGGAGCTGCCCCATAAGCAGAGAGCCACCCCTTCCCAGCCAGGCTGGTGCTCAGGCCACCACCTTGGATGTGGGAGAAAGTGCTCCCCTGGTCTCGTCTGCTCAGAGCCATCATGTCAGCCCTGCAGCTCACATGGGTATGATTGCGCCTCTCCGCTGGAAGAGGTCTCTTTGGTCCTTCAGGGACAGGGACAGTTTTTAATGGTAGAGGAAGTCTTTGTGAACTCTAGTAGAGTAGCAATGCAAATACAGGTTGGATTTAGTTTCTTTCAAAAAGCCTCAAACCTCTAGTTCTGCATTTCCTATGCAGCAGTAATTATCAGTATACTCTCCACCCACCTTTTTCTTTTCCTCTTCCTACTGTAAAGCCATACTGCTTGCTTTGCACACTCCTATCGCTCTGTTTTTCATTTTCTCTGGAGGATATCCTACAGACCCAACCAAAAACAAACAAACAAAACAAAAAAAAAACCGAAAAAACAACCTTGAAGAAAGGTGGTTTATCTTGTAAAAAAATCCTTGTATTTTCTTTTGTTCCTGGATGTAACTGAAGCTTTTGTACTGAAGTAGGGTGCCCTTTCAGGCTTTAATGCAATTCAAATATAAAGTACTTATATACCCCTGCTGAAGCTCTTACTTGCTTCATGTAATAACTAACATACCTGGTTGGTTTGTGTCACCAATCATACCCACTTTAGAGGTTTTAATCCCCTTTTTGCATATGTTCAGAGACACCAGAACTGCTCTGTAGTCTGGCACTGTGAGAGGAAGGATGTCGTATTCCCACGGGTACACCAGAGATGAAGCGGCAGAAATACCAACATGACCAAAGCCACTGTTGTTTCTCCATTGTCTACAAAAGGCTAAACCTGAGCCTAGAAAAAACCACCATACTATGGTAATATTGGCTAGGAGTGCTTTTTGTTAAAGATTTAAACAAAGATTTAAACAAATTATACTGACAAAAAATGTGATACTTTTTTTTTTTCCCCTTTTTGCAGTTTGGGAAATTATGTTAAGCTCTACCAACAAACCTCACATAAACAGGGAAAGGCTGAAAAACCAAAGGGATCTGATGGCACGAAGAGGAAATATTGTACTGGTATCCAAGTTAATTTGGTGATCCATTTGGCTTGGCTTGCTGTGATATTTTAATCTACAACAAATGCATATAATTTTCTCATTAAGTCAGCAGGAAACAAATGCATATGATGTATTATTACTGCTGTTAAGTCAGTCTTCTGTGTACAGAGGTACAATATGCTCACTTAAGTGGTGTCACGTACTTCAATCACCAGCTATCAGGCACTAAAGAGAAAGCAGTAAGAATTCCACTGGCTTTGAAGGAAAGGACCAAATCTCAGCAGAAGGCAGAAGGGTATTTTCTGTTTATTGGTATGTAAATCTCAGGGACTATCTGTTCTGGTCTTTGCACTAGCTGGATGCCTCCTGTACACAAGATGTGCTGAAAGCTGATTTGAGCACCTCTGACTGACCCAGCATGGATGCATCCCGAAGCCCAGGCTGTCTCTGCGGTGGTTAAGAGCATGGTATAGGGTCTCTTTAGGGCAGAAAAACCTCCACCTTGCATTATTAGTCGATGAGCATCTTCTCTCAGCCATACTCCAGGCAGCACAAACACAGATCACATGCACTGTGGCTAAAGGTACCTTTTAAACTATTTGGATGCGAAGCAAACGGAGTCACCTGCCCTGCTCTGCTTCCAGCATTGCTCCAGAGCCTCTGACAGGGCTTTGCTTTATGTTCAACTGCTCACAACTATGCAAAAGGGCAGAAAGCACCTAGAAGAATGCAGAAGGGAGTAAAAGGTTACTCCCACGCTGCATTTCTTTCCATGAGATTCAATATTTACAGTGTTCTGGGTCTGCTGACTCCAGCCTGACATTTTTATTTTGGCAGTTAGCATTTCTGCTAGAGCATTGACAACTGTTGGTCTAAAAGAATGAGATTTAGGTGGTTATTTCACCACATAGAAAAGGAGAAACCGCTTTTCCTTGTGGTTTTACTAATATTTACTGAAAGCTGTCCCATAAATATTCCAAGGATTAGAAAAGCTAAGTGCTACTAATAGAGGATTTGGGGTGGGGTTTTTTTGGTGTTTCAGATATCCAGAGGTTTCAGACAGTATCTTCAAAGCTGCATGTCTGATGTTACTTGAATCCATAGTTAAGTATCAGGCCAGTTCTTTCCTGGTGCTGAGGGGCTACGGTATTCCTGGAATCCTTTGAAGATGGTGACATCTGGAAGTGTTCAGCAGCTTTAAATTCCATACCCTTTAGGTGTCTAAGCATGGATTAAAAAAAAAAATAAATTAATATATAGCTCCTAAGATATTCATCATGCTTTTTTCCCTCCTTAAATATGCTAACATGGTCCTCCCTTGTGCTTACATTTATGGATAAACTCTGCAAGTTCTTAGTCAAAACTCTTCCCACATGAGCAATACAGAATTTGATTGAAATGGGTCACTGTCATTATTTCCATTATGTCAGGTCCCTAATACATGACCTCACCAAAGATCAGAGTAAAAACAACAACAATATTTTATAGTTCTTCTGTGCCTGTTACTCAGAAATCTCAAAAAGGACTTCTGAAACATTGAACCAAATCATGACTGTAACCCACCTATTTATATCTGGAGGGCTTCTGCTAGGTAAGCAGTATAGCAGTTTTGCAAGTAAATTAATTGAGATTTGGTAAGAGTCACAGAACAAAAAGTTTAAACTTGACATCAATGACTGCAGTAATAACAAATAAACACTTCATATTCCATTTTTGTCATCTGAACTTTTCATTCTCTGATGTTTGTTTATTTGATCTGCTTTCTTCCTTCTTCCTAGGACTAAGACAAGTATTCTTCTAGATTTGATTAGATTTTTCTCCTGCTTCAGCTTTGTGAGGTAGCAAAACGAGGTGCTTTATAATACTGAGGATCTAATTGCACTGCTTTTCTCTAGCCTTGATTTCAACTGCCTTCCCCCCCCCCCCCCCCCCCCAGTCTCTTTTTTCCCCTTCCTACTCGTCTTGCACTTCTGCTTTGTCTCTGGGAGGCTGCGTCTGGATGTGCTGCTAGGTGTGCTCACACCCAGGGGCACATCACAGGGAACTCGCCTGGGCCATGTTGTGACTGCCTACCAGCCTGCAGGTTTGGGGATGCTTTCTGTGGAAACTGAAGCACAGGGAAGGCGAGCCTGGTGCGCATGTGGGATGAGCAGCTCAGGTCCAGTACAAAATCTTGGGGGTCAGAAGCTCTGCTTTGCAAACCTAGCCCAGCAACCTTCACAAAAGCCAAATTCTCCATCCTTCTAGTATTTGCAAGGAGCAAAAGAACCCCAGACTAATTGAAGTAGCTTTTATCACCAGAAAAATGTATTTTTACTAATTGAGTGGTTCCACAGAAAAAAAATACATAGAATAATGGCTCATCTGAGTGGGGTTTTTTAATGATTTTTTTTCCCCTATAACCCTATGCCTTTCTATATCCAGATGAACATTTAAGAAAAAATCAGGCTACACAAAGCTCTAAGATCTACAAACTCGACATCTTCAACTTAGGCTGTTACACTGTATTTGGATATAACAACATTTTTAGCTCAGTGAGTAATGCTGACCATTTTGTAAGTCATATTGTACACAACATACAGCAGTTTTGGATGGATATAAAATTTACCCTTCTGCTTTTTTTGCTTTCTACAGTTTATGTCATAACTTTAATAATACTCACATAATTTTTTTCTGTGTTAGTATAACATAGGTGAAATTATTATCAGCCAAAATCTTTTCAGCAATGGCAGCTCAATAAGAACTCACTGAGCTTCCATGCAGTTTTCATCCACAATGTAATAGCTTCAAGCCACTACTTGCAAGCCTCCCTAAAAGACTCAAATGTTGCAGCAGCCTGGTAACATCAGCATAGCCACTGGCAGTGCTAAGTCATAAGCTTTAGATTTCTATACAATAGTTTAAATTGAAATGTTTAGAGCACAAATCTTATAAGGAGCAGCTGAGGGAACTGTGGTTGTTTAGCCTGGAGAAAAGGTGGCTCAGGGGAGACCTTATCACACTACAACTACCTGAAAAGAGGTTGTAGTGAGGTGGGTGTCAGTATCTTCTCCCAAGTAACAAGCGATAAGACAGGAGGAAACGGCCTCAAGTTGTGCCAGGGGAGGTTTAGATTGGATATTAGGAAAAATTTATTCACCGAAAGGGTTATCAAGCACTGAAACAGGCTGAGCAGGCTGCCCAGGGAAGTGGTTAGGTCATTGTCCCTGGAGGTATTTAAAAGCTGTGTAGATGTGACACTCTAGGGACATGGTTTAGTGGTGGACTTGGTAGTGTTAGGTTTATGGTTGGACTCAATCTTAAAGGTCTTTTCCAACCTAATGATTCTACGATTATGTGATTCTATGAAACAGCTACTGATGATTGTAATGGGCAAGAGAAATAACTTTGCTGTAGGGTCACGTTTCATGGAACACCTCCAACCACACAAAGTATTCATTATCTAAAGAGCAAATGCTACAAAAGACTTTGTTTTTCTGCTTGCACTAAATAATCATGAGGGACTCTGTTATTTCTGATGGCATAGCATACGTGCTGTGCTCTCAGGTTTTTGGTTGAGACGTAAAGTGCAATGTTATCTTAAAGTGTTCTTTTCTTACATTGTAACTAACAAAGCAGCATTACTGATCACATAAAAATCAAGGATATCGGTACGAAAGTTTTGAATACCAGCGTCTCTCTGTGATGAAAAGCGTCTTCATTCTGTTACAAGTTGCATTTTGTAAGGCACTGTAAATCATTCTTCCACGCTAAAGTTAAAACTCTCACTTCCGTTTTCTAGGAGATTAATACTATGGGAAGACACAGGACAAAACTATTTTCTTGGAATATTTATGCATTTTATAACATTACTTACTCATAGATGTCTTAATCATTCACAGATGGGAATTATAAGTTAGCAGATAACAAAAAGGGGCAATAGCAATGAGCGTGACAGAGTTCTTACAGATTATTTTAAACTTAACAGTATACAGATTTATAGCACAATACTACACTAACAATCATTTTGACAAATGTATAAAAAATGAATAAATGTTCCATTAAATAGAAAATGTGACTTCTTTTCTTTTAGAATGGACAGTAGTTTTGTTCATTCTGAGGCTGAAATTATAGATTGCTGCAACAATAGCTCTCATTCGTTATCCTATGTTGCAGAATCAGAATGGGAAGCAAAACTGAAGTGTCTTACCCTGGTACTACACATTGGTGCTATGGACGCTACTTTGTCTTATTAGCCAATGCACTTTACTAAGCTGCCAAGTATCACTTTGTCAAGGTAAAGAAATGTACTGGAAGAGCCACTGTTTTTTACTAGTTACACTGGCAAAAATGGACATTTACCCTGAAATCAACTTATTTTCTACTGCTCATCTAACTAATGTTGCTTCAGGAGCAACGTCTGCCTGCAGAGAAACACCACTGTACCTGCAGAGATGTAATTTTACTGGAATAACGAGGAACTCCCCCACACAGACATCACATGGGCTGTGGGACCACATGGAACCAATATTCATTTAGACTATATTGCATTTCTAGAGTGTATTTCATTGTAATTTACATGTCTAGTAAGCATATCTAGGAATAACTCATTAGAAATGCAGCTGCCCCGCCAGTATGGGTGGGTAAGGAGTATTCATCATCTAAGTCACTCTCCAGCTGTGTTTGCGTAATTTAGACATGGTGTTTCTCATCTAAGACTGCAACATTATTAACTTCTGCCCTTAGAAAGCAAGACAAAAAACCCAAATAAACAAAAAGCCAAATATCTTTTGGTCACAAGGTCTCTGTGAGCTGTTCCCTCACTCATGTCATGCATATGTTTGGGATTGTACTGAAAGGCAAAAGCTAGGCTTTTTAATGTTATATTAATTTTTCCACAGACCCTCAGGAGAAACAACAGTGACTTTTTTCATAGAGGGGGGTCAGCACTAGAATGGGTATTTTTATTGACTAGATCTATTGATTCATATGCTAGTGTAATTCACTTGTTTACTCAGGCATTTCCCTGTGGGCTCGTTTAATGGAGAAAAACTCTGCATATACGTATGACAACCAGAGTTTCTTTGGACTTTTATGTAATTAGGTTATGAACTTTTGTTTGCCTAGTCTTGTTGTTGTTGGTAATATAATGGCCAAGTTTTCATAAACTACATTATAAAATTATGCTTCCAGATCTCTGCAGAACACAAGGCTCAAGTAATTAAAGAAAAATATGGAACAGTTTATATATTCGAGTATATGTCCCCTAAAAAGTTCTCATTCCTCCTTGCAGTGGCAGTGAAGACAGAAGCAGCTTGACTTCTGCTAGGCAGCAACCAGAGGTTTATAAAGAGTCACGGGAGGAATTCCTCATTTATTTTGTGGGCTCAGGTCCTGCCTTTTGCAGGGTTCTCTTCAGTAACATGAGGAATACTGGCAGTGGGTTAAGATAGGCACGCTGGTCGCTGAACAAACTGGGAGTTGATGTACCACCACCGGCTCTCCATGTTGCATCACCCATCTGATGCATTGCCCTTGCTGCACCTGTGCAGACTGAAAAGACTTGCTGCCGGCCAGACAACCAAAACCTATTTGAGGGAGCCTGACAGAAATAAGATGGTTTCCTTGTTAACACCAGGCTGCAGAGGAGGTAAGCAGGCACCAGCCTCCCATCTACCCCCAACCGGGTGTTGCTAAACCCAGGGAAGCCATAGTACAGCCCTGTGCTTAGGAGTTTGCTGCTTAGTTTAAACAGTGCTGGAAAGCAGTCTTTCTGAATTGCAAACTACAGGTACCCAGCTCCCAGTCTAGGTTAATGGGATGTGCTGCCTTCCCACTGAAATGACCTCACTGCTGGGTTTTCATCAGCTTACACAGAAAGACGCGGTACAATAACGTATTAAGATGCCAAGCCTTTCTTTGCAAAGAAAACAAAAGAGGACTGTTAAAATCTATGATGTATAAATTGATTAATTTGGTGGCTTGATAGCTGAGTTATCCTACACCATCTGAAAGAGTTCAATATTTGCCTTTAAAGGCAGCGGCAAACCGATCAACTGCAGGCTCCTATGCTGCTGAACTCATCCAGAAACCTTGCACAAGATGACTAAACCAGATGTTATTTGCTTTGAAATCCAAAGGAAACTTTACTTACTAGGTATTTCTTAAGAGCAAACTGCAGGACGACTGACTTTGCACACACACATAACAGCTGTTTACCTTCAAGATCAACAGGCCAAGCACCAAATCTAACATGAAGATTTAAAAACAGTTTTGCAGAAGCAGGATTATGAGATTACAGTACTATCTATACAACAACACAACAGACCACAGGGAATTATTTGCAATGTCATTGGTAAATCTAAACGTTTGTCCTCATAGTAAATGTAAGCTTACTAGTTTTGATACTGATCTTCACCTTTCCTGAAGCATATGAATTTCTCTGTCCCAAGTGACTGATAGGTTTTTCTTTCCTTTTTGTTGCTAGCAGTAGATTTAGGATCCTGACCAAATTTAAAACTACACTAGACAGTAAGTTATCATGACATTAAAAGCAAAAGGATTTATGCAAAGTACGCATTGAGACTACTAAACCCATGAGGAGGATACAGTGGAATTTCAAAGAAGCTAGTGATTTTACACTATAACTATATGTGAACATGTACACTCGGCAACAGTAGATGAATTAATAGAAGGGGAAGCTAAGACAAAAATTAAATTACATTGCTTTAAATCTAAGTAAAAACTATGCAAATTTAAGTTACAAAATTCTTATGAGAAATGAGTACTGGTATGAAAATTTACCCAGAGAAGATAAACTGTTCTAATTGAAGCCTTTGCTAAAATCTCTGAACTCTCTAAATCAAAGTAATCTTCTTAAAGCATAAGCAAATTCTCAGCCAGTATAAATCTCTCCAGCTTCAGCCTAAACTGAATTCCTCAACTGGAATAAACCCCTTGTGGCTTTATATTCCCTTACTCCAAAGTATGAGGGACGTAGTCTCTGTTACCTGACCTACATTAAGCATCACACACAAAAGAGATAGTTTCTAGAAAGTAACTATCTCACCTGTATCTGCTTTACAGTAGACCCTTCTGTCAAGTATGACTGAGCATATTACCAGTGAACACCTGGGGAAAAATCTATTTCCAGCTAAAATTTTAAGTGCCATAAAAAAGTGGAAAATCTAGATTATTTGTAGATTTATGTCTCACTGGAGATATGCTAAGAAAATTGTAAGGTAGTAATATGCCAGTTTCCTTGGTGATTCACACTGGATTTACAGTCTATTGAGAACAGCCACAAGCAGTAATTGATTGTTGAGAACCTGAAAATTTTGGAAACACTTTGCATTTGAATACTCGTTTCAGAATAATTAAATGCTGAGAAAACTACTGTCAATCAAGGTGAGGTTAGAGACAAGCAAATCAGCCATGACTCAGCCACATAAACTGCTATCTAGGTTTCCTAAATGTAGATCATCTACATGATTGGATGAAGTATGTAGAAAATTGGTAAAAGTGCTCCTATAAAGTGGTCTCCAAGGACTAACTTTAACAAAAAATGTCATGATTAGATGATGCTTCTACTTTGAACTCTAACACGACTACTTCTTACACGTACAGCACTATGCAGAAAACTCAAACATCCGCAGAAGAGTAGACCAGCATTTTCAGGGGGCTGGAGCTCCAGTTTTGGAGCTCAGCTTGTCATCAAGTGGGAGGTGCCTCAGTAGACAGGTTTTGTGGGTTTTGGGGTTTTTTTTGCAGTTGGAGAGTTGCTGGAACTGTTCAGGTCAAATACATTTGAAAAAAAATACCACCCCCCCCCTGAATTTTACCAGAAGACAATTAAAGAGGCCAGTCCAACATCCACTAAAATCTACATCCCTCATTTCAAACTTTAATTCAGAAAAATTTTATGTTAGTCTCTGCCAGAAGAAACAGAGCAAACGCAAGCTCTACTTCCATGTCATGTATCTGGTGTTACTGGTGTGATGAAGAGGGAACAGAGAGGGGGAAAAACCCGCTCCTTTAGCTGGGTTTTGAACCAACTGAAGTGAATCTTTCACTTGTGAAATTTAACTGAGTAACCAAATCTCATTTTTAATATTGATCTCAAAGGCGTAAGAGAGAATAAAACTACTTGGGTGGATTATTAATGATTTTATCAACAGATTAGGAAACTTCAAATTACAAACATCTCGATCAATCCATAGAGGTCTTACCAAGAGCTAAACTCCTAAAATACCTGTTTAGATTGCATTGATATTCCTACAATGTACATGTGCAGTTTTTTTCTCTCCGTTCTGTATCGAGTTATTTTGAATTAAAAGACAATCTCTGCTAAAGTCAATGAAAACTTTTATCAACTATATTAATAAGACCAAGATTTCAGCAATTTGACCTAAGCGTATGTCCTGGTTTCAGCTGGGAGAGTTAATTTTCTTCTTAGTAGCTGGTAAAATGTAGTGTTTTGGATTTAGTATGAGAATAATGTTGATAGCACACTGATGTTTTAGCTGTTGCTAAGCAGTGCTTACTCTAAATCATGGACTTTTCAAGTTTCCCATGCTCTGCCAGCGAGCAGGTGCACAAAAAGCTGGGAGGGAGCGTAGCCAGGACAGCTGACCTGAACTAGCCATACATAATCCATACCATAGAGCATCATGTTCAGCATGTAAACTGGGGGGGGGGGGGATGGCTGGGGGCCACTGATCACTGCTTGGGGACTGGTTGGGCATCGGTCAGTGGGTAGTGAGCAATTGTATTGTGCATCACTTTTTTTTCTCTTTTGGGTTTTATTTCACCCTCTCCTTTTCATTACAATTGTTGTTATTATTATTATTATTATATTTTATTTTAATTATTAAATTGTTCTTATTTCAAGCCACAAGTTTTACCTTTTTCCTGATTCTCCTCCCCATCCTGCTGGGGTGGGGGGTGAGTGAGCAAGTGGCTGTGTGATACTTGGTTGCCAGATGAGTTTAAACCAAGACAGCATAGAAATAAAAAGCAACTGAGTCTTGTATCATTAGCCTGTGGATGGGAACGTATTTTTTTCATGCTAAAGAAAATTAATAGGAATAGCAAACACTCTAGGTAAATATAGACAAATGCACTAACCCCTGCATACACTATTAGAAAACTAATTAATAATCAAAACTGAGTAATGACTTCTGCAGAAATATTTAAACCTCTCTTCCTTATCCTGTCATTATCCAAAGCTACAGCAGAGTTTCTCAGATTTGTGTGTCATACTAGCCTTGATTATGTAGGAGTATTCAGGAAAATGACCTGAATTAACTACAGGTGTGTCTTTGAAGTGTATTAATAAAACTCCCTTTAATCCTGTGTGGACATTAGTTCAGAATTAAAGCACTTTTAATTTAATTGTGCATACTTTACTTCAGAAGCAAAGTAAACAACGTGAAATCAAGGTCAATTTAAAAGTAAGACTACATATATGAGGAGTAAATATAATTTAGTTTACTTTTTAAAGCTTCCAAAGTACAGTAAGCAAAATTCTTAATTGGAAAATGTTTCATTCCGAATAAGAGATTCCCATGTAGTTTTATTGAGGTGACAATATCTTGCTTTAAAATTGTTTTGAATTTTAAACTTCCATGAAAAGCAAGTCTTTTTCTACAGAATTCTATGGAAAATATATGGGTATAATTTCATGAGCTATAACCCTAACTCCGTCTGTAACATAATTGACTCAGTTTTGCTGCTTAGCTAATATATTGTTACTTTTACAATTCCCTTTAAACTTTTAATTTCTCAGTGCATTTGACTGCATTTTTTTAAAACTAAAATTCTATGTCTGCACAGTATGCTTCTATACTATGTATAATTGTATACCATATAATTATATATGTAAATTAGAAACCAAGCATATTTCTCAGTTTCTGGACTCTGTATTCTACTGGCATTCTCATATTCACAGATTATAGATTGCTGCATATTTAAAAGGCCAAAAGATTATGTGTCTGGATCTTATAATGACAATAAGACTTCAGATGCTTAGTAGTTTGGCCTAGACCTTTATCCTTTGCCAGCAACAGAAAGCCAAATTACTGTAAGTTCCATCATCCTCTGAAAGTCTTTGCTAGAGCAAACACATACCCAAGTGCTGGGCACCCTAGCTATGTGCAGAGTTGCTTTGCAATTAGAGGGCTGTTCAGATGGGCACGGGGCTGTCCTGTGTCAATATACACTTTTTGCAGTGAATGGCACTGTTCTACCACTAGGACTAGGAATAGAATTTTTGGGCTAACCTGGTCCCATATTATCTTTCCCATCATATTATAACATTCCTAACTTCCGTTCTGTTGTTTAAAAGCAAAGTTGTCTGTGTGGTTGGGTGGTTTTTTTCCTTAAACTGAAAAAAAAAAAAAAAAAAAGGAAATACTTTTTATGCATCACTGTGAGAAGTTGAATCCATAGTGAAAATTCATGGAAAAAAAGTCCATCAGGTTTCATTAAAATCAAAGGTGCTGATATGGCCTCTAGATAGGAAGTTGCTGCGGGCAGGATATGCCAGGGGAAGTATCACCCTGAACTTGTTCTGTGCCTTGTTCCTTTTCTTAAACAACATTGTCAGAGACAGGATGCTGGGGCAAATGGACTTTTGGCCTGATTCAGCCATACTAAAGCAAGTTATTCCTTTACTGTTCCAGAAGGATGTTTGTCTTTTAGCAATATTGCTTCTCATTCCTTGGGTTTGCATCTCTTCTGTTTTCCTCATAAACGTGGCTATTCCTACAGTTGCACCATAAATAGCCTTACACACTCCCTTCTCGCCGGGGAGAGGAAATTCATACTCTTTCTTCCTCTCCAGCCACAAGCACGGTATTTAAGTGTCTTCTCAATTTATGTGAGGCAATGTCTGCAACGTCTGCCTGCCTGCAATCTGGGCTAGCAGTGGAGAAAATAAAAATGTATTTCTCAAATATGAAGTTTTCATATCACATTGATCCTACAGGAAATGAAATCAAAACCTCAATGGGACAATTGCTTTGAGGGAACAGGGCATTGTGGAACTGGGAGATTGTTAGGAAAAATATAAATGAGGCAACATTCATGCTCCTGTTCAGCTGCATGCTGGATAAAAGCTTCTGTAGCTTTGGGGAGGTTGTATCGCTCAGAGGAGAATAATTTGTGGTTTTGATCTCTTAAAAAGATGTATTTGTAGATATACAATACATGACTACTTGTTGACAGTTCTGCAACAATACTTGCTAGTGTAGATGTGGTATTGGAAAAGAAAGTGGGTTAATGGATAAACAGCAAGAATGAGAAGTCAAGAAATTGCTGCTTGCTTAGTAACAGATTTGACAAAGCTTGCTAGAAAAATCTGTGTATTTTGGCTTCCAGCATATATAGCACTTTATTATTAATCAGGATTTGTTTTTTGATTCCAGTAACAGCAAACTTTGAAAAAGAGGCAAAAAAGATAAGAAGCGGTTTCCAGCTATGAAGATGTTACTTGAGAAATACATTGTCAGGATTAATTCACTAATATATAAGTGAGTACTTCCAGATCATTGCACTGAAGCTGCACGATAAAGGAAGTATGTAATTTGTTTTCTCACATCCGAAGCCCATTGTTAATATTGCAAATAAGGCACATTTTAAATGTCAGGAAAGAGTAGAAGTTACAAATAAACAAAATTCTGTCTTAAATCACCCATGACATAAAAAAACCCAGGCTTTCTCATTGCAGAACAGTATTTTGATCTTGCCTAGATTAAAGTATTTATTCTTCCAACACACTTTCTTTAATGATCACTTGAGATGTTTCTAACAATGGGCAGTAAAACCAGGACCTATTCATCAGACTCCCCTAGGTCATGGCCAAAGTGGCCTTTCATGCCACCAGGAAAAGCAAACTCAGTGGTGGAGGGACCCTGCCAACTGCATCACCCACTTCCAGTCCCCAATCTTCTCACGTCAACAAGGAGAGCACTGGTGGGCAGCATCTATTGCTTCCCTGGGCACATTCCAGGAGCAGTTGATGATGGTGGGGTCTGCCCTCCTCTGCTGCTCCTCAATCTAGTTTTCAGTCTGACATTCACACACCTTCCCCTTAACCCTTCTTGTCCTCTGGAAGCACATTTTGTTCTCCTTGTATTTCTTTTTTCCTCCAGCCTTTTCTGTGCTCAGAGGGCTTGGGGGTTTGGTTACAGCTGGGCTAGCACCTGGCTCTTTTAAAAGGGAGAATGACAGCTAACATGGATTAAACAGCACTTAATTAAAACTTTTTAGGTCCTTCCTGCATGGTCTAGTGAGAGTTTATGTGCTCACTGCATCACTGGGAAATACTTGCAGAATAATTGGCCCCAGGAGAGTCATAAGCCAGTGCCTTGAGATTCTCCCTCCACATTAAGCAGTTTCGTTATCTTTCCACTGCTGATGTCAACCAGCAGAAGAAGCGTTGAACTGGAATGTTTCTGGAATATTTTTCTTTGTCAATCACTTTCTTGTCTGTCTTTTCAAAGATTTTTTTGTGACAACTGGCCTCATAATGCTCTGAGCAAGGAGAGAATGTGGGGGTGAGCTTTGCACTCTTCAGAGTCCTTGCACTGTAAATTTGGACCAAAACTGTAGGTAAGAATTGGGTCCCTGAAGAAAACTGAGGCCATCTCTGCTATAGCAGTAGTGTAGCGATGTCATTCACAGCCAGAGCAGCTGCACTGTTAGATAGCTGTGTGTAGGCAAATCAGTCTCATTTTTTCCCCCCAATACACTTTGTTTTGCCCAAATAATGGTGAAACTACAAAACTAAAGGCTCTATCTGCAATAAAAGTGCTTTGCCTGTTTGGAGTGCTGGTATGCGAGTGAAAACATCTCAGGCCGAGATTTTCAGTTCACCAGGCAAAGACTTGAATCTGCAACCAAAGTTTTACTGTTGACTTAAATAAAATGCTGGGGAGATTTCTTTAGGTTTAACTCTTTACAACTTCTCCTGCAAAGCATATCATTAAGTAGTCTAGAAGATGATGCATGTTTGATTACATTTACTATTCTTGTGTGAGCATGGGCAATCTCTCTCGTGAGCACTGTACCCTCTGGTTTCAATATTCAAAAGTCAGTCTCGCGTTATTTTATTTTCATTAGCTTTTGGTAATTCAAAATTGTAAATGCACTAGATTTGTTGAAAAACTGTTTCTGGCCAACATAATACAAAATACAGCACACCTCAAAAAATGGGGAACAGCACCCACTTCAGTTTATGACATTTGTTTCCTGCAGACAAAAAAAATGTTAGTGCTTGCAGTCTTCTGAGTGCACTTCTATCCGATGTACATATTGCAGAGAACAGCACTGTTACAGGTCTTTTTATTTTAACTGTTTTGTGCCTAGGAACAAATTTTGAAAAAGACTTGTGGAAAAGAAAAGGAATGTAAGACCAGAGAGGTTAGGTAGTGGTATGCTTTATCTAATATTCTGTTTCCAGTAGAGGTCACTAATTTGATTTACAGCAAGAAACCCTGCAGTAGGAAATAATGGAACATATTCTCATAAAGCTTTTTTATTAACATCTAGCTTGTGAAACTAGCATATTCCCTGAAATCTGAGCCTATACATCATATTCACTTTTTTGGTTTTACTTGTGTTACCTGATGTTTTTGTTATCCTCATAAACTTCCTGTTTCTTGAATAATGCTTCAGTGACATTCCTTGGAAATGAGTTCACACACTGAACAATTACACAGTTGAGAAAATAATCTGTTTCCTTCTTCAGTTATAAATCCATTATCTTTTGACTAAATGGATACCTCCTTGTTTATATCTGATAAGAAGAGGCAATTCTATTAGGTCTACCTACCTTTCCAGTCTTTTTCTGTGTACATTTATTCCATTTCCTCCTATTTATTTCTAGCTTAAAGGACAGTATTAATCTATCTTTGTAAAAGTATTTTTCCACGTGTAACAGACTTTGTCATCAGTTCTGGCCGCCTTCTATTTTTGCCATGTCATCCCTGGGGACATAAAATCTCTATAATAAATCATAATGACAGAGTATAAATTAATTTAGTATGCATTTGCATGCATTAAATCTGCCTCCTCTAAGACTTCTTGGTATTTCTTGAACTGACCTCCAGTTGATCCACCCAGCTGTCAATTTTTTTTTTAATAAGTATACTTTCCAGAAGTATTTGCGTTTCTCTCACACACACTTTCTTTGGACAAAGTGTACACTGAATAAGTTGTGTGCGAAGCCACAAACAGCTTTCCTATACATGTCAGTATTTTAAAGCAAATTGAATTTTTTATTATTAAGATTGGAGTTTGGCTAGAGACAGAAGATTTCTTTCCCCTTAGAGGTTTGGATCTCACTTTTCTATTGGTAAGGTGTAAAATAGTCATTTAAGAGTTCAGAAAATAAGGTTAGACCATTTTGGGGTGTTTTCTGCCTCATCGAACCACTATATTTTACAATTTGCTTCAACTGAGAATTACATTGAAGTTCCAAAAAATTAAAATGTAACCTTCAAATTGCTCTACAACAGCTTTTCTGTAATGAATGTGACTTACGCATGTGTATAGAAGGGTGAAATACAAGTATTTTATTTGAATGAGCTTGGACATTGTGATAACTTGCAGAACATGTACTGTAGTCATTCAGAATTCACGTTCATAAAATTTGTGTATCATATCACACAATATGTATTCTCTCACACCTATTAGATATGTTTTAGCTTAAAGTATTGCTAGGGAACTGCTAGAAATTATGGGGGAAAACAGGAAGAAGAAAGTCTTGCCATCCTTGGACTCGTTTATTGCTAGTTGCTGAACCTTCCTCCCTGTCTGCAGTTCGGAAGAACAGTTCAGGGCAGTAGCCCTGGCATTGCTTATTTTTGGAAACTTTGGTATGGTTATAGCTAGATGCCTACAGTAAACACCCAAGAATGCTAAAATGAAAAAGGCAAAACCACACAGTATTTCTCTGCACCAGTTGGAAAGGGAGAGTAACTGAGATTAGATGTCTAGGCATTTAAAATTTCATGAAATGAATCCAGCCTAGGACTCTGGCACTATTAGCTTCCAGAAAGTGAAAAACACTTGGTTCTAAATAGGGGTAGGAATCCAGGAATGGATATATGGCTACTCCAATGTCTGCGCTATATTCTGGCACAGTTCCATAAAGACAGTTTTCACCATAAAATGGTGAACAACGGGCCGCTGTGGGAGGGCAAGGATGTCTCTCTAATGCTTGTGGTGCGTGCCTAACACTGCTGGGAAGTGGTGAACCTCATCTTGCCGGCAATAGTCTCCAACACCTTGGTTAAACACTGAGTTCCAAGTGCAGCTGAGAAGGTTGCCAGTGGTGGCAGCAGTAGTGGATGTGCGGTCTCCGATGCAACGTGGCTCACTGTATCTGGGCTTCTTTTTGCTCAGAGCAGGAGCACTGCAGCTGTGTTCCCTTCTGCAAGGCTTGCAAACTTTTCAGAGCAGGCAGTTACAGCAAGGTTAGTCTGCCAAGTGAAGGGTGATAGCCCCCTCGTGTAAGATACTGATTGTAGGACAGGTAAGCGAGACATGCCATGAACAGCAACAGGGGTTTGAAAGGCAAACCCTGGGAGCTATTGGGATAGATACAGTACCTGACACCACTGTGCAGGTACCTAAGAGCACAGCAATATCCAAAGGGCCTGCAGCCTGGAGCCGCTGAAGTATGCTATAGCCACTAAGTGTTACGCAGTTAGTTGGTATGATACAAGGGATCATCTCTTTACCGCTCTTTCCTATGTTTCTCGGTTTTGCTTTGTCTCCTGGGAGCCTGGTTTAGTCCACCGAAGAATTCCACCCTTTTCTCCCCTGGGTGAGAGTTTGGAGTAAATGAGCAAAGGAGAAACAGGTTTTTCAGTAACAATGTTTCCCCAGTTCTTAAAGTGGCTGCTAACACTATGTTGTCTGGCTTTGTTTTCAGAACAGCTCAGTCTTCCATAGGAGTCAGAGACAAAGGCTGCGTTTTCTGTTACTTCTCTCGCTTTCCCCCTGCTGCTCTGCTTGTGCTTGTCTCCCTTAAGGGAGACAGGATCAGTGTTCAGAAGTAAAATCATCACTTTTTCCTCATAATGAAGATTATTTCCGTATTATGAAGATGTTCATAATACCTTAAATACCATGCAAAAAGTTTCTCAAACAGGATTTCACAGCCTTCCCCTGCATACAACTTAGGGAAACATGACAACGAAGTTGCTTAGGGAAATAAACTTGTATTTAAGTGTTTTGTATTCTTTTTGATTCTAGGCAGTTCCAGTCTGTGGATGTCAGCTTCTTACTCTGGAAAAATATTTTGATTAGATGTGTATAATTAATTTTAAAAGGAAATAATAAATTTGTAAGCACAAAGTCTGTAGAACGGATCAGCAGAAAATAATATTCTTTATAGAAGCACAAGAGTTAGTGCTCAACCATGCCTTGGGATCTTGAAGACAAATAGAAAATCTGGACTGAAATTCTCACCTCTCAGAAGTCAACTGGGCTGACTTTCAGTGACCAAAGTAAAGCCAGGATTTCACACCCAAGTCCAAAATCTTAACAGAAAATCCAAGGAGAAAATAAATGAAAAGTTTAATATAACTAAAAAAGACCAAATGCATGTAGTTAATCTTATTTGTGTGTATTGGGAATGTTGTGTAGTTTCTTCATGAGACCAAAACTGAGCAAAATCATAAGAATTTGCAGGATTCAAGCCTAATGGTGTTTCAGATAACCATTAAGAAAAACAGCATAAGAAAGGCACTGGATTAAAATAGTAGTGTCACATGGTGACTAATAATTTATTAGATCCTTTTGAGGGTCTAAATACAGCACTCAAATCAAATGCGATGATTGTTTACTACTTAAAGTTACCCAAACACCTGTCATTGTAAACTAGAAACATTCAGCTCTGCCTACTAAAAATTTTTGTTCATAAATGTGAAGAAGGAGTGAGAGGTTAAAGAACTAGTTATAAATTGACCCAGCCTTCTAGAGGAAACCCATGCTAAACCTGATCTGTCTTCAATAACTGGGAATGTGTTTTGTCTCCTGCTCTCTTGAGATGTGGTTAATATTAACGCTAGATGTGAAAGGGAATTCTGTGCTTCACTTTTTAGTAGCTCTTAGTCTTGCAGGAGAAGGGATTGAAAATGAGACGAAGGAGATTTTGTTTGGAAGACTGTTGTAAAACTAAAGGCTTTTCCAGTCCTTCAAACCCTTGCACTCTTGCTTTATGCACATCGATATAATTTTGTGAAGTTAATTTCCAAAACAGAGGGCTAAACTGCGCTGGTGTAAAATCTGTGATTTCATGTTCAAGTGAAGTGGATGTGTCTTTTGTGCAGTTAGCTACACAGCATTCCTAAGCCATTACAGAAATCCTTCATCAGTACAAAAGTGAGATTATAGTTAAAACCATGATGCCTCTGAAGTTAGCTGTTACTGTTAAGGATGCTTTATGACACAAAAAAAGTAGTTTTTTTTCATTCATTTGTAAACTTTGACTCCGTGGGTGTTCATAAGTCACTAATGGGGGGGGGGAGTTAAAGCAACTCCACTTACGCACGGGCATCACACAGAGCAACCGGCCTGTGGGAGCCGGTTCCAGCCCCAGGGTGAGCCCTTTTCCAGCTGAGCAGGTAGGAGCGCATTGCAGCCGAGAACATCAAGCACTGCTGCTGCCGAATTGCTGCTGCTGGGCCCTGAAGAGCTCAGGCGGTCAGAACAAGCCTTGCAAGTCTGTCATGAGGGATCTTTGAGCGTCTTATGGCCTTTCACTGGAGAAATCACAGTAACGTTAAGCAAGCAGAACAACCAAAAAAGGCTTTATAAAATACTTTCACGGTTCTTTGGACATCTGACCCTAACTTACAGGTCAAAATAATGGATAAAAGAGTGCCTGGGTGGGAATTTTTATGGAACGGTACGCTAACACATCTGCTTGAAAACAAGAAACTTCGAAAATACTAGCTACTGTGTAGGGTGTTAAACATGGATCGTTCAGCCACCGAACTGGGAGCTACTGGGCCGCACTGGACTCCATCCCGATGGAAGCTCCAGGCTTTCCTGCCCTGGCGTAGGGCTCCGTGGGCGGGGGGGCGGTGCGTGTGCCTGGCCTGGCTCCGGCTGCCGGGCACGGCTCCGGGGCCTGCCCTGCCCCAGGCGCGCCCCGGGGGAGCCGTGTGCGAGGGGGCCGGTGGTGACACGGGCGGGTACGCCAGGGCCACGGCAGGTGGGGCCGGGTCTCTACGGCGCTGGGTGGGCGCCACCACCCCCGGCGCCACGACCAGCCCGACCCCGCTTCTGAGTGCCCCGCGCTGCCCGCGGCCCCCGCTGCTGGAGCAGCGCCCGCCGGCCCCTCTTCTGAGGGACCTGGGTGGGCCCCCAGCGGGGCCTTCTCCCCGGGGGCCCCTCCTGTGCCGGCGGAGGGCTGTGCGGGCTCTCCCCCGGCGGGGCGAGGCCGAGGGTGCCACCAGGCGCCCGTGCGGGAGGGCCGACCCCCGCCCCGAGGGCCCGGCGCTGTCAGAGCGCGGCCGGCGCCGCGCCGGTTGCCGTGGTGATGGGAAAGTTTCCCCCTCCCGCCCCCGCCCCCGCCCCCGCAAACATGGCAGCGGCGGCGCAGCGGCTGCGGGCGGTGGCGGCTCCGGCGGGGAGAGGTGGCAGGTGAGGAGCGGCACAGCGGGGAGGCGCCCCCCTCCGCCCCCTGCCCGCCTCGCCGCTGCGGGCGGGACGTCCCTCCTCACAGCCGGCTCCCCTCAGCCGCCGGGCGGGGCGGCGGGGCCGGGGCAGCGGTGCGGCGGCCCGGGGCCGCCAGCAGGCCGCCGGGCCAGGCGAGGCGAGGCGGTCGCGGGGGGCGGGCTCCCGGCACCGGCAGGCAGCGCTCCTCCCTCCCGCCCCGGGAGCCCCCGGCGGGGTGACAGCCCTGCGAGCCGAGCCGTGCCCGGCCCTGCCGTGCCCAGCCCGAGCCGCCCCAGCCGGGGCTGCGGAGGCAGCGCCTGCTGCCGCCTCGGCCCTCTCGCTGCCGGGACGAACGGAGGCGGGAGCCGCCACCCCTGCGCCCGCCATGTGGAAGCTCAACAAGAGCAGCAAAGTTCTGCTGGACGACTCGCCCGAGGAGGAGGAGACGCGTCCCCACGGCCCGCCGCCGGCCGCCGCCTGCGCTGCCGCCGCCTTCGCGGCCCCCCAGGTAGGAGCGCGGAGCCGCCGGCGGGCGGGGATGGCGGCGGCGGAGCCCCGCGGGGCCGGGGGATCGTGCGGCGCGGCCCCGCTCCCGCTCCGCTGCTCTCCGGCGGCATGAGTAATCACTTTTCCCGGCCCGGGATGTGCCGGCGGGCTGGCCGTGCTCGCAGAGGCGGGTGTCTGCGCGGGGCGTGCGGCTCCAGCCTGGTTCCCGGGGAGCTGGCTGGTCTGCCCTCCCCTGCTTCCCTCCAGCAGCCGGCCTCCGGTGTTGCTGGGACTTGCTGCCCTTCATTCCTTGGCTTCGTACCGCAGGCTGCTTTCTTCCAGCCCTAGGCAGGGGCACTGCAACCCATCTGTTAAGCGTAATACGTTAAACAGTGATTTGTAAGAACACAATCTTCATTTGCAGATGTGTGCCCGTTTCTGTAGAGCATTGACGTTTTGGCAGGACTGGGTTTTCTATAGTTTCGATAATGGTGGTTGGCTACCTTTTAAATAGCCACAATCGTACTTGAAAGCTTCCCTTGTTAAATGGTAAGTTAAATAGCAGCAGTGACCTTCTCAAAGTACCGGTTGCCTAACAAATACGACCTGAAAAGAAGGGTATCAGTTGAGCATCAGGCAAAATAACTAAAAGAACGTTTGTTGACTTGGTTTCAAAAACTTGGTAACAGCTAGACATCAATCCAGCTCAGAAGCCTGTTAGGCTGGCCCGTACTGCCACAGAGTATCTTTAGATGTTGTGCGAGAGGCTGGAGGAGACCTGCATATCTAAAGCAAGCAGTTGCCCAGAGCTGCGGACGGGTGAGGTTTGTATTCAATAGAAGGTACAAACCCCCACCCAACTTCCTGCCCTATGTCTGTCTTGCCTGCCTTGCTGGAAGAGCTGGAGTGTGTCTGGGTGATCTACCTTCTGCTTGAGTTTTCCATTGACATCTGGTATGGGTTGTCAACACGTGTGGCTACTGCTGAAGAGCAGCCTCTTCCCATTGCAGCAGTTACTCCCTCCATTTTCCAAAATCATTTCCATTAGCCAAAATCACCAGTCTGCTCCCCAGTTCAGCCTTGCCTTGTCCTTTCCCCTGTGCAGTGGACAGAAATGCCCTAGTCCTTGCGACTTGTTTGACAGCAGCTGTGAAGACTGATGTGGATGAATGGGTTCTTCTCCCATGGGAGAAGGAATAACAGATGCACGTTTTTAGGGACCCCCTTCAGGGAATGAAGGAGGATTGTGGGGTTGAAGGTGACCTGAAGTATCTCCCACAACTTGTCATACGTCTGACCTCTCCCTCCTACAGTTCCTATCCTCAGGTGTTTGGAAACTTCCATGATTTTCACTAAGCTGCTGGTTTGTGCTGTCCACAGCTCTCCTAGACTTGCTTACCTCCTGAAACCCTCTTTGAACACCAAAGATCACTGAAAGCTTCCATTAAATCCCACTGGATTTACTTTTCTTCTCTACCACAAATGCTCCAGAACACCTCTGAGGCTCTTGACCTTAACCTTCCAGTCAGAATATGATTCTTCAGACTTTTGTCATGACAGTTCTCCCAATACTGTACTTTAGCAACAGAAAGAGATTGGCGTTTTGTTTGTTTATTTGCTTATTTGGTGGGGTTTTTGTCCTGTCGTATTATCTTTGCTGTCCTGGGCTTCTGTTCCAGTAGTGGCAGTCTGTTATAATGGTGATGGCAATGATTTCTGGTGCAAATGGTTTGCCATTTTAATCAATTTTACAAAAATTCCTTTCCAGCTCCCATAATGTCTGTTACTAGTGGCACTGGAATAAAACATACTTTTTTGGAATTTGAAGTGGCAGGGAAAAAATAAATTGTTCTAAGGCACTAAATGAAATATTCTTGAAGATAAAGGATTCAGGAGAGTTAGGAAGGCTGTAGTATAGCTTGGCACAGAAACAGTGAAGACCATAAGCTATTAATTGTTTTGCCTGCTAAAATCAAGACGGGGAAAAAAAACCCAAACCCAAACAGCAATCCCGCCAAACAATTAAATGTAGTTATTTTATGGTTTATGTACACTTTAAGGAAGGATAGACTTTATGGAAAACTACGACCACCTGATTAACATTGTAAATTCTCGTGATCTATCAAAGGCAGCTTCTAGGTCAGCCATAGATATGGTATGTCTAAAAAATGGCCTAGGTGCCAAGAAAGCACGAGGTAACGGAATGCACCTGTTCAGCTTGTTATAGCTGATCTGGTTCAAGGGCCTTGCTTTTAGGCTTTGACATTTTTGTTATTTCATCAGAACCTGGTTTTGCTCCCAGTAATATGACTGCAAGGGAGTGAAATCCAGTAGCATGTAGGGGGGTTTGATAATGATCTGCGCTTTGCTGCTGCTGTGTCCTGACCTGCATCACCCAGACCCCTGGCTCTGGAGGACAGTCACACCACCAGAGCTTGGAGGAGTTACAGGGGCAGTTCTCTTGGTACCTTAGCTGTGCATGAGTAAGTCTTGGTCTTCCTCAGCCTCTGTGCTGTTTTAAATTGTCAAGCTACAGCTTGCTTAAGATGTGAATGAAGGGTTACCTCATCAAGAAGAGAATCCAGGTCTTCCCTAATTCTCTGTCTTGAGGGCCAACATCCAGATAATTTGTTTGAGTGCTTTTTAGTAAATTAGGGAAGCCCAGCATTAAATTTCATGCAGAAGTTTACTGTTAGATTTCATTTCCTCTAGTTTTTTTTCTGATACACCATTTGGTAAAAGAGAAGATGAACTGTAGCCAGCCCATTTTGACTTTGATTTTTATGTTGCTTTCCCCAACAACTATCTTTTGTCTTTATTTTCATTTTTAATGGGCAAGCGGGAAGAAAATTCTTAAGCTTCTACCATTTATGCTATAAAAAACGCTGAAACTTTTTACTTCAAAGAGAAGAAATTGGTAGTCACATCTGTGTCATTAAAAACAGACCAGATTGAAAGTGTTCTAGTGTAATGAAATGTTGGTGCTGTAAGTTGTTTCTTCAAAGCTGAGAAAGAGTGAAGGAGTTCTCACTGTGCAACCTAATAATTAGGACATTGCAGTAGCAGACAGCAACAAAGAATTAGGCTAACGTAAGTTAAAAAAAAAATCAAAACAACAAAAACCCCTTTGTTACTCTACAGAAATTTTAATCATGCTGTTTAGATACGGAAGCCTGATCAGGGCTTATACAAGCAGACGTTTGAATCTGTAGAAGTTTGTAGTTTTTAAATAGAAATAGTTTGATATAAAAAGAGAAGTTTTGACAGTTCTGGTTTTGTGGAATACGGAATGGTTTGATTTTGTTCCAGGGGAGAACAAAAACAAATTTTGAGAACATGAAAATTGCAATGAGAGGGAATGGTCAGCCTCTGGCCAGTCTTTAGCAAGAGTTTCTGCATACATTCAAGTACTTTGGATTGTTGACACTTACTTAAAATAGTAAGGTGCTTCCTGAGATAAGAAAGACAAGTAAATTTTGAAACAGTACTTGTTTAAATAAATGTGTGGATTATTGTATATTTTTTTTTAGATCAGACAGTTTTAGACTGAATCTTAGAAGTTAATTTTAATTACTGCTTTGAAGCAGAAATATTTTTAATTTATGCAATGAAAGTGCTTTATTGGCTAAAGTTACGATTAATACATGAAGGCAACTTAACAGACATGAATAGTACACATGTATAAAATGAAATCAATGTGCGTTTTGTGTGTGTGTCTCAAATTATGTTAGAAATGTACAGTGATGCATGCCAAACTTGCATTCATTTGTAATATAGTCATTATGTTTCAAACTATAGTTGTGTTTGTGGAAAGGGAAAACTGTTGGGTTTTGACTTCTGGAAAGGCAATGTTTTGGCAGTTGTGCAAAATTTTCCTTGATTCAATCCTACTACCATCTAATCTGTCCTCAGAGATGTCAATGCTGTGTCAATATCTCATGTAACTGACATAAAATGGCACTTGACTTTAAAACACATCTGTATATTAGGGTAGTGGCTGGGTGTTGGGCTGACCTATATTATCTGCTGGAACTTTTATCTTTCATTTAAGAATATTTCAGATCCTTAGCCTTGATCTGTTCTCCCTAATTGTATTTTTTTGTTATGTTCAAAGAGAATATGTGCAAAACCACATTTTACACTGAAATTTGTTTAGACTTGCTCAATGGGTGTTTTTAAAGTTGCCTATACAGAATTTTAGTTATCTATTTTAATGAAGATATTTAAAGTCTCTGGTACAATTTTAATACTGGCTTTCATCTTGGAATGACTCGAACTCAGACGGGCCCTGCAGGAATGAGTGGGAGCTGAGCAGCATTTCTTATGTTCTATTAATATGTTGAATAAGGGTAGTTTTTTAATTAAAAAATAAAGCAGTCAATGCTTATCCTTATTTCCTTTCATTAATGGGGAGGGGAAAGTATCTTAAGTTTTTTTTTTTTCTTCCACATGATAGATATTAAAACACAAAATGGAAATAAGAAGCCACAGGAATAAATGAAATGAAGTCTAAGGAAGCACTAAATGCTAGCTATAGCTAGCAATGAAAACATGAAATGTAGAAGGTATTTGGGGTATTCATTCCATTATATGTAGCTCAGCTAATGCCTTTCCTTCACTTTCCAACTGTTTCACTGGGTCTTGGGCATCACCTGCAGTACTGTTACAATTCCTTCATACCTTCTTCTTTCCGTTAGCCTGTTCTCTTCCTTTCATCAGAGTTGTTCTTGTGACACTTTAGTGACATTTTGCTGGCTAAAATCCATCACCTGTATTATGTCATCACTCTTGAACGTACCATTGTGGGACTGATGGTGAAGACTTTCCTGAGCCCTTCCTTGGCTTGACTTTCTTGCTTTTCCTTCTGCTTGTCACATTCATTTTTCACAGCTCCTTGAGTGGGTCCTGTTTCTCACCATCTTCCTGGAACTCTGCAGAGCTAACAATGTTTTGGGGGGCTTTAGGCTTTCTTTTTTTCTTTTTTCTTTTTTTCTTAAATCCCTTTCATTTCTGAGGTGCTTCACTTTCTAATTTACACTGTCATCTTTACACAGTTGACCCAGATCAGATCTACTTCTCATCTAGTATCCCCCCCCCCCCCCAAGTTGATTTATTCTGATCTTATAAATCCTACAAAGCACATACTGTCTGGTTTGTCTCCTACTGTAGACAAGACCAGTATCTTAATTTTTTCTTTCAGTGAAGCCTGTAAGCTGAAGGCTGTCAGTGGTTTTTATATATTGTGCAAAAGAGAATTTGTGTCCAATACTTTACTGTTGTTCCCTCTATAAAGTCCAGGTCTGCTTTTTTTTTTAATTATTATTATTTTGCTTTCTGTCTAGACAGCTGAAATTCTTGTGCAGACCCTCGCTTCCCATCCTGATGGCAATTACTTCCTCTGCAGCTTCTAATACCTACTCTGTTTCCCCATCCCCTAGTCCCTGTAAATCCCATTGCTGATATTAATACTGTTGCTTATGGCATAAAGTTTAAGTCATCCTTACCCTTCGGTTTCTGTTTCTTCAGCAGGCCTCCCTTTGTTTCAGGAAATTTACATTTAAATCTCTGTCCTTGCTTTCAGGGTTTTTCTTAGTACATCCCCTTCCTTTCCCCCATTTGTCATTTTTATCACTTGTATCTTTCCTTGAGCCAGTTCTGCTTTACTGGCTCCAGTCTCCTCGGTTTGCCAGCAGCCTTGTCTGTCTTCCTCCCCTCCAGCCTAATACAGAATTACCACCTTTCACTGATCCACAAAACCACTGTCTTTTCCTCCACATCGTGTGAGGTCTATTTTCCCTAAGCTATTTGTTGTATCTTCATGGGGTTTTGCAAGGTTTCTGGAGCCATGGTGTCCTGGCAGTGCTGGACTTGCTACCATTAATATACAAACTAAAATATATTGCTTTTTGGGAAAGCATTAATTGTTTAATCTATATAGTTCTTTACTAGTGGAATAGGTCTATACTTTTTTTCCTCGCTTTTATAGAAACTATTTGCCAGATTGTGTGAGGACATCCATGACATAAGTAGAGTTATTAGAAGTTACCGAACACTTTACCAGATAGACTGGTTTTCATTTCTGTCATCATCAGAGGTACATTTCCAACAAGTTTTGCTGCTGGTTCTTTATGAGAAGCTCCAGGATGGGTCTGTGTGAACACTGCAAGCGCTGATAAAAGCTGCGTGTCAAAAGGAAGCAGTGCATGTGCTGGTGAGCACTATAATCAAAAATAATGCGTTCAACCTGTTTTGCAGAAACTATACTATGAAAATATTGCAATTGCTCGTGCAAGAGCTTTTTTAAAGATGCACAATTTAATTGCAAATGCCATGACTGAATAAAAATTCTATGTCAGCTAATGTCTTTTGAATTAGCATCCCTTGGTTTGTTTTCCGGATCAGAAAAAAGCAAATATGAACTTCTAGTATGGATAAGTTATTAAAAATAATTGTCAGATTTCCAATCAGAAATTTCATCAAAATTGAAAGCTTCACTGGAATATTTGAATTGTCACAGCAATTGAAGTGAAATCGATTATTTGAACTTGTTACTTTATTTCAACTTTGACACTGATGGTATTTTGATCTTAATACAGCTGTTTCCATTTCTTGAAGAATGTTTGGAATATTCTAAATTGGGCAAAACTAAATTCTTAATGAGCTGAGCTTTTTAAAATATTTTTAAGGTGTTTAATCTTTAATAACATTCTTCCAAAAATATTTGAGAGAAGCAAAATCTGAGTAAGATGTATTATAATCACTTACTATGGAGATGCACAGTTGTGAACAATTAATAGAATGACATCGTGTATTGATGTAAAACCAGAGAGCATAGGTATCTGGTGTGCTGATGTTTCTCTTTGTAAGGAAATGCAGAACTGCAGAAGTATTCTTTTGTAAATACTTACATTCTGAAAGTAATCTTCTCCAGTATGTTTGGGCATTTATATCAATTGGCAGTAAAAATACAGAAATAATTTAGATAATCTATTTTAAAATGTAATGGAATATGAAGCAATAACTAAAGTGATTGAACGAAACGGTTTGTGAAAATGCTAAACAAGTTCTTCACAGCTGTGGATGCTGAAGGAAAGAGCATCATCTGCATTCACTTAGTATTAATAATAATTTGGAAGGTGAAAACACAGGAATATTGCCTTTCATCTTCCAGTTGGTCTGGTAGATAATAGGTGGCTACAAAAGACTTGGGCCTAGGAGATGGAAACATTTTTAAATACATTGGATGGGTTTTGTCTGCTGTATGTGAAATAGTCACCTGTACTTTTTAAAGTCAGGGGAGTGAAGTAAGTTCTTATAGAAGTGGTCTGATGAATTCTATTTTAGAAGCATGTTTCAAGATTAGTATTGTCTACTAAATATATCCCAAGATGAAAGTATAATTCTATAACACACTTTAACATTCTTTAACATTTTCTTTATGGGCAAAGTATTTTCAGTTTTGCCAAAGACTGGCAGAGGAAACTTGCCAGTCACTTGCCAGAAACTGTTTAGTCACAGTGGCATTTTGAAATGGGTTATTGTCTAACGTAGATGTTTCTCTAAGTGTAGTCTGCAATCTGGAGTAGGAAAGTATTTTTTGATGGAAGAGAAAAATTAGTTTAAAATACCAAATTACTCTTGTGCATGAACAGACTTTAGAAATGCCTAGGTTAATATTTTTCATTGGTGATATTAATAGGAAATTTTCAATTTACACCACCTGCCCAGATGGCTAGTTTGGTTCACTCACTTGCTTTAGGGACATACAAATGAAAGACTGAGATCTAGCAGTAGATGAAATACAGACAAGACTAATGGTCTCGATCTCAGTCTAGGCTACCTCAGCAGAAAGGAGCAGAGGCAATTCACAGTTCAGCGTGGCAGTTACATCTGCTGAACAGGTAGCCTCGTGTCCCAGAAGAAAGCTATGTATGACTGGGTAACGCATCCTTTATTTGTTAACATTGCAAACCTTGGTTTTCCTTAAAGGACATGTTCAGTCTTGTGGGAGTGTTCACGTACATTTCAGCTCTATTTTTCAGCTATGTTTAAAGAATATGTTGAAAATAGTATAGCTCTTTTAGTGCCCATTTGCATTTGATGACTGTTGCCTCAATTTCTTGACTCAGAAAGCGCATACCCATGCGTTGAATTTTTCCAGGTGTATATTATAGGTGCAGCAAAGAAAATGAGGCCTGATGCCACTGATGATCTGCTGATAATGTCCTTGTTACCCATGTTTGAGTGCATTTTGTATTGGTTTTGATTCAGTTTAAAATTAGATTAAGCAGAGTGACTTTTCATTAATAATCTGCTTTAGTCTTGTTTGTTTCATTTGATGTTACAGCAAGATCCTACTCAAACCCAAGGAAATGGTTTCTTTTGTTAGCTGTATTTTAAGATGATGATCTGGCAGCATGATCGCCTCTTCCGAATCGGTGCCCTTTGTGGTAGGCTGTGTATATATAGTTGTTGAACTGTTTGGTTTGTAATCAGTGTTTTGGGAATCTTTCCAGCTTCAGAGGTTAACTTTCAGGTTTGTGATTTCCGGAGAGATTTTTTTCAATATATTTTTTTTAACCTTCCCCTCTCCTATCACTGTATTTTATTTATTTTTTTTTAGTGGGGTTTGTGGAATACTGGGAATTATGTTAAATTCTACCCTGGAGTGTATCTCTTGAGGAGGTGTTTGTTTTGGGTTTTTTCCACTTAAATTATACGTTTGTGGTTCATCATCTAATTTGCATTTACAGACATGGTAATCTAGACTTTAAATTGCGCTCAGTCCTTGATGAGATGTGATGATAGGCAGAGGCAACGTAATAGGTCAGCAGAAGGGCGAGAAATTGCACCAAAAGGACCTACTCTTTTTATAATAGCTTGTTTACTCTTATGTGTGCTTGGCTTTGACAGCTAATGTGTGTATGATAGGATGGTTCCACAACTGGGTAGAGAAAATCGATAATATACCATTTTATGTACTAGAGCAAAAGAAGGGCATGCGGGGCGAGATGATGTTATTATTTGCCTTAACTCTTTCATGTCCCATGTTCCTCTTCTTGGCCTGAATTATGAAAGTGAATGATCTAAAGAGACTTAATTAATTACTTTACCACAAAGGAAGCTGAGGGAAGCAGATTACAATTTTGATCTCTGTACAAAAAGGTTTGTGTGCTGGTTGAATTAATCCCTTGAGTACCTTATGGTTTGCAGTATGTCCAACAAAAGGGCACTTGTTTCCTTATGAAAACACACTGCACATACCAACCTTCCCCTGCCAGAACTGGAAGGCTATTCAAGTTGCTGATCAGCATTTCCCACTAGCTTTAGCATTTAGTTAGCTATTAGTTACTAAACACTAAATGTTTTGCATTTTTCTTTTAAATTGAAGTAAAAATTGAATTGTCATAATTGTAAACTGCCCAGATTAAAATACACTGAAATAATTTGTAAGTGTTCAGCATCAGCATGCATTACTCAGCATGATAAAGAAAACTGATCTTTACTCTACATGTAGCTGTACAGTTCCCTAAAGCAAATTTGAAAAAACAAATCATGGGCTCCCTGATCTCCGAATGGTAACAAAAATAGAGAATATGTATCAGAAGAGGGTGAACTAAAGGGTATCACTGAAAACCAGAAACTATTCTGGGGGTAACAAGTGAAGACAGGTTGTATATGAGGTCTTGTCTTTTCTCCTCAGGTCTTCCCAGTGGTTGCACTGTTCCCCTCCCTCCCTCTCCTCTTTCCCTCTGTCATATTTTTTTTTAATGCACAACCCATCACCACTGTATGCAGGTTTCTCCCTGCAGTGTGGGCCATGGCTGGGTCCAGATCCCCAAACATGCTCCTCCCGCGCTCTCTTCCTGCTGTGGGGCATTAGTCTGCTTCTCTCTGCTTTCATTAGTGATGGATTTTCCACAAAACGTGAGGAATCTGGTCTCTTTCAGACTACTGCATTGAAACATAGTGGCCAGTTTCAATCAAGAGTTACTGTTGAGCACATGGGATGTAGGGATGGACATCACAAGCAGCTGCAGTTGTCAAAGTCTCCTTTTCTTAGGCAGTGTATCTTAAAAGAATGCTATGGATGCTTGATGGGTCTTCCACTGCAAAAAAATGTACTTTAGGTATTGGATTCTCACCATTTGCTTTCTTGAGGGTTTTGTATCTTTTAATCTTTATATTTCATATCTTTTAACTTTGTGTTGTCTTCTTACCATCAGCCTCTGCTGCATGAGCATAGTTACTGCAAACTACTCTTACTCCTTCTGAGGTAGCACCTTGTACGCCCAGTAGGTGTAGCACTGTATTAACAGAGAAACACGGCCCTAGTTGTCATGCTTTTAAAGAAGCAAGTAAATACCCCTTTTTGTCTGCTATTTATTGTGAATTACATCTTTTATCAACAATGGTATTCATATTTTATTATGCTGATTCCCTAGCCGTATGAAGTGCTCATTGCATCTCGTGGTTTTCCTCTAAATGCTTTCACTGTGAAAGTTGCTTCGTGCTCTTGCTTCCTTGTGCTCTGGCTTGCTAAAAGCTATGCACCTTCATGCTTCCATCTTTTCTCTGCAGTCAAGCATGAAGTCTCTTTATGCACTATTACATTTTTATTATCCTTCCTAAGATATTTGGAGAGCTGGAAGAATTAAAATGAGAGGCATTATTTCTTTGGAAGGTACTAAGTGTGTCTTGTTTGTTCTGGAGACAGTATTGTTGGTTGTTAAAACAGACAGCTCTGCCAGCTTTGGATATCTGAGATAATTTCTCCTCTTAACATACTTCCACTTGAAGCTTTTCTAGTCCTTGTTGGTTTTTTTTTTATTCTTTGGAAAAATCTGTACAAACCAGATGTAATATTCTCTAGCTCTTACCCTGTGTCAAAGCAGAGTCAGTCTAAGGCTTTGCAACGTCATCCAAAAGTTTAAGGGCTGAGAGTGTTGAAGAGAAATAAGGAAACTTCTGAAATGGTATGTTCCATTTAAAATATTGCCAATGATTCTCTTAAAGGGAAATACATAAACCAAACTAAGGGAAAAAGTAATTTAGTTTCATTTTAAGAGTGCTACATGAATCTTAACTTTGTCATTTTTGGTATTCCATCTACAATTATATCCTCCTGTGTTAAAGACAGCTAACTGAAATACAGGAATTAAATAGCTTGTTAAGATCCACAGGAAGCAGTATTCTCATTTTGGATGATAATAGAAGTTCCTGACTTTTTTCTACCCCAACAAGTAAAGCTAGCTATTTACAAGTCACTCTGTTTCGACATACAATTATTATAGAACTATAATGGGATGGTCTTCATACTCATTCTAGAAACGCTCCAAACTCTGTCCTTGTCCCTTGTAAAATATAAAGTATTGCCTATAAAGTAAATGGAGACATTAGTAGGCAATTAAATAAAAAAAAATGCATGGGATTCGAAGATAGTCTCTCAAGATGAAGCAGGTACATCTGGGCCCCCACATGACTAGAAGTACCTAATGCTTCTCGTGCCAGCTTTCTCGCCTCTTTCTGATGCTGTGAAGGAGGTCTTTGGTAACATGTTGGAGCTGGGATACTGTGTGTTTTGGGTCTTGGGATATGTGTGTGGAATTACCTTAAAACAAAAATAAAGCTTACAGAGTAAAGACCATATCTACTCCATAGCATATACTTTAGTTGGAAAGGAAGGAGTTGATAAATTTGGTTTTGAAACAGTAAGTGGCTGAAATAAGCAAAAAATGAACAAAGTGAACAAAGGGGATTCTGTCAAACTGCCACTTCAGAGATGCTTTACATAAACCATTCTGTTGTAATTCTGTTTTTTCTTGGAACTGGAGTTAAGTATTTTCAGTTACAGGTAGCTGTTCTTGTTTTGTACTTGGGGACTGTTTGTATTTGGAGGTCTGGGGGGGGGGGGGGGGGGAAGTAATGTTTTTCTCATTAAAACACAGACTGAATAAAGAGAAAATTATATAATTCCTGTACATGATGCCCCATTTTCTATATCTTTCTTTGGCCTCTAAAGTACTCCTGACAATGATCTTACTTCCCTGTCTTGAAGAGAACGTTGACAGTAACAGGATGGCCTGAGTATACTAAGACACCAGCCTAATTCAGAGATGGACAGAAATACTATCCTACTGAATTACCTTCACAGGCATCATCAGTACTCTGGTTTTCTTCAGAAACCTGTAGCTACAAATGTCAGGGAAAAAAATGTGGGCAAAAGTCTGTCCCTTAGTTCAGGAAATGTAATGCTTTTTAATGTGAAGGAGGAAATAATTTTGTGACGTTCCTCTTCCCCCAGCCTACAGATACTGCATAGACCACCATCTAGTGTGGTGTTCAGAAAATCAGTGAAGATCCAGAAAATACAGACAGAATTATTAAGATCAATTTAAATCTTTAATTTCAATTATACTGAAATTGTTATGATGCAAGGGTTTTCTTGATCTCTGGGGTGGGGGATTTTGGGGTTTGTAGGGGTTTGGTTTTGCTTTTTACATCTTGTGCAGCATTTTTCATCATTCTAAGTGTAGTTTTATTCACATTTCTTATTTTAGTAGTGGTTTTGCTTAGTTTTGCATTGTGATTGTATTTTCTCAATTTTCTTTTATGAGGGGCTGAATAGAATAAAAGCATTTATGAATATTCTAAAATGTACCACTGCTAACTGTCAAACCAAAACTGATTATGGGCCTTTTTTATCTTTATCCTTTTTTTGAGAATAAAGACCAGCTTCTTCATGATGAAGTTTCATCTTCAGTGTCACAGCTTGCAACAAAGGTAAATATCTGTTCTTTGGAAGTGTAACTTTTTATATCATGTATATTTCAGTCAATGTATGTTAAGAAGCTACCTGTTCTTCATGTACAGCCTGATTAAGGACGATGTTTATGTACTTCACTGATGATTTTGTAATTACGTATGATCCTTGGTCATGGGGTTCTCACTGAAGTAATATTAGCAATGCAGTGTTAGAAAGTTGCCTTATTTCCTTTCATTAATGGGGAGGGGAAGGTATCTTAATTTTTTTTTTTTCTTCCACATGATAGATATTAAAACACAAAATGAAAATAAGCCACAGGAATAAATGAAGTCTAAGGAAGCACTAAATGCTAGCTATAGCTAGCAATGAAAACATGAAATGTAGAAGGTATTTGGGGTATTCATTCCATTATATGTAGCTCAGCGTACTCTCTGACCACAAGAGGTTAAGGACTTTATTTCTTATCTCTTTCTGAAAAGAAGTGTGGGCATACAAGTTCAATATTTTACCTTGATATGTGTCCAAGAATCTTCTTTAATGTTCTTAAAATACGTGAGTAGAAGATGAAAGAACTGGAAGTTGTTACGATATGCTAGAGTTTGTTTTGAAATTCCGTAGGTATAGAGAAAAGCATATAAAAATAGGTTCATTAGTGTAATAGGATAGTTTACATTAATATGTATAAACTGAACATCTGTCTTTGCTACTTCTTTTTGTTCTACTTCAGATGCAGCATGATTTTTGCTGAAAATAAAGTCAGATTGTACTATACCTTTTTCTACTTTTTAGAAGAAATGTATTCTTTTTAATGAAAACAGAAATTACTGTTTATTTTATGCCAGATTATGAATGTTTAGGAAAATAATCTTAAAATTAATCTATTTTATATTGAAACTTTTTTGCCCCTTACTTAGTCATTCAGGAAGGCTTCCTAAGTGTGTGTCTTGACTTAAAAAAAAGTCACTTAGGCAAACCACTGAGCTGCAGTACTTTTGTGTTTTAAAGTAAAACGCTGTTGTCTTAAAAATGTATTCACAGAAAAAGCACCTTATCCTTCTCATCTTCTCTATTACTGTTTCTGAAAGCACTTCTATATTTTATTTGGTTGTTCTGTGGTCTTAGAAGTTGTCAGTACAGTGATATTCCAGAAGTTCAAAAATATTTGAATATGTTAATAAAATACTGATTAATTATATGTGTGGCCTTTTCCATGTGCATGTGTCATGAATAAAAGTCTTTTGTGTTGAACCATTATGGTAAAGAACAACAATGAAGTTCTTGAAGAAAGGGGCAGTGGGTAAAGGGTGTGTCTGCCCTGCTGAGAGACAGCATTCCTGGTCTCTTAAAGCCCGAGTTTTAGGACAATCCTGATGCCCGTTTGCTGAGGAAAACCTTTGACCTAGGTTTGGAGGCGCAAAAGTGGGAGCTGGTCCTACTAGCTGAAGGTGGAGGTTGGAAGACGGTCTTAGTTTCTGCTCATGCAGGAAGCTGCCCACTTAGCAGCGAGGACAGGCTAACTGCAGTGCTGAATTTTTCTAGTTCCCTCCTCACAGCTCTCCTGAAAGGCAGGTATAACTGGTTAAAAAGGCTCTCCTGACATCTGGAAGTGAGGAACTGTGAACCCTCTAGTGGTTTTCTGCGAAATGCAGAACTCTGGAACCCATGTTCACGCTGCACCTGGCCCTTTGGTCTCTGCAAAGCTTGGCTTGGGGGGTCTCACCTGCGTGCTGAGCTTCTGTATTAAAAGCACAGCACAGACTTCATCTATGGTTGTTTTTAGGCCAGCTTTTGAAAAGACACAGAGTTCTGAGAAACAAAGTAGATAATTGTAATAACTAAATTGGAGGCGTTGGGACATTCTGGTAGGGGTAAATCTTGGAGATTCACTTTGTGTGTGTGCCCCAGAATAGAGTAACTTTGCCCACCGACAGTTGAGAAATTTCACCCCCCAGCCCCCAAAATGTTTTGATATCTGGAAGACAAATTTGGAGGGGGTGGTTTTTTTTTCACATTTCTGTTATTTGATTTCTTGCATGTTATGAATATGTTTCCTATAATGTAGGAACAATGCTTCTTTAATTAAAGCTGACAGGCATTTTTTTTTTTTTATTACAAAACACTTTGTTGTAACTTTATTGAACTGTAAGGTACTTATATGGAAAATTCCATCTCTAGCTTTTTATTTTAGGTTCATTTTTTTCAGGAGGAGGAGGGAGGGAAGCTGTGGAACAAACAATTGTTTCTTCTCAGGCAAGGTTGAGAGGAAAATACAGATTTATTTTTTTTATATAAATGTAAACAAAAAGAATGGAAGTGTTTTGTGGAGTGCCTCTACTTTGCTGGAGGATTTTGATTCACCAGTTGTCAATCCTCTGTGAAAATACTTGTGAAGGTCTGCTAAAACTTGGCCCAAGTATAAATTTCTGGAAATCTCATTTCATACATGCTGAGTAGTGACTTTTAGGGATTAGCTGCTTAACTGCACAATGGCATTGAACATGCTGATTCTCACTGCAGGTATACAGCAAGAATCCCCTGTAATTGCTCTTTTTCGGTTGCTAGGACTCTGTCATGTGGGTTGTTCTAGCCTGCAGGGAATGACTTCTTTGCTCCAGAGCCCTGCTTGCCAGGCAGTTAGGAAGGAGAAAAGTCTTAACAGGAATGTATTGAAAGTAAAATGGTGCTGCTTTCTAAGTGGGTACCAGTAAAGTCAGAGTCATATTCAAACACGCTTTAATCTCGTGCTTTGAAATGTAAACTGTTTGTCTTGTACCTCCACATAGCGTCCCAAATCCTTGCTATTATTCTTTGACTTGATTGGATTCTGTGCTTCTTTTCCTCCCAGAATAAGGTGTTCATGTATGTTAACCACATCCATCTGATGGATGAATTTAACAGTTTTCAGTTTAAATTTACACAGTCTTCCTCTGGAGTACATGTTCATCTATATCTACATACTTTTTTTGTGCAGTGTACTTTTTTTAATTTTTTTTAGCACTGATCTGCTTCTTTAGTTTGTACCTGACTGTTAGTATTCCTGGTTTGTTGCCTTTTAGCCCAATTTTTTGTGAACCTTTTTGCCCTCTAGCAAAGCTCTAAAGATGAACTATGTACCTTTGATGGTAAAATTAACTGAAAAGTCATCTCAGTGATGCTATACTGTTTTGCAGTAGACTTCTTCAATTGTTCTTTTATTACTCATTGCCCATTTACCAAGTGTGGGAAGCTGAGAGTCACGTACATCAGCAGAGTTTGTTGATGCGGTGAAAAATGGTATACCGAAAGTCATTTTTGGTAATAATACCTCTCAGTTTTGTAGGATACTTCCATTTTCAGAGGAGCTGTCCCTTTCTGTGGCACTTCATAAAGTTAACTGTCAGCAGACATTTGTTCCCTGTTCTATCTAAAGAAAGGAAAATCGTAGTTAACATACACAGTTTATGTACAGGTGATTCACTTGAACTAATATAGGTAACAGAGCACAAAACTCTTACTATAAAGGTTGAGTTTATAGAATGAAGCTTAGGGGGTCAGTTTGGGGAAGCCATACGGTATGTGCAAAGCTGTATATATGGAAGAAAGTGGATAGATGACTGCAACTTCCAGAGGGTGCTTGAGCTGATAAAGTAGTTGCTGCTACAGAAAAGGTGCTATTGCCCCTAACTTCCACATTCTTTGGTGACTGGCATCTTTTAATGAGCTGATTCTTATCACTAATCCACAAGAATGCAAAAAATGAATGAGTTAGATTTCTACTGGCTTATTGAGTTGAACTGGTTTTTCACAGCATCACACAAGTTCAAAACCATAGCATAAGGAAGGCAGTATTAATGTGAGCAGGCAATGGACTTTTTTGACCCTTTTCAGCAGCAGTGTCTGATAAACTAGATCTGCCACCTTGTGAGATTTCTCTTTGGGAATCTGCCTGACAGATGGGCACTGATACTGAAGCATTGGCAAAACAGAGGGGAGGGGAGGAAGAGGGAGAAACAGCAGACAGTTTGACTAGTGATACAGACTGCATCCTTTACATGATATTCTAGAAGTGACTACTTGCACTCCCAGCTTTAGAAGGTACGCTAATTAAATGGCAGCTTTAAATGGTGGAGAAAGAGTACTTCATAAGCTGGAATTCCCTCTACTGAAGGGGAAGAATCTGTGCTCTGGGCTTGAGCTTTTTAAGATGCCTGTTGGGACAGACAATGATGATGGGTTTTCTGTAGTCTGCCAGTTGATTAATATGCAGGTGTAATTTCACTTCTACTGACCCTTTTAGATAACTGCATAGGGCATTGAGCTTCATGGATTTTCATGATCTAAAATGGAAGATATGGGAGAAACTTTATTAATGGCTGTTCTGACAGGCATGCTCTGTGCTCTCGTAGTCAAACTGGTATGAGACCAGCCATAATTCTACTTCACAGAATACTGAAATAGCATCTCAGGAATTTTCTGCTTTGTTTCTCACTGGCATTTATGAAAAATAGTAGACTGCAGCACCCAACCTGCTCCTCTAAAGGCTTTGACTTTCTAACATCTGATGTTACAATGCTAGTTCTTCTTAATAGTGCGCTCTCTTCTTAGCAGTCCCTTATGTGCATTTCATTTGATTTTATTAATTATTTTTAACCTGGAATTTTGACTGTACACCTGGTTCTGTTCTAGTGGTGTCAATCAGCTTTGGTTTTTCTAAAATCACATCCTCCAGGCTTAAGAGTAGCCCAACCATCAAGCAGAGAAAGCAGCAAAGGTGGCAAAAGAGGCTGGTCTGCATGAACAAGATGTTCCTGAAAAATGTCAAACATTTAAAAGGAATCATACAGGAGGTGGAAGCAGGGTCAAGTGACCTGGGGGGAATATAGAAATACTCTTTGAGCATGCAGGGGTGGTGTTAGGAAAGATGAAGCCCACCTAGAGTTAAATCTGGTGAGGAAAATGAAGAGCAACAAGAAGGGTTTCTGAATGTATGCCAGCAGTGGGGTGGGTGTAAAGATACACTCTTGACTCTTCTCAGTGGTGCTCAGTGAATGGGCAAGAGGCAATGGGCACAAACTGAAATAAAGGAAACATAATTTAAACATAATAAAAAAAATGTTTTCACAGTGAGGGTGGTCAAGCCCTGGAACAGGTTGCCCAGAGAGTTTGTGGATTCTTCAGCTGTAGAGATATTAAAAACCCAGCTGTGTGTGATCCTTGGCAATCTGCTCGAGCTGACCCTGCTTTGAACAGTGGTGTTGGACTAGATGGTCTCCAGAGGTCCCTTCCAGCTGTAAAGGCTGTGTGATTCTGTGAACTTTGAATGTTGAATTATTTCTTTTTCCTCTGACACATGCAAAAATACCTCAAAGGTTTGAGAATACAAGATAGTTAGGTATATAAACTTTTTTGAAAATTTTAGCAGTAGTAATTGTGAGGTTTGTGTAGACAATTACATCCTAAAATTGAAATACGGAACTTCTGCAAGTGGCTTGATGCTTTTAAGCCCATATCAGTACTGTATTCTCATACTTTGCATAACTTTAATCTTTTTACATAAAACAAAATCTCTGGTGTGGTGAGGACTCTGCTTACTCAAGTGTCATCTCTTCTTTACTTAAAATGACCTTCCTTTGAAATCCATTGCAAGAAAGCCAGTTGTTCTAGAATCTGAGTCTTTCTCTGTGTGCTCTGTAAGAATGTAAGAAATTCCTGGCTGATTGAGGGACTGGCCCATCTACTCTGGCAGTCTGTCTTTGACTGTGGTGATGGGAGATGCTGTTCAGGGAGAGCGTAGCATAGCCAGTTTCTAGAGCCTCTTCCCCTAACATCAAGAGTCATTGTTTTGAGATACTAGAGGGGTGCATCCCTCTAAATAGAGAGTATCCATTTCTGGGTCTGCTGTCTGAATTTGGCATAATAAAAATGATGGTTCCTGCGTTTTTTGGTTTTGCAGCTGCTGCATGTCAAACATGGTTTCAAAAAATGGTGGTTTCAAGATCTCCTTCCTCAGCTACACCTACCAGCAGATGCAGTTCTGTTCAAGCTACATTGGTGGTGGTGCTTGTCAGTAGGTTAAGAGTCTTTGAAGAACACTGGAAGAAATACAGAAATGCAGATGTTTTGAGGAATTTTTTTTAGGGCATGAGAAAGTTAGATGACAGCCCTAGTCAAAACCAAGGATTGTTGTCTTAAACAGTTCAGTAGTTGGAAAAAAGCCTCTTTGACCTCCTCCTTTGCTAAGATTTATGTTCTTAAGTATGGCACCACTGAGAAGACTGTCAAGAGTGAGGTGTTTGCCTCTTTTCAGTTGAGTGAAAAGATGCTTCAGAAGATCAGCGCTGGTTCGGGCAGATGTAGAAGAGGAGGCTTAAGCGTGGTAGGCAGAGGTTCTGGTTTTACTCTTGCACTTACGGGGTTTTTTTAAGCCTAGTCCATTTAATATGCAGTAGCCTTTGTGCAGTGAGTTTTATCACATATTAGCAAAATATGGTCTACTTGGACGTTGGTGCTGTTATGTAGGTTATCCTGGCAGTGTTTCCTTTGGAAACCCGAAATAATTAAGTGGTGGAAGTATGTCTTAAAGGTTTATTGTCTGTTTCCCCTGAGGACTAGTTGTCAAAAGAATAAATAAATTAGAATCTGCTACACAATTATTAACCTTGTATGTACCTACCAAATGCCATGTATCCATTGTGAGAGTACTTGTTTATGAGAATATTGAAGGAATGGTATAGTGTCTACATAGGTACTGATTTACATACCGGTAGAAAGAGTGCAGAGTTTGTAAAATTTTAGCTGGAGACCTGTACATGCTATCTGCTTGACGATGAACAGAACTTTTCTAATAATTTTTCTTAAAGATACCTGTAAGTCAGAATAGGGCCTAAATTTTAAAACATCTAAAGTTAAAAATATGGAAAGCTTGTGGCTAGATATTAACAGGCTTTTATTATGAAATAGTTTTGGTTGTGGGGTGTTTTTTTCCTTTTTTTCCTGGAGGTTTGCTTGGGTATACAAAGCAGTGCATCAAAGGTTGGCATCGTATTGGTGAAGTACATATGATGTTCTAGATTAAAAGAAGGTGTATAAGTAGGTATATCCTTTTTTACATTGAGTGTAAGTGTGTGTATAAATCACAGAATGGCTGGGGTTGGAAGGCACCTCTGGAGATCTAGTGCAACCCCCTGCTAAAGCAGGGTCACCCAGAGCAGGTTGCACAGGATCTTATCCGGGCAGGTTTTGGATGTCCCCAGAGAAGAAGACTCCACAGCCTCCCTGGGCAGCCTGTGCCAGGGCTCTGCCACCCTCAAAGGAAAGAAGTTCTTCCTCATATTCAGGTGGAACTCCCTATGTTGCAGTTTCTGCCTGTTACCTCCTGTCCAGTTGCTGGGCACCACTGAAAAGAGCCCGGCCCCATCCTCTTGACACTCACCCTTAAGGTACCTGCAGGCATCGGTAAGATCCCCTCTCAGCCTTCCCTTCCCCAGGCTAAACAGGCCCAGCTCTCTCAGCCTTCCCTCACAAGGGAGATGCTCCAGTCCCCTTGCCATCCTTGTAGCCCTCTGCTGGACCCCAATAAATAATGAATGCTTATATCCAAATAGTCTTTCATTGATGCTGTTCTGTAAAGGCATGTATGATTTAAGATGGTTCTCTATATTAAATTGCGATCTGAAAACCAGTAACAAGGTGTTTTGGTTTTTTTGTTTTTCTTTTTAATCTACAGATTTATTATGTGGCAATGGCTTGATGAAACATCATTAGTGAAGAAAGACAAACATATATAAATTAGATCACTGAGGTATAACTGGGTCTTTTTCCAGTTTAAAGGCCTAAAGGATTAAGGCAGTAAGTTCCTATGTGCTGCTTTTAATTGTGGGTTTGCCTATAGTAGCAAAGGTTCCTTCCTACAAAAGGCCTAAAATAGTATAATTAGATAACAGAAGGTGAAGGATTTTTTGAACGTATGAAAAGCTAAGTGCTTTCTAGGGTGTGTCTCTTTTTTTCTCTCTTTTTTTTCTTCTTTCTTTAAACAAACTTCATCCTTCAGGAGCTAACTTCTTGGAGATTATTTTCTTCTTTTTTTTTTTTTTTTTTTTTTTTTTTGGAAGTTTGTTGTGGATGAAGTACTTTCCAGTAAGAGGAAGCCGAATCAGGGTAACAAGTCATTATGTTAGACTTCTTCAAGAATTAAACTGAACCAACAAAAACAGATAACGGGGTTAAGCCTTTTATAGACTGAAATTGACGTTTTAGACCATTATTTGCACCATGGAAGCGCTGAATGTTGAGTACTGCTTGGAGAGGCTGATAGTTTAAACACAAGGATTTTGTATAGCGAGGTACCTGTTTGAAGGTATCATCTGCAGTTTGTCAGGTTTTGGTTTATACTATCGACAGTACCAGTCATCTTTGAGATGGGTATGGCGACTCAGCCACAGGGATGCAAAGTTGAAATTGGCTGTCTCTATATTTTTAACACAATTAAAAATAGAAAGTGTATGTTTAAATTAAACGTGAGAGTTTGCTTATTATGTCTGTACTCACTTTATTGTGATAGTGGGGAAAAAATACATAGAAGCTGTTCATTTGCTTGTGAAGCCATGAGGAATGCTGTGGTTTATGGTGAGACTAGGTATGGGTTTAAGACGCGAGCAGCACAGTTGTGGAGGCCTGGGTTGTGGTGAACCTGTCTCTCATGCACCTGGTCTGTCCATATATCATGAACAAGAGCTGGAAATTGCTCTGGGCTTGCTCAGCCTTCCCTCTTCCAGAGTTCTCCAGAGCTTTGCCCAAAGCTGGATCCATGTTTGCATCTAACCAAAGTGAAACTGAGTCTAGGTTAGACCTCCCTCCTGACCCTAAAATGGACCTGCTATGTCTCCTGAGCTGGAGTGGCTGAGGCAGTTCGGATGTGAGTAGGGAAGGTGGGCGAGAAGTGAAGGTGTAGGACAGAGTGAGATGGGGGAACAGGAGATGGAAATACTCCATGCCTAACATGCAATAACAAGGGTGCTGTAAATGGTGGAGGTTGTGGGTATCTTCCAGGTGAGGAGTTGGCGGTACCAGTATTTTCCTGTCTGGTGTTTGTGCTCAATTTGTAGGTGGCGTTTCACGTGTTTTAAGGCCTATGCGGACATACCAGTTACAAACTGTAATCAGTTAAAACCTAAATGTTAAATTGATACTATTTGCACCAATGAGTTCTGCAAAAAGGATGAAGTATAATAATTAGCCTCTGCTTGTATCGACAACTACGATTTTGTTGTGATTGTTTATTATGCCTCATAATATATTGTTTTATTTTTTAATGTAATCAAGTAACATTGATAGACTTGCTCTGCCATTCTTCCTAGATCCTGCAAGAAAGAACAGCAGCTTTCATGCTCTGTGCTTGACATGCACGCGAGCATTTCTGTTAAGAGTCCCTAAGCACGCTATCAACATACAAAAAGCCACTACCTGTTTTATTTTGCTTTAGGGGAGAGGGAATAAAATCTTTAATAATGTTGAAATAGTAATTTATGCTACACCTTTAATGGTCACAGTAAATTTAGAGACTACACAGTAGTGCACCAGTGTCACGTGTTATATTCCACTGGTTAGCCAGTGCTCTCGCCCTTTTTGCTCCTGGGGCCAGAAGTAGTAGTTTTGGTGAGTTAAAAATAGGAACGTTGAGTGCGAAGCAGGTTAAATCTTAAGAGTTTCATAATTCATCTGGCTGTCCTATCTGTTGTAGCCCCTTCTAGCAGTAGCTGTTCATTTAATTTCTGTCTACTGAAGCCTCTGAAACTGTTCCCTAAGCTGCCTAGATTCCCTTCTTAATGTGATATATTAAAATGAAGCCAGCAGCTCCTGCCTGCAGAAGAGCATCCAGGAGCCCAGCTGTACACACTGGCACCATCACTTGCATCACTCTGCAAACCGGCAAGGTTTTGTAGTCATTGCTCTGCAGGAAAGGGCTCTTGCTGCAGTAACCCAGCTGACTCGAGGATGTGGCTGTCCTCTGCGGGCTGCACAGAGCTGCTGTGCCCCCAGCTGGGCAGCACACCAGAGGTAGGGCTGCTGCTGCCTGGCAGCCGCACTCTGTGCTTGTAAGTCTGTAACTCACATTTCTGAGGATGTTTACTTTTCTGTATAGGTTCAAGGTGCGAGTTTCCGAGGCTGGAAGGAAGTGACGTCTATGTTCAATAAAGATGATGAACAGCAATTGCTAGCAGAATGTAAATCTCCAAAATCCAAAGGGTGAGTCAAACCAATTGGTCTATCTGCTATTAAGATACACAAACTGGAACAGAAAATAGCTGTGCAAAGTAGTGAAAGTAGACACTGAGAAACAGTAGTGTTCAACTTCTTGAAGTTAAATCACAGAAGAAGGTTTATGTGCATTTCCAAATCACATAGGTGTTAAGCTTACGATGAATAAGGCATGCTGTATTAGGACAGGATGGATATTGTTGATAACCTTTTTTGGTCTGTCAGGAAGAAAAGGGGATTTAGCTGCATGATGATTTTTTTCTGTAGAAAAGGAGTAAAGGTTTCTGAGTAAAAAGGGTCATTTCCACCCTTTCCTCTTAAGGATTAGTGATGGTTTGGTTTAGAAATTCCCTTTTTTTTTACATGCTTTACTTTCTCCTTTGAAGTCTTGTCTACATGTAAAAAAGTGAAGTAGCTGTGCCAGGATGCGCAAATCTTTCCTGTCAGAGCTGAGGTGTTTGCTTGGAACAGTTGCACTGCTGGTACGGTTAGAGCTGTTCTCTGAACAGAACAGACCTCTTCCCAGTACAGTTTTGCTGTTACAAGTACGTGTAGGCTTTACCTACGCATGCTACCTACCTACCTTAGTTACAAATAGGAAAAATGTGCTACTCATCAGTATAGCTGTTCCAGCCAAATGTTAGCTTTGATAAGACTTGCTATAGTATGTTTTCTTTCCAGTTTACTTTGAAATATATATATTTCAGTATGCATGTGTGTGTATATATATATATATGTGCATGGGTGTGTGTGTGTGTGTGAAAACATATATATGTGTGTGTATATATATGTCAAAGTGATTTAGAATGTAAATACATACATTTCCATTTGAACCTGTTCAATAAAACTTTCCAAAAGTTCCCAGCTACTGTCCCTGTACAATTTTCTGGTGTTATTAGGACGCTAGGTTGCTTGAAGGATCCTTTGCAATTGATGCTGAATATAAGAATCAAGTACCCGGTGAGAGAGCAGAAGTATGAAAACAGAGCTACCACAAACGTGGAGAGCTATTTTAGCATTACTGTGAAAATGGCCTGTATTTTAAGTTTGGGGAAATTTTCCTAGAATTGTATATCATAGTTTTTACTTTACTTTGAAAGAAAAATGCAACTTTTCAAGTGCACTACTCATAAAATATGAGAAGAGTGTTCAGAGTCTGTGACTGGCTTTAGCAATATGAAAATTCTGAATAATCATAAATCCAGAATTCAGTAAAGTAATTTAAAAGTGTTGGTTCAGTTGCTTGTTTTTAAATATGCTACTGTCAAGCTTTCATTAATGGAAAAAAGCTTTTTTAATAGAAATATTTAAAAAAAATTCAGTGGTGGTTTTATTTGTGGAGAAGGAATTTGTATGCTATTAGCAGATAATGTTTTTAATTTGCTGTTTAGCTCATTGAACGCTGAAAGCTGTGTGTTTCACCACCGGTATTCAGCCTTTCCTTATGGTCCATTATTTGATTACATACATAACCCTGCATGTAAACTTATGCATAAATGTTTGACATTCTGTATTTTAAGTACTCCACACTGTAAATATGAAATAATTCAGATTGAAGGTGCTTAATGGGGTAAGAAAGGTGGTAATATGAGTAGCCTTTCCAATGTCTCATTGAGAGAGAAATTACAACTAAGGTTGGTTTTTTCTCTTGTTTTTGGGAGGGGAATTTTGGGTATTCTTACCATAAATACAAAACAACTGTTTTCAAAATATTGTGTAGTTCTTTATGAAATAAATGCCGGTATCTTTAAAAGCCCTAATGCTGTGTGCATCAACTATTTTAGGATATAATGTTTAACTGGCAAGGTGATAAGAGGTATATGAAACTGAGGAACATAGTGAGCGATTGTTAAAGCTGGTGGTAGGAAAAACATTTTCATATTCCTTCTGCTGTCCTTCCTCTGGGTTTGTTTTTTGGGTTAGTTTGATTAAAGTTCTAAATTGTTCTAACGCAGGCTAAAATACTTAATACAGTTCCAAAGGCAGTTCTGTGTAATTCATGGGGCGGGTGGGGTATTAAGTGCATTGTTAAATGAAGAAATTAATCACCTCATCACTTACTTTCTAGAACAAATCTAAAGTTAAAGGAGGAGACGAAGTCTGAAAAGAAGCCAGGTTTTTGGGACAGTTTGGTGATAAAGCAGAATGTCCCATCTAGGAAACCAGATGAGATTGAGGGATGGGAACCACCGCAGATTACCACTGCTGACTCTACCAGTGATGCAGCAACTACTTTAAATGACTATACAGCCTGGTCAGGCTGGGAAGATGAAACCAAAGGCTCCACAAAATACACAAACCTGGCCAGCTCAGGAAACAGTTCCAGGTGGAGTATCAAATCAGCTGGAAAGCTGGTTAGTATTAGACGTCAAAGCAAAGGTAACCTTACTGACAACTGGGAAGAACTAGAATGATACTAGTAATGTGAAATGCTTTATAGATAAGAAGAGAAAGGTTCCATGATTTACTTGTATGGTTAAACCAAAATCAAATCTGCTCAATATTGCACCTTTATACAGTACTTTGTTTTATTCAGATTGTTACAAATTTTTGCTCATCTGATAGTAAATTTTCCTATTACATTGTTAAATAGCTATGTTTTCCACACTTAAAGAAAAAACAGAGAATCTATTTTGTGCCTATATTTCACATTCAGACTCTGCAGTATGTTGGATTGTTGGTTTTACCAAAAAAATGTAATTCCTTAGTGAATGTATACACTGGTTGTAAATTTGACTGCCTTATGTAGGAACTTCCACTAGCTTGAGGTCCTGGGTTTTTTTCTGGTGTTTGAGGGTCACTCAAAATTTTAGTTTTGATGCTGTCCCTTTTTAACTAAGAATACTGATATGTCGCTTGCAGGGAGAATGCTTATACTTAGTAGACTGTTTTCCAAATCTTCAGCCTCAGCATATGCTTCAGCTTGTGCAAACAAGATGCTCAACTGTCACAATGTGCTATACTGCGTATGAAATAGGAAAATACTATTCTAATGTAACTCCTTCCGCCACAGGATCTTCACCAATAGTCAGGTCAAATGGGTCTTCCAGAGTTTGTTGGGGTTTTTGTTTGGTTTTTTTTTTAACATATGTATATATTGAACATTGTTTGACAAAGCTAAGCTTCTCACTTTTTAAGACACGTGTTATGCCAAAAATAAAAATGATTGAAAATTTGGAAAGCAGCAGTTAGTAGAGTATAAGATGATCTCTATATTCAGTACCCATAGTGCTGAATCTAGGGATAAGTTGCTTCTTATGGAAGGGCATACATTTTCATTTTTTACAGTAGCCGATCCTTGTTCTATAAACAACTTTTTTGTCTTGTACTGTGTTGTTCCTTCCCCTCCTGCCCCATAAGCAGTGATTGAATTACACTCCCGCATTTTCAGGGTAACTGAGTAACTGAGCCATTGCAAGTATGTGCATGCATACAACTTCTGAAGCATTGTTGTTATAAAGCTCTGTCTTACTAGCTACTGATACTTTAATTTTTTGGTAAAAGAAGGTGAAGTGTTAAACTTGAGATTTGAAATGTATATACGATACTAAAAGTGCCTCTTTCTAGCATATTGTCTCTCATTAGCAGCGCGGCTGATGTCAGATCCAAAGTTGGTTTCCATTTTGTTTATATGACCTATATAAATACTACTTTAACATTCATGGAAAAAAATCAAACCAAAAGTTTCAGAAAAAATGAACAGTAGGCCTTTTCTCCCCTGATTGTTAAACTGGTGTAACAGAACTGAAAACTTGTTGACTGCCTAGCAGTATGGCCGGTACAGTCGGAAGGTCAGGTTAGCATTTCGGAGAAAATCAGCATTTTTGAAAGAAACCATCTACCTTTGTGTAATGGATGTCTTGTAAACGTGTTTTTGCAAGAAGCTTATGCTGATGAAAAGGGATGCATGCACTTTTCTTCTAAGGTTGTACCATGTTTCTGTTACGGCCACATTACCCCTTTCTTAGATCTCACCTCTCTCTTCCATTTCACGTAAATATTTCTGGCTTACAGTTCCTGCATAGCTATTTTTTTGAGATTCCTGTTGAGATGTGCCTGGAGGGAAACTGTAGCAAAATGTCTTTGGCTTTGTTTTTTCCCCCAGTATTAGTAGGATATTAAAAGGCAATGTTCTTAAGTTTATATAAAAGAACATCAGCGTTTTGTGTTACAAAACAGGATCTTATAACTGGCAAATGTATTTGTAAAATTGGCATTATATATTAAGAAAAATACGACTAGAGGAGAAAGAGTTAGCATTTATATCGCATCATTTAGTCTGTGAATAAACTCTGTATTTGCCTTTGGCAAGTACGTATGCTGAGGTTAATTATAGGAAAGAATGAGTATTCTTGGGTAAAGTATGCTGCATTTTATAGTTCATGGAATACCCTCTAAGGCATGAGCTAGTATTTAATTTGGTTGTTGGTGCTGACCTAAAAGAATGGAAAAAGATCTGCTAGCAGCCCTCAATGTTTTGCTCTCAAAGATGGGCTGAGAACTTTTAATTTCACTCCTGAAGAAACTATTTATACTGTGATGAGTAAAGGTTTTGCCTTGCACATTATACTGTCAAGTGCCTGTTTCTCACCTTGATGATGTGTTTGATGCACAGCTTAACTGCAGCATTTTTCAATTTGTTTTTAAATGTACGGTAAAGAATATGCTCACAACGCTGAAGCCTATTGTAAAACAAAATTGCATCGAAGTGGGAAATTGAGATATGTAAACTTAAGGTTTAATCCTAGTGATGAAAGTTTTTGGTGTGCTTTTCAAGTGGTATTTCTCAGAAATAACCATTCTAAGGATGAACGTTATTAAATTTAATATAATTTATTGTTATGCTTTAATAATGTATTTGTCTGTTGAGAACTCACTGGTGTGAGCTTTTATGTTTATAAACTTGTCTGAATTTTCAGAATGGGGTCCTCTTTTTCTTTTACCTTTTTTTAGATGCTTGACTACATTATACATTTACGGGCTTAAGCTATACACGGCTCCATATGTGGAATAAGTGTAGAATATGTCCCTTAGTATTTGTTTTGAAGTTGCATTTCAATCTATGTGAAATGGTTTAGAGGAAGGTAGCATTAAGATTTATGATAAGATTGCACAAAATAAAATATAGTTTATATTGCTTTCTCATAGCCAATCTGCATGATTGTTGGCGTGGTTTTAACGGGAATTAAAAGCTTCATGTGGCTGTAACTAGTCACTTAACTCTAAGCAAAGTTCTTTCTGAGTATTTTTATTTATTAGCATCATTTGCAAAAAGAAAAGTAGTTATTTTCCATATGAATAAAGATTTAGTTTGAACTGAAATGCCTTATTCTTCTATTATTTTTTTTGTCCCATTTTATTTGTCATGTGAATTGTTTCCATCTGTGTGGACGTTGTGTGCATCTTTGTAGAATACAGCCAAGGAAGTAATAGCTGTGATTGTCCAAACTCAGCGCATCATGCCATCTCAGAAGCTGCGGCATCCTCAATTTAAAGCATGATGCGTTGCTTTCACAGGAAAGAAGTCATTGGGTTTGACAAACAGCAATTTATTTATTTTTTTTTTTTGCTGGTATTTATTGGTTTAAACTTTTTTTTTTTTTAATTTATTGGCTGTTATGAAAGCTTGGGCAGAGCTGCATTCTTTCCCTAAGGATTTCACCAGCTACATGTAAACTGGAAGACCTGGAATGCTCTTGCATACACTGGCCCCGTAATGAGGTGAGACCTGCACGTCCTGGACTGTGACAGAAGTGAGATGCAGCTGCTGTTACCAGTAGATCAGCTATAGAAAGAAGTGTATTGTCAGCTTCTCGTTCTTCCACTTTAGTCCGCTGGCTTTGTTGTTGTTTAAATAGACTTAGCAGGGGACATTGAGGCAAAATGTTTCTTACCAAGAGTGTGTGAACTAGCGGAAACAGAAAATTTTATTCATACAAGTTACATTCTTAGGGGGAAAAACCCCTTATATCGAGATGCCTCTGACTGTACCCAGGTGGGTCAGGCGTACATCTGGGCTAGCGAAAGGAAGCGGAGGGACTTGCATTTCCAGATCCTGGGTAGTCAAGGACCTTGCCAAATTTTGAGCGTAGCTGTTCCCACAGCCCAGGTGAATTTGGCCTGGCATCTGCCTCAATTTTGAAAAATTTTGAAGTGCTTGTTAATTTATATAAATGTCACGTGACAAAACTATAGGTCCCTGCCTCTGTATAGTCTGAAAAGAACATGAAGGTGTGTTGGTTGTTTTTTTTCCTAAATGCCTGCTTGTTGGTTTCTGATGTATCTGGGAAATGAAACCAGCACTATGAAGAAGAAAAGTGATTTCCTAAAAGGTTTAGTCACTGGTGATAGTTTACAAAGGTGTGTATTATTAGATATCTGTCTGTCTCTCAAAAATTTCTTGTAGCATGACTGCTTTGTAGCATACAAGACGGAATTGGACAGATAGGCAAAGAATCCAGTGTAGAAATTGAGAGTGGCATTTATTGTAAATGCAACCAGCATAATAGTGGAAAGAAAATGTTTCTTACATAGTTACAAAGTAATAAAAGAGTATGAAAACAATCAGAAAATTGGGATTTCAATAATGGAAAATTATATGAAAAATATAATAGTAAACAAAGTGTGAGGAGATGATGTTTTTCATATGATACTTAGCAACTGTTATCACTGCTACTGATTAAAGAAATACCTGCTCTGTATTTGTGAAGAAAACTTTCCTGTTCTGTGTCTAGTATTTACTAAAAGATGCAAGAAAGTGACTATATTCTTTTCAAGGCCATAATATAAGTAAAAGCTAGGCTGGCACTTAATTTTTTTGCGCTTTTGAGACCCAAATAACACTAGTGAAAGCTTAATAACATGTTTTGAACTCTGAGTTTGCTATTGGAAAAGAAAAAGCATTACTTTCTGCAGAGAAAAATGCACAGCTGTATTTTGTAAAACTAATTTGTCCATTATTGAAAATAATGATTTCATATTTTGCTTTCTAGTTGTTCTAACCCCTTGTACTGGGAAGACTGACTACACAGTTGAGTTAAAATAATTTTTTCAGAGAATTGGCTGGTTTAAATATTTGAGGTTGTATAGTAAACCAGTTCAGATTTGATACAGAACGATTCCTTTCTGTCTTCTGGCCTGTCTTGCCTTGTACTTCTTTCCTTGAACCCCCAAATGCTGTTGTCTTGATCATCTGGTTTGTTCAGGAGTCTTGCAGTTCTGCATAAGATTATGGTGCTAAAGGCTTCTGGTGTTGGAGAGATGGAGAAAATACTGTGGTGCGTGTGTTCATGCTGGAGAAAGGAGGGGAGACTCATGTATGCAGAATCCAAGTACTGTACTTGGTATATTGTTATTATTTTACTGCTAAAGCTTCCTTATGTGCAAGATAATGAATATTAATTATTCTTTGCTTTGTTTTATTTTTGTACTTGTCCCCATATACAAAGACAGTCCTCTCTGATTACATAAAGACCTAGTCTTTGCTGTTTCTGTCATGATAGACACCCACTTTTAGGCAGACTTGCCTTCAGTTTAACGCCTGTGAACAGTTTATCTTTTGAACATTTAGACAGAAACTTGGCAACCAGCATTTGGCAGGACAAACAAAGGAAAACAAGTCAAGCATCATTTCCCATTAGGAAGTAAACTATTGTTTGATAGGATGGGGCACAAGATTCTCAGAAGTCATTCTGCAGATACAGTAATGCTGCACATAGGCTATTGTGAAAATTGGAGACCTAATGAAATACCTCCTTGCTCTTTTTTCCTTTTATAAACTCTACCATCTCCTGAAGCATGTTAACCTGCCCGTACAGTGTGGCTGTCATGCTGCTGCCTGCCAGAGAGCTCATGCATGTTGCACCAAACCCTTCTTGCCAAGGTGGACGGCCTGTTGGCATCTTTAGCCACAGTAGAAGATCTGAGCTCCTGACCTCTGTGGTGAGAACTGGCTGCACTGGGGACAGGAGAAGATTTTCAAGACAAGTGAAGGAGCAGATGTTCTGGCATTGAGGAATAAAGCATGGTATAAAGAGAAGTAAGAAGTCCAGAAGATCTGAAAGTGTTCCTAGGGCGGGTAGTACTAATCTTCGCTATTAGGCCAGGGCTTTAGTGTTAGAGGATCAGAACTAGCATACAGCTAGTCCTCTTTCCCAGTGTTTTTTCTTGATTATCCTCTTCAAGAACATGATTTTTGGCAGTGATGAGCAGTTGGAAAGAATGTGCCCTGTGCACAGGTACAAAACGAAGGTTTTGGGTGCCTTTAACGTCGGTGCGCTAACTCACAGCAAGGACTTCTCTAGATCTGTTCCATACTACTATGCCTATAAATTAGACTTAATTGATCAAAAATGTAGGTGGTGAGTGCAGGTGGTAGAAGACTGTACCTTTAGATGGGGGATTAGTAGAAAGCATATCTGGCCAGCCTGCAGTAAGAACTTAAGTGCTGGTGAGATTAAACTATTGAAGTTGTAGCTGAACTAAAGGGCTCCATCCAGTATCCTGTTTCTTCTTCAAATACTGTACTTTCAGCCTCCTCCCCTTCTCTGCTGTCTTACCAGATTCCTGAGATCTCTAAGAGCTTTCTCCATCCTTCCGTCTCCTTCCTGGCCTCCCTGATGATTCCCCGTTAGCGTTGGGATAATGTTTCTTTTTCCCCCTCTTAGCAGATGAATGACATGCTAAAGGTTGATTTTTCATTGGTTGGGTTTGGTTTGTTTTATTCCTCTAAACCTGTGAATCTGGAAATTTAAGAAGCATCACTTTGAACTTGACAGTTTGGGAATGGGCAAGACGGTGGTTTGAGTGCTCTGCGCCCGGCTTCCACCTCCTGCCCCAGGCATGCTCTTTCGAGCAATCAGAAGCTGGACGAAGGGTCCTCACAGACGTACTGGTGGAGCCTGATTCTCAAAATACACGTGAGAGCCTCCTTGGCAGAAGTGCATGAGGTGGGTGGCCCGATGTCTCTCCCTGTGGCTATGATGCACGTACCTGCAGCCGGTTGAAGGCCTCGCACACAGAGCCTTGTTCGCAGGCTTTGGGGAGTGCGCAGGTGTTCCAGGTCGGGGTGCTCGCCACCTCACTTGTTAAAAGTTGTTGTGCTTGATGCGAAATGGCTAACTAGGCAGTGGAGCAACACCGTCCTGGTTAGTGGTGGTCTCACTTCTGCCCAGTGGCTGTTTGAACACGGTTATGCTTCAGTGCAGGAGGAGGAGAGGGGCTGCGGCTGAAGGCGCTGGATCAGGCCGAGTAGGGAAACCCAGCAGAGTCACAGGCTGGGGTACGCCGCTACAGGGCTGCCGCGGTGTAGTAGAGTATATCTAGTTTTGGCGACTTAGGAAAATACTGCCAAAGTATTGCTTTTATAAATTAGCCAAGTTCTAAAGGGACACCATCAAGTTAAGAAAAGGACTACAGGTTTACAGCTTTACAAGTCTCCAGCAGGAAAAAGTCTAAAAATAACTGCTATGTCTGAGGGAGTAACAGGGACCGAAACGGGGGGAGAGGTGCTCCAAGCATGCAGAAGTTTGTTCTGTCATCTAAGCATTATGTGGGAATGACAACTGACTTCAGCAAATTAAGTGTTCTTCCATTATTATTTTGTTATAAATACCATAGGAATATAGTATTCAAGTGGAAAGAGCATATAAAAATTAAGGAAATTTAGAATTGTGACGACTGTTTGTGTATGCTTTGAAAATTGTTAGAAGGGCTTTCAGCTGAAGGCGCAATGGCTAAGTACCCATGAAGTACATCAAATGTAAAGCTGAACATGTTTTATTCATATTTGTAGAAAAATGTACACATAAACCTGTGGGAAATAAGCATTGCCACCATGTCTGAAAGGCAGTGGGGACAAATCTGCGCGTTGCACAGAGAACAGCCCATGGGAACCAAAAGAAACCCACCTTCACTGGCATTCTCACCTCTCACATTCTGAATCCACTTACCTGTCATGTCCTCGGGTACAGAAACTAAACTTTAAAGGTAACCTTCATCCTACCGAACTTTGCAGGAGTTGGGAATTAAGTTTCAGTGTCTCTTAAGGGGCTGGACCTGAGCCTTGCAGCTGAAAGCATAGAAACAGTGCAAATGAATAGCATAATTAGCTAATACTTCAATATTCTGAACCAAAATTTAACAACTATTTACAAACATTTGATAGTTTGCTTTATTGATGTGCTATCTTTGTATTGAATTGGCAGCCTTAGTTGGATGTTAAGGGTCTAGGCTTACACTGACCCCCAACGTATAGAAGGAAAAAAAAATTCTTTTCATCAAGACTGCTTATTGGGAAAACAGGAGGTGGGACTGTAGTCCCCTCTCCTAAGGACATATGCTTCGTCATACAATGCCACATGGCTAGGCAGGTGCTGCCCACTTTTGGCCGTGATGTTCTGACCCTTAATCATCTAGCCCCGTGATTAAATACTGACTGAGGGCTAAAGAAAATTAATTACTATGTGGGAGTGCAGTAGGTTCAGCTGAAAAGACTGAGGAAGAATGGTTCCACAAATATTACCCCTAAAAATAATTATCTCATTTTGGTTGGATCAGCAACTTGAACTGACTGGCTGATGCTGCATCACTGCCTGCCATGGCACAGGGGAGAGGAGGGTGAATGTGACATGGGATACAACACAGTCTCAAATGTAGCTTTCAGGACAGGGAGTCCCCCAAATTCGTGTTCTAACTGAAAATTTGGCATGAAACAGGACCTCTCATGGACTCTGAAAGAGGTGAGGTCTCCTCAGCTTTTCAAAGTAAGAGTGCAGATGATAAGCTCCCAGAAGACATGTATGCTTGACCTTGCTGGAGGTAAGTCTTGCTCAACTCTCTGGGCGAAAGGTAAGCACCCGAGGCCGTTTCCAGGATGCTGCTTGACGTACTGTCCTGTTTCTCTCTAGCCACTGCAGAGTGACTCCGTGTCTTCTCTCAGAAGCTATGAAGTACTTAGTTTGTTACACAGAAGTCCCATAACCCAGATTTATCAGATGCTGAAGTTAACCAATTTTGTGAAGTTTGAAGGTTTTTGATGAAATCGGCTTCTAGGGCAGTTGTCTAACTTCAAGTGATGTGGCTTAAGAAGTATGTATACTCTGCCTCACTTTCTATATGTACATATACATGACAAAGAGGTTAGAGAGCAATAGCATAAATGCAAAATTAATAAATTTTCCCTCCTATTCATTGCCTCCTTTCTCTACAAGTGAATGAAGAGCTTTCATGCTTATTATTGGCTCAAAGACACACTCATACTAGACTGTTTAGCTAATACAGTTCTTTCTTTGCCACTGACAAAGCTGCAGATATGCTAATTTGTGCAACAGGCAAATCTAAAACATTGTGCTACTATTCTCCCTTCCACTCTCCCCTCTCTGCTAGCCTGCATTGCTTCTGCCTTCCAGGACACAAAATGCCCCAAGTCTGTCAATCCTCTTCCTAGGGGGTATCTCTTTGAGCTAGTTTTGTTCTCACATTTCTGCTTCTTCCTTCTCCAAAAGTGAGTTTATGAATTTCTGTTTCCTCTGCTCCCCATCCCTGGGAAAGAGCAGGGTTCTGCACTTCTGCTTTTTCCAGACTTAGTCCTGTCTGACATCAAAATGGAAAGGCTCACTTGGTGCTTTCTGAACAGGTCCATGCCTACTGTCTTGTCCCAGAAACAGGAGAACAAAACTGTTGGGAGAAAATGTAATACAAGAAGCCGGGAGTCTCTCAGAGACAGGGTTTGGAGGTAAGGACTCCCAGTGGGGCAGGTGTTGGGGAGGGGGAAGGAAGGTCCATTTTTCAAAATTGTAATTTCAGGCTCCTTGTGGACTGCAGTAGAGAATGCCTCTATTGCTTTTGAATCGGTGGTTGTTTTTCAGGACTAGAATGAAATAAAACCCAAATCACCTGAGATCGTGAAGTAATCATGTAGGGGCCACAGTTAGAACATGGTTTCTTACCTTTGCCACTGCAAAATCTGTATGTATATCCAGGTCTTGGGACAAAAGATGAGGAGCAGAAGAAAGCTGTAGATTTGGTACATATTTCAAGGCACCGTTCCTGCTTTAGGAGAATGTGCCTGCCCCTCTTTGCATATGACGGCCAGCACACAGGAGCCCAAAGACAGGAGGTTTTACTTTAAGGCATAACCCTTCTCATGGGTTACAACACTTCAGGTTGCATGAGTAAGTGCTGGTGTAAAGAGCAATGTGATTGATTCCAGTTATCAAAATACATTCTTTACTACAGGCGAGACATTAACAAGATTGTTTTCCTGAAGGTGAAGTCCTTTCCCCTTTCCATCTCATGAACAGAATTAAAAAAAAAAAAACCAACCAAAACCAACCACCACAATACAAATCCTGTTGATCAAAATTACTGCCTTAGCTTTTTGCTTAGGTGATACAATTAAACTCTTATCTTCTTATGCATCTGATAGCATAGCTTGATTAGAACTAACTACATGGTATAAGTTATGTGTCTAGTTTAAGTAATATATTCACTAAATATTTAACTAGCTTGTGGAATGACTCCCAAAGCTGAGTTTTGCCAAGTGTTAAAAGGTTAACACTGCTCATGACAGTGTGATTCTATACTCAGTCTTTAATATGTAAAAAAGAATAAATAATGTATATACTTGCACTGAAATGCTTCTTAGGGCAAGCATGCCCATGTGTTGTGGTTTTTTGGGGTTTTTTTTGTACATAGAAAAAAGTTTGAAAGTCTACCTTACTGGCTTTTGGAGCTGGAGGTCCTGGTGGACACCAAATTGAATGTGCCCTTGCCACATATAAGGTTAGTGATATCCTGCGCTACACCAGGAGGAGTGTTGCCAGCAGGTGGAGGGAGGCAGTCCTTCCCCTTTACTGGTGAGGCCTCACCCGAGTGCTGTGTCCAGTTCTGGGCTCCTCAGTACTCGGAGAGAGATGTGGAATCACTTCCTGGAGGGAGTCCAGTGAAGGGCCATGAAGACGATTAGGGGGCTGGCGCAGCTCTCCCGTGGGGTGAGGCTGAGAGTGCAGGGCCTGTTCAGCCTTGGGAAGAGAAGGCTCAGAGGAATCTCATCGCTGTATATAAATACCTGAAGGCAAGGTGGAAAGAGGATGGAGCCAGGCTTGTGTCACCGGGCACTGAAAGAGCCAGAGGCATTGGGCACCAACTGGAACACAAGAGGTTCCTTCTGAACACAAGGAAATGCATGTTGTAACTGTGAGGGTGACCAAGCACTGGCACAGGTTGCCCAGAAAGCTGGCAGAGTCTTTTTCCTTGGAGATATTCAAAAGCCATCTTGACATGGTTCTGGACAACTCACTGCAGCTAGCCCTGCTTAAGCAGGGAGGTCCCTTCCACCTTCAACCATCCTGCGAGTGCAGAATGAAGCCTCTAGAATACAGGACTACAAACCAGAGTCCTGCTTCTTGTCATCCTAGCTACTGCCATCCTTCAGCAGCTTTTTGCTACAGAAGAGCAAGGCAGCAAGTGGTGAAAAGGAAAGGAATTTTAAGCCTGACTCCTGTCACCTGACAGCTGTAACAACTGAAAATTACAGATACTGCTTTTTCCAAACCTTTTAACTTCTTACAAGCAACTTTAAGTCACCTATGTTCCTCCTCAATTTAAAGGCTAGGGGAGGTCCCTCTCAGCTCTCTCCATACCTTTCCCTGATTTTCACATTATTTGCATCTTTAGTAATGGGCAGCTTCCTAGGCAATGGTGTGTCCTTTCAGAGCCTGCATTCTGCCTGCAGGAGGGATGGTTCCTTGCAGTCCCCAATCAAGAGACTTTCAGTCAGCACAATGGGTGAAGAGCTCAGCGCAGTAATAAACCAAATTCTGACTTTAGAACCCGTCTTTCAAACTCTCCAAGGAAGCAGGTAGCATCCATGTAGATACTTACAGGAAGTTTCCTGAAGGGTAGCAAAACTGTAACCATGGTAAAGGAGTGATTAATGGATGCCAGCCATCACCACCCACTGTCAAGGTTACCTAGGTCATCTAGGGTCACACAGGAAAGCAAGTCCACAACTATTACATTAGTTAAGTTAAATAAATGGGGTGCAAATTGCTGTTAAAATGCTTCTAGTTCCTTAACAAATCCAGTGACTACAGCAGTGCTTGGACTGGCAAAGTGAGGCTTGCAGCAATGTTCTGAATGAAGAGGAAGAAGAATGGACAGCATTGGCTCCACACCCAATTATTACCCATAGTAGCAGACACCTTAATTGAAAGAACGAAAAAACCCTGTATTGAAAAATCCACCTATCAGCAAATTCAATGGATTAGGTCACTATAACCACTGACATTTAAGTTAAAGTGAATAAAACTATCTCCTGAGGAAATAAATATACCCCTCTTCTCATGCAGCCTCTTAACAGTCCATCTGTCCTATTAAAAAAAGTGCAAATACAACCAATTACTGAAAAGCGGTAGCACTTGGACTGCTTGTATGCTTCTCATTCCATTACCCATTACTACTGAGGACAGGTTGTAGAAAGATCTTCGACAATTTGAACTGATTAATCTCTATGCACAAGAGACTCCTAGGAATAATAGATAAAAACCATGATTTATTACGCTGTACAAAACTAGATTCAGAACAAGCAAGTGCAGAATATAGTACATTCCATATTTGTTAGATTTCATTGACAAACCCAGAACTTCCCTAATTTTTCCTTTACCTGCCCAAGCCAAACAATTTTGTTCTCCAGAATAGAAGAAAATAGCTTCCTGGAGAATTTATCATCTGATTACCTTGACAGAAGGTGCTTCAGCTCAGACCGACTTTCAGGGTTTCCCATAACTTGTAAAGACTTGTCAGGTTAGAACCTCGGTTGGTAATATAATCTCCTGCCACTGTACCAGTCTGGAAACAAGCAACTCCATTCTCATTACATTTCAATAATGTAGTCTTCTTAGAAGATTAATTGATCCAGTTGTATGTGTAGACATACCAAACTATAAATGTAAACTGTAGCTACCATCAAAAAAAAAGTGCACTTCCCAGTAGCCCCAGATTTGTCTCTTGAGTTATGCAGGAATGTGCCAAGATAGGTTATATATTTAAAGAAGTCCTTAAGAAAAATAAATATTTTTGCATAATTATGTACCAAGATCGGTTGATTTCATTCATTCATAGTTTCAACAACAGGTAAAGCCACAGCTATATTTATTTACTAGCTCACAATGATTAATGCCACCTTGGTAACTGATGTATTAAGAGTCCAAGAGAATATTGGCCTGTTCTTTCTAATAGTGCAAATTATATGGAGGTGTTTTGAAAACAGTGGCTTAAAGAAAGGATTAAAACAATAAAAAAGCCCCTCCTTTGGTCTCAGTAAGAGTAGTTTAACTCTCCCCAGATTTTCACAACTCCTCCACATAATTTTAACCAACTATTAAGGCGTCAAAAGAATGGATTTAAAGTTGAGATTAAAATGGTCTGTCTTGGACTTGGAAAAAGCCCACTGCAGATTTCCTGACAAAGAAAGATGTCTCCCCCTCAGCTCTTCTCTGCACAAAAACAAGACACCAAATAAACCCGACTGATAATCTCCCCCATCTTATTTTTTTTAAGCTACAACAAAACATTACACTTAAATATATTGCACACATGGCATAGTATATCCTGCCTGACTCTTCACAAAAATGGCCACAAACACAGAACAGCTACCGAACATCTCAAAATTTGAAGAGATCTATGAAATGCTGAGGAGATACTGGCATGAGACAGGTGTTCGGATCACTGGCTGTGCAGGGGTGTCCTGTATCCTGCAAAATGAAGGAGAAAAAAAAAGTTAAGTTCTCTTTCCATACCCAAAATCTCCCTCCACCCCCAATTAAAACAAACAAACGGCAAAAATTCACATATGGGCACATGGAACTACTTCCACTGTAAACAAACTGATAGGAACTTGCTCTTTTTATTTTCTTTAACTGTTTCAGACTAAGCTGTTAAAGCAAGCCTTTCCAGTTTGACTGTGGTAGCTTCAGGTTTTGGAAAAAACCCAACCCCTCCTACCAAAAGCAGAACCTGAATCAGAGCTCTTAAAAAGTTTCATAATCCTTATCCATTATTTTTTGATAAATGTATGAACCTAAATTATTTGTTTAATTAAACTCTGAAATCAACTATTACTTCAGGGTAGAAAATTAAGTTCTTGCTTTCAAAGTGAAGCACAGCACACACTTCCTCCCCAAAAAAACCTTTTTTGACTTGTTTGAAGTCTCAGTCATAACAGGTTTTCTGCCTTGCTTGTTTTCCTTTTTCCCCCCAACGTTTTTTTCTCCTCTTTCACTTCTACCTTTTCTCCACCTGAAAGCATTGCCTTACAACAGAAGTTAGCACCCAGGCAAGTTAGGAATGTAGAAGATGGACAGGAAAGGCTTTGTCATTACAAATTCACTAAGCCTGTAGTGTTTTCTATAGGATTATTGCAGGAAGTTGAACTCAGCACAATTATCCGATTATTTAAGATTCAAATTCCTCTTCAAATGAAAAGTTCAGTTGTGCACCTTATTAGAACCCTCTAAAGGAAGGAAATGCTAGAGGTGTAATGAGAAGAAGGTCCCCGACAGTTCAGTGGACAGGTTAAACACATTTATCAATAATATTAAAGCTCAGAAACTGTCCTCCTCAGGTTTTAAGGGGTTTCCCCTCCCTTTTCCATCAGTGTTGGTGAATTTACCATGTGGGGCAAGAAAACCAGAGTAAATATATGGTAAGTAGATCACAGACCACTGCAAACTTCATTTCCTACGGAAATGAAAGAAATGAAGACACGTGCAATTCAGTACATAGAAGGAAAGAACCTGTAAATAATTTTTTCTTCTCACGTGGAAACTGAAATAAGGGAAGTGCTGGCAAAGATGCCACATTCCCATCCAAAGTCTTTGCTACACCAGTGCACTTAGGTGAAACACATTCTAAGTCCTACTCAGCTTTTCCAATAAAAATATCTATAGATATATTATCTGTATTTTTCCATTAAGTCTATAGATGACAACATGAAAATATTATGTATATCACCTCCTCATCCTCTCACTTTTTTTAAATAATTCCTTTAACATCACCCAAGAACCAGTTGTCACATTCATGACAAAGGGAAAAACGCCAAAAAAGAGAAGACAAATAGATTAGTCCCTGGGTAGAACTGCCTGTTTTGGGAAGCTGCAGATAAAAAAGAACAGAAGACTAAACCTGTAAGCATTAAACCTAACACCTTCATCTTCAGATGACATCTGCAAGGAAGAGATACACCACAGCAGAAAACACTCTTAAAGAGAGTTGCTAATGAACTATCATCTCCACCCATTGCCATGTCAATGTTCTGTCGTTACTTCCCTAGCTTCCACAAAAAACACCATCAGAATTAGGATTCTGGAAAAGAAGCTAGAGTTTATCCTCTTTTAGCGCCTATTTATACTCCTAAATATTTCAGACTGAATTTGTAACATGGTATCTGCTTTGTTGTTCTGCACATCATCATAAAAATGCTTTTGAAAGCTCTGCTCGGTCAGGAATTACAGGTCCAATAAGACTCAGTAAGATCAGTTCTTGGGGTTTTAAGTTATTAAAAACAACAGTAGAAACAGATGTTTTAAAAATTTTTAATTAAAAACAAACCCAGCAATTTTACAGTGGGGAAAAAAAGTGATGAGGACTGAAAAGGAAGAATCATAACTTTCCTGTAATTATGAGTATTCCTCCTTCAAAGAAAAGTGTATTTCCCTTGAAACTGCATTTAATAATAATTTAAATTGTACTTATTTTCAATGTACCTACTTAAAGCTAAAACAGAATTCTTTTAAATTAACAAGAAAATTCACCACATTTACTGGCAATTGTAGTTGTTCTCCTCCTCAAATTTTATCGTAACTGGACATTAAGAAGCACCCATAACAACTCTGGAGCTACAGTCCTTTTCTGTGTAGTTATTTCCACCATTATTTTATTCGGAAAGCAATGGTATAATTGCCTCCTTCCACTCTCCCAAGTCACAATGCAGACTATTTTGGGAACTTCTTTTCAGAGAGACTCCTTCATAGAACTATGTATGACTACAGCATTCCAAGTGGAGTAAAATCAGGTTTAGTACTTTTGCGTTACAGAAAGTTATCTGAGGTTCACGTTACTCTTTTCAGATTTAAGTACTTAGTTAAATACAGCAGGGACTGCAAAAACAGTTTATAACAATGAATGCAGAAAACTCATTTCTTAGCAAAATCTAGTTGAACTCACTGGCACCATGCACCTATGGTTCCTAGTTTAAATGTTGTTAACAGGGAGTATGTCAATAATAAAATAGAATTCTGATGAGAAGCTGAGATGGAAAGTCATCACTACCTTATCCAATAGAAAAACAAGAAAAAAAGTATTCTTGTTGCTAAACTGTTGTGGGGAAACAAAATGAAAACAGAGTATCAAACAATTAGAAATGAACACGTTATTCACTTTGACATTACAGAACAGTAAGCACTGAAAACAGATGAGACACACAAGAAATACCTTGAGTAACAAAGCAAGGTGGTAGTCCTTTCAGATCATGAAGAAGGAAGCAGGAGGAAGAGCCATAAAGTAAAAGAAGCAGAGTTAAGGTTTATTGAGGCTAAGGTTCATACGCCATTTAGAAAAATAGTCTTATTCTTGTGGCAAATCACAAGCAGCTGAAGAACCCAGCACAAGCCCCAGAACAACTAAAAGCAAGTGTGAAGCATACCACTTATGCAAAACAATTACACTATTTTACATGAAGCCCTGGATGTTGAAAGAAGAAAAGGTATTTCAGCTTCTCTGACCACCTCTAGGATAACTCAAATGTGCTACTGAGTGAGCTAAGAAAATAAGAGCTGCCCCCAACTGCAATGTTGCCTAGTGGAACAGAAGAAACAGTATACACAAAAAGCATTCACAGAGGCATCAGTTAATAATTAGTTTGCCATTACTTTTACACTACTAAAATTATGTATTTTTCTCACTTTCATCACGGACCAAGAAGTCACTTCTCAAAGACAGTAATTCAATATGAAGAGTTTCTGATAATCATTCCCTGTAACACTGAAGAGTACAAGATGCTCCATTACATCACTTCCTACAATGAACTTGGGAGTCTCCTCCTTGTATTTAACATTACTATGGTCACAGGTTTTAAACAAATACGGGAATGCAAGTGCTGCTTCCTGAAAAGCTCTTGAAAGGACACAAAATGCAGGACTTAATTTTCTGTGTGCATACCTCTCACATTGCCAGTAATTACATTCTATTATCAATTCCATAAACTGATGAAAATTCTGCTCATCAGTAGCTAGGCCTGTGCTTTGTGGCTGCTTCAGAACCTCACTGCTTCGGTTCTTAGAAACTCTTAACTCTCAGCATAAATTTACCCACAACTAGTTTCTACAATTGATTTGCATCAAGGGTGTCCCTTAACTTAAATAGTTTCCCAAAGTAGTCTAAAGTTTATTCATCCCTTCTCTGTCTCTGAGAAGAATTTATGGAGAGCAGTCACATTCCTTATTAGCTTTAACACAGCTAAGCTAAAAGAAATTAAGCTCTGCTAGTCTTCATGCCCTGTTCACTTAATTACTTTTCCCTCTGCAACTATTTCAATGTTTTGCTCTGTTCTTAAGTGATAGGAGAACAAAAAAAAAAAAAAAAAAAAAGTGAAATACCAAGAACTGTTCACTTTGCCTGAAGTTCTTCTGAATGCCCTTGAAAGCTAAAGCTGCCTGATTTTTGAAGTGTACCGTTAAAAGAAGAAACTAAATTTTTACATGTTATAAACTGAAGGACCCAGTGCTTTCATTTGTTTCAAAACTCAAACATTTGCTACTTTTCCTCTGTAAAGTAACTGTAATTTCTCTTTTAAAGTTTTTGGTGTTTGGTTTATGGGTTTTTGTACTATACACCCAATGGAATTAGGTAGAGTAAAAGCTTCAGTTGAGAACAAAAAATTGTACATTACAGATACAGTTATATGTCAACCACTCATATACATATTTAATCTAATAATCTGGCTAATCAAGTATGATACTGAAGCTTGAATAAATTGTCAAAGCCTGATAAAAACAAAATCATCCTCAAGGACAGAGCATGCTTCATGGTAAACATCAAAATCAATGTAAAATGCATTCTGAATGAAGTATTTTCACCTATCGCAGAATTTTTCTAGAACTAATAAAGTACCTCCTGTCTCACAGCCCCCCCACTTTGCTTCTCATCTCCCTTTAGAAAGCTTAGGAGAGGATATAGATACAAGTACTTGAAGAAGCAGAACTGTTTTTCCCCCCACATAACTCAGTGACTAGCACTACTATATTCACATTGCCCTGTAAACAGAGGACTTTTTCAGACCAATGGTGAACCTCTTTGTGTCCCTGCCAATAAGATGCTGATTGTGCAGAAATCAATTTGTTTAACAATGCATTTCACAGATTCACAGAATGGTTGGGGTTGGAAGGCACCTCTGGAAATCACTTAGTCCAACCCCCCGCTAAAGCAGGTTGCACAGGATTGTGTCCAGATGAGTTTTGAATGCCTCCAGAAAAGGAGACCCCACAGCCTCTCTGGGCAGCCTCTTCCAGTGCTCTGGCACCCTCAAAGGAAAGAAGTTCTTCCTCATATTCAGATGGAACTTCTTGTGTTGCAGTTTCTGCCTGTGGCCCCCCATCTAGTTGCTGGGCACCACTGAAAAGAGCCCGGCTCCATCCTCTTGACACTTGCACACATTAGTAAGATCCCCTCTCCCAGTCTGCTCTTCTCTATGCTAAACAGGCCCAGCTTTCTCAGCTCTTCCTCGTAAAAGAGATGCTCCAGTCCCCTCATCTTCATAGCCCTCCGCTGGACCCTCTCCAGTAGCTCCCTGGCTCTCTTGAATTGCTCTTAGTCATTCTTGACACAAGTTCTTCAGCAATTGCCCAAGCTTTTCCCAGCAGAAGCCAATTCCGACTACCTGCTTTCCTACTATTAATTTAGCAAAACATATTAATACCTGGAAAGGCGCCTGTGATATCAGGAACATCCAACTTCAAGGTAACATCAACATGCTACTTCTATGAAAGCTAGCTTATCCTGTTAAGCAGCCTAATTTTAAAACAAAAAAAGCAACTCCTCTTCAATCACAGAAAGATGACACAAGAGCAACTCATTTTTGTGAATTAGAATATAAGTGTTTTCCAAGATTTCTGAAACGTTTCTTGTTCTGTTGTCCACTTAGCATTACCCATATTTAGTCTTTGAGCTGCAAAATTAAAGAAGTCTCACTAACTAGAAGGCTAGATTATGGTGCAACACAAAGTAAAAGCAGGAATATGTGTTTACACACAAGTTAAACATGAAAATGCTCTACAGAAATTAAAATCATTCTAAGACAGAACATGCTTCATGGTAAACATCAAAATCTATGTAAAATGCATTCTGAATGAAGTTTAAAACATTCCTCCAAGCTTCACAGGGGACAGAAGCAAGACTATAAAAATACAGAGTTTTACACTAATGTGGTAGGAATACTACAGTAATAAGTTCTCATTAGTGATAAATTGATTGCCATGCCATCATTAGAAAAGGGATGTCATAAAATGGCTAACTTCCCACAAGTTCCTAAAACTTCGCATAAGAGTAAATAGATACAAGATGACACAGTGCAACTCTTTCCACATGACACTTTTCCTTGCAATTCTAAGTACTGAGTTTATCAGCCAACAAGAGGCAAGAATGCCAGATAAAGAATTACTTCGGAATTTAATACTGTTTTAATATCTATAAAACTTCTAGAAGGGTTAAATATTAGTTGTCTAATCACATTTTACATAAGTTTACATGAGAAAGCTGACAAGATGATCACCTGTAGCTGTTTGAACTTATTTCTGATTATCTATTTTAAAGCTCTTACCTTCCAAAACAGAATACTGCAGTGTCGACAGAAATGCAAGGTATCCCCGTACTGTTCCTTTATTGGGTAGTATTTCTGAAGCGCAAAGTACATCAGCTTCCAGTCAATGTGACCTTTCTCTGATGGAATCAAATGCCTACAAAACTAGACATAAAATTAAAGCTTTAAAATTGTTAAAGAACTAGTCAAATCAGGTAAAGGACTGGGAAGTGGGGGGAAGGTAGTTAAACTGAAGTTTTGTAACTGGAATTCTTTGAAGTCAATAATCTGACATCACATGTCTATGCAAAGCAGCGAGAGAGATCTAGCCACAAAAAAATGGAAGGTAAACCACTAAAAATAGAAGGGTGCACATTTGCCAAGTAGGCCATACACAGCCAATCTAATTCTACTGTCTTGAAATGATTCTAATTATAGTCAAGAACCATGTAACAGAAACAATGACGCTGTAAGTGATTACTTTTATACCTTATAAAAAAGCACTCAGGAATGAGATTTTTTCTTAAATTACTGTGCATTTCAAATGGTGGTTGTTAAGACAGTAACTATAGATTTGAGTAATTCTTTTTCTTTCATTTTGAAAGTATACATATGATTATTTTTCTCATTTACTTATCTTTCTAGAAGGATAGCATTAATCAGTGATTAATGTACTTCTTGAGGACATAATCTGCAAATAAAGATTAGCTGATGCACAATGGCTATTTCTCCACAGCTTAATACACAGCCAAGGTTTATTAAGTATGTATTTGTAAAAGGCTTCTGTTCTGCTCAGTGTGGATCAATGCCAATACATTAAGGGCTCTCTTCATTGACAACTCCTAAATGAAGAGAACAGCCCTGCCTGCCTTCAGCTATACTTCACTTAGTTTCATAATAGCTTCCCTGTGTAGAGTTCTCATTCTTTCCAAAAGCGCTCTTCAGACTTCAAATATGTTTTTGTGGGCATTTCAATGGTTCAACAAATACACTGCAGAGGACAGGAAAACCAACCCAATACAATTCTGTAGCTTATTAAGGTAGCACACTTTTAAACAGAGAAAGCAGAATTTGATAGTGGAAAACAAAGTAATTAGATTTCTATCATTAATAACCTAGTAAGAAATTAATTGTGAACAATTAGTATACAGTGTTTCTAATGCATTCCAAGTGTCCTTTATAAGGCACAAGGCTAGCCAACTCTACCAAAATGCTTAAGTCATCTTTTTCCCAGCATTACCTTTGTATAACAGCTTCCTCTCCAACCAGTTTTGTCACTGTTCAATAGAGCTTACCTCACCCTAGCCTCAAAATCCACCCAACTGCTACATTAAGCTTAAATTTACCCTTAACACCTCACCTCGCGTTCTTCAGAGCTGCTGCCGTAGGAGGGTTTTTCAGTTTGCCTTTGGCTGTCTATATTCTCCATGAAGTTCTTTCTAAAGCCTTTCATCTCACCAAAATTTTTATCTGGGGCAACTGCACATGAGTTAATTAATCTTCACTTCTACCTTTCCTGTTATAATAGTACTTCATCTGGTAGTCGCAAACCAAACAGTACCACTTCAATCTCTCAGATTTAAGAATGCAGATTTTCACTTTCTCCAGTCTGGAATGTACTAGGTTTTTAAAGTTCTTCCTCCAGCTCTGATGAGGTAACTTCTATTTTCATAGCTTTATTTTCACCTAGTCTGATACTATCCCAGCATACATTACTTGTCAGAAAATGACAACAGTTCTGAAGGCATTCCTAGATTGCTTTAATACCTTTTATGAGAAAGGCACAGAAAATTAATTTCTCTTTTGTTCTTAGTTTCAAAATTTGAGTAATTTGTTCTGTTCTTTTTTGCAAAATCCCAATTTTGGTTCCACCAGACATGCACATAGCCCAAAAGTTTGAACAATGTGTCCGCTTACCTTGGTTAATAAAAGAAGTTCTACTTTAGGTACTAAAATTAGAAACACCTTAGAGGTATCCTCTACTGCACTTGTTGGGGACTGTGTAGTTTTAAAAAAAATTACCTTACAGTAGACATTTTTTAAAATAATGCAAGGACACAGTCTGATAATTATCTCAAACTCACAGGCATGCTGAATACAATTTTTAGTGTGAACCAAGGCCCCAAAAAGACATTTTCACTATTACCACACACTTGCATTTTTACCTCAAAAAGGGTGAGTTCACACTCCTTTATTAGTATACCATATCGCAAAGATAAGGGCCACATTTATGCAAATTACAGAGTATTACCTGCTTTTCTGCAAAATGATACTGGCAGAGTTTTTTCCACAACTGTCTGTCTTCACTAAGCATGTACAAAGTTGGGGTCACTTGACCCAGAGTAATAATGTCCCAGCCATCAGAGAACCTGTATAAGATGTTGTTCAGCATATGGAGAGGGAGATCGCTAAGCGTAAGACCATTGTTGACTTGCTGGAAACAAAACAAAACAAAAAACAAACAAACAAAGAGTTGAAGACTTTTTAACTACAAAATCCTGACAGCACAAGGTACAAATAAGATTCTTACTTTAGAGGTATCTCATGTCTCTAGTTTAGTTTGTACAGAACCATTGAGTAATACCTACGGTTAATTCTGTGATACTTTGATTACTTGGCTACCATTATTCTTTAACTGCTGCTGTTGAAAACAATGTGTACAGGTACAGAAAAAGCTAGAGACTGTAGCTTTACAACTTATACATTTCCTACTGTTAAAATAAACACATCCTAATTATTTAAATTTCAAATAATTTTAAAACAATTCTGTTCTCAGAAAACAGTTCAAGAGTATAGTTTTAAAACTATGATATATTCAATTCCATCTTTGCGAGAAGTGTGCTAAAACTCTACTATAATAAAATTATAAACCAGTTATTTATAATAACTAATTATAATAAATTATTTTTTATTGAGAAACAGAGCACATGTCAATTTGCCTTAAGTCAACTAGAGGACAGAATACAAGACTGAAGAGCAGAAATACATAATGAAAATATGAAAAAGGCAGAGACAGAATAGATGTTAATTTCTGATGTCTGGAGATAGTTCCCCTCATATATAAATGAGGAATTCTGCAAGGGACGACAGACCAGAGCACCGAGAAAGCTTGAACTGAGAGCATACACCTATGCTGAACTTTAACAGGGTAACCTACAGCACAACTCCTACATGACTCAACCTGGAGCTATACTGTCAGATGGCACAAAGCCCAACGCACCTGGAGGGCAACGTCCCAGCTGGTGAAGGAGGGAGTGTGGGTAGTAGCTGCTGGCCCTACCTAAGCTGAGCTGCCTAGTCGCAAGGTGCTGGCAGCACAGCAGCTGTACTCTAGAGGCTCTCACTTGTATCAGTTTATTTCACAACCATTCATCTCACTTACAATCTTTCCATAGTGTCATCTGTTATAAACATCTCTGAGATTATCGTGCTGTTCTGGAATATGTGAGCACTACAGATGCAAAATTTCTTATCAGTTATTTCAACCAAAGTAAACCAGCTCAGATTGAAGAGTCACACTGGAAAGAAACAAATGCAGCAACTGCAGTGTCTCAAAACTGTCTATGCTATGGCTGCTTGGCATATGAAAACAGCTGAGACTGGGCTCCCAACTTCTCCTTTCTATTCCAAAATTAGCTGTTCTATTCAGACAGACAGCACACGCAGCAAGAATTTCAAAATTTCATAGGTGAAAGCAAACAGATGAAACAGTTGTGTGGCTATACTGTGAGCAAGTATCTTGCAGCATTTCTTCCTCCAGGAGTAATGCAGACAGGCTAAAAAAATTGCCTGCTTATCATCAAAGTCTTCACTATAAAAACTTGGAACAGTGCATACCACATGCTTTGAATGAAGTTACACGATTAGAATCCAGATGCTGAAGTCATTATCCTTTTTTCACAAACAGCAATTGTGCTAATGAATACAGCTGTAAAATTGCTACTTGAATATTTTATTTCTGTTTTATTGATCCACCTCTAAAATTCCTTTTAGATTCCCCCCCCCCCCGTAGCAGAACATTTACTTTGGAATTAGAAATTGGTATTTTCTCCATCTCTATCTAACAATCTAGAGACACACATTTTGAAATTTATTTGGGTGAGAAAAACAATTAAATCTATACAGCTTTACCACAAACCAGCAAAACAGGCAATGTAGCAGCCCTCATTACAAAAGAGCTATTAAAATGTTAGAAAATTAAGTTGATTCCCTTTAATTAATTTCATATTACTTCTGTAAAAACAAACAGCTAAAACTGTTCACTTATAAATCATAAACCAAAGTTCCATATAGTTCCCCTCCCCCATTACTTTTTAGCATGACTTAACATACCTTGTTCATCTGAAGGTTTTTTAGTTGTTGTTGCCACAGAAGGATAGTTTCTAATCGACAAATCCAAATATTGATGTTCCCTACCAACACAGATTTTCCTACTCCCCTAATCAGTATACAGAGAGTAGAACTCAGATCCTGTAGAAGATCTTTGATTAATCGTGGATTATATTGGTCTTCCATGACTGGAAAACAAAGCAAACCAAATACAATTTTGGTTAACTCAGTTAACCAAGCTAATAAAGTTAGCTTCAGCTAATCAACACTTTTTTAGATTAAGTAATTAAAATTCAACTGTGTGTGTGCAACTAGCTGCCTGATTTCCACCACCATATTCATTAATACTGTTCCATAAGTGCAAGATCAAGAATTCACAACTTCACAGGCAAATTTGATGTAGCACTTCATGCTATGCGTTTAAAATGTGAACAACTAGTTATAAATCCATTTTCTTCTGTTCAGATCTGATAGTATTACACCTCCATTTGTTGTTTCTGTGGTTACCAGAAAGTTTTTCTCACTATTTTTTTTAAATAAACAATAAGGAAAAGCAGTTATGTACTTTAAATCTCAGTACCTCACGCAAACTGAAAAACAAATGTTACTAATTTAAAAGCTTTCACATTTCATAAAGAGTGTAATTTAATAGTGGACAACAGTTTCTGAACAGAATCTAACTCTCATTTAACTTCACCAATCTGTTTCAACAGAAATGATTCAATAATCAAGAGAAAACAACTTATTGCAGTTGTGGAATGGGAAGTATCAAACTTTTCACTAATTAAATATGCTATATTGCTTTGTCTCACAATGTAACAACGACAATAAAGCCAACAAAAAGAAACTAAAATCAACTGATAGCTTAGTCACAGCAATTCAATCTGAATAAGGTAATTAAAAAACCTTAGGTCTTACCCTTCCGCACAATTTTGTCCAAAATGTTAAAGTAGTTCTTTTGCGCTGCACCACTCAGTGAAGTTAACTGGGATTTTGCAATTAACTGCAAAAGCTAGGACAAAGAATTAAAACTCAGAATGACAGAAGTAAAGGACGGTTTCGAATACACACTTTCAGTACCTACATTCATCTACAACAGCTCAGAGCCCTGAAATTTCGTGAAAGCTTAACTACAGAGTTCAGAAAACAAAGACAAATGCAAAAAGCTTCAGGTATTCCCACTGGCATCCCATGAACAACTCACAAAGAGATGCACATTTTCAAAATACCATACAAATACTATATCTCTGTGATGCAGCTTATAAAGACAATGTGTCATGTGCTCTAATGTAAAAACAGAGGGAGGTTCACAAATAGAAATGTGGTCTTCGATGTGGCTGGGTCCTGAACCCTCTGAAAAATTCGGTGGCCAGGAACATCACTATGAACTAATACCAACTACCAGATTTCCAATTCCTGAGTTAAAGTGTCATACTGGTCAAACTGAAGAGTGATGGACTCAGTGCACTACCTTCTGCTCATGGAGAGGAATGCTGTATTTTACCTAAACTGAGGGGAAAAATTCTCTATTACTCCCACATTCAAGGCCCTGGCAGAAGAAACCACAGTAATGTAATAATGAGCTGTATATATACTGTATTAGTAACGTTCCCTTAACTATATAGTAAGGATCTCCTAGCTGTCCAAACATTTCTCTGGAACCACTGTGAACAGAAGAGTGGTGAGAACAGAAGGAATGGCCTAGGGGAAAACAACCAGAACAGCTTAAGTTCTTGCTGCACATGAATGTCAAGCTATGGGTACTAGAGGCAGCCCTTGCTCCATTCTGACGCCTTGGCTTTTACATTTTAGATTCAGTTTTGTAGCTGATAAGGCCCATTGCCTCTTCAACAAAAAAATGGTCTCTTAGTATGAATTAAGAGAGACTTCGATGTTATGACAGTATCACAATGTTTAGAAGTATGGCACTGAGCTTTACAATTGTTATTCATAATGCTGAGTTCAAAACAAGTGTTCTCAATAAATCAGAAAGGGAAAGCAAGGGGCAGAAACCAGCATCCTCTACAGTGCTGAAAACACAAACCAGCAGAGCTGTGCTTTGTAGGACAGCATCAACTATTAGCAGAGAGAGTGAACAAATACTAAGCCTGCCAAAAATTATTTTGTATCTTCATTTCTAAAATACTGATTTGACACTACACTCAACATTAATTTTCCTTTGGAGGATGAGTGAATACACCTGTTCTCTCCCTGATTTAATAATGTTCCTTCTGGCTTCTCTGCATGATCCCTGACAAAACACTATGTGCTATGAAAGGAGGAAATAAGTCTCCTGATGTACAAGTAATTATTTATACAGTTTTTGAGACTAGATATCAGGACCTCCTTCTTGGTGTTTTCAAAGCCTTTTAGTTTGATTAATAATTTAGCGCACACCTATAAGTTTCTGGCAGTTTGCCACAAGTATGTACATTTCTCTTGATTAACTGAAAAAAAAATATTCATTTATGTCACTCAGACTAAAGATCAAATCAAGGAATCTTTATTAAAATCAGCCAAGTGGAATTTGTTTCTAATTTCAGTGAAGGTTAATATGCAAGTATTAAGACAATTTCAGCAGATCCACAAGTACAACAATCTGACACAAGTTCAGTCTTACCAATATGTGTAGCCATGGCTTATGTTGTCTACTAGAGATAACTTGGAATGGATCAACTGTTTATTCAAATGGAAACATTTTGAAAAAAAACCATCTGTATCAAACTCAATATATCAGACACAACAGCTAAAAAGCTACCGTTATACTACAGCACAAAGTTACAGGAAAACAGCTGAACCTACCTCCTCCCTCCACTGCCCACCCTAAAGAAGTCCTGAGCAGACATCTACATCAACTTTTAATAATGACTGGGAGGTTTTTAGTTACTTGGAGAATCAAACCTCTGAGGAACTGATGCAAAGATATAAATAGATCTTTATAACTGTAAAGCAATTTAAAGTTTTTAAAATTTTAAATAAATTCTCAAATGTTAAAAGGATTTTGGAAGTCTTCCTGCTATTTTAAAATCTACCCTAACTTCTTAGGGTCTACCATTACTTTAGTAATGGTTTGGATCAGAAAGCAAAGTTTCTGAATTTTAAAATATTGCTCTTTTCTCAACAATCTTAAGCCTGGCTAACTAACCAGCCATTTTATATTCTTTGGCAAACAGAAGAGAAACTGGTTAATGCACTTATGTTAGACACTGCACTTTGTTCCGATCAACTGTTTTGAGCAACCCAGCTTAGGCGCTGCAGCATCTAAAAATAATGTAAAATTCTAGTTCTGGATTCATTCTACCTGTTTATTATTCAAGTGAGACACTTGAAGCTGACACCATTTATAAGACAGATCACCTTTTTTAGGTGCTTTTTTTTTCTTCCTGCTGTTTGAGGATGAAAAGTCTTGGGACAGATCAAGGTTCTTGTTTCTGCTCCCAAAACTACATTAAAAAGCAATGTTCTAAATCAAAATGCATACATATACCAAAAAATCTACAATGAGACTAAAACAGGCAAGTACCACAAGTGCTAGCCTCGAAGCAAATCCTTTTTCCTCTGTTTCCTTTGTTCCAACATCTCTTGTTTTCTGGAAGCATAATACACTGTCTCAGCTTCACAAAGATGGGTAGAATATATATTTTCTCCAAATACCCCATGGTCTAGTGCAGGGGTCTTCAAACTACGGCCTGTGGGCCAGATACAGCCCCCCAGGGTCCTCAATCTGGCCCCTGGTATTTACAGACCCCCCCGCACCCCCCCCCCCCCGCCGGGGTTGGGGGGGGGAAACCAAGCAGCCGCAGATGACTGCCTGCCACTTCATCCCCGTGCTGGCCCCCTGGTTAAAAAGTTTGAGGACCCCTGCTCTAGTGGAAAGGGGTTTATCCTGGTACATAATTCTGATTTGTGCCTTTTCAAGTTCTGGATGCACTCCAACCACTACATTACTTGTGAACAGCCTCACCATCAAGCCAAACTCTGGTCCTGATACGCTTCACGTTTTGAGCTTCTCTAGGAGTTGAAACATGCATTTTACTACCTCCAGTTAGATGACAAAAAAACTTGGGGCTAGAAAAAGATCAGTATTTCCCAGAACAGGTACTTCCAAGTGGGGAGCTGGTTAGGCACTGAGGAAATTCAGGCTGCAGTCTCAAGTTTTAAGGAATGTTAACAAAGTTAAATGCATATATATCTTGCTGTAGATTTAAAAAAAAAAAAAAAAAGTGCGCATTGAATCATAGGACTGTTAAGAATCTGAAAAAGAAACAAATTGAAGAATATTTGCACATCAAATATTCTTCTGAAAACTGCTATTTTAAGCGCATGTAAGATGTAGTAAAGCATATTTAAGATGCATTATACTTTGCTATTTTTGGTTGTATAGGAATTATTCTGCCTTTAAAAAAAAAGTTCACTACCCAGGCTGATGAACAACTGAAACTACCATCAGTGTTTCCCTGTAAATACACAGCATACTGGCCAACACCATCCTCCTCAAGCCATAGGCTTTCAGAGGGCAATAATGAGTTCTCACCAAAGAAAAATTACTCGATTTAAAAGTTGCTTCACGCAGTATAAATTACATATGAACAGGTTATTTATACAGTCACAAATCATCAGCTGTTCAGTGCAAAATTATTTCTTTTGTACACACAGGCACATAGTCAAATGCATTTTTAAAATACACATATAAAATAAAGAGCTTACTTTGACCACATAATTGAACCTTCTGATGTCCTGAATTGCACTTGAAAAGTCTAAGCGGTTAAAAGCTTCTCCCAAAGTGCAATAGCCATGTCTCTGAGAAGAAGAATAAATACATTTTAAATGGGAAGAAACAACAAAGAAAATTGAGGAAAATATTCAGAAAAACACTCTGCCATGCAACTGATGCTTATGTATACCATGCTCCCTCGAAATACAATGTATCTGAAATGAAGATTTATGTAATTTCTTTTAGAACAAATGAATCCAGATATGCTATTTGTAACTAACTGGTACATAGGCAATATTACTTAACAGCAAGGCCTTTAAATTCATACTAATCATGCAATCTGTAATCACTGGTATTTGGGTGTCCTAGGAATATACTCCACTATTGCATGGCCACAATGCTGGCAGTCTCTCATGGCTATCACACTCCCCATTTGCCTCAGCACAAGGTAGAGCTTGTTTGTACAGCACTCCGAGCTTACAACTATAAGCATTAACTGACAGAGTTTATGTTCACATTTGCGGGTAGGAACAGAGCTACTTCCTGGGACTGGAAGAACAAATAACCTCAACATGTAGAATTTATTTGCTGTGTACTACAAGTTTAGGTACAATTTTTCTTAAGCACCTGCAAATGTTTTGGTTTTGTTTGGTTTTTTTTTTTATTTTCAGTGCTCTCCCATAGCATATTTCATGTGTTTCTTATCAAGACATTCCTACTCTTGTCTTTTTGCCCTAAAATTCAGTATCCCACTTGGGAAAATAAGTATCCTAGCTGCAAGACAGCCATTTTGAAATCAAGTAAGGTTACAAACTGTGAGAAAAATTAGAATCTCTATTTAGATTACTGTAAATTGTTGTTCTGAACTTTTTGGTTCAGGTATGCTTATTCCTTCTTTTTTCATTCTGCTACTTCACTTTTAACTTCTTACACTAAGCTTTAGAATTTATACAAGAAATTACTTGAAAAGATTGGTGATTAATTCTATCCATCCCTGGTTTTGTTTTATTTTTTAAAAACAGAAGTGAATTGTCAATTATTAGACAACAGCAGTCACAAGAATAACCTAATTTGTGCACCAAAATACTTTGCCCTCTCTCTGAATGGATAAGAAACCCAAGCAAATAATCACATACCACTAGTACACCAACTTCTGCACAAGTAGGAAAAAAAAAATAATCCCAACATACAGGTTATGAAGAACAGCAATGAGTGATTTTAACCAGTTTGTGTTTTGGCCTGAATGTAGTTTTAAAACTTAAATTAACAACCTTATAATTCACAACACCATAGTGACTGGTGACAGTCTGTCATTGCCCCTTCCTTCTTACCCTAAATTTGAGTTGGCACAAAGGGAAAGGCATGCTCGAGACTTCTGCAGACCAATGTAAGTAACTACATCTATCACAGATGAAGATAAAACTGGGAAACAGGGCTATCACTCTGGTGAAAGGCTTTGTAATACCCTTCAAATGGAGAAGGGCAGCCTCCAGGTCACTGGCCTGCAAGGTGAAGCCTTCCAGTGCCTCTTCTATGTAAGCTCTCTCCACACCACTGTGCTCTTCCTGAGTACAAAGCTCGTTATGGTCTGTCTCAGCTCCAAAATGCAAAGCCAACTTTGCCTGCATGGCTACAATCACCACACTCACCTTCTTGCCTCTCTCCTGGCTGACATTACTGTGTGGATGAAAGACATCCATATCTGTGTCCAAGTTCCACCCACCCCAGATAAACAGTCTTCAAGTTGGAGTTCCAGTTCTGTGTCGATTCCTATGGTTATCTCTACATACAATGGATGTATTTTAACTCCTGGCTTTCCAAGAGGTCATTCCAAGTCTTTCATGTTCCCTTTATAATTGACTGATACAGCTTGTATCCCAAACTGACAGCATCTAGACTTTGTGGAATACAAAGATAAAGTCTGAAACTGAAGTTTTATTTATATTCAAAACTTACACAAAGATTCAAAAACATCAGGCAGCTGCCTGCAAACACCTTCTCTGGAGATGTGACCCTGGTTTTGCAAATACTTTCGATTTTAGTTCAAAGGCACGCACAGTACAGATAGAGACAGACAGGCTTGGAGAAGTAGCAGACAACTGTATGTCCATCCTTGCAAGTTCTCACATCTCTACCACAGTGACCTACATGAAAGTCACTTTACTAGCTGTCTTTGCCTCACCACATGCAGGTATACTACGTTGACAATGAAGAAAGAGTTGAACATAATCCCTAAGACCACACAGCACAAATGTATTATTTCAATATACTATTTGTTGATTAAAAAGCAGAAAGATTGTAGGAATTGACCCACAGTATGCAGGACTTACTTCCCTGGTGCTTTCTTTATGAACATAAATCCATTTTTCACGATAAAAACCTAAAATAAAAATATAAGCATTTTTAGGCTTCAACTTTAGGTAATGCCTTCTAGAAAGAAAATGAAGAAAACATCATCCTCAATAAAACATTTCATAACATAGGAGAGCTGGTAGAAGAGTTTTAACAAAGGAAGTTTTAAAGGCTGAAAAGGATGACTACAAATTTGCACAAGTTAGGTACTTTAAAAAAATATAGGAAAAGTTAAGTAGTTTTCTAAATCAAACACAAGATTTGTCACACAATCGGCAGATGTTGCACAACTTTTGTCAACTGTGTACCAACAACAGTTAATTTCTCCTACAAAACCTCTGGTTTTTTTTAATCTAACAGGCTCCTTCCCACTTAACACAGAAAAGTACAGAAAACAAGCTATCTTTTTGTCCCTGACCGCTCTACCCCTCTAATGTGTCTTCTGTAAATGTGCCTGCTGCACATCCACTTTGTTCAACTAGTTGCAGAATAGTGCAACGAACTCAATTATACAAGATAAATAAAGGCAACTAGGCAGATCTTCAGCTTTCAGAAATTTAGTATATTGTCAAACGAAAGCATGCTCTTACGTACAGCCACTTGAATCTTTCAAAATACTTTAAGCTCAGGCAAGCCCAGGAAAGCTTGCAGGATACTGCAAGACCACCTCTGTTAAAATTTTGGAATTATACAAATAATGGAGGTCATTTCAAGATTAAGGCATTAGAAACACCAAAAAGTTGCGAATCAACTTTTTTTTTTTTTTTATTTTTAAGAAAAAAAACCCTACTCTACCAAATTCTCAATTTCACTGTTTGCTTACTGTCATACACATTTGCATTCCAAAGTACAGGTCATCTTTTAAAAATGATAACAGACAAAATGGCTTTCATATTTTATTTTTTTTTAGAAAAAGGGACTTTTCTTCAAGACATTCAACACTGATAAAGTCTTTACCAAGAGCTATAGGTATTATGAAAAGAGATATTTTTTTTTTTATGAACTGATTTCAGAGTTGTACCACTAATCAGAATTTGAATTAAGCAAAAATAAGATAGCTGCTTTAGTAAGCAGAAGCTTCCATAAGCATCCAGAAGATTTTAATCTAAAAGTAGCCCAAAACCAAAATAGTGATCACTATCAGAAGATATTTATTATTCAGGAATTACTATTCTTAAATGAATTACCTTTGAATCTTTGGAGAAAAAATATAATAAAATCACACAGTAGATAATCAATGCTACAGTTCAATTAACATGTATCACATCTGACACCAGAATTTGTTGCCAATATAAAAGTAAACATAATTCAGAAAGCTACTCTGTAGATATATATAACTGAATGGCTATTATAAAATTTTGCTGAACCTGTAATAGTCCAAGATAAATGAAAAAACCCAGCCTTACACTGTGAATCTGTGTTACTCCTAAAATGATCTTTTTTCCTTTTCTTGGCTGCAAACTCACAATCTTCAGTACTGTATATTTCTTCATCCTCATCATCACCAGTTATGATGCTGAAATAAACACATTTATTAGAACAGCAGTGATTAAATATTTAAGATGCATACAGCTTATAATTCTCTGCATTAAAGTCTGCCAGCTGGAAAAAAAAAAACGTATTTTTGATGATGCTTGTCTATCTGATGGTATATATCAGCATGTATCTTCAGAGAAGCGGTCTTGTTCTTTTCTTCCCAGGGGGGTTGAAATTTTATGCCATAGTGATTAAATACACAAAAGTATCTTCCCAATAGGTATCTTGTAAATCATTACTGACATTTAGGAAGGACTACTGAGGAGACAGTACCTCCTGGACAACTGGCTGTCTGCAAAGCTCTGGTGTATAAAAATTCATTATCTGAAATGAACCAAGCCTTGAAAAACTGTGCCCACAGGTAAAAGTCAGTGGAGAATTATTACACACCCTTGCAAACACAGAAAGCCAAATACAGACATCTCTCTCACTACTGTCAACTTTGGAGCAAAGTCAGTCTTTTAACAAAAGCCTGAATCCTACACCGTACATAACGCAGCTTTCACAGTACTGTTTTACCAATGATTTGTATGGCATCAAGAACCATGAGGTCTAGTCCCCTCTTTCCCAGAAGGCCTCAACTATACCTATGTCACTTCTGACAGTTAACTACATAACCTAACACTGAGGACTATACTAATTTATATATAGTGTATAGATAGACATAGTTGCATGTGTATATATACAGACACACTATCTAGATATATTGAAAACATATAAAGAAACTTGAAGCGAGGGGCCCAAAACTGAACACAGGATTTGAGGTGTGCTTCCCTTGTATCTGAAGCAGTGTGGCCAGCAGGACAAGCCAGGATGCTGTTGGCCTTCTTGGCCACCACTGTTGGTTCATGTTCAGCCAGCCCTCAACCAGCACCCCCACGTCCTTTTCCACTGGGCAGCTTTCCAGCCCCTCTGCCCCCAGCCTGTAGTGTTATATGGGGTTGTTGCAACCCAAGCGCAGGACCCAGCATTATGTAACATTTCAATTCATAAGGGTTTTTTTCCCTTTTTTCCAAAGCTACTATAAAGGAAATTTAAGCTCACTAAAATCATTAATTTAATTATGTTTGAGCATATTGACTGCATTGCCACGTCATGTGAGAAGTTATTGCAGAATCAGAAATAGAGTCCAAAGTTCCCAGACCTAGCTCTATCATCCTAATAACAGATACAAGACTAGAGATAAGGCCTGATACAGAAACACATCCATTCTCATTAACCCAGTGCAAAGGGGAGAAAAGGGGAGGCAGCATTCCTGAAGGCCTGCTTTAGACAAGGAGGGTTAATCTGGCAGGATTCTTTTTGTTACTGGAGAGGAAGTGTTCTTAGAAAGCAATTTAGACCAGTAACACACCTTAAGTGATTTAAAGCCCACCCATACCCCTCAAAGGCAGCTTAAGGGCAGTCAATTAATACAAGGAATTGTGAAGATGAAGAGGCCTATTTCAAACACCCTTGTATTACATTCAAAAATCACCTGTGACATTCCTGGAATTCATGTAATTTTACAGAAAAAACAAATTTGACTGTTAGTGATCTCTGAGGATCTTCTCACATGAGGCTTTATTCCCTCATGTTCTGTTCCACTTCACATGGAGAATATTTCTCTACTGATCTATAACCATCACCATTCTTCCTGACAAACTTTTACGTCTCTTCCCAAGAATTAAAGCAAGTGTCCCACAGGCATCAGAAGAATGGGACAGAAATACAGGCTGGGTACCAAAGCTGCTCCACCATTTCCTAATGCAGGGGTCCTCAAACTTTTTAACCAGGGGGCCGGCGCGCGGATGAAGTGGCAGGCAGTCATCTGTGGCTGCTTGGTTCCCCCCCCAACCCCGGCGGGGGGGTCTGTAAATACCGGGGGCCGGATTGAGGACCCTGGGGGGCCGTAGTTTGAGGACGCCTGTCCTAAAGCAACCACTGCCTATCTGCTCACCTCCATCCACCCACCCCACCCCAAACACCAAGCTAAGAAGAAACTGAATCAAGTCCTGCACAGGCCACATGGTGTAGCAGAAGCCTTAATTTAACATTTTTATCATAACACTGCACATGACATGTGAATGCAAATTTACAGTTATTCTTACTTTCTTGTCTTGATGATGAGTTCATAAGAAGTTATTCTAAAGTTTCTAAGAGCAAAGTACCTGGCAACCTTAGAACTACAATACGCTACATAAAACATGCAAGAATTTCAGCTTTTTCAAAAATGCAATTTCATAGGAGCATTTAAATAACCTCTTCAGTACAACACTTAATGCTGGAAAACTTGACAGGGCTATCCAAATTCCCAGCTATTCTTCCTCATCCCCTTGCTTCTTTTCGCATGGAAGAAGGAATGCCCTCAAGTCATACAGAGACACACTAAGTGTTTTAGAATAGACTCAAAGCGCCTGCACAAAATGACCTTACAATATATTTGTAAAATGCCAAAATTATCTAAGACTAGATTCAAATCCAAGGACTTCTATCCAGCGCCAAAAATACTCTTGTGAGCACTGTATCTCACTTACAGAATTAGACAAGAGATACCACAGACTCAAATGACTACCCTGCCAGAGCAAGTAGTTCATATGAGTCTAACGCACAAAAAAGGAGCATCATCATGATAAAATCTTATTAGTCTGATTATTTTTTTTCTTTTTTAACCTCAAAAGGAAAGCATAAGACAGCTTTACTCTTCAGTTGCAGGTTTCTGACAGGTAGTTACATACAATTCTGTAAGGCAGTGCTCTTCTCTCTCCCCCACCAAGCTTCAAGGACACAGTGCCATGACATGGGAAATATATATCTGTGCTAGAATTTATAGATACAAACTTCACGTAGTGGTGGCCGACATTCAGCCCACAGAGCTCTAATGAGCACTGCCTCAACTGCATTTCCAGCTACTGTTTACCTTGGATATAAGGCACTCTTCACTTACATAAAAATATTAATTATCCAAATAAGCAAGAGCTACAGAAGGCAGCCTCTCATTTTTTCCCATCTCAGTTCCTGTAAATGGAACTTAATTAAGTGCAACTACTGAAGCATTATTCCAAAGAATTTAAAATATTCCTGCACAAGTGATTATGTTTGTTCAAGCACAGTTATCATTAGATCCACCATTTCTGACTAATTTCATCAAATGGTTTCACCAAGGCACTGACTAATGATGACTAATCAAATACTACATGCTTCAATTTAAGTTATTTACATGTCTTGAAGGTTCATTTCTGAATCTGTTTGCAATTAGACCTTCCTAAATTCTGAAGAGAAAGTATTTGGCAAGTAACTATCCATACTTTCTCTCACAGAAAATAATACAAGTAAAAGGAAAGAGGGTTTCAGTCAATTACATTGACTTGAATTTATTTCTTTTTAAGGGAAAACTGCTGTAACTGCTCCCTAAAATACAATACTCAAGTACTCCCTTTAGCATAGATTTCTACAGAATATTTTGGTGAAAAATATTATGACATTTAATGGGTGAAAATAAATAAAACCCTGTTAGGACAACCAGACAGGCGCACATCATCACCCCTATCAACAGGGCAGTTTAAAGAGGCAAATAAAGTACTTATGTTTTGTTTACTATGCTTCTTTCACGAAAAAGGAAACATTTTATCAAGCCTCATTCTTAGCCAGTGCTACACCATGTTAACAAATATCCTAAGCTGAGCTATCTATCCAATATACAGAAGATATCTGTTTCCAAATAGCTTAGGATGGTACAGAGAACCAGCCATCAAGACACAACACACTGCAGTACGAAGCCCTACAGATGGAACAGAAGAATCCCACGCCTGGGTATATGCTGGGTGCAGACTGGATAGGAAAAGGTTTTGCAGAAAAGGAGCCAGAGCCCTTGTGAATAACAGTCAGAACACAGGTCAGCACTGTGCCCTTGTGTTGTATAAAGCCAACTTCACCCTGGTCTTAGATAATTAAAGGGTCCCCTGCAGATTGAAAGAAGCAATCCTCCCCCTTTATTTGGCCTGAGAAACTGCATCTAAAGTACTGTATCTAGTTTGGGGCTCCCCAACACAATAATAAAAACATTGGTATACTGGAACAAATCCAGCAGGGAGTTACCAAGGTGATTAGGTACTAGAGCACATGATGCACGAGTGTAAGAGAACTAAGCTTGTTCAGTTTTAAGAGGTGCTGGTGGAGGGAAACGTCATTACTGTCAATATCTAATATGAGGGTATAAATAAGAACTAGAGCGTAAGGTTAGAGGAGGTAGGCAGTAATAAGTCAAGTGGTAATAGACACAATCTGTGGTCAGAGAAATTCTTACTATATTGGTGGTGGGCCAACAGGGACAGATGACAAACAAACCAAAACATAAAAATCACAGTGAGGGTAACAGAATTTACAACAGGAACCCAGAGAGGAATTTCCATTCTTGGAAATGCACAAAGCTCAAATGGGTGAGGTCCTATAAAACCTGACCTCACTTGGCACTGCTTTGAGTATGTTTGGAGCATGATCCCCAGACGACCTTTCCACCCCGAACTGTTCTATAATATTGTGCAAATAGAGATTAATTGCAGTTTAGTAGCAAAGGCTAACTCACAGATCCAAAGTGCAAGATGTAATGAAATTACTCCCAAGTAGCGCTACTTCGCCAAGAAGTACCAACTTGAATTCTGTAGTCTAAGTTGGGACAACATACATTTTTAACTGAACAGACAGAAGCAGAAGTAAGGGAGGGGGGTGTTTGTGGTGGGAAGGACCACAGAATATACTGTGGTTTGTCTGTGCTAAGTAGAAGTGCAAGATGAAGGTGGGGACCTGGAAAATCGCTACAGATGAGGGCATCTGCTGCAGACTAGGCTGGTCCCCGAGATTAGGATTCTGAGAAACTGGCAAGCTAGCCTAAGAAACCCAAGTCATGAAACACCTCAGACTTCATGAAAACTTTTTTTGCTCCCAGAACATTTCATGGCCAGCCTCCTCAAACTAATGTATCTATTTTAGCCCTGAACTTTATGCCCATATCTTTTCAAAAAGAGTTGACTTAAATCTGTTGCTAGCAAGACAAATTCAGAGGAGTTCAATACTAAGTTGTTTCAGGACTAAGGGAAAAAAATGTGTAGTATTTTCGCTTGAAGAAGCAATAAAAGTACCTCATCTTGCTCTCTGGAGAAAAGATATATGCATATATAATTAGGATCAGAAGAGCAAAAGTCTTAAGTATATTCACACAGACAATGATCATTTGTGTTATACTTGCCAAAGAACATTCATTAAAGCAAGATGCAATTATTTAGTAACTGTGCAAATAGGTATCAAAATTAAATTAGATTTCCTTTCAATTGCCAATTATTAAAGATATAAGAAAGAAGTAAGAAAAGATTTTTCTCAAAGGTATTTAAGGCAACTTTTATGTTGGAGGCTTACTGAACACTCTTCCAGACAAGCATAGTCTTTTGTATCCACAGTAGCCAGACTCTGTGGAAAAAGAAGTCCAAATAAGCTCAATGACAGATGAACACAGAAAGAAAAGGAAGCATGAAGAAAACAGCAGGTCAAGATAACCTTAATAATAATTCTTCACTGTCTGATAACACTCTTGAAGTTTATTTCACAAATTTAGAAAACACAGGTGTATGACTACAGCAAGTCCTAGCTTGCCAGTGAATTCCCTTTAAGTCAGATCAATTACTGTGTCATTTACTGGACTAACACAACACTGAATATTCTGTTTTCTCATTATAAGCACATTATGCTGGAATTTATGGCCAAGAATGCTATCCCTGAGAAGTACTTCGTGGAGAAACCAAGTATAAAGTATCCTTGTCCAAAGAAATTTCTATCACACCAGTCTCTGGGCACCTGCTCCAAGTATTACGTCTTTTAACTAATACTTTCTCACTTGTTCTACAGGAGCACATAGTCTATTTATTGTGTTAAAAGCATTACCATAAAACTACCATTAATTATTTGGAGCAAAGGCATTATATGACTGCCCTAAACAGTCCTAATCCAACACCCAATCAGCAGAAAGTCTTCCTTCACTTCCAGGTAACATTTCAATATGCCTGTTGCACTAGCAATTTGTAAGTATCAGTTATCTTTAAACGGTACTTCACAAGTTTTTTGTTTGGTTAGGTTTTTTAAGTTGTTGTTTTGTTTTGTTTTTTAAAGACACGAAAAATAAGATGGGATCCATCTGCCTAAAATAAGCAACTCATGAAGCAGTGACAAAAGACAGCCAGCCTTCACAGGGGTCTCCTGAATAATGGAAAAAGCCACATGGTTGCATTTGTATACCTCTAGCATATGCAGATGATATCATCTACCACAAACACTTGCAGTCTGAATGGAAAGTCAACTTTTGCCTTCCCATCTGCTATTAGAAAAGAAAAAGTGATTCTGCATGAGTTAAACTTACACAGTGTGACTGATATCATTCAGCTGATTATTCCCATCCTGAAGCGTGTGACTGAAGGGTTCACATCGTTTCCACCCATCTTCTGTTTTAATCCATCTCCATCCAGGGGATCTCCAGTCTTGGCCCAAAAATGGCATGGTTTCTCTATAAGCAGCAAGATGATCATTTTTATATTGTTTATTAATTTTTAAAAGTTGCAAAACTTCTTGTCATTACTTCAGTTTTCTCTGTAAGCTTAAAAAAATACAATGATTACCTAGAGGAAAGAAAATTCTCTGTAGAGCATCCTTTTAAGAAACAGATTCATTTAAGTACATTTTTGATTCTGTAACCTCAATCTTCTTGTCTTTCAGCATTTATTAGATCAAGACAGGTTTTCTAGTTCTTTAGATAACCAGGAAAATCATCATAGCAGTCTAGGAAAGAGATGATACCAAAATGAACAAAACTGTATCCTGTGTAATCTGCTCAACCATGATCAAACAGATTACTGATTTTGAGACCTGACCAATAAATGGTTCTTAAAAAGTTTGGCAGGCCACAAAAATCAGTGTTCCTTTTATTCTTTTCAAAGGCTTACAAATACTGAGTTTGCACTACACTGTGTTAGTGATATTTTGGTAAAAGAATTTTCACCTTCCCAAGTATTTTTTCAGTTGTTGTCTAAGGTCACCTCCCACGCTAGTCTATTTACTGGACGAATGGAGACTGCAACATACAGTCAATTGTGAAACACCTCTTGAAACTCCTACAAACAGATGCAAGTCATCACAGGTGTATCATTCAGTGTTCTGCTAGCCTCTTTCAAAAGGGAGATTCACTTCTGACACATTAAGTAAGAATCTGAACAAAGCAGTTTTCTATACTTTGAAGACTCTGACCATGCTACCTTTTGCCCTCTTCTTCCCATTCATGACGCACATATGTTGCTCCTTATTTTAACTAGAGATTTCACACACAAGCTATACAGGGAAAATAGCATTCTCATATTTGAAACATGTTAACATATAACAAAAACAGTTTTCTTCCTAACAAGCATGCATTTTCTAATATTTTTTCAACTTGAAGAAACCATTAAGCTGTATCAAACATCACGATGATTTTTTTTTAATTCATTTGCATTCTTGACCAGCATGTGCCCAATATATTAGTTAGAACAGAAGGCACAGACATGTAAAAAGCCTGAAGTACAAATTGAGTGAGACAGTATTTTATTTTTACTATAAAACCGCACACGACACAAAATGAAGTGCTTTGTCTAACCCTCAGCATTGCCTAAATTCTCCTTCCTACTTATACCTCAGCCTTCCTCTGCATCCAACAGGAATCCTTCCCAAAAATATACCACATCCTTTCCTCCAGCCACCACAAACTTTGTTCATGCTTATCTGGTTTTCCAAGCTTTTTACTGCATCCTAGAAGTATTATGAACAATAACATACTTCCCCCCCCCACCCCCAAGTTGTTTAGAACTCCTCTCATTTTGACTGAAATTAAGGCCTCTTATTATCAAAGAATAGGTTTTGGTTGGAAGGGACTTGCCAAGATCATCTGGTTCCAAGCCTGTCATGGGCAGGGACACCTTCCACTAGACCAGGTTACTCAAAGCCCCATCCAGCCTGGCCTTCAACACTTCCAGGGATGGGGCAGCTACAGCTTCTCTGGACAACTTGTTTAAGTGCCTCACCACCCTCACAGTAAAGAATTTCTTCCCAATATCTAATCTAAATCTACCCTCTTTCAGTTTAAAGCCTTTCCCCCTTGTCCTGTCACTACAGGTCTTTGTAAAAAGTCCCTCTCCAGCTTTCTTGTAGGCACCCTTTAGGTACTGGAAGGTATCCCTGGAGCCTTCTCTTCTCCGAGCTGAACAACTCCAGCTCTCTCAGGCTGTCTTCACAGGAAAGGTGCTCCAGCCCTCTAAACATCTTCGTGGCCCTCCTCTGTACTCGCTCCAACAGGTTCATGTCCTTTCTATGTTGGGGACCCCAGAGCTGAACACAGTACTGCAGATGGGGTCTCATGAAAGCAGAGCAGAGGGGGGAAATCCCTTCCCCTGTCCTACTGGCCATGCTGCTTTTGATGCAGCCTGGGATACAGCTGGCTTTCTGGACTGCAACTGCACACTGCAAGGTCACGTTGAGCTTCTTGTCAACCAACACCCTCAAGTTTTTTCTCCTCAGGGCTGCTCTCCATGCATTCTCTGCCCAGCCTGTATTTGTGCTTGGGATTGCCCTGACCCACATGCAGGTCCTTGCATTTGGCCTTGTTGAACTTCACAAAGTTCACAGCGGCCCACCTCTCAAACTTGTCAAGGTCCCTCTGGATGCCATCCCTCCCCTCCAGCGTATCAACTGCACCACGCAATCTTGCTGAGGTTACACTTGAACTCAGTGTCCACGGTGCCAACAAAGATGTTCAGCAGCACTGGTCCCTATTACAACCCCTGAGGCACACCAGTCATCACCAGTCTCCACTTGTACATCGAGCTGTTAACTGCAACTCTTTAAGTGGGACCATTCAGCCAATTCCTTATCCACCAAGTGGTCCATCCATCAAATCCATGTCTCTCTGGTTTAGAGACAAGAATGTTGTGCAGTACAGCGTCAAATGCTTTGCATAAGTCCAGGTAGATGATGTCAGTTGTTCTTCACTTATCCACCAACACCCCATCACAGCAGGCCACCAAATTTGTTAGGCACAATTTGCCCTTAGTGAAACCACGCTGGTTCCTATCCTCCTGCAGCCGGTTGATATCCCAACACCCCACTCCTCCAGGCAGGCTCCTGACACCTCCTCCCCAACGCCCTCCATGCAGCCCCTCATTCCTAGCCCCAGCCCCAGCCCTCTTCCCGGACCCATCTGCCCATCCTGACCCTGACACCTTGCCCCAGACTATTCAGTTCCACACGCCCCTGAGACCCAGCCCCAAGCCCCTCCAGCCACACCTGCCCCCCCTCGGCCCCGAACCCCCGCGCCCGCCGGCCTCACACGCACGGCCCCAGCGCCCCTCCCCGCCCCACCCGCGCACCCGGTCCCCTCACCTCAGGGCAGCGCCGCTCCCCGCCGCGCACAACCGGCCCCACGCCCGCCCGCGCGCGCGCTCGGCCCAGGCCGCGGGGCTATTGACGGAAGTAACGTGTGGCTGCGCTCGCCACGCCCCGGGGCCCGCCGATTGGCCGCCGGCCGCCGCGCTTGTTGCTACCCGGCAGCGCCCTTCCCCATTGGCCAAAGGGGGCGGTGGCGTCACCGGCAGGAGCGGGCTGGGCGCGTCACGTGACGGTGGGGGGGGTCGAGGCGCACGTGTCAATGTTTTGGTCGGCGGTGGGCGGGGCGCGCGGCGCGAGCGGGGCTGAGGCGGGCGGGAGCGGCGTCCCCGGCGCTGAGGGGACGTGCCGGGCGTATGTCACCGCAGCCGGGCGCGGTGTGCCAGGGCCGGCCCGGGGGCGCTTTAGCCTCGGTAGGGCCTTTAGGGGAGAGTGGGCTGTGCTACCTGCCCGTCATTCCCTTCGGTTTTTCACCGCGTTGGCTGGTTTCAGCGGGGCTTGAAGCCGAGGGGGTTGTTTGGGATATCACCAGGTTCCCATAGGTACGGAGACAGGCGGCTGGGGGAAGGCACCGATTCAGGGCTGCCCTGGGGAGAGCAGGAGGAATTCGGGTGCCTGGGAGCAGCTGCTGAGCATAGGCCAGTAAATACCTTGGCAGTCCTTCTGTACGTCCTCCTAAACAGGCACGTTTTCTTTTGTGGCTTAGAGGTGTTATGTGAAGCTTATGGAGCCATGCCAGGCTTATTTTTTGTACAAGAAAATTTTTGGGGAAATGGGAAACAATTCCTTAGGTAAACCAAGCTTATGGAGCTCCTTGTTTCTTAAAACTTTCAGGCATGAATGTATGATTGTATGAACATCTCCGCTTTTGCTTGAAAGTAAGTAATTTTCTCCTGTATGAATGTGGAGAAAGATATAAAAAGAGAAAGTCAAGGAGCTAAAAATAAATTTGTACTTTAAAACGTTGTAATTGATGTTAAGTATTTTGTGCTGTAGAACAGGGTATTGAGCTTTAATTATCAGAATGCTTGGGATTGGCAGTACTTCAATTGCTGCTACTTGTCACTACCTGGAAGCATCCCCTAATCCATTTACGGCTCTTTCCCACATGAAGCTGGAGGTTATGATCTTATAAAACAGCTTCAGTGCTGTAAGAGCACAGAATTAACTATAGGTTCAGATGTTTTGGAAGGGCTTCTTTTCTGTCCTTGCGCTTGAAAAAGTGAACATAAGTAGTTCTTTTTGACCTGGGATACATTGAGTATGTTCTCAGTATGTCACTTTTAATAATTAAACTGCTGTATTAGAGGTAGGATTTATCTCTTTTCATTACAAGAGCAAAAAAGACTATACTCTTTTTTTCAAGATGCTTTAATCCAGACACAAATACAGCCATTGGAAAGTTGCTGCCTTGTGTTTACTTGAGGATTAGGCAACACTGAAACACTGAGAGTAAGCTGGAGCTCGCTTCATGAAGAAGTGGGGGAAAGACTCACACTGGAGCAGTTTGCGAAGGACTGTATTCTATGAGAGGGACTCCACCCTGGAGCAGAGAACAGCATGAGGAAGAAGGAGTGGCAGAGACAAAACCTTATGAACTGACCCAACCCCTGTTGCTCATCCCCCTGTGGCACTTATGGTGAGGAAGATGTGGCAGAAGAGTAGAGAGCAGAAGAGCGGACTAGAGTCTGGGAAGAAGAGGGGGTTGGGGGGAAAGTGGTTTTAGTTTGGTTTTGTTTCTTGATATCCTTTTTTAATAATACTCTATTTTTAATTTACAGTAAATTAAATTAATCTTCCCCAGTTGAGCCTGTTTTACCTGTGATGGTAACTGACGAGTAATCTCCCTGTCCTTATCTGGACCCCAGAGCTTTTTCATTTTAATTTCTCGCCCTGTCCTGTGAGGAGGGGCAGTGAGAGAGCAGCTGGGTGGGTACCCAGCAGCCAGCCAAGGTCAACCCACCACACTCCCTTAATTATTAAGCCCAAAGTGGATGATGCTCCAGGTGAGTACCTCACCCTTTAGGAAGGATACAATATGGAAGGAGAAAGCAGAGGAAGTCATGTGTTTCTTGTAACTTTTTACTCTTTTATGTTACTGGTTCTAGAAGGGCAAGGACAAGTGTGACTTCCCAGCTTGGGCAGTCACACTTTTTGACTTGTGCTGCAAATTTAATACAGCCATTAATAGCTGAGGTACATAAAGTAACTGAGTTTTCCATGACAGCTCTCTTTCCTGAATAGTTGCAGCTACTCATAGCCAGCTATTCATAGTATTTTACCTGCTGGCTTCAGCATATTTATATTAATTAATATATAAATATATTATATATTATATGTGTTATTAATATATTACTATTATATATTATTCAGCATATTTATATTAATTATAAATTAGAGGGAGCTGCAACAGTGTGGATTTTTTTATATTTTTTTTTTACAGAGCCGCTTGTTATAACACTGTGTATATGTGTTTTCATTCCAAATGTCTAAAAATCTTCTGCTAATTCACCAAGAAGATGTTGTGGTCATTGCCCATAGTTAATGTTGAGCCATCCTGTCTATTGCAAGTGTAATTTTAGCTCTCTTTATTCCTTAACAGAAGTCTTTTTGCTATTTAGTATTTATGGTATCTGTCCACCTGCCTTATTTTTCTTTGTAACAAAAGCTAATAATTTTTCAAATGAGCAAATCTAGAGATAGTTACTATCTTGAGAGTCCAGTCTCCTACCTGCAAAATAATCACTGGGGAATTTAGGTTCTAAGACAGAGAAATTTTATTTTTAAATATTTTTATGCATAGTGCATGTCTGTGTTAAAAATGTACAATCGGAAATGTGTTGTTCATTTTGGGGGGATCTGGAACCTTAAAATAACATAATGAACGTGAAAACTATTCTAATCAACACTGAGCAGCTCAAAAAATTATTGAGTAATTTAATAAAGATTGGCAGTACTCTGTTTCAGACATTCTTCAGAAAATTCCATGTGAATTTTTCTATTCTGGTGTTGCAGCCCTCATGTGGATCTTCTCTATTGGTTTTATTTAATACTAATGAAGTTTAAACTTTTGCAGTGGAAACTGAACAAACTGGTCTGCAGTGTGACTGTTACTGCTTTTGATTATTTCAGAGGGTTATAAAGTGAAGATTTCATTAAACCTAGACAGTCTCCTGTTTTGGAATTGGGATGGTTACACTCATTGCTGATAGCAGGTCCCTGTGAGTAGTACAGATGAGACCCTGAGACCATTGCCACATTAATATGAAATTAGGAGACCTAAATAAACAGGCAAATTCTCTCTTTCCCATTTTTTTCTATTAAATTACTTAAATTACAATTTCTATTTAGTAAGACACAGCAAAGATGAATTCTCTAAATGAGCTTGCACTGATGGACAGCCAACCTATTCTGCTTTCAAGTTACTGCTTTAAGAGCTGAGACATAATTAAAAGCAAAATAAGTGGTGTTATTTAGGGTGGCTTAGGATAACCTCATGGAGAAGTTGAATCAGTTTTTCATCAACATTCATATTTCGTGAACTACCTGATCTGGAGATATGCATCATGTTTATAGGATTCCGTTTCACTTTTTCTTAGAAATCATCTGAAAATGAGGGTTGTGGTAGATGCAAATGGCCTTCTTTTCCTTGGGAGAGTAATTTTTATTTTGCTGAGTAATCTCTGTACATATTTCAAAGATTAGAATATATACCACAGCTTGATTCAGTTACTTAGCAACATTTAATGCTAAGAAAAAGAAACAGGAAAGTGGTGCAGTAGCAATGAAATCATTAGACAATCGAACGGAGCTCATGACAATAATGAAGCAGAAATAATGGTATTTTGTAGGTAAAACAAAACTGGAAAAGAACACATAATCCAAGCAGTTGTCATTTTTCCAATGAGGCAGTTGCTTATAGTTTGTTTTTTTCAGGAAAGCTTGCAATCTGGTTAAAAAAAAAAAAAAAAGCAAAGCTTGGACAGAAGCATCATTGTCCTAAATATTAATTAATGTGTGGTTTCCACTGTATGACACAGTTCTTCAGAAGTCGCCAAAACAAGACGTAATGCTGTTGCTTTTCCTTTGTTACATTTATTACTCTCCCCTAATTATGAAAATATATAAATATTTAAGTGTGTTAGGATACCTATAGCTGCATAAGAGAGCACCTGCCTTCCTGGAGGCTTGGCTGCTGGGGGCTCAGGACCAACTCAGAGGTGGTGCAGCCCCCTTCCTCCTGGGAAGAGGCTCCCAACAGTGCTGTGTGGAACTAGCCTAGCCTGACTATGTAACCTGCTGAGCTGCGCCCTGACATAGACCTGCAGGCTGACATCCCAGCTTAACCTTGGACCTGCCTCACCACTTGCCTGATGATCTGGACTCTTGGTTGAACCTGGCCACCATCTGTGAGGCTGTCCTCATGTGCTTGCCTAGCGCAGAGAGGCAGGGGCCTCACCAGCCACGACATCCCTCTCAGCTCCCCAGTCTACAGGGATGTAATGTAGTCAGACAAATTTCTCTCCAAAGGCCATGGGGAATAGAAAACCTTTATGGAAAGAAACATCTTACATGAGCTTTGGGAAAAAATGAATGCACAGATATACTATAGGTTATTAACAATTACATTCAAAGATGTATTTGTTATTTGTTACAAAGATGTAACACAAATCAATGTTGGATGTAGAAATTTAATATGAAAGATGTTGTATTATATAATAATTCACCGTTGAATGTAAAAACTTTTATTTTGGAAGAAGCACTATATAGTGTAGGGCAAAGAATTTTGAAAACTATTTATTATTCTAGGGGAAAAACATGGTAACAGTTTGCTGGGAAATAACATCAAGGGAGAAATAGGAGAAGTTTCAATGTTGCAGTGAAAAACATGATTTTAGTTAAACTCCAGAGAAACAATCTGAAAAACAGCATGTACCATACCTTGAGACAAATCTTTAATTGAAAGCACTGGGACACCAGCAGAAATTCCGCTGTTTGATCAGTGACAGGTTGGATACTGCAGCTAGCTCATTCACTGTGGGGGGAATGTGAGGTCAAAACTAAGTTCTGGAAAAGAAATTTTCATTTTTCAAAAAATATGAGCTTTGCCTATATAAGAGAGAGATAACTAAGGAAATGAACTAGTTTAGGAATTTGCTTTATGGGGTGGAATTTTATGTCAGTTCAAGCTATAGAAATTGGTAAGGAATTACTTATTAAAGTGAGGTTTATTTTTTTTTTATGCTACCAAAGGATGGCAAGAGATTTTCTAACCTTCTACTTGAAACCTTTAAATCAGAAAAAAATATATATTTAGAAGTAGACTTTACGTATTAGTAAGTTGCCAGCTGCTTTCACCATATTTGTATGCATCCGTACAACCAATAAATTGTTTTGGAACCATGGTTTCAAATACGTTCATTAGAGAAAGTAATTGCTGCAGCAAAAGCTAAGGGCATACAGCTCAAGGAGAAAATGGGTCGAAACTGTGACAGGAGAGAAATTCTCTCTCCTTTTCTTCTCTTTTTTTCTCTCAGTTTTTCCCATAGGAAGAATTGGAACAAAGAAACCTGATTAATTGAAGCTTAATTGGTGTGTAAAGGGGGCTATATCATGTAGTTGAATCTGACTGCAGGGAACTGAATGAAAACTACTAGAGGTACTGGGAAGGCTAAGAAAAGTGCTAGTCTACTGTTCTGCAAAGTGATGTGCATTCGTGTTAACTAAAATGCTCAGCTAAAGGAAATGGCTAACACAACTGCTAGCTGCAAAGAGTAGGTTATTAGAGGAGGACAGAGATAGAGAAAAATAGAGATTTCCAGAGAAAGGTAAATTAGATATTTTTCAGTTTGGCTGGAACTGATAAACTGGGTTATTTAGACAGCAAGCAAAGATATTAGCAGTTATGCAGAAAACACATGGAGGACTGGAGAAATGCAGCAGAACTGCAAAGGAGCAAATACAGTGTCTATTGAAAAAGAAAACATAGACAAAATAAATTATAATTTGTAAATTTAACTTCTGGTAGAAAAATCTGGAACTAATGATCTCTTTAGTGAGCTGGAATGTGGAATAGGGTGTATACATGATAAATTAGTAGATGGTAGGAAACTGGCAGGATCTCTAAGAATATGGAAAGGTATGCTAAGAATTAAAAATTACCTTGGAGAAATGGTCTGAAAAACAGAATAAAATTCCCTACGGACCTTCTTTTGTATATACTCATAATTAAAATGTCTGTTCATAGTGTCTGTCCTGTCTAGCTATGCCTGTGATATAACCGCTGTTTACTGGAATTCCATAAAACCAAACTCAGTTACTAGTGATATCAGTAACTGTACCTCAACAGCAGAAGCTGTATCTGATATAACTAACATTAGTTGGATAAACCTGCCCATTCAGGAAATAAAAAAGAAAGCATTTTGAAGAAAAAAAATACTGAATTTAGCTTTTGCTTATACAGGTGAAGCACCCTTAAATAATAGCTGTGTTAGTCAATTTATGTTGTCTTGTTTATGGTAGTGTAAGAACAGAACCAGACTTTCTGATTTATCAAGAATTTTAATGGAAGACAACAAACACATTTTAATCTGTTTCATCTGCATGAGATGCAGAATCCTAATTATAGAGCAATTCAAGGTAAAAATAATTTTGTTCTTGGTTTACACATACACTCAGTTACTGCACTTTAGCTCAGTGGTGTCAAAGGAATGTGGTTCTGGCTTCCGAAGGGTCCTATTTCGGGTTTGCTTTCCAAACTGAACTGCAGATGCATTATAAAGAAAGAGAAAAAGTCTTACACAATACAAAACCTGATTGAAGACCATTAAAGTCAGTGTATCTTTCCATTAACATAGCAGACTCTAGAGTAATTTCTAAAACAAGCTGACCAATTTCTTACTTCAACTACTTTGATACTGTACCTGTGTGATTTTTCAGAACTGGAAAATCTTCCAGTCTTACAGGAAATTTTTATCTGGCATGTTGAATTGAATGGCTTAATTTCTTGACATTTTGGAAGTTTCCCATTTCCATGTCTTATGTTCTTGAAATTTGTCAATACAAATGAGGTAGAGGCACAAGGAAGAAGGGGAGGTGCTGAAATCAAAACAATAATTTCTGTAGAGGTGGGTAGCATAATTAGGGGTTTGGGATATTCACATAATCAACACTGGAGCATTGTAAATTTTGCTGGTATGTATGTCTGCTGCTATGGGATGCAGGCTTTGCCCTGATGCTTTTTTTTTTTTACTAATGTAGTTAGTACCATGAGTTATGTATATTACCATATTCTAAGATTTAAAATAAGAACAAAATGTGAATTTTTAACAGGAAGTGATGTTTTAGCAGCTTTGGGGCATTGAGTCATCATAGACATTTGTGTATTAGATTGGGTTTTAATGGCTACTTTGAGATGTGTTATGGCTGCCATTAATAGTGACAGATGGATAGATACAGTTCATGCTTTCATCCCTTTCAGGTGTCCTGTAATGTCTTTGAAACCTTGCATTTTCACTCTGTCCTTTCTCAGGAGGTTCTGAGTTATGATGACTTTCTCTTCAAAACTGTTGTTCATTCTTGAGCTCAGGCTGTTCGTGGCTTTGGCCAGAGGGAGTAACTGTCATGTTTAAAATGCACCACCTCCTCATAGCAGCTGGAAGTTAGTGGTTTTATCTAGTCTTTGTGCACTTATAAGTCTGTCTGTTAGCCTTTTTTTGAGAAATAAATTGTAGTGATAAATAACACAATGCTGCTTGTTTTTAATAATTTGCAGTGCTGCTGAAGGAGGGTAGTACCAAAGGATTATCAAGATGACCCAGAGACGAAACAGCAAGCAAGCTGACAAAGCCTTTAGTTGGTAAGGTATTAGAGTGATGGGGTTCAGACTAATTTTGTCCTTTCTTGGAAAGATGCAAAGATAAGTGATTCTAATCATGAAAACAAACCCTGAAGGCTGACTATTATAGAGATTGCTCTATCATATATGCACTCTATATTGTATATTTACAGCTAATTTAACTACTCAATAGTCCATCAGAGATTAGTACATGATCAGTAATTCTGTACCTCATCATTACTAGTCCTCATGATTAGTAATCCTATGAGATTTGTGGTTGTAAAGAGTTCCCTTTGGAAGCACTAAACAGAAGAAGTCTTAAAAAGTCATGGTTTTTTGTGAGATAGGAGCACAGTATACTTTTATGATCCTTATTCATAGTATTGCTCACCATGTAATTACAATCCCTAAACTCACATTTCCTACCAAAAAATCTAAAATACTAGGTTTTTATTGTTATTGTGAGTTTGTCCAGGAAATTGTTATGGGTTGAACTTCCTTCATTTGGTTATTTTTCTTTGCTTGCTGTATTAATATGAACACCTTAATATGAAGGCTTGGTATGACAGCCTTCCTTAAGTGCCACCCAAGCCCCAAGGGAGTCAAGGAAGATTTTGACCTTTATTTCACAGGAAATGAATCAAGGTTGTTTATACAGAAGAAAAGCAATTGCATATATGCAACTATAATTCTAAATTTCATAGTTAAATTCAGTGCCTGTCTAGATCTGTGCAAAATTCAGGTTTGTTTTCTTGGTGGTTTTATTGTTTTCTTTTTTTTTTTTTTTGCCTTGTAAGAAGGAATAAACAAAAGCAGCATTTCATTCAGTCACAGATTTCTGCATAGCTCTTGGGACTATTCTACTACAGGGAACAGGGCTCCTTGGCGGTCCATTTATCTAGCTCTCAGTAAGGTTTAGAACTATTAATTCTAAGTGTACCATTCTTCACATGTTTATTAGAATCTTTGATTATGATTTTATAGACATTTGAAATATAAAATCTATGGAAATGGATAGGAATGTTTAGGGAACAGTTAAAGGCCTTGTGCATAGCAAACTTTCCTGGCATATTTTGATAGAAAAAGAAAGATTATAATTAGACCAAACACAGTCATTTTCAGAAGCACATAGGGCTGGAAGACATGTAGATTTCATTCATTCATTATTTGAACACAAGCAATATGCAAAGAATTAAATCATTTTAAAAACCTATTAAGAGAAAACAGACTTATTAACACCCATATTATACTAGAGAAACAGCAGGAAGTGAGCAATGTGCCTTTCAAGTTGGAAATTTATGCTAGCAAATACCAATAAACAGTGTGAATAATCTTGCTGATAGCATTGGGAATGCTATTTAGGCTGACATTGCATAGATAGGTGTACACTTTTCCCAATATCTAGAGGCAAGAATTAATTTTTTTTCTCTGGCAAGCACCCTAGTTATATGAACGTAACCCTTACTGCACCAATGATTGCCTGTCTGTATCCAAACAAATGTCTTTAAAACTCTGAGAATGGAACATGAACCACATTTCCTCGATTCTCATTTTTTTCTTCCCTTTCTTTCCATTTCTTTTTTCCTACCTGACTTTCTAGGTTTCAGACAGTGTGTGTTCCACACTGCTCCTCAGTCAAAAAACAAAGGACTTGCACACACAGAGCAGATGTCTATGGGCTGCTGGCCTATGTCCTTTCAGGGTGTTTCTGGGTTCTGTGGAGGTTTTTGTTCTTCCCAGTTCTGACCTATGAAAAAATCTGCCCTGGACCAGTATTGTCTTCCCTGACTGTGGTCATTCTCTGTTCTTTTGAAGGTACAGTGTTTAGCATGTAGATCATGCTGTGGGCCCTTTGAGGGAAAAAAAATGGTACCAAATGACTGCATCTACACTATCATATTAAACATCCGGAATATGATTTTTAGGGCAAAATGGCATTCTTTTACATCTGACGTAATGTAACAGGCATCTCGGATCTCTCTGGTGTATGCCCCTAGTATCCCCCAAAAGGGAACTTTGGCTGTGTAAAATGCTTAAAACATCCCACAGAGTGCATCACCAGCTGTGTGAATCTGGCAATATGCAGGCACTGGATGTTCCAGCTGCTCTTGCAAAAAGGCAACCTGAAGCAGAACTCATAAAGATCCTTCATAGAAAACAACCAGAATTCAGGCTGCATGTGAGGGCAGTATGTATATCAGAAAGATGTTCTGTCTCTAATGGTCTACATGTAGTTGTTTCACCTTCCCAAAACTGAGAATTCATATAATGGGGGAGGTTAGCAGTCACTCTTAATCACTAGCAGTAGGTCTTTGGGATGAAGTACAATTAGGAGCACTCTATAAAGTACACTAAATATGTAGCCAGTTTGTTTAAAGATACAGCTATCTTGTTTAAAGATGGCCCACACAGTTCTGTGATGTCACCAGTTGTGAAAACTACTGAAACTGAAAAGAATTTTGCCTAGGTAATGGCAGCAGGATTGCACTGCATAGAGTTCTGTTCTGTGGGATCTTAATCACATTCAAATCAATATGCTTAAGAGCACGTATTTATGATTGTACTAATAATTAATTGTTGCTGTTAACCTCTACCTTTATATTAATTCTTCAACTTTGGGAGGATGCAGCAGTTACCTATTGATCATGAGAGTTAGCACATCATTCTGATTTACCTGTCTGAAAGATATTACAATTTGTTGTTGCTGAATTAAAAACAATTAATCGCTTTCCTGTATTCATTTGTATTAAGGAGATAGTTTCCTGATTAAATTTGCTGACAGTTCTAAACCATAAATGCATGCCATGTACTATTTTTATGTCTCTATTTTATAGCATGGTTATATTTTATTCATTTAATTAAATAAAAAAAATTGAGGGAAGTAATTTATAACATAGATACTAGATTTTTCAGCTCCAGATTTGGGATCTGTACAAAACTTACTGGGAATAGTAGGGGTGAGAGGGTCAGGGGAAGAAGGGTTTTTCAACCCTTAAAACTGGACTGAGTTCCTATAGTGAGAGATGAATTTTTGTCTGGATATAACTACCATTTTGGATACTTATTCCTTTAGTAGTCACTTCCATGCTTGTTAGGAAAACTACCTTTTTTTGGGAGTGTTAATCCCATGACAGCAACTGGAATAAAGTGATGCTGCAGAGATTACATCTGTGAGATCAACTGGACTCAATAACTTCAGTCAGTATCTGGCAAGGTGAAGACTGGCCCCAAGATGCTGCATTGTGTAAGAAGTAGGAGGTGCATAATCTCTTGAATACAGACTGTTATTCTGGAACATTATGGCTCTGTCACACTGGAAAAGCTATTTGCCAAAATAATCTGCACTCAGGATCAGTAGAGCCCCCAGGTTATGGAGCCCAATGCTTGTCGATATGGGTGTGAGATTTGGGCTATGTACTTTTAAATAGCTCTTTCTCAATGCAGCCTCAATCACATCCCACAGCTCTTGCAGCAGCTGCACTTCTAGAACATCCAGCTCAGTACTTTTCATGGGATCATAGAAAGTGAATTAGCGCTGGCAACACTGTTTTTGTGTTCAAAAACACACACAAAAAGAGTCCAGTGCTTTTCCCATGAGGATGCTGAAGGCAATTTCCACCCATGATTACGCCTAGATTAGTCAACATGGCTAGCAATGTGGCATGATTTTCCTGGGACCTTTTTCAAAGCCTTGTACTTGGAATGTTCCAGTCTAGCAGCCTTCTTCTGTGCTAAGGGAGTTGAACTGCCTGCACGTTTGCTTGTAACACAAATCCAGAAGTTGGCAAAACTTTACTGTGGGTGAAGATGAAGGAATAAGACAGGTGACAGAGTGCCCTGTATGGTTTTTATCCTCCTACCTAAGACCTGTGCATCCTTATCCTCACCTTTTATTGTATCCTAGCTGATATAAGCACAGTAGAAAGAAAGGCAGCAGGTTAAAGAAATAAGATGGGATTTTTCAAGTGAGTCTGTGCCAGTCTGGAGAGTTTATTTTATTTTTGTGTCAGAGAAGTTACTGAATTAAAACCAATTTGAAATTATTTACCCTTACTTGAGACCATCCATTTTATTTAATGCAGTACCAGCCAATGATGAATTTTTTATTTTTTACAATTTCATGTAGTATGTACATGCTTTGAGCATAAAGTCCATCAGGAGACAGACGGTAGCAAAAACTTTACGGCTTCCAACACTGCAAGAATGTAACGGGCCCCACAAACTGGTAGTCCTGGCGTTGGTAGGAATAGTCTGATGAATTCTAGTGACAGCAGCAGTTCAGTGGCTGTAAAGCAGATTTCAGAGGCTGAAAATGCATTAGGCAAGTGCTGTATACGTTCACTAATCTATCACAGCACAATCTATCATGCATCTCCTTTTCTGCGGATGAAATCACCTTCTAGCAACATCAGCACAAATATTTGGAAGAAGGTAGAGAAACATATGGCTTGCAGTACTTCACTGACAAATTGCTTCAGCAGAAAGCATGCCTTTTCATTTACCTTCTCAGCCAATGCTTAGAGTTAATCACAGCAACTAAGTGCCACTGCTGTGCCATATGGAAGCAGAGCTAACTGTGTTAACAGGAATTTAAAAACATGTGGGGAGAGTCACAGGAATTATGAGCCCAGGGAGTGTACATTTAATAGTCAGGCAGGAACTCTTGACAAAAAAGAGAGGAATAAGTTGCACTTTTCCTGAATCTTACTCTTTCCAAGACATTCTCTCTTTTGGCTTAAGCTTTCACCTCATATGCTCCTTCATGTATCACTGTACTTCATAAGTTTTAGCTGCTTGATAAAGTAGGCAGCAGTAACACTGAGAATGCAGCCCTGATCTCACTGAAACCAGTGGCAAGACTCCAGTGGACTAGGGTGAGCCAAAATTTCTCTTTTAACGTAGATTCAATTCTATGAAAACTGTTGGCTTAAAAAAAAACCCAAACCAAAATCCTTTCTGCTGTCTTTCTAAATATTACAGGAAATGACACAACTGGATCCCTGTTCTCCAGTTACTTGCCATTATGATGAATTATTGGGTTGTATTGTGCTTTGGGGTTCCAGGTCTAAAGGGCTTGTCTTGGCAGCTTGGCAGCTTTGCTGTATCTTCACTTTAATCAATTATATAATCAAATTGTCCTTCTTCCTCCAGTGTTCTGTAGACCTCTCTTGAAATGATTAGAAAAGATTTAGAGGATACTAGATGCCTCCAGTGAGCACATAACTTGAAAATCTCATTATCACTCATGAGGAATATTCAGGACAGGGCTATTTAAATGACAGGCTCAAGTCCAAATTTGGACAGTTAGTAAATTCTTTCCAGACCTCATAAGAGTGAGTTAAGGTAGAATTAATCTCATCTGAATTTAGCAATCTCTAGTTTAGATATCTCCACCTGAGCTTGCTACCTGATGCTGGATATATACTCAGGGGTGGGGAGAAATATGCAATTTTAAGGCACATCAGTAATTTGACCTGTTTTATATTTCTATTTCAGGATGAGAGGAATTGTTCTGTGAGAGTGCCTGTGTCTTCTCAATGACTGGAAAGGGAGCCTAAAAGGTAAATACATTGTTTTCCCACAGGACATCCCATATTCCTCGCAGCTTTTGGGGAACAATTTCAGTTCTCGCCATAGTTCCCAACTGCTGTACCATGTCTAGGTGGCCCAGCAGTATTGAAACCAATGCACTGATTCCCACTGGCTGACTTCAGGTAAATTATGCAGTAGATATGGTAGAAGCTGGGTGGCCTTTATCATAAATTGTCAGTAAGGTGAAAGAATAGATACAGAAGAGCATCACACTAATTTAAAGATCAGTAAGACATACAAATATGTGCTTAACCTCATAAAAATGGAAAATAGAACTTTAAATACACCGTTTTTTCGACACTAGATGGCAACAGTATACATTAGAAATAGTGGATTCTCAACCAGTAAAAATAAACATTACACAAGGAATTGAATGAAGGAGAATCACACAGATTATTTTTAGAGTAGATTTTGCCTGAAATTAGAAAAAAAACAATGCATGTTTAAAGTACCATATATTTCTGCTATCAAGATACAGAACCTAGAGAAACTGATCTAAATCTATTAGAAAAGCTTAAAATTACTCTGAGTTAGAATCTGCCCTCCCATGAAAGAATATTTATTAGAGGCTCCTCAATCTAAGCAAAGACTAAATGTAGCTTTTACTGACTGGATGATTATAGAGGGTCTGAACGTTAAAGGCTCCACTCCTTTGCTCCTCAACTTCCTAAACAAATCAGTGTATGCATAGAGCTTGAGGGCAGTTTTGTTTTGTGATCAATTACATTGCAGAATTTACGAACCAAATTTTAATTTCCAGCTCTGCAACAAAGTAGTAGAGACACTATGCTGTATGGGTCATTTAATTTTAAAAAAAAAAAAAAAAAGAAAAGAAAAAAAAAGAAAGAGACTGAAAGACTGCAGAGAGGTGAAATTGTAGCATTCTTTTGGGAGGAGAGATCGCAGCTACACTTCTTTCACAATGGTCTAAAACTTTTGGTGTTGTTGGTGTCATTAGCCAGTGCAGGGGAACAGAAGGATGTGAATTTCTGATGCTACCAGTTCCTTTTTCTTTCCTCATGTGCTTGAGTTACCATGTTGGGGAGATAACATGGACATATCTGTATAGGATTTCCCAGCTGCTCAGGGAAACTTCCCTAATCCTCACTGCTCGTTGGTTTAGGATAATTTTTCTGAATATATCTTTCTCATTGTGGTGAACTTTAGAATAAATATCTTCATCCCAGCCAGACCCAGTACACTTCCATTTGAACTTGCCAGTTTCCCGATGGTGTTTTCTATGGAGCATCCCATAACTCAACATCCCATGAGTGCTGATAAATCGTTAGTTCTGTGATACCATAATAAAATTTCTACAGTAAATAGGAACACTGCACCTTTAAAGAATAGAAGAATGAACTATTTAAGGGTTAACAGAATGTGGAATAAAATTCCTAGACTATTCACAAATATATCCTTTTATTATTGCTACCATTTTGGGGAAAAAAAATAATCTCATTTCTTTTGTAGAATATTCTTTTGGGCTGTGGGTGAGTTTCCTGTAAAATAAAGTGGGCATTGACTGGATTAGCATGCTGCAGAGTTTTCTGCAGGACTAAGGCCATAACAGTGCTCATAGCTTCACAATAAAGCATATAAAGATATCTTTTTTCGGGGCAGAGTGAGAATTACTTGGGTTTTTTTTGTGTAAAATCATACAGTAGAGTAGAGGTTTGGAACATAAGCACTGAAGCCACCTTCCCAACTGCAAGAGATGCATCTATATTGTCTTTTAAGTGGACTCTTCATTCCACCTTCCAGCAGAAACTCACTAAGCATTCACATTATCTATATTGAGGTCTGTGCTATGGTCAGATGTTGTGTGTATCCAGGATTCAGTTTCTAAGCTTGCCAGTAGGTATTTCTGTGGAGAGAAATTCTGTAGCATCAGACACAGGCAAACTTTTAACCCAGTCTCAAAGGTTCAAAATCCACAGGATAACTTTCTCATGTTCTCATGTGACTTTGAGGTGAGGTATGTCCTAAGGGAAATATTTTTGGAGGAGAGAAACAATGACCTTTCTTTACTGTTAGGTGAATATGGTAACTTCATATTTCACAGATGTGGAGTATAAGGCAGAAAGATTAAGTGAACTGCTCAAGGCTATAAAAAAAAATTTTGTATCAGAGCCCAGATCAGAAGGGAGGAACTGCTGACTCCCAGTGCTATGCTAAGATACCTCTCTGTTAAAATAGGCCTATGAATCATCCTAAAAGCCAACAGTAATGCTTTATGAGTCTCAGCACTGCAGATGCTATTAGTACTGTTGAGAAGGAAGGAACTTCTTTATCAATGTGCAGCAATAATCATTCTTAACTCTTATAAGCATTTATTCACATTCAAAACATTCAGTCTAAATCGAGCAAAACACGTGATGTGTCAACCCTACCTTCCCAGGACTGTCCTTGGATTTGCTTTTGTCTAAAAAAAATCCTATTATTATTATTATTATTCAAAATTTAGTTTCCAAAGCCTGTAAAAATAGCTTTGCAGTCATGTCTGCTTCCTGACAATGCATTTCTTTTACATCCTTAGGAAGTATTTGTAAGATACTGTAAGCAACAGTGGCAACAGTGCACAGAGAGAGAAAAAATAATCCTAATGTGTTCTTAGTATTTCAGGATATATCTCCATTTGGTTCTGAATGATAATATCTGCTTATTTTCTGTCCTCTTTCAGATATGAACAGTTTTATTGTCCCTGTCTGATGAGTAATGTGTCTGCATATGAGACAGATTCTGCACTCTCCTGATACAGCCAGCAAGAGCAGAAGATGCAAGGTAAAATTCAAATGATCCTCTCACAAGGGGAAGGAAAAGAATCTAGGATGTCTGGGAATAGCAGCGAGACTTTCCTGGGCCCTGCAAAGCTATGTTAGACAAGCATTTCTGTGTCTGTATAGAAGGAGATTGTTGGGTTGAACAAGAGCAGATCTGTTGAACACACGTCTACATGAGCTACCGTCTTATTTGGTGGAGGTGGTATACTAACTCTTAGGCTAGCACATCTCAAAGGACAATGATTCAACTAAACACACCACATGCAAATCTCTCAGAAGTCAGTGGGATTTTAGCGTATACCAACTAATGTACCTGCCTCATCTGAAGCCTTTAGTTGCATAGCAGTATGAGGTATTTTATTGTTGCTCTAAAACTTGCAAAGCATATTCCAGTTCCCAAACCTTGCAGGATATAACTGGCTTCCCAAGGCTGTGTGTTGGGACCTAAGGACTTGGACTGTAATATTTATGGTGAAGCAAGGAAAATATTTTGGCAGTATCACTAAAGCTTACAATATGATGATTTGAAAGTAAAATAGAAGTAAAACCAAACACCTCATGCTTGAACTGTTGAAGTATGTTAAGGCACAAGAAGATTAAAACACTGTCTTAATGTCAACTTGCCTAATTAGATATATCGTGGAACCAAATATACTGCAGTGCATCATGAAACCGATCTTGGAGGTTAAACTCCAAACTGAGGAGGTAGGAGATAAAGACCATTTGTGTTGTGGAAGTTTTGCTGGTATTCCTCAAAGGGCTGTGTCTGTGGACAGATTCAACTGGTTCAGAATAGAGGTTTGCCGTTGAGAAGACAGGTCTGTGTGGGTCTGGACAAAACAACGTCTGCTCTTCAGCTGTGCTCCTATTGCTTCTTGCAGGATAAGAAGTGCTAAGAAGCATCTACTTCCAATGTATAGTTGAAACTGAACAATTTCCCTTGTGCTCTGTACTAGCACTGTAATTGCTTGGGAGGATTGCCTATGGAGTTATTCTCAGCTGGACTGCCTGTGAAACTCCTTTTGCTTCAGTTACTTTCCTTTCAGTTAAGATCAGTTGGATCACCTTGGTCGACAGTTTCTAAACCAGGTAAATTTGGCATCAAAAGGTACACTTCTTTAGGTCACTTATTGAAGTAAATCAGGTGTATCATCACTTCATAGTGCTACAGTGGTGTGTGAGGAGGAAACAGGCCAGAATTGTCATGGGGGAGGTTCCCTGAGCAATCAAATTCACTTACCTGGGTGAGGTGACGATTTTCATTTTAGAAAATGTCTCTTGTTTTACTGAATAACTTGGTCTTCTGTCTCCATCTGAACATGATAAGCTTCTTGGCAGTTCTGGATGAGAAGGCAAACTCCCAACGTGTATGGGACATAATGGTAATCTCCAATTAATCCACAGTTCCTAGTCAAGATTAGATGGCACATATGGGCTTGGAGAGGTTTCAGCGTCTGGCATAGCACAGAAAAGTCTCCAAGAGTGTGGTATCATCTGTTATTTTCTCTGAGCCATTAAGTGATTTATTGCTGTAAAGGTGCAAGGCCTTGAAGAGTCAGGCTTGAAGCCTTACAGATAATGGAGGACATTTGCATACCTGAGTACGAAATGCACTAAAGGGACCCGAGGAGAGAAACAATACAACCTGTTGCACACAGCCTCACTCACAAGTAAGCATTAAGCATAAAAGGAATTTAGCAAGATGTCATCCAGATTCAGTGAGCTCTGAAATGACACTGTTAGTTGTTGTATCTGGTGTCTCAGACAAAAGTCCTGCCATGTTCTGTCATCTGGAAACAAAGATGAGTTTTCTGTATTGTTAGTAGGTTTTCACTTGATTTGCAGACCTGAGCTCATGCAAAAACATAGCAAGGAAATCTGCATGAGCTTGTTTACATACAAACACCATAGCTCATTAGCTTGATGTCCTCAGAAAATAACTTTTAATTGATTGTGATTTTAAAAAAATCATATAGTCCCAGATTTTTCATTAAAATTAAATGCTGTATCCCAAGTCTACTTTTGCAACAGATAGTTATGTAAAACTGTTTTTCCTTAATTAATTATTTGTATTTAGCCACATGCATAACTAGCCTCTTTAAAGCTATCACTGTTTGCATTTATCATATATACAATGTGGTACTTTCTTCTTCATTTAGCTGTTATCTCACTGATTGTCCTTGGTTTAGTTACTTAAACTTCTGTGGGCCACCATCACATGGCTTGATCTAGCATAGGTATTCTGCTTTAAAGCTGCTTTCATTAAGCTTTATTAAGCTGCTGTGTTATTAGCAACTCCCTGCAAGCAATTTTTTTACATCCATTCAGCACATAGAGAAGAAACCAAAGCATTGTAGATACTGCTGGTGATTCTGCGAGTCTGATCCTGCTCTCATTCAGATGAATCAGACAACAGTGCAGCTCCAGTGGCCATTTATTCAGGTTTTAGGTGTGAGTACTATCCAACTCAGAAGCGGTAATATAGCCCAGGAATTAGCAATGAATGAGACCCCCAAAATGAGAGAAAGGATATTGTGCCAATGAAGAGGAATGGCTATAAAAAGTGTCGTCCTGAATAATTCTATTTGTGAAATAATCCATGCCCTTTTCTGATGCTGAAATACTAGTTCAGGAGGCTACCTTGGAGTCTGATACAGATAACTTTATCCTGGATGTGTAAATTGTTGCCCGTTTTGAGTAGTATGATATTATTTCCTGACGCTGACTGAGCTGTCATCATTAATCAAATACCAGAGGCAATTCCAGAAAACCTTTATATCTGTAGTGGGGAATGGCAGATAGTTTGTAAAATGTTTAGGCATCCTTCACAGAGAAAAGTGCTGTTCGTGTATGGTATTTTTATTATGGTAGGTCAGTATAGTTTGTGTATTAAGAACAGCAACATGGGAATTACAATGCTTAAACAATGTTAAATCTGCTATCCTGTTATTACCATGTCTAAAAGCAAAATGTTTCAGAAAGAGATTTAATCAAGTACTTAATACAAATATAGCTTTACTATAATTTCATGGAATAAATCCTTCTAATTTTACTGATATTGAACTATAAATGCAGAATCAATATAAATCATCCACAGCATTTCAGATGGTATTGTCACAGGAAGGCATACTTACATAAATACATATGTTTCGTTTTTTTTAAAACCTGAATGAAATAGAATAATGAAAAATGAAATAATGAATCATGAAAAAATTAATTACCTGATCCTAGAGTGCTTCAATTGAAAGTTATAAAACTCGTATGGCAACTTTATGAAGAGAGTATGAAAATGCTGTTTGAAAAAGGCCACCAAAGAAGTAACTTAAGGTAGGATGATCAGTGCTTGCATCACTGCCTGTTATTACAGATATATCATGCTTCCATGATTGGATGCTATTCTCAGTTGTTTGTGGTCTTGCAACTTGTACCCACCCAAGCTGAAACCTGGAGACTATGTTTCTATCATAAGGCTAAATACAGCCAGGGCACTTGACTGCCTATACTGTTAATTGTTACTCTGGGTTCTGGCAGGTTTTTGCCTATGCAAACCAGCAGTCTTCCAAATGATACCTAGGCATAGTTTGGTCAGCATGAGCCGGGGAGATAGTCAGGCTGTGGCCATTCTGTTTTGGGATGTGAACAAATTTAGCGGCATACTTAGCTGCTCAGTGCTAGAGACCTCTCTCTGGAGTGTTTGAATTACTAATACAGACATAGGCTGCTCCTGATACTTGTTTGGAAATTTTCAATGAAAGGAAAGGAATTTTTTACTAAGAAAAGTAGTAAACTTTAAAAGAGCAACACAGTTCTCTTCCCAAGGTAGAACATACTGACAGCCTTTTTTTCTGAAAAGGTATAAAGTTCTCATGCCTTTGAGGCAGATCTTTCAAATTGGTTGGCTTGGAATGGGACAAAGGGGCATTTAGCACTTTTGTCAGGCCTCCAGCTCTTAAGAAAGACAGAAAATAGGAACACAGTGATAATCTGTAAAATACTTAGCTGAGAGGGAGCCTGGCATCACACAGGAACTCTGTGGAAGAAACAAAGACAGAAAACAGTTGCTGGGAGGCCTGAAGCAAAAAGGATAATCAAAAGATTCAGTTGCCTTAAGCTTGAGATCAGCTTCTCTGTGCAAGAAGTACCCTGCCTCGTTCACTGGAGACCTTCTTATTCCCTCAGGAAATTAGGCTGCTACAGGTAAGAGCCTCCTTCGGTATTCTGCCTTGATATGATCCTCAGCACAGCTTGGGAAGACCTGTATGCTGTATGTAATTAAACATTGTACTAAAGTAGACGTACAAGAGGGAGCTCAATGATGTTACCCACATGGTGTGGAAACAGATAATGTTACTCTGTTGGTACTGTTTTTCTTACTCTAGGCAACATTTGCTGTGACTAGCACTCTTTTCTGTGAGAGTCTCAGCACTAAAGTAACTTGATTATTTCAAGATTCTTATCATACAGTCTGATAAATGGGATTGCTCTGATGTTCAACCTATAGTTTCATATTCAGGCATCCAAGCTGTTCCATTAAGTAAAAATCCTAAATCTCCTTTAAAAGAAGCTTTACTCCCTTGTGCTTGCAGCCTCAGATATGTCACAAAAATGTGGGAACATGTTGTTTTCTTCATGCTGTTTGCACTGCTGAACTAATGCTAACTGTAACTGTCAGCATGTAGTGGAGTATTTTCAGAGCATTTTTCTAAATTTCCTTGTGATTTGATTCAAAGAACCCAAAAGAGATTAGGCACAACCACAGTGCGATTTCCTTTGGAGCAGACTGCAAGACTCACCTGTTTGTTAAAGACCTACCATTATGAATAGAGATGAGGAAAGCAGAAAACAAGCAGTATTTCTTAGAATAAGAGATGGTTCAGGAGCTGTCTGTAGTGAGTTTGATTTGTAGAAGTCACAGTGAAAGTGTGTCAGCTGGTACCTTAGAGAAAAGTGTAGAAAAAGGTAGGATAACAGAAATAACATTGACTATGGACTATAGCAATTAACAATCTTAAATTTTACAGTGTCTACTGTCATAGTCTGGATTCCATGTCCTTGTATAAACTCTGGGGTTTTCTCTTGACTTTTAAAAGAAGTCTCAAATTAATAAAGATTTTTGTTTCTGTTAGCGTATCTATGAGGAGGTTGAGACCTTCATTTATTTTACATGGTTCTGAGACAACTGAACACAGGATAGTGCAAGTCCTGCATTATTAGTGACAGTTCTCATATTTTGCTGTTTTGGTTTGGGTTTTTTATGTGGCAGTCGTAGATGAAAATGAGAGGTAAATTCATACCACGTGGAGATTTTATAGAGTTGTGAAGCAGGTTATCAACCAAACTTTTCACCATTACCCATTAAGCCATTAAACATCACCCATTTACTTTCTGAAATCATATGTCCAGGAGAAGGGCTCTGTCTGAATGCACCTGTATAAAACTCAGGAACTGTGAAACCCCCGTTCTGGTCAATACCTTCTGCCTTTTTCACAAGTCAAAGGAAAAGAGGCAAAAGCAAGTAATGTTCAATGCAGAACCTTCTACAAATGCTGGCAGTCACATTAGAGCAGAGGTGAAGGGAAGAGGACATTTCTGGAACAAAAAGCACATTCTCACAATATATACAGCTACATGGCATCTTGTCTACTGAAAGCTGTGAAATAAGGAATTATTAGTTTCAGCATCTTTTGGGTGCTCTGATGCATGTGAAGAACTGCATTCATTACAGAGTAGTTCAGACCTAGCTAAAGATAAAGGCATCTTCACACCATCTTTAAACTTTACCTTCACTTCTCTGTATTTTGTCTTCCCAAAGGGCGTCACTGAGTTCCAGGTGAGGAGTATCCCTTAGCAATGGGGTTATGGGGTTGCATTTTTCAGCTTCCTGTTGGTGGCTTTCTGTGTCTGCTTCCTGCACTGCAGCTTGTTCTGTTGCAGCCTTTGACAAGTGGAGCTCAGTTACACTTGACTCAAATGCAGCAGCACAGGCACTGTAGGTAGCAAAATACACCTTAACTGCCTGCCAGCTGTTGAGTTACCTCAAGCAAATAAATTCTATGTCAGGTCTGTGCTTCTACAGATTCAGTGTTCAGAAGAGGAAATGCAGAAGCAGAAAAGAACTTCACAAAAGCAACTTCTTTGTTCGTATCAGTTACTTTTTCTTGACCAAGCTACTATGAAGTATTGAGTATACAAATGCAGAGACAGAATGTGGAATTTAAACTGTTTCTCTAAGTCTCTCATTGCTAGGTTGTTATCTCACTTGTTGATAAATATTCTGTTGCTGACAACTGAGCCTATTAAACATTAGTTGAAAGGAAGAAAATAACTGCAAATTCTCTTTTAATTACTTGAAGAATTTTCTACATCACTCAGTACCGTAATAGCCTTTTTCACCAACCTGCATATCCTTATTAATACTCCTATAAAGTAAGGAAATACTGTTATTCTGGTTTCACTGATGAAATGTAACTAGAAAAGATTAAGTGATGTAGCTGAAAACTACATCAAGTTAGTAACAGAAACAAGTTCAAAATTCTTAATTCTTGAGTGTTAATCCAATTCCTTCAGAATAAATATCCTTTCCTCCAACCAGTTTTTATTCCTCTAGCCTGCACTCTTATGTCACAATTTCAGTATTCTAGCCAGTTACTTCAGTTGTAACTAAGTTCTGATGATTCCACATTAGCTTATAATTTATTTTTCCATCAGAAAAATTAAAAAAATATAATAATTTTATAACAGGAAATCAAAATTAAAATGGAAAATAACATTGCAATGGATATGCTGTTATTTTAACCCAATATGTTTTTCCTTGAAAATATGCAGGGGCAGATAGATATATCTCAGAACATGTTTTGCATTCCTGTTATGAATATAATACTTTAAGAGAAACTGACTGTCTTCTCATTACTCTAAAAAAGTGTATTCAGTACTGATATTTTCACAGTGAGACAGATACAATATCATCAAATGATCATGAAACTTCAATATCCCAGGAAAAAAAGCCACATTAGTTGATCAGTGAATGAGATCTCTCTGTGAAGGGCGTGCAATGGTTTCTTTCAAAGCCACCTTAGTGCTCTGTGACAAAAAGCAGTTCATTTTTCGTACATAGCAGAATATAGGATTTTCCCCAATGCTCAGCTTTAAGCCTAAGTTAAAGTTCCACAAATTCTGTTTTAGGTTTGGTATTTTGAATGTTTTCATTAATGACTTGATGGGTGGAGTAACATTTGTGGATGACAGTTAGCTGCAGGGTCCACAGAAGAGCAGAAAGATACCATGTAGCTATATAAGTCACAATAACTCTGTTGATTCCAGCATACAAAAAGACATGTCCTTCATGCCTTTCATCTTTGATGAAGAGTCAATGTGATATGGGAATCTCTTAACTTTTGGGGTGGTTTATGTTGAGAAACATAGGCTGGAGATGCATTAGGTTAATGCTTCTGGGTGAAATTTAGTGAAAATATGTATTTTTAAAATTTTTGTCCATGGAGAGTAGCTTGCTCCCCAGAACTGGAAATGGCTTTCTTAGCCACATAGTCATGTCAGTGGTGGGATAAAGCATGGGATAAAGGAAGGTGAGTTCTGGGTTTAAGTCCTTCCTGCTGGTGCTGGTTCTCCACTACGGGCAGGAATATCACTGAGTGAACTCTGCTTACTGTCTTCGAAGTTGGATTCTGAGAAGGTTTTTAGATCTAAGTATTTCAATCACTAGGCTGCATACCTTGCTAGAAATGCTACATTATGTATAGCGTTCATTGTGTATCTTCCTGCTTACATTTCTGCCAGCTCATGTATGTAAATGTATGTGAGCTATGTTCCTGCTGTCTTTTATTCTGTGATTTCATTGGTATCCTCTTTCCTGAATATTGGCACAACTTCAACAGGGAATAGCAGGCAGTGCAGCCTCATTCCTAAAGCACTCCACCAGGAAGGAACTGAATTCAGGTTTCCTGCTTTCTGGGCGCTTCCTGCTTTGGCCTTGTTTTGAAGGAAAATAGTGACTCCTGCCTAGTACTTGTAACTGGGCAAATCCAGGGCAGAAGACCTGACCAAGATCCCATTCTTGTCTGAGTGATAATGAATGTAAGGGCTGGAGAGAAGCTGGGCTCGGACCGTGATCACAGACATACCCTGGCCAGGCAGCCTGATTTTGTGCTACCTGTGGGACAGCAAGAGAAGCATCTGCACTGACATAATTATGCTTATGCTTAGGAGATGGTACTGAGCTGTGGATCCCTGGTACTACATCCATGTGGCCCTCAGTCAAGGATTTAGCTCCAGAAAAAGGGAGACTCTCATAAAGATCTACCCTGATGGAGTCCTACTGAAGGGCTATAGGCAATTATATTTACTTTTAAATACCCCTTATAAACATTTAGCTCTCTGCATAGAGATTATACATTTAAAATGTGGGTTCCTATTTCCAGAACCTGCTATCAAATATTTAGGTTCCAATCTCCTTTAACAGGTCTAGCCCATGGGCCTTAAACCAGACTGTGAAAGTCCATGAACTTTTCAGATAAGGGGTTTCTTTTCCTACTCACTAAATCCAGTGAGTCAATAAAATTAGGAAACACATTTACATGAAGTATGACTCACTTTTTTAATCAAAAAGTTGGCAAAAATAATAGAGGACATGTCTTGTTGTAGCATTCATTTTGTAAATTGTATTCGACTGTTGCCAAAATTTCTAGCATTGCTGTTGGTTATTTAGTCCCATTAGCAATATTTCTTTTGGTCTACCAGATCCTAAAGGCTTATTTTTCTAACCACACGGGAATGATGTGTTCAGGTAACTCCCTTTGTTATGAACTGGAATAAAAGGCCTAAGCCAGGTGTGGGTTCCATTAAATTTCATTTGGAGCTGTAGTGATTGTGGTTAGCAGGTCGAGGCACATGATTCTTCCCCACTACTCCACACTCCTGAGACCCCATCTGGAGTACTGTGTTCAGCTCTGGAGCCCCCAGTATGAGAAAGATATGGACCTGTTAGACTGGGTCCAGAGGAGAGCCACAAAATTGATCAGAGGGTGGGAACACCCTCAGTAAGGCTGGAAAAACCTTATTGTGGCGTTTCAATACTTACAGGGAGCTGTAGTGACAGGCCAAGGGACAAAGGTTTTAAGCTGAGAGAAGGTTGATTTAGGTTGGACATAAGGAAGAATTTTTTTTGTGTTGAGGATGTTGAGACACTGGAGCAAGTTGCCCAGAGAAGCTGTGGCTGCCCCATCCCTGGAAGTGTTCAAGGCCAGGTTGGATGGGGCTCTGAGCAACCTGGTCTAGTGGAAGGTGTCCCTGCCCATGGCAGGGGGCTGGAACTAGATGATCTTGGAAGGTCCCTTCCAACCCAAACTATTCTGTGATTCTATGATTTAGTACTTTCCCAGCAGAATTGCCTGCATGTAGTTCTTATGTAGCCAAAAGAGAACAGTCACCTTTAAAACTCAAGTTCCATATGTTTTCTAGCCAAAAATCCCAGTTATGCATGTGTCTTTGTTAATCAGACCTCTCTGTCTCCATCTTCTCAGCACTGGCTCTAGAATAGCCTCTGATGATTGTATTAATAGTGAATGCTACAATTTGTCTCATCTTTGCTGGAATTTGTCCAGGGTTTCGCTTTCTGTTTTTCTTTCATAATTCAAATGACGGAATGCTAGACAAACCTGAGGCTAAGAAAGAGCTAATGAAAGAAAACCAATTGAAGCAACTTGTTATTCTGCTACTTTCTTATACACACATATGATACCTACATACTTAATACAACTCATTTAGATGAAGATGCCCAGATGAAGAGAAATACAGCTTGCAAGGCATAGGAAATAATCCTTAGTCTTTACAAAGAATTAGTGAGGCTTCTGGAGAAGCAGCAGCTTCCAGTTTGTGGAAGAAGAGAAGGAGAAATTCAGGAGGAGATCCACAAAAAAGGACCAGAGGTCTGCAAAACATGAAACATGACCTACAAGGAAAGATTGAACAAGCAAGGGTTATTTAGATGAAAGAAGAAAGGATTATCAGGGGAAAAAGACAGGGAAGGGAGTGTCAAACTTCAAATAAGTAAAGGACTTCAGCAAAGATCAAAGGAATAATTTGTTTTCTATGTCTATGATATATGTATGCAACAAGATGTAAGGGCTTAAATTACATCAGAAAATTCGAGTTAGACACCATGGAAGTTTTCTAACAGTACAAATAGTAAAAGCATGGAAAAGCTGCCTGTGGAAAGTCGTGACATCTCTGTCTTTGAAGAACTTTAAGAACAGGTTAGAGAGATGTCTACCAGCAATAATCCAGGTATAGGTGATCCTGCTTTGGTGTATGATGGTGGAATAGAGGAATATAAGGTCTTTTGTGATATTTGTGATTCTGTGAGACTAGTAGGAATAATAATGCATTTGCTTAATTTTTTCAGACTTCACTTGTGCTTTCCAGACAGCCTCTGATGCTAAGAGCACAAAATTCTCCAAGGGATAAGCAGAGATTTTTACAGTACTAGCAAAAACTTAAATTTGATGGAGTAATTGCTGAGGAACCAGGAGAGAAACTCACAAGGCTGAATGACATGGGTGTTGAGGTAACTGTGTTTCTTTTGTAGGGAAGGAACTTGGATAGCTCGAACCTTTGGCTGCAGGGGAAATTGGCTGGTTACAGGAAAGGCAGCTATCTCCATGAAGAAGGGCTAGTGTCCTTTTGAAAAGGGACTTGCTGAAAGGAGATCAGAGTGGAGGGTGAGTCATTCACTGGGTACTGGCCATTTTCTTTGTGTTTTGATCTTAGGAAACTGCAAGCACTCTTGCAAATAAACATAGATATCAGGATTCCAGCATACCAGTACCACAGAATTATAATGTGCTAGCACTGAGAAAAAATAGTGGTCCAAAGGAGGCATGAGTGAAAAATTTTACACAAAAGATGTTGTTTTCAATTGATGAGAAACTTAACAATTAAAAGCTAACTTTTAATTGCAGTGCTGTGAACTTTCTGTTAGTGAATGAATGTCATATTTATGTATTGGAAGCCCTGAAGGAAAAGCATCATCATCATCATCCATGTTCCCAGTGGAGGGAGGGCTTCTGGCTGACTGCTTCTGGCAGTTTCAGCTGACTGCTGAGATCCGTAGTGGGGTTGGCAATGCTTCCACACTGGCTTACCATCAACACACTCCTTCCTGCCTGACACAGAGGCAAGATACTTCAGACAGCTGATGAATGGTCTTGGGCAGTTGCAACAGGGACTCCAGAACCAGTGTGCTCTCTGGTACCTTGAGAAACTCAGCAGGAGCACTGGTGCCCATTGTGAACGCAGATTTCTCCCCTCCCCTGATCCGTAGTATTCTACCTACCTTCAAGATGAAAAATGGTGGTATGCCATACAGTTCTGTGGGGCAGTAACAACAACAGTGGTAATCAGTAGAGTAGAGCTCTAAACTAGCTAGGAAACAACAAACTAGTTTTCCTATTTGCTGAAACATAGAAGACTTGGTTCAGTTTGTGATCTTTGCTAAAAGAAAATGATACAAAAGCTGTTACTAAAATGCCAGCAGAGACTTCAAGCAGTTCTTAGCTCATTACCCATATGCACACCCTTACTGGTGACAACTTTATCTCACGGTGGGAAGCACTGCTTTATTTTCATGGCAAGAGTTCTGCATAGATTCAAACCAACAAATTTTCATTTTTGAGAACATCTTGGTAGGATGCTATCACTGATTTCGTAACATCTAGGAACCATCCCTAAAGATAGGAGTTTGGGGCTGCTTCGTGGCAGTTCATAGCATGCACAAATTTCAGGGATGTCAATAAAAAGTGAAGGTGCTTTGCATGTTGGAAGACCAGATTCAGGTACCAGATGATTATGAAAATCTATATATAATATGGAGGGCAGGAGGAAATTCCTACTGCTAGGAATGATGCTGCTAAGTTATGTGAAATGTTCTTTTGACATGTAGGGGATACAGCAGGAGTCGCATTTCCAACCAGTGCCAGAGCTGGTGTTCAGCGTTTAATCTGTTGGTATTAAGTATAGCAATTGATGGAATGTTTCCAGTTTCTGGGGAAGCTTATTTAACATTGTTGAAATTATTCTAGAATAAGTTGAGAAATCTGTGACAGGTGGTCAAATTTTTCATATGTGTAGTTCACTGAAATGATTCTGGCCCAGATAGCATTTTCAATTTCTCTTGAAGTGTGATCACAATGCACAAGCTGGAATGGTGAAAAAAAGTCAAGATGTCAGTCACTTTCCAATATTATAGTGAATAGGTCTGGTCTGTGAGATACCACTATTAATGTAGAAGGCATGATACCAAGGAATTTAGAAATCTGTCAAAAATAAATATAATGGATTGATTTATTATGAAGCAGTAGGAAAGGTTATTTCATGGGATCACACTTTGTTGTTATTTTTCTGTTGATAAGAAATATATTTTACCTTCTGCTACATTGTGGAAAATGGTCTTCAGAGTCACCAAGCATTTTTTTTTTAACATGATTTGGTAATTACGGACTGGGGTCACATAGCTTTAGACAAGATGTACGTTTAAAGTGTGAATTTGTCAGGGTTATGAGAGCACTAATAGGCTTTAATGGCCCTGACCAGCCTCACCCAGAACCTCCACTCCACCACTTCCTGGGGCATCCATTTCAGGTCAGGCCTGGACATTGGACATCCAGTTCTGGCTCTAGCTGTGCTGTGGATGGGTGTTTGCCCAGCCATGTGTCTAGTTCTGCCTCCTGGACAGATCTTGGACCTTTGCTACAGCCTTGTTTCCAGTACTGTTTCTGTACTTGATCTCCTGATGGTCCTTGGATGGACCATGGACCTGATTCACATCCTCACTATGTCTGGGACTGCCCTTGCACCCTGTTACTAGCACTGCTGCACAGATGTTGTGGAGCTGTGCCCTGGTTAGTGAAGGCACTGCTGGACAGGCAGTCACCTCGGTTCCCAGCTCACCTTCCTGTACGGATCGGACCCATCTCTTGCTGTTCCCTGCTTGTAAATTTCTCTTCCTGTAAAACCTGCATGTTCTGCGAAGTTTGGGTTGGTGTTTTTTTTTCCTTCAGTCTTGTCCTAGTTAATTTTAAGGACTTCTGCTGTTACTTCTGACATTTTGCATAGTTAACATTAGGTTATAATTATGACAGACTGGTAGAGTTATAGCATCTATCAAGGCCTAACACTTTTTTTATTGAGCCACATGCAGGACTTTGCCTCTGAAGCGCTGCTCCATCTCTGCACTGACATTCATGCTGTACCGTAGTAGCTGCTTTGCAAGTAAACAAGACAAATGATTGTTAGACATGTGTGCCTGTTTTCATGGTACATACTTAGAATCAGAGACTCATGGAAAAACACAGTTTGGAAGGGACTTTTGAAAGTTATCTAGTTCAGAATCCTGCTCAAAGCAGAACTGTTTTGAAGGTAGATGATTTTTTTTTCAGGGCTGTGTTTAGCTGAGTTCTGAGTATCTCATGCCAAGGACGGGCATTACACAATTTTCAATTTGACCTCACTGTGGATTTTTTTTCCTCATATGTGATAGGAATTTCACTTAGTACAGCTTGCTTCCACTCTTGTTCTTTCACCGTGCAACTCTGAGAAGAGTCTAGCTCCATTTTCTCTATAAACTCCCTTTTAGAAATGGAAGACTGTTACCAGGCCCCCCATGCAGACTTCTCCAAGCTAAAGAAATGCAGTTCCTTCAGCATCTCTTTGTACATCAGCTGCTCCAGATCTTTAACTATTGCAGTAACCTGCTGCTGGACTTGCTCTGATTTTCCTTGTCACTGTTGTGCTGGGGACCAAAAGTGAAACCACAGTGTTCCAGATGCAGCTGCACAAGTGCCAAGTACTGGAGAATAACCACTTCCCTTGACCTGCTGATTATACTTCTGCTCATATAGTCCAGGATGTGGCTGTATTTGATTCATATATACAGCAGAAGGCTGAGTGTGGCCACAGTTAAGCTCAGGGCACTGCAAAGCATCTCAGTATTTCCCCTTTCAGATTGAGCATGGAGACTGCACTGAATAGGGGTAATGGATCTAATGTATATAAAGTGAGGCTGCGGCTCGCCATCGTACCCATCCATCTGCCATTTTTTTTTTTTTTTAAGAAATAAGGAGTGTATAAGCAAGCCTCTCCGCTTATTATATTGAAACTGCGCCTCCCATTGGTCATTCTGCAGAGCGTGTGAATGATGGCCATTCCACGTACTTGCAGACTCAATGGATTATCATATTGCTGTGAAAAGCCCTTACACTTTGTTAGGGCTTTTAATAACAAATATTTAGTAACAATTTCTTCTGACTCCAGTGAAAGCAGTTTACATAAGTGTTGAGGGTCTGACCAATATAAACAGAAACATACAGGTCATTGCACTGTCAGATATGAAAACATTTTGTGACCAGAAAAGCTACTTGGTCCAAAGTATCCAGAGTTTTAGCCTCTATACTTGGCATACTGACAAGCCCATCTTTTCAAAAAGGCATATAGGTGCAGAGTGGCTTTGGAGAATTTTAGGACAGAATTTGGCTTTGTTTTAAATATGTTTGGCTGGAGATGGTTACATGTGAAAGAGGTATGGAGAGAAAATAATTACTATTGTGACTTTGTGTCTTGGTTTAACCCCAGCCAGCAACTAAGCCCCACACGGCCACTGGCTCGCTCCCCCCACAGTGGGATGGGGAGAGAATCAGAAGAGTAGAAGTGAGAAAACTTGTGGGTTGAGATAAATAGGTAAAGCAAAAGCCATGAATACAAGCAAAGCAAAAAAGGAATTCATTCACCACTTCCCATCAGCAGGCAGGTGTTCAGCCATCCCCAGGGAAGCAGGGCTCCATCACATGTAACGGTTACTTGGGAAGACAAACACCATCATTCTGAACATCCCCCCCTTCCTTATTCTTCCCCCAGCTTTATATGCTGAGCATGACGCCATATGGTCTGGGATATCCCTGGGGTCAGTTGGGGTCGGCTGTCCCGGCTGTGCCCCCTCCCAGCTCCTTGTGCACCCCCAGCCTGCTGGCTGGTGGGGTTGGTGAGAAGCAGAAAAGGCCTTGGCTCTGTGCAAGCGCTGCTCAGCAGTAACGAACATGTTATCAACATTGTTCTCAGCACAAATCCAAAATGGAGCCCCATACCGAGTACTATGAAGAAAATTAACTCTATCCCAGCCCAAACCAGCACATTGTAACTGCTAATGTATTAGCAGAAGTCCTACAACGCAGGGGGACTGTTTTTTTAGTAGGCTGATTTAAATACCAAGGAAAAGAGAAGGAGAGAATGAATATACGTGAAACCGTATTTCATTCTCTTACAGTGTGCCATTACAGAGGTCATTGATTCCACTGTATGCAGTGTTCATGATGCTGAACTGTATTTACAGTTTTCATGCTATTACTGGACAGAAACTTGAAAAATGCTAAGCATCTATAAACTCCCAAGAGGGAGACAGCAGCTGAGGGAAATTATCTTCCTCTTCACCTGAAGAGAACTTAAGACTTCTTTGTATCTACATCTCAAACATGAAGTGAATGTGTGTTTCCTTTTCAGTGCTTAGGTTGGTCTTTATTGAAGTACTTGGCTATTGCTGAGTGAAATTTGTGACATTACTGAAGGTTTGAAGCCACAAATATTTGCGCCTGTATAGCAACACATTATGGTTCCGTCCTTTGTACAAATCCACACACTGCAGCATGGAGAACTGAATGGCTCGTTTAAGACAGTACAATGGAGAGAGATGCTCAGTGCCCTGACACATGCTTTTTCTTGTAACTGCCTCTCTCTGCAAGCCTCAAAAGTCCACACAACAAAAAGTAAGAATGTGGAGTCTCTTATCACTGCCCCAGGGATCAAGAGTGCTTCAGAGCCCTGAACAAAGAAAAAAACATCAGAAACCTGCTCATTTGGCAAGCAAAATGATAAATCTTATGTCAGAAATAGGATTCAGAGGAAATGCATTATTTCTTTATTGCTGTTTTTTGATATAAATACCAAGGTGAACAGTGAGTTCAGCTGAGGAGAACAACTTGCAGCCTAGGTAATATTGACTTTTCTAACAGAAGTTTTTTGAGGATTTGGGGTTTCTGGGCTAGTGAAAGCAATTTTGGGATCTGCTTAATTTTTAGCTCTTATCCTTTACCTGCCTTATCCTGTTGAAGGCAGTTACATTGGCTACTTGGTTCATGTCTGGAGAAGTACTTAAGACAGGGAGCAGTGTTTATATGTTTATATGATTTATCTCAAAAAGCAGTGGCCAGAAGAAATTACTGACACTGTGAGTGTTCTTCATATCCTCTTCAGCTTTCATGCAAACAGGTCTGAAATTAAGGTCATAAAAATAGTTGAATTTCACACTCAAAAAGGCATCCCAGTGGAGCAACTGTAGTGGGTACTTTCATACTGTATGCTTTTGTTATGTTTTTGCTGTAATGGTGGCACCCAAATTGGGTACAGTTGTCCAACTGAGTCTTACCAAAGCAGAGTATAAAAAAAATATTACTTCTTTATGTCTTTTGAGGCATATTTCTGTTTATATATGACACTGGGGCTTTCCTCCACTAGCGTGGCACTTCTGATTTTTCATCTTAATATTCACAATACTGCAATTATACAATACAATTTCATGTCATAATTTTGCAATTCTCACTTGTTTTACTCTACTGGATCAGATGATCCAATTACTCTTTCAGGACTCTTTCTCAGTCCACAATGTTTATTATAGAAGATTTCTAAATGAGCCAACCAGAATCTGTAATTTATATCTTTATATTTTTTCTCTTGGCTGATATGATATGGTGTTTATAAAAGACTTGGCCTAAAACCTGTGTATTTTTAGTAAAGTATTAAGAAACTGAAGACAAAATTGGATATGCCAAAGCCAGAGACAATGTATATTGCTCTTATACTCAGAGTATGTAATATTTTAAACAAATGGTAGGAAATTCCTGTATCTTGATTCTTTTCATGCCAGCTATTTTGGCACGATTATAAAAATATTTAAAAAAATACTTCAGACTGAATTTGGCACTCAGACACATTTCTGCAAATCTGGAGGTAATCCTACTTAGCTAATACAGTTACTGGAAATTTAACATTGCTGGAACTGTGAGCTGGCACTTGAATTTACTGAAGTATGTAGCAGTCTTCCCACAGATTTCATTAGACTTTAATTTGCAGCCTCCAAATCTTAAAGATATTCTTTCCATATTAGTGTATTCAAAATATTTTATTGTGATAGATATCAGGTACAGCATCTATTTTTTAATGTTCAAGCAAATATTTAGCTTCAAAACCCATAAATTTTGTCATTTTGTTGATGCTAATACAAAGTCCTGGGTAGAGAAAGTTCCATGTATAGAAAAAGTTTATTTTCTCTGGTTTTTTTCTTGAATGGAGCTGTTCTGTAGAAATTGAACATAGGGACCAAGACCACTGAAGGAAGGCCTGCCTTGTGTAGTGTTTGACTGCCTGTAGCTAGTACTGGTATGTACATATGGATAAAAGCAGCCTCTCCAGCTGCAACTATGTTTGTAAATTAAGACATATCTGAATATATCCCTGGGTATGGAAACTAGATCCTCTCTACTGTTAAATTTTTAGAATGTTTTTTGGCAAGACTTGACCCAGGCCAAGTAGCACTTGCCAATTCCTGGGCATAATTTCAGAGTTAGCACAAGTCATTCCAAATGAGAAATTTGTATGGGGATGTTGTGTTTTGCAGGGTAAGAGAGTTTGGTATTATGGGCATAGGCTAGAGGTACTGTGGGCAATAGGATAGTATTGGACACATGCTTCTCAGCGTAAATCACCTTAAAATAGCAAAGCCCTGAACATGTGCCATGGCTCTGTAGAAATACTATCAACAGATGGATTCAATTAAAAATATGCTTTCCTGAAGTTACATACCTAAACCACGTTTATGTTACTGGGACTGGACACAGTCCCATGATGACACATCTAACTCTTTCCCAAACCGTGTTTGAGTATAGTTCAGGGACCATCACAGGCTATCCCAACACATTCCAGCAGCTAAAACCCTACTTTGAACCGGAAGAGAAGCTCTCCATGTTGGTGTGAGGCTCGCTGTATGGTCTTGTCTCCGGACTCCTTTTGTTTACTAGCAGAATATCTTCTTCTGTTTCAGGCATGCTAATTTATATTTAAGTATCTAACATAAGCTCTTAGCTACCTTTCAACAGAAACTGGCATCGAACTTCAGGTTGAATTAGAATATTTGGCTCATTAAACCTGTTTAATTATTATAATGCTATATTCGGTCCACTTGCCCAATATACAGCAGGCTTCTGCCTCTCATCTAACAGTTCAATCACTATTCAGGAAGGTGGACTGCCAAACCTGGGGAAATACTTTATTTTGAGCAGGTTATATTTATGTCTGGGATTAATTAAAATTGACTTCTCTGTATGTAGAAACTGAAATGATTCTAGTAAGACAAGCACTGCATTAAAACATCACCCAGAGGTGATGTAACTGCTAAAATAAATTCATATGGTCACAGTAAGATTTGAAGGACTTGATTATCATTTCCCTGGTGCTCAGCTTTTGGGGACTTATTCTCTGTAGTCCTTACCTGTAGACAAAGTGCCTTCCACACTATATTTTTGAGTGTTCTTGTTGATAAGGAACTTACACAAAAATATGTTCATGGACTGCATTTTTGTGGTTCTGGCACCTTGGGAGTATCTGGTCCTGCATTCCTTTTACATGTTGCGCTGTAGCTCAAGTATTAGCCACAGCCGCAACCAGGTGTCAGAGGGAGGATCAAAGAGATAACCTCTCCTGAGAAATACTGTGAGCACAGATTAACTCCTGGCATTTCAGCAAGGTTTTTTGTATCTCATTTCTATTTTTAACTCAGTTTTGTGAGGGTATAAACTAACTAAGGCAGGAGACTTTAGTAAAGAGAGAGCTAATTGCAAACTATAGAGATGAGAAACCTTCCCTTTATACATCCATGTGCACTAAAGCTTTCTGAGCACTGGATTAGCTGCACAAGAAAGTTAGCTAGACTAATGCTCTAGATGCTGATGTGAGCAGTTGCATGAAATATTTCTGCCCTCACGCTGAATTCCCTTACTTATACCATTACCATTGCAGTTCCTTCAAAGATGCAACAGGATTCAACCTGGCCTAGCCTGCAAAGTATGTTCCATTTCTGACGCTTCTGGGAACTTCTTCAAGCCCTTAGACCATTCTGTAAAGATAAAGAACTTCCATAAAGGCCATTGCAGGTAACACACTTTCATTGTTAAAGAAAGACAAAAAAAAGAGAGAGAGTTTTGCTTACCCAGCAAGTCCCTAAAGGAACGACATGGAAGTTCTGAACCCCTCTGGTCATGTAAATTAATTCTGGGGTAATGTTCCTGATTTAACAGAATGAAAGCACCATGATTTGTCTTAATACTTTTTCAACTTGCAGAAATAATTGCAGGTGGGCTGGTAGGCATTCAAAGAAAATCTGAAGGTGTTTAATTTCCTACCTTAGGTACTTCCTTTTTCAAACAGGTGTGATTTGCTGTCTTTGGTGCATAGTTGTATATTTTTCAGTGTCATGCAAAGCACATAGGAAGCCAACCTGATATTTGTCATCACTCAGTAATACCTGTACTTAGAAGAGGGAACTGAGAGGCAAGGATTGTCATTTTTGTGCTGTATTTGTACAAAAAGGGCCCTGATTTATGACTCTGATGTCTGCGCTGGCACTTTAAAGGCAAATAGAGTAGACTTGCCTGTTACTGTTATCAAAGGCTTACAGCTGAAGTTGAAATGATTATTTTTTTTGGTCACAGTCACTGATCACACTCATTTCAGCTGTGGGAGATGAAAATATCCCTTTTACCCTGAAAACTTTTGTAATAATTTCAGGCTAGTGCTATTTCCACTGTAACATTGAGGCTGAGTTATGTGGCTAATAGTGATACATCCCGATGTGAGGACAACTGCAAAGAGCAGCTGTAATATTACAGATTTTCTAAGTTACTTTTTTGTAACATTTTATGATGGTAGGAAAGAAACAATCATTATGATAACATGGTCACCGATCAGGAAAACACAGCACGCATCCCACTTTTCTTGCTGAGCAGTGGGGAATGCGGCAAAGAACAAGGAATGTGTATTTTCTGCAAGCTCACTCTCTTATATTAATAGGAATTTTCCATTGTTTTGTTTAACATAATCCCAGTTTGTTTATTTGCTTTTAATTTCAGAGAGTTTTTGGTGCATTGCAGTCACAGTGCACCCTACTGAGACAACCTAGAAGGACATGGTGTTTTCCTGCACAAGGAACAAATCATACTCTTGCAGGCAGGCTATAGCTTCTTTCATTTCAGTTAAGGAAACTGACAAGAAAGAACAGAAAATAAAAACTCTGTGAGAGAATATAGGAAGAATGTTTCTTTTATTACATATTACAGAAAGCAAAAGTTAGCATAAAGAAGAAACCCAGCAATTTGGAGGTGGAAACATAGATGTGTTTAATATTTCTTATGTTCAAACTGTATGAAGAACCCCCATCATAAGGAAAGGTTAGGAGACCATAGGATTCTCACAATGTTTCATGGCACCATTGAACAACAAAATTAGATAGAAATTCATTTAGGGATAGGATTTGGAAGAGGGAGAACATTTATCACTCAAAATGTGCTAAAGCTTTCAAAGCAAAGAAAAAAAAACCACTCCTTACTACTTCTGTTTTAATGGCATATCCTTAAATGCACCAACTTAAAACTTGTATCCATGTGATTACACAACATTAAAGAAAGCTTTTGCAGGAAAAAAGTTTCAGCTGTATGTCCCAAATCTCAAAATTCAGATAGCAAATACAAAAAGACAAGAAACAAAGTACTATTTTGAAAATAACATGATTTTAAGCTACTCACCCAAGCATTTTATCATACTTTTTATGACTTTGAGTAGCTGGGGATAAACAGCCTAAATCAGGATTTAATGCCTGTTAAAATTCAAAGGTGATTTGTAGGGGTTTTCCTAAAATTCTTACCAATGTGAAGGGTGCACTGGTCAGTAAACATCCCATGGGAAGGTGATTCCCATTTGACAGTCTCTGTTGTCAGTTACAAATGGTCTTTACCTTGCCCAGAGTACCCTGAGCTTGTCCTGGCACCCTGCACACTGCAGACGTCAATCAGTCACCCTGTTTGCACCTGCCACCCCTGTGTGAATACAATCTCTGTGGCCTGTCAGGTACTTGGATACTGCTTTGAAGGATGGGGAGACCATAAGTAAAAGCAAAATGAACCCATTATCATGCTAAAATGTAAGACTTGACAAGTAGTATATTTGTAGCAAGTATACGGAAGAAAACCCCAGGTGTTTCTGGCTGCCGATGCTTTGCTTAGTAACTTCAAGGTTCTCTAGTCCATTGGCCAAAGAAGTATTGACAGTCATGCTGCTCTGCTAGCTGGGACCCAGATATTTTAAAACATCCACCTTCATGATTGCATTTGAATGATCAAATTGTCAACTGAGATCATGCCTTTTATTCAAAATCATGGATTTGCCTAGTTATCTTATAATAAGTAAATCAACAGTTCTAAACCATATTCTGAAGAGTGGTAGATTTAGAAATGCTGATGTCCTAAGGCATTTCAGACAGTTAGCACTTGGCCAGACAGTAACAAAAAATATGTTAGAGGTAACATTTAATAAGCAGCTTGATACTTTACAATAAACAGATCATTTACCTGTTGAGAATTAAATGTTCTTTGCAGACTGTTAAGGAGTGATATAAACCTTAGTGCACAACCCTTTATATCATATATATCAGAAATATGTGTTATATAAACATGGAAAGGAGACTTAAGAAACCACCTTATTACTAGTTATTGACAGAGTCAGGAAGTGATGACAACCAAACAGGTTTGGACTGATGGCATGTTTGGGGTGGGAGCCCTCCCCCAGATTTGGCTTTCATGGAGTAGAGACACCATGGCAACCTTACATGAGTGTGGTGAGATTCAGACATAATTTTCCCCCCTTTTGTCAGAGTGAATTAATTAACCACTGCCACAGGTAACTGCTTAAATTGGCCTGTAGTCATTGTCATTGTCAAGAACAAATTTGTGTTTGTAAGGTTTGTTTTAGTAACTTAAAAAAAAATCTTTTTGGATCTGAAGATTATGATATACTAGACAGAATGGGAGAAAGGGATCAACAAATTCTAGAAGTGTTCAAATCCACCTGAAAATCTTCAACTATGTACTTTAAAGTGTTGATTAAAAACAGCCATGCCAATTATATGTTACTCTGAAGCAATAGTCTACATATTATCTTTCTTCATCAGTCCTTTTTCATACCTGACTTGTGTTGACATCCAGCTGTCTGGAATTTCTCCAGAGTTCTAAGAGTTCTTGAAAAATGACAAGTCTTCCAGATTTTTCGGTAGGAGTTATGAAGTTTTGTGAAGTTGGATTTTAATATTTGTACCTCATAGGTACCCCTAACAACTAAAATGGGAGAAAGTTCTTCAGTTCCTCATGTGTACACAATCCTGCTTCTTCCCAAATTTATCCATTAAGCTTGTCATTGAAATAACTCAAGATTTTCTTTTAAAACATTACTTTCAGACCAATTTTGGTCATAATAGTCTGCAGTGAAGCAGTAAGTTATATACTTGTCAGAGTGGTCCCTCAAAGTGCCATATTCCAATATCTGTATTCTTGCTATTTGTCACAGGGAGGTCTTTCGCAAAGTTACTTGGAATGGTGTGAAATCCCTTGGGAAATTACCATTTATAATTTTAAGAACTCCAGTTACATTTTCTTACTGGCTCTATAAGGTCTCCTGTATGTGTCTGTCAGACTTGCACACTTTTGCAAATTTTATTCTACCCTGTATTTGCTTAAAATGCAATATGATACTTGCCTAGTGTTTTTGTTGATAGGCTAAAAGCTTTAGTTAATCAATTCTTTTAAATAAATTAGTATAATTACTAATTGTGAAACCGCTTATTTCTGATTAATTAGTAATGATGAAATATAAAGAAAAAAGGAGGATGGAAACTATTACTCAATGCCTCTTTTGAGCTTATTCCCCAAACATTTTAAATTGCAGTGCAGCGAATCTTTTACCTTTGACCACGGTGTTATCTTTAGGTTGCTTCCAATCAAGTGTACCTCATTGGAACATAGTTTATCAGTTCAGCCACAGGGTTTTTGTAGGACTTGGGGCAACTGATCTGTGCACATCTGACACATGCTGCCCTGCTGTTCCTCCATGATGTGCAGAGATGCCGGCAGTGGGTGCCACGGCTGCAGGCTGTGGAGCTGAAGCCTCTTGCCCTGGGACTTTTCTGCTTCACACCTTTGCTTCTGAGACTGAAATTCAAGGTCTGCTTACAAATCAGTCCCATTTATGGAATGCTGAAGTGCTAGTTTTCTTTGTATCTTTTTTGTTTGGATACTTTGCTTTAAAACTACCCCTCAAGATTAAAAAGGAGAAATGTTTACTTATTTGAGACATCAGTACATAAAGTGCTTGTACGTGAAATGAGAGCATGCATGCACCAGCTGTCAAAATTTATATAACCACACACCCATTTTTCCACTTACTAGACCTACATCTTCCACAAGTATGAGCTGATCCTTTGATACCTTGTAAGCCTACCAGAAAATCTTGTGTGCCGTGAAAGTCACATTCCAACACTTTAATTTCCAGAAACCTTGTGGTAATGCAAAGGTATACAAGTCAGATAATGTATTAAACAGCAAAAGTGTGAGCCTTTTATATTATTCTGTTGTTGCTTCCTATCTGTTTTTTTTTCTATAGATCAGCAGGATAGTGTTAGACACATGGAATGGTAATAAATGAATCTTGGACTAGTTGCAAAAATCCAGAAGGGACTGAAGATGCAGCTTACACACTGCTAAGTAGCACATGTAAAGTGTTCGTGGTTAAGGCTTTGGTTTTATTTACAGTGGAACAAATCTTAAATGAATCATGGTTCCTTTGATTAACTTACATAAGGAAAGGACATGCAAATTCCCAGAAGAGAATGGTTCTGCCATGGGAAGCTTTCTGAGAAGACTGGTCAGATCTGAACATGTATGTCTGGGCTGTGCTTCCCTGGGTGTATGTGTTAGGCAAGGACTGGCTCCACTGGCGTCACCCTCTGGACTTCATACATAAACATAAATGGCACCAGGGCTAAAGGCTACCCTCTTGGCCAACCCACAGCAGCTGCAGTTTCTGCCCAAGTCAAACCTTTTATTTTGGATTTCACTGACAAGCTGGGACTTGGTCTTCAAATTGGCTTCATCAGGAAAGAACTAAGGCAGAGAGTATGTAAGGTGCAGTCGGACTTGCCAGCAGTACCCCAGGAGGCTTTTGGAAGGGAGGGCCAGAGAAGGTTACACATCATTCACATTTTAGCCTTCTGAAGGTACCTTGATCAGCTGCAGCAAGGACAAGGAACAATAGCACCCTTCAGGGAGGAGGAGCTCAGGTGTTCACAGCTTACCTCCTGCAACTTATACCAGGAAGGATGAGAAATCTGGCTATTTCCTGCTAGCTGTTCTTCACCACAAAATATTGTGGGTTATTTTCTTAGCCTGACTGTCTTACAAAGGTAGGGTGAACCCTTAACTTTTGAAGTTATGAAGCCTGGGTCTTTGTTTCGTAGTTTTGCAGCTTGTTTCCAAACAATGAGAGCACGAGTATTCTGCAGTCAAAATATTTCCAAACACATTATAAAAGTAGAGTAGTTGAAGCTGAATTCTGCTTTTGTCAGTGGTCTCAGTGGTATAAATTGAGTTAATGATGGGACTACTTTGTCTCAAAGTTTTACACCTAAGGATACACACTGGGATTCAGTTCAGAAGTTAAGACACTTACATACAGGTGTCTCCTTGTAGGTATGTACAAATTCACTGAATATCTAAAGTTTCCACTATAGTCAGTGGAGTTCTAGTTCATGCAGAGCCAAAGGACGGCTCATCTAACCCTCAAGCCAGCTCAAGGAGAATTTAGTTGCCTAAGCCCAAATACTAGTGCCACTGTTGAGCATTATCTACCTGTAACCTGAGCAGGAGGAAGTGTGAGTGTAGACATGTATGGAGAGGGGTGGCTAAACCAGAGGCTCTCAGAGCAGTGTTGGAGACACTTACCATATCCTGAGGTGTGGGTAAGCAATGGAAGGATGTGAGAACTGCTGCAGTGGGTGCTTGCTTGGGAGATAACGAGTGTATGCTTCTCTTTGGTGAGGCTTTATGAAATACCAGGTTCCAAAGGGGAGGTTCTTTTTTCAGGGAGATGTTACAAAGTTAAAGTGTTTCATGACTTTTATTCAAAGCTTAGAAGAAAGTCATGCGTTGAGTCCATTCCCCTCTGTTGTTAGAGAAGGCTTTTATTTTTATTATGTTTATCACTTGTTCTCATTCTTAAGTGATAGGATATTTATGCTCCTTTTGGCAGGATCAAGCAGGCTTATATATGGATAGATGGAGATACATTTTGACCTGGCACATTGATTAATGAGAGCCCTCACAGCCTGAAAAAAAAATGTAATTGGATCAGTGTCTTTTGTAGAGCTAAACCCACTGAAATAGTTTTGGGGTAATGATCTAGTGCTCCAAGTGTTTTTGTACACTTCGTGACAAATACTGTTCTGAAAGATAAAAGGTGTCTTGTTAACATTTTTCTTTCTTTGTGCATGAGTGGCTAAATTCTGTTGTTAAATAAGTGGAAACCAAAAGGACCTGATTTCTTTGAGTAGAGCTTGGCACCATAAATAAAACAGAAATTCTACTGGCATATCCCCTTTCACATAGTGAGTCTCACTAATTGGCTTGCTAGAGAGGGCTGCAGATTTGAACACACAACACTGTGCTGTAAACAGATCAATGATTATCACCAAGCCTAAAAATATTCCCCAAAAGATATGTCAAGACACTATATTTTAAACTCCAGGGAAGATCCAGAGCATATTCCCCATGGTATAGATATATTTGGCCGGTTTATCTGTGGAGATGTGATGCAACTGAAATCTTTAGTAACAGCACCTTGATCTACAGGATCAATATTCTTAAAAGAATTCCAGTCTGCCAGTCAGGGGGCCGAGTAATATTGTAATATCGGTTGTGGAAATGATCTTTTAATATGGAAAATATCTAATAAACAGTCAAAGTACCTTGCTAGTGAATGATCAATAGATTGGAAGGTCTTTTAATTTTTTTTAAATATTTTTTTTGAGGCAAATCCTTGTGGACAAGAAACTTCTTTTAAAAATTGGTATGAGTTTATGAACAGATTGTTAAAAATCAATGCAATTAACAAAAATACAATTATATGATTAATTATGACTATATGAGACATTAATTGTATTATACATATTTTATACAATTATGATATAATATAGTAGACTAGTCTAGCTGACATATGCTACATGATATATCATAGAATCACAGGATCACAGAATGGTTTGGGTTGGAAGGGACCTTAAAGCTCACCTAGTTCCAACCCCCCTGCATGTGCAGGGACACCTTCCACTAGAGCATGATGCTCAGAGCCCCATCCAGCCTGGCCTTGGACACTTCCAGGGATGGGGCATCCACAGCTTCTCTGGCCAACCTGTTCCGTTGTCTCACCACCCTCACAGTGAAGAATTTCTTCCTAATATCTAACCCAAATCTACCCTCTTTTACTTTAAAACCATTACCCCTTGTCCTATTGCTACAGGCCCTACTAAAAAGTCTATCCCCATCTTTCTTAGAAGCCCCCTTATAAGCCTCCCCTTTGTATAATTATAGCATATATAATATAGACCATTATGTAATATAATAATTAATATGTAACTTTCAAGAAATAAATGAAGACAACTGTAAAAGTCATGGATTTCTTACATGGTATAGGATTGGCTGACTGAGTTAAATGAAGTGTGACATGGTAGCTGAGATGTGAAGCAAGAGGCTAAGACATTTATTGGCTATGGTCAGAAAGAAGATGTGTTTGTTTGATTTTATTATGGGAAAATTGAACAACAATCAAAAATAATAACTAGAAAGGAACAAAATGTGGGACTAAATACCAAATATTTGGAATGATTTATGTGACAGCTGTTCACAATACACATAACTAATGTCAGATCCTGAAGATTATTTCAGCATGTCACTTATACTGAAATCTTTTGGATTTTTTCAGTGTTTTGGGGAAATATTTACTGTAGACTCTGCAGTTCAGGACAGAGTTCAAATGCAATCTGTGAACCAGAAAAATCCTTTTTTTCTCATGGAATACTTCTGTGTACGAACAGTACCTTAAACGATGTTCCAGTGAACTGGTTTTGCTTAAGCATATGAAATCCATCAGCAGGATTGTGTACAAATAAGCAGACTTCTGAATCACTTATTTGGTGGTCCACAGATGGCCCAACACTTTGCAAGCTGGACTTTCATTGAGTGGCCTTTCTTAACATTGGATATGAGAAGACAAAACAATTCTTCCTATCTCATTTGCTTAATCTAAAGTGTCCGCTAACTAGCACTCACCAGGAGATGGCTGAGCATGGAGTATGCTGTCCTTTTAAAGACATTTTGAAAAGTATTCTTGAAAGAGAAGCTTGCCTTGCTGGTAGAAAGGTACAATTGTTGGCAACACAGAAAATTGCATTATATCTTTTCTGAACCAGTGATCCCTTTAAATCTTCTGTGAACCACTGGGGCCTGATTTTCCTCTCTTACGATGTTCAGCATTATTTATGTCAATAGTTTCTTCAGGTTGATACTACAACAAATGGGAGGAAAATAGTTCTCTTGTCACTCTAAAAATGAGTTTTCTTTCTCATCAATAAAAGGGCAGTCAGTAAAGGGAAACAGAGAGTGGTCGTTTAGTCAAAGAGGAAAGAAAATCATTTTGGGTGAGATTTGACCTCTCCCTTGCGTGTTGGATAGCACCCAACTCTTCATGTCACAGGCTTCACAGAAATGGCAATTATGGGGTAAACTGATGGGGAGGGGGGAGCAGGGGCGCAAAACAGTACAGGCTTAACATGTTAACAATGCTGCTTTGTGCTGGTTTGGCTAACAGCTGGAAAGTTCACACAGCAGCACACCTCCTGCTGTTGTACTTAGTCTTGACAGACATTACTAGCACTGCATTTCCAAGTGGTTCTGGTGCCAGCCAGCACAGGGCAGAATGAAGACTGAGATTATTAAATGTTCTTATAGAGTACCAGGACCTGCAGGTACTTTGCTCTGCACTTCTAACCTTTCTACATATGCTCATCCCAAACCTGGGAAGAAAAGCCTCCCAGGAGGTGCAGATCACCAAACTCTGTCTTGTCTGGGCAGGTGCTCCTCTGCCTGTTGGTGCACGGCTGAACGTCCCAATAGTCTCTTGGTGATACCTCTGCTCTGCCTAAGCACTATCAGCATGTGCAGTTGATTCATGGCATTATTTTGAAAAGGGACAAGACAACTCAGCACATGGATTTTGCCATCTTTTGTGTGTATTCACCAAAAGCTGTTTGGGGAATACTAAGCAGAGGTGGATCTAATCTTACAAAGTGACTGGTTTTCTCTCCATGGGCCAGGGCTCACAGGACCAAGCAGCTGAAATGTGGTCTTCTGCTATTTCTGCCACATGCACCTGAAAGGGCTGCTGCTGCTCTCTGCCTGTCTGCTTGACGCCACTGAGCAGTTCCATCTTCTAACAAAGACATTTTTCTGCAGACAAAAGCCACTGTTCACAGGCAGCAGAGCTGCTAGGATGGATCAAGGGGCTTCTGACCACAAGAAAGAGGCAAAGCAGTCATTATTCAGGAATTTAGTCTCTGCCCACCTACCAGGTCTGCAGTTTCTGCATCCCTCTTCTTATTCTCTGCTATGTTTGATTTCAATTCTCAGTGATCACACTACAGGCTTTCCAGTCATCCTGCTCTTTGAAATGCAAGGAAATAATGAAAACACAAATTTTACCTTTAAAAATACAAGAAAATAAAAGGGACTTCCCAAACTCAAACTCCCATCCTCAAAAGTCTGTGAGACTGCAGTTGGAAGCCTACAGATATTTTTCAGAACAGCATTAACTTAATGTCATTAAGTTTCAGCTAAAGGTGGCAGAAATGTTGGGAAGTGATGGCAATACCAGTGGTTTAGAAACCCTGAATGATGTAGTGTCAAAAATGTCACTCATGTGCAAGGAATAAACACTAAAAAGGGCTATTCTGGAATATGAATGGGATATACATTTTTAGTACTAGAAAACCTGATCAGGAAACACTTTTACTCTAGGAAGTCTAGAGATCGTGGTTTAATGTTTTTCCCCAATGAACAGTCTTCAGCCAAAAGTAGACCTGAACTCTAAAATAATCAGCATGTAACTACTGTTCGGCAGCCACCAAAAGCCACCTCCCTGGGTATACATAGGCAGACAGGGAACTGAAATAGGTGACAGGGAAGGTGACTCAGCGGGATCCTCAAGGTGTTCCAGGGTAGAGGAATTAGTCTGTGATCTCTGGACTATTTTAATCAATGGGTATCTCTAATGTCAACATTTCTTTTCAGCCACCATCTATTTTTTACAAACCACCAAGAACTTTTATCATGTGATATCGAGCTGCACACCAGCTGTAGACCATCTTCCATGGCCTTACAGGCCCCTCATGGTCTTCAGATCATAATCCATGAACCATAAGTACCTATGTGCAACACAGAGAGGAACCAAAGCGCACCCAATTTTTGGCATCCTTGTCTTTGAAAAGGGACAACTGAATTCAGTACCTGGAGCTGAAAAATTTGTTCCAGGATGGATGTCTTTTTTTTTTTTCTTTAGCTCTTGAATTGATGCATATTTTAAAAAGGGTTAGTTAAGTATAATAGTTTAATACTTCATCAAATATTTAGTATTATTTAATAATCTTGATATTACTAATGATCAGTGTTTAACATTAAATGAATTTGGCAGTGGAGTTCTCAAAAGGACTTAGAGAGCAATACTTGAGTCCAAAACATAGATCACAACCCTACACCATTGCTATGCTTGTCACACACACACACACACACACACACGCACATTACTGTACACTGTGGAAAAGGTCCTCATCCCTTACTGATGAGCACCTAATACGATCTGTGGCAACATGGGAAAAGTACAATCCCAACCTTCATCTAGACCCTGCGCATTCAGTGCCTTATCTGTCTGCATGGTCAGTGCAGAGAGGTCAGCTCCTTTGGGGAAGCAGCTCTGGCTAGCACAAAGCCAGCAGAAAGCATGAGCCCAGAGGTGCCACTACTCTGCTTCTGTCACCTGCATGCTGGGTGTATATGGGGCTACTGCCAGGGGGAGAGCTAGATGCTGAAGGCCTCTGAGAGGAGGTATATGCCTACAGGGCTGAGGCTCCCTCTTGTTGAGAAGTAACTGCTGAGAGAGGTGGTGAGTTTTGCACTGTACTCAGTCACTGAGAAATGTGCTGCTGAAGGATTTCTGAGCAGTGGTTCCTCTTCCCAACACAGTGCCTTATATTCCAGCCTAGGAGTGTTTGGAGATGATGCTGAGAGGTGGAACCAGGTGGGAGAGAAGACCAAGGAAAAGTAGTCTCCATCTATATGATGAACCAGATCAGCAAAGGTAAAGCAAGAATCTGAAGCTTTATGATCTGGGCACATACAGGGATCCTGCAGAAGAGCTGCATTTGGTTCCCAGCTTCTGCTCCTGTGCATGGACCATTGCTGTCTTGGTGTATATATATCTCAGGGGAGTTGCGTGCACCTCTCATCCCTGCTGGTATTAGCAACCAGGCAGTACTAAAAAGCATGTATTCTGGCTTGTGCTCTTGGACATTGAGACTTGGACCTGAATTTTGCACTTTTATTTCTTTCCAGCTCATCTTTTACTTTTGTGTCCCAAAATAGAGTGCTATGTGGCTTTCACAGCTCTGATGTGATCTTTCGTGGTGTTTCCCACCATACTTCTAATGTTTCTTTTACTCCAAAATGTGAGAAACACATTACTCATAAAATATTGCTTTCTTCCACCTTCCAGTTTCCACTGAAATAATAAAAAGCTTGCCACAACTTGTGTGCTTTAGTCCTCATTATTTCTGCCCTGTTTTCAACAGCCACTTCTATCAGGGAGAATAAAACATCCAGATTCGGCTTGCATGCCAAAGAAAACAACTGCAGTTCACAGAAGTCCCTTAATAATTTCAGGAAAATGCTGAATGAGGAATTTTGTAATAAAGATTTTGTATTTTCTTACTTGATGTTCCATGCTGGGCTGGGAGAATTTTTTCTACTGATTCCATCACACCACACGGGGTGGGGGTGGGGGGGAGAAATAGTTGCATGATTGGCAAGGGTTTTATTGGAATAACTTTGTCATATTGTTATCTCTTAGATTCATGGATTAAATATTTATGTATATATTTTTTCCGGGCAGCCTTCAAATCAACATTTTCCTCATTAAATTTTTGCAGCACTTAGATTAAGTGCTTTGGCAGAAGAAATTAATTCTATCCCGTTTGTGGGTTAGTGTTTGGCAAACCTTAATACATAACAAATCAATGTGATTTTATCAGGATTCTGTGCCACATATCCTGTGAGCTAATATGCTGAGTGCAGAGGATGGAAAGAAGCAAAACTTTTGTCATAGCAGAAGCTCATATGAATCTGATGCCTTATGAGCAACTGCTCGTGCTCCACCTGTGATGTGCATGGTTGTGCTTTTCACAAAACCTCTGGAGCTCAGCCAGGAGGAACCTGAGTCTATACTCCCATTCCTGTCTTTCAGGGACATAATTGTGTATTCTTTCACAGGAACTAACATAGGGCTGAAATTTATTCAGTATCAAGTTTGGCAAATGATCTTTTGAAATCATGCAGGAAATTAAATTTCTTCCTGGCTGACATGTAGGTATGGCTGGACAACGTGCAGCTAGTTTCTAGTGAAGCACACTCAGATATCTGCTGTGCAATTATTCCTTGTCTTCTAGGACATCATTCCTTTTCCTCTTCTTGGTGAAGAAAATTCATTTAGCAGTCTGATCTGGAGCACCTGCATGCTCCTTCTTCGTAAGCTTTACACCATAATTCTCTCTTGTGCCCTAGACTAACCTGTTTTGCCCACAGAAGTTGGTCTGACATTAAAAGATAACTCAGTCCCTCATTTTCTGAGCCTTTTCTGATAGGAATGCTTATTGCTGAAAGTGCTGAAAGCTCAGTCTTTGGAAAATTGAGAGCTATACAACCCTTAAGAAGTCAAACTGAAAAAAAGAAAATTCCTACCTCTCTATTCATTTGTATGCACATGTATAATGGTACCTAATAAACACTGTCATTGATAAAGTACATGAATTAATAACATGAAAGGTTCAATATATTATTACAGCAGATTAATGAATGGCTGAGCATATGATGAAATAATGAATTTAAAGGCAACTTCTCTATGTTATGGTTTTTTCCTGTTGTCTCTGTTCTTTTTAGGAGAACCTTGGCGTATTAGCCTATTTCTAAAACTCATACTAAAATGTTGCAGTGAAGTGATATATTCTGCAGCATAATATTGAACTTTAGGACCTGCAGCCTAGCCATGCAGAAACCTCTGCTGAGTCAGCAGAATGGGAAGTGCAGAGTTTCTGCAGAGAAAGGCATCATCTCCCCTGACTCACTATGTCATAGACTTGGAGTACAGGCTCAGCCCCAGGCCAGAGAGAGGGAAGGCTTTGAAGCAGACTTAACTAAGTGAGAGAAAAAACAGAAAGCATAGAAAAAGGACATTAAAGCCAACTTTAATTTGCTTGACTATTATTTGGGTGGGCATAAAAATTTGATCCAATGTGGATGATTTTTTTGGAGAGCAAGGTTGGAATGTTTATGGTTATAAATACTGAACTTTTGAAAAAGAAAAACATAGCAGAAAACTGTGAGGTCAGCTCTACCTGAAAAAGCTAGAGTAGTCCAGTAAGAATACTTATACGTATAATGATGTACATTGATGCTGTTTGCACCCGTATGGATTACAAGAACAAAATTATAGCAGAAAAGGTGCCCAAGATGTAAAGTAGACTTTACTCCATCAAGCCAGATTTCTATGTCTGTCTCCTTCCATCTTTTAAATTATTTTTTTACTGGCAGCTCTGCTCTTTCATGACATCATCTCACACTAGATTATGCTCACTTACTTGGGTCTACATAATTCTTAATGAAGGTTATGTATCTACCCATTTTCCATATATAGCTGAATAAATCAGTATCACAGTCACAAATGTACAAACACATGTACTGATACAGAATCCTAAAAGCAAAAGTACACAGCTTTATTTCTTATTTGGCCAACTGAGGAATTTAGGCAGTTAGTTTATAAGAAATAATATATTATGCTTCCTTGGCTTTTTTTTCTCTTGCTATTTTTTCAGTCTAAAATAGAGAAACCCACTGTTCAAGAGCACAACTTCTAGATGCTTCAAAAGGAATGCAGCAAAAATGTTTAGGTTGAGTGCACTCTAGTCTATTTAAAATAATTTATGGCTGTCTCACTGTGGGAGTAGTAATTATTGATCAGCTTCTTTTTTTCATTCTTTTTTTGAAGTATTGAAGTACTGTAACCAGCTGCATTTGTAGAGGACTTTGTAAACTCTGCTTATTCACTACAGCTCAGCCACTGCAAAGCTAATGAGGCTGCTGACCTTGATGACAGGAAGGTTACAGGCCTCACAAAGTGAATATAGGACACTGAAAGAGGGGTTTTTTTCTGCCAGTTTATTAAAATGCATTTTTAAAGTTTAATTACTGGTGCAAATAGCAAAGTGATCAGAACAAGGAGTCAGAGAAGAAGCCACGTTCTGTGGCTATTTGTGCATTAATGGGTCTTTCATAGCAGAGGTGTACTGCTGTCTTGGTCATTGAAGATGCATTCTACTAGCGTTGAGAAATTCCTTCAGTTTTCAGGAAACTTAACTCTAATCCTCCTTTGACTATCCAGTCCTTTATCTTGGGATCTGTCATTGGACAGCTCATAAATCCTGTCTTAGAAAAGAAACAGAAAATTCCCACCTGTGCCTGCCATAATCTAAATCAAACACTGTATTCAAATCAGGCTACATTTCACATTTATACATTAGATACCATATTCATATAGAGCATCTTTGGTTTTAATAATTAAATATTTGGCCTTGCATCATAGGGTTTGTTAAAGTGTTTGTCTTGGCAATGTAAATTTGCTAATATTTCTTCTTATCTGTCTCTCTATTGTGGCAGTGAGGGGACCAGACAGTATTTCCTTTCTTCTAATTTTTAACCCATATGAAATATACTCCAGCATGATTATTTTTTTTTAATTGTACAGAACAGAAGTTGCAAAACCCCCCAGTGATACTCATTTGTCCCTGCATTTAATTCTTCAGGGTCTTTTCAAATCTTGGTCATCTTGCTGAGACAACCAGTTGGGGTAGTAAGGAAATCTATCCATTCAGGATATAAATACATAATCAGTCAGAATTATACACAGTGTTTCAATTTATAAAGAAGACTAAATATTCTCAACATGACAGTGACCACTCATCACCCGCTTTTTATCTAATGTTGCTAAAATTAAAGACTCTCTTGCCATCACCATGATTATATTTAATTGTAATAGAAAAGTTATGCAGTAAGCACTTTCTGGCCACTGCTTTGAAGAACTTAGAGGATAGTGCAGGCTTCCTGCTTATTACTGGCATCCTATGAAGCATTTCTCATGCTTCCTCTGAAAAATGTCATTGCTGCTCTTCAGTCCTAATAGATGTCTCCCACCATGCTGTTCCTCTTCAATTCTCTAATCCATGTTGGAATGAAGCCTTCAAGAAACTGATGAAAAAAACCAAAGTCTAGAGCTGCCTTGCACTCTAGCTGTGCAGGAAGTGCAGAATGAGAGTAAGTTTGCTAACAATATGTCAGTGGCTTTGTTACAAAATCTACAGGCAATCCTTTTTCCCCTTTTGATACTGAGAAAGGGGAGAGTCTAGCATAATTATTCTGCCTTTAACTCTAATTTTGTCTTTCCCTGTGACTTGTGCCTCATGGTTGTCAGGGTGAAGATGCACCAGCAGGGGCAATCCACCCTGGCTGATATGGCTTCTCACTCCCCGTGGCTGCTTGAGGTGCCTGTGGGTCATCTCAACCACTGCTGCAGTGGATTTCATGCCGTCGTCCACAGCACATTGTCAGATGCAACCCTTCAACCGAACTGTTATTCCTCATGTCATGGAACGGAGTATCATACGAAAATAAAGCTGGAGGTGACTTAGGTATTCATCTAATTCAACTGGCTGCCCCAAGATGGGCTCAGCTATAACTGTAGTTTCTCTCATTTTCAAAGAGTAGATTTTATTTTGCTTATCATCTCATATCTAAACATGGTTCTGAATCTGAGTGAGCATAAACTATTTGGAGATAAAATGCCAGATTCTGCCATTGATTATATATGGCTTGTATTTGTTTCAACAGCAGATAATGCACATAGCTAAAAACATAGCCTAAAACCATGTTTGCATGGCACGCAGAATTTTGCCCTTACTTAACAAAAGAATATTGCTGCCTAGATTGCAAAAACAGCGCAAAACTGTACAGATAGGCACCATGCTGTGAGCTTTTATTGTCTGACTGTGTCTAATGGTTGAACTGCCAAAACTAGCAGCGGGACAAGAATAAATTATGAACAGATTAAGAACTCTTTCATCCTTGTGTGATAATCCAGAGTTCCCTAATCTATAAATAATGATCCCAGGGTTTGCAAATGAGAAGCACAAACACTGCATGAACAAATGGTAGGAAGCTTTTAAATCCTGGTCAGAATTACCTCCTCTGACAAATCAAACACCATATACCTAAGCTAAACAGAATGGAAACCCTGTAAATTAAATGTCCATGGTACATATATAATGGTTTACATTCTGAAATTTGGTGTACGCTTCTGTCTCTGCTTCTGTGTAACATTAATGTTTTGTATTCACGATATGTATTTCTTGTATCCAAATTGAATAGAAATACCCTGAGATACATTACGGATACTTTCTTTAGCAGCATAGAATTTGCCAGTACCTCCATTTTGGTTTATTTCACATACAGGAGTGTTGTCCATGGTATTGGATACGAGGGAATTTTTATTATCATAAGATACAACTTCTAATATTTCTGGAAATACAACTATTTCTTAAAAGAGCTGAAGTCCAGATAAATGTGAATTTTTTTTTCTTTTCCAAAGTGGCTATTTTTACTCACTTTAATCACATAGTTTCTAAGTCAACTGTGCTGGCTTCTGCTAGGCACATGAGAATGTGTAGCTGTTGTGCAGAATGCAGCTCTATTAGTTTAGAATTGGAAGTTATAAGTGTGCAGCAGGAAAACATAATCAGGTGTTTGTCCTGTTGTATTTTGCAAAGGCGCACTGGTAGATTTTCTTTTAAAAACTGCATTATTTGTAAGTACAGTCCAGTGAGATCTTAAAAATTAGGGCAGCTTATGAATATGATGATTCTGTAACTTAGAGTCAGTGTTCTCTTTTTAGTCAAAAGGAAGCAGGTCCATTTTGCAAAACACATTGCTCAACCTAGCAGCTTATTCACATAAGCAACACCGTTGAAATCACCAGTTTTCCTCACATTAATTTTGTTTCCTTACAGTAATTTTGTCCTTGTAAAGACTGACATGTTTGTTTAAAACTACTTATACCAACATTGCTAATGCTAATTCTTCCTTCTGTGGATTTATACTGGGATAGTTGTTTCCATGAGGAATTCACACTCCTAAATCAGGCAGCTATCCTCATACGAATTAGGACTAATAAAATGCATATTTGCACATTTTCTGTATTTGATGAGCAGGAGTTGAAATGGGGCCTATGCTTCAAGCTGAATATGATGGGGAAAGAAAGAGAAAGAGAAAAACAATGTCAATGAAAAGATGAGAATAACAGGCAAGGTGATAGTAAAATGGAGAAGTCTTCTGCCATGGCTGAATGCTGAATTATTTAAAGCAGAATAAATAAGGTATACTACAATATGAATTATTCTTTACGTAGTTATATCCATTTGTTGCCATGGCCCATCTACTGTGCCATCTGCAGAAATGTCAGTCCATATGAACCTTTTGCCTTACATGTCTATGATTAGGACATTTAGAAAGAAGCTGAATGCAGACCAAGAGCTAAAATATACAAATAACATTAAAACTTCTGCATATATCTGATGACAAAGATAAGTAATCTATAAGTTTCATATAGGAAAGATTGATAGGATCAAATAAGAAGATTGATAGATTTCCCAGTACAAACTTGGTATGCCAGAAGATACCTCTAGCTATGGGTCAACACATGGATCTTGAATTTTGCAAATTTTTTTCTTTTACTTATTGTATTACTGCAGCTTGACTGTGTAGCTTGTGAAAAATTTCCACAATATGTTAGATGTGCTAAGCATGTAACTATTCACATCCTACATGATGACAAGAATCCAAATTCAGTTCATGTATGGCGGGGGCCTAGAAATGAGAAGAACATAGGATTTAGACCCTGGCTGAAAGATCAAATTCTTGTCTTTGCCTGGTTCTGAAAATAGACCCAGAAATCATAGTTTCCTAGACTTTCTCAGCATGGAAGCCAATTGAGTCAATCTGGTTTGATAATTGCGTTAATTTGGGGGCTTTCAAAAATTTTATTTTTTACAAAATGAAAGTTGCCTAAAGAAGTTATATGAAAGGTCTATTTGATATGGACAAAATATCACGCCTGGAAGCACATGCGGATTTAAGACTTGTTTTGTGTACACTGTGATCCTATTAACCTAATAGTTGCAGTGTAGGGAAAACATGGTAAGTTGTAAAAAAGCTTGAATCTATTATTGTCTCAAGACAAATCTTACACATCAGGCAGATTTCAGTTTTTGACTTTGTGAACAGTTTCCACTGACTGTATGTATGTGCTGTCTGAAGTTTCTTACTTGAGTGAGAAGTTGTTTTGGCTAACAAAGTAAGTTTATTATTAAGTCTGTATGTTAGATAATTAACTATAATTGTAACTAACTACCTAGCTACATGAAGATTTTCCCTAGACGACAGTGTATGAAAATATGTAATGCTTTCAATGCATATCCAGACAAGTGTAGAGTCTTCAATTGGAAAATAAATGCTTCTACGTGGCCTTATAGGGCTCAGTTTTGTTTGGACTGTGAATGGGTCTTTGGCATGACTTTAAGCTGTGTTTAAAATGGTTTGTTACGGTGACCTTAGTAGTCACAGAATCTCCAGAGTATGAGCTATGGGTCAGATTTACTGTCCTAACCCTGACATGCTCTGTGTCATTCTTTGAGCTGATGGGACATTTTTGCCAGCTTGTGTTTCTGAACAAGCAGATTAACAACACTGAATATAGGCAAATGTAATGCCCCTGTTGCTAATAAATGTGTGCAGATACTGAAATGAAAATACTTTTGGGTTCATAATCAATTACTGCAGAGTTTCCTATAACCAGCATTGCAGGAAAGTGCACTTTTTCCTCAAAAGGGTTCTGTATTTTTTTCCAAATGTGTAGCACAAACAGGATGAGCAGAAAGGAATAACTTCCTCGAGGCATGTACATGTACTTTTGCACTATTAGAAAATTAGAGGTGTAGAAAGTCTGGTAATACAAGTAGAAGTGATTGATAACATAGTTTGCAGAGGGGGCTTGAAGAATTTAAAAACCATAAAGAAGACCAAATTAATAAAGGATGTGTATGGAGTATTTGCAGTTATTATACACCCAAACCTGAGGTTTGGGAGAGATCTGCAGTACCGATTCTGTGTGAGCTCCCAGACTTCTGTTGACTACAGGATCTTAAAATCTGTCAAATCAGCATCTTTGTTTCACAGCATGTACTCGTGGGATATTTCAGTTCCAGGCTAGCAAAAGAAAAAAAACCCAACAAAACAGCTGCTGTGATCTCTCCTTTGATATTTGCAAAAAAGTGGAATGGTCAAGGATTTCTGAAAGGGGATCAGTAAAATCACATATGCTTAAGTGAATCTTGCCAGGCTACATTTACTATGCAGGGTAAATTTGATTTGCAAAAATGTGGAATATAGATTACTAGATTAATGAATTAAAAGAGCTTGCTGTCTGTCTTTTGCTCATTTTCTGTCTCACGGGAAGAATAAATTATATTCTGTCTCCTCACTGGAATAATTAAAATTTTGAAGAGCATGTAAGTACAGTGTTGAATAGTTACTCATCAGTTTGCTATTTTGCTGATCTTCCCTTATCATAAAGAGAACATCAGTCTCTGCAGCTAGCCATTAAGAAGAAATAAGTGCCCCAGTCAAGCCATAACTTTTGCTACCTTTCCCTCTGATTTAGAGAGTGGGTCCAAACTGGGATTTTTGATTTTTTTTTTCCCATTTCTTGCTTAATCACAATTATTTTTTTCACTGACTTTGGGTCCTGAATCAGTTCTGCAGCTGTCAGTGAATACTGAGAATTTTGTCTGTGAAATCTGTGGGAGTGAGGACATCTCACACAAAGGAACAATCTGGTTAGACGTCTTCGTCCAGGGCACAGCAAAGCCTGTGAGGCCTTTTCTTATGATTTCTGTGGGCACATAAGCAGGGACAGAGCAGCCACCGCTCCTTTCAGACAACAAGTAATTATACTTTGAGGGGAGATAACAGTGGAAACAGTCAGCCTCCAGAAAAAAGGGACATGCTGAGGCATATTTGATTGTGTGAGAAAGGACAATCGGCAATAAAAGAGAAAGGACAAAAACCCCTGTGTATATGGCATGTTACTATGAAAAAGGAAGACTTGGGGCTTTTGGGCAGGCAGAAAATGGGCTTGGTGCTGAGAAGGAAACTCTATTGCACCCTTTGACTCCACATATGGGGCTCCAAAAGAAGTGTAGTCTTGATGCAGAAGAAGGAGCAGTTCCTCCTCTCCAGTCATAGAATCATAGAATCATTTAGGTTGGAAAAGAACTTTAAGATCTCAAGTCCAACCATTAACCCAAGACTGCCAAGTCCACCACTAAATCATGTCCCTAAGCACCGCATCTACGCATTTTTTAAAAACCTCCAGGGATGGTGATTCCACCATCTTCCTATGCAGCCTTTTGCAGTGCTTGACCACCCTTTCAGTGAAGGAAATTTTTCCTACTATCCAACCTAAACCTCCCCTGGCACAACTTGTGGCTGTTTCCTCTTGTCCTGACACTTGTTATCTGGGAGAAGAGACTGACCCCCACCTGCCTACAACCTCCTTTCAGGCAGCTGTAGAGAGCAATAAGGTCCCCCCTGAGTCTCCTCTTCTCCAGACTAAACAACCCCAGTTCCCTCAGCTGCTCCTCATAGGACTTGTGCTCCAGACCCTTTACCAGCTTCGTTGCCCGTCTCTGGACATGCTCCAGCACCTCTGTGTCCCCCTTGCAGTGAGGGGCCCAAAGCCGAACACAGGATTCCAGGTGCGGCCTCACCGGTGACGAGTACAGGGGGACAATCACTTCCTTTCTCCTGCTGGCCACACAGTTTCAGATACAAGCCAGGATGCTGTTGGCCTTCTTGGCCACCTGGGCACACCGCTGGCTCACGTTCAGCCGGCCACCAACTGTCACCCCCAGGTCCTTTTCCACTGGGCAGCTTTCCAGCTGCTCTTCCCCAAGCCTATAGCATTGTGTGGGGCTGTTGCAACCCAAGTGCTGGACCCGGCACTTCTCCTTGTTGAACCTCATACAACTGGGCTCAGCCCATTGATCCAGCCCTGGGAATCATGGGGAGTCATGCAGGGGTCGTATACTGGTTGGGATACTGGGAAGAGGACTGCAGGTCTACTAGTTTCCCTGCTAAATCAGTGTTGTGAAGAGAACATGAATGCTTGCATTTTTGTTGTTGCTGTTGTGAATAAGTGGGACCACATATAAGAAACACCTGACTTCTTCATCAGTTTCTCCCTCTGGTGGAAGCAACTTGTAGAACTGCAAACCCTGGCTGATAGTCTGGGACAGGTAACAATCTGTCTATATAGAGATTCAGTGTGTATTCATATCAAATATTTCTCCTCTAAGATGGTCCCGCTGCAAAACTCCTATTTCTGTCAGTTTAGATTAGCCTTCTAAATTTTAAAGCCAGCAGCTAACAAGTTTAACAGCACAGCCTTGTAAATCATCTGTCTTGCAAAGGCACTTACGTAGAGGAGCTGAGCATCTCTGAAAATCAGGCCATTTCATTTTACTGGCTATATACGGGTGCAGCAACTTAAATTAGGCATACAGAAATGTTAGCAGTGAGATTTTCTGGAGATTGATTGCTGCTTGGTTATTAGAGCATGCTCTGAACACTTGTTTTATGCCAGAAAAGATATGACGGCAGTACTTCACTAGCCAAATGGACAGAATGACCTTTTAGAAATGGCTCTGGCACAGGATGGGGCTGACACAGCAATATCAGTGCATGTGGGTGGATACTCAGAAGCTCAGGGGTTCAGCTGACACAGTGGGTAATTTTCAGTTAAGACGAATTCTAGGTTTGGTAAGCTCATGTGGCCACACCACAGCCCTGAAAGAGAAGTGTGGGGAGCTGGCTTGGGCAGGTCAATGGTGATAAGAATATGTGGCTAAGAGTAGGGGTCAGGCAACACTAAGCATATGCTGAGCCAGTCGTTGGCAACCTTTAATTGGTAGAGCATGTATCTTTCCAGCTCAAGAATCATGTGCTCGAGGGAGCTGGGGTCCTTTGCCTTTCAGAAGTAGTTCTCTTGAGCTACTGCTTTTGGAACTTGCAGCCCAGTGCCAGCTTGGCTGTGTGGCAAGTGAAATCTGTCCTTTGTTGCGAGCTGCTGGCTCTGCCACCAGGCCGCTTGCCCAAGGTTGAATATTTAAGCTCTGTCCCTAAAGTTGGCATGATTGCTGCCCACTGGCTCAGCCTTGCTTTGAACAGCCAGGGAGATGATCCGCAGCATTCACAGATATTTGGTCAGCTTCCCACAGAGCTCTGAAGATGTCTGAAATACCTTCTTTTTTAAAGAATGAGATAAGATCTTACGGGCACAGGTTGGCATGTGCTGGAGACTGGCTGTGGTTGCAGCCAGGAAAATCAAACCTATTGAATCTTTGCTGTGCGGCATGTAGCCTGGTGTGCTCTGGCCAGGTCCCATGAACAGAGGGCAGATGCTGGGCTTGGCATTCTGCAAATGGGACCCATCTGCTCAGCTCCCTTCAGGCTCGTCTCTGGCTGTTGGCACAAGTTATCTTCTATTGAGTGGTTGCACTGTACTAACTGCAGACGCTGCTTTACTGATGGGAACTCCCCAGGGCACAGGAGGAATTGTGCCCATCTTTTTGCAGTTTTAAACTAATTGCTGTGACAAGCTACTATGAGGAGAGAAGAAGTGTGATCCTCCTATTTAAGTAATTGCAGTCTGAAATAATTAAACCTTAATTAGTGAGTTGTTGTAACTTGCTCTGGCTCATGGTCTTTGGTGCTCAAGAAATAGCAGCAAAGCCAATGTGTGATTTGACAATTAACAGGTTGTTTATTTTCTAAACAAGGGCTTTTGCCTTGCTTGAGTGGTGGGATTCTGCTCTCAGTGAAAGTTGTGTTGTTTTTTTTTCCTCTGAAATGTTTGATTTTATGTAGTGACGGTTCAGTGGTAGGAGAATAGTTGCTCTGTGTAAGCACTGCTGTAACAGCTACAAGCCCCAAATAGCCGCACTGTATTGACTCCTTCACTGTCACTGCTCTGCCTAAGTGTTTGTAGAAAATAAGCATCTGAAGGAGTAGCTACTTTGAATTTGCTTCCAGAAATCCGTGGTTGCCCTTGTATGATGAGAGGACTTGGAACCAGAAGACTCAGCTCTGCACCTCAGTGTCTGTGTTGCAGCTGAGGCCACAGATGCCTCTTCTGGTTTTGGAGATTGTGCCCATTCAACCCTGGCATTAACTTATAATCTGATATTAGTTTAATTTAGTCACAGCACTGGCACGGTATGCTGTGATCTCTGTCTTCCATCTACTAAAGGGTTCCTTCCACTTAGAGAACAGCATCTGCAGTCATTGGGCTGGCAGTGAGAAACAGAGGCTGAGGTGATAATAGTAAATAAACCAGGGCTAGGGCACAGCAGTAGCGCACGATCATCCCACCTGGCTGTTAGTGCAATCCCTGGTATGGGTTTTGGCATGTACCAGCTATGTCTCCCCCAAGGAATGCCCAGGCAAAGCCTGGATGACAGTGTCTGTCAGGGACTGTTCCTAAAGAATCAACTTGAGGGAGGGAGGAAGCGGCAGGGTTGCAAGGTGTGCTCTGCCGGTTAGCTTCAGGGCCTGTGGGCCCCGGCCTGTTTTACTCACTGATATAAACAAAGCTGGAGATGCCAAACATCTGATCCCTTTTTCCTGAGTCTGAGAAGCCAGAGCATCTGTAGGATACTTTAGCCTTGGTACTCACAGAGGTATGACAGAGCTGCCCAGGAGCTTTCATAGCCCGAAATTTTAGAGATTTCCTTTGTAATAAATGCTTCGGCTACGTACAGTTTTATGCTGGAACTGAATGATACCCTTTCTTCCACAGGCTCTGTAGAAAGTCTGCACCCTTTTAAAGAGCTACATGTCATGCTTTGTGTGCCACAGGTACAGCATATCCTGGGTAAAGCAATAACGGCTGGGAAATGTGTACACCTCCAGAGAGCCATCCTTGCAGTCAGAGTCAGCCTGCAGCTTTGCCATAAATTACGTAGCAATAAAAGTGATAAGGCATTGTTTTATTCTTTGGAAAGAAAAGTGCCTCTTAAACTGGCTGGATTATCTTTAATTTCTTTGAAATTTAGCAGAGTGATTTTCTTCATGCTTTGGGAATTCACAGTGAGAGATGAGCACAGCTAATGAACCGCTTTCAAGGAATCTAAACTTAGCTAAAACCTGTTCATGAATCCCTTTGATAATCAAGAACATCAGCAGAAGAACAAGGCTGAAAAGGCAAAACCCTACAGCCTGACTTTACACTGTGTGAAATTAAGGAACCAGCTCTTACATTTGATCTTTTAGGTAAAAAGGTAAAGTACATTTACACTACTCTTGGCCTCTCATCACCTCACTTCTGGCAGTACATTTTGAATGGTGCTGATTTGTGATGCCACTGTTTTACACATCAGCCTGGCTGGATTTCAGCTACAGTTCCACATGTTGCCATTGCCATGTCCTGCCTTTGAAATGAAATGTTTGCAATTTGCCTTGCTGCGGCTTCTCCCCTTGACTGCAAAAACACAATCCAGTAGATACTCTTCCATTCTTCCTGGTTACTGAAGAATGAAACACATTTTGGCTCTTCTTAGCCGACCACGTGCCTGTATTTGTTTGCACTTAATGGGAACTCGAGGCCACAATGCTCTGTGAGCTCCATCCCAATTTCATTGAAAAATGGGGATTCAGTTCACAAAGCTGAGCCTTATCAGATGGCAATACCTGCTTGCAATGAACAGGCTATGAAAGGGCTCTACTTAAAGGGAAGCAAAACTTCTGAGCAGATTGTCTTTAATGTTTCTTCTTTATAGAAAGAGTTACAACTGCTTTGTTGTTGTTGTTGCCCTTTTTTTTTTTTTTGAGGGATTGCTCCACTGCTATTGTACTGATTAAATTTGTCCATTTGTTAAGCAATCTAAATTGCCTTCATTCCCAGCTGCTGCACAATATAACTGTAATAGTGCAGATTGTTTTACAGAGATGGCTTGATTTTTGTGGTAGATTATATGGTAATGAATTGTTTGTCAAAGAAATTTAACTGTAAGTGCAACAATATATGCACAATTGAAGTAATGACATTTGTGATCATGATAATACTGCTTTTCTATTTTATGATATAGTCAATCTGTCCTCTTAAAGTTAAAAAGCCAGGTTTGATGATGACTAAACAAAAGAACAGATGTTCCCAGCTCAAAGCTGAGCATACAGAGTGTGAAACTGTTTTATATGACCTAGTGAGAGCCCTTTGGAAAGGATGTATTTATAAAATATTTTGGATCTGAAAAAGCAGAAGATAATTCTGACACCGATTATTTAAAGTTTCAGCACTTAAGCACAATGCAATATTTCACTGTCAACTGTTTGATCACCTCTCTGAAATTTTTAGTCTCTTGCTAACAGGAAAGCTGTTTCCTTGAGCAATATTAGCAAGAGCAGGATAGATGCCTTAAGATGGCTGCATGCCTGGGTGTGGTACTGATGAGAAATCTACAGGAAACTTTCTTCCTAGAATTTGTTTTTGTAACTAGATACTAGAGCAGAAAGGCTATCTGGGAATCAGCACTGAAAATTACAGCACAAAGAACCATTTAGGCAAACACTGTAAAGTTCCCTATGGTGGTGTAACACTTTTTCAGTAAATGGCTTGTTCATTAGAAAAGGGTATCATCAGATCACTCTCAGGGACCTGTTGCAGGTCAGTTACACAGCTCTGGTCTGAGGCATAGAAGACAGGGCTCACAAGGAAAGATGAAACTTCACATGGTGCTGCCATCCCCATCTCAGCTCATTGTTTAAGCTCCCTTTACTGTCAGTGGAGAGAAATACATACAGTCCAGAAAAGCAGGCATCCCTTAAAGACAGCAAAAAAGAATAAGGACCTACAGAAAATGATGACCTCATATTGTCTAATGTAGGCAAAGGACGAGTGATTATCACCTCCCACTACAGCAAGACTTTTTCTCTCCAGTGACTAGAAAAGGAACCTCAAGCGGCTAAGGTAGATGACTGATTAGATACTGAAGACCAGGTGAAATAAATCCTGTTCAAACATTGGTGGAATTGTGTTGATGTACAGAGTACAGTACGTCTTATTTCCCTGCCAAGCATATAAGCACTTTTAACCATTTATGCTACATCCAAAGAAAAGGGTGCCATGCCACACCATAGTTTTAGAAATTATGGCATTTTTAAAGTTCTCCATCATTTGAAATGCTTTTAAAGCTTCCCTGAACCTGTTTTTACAGCTTAATCTCTCAAAAGCAAGCAGTTTCCCTTACTCTCTTACCTCTTCTCTTCATATCTCTACTCTTCTCTCTGACAGTAACTTTAGACTGTAGTTTAATTGCTGCCTGACCAGCACTGTATTGATGCCAGGTTTGGAATTAAATGTTATTATTGTTTTATTTCATTGAGAATGGCTGACTAATAATAAGCTAGTGTTTGCAGCTCAGGGTGGATGCATTTATTTTTTGGTCCAAAATGTCATTTTAGAAGCCTTTACGCTTTATACATTTTCAAATAAGCCAAAGTTGCAGCTTTTGAAAAAGTTCAAAGGAGATAGAAGCAAACCAAAATAAAACAAGCCCCAAAGTGTCTTCTCCATGAAGGAGAAATTAAAGTAGCTTTTTTGCATCCCAGAACTCTATATAATTACTAACATAACTGATGAAAACAGTCCTCACAGAAATTACTTAAACAATGTAAAATGAATTCTGTTACATGTTAAAATTCTTTTGTGCTCTCTGAAGAAACCTGAGTTAATCTTTGTCCCCGATTTGCCAGTTTCTGGTCCACATGACGTGGGGTACAGAGGAGAGCAACAGACTCAGGCACAGGGGATGGGGGTGTCTAACCGCACAAAACAGCAGCCATTCCACCTGTGGTGCTGACATGTTCCCAGTGGTGCTCTACATATTTAAAAAATACTTTTCTGGTTTGGTGATACCTTGTAGAAATAAACCTGATAAATGTAGTTCCAAGTGATGTGAATCCTGTGCAGCAGCTCTCAGTGGTGTGCTCTGGCACCTGCTTTCTCTCCCAGCTAAATTAAGTCCTATTAATGCTTGGATTTGTCAAAATACAATAACCTTGGATAAAAGTGAGGGAGTAGGGAAGAGAAAAAGCCGCAAGTGTTTAATTTTCTTGTGTTGCCAAAACGACTTAAGGCAATTTGTCATGAAAGTACTGAATTGAAAAGAGACCACTTTCTATCAACTTGGAAAATGGATCTAATACCCAGATCCTTTAGAAAGAGGTATGGGAAAGAGTATGTACGATTGCATACTTGCCTACGTAAAGCTTCTCCCTTGAGTAAAATATCATTGTGAAACTAATAGACTACGTCTGCCTCCTAGAGCAAACCATGACCTCTTGCTTGCTCTAGGCATTGTCAGATGTTTTCTTCCACCTCTCAACTGTTTCATCAATGCTGGATCTGAGCTCTGGGTGTTAAGTGGAAGGTTTTGGTTGGCTTGCAGAGGAATGCAAAGCCTGATCCTAACTGCAGTAACTTGCACTGAAGTTCAGCCTTCTTCAGTAGTGGGCCCTGAGAGAGGCTTGTTACAGAAAATTGTTCCACACTTTTGGCATCCAGATCTGGAATAATCTTTTTCCCAAAAATATGAGATACTACAAGTTTTAGATGGCACAAAATGTCGTCCCTTGCAGTTGGAACAACTCGGGTCCAGTGTCAAGTATACAACTTTTTTCGAGGTTACCTAGAGACTGAGTGGAAAGAAATATGTGCCCTTTACTAAGCTTACCTGAGAGAGACAAAATATTAAGAAGCTGCACATCTAGCGGAAGAGAAAAAAGAACTGCCATTTCCGCTTGGTGGTATCTGTTTCTTCTCCCAAAGCTGACAAGAAGAGGAATTTGACTCTTGCATTGTTTGGTACTAACTGTTAGATGATGCTTATTCTTACCTTTCATTGGTTCTTAAGAAAATAAAGATAACTTTGATTTGTGCAGTTTACAGATTATTGGAATTTTATATATTAATTGTTTATCCAACTGATAAGAATATCCCAAATAAATATCCCAAATAAATCAAATGAGGAAATCTCACGTTTCATATTATTTTATTTATAAGTCCATTTACACACCACCAAAATTAAACAATAGACATAATTAAGTATGTGTCAAGATATGTGGCAAGAAAAAATCGTTTCTGACAAATTGCTGATGACTTTTTTTGGAGAGAGCGGGAGCTAGCATGTAACAGTTTGTTAAGAACATATAGTCTATAGTCTGTAACTCAAAGTGCCTATCTATAAACTTCATGCTGTGTGTTTCCTGAAAATTCAAGAGCTTTTGACAATCTGTAGTTTACTTTTAACACAAATGTCCCAAACTATTTAATCCCTTGGTGAATGGACTTCTGTAATCTATATGTGAAGCCTATAGGCGTTATGTGACATGTTTCATTTTTTCTTTCTTCAGTTTTGCTCTCTTATCTTCCCTAATTCAACCTTTGAGTAACAGGCTGATGTATTTCTAGTATCAGTCTTTTAGTAGTAGCCTTGATGGTCTAAGGTTATAAGCACGCCAAGGTTCATATGGAGAGACAATATCTTCTATCAATCTGACTGATTTAATGAGAAAACTAGGCTGGCTTTCAGTAGCACAGACCATATCTGAACAGTCAGGTACCTGAGTATTTGTTCAGTGTTCTTCCAGCATGTCCCTACCTTGAATTGCCCATGTTCTGTTGATTCCTGTTGTAGTTGCACAGTCATCGCAAAAAAGGTTGGTTTTCAACTTTTACCTTTGTCTCAAAAATATCTACAGGACTAAGCAACCACAGGAAGGTTGCTGTGCGTGGGGCAGTACTTATTACATATCTTTTGGGCTCCAACTGATTTTTTCAAAAAAAGGAAATTCAATATGTTCTCTTTTAAGAACATAAACCAAATTTTCCAAATAAAATCCTGGCCATCCTGATGTGATTTTTTGGCATTTTCTGCAGTACAACCAGGATTTCCCCTTTCACCTGGGAGGCTTGTTTGGTTAATTACGAGTCACTGAAGACCAGGATCGTACCAGGTTGAGAAAGAGAACTGCCTGCTGGTGTCTTGGCAATTGTACCTATTAGTCATCTACATGTACAGCTTTGGGAGTTTATGAAGGATATATGACTACAGCTCTAATTTTGAAACTCTAACCCTATAGTTAATTACACATGGCAAGTCATTGTCATATAATACCTGAGGCTGTGCTCTAGCAAGTTCTAATGTACAGATCCCCTTGACCTCCCTCTGATTATAGATGTATATTAATGTATAAAGGATAAATGTGACCTGAAGACCTACAGCTTGAATTTGGAGTAATTGTACATAGTGTTCATCTTAATGTGCACTGATTTAGGATACGTAATGCTTATTTTAGGATTATTAATTAAAATATGAACGAATTATTTTTTTCTGGAAAAGATGAGTATCTTGGATTATTGATAGGGTGTCACGTTGTCTGTGAAACACTCCTCACATTTCTGCATTAAGTTGAATTCTTATCCATCCACCCTGCATCTTGCCATTTTTAGCTGTAAGAACAGGAAAATAAAGTGCCTAAAAGTGGGAAGAAAATGACAAGAAAACATCCTGTCTCCAAACTGTAAGGCTGTTATCCTTTATCAGTAATCTTTCATCAAATTTTGAGCAAGTAGCACTGTAAAAGGAATCCTGGAAATAAGAAATAACTTGATTGACAGACTATGCAGACTGTTTGCATTATGGGGAAAGACCAGAAGCTCTGCAACTGTATGTACTTATTTCTTGAACTATATAATATGTCAATCCACAGTGGAGAATAAGAATTTTCCTTTACAGTACCTAAAGGTAACTCAAATCTTTTGCTGTGTTTCTCTAGATATTATTCTAGATAGTATTCATGAATTTCTGAAATTGTGGCTGTCTGCAGCAAATTTCCTAATGATTTCAAAGACAGGATTGTCAAACAAAAATCTCAACGTAGAGCAAAAATAGACAGGCACTCAATTAGATAATCTAGTGGGTGCGCAACAAGTTACTTATGCAGGGGTATTAATTCAGCAGATTTAAGCACATGCCTTAATTTCATTTGGTTACTGCATAGAAAAATGAAGGTGATAGTCTAGATTAAAATTATTCTACACTGAAGTCTATCATAGTAGCACAAGAGAGGATACCTGCAAAAATGTGATATGGGCTAGCAAGCGTAAGGCAAGCCGTCTATGGACTATGAACATGGGCATATTTTCATCTCTAATTCCTCTGATGGCTGGTATTACTGTCATCCTGTGGAACACAGCTTAAAAGCAGCAGAAGTGTATTTACTTTTCACTGTACTATGCAGTTGCTCATGGGGTTTAGGTCAAATCTTAAAGCTGGGACATAACTGCTTGGCTGAGTATGTCCTCATTTTCTGTGGAAGAAAACCAGCTAGCAGAATCTGTTCCATGCTGGCTGTCAGCACATCCTAGCTCCACACACATATTTCAGAAAAGTGAGCTACTTGTAAATTGTAGTTTGTACTCAGATTTCAACATTTCTGCTATTTTTAATGTGTGAAGTAAAATACTCTTTAAACATTTTGTATGGAAAAAATAATAAACTCTTCCTAAGCTTGGGCTGTAGACACGTTTTTGGCTTGTGAATTTGTGTGCTGGACATTAAATAATGAGTTCTCTTGGCTTAACATTTTGAACACCATGTGCTCCCTGAAAGTAATAAGCAAAGATAAAGGGAAAAGAGCTCCAAAAAATTAAAACATAAGCACGCACAGAAGCAAAATGAGAGGCAGATTGATTTCCTAAGGGCTTAAAGAAAGAAGACAAACAACTTATATTTGTGGTTGCTTAAAAAAATGTGTTTTATCTGCTTCTTCCACTTACGTATTGTGGAAACAGATTACAAAAGAAAGCAAAAGCCATAAAAGCTGTGACTGGGATTTATTACCCATTATTAACAGTTTGCTTTTCTGTGCCAGGAGGAGGACCCTTTATAGACGACAATAATAAATTTTGAGCTTTTACAGTTTTGAGGGTGGGTGGCAGGGTTTGGGGATTTCCTCTTGGCTTTTTTGTTCTGTTGAGGTTATTCTGTGCTGCAGGCAGCATACCCGCAAGCAGATTACATTAGATGGGCTAGTGACACAGTGTGCAGAGCTCCCATCTATCAGTGGGAAGCTTGGCTGCTGGATTTGGCCACCATGGATGGGGAGCAGTGATTTCCTTCCAAGACAGATGCAGCACTTTGTATATATGAAAGTGTAACTTAATGCCACACCAAAAATTTTCCTACTCGTTGTGGGAAACAAGGCAGTGTTTTGCAGTATGGATCTCTGGTGTTGAAAAGCCTGGTTCTGTGTAGGTTCTTTAGGCACTTTTGTAGATCTGGACCATAATTGTTTACCCATTTATGACAGTCATACAGCTTAAGATGAACAGAAGTTTTAATGCACAAGTATTTGATTAGGAGCCACTGGGGAGATCTACTCTTCATATCTTAAAATCTAAATTTAATTCACTTGTAAAGAAACACAAATGAATTACCTGCAATTTACATTTGAGGAGGACCTGTATTTGCAATGACAGAGAGCTGTCACTGTAAAAAAGCCAATAGATATGCAAAAGAGGTTTTAAAAAAGCAAGAAGGAAGATGTTATGGTTCTTTTGTGATGGGTGAAAGGGAGAAGTCAGTTGGTATGTGATGTAACAGCTGGACTCAATATGGAAGGACACTTTATGCTCTTTACATCTAGGTGATATAATGTTCATGTGAAATCCTGGGATAGAATTTGTCCCCCCAAAGCTGAGATTCATAAATTACTCATTGAAAGCTTGGATTTGCTTTCACTGCATCAGACACAGGAAAATCTAAAGCAAGTCCCTAAAGAATTAAAGTGTTAAACCAGCCAAATCCCTCAAATATGCAGTATATCCATGTGCTGGTTTAAAATTTCACTCTTAGTAGCATACATGTGAAAACTTCCTCTGAAGTCGGTGGAGTTATTCTCAGTTACAGTGATGGAAGAGAAAGCACAATATAACTCAGTCTGGGGAAAAAACCCTCAAAACTTTCTATGACTGAGGCAGCGAAAGTGTTTTATTATTTTGTCTGAGTAATATCTTGACATTGCATTGTTATTTTAAAATTGCTCCAAAACTTGCTGTTTCTTGAGTCCGTGGTAGCACCTGCAGGGCTGACATATGTGCGGTGAACGAGACATCTGGTCTGGAACAAAGCTGTCTTTCAGCCCAGAGTAAACGTCACTTGTTCTTCAACCACAAACAGCAGACAGAGGTAGGGATGAAAGCCAGGGGAAGGTTTCACAGTGCATATCAAAAGTATTTATAATAAGGGCTTACAGGGCATGTGATTTAATTGCCTTTCCAGAATACAAGGCATTTGTCTGCTTGGTTTTTTGTGGGTTTTTTTCTGCTTTTTTTTCCAGACACCTCACTGTCATTAACCAGGTTTGTTTTACTAGCTGAAGATGACTTTGCAGTCCACTTCATGAAGCGATGCGGGGCAGTAACTGCGTAAAGCCTCTTTTTCCTTTGCCTAGTTGCCTGCCTTCAGCCGACAGAACTGAGAGAACGTGGTTTGGTCTCTGGAGGGCTGCTGCTTGTGTGAAAGCGAGGTGCTAGCATTACCTGCTGTGTTGACTAGTGGTGATGAAGCCTCACAAATCTCTCCCTGTGGAGGCAGCTCTCTTGGATGACTTTGCCTCTGACCTCTGAGAAGGTGCTGGGTGCTGGGGACGGACTCTGGGGCCAGGCTGGCTATATGCCTTCTGGCAGGGATAGCTCGAATGTGGTACCCACCTGGTGCCAGTGCATCCTTGTGATGCTCCTCTCTCGCTGGCAACCTGGGTAGGCTAGTCACCTCTGTCAAGCCCACTGGACTGCAGAGCAGAAGAGGTGCCACGGTGTCAGGGGAGCTTTAGCCTTGTCTCTGTGAAATGATGATGAGGGAATGGACTGCGTGATCCTCTCAGTTTATGGGGTTTGACAGGACTGTTGAGAGTTGAAGGGAATAAAACTAGACAACTCCTGATATTCTAGTCCTTGGCAGAGGGCACAATATGAATAAACTGAGATGTGCCAAAGTCAGTATTCAGCCCTGAGCCTGTCAGGTATTTTCATTGCCCCTAAAAATCTATAAAAGTGACAGGATTTGGAGTGTAAAAATTTTCTTTCACTGTGGCAACATGATCACTGTATGGCAGAGCTGGGTGTATGACAGGGGAGAGACCACACTTAGTGCTCCATCAGTTACTTGCTATAAACAAATAACCACTGGAAGAAGGAGAGCGATCACTCATTTGGGATTGAATTTGAGTTCTGTTCAGGGTTGGGGCTTCTGGTTTCATGCGGCCTCTTAGAAAGGTAGTGAAATTCGTTTTTAGACACTGACTCTTGGCAAGGTCGTTTCAGGGCCTGCTATGATAGATGGATTTTCTAGACAGAAATATATTTGCAGGCTTCAGTGCAGTATGTACCTAATGGGCTTAATACATCTGGGAAGTATCAAACCTACTGTGCATACATTGATTCTGCACAGTAAGTGAGACATCCTGAGCATGTCAAATATACGGCAGAAACACAGATCATCTATGAAGTCTGCACACTAAAATCAACCCCCACACCACTTCCAAAGGATCAGACTTCTGAATGTCTGCTGAAGGGCAACCTTCCTCCCCGGCAAGCATCTCTGTGGTTTCTGGGTGCTGGAGAAGCCAGAAGTCATGGACAAAAGCAGGGAATCCTCATGTTCTGCCCAGGTGACACTTCTGAGGTGGAGAAGTGAATGGCAAAAGAGAACATCTTGGAAAGAATCACTGGAGGAGAGAGGCAGGAGATGGGACCAAAGGGATGCATGAGAGGCTGCCTGCAGATCCTAAGTGGAAGAGGCCTTTTTTTCATGTTATTTCAAGCTGGTCTTGATAATTGCTTGGACAAATTTACCTGGACAGAGTCTTCCTTTTTCAGGGATGGGAAATCCAGGTAGGAGTCCTGTGCTTTTCTCTTGCTGCAGGGACACCATATGGCACAACTGAGCAGGAGATAAAAGGATTTCTTCTTGATTTTCCACTACAAACCACAGCAGGTTTTCAGCACAAACATTTCGCTGATCTGCAAATTTGGTTCATTATTAAAGCTGACTTATCTCTTAAATTCTCTAAATACTTTTTACAAGGTTGCCACTAGCATCACGTAATATGCCAATTAAAGGTAATTGAGACCTGCCAAGAATAAATGTCTTTATGTAAGACCAAAGGGAAAGGGGTGAAAAGAACAAGAAATCCTTAAAACAGGTTAGCATCACTAGTGTGGCTTTCTGTCTTAGAGGGTCAACGATGTTGATGTCATTTTATTTATGTTCAAATTTTACAGGATCTTACGAGTGTGAAAAGTTCTCCCTGGACAACCACATGCCATTTTTCGTTAGTCTTATTTTGAGCCTTGTGATATAGCTTTTGATCCCTGATGATCTTCTGTTGTTAGCTGCTGTTCAAGGTGGCATGGCTGCAAGAAAACAAAACTTCTTGGTATGATGCCCATGCTGAACGAATTTAATAACTGCTTTTATCTGTAGGGTTCTTCTAAATATAGGTAGTTCTCAAAGCAGCCCCAAGGGGCATTTTTCTCAAGGTACCAATTGCAGAAGACAGCTGTCAGTATATATCTCAGACTCGTTAAACACAAATAATCTGCTAAGTTACTAACCAGCAGTCTAAGACCAAGTGAAAGATCTCTGCCTCCTTTCCCATGTATCCCAGGTACCAAAAAATGATTGCTCCTGAGGCTATAACATGAGTCACAGAGAAGCCAGTTTGGCCACAGTAAATTAAGCCTCATAATGGGCCTGTTGAAGTGTGATGACAGCTCCTGCTGGGTGATGCTAAATGTGTGAAAAGTGCTGCAGGAGAGGGCTGGAGGAAACAAAGGGAAAGCATGTTAAAATTTGCAGAGTCAAGTCAGGTAAGGACTGGAGAAATATGTGGCGCAGAGGAAAAGGTTTGCAATAAATTCTGGTAAGAAGTAGGTAATTTCTGCAGTCATATTTCTCTATGTGGTTAAAAGATTTAAAACTGAAGGCAGAATCCCTATCAGGTAAGCTGGCAAAAGGGTGCAGGAGTGAAAAGCTGCCAAAAAAGCTGTACTCGGCCCAGATGTGTCCCTGCTGCCTCTTATTGTGGTCGTTTGCCCCTCATCCATGCTTCCCTGTGAAAAGACACAGAACTAGAAAGACATTTCTGTGTCTAGCAAAATGACGTATCCATGCAGAGCAAGAATAACTGTTTTTCAAAAGTGGAAATAGTCTGAAATTGCAAAAGGCCTTTGCAGGATACAAAAGGGATTTGGGTAGAGATTAAAATGCTCATGAATGTTTAAGAACAAAGTCTCAATAAATCCAGAAAAGAAACTTATTTTTTAAATGTAAGAAATTAAAAGCAATGAAACTTCAAACATTTTGGTGGATACTTGTTTTTCCAGAGTGCAACATCTCACCCCTTTGTAAACAGTAGCAATACAAGCGTAACAAAGCATGTATGTCCTTACTAGTTTGCAGTTAGAAGAACATAGTGTTTAAAGGTGTTAGGCACAGGCATGAATACCTTCCAAGAGGTTTCCTTAGAAATGAAAGAACATGCGAATAAAAATAGGGCATGTGTTTTTATTATGGAAATTTGGATCTCATGTTTTGTATTTTTTTAAAAAGTACACACTAGTCTAAATTATTTTTGTTTATTTCATGGTTTGTGAGTTTTGGGGTACTCATTTTCAAGCCTTCCTCCACAGCAATGATGTTTGACAGATTTAATAGTTATTATTTTAATGAGCTGAGGTTTCCACCTAATCACTTAACTTGAGGATTAGGATTTAAGCACAGCATTAAACATTATGATACAGCTCTTGTTATCAGATAATGCTATTTCCTTCACAAAACTTACCAGGGAGCTATTGTGTGCTCCAGCTAGTCAAGTGAAGTAGCCTTACATGAAAGGGTGTTAACCAGCAAAGAAAAAAATTAGCTAAAAAATGACCTGTTTTCCCATGCTTTCACAGCAGCAACATACCGATATCTCAACAGGAAAGGCAAACACACTGACTAGATGGTCTTATCTCATTTAAAGTACAGCCTTGTGATTTAGAGAAAGACATACGGTAACAGCTTTTTCCAAAGAGGAAAATCTACCAATTTAATTGGTCTACTTGTTTGATTTGAGAAAACTATCCCCTTACATGCCAGTGCAGCAGCCCAGTGATTTAGATAAAGAACTCTTGCTGGTTCACTTCCCATCAGTCCAGTCCTGCTATGAGAGAAAACAGAAGCAAACTCCTGTCTGAAAATTCCTAAGGAACCAGAGATTAATTTCATGAGGAGCGTGGCATGGGACTTAACGTCTACCAGATCCTGATGACTACTTGATGAATCCTGCATTTACTTATAGAGCGCTTAATTGATTGGACGCAAGAATATTCCATTTGCAGTGCAAACAAGTTAAAAAAGGCTTAGTCAGACATGTCTAGCAGAGTCAGATTAAACCTTGATCCTAGCAAAAGGCAGATGTTCTCCTGGTTTGTGTGACGGATAGGCAGCCTGCTTTACTGAACAACATGTCTTTTCTTATGCTTAGCAACAAAAAGCTATACTGTTCTTGCAGCAGAGTTCAATATTATAGAAACAGGGAGAACAATTTTATCTCTGCACTCCAGTAAAGTTAACATCCACCTTGTTCTGCATCCAAAGTGCTTTCTTCAGAACCACTGGGGATACCTTAGTCAAACGGTTTTACAGCAGGGCTTTAAAAATTGTACACTTTTAAAATTAAGGAAAGAAGCTGCCTTTAATAAATATTCAATTTTAAGACAATGATAAAATAGCTATTGTAATCGGTTATAAGCAATATGCCACAGAATTTAGGCTAGTTGTCTCTCCTTTTACATCTTTCAACAGATTATTTGTGGGCATTACTACTATGGATTAGGTCATGAAAACAGAAACTCCTTACCTGAAACAGCTGCTCGTTTTCAACTTGACAGATTTGACTATGTAGCTTAATACTGAGACATTTTCCTAATGCACTCAACTAACAAATATTACCAATGTAAACCTCTGCACCCTGTTTATTCTACGGATGTGAATCAATTGAGAAAGGGCTGAAGGACCTAAGTTTTTTGCCCCAAATAACACCCTCCAGAAGGGTGTTATCCTCATCAAATTATTCAGTCTTTGTCATACATGGGTAAAGTTTCACTGCCCTCCCTGTCATGGTCCTCAGCTGCTTCTGCCCCTGCCCTATGACAACTGCATCCGAGCAGCCAGGTTGTCAGGTAATGCCCCAGAAGAGCTGGATGATGCCAGGTGTAGTCAGTGAGGAGCTTTGCAGAGGTCACCATGTCGATATATCTTTGCAGGACCAAACATTTCAGTGTAAGTCTACCCTTATTATCATCCTCCCTGCCTTTCAGTTCTGTTTCATTTGTGGCTGATTTGTTCCTGCAAGCTCTTTGGGAGGCATATTCCTCTGCCCCTGCCAAGCTTCTGTTTTTCAAGGTCGTTTTACCCACAGAAAGTGATGTTTCTGCTGTTTTCCCCAAGGACTTTCACAGAATAAACCCGATGTCATTACGCTACATTCAGACCACTGTCCAGATTTACGGTCTTGGAAACTTGTTTTGACACTGTTGTTTCTGAGTGAGGCTGTGCCATCAATCTGTACAAGGGGGAGACAGTGTTTGCTATCTTACTGTGCTGTCAGCTCACTAGTTCACCTATCAATGACTGCAGTTCAGTTCATATTTGTGAAGCTCTGTTAAAATGTGAAGCATTCTAGAGGTGCTGAAGATTACTATTATCTTGCCCTGCAGAGCACACAGCTACTTCAATAGGACAGGTCAGTCCAAACAGGTCTTGGCAGTGCCTGGATAGGTAAACAACAGCAACCACTCCTTGCATTTGCTTCTGCAAGCAAAGGACAGAGCGGTGTCTGGCTGAAGATCATCCTTTCTGCATGTGCTTCTCTAAAATACCTTGGATCATGATATAAATTGCAGGAAGAAAGCTAAAGAAGCTGTCTATATTCACATTTCTTTACATCTCTGTTCCCTCTCCATGTATATAGCAAGTGCAGAGAAACTATACTTGCTGTGATTTCTTTTGATCTTGCACTGGCACCTGCTGGTACGGGGAACTGGAGGCACTGAATGAATGGTGGTACAACAACAGTCAGCTACAGCAGGGTTAGGGAACATGGGGTTGATGGGCAGAGGTAGGCACATACTCGTCATTCTGCTTTCTTCAATCCCGTCTCTAATCCTTATAGTGTCTAAGTTGAGAAGTAACAGCTGTGAAAAAATAATAGCAGTTCCAGGATTGCTTTCTTGCCTCCCAGAAAGCCTTGTGCAAATGCAGTGCAATCAGCATTTCAAGAAACACATGTATTTTTTTCTTCAAGGAGTCCTGGAGGTGTTTACACCTGAAGTGCCCTACCTCATCTCACTGCTAAAATGGGGTTGAACACTGTGTGCTTGGAAGATTTTTTCTGTTTGATTGTTTACTTGAAAAAGTTACAAAAGATAGCTTACCACATCCTCACACCCACAACAGCCTTTTTCTTGCACCTACTACAAAACATGCATAGGCAGTACAACTCATGGTACCCAGCTCAGTGGAGGGGTGAGAAGTTTGCCCAGACTGCCCCAGCTCCATGTGCGGTCACTGAAGAAAAGTAGTTAAGGCATCTACTATAAGACTGGATTCATTCACCCTAACTAAAGCATCTAGAATTCAGCCCATGTTTAAGGATTTTTCAAAGCTATTGTATATACACTGCTAACCTATGGCAGATCTGCTTTCCCAGCAATATTCTTCCCTACTTTGCCTATGCCCAAAGCCAATTCTGAGTCATGGTGTGGGTATTTCTTTGAGAAGGATAGTTTAAATTTCCCGTAGCAGCTTGACATTTTTAATTACACAGCATGTACAGAATTACTAGACTGAGCATAATATGCCAAGTCAATAAGCCATGTATTACATTTTTAACCTGAGGCTTCAGAAATCCATCTATTTTTGTAGGTGTGTTTCCTGTACGTGCTTTGAAGCCCAGGACATGTATAGCTTAAGGGAACTGTGCAACCTTCTTCAGGTTGCACAGGCAGTCTTGTGAATAAATGGAACTTACAGCTTTGGTCCACACCTACAATAATTTTCCTGTGGTTGGGAAATGTTCCTTTTTTCAAGTACATGTGAGCATGAGATATCTTGGAGGAACAGAAGTAATGACTCCACTTCATGGCTTGACTCCAAAGGGGGCACTTTTGACAAAAGAGACTCTGCCCTGCATTTATACCTGCAGAAGAGGCGCCCACATCTACTCTTCGTTTTCGGAGTTACTGACATTTTGTGACACAAAGTGAATATGAAGCCAAGTAAATGTATTCTTTGCCCAAGAAAAAGAATTGTCTGTGTTTCATTCCCTTGACAATGGAATGAAAAAAATATTGCAGTTTTACCAAGATGTTTTCAGCCTGACAGCTAGCATGCCCCTCCCTGGGAATACACGGGATGGAGAAGCTGCCATCTCCAGCACCATTGCCAAGACAGGAGTTACCATTCTTCTATACTTTTTGACTTAGCACAGACTTCTTGACCTCCATCACTCAAAGTGAGCTGGTTTAGCAAGACCCAGTCTGTATTTAAATCCTTCAGGCCAACTCTGGCTCATTTCAGCTGGGACAAGCAGGAGTTGAGAGGGCAGTAACCTGCACAAGCAGCCCCAGGTGAGGACATGCAAGGACATGCCTCAGCAATGACGTGTATGGATGCGTGTGCATGGGGTCTCCCAAGCTGGAGTGCCTGGCAGGCAGACTTTGCCTGGGAGGAAGATAGGGTGCATCATTTGTTCGGCCCTTTGGGGAATTAGCAAGCAAAAGCATCTGGGAGATCTCAGTCTAGCAAAACATTCAAGTACCTGTTAAATTTCAATCAAATCAATAGCTTGTTGACTGGTGTGAGTAATGATGTGCCAGTGCTTGGCTGGATTCAGGTTTGAAATATTAATAGCTGCCCAGTTTTGTGTATTCTAACTCAGGTAAGTGTGAAGAAAATGGAAGGTGATACTACCCCTAACATGAATGCTATTAACCTTGCTCTGGAAGGAAAGGGTAATTGCTGTTCCAGGTGGAAAACTAAACATCTGTTTTGCGTAAGAACATGTTTTACAGTTTCCCCTCCTTGCTCACCTTAGGATACTCTGCCATTACTGTATTTTATTTGCCTTCCCCACCTCCAGGTCTCTTCTACTTGTTTTTCTTCCTTGTTCCACTGCTCTGGGAACTGGAGTCAAAAGGAAAGCAGAGCCCCTTTGAATCTGCAGCAGGCTGGATTAAATGGGACAAGCAGCCCTCCCTCCCTCCCTCCCTTCCCCTGCCCTGCTGTTTGCAGCTGAGTGATAACATCAGCTGGCCCTTGCGCCTTGCTCTGTTCTATGTGTTTTCTCTTCTTATTTTGTTTTTTTTTGTTTGTTTGTTTGTTTTTGGGTTTTTTTTGTTGTCGTTGTTTTGTTTTGGCTTTTTTTTTAGCTTGTCACTGGATTTAATTCCACATGCACCAGTGAACAGCAGCCACTGATGCTTGATCTAACCACTACACCAGAAAAGCTTTTATACAGGCTGCAACCTGAGCTCCTGCAAACACATTTCAAACCTCCAGCTGGTCAAGGTGCACTTCCACTCACATTTCCTTTTATCAGAGGGCTGCAGGAGATCATGCTGAGCACATTATTTACTCTCCTCTGTATGCAGCCTTGCTTGCCTGTATTATCAGGGGTAACATTTTATATAGGAGGTTGCCACCCAGTAACTAAACACAAGATAAGCAGTCGTGGGCAAAAAAATGCTTGATCTTTACAGAACATAGTAAGATCATTAGGGGATCACACACTGTTCACTTACCCAAATGAGCAGGCAGGAGCCAAGTACCAGAAGATTCTTTGCACCAGTATTGTCTCCCTGTTCATTTTCAACCATTTTTGGCAGCATAGCTGGGAATCCACATGGGTAAAAAGTATAAGTGCCAGGATCCAGCTCCCCGAAAAGAGATCACCGGGTTTGGTGGTAAGACATAATAGCTGGTGTGGCTTGTTTGCTGTCTGGTGTTACTGGAAAGGACTTTGAAAAGGAGTCTGATCCTCAGCACAGGCTGGCACTCGACATTACTTCTCAATCCAGAGCAGGAAGGTAAGCAAAACCAAACACCATGAAAAGGCCAAAAGGAGCGGAGGAAAACCACATGTAAATATGCAGGAGGAACAGGAAAAGGCTATCAGGGCTGTTTCCTCCAGAGTTTCTTCACTGCTGTTATTGGCTGGCAAGAAGTCACTTTTGCAATGAAGTGGCTGGGGCTTGGGTTGTGTCTCATGGGCAGGCTGGGGAGACACTGCTCCTCCTTCCCCAGTGACTGCAGAGGAGGGCAGTGAAGCTCCGTCTTAGCCTCCGCTGTGAGGCACGAGTCCAAGCCTCTGCCTCTTTTGTTGACATCCTGTAGTTTGTTGACACCCGTATATTTAGCAAAGAAACAAAAATGTCCTTGCAATGTGTGGACATGATAGGCATTCACTTGCTCTGGGTCTCTGCAGAGAACTCTCGTCTGGTACGCATCCTTCTGCATTGCACCACTTCGGGGAAAATTATAGAGCTCCCTCTTGCATTGCAACCATGTTATGTAAAGCATCTGAATATGCCACCCTCTGAGAAGATGTGCCACCTCCAAGAAACTCATTCAGATATTTCAGATATGATAATGACCCATTTAAAGTACTAATTAAAACTGGATGAGTTTCATATCTCCCCCAGCTTTAGAAAAGAAAAATCACAGGTCAAATACAAATTTCATAACTGCTTGATAAAGCCTCTGCAGGAAGGAGTTTGGCAGAGGGCATCAAGACCAGGCGCTTTTGAGCAAATGAAAGAACCTAAAGCAAGACTTTGAAGTCTGACCTTCAGAATGTATAATAATACACTGGATGACAAAGGTAATAAGTACCACAGAGAGGGACAAAATGTATCTAATTAAGCAGTTTTAGCCACGCTTTTCTTTTCAAATACACTTCTTACCAGAAGGATTTTCAAACTTATCATCACAGCTTTTCAGTGATGTTAGTTCTGAAAATACTGCTTTATTTTGCTCCGTGCAAAGCAGCGTATCTTCAGTTATTTTACCGTCACAATCCACTTCTGTGGTGTCGTTTGCGTTACAGGAGTGGAAAGGCCTGAGAGAGCAGTGACTAGTGATAGTCGTCACTTCACCTAGAACTATGGGCCAAGCGTGTTCTTCTGAGCTTTATGTTAAAATCAATGGATAAACTAGTTGGATAGACACTGCCATGTGAACAGGAACCCCAATTTCTTCATCTCCAGGTGGACAGACTAAAAAGTGTGTTTTCTTACTCTTGCTGTCTTCCCAGAATCACAGAACAGATGAGTTGGAAGGGACCTTTGGAGGTCTCTAGTCTGCCCCCCACCCCCCTTTATAATAGGTTGGCTATAAGTTTAAGTGATAAGATCACCCTGAACTTTCCCTTCTCCAGGCTGAACACTACCAACTCTCTCAGGCTCTCCTTGTAGGACACATGCTTTAGTCCCCTCATCTTCCCCATGGCCCTTTGCTGGACTCTCTCCAGTATGCCTGTGTCCCTCTTGTACTGGAGAGCCCAGAACCGGCCACAGTACTCAGATGTGGTGTCAGCAGTGTTGTGTAGAGGGCAGGGTCACCTCCTTTGACCTGCTGGAAACACCACTTTTAATGCAGCTCAGGAGGTTCTTGACCTTTTTTGCTACAATGGTGCATTGCTGGCTCATGTGTTGTCCCCCAGGATCTCCCACTGCCCTTCTCTGCAGATCAGCTTTTCAGTTGGCTGACTCCCAGAGTCTACGGATGCATGGGGCTTTTCCTCCCCAGGTGCAGGACTTTGCACTTCCCCTTATTGAAGCTCATGTGATTCCTGCCAGCTCTTTTCTACAGCCTGTTCAGGTCATGTCCCTCTGAACGACAGCACAACCCCCTGGTGTATCAGCCACTCCTCCCAACTTTGTATCATCCGCAGTCTCACGAGCCTTTAGTCTGTCCCAGCATGCAAGTCATTAATGATGGTACCAGAGGCAGTCTGAAAAGCCCTGCAAAAGTCAAGATGAACATCCACTGCTCCCCCATCACCCACTGAGCCATTCACTTCATTGTAGAAAGCTATCAGGTCAAGCATGATTTACCCTTTGCAAATTCTTGCTGATTACTCCCAGCCATTTTCTTTCCCTTCATGTGTTTGGAAAGGTTTTCCAGGATTATTTGATCCATCACTTCTCCTGTGATCGAGGTGAGGCTGCCTGGGCTTTAGTTCCCCATGTCATCCTTCTCACCCTTCTTGAAGACAGTGACATTTGCTCTCTGCCAGTCCTCCTGAACCTTTCCCAGTTGCCATGACCGTTGAAAGATAATGGAAAGCAGCCTTTCAGTGACATTGGTCAGCTCCCTCACCACTCATGGGTGTATCCCATCAGGTCCCATGGACTGTGTCTGTCCAGTGTGTTCACACATTCTCTAAATGATTCTCCTCCAGCAAGCAGCCTTTTTGGTTCAGTCTTTCCCACTGGTCTCAAGGCCCTGGGATTGCTGAAGGCCAGTACCAGTAAGGACCAAAGTGAAGAAGCATTTGGTATCTCAACCCACCGACTACTTGTCCTTCGTCATGAGGTCCCCTGCCCCATTCACCAGAAGGCCCACATTTTCCCGGTCTTCCTTTTGCTGCTGATATACCTGTTGAAGACCTTCTTGTCGCCCTGCATGTCACCTACCAGGTTTAACTCTAGGTGGGCTTTGTCTTTCCTGACCTGCATATTCAGGCAGTGTCTCTGTATTTCCTTTGGGTTACCTTTCCCTGCTTCCACCTCCTGTTTGTTTCCTTTCTGTGCTTGAGTTTAGTGAGGAGTGGCAGTCCTGCCACCTTTGCTTTTATACTTGCTTATCAGGAAGGACCATTCTTGAGCTCAGAGAAAATGAACATCTTTCCTGGATCTCTCTTCCCTCCATGACTGTATCCCACACAATTCTTCTAAATAGCTCTCTGAATAGGCCAAATTCTGCTTTCCTGAAGACCAGGGTTGGGATCCTGCTTTTTGCCTTGCTCCCTCCTCTCAGAATCCTAAACTCCACCATCAGGTGGTTGCTGCAGCCAAGGCTGTCCCCTGACTTTCACATTCCTGATCAGTTCTTCCTCTTTTGTAAGCATGAGGTCCATCAGGGCACCTCCCCTGACTAATTCTTGTTTCTGAACTGCGTAGTCCTCAGTGGATGAAGGCAGCTAGGTCTCTGCTGGTAAAGCCCGGGAATGGATGATGAGGCAAACCTTACAGGCACTGGCCATGGATAGGGAGGCGTGGCAGAGGCAAGGTGGGTTCCTCCACATTCCCCATTCCTTGCCTGAGCTCTTGGTTTGAGGATCCAGCACAGCTGTGCAAAATGATCTTGCATAATTTGTGCTTCCAGCGCACGGCATGAAACCTTTTCCCACAAGGCAGCCACAGCAAGGCCGTTCTGGCACTGGCCCCGTGCCCCAGGTGCCTGTTTCACAAACTGTCCTATGTAATAGTAACTTGCAAGGCTGGGAAAGGGTGAGACAAAGCACAGATGGCTTGAGGAGCTTTAGGTAAGGGAACAGACAAGCCTGATATCCCAGGAGCTTTATAGGGCATATGTCGGCAGCCAATGCTAATACATAGAGAGCACGTTTGAAATTCTGGAGGCTTTTATGTATGGGATCAATTAAGTCATTTTATGTAGATGTGTGTGTGCTCTGGATGAGCACTTGATGGAGGAAAAGTGAGGGCTGCTGAACTGTAAGATGAAAAAGGCCACTTTCAACAAATAAAAGGTCATGCTGGATGCTGGGACTGGCTGAGGAAGAGGAGGCAGACTTGCATCTGGTTCACCGCCCTGTCCAGAGTGTATGCATCAAGCTCTGCAATTGAGAAAAAACTCCCTGAAGACATCAGAGAGGCTTTTCAAACTGAGTGCTGCAAGAGGTGGATTTTGAATGGTCCATTATAAATTATGACCAACACTATCTGAATTTGTATCACATGCTTCCCTCATACTCCCAAGACAGAAGTTGCCATGTTAAAACCTGTTAACACCAGTACTTCTGCCTGGCCTTGGGACTCACTCCTTTCTTTTCCTACTTGTTCCAAACCACTTTTCCCAACTGTCAAACAGTTTTCTTTTCTGTCCTTTCTTCATACTTGATTTCCTCATCTTGTGCCATAACAGCACACAGCAGAGTGGACGTACTTTTCAGCCTTTGCTTAATATTACCTCTCACGGAAAACACCTGCCTATGTGGAAACGCATTTCTGATTGCATACAGTTTGCCTAACCTAAGTTCCTGAACTGTACGTAAGTACCTGATGGTTGGTGAAGCAATCCTGCTCAAATGAGGACTTCACAGGGCACTAGTTTTCACTAGTTTTTCAGACTTCTCATAAAGGAACTCAGACAGATTCTGAATCACTTGCCCTCTGGGGGATGTCCTCTGTGCCCCAGCTGAAGTCGTCTTGGACTCCATGTGCCATCACAACAGTGACATGCTTTCTGCAGACTGACGCGTCACTTGGGCACTGGTGGAAGATGGTCTTTCCTGTCCTCAGGCTTTGAGTTGTGTGGAGGAAAAAGCCTTTATTCCTCACTGAGATGGGTGACATGCTTCTTGCAGACTCAGGGATACCTTTGGGGCAGGTGTGGTTTTCCTGCATGGGGACCCAAGTGCAATGTACGCCTAACCTGGTGCCCCAGCAGTATGGGGTGCCTGTGTGGGGCACTTCAGTGCCATCCATGGAGCTAAGCTGAGACACCAGTACAGGTGTATAACCATGGCAGCAATTTTTACATGTATCTATCCATCTTTATCTAAGGGACAAAGAAGATTAATATTTGTGAATAGTTTTGCACTCCACCTGTTGCTCAAGGCTCTGTCCTTGCTCCCAGACTTTGCAAAACTCCCCTCCAAATCACTGATCTCCTTGGAATACCTTGTATTTTATTGCTTGATTATTTTACATGTGCCCTATTAATTAGCCATGGCTAGTATGTACCTGTTTGTGCACTGCACTGACTGCGCTGTAACATGCACATACCTGAATATTATATAGCATGATTACTGGTGAGTTCTTCTTAAACACCAACTTGGCTGGTAGCAAGATTGAGTGCAGTTATCTGGGTGACCTAAATTGCTCCATGAGCTGGGGCTGCTAAGAAAGAGTGAATAAGTGATTGCATTATGAAATCATGTTTTCTCTTGTGTAGCTAAAAATGGCTCTAGCCAAATCACAGGGGCTCTGTTTGCTTTGGGGTGTGGTGAGCTTGTATACTTGCAGTTTCTCACAGGAAAGGAATAAAAAAATCCCTTCTCTGAAGGGCTACTTCACTGAATTTTAAGAGGATTGGGCAAGAACCTCATCTTCTTGCTGAAGAAAACATTTGCTGGTTGTGTTTACCCTCTCTGCCAATGACATTTTCTCAACTGTTTCATACGAAAGGCTTTTACAACCACTGTTAGGAGGCACTGCAGGTGCCTGCAGCCGGGGCTTGCCTGCTGTACCATGAGCAGAGTCTGGCAGTTCCCAACAGCCCCTGGCCTGCAGCAGCAGCACCAGCAGAGCAGCTGCATTGAAACACCAGCCTGGAAGGTGCTGGATGTTCTAAATTTTCACTGATAACATGAAGGACCAACATGTTTCAGGTTTTCAGGAGAATTTTCTGCATCCAAGGGATACAAAAAATAGTGACTGTTCCGGTAAGATCGGGATAAATCACCTGTTAGAAAAGAAAGGAAATTAAGATTGCTTCTAACATAGTAAGCAAGCACTGCATGGCTTTGCACCTAGGTTTTGTACAGATCTTGTTTTTCTTGTTCCCAGTGAATATACATGTAAGGCCTTTAACTGGTTGAGCAAAATACCAAGGAGTAAAGGGACTGTTCAAAGCATCATTTTGAGATACTGTGGAGTGGATTCTTGAATATCCCAGAGAAAACTGAACTAAACTCGGTAAAGACATTTAGATACATCTCCTGTTGTTCCATGGCAATGATGATTTTCTACTGTGATAAGAGCACATCAAATACAACCTTCCTTCAGAAGAGGAAGAAAATATTTGAAGACATCTTCCAGGTATCAGGGAAGTCGTCAAAAGTAACTGTGGGGTTAAAACACCATCTTCCCATTTCACATTTCCTGCCATAAGTAAAGACTAAGGATTGGATAAACTCTTTATACTGGGAATCACGGAGCAAATGGAGGGAGAAACTGGAAAAGTGCATTTATTAGTAACTATAAAACTTTTTTTTTTTTTTTTTGAGACAGCACCCATTTGTGTTTCTATGTGTACTTAGGGTCATGGTAGCTCAATTGCAGCAAAAAAAACATTGTCCTCCGTAGAGCACTATTGGGTAGGTTTGTGGCTTATGTGACTCTAGAGAAGAGCCTTTGATATTCTTTCCAGCATCCCAACTGACAAGTGTGTAAAGTTCATTTTGATTCATGGGGCACTGGGGGAATCCCTGCAATGCCAAATCCAATATTCTGCCATTGTTTTCCCCTAAAGATAACAAGTTTTACATTTGTTTCTATCTCTCTTGAAAAAATAATTGCAGTCCTAATTCTCCTTCCAGTGAAGTGACAGTGAGGTTAAATGTCTCAGTGGCCACAGATTTTGCTGCTACTTCTCAGAAGAAAGCTCTCAAAATTATCAGCTTAAAGCTTTCAAAATCGTTGAAACCAAATATTTCAGTGGTTCCAGCATTTTGGTCTTGCAGAAAATTAAAATAAAATCCATTCATATTTAGGATTGCTTGAATTTCCACAGTAAAAAAATTATTTTCCTAAGTTGGAAATTTTATTTTTTGATAGTTCTGAGATAAAAGCTTTGATTGTTTTGCCAGTGTGATGTGTTCCATAACAATAATCCTGTGATTAGTTAGTATTTAAGGGGTATATCAATACTGCGAAGAGTTTATCAATTTGTCCTTTCACTTTGGCTTGTTGCCTAATTAGGAACATGACTTTGATCACCTTCCACTTCAGCAAGCTTTGGTGCTTCTGTTATGTAAACACATGTGGAAATGGCTGTACGTATCACAATGATTATTAAATCATTAATGTCTGCAAACTCCAGAAATGTTTGTGTCATGATATTCATTTTAATTGCTAACCAGACAGTGTTAATTAGGGGAAATCCATGATAGTGTAATTGGTCTGTAAGTCCTTCTTTCACAGTGGTGAAAGTCCCTTAGGAATGTCACTGAGGAATTCTCAAGAGAAATTGCTCCTAATTGGTGACGCATAAAACTGAATGGAAAGAGATATGATAAATTAATGATAAAATCATTCAGAACATTAGTCATGTTTTAAAATTATTTATATGTCTGCCTCCCATTCTGCGTATTCATCTATTCTTTCATATTGCTCTCCAAAAAGTGAATGGTATTTCTAATTGTGGAGAAGGAAAGAGTTCATTTGTAGCTCTGTCTCATGTTTCAGGTTGTTGCCAGCATTTTCAGATTTATTCACTTTTTATTGGTTGATAGATCAGTAATCGGATGAGGGATGTGTGTTTACAAACAGGTCTGCCAAAAAAACACCCCCAAAAAAGACAGTGAAAGAAGAGAGGAGAAATGTTGATGTATTTCATAATTCTGTTGTGTGCTTGTATCTCTTAGAAGAGTGAATCTTTATCAAAAAGAGACTGGAAAGATTTGTCATTGTGAACTGTGCTCTTATTGATTTTGAAAGCTAGGTTCAAATCCGTACAAGCATTTGGTGATATAATGCACTTTCCCTCCAGCACTGCTAATATTGAAGCATTGAAAGAACAGTGAAAGCCTACACTGAAATCTAAATACTGAAGCATGTTGAGCCTATATTTTAAAATACTATGTTTATAATCAGGAATCCAAAGCAAAATTCTCAAAATTTGGCATTACCAACTACAGGAGACACATTGTCAAGAAGGGATGGGCTCCTATCCGGCATTTCTGCAGAACTGAGCTGTCAGACATGTCTGAAGTTAGCCTTTCTGAATCACATTCATTAAAAATCCCCGTTCACTTTTGAAAAGTTTGGTTCTACACTCACATTTAACCAACAAAATGTGAGCTCTTTTTTTTCTTCTTTCAGAATTAGAGAACTTTCACAACTGTTAATGCCTTTAATTAGGACTGTGGTTGAGTAATTAAGTTGCCCAACTATAGATCAAGATATCTAGCAGTATTTTGAAAATGTTGACTTTGTTTTAACTTGTGCTTGTTGTCTTTACTGTAGCTGCCTGTCATTTTTTTACATATCTTAGAATGTAAGCTGCTTTTGCCGCGAATATATTATTGGTTTGTGTTTGTGCTGTATCAAGCAGCGTGGGCACTTAGGGACGTGGGGTTTGAAGGCATTCCTGTGCTGGTGCAGGGAGCACCATCCTACAGCTTTGACTGGGATCTGAGCTGTGTGCGTGCATTTCCCACAGCACAAAGCCTGGTACAAAGTAGGCGGCTTCCTGGTAGATTCACAAAAATACTGGAAGTCATCCCAGTTACGTGTTTTGCCCTTCGCAGTTTTTAATCCTTGTCAATTTAGCCATTTTTTCTTCCACAGAAAGCATGTGGATTTTCTAAAGCAAATAAAATTAAAATACTGATCCATTTAGTCCAGTATCTTATCTTCAGAAGTAACCAGTTCAAGAGACTTCAGAGAAAGGATTAAATGTATGCCAAAGAGAAAAGAGCCCTTAGGTCTGAAGAGCTGAGGAAAGGAGCTGAAAAGCTATCAGAAGGTCACCGGTTAATTTTTATTAGACAATATTAAGAGATATTAGAGTCTTTTTAATAACCTATTATTGTTACAGCACTTTATTTTAATAATAAAATAACCATTATTCCCTCTTTACCAATCCTCTCATGACATAATATCACATATCTCTCACCAAACTGTTTTTTCCATCCCTTTGATCAGCAATTCCCTTTTAAACTATCTCCTCTCAGCTCCTTCTTTGATCACCTTTGACAGACTGCTAGAGTATGGAGGACTAGTGTATTTAGAAAAGCAAGGAAAATCTCAGGATACAAAACACAGTTATATGAAATACGATGTAGACGTGTCTCCAAAGCAGAAAGTCAGAATAAAAGATATATGTGCTAGTGCAAGGAAATAGCAGAAGCAAGAAAAATTGGTTGGTGTCTCTCTGGTGCTCAGTTCATACTATGCCTTGGGGTTTCAGCAAACAGCATCTGCATGAACCTTGATGGCTACAAATCAATAATATAGATCTCATCTGCAAACAGATGCAATCTCTGCCCCTTTATGGGAGGAGCAGCTAATACCTCAGGCAAATACAGGGCATGAGTTTCAGGTATGCCTAGTGTATGCCCTGGGGAGCGTTGTGTAACCTTGCGAGCAGCCTTTTTTTCATAATAAGCACAATGACAAATCCAAGGGTCAGATATGAGGGGGCAAGACTGCTGGGGCTGGACAAATTTGGGAGCAAAGTGTAAAATAATTAGTTCTTAAATGGTTTATGAAACGCATGTAAGCAAGACTTTTAGAAGAGTATTGTTTCTTAGGAAGGACAGCTGGGTATGTGACACCCTTGAACTACCAACAGGTCATAGGCTTTTTTAAAAAGTATTTTATGGATTTCTATTTTGTAGCCACTTTTATTTCAGCCTGATGTTGCCTGCAATTCCGTCTCCTTTTTTTGGTTTGTCTTTTCCCTGTTTTTCCTTTATAGTTCTCTTTCAGAGATAACAAATTTTCCCTTTAGCATCAGCATGTGATTTCTCCATTTTGATGGCATTGTAATTTCTTTTTGCTTCAGTTTTCCATCTGGAAAATAAAGATAGCATTGCATAATAATCTGAGAGGATGTTACAAGGGTTCCTGGATGATTTAAGATGTGATGTTTCATGACAGACTTAGCTTTCATAAAAGTAGGCATAAAGCGATATCTAGAGATAGGACTTGTACCTCTAGAAAAAATGATAGCTAAAAGCGAAATTGCCTTTACTTCCCTCTCTGCTTCAAACTGTATAATGTTAAATACAAAATGTTTTTTCACAGCACATGTAAATCACAAGTTTTTGAGGGTAGCACAACTGTGAAAACTACGAAAAGACTCAAACTGTTGTTCCAAAGTATCTGAACACTTAGTTACACATTAACAGCTACAGTAGTTGTACATTCACATATTAAGATATCATCCAATTTTAGAGTTAAAATGAAAGCTTCCTTTTCAGTGCATTACCACTGAAATAAGCGTGTACATTTTTTCCAGAAGAAGTAATGAATCTTTATATAGCACTCTAATGGCCTATAGCGTATTTGGCTGACTGGAATGGTAACAAATATTAAACTTTAGCACACTTCAGAAAGTGTGTGTATATATTGAAATTCTAAGATTAAGAGGGTACAGTGCCTACACTCAGTAGTGCTAGTACAGAATATTTTGAATTAATGGTATAATGAGAGCCCTCTAAAACTCATCACAGCAGTTCTGGCCCTTACCTATAACAAAAAAAATGGTTGTTACACATTGAATGCACTTCCAAACTATTCCTTCCTCCTTACAGTTCAGCTGAACAAGTAATGATTAATTACACTCAACTTTTCCATGATTCACCCCCCCCAAAAAAAACCCAACCCAAAAAACAACTGAAAATGAGCCTATTTCTGTGCGTGCCAGATGCTCTAGGCATACTGCTTCTTCTGCTATGTATATGATGTTTTGTTTTGACCTGTGGTTGTTCTTCCTGGCAAGAATACATTGATTTTCACAGATTTATAATTTTGTTGGAAAGCTGAATATTATTTTTTTTTGGGGGGGGGGGGGGGGAGGGATTTTTTCACTACTTTTGTGAAAAACTCAGGTTTCATTGTGAAATATTTTTGTTGGAAATTTTTTGACTAGACTTACCGTTTAGATATTTAGATTTATGTACACTGATGACTCACACGTCCTTCCCCCACTGATTTTCAACACCTTTGCTATTGTTTTCATGAGCTGCTCTTTCCTCTTTCATTCTGAAAAAATACAAAAGCAGTTGTAATCAATCCTTGACTTGCTTTTCTTTGCCTTTCCAGCATGTGCTCTAATTTTTTGGCTTAAGACACAGCTTTTTTTCTGAAATAGGAGCACACCTCTTGATTTTCCAGGTTTGTCTTCTGTGTTGCTCTCCATCAAGGGGATATACCAAATGTCACCACGGCTCAGTTAGCACCACTTTAACCTGCAGGTTGAAAGTTTAAAATAACTTAAGAAAAGAGACTGAATGGAGCAGACAATGGAGAACTTGTTCTAGACAGCCACACTGCACGGAAGTTAATTAATATGCCAAATGTTAAGTTTATCTTTAACTTACTTGCCTTATTTAAAGAAGCAAGCACACATTTTATACTTTCTCTCAATGTTAGGGTACCACTGTGAAGCCACATTTCCCAGCCTGGGGGCACCTGATGTCCTTAGCCAGCCACACTGGGACTTCCTGCCAATGACCATGTTGGCTCTGCATTTCTTCCAGGGAACTTCAGTTTTGACAAATTTGGGGTTCAGCAAACTGAAGCTTCCTCCAGCCACACCTGGGCGGGGATTTTCAGAAACACTGGCTGAAATGTTTTTTCTCAATGAAGGATGGAAAAAAAATGACAGCCCCTCCTTAAAAAGACCAGTAGACTTTATGGCTTCAGACGGACACTGCATTCACAATGTTATGTTATGAACATCAGTTAAGGGTGGGATTGCTCTTGTCTAAGTTTAACTGGCCAAAGGTTAGTAGTCTAGCCTAAACTAGTCATCTAGTCCCCCTCTGTAATCAGTAGTGAAATACAGGCATCTCCAGAGGTGATTCATTCGTTGTACCCACATCTATCTAAAGATGGGATGACTCACCGACTGCAGAGGGACCTGTTCAGGGGTTAAAATTAGGTGAGCTGTATCATGCTGCTGGATACTGTTTGTGTTAGCCTGCCCCCATAGCAAAGCTACCTACAGGCTAGGCTGCATCACCTCTCATTTGGAGCAGGGTAGGAGCACGCACCTGGACAGTCACAGCAGCTCACAGGACAAGTGCTGGCAGGTTCGGCTGCCATAGCTGAGTCATGTGGCTGAACCCTTAGTACCAGCAGCTGTTTGTAAAACTGGCTCTGAGATACCTCTGATAAAGAGAATTATGACTCAGGCAGGTTGTGAGTGCTTTTGAAATGTTACACCATTTCAAACGGCTCAAGCTATTACCAAATATCTTGGCACCCCCTCTTCTTGACTGCAGTGTACATGGCTCTTTCTAGCTGCAATTACTACCAATACTTAATTGATTACTTCATTAAGCACAATGAGAATCTTTGAGCCTGAAAAGCAAAGCATTGTGTATGTCAGCATCTAGTCCCTACGACTTCATTAAAATCATTCTCACATCAGCTTTGTTTTGCCTTTGAAGCTCATCAGACTCGCACAGAACAGCAGACCCATCCCAACTATAAGGAACCTAAATAGTCTACACGATCTTTCACTTTATTTCTGATGATTTTTTCTTGCACCCTCCACACAACTGAAAACTCCATCATCATAGCTACATCTTCTTTCCACAGTCTGGGAGCTTTTCCAGTTCACCTCATTCCTTGTGTGTTTAATTTTTTGAGAATCCTCCTTGAACTGATTTCATTTTCACCTCCTTGTTTAGCTACTTTGCTCTTAGTTCTGATGGATTTGTTGCTATCCAGCACACCTCTTCCTTTGGAATGCATCCATTTACGTGTGAATATTTTGATGTTTCCATTGCACCATCCCATTTTATTTCATTCAGAACCGCCTGTGTTTACTTCCTGCTCTGATGGAATTTGTTGTCTTTGCTTTATGTTTCATCCTTGGTCACAGTGGCAAAGGTGTAATCCTGACTGTGCAGACACCATCGGCTTGTCTCCAGCTCTGTCTTTGAGGTTAGTCACAACAAAGAGGAGCTCCACGGGAGGCTGTGCAGGCTGCAGGAAATTGCTATCACAGGGTTCTTAGTAATGGGAGTATTTATACTGGGCAATGTTTATGTTTTGCAGTCATTTTGCAGACCTTATAATGCTACCTACTATACACCTACCACCAAACACAGCACGTACCCGTGGCCAGACACACCACAAACTGTAAACTCCTTGCAGCACTTCTGCCTCCTCCACCGAACCGTGAACTTGGATGAAGGCCAGGCTTGAAGCAAAATGTAAAGTGGAAAACTGGTGTCCTTCTGTTTCTTGCCCAGATTCAATAACTGAACAGTCCTAAATGTTCAGACATTTTTGATCTTGATCATAACTTTGTTTATAGAACTATGAAAAGGTTTTCTTTGAAAAGAAATATACCTAGATATACCTTGAAAAGATATATACATGGAAGAAAGTTGAGAAAAATCAATAGAGAACAAGTACAGGAATCTGGTAAGTGTTTGTTTTAGTTTAAGAATGAGCTAAATCATTTTAAGCTGGACTCAATCTGGTAATATATATTTGCAATCTATTTAGAAGGGCAAATACAGGATTTTTTGGAATGGCAGAGCATTCACTTAGATGAAAAAAACAGGTCCTCGAACTTACTGGTAGCTATTACTGAGAGGATGAGCTCTAGTGAGCGATTTTAGGGTCCAGGTCAACCACCCTTCTCTCTAGCAGGCCTTCTCTCACAGCAGTTCCCACTCCTTCGTCGCCTCCTGCCACATGGATGGGACAATACCTGAGAGGATGCCCAGTAAGGGGAAGCGCTCAGTCACTGAGGCAGGACTGGAGGTGGTTGGGGTGTTTTATTTTGCACTTCGGCACACTTCAGAGGCTAGATCTGCAGCTGACAGATGGTAACTAGCTCAACGGCAAGGCCATCACATTTGATAGCAGGGTCTCATTCCATGGACACATCTCAGCTAAATGAACGTTTCAGAGTTTCAAATCTTTTCAGCTGGCTTTCTGTTCAGCTAAAAACTGTGGCAAGTTGACTTGAACTGAGCAGAGAGGATTGCTGAAGTACAGTTGTGCACGTGGAGGTTTGCAAAGCTTTTGAATCAATTTTATTTTACAGTTAAAGTAATATAAATAGATTTAAATCCGTACTTGTAATTAAAACAACACAGTTCCCTGTGCCTCCCAACTGCGGGCAGAATCTGAGTTTGACTCTGTAAGGAATCATCCCTTTTGCAATTTCCTGCAGTGTCCCCAGATCTTGCCAGCTCTGCTAAACCATTAGACGTGCTGTAAATGCATTTTTTTTGGTATTTTGAAGAAAGTGTGCTGATAACTTTGGAAGCTTTTTTTCATGTTTGCTTTATTTGAGTGTATGGGTAAGTATTTAGAGTGTGGGATTTACATGTTATGCACATGATGAAAGAAAGACAGAAAATACATCAAATTGTGTAACTCCAGGAATTAAACATTCCCCCAAATTCTTTTTCCTTGTTTCCTTGAATTTTGTAGGACACAATTTTTTATTGCACTATATTCATTCTTTTCCATAAGAAATCTGCCAGATTGTCCTATGTACTGTGGGTTAATCAGCAGTTAGATTTTTACATACTCCAGCATTTGTACAGATGGTTTACATATGAGGACTGTTGCTAATATAGGCCTCTGTCCTCAGGTAGGACAAGATGCTAACATAATACAAAACACACTGATTTATTTTGTAAATACTTGAACACCAGCAGGATTTATTTGTGATAGTTTGAGATCAGGCACGGGTAGCTGTAAATGGAGATTTTAGACAAAGTGGCCATGGAAGAAAGCCATCCTGTTCGATAATGCTTGATAAGACTTTGTATCAGCAGGTAGAGTGGAAGTCCTCTTACCATCCCATCACTTTGTTTTCACAACGGTTTTAGAGCATATAAGATGATCTATGAATGTCATGTGCTCTGGAGGAATGAGATGGTCTTTCTTCCAACAATAGTAGGGTAGTAAAGTTATATGACCGAAATAACTGAAAATTCAAGAAAATTGGACCTGCCAGACTATCAGTCTGTTTTGGAAGGTTACACTGAAGGTCTGCTCTCACAAATTACACAATTTCAGCCTCTTTATAGTAATTGACATCAAGGAATTGAATCCTTTTCTGTAACAGGGAGAAAGAATGGAGACCTGTTCTCACTGCCATCAGAGCAGATGGAGGCAGCTCTGGAGGAGCTCTTAAACCCAGTAGGTGCCTGGAGAGTCACCTCAGCTTCTGTTTTCAGGTGAACGCAATAGACTACATCAACATTTGATATTGGTTGACTTTTGTGTGTGATAAACTGCTTCTTAAATTTACTTTCCTGCAGAAAATACATGTAGAGTGAAGGGTGGTCCTCCAGAAATGAGGGGCGAGCTGCACCTTTCCAACAAGTCCAAGAGATATCTCGCTGTGTTGGGTCCAACACAGAACTGCTTCAGGTGCGTTTCTTTTTTCAGTCCTGTTGCTGCAATGCTTGCCCAATTTAATTTTACTGCCCTGATGCTCTTTTTTATTTGGCCACACTGAAGTTCCTAGAAGGTTTAAGCTATACTTCACCATGAAAAAGTTTGTGATCTGGGTTTGATTTTGCAGTAGTTGTGCTCAGAGCTCTCTGCAGACAAATAAAGTGTCACACCACGGCTCAGAGAATCTTGTAATCTAGAAGACTTAAACCAAGCCAAGGATCATGTCACAAACAAGTATCAAAGAGCAAAACAATGAAAAACTAAATGCTAAATTTTGCAGGAAGAGCTATGTACATTAAAAAGGACTGGAGAGCTGGTCTCTATTCTATTTGCATGTTTAGTTTTTAGTTTCCTTGGGGTAGGGACAGATAGGTGTTAACAGAGGGATGTAAAACCTAACTTCAAACATTATTCTGAAAAAAAAACCTGTACAGGAATGAGGATAGATATAGTAGTGCCTTGTGTAACATGGTGGGCACATGAATGAGTTCATTGGAAATGTAAACACAGAAAGGGACTGTCAGAGAGGGTGTAGGATGAGCAATTCAAATGATTGAATAGCCATGGAAGTGGCTAAGATTTCCTACTCACCATTGAGTAAAATAGTGATGTAAGAAGAGGTTGCGTTGACAAGAAGGAGGAAGAGCAGCATTCCCCTTAGTGTGCTCAGCTGTGCCTGCTTCTTTGTACATGAGTCTAAATCTTGGCTCTGGCTGGTTCAGCACTGTCTTAGGTTCATCATCTCCTGACAAATAATCATGTGGTTTTGTGGGTAACTGTTGATGATTGCTACCCTCTGGTTCTTGCTAGGGCCTATGAAAAAGAACATAAAATTGGTGGTCCTGTGGGGCTGTTGATCATTGAGGTGAACTGTGAAACCCAAACAATCAAAGCCCTTAGATCTTTTTAATCATATTAATTGCTGTGTCAACCCAACTCCCCTACAAATGTGCAAACTAATTCTGCAGGATTCTGGGTTCTTTCAGTAGCTAGACTGATTTCTGGAAATGGATATATGTAGCTGACTTTGATCTGGATATTGTTTTTCTCCGACACTGTTTGCTTTTCTGGTATATTACCAGCTTCATTTGCAAGTGTAAACAATGAAAATCCTCAACACCTTTTGTCATGGCAATCTCCCTGGGCTAAGTTGCTGAGCAAATGAGAAACGAACTTTCTAAACCTATTTTAATTCCAGGGATGGTGCACCTACCTCCTCCTTCTGCAACACTCCATTTAAGTGAATTGATATAGTCCCCTTTAGTTCAGCAGGACAAATCCAGGATAAATACGAGCCAATCAATAAACCTCCCCAAAATTTGGAGGCATCTATCTGCAGGGTAAACCTAGGCCCTGTATTTGCATATTTGTTTGCTGTTGATATAGACTGTTCTTTGTCAAAATCTCTTGGAGCTCCTAAGTACTTTTGCAGTTCTGTGTTCAGAATGCACCAACATCTACAAAACAGGCCTTTTCCAGCTACTATATCTTTGCGGAGTTTCTTTCCAACACCTATTTGTTACCCAGAGATGAATCAAAAGAGCAGCAGTGAATCAGTAAGCTGTGGACTTTAAGAGGTTGCTTACACCAGAGAGTCCAAGAACAGGAGATGCAAATCCTTATTTCTGGAAGAAATCCACTGGACTTCATAAAATGCGGGACAAAGGTGCTATGTGAAAAATTACTTAAGAACAATGTTTTTAAATGCTAAGCTGGGAAGTAGCCCAAGGTTATTAACAGGCTACAATGGCTCCTTCCTCTCTAAGGCAGCAGTAGCAGCAAAGGCTTGCTATGGCAGATTAACCTCCATAGAAAGGGGGATGCACAAATTGCCAGCCCTTTCCAGACTTGCTTTGTGTCTTGCACTGACACCGGTCAACCAGGGCTTGTGTAGGTAAGGCTACATGTCAATGATTATAAAGTTGCTCTTGTGGTTTTTGGAAGAGCCTAATCTGCACAGCAAGTGTCAGTTAGGTCTGCCTCCAGTTGTGTTCAAATGCTGGCCAGTGAAAGACTTGTGTCTGAGCAGGTTAGACCATACCAAAATGTTGGATATACCAACTGGAGTGCATGGGTCTCTGGTAAAAGCTCACTGTATGCAACCATTATTTCTGCTGCTTTCTTCACAAAATCCATGCACGGGGAGTAGCACCATATACTAAATTCTTCCTATGGAATCCAGTTGAACAACAGCTTGTTAAAAAGATTCTGGAGATAATGTTTTTTCCAAGCAGAACTTCAAACTCCCTGCCGCTTTGGACACTGGCTGTGATAAATGTGGTATTGCCTGCAGCACACTGTAGCTTTTGACAGTGAGTAAAACCAAATATAATACTAAAGTCTGGAAAAAAATACTACCCTTCAGAAATAAACTGTCTATCTTTTCAGCCATATTCTGAAATGAAAAATATTAGAATACTGTGGAACAGCCCTAGCCTCACATATTTCAAATTTACTGCTACTGAGAGCTAAGTTGTTATGCCATCTCCTTACAAGATTCCCTGCCTAAGCTCTCAGCCAGGGGTCTGGGTATGGCCCAGGGAAGCACTGCGCTTTCAGATGTTCATAGTCTACTTATCAGCCTCACTCACAGAGAAATTAATTCTCTAATGGGATTCTAATTTTAAAATAATAGTACCCTAATGGGGACAGCAACATAAAAGCATACTTTTTCAAAAAAAACATTAGCTTTCAGAGTGGTAGTTTTATTTGTATGCATTCAATAGAACATAGGTTCTTTCATAGCAAAACATAGCATAAACATAGCAAAAACCATCCATACCAGATCTGACCGGTACTCCATTTCAAAGGTTTCAAAAGTAGACGCAAGAAACAGGAGTCAATGACAGGACAATCTGCTCCCCAGAGAGTTTCTGCTTAATCCCCATCGATGCAATATTTGGCCAGTTTCACAAAACATGAGGGCTTATATACCTTAGAAAAGTAATATACATATTATAGAACAATTTGTATTTCTTACTTATAGATTTCTGTACAGTAATATTTACAATATATTGCAAAGATTACAGTCTCTATCTGATACCTTTACTGCAAATACTTGCTTCCAGGCCATAAATCCCAGACTTTGTACCTTCTGCCTGTTCCACTACAGCCGTGGACGTTGCCCCTTGTCACAGCACTGGAGCAACAGAAACACTTGGGTGCAAGTAGCAGTTAGCACTGCACGCTTGCACCCCATTTGACTATTTTAGTTTACATAGTTGTAGTCAAGCAAAATAATTCAATTTATGACTTGCCTTTGCCCTCAGCCCCAGTTTTGGGTTTCCCAAAAGAGCGGAAACCCAGCTCTGTTGTTAGAACTTCTGTTCATACCGCAAAGGATCGCTTTACCACAGTAAAGCTGAAAAATCCCATTGTTTCCAAAGCATGTCTTTCATAATCAAATAGTAAAAAAAAAAAAAAAATATCTTGAGAGTTTTTTTGGGAAATAGATAGGTGGTGACTAACATCAGCAGGTTTTTCTCACTTTGAGGGACATGACTAAAGACCCAGCAGAAGGAAGGAAAAGCTTTTACATGTAACAGTAACAGGAGCTGAATGAAGCCCAGAGCTCCCAGTCTTTGTAAAAAGCAGCGAATTACCCATTCCCAAGATGTATGGAGGAAGGACTGTCATCTACTGTTGTTCTGGCATACTGGAATAGGTAGGTTATTAGCTTACCCAGAAGGTATTATTAAATAAAGGGAATCTGTGACTTATCAAGGAAAGATCTTAAATAGGTCCACATCATCTCTGAAGTAAATGATACCTGGGAGAGCTTGGGATTTCTATCAGAGTTTGAACAAAGCCAGGGAAATTTTGCCACATAACAGTGTGGAAAGTCACCACAACCCCACTGAACTGTTCATAAAGACAAAAAGGGAGATTAAAAAAATATTCAGAATGGGGCCAGTTCTGATTTCATTAACCTCTGCCATAAAACCTTCATCAATGTTGAGAAAGGCTGATGTTTAGAACTTTCAAGCAAATTAAACCTGTTCCTTCCGAACATTGAAAACTCATGACCAACGCATCTTTCACCTTAACTTTTGAGAGCTGCTTAACTAAAAGAGCAAAAACAAACTGAGTTTGAAAATGAAACAAAAAATTTCCTTCAAACCAAACCAAAATAATTCTCCTGCGGTGAGGCACTGATTTGTAATGCAAAAGATTTTTTCCTGCACTTTGAGCTGTCTACAGTCATATTTTCAAAGAAAAGAAGTCGGTATTTTCAAAGAAAAGTAGTCCTTAGCTCTGACAAATGCATATAAATATTTCTGTGGTACAGCACCTTGCAAAGTGAGCATGAAAAGAACAGATACCTCAGATTATGCTGCTGATTAATAAACCTAGACTGTATCCCTTAAAAACCTTCACCTTAAAAAGCGCATAAATCTTACATTAGCAGCATCTTGGGTTCGAGTTTTCTGAGAATCATCCTTTAATAATAATGTAACAAATACACATGAAAATTTCATTATTTAATGAAAATATACCTATGTACTACCTTCCCTGTAAGTTTGCAGAAGCTCACTCATGCAAGGAGAGGCAAGGAACTACTGGACAGAGCCCAGCGGAGGGCTACGAAGGTGATGTTGGAGCTGGAGCATCTCCCTTATGAGGGAAGGCTGAGCAAGCTGGGCCTGTTTAGCCTGGAGGAGACTGAGAGGGGAGCTTACCAATGTCTACAAATATCTTAAGGGCGAGTGTCAAGAGGATGGGGCCGGGCTCTTTTCAGTGGTGCCCAGTGACAGGACAAGGGGCAATGGGCACAAACTGCAACACAGGGAGTTCCACCTGAATATGAGGAAGAACTTCTTTCCTTTGAGGGTGCCAGAGCCCTGGCACAGGCTGCCCAGAGGGGCTGTGGAGTCTCCTTCTCTGGAGACATTCAAAACCTGCCTGGGCACAATTCTGTGCAACCTGCTGTGGGTGACCCTGCTTTAGCAGGGCGTTGGACTAGATGATCTCCAGAGGTGCCTTCTGACCCTGACCATTCTGTGATTCTGTGAAACTATTTCGTTTTCTGCCAAGTGGAAAGCAGGTTCAACAATTCTTTTATCTGGAATTGTTATCTATCTCAACAACTTCAGACATGTAGAGCTTAGTACATAACACTAGAAAACAAAGACAAATGTCCTACATTCCCAAACCCTTGCTGTAACTGAGAACCATCCAGGGACTGACAGGCACATTTAAAACATACAGAAATGTAACCCAGGTGATCTTGCTGTGAATTTAACTGATGTCAACTACACTGGTGGTGAGTGCTACAAGGGCAACTCTTCCAGTGCACAATGTTGGCTTAGGTTAAAATAGGCAACTGTTCCTCCTACCACCAATGTTTTATTGAATCCTCGACGCTCACCCTTGCCCTTTCTGCTCCTCCAGATGTATTTACTGAGAGTAGCAAACACTTGAGAAACGCAGCTCAAGTGCTCACTTGAGCTTGGCATCCACCCGGCTGGGCTGGCAGCTGTCCTGGGCCAGGAGAGGCAGCGGCAGGAGCTGCTGTGGTGTGGGTAGGAGGAATGTGAACGATAAAAGCTGGTGTTTCTGGATGGTTTGACAGCCAGGTAAGCTGGACACCAGGACACCACATCCATGGTAACACAAAGTAAACTTTTAACCCGTGCAGGACCAGGTCAAGACACTATTACGCCAGCGGGGCACCTTTCACAGATGGGCATTGGTGCAACTGAAAGGGGAACTGGCTTTGGCTTTGGTAGTTTGTGGGGTTTTTTGTTGATTGGTTTTTGTTTGTTTGTTTATTTGTTTTTTTGTGATTTGCAATGTCCGCAAAGAAATGCTTTGGTGCAAGACATTTTCTCATGAGCAATGACAGATTGGGGTAAGTGTCTGAGGCACAGCCATCAAATTCCATGAGTTATTGTAGAGGCCTCATTCACTGCAGTGATGATCCAAAGTACTTTTGATCAGCTTTTAAAATGTATTTAGCTCGGCCAGTCCAAATTAAGCATTTTATTGATGATACTGAGTAAGGTGCTGTCTGATATGGGTGTCTCACCCCATCAGGACATGTACCTGGCACAGATGCACCCTAACATGCCTTCTTGCCTTGCAGCACAGGGATGCCATCCTGCACATCCCAAGCACAGCCCTACTGCAGACCCATGCTAGGGCAGCGTGGCCTTACATACCCCGGGACAGAGATTCCTAATGTGATTCCATAAGCCCACTGCTCACTCACAGTGCATAAAATTAAAAGTGTTAAACCACAAGCTGCCAAACATTTGCAATGTCAGAGCCGGACCCATACTGCAAACAAAGTGGAGGAGCTTATGAACATGTGAACGGTACCATTCTGCAGCAAGGCAGTAACAATGCAAAACCCTCCCTCAGTTCTGACTACCTGTTTCTTGGAACCATGCTCCTGAAAACATTTTGCGCAAGGTTTTAAACGCTATTCCTCCCCACAGGCCGAGCACACGTGTTGCAGAGCAAACTAGATGGATACAAGGTACTCCACTTTGGCTTTAATACCCTCAGAGAAAGAGAGACTTGGCAGGGATTTAGCTTACAACATCTTTGCTAAGTATCTGAGATAAAGCTGCCACAGTTAGTCCTCCCCAGCCAGGCAAATAACATCTAATGATGTCAGGATGAGCCCTAGTCAAACAGCTCTGGTAAGCCAGAGCCTTTGAACGCCCAGGTGGAGCCTGTCTGCCTGCAAGGAAATGCCTGACCCAGAGGTCATTGCCACTTCATTCCTGCTTTCTCCCCCCATCCCTGTCAACAAATTCATTGCTGGAAAGAGATGGGTGCACAACACAGACCTTCTGTCACAGCCCAGAATGGCATCCTGGGGCAGTGAGCTGATGCTGAATATTCTCGGGGATGGCAGGTGCTGCCAGGCTTCACTCTTCCAGCAGCTTTCATTTCCCGCTGCCTTGCTGGGACACAGTTCACAGTCTCCACTTGTCATCACGCTCTTGGGCACCACTGTGCTTCTGACAAGAGTGAGGCTGCCAGGGATGGAAGCGAGGGTAGGAGGCAATAATAAAACACTAAACTTGGCCAAAGTAGTCATGAGCCAGATGAGGGAAGGATTTCTTCCTGTGTCTGGTTTTGTTCAACTTCCAAGTCGATTCTGAAGAAAGAGGAAAAGAAGTGTCATTTATTATTTATCACATCAGACAAGCTTAAGGTGATACTTTAAAGCTTTTATTCAGCTGCTTATGGCTACTGCCAACGTAGTAAATTCCCCTCCCAGGAGATTTCCACTTGAATAATCAACATCCATTTAAGAATGGTGCTGAAACTGAAGGCTGAATAATCTCGATTCAAGCAAAGAAGGAGGATGCAGTGTAAGCCCCCTTAGAGTCAAGCAGGACTGACAGCAAGAGGAGCTGAACTGCAAAGGTGAATCCAGGTAACATCCCACCAAGAAGCAGCAATGCCCATCTTGCTGAGGACCTTGGTTTTCTGAAGCTCGCAACCCATGCTCAGACTCTGCAGTCAATACTGATGAAATGTGTAATTGAACCTGATCCTTCAAATAGCTGTTTTATTTACATGGTGCCCCGCCAGGTCCCAGAGAGCTCATGAAAAATTAAATGGAGAACATAAAATATGAATGGAATGATCACTGGCTCATAAAAGCCCTGCAGTTCTTGAAAGGTGTTTTACACATAATGAGTGCTGGATTTAAGAAAACAGGTTTCTGCCTCTTTTTCCAAGGAAGGTGCAACAATGTTCAAGCCTCTGTGTAAAAGCAGGAACCTTCAAGGATGTGCCTGGGAGCACCAGGGAGAGCACATCGTTCCTTCATGCAGCACAGGAGTCCACTGCCCATTAATAACCAGTAAGCAAACTAATCAGAACCAAATATATGGATAGAGTGAAAACACACAGATACCTAACTTGATGCTGCCTTGTCAGAGAAAGTGTAGGACTAAAAGAAAAGATGATCATTTGATCAGGACTTATCTTGCAATCATGTAGTGGTAACAACTCTCAGCTTAAATTCTGCCCAGTAAAGGTAATATTTAACCTATGGTAGCTCTCGATGACTCTTGTCCTTTATTCTAGGTGCTGCATACAGGTGTTTTAGGCTGACTTTCCCAAACTTTCTGGTTCTGTGGCCTAAATAGTAAGTATGTTCTCAGTTCTCAGAAACTACCCTGGAAGCAATCATAGCCCTACTGTTGAGGTCTGTCAGCTGAAGAGTCAGCCCTAGTATGATTAAAATTAGATTTATAATATGGACCCTACGGATTGGTGTTTCCTAGGCTGCCAAAAATTTTGGTGCCAAAGGAAATATCTGCCAGTGTGAAGTACCCCCTTGCTCTAGGTATTAAAATTATTGCAGAACGACCAGACTTGAACAAACTTGCTGTTTACTTCACGAGGTCTTTTCACCACCCTGTTAGGCTATTTGCTATGAACTGTCATTTTGTCTCAGAGGTTAAAAAATAAGCCATTGACCAAGTCCATGTGAGGTTACACCGGCTCAGCCCCTGGAAAAGGGTTCTCCCCCTCCTTCCCTTGCCTTTGCCATGGTGAAGCACCTCTGCAAATTGCTCCCTGGGGTAGTCACCAGCATCTCCTGTCTCAGCTGCAGCACTGAACACACTTAGCACCATGCAAATGGATGAAATGGATGGGGTATGGGTCAGCTACCCCCTTAAGAACAGGCTCTGTGGTGACAACCATGGTTCTGGCCCTGGACCCTACTCCCAGCAAGGGCATTCAGGAGCAAACAGGCTTTTATTTCATTTCCCTTCATGGAAATAGGGGTGTTTTTGTTACATGGCTCCCACTTGCAGTGAAATCTGCCTGTCATCCTCTGTGCTTAGCAAGGCCAGCAGCTACAATGAACTTCACAAACTGCCACCTGCATCATTTTGTTTTGTGTATCTGCCTGGCTTTTTATCACAGAAAGATGAGCAAGGAGAAATTATTAGCTCAAGGGAGCCCTTTCTTCTCTCTAAGGTAATTTGGGGAAGGTTTTGTCACATAACAACACTTCTTTAAGCTGTCAGCCAGATACCTGACAACCGTTCTTATCTACAAGGGCTTGAAATGTTTGTGTGAAAATGTCTCTCTCTTTCCCTTCCTCCTCCCTCAACCTGCAGGAAGAAAAGAGGCTTTTGAGAAAAATTTAAATTTTAAAAGTGATCCAAATTTCACATAAGTAAAAGTGATTTCAAGTAAGTAAACTGATTTTTGCATTACATAGATGAAGGGAACTGGGAGTGACAGCCCCATATCCACATAGGAAAGAGGCTCAAGCACTACATTTCTCTTCCACGTTCGTAAGGCCCACACGCTCTGCCAACAGCTGTATCTACACTGAAAGATGTTCTTCTCACGCACCAATTACAAACTGTCAGAAAATATACATGTAATCCTTCCTATCCAGACCTACTCATGCAATTTTAAAATACCACACTGTAAGCTGCGGTACTTATCCTAAGGGCTTCAGGTACTGGAAGGAGAAAAACCTGTTACCTACTAGACCATCAATACCAAAGGCTCCGTGAATATAGTTCTTTTTCAGAGGATCAGATGCCAAGTAAAACCAGGATAAAGGCTTTTACCAGGGCTAAATTTGTTATGCTTCTGTCTGTGAAGTAACTGATTTCCAAGCCTCAATGCCACACATTTGTATTAATTATCTTCAGTTACAACAGTGAAGTGCCCCTCTAACCAAGGCAAACCACACAACCGATTTCCAGCCACCAGTGCCAAACTGCACAGCAAAACCCACTGCAGAGGAGCCAAATTCATGACAAACAGGACAGAAAGCTTAAAGCCTGTGAAATGCTAAGGAGTCACCTGGAACAAATTTTTATGGTCCCAACAGAAAGCTGTGGGGGAAATAAGATTGCTAGCAGGAGCGCTGACTCAGCTTTGCTTTCCCGATACTTGGGGGTACCTGTGTGTAAGGGGAAGGGAGAGAGAGTGAGGGAGAATAAGGAGGGGAAAACTGGAATGGTATAGTATAAACATGGTGTACTCCTACTTTCAGCAGTACCATGTGAGTGCGGTGTACTCCTAGTTAGCAAGAGTATCAGTTCAGCCTGTTATCTATGCAACTGTAATTAAGGATTGAATACTTTTCTAAGGGTTTTTTCCAGCACTTACACAGCAGAAATTAGAGAAAACAAGCTATTTACAGAGCACGAATCTGCAAGGGACAGACATCCCTCACAGACACTGACTTTTTAATTTCGGGGTGGTGGTGTCTGATCTAAATCTGAGAAGCTGCAGCCATTTGTTTGTTTTTTTGTAATGACATGGATTTCTGCTTTCCGAAAAGGCCATCCTGGAACACGTAGTATACAAAACACATTTTCCTTCAGCCCTTCATGAAAAGACTAGAATAAGCTAAGAAAAGCCAACCACTCGCTAAAGAGGAAAGAGAAATACATAAATCGACAGGGCAAGGCTTTGCACACACCTTGAGCTCACGAGGCTGCAATGCACGCTGAAAGAAGCCATCATGCCAGTTCCTGGATCACCTTACTAGTCTCCCTGGCTTTCTTACACGTGTACAGCCATTTGATTATCCGAGCGTTGCGCTCGATCACAGAGGTGCTGCTCGGGACCTGCTCTGTGAGTTCGTCCTCCAGCAGCCCCTCGTCCCCGCTGTGCCTCGTGAAGTCGCTCTCGGAGGTTGCCACACTGATGCTGCGGATCTTGAAGGAGACGTTGTCAGACACCACGGAGAAGTTCTCTCTCCCGAGATCCTCAATGACCTCCTGGTCCAGGCCACAGTACTTGAAAAACGTATCAAACTCGGAGAAGGACTTGGAGTAGCGAGAGCTGATGTCCGACTGGGAGCGGTGGAGACCTCTCCTCTTCACCTCCTTGACCTCCTCAGGAGGCAGACCTAGCGTTGGGGGTCTCTCATGCTCTTTTGTACGCACCGCTGGGGCTCCAGCGCTCACAGGGACAGTTTGCTCCGCTCTGCCGTGGCTGCTCAGCTCGCGGTCACCGCCTTGCGCTGCGAGAGGCTCTCTGCTCTCGGTGGCCACAGTGTCCTCCATGACTCCGGGCATCTCGGGGGAAGCCAGCTGCTTCTCCTTTACGGGCCCTTGGAAGATCCTCCTCACCAAGCTCCCCCGTGAGCTGTCCTGGCTTTGACCTCTCCCAAACTCGCATTTCTGGCGGTAGATCACCAGGGAATCGGGCCGCATCTGCCTCTTGGGGGTGCCGCGCCTGGCTATGGGGGGGCCGCGCTGCAGGGGGGGCCGGCAGGGGCACGCGGGCTCGGCCAGCGCCGGGGGCTCCGCGCCCTCCCCTCCGCCGAAGCCCCCGCGGCGCGTTCTGCTCTCCACCGAGCAGGTCTCGCCGCTGCTCTCCGAGGCCGAGCTCAGCGCGGTGACGGGCTCCTGCCGGGTGCCGATGACCTGCCGGCTTTTCACGTACTTGGCCTTGTCGGCTGCCAGCCTCTCCACGGCGCTCCGCCTGCCCGGGCTGCCCGCCTCCATCTGCCGGCGCAGGTACTCGGGCCCCTTGCTGAGGAGCCGCAGGGTGAGGGCGGAGCGGAGGTCGGAGATGCCGTGCATTCCCGCGGCCCGGGACAGCTCCGTCGGCATCGCACCCCCGGGGACGCGGGCCCCGCTGCGCAAGGCACGAGCCGGGGGCGGGGGGGGCGGCACGCGGGGCGCCGTCGGCGGGGCCGCGCCCGTCCGGGGGCCGAGCTGCCCCGCGCCCACCGCCGCCGCCGTCGGGGAGCGCGCTGTGCCGCCCCGCGCCGCCGCCCCGTGCTCCCGCCCCGGCTGCGCCGGCCCCGCCGGCCTGGGACAGCCAATCGCGCCGCCGCGCAACGGGCCCGTCACGGCAGGCAGCGCGCGGCACGCCGCGCCCCGGGGCACCGGCCGCCGCCTCCCGCGGGGCTGGGGCAGGCCGGGGCAGGGGGGCGCCGCCCCGCGGCGGGGAGCGCAGGGCGCCGGCGCCGGCACCGGGGGGGCTCCGGCCGCCCGCCCCCCAAGCGCCCTCCGCGGGGCCGCCCCCGGGCACGGCGCGCTGATGTAGGGCCCGACGCGGCGGCCGCGGGGCGGCACCCCCGCCTCGCCCCCCGCAGCCGCCGCACGGCAGCGCCCCGCAGCAGTGCGTGCCCGGGCGCCGCAAGCGGCTCCTGCCGCTGCAGGTCCTACGGGCGAGGGAGGGACCCGGGTCCCGGCGCGGCACGGCGCGGGGTGGCCGCGGCACGGCCGCCGCTGCGGGCCCACGGCGGGGGCAGCCGCTGCGCCTCCGGCCGCCGGCGGCAGCGTCCGAGCCCTGCGGGGCTGCGGGAGCAGCGGGGCGGCGGGGGCGGGTCGCGGCCCCAGCGGCGCTGCGCCTGGGGAGTGCCGCACCGGGGCACGGGTCTGAATCTGCTGCAGGTCTGCTCTTCAGGAGCACGGGGCAGGGCTCCCGCCTGGGGCTGGCAGTTCTGAGCGGGCAGGTCAGAGCCATCAGCTGTCACTGGAGCACCTGATGACTCGGGCACCCCTGGGGCAGTTGGAGGGCCCAGGGCTTATCGGGGGCCCTCAAACTTTTTAACCAGGGGGCGGCGTGCGGATGAAGTGGCAGGCAGGCATCTGCAGCTGCTTGGTTCCCCCCCAACCCCGGCGGGGGGGTCTGTAAATACCGGGGGCCGGATTGAGGACCCTGGGGGGCCGTATCCAGCCCGCGGGCCGTAGTTTGAGGACCCCTGTATATGTGATCTGGTGTGGGAAAGCACCTCCTCTGTGGTCACTGGTAACTGACTTGCAGGTAACTTTTCTCCTTGCGTAGAAATCAAAAGCCAGTTAATAGCTGCAAGGTTTCTCACACATAGTCACTTGTTTTTTGGTGGGTTTTTTCTGTTTGTTTGTTTGTTTTGGTTGTTCTGGGGTTTTTTGTCTATTACTTCTGTGGGATTATAATAGCGGGATGCTTTTGTGGTGATCGACACGTACCTGATCGGTATGATCACTAAGTTGTGGCAAACAGCTTTGCAAAGGGAGAGATGGGCTATGGGCCTCCCTGTCCTCGTGGATGAAGTTTCAGGGTGCACCACTTTGCCACCAGGTGCAATGTGCTCATAGCTGTGTGGCTGGAGAGAAAACATAGTAGGCGTTGTTAGTGTCAAGAAAGCGTAGGCCAAATGTTGGGTACGCACCCCACTCCGCATCCCCTTGGAGCCGGCGGCGGGGACCTGAGCACCTCTGGTGCGTGGAGCTGCTTTGCTTGGGGGTGGCAGAGCAGCAGCTTTTGTGCTTATACCCCCCGCCAGGAGCGGGGCTACCCAGACTGAGCCCTGCTGTGATGTCTGCATGCACACACTGTGTCGTCATCAAAGGGCCAAGCCCTGCGAGTGGCACCAACGTTATCCTCATTCAGGCATAAGAGGGTACAAAGCGCTGAAGTGTGACCTGGGCAGCTGGGGTTTCGGTGGAGCTGCAGTCCTCTGGGCACGTGCTCACCTTTTGTGGCGAGATTTCCACTGTTTGTGTGCTAGCAGAACCATGCTGTGGTTCACAGAATCGTAACATGGTTTGGGTTGGAAGGAAGCTTTAAAGGTCATCTAGTCCAAACCTTCTGCAGTGAGCAGGGACACCTTCCACTAGATCAGGTTGCTCAGAGCCCCATCCAGCCTGGCCTTGAATTTTTCCGGGGATGGGGCACCTACCACCTCTCTGGGCAATGTGTGCCAGTGTTTCACCATCCTCATCATAAAGTATTTCTTCCTTATACCTGGTCTTAATCTATGCTTTTTTAGTTTAAAACCACTGGGGTTTAATAACCTTGGGTTATTGCCCAAGGGACCACAGAATATACATGAGTATCAAGATGAGTGGTCTTATTAAGCAACTCCATTTCTTTATCAAAGCTCTTTATTCACTCCTTGCCACATGCAAATGCCACTAGCAAGAGCAGGTATTACTTAATTTTGTGACTGGACAATACCTTTTGGTGTTTAGAGTTGACATACAAAACCAATTGAACAGTATTGATTGATTTGGATGAAACCCCCCTACACATTTTATGTTAAAAAAAAAAGAAGAGTCATTTTGCTTTCACTTAAGGTTTCCTAGGTTTTGAAGGCATGCATGAAAGACAGACCTGGATGCTTTTGATGAAACATTTTTTATTTTCAACCAATTTCCTCCCACTCTCACTGACAAAGGAAAATGTGAGTTTTCATTTTCCACAAAGTGCATGTCACAAGAAATTTCTCATGAAAAATTGCAACAGCCCGTTTCAGCTGACTTTCTTGATATGTGAGATAGTTCTCCCTGCAAATCCTGGGTGATGACAATGACATTTAAAGTGAGTGAAGAGTCTTCCCAGCTTCAGAAAACGTAGTGAGCAACAAAATTTTTCAACTTTGTCCCCCCTTTGATAAGATACATTAATACAGCAGCTGCACAGTTGTGCGAAATTTTAAATATGTTTAGGTCACATATTTAGGAACTTAAATACATTTCAGTTTAAAATAAGTTTATGTTATTTGAAATTATATATCTTGGAATTAGCTCTTATATTTATGGATACACTCTTACAATGTGCAAAGAAGAGAGAACCATTGCATTTCTTCTTACTGAAAAGCAGAGTAGAATCTGGTGTATTATGAGAGCCCCAAGCAAACCAGCTCTGCCCCTGGCCCAGCACAGGCTTGCAGGCAATAAAATGGAAATAAAACGGGGCACAGCAGCACCCATCCCTCAGCCTGTCAGCTGGCATCCGCCTCTCTCTGGCATCAATGGATTAAGCAAAGGTAAGAGAAGGAAATCCTGCACGCCCTAAGCCTTGGCTGGCAGCATGAGTTTTCCCACGAAAGGGGAGTTTTACAAAATGCCTCTGAGTCAGCTGGCATTTAATGTTATCGCTAAATGCAAAGCAGTTGAATTTTATATGGGGCAAGACAAACCACTTCTCACTCTGTTTGTATTAATAAGTGATGTGTCCGGGGCACGTTTCCTGTTGCTGGAGACTGGGAAGCCAGTAAATGAGAGCTGCTGCAACGTGACTGCAGGTAAAAAGTATAATGCGTGCAAAGCTTAGGTCATCGCTGCCTGCTGCTCCCACCCCATTCCCAGTGTCAGTGACACTCCTTTGATTTATAGTGGTCAAAGGGCAAAAATGAAGCAGCAGCAGTGGGAGGTAAAAGGCAAGGAGAAGAGAGAAGGAGAAGAAGGGGGATCTCAAGCCCTATCAGAAACAGGACGCTCCCATTTTGGAGACCCCCAGCAGAGCTGTGTCCCAGGACTGAGGTCCCCCCTGCCCAGCACCTCTCCATGCTGAGCTCAGGTGTTGCCTGAAAGCAGGAGCTGCCCAGGTCAGAGGGTCATTTGCTCTGCTCCTGCTGTGATGTCCTGAGTGACGCCACTGGGTGTCCTGTTTGCTGCGTTCGGGTGACATAAAGCAGCCACAAAGTGGAAATGAACAGTTTCAAACCAGCTGTCTCCCGGTGGGGAAATTTCAGGCCCTTCAACATGAAATCAGTTGGGGTCGTGATTCTTCCCCAGATTCCTACAACAGAAGATATATGCATGCCTGCACGTCTTCAGGCAGAATTTGAAGACTCAGGACTTGAGCACTGAACAGCAAAGGTTTCAGTTGTGGCAGATGCGCATCACTTCTATGTCCTCTTTTAGCCTCCCCCACTACTGCCAGATTGCTTAGCATCCTTTCCCACCCCTGTAGTTCCGGGTTGTTTGCTTCATTAAACAATTTAGTGTCTTAGAAAACATCTTGCTCCTAAAATCAATCCAGCTTGTTCATAATTGTCATTAGCGGCCTTTATTTTTTAGGAGAATTGTTTTGGAAACCCCACGTGTGCTGCTTTCCAGGCTGAAGAGCCATGATGGATCTCAGTGGGACTGTGTAATTTACATCACAGTGATCATGCCCACATGTGGGGAGCCTTATTAGAACAAAGAGCAGAAGAAAAGTGATGGAATAACACAATGAGAGCAAGAGACAAAAGGCAGAAGAAATGCAACATGCATTACACCAGGCAGTGCCAGTGGGGAAGGTGCAAGCCATGGCATGCTCCCTTCCCCTCTGTGCCCTTTTGTCCCTGCAGTACATCTGAGTCTACACTAACCCTTTTTTTTCGTACACCTCTGACATGCATAACACATGTAAAAATTAGAAAATCCAGCCCATTTGATACCAGACATATCTGAGTGTGTGTTAAAATGCTGAGATTGAGTATTTTGGTTTTAAAGGCTGATCTATTTAACATGTTGTCTGAGGGATCAAATTCATTTAATAATGTGTAAAAGTAAGGGGAAGAGCCACTTTCACAGTAAAATATAGCTACCATGCTGCAGAGGAAATAAATGAGTTAACTCCCAGAGCAACTCTGCTTGATCCAGAAAGGGATCCTTTAAATTCTGAATCAAAAACCTTTAGGAATTAATGTATATTACATGTATTAAAATAAACTTTGCACCCAGTAAAAGGTTCTTACTGTTGCTTCTGTCATGTGTAAGTTGGATAAATGTTCCTACAGTCTTCCTCCTTAACCACAGTCATAGCTTGCAGTTGTAAAACTGCATCTCTTGGTGGCTGCAGAACCCTTTGCAAACCAACCGAGCTCATACACAGTCACTTGACCCAACAGAGAGATGGGTCAGGGTGCTTCTTTGAGTACTTTGTGCGTTTATAGGCAGCATTACTGCAATCCCTCTCACTCATCAGCATATTTGTTCACACAGTTTTCTTCTGGGGAAGTACTGTTAGCCTAGTCTCATATATAGCTAGCTTTGGTTATGGAAAAGCCCTCTCACCTAATCGAAATCTAAAACCCATAAAGGGTTTAAAGCTGTACAGATCCCTGTTGTTTTAGGGAACTTTCAGCCTCTGTGTGTCACTGGGATTCTCAAAACTCTCTGCTGTCTCCTTGCCGTGTAGATGCCTAAAACAGTAGGCACAAGGTTTTTGCTGGTGTGGTGCCAAAGCTGTACATGTCTATCCATCGTGTATCTATTGTGGCCAAGAAGCTGAGAGACTTCGTGCGTGCTTACGTCCCATGAATTCCTCTGCTTATTCTCACACATGGGCTCTCTGAGCGTGCAAGTGATGGATTAGGGAGCATGTGAAAGGTTGCTGATTACTGGACTCCTGGCAGAGGATTGCCTCTTGTCTGTTCTATATAATTTATATCCTGCTAGTTGGGGTACTCAACCGGCAAGTGCATGAGGCCATTTTCCCCTCCCAGGTTTGGAGCAAAGTTTTGAAATCAGATTTCTTGCTTTCCAACACAGTAGTTGCAATGTGGGTGCCGTGGTCACTCAGATTCTGCTGCTGAAAACGGTTTTATTTTGCTTGACTAATTAGAAATTAACTGAAGATACTAGGCAGAAGATACTAATTCTATAACCTAGGGTCTGTGCACCTAGGAAGTGGGGGTTACCCTGTGGATTTTTAGTTACCCTTGCAAAGTGGAAGTATTTAAACAGGGAAGGTTGAAAAAGTCTCACCTTCAACACTGCTCAAGGTATTCTCTGTGGATTCAGATCACAATATGATATCTAAAACCTAAAGCTCTTCTACTGTGTAGGCTGTTATAACCTCTCCCAGTCTCATTTTCCATGATATAGGCTCAAATTTAGAAATAAACCATCAAGATAATACTCATATTTGAAAATCCTAGTGATACATAGGGACTGAACTACATTCAGTTCAGTCTTCACACATTTGAGCATCCTACCAGGTTATGCAGGTGTTGCCTCACCCACGACGCTGACTGGTAGAAATCCTGTTTCCTATCTATCTCATTCATTTTCTATAGAATATAGTCAATGTTTTATAGTGAGTGGTGATTCAATAAGCCCAGAATGTTTGCATTAAGGCAAAAATTTTGACACATTTGCCTTGAGAGAATGGCCATGGGAGTCTTGGCACTGTAGCATTTCCCACCACAGCTGAGCATAGGTCTGCTTTCTTGTTCTGGTAGGAAAGACTCATAAAAGACTCTAGTGGTCTCTGAGACGGCAGCAGACATGCTCAGCATTTGCAGTGTCTGTTGAGCTCCAGCAGTTTTGAACTGGGCAGCTTTTCAAAATCTGCTGGTTGCAAGGAAGATGACAACACACACACACACAAAATCACTGCTTATTGTAGAACTCCTTTTAAATGTAACTGAATAAATTTATCCAACACTATCTATCATGGACACAGCTCCTAATGTTTAAAGAATGCATCTATCCGTCAAACACCAAGACTGCAGATACCACCTGCAGAGCACAGTGTCCGGACTTGTAACATATGGACATGTGCAACACACAAAGCCCATCATCTGTCTAAGGTTTTAATAATAAACGAGGTGAGATCATGATAGCTTCCTTCCTAAGGATTTCTTGTGTCTATGAAACACTCTGAAGATATAGCTAGCAATTGCTCAATCTTCCTTATGAGTAGTTGCAAATTTTAGCCTCTTTCCTTATGTAATCTATGAAGAAGTGACCAAAGACAACATTTTGTCTGTACTTCCTATATATTAATTTAGATCTGTAAGAGATCTTGCATGGTGTCTCTTAGCAGAGTTACTGGTGAGTGAAGTCTGCACATTACCTTTCCACAGAAGGAGCCAGTGCTCCTCACTGCTGGGATGCCTGGTGTTTTTCTATGATTTTGAGGAGCTGAAAGTCTTTCCCATAGCCCATAGTGTGTGGGTCTGCAGTTCAATTCATGGTGGACGTGTGGTAGTTAAAGGAGGCTGCTGGAGTACAGGCTATCCAAGGGCTCCAAAGGGTGTTTGCTTTTTACTGTTGTAGGCACAAGAGAGATGCAAATCTAGGAAAACTGATATATGTGCTTATGTGTATTGCTGCGCCTTGTTTGCTTCCCCCTTCTAGGTATTTTCAGGTCTTCTTCAGTTCTCTGATGCGAGAGCTCCTTTTGGAGTTCAGATGGGAAAATGAACTAATTTATCAAGACAGTTTCACTGCCAAGGACAAACCTTTCCATTTAATGGTCATCAGTCATTATATCTCTGAGGGTGTGGTGGTTTGTCCTGTCACTTTCTAAAGAGCTTTTGTTCAGTTCAGACATAAAAGACAAATATCTTCCAGGCTTAAAAGGGAGCCTGAAGTCTGCTCTGTGTGTATGTATGGAGAGGAGATACAGGCTACGTTTCCTTTGCCTAACTTTGGGACCTAGCACAGGTTATTGGCTATTCCCAACTGTCTTATTTGGCTAAGAAGAGAGTTAAATAGTGTAGATGTGGTCAGGTCATGCCTGTTTTAATCTTGGGGCCAGGAATGAGTCTGAGCCCATAGATGCAACACTGAGTCCTCAGTAAAAATTTAATTCATTGTCTGTTTGACCTTCCCTAGGTATTCACTGTAACATGCAACAGTTTTATACATATACTAAATCTGAGTTTGACTGGGTCTATCTGGTAATTTTCAGCTTTGGTTTAGGGAGATAGGCAAGTTTCTCTTACACTGCAGAGTTGTGTTTAACTAAGCTTGGGAACATCTGTGTTGTGAGTGGATTCTCTGACACAGATGTTTACATTGTAAAATCGGGCCATGTCCAACAAAACTCATGAATGCCCTGCCCTTTGCATTTTAGAGTCCCAAATGCACCCCAGCATCACCTGAGCTCTGCATAACAGAAGAATAGTGTTCCCAATACTCTTGGGATGACCTGGCTACCGATTCTTGATCTGCAGGATTTTATCTTGAAAGAGATAACAGATTTTTTCTAATCTGATTGACTCTGAAGATTAACTAACATCTTGGATAATGACAGTAAAATAGCTTAGCTGTTCTGTGTAATTATATCAATTCCAAAGCTATACAAAACAAATAAACATAAGCCCCAGTATTCAAGCCTCATTAGGTTTATGTTGCAACAGCTATATTAAACAAAATTACAGATTCAGTCAGATCTTATCAAGCTGGTGTTACGCAGCTGCTCTGGACAGGATCACTCATACCATGGGGCTTTTCTGGGAATCAATGGTCCAGATTTCCTCAACAAACAGCTCCACCTCTGCCCCACAAACATTAACTCAGGTGCTAACAAGATGTTCAAGCCCAGCTAAAGCTGGGATATGTCCACTTCTGGCTGTTGGACTGCAAGCATCCCCACAACGCTCCTGTTTTCTTCCCAGCAAAAGAAGATTCAATGAGCAGAAAAGAGCTGAAAGTGTTGGAGATTTAAGTCATTTATCCCATGTAACTATCCAGTGTCCAACCAGGAGTTTACCTGTCAGAAAATACTCTTCTACCTATTTCTTGTTATTTTCTATTTTTGCAAGTACAGCTGGTACAGGAGTCGTATTTGTGGATCCTCTGTACAAACCAACTTATATGTTTAAGGCTTTCTAGATATCTTTTATAGAGAAAAATAAAAAGGGAAAAATCTTCTCAGTTTTCTCAAGTAGATGCTCAAGGCTTCTGGGGTTTTATTAGAGTTTGAGTTGCATGGTGGTGAGCTAAACCAAGTGATGTGTTGTGACCTGGTGTGTAAGAGGGGGCCAGGGAGGGAAGGCAAACACTCGTCCCCCTTGTTCCCACACTGGCTCTGCTCTGGGGCCTCCAGCCACCCTGCTCTGGGACAAGCAAGGTCTCCTCGGTGCTGCTCGGAGAGATTTCACCCCCAGAGCCCCTGCGGAGGGCTGCCCCAGGTCTGGCTCCTTCTGCCCTGCATCTCCTGCACCCTACACCCTTGGGCAGGTGACACGTGGTCTCCAGTGCGGGTAGTTCTCCCTGGTGAACCAGGTATGACCCTCACTTTTCGGATTTTTTGGACAAAATGCCCCCTCTCCTGCTCACACAGATGGTAATTACGTCTCAGGAGTAACGTAGGAGCCCAGAGCAGAGGGGCGTGGGGGGGTGTAGGTTGGCTGCAGGTGTAGTGTGGGGATGTGACGGGTGGTCTGCTCTCACTTGCTGGTGTCCTTCTTGACCTTGGTCGCTGGGGTCAGCCCCAGGACCTGAGGGATTCGACAGTGTAAATTTAGCCCATGAGCATGCTTCAGCTCAGAGAGGAGGATAAGTGGAGCTGGCACAGATCATAGGATCACAGGGAAATTCAGGCTGGAAGCAACCTCAGGAGTTCTCTAGTCCAACCTCCTGCTCCAGGCAGGGTCAGCTGTGAGACCAGAGCAGGTTATGGCCTTGAAATAAAAATAGTGTCACGAGGAAGGATTATATAAAGACCATATGGATTTTGCAGAACAAGAAGAACTAGGCAAAAAAAAATTAATAGCTTATAATTTCATATTCTTCAGCACCTAGTTCAGTTCCCTTTTTACCACTATCCATTTTTTTAATTTTTCTGTATAGATTTTAGGCTTCTGGTTTGTGTGTTAAATCGGTCTGTAAATTACCTGCAACAACTTTAGGCAAAAATAACAAAATTATAGCAATATCAAAATCAATCAACATACAAAGAAATGTGATATGCTATTTGTTTACAGTTTGAAGTAATTACCTATCCCCACTGAAAGTCAGCCTTCAGTGGAGAGAAAAATAACCTTTGTTTATTGTTCTTTGGCTTTGAATAGAAAGTCTCTGTTATTTTAAGTACCGGCTGAACTTAGCGGATCTGCAGTGTAGGCCTAACAGAACTCATTTCTTGTTATTAAAAGTTAAAGAGTAACTACAGATAGTAATTACAAAATTACTTTAATTTTTTCCTTAGAATATGTCCTCCTTTACCATATTTGCTAACCCCCTGGAAAAAACTCACCTTCCTAACAAAACCACTTTTATTTTAATGATTAAACTGTATTTTTTTTCCTTTTACATCACAAGAAAATGTTTAATTATTCCATTGACCTGTTCAGGATCTGTGTCCAACATCTTATGAAAGTGAAGAAAATAAGAATTAATACACAAACTCAAGTCATGCAGTATGGCATAGAAAAAAGGTTAGCTGAAATCCTTAATACTTTAGTTTATGACTAGTAATTAATGAAGAGATAGTTTTCATTATTAGCATTCTGGATTACTGGAAAAAAATGTTTCCAAAACCCGATAATTAGTAAATTTTCTAATCCGAGGGTTTGTGCACTGTGCGTGTGGTTCTTCTCAATGACCCCAAATTTCATGTTTCCAATTTTGTAGGAGTAAGCATCCCACCCAGGCTGAACTAAAGCCCTTTCCCAGGTGGGGAAGATGGTGTGCAAGCAGGCACTGACACACCTGGTCATGCAAAATCGGAGTCTCCTCTTGGGTCTCCTGGCGTCTGTGTGCACTGTGGGCATTCAGTACCACACCTGATGCGTGGTGGGGACAAGATGGGGTAGCATTCAAATTAGCAGCATCTTTTCCTGAGCTAAACCTCTCTGAGGCTGGAAGGACAAAGTCCAGCCATTGCAGGTGTTTTGCTGAATGGGGTCAGCTCTCCAGGGGAAGAGCAGGGAGTGTGATCCCACCAGGACCCCTACAAATCCAGCACTCGCTCTGCCTTCACGTGCTTCTTTGTGGTGCTTGGAACTGCCCTTCATCTGATTTCAGCAGAGCCAATGTTTGCTGAAGCATTCGTGAATCACTTGACACTTGCACAGACTTGTTGGGAACACCGAAGTCATCTGCCAGACCACAGTGTTCCCAGCTTCTCTTTCCTTCCTTCCTTCTTGCGCCTGCTGCTTCAGCCAGCTTACATTATATGAGTGTGGAGGGGGTGAAGACATAGGCTGTAGATGGTGAAAAATAACAGTGTGTCCTCCTCACGGGTTTTCATGCCTCAACGAAGACCATTGAATGCCATTGTTATAAACAGCTCCTGTCCCCACTGGCTTCAGTCAGAGATAAGGACACGCAGCACCAGGCAAGTTGGTTTGCTCAGAGACACAGTCGCTCAAGAAATAAAAATATCTTGTGTCCCGTAGAGCTAGCCAAAGGTGTCAGTGTTCATTCAACATTTACAAAGACTTTTGGAAGGAGATGAATACTGTGAAGAGTATTACTTATCACTTCAGTAATTAGAATTATTATATTTTAAAATGATCTGAACTAAATGAATTATTACAGTATAACTTAATTTTTATTTAATCTTTTAAGAAGCTTAGACGTACTATATACAAGGTACGCACACATTGGATTACTGTTGTCCTATTTGAAAAATTATATATTTTTTTAATATCTAAGCATTTCTAACACTGAATGTGTAAATGAATATGAACTATCTAAGAGTTAGGTTGCACCTCTGAGCTTTAATGTCAGCGCTCTGCCTTTTATGCGTCTATACTATCCTTTGAAAAAGGCTGAGATTATATATTGGTCACTAAGTTGTCCTGTTATGTTTTAAAGGATTTTAGAGGTTGAAGAGAGGTGATCGGCAGGGGTGTCAGCTGGCAAAATCAACTTTCAGTTCCATACTGCTGCACAGAGCATGGAGGGGGTGGTGGTGGGGGAGAAGACACAAAAATCTTTCCTTTTCCAGACAAAGATGAGAGATAATAGGCAATGTTTTTAGTGAACACTCAAATCATTTTTCATGTAATTTGAAGTAGTGACACTTCCAAACCCTTCTGCTAGCGGGGTTGTTACCTAGTGTGGGTCTTGTGTTCCTAGTGGGTGTATATAAATCCGGCATTACTGAAACTCACCCCCTGGGGAGGGCACCGCACCAAGGCTGTGGTCTGCATCAGTCCCCGCTCCCCTTCCCAACAGGGCTTACACCCTCCAAAGCCAGTGCTGGCCTCTGCAGTGATGAATGCATTTTCTTCCACCTGAATATGAATTTTCCTTCCATTTGAAACCAGACTGCCTCTTTACATGAAATATTTCTGTTCTGCCTGGCGCTGAGGGTCTAGTTGACAGTCCTGGCATAGGCTGTGCAGGTTTGAAGCTGGCCCGTGACCACTGTTCACCCAGCACCGAGTTCTTCGTGGCTCAGCATGAGAAATGATGGCAATGCCTGTGGAAATGGGGGCCGTGTTCACTAGCACAACAGCAACTTTTTTGCTTTCTTTGCCAGCAAGACACAGCTAGTCATCCCTGGTTTAGCACTGTGTGGCTTGAGGTAAGGAGTATTAGATTATTGGCAGTCATTGGACTAAATCTTCGCACTGGAGAAGGCTGAAGTGCATTCACCGACATAGGTGGTTGGCATTTTATTTTATGTTAGAGCACATGAGATCTGCTGTCCATCTTTTCACCTCCCTTCCCCCTCTCAGCTCTGCCCCTCTGTTATTGCTGTCCCTCTCTTTGCACTGTCGCTCCCTCACCGCTGTCCTTTGCCAAGCCTTCAGCAGCCTGCAGGGGAAGCAGCCTCTCCCATCACGCTTGTGCAAATTGGGGCCTGATGAGAGGCATTTGCTTCCCTCCGGTGCTTATGGCTCCCCAGCTGGGGCCCTGGCTCACTCTCTCCTTTCCGTGTCTCATGGCTGTTCCAGGAGCAGAACAGATGCTCCCCACTCCCCCGCGGAGAACAGCTGGCTGCTATCGCTGCCATGTCACGGACCGACTTGTGCTTCGTGCCACCTGGCTGGGACACTTGGAGACCTCCACCGGGATCCTGTTCTGCAGAGAGAGTCTTACGCCGCAACAGAAATTATCATTTTTCTCTCTCAGAACAAAAATAACCAGTTGCGTCTTGGTCTCAGTGTTTAAAACAAAACCCCTCCAAGAACAGGTAGCATCTCTATTGAATAACACACACAGATTAGTGCAAAGATCGCTGTGGAAATGGCTTTTTCAGTTTTAAATATAACATGGAGTCTGAAAAGAGCCATATCCAATGGCTAAGGGCAAGATGGGCCCTCAGGCACACAGAGCTCAGTTATAGGGGTAATCCTTTGGTGTGTCCACATCAATTTTAATTCAGATTAGGCATGGGAACTCAACCCAATCTCCTGATCATCTCCTTTTACTGCACTTTGTTTTGCACTTTAGAGTAATTGCCGATTTCCTAGACTGAGTCCTGTTTGGTAAAAGCACCAGAGCACCATACATCCCAGCTACTAATGGGCAGTCGATGGGACCTGGTCCAGTGTGAGCGGCAGGTCAGTAGATTTGCACTGCTCTATTTGTACTGCACTGTCTGCTGGCCTTACCCATGTGTCCCCCAGAGCAGCAGGTTCTGACCTGACTTCCCTGAAGATGGTACCAAGAAACTGACCTCCAGCCTCTAATTTCAGGCTGCCTGACAGAGCTGGTGCCCTTCTCCATGCATGTGGCTGTGGGCACATGTGTTTATGTGTGCGCGCTGTGTTGAAGAGAGAGCATCCTCAGAACCTTTCCAGAGACCACAGCAGCTTCGCTCCCACTCTGCTCCTGGAAGCAGGATGCTGCCAGGGACTCCCCACGCCATACAGCTGCAATTCAGTTCATCCTCCAGGTGGTTTCTTCAGCCCTTTCGATTAGATCTCATTTCTGGGAACAGATCTAGTTTAAAAACATGGCATGGGAAAATTTAACTGCACTGTAAGAAGTCACGGACGTTTTGTTTTGCTTGCAAGCAGAGGAGTGCTAAGTTGGTCATCTCTAGCCTTTAGTGCCTTATTTGTAGAGTAGGTTGCGGCCATTTGATCTGTGGTCACTGAGGACACACGCAGAGGCTCCCTGACAACTCCATCTTAGTTAGAGCCTGATCCCACCTTTCTCACAAGCCAGCAGAAACAATGCATTTTTGTCAAGTACAAGGAGTTCTCCCAAGCATGTGGATTGGAAAGGAATAAGGGTAAAAGAGGGAAAACTCTGTTGTCACTTCATTTTTTTAAATCTTAAAATATTGCAATTGGCTTTATTAATTTTATCATTTAACTGTATCAAAGTAGCTGAGGTTAGTAGAAGGTGCTGAACACTCCTTTCGAACAATGCTTCCTTTGAGCTATTTATCCATACAGTGCTCTGCTGGAATGCAACCAGCAGAATTAATATCTGATGGGCTTGTACAAAGCCCACTTAAGGTATATTATATTGTCAAGGCAGATCCGTAAACTAGCTCTTTCTGGACAGGGGCTGTGTGTTTGATCTTAAATCTTCAAAACTTGGCATGTAAGCTGAGGGGAAAAAACATCACTTAGTATTTGTCCACATCTCCATTGTGCTCAGTGAGCCTTCAGACCAGGAAAGTCTGAAATCCTATGATTAATAAATTTTAAATAATCTATGAGGTATCCATATACACTGACTCCATGGCTGGATTCATCTCACTTAACGGTACTGGCGGGGTTCAGCATAAGACCAAATGTTAATTGTCCCCATATAGGTGCAGTGAGTCTAAACTGCACCCACGGTCAGTGGGCGTCTGGTCAACACGATCACCAGAGAATTGTGTAGGTCACCCTAAAGTCCACCTGAGTTTAGCTGCTTAGGTGTAGGCATCCTGTGCCATTGGGGATGCTTCAGGGTTAACCAGGGGATCTCCAGCTGCTGATCTGGAAGGACACTGGTGTGCTACAGGTTATGTGCCATATTTGATGGCTCCATGAGGCCACTTTATACATCTTGTTGTGACTCAAATGGCATCAGATACTTATGCTTAGGGAACTCAGTCCCAGTGTATCATCAACACTGTAGACCCCTACGTTTGAACTAGCCCTCCTGGGTCATTCCCCTCTGCTCCCCTGTTACTTGCTGGTGACATCTGATTTATTATGAGATGAACTGTGCCTTGTAATACCTCTTTTACTGCATCAGAACTGTCCATGTGATGGGCTTCTATGGAAATATTGGCAGCTTTTTCTGGGAATATGTCTGCTTTAGGAGGATGCGTGGAGAAGTCTGCAGAGGATGATGCTGGGTGTAGCCCTGCTGTGCCGGGAAGGCTCTGAGTCACAGCCTGCTCCCACACTGCTGCTCCTCTCATGTAACTGCACTTTGCCTTTTGGTCAGGACTTTTGGCAATTTTGTGGTATGTCCTTGGCTGATACTGCTGGCAAGTTCACCCAGGCTGTGGCACAGGGACAATTAGCACACTCCTGCCCTGAATTTCTTAAAAAAAAAAAAAAAAAAAATCAGGGAAGATAAGTTTCAGCAAATAATCGTAACAACAGTATGGTGATTGTTGATTTATTTTTTTTCTGTCCTGGATTATCCCGAGTTTAAAACAGAACTGACAATTTTCAGTTCTCATGCAGTCTTGCAGCTTGCAATCTGTGTCAGTATTAAAACAAAACAACAACGACAATGATGGTGATGATAATAATAATAATTATAATAAAATAAATGTTTAGCTAGAGGTTTTCAAATCTACTGCCCACACTCTTCTCTGCCTTGCGTTTTCAGCTGTGCCACGGCTGACCTGCTTGGAAGAGCTCTCGAGTGTTTTTTGCTCCCTCTAATGGTATGCCTGCCTGGAAAAGGTACTCTATAGAAAACCTAGGTGTGAATTTGCAGTGCAAATAGCAAAATAAGGGTCTCCCCATTTGGACAGTCTTGTTCCCTGTCCTGGGCACATCTGAACTGTTGGGGCCAGCAGCACCTTGTTTCCCCCTGTCTGTGCTGGTTTTGGGTAGACATGGACTAGCTCTGCAAGTCGTGTAAAGCGTAATGCAAGTGTGCAGTATTGCAGCACTGAGAGTGAGCTAAGGTGCTGGTCTGTGCTGACATACCATGTGAACTTTGTGTGTATTGACATCATTCATTTCCAAAATTTACTAAGCTAAATGAGACAAAGAACTTTTTGAACAAATTGCCCACCTGAGCATCGGCATAAGTTGTTATTCCGGACCACCTCCTCACAAAGAGAGGTCCCAAGAGAAGCTCTTCAGGGACAAAATTTTTGTTTCTGGAAGGTACCCTGTCACTCTGCTTGGCTGCCAGTGAGATACAGAACTACTTGCAGAAAAACACAACTGTGTTTGAGAATTTAAAAGGATTACACTTTTCCTAGGAACACCAAGAAGACACCTAGTTCAGTGGCTGTGTCACAAAGGTGAAGGGGGTTGAGAGCTGCTCCTGTAACCTTTCTTTATAAACAACTGATCTGCAGCCAAATGTTTTGTGGACATGAAAAAGGATTCTAGATATTTCTTCTTTTTTTATGAGGGCCTGATAACAGATCTAACAGAGCAGTTTGTGCTGCTATGCCTTGGCTTGTGGCAGGCTTAGAAGAATCAGAATCTTGGTATTTATTCCGGTTATACATATTTTTAGATAATGTTGCCCTGGCAGTGAGCATGGAACTCTTTTCTGTCTGTTATGTCTCCACCATCAAGGCTTAAATGTCTGTCTCTGCTGAAGGGCTGTTTTCCACCTGCTTATTCAGTTTCCTGAGACAGGTTGAAGAGGAGGAACCACCTGGGCTGCAGCAGGACTGCTCATGCAGTGAGCAATGTTTTGTTCTTTTTGGTTTGCTTGTGCATCTAATAAGGCTCAGCTATTTAATATAAGGGTAGATTATAGCTGCCTGATTACACTAAGTACATGTACAGTCAATGATAATTTTACATTTGACCTTAAGCTCAGCCTTTTCTCCCCAGGCTAGTGTGGTCCTGGATTCCTCATACTGCCAAAATGCTTTCAGAATTCCACATCATACAGACTACAGTATCTCATGCTTTCTTGAGCTAATATTTATATTTCTCTCTCCACAATTTCTCTCTATATATTTTGTTCATCCTGAGGAATTGTATTTTTTAAAAAAAATAAACACCCAAACAAAAAGTAGCTGATGCTTTATGTTTGGTTATTTGTCTACTGGTTTTCATAATGATGTGCTAATGGTCCTAAAGTGCTGTCAGCATAGTGTGGGGTTTTTTTCCATACCATTCCATTTTCAGATCTCCACAATGTGTTTGAATTTAAGTCTGCTAGCTGAGAAAATTCTGCAGCAAACAGAGGATCTTTAGATGGCAAAAAGGCACAGGTAATTAATGTCTTTAAAGACATTCTGAGTGAGTATACACTACAAGAAATTCAAGAAGAATGCCAGGAGCTGTCGGTTTGCTAATTGTGGTGTATTTGACCAGGGTTATTAATGACATTCTTTGGAGAGTTAATTGCTCACTTTTCTTTAGCTGAAACCTAACTAGACAATATGACCACCAAGACTCCATTTATTCTTTTTTTACATACAAGGGCAATATGCACCTTTAGATAGGGTAGAGACATACAAATCATATCATGATGTCAGCTATTAATGGAGATTTTCTTGTTTCTCCTAGAAGATTCCAAAAAATTGATGTATAATGTAGCCCATAATTAAGTAGGATGAAAACCAGGCTGTTTTCTCAGCCAAATTCATAGGTGACATATATAATGGTGGTATAAATTACACATGATTGATCTGCTGTGTGAAAGTAAGACGCTTGATTTAATAAACACAGGAGAAGGATGGGTTGTAGGAGAAGCAGCAGACAAAAATGGATGTCATCAAACCACATGAGGGACAATACTTGGTCAGACTAAAGATCCACGTAGCCCAGTATCCTGCTGCTGGTAGAGGCCAGTAATGGATGCTTAGAGAGCACACTCAGGAACCTGGCAGGGATACTGCCATACGCCTGTCTCCCTCTGGTATAAGCACACTTCTTTTCATTAAGTTATAGACTGCCCACATTATGCTTCTCCTTAACTGACTCATCCCATGCTGACCATGCAGCTTTCTCCAGACTACCTGAAGATTTTTTTTGTAATGAAACTTTCAGAAATTCTCCTGAGCAAACAAAATAAATTGCAGAGGGGGAAATCCCACTGTATGTACAGATGATAAATGCATGTGATAACTAATCAAAGACAGGTTTTAGGGGAAGTCTCAAAGAATGGACACAAAGATTGCAAAAGGCAAGGTCTTCACACAGTGGAGCACAGCGTGGCAGGGGTTTGACATAAACATAGAATTCCACTGTAATCTGGCACTTAAGATGTGATCTCTTAGCCCTGGGCTTTAATGAAATATTTATTAGTAGAGCATGAAATTGCTACAAGCAAAAATGGCATCTGTGTTCACTGGCTGTTGTCTATTACTAACACTTCTGAGTCTGTAGTATCCTTAACTAACCCAACACTCTTTTCTGGGATGTGGCTGAGTACCTGGCAGTGGGATTTGCTGTGGAAGTTTAAAAACAATTCATATGAAAGGAGCAACGCAGGAAAACAACCACCTAACTGCTGTTTATTTCATATAGCTAGAAATAATGCATAATAGAAAATACCAATGTGTTACTTCCACAAAGACAGCAGGGTCATAAAAATTGAATGATTACATAAAACTGGAAATCGTTTTGTGGATAGTAAAAAGAGCAATAACAGTATCGAGCAGATACAGTCATTCTACTCTTGCCATTTTGAAAAATGCCAACAATATTCAATTTCTACACTGTTTAGATGAAAAGCTAGCCTGGATAACTCCAACTATATTTACATGATATACAGTAGATCTGGGAAAAGGTGTAGGACAACAAAATGTACCACTGCAGCTTGCTCCTGCTTAGACCTTATGTAAAGTACCAAATTGTGCCAATATACAATGATGTGGAGGTTGAGGAGCCAAAGTATTTGTGCTATTGTCTTGCTCTTGTCACCAACAGCACTTATTCACTCTTCTGGATGTATTACCATTACACAGGGAGAAAAAGGTATTTGTTTTGGAACATTTAGAAGGGCTCACAGCCCAGAGTTCCTATTTTTAGTCAATTTGTATCCACTGAATTGAACTATTCTAAATTGTATGAGATTTTTTTAGAGGTTACAGGAACAATTGTAATCTCTGTACTCAGATGAGTATGGAAAATGTCCCCAAATCCACCTCTCTGTGTGGTGGAGACTAAAAAGTGAGTCATCCTGGAAAGACCATGGCTGTCTTCTGGTTCTTTCCCTAGTGTGGTATAACTTGCTGCCACCCATTTTGGTCTTTGCTGTTATATTGAACAACCAGCCTTTGAAGATCAACTGAAAATACTCACTGCAAAAAGTATTTTCTTTTTTCTGTCACATGGGGCACACCAGATACTTTGCTCTGCCACGCAAAAAAATATAGTTCTCTCACCTAAGTGAGTGTGCATGCTCCAGATGTAGTAGCTATCCCTGAAATAACAGAGGCATTTGAATACTCCCAGAGTATAGTCTCATTGGCTTCAGCAGGGCAGTTCATGTGGTTAAAATTAAAAGGCCCTTTCACAGGCTGCAGTCATCAGGATGTCATCAGATGCCCCCAGGAACTCTACAGCTCAGTGAGATCAGCTTTCTTTTGTGTAAATAAATAAAAGCTTCAGGATTAAAAGATGTTTTCGAAGAGCTGTGAAGGGAGTGTGACATGGCAGGAAACTGATTTACCAGCTGCAGTGACTGATGCTGGAGCTCGGGGAGAGAGGCGGTGCTGGCGTGGGGGTGTTACTGGGGCACAGGGGGCTGCACTGCTGGCACAGGGGAGATGCTGGTCTAGCTCTGTTTCAGAGGGTCCTGCAGACCAGTGTGAGCACAGTCAGTGTTCCTGGGCCCAGTGCTCAGTGTGATGAGGCAGCCCACACAGCTGGCTTACATGCTGGTAACCAGGGAGAGCCAGGGCTGCACCTTTTCTGTGGTGGCTGCTGCTCCACTGGCACCTTTCCTTTTGACTAGAGGTTTCAAAAACCTGGCATTTAGCTCCCTCCTGACTTACGACATGAAGCATCCTTTCCTTTCATGGCTTCTCCGCTTGGATTGTGCATTCCTTAACGCACCTAGTTGTAAGAAATGCTAAAGGAAGATTCTTCCTTCTTCTCAATTACCTTTGTTTGAATTGATAGAGGATTCATTCAAGTTTAGGGCCAAAATCACAGTCTGTGTCAGCAATTAATTTGGTTCATCATAGAGTGATGTTATGAAGCTCTTTTTATAGCCTTTGATGATGGGAGTTCACTAACCTACAAGGCAAAGCAGAACAGCCACAGAATATTTTGGAGGCTGAGGCTAACATGATTTTGGCGTGCAGCTCCCAGGGCACTGGGTCTGATTGCTTCCTGGAAGAGGGACACGGGTGTTGCTCCAGAGAGCTGGAAGGATCCAAACTTTCTCTGCATTATAACATAAACTCATATGTTACATTATACAGATATAAAAACAGAGCTAAGAGATTTGAACCCACAGGCTTCATCTATCTGAGTAAATTCAATGTGCCAGAGAGAGCCAATGTTGGGGCTGACCAGCTAAAGCAGCACATGCTCAAGGCATTGACCTTGCCCATCCTTCCTGGCCACAGGGACTACATGCAGCCTGCTCTGGGGCAGGCCAGCTGCCAAATCATGCTCCAGGATGGTTCAGGACATTACCAGCAGACTGGGACCTGCATGCTAGAGACTGTTCAAACAGTACAGGCAAATGAGTTGCAAAGCCTGGGACCATCTAATTTGCCATTACAGGGATAACCACAGTGTGTATTTGGGGAAAGGCTGCAGTGAGGGTAATGCCAAGGTACCTTGGTCCATGTATGACTGTAACAGATTAACTTGCCGGTTTTTCTGATGAGCAAGAGAGATAGCTGGTTCTGTTGGGTTTTCAGAAGTTTATCATCCAAAGGCTAACTTGCCCTTCTGTCTTCTAGGAAACCCACCGATACACACAAAAAAAACCCCAAACCGTGCCTGAAGGGAGGTTGTGGTGAGATGAGTGTCAGTGTCTTCTCCCAAGTAGCAAGCTATAGGACAAGAGGAAACAGCCTCAAGTTGCACCAGGGGAGGTTTAGATTGGATATTGGGAAAATTTTCCTCAGTGAAAGGGTTGTCAAGCACTGAAACAAGCTGCCCAGGGAAGTACGTGAGCCAACATCCCTGGAGGTATTTGGAAGATGTGTAGATGTGGAACTTAGGAACATGGTTTAGTGGTAGGCTTAGCAGTGCTAGGTTATGGTTGGACTTGATGATCTTAAGGGCCTTTTCCAATCTACATGAGTCTATAATTCTATGATTCTATAAAATCAGGTCAAAATGCAACTACCCTACCTCACAAAAATGTTGTGAAGTGTCGCAGGTGAGTTTGACAATTTGTCCTAGTTGTGATAGCATATAACAGACAGTGCAAAGCTTCATGGAGAAAGGAGCAAGACAGAATTCTTGTTGTTAAACATGGGCCAAGTAGGCCTTTTGTTCTTTAAGATGAAAAGGAGACAGAATTCACTGGAAGCTGCTTGGTCTGCTGAGGCTGATAAAGGATGTCCCACACGTCTGTGAGCATCTTATTCAAATTTATGGGTGCCTCTACCATTGCATTTTCTGGGTAGCTAAAATGTTAGCAGGTAATGAGTTAAAATACCTAAATTCTACTTTTTGAAAGAGAATATGAGTTTCAGAACTGACAACTGAGCAGCGTGTAGAATATAAACCTTGCTGTGGTATGAATAGACATGAGTATTATGGGATGTACCCCCTTCAATGCATTGTTTTGATATCTTATCCCTTGCAGTCTGCATGAGTTGAAAGTCTTCATTTATACAGAGGCTTCTCCCTCAGATGCTGCCTTAAGGGAGTGAAGGATTGGTTTGTAACAGTAGACAGGGAGCTGAAGGTTGAGAATAATTTCTGTTTACTAAATCGTATTCTGGCTCACTCACATAGCAGAGTTTAGAGAAAGGAAGAGAAAAAAACCTTGGCACCTTAATTAAAATGATTGGTGGTGTGTGTAGGGAAGGGAAAGAAGGACAAGGAAAGATCCTGCTGGTACAAGAACTGTAAGTACTGGAGAAGATGAATCTTACTTTCAAAATAATAATTGTGTCTTTCTCAAGTATCGCTATAAATCTGTAATATACCCTAGGATTTGAGAACTAAATCCTTTTTCTTCCTGAAGTAAATTTTTTGAGACAATATTTTCAGAGCTCTTTTGAAGAATCTAACACAGGAAAACCATAACATATATATACCGCATAACTGGTATGTGTGGTTTTATTCAGCTGACTAAAATTGTATTTTTCAGCATTCATTTAGCTTGTTTATTTGGAAAGATCTTTCTCACACCAGTAAATTGTTATTCAGCACCAGGCCTTGCATTTTGTTCAGAACTGTCCATTGACCTGAAAAAAGTATGGTCTATTAAGGCACCTGTTTGGAAAAAATATGATGCATGGTCTTTGCCTCTCTTCCCATTGTTTAACATAGCGGCTTGAGGTTAGTTGGTTGAGTCTTTAAAGATAAGGTACTGGTTATTTCATACTTTTCATTACTAAGATGGTGCATTTTTTTATTTTATTTTTTTATGTATTTATTTTATGAGCATAGTGATCACAAAAAAATCTTAAGTTCATCCTGGAACACCATCCTGAGAAATGTGCTGTATAGAAAGTACCTATGGAAATTGTCTCTACCATTCCCCCTCAACATACAGGCACAGTCCTTGTCCTGCCAGGAGGTACCATCAGACCCCCCATCCAAAGCTGATGCCAGGCTATGCCAGCATTGGTGCATGGCTGCCCTGACGAGCCTGTGTGCAGCCTCACCATCACTGTCCTCATGTCTGCTAATTGATAGAGACAGAACTATATATTGCTTTGGGCAAGGTGTTTTTTTTTTTAAAATACTGTTTGGTTAAATTGTACGTGACAGATCCTGACATATTTAGTGTGAGGGGAAATGACTGCCAAGTCCCTCAAGAGGCTGCTTTGTAATTGCTCTCATCGAAGCATTGTTATTATCACTAATAAAAGGGCTGGAGTTGAGAAAACAGCATTGATGTTTGGGATTTGGATGTGAAGGAGGAAATGGAGTGAGTAAGGAGATGGCAATGGTTGTCAGCACCCAAATTCTCCAGTGGTGGAGATACAGGAGGTGGAACGTTAATTGCTTTCCTGGAAGATGCACTCTAATATGGGAATTGCTTAGATGAGTCTTCTCTAGTCCTACAAGCTTTATTTGAAATTCAACAACGTGTTTTCTCATCAGTGCATACCAGCTAGAGTGACTTTTAATTTCACATTTCCCTGCAGACTTTCACCCGATATTAATAAGTGATTGTACACAGCACAGGCAGTTGAAGGAGTCACCTCAGAAAAGGTTGCAGAAGCGCTGTATGCCTTAGTTTGTATCAAGGTAGTGTCCTGGGATCCAAAATTAATTTGTATTTGTGCAGTTTGTTTCCTGTGTGCCTTGCGTTTGTGTGGTTTTCCACCTGTTCAACTTCTTTCATATATGAATCCTTCACTGTCTCAGCAGGTCACAAATATATAAACTCCATGGTGTGGTGGGAGAGGAAATAAAGGCAGCAGAGCTATAGAGTGGCTGTCCACTGGTACCTGCAGGTCAGGGTGGTGGTGGCTGAGATGGGGCGGGAGGGTATTTGGGGCTGGTTGTCTTAGGTTCTGCGCAGACACTGTATGGCAGACAGTAAGCACATTGAGGAATTCATAGTTTGAAGGATGGGAAAAAGGAAGACATTCACTCCCAGTGACACAACAGATCAAGACAGACTTAGGAGAGAGATCCCAGGACCATCATTATACAGCACCCATCTGTACATCACACCATCTTTTTGGCATCTCATGCACACAAGCAAAAACTGATATAAGATGTTGCCTTTCTTTGCCTCTTTGATTTTCTCCCAGAGGGTACCGGTAGCAGAGGTCTACACCTGCTCTAGGGTTCACCTAGAACCCTACTCCTAAAACCTACACCTAGCCCACCACTCACATGTGGGCTGGCAAGGCTGAAATGAGTGCAGTGAATTATGAAAAGGAGTCTGCACAGAGTCAGTGTCCCTCGTCCTCTGCCTCCACCAGGCACACACAGGCAGGAGCCCCTGAACAGCCCCCAGGTTCACCTTGTCCTGCTTCACCATCTCCCAGGGCAGCTGCTGCTGCACTGAGGGCAGAGCAAGGCACCCTCCTCCCCTGCAACAGCCCAGATGCTGCAACCATCCCGTGCCACTCCAGCTTTCAAAGTCACGTTGCTTTGAAGGATTAAAGCCTAGTCATAATTTACTTAGCTCTGAAGCCTGATATTTCATTTGGGGAATGAGAGAGACATTCACATGATTAGGCACTCTCACCACCTTATATCACCAGTCTTCTTCCTTTCGAATTTTTCTGGGTAGGACCTGTATTGGGATTGTGCTGTATGTAGACAAAGGGAACTTGAAACTGAGCATGGCTTTCAAATGCTCAATTTGAAAACATGAATCACGCAGAAATGAGCATACAATAGCACACAGTTCTTCCTGATTTTCCAAAATATTTAACAGGGACCAAAACATGTTCATATTTCACTTCAGATACTTCAATTTATGCTTACCAACAGCAGTTGCAATTATATCTTTGGAAGCTTTTTTAGATACAGTAATATTACAAAGAACTATTTTTTTTCAGTCAGTTGGGCTAGGGTTTAATTTGCCCAGCTCATATAAGAAAATAAGAAATCGGGCAAGGAGCTCAGAAGACCTGCTTGGATGAGCAAGGAGCTTCTGGAAAAACTCAAACAGAAGAAGAAAGTTTATGGAATGTGGAAAAAGGGACAGGCCACTTGGGAGGAATATAGGAACATTGTCAGAACATGTAGGGATGCAGTGAGGAGGGTTAAGGTCTAGCTGGAATTAAATCTGGTGAGGGAGGTCAAGGACAACAAGAAGGGCTTATTCAAGTACATTAGTAGCAATAGGACGGCTAGGGAAAATGTGGGCTCTCTGCTGAATGAGGTGGGTGCCCTGGTGGCGAAGGACACAGAGAAGACAGAGTTACTGAGTACTGTCTTTGCTTCACTTTTTACTGCCAAGGCTGGCCCTCAAGTTTCCCAGACTCAGAGTCAGAGGCAAGAGAGAAAGACCTTCCCTTGGTTGACAAGGATCACCTTAGAGATCACTTAAGCAAACCTGACACCCACAAGTCCATGGGGCCCAATAGGATGCACCCCTGAGTGCCGAGGGACCTGGCAGATGTTATTGCTAAGCCACTCTCCATCATCTTTGAAAGGTCATGAAGGACAGGAGAGGTGCCTGAGAACTGGAGGAAAGGCAATGTCACTGCAGTCTTCAATAAGGTCAGGAAGCAGACTGGTCAGCCTCACCTCCATCCCTGGAAAAGTGATGGAACAGCTCATCCTGGAGGTCATCTCTGAGCATGTGGAAGAAAAGAAGTTTGTCAGAAGTAGTCAACATGATTTCACCAAGGGGAAATCATGCTTGACCAATGTGAAAGCCTTCCCTGATGGAATGACTGGCTGGGTAAATGAAGGGAGAGCAGTGGATGTTGTCTGCCTTGACCTCAGCAAGGCTGTTGGCACTGTCTCCCATAACACCCTCATAGCCAAGCTCAGGCAGTGTGGGTGAGATGGGTGGGCAGTGGGGTGGAATTGAGAACCGGCTGAGTGGCAGAGCTCAGGGGTTGTGATCGGTGATGCAGAGTCTGGCTGGAGGCCTGTAGCTCGCGGGGTTCCCAGGGGTCAGTACGGGGTCCAGTCCTGTTCAACTGATTCACCAGTGCCCTGGGTGAAGGGACAGAGTGTCCCCTCAGCACGTTTGCTGGTGACACAGCACTGGGAGGAGTGGCTGAGACCCCAGCAGGCTGCGCTGCCATTCAGCGAGACCTGGGCAGGCTGGGGAGCTGGGTGCAGAGGGACCTCATGGAGTTCAGCAAAGGCAAGTGGAGGGTCCTGCCCCTGGGCAGGAATAACCCCCCGCACCAGTACAGGCTGGGGCTGGCCTGCTGGGAGGCAGCTCTGCGGGGAAGGGCCTGGGAGCTCTGGTGGGCAGCAAGGTGCCCATGGGCCAGCAGTGTGCCCTGGTGGCCAAGGCCAGTGGGACCCTGGGGTGCATCAGGAGGATCATGGCCAGCAGGTGGAGGGAGGTGATCCTGCCCCTCTGCTCTGCCCTGGTGAGGCCGCATCTGGGGTGCTGTGTCCAGTGCTGGGCTCCCCAGTTCTAGAGAGACTGGGAACTGCTGGAGAGGGCCCAGCGGAGGGATACCAAGGTGGTGAGGGGACTGGAGCATCTCCCTTGTGAGGGAAGCCTGTTTAGCCTGGAGGAGAGAAGACAGAGAGAGGGGATCTTATCCATGTCTACAAATATCTTAAGGGCAGGTGCCAAGAGGATGGGGCCGGGCTCTTTTCAGTGGTGCCCAGCGACAGGGCAAGGGGCAATGGGCACAAACTGCAACACAGGGAGTTCCACCTGAATATGAGGAAGAACTTCTTTCCTTTGAGGGTGGCAGAGCCCTGGCACAGGCTGCCCAGAGGGGCTGCGGAGTCTTCTTCTCTGGGGACATTCAAAACCTGCCTCTCTGGGGACATTCAAAACCTGCCTAGATACGATTCTGTGCAGCCTGCTGTGGGTGACCCTGCTTTAGCAGGGGGTTGGACTAGATCTCCAGAGGTCCCCTCCGACCCCAGCCATTCTGTGATCATGTGATATGGAGAACTCTAGAGTGTCATGAGTAAGGAGAAATGTCAAAATATCTAGAAAGATATGGAAAGTCTTAAAAGCTGTTTTCAAAACTGTTTTCATCTAAAAAGTCAAGGAACTTTGAATTGACTAGCCTTGAAAGCTTTTAAAGTTTTACATACTTCTTTAAAAACAGATCTGTCTTGTGAATTATTTCCACTGTAATGTAGACCTTCATTCTTCACATGACATTACATCAGAAATACATTTACATCTACATAGGGACATACAATAATTACTTTTCTATGAAAGTATTTTTTACCAAGAAGTAAAACAGCAGTCAGCGGTTTGCTGATTTTGCCTTTCTGACAACCTGAAGCTCACTGTACGAGCCCTGCTCTGACCGGAGCTTTTTACATCTGCGAATAGTCCATAACCAGGAAAAAGGGTCTCTCACCTATCTGTGGATTTTGCAGCAACCAAATATGTCACGTGTGACAAATATGTGACAGTGAGCAGGAATCTGAAGACTGGAGGATGATCAAACAGTCTGAGTCAAACGGTTCACTTGCTTCAAGCCAGATCATGAAATAAGTCACCCACTAAGTAATTTATGTGATTATGGTAAAATTATCTTGGTTTTATTTTGTAACATTTCTCATGTAACATCTTTGGTTTATGTATAGTCTATGTCTAGTTTAATATATATTCTATTCATTTTTTTCTGTCTAACAGCATGAAAATATTCTTACACTTTCAAAAATGGGTTCAACCAGCTTTTCTGTCTGAAATCTCAAGCAAGTATCTATAAACACTCTGCAAGATAATGCCTCCATGCTGGCAAAATTATTCTTGTTGACATGTTTGAACCCTAACCAACTACTGACCTTGAAAACCAGGAACAAGACCTTCTGAAGTGGTTATGGGAAAGGAATGAGAGGCAATAGAAGTTTCTGAAGGAGGAAGCAGGGGAGCAGACACCCAGAGCCTCTTCTTATGCCAGCTGACTAGCCAGCCCCAGGACATGGGGAATTAAACGATGACAGTGAACTAAAGGTTCTTCTAATCTCCGCGGCTTTAATTTTACCTGTACTAGGGTGTTTAAGAAGATATCACAGCCTCTGAAAAAAGGCAATAGGGAGCTTTAGACTCAAACAATGAACTCTGTCTTCTCCAGCAGAGGAAAGAGTGACTTAATTACCCTGCTCAGCTTTGCTTAGCCATCGTGGAGTTCCTGCTGAATACAAAGTGCTGAGTGGGGCTGGAGGCTTAGTAGAAGAACCAGCATGAAGCTGATTCACTCTTTCAAGAAGCAAATTATTTATTTCCTGATAACAATTTCACTATTAGCTCTAAGGAGGGGAATAAACACTCTTTTTCTGAGCCATCCATCATCTGAAAGTCCTTTCTTAAAATGCACAGTTCCTCTGTTCTTAACTGGAGATGTTTTTACTTGCAGAGTTGCAAGTCTTTGCTGCCCTGCTGCTGCCTTGCCTATAGCCACTCTCTGATGTTGTTGAAACTTTACTGGACCTAAGAATTTTTATTTTTAATGAAAAAAGATTTGCTGATAATATCATTAAACTTTCATGTGCCTTCCATCCTATTTTCTTCCCTGCCAGGAGATTGTAGTCTCATGCTATGATTTTAAAAATAAAAAAATAACGATTTTCAGTTAGCTGATTTTTTAGCTAATTTGTCAGAATGAGCTTTATAAAGCTTGGGGATTTTTTTGTGGTTTCGTTTTTGCAATGTTTTTAGCTAGTGTTGTCTATGGTCATTCAGTTCACCATTTTATGCAGCAAATGTAAGCCTGATTCTTCCTGTTGCTGCACAGCCAAAATAAAGTGAATGGCTAGAACAGATGTTCAGCCTTTTAAAAGGAAATAATTCGACTTTTATTGATGAACACGGTGGCTGAAAAACTTTTTTTTTTTAGTTTGAAGTGTCTGTCTGCTGTTATTGTTTTGTGCCCATTCATAAACAATCTTCACCTTGAAAAAATTATCTTACTCAACTATGGAAATTTTCTTACAAAAGGGAAAAGAAAACAGAAGCCCTTTAAGCATGCCAAATAGACATTTACAAATGACCATTTTTTCCATCTCACTAAAACTCAGGTAGGGCAGTTGAGTCACTTAAAGAAGGAATTCTGATGTCAGGATTATAAAAATATACATTTTTCTGTTGGAGAAAGTTCATACACTTGGAACTTTTTAAAGCTTTGCTAACATCAGATAAAAACCTATGAAGAGCAAAATCCTGGACTGAGAAGTTTGTTTATCATTCTTCACTTTCACCACTTTATGATCCCACACAGACTAGATGAGTAATTTTACCAATGCTAATTCTAACCAGATAATCAAGCAAAGCATGAGTAACAACTGCTGCTCTGGGACTCCATCTCCTCAGAGACCTCATGCACATTTTCCTCCCTCTGAACCTTCCTTCTGGCTCCTGTCTGTCCTCCACATCCTGTTACCACTGTAAACATACAACAGGACAAGGTTGGTGGATAATCTTTTATGAGAACAACTTCTGTATTTGAAAGAAGTAGATAAGCTTTCAGGCACACAAATGCTTCTTTGGACATAAAACAGAAGCAGCAGGCTTCAGAGCTAAATCCTAGCTACTCTGTATTTAATTGGGTACGTAAATCATTTAGGACAACTGGGCAGTCTGAACCTCAGGAATAACATGGGGATTCTAGATAAGAAGGTGATTATCACTTACTGAAAGGAAAAAAAAAAAGATAAAAGAAAAAAAAAAAAAGAACAGGTAATGTATTGCCTAAGGATGAAGGGAAGGTTAAGGGGAGGGGAGGAGGGAGGAGACATATCATAATGTTCCAGTAAAAACACCTCTTTGTTGACTCACAGTTTTATGGATTTCAGTTCCAAGCATCATCTTTTGAAAGTGTTTTGCATACTTAGTAAGAAAAGCAACATAAGAGGAAGCAGGGAAATGGAATAAGAGAGAAATGCTTCTCTGCACCCACATGATTAGAAAACCATGCTTCTCTAGAGCAGGACTCAAAAAGTGGATGCAATGCCTAAAAAGCAGATAAAAAACAGTACTGGAAAAGAAAAAGAAAAGTTTGATTGTAGAATGAGCCTTTGTTTGAGATGGAACCAGTTCCACCACTGGTCAGCTGCAGGACAAGGTGCAATACAATGGTTTTCACAGTTACAAAGCGTCTTGCAGAGTTCTTGAATGCATGTACCTAAAGGAAAATTGCCTAGAACAGCTAAGTGGGCAACAGATGAAAATTTGTTCTAAGATAACAGATATAATAAAGATTATGAAGATGTAATTTACCAAGAAGCAATTATTGTAGAGAAGCTGAGATAAACAGTAAGACAGCTTGTTCATTGTAGCACACTGCATTGTATATCATAATAACTGCACCCTACTGATATGCCAATGCTTCCAAAAAAGCTTTACCCTGTTGTTTCTCTTTTTTCTCTGTAAGCTCCTGAAGCAGAGCCAAGATCATCCAGCGCTGATAGAGAACCAAGCATGCGATCCTTGAAATGATTTTGCTAGTTACAACACTGTAGAAAGTCCTGTCACAATAAAGTCTATTCTATAGATTATCTTCTCACTGTAAATAAAAGCTTAGGCACAGCTCTATTTATAACCCACTTTTGTATATGGAGACTATCTGATCATGCTTTGTATTTTGACCTTTAGAAAAGCAGAGGCTCTTCAGAGCTTAAAGCATATACCGTGAAATAATTTACTATTGTTTGAAGGAGACTTTCAAATGCACCTTCTTCTCCAGGTGCCTCTGAGGTGACTGTTAACTGTTTGCCTGCTGGTGTGAAAGCTGGAGGATAGCGATGTCTGATGTCAGGCAAGCTCCCCAGCAGGTGGGGGTCAGCCTACTTCCACGCATTTACCTGAGCCATGGGCTTCGCTTTTTACCACGTCAGCTGAGCTATTTGTAACTACGAAGAGTGTCACGTTAAATTACGGGGGGCAAAGGAAGTAGATAATATTTGTAGAAACTTCATTTGTATCTCACTCAAATGCAAAATAACACCCTTAGGAACTTGGCTTTAAAGCAGGAAAGGTAAGAGCTGTCCTGTGATAACTCATGCCTGAGGGTATTTCACCTGCTTATATTCAAAGACCTCTGGATTTTTCATGCCCTTCATTACCTCAGGGCTGTATCACAACAGTGGCAATCTTCTAGCAAGAGTTTGAGCATTGCAATAGATTCAACAGAGAAGTGGGTTGAATCCCCTTTACTGGGATCTATAGATTTCTGCATTATCCAAGAATTTTAACTCTACAGAGAAAGCCTACTCTCCTGTACCACTGCACACAGAGTGTCTGGGAGTGAGATTCTCCCGTAACTCCTTCAGCCAGTATGGCCACATCTTCACATCTAAAGCATTGCAATGTGCCTTAGCATATCTCCCCATTAGAAGCAAAACTCACTGCTCAGTTAAAATCCTTCATTTCTTGACCTGTTACGCCTTGAGAGCTCTCCTCCAGATGCCAGACTGCACTGCATTTATAGAGGACCATTGGGAGCACTGATCTTCACACAGTTTGCCATCACTTGAACAAACAGTTGTGAACGGATTGATGGACATAGATTTGACAGTCAGCAAAGGTCATTCTGGCCAGAGCAGTCTTGCTGTAGGAATTAGGCCTGATCCTGAGCAAAGAAAAAAAAAAACCAAACAACAAAAAAACCAGGATCTATGCCTCTGAGCCACTTCTTGCCTATAAGAATAGTGCAGTAAAAGTCATCAGAAGAGAAGACCTTTACAGCAAAAGATAAAAAAAAAAAGAAAGTACTTTTACTTGTGTCACTCCAGCAGTTTTCTCCAGCAGCATCAGTCCTACACAGTCTTCTAGTGATGTTTGAACTGATACAAACAAGCCTTTTATTCACAGAGTATTTGGCAGGAGCTGTAGCTCTTGATTTAGCCCCAGATGGAGTCCTTGGCACTCTGCTGTCAGCTGTGGTAGGTGTATATGCCACCCTTGGCTGGCATCATTCCCAGAAATATCCTGTGAGTACAAGTGACACTGAAGAGACCCAATATTTGTGTTAGATGCTTTTTCCCAGGTTGTTTGCCTCTTAAACTGTACTTGCTAGAGCCCTCCAAAGCTGTCATGGAGTTTAAAGTTATTTCTCTGTCACAGAAAAGTGTCTACTGGCTGTTAACGACTTCTGAGTTTTACTAGGGTCATCAGTCACTCTGTGGAAGAACACAGTTCAATAAGGTGCACCAGGACCCAAAAATAATTTCTGGCAGAAGACACCAGAATGAAGGGTGGCTCACCCACAGGAGGATTAAAGTAAATTTTGAAGTAACCTGGAAAACTGAGAGCAGTGTGGAGTGCAGGAAAGTATGTATGGTTTTATTATAGTAGGAACTTGAGATGTGAAGGGAAATTAGGATCAAGGTTACAGAATGATGACTGAGCATAATCCAACAACTACAGCCATCTCATTAAAGCAAGTTTATTTTCAGCTCATTATCTTGATAAATCTTTCTCATATATTCATGTTATATATTTAGTCTTTGTTGAAGAAAGTTGAATAAAACTGTCCATCAAAGAAGGTTTATTTTATCCATCCTTTGAGATGTACTGGCCATATGTGCACTCAGGCAGCAGGGGATCTTTCCCACAGTACCATAAACTGGAGGATTTTGTAGCCAGCAACAACCGCAGGTCCCTACCTGAGGCCGTCTCCTCTGCACCTGCCTCCTGTGGCTGCCACAGGGGCAGATCAGGGCATCCTGGCAGCTCCTCTGGAGGCGGAATCACAAAATTCATCATGATCTGAAAGAGAGGGGTAGGAGCGCGGGCTGTGACTGTGTGCATCGGGACCACATCAAGGAGTGCGGTTGCAGGTAAGAAAGTCTCTCTTCTCTTTCATGTGATTACCTACAGGTACATTCATGCTGTGGGTCACTCTGTGAGTCTTACCTACTTTCACAGAAAACTGCTATCAAAAGGGCTTTGCTCTTTGAAAGCTAGAGGAAAGAACAGGATGCACAGATTAAAAAGTCTTGGTTATGAAAGGTGTAGAAGTGGGCTCAAGTTTCACTGGGGAGTCTGCTTCTAGAGGGAAATGCTGAAAATTCACAATACGGTAAGATGAGAGAATACTGAAAACCCCACATTTCATGGATGCAAAGCAGATATGTATTTACTTCAGTTGTGGGAAGTAGATATACACCTTTTACTATGTAATGGTGATGGTCTAAAATAGGATTTTAATCTAGATTTACACCTGGCTGAAAATCTATTTTATTTGGCCAAATGTTTTTTAATAGAACTCCTCCTGCAACTACTGAGAACGGCGTTACCAAGCATAAGCAGGCTTGCTTTAGCCTAGGAGCTAGCCCAGGGTTGGCCATTACTCCACTGCTTTTATGACATCTGGGTGAATGGAGGGGAATTAGATGCTCTCCAACGGCTCTTGTGAATGCGAAAATCTCTTCGGCTATTAGCGCATGGGTATGGAAACATCCATCAATCATAGGATTATATCTATACAGGAGTGCTTGAAAAAAACACCAGCCAGGATATTTCTTTGTTCTTATGTATATTAATAATAATACATTCCCTTCTGAGTTGTTTCATTTAAATACGAGTATCTGCCTGCAGTACTATGTGCTGCATTACGTCTACAAAACTTGCAGGCATCAACAATATATTGCTTTCTGGCAGAAAGGCATTGTATCTTGTTAGTTAAGAGTTTCATTTTAAGCCCAGTACGCTGTGTGCAGGGTGGGCTGAGCCCTTGGGCTTTTGCTTTAAATGAATGTTTTAAATGAGACAGAAGCATTCCAGGGAAGAGAAATTACCTGAAATTCACACATCTTCTGGCATATATTTCTGGTCCATAATATTGATATCTGAATTAAATTAAATTGATATCTCTATTCCTGTTTCAGAGGAAAAATTTTCCAGGCTTCAGTTGCTGGAATGAGGGACCAAAGGAGAGATGCAAAGAACCGGGGAGGACTTCCATTTGCAGATAACAAGTTACAAGCACCAAAATGAAACTGATGTTCAGTAATTATGCTAGAGTAATCACCAGGACTTGTATACAAAAGCGGAGCCTAGAAGACTCATCCAGGTATTTAACATGATGCAAAATTCAAAATCTGGAATTGCATTTGTGTTGCTTTTGCATTTCAGAAGATGTGTGCAGAGAAATTTGAATTGAAAATGACTGACTGAAGGTAAGGTGGAAAGTAATGGTTTAATAAGCATTAATCCCCGGCTTTGTTGTTATTCCTTCCTTTAACCAAGGATAAGCAGCTGATTCAGTGCAACTGTAGAAACTTTATCATTTTTTGTGGACATTTTTCCTTGGGAAGACTCATGACACAATTAGTAAACTTTCCATTGTCAAGCTTTTGCACAGACTACATCCTTTCAACATTAAAATATCATGGCTGAAGATCAATATGCAACAAAAACCATGACGGACAAGGCTTTAATTAATTGTGCATGGGGCTTTAGTACCTTCTTTATCAGCTCTGATTATGGGTCCGTCAGAGCTTGGCAACTGCCATTTTAGGAACACACAAATGATTGTGAACGTTAAAGGAAGAGTTTCTTTTGTCAAACCAAAGAATCATCTAATTTTACCAGAATAAAGGAGGCATTAAAAGAAGTAGGATCTACAGTCCTGTTAGCCTTACGCAGAGGCAAACCCAGAGATAATCCAAACAGTTTCATGTTACTGACATTTTGATGAAAACAGACATTTTAGTGATTTTAGATTTCCATACTACTTGAAAATGCAGGAGGCTTGTGTCAGATCTCTGTTCCATGTTCACCCTTGGCTTTTATCACAGCGAATGCAGCTGATGAAACAGATAAACTGCATCTGACTTTCAGCCTTGCTAACAGTGGGTGCTGGAGCTACTGATCAACAGCAAAAGGTACTTACTTTAAATAATGGACTTCAGGGTGAACGGTGTTCACGCTGCTTGTCAGGATTTTCATTCCCACTTAATATCTCTTTGAGAAAGTGACACAGTCCAACGTAGTTCCCTCTGTCCAACCCTGCTGAGAGAGGATGTTGAGTCTAGAGTACTTACATATGAAAAAAATTGGCTCTGCAAAAATAATCAAGCCAAGTTCCAACTTCATAACATGACACTACAATATAAATACACTTTTAAATCCTCCTTTGGTAGGAGCTTGCTAGCAGACAGCCTGGGACAGGTCCGAAGCTAGCATGAACAGATGGAAATGGGTGAAGACCTCAGGGGGACCCCAAGCTCCCGTCACAGCAGATGTCCACATATTTTTCACTTTCCACTCAGAAACACCCTTATTTTGCTATTTCTGAGGCATTCAAATAAGGTCTTTCCCAACGCAGAGTGGGGAGGCGGGAGTGAGGGGTCAGAGGTCAGTGGTGGTGCCCACCAGTGGGCAGCGGTGGGCCGGGGAGGGTGCAGGGGTGTTGGGATGGATTAATCCTTGTAGAAGAGGGTTCATAAAGGAAACTACTTGGGCAAAATCTGGTTTTCTACAATCTGTACAACCACATTTTCTCCTTGTGCAGTTTGAGGGACTGCTATATATATTGCAGTCTGTTAAGATGAAATTTTGTGAACGTGGAAGGGTTGTTCAGTCGTACAGTAAGAAAGTAATGCAGGTAAGTTGCTTCTGCCCTTAACTCAGCCTGAAGCCAATCTTGTTGTTTACAGCCGGGTTACAGGAGTTCTTCTTTATCAGCTTGTACACACAGACATGTTTGTTGAATTTACATTTCTGCTTACTGATTGCTAGCCCTGCTTTTTACCACCGCTGCCAATAGCTGCATTTTCATCTGAAAGTGATTTATACATGTGGCATTTTTTCTTTTTACTTCTCCCGGTTCTTCAAAAATTTTCTATTTTGGAGAAAGGTAACATTTTTCTCTCCAAGAGGAATTGTATTACTTTCAAAGATATTGTAGTCCTTATCATGAGAAATACAGGGAAAAGCCAATCACTTTTAAATGTTACTGCACTACCAAAGCTCCTTGTTCTGTGTATTCTGGGTACTTAGGAATTCAGACTAAATGAGAGGGCTGCCCAAAGGGGAGGCATAGCAGTTGCTGGGGGCTTACTTTGGAAAGACACACACCACAGGGCAGGAGAGAAGCACAGGAGATGAGAGCTGAGCCAGGACCTCAACCCAGAAATCACCTCATTCTAATTAACTCATTTCCAAGCCTGGCTTTCTGAGTTTGCTTTACAGAGATGTTAGCGGCAACTCGAGGTGAATTTAATTGAAATGGCAATTGTTCGCTACTGCTTGTGAGCCTCCCTGCAATTTCAGGAAGGTTTTTTGCAGGTTACTTCAACACAAGTGAAATGTGTGGGACGAGATATTGGTGTGTCCATTCGAAAATACGAAAAGCACTACAAAGCCCAGTTTGATTTTTACAGAATGCAAGCATACATTTCTATGACTGTTCTTCACATTTGGCTGTAGTAATTCTTTACATAAATTAGAATTTATTTTCGTCTTATTTAATGGGATTAATGTTTTAACAAAAAAATATGAGTTTTTTGCATATTGAGTGTCATCCAAAATCTTAGCACTGTGAAGCAGGTGAATTACCGTGAGCTCTGTTTGCAGCTGCACGGCTTTGGCTGTCATGACAGGATGTGACAAGCTCAAGGTCAAACAGTGAGGCAATACTGAAGGAGAAAACATGCCCTGCACATCTCAGTTCCTGTTCCAGCACCTCTCTGGTGGTCCATCATCCAGATTAGTGTGGGCACGGAGGGAAGCCTTATGAAAGGTGCCAAAAATCAGTGTACCTAGATAAATGATAGAAAGCAGAGAAAGACAGTATACCATGTCTTTGAATTCCTCCTCCTGCCCAAAGGCAGGTTTATTTATCTCTACCTCCACCACTCCTGTTAATTATTTGTCCTACCTGTTGTTTTTTTTTTTAAAAAAAAAAAAAGATACCAGCTATTCCCTTCCTTCCTTAGGCAATCTCTTCTGGGAACTGGACTGCATGTTCTGGGTCCCTGGATTTATCTTTCATTGCAACAGTTCTGGGGAAATGCCATTCACAAACTAACTTGTTGTGGCTGGTCATAAAACTCCAAGGGATAAGACATTGCACAGGCTGCTGCCTTTCAGGGTGTTTGTCTTCATGGGTAAGGGCAGGAGCCGCCAGAGGCTGGAGTAATGAGGCAGTTTTTGCATTAACTGGTGAAGGGTGGATGCAGACTGTGTGTATACATGTAGAGGTTTGCAGATGTACGTAAAACTCTGGCAACCGTAGCCTGGTAGAAGTTACCAGGTGCCTGACCCAGCTAGAGAGCCGGGCTAATGTTACTGGGGTATGAACAGGTCAGCAAAGTGGTAACATAGTGGAAGAGTTTCAGAGGAGGGTCCTTCTGAGAGAGGGAGAACTTTTGGAAGCAGAGGGACCACAGCACTAGGAGTGAGCAGGGAAACGAAACATTAGAAAGGATGTACGTTTTTAAGGTTGTGCAATACAAAAGTGGTACAGCTTTTTGATAAAACCTAAGGGATGGATTTTCAATCTTGCAGCCCTAATGGCAGAGAATAAAATATTAATAAATCACATTTCCTTTTTTTTCATTGAGCCTTGGCAGGTACTTTTTGTATACCACTCATACCTAGTACTTGTTCTGTCTAAATATCAGTACATGAGTTAATAGCTATTAATCAAACCAACATGTATCTTTGAGCACATTAGCCATTCCTAGTGACTACATCCATTGTAATGAATACTGTATTTTAATAATTGATGCTTCATATGCTACATTTTGCCCTTCTTTGCACTGGTAGCCTAGCCAATTGTATCTGAAGCACTCCTTGCAAGTGGAAGGTAACGATAAATGAAATGATAATACAATCTTTTTCCTTTTGCAGATGGACAGAATTTACGTGCTAAATTTAAGTAAAATTTCAGCTCAGCCACTGGATCCTTGTCTAAAATGCTAAGGTATTGAGGTTTTGAGATACCTTCTCCAAATTCACTGGAAAGGAAGGGAAAGGAAGTTGTGAAACATTCATGTAAGTAAATTATAGTTCCACACCCTATTAGTCATGGAACTTGAAAGTAATTTGAAAGCTTGAGTATACATGAATTATTGAACAATGGGTGAAAATGAAAGAAAATGGGGACTATAGCCTGCACTTCCACCATTTGTGTAAATTGCTATTGTGATCATTCTGTTCAGTAATTTCAGGGCAGTGTTGAAAGAACAGCAGAGACCTGTAACATTTAAAGGCTGCAGGATCATTATTACATAGCAAAACCAGAAGGCAGCAACAGATCAAAGATGGGAAAAGACTTACAGGGAATGTGGAGGGTCCAGTTAGTCCCTCCTGAGCTCATGGCTGGGTTGGGATCTACATCTTTTCACCTGGTTGCCCTCCTCCCATTTGGTTGGTGGAGAAAGCCACCACATTTTGTTAAAGACAGCTGAGGCAAGCTATAAACATCTTTAGCATCATTCCTGGCAGTGGAAGTATCTAATCACCCAGCAAAATTTCCTGTCATCCAGGAAAAGAGAATAACAGAATATCCATTAAATGTATTAAAGTTCATAGTGAATTTCAAAGGTACATGTAGACTTTTTACACTACAGGAATGGGCACTCCAGAATAGCTATACAGAGCTACAGATTCAGATTTTTTCTCTCTGAGCAACCTTGAATTTTGGAAAAGATCTTTTTTCCTTGTGTTTATTTTTTTTACCTACTCTCAACTGAATTTTTACATGACTGTTTACCTAAACAGTTTTAGAACTCTCTACATTTTTCTCCTTTTCTTGGTATGAAGCTTTGACTAACACTTTTTTTCTCTAACATCCAAGTCTCATTCAATTTTCTGAACACCTCAGTGCCCGTGACTTCACTCATTAGCTCCTTCTGTATCCTACGAATTCCCCTTCTGAAACTGAAAAGTCTTGAATGTAGGCTGTTTTTGTTGATCCTTCCAGGTAAGTTAACCCCACGTGAAACAAGACTACCTTCTGTGGCCAGCACTTTCACAATAGCCTCATGTTCTAGCAGAACCAGATACAAATCCCTTCTTTGTTTAGAAATTTCTCTCTCAGTTGCAAACTGATAAGAAAATGTCTTGGCTATCAAACCAGATACCTGATTTTCATCTTTGATTGGTATCTCAGAACTGAAAACCTTCCTTAATGATACTGTGTTTTACAGTATTTATCTTCCTGTATTGTTAATATCTTTTCTAGTAATCTTAAGGAATCTTTTCTATACCATCGCCAGTACTGAGAGATTACAGCAGTCTGCAATTTATTTCTCTTTTCTCATTAGCATAAATGCTTCAATACCAGAGATTAAACCTTGATTGCTATTTGATTGTGGTTTGTTTTTCCCTACAGTATTTATTTTTACATTCTACACACTACTTCCAGTTCCCAGATTTTCTTGTCCAGACCCCTTAAGCTTCTGGTGCATCAACTTATCAGCTGTTTCTCACTGTATCTTCTATTCTTCTACATGGAAACTGAATAACTGTACCTTCTGTCTGATGACTTTTACAAGAATCATTCTTTCTCCAAGTACTGCTTCTGCTGTTTCATTACCTGTTAGTATCTCCCTACCTACCTTCCTTCCTTCCTTCCCTCCTTCCTTCCTTCCTTCCTTCCTTCCTTCCTTCCTTCCCTCCTTCCTTCCTTCCTTCCTTTTTTTCTTCTTTCTGGATCAATAACAAGGGTCTCCAAAGACCTCTACCAATCTTCTCCCTTTAGTTCATGATTTAAAATTCATAGTCATGCTCAGACCTCACACACAGACTTAGAGTTCAAGAGGAGTCCTTTCTCTACAAGTGCTTTCTGATGCGTTCTAATGAAAAAAAAACCTTTCTTCTACCATCAATCCTTGTGCTAGTGTTTAATATTTATTGTTTTGACATGTCACTTCATTAAAGCCACCCAAGGTACAAATGCCTGTTAGTAAATGAGTTTTCTAACCTGTCTATACTGGAAATGCTGCTTCACTATTGTCTCTGAGGGGATATGATCCTTTAGATAAGAAAGAATTACGCTGGCAAAAGGCAAAGTTGGAAGAGGCAGACAAGTTGTGTACTTGCAGCTTATTTTGGAGTGAGCTGCAGAAATTAGCTATAAAACCAGTTTTGACAAGCACAAGCTGTACTTTCACAATGGCCACACTGGCAGAGCCCGCACAGTGCTGGAAGGGCCAAGTGGCCAGCTCGCTCTGCAGTCATGAAATGAGATATTGGTCATTGTCTGCGAGTATGGACTTGAACCTCAGCATGCTATTTGTTAATTGTCACAGAGGACTTGTACCTCGAGAAGTTTCCAATCCACAGTTTGGAGCCAGGCCATGCAGCTTAGTTTGCCAGTCTAAATCAACAGTTCACGAACAGGTTAGTTTGTGTAAGTTATCTGGCACCTAGACAAAAGTCAGGCTGAGAAGAAACAGGAGTCCTTTGTGAATGTCTCACAAACAGAAAAGAAACTAATTTAATCAAGCACTATAGAAAATAGATGGTATGATCAGTTCCAGTTTTAAGCCATAGCGATGTTGTTGAACCAGCTATAAGAATATGAATCCTGATTTATATAGTGACAACTTGCTAGCTATCCTTTGCAAAATCATCATGCCATTTAAATAATGGATCCATTTCTTTACATATCTAGGTATTTAGGGCCCCAGGCAGTGATAAAACAGCTTGTGAGAAGGCAGCTTGGGTAGTTTGGGTGCCTGCTGCTTGGTGAAGTATGTATAGGATACCTACAGTTTTTGCAGGTGAGGTGGACTGCATGTTGCCATGCATACTATGGTCAACATAGGCTAGGACAGTGATTCCTTGAAGGAAGGTAAAGCTCCAGGAATCCAGGGAAAAAGGGGAACTCCTGCTTCTCTGTTTACCTGTGTGAATATAACACATCTCTCCCTCCTGTTTTGTAGCATGCAATTTCTATACACCCATTTCCAATGTGATAAACAGACAAACATAAAAGCCTTTGAGTAAAAGTATAACCTGACAAATAGAAATAATCCAGAGGTTTTACCCTCCAGCTCACCAAAGTCACTGAGCAATACCCAGAAAGGTCTCTTCACCTCAGCTTGTATCTCTAGACAAGTCACAGAATAACCAGTGTCTGGCTTCCCACTCATTTAAGCTTTCAACCTAATTGCGCAAACCCAAGGAAGAAGCAGCAATGAATTAAGGAAATAAATTAAAGACTGGGAACAGGAACAATTCTGGTCTCCGCCCCCCCACCCCCCCCTTCCTTTTTTCCTCTTCCAAATTAAGAAAACTAATTACCAGAACTTTTAATGGGGATTAAGGGGCAGCAGGGGTTAAACCAGGACATGACTTTTAGCTGTGACAGAAAAAGGAGGTATCTTGCTGTTTCTCATTCACCAAGCCTTTTAGGACCTGCGAAGGGGTCAGTGGGAATTCAGTTTGTTTGCATGGGAAGTGACCTGCCATGGTGTGAATTTTCTGTTGTTACTTTATTTAGCACTGCAAAGGAGTTGCCAATCCTATTTCAGGCTCCATCAATGCTGTTAATGTTGCCACTTTGGGTAGGCTGAGTTTATCTCAACAGATAGCCCTTAGAGCCTGATAAATTTAAGTGCTGATGCTAGTGTTCGAGAAGTAAAGTTACACCAACAGTGCCAAGCCAAAATAAGATCCAGATAAGTGTAGTCATTAAAACCATGGGGTTATACTGCTGGCAATATTCTGTTTCCCCTTTCATTGTGGCCTTTATTTAAACAACAGCAGCATTTACTGGAAATAGCAGATAGAGGTTTTTTCATTATTTACTTTTTTGCATTATTTATTCTTTACGATCAGCATTTCACAAGCTGTTAAAATGGTAGCAAGGGCCTATTTCATCCCTTAGTTTTCATTTTCTGACACTGGGCATGTCAGCACCTGTGTACGAAGAACTGGTCACATCCCACAGCAGGGGAAGGGAGCACCACACAGTCCCAGAGGGCTCTCCAGGCTGCTACCTGCTTTCACACAGCAAATATGCTACCCATTCACTGGGACACTGTTGGTGGTGTGGACTAGGGGAAGGCATTCAACCGTGGTGCATGACTCACTGCTGAACCATCTTGTCAGCTGGTATTAGTTCTGCTACCTAACCCATATAAAACCTATTTAATATATGCCTATTCAAGTATGTGAAAGAAGATGGGGATAGTGAAGATAAAATGAAGAAGTAAAAGAAGGATTATGCAGGCATCAGTGCTATGGGCCCTTGCTGTGACCTATGCCGCAAGTGCACCCTCGTTCTAGCTGTGGTACACCAGGAATCTTTCCTAACTTTGTTCTACAACCCCCCACCGCATGTTCTTGGCAGCATCTTGCTTTTATTGTGGTTAAATATCACTTTACACAAAGTGCCCAGGGACACATAAAATAACAATGAACTAGTACTCAGAGACCCACAGAAAAAGGAAGTGTCTCCCAGTTCCTCCGGTGCAGGTACATGTGCAGTTGTGCCACCTTCCCACTCCTCTTTCCATGAAACTACCCAAAAGCCAGCCAGTTCCCCACTTTGTGTGAGCCAAAAAGCCCTTTCCTCCCCTTTGAAGAAAGCTGAAGCTCGATGATGGAAGAATATCCAACTCACTCAGTGACTGATCATTTGAAAGCAGCTCTTTTTGGCCTGGAAGTTAATTTAAAATAAGCTGCATTTTTGATTCTGTCAGAAAGCTTGGCTGGTTAGTCCTCAAAGGCTGCAGACAAGGAGAGAGAAGGGAAGGTTTCTGTTGTGCTATGGCAACTGTCAAAAACTCGTGTACACATTAGCAAGATCAAGCATTTGCACAGCCTGGGAAAGAGCAGGTAAACACTGTGCTAATCCCTCCGGAGCTGAGACAAATGGGCTGCCAGGACATACTGCTTTCGTCAAGAGATGCAAGAAGTCAGTCAGGATTTGTTTCTTCCCTTGCAGTTTGTTTATTCAGGGTACCTGCGCTCTGATGGTTTGTGCTTTACAAGGCTGCCCCACTTGTTCCTTGTGCAGCCATAACGATTGAAGTGCAGGAGAGCGTAGCATGGAGAGGGCAGCTTCAAAAGGTCAGCTACGCACTAGGAAAGCACAGAGCAAGCTGATGGCCAAGTCCCAGGGACGTGCAAATCTGATGTTGCAAGTTCTGCTCTTCCTTAAGCATCAGACCTATCTGGCTCCAGCAGTATGTTCCCAACTAGCTAAACTGGGTGTTGAGGATGCATTTATAGCATGTGATAAAATGCCTTTGAGCCTATGCAGAAAGTACATAGCCATCTAGAACCACTGCTTGTGAGGCAGGGGTACCATAAGCGATTGGGCACCCGAATCAGGGTTCCCCCATGGGCACCTTCATCCCTTTGAGATCCAGAGTCCAAAGGCTGAGGGTTGGTATGATCCAGGACAAGCTCAAAATGATACTGGTTAGCTTGACTCAGAAATGCATCTGGCCTACATTTTATTTTATATCCTCCTAATAATACTGACAAAATCTGTGTGTATCTCTACCAAAACCTGAGAGAGTACTACAGACTGTGCAGAACACAGGCATAATTGCTATTAGCCTCAGAAACATAACTATTATCAGGCCATGTGAACTGAAGGAAAAAAACTGATTCTAAAACATGATTAAGCATTGAGAGGAACATGTCCAGTGGTGCCTTAACTTTGAATGAAACCAAGCTGGTACTAAGGAAGAAGAAGAAAATCCTGAAGAGCTGAAATGGCAATGAGAAAGCCTGGTGACACTGGAGAGCTGGTCCCTCAATCTTCCAGACCCATCAGCATCTGAGGAGCAGTGGTTTGGCTAAGGTACCTTGGAATCTGTTAAAAGAGCTTGCCTCTGTGTAAATTGTTTAGGCTTTGCTTAAACCGGCTTTCCAAACCTGTTTTCCTAAGCTTTTACTCAAAACTTTATAATAAAAAAATAAAGATTCCTTTAGCAAAGTTGACTGCATTCGGCTGTGGGTAGGACCTGCTAAGCATTGTGGAGGAAATGCCGCTTCCATGAAGTGAAGATGTTGACATGAAACAGGGTGAGCAGGGGGGCAGCAGCCCCCCTCCGCCTGCCCTGCTGAGCAGGACTGCCGCACTGCAGGGGTGCAAGGCAGCCAGTGACAGGGGAGCTGTCACCAGGGCTTAGTGGCCAGGACATCTGGATAAGGTAGAGACGAAACCCAGGCTGCATTCCTGTGTCCTGCAATGTTTACAAATCTTCCCTGAGACAACAGAGAAAAAAAATAATTGTGGTTTGTTAATCTGAAGGAGGTGACGCAGACACTGCTTTGTCCACACAGGCCAGGTGAAGACACAAAATCACACATGCAGAGCTACAGAGAGTTGGGCCACTCTGCACCTTCTGTGTCGAAAACCTGTCCTCAGCTGAGGGGCAGCCCAGAGAGGACAGTGAAGAATACTCTTCCCTTCAAAACTAAGGGATTTTTGAGGTGGAAGCACAGGGATGCATCTCAATCCATGGAATTTCTTAAACTGCATTGAAGATATTAGTCAAAGTCCAATATTTACTTTTCATCGCCTGAATCCCATGTCCTGTTGCTTTTGCGGAAAAAAATTATGGGTTTGCTGTCTTAGGGAGAGAAGATCATGAAATATTCAGAGGGCTCGCAAGCCTGTGCAATGCAGGGCTGATAAGCTGGCTGCTAATGAACTGCCAGCTCTGAGAGAAGGGGGTGGATGCTCACGCTCACTGACTGCAGTAAGTCTTGCTATCTGGTGCTACAGCCACCTCACGTGGTAAGAAGATGGCAGGTGACTCAAAGAAAACCAAAGGTTTCAAAATTATTTTGGTTCTGATTTTTCTTTAAAATGTGCAAGTCACAACTACAACTGGCAAATTTTTAACTGGCAAGAGCCATCCTTTTTCCACATTTCTCCACCACATAGCAAGTACAAGGGACCTTAGGCTACACCACCTCACTATTACTTCTGCAACAACTTGAATCCAGTGAAATTGGTGGAAGTTTTCTGGAATAAAATGTCCAGAACTCATAATCAGGCTGAACACCCTGAAAAGACAGTGTTGTGTTCCTGATATGACAAGTAATCCAGTTTATATTTCACTGTTTACTTTGTAAGCAGGGAGAGCTTTGCTCATCAGATTTTTCCCTATAGTTTTTAGCAGTAAGATGAGTGTATGGCACTCTGTGAACGTGATGGCTGAGTTCAGTTTCATTGCTCTTTCAAATTTTCTCTGCTTAAGGAAAATCAAGGAATGCAATACTTACTTATCAGGGATTTGCTTTTCATGCTGCAAATGCAAATGCATGGGGAGACAGTTGAGCCTCACTGACATCGGTGCCTGCTTTCAAGGTTTCACAGAACCACCTTGTAAACCTTAATGGCGTTTGAGTCATCTCATCTGCCTCCTCACAGTCATGCAGAAACTATTGAGCGTTGAGGCAATGAGGGAGGTAGAGGAACCCTTTGGTTTATGATGCTGTCCACAGCGTTACAACCTTAATGAAAGTTCAATCTAACTTAGAAGGTTTATAGAGTTTGGAGACCTTTTTAATCTGTGTTTCCTACCTATGTAAAATAAATAAAAAACAGACAAGGAAGTCTCCTAATAGGGCAGTCTAGATCTGAAGAGCAAATTAAGGTCAATTCCTGCAAAGAATTGAAGCATGAGCTACTTTCTCTTTCAAGTAGTTTTACTTATGTTAATAGCCACTGTTCCTTAGTTTATGAATTATTCATGTGCATGAGTCTCCTGAAGACTTGAGCCTGTAGGTCACAAACTTGTATTAAGCATTGAGCGGCTTAAAAATATATTGCTAAAGAAGTACAGAACAACTTTTAATTGGTGCTAAAAAGAATAGCAATAGCCACAATTAAATATTGTGAATAAAGATGTTAAACAAACACTGTCGACATAAGGAGAACGTAATAAATTTCTTCAATATATCTTCAACACATCTTCAACATGCTGTATTGCATATTATGCTTTCGTTTTATGCAGAAGCATTCTAAGGAGCGTATGGCCACATTCATCCAGTGGAAAATACACACACATTCAGCAGTATGTCAGGCACAGTTCTTGGCAGAAGAATGACAACTCCAGTTTAAAATCTTTTTTATTTTCTCTCTGTATCCACCAGCGTGTTCTTGACTCTTCTGAGCAAGGTGAATCACAATTTTGCAGGGCTGGTTTGGTCTTGTGATGTTTTTTACAGTGGTGGTGATTCCTGGTGGTTCCCACCAGCACGCTGACTAACAGCATGCAGTGTCAGCCTTCGGGACCCTGGTCCCCACTCCACACAACTGACATCTGTTAGCGTCACTCAGAATACTGCATGACTCAACAAAGCAGCATCTTCAACAAGCACAACGAGTCTCACCTGCAAACAGGCTCCTAGGAGGTCCTGTCTGTATTTGATCCAAAGTTCCCATTAAACTGGCAGAGGCAGCTTGTAAGACCTGATGGCTTCTGCCAGTTCCTGTAGCAGTTGGTCCACAGCCATTCCCTTCCATTTGTAAGGTTTTCCCACCCATGGTTCTTCCCTCTGCAGGGATCAGAGAAGCAGACACCAAGCAGGAGAGCACAGCATGAAGGCAGAGGTCAGATAGGGAAGACAAGAAATAATGGCAGTGTGAAGAAAGGCGAGGAAGGTATGTGTCAAGGAAGAAGACCCGGAGGCAGCAGTGGAGGTGGGAGAGAAGGTCTCAGCACTCGCTGCGGGGCTCCGGCTGTCTGCGCATGGACACACTGGAAGAAGCCTGAAACAACATGTCCTCCATACCAGGGCTAAAACTTCTGCAAGAGCTACAGGTTTCAGTCACAAATTGGTGAGGTCTTACATCAAGTGGTTTTTCTTCCACTTTGGTGCTTGTTTGTTTTAAATAACTGACATGTGACAGACTCATCACATGTGAAACCTCTCCAGAAAAAGCTGAATGTGTGGCTCTGTTGGTTTTTTTCTTCTTAATTTATATACCATATCTGTTACACACTGTGTGCCAAAAAGAATTTTAATATTGAGTAACAGGACGTGTTTTGGAATTAGAGTGAGTGGAAGAGGTCAACTGCACTTAACAATGGCAGGTTGCTGCAGATATTATCCAGTCCTTTGCGCTCAAGAGCTGATGCTTTTGAAAGGCAGCCACACTCAGAAGAGCACTGTGAAATTTCAAAAAAAGAAAAAAACCCCAACCCTCAGTCCAAAGACATGTTGTTCCTGTCAGCTTACTGAATTTGGGCATATGAACATGTGTTTCAAATGGTATCGCACGTAGTAAAGAAGACCCTGGGATGAGAAGATCCTGGGATGAGAAGGCTGTGGCACGGCAGAGGAGAAAGCAAGCTGGAAATTGTTTCTCTGAAATGTGAGGCAGTGACAAGGTGCAGATGGGTGTCCCAGGGCATGGGGTGAGGAGGCACTTTGTAGCATTGGGTCGGCTGCCAGCAGCTTTGTGGTTTCACTGCAGCTCACCCCACACATGACTTCTGTGCCCAGCACAGTGAAAGGAAGCAGCTCTTCCCCTTGCTCCCAGTGCTGTGACTCTCCTGTGGCCACCGGGATGCAGTGCGGACCACACTGTGCATCAGGGAGTGCCATGGGGCGTGGGCAAGGCTGGTCCCACCGGTGGGGCAGGAAAGGCAGCTGAAGCCCAGGGCACCGTGACACTTGGATGCCGTGGAGGCAGTAGCTGTAGTGGGGGTGGTGGCTCTGGCACCTGCTTAACTAATAAAAACCCTCTGCACCTAAAATGCAGTCAGTCCTGCTGTGTAAGTACGGAAGGAGGTATTTAATCCATACCTGCACCTCAATAAATTTGTTTTAACCCTGGATCCTTGCCCTGAATCAGAGGTTGGGGAATGGTACCCCAGCTGCAAACATTCCTGCCCCCCTGTGACAGCAGTCAAGGGACCTCTGGTCTTTTGCTCCATATTTTCTGCAGAAGCCATTAGTTTCATCCCTTGTGTCTGTCCTCTTTGCCTCAGTAAACCCTTTCTGTGCATCTTATGCCACAAGTCAAAATTTGTCTCCTGCCACCTGGTGCTGTTTCAGTTGTTCACCCGACAATGTCTAAAAGCTCCATCTGCCCCCATGACCTGCTCCATTAAATGGTTGTCCCTGGACAGTAAGGACAGGCCTAGTGACATTTGGATGCTTTCTGCTGTGAGCAGTGGGTAAGACATTGGCATATCTGACAAATGATAAGGATGGTAGGACCTTTTCCCTAGCACATACTGAGGGATCTGTATGGACTGGATCTCATTAGCAACATGAAGTAGCAAATTGAGCTGTCCTACCTGTTTACCATCAGGTTTGAAAGGTCACGCCAAGGATGATGCCTGTGAAGGGGTTCATAGCACTGAACAAATAGGTTGTCACCAATTTGTAAGCATTGTTTTCCTGTATCCCCTGTTTAATTTGCAGAGCAGGTATCAATGTATTCTTCACCTTCGCTGGGTGTTTTGCTGTCCCCTCTCCTCCTCCCTCTGCATGTTACACAGACACATGGGGGGGTGGGGTGTGTGAGTGCATGGGTCATTTGGATGCTATGTGGGAGACTGGCTCCACCACAGTTATTTTTCTGATCTCGAGTAAATCACATAGCTTCCTTCCTCCAACCCTTCTCCTTTTAAATGGTAGCATATGTCTGCCTGGCAGATTACAGCACTGTACCGACATACCCAAATTGCCTTCCAGCCCCTGCGAGGTATAGGGTGCATTAGTCCAAGTGAAGTATGACATTTATACAGCTTAGGGCTTCTTGACTAGTTCTTTGATACCTTTACATGACACAGCACTGAGTCATAAATGTACCCTGTTACCAGTGGTTTTAACCTTTCTCACTTTTGGACCCCTGAAACATTTCAGGAATGGCACAGACAGTTTCACAAATGTCCCAGATGTAGGGTTTGTGTATGTCAAAGTCCTTGCCTTCACCACCCCCTACAGTTCACATACAGGTCTAAACCTGCTGCAGTAATTACATTATAACAGGGAATGTCTGTCTTTTTTACTGTGAGCAAACCACATGCAGTGTTGTGATTGTAAACAGCTTAGTCCAGGCAGCGAAAGCAAGGAAAACACAGTGGCAGGGGCTCTAGGTAATGTTAGTCCTTTGAAGGCCCCATGGCGAACCTGCATAGCTGGCCTGGCCACCTCCTTGCTGTGGTCTGCCCACGCTAGGTGGAGGAAGGCTAGCTCAGGGCTGCACATGCGTACTGCTGCCACACAAGTATAGACATAGGCATAATGTGCTTGTGTACTTCTCTGCACAGCTGGCCCGGAGCTTGCCAAGATGGTAAATTGTCTCATTATGTGGATGTTGGATTATATTATCCATTTTACTCCTTCCTTTCTGGTCTGAAGACTGGTTTTCTTTTTATCTTCTGCATGATCTTTGTGTTGATGGGTCTGCTGCTTCTAACTTCAGTGGCATTCAGAGTTGTGCAAGTGCTTTGCAAACTTGCAAGAAGAGTCTCTGCTTGAATGAGATAACAATCTTTGAAGGCAACAGGCAAACACTGAACATAACTCCTGAAAGAAGGTGTGAGAAAAGCTTGTCAAAAACCTAACATTGTTAGGAGAGTTAAAGTGTTAAAATTCCAAACATTTCAAAACAAATTTTGTCCTCTGATTTCTCTTAAATTGTCATCAGTCATCCTTATTATTTTTTCTGTTTGCTTGTGAAGATGCCGTCATAGTGTTTGTTAACATCTTTCCCATTGATTTATTAGAGACTTGTGATTTTAACAAGTGAATATTTTAGTAGCTCTTTTGGTAACGCTATGTCAAAATATTGGATGAAAAACAATTAAGCAACTCAACATTTTCACAAAATAAGAAAGATCTTAATATTACTGTGTTGCAGAGAGTTTTCTTCAGTAAAAAAAGTCATTCTTGCCAAAATCTTTTATTTTGAAAAAGCCAACTGGCTTTTACAGCTCATTCATCTCAGAGAGATGGTGCCCTTCAACCTGTGCAGCGCAGAGCCTTGCCCTAGGTTTGAGGGACAGTTTCCTCACCATGACTTGAGTTGCTGCCAGGCAGATGCTTGAACACAGCTCGGTGTCGGTGGGGCATGTCCACCCCAACCCAGGGTGGAGAGACCTTTCCTACCGTATCCAAATCCCATCTCTCTTTCCCTGCTTTGCAGTCTGTTACACGGAGCTCAATTTATTCGTGTGCATTGTTTTATTTCTGCCAGGGCATTTGCAGAGCAACCATACATTTCTTCATTGGCATTTAAGGCTCTGCCCATACTGCAAATTAAAACAGGTTTGGAAACCAGTCCTCGGCCTGGAGGTGGAGAGGCAGCTTGGGCACTTTACACAGTGCTTGACCTGCATCTCCTCAGTACATCATCTTGTGTGCCTGTACCATCATTATTGAACTGTGGAAGGATTTTTTTCCCAGCTAAAGATGCCTGAAAAATGTGAGGGTTTTGTTAACTACATTTTTTTTTTCCTGTGGTAGGAGGGTGGCAGTTAGTTTTGCAAAACATGCAGTGTAATGTGCCAGCACGTGGAGGTATTTCTGGGTGCAAAGCCTAGGTACAGCCTGGAGGTTGGAGCAGAGGGAGCCAGCCCGGTGCAATCACACTCATGCTGTCTGCTGCAGACCAGCCCCTGCACGTGGCCTTTCCCAGACCTTGCTCAAACAAGATTTGGGAAAAGTTTATCTGGCATACACCAAAACCCTACCTTGAAATATGTTAACAGTTAAAAGGCGGGTATAACTGGTGCATCAATGCTCAAACCTGCCTCCTGGCCCTGTGTGAGCCAGTGGTGTGGATACTGTGATGCCTGTGTTCAGGAATAGGATGGGACTGCCTGTGACACCAGGTGTTGGTAGGGGTAAGGAAACTAACAAGCGTCTTTCAATAGTTATTTATTGGGTTCTATTTTAATTGCATTTTGGTTTGATGCTTCATTGTTATCCATAGGATCTGTCTTTGAAAATTACCAATTTTCTTCATTCTGAGCCTCCCTGAACGCTCCATTTCTCGCAAACCCTGTGAGCCTGCAGGCAGCCTCTCCTCTTTGCTCACTCTCTTGTCTTTAAGAAAATTACCAGTTAGCCAATGATTTTATTTTTTTATTCCCCTCTAGATGTTCTTTTCTGCTACTCTTCAGACACCAGGAAAGCACTGCAGGGTAAACCTGCTACCCTAACTTTGTATCGCATTGGAAAACAAATGAAGGATATGAATAGGGAATGACTTCCTGATAGAGTGAAAGTGGACCAGGTTCTAACAAGCCCTTGGCAATAACCTTTCCTTTCTGTTACGTGGTCCACTGTAAGCAGGAGGCTCTTTCTACGGGGCATTTTCCTTGACCATACCAGCCCCATGCAAACAGACCTGCTGGCTTGGTCCAGCTCTGCTGCACGTTTGCTGTAGCTCCGATGGATTTATATTAGCTGATGCTCTGACCTACTGCCTGAGGCAGAGTATAACCAGGCAGCGTTTCTCATGCACCATTTAGATGATTTAAACATTTAGGAGATTACATTAGCCTTCTCCTTTTGATGAATTCCTAATCTGCATTCAGAAAAAGAGCCTCATTAACTTAGGACAGAACCATTATTTACCTACCATTTATTTCCCAATATTTTGCTCTCACCCAAGAGCACACTAATGCTTCCTGCAGCACGAACAGCCCTGAGCATTGCCCTGGTGACCTGACAAAGAAATCTCATTGACCATGGTGCAAGGAGGGATAGGGGCTTTGGAGGGTGAATGGGAGTAATATCGGCAGGATAATGTGGTATTTGGTGGCAGTTAGCCATAATGCAACGGAGCAAAGGAGGCTTCTTTTTACAAAGATCGAATAAATAAGGCATTATTAGAAGACCCCTAAGCAATACACTTTTCGGTGGTGTTGTTATGAATCCTAAAATCAGTATAATCCTTCAATGGTTTTAAATTTCTGTTTAGAAGCACCTGCCCCCTCTCACGGCACTGAAAGGTAATTTTCCCTGGACCAAGGACAGTAACGCTGTATCTACATCTAGTGGTTTTCCCACAACATTGCCACCGGCTGCGGCGTGGCTGCCAGCGAGGGCACCGTGCGTGTGCCCCGGCCAGCAGGGCGCCCGGCTGTGCCTGCCTCGGGGCACCCCGCGCTGCACCAGCCTCCCCTGGCGCATCCCTCACCGACCAGGTCTGAGAAATCTGCAGCTATTTACGTATGGACCCTGAACACAAATGGGTGTGGACGTCTCTGTGCACAATAATATTGCAGGAGTTCTTGTGCATCTGTGCTGTTATGCTAGTGACTTACATGTACTTTTCTTACATGTATCAGTGTTGAGACAGTCATAAACTCCCTATCACCACCACAGTGCAATTAATTTTCTCAGTGCCTTTGCGCGTGTACAGCAAATACAGCTGAAAGGAAGAGACAACAGGAGGAGACAGAGGCAGTGCAGCTCAGCTTAATTCTTCATTTTTGTTTTCCAGAGAACATTATCACTAAACACAATTAGAAGGTCTGGGTCCCACCCCCTGTCTCTATCCTGCCTCCAGATACATCACTCGGGACATTTCTTACGCCCTTTCCCACCTCTGTTATCCACCTTACCCCAGTGTAGTCTAACTACTTATTCCTTGGCTCCTTGGGGCTGGTATTGCCTGTTTTGTACACTTGCATCACACTGGACACCTGTAGAGCCTCGAACATGGATGCAGTTCATATAACTGTTCCTCAAGATGAATTTAGTAGACAGTCATAGCTACCACCCCGGTAGTAACACACACCTATGGGAGGGGGCACAAACCCCCTTGTTCCAGCCCAGACTCTCTCTTTCTTCTCCTGTAGCCCCTTCCTTGCTGCCTGTGCTCCCTGCTTGAGCCTTCTGCTTTCCACGTCAGCCGGATGCATGCAGCTGGCTTCACTACATCCCTTTCCATGGCTCAGGAGAGAACCCACATCCTTGGCCCTGCTCTGCTGCCAGGGAGGTGTGGTGCTGCAGCCCCAGAGCAGTCTGTCTCCCAACCACCAGCACTGAAAAACTGGAGCCAGGGATGAGCTGCAGGTCCTGGAGGTCCTGCAAGCACCCTCTCTGAGATACTCATCAGCGTGCCCCTTCTGCCTGCCAGAGCTGCAGCAGACGTCTTTGCCTGTTTGGATGCCGGCACAAGCTCTGCAGTGTGTTAAAAAGCCCCTTTTTATCGAGAGCTTCTTCAGTGATGGGGGACATGTTTTACTAGAAGGGAAGCTGAAGGAATGCCAGACGGGCAGCAAGATGCAAATGCCTGGCTGAGTAATTTTTGTATGGTTGTCAAATCCATGTGTTCGAACAGCAGGAGCCAGACCCTCAAAATCATGAAGTTGGCACAACCCTGGGATTTATTTTTAAAGTCATTTGTGCCTTTCTCTTTAGTTCCTGCACACGTTCAGAGGAGGTTTTCAAGGTTTTTACTGCAACCACCAGCTGGGACTTGGCGGTTTAATTCAGTTTGCACTTAAACTGTACATGCCTAGTGAGACAATTCTCCTCTAAAGATAAAACCCAGATTCCCTATATAGGTGATCAAGAAAGAGGTGAGGGCTTCTGAAAGCCTCTGGAGCTGGTCCCATAAAAGATATTACCTCCCTCCACAAATCTTGCATTTCTTCAGGCTAGGCACCAAAGAAGGGCACACACAATTTCCCCATGAGGGTCTAAGTAGCTCCTTCTCTGCACCGACTATATAGAAAATCCAGGTGCTGCCTTTAGAGGAAATGTTTTTTTTCTAATATTCTTCTCCTGGGACTGGGCTAGTAAGGAAATACTTGAGGATTCAGCATAAACCTGCAGAGTTAAAGTAACTAGTAGATTCAGCAGCTGCAGATAATAGCAAAAAAGTCTAGTATTAAAAATGGCCAGAAAATGTAAGTTGCATTCCATTTTCCTTTAGAATTTAAATGTGTTCTAGAATACTCAGTCAATATTTGGTAATGTCAGAATTATGTGACATGAAGTATACTGTAAAAGACACCTAAATATGATACAAAATTAAAAAATGATGAAGTAAAAAAAAAAAAAATTGGAAAGAAAGAAGAAATGAATTTGTTAAGTCTTCTTTCCCTGAGTAAAATTTCTTCAAGTTAACTGAGATCCTACAGCTATTACCAGGCACAAACTAAAGAGGCTTATGAAATACAAACTAGCTTTAATAAAAAGGAGCATTGAAGCAACTGTATTTATCTCCACCGAGGTCTCCATTTCCCCTCACAATTCCTGCAGGGCAGATGTGGAGTGGATGCATTCAGATGACAGGGAAAATTATTAAGATGGTCCTTAACCAAATCCAATGAGAACCATCATCTAGTTCATTTAGCACAGGCAAAATAATGAATTTATCATCAGCAGATTCGAGCATAAAGAATCGCCCCAGTTTTCCAAAAGAGTGCCTTTCCAGTTCATCCTCTAAGAGATCAAAAGAGCCCTCAGCAACCAATGAAACAAGTAAACAACTATTCAAAGTAACTCCGAGTCAGCCACAAATACTGATCATAAGGGGGAAAAAAAGATTAGGTGTTGTTTCTCAAGTGCTATCCCCCCTTTCCCTACCCACACCTGCTCCAAACACGTGTGTGTGGCTGTAAATTTAAAACTGCACTCTTTTACACATACATCATGTTTGTCTGGAGATGAAAGAGTTTTAAGGAAATTCTTTGTCAATTAGTGTTATTAATGACGTGGTTGTAAATCTTAGTGTCATAGTACTTAGTGAGCAAGTCAGTGTGACCTGGAGGAATATTTTCCCAGTGAGGAAACTGGTTTGAAAAAAACTGGCTCATCTTTTTTTCCATTATACCTCAAAGTCAGGCATGGGGTTGGGCACTTATTAAAAGATGAACTCAGACAGTCTATTCCTTATAGGATCAGTAGCATACAGATTTTCTAGATGTATCACTTATCCTGAAGTCCAGTAGGTTGTGCAAAATGGATATATTTGTTGATTGGACTGGAATTAAAGAAATTTGTATATTTTTCCGGTAATTCTTCTTTTTTTTTTATTTTTTGTTATTTTATTGTGTGTATCTGTGCTTCCAAGGGCTTGCCTAGAAACAGACCAGGTTCAGGCATTAATTTCCCCTTTCTAAGTCAGTATGATCAGTAACCTGCCTCAGTTTCCTCTGCTTCAGAGTCACCCTCCACACCCTTGCTCCTGTGACAATTTGCTCATGTAAAGCCAGCTATGATCCATGCCTGTGTGACTGGTATCCCTGCCCCAGGCTGCTGTCTAGACACAGCTGCGGTAGGAGGAGCAGGCTGGGCAGGGGCAGGAGGAGGAATCCGTATTGGCAGCCAGGTCCTGAGTACAACAGCTTCACCCCTCACAGCTCAGACCCTGGCTGTCTCTTGGCGCAGGCAGGTTGGGGTCCAGCAGATGTAAGTTTTTGCCATCAGTGCCTGGTGAGATCATTCCGCTTCCCCTGCTGCCGTGGTCCTTCACAGTTACCGCTCTTTTATCACACCGAAGCGTAGGTTGCTGCTACGTGCAGAGCATGGGTGCCTGCACCTTGTGACCATCTGCAAGCTCGTGGTGTCACAAAAGCCTGTGGGCTGCTTGTAAAGTGGAGCTGCACCCTGGCAGCACATAAAGACCAGTGTGCTGAGACTGGCTGAACCCTCCTATAAGCTTTTTGGTGGAATTCAGGGTGGAAGCTTAAAACTAAACAGTTCCTGCTGCTGGCTTGTCTCAGCTGAGATCAGCAGAGCTGTTTAGTCTGGTGCTTCATCAGTACAAAGCGGAGGAATACTGCCTCTGGGGTGATACCTTCAAAGAGTCCTCATCTTCTGGGCTGCTCTTCTCTGCTCTTATGCATCACCCCTTCCTCGCTAAGAAACCCCACAAGCCGTAATCCTCCTGGCACATTTGCATCCCTGTGTTTAAACTGCTGCTCGACCTGCTGCTGTAGGCACCATGATTTTCAACATGCAATGGAGGTGTCCAGAGCACTGAATGGGTGCTTAGTGATACAGTTTTGAGACGTGGCTTAACAACTTAAGCCATCTTACCTTATTTACAGATTCACACAACAATTTAAGATGCCAAGGGATCACTTCAGGTCATCTGGACCGACGCAAAGTCAGATCCAGCTTTGACATTAGATCATGTGACTCAGGGTCACATGCAGTCAGTCAAGTTTTGAGTATTTCCAAGATCCTACTAGAGATTTCAACAGGTTTCCTGGATTTTCTGCCTGTTGACAAATCATCCACAAGTTAAGGTGTGCCCTTGGCTCTCCCATAAGCACTTCTGTGCCCTTCTGGTGTCATTTCTTACTCTGGTGTTTCTTACCTCAGATGTGTCGGCGTGTTTTTCCTTCCTGGAAGCCAGCTGGATCAATCCAAAACACAAGGTTTACTCTCTTTTGTCTCTCAGCTAGGCTGCCTCTTCTTCCCCCTCCTCCCCTTAGCCCTGCCCCGTTCCAGCGAACTTCAGCAAGAAGCTGTCCAGCAGCAGAAGTTACGCCTTTATATGAAAAGTATCTAGCACATTTGGAGTGCCACCAGAAGCAGATAAACATTAGCCCTACCTCTGAGAAGAATCCATTGCTGTTAAGAGCTTGTTTTACCCATGGATCTTACACGGGCAACCCCATGACCCTGCTATTACCTTAACAACGATAGATACATAACTGGGGGCTAGATTCAATAAAATCTGTCTGAGTTATCCTGAAATCAGTTTTTTTGATCTTTTGTGACCTTGCATGGGACTAAAATGATTGTTTTCATTGAATTAAAAAATACTACTTTCTCTGAAAAGTAATTAAGTTATTATGCAACATTAATCATTATTCAAAAACTAGCACAGGACATTTTATAATGCAATGCAACAAAATGACAGAGTAAGTGATTTTGCTACTTTGAATTTTATCCTACATATAAGTAAGTGTCAGATACAAGAAAACAAATTAATTTCATTTGTTCAACAGAGCCTAATCTGCATTCTTTTGTATACCTGTGTTATCTGTGTAATTTATTTATTTATTTTTTAATCCTAGGGCTAACTGTCAAAGAAGTCTTCATGATGAAGACAGACTATATCCTGGCTAAGCTGTATGTGCATGGTGGTCTGTCATCACTTCAGAGAGAAACAGAAGTGCAACTTTAAAACAGAATGTGGTATTAGTTTTATTGTCAAAAAATATCTTATATTCTATTTTGACAGAGTAAAAAAAAGTGTATTCTACCACTTCTTTTTTAAATATAAAAATAACATTCACAAGAAATAGTTATATTATATTTTAATACCAAATTCTACTTATTTCAATTTGCTGGAAAGCTGTAAGGCCGGAATGTGATGTTGACACTGACAGAAGGTAAGATCTCGGAGCATGATGGTGTGAGAGGCCCCAGAATGGGGGAGGTGAGAGGTATGTATGACCTTAAAAAGACAACTGATAAAGTAATGACATTTTGATTAAAAAATAAATAAATCTAAAGTTGTTTCCATTCCATATGGAATGAACAACAGCTTTTCCTTTGTTTTGGATTTATTTTTAGGCTTCCCTCTGCTCCCCTTCCAGAAAGGCAGACTAGCTGCTCTCCGACCCCTCTGCAAAGAACCGGGGTGCCTGAGAATGTTGGGGCTCTTCTCTGCCTCATCCCTCTCCCTCTGCTCCTGTCATGCCCTGCTCAGGTTGAGTTCGATTCCCCACATGCCACGTGCTCCCAATGACACCAACTCACAGGAGGTGTTACAACAAATGTGGCTGCAGAACACCACTTCTGGAAGGAAATAATTTTGTCTCAGCTTAAAAGCAAGGGGGAAGAAGGGCCCTGGTGAATTCCTGGGGGCCATCCCAGTTTTGGACCTGGGGGAGCTGCTGCAATATGATGCAATGCAATGCAATGTAGCACATACCTGGCTGACAGGGAAGGATGACGCTACTGAAATTAGTCTGTTTGAAGGCCAGGAACTAATGGTGTACTCCAGAGATCAATATCCAGTCCTCTTTAACATTTTCATTAATGATCTGGGTGATGGGGCCGAGTGTGCCCTCAGCAAGTTTGCAGATGATACAAAACTAGGAGGAGCAGCTGATCAGACAGAGGGTTGTGCCACCATCCAGAGAGACCTCAACAGGCTGGATAAATGGGCTGACAGGAGCCTCATAAAGTTCAACCAGGAGAAGTGCAAAGTCCTGCACCTGGGGAAGAACAAGCCCAGGCATCAGTATGTGCTGAGGGCCACCCAGTTGGAAAGCAGCTTTTCAGAGATAGACCTGGGAGCCCTGGTGGACACCAAGTTGGACATGAGCTAGTAATGTGCCCTTGCAGCGAAGAAGGCTAATGGTATCCTTGGCTGTACTAGGCAAAGTATTGACAGCAGGTCGATGGAGGTCATCCTCCCCCTTGACTCAGTGTATTGTTTCCAGTTCTGGGCCCTCCAGTAGAACAGGGACGGGGGCATATTGGAGTGTCCAGTGAAGGGGCACAAGGACAATTAAGAGAACATCTCTCCTATGAGGAAAGGCTGACAGAACTGGGACTGTTCAGCCTAGAGAAGAGAAGGTTTGTCACAGCACTCTCCAAATGAGCCGGCTGCAACAAGGTCTTTTACCATCTCATACCAACAAACTCCTCATGCCAGTCCCTCTGCTGCCTTCTCCTAGTCTCTCCTCACCCTCTTCTCTCTGCTTTTTCCTCCTCTCTCTTCCTTGGCTGCTCAGCCTTTTAACAGAACCAGCCAAGTTCACAATTCTTCATCTAACAGAAATGCAGTTGAGGTCAAAAAGAGTTGTGGTGTGGGGGCACATGCTGTAGCCCTGGAGCACAGCAGTAAAAGTTTATATTAATTACACTAACAATGTGAAAAAGAAAATATCCTTTGTGAAAGGAAAAATCAACTCACGAACTTTAACAGTTAATCAAGACTATTTTGGAGGTACTGTTAAAGCAGTTTTACAAAATAAATAGAACTGACCTCAGGCATTTATTTTTATTGTACAGCTACCTAACCCAGTAAATCTAAAAATTATAAGGCAACAAAACTCTGGAAAGAGTTTTGTATCTCAATGGACAATACCATCAAAATGACTTTACACTGCCAAATACAATAAAGGTTCAAATTATTTTTTTTTGCTGTTCAGTTCCAAAAATCCCTTAGATTCACTGTTCCATTTAAGACTTTCTGTGGACATCATGACTTGATTTAAACATTTCAGATTTAAACTATGTTCTGTCAAAGGCAAAACTAAAAATAGACCTTGCGTATGTTTTGTCTCACAAGGGCAAGCAACAAATAGAAGAACAAAAGGTTATTGAGTAAATATAGATTTTTGGATGGAAAGAGTGGGTATAAAGGTTCCAGGTTTTTGTAAGTGCTTTTATGACAGACTGACACAAACATTAAGACAGTTTGACCTATTGTGTATCCAAACCCCAACAAAAAGTGATTTATGGCTTATTTAAACTTGTGGTACTGAGGTGGAAGACATTCATCTAATTCTAGGGATCATTAGAATAAATCAAACCTGATTTGTGGATAGGACATTAAACCTGTTTTGTATAAATTGAAGTTAAAAAAAAATACCTGTGTTTTCTCATACTACTCTCCCTTGCAAAAAATTAGCCAGTAGGAATGGTTAAAGGAATGAGGCTCTTATTTTTTCTACACAGCAAATGTGAGCAGCTGCTTGGTTTGAAATGTTTCCCTACATACGAATAATTGCTCTGGATGAAGGGGTCAAAGTATGAAATAACCATCAGCATAGCAGAGCCAAACTTTTGGAGGTGAATTATCCAAACCCCATTTAAACACATTTTCAGAAGATCTGACATTCCTTTTGTAGCAACAGGGAGCAGGGTGAAGCCAAGGGGAAAGAGACCAGATTCCAACAGAAAAATCATGAAACTGTGGTTATTAGAACTCTGCTCAGACTATAATTCATTATAATTTACTTTTCTTAGATGCTGAAGAAGTATTTTGTCAAAACTAAGGGAAATAGCTGATGGCTCTTCATGCCTTTCACAAATAACAATCTGTAACAATCAGAATAGTAAAAAAATTTGGATTTTTATATTTAATTTTGCTTTGCTTTTCTTAAGGTTTCTAAAGTAATCAGGACTTCACTGGTATCAGAACTTCACCTGCTATAACTTTTATCTTTATGTATCACTGTCATATGATTTGGGATTTAAAATAGTAATAACTTGGAGCAGGACCCTGAAGTTACATGTTACCAGAGATGTGTGTAAAAATACACAGGCTTTTTTTTATTATGGAGGTTGAAGCACTTTCTAAAATCAGGTCTGTAGGTCAGAAATTTTATGGAATTCACTGATCTTTTCCATCTCACTAACACCCAGCCAACAGTATTCAAGTTTTCAGTTATTTTTTTTAATGTGTTTTGTGAGGATACAGTAAAACTTAAAATTAGTAAACCCTGATGTTTCTATGTGGACATCCACAATTAGCACACACTTGAAGGCACAAGATTTGGTCCTTAATTGGAATGGTTTGAAAAATGCTACAAAATTAAATGTCAGCATTAGCTTTAGCTCACCAAGACTGTACTCTGGAAATTTCCATTCTGTTTCTTTCAGAGTTTCTTTCACTTAGGAATGGATAGTGCTCAAAAAAAAAAAAAAAAAAAAAAAAGTATTTGCTAGGAAAAAGGAAGGACTTTTTATTTTGTTCTCCTTGGGGACATGAAAATTATTTTTCACCCAGTTCAGAAAAGAAATGCTAAGGCATCTGATCTCTTGGTAAATACAAACCTGCTGAATTACAGCCTCTCATATAACTTCTGCATTTGTTTAGCATCCATAGATTTTCAGATGCTATTCTCTGTCCAATTTCAACATTCAGTAAGGCAGAGAAGGGATCCTGTTTTTAATGCAGCATAAATTCCTGGTTGGTTTTATGAGGCTATCACAGACAGGACACAAGGGGTGAATATAACTCCAGTGTGTACCAGGACTCGGGGATGAGCAGAGCCTCAGGGTAGGCTCAGAGCTGTTTCGAAGGCTGTGGGATTGCTTTTTCTGTTATTGCATTTGCAAACTCTCGGTTTTGCTTTGACTCTTGAGCACAAATGTCTGATTTATACCTGGCTTTGAGTTAATAAACATTTGAAATCTGACTTTTGAAGGAAAAGAAAAATTAAAACTGAATGGTTGCTTTCCACCCTATGGGGACAAAAATGGTGGACCCTTACTGGGAAACCAAATGGGGGCTGTTTCATCTCTCTTTCAGACCTGCCCTCTCTTTGGTTTGCTACAGCACCGGGGTTTTGTCGTTAGACAGGGAGGCCAGGGGGTGAGAGGGCCCTGCCATAGCACCAAGATCTCCCAAAATGCAGGGAGTGATTTGAGGGGAGTGAGGGAGAGGGAAAGGTTGCGAGGACTGCCTTGATTTCAGCACCCTCATTGTCTCTTATGGAGAAGCCAGAGGCAGAAAGGACAGAAGGAGACACTTTGGTGTTTGGCAAGCACAGGGAGTCTTTGGTGGCTGGCTACATAGCTAGTTGTTGTGTTCAGTTTGGGGTTTTTTTTTTAGGTTTTCTAAAATGTCAAATGTTGATCCCATTTGGCAGCGGGATGTGGAGGAATCAGCCAGTGCTCTGTGATAGCAGAGGTTACCAAAACATAATGTAGTCAGAGAGGTACTTGCACTGGTGCATGCAATGGGAATACTTCGTGCAGGGCCACAAATCGTGATGCTGAGGAAATCCCTCATCTTCCTGCAGGGACAGGGAGATAATATGTGTAAGGCAATGTCATCTTTTAGCCTCTGTTTTAATGCAGTTTAAATCCAGAATAGACTGTTATATTATTCAATGTGAGCATTTATTAATTACAACCCATTGAACTGCATGCAAATATATATCTATTGAGCTCTATGGCCACTTAAGCAAGTGTATTTCCATTTTCATAGCCTCCAAGAAATAAGAAATTAAATAAGAAGTAAGTAAGAAAAAGGAAGGTATCCCCCATGGATATTTGCAGCCCCTGCACCATCAGGGAGTGGATCCCGATGTTCAGATGTTGAAAAGGCCAGAGGAGCTTGTGGATCGCTGAACCAAGCTGCAGTGGAAAAACAAACAACAAACAAAAAGTCTCCTAGGTCCCTCCAGTCACCCTCTCTGCTGGAGCTCAGACACTGGTAAGCAACTAGATGGTTGGTCTGTGAGTCCAAGATGCTGTTCCTACTCAGGAGGCTCAGGGGGATGCATTATCTTAATGCAGGCTTCATGTCTTGTGAATGTGGCAAGGACAAAACTGAGACTTCTTGGCTGTCCCTGTTCCACAGTGAGTGAGATAGCTCAGGGTCCTCTGCAAACTCCCCAGAGGCTTGCTGTCCCTCCAGCCAAAGAGTTGCAGTGTTTAATGACATCCTCAGCTAGGAACACTGGGGATGAATTTGTTTAATTTCAGCTGCCAAAAAGTAATTTATGTTTCTGCTTGTCAGATCAAAAAGACCTTTCCCCCAGAATCAGGTATTTTCTTCCTATGCCCCTGCCTGTTAAGTCATATTTCAGCTTTTCTTCCTGAGATAGTACGTTTTCTTCCACATCATTTTTTTCAGCCTCTGAATCATTTAAAAAGTTTCATTTTAACTCACTCCATTATTTCCATATCGAAACCAAACCCAGAAAAGTATTCTAGGAACAGCTTTATTGTGTGTGAAACAAGATTGCTTCTTGCCTTGATCATCTCATGTCTAAGATGACATCCAATCATTCTCTGAAACAATACTTTCTAAAACAATCTTCCACATAGTAGATATTCTTGATATTACCTTGCATATAACTGAATTGAAATGCATTTTGTGGCACTTGAAGTACTTGAATCTACAGTTTGAACTCCTATATAACAGAAATTTATTCTTGTTATTTACTACCTTGCCAATTTTTGTATCATTTGCAATAAATGTCAATAAAACTGGAAAAATTAGTTGTCTTCTCTTTGACAATCTGCTGCACCAAAAAGGGCAAGATCCTTTCACTGGATTTGCCTTTAGTAATGCCGTGCTGGCTGTCTGGTATGATATTTTCAGGTTTAATTGTTTGTTGATAGAATGCCAAGTAATTAATTCCATGGTTTGACCTGTAGAGGCAGTCTTCCATTCTTTTGGAATATCTCCAGTTTTCCAGATTTTTTCAAATCGGACTTCAGTGCTTCAGAGATCCCCTTCAGATCTGAAGATGTTAGGAGAGGAAAAGTAGTCTACTGATTTCTACAACTTTCCAAAACTCAGCTGGACAAGGCCTTGAGCAACTTGGTTTAACATTGAAGTTAACCCTACCCTGAGCAGGGGATGGGACCAGATGACCTCCAGAAGTCCATTCCAACCTAGATTTTCCTATAAATCTATTTTCCATTTTATAGCTCAAATGTAGGTGATTTCCCCTGAGAGAGGGGAAAAAAAGGGAATAATTATATAGCTAAAGGCTGTGTCATATTGCATGAAGTTGCTCAGATGATCTTAAATCTGGAATCTGCTATTTTTCAAATGATTAACCTGACATCTTAAGCATTTTCATGTACTTTTTTGCAAAAGATATTTCTTGACTGTTCTGGCTGACCAATAAGAATGAACGTGCTGGTATGGAAGATCTAAGTGGGAGAAGACAATCAGACCGTGCTGACATTAATAAGACCTTGCATTGTTTCATTGGTTGCTGGAGCTGAAAAGGTTTCTAGGCAACTTTTGGTCAAAAATAGTAACTAAGGGATGCAATGGACTTAACACCTCTCCTTTGTCAAAAAGGAAAAGTAGAATAAACTGAGGGCAGTTTGAATTAGCCTCTGAGTTAGAGGCTACATACATAGTAGAACCTTCAGCCAAATACAGCGGCAAAACACAGCAGAACTTGTTGCAAAACTTCAGTGCTAGAGGAATACAGTTACCCTGGCATACTGAAATAGAGACCTGTGGTGATCCTGCCTTAGCTCCTTAGCTCCATTTTCCCTTGAGAATTAATTCAGAATTTCAATTTAAGTGCAATGAATCATTTTCTCTGCAGCTATGTGAGAGAAATACTGTGCCTTTTATTTTTAGATGCATTAAAATAAATTTATTGTGATTAGTGCTTCTCATTTCCAAACTTCCTGCTCTCTCAGCTAACGACAATTAGTTTGCTAAGAATACCCGTGTTAGGGAGCAAAGTGCAGAAAGCTCTGATGTAGAGTCAAATTCTGCTTTCATTCATCTCACTCTACAGCCTTTTTTATCCTGATTTCAAGACTCTGACTCCAGTCATGCACCAGTTTGACTCAGGCTGGAGGATCTGACACAGCGTTAGCCTCTGCACCACCATTTTTTGAAGAAAAAGCAGCTGACTGGGATTTTGCATGCTCTGTAGGAACCTTCCACCCACCAGCATCTCTGGCAGCAAAAATCTCCCCTATCCTGCTGAGGCCTTCTCCAAGGAGCTATTTCAGGGGGAGCAATTCCATTTGGTGCATATTGAAATGCCTAGGTTACTTTTCTAAGCTAACCCATGCTTGCATATGTAGCACAGTTCTATTTAAAGGAATGGTTATTGACAGCTGAATTAATCTTTCCTGTGCCCATTTACATGTGCCCATTGCACGATCTGCCAGAGGGACACCAGGTCACTACTGATGGCACTGAGTGAACCCCTTGGGCTCTGGCAGCTAATGCTGCACTGATGGACATGGAGATCAATCAATGGGCTGTAAGATGGCACAAAGGTTTGTAACCATTCAGTGAATTGTCAAAATAAGGCTTTGGTACTTAAAAATATGTTGAGGGCAGAAGGCTAGCACCTGAATTTATCCTAATCACAGGGCGCCTCGCTGCTCCCTTGACCGCTTTGTCTCGTTAGCCAGGGAATTACCTGAGTCATCATGTTGTTTTCAAGGCTGATCTAGGTTGCAAGACTGAACCTTTCTCTATTTTATATACCGAGGAAGATGTCTGAATGCATACTCATTTTAATGTGAGGCACCATCTTACTTTTCTAATCTAATCAAATTTTCCTTCTTTTACCTGAGTAGGTTTTTAATGGCTCTTAGGAAACGATGCCTGGATTTGCTGCCCGTGTTCTCTCCAAATGGGTGTTAACAGTGGACAGACTGTACTAGGTAACAAGGATGTTAGCACCGTTACAAGCCATTTCTGTCTCCTTTTCCCTACCAGACCAAAGGCTTTGCCAAATATTGTTCCTGTTTTTCCAACCTCAGCTTGAAAAGTGTGTTTCTTCTTATTTATTCTTACTGCCAAAATTAATTCTCAGCTTGAACACTGCAGCCTCTTCCTTGTATTTCATGCCTACTCTTCTGAGTACCATCAAAGCCTTCATTCTCTGCACCTCTAACACTGTCTCCTGCCTTGAAATGTTGCTCTGGCTTCTAGCCTCCACAGAGCTCATTTTTTGTCATCTCAGGCCGTGCTGTACTATGTTAAGCTTTCAGGTATTATTACTATTCACAGAATAGCTTGGGTTGAGAGCCAAACCAGCACTTAGGCAGCTGTCGAATACCTAAACTGCCAGCTGTGAACCACATATCTCTTTTCCTCTCCCATCCTTCCCCTCTACTGGAAATTCCCTACCCCTGAAGACACTCAAGATGACCGTGCAGCACCCAGAGGACTCATCACTCTGCTCCAGTTCTGCAAGTGCCCTGAACAGTCCCATCTCAGCAGCTCCATGCCTATCTCTGGACCATCCCCCAGTGCAGGTATTCTCCTATATAATTTCACTGGGAGGCCACATGTTGACAGAAATGAGCCACTAGGCAAATACTTGGATGAAGAGCAGAGGGGATGTGTCTCCTTCTTAGTATCACCAAACTTTTCTGCCACAACCTCACTTCCAGTTGCAGTTTATGACCCAGTTGCTTGCCTAGGAGAGGGGACAGCTAATGTTTTCCGACACCTGAGATGACTCACATCAGCACCCACCACTTCCCGAGATGTATTCTAACCACAGCCCTAGGTCAGGGAGTCTTCTGCTGCAAGTTGTACTGTTCACTGGGGAGCAATAACAGTTTTCACCAGGAAAAGGAAAAAGCATCTTCAACCCTATTTTCTACACCACAACCAGATACTTGGGGAACTCTGCTTTGGAGGTCAGAGAGGTGGGTTTGACCTGGCTTATTTGACCTCCACTCCTAGTGAAAAGGGGAGGGGAGAAACTGAATCCTTTATTTACTGGTCATAGTTTAAGCCATTAAACCAACATCTAAATATAGAGGCCAATACCTTTCAGAGCGCTGAACAGTCCCCATGACATCTGGGAGAGAGGCAGTCCATAGTCCCTTCAGGGGTAAGGCATCACACCACCCACCTTGCTGTTACCTACCTCCTTCCCTGAATCTACGCCTTCACCCAGATTTCAGCATCGACAAATTCTGTTTTGTTTCAACTGGTGTGATTTAGGGAGTGGGAAGGACGAATGGCTTTTATTTCACATTAAACTGGCATTTTGCAAAGGGATATGGCTAGATTCCATTTCCATTATCTAGTTTGGCCATTATCTGACATTTCAGATGGAACTGATTTATTGAAATTATATTACCTCAGCACTCAGTGGTTACTCACTGCCTTCAATGGGAAATTGTTCAGATAATCCACTGGGGCTTCATTTAAAAGGGCTGTCTGTCTAGAGTACTCCTGCGAGTAAGGCAGCCAGCACTGGATCAGCATGGCTAATGGCATCAAATGGGAGGCAAAGTTTAGCTGAAAAGGGTTGAAAAAAATAACAATTTATTTGAGAGGATTACCAGAAACACACTGCAGTGTTCTTGAAACTAATCCTATTGATTCCCCCTTCTTTTGATCTTTACTATTTTCCCTATGTCAGGCAAGTTGGAGGAGTAAAAATGTGCTTGAGATTCAGTCCGTTTTTATTACTTCGTTTATCTGTATTCTACAGTTTCACATAGAGGAGTTAATCCTTCATTTATCTGAAGAATATTTTATATGTATGATTCCATAACAGCCTTTTCTACCACTGCAATAGTGAAAGCTCTATCAGCAGTAGCATTATGAACATATTAGCCTTATTTTTTAAAATGTGGTTGCAAAAATACGGTATGAGTTCAGATTCGATACTCAGCTTCTCAATCAGAGAGCAATTGTTTCTTCCCAACACTATTTTTATGAAGATATTTGAGAAGGGGCAAAATTAAACCAGGAGGAATTTCAGAAGCGGTGTTGCAAAAGAGGCTCTCCTACAGTAATGCAGAAGAAAATTATCAAGCAGAGACATCTATAAATACCTAAAATGGGAACCAGCAGAAATGGTTTAGTGTCTCCATGCCTACCCAGTGCAGTATGCTACTGAGCTAATCGAGAGCATCTAAACGTAACTTTGCACTTAAGAGATCCTTAAGATCACCTTAGTGATCTTGCCTATTTTCAAACTCTGTAACGCAAGTGGGATCCATACATCCTAAAAGCTTAACTTTGCTGGTCACAACTTGCACAGGGACTAAGCTTTGAAAGTCATGCTAAAACACATGCTTTTGCATGAGCATTTCTCAGCCTTTTCAGCTTCAGGTTTAGAGTGTTTGTGGGGGTTTTGTTGCTTGTTTATTAATTTTTAAAAGTGGCCTAATGTTCTTATATCCATTACGGAACTTAAAAATTCTATCAGTGACGTTAATCACAAGCCTATAGAATCTACATGTAGTCCAGGTGAGATTTTTGTGAAAAACAGTGTGAAGCCCACATGCAGATGCTGTCTTTGGTTTATTAATAGTATTAAACTGATACCACAGTTTGAAATTCTTTATGCAACCCCTCACTTGTCTTCTGGAGGCCACTTTGTGTCACATCACACCAAGTGAGAAACATTGCCGTAGGCTGACTGAAACTATTGGCTCTGGAAAAACTGGTCAATGGTATGCAGGAGCACCATAATAGTTCCTTTTTGGCCTTAAAAACTAAGGGAAGTACAGTCAAAGAGTGTTCAGGGAAAGATTAGCAGGAAACTATCGATCTGCAGTGAGAAAATAGGAGAGGACTAAACTTTAATTTTGCAAAGTTCCAAATTGCTGACCTGTGCCAATCACTGTTAATAACACTTCATCTGAAAGTGTGTCTGAAAAAAAGACACACTCCCCTGGAGATAACACCTAGGTGTCTCAAGACGCATGCACTGTAGCTGCTGCTTCTACAACAGCACTGAAGAGTAAATATCCTCCAAGGTAGTGTGTAGCTATTAGGGGAAGCACTGAAGGTAATTCAGACCTGTTGCCCAGCTGCACTGGACTGGAGGCTGCCAGTGGTGAGGACCAGCAGCTAACTGGTGCTGATTGCGCTTGGAGGGGCTGCTGGTGGCAAAGGGCTGTGAGGTTTCCATGTTCAGCACAAAGTGATCCGAACCATCTTCCATGCAGTCACCTGTGTCCTTTTAATGGGAGCCTCCCTTTAACTGGGAAGGAGTTCTCCAGTGGGAGAGACTTTGGGGAGCAAAGAGAGGAGAAACCCTGCCAGCAGGACAGCTAGGGTGGGTGGGAGATGTGGGCCCGCGAAGCAGAGGTGTGAGCAGGGGCCTGGGAAACTCTGGCTTAACAGGATTAGGGACCTGGCTGCTCTTGGGCTAGAAGCCTGGGATTTGGGATGAAGTTAGTTTTTAGCACAGTGTTGGAGGGAGCAAGGAGTGCTGTATGATAGAAGAGCTTAAGAAGTCACCATGAGACAAGGTACTCCTAACAAGAAGTACCAATGGTAAGCAAAGGTATGAACCACCAAAACATTCCTCTGCCTTGCCTCTAGCCCCCATCCTCTTTTTCGGTGTCTAGCATATGGAAGTCATGTTTTCAAAATGCCTTAAATGCCCTGGGTGTAAGGGATGAACTGATTCTTATGATGCCCCTTAACTTACAAAACTTTTTGATGATATTTCTCTCAATTGACTCTTAGACATAATAAGTTCTTACCAGCTTAGAAAGAAGATCAGGTTTTAGACTAACTAAAGATAAGAATAAATGCTTAGATCACAACCGTCAGGAAAAGCCTCTGAAGATCAGTGTTGGATTTTGTCGTGTTCATCTTGTTCAGAATTAGCCTGGAATAAAGGCATTACTAGTGAGGTGAAGGCCTGCAGTGGATAAGAAATTATTCAGCGGGCTCAAAATTAAAGCAGAATGCAGAATGCAGAATGCTACTGAAGAGGTTCACAATATTAAATGGCAAAATGACAGATGAAATCCAATGTCATTCAGCGCAAAGGAATTCACACAGGGAAAAATATCAAGAACTATACAGGCACAGTGATGGATTCTAAATGAGCTGCTACTGCTCAGAAAATGAAGTTTTGGAGTTATTGTTGCTAGTTCTCCTGAGACATCAGCCCAGTGCTTAGCTTTGATTGCAAAGGCACAATGTGTATTAGGCACTATTAGAAAAGAATGAAACAGAGATCTTAATCATGGTACTTCTCATCTTGAATATTTTATACATTTCTTGTCATGCCATCTCAGGAAGAAGATGGCAGGACTAGACTCATCTACCTGCTAGATGACCTTTGCCATTCATTTGTTCTGAACATAACAGATGTCCAAATACTTGAGAAGCTACTGCCTCCCTTGTGCAGGAAGAAATTAGCTCTTCCATCCCCGGCTCTGTTGGAAAGGAAGCCATCGCACCTTGCCTCTTAGCTGGAAGTCTGAGGCTTGTTCATGTCAAGGCAAACTCGCAGTCTGGAGAAGGTAAAACTTGAGGTGGAAAGTCCACCCAGCATTTGGGAAGTCCTATTAACAGGAAGAACAGGTTTCCTCAGTGATAAAGTGTGATGCTAGGGGTACCCGTGTTGGTTAGTCCTTCTAGTTGGTTAGTTCTACATCAAAGAAGTACAGTTTGTACTGGTAGCTGTGCTGGTTAGGGCAAGGGGCGACGACCTTGAAGTCAGTTCTTTCTCAGTGTATTTTTTATCAGGCCAAAGGTGGTATCTGTTGTGCTCCCTTTCCCACCTTTGGGGACATCATAGGTTTAGCAATGAGATACTTTAACCATCTTGCACTCATGAATCTCTTTTTTTTTGAAGCCAGCAGATGACTTGAAGATGGCCACTGTGATGACAGCATCTGAATTCCTTATAAATAGTTTCAGGACAATGTAGCCCTGAGATCTTGGTGGCCACAGTCCTCTCAGGGAAGAGAAATCTCTTCTCCTCATACCACCAATGATCTCTCCCCAGACTTAGCGCATTGCTCCCTCCTCTGAATGTAAGGTGAGCACCACAGCTCCATAAACTCAGTCAGTCATCCAAGGGAAGTCAGTCATCCATGGCAAGCTTGTCTCCCTGTTTGTACATGCAGTTGAAGTTGGTAACAGCTTTTGTAATTTTATCTTGGGTTTCCTAATATCTGATAACTTTCTTCAACCCCAGCTATGGAAACCATAGGATTGATTATGAAGAAAACCAAACCCAAGATTCATTAAAAACCAGAAATGTTTAAGACTTATGCCTTAAGAGAAAAGCCAGAAAGTATGACCAAAATGCACTCTAAAAATAGCAGAAAGAGAACAAACAGACTGCCACAACCTCCTGTTTAATAAAAATCTCCTACATTGATCATACTATCTTTTTAGTGGATGTTTTGACTTTTGAAACTTTGGGGCTGGCAAAAGTTCAAAAGAATAACCTTTAAACAAAAATCAAGCTTACCTGACTGACTGAGTAGTGGAAAGTTCTACCAGCCTGGAAACAAGCCCAACTTGTACAAAACTGATTCCTTATCTTGTACTGGATGCGTGAATTGCATGGCAGAAAATGTATTGCACATGTCAGAACAATGTTTAGGGAAAAGCTACTGACTGAATATCAGATTTCCTAATGGCACTTATGCCAAAAGTAATATGAGCATCACCAGATCATGGCTGAATTACTGGAAATCCCTCCATAGTGCTAGAATGCATAACCTGCTGTTTGCAATGTTTAAAATAAGTTGAATGAACACAATTCACCCTTAGTCAAAATTCATGGAAGCCCATATAATTACAATAGCAGTGATTTGGTTCACCAGGAACACTAAGAGACATAAATGTAGTTACTACACCCAGGCTATATTATATGCAGCATATGCCTCCTATTTGATAGGCATAAGAGAAAATTGGCCTCTGAAGTGCCAGCTTTAAATGTGAACAAGCCATGATGATTTCACTGTAGAAAGCTCTTGCACTGGACAATGCAGTATGAGTAATACCTCAAGAAGCTCTACAACCAGATATGACTCTAACTCCTCCCATGGGTCTAGTTTTCTACCTTTTCTCTTGTATCTTGTGACTAGATATATTACAGGTACTCTGGGTGATACACAGGTTCCCTTTTACAATTTTTGGATTTGGACTTCTGAATACCAAAACCAGGCATCGCTTGGATATGGTATATCCAGGGTGGGGAAACTAGTCCTTGCCAAATGCTGAGCAGGCTTTTCAAAGACATTTTTAGGCCAAACATTAACCACAATTGTTTATCCAATAATAACATGAAAAAAAAAGCATGTACTTACATGCCTTGTAAAATGAACTCATGGGTTGAATTCAGGCCCCAAGGCCACAGGTTTTTCCACCCTTGTTATACTTCAAATTTAGTTGGGGTTTTGTATCAAGTGTATATTTTAGCAGATGGAAACTAGAAGTCTAAATGCCACTTTTAATGAAAGTTCAATGGTTATGAACCTTAGATGGGTACTCTCTGAATTTGCTATAGACATAGGCAGTAAGTATGAACCTTAGATGGGTACTCTCTGAATTTACTATAGGCAATAAGATTCTAGTGTGTGAATGTAAATGAAGCTTTGTTTCCATATTTATTTATATCTGTCTTATTTGAAACTATAAAAATAAGAAAAAGGCTAAATGGAAGCTAGTTTGTTCCTAGAAGCCAGTCCTGACCAGAAAGACAAGATTCACATTACTGTATGGCCCGATATTCACTAGCTAGTACTCATTTTAAGAGGACACTTTGGGAAAGTGTTGCCTGTCTTAGTTTTTCTTCAAACTTTGTTTTTTGCCTTAGTTTGCTTTTCTTCTTTCTTTTTATTGTCTGAAAGGCAGACTTTGTGTTGTTCAATATGTGTGAAATGGTGTGGAACAAAGACACCAGAAATTACAGTGAAGGACAAACCAATACATTTGCTTGCAATGCAAAAAATTATACCCCCTAAAAATTAAAAGTCAAAGTTGTAAGTAGGGATTTACTTTGCATGTTACTGATCAAGAATAAGTTAGTGGGACTTGCCTGCCTGGCATATGTGAAAAACAGTAAAATAAACCAAAATTAATTCTCTAGGGCATAGATATAGCCATAGATATAGTGTGATATAGCCACTATAGCTGAAAGACACTCTGGGATAAAAAGGGGTTGCAGATTGTGAGCAATTTTGAAATTTGCTAATATCTAATAATTTGCTGCAATCAGTCTTCCATTACATGAGTTAAGGGAATTGCACATATCAGTGTGAATGTTCTGCCTTTAAGTTCATAAAGACTTGAATGTAGAGGAATGAAGGCAGTGGATTGATTAGCACTGGTAACATGCAGCTGTGGCCTTGCCTCGAAGGCAGTGGGTTGGTTGACATGGATGATGTGCAGCTGTAGCTTGTTCCTGCTAAGTGCTTAAATAGCCCTAAGGTTTGTAGGAGAGGTGGCTGGGTGGAGGAAGAGCAGTGTGGTCTGGTGGCTGGAGGAAGAGCACAGACAGCAGAATTTGGCTGATGGTAAAGCCTTGTTGTAGCTCAATAGCTTTCTTGTGCTGTGATACTTGAACTGTTTTCCTCTGGAGGGTTTGATGGGGGCTGAGCACTTCTTAGGATGCTTCACTCTGTGCAACATGCTAATGGGAAACTGAAGGGTGTTATCATCTCCCCAAAGCAAAAAAAAAAAATTCAATCATTCTTGGCAATGCTCCAAGATGGTGTCATTTCAAATGGAACTGTGCTACTCTTCAGTTTCATTAGGAATTAAGGATTTGCTGATTCCTGTCAACATTAATATCATGAAGGGACAAATAGCTTCTCCATAAAAAGCAGAAGAAATTATTGCAACAGAAACATTGAAGGGTAAACTCTGCACTTAGTTACTTTTTGGTAAGATTATTACAGACTAGTGCTGATAAATGATATGTGGAAAATGGCTCATCTTGGTTAAATAATGCTGGCCTGATTTTCAGTGCTGTGGAGTGATTTTCAGCTGTGGGCATTTAATAAAGGAACATCCTGGTTCTCCACAGTATCATTTCCTTATGAGTTGCATTTTTTTCTTGCATTATATCATACACTTTTCCTTCTAAATTCTCTTTTCCTTTGAAGGTTTGTTATACAGAAAGAATAAAGCTGCTTAATGAAATTTTTATTATGTTGGTGCACTGTGCATGGTGAATTTGGGACTGAAAGACAAATCTGATTTTGTCACTGCAGCAATTGGGTGTAAAGGCAGTACATTGCTGTGCCTTTGATCCCAGATCATCAGCAGTCTCAAAGTGGCATGGCTGAGCTTGCCTATAAAAAGATAATTTTGATCTAGGGACTTGTAGTCCAGCACTAAGCACATTGCCACATGTGCAGTGAAATTACAGCACTGAAAGTGCCTGGCTGTTGAAAAAGAGGAAAGGTAATAGCTGTAAAGGATAGTGTGTGGGGGTTTGAATTTGTGTGATATTGGGTTTGGGTTCTTTCAAATGAAGGAACTATTTAAAAATCTACCTTTTGAACAGTCTTTTAAAATGATGATTTAATAAGGCTTTAGTAACATGGATGTCAAATTGAAAAGCAGATGCTATATGCAGAAACAAGCTGAGGTTAAGGTGGGTTTTCTCCTTAAATATAGAGGTGGTGTCAAGTTATGAGATTTGCAGTGGAAACTGGAAACAAATTTGAAATTTTGACATTCATTAAATCCTAGAATCATAATTACTCAGCTTGAAAGGCACTGAAGGAGGTAATCTAATCTAGTCTGTCCCCCTCTCCTCATGGGTCTCTGTCAAGCCACCTCTATCCATGCAGGCTCCACAAACTTCCACATAATCAGTGCTTCGCTACTGTGATGATTAGGGGAAAAAAATCCTAATGGTAAATTTGAATTTTTCTTGCCACAACTTCAGCATGTTATAGAATTACAGAATGGTTTGGGTTGGAAGGGAGCTAAAAGATCATCAGATTCCAACTCCCATGCCTTGGGCAGGGATGCCTTCCACCAGGTTGAGACCAGGTTACTTCAAAGCCCCATCCAACCTGATCTTGAACGCTTCCACGGATGGGGCATCCACAGCTTCTCTGGGCAACCTGTTCTAGCGTCTTACCACCCTCACAGTAAAGGATTTCTCCCTAATATGTGATCTAAATCTACCCTCTTTCAGTTAAAACTATTCCCCCTTGTCCTATCACTACAGGCCCTACTAAAAAGTCTGTCTCCATCCTTCTTATGCACCTCCTTTTAGGCACTGGCAGGCTGCTATAAGGTCTCCCTGGAGCCTTCTCTTCTCCAGGCTGAACAGCCCCAACTCTCTCAGCCTGTCTTCATAGGAGAGGTGCTCCAGCCTTCTGATCATCTTTGTAGCCCTCCTCTGGACTCACTCCAACAGGTCCATGTCCTTTTTGTTCTGGGGGTCCCAGAGCTGAACGCAGTACTGCAGGTGGGGTCTCATGACAGTGGAACAGAGGGGGAGAATCACCTCCCTTGACCTGCTGGCCACACTTTTGATGCTGCCCAGGATACTTGCCCAGATCGTTGTGAGCATGGAGAACAGATTCTTCCCTTCTTTGCCACAGTTTTTTGTATCTTTTTTTCTCACCCCAAGCAGCCTATCCTTTTTCATAGGGCAGAGGTTCCCAGGTTTTTCATCATTCTCACTGCTTCTCTCTGGACCACCTCGAAGGAGGGCATATCTCAAAGTGCAGCAATTGGAATTTAAACAGTGTTCCAGATGGGGACTTAATGCACGTTGAATCCTTTGGAGGCTAACCTCCTGTTCAAACAGGAGCTTGCTTCCCCGACAATGGCAAGACACCACTACCTCAGCCTGTGAGCTGCTGAAGCCTCTGCTCTACTTTTGCAGGACTGCTGCATAGCAACACAGGGCCTCACCTGTATTTGTGGACCTGGTTATTTCTGCCTCAGTTCAGGACCTGAAATTTGTCTTCAGCATTTATACAAACACTTTCCAGGATGTGTTACAGGTCTCCAAGGTTAGATGCTCGGTTCACAGGTAGCATGAGGCCCAAAGGCACAGAGATTTAGAAACTGCTTTTTGAAAAATGCTCATGAAAAATGTTGGTGAGGGGCAGAAAGGAGGCAGTGACAAAAATGTGTAACAACACAGACTTGTACTTTTGCCTTTATTCAGCTGAAATGTCAAAAATCCTCCCCGAAATATTACTCGGGTTTAACAGTAGCTCCTTGCCACGAAGACTTTTGATGCTTACCTCAGCACAAGGTGTAGACAAAGCATTTCATCTTACTCTAAGCATGCCTAAATGGAGTGTTTATTATTGGTAATATAGGAAACAGTATTAGTGCTGAAATAAGGCAACATGAGCAGTAGTTTGGCTTGTATGGGCAACAACTGCAAACATCTTCTGCCATCACAGCTTTTGTTAGGTTAATGGGAAATAAGATGCCACAGGAACTCTGTAAGAGGCAGGAATGACCTGGGGCTTTCCGTGAGCAAAAAGTCAGAAAACCAGGTTGATTACTATATAGCCAAGAGATATGATTTTCCTTTCTTTGGACTGATTTACAGTCATCTTATATCCACTTACATTACATAGTAACATAGAATTATCTTAGTCTGTTTAAGATAATGAAAAGGAGGTCCAGTGCTGACTTTGCAGCTGTGTCCATGTGATTATTCTTATCTGTAGATGCTATAAAACAAAAAAGTTACCTAAATGAGGCAAGATTTTCTGCCCTAATAACACCATATTAAAATGACCCTTTATTGGGGGGGGGGGGTGGTGTTCTCACTTTTATGCTTCCTTTCATTACATATCTATAATTGACTGCATACATTTTAATCATTATATTATGTATATTTTATATGCCATAACTATATTGCAGTGTTCTTTATTTTTTCATTGTACTGTATATTTAAAATATGAAATACAATTTATTATATGTACTACCAGGAAACTTTTAGGACAGATTTCCTGAACCTTTTGCATCCTGAACTATGTGCAGAAGATCAACAGAATGAGATGGAATGCAAGAACAAGGTCTGAACTTCTTTGGTGTTACCAAAAAAATCTTGTATTTATTTTGTATGTAGAAGACTGAGTTCTGGGGAGGAGCAGAAAGTCTCCACTCATATTCAAGTGTCTGTGACTGGTTGTTGTCAGAGAACTGGATGTAAACGTGCCAGAGTGACAACTGCAAATACCTGGTGATCTTTTCAAATCACTCTCCAGCGGTTGGCAGCATTCACCAGCTGGCAAATGCATCTCAGGTTTCTCACATAATCTCATTTTTCAAACATGTACACACAAATAATTTTATGTTCATGAAGTTACCTAACTGTATGCTGGAGACTTAACAGTTTCATTTCTCTGCTTTGCAGCTTTTCTTGCTTGCTCAGACTCATAACTCAGATCTTTTCAGATCTCCTGGGAATATATAGGTGTCAAAAATCAATACAGCCCTTCCCTTCTTCCATCTTCTCCCTTAGTCATTGGGAGCTCATCTTCCCTATCATTCAGGCCCGTTAATACCCATTTTCTTCCACAACTTTGGATCCATATGTTTATACTGAGCTTGTCCCTGAATTTTTGTGACTCTGCATCTGTAAGATAGACCTGTTGTGTCCATCCTTCCAGGTAAGATTTTAATCCAGCTTCCTACTATATCTCAATTATTACAACACTGTCATCTTTAATACATTAGTAACATACTGGTTCTTCTATGGCCTTCCTCAGCCAAAAACAGCAGTCCTCATCACCTGCTTTTTATATTTTTAAAGCAAACACTAACTCATGTTCTCCTGTGATACCTTCATCCTACCTTACCAAGACTCTCTAGAAACCCCCAGACTTGCCCTGTTGCTCATTAGATGCTTCATGAGTGTTGCCCCAGGGACAAACAGGTGAGCTGTCAGTATTAACAGCAGCAGAGTATCTGCAGCTGCAGTGCTAAGACCTTGAAGACCTCAGAGCTTATTGGGTTGAAATGGCTTTTTGTCCTCTGTAGAGCACGTAAAGCAGCTCAGTCCAGCTTTGTGCCTGGGTTCTTAGGTGCTGTTACACTACAAAAAATAACTACTCTTAATAATTGCAGTGTCCCAAGGGCATGATGGCATGAAAGCTATAAAGCAGAGTCATGCTTTGTGTATACTCCTGCAGCACTAATGTTTACAGTAAATCAACGCCTATGAATGTGAGTAGCTTTGATTTCCTATCATTCTCCCATGCCTACTTCTTCCCAGCCATTTACTGTATTGTTTTATTTCCGTTTGATAAAGAAATAATACAAGAACTATGTTACGTTGCTCTAATTCTGTCCACCTAGACACAGACTTGTCAGAGACAAACTTAAAAGCTTTGCTCCAGCAGGGCCAAATAAGCACAACCAGAGGTAGCTGAATTATGGGTGAGAGATAAAGGAAGAAATGTTAAAAGGGAGCTAAACTTGTGCCATCCCAGTATCCTGAACAGAGGGCTTAAGTAGTCAAGACAGTATAAGTTCAGGTATGATTTAGTATACTCTACAGAAAGTTGCCAGATGTCCTGACCTTGAGAATAAATCTTCAGACTGGTGTGTTTTTCTGGCAGAGAAAGCAGCACCGTCTAACAGGGAGCCTGTAGCAGCAACAGCAACACCTACCTGGATTTGCTGGCGGAGCATGTTTCTGTAAGCACAAACCCCATGAGACTTATTTTTTTTCTGCTCTTCTTTCTTACTTTACATGTAATCTGTTCTCACTTTCAATTTTAAATGCAATCTCTTTCCCACTTGGGAGGATTTTCAATATTTGCAAGTTCTTTTCATTTTTATAAGGAAAAAGCCATTTGACTAACAAATTTAATGCCGAAAAGATCACTCCTTTTTGGGCTGCTTTGGGAGCCCAAGGAAATGCTAGATGTCAATAAGTGATACCAGTTTACAACATTCCAATGTAAAGGCAGATGATCAAAAACATCATCTGTCACATCTACCCTTGAAAATCTTCCCCACAGGACTACTGTTTTAGTTAACAGGCTGTTTGTCAAAGGCAGCCTAACTAAAATTCTTGGTATGAAGGGGAGTTCTCTGCAGAAAATACATTGAAAATATACAGATATAATTCCACAGAGAATGTAATTAAAACAGGTGGGCATAGCAAGCTTTTTAGAAAGGAAACGTTACCAGGAAACACCAGGGATTAGCTGCTGGATAAATGAAGTGTTGAAAACATGCTTGAAAAAGAACGTAATGATGAACATGCATGGTTATACATAGCCTTTCCACTTCCAAGCAATGAAAAGCTTTAAAAGTTTAATCAACTTTTTAAATAATTCAGACATTCCTCCCTCTATTTTATGTATTCCTTGTTTGGAAAGCACAAGGAGAAAGTATTTCCACAGCTATAGGAGTAGCAGCGCCAAGTCACGGTCTCACGAACAGCAGTGCAGTTACCCACCCTGCTCATGTTTCAGAACAGTTGCTGATAGAATTTTGGTCTGGATCAACCAGAAATCTTCTAAATTATTTTCAGGAGTTGGGGCACTATCACCAGCTGGGGGATGCTACCAAACAGCAGCTTGCGTGCACTCTTGGTGTGTTGGAGAGAGCAGAAAGTCTGGGCATGGTTGGCTCAGAGCATGGTCCCAGCAGCTGTAACTGAGGTGCTGGGGCTGGGTGGAAAGCACTAGCATATAGCACCACTAACTTACTGATTTTTGGGAGTAATATGCTTACTGAGGTGTTTTGTGCAATGAGTTATATCTAAATTGTTCCACAGATAAGCAAGGAGGTGAAAAAAAGTGCTACATTATAATTCTGATACTCATCAGGTAGCCATGGTACTGAAGAGACTGCCTAGGTCTTACCTGAGCTGGTTTCAGGTGGTAATAACAGGCATCCCCCATGGCCACCACCCCAGGAAACTAAGGCAAAACTCAGACCAGATTTAAAACCGAACACAGCTGCTGGGAAGGGCCATGGCTGGTGGCCCTGGCCACTGCTCCCACTGCGCTCAGCCCCCGGGGGCTCTTACAGGACTGGGCACCTCTGAGGAGGAAAAGAAGGGCAGGAGGTGCGGGCAAGCTGCAGTGGAAAAGTAACTCCATAAAAGAGAGGGATTTTCAGAAGCACTGAAGGGACAGGAGTTCTCCCTCTCAGCCGAGAAGCTGCTGGGCCAGGCCCTGGGTCGCCGCCGGCAGGAGACACAAACCACCTGGTGGGTCTGATGGAGCTTGGAGCAGACCCAGCCGTCCCCACTGACAGGCTCTAGCTTTCCTGATTTTCAATATGCTATTTCAGCACTGAAATGTAAGGAATAAATTAAAAAAAAATATTTTTTTTTTTTAATTGTAGTTTTCCTGCCGGTAGGAATACACCGGGTCTCCGGAGCGGAGCGCTGGGCTGGTGCGAAAAGCCCCTCGGCTGCTGAGGAACCAGCCGCGGTATTTAGTGACATCTAGGGACTGTCTGACAGCACTGCAGCTCCGCAGTGTCACCGGCTGTCCCCAAACTGCGGCCGGAGGTTTGAACTCTGAAGGCTGCAGATGGACATTTCCATCTCTGCAGGGATGAGCGGTGAAGTCGGTCATGATCTGTGGGGAGCGACAAACCCCGAGCCACTACTTTATGTTTTAAACGAAGCATTCCGAATGACTTAAATATCGCAGGTTTTGACCAGAATAGGTTTTTTTGCTATAATTCTGTTTACACCCTTTTTCTCCCATGAAATTACATGCCTTTCACTATTTGTGGTTTATTTTCAAAAAAGTGCCATGATAGTGCATTCTGGCAAAGGCTGCACTGGCAATTTTTTCGTAGGGATGAACATAAAAATAGATCACTTCTCATAAAATGCTAAAACTCTGTGGTGATGAATTAATTTTTTTCTACAACTAAAACTGCTACCAGAATTTGGAACTGCACGGGCATGCTGCTAGGCTAAAAACACATATCCAAATATTTGGTTACGGTGCATCCCTATGGAGAGTTGCTATTGCCTTATCTTTCAGTGCAGAAAACAATACTACTAAATGTAATGGTCTTGAGACATTGTTTACATTTATTACTGTGCTAAAGAATAATCATTATTTATTTTGTTATATTAATTAGGTGTTATTGACTTAGAAAGTGTTGCTACGTTAGATACTTCTAGTGTAAGATTGTAAGGACTAATCAGCATTCAACCTATATTTAAATCTACACAACAGTTATTTAAAAACTCACAGTATTTTTAAGAGTGGCAGTCTGTTTCTAGGAACAAAATAAAGACCAGTAGCCCTTAGATCTAACGCCAGTGCTACTGGTGATCTTGCTAGACTGTGAGGATGATATTTAACCTTTTTTGCCTAATGCTGCTCTCCTTGACATGCATGTCAGAGAACAGGAGCCAGCCAAGTGTGACTCAGAGGAGGGGACGGCGGCTAACTGCTCAGATCCCCCAGTTCTGCAAGCTGGAGTACTGTGTCTCTGGGTGGGTGTCAGTGGTGGCATCTGACTCTTGGTGGCTGTGGCTGGCCAGGCAGCCCCCGCGAGCAGTGACTCAGCCTGGACAGCCCAGCCTCCAGTGGGTTTGCCCGGGGCTGTATTCACCCTTCCACCAGGCACTGTGGGCAGGGGGGGACTTATTTACTCAATACCTGGTAAATATAGGGTTCAGGGAGAGTGTGCTTGATTACATTTTAGAGTAGCTAAGTTATGGAATAATTTAAGGCATTATTGGTTAAGAAGCAAGGTTCTTGATGCATTTCTCATTTGTGTGTATCCAAGGATTGTAAGTGAATAAACATCAGTTTCTTATTAACCAGCATTTCTACTCTTTCAATCCCACTTTGAAGAGCTGGGGAAGCTGTTTTTAATTCAGTTTACCCTTTGAGTCCCCTGCCATCGGAATTTCTAGGCATCAGCCACTCGGGAAGCAACTGCTGAGCCGGAGGACCATGTCTGTCCACCACTTAACCTGCAGCCTCACACTGCACCGCCAGCTCCTTCAGACAGCACGGGAGGAGTTACGCTGGGTATTTCAGGGCAAGAGGGAAGGGCTAGCACTTCATACTTAGAGTAAGATGCTTACTCTGAGTGGTGGTGGGGCTGCTGGGGGACCCAGCTGTGTTTGTCATGGGAGTGCAGCAGCAGCAGATCATGGGCAGCACAGGTGTCGGGGTGCCATCAGCACCTCCCTTAAACCATGTGGGAGCCAATGTGGACAGGGCAAGGTATGGCCCAAAGTAAAACACCTCTACTGAAAATTCCTCCTTCTCTCCCACCCAAACCCATTTGGAATTACAGAAATGAATGCAAAACCCAGAGATCTTTAGTCATACTGTTCTGCACAAAAAATACTCTGGAGGTTTAGCTCTCATGACAGGATTCTTTCAAACTTGGGATTGCTTTGCTAAGAAGCCAGCTGCACTGTAAATGCAAACACGTCCGTGCTTGGAGGACTGAACAGCAGGATGAGCCACAGTGGCATCGCGGGACCTTGCAGTGTCACAGTAATTGTGTTGCTAGCACTTGTGATCCCTGGTAATCATTCCAGAGGCGGTTCTTGCTAGGAAATCTGCTAGTTAAATAAACAGAAAGAAGGGCAATAAGAGGCACAAAAGGACCTTGTAGTCTAAGGTCCCAGAGTGGGCTCCATTTAAGAGCACTAGAACCCGTATCTACCCTCCTTTCCAAATTTAGTGAGGGATGTCAGAGCATTTCAGTGGTTATTAGCTATCTCAGCTGTGGAAGAATATCCTCCAGAACCTGATTTGGATATGTGGTGGGCAGCCTTTCCTCTGGCTATCAAAGGAGCTCAGCTGAGGTCATGTGTAACTCTGGCACCTCAATCTCCAAAAACATGGAGTGAATTTCAGCCTATATTTCTGGTGTGACAATCTAAATAACCAGCTTTGCTGACAGTTAATTTCTCAGTAAGAGATTATGTACCGAGGGGTGGTGGAAGGCAACATGCTTACTTGTTTATTTCCTTTATTTTTAAACTCAGATGTGTTTTTTGAAGTTGCCTGTAATAGTATGCTGCTGGGAGGGTTCCCAGTGCCTTTCATTCCTTGAGGTTCTCGGGTCTGTGGTTACTCTGCTGGTCTCTGGAAAGCTTTTACTGCACATGCTTATCACTAAGGAGCTGTTTGCACTATTACGAGCATATTGCTGATTAAATAACCCTGATCCATTCTGAATTTCATGTCGCACACCTTCACAGGATTAGCCCAGCTTTCAGTGTGCACCTGGCAGACCACGGTGATGCTGTCCGCTCCTGGACTACACAGCTAAACAGCCCATACCCCAGGGGTCCGTGCAGCTGTGCGCCCCTTTTGTCCTGCTGCTGCTCCACTGACAGCTCCACCAAAAGAGTGGCTACAACATGTGAGCCTCCACTCTGCATGGATGCGGCTCCTGCACCTTCCCGAGCAAAGCAGCTTGTGCCTGGTTGACCTTGGATGGAGGCAGAGAGGGCATGAGGCTGCCGGCACCAGTCAGCATGGCCTTGCCCTGCTGTTTGGCGGTCACTTGAGGTTCCAGTTCTTCTCCCTTCTGCCATCTGCTTCATGTAGGCTTTTCTCATGTTAATTACTAACCTACTTATTTGCTTATGAATAGGATAAATTATGTTTCTCCCTGGAGAAATCAAGTGCTCCCACTCTGAGGTTCCTTCAGAGAGAAACCTGTGCCCAGGCTCAATAGAAATAATTGCCTTTGCCCCAGTGTAAAGATAAAGAGATAAGCAATCTTGCAGCCCAGCAGTTTAGTGAATCTATCTTCTCTTCCTAACGGCTGGATTAGAGGCTTTGTGCTCCCAGGCTCTGGAATAGTTTCCATCTCTCAGAGAATACAAATAATTGCTAAGAACAAACCATGCTAACACAGTTGTTATATATTTCTTGGTTGAGTTATCAGCAATAACTTATCTATTATCTGAGGTTTATTGTTTTGGCACCTTTGGGAAACATATATGAAGCACAATGAATATAAATCACATTGCATTTTGACAGTATCTTAAGATTTATGGAGAAACAAAAGAGAAAACAGACCCACTTTGTATGTGGAAAGGATGGGAAAATTATTGATTCAAAAAACTCTTAGAATGGTCTCAGTCTGGTAAGACAATGAGAGCATAAGTTTAACTTTAGATCCATGGAATAATGCCAGTGACTTGAAAACAGTAAGGGATTTTCAAGCAGCTTACTGATACGGGGCAGGAAGGGAAATGCTTTTGTTTTCCAGAGTCACAGATAGACTGACAGAGAATGCTTTTGAACATCCTGCCTGCAGTTTGTACTGTTTATAGTAAGTTAACAACCACGAGAAAGTCTTCTCTATTCAGTTTTCAAGGAAAAATGTTTGCCACCAGAACAGGGGGAACAGCTGAAATACAGGAAAGCCTAATTACACTCATGAATCTGTTCAATCCAGAGACCCTGAAGCAACAACACCATTGCCATTTTCCCTGAAAAGTATTTGATTTTCAGTCTCTTGTACAAATTATTTATTTCCTCCTAGGTCCTGTAATATGCCTCTAATCATTAAGGTGATTCCCAGAGCATGGAAGTGAGTAACCTAATTCCTTATAAACTTTATTCAGCCCACCTGAGTCCTAGGCAAAATTTCAGTTTTGAATCAGATGGAAAATACCTTGTGGCAGAAGTAGCCGCTTCTGTTGCCCCAACACAATGAGGACAAGTTGTCTGTCAGTCCTGCCCCTGGTTGCTCACCCAACTAAAGGCACTGGTCTTGTGACATCCAACCCTGATGGCAACACAAATCTGCATCCTCAGAAAGACATATCTCATCCTGACATTGACATCTTACTGGAGCAACACCTAGAATATTAGTTTGGTGCATTCTGATGAATTAAAATTTGATTCCAACTGAAAAATGCCACCATGATAAAACTCAAATAGTTTGAGACAAATTAAATTGCTTTAGATTGGGTTAATGCCTAGTTTGAGCAAAAGTGTTATTAAAAATATGCCAATATTTCCACCACCACATTAGTAATTACATTAGCCTGGCCATAAACTTTCATCAACCAGTATTTTAGAGGTCATCCACTAAACCAAGTTATTAATTATGCACATAGACATAATTCTTAGTTACTTAAATAGTGACAAAGTAATTGGAGTTTATAAAAAAAGCAAAATGAAGAGACCTTGATTAGGAAATTCCTAGAAAACTCAAATTGGAAGAAACAAATATCTTAGTGATGTGATTTTCACAGAAAAACATAGTGAAAAATGACAAGTCCAAAAGTAAGAAAGGATACAAATCAAGGAAAGCATCTGCACTAACAGATAACAGGCATGGGAGATTATTGTGCTAATAAAGCTTTAAACACATATACTTCTGTCTTCTGTCCTTTTAAAAAATACTGATGATCAACAACAGAAGAAGTGACATTATGGATTTCTGGCTAAACAGGCACAGAAGCATATGTATTACTAGGTATGGGACATCAAATCCCAGTATAACAACTTGTCCAAAGGCTTTTGTGGTGCATGAAACTAGCAGTTTAGAAACACAAGACTAATGCTCCTTCGAAAAGAGATGATGATTGATGGTTCATTTAATGTACTATGGGACCAGATCTTTGATCATCAGTGACAGAAGGTACAAAAGTTTTCATTGCCTATAAAGGACAGCCTTAAACATCAAACATCACTTTGCCTACTCAACGGCAGCTCTGTTTATAAGATTATTCCCATTATTTCCACTATTTTATAATCCTTAGGTATTATAAGAACTAACATCTAGGCTTATCTAGGCTCTCTTTCTCACGGAAGATTGGACCAGATGAACTTTCAAGGTCTCTTCTAACCTGGGCTGTTCTGTGATTCTATGTTTTTATGAAAACATTGTTTATTCATTTTTGTTCTTATACGTTAAGAGGTCCAGTGTGATATGTACTATTAAAATAACGATATTCCTCAAAAAAATGTAAAGATTCCGGTTATGTGGCAGTCTGCAAACCTCTGCACAGGTGAAACACACAAGCAGCACTTGGGATAAATAACCCTTCTTTGGGTCTGAGGTAGGAAAAGCAAATCTGAAGTTGAGAGGTCAAGAACAGACTGAGAAAGGCTGAGAACAAAACAACTGTTCTGAGTTTAATTTAATTATTTTAATGAATTAGACAATTTGAAAAAACGGAGTAGAATGGTAGAGGATTTTAAAAGAGGGTAGATGAGGTCAATAGTCCCAGTGGAATAAAGAGACATTCGTGGAAGAGAAAGCTTAATAGGAAAAAGATTTTCTGTTGTCTATAAAACAAATGAAATAATGAATTTTAATTTTCCAGTTCAGCTTTTGAAGGGGAACAGGGCAAAGAGCTCAAACTTGAAGTGTCTGCTTTATGAAAAATATTCTCCCAATGCTAACCTGATGCTTATGTACATTAGTGATGATGTGTTCAACTTGTATACAACTTGGTTAATTTTGTCCTTGTAGCACCATTCTCTACTTGATACCTGGATGAAGCACATCACATTCAGAAAAGGACCACTGAACTGTCTATACATTGCGTTAGCTCTGTTGGCAAGGGACCCTTACTGTGATGGCTGCAGAGTGGGGGTGACTGGTTTTAACACTTAACAGGCATCATTTGGCATATCAAAAGATAGCATCCCTGCCTACAGATCTTGCCTCTCCTCTGTCTTCAGACTGCTAGGGCTGTTACAATACAAAAGGCCAAAATGAGAGTAAGTTATTTAGTATTTAAAGAGAGCAAACCCAATTATTTTCAGACACAGCAACCGACTTTTGGTCCTTCTGCCTCACACAGGCAAAATGAAATGTGATTTCACCTACATATTGGACTTTTTTAGCTTTCGGCATACTTACACCAAACTGTGGGAGCTTTCTGACTCGCTTTACTGCTTGAAATGCAGTTATAGGACTTTCTTCTCATACACAATTTACATTGTTAGCAGCAGAAGCAGCCCAACTGGGAAACTTGGTCTAAGAGGCTGCCACACTTTGCTGGTGGTCACTAAAGCTCAGAAAGATGCTTCAGGGCTGATTATGATGGGGGGAAACTGTTTATTGCCCTGTGCTAGCCTTCTGAAAAATGTCTTTGCTGTTCAGCTCAGACTGATAGTCTTGTCTACTGGAATCCTTACTGCACCATCTCCATTGAAGTCAAAGGCAGGCATTAATATTTGAGTGGAGCCTGTGTTTGTTAAGCGCCCATCATCGTTAGCCCCTGCGTCTTAAGCTGAGGTCATTAGATACTTCAACCCATACAGAGTGTCACATCTAGCTCCAGCTGTGTGTGCTCCCTGCACCTCAGCTCCTTACTGTATAAAGAGCTCAGGTACGTGTAGTAAAGTTGCAGTGGCTGACACCCACTGATGTTACACTGTTGTTTCTGTCCCCCTACTCCTAGAGGATTTGTTGCAGGTACCCTGTAGTGCCATCTCCAGCCGTTTGATCTCTTCTTTTCTTCACCTATCCAAGCCACCTGAGCCACTGGGACCTTGGAGAAAAGACAATGGGTGGCATTAGGCTGCCCTTACTGGGTAAGGGTGTTGTCAGCATTGTCAGCATCTCACTGTGTCATCAAGGCATTGCAAAGATGATACAGGAGGAGCCAGGATATGTCCTTAAACATTTGGTTTGTTCCTAGAGAATACAATAATTAAAGTAATTAAAAAGCAAACCTTAATCTAAGACAGCCTCATACACTGTCTCGTTGTTTTAGGGGAAAACCATATTTGTAACCCTTTTCATCAACAGTTTTAGTTATAATGACTGCACGGCTCTTCACTAAACCCCACACGATCTATGCATCCCATGGAGACTGGGTGCCTGTTTAAATAGCTAAATCTTTCTTTCCACTAAACAGCGCTAGGGAACCATGCTGAATTTGAGATAAATGGAAACTAGGATATATAAAACAATTACTATCTTATATTTTAAAAAGAAGAGTTTTGCAGTGGGGGAAAACCCAACCAAACATAAGTGGCGCTGTTCAGGGTAGGCTGTACATTTCTGACAGAAACACTGTCCGTTTACTTGTAAATCTTATCAGAAAATCCTTCTTGTGATGCAAACACCATACTTTTTAAGTAGTTGAAGCCTTTTATTTACCTATGCCCACAGTATACGATTTTTTTCAGTCTTTTTTGCACCTTCACTTCCATTAAACTGTGGTCTCAATTAATCCTCCTTAATTTTAGGCTGTCAATCAAGTGAATTAAGAACTAATGTCTTGAGATGCTCTGAGGCCACTGCAACTGCCCTCTAGACATGTCTTTTTCCCCGTGAGGCCATGGAGGGGAACTCAGATGCCTCAGACACAAGCCCAAGCAAAGCTGGATGACCGGTTTAGTGTTGAAGTTACAAGGGAGGAAGGGCTGGGGGTTGGGGTTTATTTCCATTTTCTACAACAAAACTTTTCCTTTGACACTGTTGATTAACTCTGTAGTTGACAGCAGACAGCATTTTCCTTCTTTAGACAATCAAAGTAATGAATTTCATGTGATCACTGATACCTAACTATTTGTTTTCCTTCATTACCTCTCTGAAATTCGGACTCCTGATTTCTGCTGGAAAGGAAAAGGAAATGGTGAAGAAGGGGGAAAATTTAAATGGACAGATGACTCTAAAGACTTTTTATATTCATTTTAACTTGACTCTTCCCAGATTAAATAAAAGGCTACAAGGTAGTGTTGACTGTGTCTGCATACCAGCCTGCAAACTTGCAACTTTCATTCAAGCTATGAATCAGATTGTGAAAGCTTATGTTCACATAACTAAACGTTCTCCAAGCCAAATGCCATCTGTGTCTGTTGCCTGCCTCAGCTTGCTGTGCTGGAGGGGATATTCATAGCACTGACCCCAGGAGGGGCTTGGGGGAAGACACTCCCCAGCAGCTGAGGAATAGCAATAAGAGAATTTCATGGCATGAACAGCAATGTTGATGCCTTAGACCTCTGAAAGGAGGGAATGACGGTGAATTTCTGTAATATTGGGTCCATTATCTTCTTTCTTTGTGACCTGCATTTCCTCCCACTTACAAAAATGATCTGAGAATGGAATAGCAGTAAAGCATTGCCATAGCTTGCCTTCTGGGATGGGTAGATTTGGGTCTCATTGCCCAGAACCTCACATTCTGGATGCGGTGTTAGCAGTGCCTACAGTGCCCTCTGTGCTCAGGAGCTGTTGGCAAAGCATCACCAAAAATACATAGGATTCAAGCATGTGATACAAGTTCTCAGAAGTGGTCGTGATGCTTTGGTGTTCCTCTGTGCCTGTGGTTCCTGAATACTCTCAAATGTCAGGATTCTCTTTGTTAACATTCCTTGTTCTTGTTGAGGGGACAGGAGGCAGGAATTCGGGGTGCAGCCAAATGCCTGAACTATGCTTTAAACTAAGGTCATCTGAGTTAGAGCTAGGTAAATAAACTGTCTGAGGCTGCTAATACATCCTTTGAATTTTGTTTATTTACCGCATTCCGGTGGTATGGCTTACACACTATCAAATCTACTTTTGTCAAATGCAGGAAGAAAAGAAAACCATTCTCCTCTGCACCAAGAGTCTGGAAGCCAAGTTTCTGTCTGGAACAATCTTAAAGGGCTGATTTATATAGACATCCAGAAATACAGGTTTATAAAGAAGAGGCAGAATGTCCCAGTGCTGTGCGTGAAAGTGGGGATTGCTACATTGCCTTAAAAAGCAGAAACATACACAAACCAAAATCCTCTAGAAGATGATAATAATAATTTTTTAATCTGTTCTCTTTGAAGTAGTTCTTTTCCTTAAGTGAAAACATGTGTGGGAGATCCAATATCTTACTAGGTATCAAGCTTACCTGTCTGAAGAGTATTTTAATAAAATTTGTGTTAGGGTTTACATATCCTTACAAGTGTAACTACTTTTCTCCCCAAAGTGCAGTCTTTGGTAGCAGTCTCACACAATTCCATGAGATGGTGTACGTGAACATAAATTCAGAATTTAATTTTCCCATGTTGAGAAATTTCTACTCCTAAAATGAAGTGGCTCATCACTTTTCAAGGGGAAGATTTGGTAGAAAATGGGGAGAGCTGACTTATGGTTGTGAACATTACTGTATAGAAGATGGCAGACAGTCTTAAATAGTTCACCACAGTTCAGCCAGAGGAATCAGATGATCCCAGAACACTGAGAGAACTGGCACACAGAGCTGGAAGTCTGGTAGAAACTGTTATAAATATACCCATCACACTGACTGTGGTAGCTTTTGACTAGAGAATAATAAACTCACTAGCTATATTTAATGAAAGAAAAACATAAACCAGGCATCTACAGATCCATTTGTCAGTATTCGTAATTTCAGAACAATTTTGAAGAAAAAAAGTAAAGATGTGGAAGAACTGCAACAATACTTACCAAATAAGGGTTATGCAAGGCTTATCTGGCAGCTTTTGCGATAAGCTATTCCTGGGTAAGGGTGATGAACCAGAGCCAAACTATCCAGACCTGTCTAAAACACTTGCTATAGCCTTTGATCATATCCTACGTGAGAACTGAACTGAAATGAAGAAGATGAGGAAAACGGAAAGTGATCCTCAGGATGGAGATACTTAACAGGGAACAAGGGAGGGGTTTCTTCAAGCACATATATCCGGAGCTGAAAAGGGCGCTTTTTTGACAGAGATCGGTCATGAGATGGGGCTCATTTAATATTTTATTGATGGCCTTCCCACACAAGGTCTTACAGACTTTGCTAAAAAGCAGAGCACTAAGAAGCATTACAAGCTCACAGGGGGGTCAAGATCTGGACAGTCTTGAGACCTGAATTTATAGAAATAGGGTGAGAGTTAACAGCACAGAGTAGAAGTTAGAGCACCGGGGGATTATGAATTAGCTTCAGAAGTAATGTCTTCTACAAATTAAGCAGTGGAAGGCCCCCAGTGTTCTGATGACAAAGTGTAAACTGACTTTAAAAAGTCCAAAGGCGTGTTTTCTTTCTTGCCCAAACTCTTCTCAAAAATGTGGTTTTGCTGAATGAGACTGCATTTCACGATGCATTTACCTGCTATCCTACTTTCTTTCTTCAGCAGTGGGTTGTTCTGTTTCTCAGCTTCTGAGTGTTTGCAAGCTATTCTCATGGCAATCACTGGGAAGGAAAATGAAACCCACAAAGAAATAAGAGGAAGAGCTTTTGTGTTTCAAGACAGCAGCAAAAATTAGTAACCTGCTCACTGAATTTTCCTTTGCCTTTTGGCAGGATTATGCAAAAGGAAGAAGAGAGGGATATTTTTAAGAGGTAAGGCAGATGTTTGCTAGAAAAGTTATCTCCTACACGGGGTTTCAGACAGCTCAACAGGGTTGTGCATTTTGTCTGATGCACCAAAAGAAAACCTCCGCAGGTATCAGTAACAGAGTTACTGAAGGATGAGGGCGCCAGCGATCACTGCTGCATGCATTTGGCTTGCAGCTGGGCTTCAGCAGCAGCCTGTGCAGGGTGAGAGTGAGGAGGGGGGATGCTCTGGCCGCATTGTCCAGCTCTTGTGTAACACAGTTCCTGGACCTCACTTGTGGGAAAACTAATTTTTGGGGGTACCCACAGGCAGTCAGGAGGATTACACTAATCAGTGCAGGTGCAGGGGACAAGGTCTGAGTAGTTTATTGAAGAACAGGCTGGGGAAGAACCAAGGGGGTGTGTTTTCTTCTGGTGGAGATTTTTTAAGGGCAGCCTGCCAAGCATTTCAGCAGCTAATTATATCAGGAGTTTATTTTTTGAAGTGTTTATAAGTGATCCAAAAAGAGGGAGGTTTGATTCTTCCACTTGACATGTGCCAAATATAATTGGAATGATCACACACTGGTCAATCTGTGAACAAATTGGATTTGCAATTTTGGCAATCACCCGGCTTTTGAAAGGCCCTCTGGAAATCAGGATGGTTTGTTTCATACAACGCTGACAGTTTGTGCACAAAAAAAGAACAGAAAAATAAGCACTTTCCTGATAGGCAAATAAGACCTAGGATGAAATCTTATTCTTTTGAAGTTGATGGCAAAATTCCCATTGGCCATGATTTCACCTCAAACTTTTCAGCAGTGAACCTACTAGTTCCTAGTAGATCTGCAGAAAAAACACTATGAAAAGCGATCAGATAAAGTTATCTTTTCTTCTTGCAAACATTCCCAACTGTAAACACTGTGTATGATCAAGCTGACATTATCCTACCTGTAAAAAACCCATCATTTATAGAAATTAGGAAGTGAGGGAAGTCATTATTTTCTTTAGGTCAATAATATGATGGCAGGGGAATTTCTAAAGATGCTTAAAACAAAGGCTGAGGACTTTTCCACTCCTATCTTCAATATCCTTTTCTTGTCCATCTGGTCCCTTGACTTTATCAGCCTGTTATTCTGAAAGACTGGCTCAAGGTCAGTTGCTTCTACTAATTTGTTTGTACTTCTTATGTATTCTTCTAAATTGTTTTCATCTTTCCTGTTTTCAAAGTCTGTGGGGCTTACTTTTTAAAAGCCTAGAAGGAGAAATGGAAAATAAGTAAGAATTTCTTGCTTTGAATTTTGCCATTTCATCTTTTCTCCCAATTTATCTCTTTTTTTAATTATTAAATTTTAGAACTTTCCCAATATTTTAATTAGAGATGAAAAAACTAAAAGAGAACCTTTTTAAATTTAAATTTAAAACTGCTTCATTTAGGCCCTAATTCAGTAAAGAAACTTAATTCCCTGTTAAATTTAAGCATTTCCTGAAGTTCAGTGTGACTTCAGCATGTTAAATGTATTTCTCAAGAGAAACAGAATATATCTATATATATCTTTCACCTACACAGCATGAGACCGTGTATTTGAGATTGCCACTATCACTGTCCAGTAACCTTCACTTCAGGTTCTCCTACTACCAGCTCAGCTATTTTGACTCCTGTGGGAGCAAGATACATTTCTTTCGTTGTTTCTCTCCGTGTTGGGTGTTAGTTGTTAGAACTTGTAAACCTTTCTCATTGATACATATTCGTGTTTGAGACAAAGAGCAAAACCTCAACAATTACTTATCCTTCCTAAAAAATGTCATTTATACATGGTATGTTCAAAACCAAAGAAAAATTACAAGAGTTTGTTCACAGAAATAAAAGGATTCCAAACCAAAATGCACTGTTGTAGATGCTGTGTATGCGGATGCAAAATTCCTTTCTAAATCAGACTTTCAGTTTCAGTGATCGTAAGCTTTGGGCAATGTAACAATGGATAAAATAATGCTTTCCAAACTGTTTATTAACTCAACTGACTACCAAGAATCTCTATCTATCAAAATCCAAGTTAGCTATTGCTCTGCTGGCTGCCACTGATGACAAAGTTTAGACTGCCTGAGAGCAAGACTCCCACTGAAACGAACTAAGCCATCAGAATTCTGCATTTTTGAAAGGCAGCCAAAATATACTTAAAATTTGCTTCTGTCATGAAGACTTTATCCATTCTATATACTATTTCCTTGGTAAATTTTATCCCATAATGTGAAGTACAGATACTCAATTAATGACCAGGTAAATGTAAAATTTTAAAAGCATATTAAAGTCTATGGAGCTCATACTAATGTTAGCATTTTAACATGACATAGATTTGCAAAAAGGACTATCAGGTCATGTAAATTAAAGTACTGTGTCAATTTTTTGTAGTTACAGAATCACCTGAAATGTCAAGCTATTCCTTGTGTTTCTGGGTAGCTAGGTGTGGCCCATGTAATCACATTAGTGTATCTATGAAGAAAAGTAACAGTAACTGTGGTTTTCCCCCTCTCCCGTGCTAAATTTTGTATTGAGCTTAAAAGCATATTTTTCTTTGATTCTGCAAGGAACTGAGTTGATGTACCAAAAAGGGGGGTGGGGGTGGGAGTGGCAAATTCCAGGACAGTGAATGTGAAGGAATAATTTTTGTACTTAGTTTTGATGGGTTTTGGAAATCACACGCATTAGGGACAGATGCGCTAAGGCCAAAAGGAGAACTGCTTCATTGAGATTTGCACAGTCCATTGCTTACAGATCTGCTCACAGCTGAACGCTTTCTACTTACTGCTCACGCCATTGCCGCGGCAGGCTCAGCCTGACCAGCGCTTGGGGCGGCTATTAATAATCCGCAGGAGGGAAAGTTTTGCTAATAAAAATTACAAACAGCTTAGCTTGCAACATGATGTTTCTTGAGAGGGCTTCCAAGTTTTAGCTGTATTTCTGGCTTCGCAGAACACAGATTTTTGTGTAATCCTTGGGTGGAGGCCTTGCTAATATTTGTGTTGTGCCAATTTTATGCTTTTGGCTTCATGGGAAGAGGACAAGTAGAAATAAAAAGATATTTAATATCATTGGGAACTCGATAGAACAACAGGCATCTCTTCCATTTATCGTTAGTTTACAGGAGCAAATGGACTGTTCAGTTCTGCCTTCCTCCTCAGGCCTTAAAGAGGACTCTCAAAATAAAAGGGGGCTGACACACCAAACACAAAACATTTGGATGAATTAATTGGTGGTGGAAGTCTTCTGATACAATTCTTTTTCACTCTTTCTATTCTACAGCTTCTTCCCAAGTTCATGCCTTCCCTTCTTATCTTGCCCAGCCTCTCATTTTCTCGCCAATTCCAGTGTTGTTAGCTGGTTAGATAGTTATTTATCCTCTCTGTTTATCCCCTCTATTTATCTGGAATTACAAGATCTTCTTCCAGGAGTGACATATCCCTTGCTCCTTTCCCTTTGCTCCACATGACTTGGGCTTTGACTCTTCCTGCTCATTGTACATGAAGAAACTGATACCTGGGCAGTAGTGTCTTGTATGTCGCACAAACGCTTAGCAAGAAGCCTTGATCCGCTTCTCATGTTTTCCCAATTATAGTAATTTGATTTAGAACATTTAAAGGATTAGGAAAAATACCCCAGAAGATAAGAAAATGGTAAACATGGGTACTCTTGAGCTAATATAGAGCCCACCATTGTTCTTGCTGACATTGATCGCAGAATCATAGAATCACACAATGGACAGGGTTGGAAAGCACCTCTGAAGATCACCTAGTCCAACTCACCCTGCAGGTTCAACTACAGCAGGTTGCACAGGGTCACATCCAGGCACATTGTGAATGCCTGCAGAGAAGGAGACTCCACAGCCCCTCTGGGCAGCCTGTGCCAGGGCTCTGGCACCCTCAAAGGAAAGTTCTTCCTCATATTCAGATGGAACTCCCTGTGTTGCAGTTTGTGCCCATTGCCCCTTGTCCTGTCGCTGGGCACCACTGAAAAGAGCCCGGCCCCATCCTCTTGGCACCGACTCTTAAGATATTTGTAGACATTTGTTATCTCCCCTCTTAGTCTTCTCTCCAGGCTAAACAGGCCCAGCTCTCTCAGCCTCCCCTCACAAGGGAGATGCTCCAGTACCATAATCATGTTCATAGCCCTCTGCTGTGTCCTCTCCAGTAGTTCCCAGTCTCTCTTGAACTGGGGAGCCCAGAACTGGACACAGCACCCCAGATGCAGCCTCACCAGGGCAGAGCAGAGGGGCAGGATCACCTCCCTCCATCTCCTGGCCACACTCCTCCTGATGCACCCCAGGGTCCTACTGATAGCATCTTTTAATCTGTGATCTGCCTGGGGCTATGTCCACTGTAATTCTATGGATGTTGACACACTAGCTAACAGCTCTATAAATTAAATGCCCTTTACCTCAGACTCTTCAAATATGTTCAGTGAGGCAGCTCATTTCTTAAAAGAATATCCTTAGGCATTCAATATAAAACTCTCTGAAGTTAATTCCTAATGATTTCAAAAGCAATTGGATCAAACCTTTTTAGCATATAAGCTATTTTGATCTAGTTTCCTGTGGGTTTGGTTTGATTGTTTGGGGTTTGTTTTGGGTTGGGTTTTGGTTTTGTTTTTTGGGTTTTTTTGGTTGGTTGCTTGGGGTTTTTTTTGCATTTCAGCATTTACTAAAGGACTTGGACCACAATGGGAAAGCAGTAAAAATGACCCTTTTCTTTCTTACATTCTTTTTAATTGCAGTGAGAGCCTCCTATTGTGTATTCATCATTCATGCAATACTTCTACTTTTCACAGCTGTTTCAAGTCAGATAAGATATATAGCATCTGTATACTCCCACCAGCAAACAGCCAGCACCCAAACTTGCCAAACTAGAAGGTGCATTTTCTTGGCCTGGTCTCCTGTTGGCTTTGGACCTAGTGAGCACAAACTATGGCCACTTTTAGTGTCTCTGAGACAGACCCACTTGCTGTCTGTTTGCTTTAGGGTAAGCCAGGCAGGTGTTCAGGTGACAGTGCCTTTCTAAACAAAAAGGACATGTATGCAACAGAACCTTGCACAGACTTCCACCCTGCTGCGAAAGAGAGCTGCTGTCTTCACCACTCTTCCCCCACCGTGTTCCCACAGTACAGATGCTTATTTTAAACTTTTTTTTTCCTTTTCCCACATTCTCAGTTCTTTTTGATAACATACATATAATTGTGAAAATATAAAGGGGCCAAAGGTTTGCTTTTGGAGCAATAGATGCCCAGGACAACCAGGGTTTACCCAAGATTGCAAGTCTTCTCTGGGATACAGCTTCAATTATTTTCTGGGTGCATAGCAACATTACAACTAATTTGCTTTCACTTTCTTTAACACCATGGAGACCACAGGGAGTTCAGCATATTACTGTGCTGTCCGCTATAAGTGACTAGTCCAAAACGACTGCACACAGGCAGTAAGTTGAACAGAGCTGCAAAGGTTTCAAGATGGAGAATCTAACAGAAGTGGCTTAGAAATATACTTCCATCTTTCAAATGTAGCTGTGCTCCATTCCTGCTGTATAATAGTCCTGGAATTGTTTTAAACACAGGATATTCTTCACATTGCACATGGAAAAGAGAAGTGGGAAAGGCTGGCTCAACCAAGAGATTGCATCAAGCAAGTGGCAGATGAGTGAGCTGGATGGACACACACAACCAGCTTTGTCTCTGCCTGCTGCTTTGCCATTTTCCTGGCCTGGCAGTCGGGTCCTTGATCACCTCTGTTTCCAAAAAAAGTGTGACCAAAACTTTATCTTCTAGTTTAAAGAGATGATACTTTATCTTATGCCACTGTCTCTGATGTGAAAGCTGTCTGTAACACTTAAATTCAGGAGTATAAAAGACAAAGTTGTCAGACTTTGAGAACAAACTTACATACATTTGCCCAGAGAAGACATCATTTTAACAGGGGTTACTTACGTGTCTACGCTGACCTTAGGAAATCACTTTATTCTTACTCAAAGGGAAAATTTTTCTGTGCCAGTTCACTCCTTGGCCTCCTTGCTGAGTGTGCTAACCTGGAAGTTTGTTTCATCTATGAGTACAAAATATACTTTTTTAATGATAGGAAGCAATATTATTTGGTTTGGTCCTGTTTTGGATTCATGGGGTAACATCGGTGAAGGAATCATACCCAGGCACTCAAATTAAAATCAGGCCTATATCGTATCTGCACCCCCCGAGTTATATTTGGCAGTGTACAAGTATTTTGAAAGTCATGGGAAGTGAGCAGACCTTGAAAAAATACGGATACTCCAAATGTTGATATCATTGCTGTAAACTGTTTCATGGCTTTGGTATTTGGAGTACTCTACACTGTTTAATTTGGGCTATTAACATTCCAAATGAAAGTAGCAAGAACTCTACCAGAAGTTTATCTTTCTTTGGCTAATCTTAACATGCACCCAAGTCTCTGTCTAGCTTTCCAAGAACCACATGGTATGGTTATATTTCAGAAGCACATTATCTATGCTGCCTGCCTTAGCTGTTTCGCTGATACTGCCGCAGTGCCCCCCCCGGAAGCACTCACCTCTCTCCAGTGACTATGTAGGGAGTCTGCTCTTCTAGTTTTTCTTTCCTGAAACTAAACAAAATTAGATCTTACAGTAGACTAAATCAAAGAATGCCTATAAGTCCACCAGTGTCAAGTTAAGAGTTTTGATCCTTTAAATCTTATTCAGGCAAGTAAATCAGCAGTGCTGCTTGTGGAGTGGAAGAGAAGCAAAGCTATGTTATTAATGGTCACAGACCAGGGCTTCAGAACATCTACGGCTTTTGCTCCACTCAGCCTTAAAATTCCCATGCTCAGATCCCTCCCTCCATTGCTGTATTTCAGCCAATTTCTAAGTAATATTCCCAGCACAATATAATCCTGAACTTCAAAGCAGACTCTTAGTTTTTTACAGATATAGTAAAAGCATAGTTATGAAAATAAACATTAGCTAATAATATAAGGATGGAAGGAGCAAGACACAATATAATCCAATCAAAGAGGTTCAGTCCAGCATTATTCCATCAAATACTACATATAGATATGCACACATGAAGAGGCACTCATAAAATCTGCTGCACAGGATCTACCTTTAGCTTACCCAGACCCTCCACTTTATTACCTACTGATGCAGTAAAGCCTATTGGAATTAACTTAATAAGCGCAATGAACAGATACCAAAGAACAGGATTTGTAAGAATCTTCTTTCTCTGCAACCACAGTTTCAGCTGGCTTCAAGTGTATTTTCCTTTAACATTCAAATCTGACACATCAATAGGGGAAAGTTTGCATTTGCTTTACTACAGACAATTACTAGACTGTTGTACTGTTAGTGCAAGAAAAATAAGGCCAGGTGAAGAAAAAAGGAAGGAAAGGATTATAATTATACACTGCATATTTAAGGTTTTCTCTCTCTGATGAACACATTCTACTGCAGAGATTCCAATCTCCTTTTCTTTCAGTAGTTTCTTTGCTCTGAAAGGCCATGAAATGCATAAACACAAATGTAAGGCAATATGTAGGAAAACTACTGAAACACTGTAGGATGACATAACTACTGGGAAAGTAGAAGAAAAGTCTCAGGGGGCTGGAACACCTGAAACACACTTGAAGAAAATTTTATTTTTCCTGATTTTTATTGAAATTATCCTTCAACACTCCCACCCCCCACCCCCCGGTTTGGGATGAAAAAAATAAATCTAAACATTTTCTATTTCAAACAGTTTAAAAATTGGACAGTTCTTGTGAAAGGGAGTATTTCATAGATAATTCCATTCTACTGAAAGAATTAATTTTGTCAAACCCCGCCCCCCCCCCAGCTGTGATTCAAAGAATTAGAGAAGACCACATACTAGGAGGAACACATTGCCCTTTCAGCACCAGAAACTGGGACAATGGCCTCCATACACTTCTCGATCCTGATGCAAGGATAATCCCTTGCTGCCATCATTTCAGTTATGCAGGTCTGTACGTGGCACGTGGATAGCTGTACGTGCTTAGGTGCTTAGGTAAAATGTAATGTAGGGAAAGAAAATTCTTAGGAAAGCTGTGGTGCTTAGGTAAAATGTAATGTAGGGAAAGAAAATTCTGTGGATAGTTAGTGTAAGCGCTTATAGGATGATGGATTTGTAATTGTATAGTCTTTATTCTGAAGGAACTAAAATTTGTGAGCTGGAAAAAATAGATCTGAATAAACATTAATTAATGTACCCACCTTTCCCACATAAATAGAGGAAACTCATACTAACATACTTGTTTCACGAAGCATAGATACCATTGCCATCCTTATGTGTGCAATGCTTCACTTATGGTTATCTTGTTCCACTACCAAGTCCTGTAAGAGATTCTGCATAATCTTTTTATTTAAGTTTGGCATTGTTTGAGTGGTACTTGGGCAAGTTTCATCCTGTTTCAATAAAGGCTAGCTGTTTTGTACCTCCTGAAGCACGTATAGGAAGAAGATACTTCCAGCTTCCTTGCATTCAAGAGTATCTGCTGACCTCCTCTGCTGCACTAAAGACCTATTTAAAATATATTGTCACTTGGATTAAAGCTAATTCTGACACAAAAGAAAATTATGCAATATCCCCATACTATTTTAGGTTTATCGAATTCATTGATCTTACTAGGAGCTGGCCATCAAATACCTTTCAGCAGTAGAAAGCAGTGGGATGCCCACAGCGTTACTCTACACAGTAGGCAAATGCAAAGGTTTTGTAGTGAGGAAAAGATAAAGACAAGTATAGACAGTTTAAGAGAGTTAAGTGCATTTGGTAGATTTAAAAGGGCAGATGCTGTTTCAGAATGCCAGACATGTTATCCAGCTGTTTTTACAAGACAGGAACGCAACAGTCGAAAGGATGATACAAAATCCCCTGGGGAAAGCAAGGTGAAGTGAATGCTTGGGAGCAAGCGGGAAGCACACTGAAAGAGCAGGGGGAAGGAAAAACCGCGGCCAGGCAGCCTGCCAAGCACAGAGGCAACACTACACAGACTCTGCAGAACATACAAGCACAGAATAGAGATATAGTTGAGAGATGAATAATGATTTCTTGACTTTTTAACCCTTTCCTGCATGTATTTCTGAATAATAAGAGACTGAAGAAAGCCAATTCCGCATCACTGTTGACAGTTTTCTTAGATGAAGGGATTATTCTTGTGGTGTCAAATACAGTTGAGTTTATCTTGTGCTGTCTGGAAGCAAAGAAGTGCAACCATGAAATTCAGTTTAAGATTAAAAGAACTGGGATGATATTGCTGGCTACAAAAGGATGACAGTGCAGACCCATTGTGGAGCCCTGACAATTTTCAAAAGCTTCCCACCATTTTCATTTATCACATTAAAAGGTTCATTGTTTCCTTAGACTTTCAGGTTTCAGGTCATGCTCCAGAAGAAGAATTCCCTTTTCCTTCCTTATTCCAAAAATTACTAAGGGACGTTATATATATTCAGAAGCCAAGGCACCAGGAGAGACTAACCACATTGTTAATGCTTTCGGTTGATTCTACTCACCTTTCACTGCACCATGTAAGCAAATATAAATACAGGTTGCAAAGGATGGACTCTATGATGGAAGGCAGACCCTATAGGCAGTTCCTCAGCCTCAAAGAAAACAGCTGCATAGGAAGAAGATATCTTTGTGGTTCAGTAAAGCATTAAGTTCTCAAATTTTTGAGCAGTGCACAGAACAACTACAGAAAGGACATATAGACCTCTGACAACCCATTTCCAGGAGGAAAGGTCTTGAGAAGAACCTGAAAATTTTATTTTCTTCCAGGAAATCAGTTGGAAATGTCTTCAACAATTTTTGAAATAAACTTTGATGTGTTCCACTGCCCCAAATCACATTTCCACTGAAGCCAATGGCAATATTCCTGCAGATTTCAGTGGCTATAAAATCAAGACGATGCTGTTGATACAGAAAATAGTGCCTCATAATTCATTTCATGCTTAGATGTCAGAACAGATTTGTTAAGATGTTTTAATTCCTCAGCTGTCATTGAACTAAGTAGAGGCAGGCACTATAGTAATACTCTTCTATAATATTTGAATCAGAGGACTTAAAGCTATTGCATAAATCCATACAATCAACTAATACTTCAGATCACTTAAACTGATCATGTTCATATTTTTAATTCAAGCAGTAGCCTCAAATGTACAAAGATTTTTTTTCATCTTAAGTTATTATGTTTGCTATCAATTGGTATCTGGTTTCTTGGTTTAGCTTTTGCTACCTGCAGAAAACTCTGAAAAGGAAACACAGCAAATCTGTGGAAATTATGCATTTTAGACATGTCAGAATTTTAAGGCTTATTACTCTGCTAACTCCATTACCCTTTACTTATCTCCTAGTCTACATTGTTCAGACACCTATTCTGGTTTTCACAGCAGCTTGTAAGACACTTTCACTAGAACTGAGAAAGGAACTCTCCATCTATCATGGAGGTGTACAACTTTCTTTAAAAACAACAGCCCAGGCTTTTCTAGGGCAGAATGACTTTTTATCTGTGTGACAGAAATCCCAGCTGACAGCCCTGTTTATGCTACAGAAAATAATGACTGCTGACAGTCTCAAGGACCACCCGGTGCGTTATTTACATTTGAAACATTTGAAATCAGCTCTGTTTAGATAATGCTTCAGTTTTGCATCTGGCTTGCCTGCACATGTTGCTTGTATGCTGTTTTAAAGTTAGTACATCTCATTTGAACGGTAATCAATAATGTCCAAGTTTCATACTGTCAGCCAGGATCTTTTAACGTGAAACTGCTGAGTTTCATGTTAAACACTTTATTCATTTGGATTTTGGAGCCCAGCTGTTAACAGAAGACTGTCCATGTTTAAGAAAACTGGCATTTTAAAAATGTGGTGATTAATGTTTAGGCTTTTTATTCTGACATCACCAGCAGGAGAAGTACATTAATATAATTATTTAATATTATAACATGTAAAAGATAGATATTCCAGGCTACCTGAGGTTCTTAGGCTTGGTATGTACACTGTTTTTAGATATAATCAACAATCAGTGTTGTTATATTAAGAGCCCTAGATTAAGATGTATGATTTGAACAGTTTTAAAAAATAACAGCCTTTCATAAGATCTGTGTTTTCTTCAGTTCAGGAAGTTCTCTTTTCAGCTCACTATTTTTCATCTCTGTTTTGCCGAGAATATTTCTAAACTGATCAAAAGAAGAATAACTCGAAGGGTGTTCTGTTAATCTAAAACAATTCTCTGAATATGAAGTTGAATAGATATATATTTTTGTCCAGCATTTGTCTTAGTACCAAAAAAGGCAATGATGAAATAAGCAGATAGCTTGAGTGTGTCAAAAATAGCAGCTAAGATTAATAACCCTTATTAATTCCTACTACCGAAGTAAATATGAACTTATATTGCTGCTAACTGTATCTTTCCCTTGCTTAGATTTTCCATTCTTCATTCACAGTGTCAGTGATCCATAGTTTCAGTTCATGTTCCAGTTTGGAAACTTTTGTTAATAGGATCTGAAATTGTGTCTTCTTGCTTAATTTAGTAGGTCATAGAGAAATAATCATACTTATTTCTGAAATGCAAGAATAAAGAATTTATATACAAAGAGCATCCTGAAGGATTGCCAACAAAATGACATCAGGATGACAGTTTCAAGGAACAAGCTTATCTTCTCTACTACAGACTCTAGCAAGTACCCTGGAAGGCATCTCATGCAAGCTACCTTTCTTGACTGCTTTGGAAAATGCAGACATCTAGCTTGGGAGGATTCCTAAACTTACCTGAACAGGTACATGAAAGTAGATGGCACAAATCTAGGTATATTTTAAAAACTAAAAAAGCTCTTTGGATGATGTGTCGTTGATGCTGAATATCCTTCCCCTCCACTTTTGGTTGTTTTTTTGCATTTATCAGCAGCGTGGTAATGGGTGCTACTCTACAGAAGGGGACTTCTGTGTATCACAAGAAAAAGCCTTGCTACAAAAGGAAAGTTCTTGACATCATGAAATACCCTAACTTAAGCTAAGGTGATGTTCCAAACCTTGATAAAGCAAAACAAGGAAATAGCTAGAGGATTTTACCTTTTCTATAGCAAATTGTTCTTTATGCTATCCAAAGAGCAATTGTGATCTGGGATCTTCAGAAAGACAGGCTCTTTCCTTTGGCTGCCATGTGCATGACCAGACTCCAAGGCATCTACAGGAAAAGATGCTGGCAACCCACACAGGAATCTGCAAAGAAGGTCAGGGCTGCTTCAGAGCTTCACTTGTAATTGGCTTAAAAAACATGAGATGTATGCGGTGGCTGTTTAAATACAGAAGTAACTGACCAGAAGAACACACAGATGGTAATATAGGAAAAAAAATACTTAGCATGGACTGATGCAAAGTCAGTATCCTTTCTGCTAGGAATGTGAGCTACTGGAAAACTACACTAAGAGTATGTATTGCTTGAGTGTGATGCCCATGAAGAAAATACTGACTGAATTGTTTTCAGAGGCATATAAATACATCCATAATCTCTGTCTTAACACTGTAATGTAAGCTCAGCCTGGCTCCTAGTCAAGTCAGCAGAGTAACGCAGTTTTTAAGTAAATGTAGCACCATTTAACATTTAAAGTCTACCTCAAGCTACCAAAAGAATCCCACTGATGTAAAATCAGCTGGAACAGGCCCAAGCATTTTCAGCATTGCCAGAAGGGAACAAGGGGTTAGTCTGAAAAGCATGAAATCAGATATGCAAAAGAAGTGATCCAAAACACATCAAATACAATCTTCGGCTGTGAAATCTTAAAGCAGCTTGTCCTGGCTCATGTTTGTAAGAATCTGATGGCTGACAAGAAACCAATTACAATAAAAGACTGCTGTTTTGAGTTTCTGGCTTAACTGTGGCCTTAACTTTGACATCAAATATGACAGAAGAAAACCGGGAACATTAAAATACAAGACACGTTAAAGAGAATAGCAGGTTGAGAGCAAGTAATAGCCTGAGGCAGGTTTTAAAAGGTAATGGGCGGATCTAGTTTCCAGAAAAAAAGACCACCACAGAATGTATAATTGAAATTAAACCCATTATTTTAACAGACATCACCTCTGCTTAAAAAATGTTCATTTTGTCCCAATTTTCTGCAGTTGATAAAATATTACAGAACAGCACCTATTTAAGTGGCTTGATGCTGTAGTAATCAAAACGGTCTCACAAGCAGCTGGGACTGCTGATCAGCAACAACACTTTTGCATCCAGTTGCTTTATTCATTTCCCTCAACAGCATTCTCTAAATTTACTGCTAGGCATAACTCACATTTAATTGTGTGAGTATAAAATGATTTAAAACCCTTGGAGAAAAAGGATTTGACTAGCATTTGCATTTGGAAAATAAAATTGATATGTCTGAAAGCATAAAAGGCACTGCAAATACGGTGAAAACAGAGGTTCAGAAACCCAGAATTTTAATGAAGTTTGTTGTGACACCATGTATCTGATCTGACAGAATAACAACTTTCATTTACAGGAGTGACGTGAGAATTTAGGCTGCCAAAGCCAGTTACCTAGTCTCTTCTCTTTTTTTGCACATAAATCCCCCTGCCTCCCCCCCGGCCCCAACTCACTCTTTGGAACAGTAGTTAGCATTACTCAGATGTTTGAAGGCAGGCCACAGGAAGGTTAGGTTTAATTGCTCTGGATGTTGTCAAATACAGTCCTCGAGCATTGCGTTTACCAAGTCAGATACTTAAAGGCTGTGCATAGCACAGGAATAGTGCAAGACTTGAGAGGGATACACAGGTGGAAGAGAAGAAGAGCAGAGGGGAAATTATTTGCTTCAAAAATTCTTGAGCAATAAAATCACTTTGACTATGATTATTGCTTTTGTGAATGGAATCAGTTGTATTCAGGTAGCTTATAGAAACACTTCACATACTTAAAATGACCTTCAGGCTCATTATTACCACTACAGACAGTGTTCCCAGGTTCAACAAGCAAGCAGCTCCTAGACAGCTACGTTTAGCTCCTCTAGGCACTGCCCAGCCTGTTTCTCTGCCTCTCATATAGACTTTTATATAAAACAAATTCTCAAGCTGAAGGCTAGGAATACACATGCTAGGAGTATTTGCCTTTTCCATGTTAAATGGATTTGAAGTTTGCCAGGTAAAAGGTTTGAAAAATGTTGAAGAGAACTCCAAAGCTGGTACTACCTATAAGCTTTATAAAGGCAGGTGCAAAGACTCATCTGAACGATGTAGATGGTAGAATTCCTCTGTAGTCTACAGTTACCGGAATTTTTATTTCTACTGTTAAAAAAACAGATGTAGGTAAAGAATTACAGGATGGACTGCAGATATAGAAGAACACATGGATATCAACCGAGTGTTAAGAGTTAGCATGCATTACTTCATACGCTCCTGACATTTAAGGAACTATTTGCACTTAATTTTAGATGAAGTTAACTAAAAACTTTTCCAAAGAATGAAGCTTGCTATTTCTTTTTATTTATTTTTCTTACATTAGTTATGGCATGGGAAAGACCCAAAAGGTTTTCTTTGCAGTATTTCTAATTCAATTAAGAGCAAGAACCAATTAAAAACTCACAAATGGTTTCCCATGAACTTTTAGACTGAAGTGTTGGATATATTTAGATTCTCAATACAACATAATACAACCATCTGATTTCAAAATATTCTGGCCAAATTTTTAGAAATAGATGCCTATAGGTAGGACGCTGTGTTTATATTTAGGTAACACAGAAGAAAGGTCTGCATTTCAAAAGGTCTATGCATCTAAATACCCACAATAAATCAACATAAATAGTTGCAGGTCAGCTTGCTTTAGATCAAACGATTCTTTTAAAGATCTACTGCAAAGGCTATGTAAACGACTTTTTGTCTTCCTTATGATCCTATAGGCATAAACTACGCACAGAATTAGTAGAAATACATGCAATGTGGATTTGAGAATGTAAAGTTTGACACAATTTGTAAAAATCTGGTTTCAAAATTTGTGCAAGCATGATTAAAGCTACTCTAGAAATGTATTGAGCTTTTCAAGGGGAAACTCAGTCATTTTTCAAGGAGATGCCAGTACTCAATCCTAAGGAATTTCTGCCTGCCATCCTACTCCCACTTTATTACAGCAAATAGAACAAAACATCACTGAGGAAGACATTCAGTCAGACTGTGCTCGTCTTTATCCAAACATGGATCCAAAATAACCACTACCGCGTGCGTGCGTGCACACACCATAAGAGCGAAACATAACAGTTAATCAGGAAAGATCAGCCTGAAACATTTTGGTGGAAGGTTCAATAAATGGGAATGTTTGGCCTGATAGAAGGGAGAGTGGGATTACATGTTTACTTGTTGCTGAAGAGCTGGAGATACTAGCCACTATGGAAATTTACATCTACACCTACCAGAAATATTCTTTTGGTCAGCAATGGCCTGCAAGGGAAAAAAAAGAATGAAGGAAAATGTCAGATCAAAAGTTTTGCAGTTATATTTATTACAACAGTTATTCCTAAAATTATGAGATTAGGTTAAACTACTAGTAAATTAAAAGATTTTTGCAAACCAGATATTACAAAGAACAGAATCCGAACACACTCTAATTGTGGTTTTGGTCATGTACTTAAAAATATTGCAAACATACATAAACGGAAAAAATTATGTAAGCTGTCAAAGAGATGCTAGGAATAAACTGAATAAGGTTTACAAAACTTTTAAATTTCTGAAAGCATAGATACCATTTTAAATAGTTAATTAAAGTGGAGACTAATTAAAATGGATGTGGAAGAAAGATTTGCTAATTACAGTTGCACACTGTCTCTGTCTTAACAACTAGCTGATAAAACAGCTGTAAGAAAGCAAAAAACCTTTCCCCCCCCCCCCCCCTGCATTTGGTAACTTTGGCTGGAATCAGGATAAAATGAGTACTTTGGTTTTAAGCTTATCTTAATGGTTTAAAGATAAACTTTAAAATGTACCATTATCAAAAGCTGAACACTTTTCTTATTTACATAACTTGTTGACAGATGATTGCCTAAATATTCTGAATATTCAAAATTGTGGAGCGTGGAACTGTCATATAGTATCGTTCCACCATTAAAAACATTGTGTAAAACTTAGTGTATTGAATAATTATGGGGTTTTTTTTTCCCTGAGTTTTTTTAAATGGATCCTCCTTGCAAAACTAAAAGATCCTGTAGTCAACTAATGTAAATTTTGATAAATACCACTATAAAACAGGTAGCAAGCCTTTTGAAGAAACTAAACTGTCACGTGACTTTTAACCACATAAAACACAGGAGGAAAGAGAGTCTCGATCCAAAAGCTGATGAGAAGATTCCTGTGGAATTCCACCAGGATCTTCCTGTGAGCTGAACTCCTGCTGGATAGACTTGGTAGATCGTCTTGTTACCACCAATATATATTCTCCAGTAAGCTTTTATTGTGGAAAAACAGAATTAACTAGATGACAGTGGATTGGGCAGTGACCAGCTTCACGAGGAAAAGCTTGCATGCACTGAACAAACTTGAGGCCACTGGAGAAGCTACATCACCTTAACATGTCTAAGGCTCCCGAATTACCTTCCTATGGGTGATGGACAGAGCTTAGGAACTAATTCAAAATCAGGTTTGAAAATAAGGGTAGAGGAAAATACAGCTTAGAGAGACTATGGAAACTGTTAAACGAGGAACAAGACTAACTTCTTCCCTTTATCTTTCTCCAGTTTTAAGCAATGAAAGCTATCATAAATGGATATAGATAGTAAGGCTTTAACCATCTTGGATTTACCTTGAAAAAACTTTAGTCCTCTAAACTGTTATGAGGAGTATCTTTGAGTCAACTAGAAACTAAGCAAGACCCAAACTCACACTGAGGGTGAGAAAAAAGTAAGATTTAGTTCTTTTTGTCTTTCAACTCTGACATTTATGCAAGCATCTCAGTTTCTGAAAGGGTGAATAGACACTGACAGCATGGAAGATGCATTCAAATGCTTGCAACGAATAAATCTTTTGATATTTTATAAAAGGCCAGAGACGTGGGGTTTTCTTGAAAGAAAACTCTCTTGCAAACCTGCCATCAGTATGTGTACATGTTAGTGAATGCACACCAGCTCGACAGGTCAGAAGAAGATTCTTTATAGGGCACCTTGCAATATTGATCTGCCACTCCAGTGACCCATCACGAATCATATCCTGAGAAAAATGCTTAGGCATACAACAGAAAAAACTATTTCTGGGCACCATGAAATTCAAAATTTGAAGCCTATAATACAGTAAGACATATTTCCTCCAAAACATAATTCTACCTTGACTATTCAGGATGGTGAAACATTTAATGTGAAGATGAATTATGATTACGTTACCTGATGATGTTGAAAACAGAGCACACAGTCCTAACTATTACCCTTCGGGAATTACTTCGCTCAAAACAGAGCTTATGAAGACTTCCAGGAAATTGGGCTGCCATATATAAAATATAGTCATGAAATAAATACATAAAGTACCTGTGTTATATATATCAAAATCACCGTTGTCTGATTAACTATGCTTCAGCAATAAAAAATAGTTCTTTTATATGCTGAAGATAACTGCTTGTAAGAGCAAGATGATGAGCAGAACCTTCTGAACACCACAGCAGAAGTCCTTTGCCCATAATCTGTACCTTTTACTAAGTACCCCCTTGAGGGCACCCTATGGCTCTATACCTCATTTTTTTCTCTTGCAGTATAGATACCCAGTGATTTGGCCCTACAGACATCTATTCTGGCAACCCCCCACTAACACCTGGATGCCAGGCACATCATAACTGGTCTACAAACACATTTAATACTTTCTGCTAAAGGCACCATCTTCAATATCTTTGCTTTCTTCTGGATCTGGGCCAGGCACCCTGTAGCAAAGGAACATGTACATGGACTTTCACGAAAACCTCCCTTACCAGTACATAAGCGTCTCTTGGGTGGGCTCTGTGTATCTCTAGGTTTTTTTGCTTGTAGACACACTGCAGAGAACTTGCTGTATAACTGCCTGTTGCTTACAGACCTCTTCGTTTACAGATTTGTGCAGACTGCCTTACACTGTAAGGCAGTAATAAGTTTGGAATTAGCCTAAGCCCACTGACATGAGTTGATTCAGCCTGCATCAAAGGGATGTAGAATCAGGCAGCAGAGTTCTGCAGGGCTTCAGGAAGGTTTGTTTTTGACAGCCAATGGCTTTTCTTGCACTAGGCTAATCCACTGAATATTTTCATGAAGAAAGAAATGTTCCAGGTACGAGATATACTTCCCATTTAATATTTCTCCCTCAAAATGCAGCTTGGATTTAGTAATTAATCAGCGCTATCCTGCAGAGTCTAAAGACTATCATGAACACTTCGATTAGACAACTCTCATTTTCCCCCAAACTCAACTAAGACAATCCAAGAAATTTACATAAACACTAAAAAGATTTTACTGTACAAGTTCATAAATTCTGACGTTTTCATGGAAGAAGACACTTGAGATGAGTTAAGAAGCTTTAACAACCGTACATAAAGCCAAGTACACTAGCAGAAAAAGCAGCCAGCATTCTGAGAATGACTAATGAAGTACTACAGCACAATTCTGCCAGTGGACGCTTCAGCTTGCACTGCGTAACTGCTGTGGTTTAACCCCAGCTGGCAACTAAGTACCACGCAGCTGCTCACTTACTCCTCCCCCCACCAGTGGGATGGGGAGGAGAATCAGGGGAAAAAGGTAAAACTCTTGAGTTAAGAAAAATATAATAATTGAAATAAAATAATGATAATAGCAATAACAACAACAACAACAGTAATGAAAAGGAGGGAGAGGGAGAGAAGAATAAAATCCAAAAGGGAAAAAAACCCCAATAAGTGATGCACAATACAAATGCTCACCACCTGCTGACTAATGCCCAGCCAGCCCCTGAGCAGCGACTGACAGGTCTCGGTCAACACCCCCCACCTTCCCCCAGTTTATATATGGAACATGATGTTCTATGGTATGGAATATCCCTTTGGCTAGTTCAGATCAGCTGTCCTGGCTGTGTCCCCTCTCAATTTCCCGTGCCCCTCAGGCCCTCCCACTGGCAAGGTCTCAGAAACTGCTAAGTCCTTGGCTTAGTATAAACATTACCCAGTAACAACCAGCCATGTGCTACCAACGTTATTCTCGTACCAAATCCGAAACACAGCACTGTACCAGCTTCTAAGAAGAAAATTAACTCTATCCCAGCTGAAACCAGGACAATAACTAAAGTGCAGCAACAGGGTGTAATAAATGCAGGAGTGACTCTTTGTGAATATGCGGCATATCTAGCTTCTGGGTGTATTATTATTAATCCTGTTCACTGAGTCTTGATATTGGATGATTAAGTGTTTTCTTGCTTAATAAGTTATAGCTGCAGTTTATGAAAGATAGGTAAATGCAGGTTTTGCTTTCTCATTTCAAACTGGCAGATGCTACAACAGTCCATCTTAAGGCATATATTAACACTTCCACTGCAGCTACATAAGGTTATACAAGTCTTTCCAACTTGCGGGAAAATACCTTCTAAAAAAAGGTAACTCCTCTATACTAGGCTTAACCTTGCCATTCAGATGGGATAACTTAAACAGCATCTGGCAGACTAGTAGATCATAACAGCAGATGAACTGCAACTTTGTTGCTGGAAAGATCATCCATACTGATTTTCCATCTGATACTCAAGGCACTGTTGTAAGAAACAAGGACTTAACAACATACATTTTCAAGTGTGGGAAAGCTGAAACTGAAGAAGCATAATTATCACCTTGGCATTAACTCCATGTTAAGAGGCAAATTCAGCACACCCAGCAACGAGAAGGAAGCTAAACTGGTTCTCAAGAATGCCAAGTGTCATTCTCACCTCTGCTCTGATTTTTCACATCAACTTTCATAGCATAAGCATATGTATCATAAGCATCTGTAAAATTAAGTTGATTTACAAAACACTCAAAAATTAAGTTGAAATCTGAGAATGCTAGTACTATACATTATTACTACATATATCCCACAAGTATCTTCCCTATCTTACCATTAATAATTTACTCTAATTACTCTGTAATTCACTCTACATTGCTCTTTTCTTAAAGAGTAAACATTAAAAAAATCTTACATGGGAAGAAGCATGAAGATTTGTGCAAGCTCACTTGTGAACCAGGCAGAGATTTCTCTATATTGCTTTCCATCTATGGAACAAGTTCCTACAGGAGCATCATAAGCCTACATATTTTCTGGGAGGGACTATTCATGCATTTTATTAAATATTAAATATTAAACTTCCACAAATGCCCTCAAAGATGAGGGCAATATAAGACAAGCTATCAGAGAAGCTGAACTGCTTAACTATTAAACAGTTGTTTATGAAAAGGTCTTTGTACACCTAAACAAGGACAAACATCGGGGACCAGACCTGAAGTAGTTACTAAGAAAAACTGCAATGCCTGAAGTGATTTTTAAAACCAAGTATAAAAGTAATTTCTTCTGCCATACCTGCAAAAAAATTCTGTATTTAGTAAAAGTAAAGAACTCCAACTCAGAGATGGTTTGAAGCAAGTCTGAGAGCATTTATTATAGAAAGAGACCATAATTTATAATTTAATAGAAAACAGTATTTTTTCAGTATGTCTAGTTTTAAATTGTTTGTAATCTGTCCCTCATGTAAAAAATAAACCCATATAAGCAAGACAGAAGTGAAACTAGATACAAACTGGAGTACTTTTTATATGGGAACTTGCTCAGAAATAAAACCTCACCATAAACTATCACCTACTGTTTATTTAAGAAATAAGTTTAAGGGAAACTTAAACTCATTTAATGCATTTTAATTTTGTGTTACAATAGTCTTGATCAAGAATCTCATCTTAAAATCTGAAAAGTTAAAATATATTTTTCAATGTAAATATATTACTGCTTCAACATCTTCTATACAAATTTAGTTGTTACTTATGGCAACGTAATTGGCTGGAAAGATGCCAGTTTGTCCTCCTATTCTTCCTTCCCACCAATCAAACTGGCAATCTGTTTTGCTTGTGACTGTGATTTTGTCTCCAGCTTTGAAAGTCAAGTCACCTGGCTGTTGTCCTTCAAATGAATAAAGTGCTGTGACTTCTACTGGATTACTCCAAGAGTTACCTGAAGTGAAAGAAATTAAAGAAAAGGGAAGTTATTAAACTGCATATACAGTAAATCCTTAAATACAATATTCTTAAATGACAGCAGAAAACAGTAACAGAGACACGAAAATAATTTATCTGAGCATATAAAATGCTGATGAAAAACAACCTTCCATTTCCACTACATTCTTAAGAAAGTGAAATATGAATTCTACCCTATCAGCAGAGCCTATGTAATAAAGTAGTAGTGTATACACAACCAAAGATCAGCATTTTTTTCTGGATGCATAACATGGTCACAGACAGTGGGAACAAAAGCAGTGTGTTGAGGAAAGCGCAAGTGCTCCCTAAAAGACTGCTTAACAGAACCACTTTTGGGTTTTAGTTTTGATATGTGTTCTCTGTGACAGTTTCTTTATAGAAACTGGAAAACTTAAAGCAGGGATTGAATTTTTTTATCAATACTCAGGATATAGGGTGGTAAAATACATAATATCCACAGCACTTCAGTTTCCATAGGGTTTGCAGCACGTAGGATTTTGCTGTATCTTGCGTTTTAAACAAAGCACACAAAACATGCTAGTGCAAAGAATTGATTATGCTTTGATGTAGTGGAAGTGACTTGGCTTGTGCAGTTGTATTTCAGACCACATAGACAAATGGCTTTTATTCTTTTTCTGCCAGTCTCTTACATAACTCTTTCAGTCCTTAGCTGAGGTTGGAATCATGCCGTGAATCTTCTGATCTAGTTTCAAAAACATCTGAAGTCTGAGGCACCATTATCCAGTCTCCATTCCTGTTGACACTTTCTTAGCCAATGTTTATTACTACTGAACTTTTAATCCAAGTGAGTATTTTCAATTTGCTAACAACTATGTTTGCTCTCAGTTTCTTTAACTGTCTGAACTATGCGAGGTAGTTGCATTTGTTTAATGTTGATTTACAAAACAAATCTATTGCATGAATGAATCTAAAAGCGAGAAATGGAAGGTGCAATGGAAGACTGCTTAAAAGGAAATAATGAAGATGCTTACACAGTCAGGTGGAGAAGTTTCAGCATGTATGGCTCATACGGACATGATGGCTGCACAAATGTTCAAGCATGTAAGATTAAAGGCTTTTAGCATTAGCTGTGCCTGCTTGCTGCCAAAACTGTGTTGCAAAAGGGGAAACCCAAGCTCTCGTTAGTCTACATGTTGCAAGTACGGAGCTAGAAAGGATGGTGAGACAAGCATTGATAGAACCCGCAGACTTTTCTTCTAGTTGCTTTTATCACTTTAAAAGAAAGAGGAAAAGATCGTCGTCCCTCAAGCCTCTCAAATACAAATTGTAGCCAAAACAGGACAGACAGAGAATAATGGACTACAAAAGTACGCATAAACAGCACAGATTTTTTCCCCAGTATCTGTCAATATATATGTTCATTCCATAGGCCTCTTCGTTCCCTTCATGATCTGCATTTGTAGCAATCATCAAAGATTAATACAAAATTATTTGGCCACGTGCTGGGAGAGTGCTGGTTGCAAAGAAGTCAAATGCTGTCTTCCTTGATCACACAGTTTCTATCTACTGATATCTATATACATGATCTAAAGTCACACACCACTATTTCTTTGATGTGAAAAAAAAAAAAAACCCAGACAAGAATACCCACGTTTATCAGGTCTTACCTCCACCAGTTACTCCTACCAAAAAAAGGTAGCAATACAGCTTTTCAAAATATCTTTTGTACTTTGACACCTGACAGAGTATTCAGCAATTACATGATCTTCCCCCAAGAATTCAAGCATTTGATGCAGTTTGGGTGATACAATGAGTGCCTATGGAAAGTGTGGTTTGAAGCTAGGTATTTTGATTGAGGAAATCATAGCAAAAACCACAAAAGTAAAAGATGCTTTGACTTTTTACTCCTAGTATTAATTGAAGAACAGTAAGAAAACACTGTGGCTCAGGACTCTTTCCGTGCTGAGGCATGAAAACACGACTCAGCTGCATATAAAAAGGACGAGGAAGTGTGGTTTATTCCTGTACCACATTCAGGCAGCATGTATGGTTAAAAGTGCATTTTTTAAGTTACGATGATTGCTACAAATTCGTATACCTTGAGTTCTTAACTATATGTGTTTCCATCACCTAAATGTTCAAATGGGTAATCAACCAAGGAGAATTAGTTACCATATATATATATTACTGCCCAAACTATGTTAATATACTTGAAAAATTAGATAATTGACAGCACAAAAGAAGAGACTGGAAGTGCTAAAAGTGACGGTGAGAGCTTCTTTTCATTACATTCATGTCACCGTCACTTTAATATGCTGGACTCATAGTAATGGCAGCAAGTAATAGTTACCTCCTCCATGGCTGAACATGGATTAAGCGTAAGACTTAATTCCTCTTACACACACTCACTGGGTCAGTAAAAGTAGGAAAAAAACCAAAGGGAAACTAGATACAAATTAAAGCAGGAAAAGATGGAACAAAAGAAGTGCACAAGAGATAATAAAGTGTAGGAGTGCATTTGATGCATGTCAATCAAGCCTCCAATTTTTTGCTGTCATATGAACAAGACTGTTTTATGCATTTCCCTTCCTACTTTTTGCCCCTGTGCATATGTATCTTTCCAAACATACAGAAACCTCAAAGTAAAACTGATTGTGAACATTGAGTTCTGTGTCCTTGTCCCATTTGCTACCTGCTATCATTTAAAAGTGTTTTCCAGTTTTATTCCTGCCAGCTATTTCATAACAATTCCTACTTAATTTTCCCTAGCAGCACTTTCCCATACTATAGTTTCATTTTATTTCTTACAAAGATTCTAATCTCTGTACTTTAATTCTGTATTTTTGTAGCATAAACCAGATAAAATGTATATTTATTGCCTCCAGATTGCAGCATCCCACGTCTCATATTTATACAGATCATCCTCACAAATACATAAATTAATGCAGTTATGAAATCTACCACATATATTATAAGGGGGAGCTATTTCATCTTCTTGTTTCCTGATTTCAGTTTTAAATAAAAGGGTTTTAAATAAAATTGTTATAGTCAAGGTGAAGATTGCTGAATGCATATACTGAAACTACATTTGCAGCTCACACAAGATGGTGCTACAGTGCTACATACAGCATAGGATACTGAAATCATCGAGATTTATGAGTATGCACACTGGAATAAAAACAAATTACATTGTGGAAAATCCTTAATTATTGGTATCTGAATACACACAGCACACTTCTACAAACACAGTGGTCAAAGCAGAAATACAGAAATTTTGGCTGAAGATCAATTAGTGCATCAGCCAGCATACATATTCAACGTTTTAGAATACCTGGGTATGGCGTATGCTTGATAACAAACTGCTCTGACCACAATATTCTTTCATTTTTATTCATCTTTACGTACCATAATGATACGAACAACTTTTTGCTAAGGACTACTGCTATGGATTAAGGACTTGATGAGGTGTAAACTAGAATGAATTTATGGCCTCTTGGGCGTGCTGAAGTACCAGCCAGAGAGTGAATGGAAGAGTGATAAAACCATCTTTAATTACAGCACATTTACCATAGAATGAAAGCACGCTGTAGAAAGTTGCTACAGAACAGATACACAAGCTACATTTCTATTAATCAATTGAAGAGTGTCAAGGCCTTTCCTTGCCTTTGAGGCCAACTGGCATAGACTGGCCACATACATACTAGTAAACACCATCCAGAGAGGAGAGCACATCCGAACTACCTACTGGTTTCTATACTGGAGTAACTCCTAAACCACATCTATGAAATATCTGGGAAAGTGCTAGGCAAGAATGACACCAAGGAGCTTTCTAACAACACAACCACATAGGTGACTGAGTTCTAGTGCTTGGGCCCATACCTTCACACTGTTTGATTTACTAGTAGATATAACTACTAGTTTCACAGTTTTATGTGAACCTATACAATAAAAGTAAACCCATAGGCTGATTCTAAGACTGGTTTTTAGAGAACAGGCATTTTACATCATTTTGTGTTCAGCTTTTTATGCTTTCAAAAACTATAACTGAGCCAGAAGACGGAATAGTAGAGTCCAGCTGTGGGTCCCAAATTTAATTTTACTGGCATAGATAACTCTCTCCCTCCCTAGCCACTGAGCGTCTGATGCCGAGAAGCTTGCAGAAGAATTCTATAAAAATGGTAAAGTGCTGCTTTTGGCCTTTGACACAGCAGTAAACCTGAAATAAGTTTCATGTGCTTGAGGTTAGTGGTGAGACTGCTAAACATCCACTTTGCAGAATTTGCTGACTGTGATTAGAGAGCTAGCATGATTTTGTGGGACACGTGCACCTATGTCATAGTTTAAGCCCAGACGACAACAGAGAATCACACTATAGAAATAAAAAACAGTCTCTTGCCACCAGTTGACTGACGCCCAGCCTGTACCTGAGGAATGGACTCCCAGTCAGCTTTTCCCCTAAGTTTATACGCTGAACATGGCATCATATGGTATGGAATATCCCTTTGGCTGGTTTGGGTCAGCTGTCCTGGATGTGTCCCCTCCCAGCTTCTTGTGCATCCCCAGCCCACTAGCTGGCAGGGCAGCATGAGAAGCTGAAAAGTCATTGCTCAGCAACAACTAAAACATCAGTGTGTTCTCAACACTGCTCTCATCCTAAATCCAAAACACAGGACTATACTAGCTACTAGGAAGAAAAACCCTATCCCAGCCAAAATCAGGATGATGCACGATAGAAACTATAAGTGAACTAACACAAACTATACTGCTGGTTTGGGGTTCATCTAAACCATGTTAAAGTTTGCAAAAAATGAGCCCTGTGACTCAACTGTCACCGCCAATGAGCCATCTGATCAAGGGTACTGATGACTGACAGGGTAATCCTGTTTTTCACTGTCCATACATTATGCACTTTCTGCTAAATCTTTCCTTTGGTAAACGGGCTGTGGGTCTGGTTTCTTTCGAAGTTGAAAGGTTATAACATTGCTTCTACTGGGACACAGCACACCATATGAAAATGTGATTGTCTAGGTAGATATATTTTTCCTTGAAACCAAACAGTCTATCTTACTCAAATTTTTGTGCAACCTTTAGAATGCATGCTACAGTTTTTTTTTATTTAAAAATCAATCTGAATGAGCAGCACATTCAACGTAACATTACGAAAGTAACTTCTACTTTCTCTGTATTCTGTAAAGAAACAGAGAGAAGTGACTGGAACTGCCACACAAAGTGTTAAAAGTCATATGAGTTTCCAGCATTAGAGATGACAGAAGTTGTATAATGCTGGCATAAAAGCTCCACAAAAAGTGTAAGCTTACATGAAAGCTGTAATAGAATTCTCACTGGTTAAATAAAACCTAGAAAACTAAGCAACAACAGGAACCCTGTTTGTGCAGCAGAAGTAAGAGAAAACCGATAAACAGACCAAATGATGGAAAACTACTAATGAATCTAGGCAGATGCAAACATCTATGCTTTTAAAAACAAATATATCAAGTATCAAAAAGGTTTACTAGTACATTGTGCAGAGGCATTGAAAGCCTCAGGTATTGCTCATAGGTTTAGGATGAGAGCTGTAATTAACAGTGAACAGACAGAAATCTTAGTTATTTAGCCATTACGGGACACTAGACTTTTGTTTGGAAAGGATTAGTATTGAGTTTATAATTAAAGTTCACAAAACAATCTAAAGTAGGTTAAAGAACTAGGTTAATTGCTGGGTCCTGCAAATCTCTGAGTGAAAAATTATAGTTGGTGTCAGCAACAATAAAGAGTTTATAGGAGATTTTAAAGGCCACCCTTAGCAAATGGTCTGGACAACACCACCTGCTAAGATATGATTGTGAGTGTAAATACCATATGTGGATACATATATTTATATATTATTTATATTTATGTACATAAACTGCCTGAAGGATGTTTGCCCCAAATTATCATATTAAAAAGGAAGACTATTGAGGAAGACAACCATTAGCTTGATTCAACAGCTTTACGTGAGCCAGCAACATGCCATGCAGCAAGAGCAGGCAAACAGTATCCTGGGATGTGTTAGGAAAAGTACTGCCAAGCTCAAGGGGGGTGATCCTTCCCCTTTAGTCAGCACTGGTGAGGCCACACCTGGAGTGCTGGGTCCAGTTCTGAGCTCTTCAGTACGAGAGAGACACAGACATGCTGGAGAGAGTCCATGAAAGGGCCATGGGGATGATGAAGAGATTAGTGCATCTCTCCTATGAGCTGTCCTAAGAGCTGGGACTGTTCGAGTCTAGGGAAAAAAGGCTCATCAGCGTCTACAAATACTTGAAGGGAGGGAGGAAAGAGGACAGAGCCAGGTGCTTTTCAGTGGCACCCAGTGGCAGCAGCATAGGCAATTGGCACAAACACAGGCAGTTACCTCTGAACATCAGGAAACTTCTTTACCATGAAAGTGACTGAGCACTGGAACAGCTTGCCCGGAAAGGCAGTGGAGTCCCCATCCTTAGAGGTATTCAAAAGTCATCTGGACATGGACCTGGGCAACTGGCTTTCTGTAGCCCTGCCTGAGCCTGAGGATTGAACCGGGTGATGTCTACAGGCCCTTTCTAACCTCAATCACTTTGTGATTCGGTGGAAAACTTCAAAGAGACTTTTGAAACAAAGTTACCTTGAATCATAAAAGCACCACCGAAATTCATAACCGGGAGCTGCAGGGTGGACTGGAAGAGCAGTCATCAAAACCCAATTTGATACAAATGGAAGTCACCTTGCCAGCCTCACCTCCTGTCTAGGCTAGGCAGAGCAGCCTCCCCGTCAGACACTGGGGACTGCCAGCACTGGGTGCACCTAACAGGGTGTCATGGTTTAACCCTGGCCGGTAACTAAGCGCCACGCAGCTGCCTGCCTGCTCCCCCCTCACCCAGAGGGATGGGGAGGAGACTCGGAAAGGAATGTAAAACTCAAGGTTTGAGATAAGAACAATTTAATAACTGAAATAAAATAAAATGAACAACAATAAGTTATAGTGAAAAAGAGGGAGAAGGGGAGAGGAGCAAAATCCAAAGGGAAGGGAGAAAAGAAAACAAGTGATACATAATACAACTGCTCACCGCCTGCTAACCAATGCCCAGCCAGTCCCCAAGTAATGATAGGCAGGCCCTGGCCAACACCCCCTCCCCCAGTTTACATATGGAACATGATGCCCCATGGTATAGGATACCTCTTTGGCCCGTTCGGGTCAGCTGTCCTGGCTGTGTCCCCTTCCCCTTCCCTGTGCCCCTCCAGCCCTCTTGCTGGCAGGGCCTGAGAAACTATAAACATCACCCAGCAACAACCAAAACCATCTGTGTGCTGTCAACACTGTTCTCACACCAAACCCAAAACACAGCACTGCACCAGCTACTACGAAGAAAATTAATTCTGTCCAGCTGAAACCGGGACAAGGGACCCACATCTCTGCGCATATGCGACTTTGTGGTGGGGCTTTAAACATATGGACTAGTGTGTTGTATGTGTGCTTGTGCAGCTCCCTAGCGCTGCAGTACCCACACCTCCTAACAAAAGGTTTGTGCAAGCAGGAGAACCTGCACTGCCAGAATAGACAGCATGTGCTCATAACCCATACTACCCACGAGAGGGGACCGGCATGAATGTTAAGCTTTGTCCACACAACACTTTATGTGCATGCATGCCTGGAAGTGCAATTGAAACTTTGGAGGTTGCATTTAGAAACTTCAGGTGTTTATTAACTTTTTGCAATTGTCATATAGTGAATTATTTGCTGTAATGCTGATACTGAAACTGAACGTATACTTCATAGATTCCTAGCTAACTATCTGTCACTAATGATTTAATAAAGCACTTAGATCTGATTTTGTTCTAAGCTACATGAACTGAGCAGTCCTTCCCTGTGACAGTTCTTGCAAAAGTGTCTTCTCCCCACAGGAAAGATCTGGGTTCAGGCTGAATGGCTCATGGCCATTGATGAGCTTTAACCAATAATTATAATGAAAGAACTTCTTTAACTTCTGGTCTAATAAGGAGGACAACTATGTGTTGTGATGACAAAGCTAGGCTGAGAGCAGGATTTCAAATATGTAATAAAAAGTTATGCTCACTAGCAGTCCCATAAGAAGCTAGGATAACTTCATTTTTTTTGCAAAAATGAATCAGTTTAGTCTATGACTGGCAGAGCAACTAGGTTACTGTTAGGGTTCAGACTAGGATCAGAGTTTAATAAGGGGCTGAAGAGAAAGATTCATTGGTGCAAAAGCAGTATTACTAATGAGATGAGGCATTAAATGGGAAGAGTAAATATCTTGCTGTGCTCATCAACTGATAGAGCTAGATCTGGAAACTAAAAGATAACACTAGATTCTTGCAGGACATGTGAAGGATAGAATAAGAGCAACAAATGACTTATGGTTCATTCTGAGGTAGACACCAGTTACCGCATCACAGTCAAAGTCAGCTTTAAGGGTAGAACCAGAATTTGAGCACAGATCCAGTCAGCAACAGTTGACTTCTACATACACTGTTAATAGGAGTTTGAACTGGTCCAGTTCCTACAGTGATAACTGCTGCCCCTCCTCCTTCATATTTTCAGACTCGAGGCTTATTGAGCTATATTTTGGGTAGGAACTGCAAACAGCAGAGACACCTTTTCTGCTGGATCCACCACACTGCATCAGAATGTGGAAGGCAAGGAGTGGGCAAAGGAAATAGCACATAGTAAATTCTGAGGGCATCAGGGTAACTATATCTATATATATGATGCCCATATATATGTATGAGAGCATCAGGGTAACTATATATGACAGGGATATCTTCTGAATTAGTGCTAGGGCTCACAATAGTAGGAACTAAAGATGTAAAATTTTGACTTGAGGAATGCGGCAGCACCTGGCCATGATGATGCCTAAAGGCAGGCAGAGAAATGGCTTAAGCTTAACTTTGAAGTAGGTACGTGAACCACTGAATCCAGTCTGTAGTACTCATGAGAACAGGATGAAAGCTGGATCTGGCAGGGAGGCTTTTGGTTCTGTTTGAGCTCAAAAGATGTATTTAACCTGAGAGTCAGTGGAGGAATGTAAAAGATGGGCAAAGTGATAGGTCAGGAAATTAAATCTGAAGCAAGAACTAAATCTAGATGAGAAGAAAGGAATATTGAATTTGCAAAGGTCAGAGAAGGATGCTGCAACAATTGAATCAAAACAAGAAAAAAGCCTGGACAGAAGTAGAGACAGAAAGAAAAGGCTGCATCTGTGAAATGGTATTCAGAGAACAAGCTATAGGACTTACTTCTCAGAAAGTGAGAACTTTCAGATCTTGAGAATCACAGGTGTTCAACACTCATCATCAGCAAACAGTTCCATATTCCATTTGATCATTTTTAGCTTGAATTCATGATTAGTTAACGAAGGACTACAAGAGTAAGGGAGGAAGAGATGGATCTGGAACAAACGTAGCTGTGAGTTGCCTGTAGAAAACATTACATAGCAAATGAAAAGGGACAAACAATAGCTAGCTGGGAAATCTGAACAGAAAAATAAGAGGGCTGATAAGAATGCCTTCTCAGTGACACACTGCAAATACAGAACTAAAGGCAACTACAGACAGCCCAGCAAAGGAATTCAGGGAGCACAAACATTATCAAAGAAAACAGATGACAATTAATCTGTCGTGTTAAGGGATGATGGAATACAATTCCTAATATGTGCTTATAAAAAGGTCACTAGAAACTTGGAAGTAACATTTACACCAGTGAATGAAGCAGTACCAAGACCAGCTGCCAGTCTGGCCCTGTCCAGTTAGCACACGCTAACCTCCAAACTGCTGAGGACATCCCACTAACTTTCCCAGATCAAAATCATACCAGGAATCCAGTAACAATTTAATGGAATAAATGACAAAGTTTCAGTGCTCAAGCACATTCCCTGGCAATGTTTAATTTATCAGCATAGACAGAGCCAATGGCTTGAACTGGGTGCAAGAGAAACTGCTTTGAAGAGGGTCCAGCATAGTACTGAAGAACTCCAAAACAAGATAAAAGAAGACTGGGTAACAGCAATATGATCAGCTATGGTCTTTATAAGATGAAAGAGGACGAGATGCTAACAGTGGGAAGAGACGTTGCTGGATGAGACTGAGGGTCAAAAAGAAGCGACAAGATAGAATTAATACCTGGGAGAAACAGAGACAGACGATAAAACAATGAGAAACTTCTGCAACTGTGAAAGCTATAAATTTTACAGAAGATATGAGCTGAGGGCAAGCAGAACCATGATATCTGTATTAGGATCCTCCTGAAAGGTACCCGGTACGGACTGATAAAAGGGGACCGACACTGGCTAGGATCTGAAGAATGATCTAGTAATGCAAGACCTCCATACAGGTGAGACTGGGAGCATGTAACTAAATAAAGCACATTCTCTGAGACTTGGGTGGGTATTTGGTGTGTTGCCAGACATTAAACCATCTTCTTGGCCACTCCTCTTTTTTCCCCCCATTAGTCATCTGGGAAGACTATTTCAGAGCTGCACTACCCCAGCTGGTAAGATGGTTTTCTTAATGTCCACCTTCAAGTAATTCACTACTAGTTTACATTTATTTTTTTGTTTGTCGATATTGGGCTTTGGCTGAAACCTTTCTTGCTTGGCATTTACCTTCCCTTATGCTTTTTATAGTCAAAAAAACATTTTTTTTAAACTTTCAGACTTACACTAAAAATAACTTAGCTACCTCATATCAGTGGCTCCTTGCTCAGCTTATTGTACTTATTCTTCTCCACAGCTATTCAATTTAACCTAATTTCTCTTGAAAAAGAGTAAACAGAATATTACCATTAGGTAAGAGGTCTGTAGATAACTGACTTCTCACACTCTACCATTAAGCATAGAGCTGTTTAAATAGAAGGATGACAGAACTGAAGGAACAGAGAATTAATTTTGTGGAAATCATGGATTTATTTCTGAATGTGAAAATAAAAAAGAAAAATATTTGGGATGAATCACCACAGGAAACTATCAGAACAGATTTTTTTGATGAGGAGATAGCCATGAATGAAGAAATTAGCAAAGAAAAAATGGAAGGGGAAGGAGAACTGAGAACACTGGAGGAACTGGAAGCCACAGAAAGTTGAGGTACAGGAACAGGAGAGGTATTAGTGACATAACAGAGTCACTCTTTTAGCTGAAGTCTGAGCTGAACCAAAGCTGCAGAACTGGTGATAAAGTTAGAAAACACAGAGCTAAGGGGTCAAATGCATTTAGAAGGATGATAATGAAATTACAAAAACTAGAAAAGAAGATTAAGAGAAATAAAAATAAAGGGGATGTATACATAAAAAAACTTGAATATAGAAAGATACAGATTTTGATTATGAATGGGTGTATTCCAAATCACAGAAATTTAAACTCACAGCCATATTAGAATTCAACATAACACAATATTGAACACACGTTAATTATTAGTCTAACATCAATCTAACAAAAAGTCATTACATCTATAAACTGTTTAAATATTACTAGCTTTTGAAAGGCTAGAAATCTCTGTGTTACAACACCACCACCACAACCTTTAGAATAGGTTCCCAAAGACAAAAAAAAGGAAGCTAGCAAACAGAAGACGAGAGGATGCAAAGTTAGGAAGGAAAATAAAGATTTGTGATTAGTGTCTTTATCTGTTTCATGACCATAAGAAGAAATACCAGCATGTGAATTAAATGGTGCAGCTATTTCAAACAGACTGAAGAAACATGCCTAAAATTGACCTGTTGATATTAATTTAGAAAACAGTTAAGAACAGCATTAATCAGGTTCAAGGCAAAGCACTGTGTGTTGGACTACCAATATGGAGAAAGAAACTGCATGGTGTGTTCAATATAATACTAATTCTTCAGTTCTTTTTTTCTCCAAAGAATTATGAAGCTGAAACTAATAGTCTCAGTGACACAGCACCTTTTTCAAGAAAGAGGCAAACCCTATGTCTTGGTTAGGTATGATCAGTTGTACTGGGGAACATCTACCTTTTACTACATCTAAACTTACGCTCTTGGTTTCAATTACATTTTACATCTACTTGTGAACTAATATGTAAAACAGCAGCTATGAAGATAACTGATGAACATGAAGTTATGCCCCACAGAGATTTGATTTTTAGGTGAATTGTGTCAGGGATAGTCAAAACAGCATTGGAAGGGAACTGAGAGGGAGTGTGTGGAAAACGTAAGGCTTAGTTCTGGATTTTTGAGGAAATCACAAATTATTCCTACATACCCTTTCCTACAAGCTGTTCAGTCCTTTAAAATTAAGCATCTTATGTCTTATGTCATTACTAAATTTTAAACTTTTAAACAAGAGTTTTAAACCAAGAATGGCTAGCTTTAAATTCAAGATATGTGAATTAACAGTGGGTTTGATCATAATAATTCTAAGGGGTTAGAAAAAAGAAACAACTGAAGACACACTTTGTTGATATTCTAAAACACAATCTTAGAAATAGTTCAGTTGTCTGAAAGCACGTGTGCATGTGACTAAACTTGTCTCCTTAGAAACAAAACAATGGAAACTATTACATCTATGTTATGATAACAGTAAAAAATGCACAGAATACCTCTGAAAACACAGAAAAACACATACTCTAAGATGTAAAAAAATAAAGCTACAAAAGTACGTAATTTTATGATTATTAACTACATGCACACATACAACAAAAAAAATATCTTTTGTTACCATTAATTTTTCCACTTGGAGTTTAGAAAGCAATCAAAAATATTGAAAACTGCAACAGAAATCAGCATTCTGTTATTGAAATAGAAAATCTGTGGCTTGCAACGGATATGACTACCAGTTTGAATATTTCTTCAAGTTTAAAAACCTCTTGCATGTATTACATAATTCCTTTATTAAAAAATGACTGGCTCATTTACTTGCTAGAATGCAAACAACGAAAAAAAATTTCCACAGTGATGTTACAAAATATTGCCTCAAAATACCCACTTTATGGCCACATGCAATAATAAAAACATGACAGATACAGTGTCTTATTCCATGTGACTTTTGGAAAACTGGTATAAAAATTGGAGGTTAAGACTTCATTAGGTATAGTTCACTGGATACTGAATACTTATCTTTGTAATGCTTCATGGATATAAAAGTTTAATGCAATTAACAGTCCATGCTTTGATGACATTTGAAGTCTGAGGCTTTACTATTTGTAAGTACTTTTTAACGAATATTGTTTGGCTCAAAGTTGGGACTCAGACCCACAAAGGTGATGTTGAGTTCACGTTCATGGCTAGGTTGCAAAAAAATTAAGTCAGATCACTGAATTTCCTAGGTTACATCATCATGATAAGGAGAAACAAAAAACTTCATAATGTTAAGATTCACTTACTGGGCACTTATTGGGCAATGTCCATTCTCAGGTTTTATCATTCCCTATGCCTGTCAAAAGGCCTAAAGCAGCAGCATTTTTAGAAAGTGGCAACTGGTCTGTGTTTAAAGACTTAAGATGGAAGTGAAGTAAGGAGAGTCAGGATGAAAGGAAGTGCCATATGAGTTATTAAACAAAGAAGGCGGCAGTATACTAAAGATGTCATGTCTGTCTTCTCTCAGAGAACACGAAACATCAGCCAGTGGGGGTGAGGAAAAGGGGAATAAAGCAGCAGTGTATCGTACTATGTTACACACTAAGAATCTCTGAAGATACTAACTTTTCAGGTCCTGTATGGCAACAAGATACTACATGTGTTAATGCCCACTTCGGAAAAATGTCTCCATGCAACTCTCATTCAGAAAGAAAAATAGTAGACCAAGTGTATCCTAAATACTACTACAAGCCATGAAAATAATTTCAGTTCTTGAGTCACACCACTATACATATCAGTTCTTTTTTCAAACTAACGTGCTTCATCTTCCATATTCTTAGATCACACCTCTCAGCCTTTAACCTAAGAAGAAAGGATTTTATCTCAGCTTCTAGAGGGGAACAGCTACTTACAAATTTTATTTTAGTTGTTTCTGGACAAATTACAAACCAAGTGTTTCTTCAGTCTTACAAGTGAAATCTCAAATGTCCCATCCACGTTAAACTACTAATTTCCTTAATGACCTTTTAGATTCTGTTTTTCAAAAGTAGACTCACCTCAGAAAACCCTCAGTATACACAAAACAACAATCTCAGATCTCACTAACAGATGTCTGGGGAGGCCTACATATGCACACTAGATTTGACATTTTATATCTACAGGTATTAATCTGCTATAACCAGATATAAGCAAAAATCTTTCTGTACAGATACTTGAAGTATGTCATATGCCACCGCTGATCCAATTAATCTCCAATAATGTTAATCTGATCAAAGGCCAGGAGACACGATATTGAGCAAACCATGCTCAGAACAAATAATCTCTTGCTTTAGCTGTTGTTTTGCCTCTAACTATGGCTTGTTTTCGGTAGGTAAACAAAACCACTTGTCTTTCTCTACTTTATGAAAAAAGTTTCTTAAAATTTTCAAAGTATTTAAATTCAACATTGAAATCTGAAAACAATTCCTTCTTCATAATTAAGAAAATGAGGATGGACTTTTTGGGGTAACTGAGCTCCACTGACACTGCAGTAAAGCAGTGCTCATTAAATGCCCCCACAAATGCTGCTTTGTGCAATCAGTTACACAAACCTGCTCTGAACAGGGAGGGCAGGCACCAGTTGCTTTGCTCTATTCTACAATCACTTACAGGCAAAGTAGTGTCCCGCATTGAGAAGATCCGATGTCTATTTTGTTAGAGCAGCTGTAGATTTAAGGCAATTTCAAAATGTTCAAGGTACCTTGGATAACATCAAGGAACACCTGTATCATTCCAGGAACTACACTCTTCAATACCTCTCGGTATTACACATACACCCCAGTCCTAGAAAGGAGTGCAAACCCAAATGTTAAGCCCTCTTCCACTTCCATGGGAACCATCTCAGCAAAGCCCATTTTCTGAATTAGTTGCAGAGCTAGACATTATGTATTAGTTTAACTAGGTACATTGTCCAGGTTTCCAGAGTCACAAAGCCCTCTGGCTGATTTCCGCAATAACTTAATAACTAAGTTCTCCATTAACAAAAAATGGTGGCTGGAAAAAAACTATTTCATGTTTAATACTTGTTGTTAAACGACAGTACAAAGCAGAGTCAGCTACAGACATTCTGTACAACATATGCTACCCTTAATTTTGCTCCAGAGCTCCAACAGACAGTAATAATCTGCTACAAATGTGTGTGCATGGAATGAAGGTGGTATACACATATCTAGAATAGACTCACAAAACCCAGAAAAAGGCTCAAGTATTTTTGACCTCTTCCACACAGACTGGAAATGGACCATTTCAGAGCAGCTTCCATGTCACCAACTTGTGTCACTACTGAACAGTGTCATGTCTAGCAAACAAAACTGGTGGGTTTATTGGTGGTTGAAACAGAGCAGACTATATTTAAAGTTTAAGTTACTATGCAAATTAAGCTCATTCAGTATGAAATGTATTTCACTGGGTTTGAGTTTCTGGCCTACCAGGGAACATGCTGGCTCATCATCTTCATCTGCTGATGGAATGCTTTCTATCTTTGTTTCAGCACACTCAGCTTTTGCATTAAAGAAGTGCCTTTTTAGTCAAGCATCTGTGGATGTATTTGATATTTAGGATATAAAAAACCCACCTCCTGCTTGCAAGACTCAATTCCATAACAGTACTTTTGCTGATTACTTTTTGCATTTTTCTGCCTTTAAAAAAAATATTTAAATTTTCATTCAAACTGAAATGGTCCAATAAACTATATCAATGTCAAGGGCTTTATTATGTTCAAGACTACATCAATGCAAATAATGCCAGTGCTGAAATCATACTGCAAAAGCTGAGATGCAATGCCAAGCATAACTTTCATACTCTGAAAAATACAGTACAGTAATGAGAACCAAGCACTGCTTTATTTAGGTAAAACTGATGATTTGCGGACTTTTTATTATGTTGATAAGCTTCTCTGTGTTTCTTCTACACATACTGCGTTAACACCTCAACCTGAAAATGCCGTCTCTGCCTTTCGCTTCTCAAATCTCTGTACTGTGACATTCAAAAGTTCTACTAATGTGTTACTGGCACATGAGCTAGTTCACGTGATAGAAGTCTTAGCTTTTAGCCCAGTCTGGAAAACAATCTACAGCCTCAAAAAAAAAAAAAAAAAAGAAAAAAAAAGAAAAAAAAAAGCAGTAAACCCAACTTAATTCTATAAAGTTTCTGCCAGGTTCTTAGCATAATGTTTTGTGAAATACTAATTGAAAATTTATTTCAGCCTTGCAAGGAGAAAAACTTCTCTGCACTGTTTAGAAAAAACAGTTTAAAAGAAAAAAACCTATAGGAGACGAAGAGGTATCTCATATGGAAACAGACAAAATAACATTAGGCACAAGGCCTCATTTGAAGTGTTGTTGGCAAGTCTCGTCACTGATGTTTAAAACTGGATGACCAGGAATAGAAAGCCTTTTTTCAAAGGGAAATGAAAATGAGTTTCACAGAATAAAACTCAGGTGAAAGAGGTTACTACTACCAGACAAAGGAGTAAGACAGAAAAGTATTTTAGCTAAAGAATAGGAAAGCATGAGACAAAACCAATTTAATCTTGCTAAGAATAAATTCAGATGAAAATAAGAAAGAAGTTTCAAGTCACTAAGAAAGATTCAGAAACTGCTTTGTGTTAAAAAAAACTGGTATCTCCTAAATATTTTAATACAAAGTCTAGCACTTTCATGATAACATATTTATGCTATGTGAACATCTGCAACATATAGAAAATTCTTGTTAACTTTAGATGGATTAAAGGGCTCAGGGGCTGTTGGAATCTATGCTAGGATTTATTCTTGCCACAATTACTTATTCTCATTGCCGTTATGTTGCTCTGCTACCCATACAGCCACTATTAGCTCGACCTATACCACAGGCTCCATCAGCTTGTAACTTCAAAAGGTATTCAGCAGATGTTCCTTTCCTCTGCCAAATGGTGACCCAAGCAATTGCACTTTCACTTACAGTATCACAGGGCACACGCCTGTGTCATCTGATCACAGTGTAAACTGGTAGGAGAAAGGTAGATACCCCTAATTCATCACTGAACAGCTTCAGTAAGAGCTAGAAACAGCACAGATCCATGAACTAGAGCCTAAACTGGTCAGTGAAAATCTGCAACTTGCAACAACCGCCCTCATAAGGATGAAGTAACTTAGACTGCCACCATCACCACACCATATTCATGTTATGCTTCCCAGGCTAGCACAGCCAGCCTTCACTGAATACTCATTACAGCACCCCGGCCAAAAAGTAGACAGTTATGATAAAGTCCATGAAATGAAACAGTAAACATTCTGTAACTCTCAGTTACAATTTAAGAACAGTATTGACAGTAATCTTCATAATTTTATGAACATGATGCAAATGCTATGTATGCTTTTAGGTCAAGTGAAATACTGGATGTGTAGATGCTCCTTCACAATAAAAAGCTGATAGTAACTACATTTATGACAAAAAATATGCCTTAGTTCCAGTATGAGGAAATTCTGGCTTGCAGATGGGATTTGGCCACTAACTCTATTTTGTCCAATGTGCAACAAACATGAAGGCGGATATTTTCCCCCCACAACAGTACCTCCAGACTCTCTCTGCTGCCCCAAACTCAGCTGTACCACTGATCTCAAATCCTTCCTCATCCTTCAGTAGTAGTTGACAAATGGCAGAACTGGTGGAAGAAGTAGCAAAGAGACAGTCTGAATCTCATGACAGGGACCAAACCATGAAATTGTGTAATAGAACAACTTCTTCCCTTCTATTTTTTCCTTACAGAAGAGTTTTCTTTTTTCTTATTTTTTTTAATCTTTTTTTGACACCTTCCTTGCCAAATACTGAAGAATTTGCTAAGAACACAGACATGTACCACTGAGAGGAAAGGGAGAAGAGGGGTGCAACTCTCACAGTGTATGAACAATTAATAATACCTCACTTCCAGAAGAGTAGAGTTGAGATTCTTAGAGAAACAAACAACTGGAAAAAAAGAGGGTGTGAAGGTTGCCTAATATATAATAAAATTGTTAATGAGAAAGAGAGACCCAATGGAATATAACCAGAGATGCCTCAACAAAATCCTTGCCAGACCTTTCCATGAACAGGTAAGAAGTTTCTTGAAACCATATATTTTCATAAAAGTAAGCATCATTACACCATTTCTAGAACAGCTATTTGTCATGCTAATTCAGTTTATATTGGCATTTGCTTTGTTGATTTATTTTTGCAAGGCCTCGTCTTTCTTACTCAGGAACTAACAGTTTTTCCACAAAATGCGAATGACCTTGGTTCAAATCAACAATATCCAGCTGGCTGATCTGCACGATGTAAAACTGAACTAGCAGAGCCAAGATACATGCAGGTCCCCAGGTCCCTCCATGACAGAGAAGACATTGCTTTTTGGGGAAACCATAGCACTTAATTTTACTGCTCGTGGAAAATGCGGTTGTTCCATCAGGGTAAATAAATAAATAAATATATATCCCAAGAAAGGAAAGTATTATCGGTCTTCTTTTAGCACATAGTATAAAGTAGATGTTCAGTATCTTTCCAGGAACAGACATGCAGCATTTCTTCCCATCTCTTTCCTGTCCCTCACCAGAGATAAGGGGAATGCTGGGGACAGGATGTAGTGAAGTTTCTAGTCCCTAACTATCAAGACAGATATGTAAAGCACCAGCCTATTGTTACTGCAAAACAATCTCAATTTCTTAGACCAGTGTTAACTTTCATCTCAAGTCAATCAAGCACAGGGTATTTTGCCGCAGTCTGGATAGAAATCCTGTATATCTATCACTTCCTTGAGGTACTTCAATGTTCTGTTTGGCTTCTATTAGTATTAATGAAGCAGAATCTCCCATACTCCCAAAGGCTTTTCTAGATAAAAGATAGGAAAGCAATTTAAACTTGCCTTTGTCCTACTATTTAAACAATACAGAAAGAAAATACTATCTCAAGCAGTTCACAGCTTTGAAACAACTTTTGAAGCATATATTTCATAAATATGCTAAAACATTGAGCTGCATGCTTTACAAGGGCCTCAGAGAAAAGACTTTTAACCTATACTATTTAACAATTTTATATTTACATGAACAATTTCACATTTTTACTGATGCCAATCAGAATTATCATCTTAATAGTGCTTTACACTTAAAAAAATAACTAGAGATTGCATGGAGATTTTTCCTATGATTTAGCTCTAATTTCCTAATTTTTATTCTAAGCCATTAAAAAATGCCAAGAAAAAAATATTGTTCCCTGCATCAGTATATTTGGTTCATACTTAGAATAACAGCTCTCTGCCACTGCACGCAACACATCAGAAAGACCCCAATTTCATTCTAGCACGTCTGACCTCAATCTCTCTGTGCGGCGTTGTATTTTGAGTTAGCTGATTATATGCAGTAAGTTATTTGTTTCAGTGTGACCAGTGAAGTCCTGCATGCTACATATTTTCCTCTCAGCTTGCCACAACATAAGCCATAAGCAGCTTGATTATCTGACTTATTACATTCACAATAGTAACAGTACGATCCTAGTAAAAGTGAATCATGGATAAAAACAGTCTCAAAAATAATTTCCTGGGATTTCCTGGGTTTGGTTAGTATTAAGAAAGAGCTCATAATAGCAAGAAAATTAATACTGTGGGGGACCACCAGATGGATGTTTTATTTTTCTGGTAACTAAATATAAACATGTCACAAGCCTTGCCACGAAAAACACAAAAATAGACCAAGCTTAGATAAAACTCTTAAAAAAAAATACACACAAAAAGGCACTTTACTTTCCAGGGGGTTAACTTCTTCACGTTTACTGAAGTAGTAGACAATGTAATGAAGGATTATGACAGATACATCATATATCTCACTTTGTAAAAATTTTCTAAAACAAATATCTATTAGTCACACTGGGCTGTCTTACTGATTCTACAGTTCATAATCTGCTGGAGTTCCTCCTCAAATTATAGTATAGAAGGAACAGATTACTGCACAGCTTGACAAGGCTTCTTGCTTACAATGTGAAATAGTTCTACTTGATCCTATAGCAAATCTTTGCCTTTCTTGGAAAGGATTCATGAACTTAAGAATGAAAGGTGGCTTTTTTTCAGTTCCAAATACATGGCACAGCACATCCACAGCACCTAAAGGAATATGCACACATGTGATTTTATTGGAGCTTGTTATTTTAACTATTTTATCCAGTTTTCAGTTATTTATTGAAATCAGTATTTTTTATTCACGATAAAAAATGTCTACTCCACTTCCCCATGAAGGCACACAATGGGAAAACAATTTCATTAACCAGGTAACTTTCTTACCTACAAGGAGTAACACCTCAGAAATATCCCAGGAAAATACAGGAAATTCAATTGAAAGAAGGGCTTCCTTTATCAGCACTCCATCAGGTGGAGCAGACTATTCCATTTATCTCCAAGTTCTCATATTCCCATTAACGAACACACTTTTAAAAGTGTACACTCTACTGCCTATGAAAATGACTCACGGCCAATGTTTCTGAAATATCAGCTAGTCTCAGTGACAGAAATAAATCATGTTTCCATGGATGCTTTCATTTGCAGTTCAAAAGCAAAACACATTTTCCCCCTCATTGTTAAACATGGAGTCTTCCTCCGCTCTTAAAAACAACAGGTTTTGGATCCCTTCTCCCTTCCAGGGTCTATGCAGATAGTGTGGTACAAAAAACATTTTATAATCTTATGGAACTAAAAGTTAAAAGCTTTTGATTAATTTTTGCTACAATTCAAGCTGCCAAATAAATCTTCAGAATGATGACACCATTTAAAATCATCTTGATCCAGAACAGACAGAAGCAACAACTGCAATATTGACAATATTCTAGGAAGACAGACATTACACATGTTTTCTGACAACAAAGAAAAAGCAAAAATTCAGGTATTACACTGGGGAAAAAGTTAGCCTGAGACCACAGAGATACCTGAATTTTATTGGCTCCAAAACTGATGAAGTACTTTTACTCTACTATTGTGGCTTTTAGTCTTAATTACAATAAAAATGCCCAATTCAAAAGACACTTATCAAAAGGAGATCTGGGCACACTTACATTTCTCTTACTGTGCAGTTCTTAGTATTTATTTTTGTCAAGGGTATTTCTCAATGTGGAACTGCATAGCTGATATAAATACCTGTATGTTAGATTTCTAGTTAATTTTGAATTGTTCCAAGTAATACTAGTTTGTTAAAATTAAGTCGAGAAGCATATCAGAAAAATAAAGTGATTGTTGCAATACACATTTAGCCAAGCAAGCCTATTTAAATTTGCATGCACATAGGGTAATGCTCTCTTTCAGCAGCTCTATCTAAAATTTCTATTGTTTCACTACATTGTGTTTAAACAAGTTCAGCTGTACACTTAGAAGTACAGAGGTATTAATTAATGCACAGACAGCTAGAATCACGTTCACGTTCCAGGTTATATTTTGTCTTTTCCCTGAAATTGATCAATATCTTACAGGGTAGCAGCTCTATAAATAACAAGATCATAAGTCAGATGGGAACTGAGCTGCAGAACAGGCATGCAAGTAAAATAAGTGAAACAGGAGGTGGAGTCACAAGTAAGATTATGCTATTGCCCTCAGAGAGCTGCAAGATACATTTTTATTTTTTTTAAAGCTTTTTACTTCAGAAGCATTCTATGAATTCTTAGTTCATGTAATTGTTTTGGCTTAGTTAACATGTTTGTAACTGGCCACAAAAAAACCCAAACCCAGCCACGCACACCATACTGTACTAACAAAAAGAAATTCACACACAGACCCTCAAGTTTCCTTGACAAAAATACACTTAGGGAGGCATGAAAACCTGTCTTGAAATTCTCACTGCAAACATATTTTCATCGATTACTGAACCATCTGGCATTCATAGGTTACCGAAAGAAACATTGAAATCATCTCTGAAATTATAGAGAATTGGGCAAGACCTGACCCCTGGAGAACTGTAACCATGAAAGGCAGCAGCTCTGAGAGGGATTTAGTCAACACAATTAAGTCTACCACAACCTCATGGTACCACCTAATCAAAAAGGGTTGACAGTATCTCAACTGTTTTAACATAGAGTAGCAATATGTAAGGTTAATAAATGAATAAATAAATAATATAAATGGTAAGGACTGGAGTTTAGTCCAAATTCATTATAGCTTTTAGGAGCCCAAACCTTATTGATCTCAGTGAGCTCACATCTAAGTATTCACTATTTGTAGCGCTACTTAAAATCTGAGAGGAAAGAGAAAATGACATATGACAAAGAGCTCATCAATCTGTTTAGCAATCAAAAGAAAGATCAAGGAAGATCAAAAGGTGATTTGATTACAGCACAAGTGTCTCAAAGGGAACAAGAGGTGAACAAAAAAAACCCCTCTGGGTAGGAAAGGGCTCTTTAATACAGTGAAGAAAGCCACAAACATCACTGTCTGAAAGCTGCAGACAAATTCATATGGGAAGGCATGAATTTTTAATAACGAGTTGACAAATCATTCAAACCATCATTGAAGGAAGGAGGGGTTTTTTGGCTTCTTAAAAACAGTGACAAATTTCTCATCTGCCTCCGTCTTCATCAGTAGGCTTGACATAGCACTTCTTTCAGTATGTAAGAATACAAATATATGCCTAATGGGGCAGTAACAATCTGTTAATATTTTAATATAATTTTCAAAGTGAAAAGTTTCTGCTGAAAAAAATAGTTACAATTCATATTTCATTTGGTTTTTTGATAAACATTTACTGCAATCAAGTTTGGGTGTGATGATTTTATGCACAATAGTCCTAAGAGTTCAATGTCTGCAGACAGATAATTTATTCAGTTCAAAAAGTCAAAAGAAAAGGGCTCACATTTTCCCCCAAGATAAAATTTAAAAACATTTGCTTTGAGTACTTGTGGAAGGTAAGAAAACCAGTGTTTCTGAGAGAAATATAAAAATCTCCATTCCTGCCTCAATCTGTTTCCTGATTGTTTCAGCATCTTAGCAGTTTTAAGTGATTCTTTTCCAAACACGTGAACCAGTCCTTTTCTGATTAGCTGAGCTGAAGAAAAAGTGAAAACAATATCTGACTTCTGATTCTGAACAAATTGCCTGTTAATGATTCAGTTCCTGCCACTCTACCTCAGCTCCTACATTTACCAGCAGATCGCTACTCCTGCTACCAGTTCAACTGGCAAATTGCATCACTGCAACGTTTCCAGAATTGTACAGTATTCAGCAGTTAGGAGGACAGACAGGTAAGTCAAGTAACAATTTATCGACATTTTTGATTACTTGCTGCTCCATGGCAGAATCCCAAGCAGAAATAACTAGAAATCATGACACTAATGAAAACCTAAGTATTTAGGATTAGATATTCTAGTGTGACAAACTATCAACCTCATGTATCTAAAAAAATTGTCCTAATAAACTTCTTTTGACTCTACAGTGCCCAAGTAGTCCACTAAAGAACCACAAGTCATTGATGTTACCAAAGTAGTACAGAACTCCACAGAAACCTTCTATCCTGATAAAGCTAGATTGTGGTAATAAAGTTTGGAAGGACATTTTACTAGCTTGTACAACATGGAGGGGACAAGTAGAAAAATGAAGCCAAAAGTCCCTAATTCTAGTAAGGGAGGAGGCATGAACTTTCATACTCATAAGCAAATTTAATTTGTCTGAACGGTCTCCAGAAAAATCTCAACTACTGTAGAAACTTCATACTTCACTGAATCACAATAACTGTATCAGCTATTAGTTATTGTTGTTGGTTTTTTTTTAATTGTAAAAAGTGTCTACATATTATTTTTTTTCATTTTTTTTACAAATATTTGTGGTATTTCCAAGGTTCTGGAAACATTTTAAAGCATTACTGAACCTGATTTTACAACTAAGTGAATTACCTTAAGTATTATTCAGTTATATGAAAAACATCTACTTGCATTTGAGTTCAAGTATCATACTATCAATTTAGAAAAACATGTTTTTCATTTAACATCCTTCTTGCATTTGACATAGGTTATATTACATTACCTATCTAGATAATTCAGGTCCACATAAAATAATTAAAAATGTTTCATCCACAAGTCTAGCTCTTCTTCCAACTAATGAGAAGAATTAATTATTTCAGCCTTTCTACTACTTTTGTTACTGTTGCAAAACCAAAGCCTCATAACACAATGCCAAACAGCCCCCTCTCTGCTCAAAAGCAAGTCTAAGCTAAGACAGTAAGCTACTGGCAACCCAGACAGGCTTGTTACTCAACATCAAGATCTATCCCTGCAGCAGCCACTACACACCAAATGTAGCTTCCTAAAGATTAGTTCCAAGCAGTCTTTTATTAGTTATCTAAAAACTTTTTTTAAAAACTAGAAAGACACAAAAAAATGTTGAACTTTTTTTTTTTTTTTTTTCAAATTACTGCAGAACATCCGTTGCAGCAACTAATCCTGCAATAAAGATTGGCTAGTACGAGTAACAGCTTCTGTTGAAATCATCTGGACTATAAGCAGGCAGGAAGAGATTATTGACAGGAGGTATGGCCTTAAGGCTCCTTGTAGTCTATCACCCAGCATTAATACACCCTTTGTTACTGATGTGAGAGGGACTGCAACCCTCTTCCAGCCCCCCACCAACATGCATGTAGGCTACAGTATTGAGACACTCAGGGGAACTGACTTCAACTTTGATTTTTTCCCTCTGATAGACCAATTCCTCAGCCTTCAGAAACATATACCACTTCTGTGGATTCAGACAGCATTTGAACTGTTACCTATGGAAATAGAGTCTGCCACAGAAAGCAAAATATACCATGCCAAGCTTGTAAGGTCAACAGAAATTTACAAAACAAGATTTCTTGCAGAAAGTGTCATTTACACAAGATCCTACTGCCTCTTACACTGCTGAAAGATAAACTTGTGTATTTCTAGAAATCATTAGGAATCCTCAGTAGCAGACTGACTGAGTCTACGTTTTGACTTCAATGAATCTTGAAAGCCATCAACAAATGACACTAGAAGATTTTTACCTTTTTACTTGCACCTGAATGGAAGAACACTCTTTTTAGTATAGCAAATGTGTGTGCAAGTTTTTCCTGCTGCTTTAGAAACAACTTCTCAGTTGGTCAGGTTTTTTTTAAGACTGGGAAAATTTAGTTTTAATGACCAGAAGACCAATTTTTCTTTGTTTTTGGATGACAGCTACTGAGTACAGATCACTAGAATCATCACACTTTTCATGGTAAAAGTGCTACAGCACAACAGCAAATTTTGATTCTCAGGAAGTCTCTGATCTGCAGAAGTCACATCAACAGCTCAGCTTAAGATCCTCCTATGCTGGTGCCCTCAACAGACACACACATCAATGCCACACATAGAGAGAAGATATGAAGGAGAATATAAAGACAATGACACATATAACGTCTTAATTTTTAGTGAAAATCTCTATTTACATGAACCAAGAAATAAAAACTGCGTTCATGATTTTGGCCTTCAGACAACAGTGTTTAAATACTGTGTTAAATCACAGTACTCTGCCTGAAATACTCTTCACTGTGATCTATTATCAAGCTTGATTTTAGCTACATTTTCAACAGTAAAAGAAGAGAGGTTTTATTTAATTTTATTTCCAAGTAGTGCATGCAATGTATGAAAATGTGTGTACATATTCACATACATATAAACATATATATAAGTGTAAAATATGGAAGGCCTTGGTCATAGTAGAGACCACTTAGAAGAGACCACTAAAGCATTTATTTATCAAATTGAGAATATATTTCATGGGTGAATAATTTATTTCACCAAATTTGAAACAGCTAACAGTCTTTTACCTGTGAAAGATGAGACTCCTGGTAGGAGAGAACACTACAGCAGCCAAATGAACATAACCACTTTTATTATAAAATTTTCCCTAACAGGTCACAAGTTTGCAGATGATGGGTCTCACAGTTCAAGAGTTACATTACAAATACTACAGAGTAAGATTCTCCTATTAGAGCTGAAACTGCTTTAAGCTTAAGAGAATCAGAACTGAACAATGAACAAGTAGTATCTTTGTAGTATAATGCAGTTACCTCAACTCAATACAAAAACTTCAAGGAGTGTAACTGCAATGGAAATCTATGTTTATGCCAGCATAATCAGATATGACCTGTGGAAGCACTTTTAATTAGAAGAGGAGTCATAGTACCTTGCATAAGGACTTGGACACAAGCTTGTTACATCAGCTTTCTTTTTCACTTCAATTAGGTGGTAACATAAACCAGCATTTTTCAAGCTCACCGAATCAAGCAAAAGAACTTTGCTGTTCAGAAAAAGAACATGGTTGTTGGAATATAAAGCCTGGGAGTAAGATTCACAGTTACGAATATTTTCAGGAAAGCATACAAGGCATGCATCTTATTTTAACACATGGACAATAAAGAAAAACACACATGGCCAGCTACTGTTAGATGTCTTCTACAGTACTTCTACGTCTTCTCAGATTCCACACTGCATTAATAAAGTATGTGTACGCTTAGTACTCACTCAGAGAGGCATAATCATTTGGAAGTTCAGGATACAGTTTGTTTGTATTCTTTTTAGCTGAAAAAGAAAATAAAGTAGCAAGTTATATGATATACTAACATATTGCTTATTTCATATACTACTTTTCTAATACATGTTCAATAGTTACAAAATTATTGCAGTTATCTAAGGAGCAGTACAGAAGAAACAAATAAGGGCCTTGCCTTATATCCTTGTCCACAGAAATAAATCAAGTTAACAACAAAAGCTGCACAGTAAAGCCTCACTTTCAATGAGAGCACTTAGGTAGACAAGTAACAAACCGTTACAGAGCCAAAACTCTGCCGCCTCTGCTCTACTGGAAGACCTCTACCTATTGAAAGGTAACGACAACCTAAAAGAGAAACTAAGTTTCCTAGAAGCCAGATGTTTCTAGAAATAAGACTAGCAGTTTCTAGTAGGACTACTGTTTTTACTAAGAAGTTTCATTGAACCATGGGGCTTTTACATATTCAATAAACATGAATGCTTCCTTTGAACTATTACATGCTTCTGTAACTATACATACACTGTATCTATAGCAAATCTGTCAGTGAGAAAGTTTGTTAATATGAAACAAACAAAACCTTTACCCTTTATCATTCATGGCACTATTCCAACATGCTTCCCAAGGAAGAGTATTAGCAAAATATTTTTAGAGTTAGATACTACTATAATAATTGTGTAACATTCCTTATCTTTAATGCTTTATTTTTATATAGGGAATAAATTAATTATTATCAAAATGTTTTTAACCTGGTGGTGTTGGTCTAACAGCAGGTTTAGGTGGCTCTGGTCTTGATGATGGCCTAGCAGGTGGGTCATTTACCTAAAATATACAAATTTTTTTACAAAAAGTCGTATCAGACCTGGAAGTAGATTGCAACTTCAGAGACTAGAGGTATGTCAAGTTACACTGAAAAAACCAAAATAAAATCACTTTCTCTACTGAAACTGTACGAACTTGAGAAACATACTAAAGAACTAGTGACATATGCATGACTGTGAAGTAACTCACTACAGGTTTAACAAAGATAAAGGTAAATGACTGCCTGTAAGTAACATCAGCATCTACAAGAAAACATGTTCTACAGTCTTAGTATTGTATTGTAAATGTGATTGAGTGAAAGACAGAAAAAGTAGGAAAATTAAAATATCCACGTCAAACCTAGTATGCTTATTATTTGCGGATTATCTTGATTAGGAATAGTCAAACAAACTTTTCTAATCATCACCTCAGATTTTATTATGCACTATTATAAAAACAAGGGTATACTTTGTTATTCTGGAGGATGCAAAGCAAAATCAATATCATTCATGTCCAGAAGAGCCTACAAGGGCAATACTTGAACGAATGTATTACTCCCATGCAGCATTTGCAATGTGTTCTGCCTTTAAGCATCCAATAGAGATGTTAAGAATGCCACATGAACATCAACATTACTCCTAGCAAGGAACAGTTCAGTAATAGAAAAAGCCTATGTGAAAAAGAGGTGCACAAACCCGTCTTTGTTCCCTTACAGCTTTTCCTGGATTATTTTTTTGCTCTTCATTTTCATATACTTCAGTGAAGGATGCTAGAGTTTCATAAAGATCTTCTGCTTGAGCAGGAAAAGGCACATCACCAAGTAAGATTGCACTAGCACGAATATCCTGTCCATAAAACCTGAAACAAAAGAAAAGTATTTGATTATCATTACATTTCAATGTCTAGGTAAATTCATCTCGTGCCAATGTTTCCCCCAGGTCCCTGGCCCTGCATTTTCCTACTGATCTTCTATTGAGAAAAGACAGAACAAGTTCAATGCTGTACATTTGTAACAATAAATAATTGTAGCAAACTTGAATGCCTACCTACCACCTTATTTCAAAATGTTCTTTACGAGTAGTATTTTGCTCCTGGTCATGCAAGTATGCATCAACTAGACCATTTGAAAGCCAATCACAAAGCAAACTGAAGAAACACAGACCACTTTTCAAAACACTGTAATATATTCCTTAATGACATAGCAAAATGCCTTAATGGAAACACTGGAGCCTTAATTTTATGAATGGAGATAGCTAAAAGTTATTAACATGCTGTCATGAAGATCAGTGTTAGTCTTTGCTGCTATTAGCAAAATCAAAGTTTTCATAAACACAGAACACCGAGTGCCAGATGCTCAGAGACTCCTTATATTTTAAACTTACCAGGCTGCACCAAGGAAGCAGCATTCCATAAGCTGGCTATTTTCTCCAGTTCAGTGGCACTCTACACCAATTCTTTTTTTGTTGTTTGTTTGAAAACAGTATTTCTTATTATGCAGTGCATACCTCAATACCTGTCTTCTACAGTACTGTGTTGGGTTTAGATGGCACAGTGTTAGTAAGGGGTAGGAACTGGTAGGGATGAGTAAGAATATGTGAGTGAGACAACTCTGTCAGTGCAAAAGGAAGGGGAGGAGGCACTCCAGGTGCTGGAGCAGAGATTCCCCTGCAGCCCATGGTGAAGACCATGGTGAGGCAGGCTGTCCCCTGCAGCCCATTGAGGTTAACGGTGGAGCAGTTATCCACCTGCAGCCCATGGAGCACCCCATGTCAGAGCAGGTGGATGACCAAAGGAGGCTGTGACCCCATGGGAAGCCTATGCTGGAGCAGGCTCCTGGCAGGACCTGTGGAGAGGAGCCCACACAACAGCAGGTTTTCTGTGAGGACCTGTAACGCTGTGGGAGACCCATGCTGGAGCAGTCTGTTCCTGGAGGACTGTACCCTGTGGAAAGGACCCACACTGGAATAATTCATGAAGAACTGCAGGCTATGGAAAGGACCCATGCTGGAGAATTTCACAAAGGACTTTCTCCCGTGAAAGGGACGCCATGCTGGAGCAGGGAAAGAGCATGAGGAGGAAGGAGCAGCAGAGACGTGTGATGAACTGATCGCAACCCCTATTCCCAGTCCCCCTGTGCTGCTCAGTGGGAGGAAACAGAAGCTGGGAGTGAAGTTGAGCCCAGGAAGATGAGAAGGGTGAGGAGAAGGTGGTGGGTTTTTTTTTTTTTGTTTGTTCTTATTTCTCATTATCCTACTCTCATATTAACTGGCAATAAATTAAATCAATTTCCCCAAGTTGAAGGTTTTTTTGCTCAAGACAGTAATCGGTAAGTGATCTCCCTGCCTTTACTTCAACCCATTGTCATCCTATTTTGTTTCCTCCCATCCTGTTTGGAGGAGTGACAGAGCAGTTTGTTTGGTATCTGCTGAGTAGCCAAGGTCAACCCACCAACATACCATGTCTAAACATTCAGTGTCATCTCAATACCCACTGCAAGATGTCTAAATTGAAGAAAACTTTGTCCCTCAAGAAACTCTAAACTCAGCACAGTATGTTCTGACATCAAACTTTTTCCAAAGTGAATGTGTTCTAGTTAATTTTGCCATTATGCCTTCAATGAATGTTGTAGATTTGAAGAGAACTTACTTGCGATTTGTTTCTTTCCTTTCAATTAAACATGTTCCTTCCAGAGATACACCTGCAAACAGTCCTCGAGATTTGCAGTATGTATAGACAGCAGCAGAGCTTCTCAGGGCAACATCCCCTTCTAAGTTTCTAGAAGGAAAAACATTTTGATTGACATTCTTCAATATGGCTTTGCAACATGAACAGCAATTATCTTTTTATGTTAATCCTACCAAAAGTCAGCAAGAGCTTTACTTCCCTCTGTTCTTACAAACTCTACAGAATATATTCAAGTGGGCCAGACCTGAAATCTATTTTCAGTTCTTGTTTCAGACAGGACCCAGTTCAAGGTAATTTAAATTGTTTGGTAAGGTTTCCTCTGAAGCACAAAACAATGTTGCCTCATGTGAACACTTCACGTTAGAATTTCTCTTGCATTCAGTAGTCTAAAAATGGTTAACCTATGTTTTAATAATTTTTTAAAATGTTCTGATTATGTTTGTGGTGACTTGGAACTCTACTCAATATATCCAAATCCTCCTTGAGTTTATGGTGCCCAAAACAGCAAGTAAGGCCTTATCAGACCTCAACAGAATTGGAAGGTTACAAGTTTTGTCCTACATATGATCAGAAAATGTTTTCGGTCTGAAAATACCTCAGGCAGGCAGCCAGTCCAACCTCCTGCTCAAAATGGATACATCAAACTGATATCAGGTTGCTCTGGCCAGTTTTTGAAGACTTCCAAGGACATAGATTTCAGACATTCTGAGCAACCTGTGTCAGTGCTCAATTATACTAATGTTGAAATTTTTTTTCTCTCATATACAGTCAGAACCTTCCTTGTTTCAATTTATGACTACCATCTCTCACTGTCTTGCCCTGAACGTCAGTAAAGAATCGGTGTCTATCTTCTTGGTGATCCCCTGTTGGGAATGCAGTTCTCTTAGAAGACCTAAAGGTCTTCTCTCCTCCCAGGTTAAATAAGTCTCATTGTTCACGTGCTCTGTGTCGCTGGCCACCTTGATAGCCATTCACTGCATGCAATCAAGTTTATAAACACCTTTCTTGTACTGCAGGGACAGGACTGAGCACAATATTCTAGGCACAGTCTATGAAGTGCCAAGCAGAGGAAAAATCACTTGCCTTATCTCCTGGTTACAGCTCTGTTGATGCAGTTCCTTACACTGTTCACTGCCTTTCCTGTTAGGATGCACTGCTGGCTCAGCTTACTGTCACCAGGACCCCAGCAACTTCCCAACAGGGCAGCCACCCAGCCTGGCAGGCTCTGCCTATGTAACTGCAGAGGGTTCATCCAACCAAGGGTGCAGAACTCTGCATTTGTCCTTGTTTAATTTCATGAGGTTTCCTGTTAGATCTCTCCTCTACACTCTCTAGATCCATAGCTCTGAAGGATGGCCATACCCTGCAGTGTATTAGCTGCAACCCCCTGATTCAGTGTCATCCACAAACTTAGAATATTTTGCATCTGCTCCTCCAGATCACCGATAAAAATATCAAGCAGAGAGGTACAACATGAATCATTTACCACTACTCTTCAGGCCTGATGGTCTGGTTTTTCACGTGTTCGCTAGTCTGCCCCACCCTGACACTGCGGCCACAACGTCCCAGCTTGGACACAGAGATGTTGCAGAACAGCATACTGAACACCTTTGAAAGGCAGATGACATTCACTGCTCTCCCTGATCCACAGCTCTCTCTCTCATCTGTGGAATAGGTATCATCTTATCCTTTTATTTTGTCAGGAAAGGTGAAAAACTGCCAGTAAAAACTTAATCATTAAAAAAATAAAAGGCATAAGGAAGCACATGTCCCATGAGCACAGCCTGAGGCAACTGGGCTTGGTCAGCCTGGAGAAGAAAACACTTAGGGGGAATCTAACAGCAGCCTTCAAGTAGCTATGAAGAGGCAACCAAGAATATAAAGCCAGGCTCTGTACAGCAGTGTACAGTAGAAAGATAAAAAGCTGGACATGAATTGAAATGAGAAATGTTTTGACTGGATTTAAGGCAAAACTTTTCACCATGAGGACAGATGAACAGTAGAGCAGGTTGCCCAGAGAGCCTAAGCAGTCTCCATCTCTGGAGGTTTTTAAGACTCACTGAAATAAAGGCCTGAGCAACTTGATCTTCAAGTCGCAACAGACCTTACTTTGAGCAGGAGGCTGGAGTAGAAATCTGATAAGGTCCCTTCCAACTTAAATTATCCTATGATTATATCATCTCATCCTACAAAGCAAGCTAACTTTACTGCTTAAGGTTTAAAAGTAATTATTTGGTGTATTTTATTTACTATCAGGCAGACCTGCACAGACCCATAGGTTAATGGGAATAATAGGTTAGTCAGGCACAGTAGCACCCGTGCTCTTTATTGAGCCTGGCCAAGCAGTCTCCTGTCTCCCGAAAAAAAAAAAGACAACCTCAGAACACTTTCCTTCTTCTAATAAATGCCTTTATCAGGAAAGTGGAAAAAAAAACAAAAAAAAAGGCCACAAGTGACTGAAAAGGTGTAAACTACAGAAACAGTATGGTCCAGTCAACATACAGGTTGCCCAGGTTGTTTTGTAACATATCCAAAAAAGCCACATCAATACCTATGTATAGCTTTAAAAGCTATCTTCCATATTTAATTCTACCACATATATATATCTACCCTATATTAGGAAGCATTTTACTCACCTCCCCAGAGGTCCAATTGCCACAGTAAGATTTCCTCCAAGTGTAAGATTCCCTCCTTTGGCAAAAGCTTCTACTGCTCTTTCATGATTCAATATTATCACTAAGTCTGAAACCTATAAAATATCAAATAAAAATACTACGCTTTTTAAAGACGACCGTGAGAATGGCACAGGATTTTGCAGGAAAACAGGTGGGAGTATCGAAGATATTCCTTTCAGCAGATGAAAACTAGCTCCAGATTTATCAAGGGTTTAGTTCAAAGAGAATCTCTCATTCTCTCAGACAATTACTTCATTTCTTGTAAAAGTTTCTTTTGAAACAGTTTGATTCTTTTTCTGCAAGGTATTTTGAAACATTTTAAATCAAATTTGACTGAATTTTTTTTCAAGTGCTGATATGGTCAGTATGTGATAAACAACAGCTGCAACAGAAACCCTATTTTAATTCAAAATTTCCTAATTAATTGATTTTTATATTCTACACCTTTTTCAAACAGTTACAAAGGCATTTTCAGATGTGAAGAGGGATCACAGAAAATAATTTTGATCCTTCCATAATTGAATTAATAACAGCAAGACAAAACTTAGTAAACAGAAATTAGAAACAGTAATAAAACTCTCCTAATACTCTTTTCCCAAACTAGGAAGCATTTCAAAGACTGGAAAAGTCTTTCAAAAACAGGCATGATCCTCTAAAGATCACTCTGTCTTACCTGAAAGCTCAGTAAACACACTACACATATTAAACAAAATAAAAATACTGCATCAGTACCAGCCTGTTCGACAGAGTAGATTACACTTCTGTAGCTTACTGTGATAGATTATCTTTTCAACAATATCTTGACTACCCAAGGACTATTGTGCTTATCTTTCATCTGAAGGACTTGAACGGAAAGCCAGGTTCAGAAAAAACTTTCAACTTACCCCAAATTCCAAACAGTGATAGCAGGGAATAGAAGAAGAAATACCAGATTATTTGCAAATCAAGGCTGGCCCAAAAGTATTACACATAGTGTAAGAGAGGCCGTTGTTATCATCCCCCTAGTAACCTCCACCCCATCCCAAACAAAACATGGTTGACGAGCACTTTCTAAATCATCCAGGGATGGAGAGAAAATTTCATTCAGGATGCTGCTACCTCCCCTTACCCACAGCTAAAGCTAAATAAATCCATAGTAGGAAAACCTTCAAGGAAAGCATTTAGATAAAATTAGAGACCAATTTTAAAATTCAATTACCAAGTTGTTTACTATGACTTCTGAAATCTGTGATTTCCTTCTTGTTGTGTAAAACCACCCATAAGTACTGCTACAACTATGCCAACTATAACCTCTCCTACAGGAATAAAATTCAGCCTGTTTCTAGAAGGTTTAAGTTTATATATGACTAAAAGAATGCTGATATTGGACTCTTGGCTCCCAAGCCACTTAGTTATTTCTGAACAGCATCTCTTGTCTAGAACTAAGTAAGATTGTATTATAATAGTGCCAGCAAGGAAACAGTATTTTGTAAGCTGACTAAAATTTCCAGTGAAGGGCACAACATTGCTCAGAAAAAACCACCCTCTCAGCAATAGCTTCTGTATTGAAATTATTGAAGTATCAATAGTAAGTGCTTACATTATCTAAAATATCAGATAGAGATGACTAAAGTTTAATAATCAGAGCATGTGAAGAGTCTGTTTCATTGTCATAAAAGCAAAAGAAACCCAAACAAACCCTGGGCCTCAAACCCAATGTTTTGTAATGCATTCAGATTCTGTAGTCAGGAAAACCAAAGAAAAACCCTTACAAAAATTAATATTTTTGCATTCACAGCATCCTCCAAAAAGCGCATAGCAATAATGCCTGAGCTCACACAGTGAGCAATAAGAAGACAATAAAATACTGATCCGTTGCTCATTATGTGAGTGCCGCCTGACTGGCTGTCAGGACAGGGATAGCTGGTTAGTGGTAGGAGACACACTGGGAACTGGTGTGGACCACCCCGATCAGCTATGCATGGATTCTGCTGAAGAGCTGAACACCCACAGCAAGAGAACTTGATGGCAGCATACTGTTACTTTGATTTTCTCTGGGAATCAGAACAGAAGCTGAACAGAAAGAAAAAAGGACAGGACTGAAGGCTAGGTGGGAAACAGGAGAAGCAAACAAGGGTGAAGGAGCTGTGAGGAAGAAGAGACGAGAAACAGAGGAAAAACACTGTCAGGGCTCAGATCAATAGTATTTCTCCGAACAGGCTGAGAATCCCATACTTAAACCATTTCGGCTGGCTGAAGAATGGCTTATTTTCTGTAGCATTCCTTCAGAGGAGGCACCATCAGTTTTGGTGCTTCCAGACAGAAGGGTGAAGTCACAAGTTTGAGTGGGAAATGCAAGGGGTACAATAACATTAGCTAGGCTTCATTCTACTCCACCTTCAATTCTTTCACTGTTTTTTTGCAAGATGGAGTCCTCTTTAACAAAGCATTTGATACAGTATGAAGCACAGGATATTTTTAATTAGCTCCAGTTGGATTTTATGTGAACAACTACAGGAAGCTTTCCATCAGGGAAAAACTCAGTCTGCTAGAAGTGAGAAATTGAGGAAATAGCTGTTATGTCACTTCATTTAAATCTTTCCAAGCAATTAGACTGATAGTATCAAACCCCTTATTTTGTTTGTCTTGTATAAATGATTTCTACAACAGCTTTTTTTACACAAATATTCTGCTACTTCCCCAACTTTTAGATCTTTGTCAATGCATTTTAAATTCTTGCAAAAAAGTTACCAACAAGTATTTCAAACGCAAAATTGTACCTCAATTCCAATTTCAAATCCACCACCAAGGCCAGCAATTCCTATCGCAGAAGGAGCAGACCAGGCTGTCACACAAAACAAGACAAATACACATACTTTTTACCATGTTACAAGAAATACTAATTTTATTATTACAGTAGAAAAGTGCTAACAAATTCTCTATTTAAAACTATGTTCAAACCCACTACAATGGAATCACGTAACTATACTGGTTTATCCCACAAGAAGGAATTAAGGAGTACAAGCTTTCATGATCGAAACAAGTCTTTGTTACAAATAATTTATCATAGTTGTCCACATTGGATATAATTCATTCTTCTAATGAGTTTTAAACTATATGCTTTTAGATTTTGTCTTTTTCTGCAAAGATACTGAAAGCATTTATATCTGGTCAAAAGTAGGTATAAAATTTTGAAAATAGCTTTCAAGCCAAACATTGTCATCTACTGACTTGATTCCTGACACAACTCATTTTATGCTATGAAAATAAACTATAAAGAAATTTTCTTTTCATTCTCCCATGAAGTACGAAAGGAAAACATCCACTTACTTCCATTAGGAAGACGAGCTAATACAATTCCACTTCCACCTCGAGCTGTCACCAAAAATCCAGCTTTGATAACGGACAAAACTGCAAGGCCTTTGGCTTTTGCTATCACATGAGCTGAAACAGCAAAAGCATTTATTCAAGATCTTGCAAGAGAAGTTCTAAGAGAAGGGAAAATAAAACTCTACATTTAACAATCTTGAACATATGAGTCAAATAACTGAAGCAAAAGCTTAAAGAAAACTGCAAAAAACCTGAACTGATTATGATGACTACTCCACAGTCAATCACAAAGCTAATCACAAGTCACATCAGCCTGCACTGATCTCCACATCATCACAACTGCTTCACCTATTCCGGTTAGCTCATACTGAATTAGTTTGCTTATTGCCACGAACACTGTATGTGAGTACCTTTAACAAGATAAACAGGCAGTGAATAGTTGACATCCACGTCTCTACAGTTTTTTGCAGGAGGGGATTCTGAATTTAAATCACAGTGACACATAGCAGCCTAATCAGCTTATACCATTAGACAATGTTTGTGGCAAATAGTGTCATCATCCTGCAAGTCTCATTACAAACCTTCTGGTACATAATAGTTATAAATGCAAAGCCACAAACGGCAACACCAGATGAAGGAAGTTACTAGGAGAAACACAGTACAACAATTGCAAAAATAAAGATGACAGCAGCAAATGAGAGTACTTAATTACTATCATAGGAGAAATATACCCTCATCTCTTTCTTTCAACTTATTTTCATCTAGCCAATTCTAATAAACACAGATATTCAAGAATTAGAGCTACAATTCCAGGTTTTCTCTTAAGAACAGATATTCACAGGGTGAGCATGTCCATCCACCGCTCAGGGAAGCCTTTCTGTGCAGATACCCTGTGGCTGTTAACATGCAAAAGATCTCTCCCAGTAAGTAATGTCTGCCTAGAGCATGGCAAACTGAACCCCTTCCAAAATGTTTTCACAAGTTATGGCACCCCAGATCTTCATTCCTCTCTATGTTATGGTCAGTGAAAACAGAGGGAATTGGTAGAGAGACCATGAGTGCAACACAGGGGAGTGCCGGAGGTTTTAGCTGAATAAAAACATTTTCTTTACTCACGAGGTATGATTTTATCAGGTCCATTTCTGGAAGTTATTTCTGTAAATTCTCGTAATATTTTGGCTGCCTTTTTAGCTTCTGACTTCAGGTTGGAAGGTATAGGGTTATTCACTGTAAAACACAAAAGAAATAAGAAATTGTATCTATGGTCAGTTCAGGATAGCTTACATAAAAATAAAACAGTGTAATTTAGATGGGAAAAGTGATTTTTTACAAATAGAGAGTAACCCAAACGAACGGCAAAACAGCAAATGTAAGTAATGATCTTCTGCATCAGATCCACATTTTGTCTCTGATTGCTGTAACAGAAGACACCACTAAGGAAGAGCACACAAGCCCGGTTCTGTTCTGCAATCTGTTCCTGTTGTACTTCCTAAGAACCCACACTGGTTAACAGCAAGGATATTGGAGATACATCCTCAGTTGTTCCTGTCACTATTTATTTATTGGCTTATTGCATATGAATTTGTCTAATAACTTCTCAAACCTGCTGATACTCTTTGCCTCCAGAATTCCTGCAGCAGTGGTTCACTTCCTGCTACTTAAAGAATACTTGATCTATTCAAAATTAATCTAGTAGTTACAGCGAATGCCTGCTTGTTCAAATCTCATGAATTCTGGTGAACAGCTACTGCATTCAACTTATCCACTACCTTCATGCTCTTACAAATATCCACAGCCCTGCACAGCCTTATCTACTTCTTCAGGAGTCCCAGCTTTCTTATCTCAAGGTAGGCTCCATCACTCTGATCACTCTAATTGCTCTTCTCTGTACCACCACAAACTCTGCTGTCCTTCAAAATGGTAACTGTTGACCAATGAACACCAAAAGGCTACCATCTCTTCAGACTTCTCTTACAGAGCTAAACTTGCAGCATGTTCTGAAAGTGAATAAAATTCTGTTTCAGACCAAGAAGTTTCCTTTAGAAATCTGCTTCCTGCTGAAGGGCTTATAATTTTTTTTCTCTCCAGTGTGATGCAGCGTAATCACCTCTGTAGATTTTGACTGAAGAAAAAGCAGGTATTAGGGACAGATTATATTTGCTTTATAAAGTTGTAAACTACAGTAGAAAACACAAAAAAAAATCTTGAAATTTACCCTCCAAATCCACAAGATCATAAATTCTACAGAAGACTGCTGTCACTAATCAACTACTGAACAGAATATAAGATATTCATGTTCTGCAACAGTAGAAGTATCACTTTATGTATGTATAGTAATGTTTCACCTCTAGATTTGCAAAAAGAGGCCTTAGTGTAGATAAAAAGATATGAGTTAGCCTTAATTTCTACATCTACTAAACCCCCTCAAAGCTATCACTTAAATTATTCTTGTTTTCCTGTCTGGACATATCAACACCCACCATTTCCAAGTTTATCAGCAACAAATCGTCCCAGTAACACATGAATATATTGTCAGACCAAAGAGGCATCTAGCCTCATGCCGTGTCCCTGAAAAGAATTAGCAACAGCATATTCATAAAATTCCACTGTTCTTAAAATCACAAAAAACATAGAAAAGACCATGCAATGAGAAAAAACTCAGTTAAAAGTGGCCTCATTTTTAAAATTGGTGTTCCCTGAATATTCATTCACCTCTTCACTCTGGGCAACATTCCCACCCATAACCAAGAAGGTGCGATTAAATAAATGAAGCTTGGACAGTAATTCAGCTCAGAGTAAGTGAAATGTTCAGCGGCAAGTCAGCCAAGTTTCTGTCCAGGCTCCACTGACTAGAATAAGAATTACACCTCTACTTTTCACAGTGAAGTATATTCTTTTAGTATGTTCTCCAAGCAAGAAGGAAGATTCCCAGAATATGAGATTTTGACAGCTGAGTCTCTGAACTAATTTCCCTGTGAAAGCTTCCAGCAACATTCAGCTTTAGTGAAAATGCGGCAGGTTTAACATTGGAGAGTTTGAAGTGACAGCAGGCATCACAAGGTTGTGCAGAAATACCAGTCTCTCTGGGAACAGGAGAAAACAGACGCAAAATGCAAAAAGAAAAAAATGCAAAAGTGTCTAAACTCTATTGCAGGAACAGAGAGACGACACACTAATTCTATCTCTTAATTATCCCTTCTGTTTTCAGAAAGCTAAGATGATGGCCAAGTCCCTGTGTGTGAAAGCGCAGGGGAAGGTGAAGCTCTAAGACCTCAGGACCTTCTGAAAAAGCTATTGGCATGTGCATTGTCTCTGACTGTTATGGCACTAAAACTGTAAGCGCGGCCGCTCCCGCCGCCCCGGCCATGGCCAGGGACTACGATCACCTCTTCAAGCTGCTCATCATCGGCGACAGCGGTGAGGGCGGGCGGCGCCGCCCGGGGGCGGGGGTAGGCCTCTGGCAGGGTGGCCGCCCCTCGCCAGCTTGCAGGAGTTTTGAACGTGTGTTTCTTCCTTGGTTGGTCGGGCGGGAACCTGGCTACGCAGTCACAGCAAGATGAAGAGACCAGTGTAACTCAAACAAAACATGAACAGACAATTGCTTTTGGTAGATCAACAAACCAGGCTGGAGTAAATGTCTCCATTACTTCTGTGGTTTGTACTTGACATTTCATTTTCAAGGTCAGGGGGGAAACATTACGAGCATGTTGTAAGAGAAAAACAGGAAGATTTTTGCTTTTGTGTGGAGATATATTGTGGTAGTCACAAAAAGCATGTTGCAACACCATTCTTCTCAAAAAGGCATGAATAGTATGCTTTTAGCATGTTATAACTTACAATTAACATTGTAACACACAGTGCATGTCCATTTGCATATCAAGTGAACACTTTTGTATGAAGGTTTTCACTTAAACTATTTTCTATGTCTAGAGGTCTTGATTTTGTGGAGGGTCACCTACCCAGTCTACCCAAGACACACATTTCTTGGTACTTAATTATTCTTATGGTTCAACATGATTTAAAGTGGAAGATAAGCTTCATTTTAACGGTGGTAATATAGACAGTTACATGCCTGACCTTGCAGGACTCCTGGCAAAGTGATCAAGACAATGAAAATAAGACATGTGTACAGCAGAGATAAAAAACATTGAGAAGATAAAAACTTTACGTAGCAAAAGCAAGCATTATCCAGGTTCTAGATTAGAGAGAAATAAAAATCTTCTCCTCTCATTATCCTCTTCCTCATCTTTGTATGCATTCCTTCCTCCCCTTTGCTTCTCTTTGGCCAATCTCAGAATTTGGAGGAAAACCTCCAATTCATACTTCTTATTACTAAAAAGGGGGAAAAAACCACAAGTTCTATTTCAAGCAGATAAGAAGATAAATCCCTTAGCAAAGTCCATTGAAAAAACATGGGATGCTTTCAGACCTAAAAGTCTGCAAACAAAAAGAGATTAGTAAAAACACTGGGAAAAAAATAATTGCTTTACAGTTTTCATATGCATTTTCAGATTCAGAATTGCTTCAGAAAGATTTGATGGTTACCAGAAGACAGTGTGTGCATGTTTATGTGCGTGCAGGAGTTCCCGTTTCATTGAAGACAATTCAAAGCTGAACTTCATGAGCCAGTAAAAGTAATAGTTACCACCTCACTGTTCCTTCAACTCTCAATACATAACTGGTTTCAAAATCAGGTTTTGGTTGCAGCTTAGGGCAGGAGGAAGAAAGTAACCCTTTTTGGTGTTTACTTCGAAAGTTTCACAAGATACCTAGGAAGACTCAATGACTTCCCTACCTCACTTATTTTTATCCTGTTGTTGCTATTTAGGATGAAATTAAGAAATTTTTTTGGCTGGGTTGGTTTTTTTGGGTTTTTTTTTTGTTTTGTTTTTTGTTTGTTCGGTTGGGTTTTTTTGGTTACAATGAGGATGGTGTTATTATGAACAGGTTGCCCAGGTAAACGGCACATGACCCATCCCTGGAAACATTCAAGGTCATGTTGGACAGGGCTCTGAACAACCTGATCTAGCTGAAGATGTTCCTGTTCATTGCAGGGGGGTTGGATTAGATGACCTTTAAAGGTCCCTTCCAACCCAAACTATTCTATGATTTATCTGCACTAGAACTCGAAACATGGTATTCCCAAATGCAAATTTTGCACAGAAAAATGGTGTTACTCAAGCAAACTGAAAATTATGTATTTCCCCTCCAATCCCTCTAAAAGGGTATATTTTTTTGTGCCAAAGGGGGGTTCCTTTATCAGTATTGATTAGGAGAGATGGAGAGAGATCCCTCATCCAACTGTACACTGCAACAGTATGCACAAGAATAACCTAACTTCCCATCCTCAAAATCACGGCAGAAACTTCACTTTCTCTCTGTATTATTTGTTTCCTACATCAATATTGTTTCTGCATTCCCTGGGTATCTACATACATTCACACTTCCATTGTCCCTTGCTTCTTCCCTTCCTGCCACAGACTGAAGCAATGCAGGATTATTTTGCCGGACTAAAAGAGCAGGAGGGATTTGACAACAACATTCTGCCAGTTACTTTGCCTGGAGCCAGATTTGTGTGCTTTCAGAAGTGGGCTAAGAAATGGGTGGTATTTCTAAAGCACAGTAGAAATACATAGGGGAAAAGAGAGAAGGAAAAAGGGAAGAGGTTGAACACACTGCCACCTGAAGAGCTCAAAGCTACACCTCATAAAGAAGGGTTACAAAGTAAGATGACTTGCATCCAGACTTTAATTTAGACAGCAACAGGTATGGAAATTAAAGTGACCTTAATTGGCAAGCAAGCATGGCACAGAAGAGGTTTAGTAACAATGGACAGTATCAACAAGCCAACTGATTAACACTTCAGTTGCTGAAAACCACCACAGTTACTCAAAGTGGCTACCATATGATTCTTTCCAGAGTGGCTCATTTTGAGTTCCTTTACTTACTTCTATAATGTTACACAGTTACTAAGGAACTGGCAGGATGCCTACAGGGGTCTGGAGGAACTGATGACAAAACAAGTCCACACCCTAATCTTAATTATGTATAATATGATGCTTGGTGAAGCTCAGCTAGACTCCCATTTTGCTAATATTACTAGAGCCATAGCAAAAGAAATGTAGTATTTTTGTCACTGAGGAACGGGAGAGATTTGGCTCTCCCTCTTTGGCTATGCCACATGAGAATTTGTTGACAGAATCCAAGTTCAAATAAGGACACAGACAACAATCAACACTAAAAATGCCAAGTTTAATGGTTAGCTATGTAGCATGGGTGAGGCCTCACTCTTACTATTAAATTTTAGATCAATCTGCTCCGTAAAACTTTGTCCAAAGGCAAAGCACATAATGCTTTTTCAGTAAAAACCTAGTAAGTAGAAAATTGCACAAAAATGCCAAAGAATTAATAGCTAGCTATTTACATTTTTAAGGAGAAAAAAAAGGGAAGTACAGGGAGGTGTGCACTATAAAATGGTGGTATCTGTCTCAAAATACGATAGAAATAAAATTGCTAAAGATTATAGTTAAGGTTAGGGACAAAGTTGTGTTTGTATGTACTTTAATCAGACCAATTTTAAAACAGACAACCAGAAGTAGAATTTCTGTGACATCAAAAATGGTTTAAACTTCTGTTCACCTATCAAATTGTCCTCCCTCTCCCTCAAGCTTACTTTAGGATTTGAACTGTAAAATTATTTTCCTAAAAACCGATTTAATATTGCAAGTCTATTGAACAGATGTTGTAGAAATATCTGATTTTAATAAAAATACTGTTTGAAATCTTTAGAAATAAGCAGAAGTGCCATGTTCCATTTACCCCTTCAAGAACACAAGGAACAATCCTGTAGCACTGTCTTCACTATTAGCTTTTAAGTATGCATCTATAATTGTCTGTTTTGTATTCAAGTAATGCTCAGGAAAGAGGTAACCAGGAGCAATACGACAGTAGTATCTATCAGGAGGATACACTGACTGATGTATTTGGAATGCCATGACCAGCAAATGCTCAGCTGGGAGCAAGCTTCATTTGGACTCCTGCTTGTTGTTGAAAGAAGAAGATGTTGAGCATATGTGAGTCAGCAAACACAAACCCCATGGGGGAATATCACACCAAAATTGATTAACTGCTTAATTTGTAAGCTGATGAGGCAAGTGCGTCAGCCTCTAATTTACATTCTGACTAACAGTAATAATGTGTTGGCTGAACATTTGGTGAAATTATCTGAGCAAGGTGTAATAAAGAATAAATAAAGCCTTTTTACTTAAAAGCTCTAATTCTGATATAATCAAAATGCTGCTGAATATGAACAGATGAAATAAAGCGTGGTGGCGTTATGAGAACCTGAACATCAAGAGTACAGTTTCAAAGAAGGTCGATGGTACAGTGGAGAAAAAGCCTCATATGCAGATTTCAGATATATATGTTGCACATGTATGTATGAGCTTTGAAGTATTTGGTGGAAGGCAGTTTGGGGCTTTTTTGGTTACAAAAGGAAGAAAAAACAATGGCAAATACCTTTTACAAGGCTCAGTAATTCAGCCTTCGCTTTCACTTCACTGAAAAGCACAGAAACAGCACAAGAATACATTAAAGCATCGCTGATTTGCAAATACCCATGGTTAAAGCAGCAACATCAATACTGAAAAGCTTGTATGAACAGAGAACATTCAAAATTATGATTAAGAACATTCACAAACATGAGAACTAGCCCAGTCAAAGAAGAACGTCTAATGAGACAGAAAAACCTGAAAAGCAAGACATTGCAGTGTTGGAAAAGAGCCTAAACAAGATATTTCAATTGAGAATTACAGCTGAATGCAATTTTGGTTTCAGAAATGTGTAACATTGTGGTACTGTGGTAGCCAGCGTTAGCCTTGGGATCCATCTGGTACTTGGAATTCCTAGAACGACGTGTGAGACGTGTTTCAAAAGTATTTTACCTAACTTAAAGAAAAAAGTAGCGTTGAGTTATGCCAGGGTACAAGTAGGACAGCAGGAACTACACGGCCTTGCAGAGTTGGCAGCTGAGCTGTACTGGAAGACTAATGTGTGCTTTCACAACCTTAAAGATTTTTGTAAATTAGCGTAACTACTCTTTCCTCCTTCCCTACCCTGGATAACAAGAAGTTTACTGGATGGCACTGCATTAAGCTGCTGCTGGTAGGGAAGGGAGAAGAGAGCAGAAAAGTCCACAGAACCTGCAGCCTTCAGCATACAGAAAACAAGGAGGTGGAAGTATTTTAAGGTTGACCCAAGACTAATGGAAATATAAGAACAAGGAGATTTTTCTTTGCAAACACTGCATTGAAACCAAAATGGTGCTTACAAATAAAGGTGAAAATTTAAAAAAAACAAAAACCAAACACTCTTACCCATGTTAAAACCAGCTTGTTTTTCCTTGTTTCACCTGCAATAACCTGCTAAAGTTAGCTGTTAATGACAGCCTGTGCACAGGGTAAACCGCATCAGCATACTAAAGTTACAACTACATTCAGCCGTCAAGAACTCAAGTATGAAAAAGGAATGCCACATAAAATAGCACCTTCTCTAAAAGGAAAATAGCCAGTTATATTTCTCAAAGACAAGAATCTCACAGACATTTCTATCACTACATGAAGCTATTTAGTGTTTTGAAGATTTATTTTTTTTTATTGAATTGGGGAGAGGGTTATAATAACAAACCATTCTTAAATTTATGAGGTTTGCATTTCCAAAATTACATATATATATTTACATATTTAAATCACAGCAATTTGAGGAGGGAGAGAATTACAAATGCCATTTTAAAGATTAGTACTTCTGAAAACCTGTACGGAATCTTGCATTGCATCTGTATGTTTATTCCAAGACAGAAAAGAAGTCAGACAACGATGATGGGAAACCCAGTCATCAACATTTGGATTTTGGTATGCAAATACGCAGTATGAAGTCAACCCAAACCCTACAGAATCACACGTCTTTATTCAAAAAAGACCAACTTAAACACAGAAGCCTTTCCATTTATGGAAATGAAATAATGGAGACAGACAGTAGATTTCTTCCTTTGTTGTCATCTGTGGGTTTTGGATTTTGGTGGGTTTTGTTGTATGTTTTGGTTTTGTTTTTTTTTTAAACCCGGTATTATTGTGAGTTATGGAAATCAAAATACCTCTGAAGATAACCTGAAGGAAGACAGTATTATTACAAGCATGTAACTGTGGTAACTCTGAACCTGGAGAGGGAAACTGCTTCACCCCCAACTTCCTGCACTTGTGCACTTGTACTGCTTTTATGATTAGCTGGTATTTCAAGGCCAATTGCTCTCTGCAGCCTTCACAAGCACCTCACTTTGACTTTGGGCTTTCTGCTATGACTGTTTTAAAGGAGAAAACTTCCTTTCTGGTCAAGTTTTTAGACTGTTTTCCTCAAAGCACAGGATGTTGTAAAGTCAAGCTTAGAGATATAAACTAAGATGTTAGCTGATGACCTTTCTGAAGGCAAAGCAAAATTTCTTTGAAATGCAGTAACTACACAAAATAACACATCCAAAAACAGCCTCTGCAGAGACTAAGCTTATCTAAATAAATCAAATTGTATGGAATATGATAAAAGTATTTATGTCTGTTACCTTTGTCAGTGTGAATATTGTCAGGCATAGTGTCCAAAAGCATACAGGATTTTTGGTCAGCTGCTAGTGTTGGCAAGCTGCCTTTTCAGATTTTGCTACCTGTTATGTATGGCAGCTCAATATTTTTCATACGGAATACCCATGTCATTAAAGCTTAAAAACCCCCACAACGTGCAACCCCCCCAAAAAAACCCAAAACCCACAAACCAACAAACCAACCAAAAACCTCACAGTTTCATTGTGTGCGTATTTTTTATTTTAGTTTTCTGAACAAAGAGGAAAGGAATTAACTAATCCAAACACCAAGTGTATCACTTGGTAACTCAATGAATATCAGTCCTCAATCCCACAACTATTTCCTTGAGAAAAGTCAAGGAATTTGAAAATAAAAAAACCCCAACCAAACCTGTAACACACAGAAACATCCACATTATCAAAAGCGTTTGATGAGTTGGGTTCCCAGCAGTTTTTGTACTGAGGTCAGTTTGGAGGAAATTCTAATTTGAGATGCTGAATTTCCTCTTATCTCCTAGAAGGATGAACTTTCTGATGAGAGCTGGAATACATGAGGTTAAAATCATACTGACATAGCTGAACAACGCACTTCAAAGAAAAAGGTATTCCCTTTGTATATGCAAGGTGTTTCAACTAGGTAATGCCTCTTTATTTCTAAAGGACCTGTTGCATGTGAAGACAGTCACTACCTGCCTGAGGTAACAGCTGAATCAGAGGATTTGTTCCAAAGAGCACATCAGACATCTGTTCAACTGCACGGGAGGCAGAGCAGGAGAAAACCTGTAGCTACAAGTCTTCAAAATCCTTGTAACTTTTAGCAGTTACATGACTGCTAAAATCCCAAGTCCACAGTTCTACAACTTGAGTTGTAGCCTTTGTACTATGACAGAGGATAAACCCAAGGGGCATGGGGAAGAAATCACTCAGTTTGTAGAAAGTCAGAAAACTACATGTTCAAGAATACAGAGACAGTTGTGTGCTCTACAACATACACCGAAGGCCGAGTTACCCTGGGGGCTGTCTGAGACTAACAAGCGAACTCTTACAAGAATTTGTACTATGAGAATTGCAGGCTTTTGCTCAAAACATGCCACCGCATCTATCCACCCTGCCACCCAAGCCCTGGAAAACTGTTGACCTAAAACACTTCTAGCAAGTCTTTCATATGCACTTGTAGTATGTTTGATGTGCAAACATTGGTACCAAAGGGTCTGGGTGCTGCCCACCAAGCAAGGCAAGTAGCATGACCGAAGCTAAGTCAGAGTTAGGAATTCAGTTCTGCCTATTTCTCCTCATGTTACTACAAGAGCTGGTATGGTATGTGAAATTTAGACAGGGGGGTAAGGGGAAAATCCCAAAGGGAATCCCAGCTTTCGCTCTCTAACTCTATTTTAATCACAAAGAATACACTTCAAGACAATCCAAACAGGTAAACAAGTACATTAACTTTTGTACAAGAAAGCTTTAACTAAAACAAAGCTGTGTTTTTTATAAAACCCTAAAAGCCATCTTGTTCATGTTCTCACCAGGGACAGAAGCACAGAGAGAACAAAAATGTTAGACTACAACTCCAACGTGCACTACAATAATAACTATGTGAAAAATATGTGGGTACCTTAAAACATTCCAGCTACTTCCTGCAGAATAAATATTTAAAACTTTATCAGTAAGACTGTCACTATCATTCAGACCCTCTTATTTCATCATTTCATAGATGTCCCACTTCCCTATGTGCATTCAAAGTAGTTACTAATTCCCAAAATGAATTAATTTCTACAATTATTCACACAGGAAACATTTGTTCAAACTAAAAGGAATAAGCATTAAAAAAAGAGAAGTCTAAGTGCTTGGCATTTATTAGTCAAGAGTTTGAAGAGCCCTAGTTCTATCTAAACTCTTTGACTGTCTTGTTCACAATAAAATTTCTCTCCCACAGGGTCACCCAGTGTATCTTAGCAGCCTCACATTACAGGCTCTTTTACAACAATGTAATGGATATTTTTAAAAAAACCACCATAATATAGACAGCTTAGCACATGAGAAATAGTAATTTTTAGTAGTGAGAAACTATGATACAACACAAACAGTGAATTCTGTTAAAGTTCATTTCAAAGGTATGAAATTGATGTTAACTGAAGAAGGTACACTGACTCTTCCATTACTGAGGGCTGAGAATGCAGAACAATGCTTAAGATAATCCTGCACACGACACAGAAAAATGAAATACTTTGAGTCAAAGTTAAAGCTTGGCACATACCTACACGTAACATACATACATACAAATACCATTTTTCATATGAACTCTAGAACAGTCTTTCAAAGCACTCACTTCTATGCACAGCCATGCTTTCCCCTGACACACAAATACACGGAAAGGTGGTGGTAAATTTGCTTCCTATATTGACACCTCAAGGTGCTCCACTTGATAGAAAGCAGGAATAAAGGCACTCAGCACTGCTCAGGTTATACAATGTGGCAGAGCTACATGCGAGAATTTTACAAGCAACCCATCTTGCCATTCTCTCCTCCACCGAGGCAACATCTGATGCCATGGCACCCTTCTGACACCCCCCTTGACGCTCCTGGCACCCACAAGCTGACCTGCGCCATAGCAGGGTGCTGCAGTGCGTATGGGGTACTCTGCATAACGAATCAAGGTTTCTGTTTACAGATTATTTCCACTGCAAAGTAAAATAAATATTTAAAAAATGCAGTTGCACAACTGCGCTTACAAAAAAAAATAATGGCGAAGTATGCAAAAAGCGATGTATGCATGCCAGCATATATAGTCACATGAAATGTGCTATTTGTTCAATTCCACAGAAAATATGTTATATACTGTTTTGGGGTTTTAACAGTTAGTTAGCCATCACTTTCATTTGAAAGTTAACAGATTTGACACAAAATTTAGTATGTGATGTTTTTATTTAACGTCCAAAGCGCTGCATCTTAACTGAAAAACCAGGCAAACCAGTCTTGGGAGCAGCAAAGGAATCCTGCCAGGCCCAGCCCCGCCAGCCCCAGGAACCCAGCCAGGCGCAGAATGGCCCAACAGCTGAAGCCAGATACAACAAATAAGCAAACAAACCAACCAACCCCACACCCACCCCCCCCCAAAAAAAAAATTCAAAAAAAACCCCAACCCCCCCAAAAATCAACAGCCTGGAAACGCAAGCGACGAGTGCGTGTGCTCAGCTTCGCCAGCAGCCTGCTGAGGCCAACAACGTACTCGACGCTTCTTAGGTTTCTGCACGCAGGACGCGGCACATGCCCAGCACCGGACAAGAGGCGGCATTAGCTGGGACACCAAGCGCTGCTCGCAGTAGGGGACCGCGTCTGCTTAACTGCGGGGAGAACCCGCCCGGCTCGGGGCGCCGGAGCCCCGGAGGCGGCAACGCCAGCGGCGCGGAAGGGGCCGGCCGGCCTCGCTCCGCCCTGCGCCCGTCCGCAGGCTGCCGCGGCGGGGTCCCCCCCGCCATGCCCGCCCGGGGGCTGCCGCGGCGGGGTCCCCCCCGCCATGCCCGCCCCGGGGGCTGCCGCGGCGGGGTCCCCCCGCCATGCCCGCCCCGGGGGCTGCCGCGGCGGGGTCCCCCCCGCCATGCCCGCCCGGGGGCTCGCGGGACAGGCGGCCGGCCGCCCGGGTGGCCAACGATGAGACGGCGGCGGCGGGCGGGACGGAGCGGGCAACCGCCTCAGCGGGTAAAGCCCCGGCGGCAGCCGAGGAGGGCGGGAGCCCTTCGCCGCGGTTCCCCCGTTGAGGAGCCCACCTGCCCCCCGCGAGGATACTCACTCCTGCCCGGGCCGGGGCACCCCCGCTGCGCTGCGCTTCCACCACCCGCCGCCGCCGCACTGGGCCGTGCCGCGGCGCGCACCTGCCGCAGGTGAGGCGGGCGGGGCCGCGGCGGCTGCCAACCGCGCCTGCCTGCGGGCCGCCCCCGCCCCCACGAGTGGCCCCGGCCCGGCCCGGCCCGGCCCCGGAGCGCACACGCTTGTGCTTGGCAGAGTGCCACAGTTCGCCCCTTTTTTTTCCTCAAATCAGGCAAAAAACGTAGCCGGCTGTAACGGCCGGTGCCGTAAAGCGAGGCGCAGGCGGTGCGACAGCCGGGAAGGCCCCTTCCCTGGGTGGCTGCCCGGCCGTGAGCGAAGATGGCGGCGGGGGAGGCGAAGTCGGTGCTCTTCGTGTGCCTGGGTGAGCGGGGCGAGGGGAGAGGCGGGCCTGCTCCTGCCCTCCTCCCGCCGCGCTTCGGTCAGGGGCGCCGGGCGGGGGTGCAGGGAGCGTGGCGAGGCCAGGGCCTCCGCGGGGCAGCGGTGGGGCCCGGCGGGGCTGCGGGTAGGCCCAGCCCGGTGCGGCGGGCGGGCCGGAGCAGTGTGTGAGGAGGGAGGTAGAGAGCTGCATCCTTCTTCTTCCCGTTTGTCTTTGTGATCGGTCGGAGTAACCAGTGCGAATTAAGACGCGAAATCCAGTATTGGTAAACGCGAAAGTTACGGGTGGGGAAGAGCGGCACCTAAATGCGCATCAGCCGACGTGAGCTGTGAATGAAACCCAGCTGCTGAAGAGCGGCACTGCCTGGTGGTTGGGAACTGCTGTTGGGAACGGGCTGCTCGGTGCTTAGCTTGTGAGGCGGCAGGGAGGGAGCGGAGATCCCGCCCGCAACCGCCCCGACCCTGCGTGCCTGCAGCGGTACCGCCTGGACGCGGTTCGCAGCTGTGAGCACCCGACCCTCAGAAGGGAGAGAAACGGTGACAGGGATGGCTTACGGTAATGGAGCAGTTACTGTAGGTAGAGGGAAAACACGTTAGGACTTTAAGTAAGAAAAAGATCTTGTTGGAGGGTGGAGGTGATTTTGATCTATGTAATTATGGTCTTCATGAAAGGAGTAAAAAGAATTAAGACTTATTTTTGGAGGGTCACCCAAATGAAAAAGTAGGAAAAACTTAATTTTGTTTTCGAAAGATACTCGCTGTATTGTGTATCTCGTGTCATGAGAAGTCAGACAACAGAAGTGTAAATGGGATCAGAAAGGGTTTGGATGTTTTCCTGAAGTTTAAGACAATTGATTACGGATAAGCAAGATGATCTTCTCCACCTTCACAATGAACAAATTGCTAACCTGACTAGATGGATTACAGTGCCATGCCCCATTTTGTATATGGTTTCTCTACACATCTGCTTTTGCTCCTTTTTGGAGATAAGTTAGATGGCTTTTTGCTCTGATCTGGGCTTTAAACATCATCTGCTTCCTAGCCCTTGTAATCTTACCTATGTGCTGAGAGTTGATCCCTGTGAATCCTTGGCATTTTTCCAGGTTTGTTACAAAACCATTAGTAAATACAGGGGGTTTTTGCTGTTTGCTTTCCTGTTGTAATAGGAGAAATGCAGATTAATTGAATAGCAAAACAAGAGTATAGTTTTTTGAAATATGTTCAGATGTTTACCCTGGAGTAAAATTAGCCCCTAATAATAATTAATGGAAAACATTCGTTATTAAGGGATTATCAGTTGCTGTATGTTTGGGAGCCAGGGGCCTAGACAAACATTTTTGTATAAAAATACTAATTCATATGCATCCTTCTTTCCAAACACGGTGCTCTAAAGGCCGTAGTAATCGCCATCTCCATGTGCCAAAAGATGAGTCGGAAGGGAAGATGACCGGCTTGGCTGAATAGAGAGCTTTGGCTGGAACTCATTGGGAAAAGAGAGAATTTATGACCTTCAGAAGAAGTGGCAGGCAACTCTGGAGGACTGCAAGGATGTGAGGTTTTACAGGGAGAAAATTAGAAGGGCCAACTTAATCTGACTATTGCTGTAAAAGATGATAAATATGTTTCTATAAATATGTTAGCAACAGAAGGAGGACTAAGGAGAATCTCCATCCTTTAGTGGATGTGGGGGGAAACAGTGACAAAGGATGAGAAAAAGCCTGAGGTACTTAATGTTTTCTTTACCTCAGTCTCTTAATAGTAAGACCAGTTGTTCTCCGGTTACTTAGCCCCCTAAGCTGTAAGCTGGGGTCAGGGAGCAGAATGAAGCCCCCATAATCCAAGTGGAAATGGTCAGCGACCTGCTACACTACTTAGACACACACAATTCTATGGGTCTGGATGGGATCCACCCAGGACTACTGAGGGAGCTGCCAGAACTGCTCACCAAGCCACTTCCAGTCATTTATCAGCAGTCTTGGCTATACTGGGGAGGTCCCAGAAGACTGGAGGTTAGCAAATGTGATGCTCATTTTGAAGAATTGCTGGAAGGAGGATCCAGGGCACTATGGGCCTGTTAGCCTGACCTCCATGACAGGGAGGGTTATGGAGCAGATCATCTTGAGTGCCATCATGTGGCATGTACAGGACAGTCGGGTGAAGAGGCCCAGCCAGCATGGGTTTATGAAAGGCAGGTCCTGCTTGACTGACCTGATCTTGTGTGGCAAGGTGACCCGCTTAGTGGATGAGGGAAGGGCTGTCGATGTTGTGTGCCTAGGCTTTGGTAAAGCCTTTGACACCATTTCCCACATCATTTTCCTGGAGAAACTGAATGCTTGTGGCTTGCATGGGTGTACCGATTGCTGGGTAGAAAACTGGCTGGATGGCTGAGCTGAAAGAGTGGTGGTGAATGGTGTAACATCCAGCTGGCGGCTCATCACAAGTGGTGTTCCCCAGGGCTCTCAGTATTGGGGTCAGTTCTGTCTTCATCATTGATTTGGACAAGGGAATTCAGTGCACCCTCAGTAAGTTTGCAGATGACGCCGAGTTGTGGGAGGAGTGCTTGAGGGTAGGAAGGCTCTGCTGAGGGATCTGGGCAGGCTGAATCATGGGCCAAGGCCAACTGTACAAGGGTCAACAAGGAGGAGTGCCAGGTCCTGCACATGGGTCACAACAACCCCGTGTAATGCTACTGGCTTGGGGAAGAATGGCTGGAAAGCTGTGCAGCAGGAAAGGACTTGGGGGTGCTGGTCATCAGCTGGGTGAACATGAGCCAGCAGTGTGCCCAGGTGGCCAAGAAGGCTAATAGCATCCTGGCTAGTGTCTGAAATAGTGTGGCCAGCAGGACTAGGGAAGTGATTGTCCCCCTGTACTTGGCACTGGTAATACTGGGTCTCGAGTACTGTGTTTGGGTTTGGGCCGCTCACTACAGGACATTGATGTGCTGGAATGTGCCCAGAGAAGGGCAGCAAAGCTGCTGAAGGGTCTGGAGCACAAGTCTGATGAGGAGTGGCTGAGGGAACTGGGGTTGTTTAGTCTGGAGAAAAGGAGGCTCAGGGGAGACCTTATCACTACAACTACCTGAAAGGAGGTGGTAGTGAGATGAGTGTCAGTCTCTTCTCCTAAGAAACAAGCGACAGGACATGAGTAAACAGCCTCAAGCTGTGCCAGGGGAGGTTTAGATTGGGTATTAGGAGAAATTTCTTGCTGAAAGGGTTATCGAGCGTTGGAATAGGCTACCCAGGGAAGTGGTTGCGTTAATGTTGTTAATTACCTTTTAAATTTCCTCTTCTGTCTTACTGGGTTATAAAAAAGATAACCATAATGGTATGTGGCATGTGACATAGAACCTAATTAACATGACAAGCACTTCTTTTTCCATACAAATATGTACTCTTTTCTGTTAGGCTTTGAAAGCAACTTGTTTCTTCTCCCTGCTTTAAGTTTGCCTAATTTTTATTTTTTTTTTGCTAGTCATGAAGAGTGATACTTTTGCTTTAATAGAATTTTTTTCCTTCCTGAATTTTATTAGAAATACCTATGGTTATTGCTAAAAAGAGTAGTAAACAGATTTCTTGAACTGCATTTATCTGTAGTACTCTGTGCTGGTTGTCGAAACACATTAATTCTGAAGTTTGGCACATTCAGTGAGAGCTGATCCCCAAAAGTACCAGCCTTCATGAAAAAGTACATCTTCTTTCTGCATTATTTTGAAAGAAATTTATTACTGAAGTATCTAGTGACTGTTTTCTTTGTAATAGGATAAGCAGGTATTCATTACACAGCAAAATACAATCTAGTTAATGTGCATAACTGTGTTAATGATAAGGGTTCCTCATCACTGAGAAATAAATAAACCCAGCAACATATGTAATTACAGTATATGAAAAGGCACTGGGAAAGGGTTTTTTTTTTCTTTTAAGGCAAAGAAATAATTAAAACTGGAGGTGAACCAAAATGCAGTTTGCTCTTTTTACACTTAATGTAGCTCATCTAATTAATGGTTGAGCTCCAGAATGAGCTTAATATGATGCTGAGTTACATAAGTCAGCCTTTTCCTCTCTGATGACTTGTTCCCTATAACATAACAAGCTGATAGGCATCTTAGACCAGGCACTGGCTTACAGATCTCCTTTGGAGGAACAGTTGTGAGATGGGTGAACAGTGAGCAAAATGGTTTTGGCTGGGTCCTCAGAAAACTGATGCTCATTGTGAACCACTGAGTAGGAGTATTGCCTTCAGAGATCTAGACTGCATTCTAAAATGGCAATTCATTTTGTGTGAGGATATTAGGTTGCAGTTACAGAGAGATTTGAGTTTCCTAGTTCACTTGTCACATTCCATTATATGTGTTTATATATTGTCAAATAAAAGATTTTGTGGGATAAAATGCTGTTTATAGCTGCAGAATGGGAAAGCAGTAGGTTGGATAAGACATTGAAGAAGTCATGGAAAACAGCTGCTATAATGAGGGTTCTTAGCAAGCTGACAGAAAGAAGTAATGCCATTTTTTGGATAAAGAAGACAGTGTTAGATAAATGTAAGGAAAATTCCTTTCTTCTGCACAGAATTGGGAAGATATTGGTAAGAATATAATACCTTACTTAATCTGTGTTTCAGAATGATGCAGAAGTACTAGAGGATTGAAAGCATGGTTGTAAAAGCAATCTTGGAATTGGAAAATACTTTTAAGATGTATAAAAAATGTTAACAATCTGATTATTGTGAGTAGGTGCTTATGTGTTGAAAACTTTTATTTTTGTTGGGGAACCTTTCGGTTGCTCTCAGAAAAGCGTAACGTTCCAGTAGTTGGTAACTCGATATAATTAACCTTGCTGCAAGGCAAGATTTTTAAAATGTGAACATTCAGCTAATTAGCTGATGATTTGACTACCATGAATCTTGGCAAGTCATATAGTTATTGACATTGATCACATCGACTAAGCCTTGATTGGCTAGGAACTTTGAAACCTAGTGCTCCTGTAGACATCCGTATTTAGATACCTTGAGCTAAAATTGAGTTCTGCTTAGATTTATGTATATATATATATGCACACACAAACACACCCTAATACTCAAGAGAGAAATCCCACTGTATATTGATAGTGGGGAGGATGTATGGAAGTTGGATGATTTCTTTTAGGTAGCTATATGCTTAAGTGTTTCAGATAAAGAGTGTAAGTATTCAGTGAAATTGATTGTGAATGGAAGAGCCAGGGAATCTGGAGTAAATTTAGAGCCTTGAATAGTTTCTTACAAAGCTAATTGAATGCTGAGTGTGACAAGATAGAATTAACTAAGAACTAGGACTTACAATGAAGTTCAGACAGAAATTTGCATACAGTATGGAATAGAATAGTAAGTTTTAAACACTTAAGATGACCTGATGATGGTGTAAATGATACTGGGAGGTTTTATTACAGTTACTCAGATGAACTGACCACGCATAGAAAGATAAGTAGAGTTAAAAGCAGATTTTTAAATGTGATAGGATGAAAGCTAGTGCAACATCTGTTACAAACAGCAGACAGAAAAACAAGGGAAGAAGAGGAAAACATGTTTGCATTTGGGGAAGTGCTGAATAAGGAACAATGAAGATACAAACCCGACTGAGAGAATAGAGGATTAGATCAATAGTACCTAAAGATGAGCTATAGACCTGAGCATGAAATGGATTCAAGTTGTCTTTCCTGTCAGTAGAAGCAACGCTTCCATTTCTGTATGGAGATGGGTCAAAATTAATGCAGAGACTGGAGTAAGAACTCAAAAAATTAAGCATTGGCTTGGAAGGCTGTCAGTGAAGTCCTTGTTCCTAGAAAAATGAGTGAGAAAGCATGACTGTAAAAGTGATCAACAAATGGTTGCAGTACTGATTCTGAGATTGAAATTTAAGTTTCTTATCCTTGAATCATCATGTTTGGAAATGTTTGTAGGATTTCTTTCAATGGACAGGCTCTGTCTGGGTACCAGTTTTCTGTGATTGAAAATGTCAGTACAACTTAGGGAGTTTGAAATTAGAAAAATGAAGGGAGAAGATGGAGATTCAGAGAACTTAAATACTGTTATCTTCTGTACAAAAAGAGTGTGATCAGATCAGTCACAGAAATACAACAAAGGAGAAAGGAACATCAGAGGATGATAGGCAGCAAAGATAAGGTATAGATAACATTTAAGGTAAATATGATTCAAGTCAAAGGAGGAAGGTAGTATCTCCATGACTCTCTTTCTGAGATTTCCCCCCTTCGTTCCACAAGTATGGCTGTCAATCCATAGCTTAGGAAATACTGTGCATCTGTGAGGAACTTCAGCAAAGCCTGGAAAGACAAATGTGGGATGTAAAACTGGATATGAAATAGATTGAAATTATAGTGGGAAAGGGATGTTGACTGGAAATAAGGGTTGAAGTTTGCATGTGTCGGTGAGAGAAGATGGGGCTTTGCATTAATGATGAGGTGAATGATAACAGTCACAAGGAGTGGCGTGGGTAAACGGATTTGGTTAGGATGCAGATAATACTGCAGAGAAAAGAGCTTCTGTTAAGTCATTTCTGGGATTCTGTCCATAGTCCCCAAGAATAGATTTGAATGGTGATTGCAGTTCCATAATAGTGTTAATACCTCCGGTAATATCTGGAATGTGTCATCATGGAAGACGTTAAATTTTAAGTCACAAACTAGGTTATGTGTGTGTTCCAAAAATAATATAACTTCACTTTCTAGTTATTGCTAGAAGTGGTAGTTAATATATTTTATCAGTCAGTGGTCATGGTGTCATGCATGATGATATTTGATATGATACTATCGAAGATGATATTCATGGCATTTAAGTCGTGAGCAGGTTACAGAAGAGTGAAAATTTGGAACAAGTCATTCAGCCTAGGTAAAGCAGAAGGTTAAATAGAAAAAGCCATGAAGGGTTTATTTTAAAAGTACCATTTGGAAATTGGGGGAGTGAGTTAGTAGGACCGCAGTATTAATTATTGTTTATTACTGAAATTTTGACTGTATTAATGAAACTTAGTGTTCATGCACAGTTGTGTGGGATCATTCATACAGAGGAAAAATACTGTACAGGAAGTGGATGGCCTCAATAGCTGGTGTAATGGAAACAGAAGACTTAAAGGTCACCTGTTTGAAGCAAAAGAGAAAGAGAGGGAATGGACAACTAGGAATAGGGGATTATGGTCACACATTTGATACTTATGAAGGATTTTAAATGTGATTATAGAAGGTACCTCAGGTTATTTTCAAAAGAGCTAAGTAAATGTTTCAGACCTTTTTTCTTTTGTAAAACAAATAGGTAAATTTTTTTTCCTGCAATGTGGTCTGTGGTTTTATTTGTTGGTATTAAAGAAACATAAATTCAGATCAGAACAAGTGCAGAGTTGGCCTAACTGTAGTGATTAGATAAGGGTCAGTGAACTTCATGAGGAGATGAGAGCTTGGTTTGGTTTAGTTTAGCACAGCTATGGTTGACAAGGATCTGTATCTGTTGAAGGAAAGGTTTTAAGATAGAGTGATGTTAACCATGATCAGATGAGCATAGACTTCCAAGAATAAATATTAAGTGGGAATTGGAAGGATTCAGACTACCACAGGAAATGAATATCTGGAATAACGTTTTTAAATAGATGATGCTTTTTAAAGAGAGCTTGATGTGTTTGTAAGAAGTGATGCTGTATATGCCTGCAGTATCGAAGGATCAGGCTTATTGATCATGAAGATTCTTTTCTGTCTTATGCTGTATGTTACCATGCTCCCTCTGTTTCCTAATAAAATTATATTGTTTAATTCTTAACTTACTCAATTGAAGAAGTAAAGTTTTTAATTTATTACCATATTCTTTTATAATTAGTAAGTACTAACCTGTTTTCTCTCTTTCTTTATAAATAAACGCAGCTTTTTCCTGCTTTGTTTTTCTTCCAAGACTGATTTAGTTTCTTTGCTTGAAATAAGCTAGTTCAAACGAAGGAAATAGTATGCTTTTTCCTTGAAGACGATCCGCTGCCATCAGAATTCACTTAATGTTTCAGCAAAATCAGTTTCTCAGCCATTTCCTTTTGACCATGAAGTGATTCGATACTCTCTAAAACTTTCACAGCAAATTTGTATTACTTCAGTGGTTCGCTTCCCGCTTGGTTTTTTTGTATAGTTGGCATGCCTGACAACAAGTTACTAAATGCCTGGGTAATAGTAGCTTCTTTCTCTTCAGCAGTGAAGTATCTACCTTGATATTTTGTTTGAAAATATAGGCATGAAAATGAGGCCAGGTGCCTGATGGGAAAATTTCTTTTGGCTGCTGGAAATTAAGCTTTGTTCATGGGCGTTTCATTTTTTTACTGTTTGAGATTTGGAAAGAATTTAATCAGTAGTAGAAGAATGATTTATTTAAAAGTATAGAAATTAGTGTTGCCACTTGTGATATTTTATACTTACCTGCTCAGAAGTCAGAGATGAGCAAAGTCATATATTCTCTTTGGTGGGAAGCGAAGATTTGTTTGCATGATGTATTGTGCATCTGGGTGACATATCATATATTATGAATACCTATCTAGTTACTCAGAATTTCTGAAGGATGAAAAGGTAGAGTTAAAGTAATAGCGGAATAGACTTTTTATTGTTATTGAGACATTTCATCCTTTTTCAAAAAATACGTATTTTTTTCATAAATGTTTGAGAGGTCTGTCTTAGATGGTTAACTTAGTTACAGCTTCACAGTGGAGCAAAAATGCTGTAGATCCATAATTTGTACTTTTTATTGGAGCACTGTTTAATTGTTGAAATAGGTTCTTATTGAAATTAAGGTCAGATCAAGTGGCTAGTGCAAGTGGAGGCCATTGGAAGTGAAGGTTGATTACATATTTATATAATTAAGTACCTTAGCTGTTTGTTGGCTGATGGACAGCACTTCAGTTTTGCTGTCAGTTACGTTTTATTGCTAACTCTACATATTTTGGACAAAAAAAAAATCCTGGAAGATTTATTTTCCTGAGGTGTTTTTAGAGCTTGTGTAATTGATTTATTTTTTAGGGGTTTGGAATTTGTATGTGGAAGCTGCTCTTGATGAGGGTTCAGTTTGACCTGTAGTAACTTCATTTCAGCGATCAGGAGCATTTCTGCTACAGGTTGTTCAGCCATTTCACTACGTTGGTTCCACAGTGGTGGTGGCTGTGTTTTGGAATTGTCCAAAAGTTTTTGTTAACAGGTAGGTAGTAATGTAAGTACTTCGGGCAAATACTCGTGGTTCTTTGGTAAAGCATTAGTTGAAATTTGTCAGTGTATAGGAAGATTTGAAGATAATTTGCTGCTGTTTAAATTCAGTAATTTTGTCTGGTCCTCTGTGCCCGTGAATTCTTTGTGGAAGGAGAAAAGAGCAATGTGCTTACACAATATTCCTTCTGTTTATTTTAATAAGTTATATCTTTCCATATAATGATAGGCATTTCAAGAGACTGATGGATAATATAATAGAATGGTTTGGATGGGAAGAGACCTTCCAAGATCATCTAGTCCAGCCCCGCTGCTATGAGCAGGGATACTTTCCACTAGGTCAGGTTGCTCAAAGCCCTATCCAGCTTGACCTCAAACAGTTCCAATGGTGGGGCATCCACAGCTTCTCAGGGCAACCTGTTCCAGTGTTTCACCACCCTGATGGTAAAAAAAATTCCTTTCTTATGTCCGATATAAATCTACCTTCTTTCAGTTTAAAATTGTTGCCCCTTGTCCTGTCATTACAGCCCCCTTTATATATAGAAAGGCTGCAATAAGATCTCTCCAGTCCTTATCTTCTCCAGGCTGTACAGCCCCATTTCTCACTCAGAGGTGCTCCAGCCCTCTCACCATTTTTGTGGCTTTCCTCTGGACTTGCTCCAAGAGGTCCCTGTGTTCTTGTGCTGGGGACTCCAGAGCTGGATGCAGTACTCCAGGTGGGTCTCACCAGAGGGGAGTAGAGGGGTAGAATCACCTCCCTTGACCCGCTGGCCATGCATCTTTTGATGCAGCCCAGGATACAGTTGGCTTTCTGGACTTCAAGTGCACATTGCTGGCTCATATCCAATTTTTCACCCGCCAGTATCACCTAGTTCTCTGCAGGGCTTCTCTCAGTCCCTCTGTCCTGCAGTCTGTATTGATACTGGAGATTGCTCCAACCCAGGTGCAGAACTGGGTTTCCACCCTTGCAGAATGTTTTGGGTTATAATAACATAAACAATTGGCATTCAACCTAAGTAAATAAAAATCTTTGATCTGTGCTGACAAATCCACAAAATTAATTTTTTTGTTGTTGTTTTTCATTGTCTGAAATTGCTCTCAAATCTCTTGTTTCTGTAGGAAATATTTGTCGCTCTCCAATAGCTGAAGCAGTTTTTAGAAAACTTGTAACTGATGAAAAAGTTGAAAATAAGGTAAGTTATTTATATCTGTTCCTGCCTAAGAAATAACTGTCTCCTAGCCAGTTAGTAGAAATGTAAGCAATGAGAAAGAAAATATAAAAATACAAATTTGTTTTTCTGTAGTGGAGGATAGACAGTGCAGCGACATCTGCCTATGAAATAGGAAGCCCTCCAGACTATCGAGGACAGACTTGCATGAAGAAGCATGGCATTACCATGAATCATATTGCCAGGCAGGTACTGTACTTTAATTTTCTTTAAATATGTGTGTGTATTTGTTTTGTTGTTACAGTGGATGACAGACAGTGCTGCTGTTTCAGACTGGAACGTGGGGCGCTCCCCAGATGCAAGGGCTTTAAGCTGTCTAAGAAATCATGGCATTGAGACAGCACATAAAGCACGGCAGGTAGAAGAGAGTATATTTTCTTTCTTATTCATACCCATGCTTTGTCTAGTCCTAACCATTACAGTCACAGAAGTTATTTGACTAATGCATGGTTAAGCATCAAATAATAATACAGTTTTTCAGAATACTCCAAAGTGGTCTAACTTTTCTAGTTGAGGTTAGAGTTTCTTAAGCTTCACTGGAATTATAACCAGGAAGCGTTGGAGCAGTTTCTGCATTATAGGAAAATCCTGCATTCAAATGTTTAGTATTTTGGGTATTTTTCTGAAACATTTTTGTAATACTTCTTAAAAATGGATGTACTCTAGTAATCTGTGATGCTTCTTTCAGGAAGGGATTATATTTTTATTTAGCAGGACCAAAAAAGTAGAATACTTGTTCACCCATCACAAAAAGCTTCTGCTATCGCATGAAGATATTTTAAAAACATTTAGTGTGTTGAATTAGTATGAAGGCACTCAAACCCAAGATTAGTAGCATGCTTGGTGGTAACTTCAGAGGAAAATGAACTCTTGAAGCATTTTTAATTCAAAGCCAGGTTTGTCACTTAGTGAAATCCTCTAAATTCTACCAAAACTCCTCTCAGTTTTTTCATTAACAAAAGAACCTGTATTTCCATGCTGCATTTTAGAGAGACTGGAAATAAATGCATCTGCATCTAAATCATTCAGACACTCGACTAAATGCACATAACTTCCTTCAGTTAACTATTCTCTGGATATAAGATAGTCCTTTAGGGCTTGACCTTTACTTAGCTTGCATTTATGCCACTAGTTCTTATACTGACAAAGAGATCAGGTAGTCTTGTTATTGTCTTACATTTCTGTTCCCTTCAGAATTTTGCTAGAACTTACTGAGGTCATGTTTACTTTCTTCACTTTCAAAGACTACATGTTTAGGTTTTTAAGTTTTTAAAATAAATTCCCTCAGTTAGTCAGTTGCCCTCTGCTGAATTCTCCTGATGCTAATCTCCATTATATAAGACAAACAGGATTGAGCACAACATTGTTTCAGATTTTCAATGTTTTAGTATTAGAATCATTATTAGAAGCCTGTTGTGTTCTTTTCCTGTTGCAAGTTCTGGATTTAGTATATACCAATGCTTACAAACAGCATTATTTATCATTATACAAGCTAAATGGCATTGAAACTATTTAGTCAGTGTTTCAGTCACAGAAGTGTAACATATTTGTGTTCGTAAAAGATGAGCCTTGGAAACTTGAGAACTGTTCTTGGGTATTACTAGAGTGGTTTATGAGCAGTTAAACTAGAGCGAAACATCCCAAACAAACTGATTTTCTGCCTTGAAACAAATCCATATATCCTGCTTTGGCAGAGGGGGAATGAAAACACTGTAATGAAGACATTTGCTTATACGTTCTGACAAATGAAGGGAATTTTAAAGCACGAGAGCCTAAAATGTTACATATACAGGGAGAGGAAATTAACAAGAATGAGACAATAAAAGGAAAGATTAACAGGATGAAAATTTGTCTAAAGCATCCCAGTACAAGCAGTTTCTTCTATATATTTTATACATATATATTTTATATAAAGAAAAATTTCAAATCCCTGAACTGCAGGAAGCTGTTCATTTTGCACTGATGTTATCTATGTAACTCAAATATTTTCTTTCAGCTTTTGTCAAATGGTCTCTGCTGATTAAACTGTGGACCTGATATGGTCTTGTAGTACTTCTGGAAAGAGAGGGACTCAGCAGTGTTGGACAGGACTTTTTACAGTGGTCAGGTTATTACAAGTGGAAGTGCATTTGTTTCATTATTGGAAACAAACTCAACAGTAGAATTTTGTGGGTGACTTGTTTTAGAACAGATTAAGAAAGATTTAATACAGAAGCTCTAGAAATAGGAGGGATTTATCTTCTGTTGCCTTCGAAATACTGTCATAAGATGAGTAACTCATGCAATTACCCTCTTCACTCCTGTGGAAAACAGTTACCTACCCAGTGAAAGGCACTTTCTTTCATGTAATTTTGTGTGTAATTAACAATAATAATGCATTGAGTAATTTTTATTCAAAACTGACATAAATGCTACAAGAATAATTTATGTAACGGAGAATGTTAAATTGGTTACATCCTACCATTGTATACAGTGATCATTTAGGTGAATTTTAAGTGAACAGTGAAGTATAAAAATAAATGCATATATTTATATATAAAATAAAAATTTGTTAACATTTTAGTTGATGGTAGGTTTTTGTATATTTATGCACCCATTGAAAATCTCTAAGCTCTTAAGTCTTTGTGCACAAACCAGATAGATACTAACCAGTTTCACTTTTGTTCACGCTGAGCCCGAAATTGATTTTTGTATGACTCATACCGTGCACTTGCCTTAAATATGAAATTGAGATTAGAGGAAGTTTGTATTAAATGTGTCCTGTTGTAAAACAGTGTTTGAGGACTACTGCTTCTCTTTGGTTTTTAGACAAAGAAAAGCAGATTTCCCTTCTGTAAACAGAGGGAAATGTTTAACAAATAAATTGGAATGATGATGTGTTTCTACATTGATAGTCTTTAGTAATGGTTATATGCATTTTTTTAGTGTTAAGTTATTGTTGTTTGTGTAGTGCCATCCAAAGTGAACTACTTGAGCTCCTTCACTACCATTCTCAAAATGTACATAAATTTTTATGTCTGCAATTTATTCCCCCAAAATACTAATTTTCGTAGTTTTGAGGAGTATCTTTGGTTCAGTGGGGTTTGTTCAATTAAGCTTTTTGTGGCTGATATGACTGTAGGGCTTAAGAGCAAAAGCTAACCAGTAATATTTTTTTTAGGGATGCATTTGCCACTGTGTTACTGCTGCTTCGTAAGATACTAACTTCAAAGTATACTGAGAGTGTGGGAAGGATGGGAGGTGTGTTTTCTCTTTTCACTGTTTTTTATTTTATTCTTACATATCTGTACTGCGGAGAAATCTATGCCCAGGTATTTTCATAGGGGCCAGTGTTCAGCTGTGTAGAGCAATCAGAAGTTTGTAGAGGTATTGCTTAGAGTTGCCAGGAAAACAGAACTATTTCCACTGCAAAAATATTTTCATAGGTCAAAGGCACTGCACGAATACAGCAAATATTTTTATAGTGCAAATAAACAAGTCTGCATTAGTTTCCACCATTAACCATTTCTTTTCCAATGCTCCCCTCCCACACCTCACCCCTTCGATCCTCCTTGTATGGAATATTTCATTTACGGCTTTAATCTAGTGATAATTTCTGTATGCCTTTTCTAACTTCCTGTTATGGGAGCTTAATCAGTATCTATTTGCTGTTTGCACATAAAATAAGTGGGTGTTTTGCCATCTAAACCTTTTTTTTAATATATAGATTATTTTTACATGTTGAAACTGACTTATGGGATAATGTGTTTTGCCTTTTTGTTTGTTCACTTGCTTACTCGCTTCTCTAGCCCATCCTTCTCAGACGCCTGCCAGAGAAACCTGTACTGAGCAGACTCCAAGTTTCTTGGTTATGGTGCTACACATAGGACTATATGTGAAATGCAGTCTTAATGTGAACTCATTATAGATTTTATTATCCTCATTATGGACACTTTTTCAGATATACTAGTATATTGTGGCCGTGGTCTGGGAAGATTTTACCCTAAGCTAAGGCTTAAATGTAAACTAGGATAGAATTATACTTGTAAAAATCTGCAGCCATCCTTATTCCAATGCAGATAACATTAGTACATAAGTTAGTGGTTTATCTGCAATGTATGCCTACCTGACTCTGAATTCAGATCTCTGAATTTAGTTAATATTCATGTTTAGGAGTCAGTAAGCTACAGGAAAGAAAAAGAACAGATGGTATGGTGATAGGAAGATGTACAATAGATGACAGATTTTTTCACATCATACAATAAATTCTGTGAACTTATATGGCCTAAAATACTGTGAATGCATTATTTTTTTTTTTAAGAGATTGTAACTCATACATCATACTTCAGCTTTGAATTTCACTTGGTATCTTTTTCTGTGTAGTGACAAATTTCCAGATTGGAAGAATTGCAACTGATTGCAGGTTACCTATATTTTTGTTTTCCTATGAAGAAAATAATTTGTCTGTATTTTTATTGCATGATTTCCACATCTGGCAATGAGCTTTAGTTTTAGTAATTATAAAGCATTAGAAATACCACTTGTAACAATGTTCTAAGTTGACGCATAAGGTGTTTTTTAATAAAAAAGTATAGCTGACTTTTTTTTTTCTGGAAAGCTTGCAGAAATGGATAAATAATCATGGCAGAGTATATTTAAAGTGCCTTAAGTTATTGTAAAAGTTGATGAAGGTACACAGTTTTATTCTTTCCACCTGTGTCTCAGTAAGTAAAAAATGCAAAATCTGAAAATACTTCTTTTCCTGTTTTTATAAATCAAACACAGTTTGTAGGCTAAAGCACGTATTTTTATTTCTAGATTACTAAAGACGATTTCCAGACCTTTGATTATATACTTTGTATGGATGAGAGCAATCTAAGGTAATGTATGAAGAAACTGAACAAATTCCTATGGATTACTTGTAGTGATGTGTCATGAGTCACCTTGAAGACAAATGTCTTAGCTTGTCTTGGAGTGGGTTTTGTTGTTTTGGGTTTTTTTAATATGTCTGTATATATGAGATTCTAATAGATGTATTCTTTACTTCTGACAAGTTTAATGAGCTAGAACTCAATGGTTTATTTACATGATACATGCCACTCGGGGATTAAGGACGTGGAAATTTAGTATACTTTGCGCAGCAGATGCCTGTATAGTTAAGAATGAGGACATACTGTTTTCATCAGAGATCTGTTTTCCTAATTGCATAGGATCTAAAAGACACTGTGGAAACTTGGAAGGGATTAAATATGGTGTGGGTTTTTTTTCCTTTTTTAATAGAAATAGTGAGCTCTGAAATAAGTAAAGTTGCTGGCTGGAGGAAATACTGTTCGTTGCTGTTAGCCATGATCTAATTAAGTGCTTCTTTTGATGCTTTAGAAGGATTTGGTGAAGTAGCTGCCTAGTGTGAGAATTTAGATATCATTAGAAAAATTCTACCTAATTACATACATATTTACAATTGGGATTAAGCAGCTGAGCTTTAATAAACTACAGGTGTCATAATTCTTGTAAGGACTATTACTTGTAGAGTTATTTTTAAAAAACAGACAAAAAACCACCACTACCAACAACAAAACACAACCCAAATAAAACCCTATGAGTAACATAATTTTTATTATAGAATTTAAAAATTTTAGAAGCATCACCACTTAACTGAAGTAAGTATCATTTTGTTGAACTTTCTAGAATGTGTTGAATGACCTCTCTTACACAGCATGTATGAATGAAGGCTATATAACACTTGGCTTGATTGCAGTGTGTGAGGCAAAGACATGGCTAGTTTTACTTCTATTTTCACTTGATTTCTTAAACAGAAATTTCTGTATTAACAGTTTATATGATATAAACTGGAGAGCAGAAGAAATGCCACAACTGTAATAGGGATAGTACTACCGCTACACTTAAGTTCCACCTTAAACTTGCACCCAGTTCAACTATTTTCCCTGGCTAGTTCCCTCATAGCCCTAGGAGGACAAGCTGATTCCAGGTGTTGATGGGGTGCCTGTCGTATCAGAAAAGGAGGATTTGGGGCATTGCTTTACCCTAGTACCAGAGCCACCTGGCCCTCTCCTGTACATTCAGTGGTATGCCAAAAGCCTTGAAGGAAATAGTTACGCATTTCTTTAACAATGAAAGGGTGGAGAATTTATTGAAAATCTGTAAATTCAAGCAATAACTTCGTAGCTGATAGAGGAGTCCTGGTTTTTCTTAAAGGAAAAATGGTATTGTGGTCTCACTGCTGAAGTTAATTTTTTAATCAGACAATAATTGGAATTTAATTTCTTAAAACTGATTATGCTTGTGACTAAGTATTTACAGAGTTTTCTTTGCCTTTTTTAATGCTGGGTAAGTAAAATGATGATTTGGTATACAGATGTGTAATACTGAAAAAGAATTTAATAAGTTCTGTCTGTTCAGCATTGTGAAAATCACAGTACTGAGCTGCTTTTAATCTGAAGATGATGAGAGGTACATTTTAACTGCGTTTGGGATAATGGATGGCCATTTGTAAGTAGATGGAGAAAATACCATCTCACAACTAGTATGTTTTATCAACGGGAGGCAATGTACAAGAAAGAGGATATGACAACTGGTGGAATGTTACAGTATGTCAAAGAAGGTCTTGCTCACCGATTTACCGTTTTCTGTTAACTGAATGCAGTATGACTTCACGTGAGTTAGAGGTATTACTGAGAGAAATTTCAACATAACAAATTAAAACACTGGTTTTGAACAGATGGCAGAAGCTTTCTTGTGCTTCTAGATAATTTCTGTTATTTTTGTTCAATACAAGCTACACGTGGATATTGAAAGTACTAATGATTGATTTGAGGAAGAAGTTGATGAACTTACTGTTACAGAATTCTGTTAAGTCATAGGTCAAGTACCTGACTGCTTGTTATGTATGCTCTGAATTAAGTTTATGTACATGTCCTACATACTTAATTAAAAATAAAAAACAACACACAAGAAACAAATGAAAACAAGGAGCAGCATAGACCATTCACAGAACGGATTGAGTCCAGAGGCACATTATTTTCCTGTCTTCTCTAGAAAGAATCATGAGCATCTCATGCTGATGCCACAAAAGATCTGAAGAAAAATTAATGGGAAAACGTTATTTTCTCTTTTTCAGAGATCTGAAAAGGAAAAGCAACCAAGTTAAAGACTGCAAGGCCAAAATTGAATTACTTGGAACTTATGATCCACAGAAACAACTTATCATTGAAGATCCGTACTATGTATGTATAAGAAATTCTTTGGGTGGCTTGATTAAAAATTGTGTATGTATAGTATATAATCTTTCCAGATCCCATAGTTGACATGTGACATATAATCTGATGTTATACAAAGCCAAGTGTAAACATGTTTTTTAAAACAACTTAATATAAATTATTGGGATAGGAAAGGAAAACATGTCTTTATGCTTATAACAATTATTTGACTTTAAATTATGCATTCCACCTATATGTTCAATATTGGGTGAAGCCCTAGTTGGTCAGCCTCCTTGTGAAGAGGAGAGATGTAATCAGGAAAGATGGAGACAAAGGCATGGACAGAAATGGTTAAAGTTGAACAATACCAGCCAAGAGCAATCAGTTAGATTAAGATTATTCAGTTTAAGAAAGGTAAGTGGATGAAGATGCAGTAGGATTCTATAAAATCTTGGTATCATGGGGAAAATGTGAATAAGGAATTGCTGTTCATTATCCAAGAAGTAGAGAATATCAAATGGCATTAGTAGGAACCATGTTCAAAACAAGAGTTCTAGTTGGTTTTTTTGTCCACACCGTGCTTCATTAAACCATGAGATGCAACATGACAGGTTACTGTGAATGTAAAAGAAAAAAAGAAAAGGCTTATAAGGGCTCAAAGAGTGAATGGAAGAAAAGTGTGAAGGAAAGTTCACCCGGGACTGTTGAGTACAAAGTCACAGTGTTTGTCTGTGGAAATTCCTAGCTGCAGGTAGTTCAAATTAGGGAGAAATACGCAAAAGCTATCCCCAAGTATTTATGCTTTTCTTACTGTTCCCTAACGTGTTACTGCCCATTACTGACAGTGGGAAACTAGTTTGTAAAATTTTTTTGTTTGAGCCAGTATTGCTATTCTTACTTTCTCTTTCCTCTGTTCTTTTCTAGGGGAATGAAAAGGACTTTGAAACTGTTTACGAGCAGTGTGTTAGATGCTGTAAAGCATTTTTGGAGAAGTCTCATTAATGTTTCATCATCTTATTTCTAAAAGAAAATACTAGCTTCTCCTGAAATATGTAAGGTTTATTTCATTGATGTATTTAAATTGTAAAATTATGCCTCAGTGTTCAAAAAATTTTCAGTTTAATTTTATATTTTAGGTGTCATCTAATTAAAAATATAGAAGAGTTTTAATTGAATTAGGTGATCAACCATTTTGTCACACATCAACATAGTAATAAAAGTATATAATTCAGAATAAATTTATCTGTAAACACTTCCAGTGTTTTCTCACAAGCACTGCAAAAGTAATGTCTTGTTTCTTTAAACTGAGGTCTTTTCATTGTGCCCTTAATGAGTTAATTTAAATGAACTTTCAGTGGGAGTCTCTGAGTTAATAGTTCATGTATGATAACTTAGGTGTGTCATGCTAGTATCATGAGACAGCCTTTGGATTGAAGCTGTTTCATATTAAGCCTGCTAGACTGAAAGAACTGCCTGCCCCCAGACGGACATTGCTGTTAGCACTATTTCAATGCTTAAGCAAGCAAAACCTCTCTGTGTGTCATCGGGATTGTGTGGAAATGTTTTTTTTTTTAATTAGTTTAAATGCTCATTTATTCAAAGAAGAAATATTTTTTGTTCTAGTACATTTTTACACTAATTGAGATGAACTTAGTTCAGAAATAGTGATTGCTCTTAATAGGCCTTTTCTGGCTAGTCTTCCTTTGGTCCTGTAGTCAATCTAACATAGCATTTATTTGAGGACAAAACAGGTCACTGTCAAAGCCTGAACATGAAACATACATTTTGTATCTCATAGTAGTAAAATACTCAAATCCATGCAGTATAATCAATGAGAAATTTGCTATAATCCCAGTCCCTATGTGGGTGTCAGACAATATTTTCAAATCTACTCAGGAGAATGGATAGCCTGTCAAAAGTGTTTTCTGACACTGTAGTTCAACCTGAAGACAGTCCACTGGTAGTGTAATACAAAGTTAACAGGCAGCCGGGAAGTAGAAAGCTCTGCTCTTGGACAAATATTGAATACTTTGTAAAAGTCCACACCTGTTTGTCTGAACACCACCTTTCATTTCTGCCTTAGAAACATAAATGTACCAAGGTCAGTAACGTAACTGATACCATAATAATCTTCCTATTTTGAATAATACCAGCATTGGTATGAACTAGCATTACCATATGATCTGTAAAACTTGCTTTCCTATTTACTTAGCCTTGGTTTTGCTCCTGTCTGCCTTCCAAACTAGTAGAGTAGCCTCTGTATTTGTCACGGGCTCTCCTTTCTGGGAGAGGGATGCATTTCAATAGAGGGCCTTGTTACTCCTGGGGAGGGAGGAATCCTGGTGTCACTTTGTGTGTGCTGCAGCCTGCACAATGGGGATGAAGTTCCCTGTGGGACTCTTGCTGTAGAACAGCTGTGTTTGTGTTAGTGAGGTTTGTTTTGTGCTAAAATTTCAATCAGACATAAAACTTAAGAACCTGCTTATAAAAAGGCAATTGATAGATGAAACAAATATCTTTGTGCATTATTGCATTACCAGTAGTTTTGACTTTTAAAGAACAAGCTAGAAACTTGCAAGTTAACAGCTGATTCACTTCAGGGACAAAGAGTAATAATATTTTAGGTCAGATCAAGCACTGACTCAGGAGTCTTTATGAATGATTTGACAAAATAAGTAAGGGAAAATGATGGGCAGTTAGGTTCAAACCACCTTAAATGTGGTTTTATGCACTAACCTCAGAAAGGAACTATTTAGGTGTAATTTAATGTTATTCTCTGCCAGAATGACCATTTAAAATATTCCAGTGAAAGCAGAGTAACTCAGAAAATTAAGAACATGGTGGTTTGTGCTTTCCCATTCGTGGCTGACTAAGAACTGAACCTATAGTTTCTTACATGTTAAAGTTAAGATTTAAAGGTCTTTCATCTTTGAGCTGTTGGGTTAACAGGAAGGACATGAAAGGGTATGGTTGTTTACCTTCACTAGGCTTAGGAATCTTCCTGTAAAGTGATACTAAGTCAAAACTATTTGTGTTAAATTCAGTGCAGATTTTAAGTTTCAGCCTTGAGGTGTTTTTCAGCAAGTAATCTATTGGCTAAATAATTCACTAGCTCCACTAGGAAGAAAAAGCCAATTGATTGATTTTTATCCTTAGTGGGTTTCTTTTGGAGGAGGGGAAGGAGAGCACCATGGTATTTTAGAAGCATTTGTAGAATACAAGAATACAGAACAAGAATTGTCTTCGGGAAGGACAGTTGCATAGTACCATTATTTGGGTTCTAAGAGAAACAGTGAACGTAGGATTAATGTACAAATCATGTATCGTATCGATGACTACGCTCTTGCAGATTTAAAATGCCACTCGTGAAAAATGTAACGTTGAATGAAATAATACAGAACTGAGGAGTCCTTCTCTCTGTCCCCCACCATGGCTTATTTTAGTTTAGGTAGTATGGTTATACTTAAAACTAAATAAAACCAATCTGCTACAGTATAGCTGTATCTTCTGTCAAAGCATGCTGACTTCTGCTAAACCTAGAGAAAACTTCCATGGGATTAACTTATTTATATTCATTTATTAAATCATTAGATAAATTGCTGTTTTCTTTTTACTAGGAAATTTTCTGTGAAGTTTTTATTTAACAAGATTTCAGGTGTCCTACTATAGAAAGAAGGATTTTATACTAATTCAAACTCTCATGTTAAATAACATGCTGTGATCTGATTTCAGTCAGTGCAAGCACAGAGCATAGAGTTCCACCCACATGTTCACTGCAGAGAAGCAGCTAAGTGAATCCTGTAGCAGTAGATTCCTTTAACTACCAGGTTTTTGGTCTGCATGTATTGCTTCCATTGAGAAATGAAACTTTAGCATTTAGTGGTCACTGAAAGCAAATAAAAACATTTACTTTGCCCTTACTAAATACAGCCATATTCTAGGATGGAGTTTTGTACTTCTGCCATTTTTTTTTCTTTTTTTCTTCTGAAGAGCTAGATGCTGAAGGTTCTTAAGTGTGAATATCAAGAATCCCAGCTCCTAGCTATTTCTCAGGGTGGGGAGGGGTGTGTTTTGGTTTTATATTGTGGTCTGAATTGATTATAGAATGGAAGCTAATGGCAGTATTAAGATAAAAGTACCTGAGGTTCATCTACAGATCACACGTAAAAATTTTCTTCTGGTTTGAGCCGTTTTATTACAAGTAGTTTCAACATCTGATTTAAGGAAGAAAGGGAAATGCATATCAAGGCTTCTTGAGTAAGTGTTCACTGACTCCTTAAAAATTTTATGATACTAGAATGATTTGTTGGACATTTACTGATTATATTCCCTTGCAGTATCATGAATAGATTACAGATAACTTTTTTTTTTTTTTTTTGGTAAAAAACAAAACCCAAACAAACAAAAGACCTAAACCAACCATTTGTCATAAAGAAGATTCAAATTTATAATGCTCTAGAGAACTGCAGTAGCCTTGTGGTCTGGGCGTTTTGTGGGACTGGAACACACAGATCTGCCATCCTCACAAATACATAGTCCGAATTACTGGTCTCTGAGGGTGGTACCTTTCTTTCTTACTCAAGTGAACTCTTACTGGAAAGAGGTTTAAGTGTATATAGGTGATAGTAGCTACTGGAAGATAGCTTGTTTATCTGGAGTCAGGGAACAGAAAGCAAATATAGAACAACTTAATACCAAACACTTTATTACTTATGCTTGTTATTTACAGTATTTACATATTGCACGTTCGCTGGAATGTTTTATACATTTGTTATATAAAGTAAATTAATGGCAGCTTGTGTTTGTGTACAAAATCCATGCTCCACTGTCCCAAAAATACGTCTACTTGAATTACGTTCCTGTTTGTCATGCAATTTGTACTCCTAGGGTACAATGTGACCCCAATGCAAGTCTGTTTTAACCAAACTTTTAGAAAATTGCATAAGCATGAAGGGTATCAAGTGACCACAACTACTGTGGAGCAGATCTTTAGTAGTTCTAGATATACAAACAAACATTCCTTAAAATTGTAGAATTAAGCAATAGAACATCAATTTTCTTGGTGAAATACTTGTGTTTACATAATTTTTGGCAGCATTACACATCAGTTGTAAAGTGTGTTTTTAAGTATGGAGCATTGAGTACTACTGGCAGTTATGCTACTGTAAAGAATGTCAATCTGCAAACTGTTGATGACATACAAAATGCATGTTAAAAGAATTATGGGAAGTAGTCTGTCAATCTGCAAAAATAAATCTCTTGTTCACAATGGAATATGTTATAAAGGTAGTAAGTTCTATTTCCCTGTTGGTTTCCAAGGCACTTCTCTTGGTTCTTGGTGTTTCTTTTCATGGCAATAACATCTGGTGGATTAAAAGAAAGAAGAAAATAGCCTTTCATCATTTTTATACTCAGATGCATGTGTTTAAGAATGTCTTCATCATACTGAAAATAGTAAATAAAACTGGAGAATTCATTATTAACTTTGGAAAGATCCAGTAGCGCATTTCTGATCTAGCTCAGTTAGTTCATAGAAGCCTGACTGCTATATTACCATTTCGCTTGTTTAATCAAGGCTGAAATTTTGGAAAGCATCCCTAAATTTGGAAAATACAGTTCTACCTATTCATAATGTGCTCATAGTTACATGTAGCCTGTTCCTAGGAGCGCTGTGAAGTCAAAAAGTGAATAAACCTCAAGGACAGTACTAACAGATTGCAAATTTTGGTCTTAATGTCTTGGAGTCAGGAAGCTATTGATATGATGTCCAGTAATATAAATCTGTCAAGGTAAGGTTTGAAGGATCCAGGAAGGGTCTGATGTTTCATTGGGCCCATTACTGAAGAAATTTGGACTTGTATAAACAAGAAACAAAAGTAACTTTCTGAGAATAGTCATAAAAATAGCCCCTGCAACATGCAAACACTGAGGCAACACAAATGTGAGTCGGAGCTGCAGTGGTTCAGTTTGCTGCCTGTTTTCTTCCCAGAGTAGCTTCTTGGAATGAAATCAAAACTATTTCTGTGACACTGGTATCAAAATCACTGATAAGAAGTTATAGGTTTCCACATTGTTTATGTTACATATATTGTCTATACTCTAGAAATGTTAATTCAAAGGCTGAGCAGTGAAGGTTTCCATGACCCTCTTCCCCCACACCTTTAAGCCTTCTGAGAAAATGTAGCGTCACCGTCTCTGCGTATACGTATCTAGAAATGTAACTTCTCCAGTAACTATGGAGTTGGTTTTCTGCTACCAGATTTTCTAGACAGGTGACCATTGGATGCTACAAGTTTGTCTACCCACTTACATGTGTTTTGAAGACAACCTGTTAATGCCTTTATTTTGAAGTAAAAAATGCACTGTCTTATTAGTTAATACGAACTGCAGGGGGTGAAAGACATGCAAACATTCAGCTGAAGCTTGTGTGTCTCATAGATGCCCAAAGTCCACGTGAGAGAGAAAAACCTGGTCCTTTGACACTAGAGTTCTGCGGATCGAAAGTGTTAACTTTCATAGTCTGTCTGAACATATGTAACTCTCTTTCCCGTGATCACTGTGAATTCTCTGATATTTTGAGTTTCTCTGCAAATTATACTTAAGCAGTAGAAAAAGTAATAAATCATCTGAATGCAAAGTCAGTCAGACTTGACATAATCCATTGGAAATCAAGCTATTGGTGCATACAGAAATACTTGTTAGTAGTATTTAAACATATTTAGTTTTGCAATTTTTTTAAAGCTATTAGGAAATGTAATAATGTTACAGAGAAGCTTAATGTAATTTAGTTTTTTTCTGGCTTTGCAGATAGGACAAATACCTTTTTTTCTTTTTTTTTTTTTTTATTAATATTCTTCCTTAAAGGGAAACTCACGTAAATTTTCCTTGGCTTGTATTTTCATCTAGGCTATTTTCTGTATGTGTGCCCATACTGTACTCTATTTAAGCTGTGGTGTTTAAAAGTTACGTTTAAAACCAAATTAACATGATTTTGGTTTGATCGGTCTGTGGTACAACTGATACAAAAAACTGAGAATTTAATAAACAGTTTTTTCATTGCTAATACTAATGGGAATATGCAACTCACTGAGGGTGAAAAACTGGATATGGATAGGATGCTCATTTGTCATCTCAACTGTATGTGCTTTTGTATGGATATCTGATCAAAAGCTGTGGGTCTTAGATTTCCAGCGCTTAGCTAAACTGCATTTCTAAATGTCTGGTATTTTCAGAAAACCTTGAAAGGGCTCCAGATTTTTAGTACTGATTGGTCTGTTGTTCTTTTTTATGTCACATAGTCTATGTTATATGCATCAGTCTAGGAAAATTATACTGGAATTTAACTGAAGGATGGCAGGTGGTCTTAGTGGAGATCTTCAGTGCTATTTGTCTGCAGTCTGTTGAAAACATAGGTAGCTATGTAACTCCTTTCTCCTCTTTTATTCAATTCTTAGTTCTCCTTTGCTAATGCAATTTTTTTTAAAAAAAAGCAAACCCCAAAAACCACAGACCCAACCAGCAATATTAGCTGAAACCAACCAAACAATACAATTGTTCCAATTTTAAAAAGCACAAATGAAAGCTATTTTAAAGGCATATTGCAGCTTTCCAAACATGGTTCTAGTCATTATCTGTGCATGATGATAGATATAAACTCTCTAAGAGAAGGCTAATCTGTATAAGAGTTTAGTGTTTTAAATATAAATACAAACTTTAAAATATGGTGCCAGTAGGATCTAGTAGCAGAACTTCCTTGTGCTAACATCAAAAACTTCCTTCCCCAAGTGTGAACACCCGGGTGGAGTCTGCTCTAGTGTCAGCATCAGATCACGGAGATCCATGCATTGAAGAAGCTCTTAATGTTACATCTGGTGCTAGCCAGAGATCCCATAATAAGAAAACTCAGAATTGCCTCTTAACAGAGTTGGACTATGCCACACTAGTAACCATGTACACTGGCTGCCTATTTAACTCAAAGCAGTAGTTCTGATAAGTCTTAAATTAGTTACCTTGGAACTACTTCCTCTCTCCAAGTAGAAGTGATTGAACGTGTCGTGGGAAGTTGTATATAATGGATCAAGCTATATTTTCTAGAAAAAAAGGGTCTGCTTTCACAAATGTGCAAACCCCACATCTTAATTCCACCTTCTTTTGTGAAATTAAAGCGTCTGACGTTTCTTGAGTGCGCTCAATGTTAGTCTGAATAAGAAGCTGTGTGAGACAGAAAGCGACCAAGGGCAGTTTCCATTATTACAGACCACTTGAAACAAAACTTAAGAGCCCAAATATTATTTTGGTTTAAGAATAGTTTGAAATAATGGATATATAATACGGTGTACAGGAATGGGATATTTCATGTGGTATTTTAATTTTCTCTTTATATATTTAAAGTTTCCAAGTTTATCTTGTACTTTAAGCTTTTGTAACGTATATTACTGGTATGGTCAATATATCTTGGGGAGTTTACACAGGTTTTTCTGAGTTCCAGAGGAAATCTCAGTTATTGGTGTGTTTAGGCTTATTAGGAAATTTATAAAGAAACTTTCACCTTTGTATGTATACATATTTATTCTTGCCCTATCATGTACTTTAAGCAAGAAATACTCTATTGCCTTTAAATATTGTTAATTATATCTGCTTCTCTAGGAGACAAGCAACTGGTAATTTGTTCATACGCTCTTTATAGTATATAAAGCTCGTTTTTTCTGCTTAGCCTGAGATTCCTACTACTTGCGCTAGTCTTGTATTTATTAGTGCAAGACTGTTTGTTGCCTCTAGTTTTATTTTGTTCATTTGAAATATCTGTGGAAACTTAATAAAAAAGTTTAAAATATGTAAATGCTTGTAAGTACAGTAATTAGAAGAAATCTTCAAAATGGAAGTACATAATCACGCGTGATAATGCAGTCCTTAGTCCTTGAACTACTTATGGTACAAGGAGGTTTTAAGCATACATTATGAGATCAGTGTTGGTCTCTAGCAAATACTTAGAGGATGGGTAACGGCAAGGGAAGGCACCAACAGTAGCACCTGCAGTTTTCAAACAAAAGCAGGAAAATCCGTATGACTGTAGCCAAAATTATCATGACAAATGCTGTCCAAGAGGCCAGATACTCTTTCTTAGATTCATCACCACCTGTTACAAGAAACCCACAAGATCTGAATTGGGAACCTTAGATGAAGACTGCAGGAATTTGTTCCTGACTTTTCTTATCTACTGCAGATACAGACAATGTAATGATTGTTGGATGTATCTGCATGGGGTGGAGCAGAGCAAGCACGGAGTATGGGAACCATTATGAAACTTGGAGAAAAATGAGGCTGAAGAACAGAACAAAAAAGAGCATCAAGGATAGGACTCCAAGTACCTGTGCTGAACATGAGAAGGTATTACAGAATAAAACTAGTCAGAGATGGTGCTGGTGGCAACCAGGGAACATGGCTTAGGTTGCTGATTTGGAAAGAAGAAAGAAAAGGGGGAGCTACTGAGTTATGTGGTAATACAAACATGCTGCTCCGGCTTCACGCATGCAATCTCAATAAGTAAAAGGGTTGTTGCTGGGTCCCTGCATTGCTTCTGTCTGTGGGACAGGCAAAATATGAACATATGCTCGAAAAGAGACAATGGAGCCCAGTTACAGAGGTGTAGGATAAATGAGAAAAAGTGAAGGCTCGATAAGATGCATTGTGTCATACACCCCCCCCAACCTCGTCAGGTATGTATTGTGACAGTAATAGATGCCCAGCTCCTGTTTTCTCATCTTACTTTCTTGTTTGATCTTAGCACTGAGTTTCAATGTCATGTGCTTTAAAGCCATGATAGTCCAAAATGCATTTTAAGTACAAATAAAAAACAAATCTGTTCCCTTTTTCTTCCCCACCAAATTGATTTCTAAACATGGACAGATGCCCATGGATCTGAAAAATGCACCAAAACTACCAGTTTGCCAAAGTATCAAAAAAAAAAGTAATAATTCATCTATAGCCCAGCCCACTCATAAGCCTCCAATGAAATGAAAATCAGATACTGAGCAAAACAGGAAATCTAATTTGTTGGGGAAAAAAATGTAGGTGTGGCTAATTAAAAATGTTATTTTAGCAGTTTATAATACAGGAGTTACAAAAGAACTTTCTAAAATGTATTTGTCATAACAATATAAATTTTCAAATTCTGTTGGTGAATTTAGACCTTTTTGGAGTAGTATCACTTAAGAAATTTTTGTTACCCGATATTCAGGAGTTAGCCTGAGCTTTAGAACTGATACTAACTGGTAGCTTTATGGCAGAAACCAAAAGTCTTTACCTATTGCCAGACTGTAAATAAACTTTTTGTACACTAGAGAGCTATCTTAAGTAAGAAATGGCTTTGAAATCTTGTTTTGCTATGTATAAGCGTTACTATATTCACAGCTTTGCAACTTCTTGAAAACACCTTGGACTAATGATAACTATACACTTTGTAGAGGAAAAAGGATGGCTTGATAAGTGGAAAAATACAAAACTCCCTTTTTTCTACAGCTTAGTCCATGAAATGGTGAAAACAAATAAAGCCTGTATTATACTCTTCTGTGAGAGGGGATATCTTACCCACACAAATTGAACTGATGAAGTGGAAAAGCTTTGAGGAGGAAGGAATTTTATGGAGACACCTGTGATCTCATGGCGTATGTGGCAGAGAATAGCCTTCCTTTCTGCTAATAGAGGTTGCTTAAGAGTGCTGATACTATTAATGATTTGTCTGTGGAGAGCAGCACTGGAGGCTTGTTACCCGCCTTGAAACACGCTGCTAGCTGAGCAAAGGAGTTGTTTGGCAAAGTGAGATGGACTTTTTTAAAATAGTCTTCCATCTTGAGATGTTAACTGCTGTAGTTATTGTTCCTTCATATTATGAGTTTGTGTTTACGTGACAGGATGTAAAGATAACAGATCAATGTTTGGAAGGAGATTCCAATGTAATGAAAGGGAGAAAAGAATTCTGTACTCTGATATATCTGCTTGGTATCGGTAGTAACATTATTCACCTGCCTTTTGCAGGTAAGTATCATTATATACTCACATATATCTCATCACGTGTTACATATATAATAGCTAATTTCTTAGGTGCTTTCTAGATTTTACAATTGAAAGGTTGAATCCCTTACATTTCTCCGAGTCAGATCAAAGGATTTACCTATTTGCTGACTTACATTTGCCCTAATACTATACGCAAATGTTTCCATAATTCCTCAACATGCGATGTATGAATAGAGATTCCTCTCCATGGCTGCATGTTCCAAATTAAGACAAGAATCATAGAATCGTTTAAGTTAGAAAAAAAATCTTTAAGATCATCAAGTCCAGCCATTAACCTAGCACTGCCAAGTCCACCACTAAACCATGTCCCTAAGTGCCACATCTACAGGTCTTTTAAATGCCTCCAAGGACGGTGACTCGACCACTTCCCTGGGCAGTTATTGGACGTTAAAAACATTCTGCATTGAAGCTGGGCTAGTTTAGGTTTATTTTAGGAAGCCAAGACAGAAAATACTTAAAAGACATTTTGAGGAGTTTAGCGTAAAGTTAGGATGCTGAATTACATCTAATGATGTAATATATTACCTCTGTCTTTGCCTCTAGAGAAGTCTTCTCTTAACATGTAGCTGGAATCCTCTCTTGTTGCAAAGTTAAACTATGTCTTTATTTATCCAACCTGGATAGAGGGAATGGCTTCTGGTTGCTTTTTATGAAATTGAATAGCTCCATCATGGTTTCCTGCAGTCGTCTTTTCTTTAAATTAAATAATCCAAATTCCTTTTAGCTGTTCTTGTAAACCAAGTTTTCTAGGTCTTTGGTTGTCCGTGTTGCTCTTCTTTGGACTTTTACAAGAAGCACCTGTATGTTTTCCAGTATTGTGTCCTTAATTAAGTACAGTGTTCCAGCAACAGTGAGTATTTCAGGTGCTTTATAAATAATCATTCTATTTATAAATTCCAGTGTGTTTGGTTTTTGTCAAGTGTGACATTGTTGACATGCTTAGTTTGTGATCCACTACACCCCTACGTTTTCTACAGAACTGTCTGTCTAGCTGTTCACAGCATGCTCTGTATTTCTGCAGCCGATTACTCCTGCGTGACTTCATAATTCTGCTCTTTCCTTTAGATTTTATCCTGGTTTTAGACTATTCAGCTAATTTTCCAATATTATTTTCAAGATTGTACTCTGTCATGGATGTTTCTCTTACACTACTTTCATCCATAAATATACTGTCTTCTATCACCCAAGTTGTTAATGAAAATACTGCAAAACGCTATACCCATAGTGATGCTGTGTGACTCTGCTCAATACGTATTTCAGTTTGACAGTGAAGCACTAGTAACTATATTTTCCTAGCCATTTTTACGTTTATCTTGATCACATTTCCCTAGCTTGCTTTTGAGAATGCTGTGCAAAACAGTGTCAATACTCTAAAAAAAAACCACAAAACAACTAAGGTGCTTAACATTTATTGCTTTTTCTCACTGAGTCTCTCTGCAAGATGTGTATTGTCCCAGAGCTAAAATATCTTGGCTTGACAGCATCTGTTATTGACAAATCCATTTGGGTTATTATTTATCCCTTTGTCAGAGATGACATTTTTGTCTCGGGTAAAGGTTGAAGACAGGGTGTAAATCAGCCCTTTTGTATTCCTATGTATCAGTTTTCTAGAAATACAGATAGTTTGTAAGTAGTTGGTTGGTTGGTTGGCTTTTGTTTTTATTTTGGTGCATGGAAATTCCCCAAGTAATTGTGGGAATTAGAGGTACATCTAGGTAAAAAGGGAGGGATTCAACCCGAAGACATGAGAGGTGAGCACAGTGAAAATCCCAAGAAACCTGAGTAGCTTGAAGTTAGTTTAAAAAGTTAAAAGCACCTGCAACCTATCTGCATTTATAAAGCTTTCATGTGTATGGCTATGTATATATTAACTCTTACTAAAACGTACACCACAGATCTACAGCTGCACACATAAAAGGGCTGCTGCTGCCAATACAGGCAATTGTGTACTGAGTCAACCCTTGAAAAAGCAGCTACAGCTGTTGCGTTTTGTTCTGTGTATTTGCTAACTGTATGCGGCTATGAATAATGCACAGCTGATGCATGTGGACTTTTATATAATGACTTCCAGTAGGGGGTACCCTTCATTTATTGCCAGTAGTTGCCAGATTAAGCCAGTTACTTGAGGTACTTTGAAAGGGGAATACCTTAGCCAAAGGACGATTGTTACTACACTCCTATGAATTTTCATGTATAAAACACAATATCCACTGCTTTGCTATGTGTTAGAATGTCATTACTGCTACGAAAAAGCTTACCTTTATCCTTCCATGCACATTGGGCTTACTGCCAACCGAGTAAGAAGCCTGGCACATCTTTTATAGTCTGTCATGAAAAAAAGAGCATAAACGGATTACTAAAGTAACCAATTTTGACTTTAAAAATAAAAATTGGTAATGGTGTGCAAATTATTGTTGTAATAAAGTTTAGTGAACACTTTGCAGCAGTACAGAAATTGGCTCCTTAGACTTCAAAATGAGAGTGTGTAAAAATTGCATAACTGAAAGCCATGTCTAATGGCACATGCAACTATGCAGCTGACTTCTGTATATGTAGTATCTATAAACCAACAGCATGAATGTACTTGGAGGCTCTCCAAGTGTGTGTAGATATTTATGAAAATCTATACATTTGTGCCCATGCTTAAATGTGGGATCTAAACATGTGACTAGTATTTCCATACTAGAGGAATAGTAAGTAGTACGTATCCATCTTTGAAATCCAGCCCCCAGTGAGCAAGTCTGTCAACATTAAGTAATGCAACTCTCCAATAAATTTTTCTTCCTGGAAAAACTGTTACATTAGACAAATAACATCTAGTCATAGGAGTAAGTCCAGCCCAAGTAGGTGACCTCATCATACAAATTCATTTATAACTGTATCGAGTTTAATCTTGGAACTAGTGAAATTGTTTTTTCCACGGTAGTCCTATTAGTAGTTCTTACTTTAGGTACCTTCTGCTTTTTGATGCATTCACTATAAGGGGTAGAACCAATGCAAAACTAAAAAAATAATCAAGATCTTTTCTTTAACATGGCAAACTGAAAGCAAATATTGTGAAAGTTTAATACGGACAGACAGCAGAGTAAGTTACTTTTTAGGTGCCAATGCTACCATGCTGTACAAAATACTAGAAGGTCTGGCAACAAAATGCATTTGTACTGGCTACTACAGTGTTGCAGCATCATAGATTCTTTTAATGTCTTTGTTGTTTGGCCTTTGAAAATCAGAGTATTATCTAAAAGTAATGTCACATTGTGCATAAGGAATTAAAGCAGGTGGTTAAGCTCGTTTTCCTAGAAGAAAGTGACTTTAAGGAGATGCTAGTCAGTCCAGTCCCGTGACTGATGCTGATTTTTGTTAGGCATTATTAATGAGTAACTACATACAATGTTTCCTAGAGATGCAATGTTAACAGTCTCTAGCTCACAGCACAGGTACGCTGTAATTGCCATTCATACAAATTATCCTCCATTACCCAGACATTATGTTGGTGGGTATGTCACCTCTCAGGAGGAACAGGCTAATTCAGAGTTTAAGACCAACTAGTTTTTAGTTTAACAGCTTGGAGCACTCATCAGTGCTGAGTCAAATTATATTTGTGTTGTGTTCCTTATGAAAAAGGTAACATGACTACTTGCTTTTCAAAACAGACTAGTTATGAACACCTGCCATCACCATCAATGTCAACAGACTGCGATCTGGTTAGCTCTTTTCCAGAAATCCTTATCTTTCCAGGATATTCCTAATCTGAAGCCTACAAATGGAGAAAAAAGTCTGCAATTCCTACCAAATAAGCCTTTAAAATACATTGGGCTGAAATATTTAATACTCGAAACTTGGAATCTGTAACTCTTGTTTCTATTCCCAGCTCTGCTACTGACCCAACTGGTTGACCTCAGACAAGTAAAATAAAGTGTGCTTCTATTCTGAAAAGGCTGTACTAAAATAGCATCTACTTACTCAACAGATCCACCTCAGTATGAATCTGGAGTCACATCTACTGACTGATAAATGTCTATGTTTGATATTTTTTAATTTGCTGTGCTGCCAACAGTGATGAGATATCGTGAGCTGCATTTCCTTATTTGTGTCCATCTGCACCTTTTTTTTTTTTTAATCTAGGCCTTAGGAGGTTATACTTTTATAATTCACTGAGGACAGTTGCAAAGATTCACTGTTGACATCATTGGTAGACTGGCAGCTGAACAGTCAAAATATAAAATTTCTGTAAAATATGTTCTACATCAATAATCAATGAAAAGGAAATAGCTCCACCTGGGTTTCTGATCCTATCTTGAATTTTAAGCACTGTAAATTTCATGATTACAAGCAGGTTTGTGAGAGGAGTCACGTGTTCCTATGAAAAGCAAATGCCTTTGATTTGGAACTAAAAAGGCATATACATCAGTACCTATGGAAGCGGTGTTTACAGCCATTCTATACAGTCTATTTGCGGTGAAAAAGTTATTTTTCAGTTTTTCTCACTGTAATACTGACACTGTTCTATCAACACTGTAAAGTGTACTTAGTATGTTTTGGAGCACTCCAAATTCTTCATTGCGAGGCAAGTATTCTAATGTCGTTTCACTACTGGTACCTCACAGGGCTATTAAATTTTAGAGTTGTTTGTTGTTTTATGAAAGTCGCTGGTTTTTGGCACTTACATGCTGGGATGGTGCAGTCCCTTGTATTGTGATAAAGCCGATGAAAGTGTTTACTACATTTTGGGCTGAAGTAGAGTGGACCTGAAATATAAAGAAAAGAAAAGTTATGAATTATGACAGCTCACAGGAAGAGTAATGCAGCTTATGCTATATATGTGAAATGATGGATACCAATGCAGGATTAAAATATACCTGTTAAATGCTTTAAGAACTTGTCTTTCATCCGCAGATCTCTGGGAACTATTTCTGTTGGACAGAAAAAAGAATAGTCACTGTGCTGCACTGGAATTGCGCTTGCCAAATATTGTATGAGATGCACACAGGTCAAAAGTCCTTTGCATACAGCAGGCCAAGCTGCAAGTATTTGTTTTACATTAGAAGCTACTGTAAAATGCACTATGAAACACACTGCAATGATTAACTATTAGGTGTGTGGTCATTAATGATGATGACAATTAACTAAGAGATTGTAGCTCTCTATGAATTACATTACCATGTTTACCTAGAATTAAATTCATCCAGAAATTTTAGTTTCATGGTTGCTCAAAAATAGCATATTCCACTAGTGGTAAAGACCCAGAGATACAGCCAGGTTTGGATTTGTGTCTTCCAATTCTCTTATGCAAATGTATCCACTCTTTTGTCACAGGTATATTTGTACAAACACTGTCCTGCTGTAATCATGAAACTGGATTGATCTACTTACAGGAATCTTCCCCTCTGCCTTTAGCAGCAAGTAAAAATTCACAGGAAATGATCCCAAGCAAATTGCTCTCTTCTGGCTCCCTACGTTTGTGGTTTACCGCCTGGCGTTTTGTGTTCAGCAGATGGCAAAATGAAACTGGTTTACTGAAATCCATTTTAGCCCTAACCCTTGCTTGTGTCTTCCTGATTTACAGCTATCCTTGATTGCTTTCTGTTACGAAGTCTATGCTGATAGCTTAGTGCTGATTGTGTACGATACACTACATGGTGCTTTATTTATTTGATGATAAATGCCTGAGCAGCCTTTTTCATTCCCCTGGCACCTCTTACCAGATATAAAGCAGAGAGCATTTCCATCCAGATCTGATTCACTTGTGAGGATAGACACTTCTCGAAAGTCATTCTTCATTTACTTCTAACTTTAGTCAGTGTAAGTAAAATTGACCTTATCATATTTGACCTAATTATGTCATGTAGAGCATTAAAAACACACATGCTTCACTCAGAAATTTCCCATGGGACAGGCTCACTGGGAAAGTGTTGCCAAAACTGAAATGGAAGATTCTAAGCAGTAGTTCCTTTTTCAAGAGTTGCTAGGAATAACTCCATTGTAATAACAGAATGAAAAATCCTGCTCAGGAGCCAGGAACACTACTACTAACCAATCTGCTCTGAAGTAAGTTTATTATTTACATAGATAACTGCTGAGCACCAGTCAGATGTTTTGCACCAATATGCTGATGTAGGGTGGCCAAAACCTATGCCCATGTTCCAAGCTGAGATTTAGAGTTGTGCAGATGAGAGTTCCCTGCTTAGTCTGGCCTCTTTAACTTTTCAACATAATTGTTTTATAAAACAATGTTCTCACTGTGCTGATCTTAAGTGGAACAGAATTGTCTTCCTTTGTATATTCATTAATCATGCAAATAGAGAAGTAATATTTTCATGACAGCCACCAAAAAATGCAAATTGTGAAGGTATTTGAATATGAACGAGAACGAAGAAAAGGTACGATGAAGCTTTATGAGATCAATAAAGGCAAAATAAATAGCATACTAGCAAAATGAAAGCCAGTTTTGAAAAAGTAGTGATGAGTAGACATCAGCTGGAAAATATTCAGAAAGTCACTTTCAGTGGGAGGGGTAAGATGAGCAGCAGTAGTGCTGTAGGGGTTTGGGAGTGACAGTTAACAGTAAATTAGATATGGCAGCAGGAGAAGCCAAATCAACTTTCAACTGGATGCACATCACGAAACAGCAGTAACTGTCCATCACTATGTGGCTTGGTACGACCACTTCCAGACTGCTGTACACAACGCCAAACATCTTATGAACAAGCCTGGGCTTTCACTGCAGGTTAGAGAAGAGCCATTCAAACAAGTAGAGGGATGACAGCAAGAGCATCCCAGAGGGATCATAGCTTGTACAGTGACAGAAGAGTACTCTGTTTCAGTTCCTTAGTATTTCAAAGGTGCTACCTCCAGAGTACAAAAGGGACTAGTAAGCAGGGCGAAAAGTTTAGTGAAGCTGAGCTGCAGGAAAGGCTTCTAGACGGGAGATCTATAAGAACATACTATAGTCTTGCAGGGGAAAATCTTGCTAGGGTCATTTCCACGCAACACTTAAACCAAGCACGTTTTAAAATGTGGTACACTTCCAGGAAAAAGAGTGTTTTCATCCCTTATTTCTTTGAACTCATCCCATTTCAGTCATTTCCCTTATTAACGGGTTTCATTCAAAGCCAATACACAGGAAGCCGGACTTTCAGTTGAGTACATTATCCAGAGAGTAAGAGACTCTGAGATGTGAATGGAGTTTTTCTATTCCAGATTTGCTGTCTGTGTCTGTTTCTGATATCAATGGGAATCTGCAGGTATTTTGAGCGGTGAATTCTTGATACAGTAACCTGATATGATGTCTCATTCACCAAGGCACCCCAGAGGAAAACAAAAAAAAAGGATCTCCTAAGTCATGGACTGTGACTTACCAACTCTCTGCTCATCCTGGTATCCTCCATAGTCGGCCACTTCCCTTCGATCCAAGTTATAGTCGTGCTTGGAGAAGTACTGCACCCCACTGTCCTTCTCCAGGTGGTACCTTTTCAGTTCCTGAATGATCTCCATGATCAGATTTAAGAGACTTTGCCTCTCCTTCAAATCTGTGGAGTCAGTTTTCTCTTTGCAATACCCTGCTGAGAGCATTAAGAGCACCAGCCCCAGCAGCCCTGGCGACCTCAGTCCACTCATTGCAGTCTGACCTGAGGGGTGCAAGAGCAGATGAAGGATCCGCTGCAGTGGGAGGCCGCCTATTCACTGGAAGAGAAAAACGGGCTCATGGGGGTGAAATCGAAACGCTACAGTAGGACAGCGCGGAGACCGCTCCGCAGGTCGCACACGGCGGGAGCGCGGCCGGCCCCGGCAGCCCCACCGCCCCCCGCAGCGCCCCGCCGGGGGAGCGGCCCCAGCGCCGGCAGCGCCCGCCCGGCAGCCTGCGCCCACGGGGGCCCCGCGGAGGGCGGGCTAAGCAGCCGCGCAGCGGGGTGCGGCGCGGCGCGGCGAGGCGAGGGATGCCGCGACGGGACCTGCCTCTCCCCGCGGCCCGGCGGAGCAGATCCGCGATGGCCACGGGCTAGCGGCGCGCCCCGCCCCGCCTCGCCTCGCCTCGCCCGCGGCCGCGGAGCGGAGGGGCGCGGACGAGGGGCGCCAACTTTTTCCCCGAAGTTTCTTGCCGGGGAGCCGCGGCAGCCGCGCACCGAGCGAGGCCCCCACCCTGGCTGCGGGGCTCCGCGCCGGGGCCGCGGGCAGGAGCGGCGGGACGGGCGGTGCGCGGCTGGGGGGCGGCCGTCCCGGGGCAGGGAGCGGCAGCGCCAGCCTCCCCTTCCTCAGTCCTTCCCTCCCAGCTCGGGGACGGGGCGCGGGCGGCCGCGGCCACCTCCACGGGGAGCAGCAGTGGGCGGCATCCCGCCACGGCGGGGGACGCCGCTTCCTCGCCGGAGCCGCTCACCTCCGGACGGCTGGCTGCCCGCTCCGCCGGCGCGAGGGGCGGCCGGTCCCCGCCCGCCGCGGCTCCCCCCGCCGGGGCTCCCCCCGCCGGCTCCGTGCGGGCTGTCAGCGGCGCGGCCCCGCCGCACGCCGCGCTCCGGCTCGGCGGGGCGGGAGGGGTGGGGTCGTGGGGAGGGAGACGGGGGGGAAGGAGGGCTGCTGGCCCTTCACGGCTGCTTTACCTGTCTCTCCGTCTCAGGAGCCGAGGCGTCTTCCCCCCGGGAGCCGCTCCCCGGCTCTCCCCGGACGGCAGCAGCCCGCGAGCGGCGGGGAGTCCAAGTTTTCCGCGGCTGGCCCGCCCGCCCCCCTCCCGTCCCTGCGCTCCCGCCGTGCCCGCGAACTACTCCATCGCCGGCAGCCCCAGCGCAGCCGCTTATATAGGCTATAGGATGGACATGAGACGGCAGATAGTATCGACTTGGAAGTGGGTGGAAAACAATAAAAGTCCACTTGGCAACCTCGGGAGCGTCGCTGCTCGCACAAGCCCCCCCCTTCCCGCCCTCCCTTCCCTCCCGCCCCGGCCCCCCCCGTCCCTCCCCCTCGCTCGGCTCTCCCGGGCAGGGCTCAGTCACCCCTTCCCCTCTCTCCGACGTAAGGAGACGGTCCCAAGCGTGCGTGTGTGTGCGTGTGTGTGTGTGGAGCGGGAGGGGGCGGCGGTGGGAAGATGGGGACGGGGGGTGGCGCGCCTCGCCCGAGCCTTTAATTAGAAACGCGCTGAGGAGCCTCTGAAATATTCATGGCTTCGGCGCGGCTCCCCGCCAGGCGGGTCCCCGGCCCCGCGGCCGCAGCGCTCCCCGCAGTCCCCCGCGGGGGGCCGTGTGGCGGGGGCGGGCGGGGAAGCCGCCTGTTTACCGGGAACTCCGGGCCGGGCTGCGGCGGGGAAAGGGAGGTGTTGGGGCGGGGGCGAGCTGCCGGGGAAGGGGCCGGCGATTTCCTGCGCCCGGCGGCCGGGAAGGCCGCGGAGGGGTGGCAGGAGCGGGGTGCGGGTGGGAGACGCGGGCGCGCCGCCCTTCTCGCCGCTGCTTGGCACGGGCGGTCCCGAGGGGCCAGGCGGCTTCCTGGGCTCGCGGCGCGGCGCTGCCTGGAACCGCTCCCGGCGGGGCCCGGCGGGGTGAGGGCGGAGGGCTCGGGCAGTGCTGCCGGCGGGAGAGCCCGGCCGGCTCCCTCAGCCGCCGGCTCCCTCGGAAGACTGACGGCCCGAGGAAGGGGAGCCAGCGGCGGAGGGTGAGGGGGCCGACGGCCTCCCGGAGGCGGTGCGCTCCCCTGCGGACGCGGTGGCCGCCTCCCCGACATACGCCCGCCCGGCCCCGTACCCTGCGCTGCCCTCCCCGCGGAGCCCCTCGGAACGTGTGGAGCGGGGCGGGTGAAACACGATCCGGCTGAACTTTTCTGTTTACTTTGATTGTGTGGATAAACCTCTCCCTTGGCAGCCGGAACGGGCAAACAGGGAGCTGCATCGCGTGGCGGCCGTACTTCCCAGACACCGAGCGACGACGCGGTGGCAGCGGGAGGCGCTGGGGACCCGCCTCCCGCGGCGGCGCCCGGACCCGCGGGGGCGGTGGCGGCCGGGAGCGGCGGGCAGTGCCGCCGGGAGCGGCGGGCAGTGCCGCCCGCCCCGCCGTGCCCCGCCGCCCGCCGCGGCGGACAGGTAGCGCGCGCCGCCGGCCCCCCCTCAGGCAGCGGCAACAGCGACCCCCGGCGGCCGCCGCCGCGCCTCAGTCCTGCGCCGCCGCCGCCTGCCGCCAGGCGGCGCTGAGGGGCGCGGCCTCCGCGTGGGCCCGCCACCCGCGCGTGAGGGGCCGGCGGGCGGGCGTTAGCGGGCAGGGCGAGCCGCGGCGGCAGGGGCCGGCTGAGGCGGGCTGAGGGGAGAAAATGACCGTTTCCCTCTCACAGCGCTTCCTGCACCTCTCGTCCCCGGTGGTATTCCCTAACTACTACTGTGTTATTTTCATCTGTATTAGCGGATTTATCTTGCCTTTCACACCGACATACAAACGGCATGTATGTCTGTTGCTACAAAAATCTTAGTCCATGCTGTCACAATGAAGTTACTAAAAAAAAAACCACCAAAAAGGTAAAAAATGCACCACATGATGAAGACAGGCACCCAAAGACAAAACTGAGCAAGAACACCTTGTCAGGAGTCCAGAATCCTTCCTCCCTGGTGGCTTCATGGCCTCTTTCCAGTCACCTTAAGACTCTAGGAAAAAGGTAAATTGAACGAGCAGTTCAACAGTGAGAGAGAGTGACCCTCTGCATGATATAACTTGATATGGCTATGTTTACAAGTTAGTCATACCAAATATTGACACATTAGGGTCACCTGGTGAAGATAAGGAAGATGGAAAACGAGCCAGGTAATATACAGCCTGCTGTTCTGTTTCTACAATTACATTTCAAGTAGTCTTTCACCCGAAGTAATTTCTTTGGAATAAAGTAGATACAGCTGCAGAACTGATAGATGTGTTCAGGAAGTCAATTAAACACCTGGCTGGATTCTCCTCTGGCTTACAACTACTGTTTCCCTGTCATTTTTGGTCACTGCCCCGTAAGGAAAGAGCAGCCTGTGTTTCGAGTACACACAAGTTCACCTCAGGGAATGTCAGGCTGCCTCTTTCCTCGTAAGTTAGATGTAGCCTGGCACAGAGACCAGCTGGCATGGAAGGACATGCGACTTGTTGAATAACATGGTTTATGTAGCTTTCTTCCTTTTGAAGAGACAGTGGACATTATCAGAAATTGAGTTAATCCCTCTTACGAGCTAACTCCACCATGAAACTGGGAATGGGATGACTGGCATGGGCCAAAAACACAGCAAGGACAAATTAACATCATAGACAATTTCATCCCAATGCTCAAGAGTATTCCCTTTAAATTTACTAATGTAGACTTAAACTCAAAGTACAGTGGAGATACTGACTGAGATACAAGGTAGATAAATAAACAGCCTGTTGCTTTTTTATGCATGCAGAAACTGAGGCAAGGATCTATTCTGATTTCTTTACGCTGAGTTATACGAAGATATGTAATAGCTCCCATGACTTCAGTGGAGTTAAATTCACACTAATAGATTCAGGATGATAATTTAAAGTGCCATCGGGTTGCATTTGCTTCAGTATATTTTCTCAGGGCTTCATCTAGATGATAACCACCTGAATGCTACCAAGCTCCTCCTCTGCACATATATTGCCAAAACCATGATTACTGAGACTTCCACCCACCCTCAGCCTGACTCCTGAGGCTTCCAAAGCGAGTAGGTGCACTGCTTGCCACGACCACTCACAGGTTCTTGGACTTCTTCCTGGATATGGGGAAGTGCCTGATTCTTGTCAACAGTAAGGAGCCAGGATGATGAAGAAATCATTCTTCCTGGATTTACAACATGTAAGTTTTAATCCCTTCAGGTAGAGATGAAAAAAGATGAACAAACCTTGCCAGCCAGGACAAAAACCTGCTTGCTTTCCTTGAAAGAGGGCAGAGAGGGAGGTATGAGACCCAGTCTCAAAAAGCAACATCAACCTGGGAGAGCAGGTCATTAAAGGTAATGCTACACGGTGAGTGTTTTGGCTTGTCCCAGAGGGGTAGATTTCATTTAAAAACACCTGGTGTGATTTTTTTGTCTTATTTTTAGAGGACATAGAGTTAGTGAACTCTTCTGCAATCAAAATCTATGAATAGCTCAATGTACAATGTTATTAATAATGCCCTATATTTAAATATGGTGATCCTCAGGATATTGGCCTTGCGAAGTAAGCATACATGAAGGAGATCAAATGCAGTATTTGGTGGGCAGTTTTAACCAGTGTACTGTTCCGTGTTCCATTGGTGGTTATGAAACAGAGGCACTACATTCAGAACTCAGAATAAATGCCAGGCAGAATTTCTCGCTTTGTTAAATAACTCACATTAGTCACTGTTTTCACCAATTCCATTCTATTATGCCATGCTAAGACAGTAAAGGAAAGAGATCTTGACTTCTTTTACTTACGTGTACATGAAAACAAGAAAATGTGTTCTCTTTGGTTCTGTCTTCTAAGACTGGTGAAATTTTCATGCTAAGAGCCCTACAGTTTCAAGCATGCTCTTGTTTCAGCTGATTATAACAGACATAAGGGTTCCTATCTATATTTAATAAAAGCAAGTGCAACATTTTCTGAAGTGATTGCAGAGCAGAGCTTATTGTCTAAATCAGGCTCATAACCAATACATGAACTGAGTGTATGCTTAGGAGAAAATTCCAATGGACACTCATATGACTAGGCTACAAAAATGCCTCTTGCACGGCTCTTTATTGACCTCAGAACTTCAAAACAATATTTTGAAATACGTTTTCTCCTTAGACATCACAAAAACTTGCAAAAATCTTAAGAAGTCAAGTTGCACTGTTGGTTTAGAAAACGGACTTTTCGCTCTTCACAAGAAAAGCAGTATTTAATCTTCAGGTTACACGTCAATCCCACTAGAGATAAATATGATAGAATGAGATGGGGCTAGTAATTCTGTTGGGTTAATTGAGTGGGTATCAGTTTGTTGACATGGCAACCGGACTTCCAAATTATTGACTACACACATAGAATCTACATGCATGGTAGTTACTTTTAAAATCTGTACAGAAAAATACATACATTGCATCCAACAGATGATGCTTTCCAAAATATCTAGTCTAAGTGAGGAAAATGCAGAATATGTTTTCAATATAATGTATTGTACATAAGTATAAAATAATATTTATACACCTGGCTCAGTCATCTCTGTGAGCCTCCAACTCTCAGAGGCAATGCCCAATGACAGCTGCTGGGGAGTAAAGATGAGGCATTAAGGATTCCTGTAGCACTGAAATCAGCCAGAGAACATATATAACTAGAACAAAAACTTCAACAGATGTTAGGGGTATTAAAGCCAGTTGAGCATTTTAAGGGCTTTCCCCACTTCCTACCTGATGTGAATGTCAACAGGATTAAAATTCTATCAATCATTGCTGCAACCAAAACTAAGGAAATTTGATACAGTTCCCAAATGTTTCATCAGTATTATGGCCATGGCCAGCTTGATGTTTGGTAGAAAGTTTAAAAAAAAAAACAACAAAAACAACCCACAAAAAACCAAACCACAACAAAAAACTCAAACCATATTTCTGGCGAGAACTTTTATTTGCATGTAAATTCCAGACGGCTCTGAGTTGGCCAATGCAACCGTTATTGAGCTAGTTTCAAAATCATCTTCAATCAGCTTTGTAGTGCTGCACCAATGCAACAGTACTGCACCAGTGCAGAGCCACTGCAGGAATCCTACTGAACCAGCAGGAGGAAATTTAAGTCTTGTGAGATGACTGTCAATTTTTTTAGTTGCCTTTCATGGTCTGCAAAGTATCCCCTGAAGTCTCCAGAGACCATTTCTCTGAATTATTCCATATTTAGGTTTTCAGAGATTATTTATTTTGCACAGTAAATGTAAATGCCCCAGTGAAGCAATTCAAACCTCTCTTGACTGTAGAATGTTGCCTCAGGAGGACACTAACATCTCACTTCTGGGCAGCTAAGGAGGCTGGGGGATTAATTCCATTCTAAGAAACTATCTTTCAGGGGCATTGGCAGTTCTGTAGCTGGTGTGCAGCAGTGAGCCTACTGTATGTGTGTTCACTGTTCACTCCTATCTGTTCAGACTTACATAGCTGCAGCTGCAGAAACTGCCTTTCCACATCAAATTAAGATTATGAGCAAAAGCCCTAGCTGATGTCTCATTAGCTGAGAAAGTGCAGTACATTTTCTGGCCTGCTCTGATCCCCCTGTGCCAAAGGAAAGAGGATGGCTTCAGCGTACTTAAGAACTCGGTAGTTTTAGAGGCAGAGTAGCTTCCTCTTTCATTCTCAACTATGATTCTTAGCTCGAGGAGAGAGGAAGTGGATCACATGTGTTTTTTAGAGCCATTGCTGATAAATGATAACGTGTTTTGGTAGTGTAGCCTAGATTTGAGAATGTTATCTCACAGCTTGTTTGCACCACTTTAAAAAAAAATGTGTTGAAAAACAAATGCCATATCAGGCAACATAAGGATATCCCGTATGACTCACTATCAGCATCTGATTGCTAAGAACAAACATCAAGAACTTTAAAAAGTAAAGGTACTCTTTTTCCTTCTGCAGGTCATCAATAGGCAGGTGTGCTGTTCGTTTAGTGCGCAGGCCCCATGACTATCTGGTGGACATCTGGATGACTTTTTACAGGTCAGATTCAAAGCAGGCCTATCAGCAAGGTCATGGTCTAGAGACTGCTTGTAGGCAAGCAGACTCTTTGGAAGATCATGTGCCTACAAAAGCAGCTAAGGGAGGGTGGGAGGTTAATTCCAATCTAAGAAACTGTCTTTCAGGTCAAAAGCAGTTCTATAGCTAGTGTGGCCATGAGCCTACTATATGTGTTCTCACTGTTGACCAATGGTTCTCTCCCAGAAACCAGCACTGCAGTCCAAACTACCCAGGCCAACTTCGTAATGAAATAAGCTGCCTTCCAGGGTAAAGGCAGAAGGTTTATTCAATAGCAGCAGAAGACTATAAAGAACAGTCTATAGATCTAAGATTTCAACTCCTAGCCTTTCTTGATTCTGCACTTGATGTGGTATAAACGTATGAAAATGCAGAATATGTTTTCAGTATAATGTATCATACATCCATGAGCTCAGGGTTGTGAATGTTGTCTCTTATATTGGAAGTCTGCTGTCCTTTACAGAAAATTTAACATCCTGAGTCAGCCAAACTGTGGGAAGTCCAGGACCTGGCATACACAGGCTACATCTGCAGGAGTAAATATAATGTGCTTAAGAGCGTTGATAAAGTCTGTGGCACTTAAGCCAGCTGGCACAGGATAGGCCACATCCATTCTGTCCATTCTTCTTACTGCCTGTGAGAGGACAGCCTTACGCAAACTACTCATTAGGAACACTTCCTGGGCTGCCTAGCTTCCCAACAGTACCGAGGAATCGATCAGGAGAATTGTCACAGACTAACCACATGCCAGGGACTGCTCTAACAATTTAACAATATCGATGGGTGGGTGCCAGTGTCAGGAACCCTCTCTGGCAGTGTTCAGTTTTGTCTTTTCGTATAGGCACAACCTGGAGGTTCCAGCCATGTTGCAAGGCATAGAGACAGCTGCAAACCGGCAATCCCTCTGAAGACTCTCTCCAGTTGATAGAACTGACAAGAGCTTTTTTGCATCATGGCCTACATTGGAATGAAATAATCATCAGAGTCTGGGAACTGGAGCGGCTTCAAAATGCACCTTCACAACTTGAAATCAGCTTAAAACAAAATAGTTCCATGTCTTTATAGTTACGTAGCTGTACACAGCTTCCACTGGAGGCAGCCATGAATCAATATAAATTGTGCAGAATCGCAGTGAAATCAACTTAGTTACAGAACAGAAAAAAAAGATTTTTTTTTCCTTCCCCCCCCCCCCCCCCTCATGTGCATTGTCTGTATAAATGCAAGATCTTTTAGATCTTGTAAGGCCATGGACAAAAACTGTCAATATCTTTATTTTTAGCCCAAAAGAAAAGAAAAGGTTAAAAAATAAATTTATTTGACCTTTGCCTCACATTACATTATTTTAAATAAGCTGTATCATACTTACTGAATATTTTACTACTGTGATTGTTCTCTTCCGCCTCTTTCCTAACCTGATTTTCACCCCAAAATCGCTAGTCTGTTTTTTAATGGAGCAATTTTCGCATGTAACAGAATAATACAATTTTGAGTCCAATGAAAATGTTCTATTCATTTAAGAGATTGATTATTTTTATTACTGTTATTATTCACTTCTTTTGTCTTATCCTAAGCTGTCAGGTTTGTCCAAATTTGTCTCACAGAACATTAATGCCAAAGGGTTCTGAGACTGAAAACTGACTTGGATTTGACATTCATGACAAAGTAGGATCAATCTTCAATTTTTATGGGTTGTTTTATTATTGGTGTTGAAGTGTCATATTAAAAAAATCACATTGTAGAAGTATTTTCTACAATTTTCCCTCTAAATTGTTTCTATTTAGCAAACACAGCTAAATGGAAAAAAACCCCAACCCTGCAAAAAAACAACAAACAGGTATAGCTATGGGAGGACCCTAAATTGCTGAATTAGTACCTGTTTGTTATCATAAAAGATAAAAATCTAATTGACGATCCACTGGTCATGTTAATCATTTAGATTTTACATTGAACTGAACCTGAATAACAGAGGTAGTGCAATTGTTTTCACCTTTTCCAGCTGGCATAGTCATTGAGGAAGTCTTCATGCATTTTTGTAGTGAGTTAGTGACAAATGCCACAAGGGAAAGGTGTCTGTCTTAAAATGTTAATTTCTAGTTAAAATATTCAACCGAGAGGTTATTTCTCATGTATGCAAATTTTTAAAATGTTTTTCTGATATACCAGAGAATTTGTCTCTGTAATTAAAGGCATGCAGGTGGACTTCTATCGCTGCCATCAGGTACTGCAGATAGATATGGCTATATATGCCCATCTTCTCACTTATTTTGTAGTGCTAGTTTAGTGGAAATATCACTTTGGTAATTTCAGTTAAGTCATTTATTGCAGTCAGATGTTTCTGTTAGAGGCTGTCATAGAGAGAGAATGTTTCCTGGTCAGTGTTGCCCAATGCAGCTGTGAGCTCTGCAATTATTCTATTTGAAAACACAGAATTCAGAGTAAAAAAACAAAAGCCCTTGTTTCAGACAGAGCTATTTTTCTCCTTTTCTTTGTCCATTCCTCATTTGTTAGAGGATCAAAAGGCCAATAGTCAAAGGAAAAGGGCCATAGTAACACTAGTTAGGAGCTAGATGAAATCTGGAACTTCCATTCTCTGAAAAAGTCCAACATTTCAAAACATTTTGTGTTTGTTTTGAGACAATCTCACAAATAAATAAAAACCCTTCAAAAATATTGGCAGTGGAAAATAAATATGAAAAGAGGTTCAGCAAATCAGAATATCCTATGATTTTTCCAAAATTAAATGGTGCACCCAGCTAAATCAAAAGTGGGAGCACACTTGGGAGTTCCCCAAATTTAGGACTAGCACAGGGAACATGTGGAACAGGATGTCTAACAAATCAAGTCTTGAAGGGCCTTCCAGGGTCTGTAAAGCTTGAATCTAACTAGATTTCCCAAGGCTGCTATGTTCTTGGCTCCATGATGTCCTGCAACTCCTGACTGTGCCAAGAAACTTGATCTTGAGATAGGCCGTTCAGTCTGTTAAGTTCCCAGTTGCCTGACTCTTAAGCAATCTGTTTGGTGCAACCTACTAGGGAACTGCATTTGTGATTTGTCAGAGGTTGATAGAAAGTCGTATTTCTGCAGAACTTTAAAAAGCTTTTAACAAAGGAGTGCTCCTCTTATGAAATATTGCCATGTTTGAAAAAGTCTTACTAGCTCTTTTCCTTTAGTAGGAAGTTCTCAGTCTGAGAAACTGGGTGAAGGGATAGAAATTAAAGGAGCATGATCCATTTGGAGTATTTATCAGTAGTAAACCACTAAATATTGCTGCCTTCCCACCGCCCCACCCCCAGACAATGTAAAACTTGCTGTGTTCAGTAAGCAAGTCCTTGTGTAGGCAAGCAGTTGCCTACTGAACAATGAGGCACAAACATCAGAAAAAGTTCTGGTTTTTATGTTTATGGCAAAAATAAGTATTTTCATCTTATTCATCTTAATCTATATTCAAGGTGAGATGGCCCTAATAGCAGTACAGTTATCTGTCAGCAGTGTATCCCAGAAGGATGGCAAATGGATCTGGCAGTTTTCTATAGCATACTTTAGAAAAGAAATGTTATTCTAATATTGATCACATATGTGTCCAGAGTTAGTGGATGCTGTGATCAGTTGCTCCAGATAATGTGGAAAACAGGTACATTTTTGTTGCCATGAAAGGGAAATTGTATGGTTTTTTCTTATCTTACCCAAAGGAATATGTACAGAAGATCAAACTGAAGTGATACTTAATTCAGTAGAACCACATTAACCTCGGTCCTAGTTCTCTCAGTTGATGAAATATCCATATACTTTATGTCACTAGAAAAGTGCTTAATGAAGGCAGCCCCAATTAACTATTCAGACATCAGTGGATTAATCATAGGTTAATGGAAGATAACAGTGATTAGTTACTTCACTTACTTGCTCATTGTAACAGATTTTCATGTTATTCAAGGCAAGAACAACTGACTCTCCTTCCAATTTATACTGGAATGTTTCTTTTGACATGTTCTACAGTCCTTAAATTATTTTTATGCCCTTTTTTTTGTGATCCTTCCTCTTTTTTCCCCCACATCCTTTTGTAAAAGGAAACATCAGAAGAATTCGTAGCATGCCAGTAACAATCTCACCACCGCTATATCTGGTTTTACAGTTGTGTATATCTTGTTATCAAACTCAAGTGCCAATTCATTATGTTATTTTGCTACAGAATAGTATGGAGTTATTATATTAGTAGCACGTATTTAACTGCTTAACAATATATCTGTGTGGTTACATTTGTCAACAAAAATCTATTTTCTAAAAAAATAATTCATCTCTTCTTGTTTGACAAAATCCATTTTTTGTGAAATCTGTGTTGACTGAGATTGACTAGAATCCCATCTTTTAATTTTTTATTTATTTATTTTTAAATATTTTTCTCTTAATTTACCCCTGACTGGAATCAGACTAATCAATTATCATCCATATCACTCCATTTCCTCATCTTGAATGGTGACAAAAAAAAAAAAAATCAGTGTTTTCAGTCTTCTACAGTTTCATTATCACTGTAATAAATAAATAAAATTAAAATCAGGAGGCCAGATATTTCCTCAGCAAACAATGAAGTGTTACTGGAAATATCTTACACCCCTGTAAGATGGTTATCTGTTTTTGATGTTGTCTAATAACTTGGTTACTAGTGAATTAAGAATCTTTCCTTTATTCCTATGTGATCCATGTATCTTATCTGGCTTTCTTCTAAAGACAGAACAAAAGTATTAATTGAATAAATGTTCCTTTTCAGCCCTATTAATAATTTAACAATTCATGTCTAGTTAAAAGGCCCGTTTCATTGCTATGATTCATTTCTTTTTCAGTGCATTAGAAATCCCTCACTCTTAGTTGTGCTGCAAATGGATCATTTTTTCTGTTGTTAGCTTTCCTATAGTTCAGGTGGTTTTAGCTACTTATCATTATATTTCAATATTATTAACACAAGTTTTGTAAAGGAGAGTCATGACTTACATATGTATTGTGCTTTTTTGGAGGAATTAGCATGCATTAGGGAAATCTGGCTGATACTGTCAACAAATTCTCTCAAAAGGCTTCTACATAAATAAAGCATCCACAGAATAAGAACCAAAGTCATTACATAGGTAAATAATTACCTAGAATACAGAAAAAGGAGATTGGAATAAGGAGTAAATTTTCACACTGCAAGAAGGTTATCAACAGAACCCTTTAGGGATCTGTGCTAAGATTTTTAATTTCCAGCGTGTTCATGTATAAGGCATTCCTTGAAAAATGTGATAGTGTTTACTGATATGAAGTTATTCAGGAAAGCCTGACTATGAAAAATTGGAGAAGAGCCTTGTAAGACTGAATGGCCACTGTAATGGCAGATGAAACTCAATATTGATACACCCAATGTTAAGCAAAATGTATGGGGAAAATAATCTAAGTTTTAGACAGAAAGTAGATCGAGCTGGTTACTGTTCTTCTGGAAAGATGTCTTGGAATTAGAAAAGATAGTTCTGTCAAAAATATCATCCTAGAGCTCAGAATCAAGACCTTTTTATAAAAGAACAGAGAACACGGTAGAAACCACTCCTTTCCTTTCTATGGAGCACGGTGATCTGTCTTTTATCTGTGTTTATCCTCCCTCCTGACTGCAGAAATATGTACTAGTACTGTAGGAGGTTCTGAAAAGTTTAACAAAGGTGATCAGGTGTGTGAAATAGCATCTGTACAGCGAACAGCTAAGTGAATTAGGACTTTCAACATGGAAATTGTATGAGTGAAGAGGTATGTGTAGAGGTCTATGAAATCAGGAGTGCCACAGGTAGAGTAGTATAGGGAATGATTGTGCCTTCCAGTGCAAGATTTGGGGTGTGTAGATTCAAAACAGATGATAGAAAGTGACCACAACGTGGTTTATCTGCAAAACACCCTTACACAGAATGCTCCACATGGTAAGCATTTAAATGTATTCAGAGGTGACTGGAAAAATCTGTGGAAGCAAAAACTAAAATAAAAGGCTACTAAATTATAAAAACTGACATCTTTGTTCTCTGAAGTTTGTGAATGAGCTCCTGGGGATTCCAAGAGTAATCTTTTCTGATGAATGTATCATTAAATGCATGCACTTCTATGCTATTTCCTATGTGCTCCCTTGTCAGACTCTGGATGCTCATCTACATGGAATCTTGATTTCAACAGGTATGGCCACCCTTCAGAAATGTTATGGGAGACAGCAAATAATTTAGCATGAAGCATTAAGAAATTTTAAACACATTGCAGTCCAGATCTGTCAGAATCAACATTTGCAGTTGTGATTGTAGTTTGGTGCTACATTTTAAGCCTAGCCAGAGCCTGTTTGCCTTTAATTACCTCAAAATGATGGTCAATGGAATTACATCCAGTTGGCGACCGGTCACAAACGGTGTTCCCCAGGGCTTAGGATTGGGGCCAGGCCTCTTTAATATCTTTATCAATGATCTGGACAAGGGAATTCAGTGCACCCTCAGTAAGTTTGGAAATGACACTAAGTTGCAGGGGGAGTGTTGATCTGCTTGAGGGCAGGAAAGCTCTGCAGAGGGATATGGAAAAACTGGACCGATGGGCCAAGGTCAGTTGTATGAGGTTCAACAAGGAGAAGTGCCGGGTCCTGCACTTGGGTCACAGCAACCCCATGACACGCTACAGGCTTGGGGAAGAGGGGCTGGAAAGCTGCTCTGTGGAAAAGGACCTAGAGGTGCTGGTCATCAGCCAGCTGAATATGAGCTGGCAGTGTGCCCAGGTGGCCAAGAAGGCCAACAGCATCATGACTTGTGCCAGAAACAGTGTGGCTGGCAGAACTAGGGAATTGGTTGTCCTCCTGTACTCCACACTGGTGAGGCTGCACCTTAATTCTTGTGTTCAGTTTCTGGCCTGTCACTACAAGAAAAAGACTGATACACTGGAGCGTGTCCAAAGAAGGGCAATGAAGCTGGTGAAGGGTCTGGAGCACAAGTCTCATGAGGAGGCAGCTGAGGGAACTGGGGTTGTTTATCCTGGAGAGGCGACAGCTCAGGAGTGACTTTATGGCTCTCTACAACTACCTGAAAGGAGGTCATAGCCAGGTGGGGTAGGTCTCTTCTCCCAGATAACAAGAGCTAGGACAAGAGGAAATGGCCTCAGGTTGCATTAGGGGAGGTTTAGATTGGGTATTAGGAAAAAATTCTTCACAAAAAGGCTTATCAAACATTGGAACATCTGCCCAGGGAAGTGGTTGAGTCACCACCCCTGGAGGTATTTAAAAGATGTGGGGACGTGGGGCTTAGGGACATGGTTTAGTGATGGACTTGGCAGTGCTGGGTTAACAGTTTGACTTGATGATCTTAAAGGCCTTTTCCAACCTAAATGATTCTAGGATTCTATGGAAATCCACTAGAAACTGTGTCACTGGCTTTACTTTTTTCTCCTGGCTCTGAGGACACTATAAAACATAGCAATTATGTTTCAGTCCCTATTTTTGTAACTATAATTTTATTTAAAACCCAACTATAATTTTTAACCAGTTTGGTTTATATCAACTGCAGAACTTAGTCAATTCACCCTTGCTGGTATACAACATCCTTTCTCTGCAAATTTCGTAGAATCTCGTAATAGATCTGCTTTCTCTCATCATTTGTAAGATGACCTTAATCATAATATCATGCCCAGTGTTTCATTTAATAGAAGTCAGTGAACCAGCTTTTCTCTATGATTTTCAATAAATCAGTTGCCCATGTTGGGTACAGTCCTCATTTTAATCCTGCAGGTTTTGAGGGGTCCTGGCATAACCTGAGATACCCGTTAGCAACCAGCATGGAAACCTGCAGTCATAAACGTTTTGGTTCTACCAGCACCAGCCCACTTCCTGTGTTGGGGTTTGGCTTCTCGCTAGTGCTGCTCTAACCTGTATTCCTAATCCCTCTTCTCACCTAAATTTTAGTTACAAGCCTACAAAGCAATATGTCTGCCAAAGTGAAAGGACTTGAACAGAGGACAGTTGAGCAGTCAGCAATGCAAGCTAGATAGTTTGTCTGCCAACACATGAACCTTAATGCTTCCATAAGGTTAACCATGCCAACACATGAACATTTGCTGCAAAATTCTAGGCAGTACTATGTAGCCTCCATTAACAAGTTCTGTACATGATCTATGGGACCGATTTTTTTTCAGAAACCCTGTGATACCTGAAGGAGAGATACTTCAGAGGTCTGTGCACATTCAGTTCCTTGAAGTTCAAAGTGTTCACCGGTTAAAGAACATATATTTTTTGTTCTTGTCACCTTTTTGAAATTTTTTCGATTTCTTTGACTGAGGCTGGTCTCCACTCTCACTGGTTGCTGTTTCTGCACTGATTGTAATATTCGTTTATTTCTCTTTCCAAGGACACTTCCTCAGACTTACCATATTTTATTCTGTTGTTGTGTCAAGAGTATTAAACTACATAATGGCAGCTACCCTACTCATTTATGAGGGGAGAGGGGAATAATGCAGTCACAGTTTACTTATGCTGTTACTCATGACAGGAACAAGTTATTTTATATTTAGAAGTCAATTCAGAAAATGTTAACCATAAACTATGCCTGTTAACTCCAGCCTTCACCTTAATCAACCAAAGATTTGAATTGTACAGACTTTAGCACTTTTCCCAGTTCTTTTCAGTCCTAGCCCATCTCCAGACCAAAGCATTTGCTGAAGAGTAGTCCAGGATCCCATTACATCCACTATAACTTATTCTGAGTTGTTGAAAACCAGCTGTATTTCTTATATGATATGATGAACATACTTGCTTCAGAAATAAATATCAGTTTGATGGCTCCAGACCTCCAGCTATTTTGATCTTGTAAAATCTATCTTTTTAAAAAATAAATAATATTTTCAGCAGTTTCTGTTGAGAAACCTCAATTGGAAGCAGAATTATCTCTACTGTAGGCCAAGACCCATGGCAGTTACAATCTCTGACGCTCATTATAATCCTCTAAGTGACTACGTTACCCATGTTACCCTTATAAACCACCTTACTGTACTTGGTAGAAAATAAAATAAACCCCATTATATGCATACTTGTTCTGGTTTTACCCTAGCTGTGTGAGCTTTGCAGGGTTCAATTTTAAAGCTAGTTAATCTATTCTTCCTGTTTGAATACTTTCACTTTACCAGCAATGCAGTGATGACTCACAAGAACTAATTTTGTTAGCTCTCTCAAATAGAGTTCATGTGTCTTTTTTTGAATCTAGAAAATTGACTGTTTGTGTTCCATAATGAAACAATACACACATGCATGCAATAAGCCCAGGAGGTTTAATTCCTGCCTCAGTGAATTAAGATACCTCAGGCTAGAAGGAGTAGGAGAGCTTGCATACCAATTTTTCAAGTATTTGTGGATTTTAAAAGAGTGGGGCTGCCATTGTGTGTGTCCTGATTCTTCTATAATAACTGAAAAATCTAATCTTCTTGTTTATTCAAGGAAGATGGACTTTGTTGTTGTTGTTCCCTGGGTAAAATTGCTACATTCGCTTTGTGTTGAAGCCGTGGAGTGATACCAGCAGTCCTGCAATGACCATAGGCAAAGCCAGTCCAGAGCTGCAACCGTTGCAGCAAATGTACCTATAGCCACAGTTGCAAACGCAGAAGCAGCAGTCCTAATGGAAGCTTCAAGAAGAACCTGTGAGCAATTGCAAGAACTTAATGGCACAATAAGAGCTGCAGCTACCGGAGCAACATTGAAAACAAGACACTCCAGAACTAAGGAGAAGGATTAAAAGCTGTTGCTCTGATCATTAGACCATGATAGAAAGAAAACCAACACATACAGCAAGCATAATGATGAAACTCAGAGAGAATGGTTGACTTCCAATAAAATCAGCCTGAGGATAACCTAGAAGCATTGCTAGAGCTTTCAAGTGGCTTACTGAGATCCAGACACCCTTAGGTTGTCAAAGCATCCAGTTTGTGGAAGGCAGCTTAGGAAATCCCAGACTGCTGCAGGAATTCTTGCAGGAATGGAAGACCACAAGTCAAAATGTGGTAGATCTACTTACTTATATAAACATGATAAGAAAAACATTCTTAGGAGCTATTAGAGTATCCATGAACCAATACTGGGTTTTACCTCATTAAGAGAGAGGAAGTTGTTGAACTTTGTGGGCTTCTGTGGCAAGTTGTGAAGGATGACTGTAATATACAGGGCCTGGATATATATTCTATTTAGCAAGACCTTGATGCTTTCAACCGGCTCCTCATTTTCAGGACTGAGGCATAGTAATAGACATCCTATGCATAATAGGAGAAGAAGTCTGGAAAGTTTTCAGAGATGTTTGTTTTGACATCAAGGACATGCATTTATTTGGACATTTCTGTCCAGGTGATTGCACAACTTCCGAATATAGAAAGCCTGGAGCATACAGTAAAAGGATAGCAGAAAATGGGTGTTAACAACATTGAAAAGCTACTGGATGGGATAGCTCAACCATATTAGTTACAAAGTCTGACAGAGATCTGACTGTGTTGACTATGATACATCTGGTGCTACAATTATCTTTTATGGATGCTGGAACCTTTTGATGTCTTTATGTCAGGTGAGGTATCAGGGGCCTGCTGTTTCTCTCTTGCATGGGCTGAAACAATGTTAATTAGGAAATAGTACTGGAAGCATAACTGAGAAATGAGCTGAGAAGCTGATTTGCTTTCTTAGGTACCTCTTTCCTGTTGGCATACATTCATTCAGCTCTCATGGTAGGAGTTTATTTCTAAAACATTGGATGGGTGTTTCCCACCCACTCTTGCTACCAAGGACCTGAATGCACCAACAAGAGCCCCTGCATTCTTTTCCTCTCTCCGAGGCGTTTGACCACCTGTGGTCAAGGCCAGATCTGATACAAAGCAGCCATGTAACCTGGGACCAGACTGCTGTGAAAGGAGTGTGAAAGAGCTCCGAGAAGCTGTGTTGGAGGTCTCAACTATCTCAAGAGCTGAATTTCAGTTCAGGCCCTTGTCCCTGGTCGTTATTGAACCCTTACATTCACTCCAAACCCATCTTTACCATATCAAAGGATATGCGTAGTAGCTAGAGAAACTGCTATAAACATTTACCTGTACCACATTCAGCACTCATCTCATTTTGAATTTATGTCTGTTATGCTCCTAAGTGGAACTTTTACTAAACATCTAAACTTATAATTTTCAATAAATCAGTGATTCTGGTAATTCAATAGATGGCAATTATAGACTGGAAATAACTACACTGAACCCATCCACTTCCGTCAGTTCAAGTTTTGTTTTTGCTGGCCTTTGAGAACTCAGGAAAAGTTAAGTTTTTACTGTGTCTTATGTAAGAACCTGACACCTTTTCCAAAAGCCTAGGCACTTTAACTGTGGCCAAGAGATTTCATTCCTCCTTAAGTCCTTAGGTAAGATAATAGTGCCCACCAGTTTCATAACATTACAAATTGTTACGAAGTGAGACCAAATAGCTGATAATACAGTATTGGAGTAAAGGCTCATACTACTGGAATAAAAGCTGGTGCCAACAGGAGTGGGGGCGTCATGGATCATTCTGTGGCAGTTATGACTAACAGATGCAAATTGATAGCAAAGATCAGGAACAGTGATGCAGTTAATGCTGGCAGGATAGTTGCTGAAGAACCTGATCTTGCAGGCATCTTGCAAGCCATGCAGAGCTAAGATGAGTGTTGAAACTACCAGGGCAAACACTTTATTTTTGTTTCTGGCTAAAGGTAGAGGTATGCTTTGATATCAGGTTCAGGTTAAGGCAAAAAAGGATACAGGCATTCCAGACCCAGCCTTCATCCAATTTCTGCATGTTTAGCAAGATCCAGAAATAACCTTAAGAAATCAATCACTCGTATGCTTAAATTTAATCTCAAAATTGGGGAAGGGTGGGGGACAGGCACACGAGAAGTGAAAGGAGGGGAGATAAAAGCACCATGCATAATATGGTTGTATTCTCAAATTTCTATACTCTCCTCTTTCCAATAGTACTACCAACACAAACCCAAATCTTATTTTCAAGCTTGTTATCAGCCTACAGTAACCTAGAAATTAAGAGTAAGATACTAGACCTTGCCAGGCCCAGCCCAAGTCCCAGTTTGCCAAGTAGCATGCCTCAACAATATAATGCAGTATACTTTTCATTTTGCCATAACCCCAACCTTTTCCTCTGTCTTAACTGCACACTAGCATGCTGGAATAGCCACAGAGTTATCTTCTAGACGATACTCAGTAGCGACTTCTTCCTATGGATCAGACTGCTGCTGACAATTTTAAAAATAAGAAGCAAGGTTATGATAATGGGGACTACAGAGTTGGGATAATGGCTTTATCTTTTCTGCAAGGTCTGTAGAACCAGAATTATAGCTAATTTTGGTTTGAATGAGAAGATAGTTCTGTGAGGGAAGGCATCATAGTTCTATGGAAAAGGTAAAGTCTGGGGTTAATTTTATGGTACAGAGTAGTACTAACAACAGCAGGGACTGAAGTCTTTTAAGATGTATTTTACAGAGGCAGAATGAGAATGAATGTCGTTAGATAAAATTACTTCTTTTGTGTCTTTAGGTATGATGGTTGTGTTGGAGGATTTATTGTTTTAATGAGGTTTAGGAATAGAATTAAGTGTAAGATGAGAGAATCAGATGAAGAAATTGTTTATTGCTAGACCGAGCAGAGCATACAGGGCCAAGAAATTCTGTCAAGGAGTTTACAGACCCTTAAAGCACAGCTGAGGGAAGGGCTAGAATTGAGGCTAGGAAAGGGTCAAATGTGGGTTCTGTACAAGAGATGGTGAAAAGTTTTGACAATTTCGTGTTTTCTGATTCCTGCAGAATTAGGATGATCCCACATCTGGCCTGGGTAAATGGTTTTATTTCTGGTTCAGATATGCTTCACATAAATCTAGGATAGGTGCTGTAATGATTGTAAAGGAATGTAACAGTTCATCAGCGACTGAAAAAAGTTGGTTGTTGTAGCCCCTGTAGACTAAAACAAAGACTTGTGTTTAAAGGAAAGCTGTGTTTAAGACTAAAGTATGGGCTGATTTCTCAGTTAGGGCCTGCTACAGAAGATACTGAGAATCTATGTTTATACTGGAGCTGAAACTACAAGTCTCACAGAGCTTGGATAAGACTTTAGTATTACAGGCAAGTGGGTTTTCCATAGGTTTGAGGCATATTTAGCTTGTGTATTTTATTTAAAGCTAAATTTATGCTTGTTTTAAAGATTAGGTGCTGTAAAGCGAGGCCTCTAGAGGTAAGCTGGTTACAATCAATATAGTTCAGGATCTTCTGAGTCAAGGTGAGGGATGGTCTTGGAAAGCCTAATGTCTAATATTAATGTGTACATCGATTGTTCGTAAAAGGAGGTTATTTATTACAGTTAGGGTTATTTTAAAGATAGGAGATCAGCTATAAGAGATTTGTTTCTACAATTTCCAGATCTCGTTTTCTGCATTTTTGCAGCTTCCAAAAATAGTCTTATCATTTAACACTTTCTGTCCCTGACTCTGTGAGTCTTATGGGTTAGATCTAGCCCATATCTTCAGTACTTCTTAATCTTCAAACTGAAATGAAATATAAATCAAACTTTAACAGTAGGCTTGCTGGCCAGGTCCATCTCATTCTGAGCTATTTGACCCAGCTAATCATACCATCTTAAGCTTGCAAATCACAAATAACAAACTAAAAAAATCAGTTCCTGCTTTGCAAAGTTAAACTGCCAACCAAAATAGAAATTTTATTTGTACTCTACAGTTGTGCCCTATACCATGCCATGTATGTGAACCACTTCAGGCCTCTGGTACTGGGTATTCTAGAGTGCAGGGCTACAGGAACCTGAAAAGAAATCTTGTTAATTGCTCCCTCATATTCTTAAAGTTAAATCAAAGCTTTCTTCAGGTATGCTCCAATCCATACTTGCTGTAGGTGACATTGCTAGTAAACCCTGCAGGTGCTAGAGGATTCTCTATATTCTCACAACCAAACTTTACCCCTATTGATAACTATACCCAAAACCCCGTAGCATCTAGAAAACTAACCAGAACCACTTCACTCCTCCAGCCCCAGGTCTTTCACAACCTTTTCTGCTTTTCAGATGCTACGGATAACGCTATGCCCCTTCATACCTCCAGGTCCTGATCTTACACCTTTTCTTAAACAAACAGTTCACATCTGTGTTCAAACTAAGTAGAAGCCATTGTCCCTGCCACTTATATGCCCCTGTATTAGCTCTCTAGGCACTAAAGGATCCAGAAATTAATTTAGATCTTCAGTCTTCTCTTTTCAGACACTAAATCCATTTCTAATCCAGCCTTAGCCTTACCAATAGGCTAAATTCCCTTCCCTAACTCATTTAATACCATTTTGTCATGTTCTCATGTACCTAAGTGTGTTCAGAATCCAAAAATAAAACTAGATATTCAGTCCAACTATAACTGTAACCCTAAATTTAGACAAATATTTCAAAAAGATAAGGAACTGGCTAGAATTATTGTTGGCTTCTGCTGTTGTACCAACTCTACATGCCTTGCAAATGCACATAAATTAACTTTTCAGATTCTTCTCCCTGCGACTTCTAAATGTGTGACAGTAAAGCTTTTCCATTTTTAAATGTTTTGGGTTATCATTATTGGTGGTAGCATAAATCTCTGATGGTGCCAAACCTGGCAGCAGTGTCAGGAATTTGCCAGTACTACTATAGGGAGTGCAGTGCTGGGCTAAGCCTCATTTCTTTTGTCAGCCACAATACTTGCGTGAAGTGCATCAGAAGTTCCCTTGCTCTCGGGGTCTGTTTAAGAAGAAGCTGTATGAAGCAGGGTTTATCTTATCTGTATATATATCCCTTGTTATTTTATATATCTATGTATATACATAGATATATATCTATCTTCATTACAAAATACAGAAATATCTTTTTCCTAATAATATGATTAAGTTTTAAAATATTCCATGGTCTGAAAGAAACTTGGTCAAAACTTCTCACATGCACTGAACAATAGACTTTGCATGCTCAATTCACCATATAAACAAGGCTGCTGCCTACCTTGAGAGTAAAATTTAGTACCATTTGCCAAACTTAATTAAAATCTTATTATGTTTTCTGTATCAGAGTTAAGTTTTCATCTTTTCACAGATGATTCCTTGTGTTTTCTATTAATGAGTTCTTAAATTACATAACATGCCCAGAAGACTTTGTAATCCAGAACTTATGCTTACTAAAAATACTCACATTCCTTTGCTTGCTTGTAAAAAAAATCTGTTACACAAATCTCATAATCCATGGACAAAATCAAGGCGTGGGGGTGTGTTATTTTTTTTATTCTTATTTTTTTTTCTACAGGAATTCCATCAAAATTGTTACTGGATAAAATGTCAACATAAAGATTTAGCTTTCACTTCACTACGGTAAAGTATATACAAATATATATTATGTGCTGTGATAAAATACCAAGTTTAAAAAGGCTTCCTTCATTTCCCTATATTGTGTAATTAAACCAATTTTGGATTTATTATCTGACTGTTCAAAAAACCCATTGATTTTAATAATTGAAAGCTAGAGCTTTAGATTCTGAGATGTTAATTTGTTACCAATATATGTTAGATTTAAAATGATGACTTACTGGTGGTTTGTCCTGGTTTCAACTGGGATAGAGGTTTTTTTCTTCTCAGTAGCTGGTGCAATGCTGTGTTTGGGATTTGGTATGAGAATAATTCTGATAACATATTGATGTTTTTAGTTGTTGTTAAGTAATGTTTATCCTAAGTCAAGGACTTCTCAGTTTCTCAGGGCCTGCCGGTGAGAGGGCTGGAAAGGCACAAGAAATTGGGAGGGGACACAGCCAGGACAGCTGACCTGAACTGGCCAAAGAGGTATCCCATACCACTGAATGTCATGTTCAGCATATGAACTGGGGGGAATTGGCTGGGGCCTGCCACTTGCTGCTCAGGAACTGGGTGGACATCAGTCAGTGGGTAGTGAGCAACTGTACTGTGCATCACTTGGGTTTTTTCCCTTACCTTTGGATTTTATTCCTCTCCAATAGTAATATTAATGATAATAATAATGATAATTATAATAGCAACAAAAATAATAGTAATAATTTATTTCAATTATTAAATTGTGCTTCTTTCAACCCTCAAGTTTTACCTTTTTTCCAATTCTCCCCATCCCACTGGGGCAGCAGCAGGGTGAGAATGCTTTATTAGCATTTTTTTTTTTTTCTCCTGTTTTGGTTTACAATTACTTCAGTTACAGCGTTTCTCTACCTCTCTTCCCTAAAAATCCCAAACAGCAGAACATAGTTGTAGGAATGATTTATTTAATATATGAACTCAGTCCTAGACATGGATGAAGCATACTAACAGGTGCTGAAAAACAAAGTCATCCCAAGACTGTTATTCTACCCACAATTTCAGTGTCAAGAAACAAATAAAACACAGTTACTACAAATATCCATTGATTCTATACTTAATAATAATTGAATATATCATTTCATGCTTTGTTCACAACTGAATAAATTTACAAAACCCACAAATGATAATGTAATAAACATAAAGATGTTAAACTGAGATAACACCAAAAACCTTCATGTAGATATTTCCAAATTTTTGATTATATTACTTTGAAACTAAAATAAGGTTATTTTTCTGTAGTTCTTTTTAGGTACCTGAAAGTAAATTATTAATTTATATTAGATCGCCCTGAATCTTTAAGTAGAGCCAGATTTTTATACAACAGGGGGATTAATCTTAGGGAGATCTAAGCACAGTTTTTACTTTTACCTTAGACCCCATAAGACACAGTGTGTGCATCTTCATGTCTTTTTACCTCTGAGCATGAGAAAGTTCAGTTATAGTTGGGATCTCTTTAACTGTCACTTACCTACAAACAGTCTCTGGTCTTGAGAGCATTTAGTAAAACACAGAGCCCTCTTAAGCTAAATAAAAATGCTCTTTTCCTATCAACACCTATTAAAAAATTCTTCCAACCTTCAAAAACCCTTTAGATTTGAAGGTTCTTCTTTAAAAATAAAAAAAATAATAAAAAAAAAATATTTACCCACATTTACTTCAGTAAATACTTGTGCTTTTGCAGTTGTATTCAAATAAGATGAAGTTATTAACACTATTAAAGTATAAATGTGCAAAGCCCTCTACTAAGAACAGTAACAACTACCATAGTTAGTATTCACTTGTAAAATAACTCTATTAGCTTTACTAACTGCCATACCTCTATATGGCCAATTTCACTCCCCACATTGACCCTATCAACTTTTTTGTATTTAAATTCAGTTGCCCCCAGTTTTGCAGTCAGTAGCATTGTGCCAAAACTGCTTTTTTTGTGTGAACTTTTTTCCCATATTATTGTATTTCTTCATTTAGGAAAGACAGAATTTAATGGCCTAAATGCTAAATTAACATGCATCCTCTCTTTTCCTGTACTTTGGCCATTTTGTACATCCTTAAAGTATTTATTCAAAGCATGGAGAAGAGCACAAATCTTTTACTTCTGTTCCACCATATGGCTGGGGTTGGTGCTGAGCTGCCACAAGGTGTCTTGTATAAAGAGAAACCTGTGCAAACACAGCACACTTTTGTGCCAAGCTCAACCAATCCTTCTTCCCCTCTGTGTAGTAGCACATAGTTACAGCCTCCATCAAGAAAGCAGAGAACCTGCATTGTATGCCATATGGAGCCTAAGAACAAACACGCACTCCACAAGAGTACATCTCCAAAGGAATATTATTTTAAGGCTGCTTTGGGTGGTGTTGACCAGGTATTTTACATCTCTTCAGAAGCTGTGCTGCCATTCAGTATAGAGTTCAAGATTTAAGAGGAGACAGAAAGAGACCAAGCCCAGAGGATGGACTGACTTTGTAGCTTAGTGACCGAGTATCACTGCTGAGACAATGGATCCATTTTAATCCTGCTCCTCGTTCACTTTCTACATTTTATACTAAACAGTCACTATTTTGATAAACAACCCTCCTCTTTTCCAGAAGATCGTCCTAGGCACCTGGGAGCAATGCTATGTCTTTACTTCTTTGAAGAAATCTGTATTTTTTCATAGATTTGAAATCATGGATGATTCTTAAATCCTTCAATGTAGAAAAGGTCTACATTGATACTGAGTGGCTTTTCTTCTTGCAAAGCAATAACTCTTAAAGGACTACTTGAGTCACTCTAAGATGTGCGTGTCTGTGTGTGCATGTGAGGCCCCTTCAGACTGAAGAAGAAAGTGAAGTCTTCCCACACTTCACAAGGGGTGTTTGAGTGTGCATGTTTGTACTAATGAGAAAAAAATGGAAGGATCTCATTCTTAGTATTTGTCTGGAATAAGACATGAAATCCACCTTAGCTCTTAGCACAAAAATAAGCATCATGGACAATTTAGGCAATAGGGATGTTCAAAGACACATTTCCCTCCTCATAGTTTTTCTAATAGCTGCTTTGATCTTGCTTCTTTTGTGTTATTTGTTTCGGGTCCTGTTCTGAGGTGCCCAGCATACACAAATATAATTGAGAGGCTAGATCTGAGTTTAAGTTTCAGGGATCTAAAAATTGGCTGCAACATGTAACTTTACTGGACCTAACCTAAGCTTGACTGTAAAAAATAGGCTTTTGTTTATCTAAATGTAAATAATCAACTTAAAGTTATGTTTTCAGATCAATGTATTTTTTCAAGTTACTTCATCAGTATTACAAAGGTAACCTTAGTAACTGATACATTTACTTCCCTCAATATTTTACATCTTCTGAAATTATTTTTTTCAGCTTTGTTTCCCTCATTCCTGTGTAAATTCTCACTAAAGTTCCATCATAAAAAAGAGACAGATAATCCTGGCAAAGTATCTGCATCCCTTATATGTCCATGTTTAAAGAAGTCTGACTAGACAGGACTTACACCCTACAGGCATTCTCTTCCTAATAGAAGACATCTGTTGAATGTGTTATAGGAGTGGGACTTCATAAGGCTAACAGGAGTTTTTCTTTATTTAGTATGAAAAAGAATGACAGAAGCCCCTTGGCAATTCAAAATGCTAGAATATATTTGGACTGTTTTCTCCAAATCCCTCACAGCATGGGATCTCATTTTCTTTGGAAAGTAAGGGTCTTTACTGCCTTTTATTTAAACAAACTCTTTTATTTGGCTTTACACTTTTTAATGGTAGGAAAGATACAAAATGAAGATGTGAGAATGATACTTTAACTCCTCAGGATTTCTGTATCTCCATTTAGGTTATCTGTGCTCCCAAAATATTCCAGTCACCTCTACTCTTCTGGGTTAGAATTAGTAGAGTAACCCTGTATCAATAGATGACTAGTTTCTTGCAAAACTCTCACATAATTGGCTGTATTTTGGGTCATGCAGGGTGTTGATCCTCAGGGATGAGTATTGGGACCAATACAGTTTAACATCTTTGTCAGTGACATGGACACTGGGACTGAGTGCACCCTCAGGACATTTGCCAATGACACCAAGCTGTGTGGTGCAGTTGACACTCTGGAGGGACGGGATACCATCCAGAGGGACCTTGACAAGCTTGAGAGGTGGGTCCATGCAAACCTTATGAAGTTCCACAAGGCCAAGTGCAAGGTTCTGCACCTGGTTGGAGGCAATCCCAAGCACAAGCACAGGCTGAGCACAGAATGTATTGAGAGCAGCCCTGAGGAGAAAGACTTGAAGGTGTTGGTTGACAAAAAGCTCAACATGGCCCAAGAATGTGTGCTTGCAGCCCAGAATGCCAACTGTATCCTGGGCTGCATCAAAAGAAGTGTGACCAGCAGGATGAGGGAGGTGTTTCTCCCCCTCTACTTTACTCTCGTGAGACCCCACATACAGTACTGCATTCAGCTCTGGGGCTTCCATCACGAGAAGGACGTGGACCTGTTGAGGTGAGTCCAGAGTAGGGCCATGAAGGTGATCAGAGGGCTGGAGCACCTCTCATGTGAAGACAGGCTGAGAGGGTTGAGGTTGTTCAGCCTGGAGAAGAGAAGGCGGCTCCGGGGACGCCTTGTGGCAGCCTTTTGATACTTAAAGGGGGCGCATAAGAAAGATAGGGACAGATTTTTTAGTATCCCTGTAGTGATAGGACAAGGGGGAACGGTTTTAAAATGACAGTAGATTTAGATTGCATATTAGGAAGAAATTCTTTACTGTGAAAGTGTTGAGACACTGGAACAGATTGCCCAGAGAAGCTGTGGCTGCCCCATCCCTGGAAGTGTTCAAGGCCAGGCTGGATGGGGCTTTGAGCAACCTGGTCTAGTGGAAGGCGTCCCTGCACATGGCAGGGGAGTGGAACTAGGTGATCTTTAAGGTCCCTTCAAACCCAAACTATTCTGTGATTCTATGATTCCAAAAATCATCTCTGCAGTTTTATTTAACTACATTCAGAATGAAACAGATATTCATTAAACCAGAGCCATCAAAGAAGGTACCAGGGAAATCCTTCATTGTAAACTCAACTCCAGGACAAAGGGGAAGTGATGAGAACTCTTTAATATGGCTTTTGCTGTCTGTCTTTTGCACTCTAGTTGCACACCACAGGGGTGGTGTCTACTGCATTCTTTGTGAGCTGATGAAGGTACAGAATTCTGGAAAAATCACTCTTTTGAAAGCAATTTTCATCATAAAAAGATCATCAGTCTGTTATTAAGGGGTTAGATGTATAGCTAAGCTATACTGACTGTAGATAACCTATTCTTTTATATTTAATGAGAACTAATTTGATCAAGTGCAGCCTTTGTGGAAGAAGTTTCTCAAATTATCTTACTAACAATAACTATTTACCTGACTTAGAAAAAACTGTTCAACCAGACAACTTAAACATGTTCTGAAATACTCAGACTCAAGTCAATCTCTTATAAAAAGAGATTTTGACATTGGGTTTAGAGATGCTACTGCTTTCAGAAAACTCAGGGTGGGTGGAGAAGCCATACATATACCGTGAGTATCTGATTACAGCCATATACAGGGAGTATTTGATGTTGTGGTTTCATTAGGACTGTTACAATTAATGTCACTCTCTTGCAGTTAATGGAATGTGACTGGTATAAATTATGTGGTGACTAGGCAGACCTACTCTGGTTTGGAATACGGCAAGCTGCAAATATAGATGAAAGCAATGTTTAATCTTTTACCTTGCTGGAAGCGGTTTCACAGTACTGGTTTGAAACTGCCTACTCATAAAAATATTTGAATTTATTTTCACAATTTTATGTCATAATATAATGCTTTGAGCCTTTATTGAATATTAAGTTAATTTTAGCTCATTTTATATGGCACATGAAAATACATAACTATTATTGCCATATCTCCTTTTAGAACATACTAGTTCTTGCTCAATTTTTTCATTGGTTTTTATTGTTAAATGAGATGTTCAAAGTAATCAATGAAAAACCTCAGTTGTCAAATGTAAAAATAGCCTTGGTTATGAAATACATGGTAGTATTTATAGAGAACTTGAAACACAGCATTTAAAAAGGCAAAGGACAGCTTTTAAAACTTCTGCTTTGTTTTAACATTCCAGAGTTTTCCTTCAGGCTGTGTTTTGGAAACAGAATGTAACACTGAGGCACTGGGATTCATACTTTTGTGTGCAATATTGGATTAAAGTCTGGAAGCCAAGGTCCTAAGTGTGCAAAAACACGGAATGGAAGTCTAGGAGCTATCTGATTGTGGTGAATTGACCTTAGCTGGATGCCAGGTGCCTACCAAGCTGATCTGCCATTCCCCTCCTCATCAGGGATGGAGGAGAAAATAAGATGGAAAAACCTCATTGGTCAAGATAAAGCCAGTTTAATAAAAACAAAAACAAAGGCTGTGCACAGAAGCAAAGGAAAACAAAAGATTTATTTACTTCCTATCATCAGGTGATGTCCAGCCACTTCCTGGGAAGTAGGGTTTCAATACAGGTAACAGTTGCTTTGGAGGGCGAACATCATAATAGCAAATGCCCCCTTCCTCATCATCTTTTCTCTTAGCATTTGTAGCTGAGCAGACATCATATGGTATGGAATATCCTTTTGGTCAGTTTGGGTAAGTTTTCCTGACTATGTCCCCTCCCAAGATCTTGCCCACACCCAGCTGAGTGGTGAGGGGGAAATGTTGGATATGCAGCCTTGATGCTGTATGAGCACTGCTCAGCAGTAGCCAAAACACCGGAGTGTTAGCAACACCTTTCCAGCTACTAATACAATGCACAGCACTATGAGGGCTGCTACGGGGAAAATCAACTCCATCTCAGCCATACCCAACACACTGATAGAGAATTAACCTCATTATAAAAGTGTTGTCTCAGAACTTAGAACTAATCTGTGAAAATCCAGGTTTTTTATGAATGTGATCTGTCTTTAAAACTGAACTTTGTGTATCTTTAGACATATTTGACACTGTAAATGGGATGAGGTTGTTTTGTTTAAGGATTCTGGTTTAAATCTGAAGAAAGGTTCTTGTGACTTAAAATTTTTTTTCAATTATATCAGGATTAGTCCTCTTAATTTTGAAAAGATTCTGTCTCTAAGGACATCTGTTCTTTTCCATTATCTCTTTTTTCTACTCGACTTAACAATACTCATACAGCTCATCCTTAGCAGTAGCTAAGTTACAAAAGAATGTATAAGAAACAAAGTAATTCAGAAAATCAGGGAACAAAAGAAGCTAGATCACAGTGCAAGAAGATGCAACTGTTCAGTTTAGCACCACTTCATCACTGATGTATCTTCAAAGAAACATCATCATGGATGAGTTATAAAGAACATCTGAATCATCAGAAGGAGTGTTTTCTTTTAACGGGTGGTGTAGAGGCCAAGATATAATGGTCTTGAAAAGAAGACGTGCTGGTCTTATGTAAGTAGAGAAAATAATGAGATTTAATCAGAATTAAGATTCATTAGTTTGTCTTTCTCAAGACTGCTTCTTGAATGCTGTCTTCTGAATAAAAGATCTCAACACTTGCTCGGGGTTAAGGCTTTGTTAAGATCATACACATTTGCCATTTATAAATTTGTTACAGTTTCCTTGATATCCTAGGCAAGATTAATCGAGCCTTAATTGACAGGATTTTCCCATAGCAAATTGAAATTATATCAGTCTTTATTTTTCATTAGTGTGATACAGAAAACTTTGTGACAACTGGAGGTAGAAGCATAAATCCTTGCAGCAGATCAGTGGAAAGTACCTTGTTCTGCATGTGTCCTTTACTAATAATGTGTTGAAAACTCTCATGTATAGCTTCTATTGTAATTAGGAACATGCTAGTGTTACAGAATTGATAAAATTTATGAAACCTGAAGCTTTCTTAAGATGTGTGATTTTTGGAAGACTGTATTTCAATGTTAGGGATTTTCAGTTCTCAGATAAATGCACCAACAGTCAGCTTCTGTGATATACAAAGGACGTATGATGCAATTAAGGTTAGAAGGTACATGCTACTGGAAAAGCAGAACTGAGCTGTAAATTTATTAGTAAAATTTGTTAATCGTACTTACAAAAGAATGTATAAGAAACAAAAGGACTAGAGAAGCCTGAGAAAGGTTATCAAGCCGGATTATCACCAGTTAGGTAAGTAAAGGGTTACAGAGAGAAAGAGTTTTTTGATTGTTTTTAGAGAAAGCAACTTGTAATGGTAATCTTCCATGGAAATAAAGGCCCAGTATGTCCATGTCTCTCTTGCACTGGGGATGCCAGAACCGAACACAGCACTCCAGATGTTGTCTCATCAGTGCTGAGTAGATGGGAAGGATCATCTCTGTCCTGGTTTCAACTGTGATAGAGTTAATTTTTTTCTTAGTAGCTGGTGCAGTGCTGTGCTTTGGATTTGGTGTGAGAACAATGTTGACAGCACACTGATGGTTTTGGTTGTGCTAAGTAGTGTTTATATTAAGAACTGTGCAGTTTCATGGGCCCTGCCAGCAAGAGGGCTGGAGGGGCACAAGCAATTGGGAGAGGACACAGCCAGGTCAGCTGACCCAAACTAGCCAAAGGGATATTATATACCATATAACATGCTAAGTATAGAAGATGGGGGGAGAAGAAGGAAGGGGGTAATGTTTGGCATTATGGTGTTTGTCTTCCCAAGTAACCATTACACGTGATAGAGCCTTGTTTTCCTGGGAATGGCTGAACACCTGCCTGCTGGTAGAAAGTAGTAAATGAATTCCTTGTTTTGCTCTGCTTGAGTGTGCAGCTTTTGGTTTACCTATTGAACCGTCTTTATCTTCCGGTCCTCTCCCTCATCCCACTGTGGGGGAAGTGAGCACGTGGCTCTGCGGTGTTTAGTTGCCAGCGAAGGTTAAACCGCATCAGTCTCCCTCACTCCGCTGGCAACACTTTTTAATGCAACCTAGAATGCTGTTGGCCTTCTTTGCTGCAAGTGAGCATTGCTGCCTTGTGGACAACTTGCTGCAGCCAGAACCCCCAGGATGTTCTCTGCAAAGCTACTTTCTGGCCCCCAGTCTATACTGGTGCCTGGCATTATTCCTCCATAAGTGCAGGATTTTTCATTTCCCTTTATACAACTTCATTACATTCCCATAGGCTAATTTCTTCAGCCTGCTGAGGTCCCTCTGAAGGGCAGCACAGGCACCTGGTGATCCAACCACTCTTCTTGGTTTTGTATTGTCTGCAAACTTGCCAAGGGTGCAGCTGGTCTGCTACACCACTTACATCATTAACGAAGATGTTTAATGGTAGTGGACCCAGTGTCAGCCCATGGGATACACCACTAGTGACCAGCCTCCAGCCCAGCTTCATGCCACTGATCACAAGGCCTTCGAGCCCAGCAGTGCTGGCAGTTTCCCGTCCACCTCACTGTCCATTTATCTAGCACATGTCTCATTCGTTTGTCTATGAGGATGTGATGAAGACTGCCAGTAGCCTCACTCAAGTCAAGATAAGCAACACTCACTGCTCTCCCCTTACCTACTGAGCCACTCATCTCATTGTGGAAGGCAATGAGGTTGGACAGGTATCATTTCCCCTTTGCAAATCCACGCCGACTACTCCCAATGACTTTTCTGTCCTTCATGTGTCTGGAAATGGTTTCCAGGAGGGTTTTCTCCATCACCTTCTGATTGAAGTGAGACTGACTGTCCTGTAATTCTGTGGATCAACCCTCCTGCCCTTCTTGAAGACAGGAGTGACACTTTCTCTCCTTCGGTCCTCAGGAATGTACCCCAGTCATGATGGCCTTTTTAAAGATAATTGAAAGTGGCCTCAGAAAAAACATTGGCCAGATTTAACTCCAGGTGGGCTTCAGCTTTCCTATCCCTATCACTGCATGCTCCAGCAGTGTCTGTATTCCTACTGTGATCTGTCCCTGCTTCCACCTCCTGTATGCCTCTGATTTATGTTGAAATTTAGTGAGGAGCTCATGCATCCATGGAGGCCTTCTGCTGCATTTGCTTCTTTTCCCACCTGCCAGGATTAAGCATTCTGGAGTTTGAGGAGACGACTCTTAAAAGTCAGCCATCTCTCAGGGACCATATCTCATGGGATTCTCCCAGACTGGTGCCTGAGCAGGCCAAAGTCTTCCTGAAGTTCTGGGCTGTGATACTGCTTTTTGCCTTGTTCTTTCACCTCAAGATCCTATTCTCCACTATCTTAAGGTCACTGCAACCAAAAGTTGCCCCTGACTTCACACCCACAACTAATAATTCTTTGTATGAACCAAGTCCAGAAGAGCATGTTGTGGACTCCTGGATCACCTCTGATAGGAAGTTATCAATGTGCTCCAGAAATCTCCTGGATTGCTTCTGCCCTGCTGTGTTGCTTTTCCTGCAGACACCGGGGTGATTAAGGTCCCCCACAAGGGCCAGGGCCCGTGAATGTGAAACTTCTTCCAGTTGTCTAGGGAAGACTGTATATACTTCTTCCTGAGAAAGTGATTTGTAGCAGACACCCTCCACAATGTTGCCCAGATTGGTCTGTACTCTTAATCCCAATCAGTTAAGTCTTGGCTGGGTTATCATCTGTTTCCACGCAGAGCTCCCTGCATTCATTCTGCTCTCTAACATAAAGGGTGGCTCTCCGCTTACCACGTTCTTTGGCTATCCTTAGTAAAGCATCTGTATCCATCCACGGCAATGTGAGCTACTCCACCATGTCTCCTTAATCCCAGTGAGACTGCACACAGACCTGTAATTCCTCCTGTTTGTTCCCCGTGCTACAGCCATTGGTATACAGCTCAGTTGTGCCGATTTCTCAGAAGTGTGGGAGCTTCTTTCATAGTGCTGCTCTCTTATCACTCCTTTATTTATGTCATATACTTCAGTCCCTCTTTAGCCTTGTTTTGATGATTACCACATCTCCCTTGTCCACATCATCCTGCACCCTTTGCTTACCACACCAGTCTACCACTACCTCATTTGATTGTTCGTCATGTTCCTCCATCTTTCCTAGTTGAAAGCTCTCCTCATCAGGTTGACCAGCCAGTTGGCAAAGATGATTTTGCCCCACTTGCTCAGGTGGTCCTGTATCTTCCTAGCAGTCCTCAAATCCTCAAAAATAGTTGTAAAATCTTTATCTCTGTTGTTGATATCAGCTGTGCAACCAGTTGTTTACCCACAGGATCCATCCACCCTTCCTTGAGCTCTTTCCTCTCACCGGCAGGATTACAGAGACAGAACCTGGGCTGTATTGCCCTTGATCATTGCCCCAGGAGCCATGTGGTCATGCTTGATACACTCCAGGTCTTCCTTGGTAATGTCATGACTGACCACTGTGGCCATATCATTGAAGCAATCAGGGGTAATGGTCTGAGGGCTGGGCAAGCCGTGATAGTCTCTTGACAACATTGTGGACCTTTAGGCCACATAAAACAGCAGGCAATGTGGTTGAAAAAAATCATCCTAGTTTGTATTGCAGAACCTCACTTCTCTGGGCACCAGTGAGTTGTAGGCACAGAGTATCCATAGTGACAGGAAATCTTCAAGATGTCTAAAATAAATGTGACCCTTGAAGGTATATTTAAAAGAAGCTCCACCAGCCAAGCAACTGGCTCTTGCCAGTCTGAAGAGGGTGCCTGTGTTACCAGCTGCTGGTTGTAGACTGAGTTCTGCAGAGATATTGTACAGGGCGCAGGTGCCCAGGCGCTGGCGGGGGCTGCAGGGCCCCTGTGAGGAGCGGCCGGGGCTGCCCCGGGCCGGGCACAGCCGGTTCCCACCGGTTCTCACTGGCTACAGCCACCCCCGCAGGGCATGGCCGGGCCCCGCAGCCTTGTGAGGTGGTGGGGCCTCAGGGAGAGCCTTTGTAAGAAAGGGCAAAACCACCAGACAGGCAAAGGAGAAAGGCGAGAAAAAGAGCGAGAAGCAGCCCTGCAGACACCAAGGTCAGTGAAGGAGGAGGGGCAGGAGGTGCTGCAGGCCCTGAAGCAGAGATTCCCCTGCAGCCCATGGAGACAACCATGCTTCTTGTGGAGGACACCACACCTGAGCAGGTAGATGTGCCTTGAAGGAAGCTGCAGCCCCTGGAGATACCATGCTAGAGCAGGCTTCTGGCAGGAACTGCATCCTGCGGAGGACCCATGCTGGAGCACTTTTACCCTGAAAGACTGAGACAGGGGAAAAGGGTGAGAGGGAAGGAGCAATAGAAAGAAGCTGTTACAGACTGACCACAACCCCCGTTCCCCATCCCCCTGTGCCACTTCAGGTTGGGGGAAGGAATAGAGGAGTGGGGAATAAAAGAATGAAATTTGGCCTGGGAAAAGGGGAGTGGTGGTGGGAAGGTGCTTTGTTTTTATCTTTGTTTCTCACCATCCTATTGTATTTTTAATTGGCAATAAGTTAATTTTTCCTAAACTGAGTCTGTTTTGCCATGATGGTAATTGGTGAGTGATCTCCCTGTCTTGATTTTGACACATGAGCTCTCCATGCTATTTTCTCCCCTCATTCTGATAAGAAGAGGGATTGAGAGAGCAGATGAGTGGGAGTCTGTCTTCCAGCAGAAGTCAAACCCACCACAGTCCTTTGTCTTCCTGCAAGATGCAGATGGAAGCAAAATTGCTTACATAGCAGTCACATCAGGAAGGAGCTTGTAGGCCAAATTGTTCCTTATACTTGACTTCCTATAAAATTCCCAAATAACTATTTAAGCAACAAGAACAGAACAGCTTATTTATATAACCTTTGTATTGATTGGACATTGCTGTTATGTCCTGTTCCTCAGGAAGAATTCCTGTCTTGAATTATGACGGGGTTTTGTGTCAGGTTTTACTATCTGTCATAGGTAGATGAACAGAAAGTTTGTGGCATGGAGGAGAGACAGTCCTATGATATGACTGATTGCTCAAAGTAGAGTTTTGACTACTCGTCTTCCAAATTCACGGCTAAAGAAAGTATATACTAACTTAGCTATCATTCATGGACAGGTGACCAACAGGTTGCAACATTTGGCTGTTAGAGTTGATGTGCAGTATATAATTTTGCTCTTGCTGTTCTGAACAGAATATGTAAACAAAGGACCACCAGAAACTCTGATTAGGTTTATTGGAATCATTAGACATGATTCAAAAGAGATGTTTGACTGGGTATAAATTATGTAAAGGACAATTTATTTTGGGACTTATGGGGAAATTTTCAAGGTCACTAGAAGAGCAAAAGCAAATTACATGGCTGTAAAACAGATTTTGGTGGAATGATAGCAAAACCCCTGATGATAAGTCACAAAATAAGGACAAATTAATACACACAGAGATAAAAGATTGAATAAAACACTTTGAGATTGTTATCAAGCCATTATGTTTGTAATTATGGTCATAAGTATGTTGAGGTGGGCAATCAATTGTGTTTCATAATTAAATGTCTTTAAAAATGAGTATTTCAGTGCTGATACTAACCAGAAACTTGTAAAAATATTTTACTTATGAGCTTGCAATGTGAGAAGTGGCCTACAATACTCAACTGATTTTGTTATGCAAAATATTAGAAGGTAAAATATGAAATACGACTATTTTGTAAACAAGGAAACACACATACAATTGCACAACCAAATGTAGCAAATACAGTGCAATTCTGGTTGCCTTGAAGTAAGCAAGTTTCCCCTTTACTAGGAATTTCATTTCTTGGTAGTTGTCAAGGAATCAAGGGACCAGTTGGAACTGAAACACTGGTCTTGCATTCCTCATGTAGCTTTATTGATTTTCAATAGGGTATCTCAGACTCCATATGTTTAAATTTCCAAATTCATTTTCATATGTGAAATCTGTCATATTCCAACTAAACCTGAAGTATGAAAGTTAAACAGTTAATGAATTTTATTTCAAAAAAGAATGATAGAATGAGTCCAGTCTGGTATTAAGTGTGGTGATAGCAGGATTTCATCCAGTAATTCTTGTGTTAAATTAAGATTTCTTGATCATATCTTGCTCAAAAATGTAATATATGATTTCACTTTCTCAAAATTGTGGCAGACATTGTTCCAATTGCTTATTGTTTGTACAATATATTGTAAAATATGTAATATATTGAAAAAAAATCTGTTTGAGACTGTACGGATAAACAAACATGAAATATTTACATATCAACAATGCTTCATGGTATAATAGTCTGAAGGTTTTTTGATTTTCTGAAGTGTCCTTTCTTCTTATGTTAGGAAATGATTTGAGGGTTCACAAAGTTAATAGGTGTCATGACATTTTTCTGGTTTTACACAGAAAGTTTTGAACATGGGAATGGTGAGAAACTTCTTCCATCCAGGCTTTTCTGCTGTGAGGAAGGACATGGCAATTTGTAATTTTTCCAAGATATAAACAATATATATATTCCAAGACACATGATCTTGGCAAATGACAACATAATGGACAAAACCTTACCAAATCTAGACATATGGGACTATTTACCTTAAACCTAATGTTAATTCTAATTAAGTTTTATTACTCAAAGTAGGCTGGGTTTTGCTATATTTTCTTAGTATTTTTTTCTTTTGCAAATGAGTAACATGAGCTACGTATATCTGTGAGACACCTCCATCTGATGCAAAATTGATGTTTATGTTTTTTTCCATCTTTGTTCTCTCTTCATTATTTTCTGTCACCCTACCTGACAATCACAAATTTTAAAATGTACCATTTGACCTAGTAGCAGACAGCTTTGATTTTGCTTTGAAAAACAAGACATCTAGCTTATCATCTAAGCCACGGTCTATGATAGAGGACAAGAGTGGGTGCTTAGGAAATAGTATTCCTAAGTATGTCCTCCCAGGAACATCTTTCATAGAAACTTCACAAGGTGCAGTTGTATCCATACCATTATTTGTAATACTGCTAGATGAACATTTCTTCCAAAAATATGCCTAACTACTTTTGAACCTGTTTTTTATATCTTTATTATCCAGAATTTGCTGTGGCAATGAGTTAGCATTGTGAGAAAAAACTTTAAAGTGATTGTCTGTGATCACTTTAGCTACTTTTAAGTATTCATTGGTGTTTTCCACGTAAGGAGGGCCACTGAAATGCTTAAAAGCCTACAGGCATAGTGCTGATGGACAGGCAAAAAGTTTCATCAAATGTATATCAACCTCAGTCATTATCTTCCTTCTAATTCCTCTTATGGATCTATCCTTAAGAGGAATTATTGGGGAGCCAATAGAAACTCACCCATCTAAATCCTTCTGGATTTTTTAAGAGTATAATGAGCATTTTCATTTCCCATCTTGAGACACTGTATGGTATCTCTTTACATTCCTCTTTCACCCTTGTCAAAAATGGATGGATGAAACAATATCTTCTGTCTTTCTAGCTTCTAAGAACATTGTTCAATGTATCTCATTAACATTTCTACAGTGGCTGAACAGGACTACTACAGAAATCTGAAGTACTAAAGAAAAGCTCACTGAAGTTAATGAAAAGATTTCCATTGACTCCACTGAGTACATGTCACTCAGGCTCCAGAAGAGCAAGGACCTGACAGCCTTCTTAAGAACATCTCCTTTTGTACGTTTATCACAGGCTAGAGGCTTTTCTTACAAGGCTAGAATGTCTGACATTGCTCTTGGATGTTAACCTTGAAGATACTGCATGAGTGTAAATAATGACATACTCTAAAGGCTGCCTATGTAACGATAATAGTGAAAACAGAAAACCCTGCTGATACATCAGTGCAAAACATAGCGTGTCACTTATCTAATGTATTATTTTGTTGCAGAAGCCAGACTGTTAAGGACACAATATCTTTCCAATCTGTTCAATTGTATTATCTGCCAGCTAGAATGTTATATCAGTGATCACAGGCACAACACAGCTGATGTAGTAGATATGTGTAAATGATATAGCTGATGCCAGGCCTGTAAATTTACCTTGATGTTTATCTGGAAGGAGAAGAAACAGCTCACCCTGAAATTCACAATGCCTCTAAATGAGGAAGTAGTAAGGAGGTAAAAGGTATAAGGAAGAACAATTTCACAGTAATTTTCTTACTTGTCCTATCTTGACTCAAATGAACCATCTGCTAGGGCTGGCTCTTCAGCTCCACAATAAGAATGACATTTAGCATGTAACCCCAGCCCAGAGCCCAACACAGAATTCACAATGTTAGTGTCTGTCCTTCAGAAAGATGCTAGGTGAGGAGAGAAAAAGATCCATCCATGTGTTACACTGGAGCCTGGCACAAAAGTGCCCAGGCTGAGTGACAACTAGGTGTAGAGGTATGCACACACCTTTAGAATATGAACAACTGATTGTCTGTCCTTCCCAGCATTTTGAACATCCTACTTCAATTTCCTAGTAGAAAATCTTCATTGCCAGGCCATAAGTAAGACTGAGAAGATGTGAGAATAGAACCATAACCATTCCTTCTGAAGAAGTTGTGCAAATGGTTGGTCAAAAAAAGCAAGGAACTATAGTGTGAAAGACAGCATACATAAGCACACATACCTACTGCATTGTGATAAGGTCTCTCTGTTTGGAGGATGGAATCTCAGTAACTTCCTCTTTTGCCTACTAGGATGCCGTTTTGAAACCTTAAACAAAAAAATTGCATTTGACCATTGTTGAAAAATGGATCAAAAGAAGAATCCAAAGCTATTTAAAACTGCAGATGCAAAGAAATCTCCCCAGGGAAAAAGTGTTCTGCCAACATCTGCTGGCAAGTAAAGGTAGCTGCCAAGGTAGGCTAATCCTCATTTGCAATCATGTTATGTAAAGACTTGAGGCATTGTTAGCATTCCAAGACATTTTGATACTCTTTTATTCCGAATCAAAAACCTGTGGTGAGAGATCTCAGTTCAGTGTACCTGGGTGAACAGGTAACCATGCTGTAGCCTGTGACAGTGTGAAGTTTAAAAAGAGTAAAATCAAGAAAATGGGAAGGAGACATCAATTACTTTTCCCTGTCATGTTAAGAATTTAGTCAGGACCCCCTGGTTCCTCTGCAAGAGATGAAACTCTGCTGGGTTTGCTGGAAAAGGTGGGCAGAGAAGGGTGCTAATTACAGCAGTAAAGACAAGTGTTAATGATGGTACTATCATGACTGGGGCAAGAGATGAACCTTTCCAGCAGCTAGACTTCTCTATCATAGACTACAAAATAGAAGCCGGGAATAGTCTAACAGAGAGATACAGTGATAAGTTTTCCTAAGATTTCCTGCCCATACAAACACAAGGAAGACTTTTTTTTTTTTTTTTTTTTTCTGCAAGTGGGGAAGTCTTGTTCATTACTGAGTAACCAGACAGTGGTGTTTACTTTTTTCAAGTTTCTTCAGAATGCTTGAGACATATTAGTCATATATTTTGGTGGAAGAAATCTCCAGAAATTTTACCTCCAAATGTTCAGAGGACAACATGCAAAACTGCAATAAGGACAGATGTCTGTTGCTTCAGTGGCAGGTGGCATCTAGTATGTGGATGTTGACACCTGTTGCCGATAACAGTGTGCTAGGCTATACATAAAAGGCAGGGAATAAGACCAGGTTTTTTGAACAGTTGTAGGAGAACGGGAAGTTATCAACTTGGTTTGAGTGGAGCAAAGGTAAAGTCAGCTTCAGGGAGAAGAAAAGATGTTACTAATTTCATTGTCTTTACTAGCAGGAATATGATTCGTGCTTGATCCAGAGTGATTTTTATCTGCTTAGCAGGTAGTTAGGGGAAAAATGAGAAATGAGCACTGAGGGAAGGGAATTTTGTTTATGCACTAAAAATTCCTACATGTGTGCCTTTCAATTTTGAAATCATGCCGTGCTTACCTAGGTCATAAACATCTAATTCACAATAGAACTAATTAATGGATTTGCAGTGGTGACATATTTTTAATTTTTTTTATAATGTTATTCATAGTTTTTAAAACCTTAGTATGAAACTTCAAGATCAAGAAATGATGGCAACTTTTATTCCTATAACATGAGACAAAAAAGAAAAAAATCTGAAAAGTATTCAGAAATACTTGAGCATTAGAAAACTAAAATAATTCTTTTCACTAAAGCATTACATGGAAAATTAGCTCTTTCTATAACCATTTCTGGTCTCATAACAGTGCAACAACCATTATCATTTGCAATTGTGAAGGCATTTGGAATTCGAAATCTATGGCACTTTTTGATGGATTGTGACATGCAGAAATACATTTCAGTTTATCAGTGCTACTAAGTATGAAAGTGTGAGTAGCAGAAGCCTTGTGTGGACAACGAAAGCCTAGGGTTCAAAATGGTGTAGTAAAAGAATACCCGATGGGGAACGAAGCCTGTGGATTTCAATTTATTAATTGAATTAATGTGGAAATACTGAACAAGTCTATTTTAACTATTAATAATTCAATCCAATTCCATCCATGGCATTGTGAAGTAAAATGTATTTCCTGAACTTTTTTTGGAAGAGATTTTCTGCAGTAATTAAATACCTTGTTTGTACCAGTTTCAGATTCAATATTCAATTTCAAACATATTTTTTTTTGAAACTGCAGAACATTTTTCATCTAATTGCTGGATTCCTTTATGATGCAAAAAGTTAGGCAATTAAAAATGGTGCCAAAAAGACCAATGATCAAAGCTCTTCAGCCAGCAGGTTATTTCAGTGAATATAAGCACCTAATATACTTTCAAATAACTCAACCCTAGTTACTTATTAAAATCTTGACCTTCATTCTTCGCAAAAGTTAGCCATTAATTTATGCTTTTCAGTGTGATGAAATTAAAATGACCATTAATTGCCCAAGCTGGATTTTCCTGTAATAAAAATAGTTATTAACAGTTGCAATTAAATTAAAAAAATTATGATGCAGAAAATGGCAAAATCTGAACTAAGCATTCCAAGGTATCTCTAAAAATGAGATGTTAAATAAATAATGTACAGTATACCATTATGTTACCATTCTGTAGTTTTCTAGACCATAGTAATATCTAGTAATACATATTAAAAAATACCCCATTTATCTCTGAAGTGCTGATCCATTTACAGGAGGTACAAAATCCTGACAATAAGCCTGGCCATAGCAGCTCTTCCAAGATGACAGCTGCTAAAGGGGTCATGCGGATACTATCGAGGAGATATTTAATTACATGAAATAGTATTTGAATGGTTTTGTTCAAAGTATGTTTGACTTTTTAAAGTAAAATTATGTTTCTCAATGGATCATTTTGGTGGTACGTCACGTATTTTTGGGGGATGTTATTTAAAATTATTATTTGGTTAATTTAACTGCCCTTAATAAATGTTTATCTGAATAAATATCTAATGTGGAAAATATACAAATGAACTTTTTTAGGACTGTTCCTAAAATAAATGTCTGAAGACTAATCCATGAGCACCGATTTCTAATATATAGTTGAACATGCACAATTCCTTTTCTTCGGCCTATTCAAAAGATACGTTATAAATAAGTAGTTTTCCCATATTGTTAAAATAATCTTAGGGAGATGAATGATCTCATACACACATCCTTCATTTTTGTGGTCACACAGGTTAGTATCATGATTTTCTTTTGCAACCATACTACATCACAGTTTTGTATGTATATGTCTATAAGTAATATTTCTACATTGCTAACTATCACTATTAAAGTGATGGTGATGACGAAGCTGGAGTCTTTAAAGAAGGAGATTAAGCAATGAACTATTAGAAATATTAGTTTTTTCAGCCCTTACCAAGCCTATTTTTGATAAATCTGTAATGTTGTAGATGGTAGCTACCCAATGGTGCACATACATGCAAAATGCAACAGAACAAAGAGAGGAATATTTCACACAGTAGAAAGGTGAAAACAAAATGTTTGGGTTAGTAGAGAAGCAAAGGTGGCAGAAGGCCTGCATGGATGCACAAGGATCTCCTCACTAAACTCCAACATAAAATAGAGGCATACAGGAGGTGGAAGCAGGGACAGATCACTCCGAAGAAAAGCTGGGCTATACAAGGGTAGGAAGGCTGAAGCCCGTCTGAATCTGGTCAGGGATGTGAAGGACAACGAGAAGGGCTTGTATCAGCAGCAAAAGGAAGACTGAAGAAAATGTAGGCCCACTGCTGAATGGGGCAGGGGTCCTGGTGACAAAGAAAAAGATTGAGGATGATAATCCAAGGTACACAATGACTTTCTTGCTTTGGTTTTTAGTGGTAAGACTGGACTTCAGCAATTCCAGGCCCTTGAGATGTGGGTAAACACTGGAGCAAGGAAGACTCACCTCTGATACAGAAGAAATAGGTTAGGGAACATTGAAAAAACTGGAGATGCCAAGTCCACAGGATCTGATGGCATGTGGCTACAAGTGTGAAGTGAGCTGGCTAATGTCCTTGTAGACTACTCTTAATTATCTTTAAAAAGGCCATCATGACTGGGGTACATTCCTGAGGACCGAAGGAGAGAAAGTGTCACTCCTGTCTTCAAGAAGGGCAGGAGGGTTGATCCACAGAATTACAGGACAGTCAGTCTCACTTCAATCAGAAGGTGATGGAGAAAACCCTCCTGGAAACCATTTCCAGACACATGAAGGACAGAAAAGTCATTGGGAGTAGTCGGCATGGATTTGCAAAGGGGAAATGATACCTGTCCAACCTCATTGCCTTCCACAATGAGATGAGTGGCTCAGTAGGTAAGGGGAGAGCAGTGAGTGTTGCTTATCTTGACTTGAGTGAGGCTACTGGCAGTCTTCACCACATCCTCATAGACAAACTAATGAGACGTGCTAGATAAATGGACAGTGAGGTGGACGGGAAACTGCCAGCACTGCTGCGCTCGAAGGCCTTGTGATCAGTGGCATGAAGCTGGGCTGGAGGCTGGTCACTAGTGGTGTATCCCATGGGCTGACACTGGGTCCACTACCATTAAACATCTTCGTTAATGATGTAAGTGGTGTAGCAGACCAGCTGCACCCTTGGCAAGTTTGCAGACAATACAAAACCAAGAAGAGTGGTTGGATCACCAGGTGCCTGTGCTGCCCTTCAGAGGGACCTCAGCAGGCTGAAGAAATTAGCCTATGGGAATGTAATGACTGGGTATCCTGGTAGACAAAAAGCTGATCATGATCCAGTAATGAACATTTGTGCCAAAGGCCGATAACATTCAGGGCTGCATTGAAAAGAGCACCGCTGGCAGGTTGAGAGTGGCAATCGTTTCTCTCTACTTAGTACTTGAGGCAACGTCTGGAGTACTGTGTCCAGTTCTGGGCTCCCTAGTACAAGAGAGACATGGACTTACTGGAGCAAGTCCAGTGAACGACCACAAAGATGATTAAGGGCTTGGAGCATCTGTCAGATGTAGGGTAGAGTCTGAGAGAGTTGGGATGATCCACTTTAGAGCAAATGTGGCTCAGGGATCTTTTCAATCGGAGCGAATGAAGAAGAGGGAACTAGACTGTTGTCATTAGTGCCTGCTGACGGGACAAGAGGCAATGGGTGCAAACTGAAACACAGAAAAAGGTGTTTAAAAATAAGAACAAACCTTTTTATAGTGAGAGTGGTCAAACACGAACAGATTGCCCAGAGAGGTGATGGAGACTTCATACTTGGAGATATTCAAAGCCAAACTGGACATAGTCCTGAGTTACCTGCATTAGTTGACCCTAATTTGAGCTGGGTGTTGGCCTGGATAGTCTCCACAGGACCCTTCCAATGTCATCCATTCTGTATTTCGGTGATTTTAATTCTACCATGAGTAGTTTTATCCTGCTTGGAACATGATTAAAAAACAAAATTACAGTGTTAAAAGTAAATGATATGCCCTGCTGATAGATAGAACATTCCTGAGACAGTGATTCTCTTGAAACAATGATTCTCTATCCCCTTCTCAGTCTATTAAACTGATGATATACATAATGATTTTATAGGTTTATGAGATTTGGAGAAAAGGTTATAAAAAATGCCCGATATTGTTATACATGTTCACACATAATAAGGTCAGCTACTGTTCACAGATCTTTGCAGATTACTAGGGAAATTTGGGAAGTAACTACGGAATAATGCTGCCCACAGGTTTCTTTTTTCTTAAGGAGAAACTGGTGCAGATGTTTTGTAGGTGTATACAGTATCTTTTGGCAGTGCACCTGGTTTTATTGGGGTTGTTTAGTTTGATTAAACAATAGGCATCATTTCATTCATCTATCTCAGATGACTTGTGGGCAAAACTTTGAACATATCTCTTTCAAGCAGAATCTCTATAATAAAATATTTCTTGTGATTCCTTAGTTTTGTTCATAAGTAGGCAGCACCTAATTTAAGATAATTAGATGCTTATTTCATGGTCTTTTGAAATCCTTTTCATTAATAGCAAATGAGCATCTCCCTAGATAGGCAGTCTCATATTCTGGCTATTGTTCTGGGCATTTCTGCACAGTCTAGAAGTGTGCAGTGCTATAATTTAGGACAGATCTTTCCCTACCTCTCTAATTTGGCACCAGATTCCAAAGAATGTATCTGATGCGTGGTACTGATATTCAAACGGCAAGATATATCAGCAGCAAGAAATCTGGGGAGTCCTTACTAAAGGATAATATTTCTTTGGAGAATGAAAGACAGTCCTGATATCCATATAAAGGGAAAGAGATACGTAACTTGGGGGACAGACTGCTAGGTGTGCTCCCTGATAAGACAGTTTTTTATTAGCAATGAGAAGGTAGTTGAGGCTGGACTCAGAGTACATAATGACAGGTTGCCTGGACCCAGGAATATTGATCCATATGTAGAATTGGTCTTTTAAACTGTTACGCCAGTAGGCAGTTTGCAGTAATAGGAACCAATTAGGATATTCACAGTGGTGCTCAGATACATTTTCAAAGATGTATGGGACAAGCTGGGAATATGAGCCTTTTTGGTGAGTCCAAGACATCTGGAAAAGTTCTGGGATCTGGTGTTGGGCTTGTCACACCCTATCCTATTTAGTTGTTCTCAAATCTGTGTGCAAATGCATTGTGCTCTGACAAAAATGTAATATCATGGTTTAGCTACTTTTGTCCAGCCTTCCCTGACCTAGACCAGTCTGCCTTGGCCTCACCCATCCAGTCGCTGTTCCAGGTCTTGCTCTCTTTCTGTATCTGTGCCACTCCCCTGACTATTTGTACTGTTATTGCTGTGTTCTCACCTCTATCTGATATTCTGTGTGCTATTGCTGTATTTCATTAGTTCCTCTACCTTCTACCTGTCCAATGGCATGATATCAAAACCTGAAATTCCCCCAAAAACATGGTCATGCTTGTTCTTCCCCTCTTTTTCTCCTACAGTCTCAGCTCATCCTCTCATGTGTCCTATCACCAGGTCAAGCCAGTTCTGGAAGCTGAAATATTTAAATTTCCTCATGAATATCATGGGGTAGTGGAAATAAATGGCAGACAGAAGTTCAACACAGCCCATGTGAAAGTTATTTCTTGGAAAGTTTAAAACATTTTTTTTTCCTTTCTGATTTGGAGGTTTTCTGAAATGCAAAAGCTGGAAATACAACAGAATTTTAGAGAAACTGTTCCAATTATTACCTGCTTTCTACACCAAGGACTGGGAAAAAAGGGGTCTGAGTGGGAAAGAAGGTAGTAGTTAAAACTATTGAAGAACCTGAGTAAGTGAATAGGCAAGGCCAAAATACTGTGGTAGCGTGATCAATTGTAGCAGGATAAATTAGCTGAGGCTTTTCTCCCAAAGTTCTCTTATTGAGTCTGAGTCTTTGTGATGCTGCAGAACACAACGTTCCTAACAAACTAATCTATCTAACTAGCAATATTGGATTCCTGTGGCATTCAGATGAAATTAATGTAAACTGATCACTGTAGAATCCCTTCCTTTTCTGTAGCTATCTTTGAGAAAATTCATGTAAGGGGCAGCTTCCTTGTAAGCACTTTTGATTGTCTTAGAGTACAAGTGCATCACATGCTGAATTTGGGGAGAAAAGGTCTCATACTGCTGGAAATATGCATGGTCTTCCATGCATGAAGATGAATTGTGTTAGAAGATTTTTCAACACTAGTCAGACAGGAATGTTGCTTTCTCTCCATCTCGTATGATATGCATGTAAAGTGGCAGTGCAGGCACTATTTTAAGGTTTAAACGGTAACTGTCAAATGTTGGCCAGCCCATAAACTTTAATAAGATACATTTTCCTAGTTCTATATTTTAAATATGATAGACTTTTAATGAGAATATAAATTCCATGCCCACACCAAGCATGGTTAAGCCTGGTCTCATTACAGTGCCATAAATACAGAAACTCATATAGATACGTATTCACCTAACTTCTGAATGAATTTTATCTACTGTTTGATGTCACCTGACATGATCTTTTATATGCATCATACATGAAGAAAGAACAAGCCTGTCAGTCATGCAGTATCTCGTGCATGATCAGAAGTTCACCTGGGATTTCCTAGTGTATTCTTGATCTCTTATCCAAAGAGCATTCATTTTAATTTGCCAGCCTGCTTAAAGAAGATGCCTACAAAGATTAAACTTATATCTTAAAGGAATGATCTAATAAGATAAATACATAAAGCTATATGCAATTGTGAAACTTTATCATGATTCCTGTGGGGTGATAGAAACATCAGGCTCTTGTTGCTTCTTGAATAAATTTGAGCTGTATTTACTGTAATATCAAAAGAGAACTCACATGCTATTCATGAAAGACTCAGAGTAACATAGCTCTGTTGGTATCTTATTTTAACAATACCTGTGTCTATTAAAATGGCAGCTACTTTGTGTTTTTAATTTACTGTGTGTGAGACTGCTTTTTCAGTCTCTCTAACAAGACACATAAAAATATATTTAATAATGTTAAACATGAACATATAATTTAACAGCCTACGTTTCTATGGGTATCTAAGTCAGATTTTAGTAGTGCCAAGCCAATAAAAAATTATATTACTTGAAGTATTTTGCTAGGAGAATCAGTGGTCTTAATAGATCCTGTTACATCACCCCCCCTGAGCTATATGCAAATTAAGAGGAAAGACAAAGACAGGAAACGGAGATTGTGAATGTCAGCGTGAAGGTGCTATACTTGGTATGTATGTGTTTGAACACTGACCTCATTAAGTAATTTGTGGACTTTCAGAATTTCTTTGTGGAAAAGATTTGTGCTTGTTGATATTTGGCTAGACCTCAAGTTGCGCTGTGTTTAATTTAATCAATCACTTTCTGACAGTAAAGACACAACCCTGTATCACTGGAAAACAAAATGTGTTGACTTCAGGTCTCTATGTCAGATTTTGAGCAAAGGATCAAGAGTTCATATTTTTCCCAACTCAGCACATCTAGGTGCATATTTCAACAGAATGCTTTGGAGGGACTTTAACTTGTATAATTTGCTATTTTAATTTATAAAAACAATTCAAAATGAATTAGGAGTTTATCTGGTGTTTGCATGAGATACAGCCAATTCTCGGAAAAGTCAGGGCCAGTTTGCTGCAATTTGGAGAATAAAGTGGTGGGAGTTACTATGTAATAAGTCCAACTGAGTGTGAAAGAGCAAAACTTATTTTTAGTTTTTGTTTCAGAGTTCTGAAAATTAATTCTCATCCTCATTTAGGAGATGCTCATGTAATAACATAAAGCCTCTTAGTCCTTGGGGAAGTGCCATGGACAGTGCTTCCCATTACATCAGAGACTGAGCTGTCTGTACACTGAAATCAATACAGCCAAGAGGATGATTTGGTATATCCCCCTTCTCAGCTGTGATTCATCATTACTAGTCATTTAGCTTTCAAAGACTTTTTCCTCTAGTCTTACTGTCCTGAGCAACCAAAAATACATGCTTTAGGAGAACAGCACCTTACCAAATTATTTCTCCATTGAGAAACCAAGACCTGTTTACCTATTTCTACTTGAAAATCACCTACAGAAACTTCAGAAAAATTTAAGACCATCAGGATATGTCCCCATTCATTCTTTTTTTCCAACCACTGCTAACAATGTTAGCAGAGAATTCACAATGTAGCAGAGAAATTTTCGGAAGTAATGGCTAAAGGATGAATATGAGAGGGAGACAGGTAAAAGCTTGCACTAAAACCAGTGAGATTGATCTCATCTAATTCCAGCCATGTAATAATTAGGCTTCTGAACTAATCTATTTGTTTAGGCTCTTTCTGTAGTCAGAAGGAACAAATAATTAGCTCATGGGGGTGGTTCAACCATGGATAATTAGTGCTATTGTTCAACAATTCAGCTCCACATTACACCGCTAGGTATCTATTTTATGGTGACCTGAATCACTCTTTCTATTTCTATTGATTCTGTTGACTAATAGTCCACTGATGATAATGAAAGTTTAAGAAACAGTATACCTGCAGACATCTATGTGTAAGCACCTGCACTTGGGTGTCTTAATTCTGAATTGAATTCCTTCAAGCCTGGGTAGCAGGCAGAGAGAATCACTGCAGAGACTTCCATTATTAACTGATCTGTTGTGCGCTGCCATCTACACACTCTTAATTCACCCTAAATGTGAGACAAATGTATTATCTTAAGTTTCAGTGAAAGAAGTCTAATTTAATGCACTTGAAGCACATTTGAGACAGGCTAGTAATACACATGGGATTGGGTACCTCAGTGAAATAGGTTTACTCTGATACATCTATGTTAACTCAAACTGACTGAGCAATAATGCTGAGTTAGTGCTATTTTTATTCATCAGTCCCTGTTGTAACTGCCTGAACCAGAACAAATCCTCCCTGAATGAAAAGAGACAGAAATGTGTCCATTTAAGCTCATTCTCCTTGTTGCCTGGAAGAAATGCAAAGCTCTTCTACTTTGCATTGTATAATTACTATTTATTGAGCAGAAAGGAAGGAGGAAAAACAGAAAAACTGATTCATTATCCCAGTGATCAGACAATTTATCTGAACTATTTATTTATCTAATTTCTTTTAGTCTTTACTTCATGGTTCTGGAGACTTAATCCAAGAAAGACTGATTAAAAGACATGTAGGTCCTCAACAGTTTACTCAGCTGGATAAGGCAGAGCTTTTGAGGTTCTAATGTTTAAATTTATGTGCCTGAGGTTGAACTAATATGTAGTGCATACTCTTAGAGGCTGGTAAATCTACAAAGGACAGCACAGTGGAGTATCACTTCTCAGATGAAGGACAACTGTGTGTAGCACTAAGCTTGAGGAAACACACCCTCACTTATATATTTAATAAAGCTGCTTTAACTTGCACTCTTTTGCACTACCAGGCTCAATGCCTGGTTTGGCACACCGACCTGCATCTGAATGCACCCAGTGCACTCATGGCCTTCATGGGTCTGGTCAAATACTCTGCCAAAACCTCAAGAGCCATACTTCTCTGAGCATCTTTGAGATATCCCATTTTTTTTGGAGTAAATCCATACAAAGCAAAATAATTCTTGGCTGGAAACAGTGAGATGACATAAAAGCTAAAAAACTTGAGCAGATGTTTGATTTAGGAAGTATATGAATGCTACTGTGATTGAATGTTTTATTAGGTGATTCATGATAGCTGTATTAAATTTAGGTTGTGCTTGTTTACTTTTGGACAGAATTTTTCTTTCTATTTTACTACCATCTTAGCAGTGATGGAAAGAATCATGTTGAGACTGAGTTCTAGCATCACCTTCAACATTTCTAGGCAAAGCTGTTGTTCTGATATACTAGGAATGTGATAAACTTTGCACGTTTACACATTTCAGGACTTGAAAGGGCCTAAACTTCATCCTGAACTTCAACAGAAACCAAGCTGAAAGGTAAGTATTTTATAAAATCTATCTTTCAGAAGAGGCAAAGAAGAAACACAGCAGAAAAAGAAAGTGCACCCCCCCCCAAAAAAAATGGTACCATAATCAAAGAATATTAAAATATTTCCAAAATTAGGTATTCACAAGAGCTAACTTCCAAGAAAGTTTCCCTGAACTTTAATACTATAATGTCCATTATCAATAAAGAAAGTATATGGAAATCCATAAGATAAACTTAATTTAGTTTATCTAGAAGTTGATTTGGAGGATCCATCTGTAGGCAAGCTGTCATCCTCTCTCTTGCCTTGGCCTTTTACAAGTACATCAGTAAGATAGAGCCTATTGAATGGTTTTGTTATTGGTTACTTTGAAAGGCTTTGAATGTCGAAACAGGAGAGAATAGCTATCAAGCTCACTGGAAAAAAAGGTTTAAGTGCCACATCTATACATCTTTTAAATACTTCAAGGGATAGTGACTTCTATATAAAGATAACCACTATTTTATATATATATATAAATATAAATATATATATAATATTATATATATATAGATAGCATATATATAAGATAACCACTTCCCTGTTCCAGTGCTTGATAACCCTTTCGATGAAAAAATTTTTCCTGATATCCAATCTAAACCTCCTCTGGTATAACTTGAGGCCATTTCCTCCTGTTCTGTTGATTGATACTTGGGAGAAGAGACTGACTCCCACTTTGCTACAACCTCCTTTCAGGTAGTTGTACAGAGTGATAAGGTCTCCCCTGAGCCTCCTTTTCTCCAGGTTAAGCAACCCCAGTTCCTTCAGCCACTCCTTGTAACACTTGTGCTCCAGACCCTTCACTAGCTTTGCTGCCCTTCTTTGGACACATTCCAGCACATCAATGTCTTTCCTGTAGTGAGGGGCAAGAAACTGAATACAAGATTCAAAATTCAGCCTCACCAGTGTGGAATACAGGAAGGCAATCACTTCCCTTCTCCTGCCAGCCACACTGTTTCTGGCACAAGCCAGGTGGCCTCCCTGGCCACCTGGGCACACTGCTGTCTCATGTTCAGATGGCTGATGACCAGCACCTCCAGGGCCTTTTCTGCAGGTCAGCTTTCCAGCCCCTCTTCCCCAAGCCTGTAGCATGTCATGGGGTTGCTGTGACCTGAATGCACAAGCCGGCACTTTTCCCTGTTGAACCTCATACAATTGGCCTTGGCCTATTGGTCCAGCCTGTCCAGATTCCTCCACAAAGCCTTCCCACCCTCAAGCAGACCAACACTCCTGCCCAACTTGGTGTCATCTACAAACTTACTGAGGGTGCACTTGATCCTTCCGCCCAGATCATTGATAAGGATGCTAAACAGAACTGGCCCCAATACTAAGCTCTGAGGAACACCAGTTATGACCACTTGCCAACTGATTGTAACTCCATTCACCACCACTCTTTGGGCCTGGCCATCCAGCCAGTTTATTACTGAGTAGAACTCAGTACAGGTACAGCTGTCCAAGCCATGAGGAAGACTAAGACAGCAGATCATTTCAATACTTATTTAACTCATTGACAGGACTGACTCTGGACAAAAGAATTGCTACGGTGCCTCTGGGGAGTTGCAGTTCTGAGTCATGCAAGAACACCATATAAGCTCTGCCCTTCAGCTGCACTGTCTCTCCTTCAGTATCTGTATACCATTAATGGAGATCTTTATGGTTCTCAGGAGCCTGGATAGAGCATAGTGCATATAGAAATAAACCCAAGCCATCAAATGAGTTAATTGCAGTTTTACCAATGAACAGTTTTCAAAATTCAGTTCCTTTGTGCAGAAAACTTTACCCACCCTCTAACAGGCAAGTAAAAGTTTTATTCATATGTTGTAACTTTACTGAGGTTATACAGCTGTGGTGGTGCATCTTGCCCTGTCCCCAGGGCCGCTCTGCAATTTCAGCAATCCCTGTTAGGCCTTAGCCCCTGTGTAATGAGTTGGGCAGCTAAGGGTCCCCTGACCATACTCTTGCATGGCTGAGGTGGGAAGCAGAACTGACTGTACCAGAAACATTCATTATCTGAATCCAAGTAGTACAGTATTTTTTAAAAATATTTTTTGAAAACTCCAGTAATTGTTGACTCGGATTGTGGTCAGGATGAAAATTTACTGTTGACTAAAGCCAATCATCACTGAGGCTATAAACAGCATTCCCAAGTGAAGCCCTTTTGAGCTCTCCTGGACCACAGCACGTTGTGAGCAGCGTCTCCCTCTGAGTGGGACACCTCTCAGAGCTCACACTCTCAAGTTTCTGAAATTAGGAGGATTGTCTCTGAAACCTGATGATGGAGCCTGGCTGATACCCCCACTCCTTGAGGCTCAACCCTCCACCTGTTGAGAAATGCAAAGGCATTCGATGTGAGTATTTCACTGAAGTCAGGGTGAACATTTAACGAGTAACACAGAATCACAGAATCACAGCATGATCAGGGTTGGAAGGACCTCTGGAGATCATCTAGTTCAGTCCCCTGCTAAAGCAGGTCCACCCACAGCAGGTAACATGGAGCCATTTCCAGGTGCCTTTTGAATGCCTCCAGAGGAGACTCCACAGCCCCTCTGGGCAGCCTGTGCCAGGGCTCTGGCACCCTCAAAGGAAAGAAGTTCTTCCTCATATTCAATAGGAACTTCTTCTGTTGCAGTTTGTGCCCATTGCCCCTTGTCCTGTCACTGGGCACCACTGAAAAGAGCCCAGTCCCATCCTCTTGACATCTGCCCTTAAGGTACCTGTAGGCATTGATAAGATCCCCTCTCAGTCTTGTCTTAGGCTAAACAGGGCCAGCTCCCTCAGCCTTCCCTCATAAAGGAGATGCTCCAGTCCCCTCATCATATTTGTAGCCCTCCTCTGGGCCTTCTCCAGTAGTTCCCAGTCTCTCTAGAACTGGGGAGCCCAGCACTGGACACAGCACCCCAGATGCGGCCTCACCAGGGCAGAGCAGAGGGGCAGGATCACCTCCCTCCACCTGCTGGCCATGATCCTCCTGATGCACCCCAGGGTCCCACTGGCCTTGGCCACCAGGGCACACTGCTGGCCCATGGGCACCTTGCTGCCCACCAGAGCTCCCAGGCCCTTCCCCGCAGAGCTGCCTCCCAGCAGGCCAGCCCCAGCCTGTACTGGTGCGGGGGGTTATTCCTGCCCAGGGGCAGGACCCTCCACTTGCCTTTGCTGAACTCCATGAGGTCCCTCTGCGCCCAGCTCCCCAGCCTGCCCAGGTCTCGCTGAATGGCAGCGCAGCCTGCTGGGGTCTCAGCCACTCCTCCCAGTGCTGTGTCACCAGCAAAGGTGCTGAGGGGACACTCTGTCCCTTCATCCAGGGCACTGGTGAATCAGTTGAACAGGACTGGACCCCGTACTGACCCCTGGGAACCCCGCGAGCTACAGGCCTCCAGCCAGACTCTGCATCACCGATCACAACCCCTGAGCTCTGCCACTCAGCCGGTTCTCAGCCCACCCCACTGCCCACCCATCTCACCCACACTGCCTGAGCTTGGCTATGAGGGTGTTATGGTAGACAGTGTCAAAAGTCTTGGTATAAATTTAAAATATAAATATAAAAAAGTGTACCTTTGTACATATATATATCTACACACAAACACAGCTATTCCTTTGTGTCTGTGTCGTGTGTGTGAATTGATTTAGGTACCTCATTAATAAGTATAGAATAAATGTTACCATCTTGGATCTGCAATTAGGTTACTGTTGTGATTGTAGTAAATCCTGTTGATCCACTTTATAAATGATAAATTAGTCAATGATTAAGTGCTGTTAAAATCTTATGATAAACCTTAAACTGTGAATAAACCTTAGACATTCTTTAGACGTAAACCTAAGACTAGGATTAGATCTAGCCACACTGAAACTCTAATAATGGTTTGGAAAGCAAGGGTGTCCACTCTAAAGCTTGTGACTCAACGGGAGGTTTTACAGTTTCCCTTACTCTTTTACATCTTTAGTCACTGTGTAAATCATTCCAGTTTAGTTTTACTTTGATTCTTCTTAGTGTGATTTATCTATGTAATAAGTAATAGAGTGAACCTTGCCACTGAACCTCATAAAGTCATACTCCCACAAATTAATATTAAAGGAATTTTGCTAATACCTTTAATGGTGATTCTTTAAGTGACCTAAACTACTCATATGTGACAACAGCTTAGTTATTTTTGTATAAACAATTTTATCATTAGAGAGAAAAAGTATGAATAAAACATTTATTGGACTATGTGTTCATTCATGTAACTCTGCATTTGTTGGTAGAAGCAACATCTTTGACAGTTGTGATATTTCAGTGCGTACTAGCAAATATGTTGGTGCATCAGTCAGAGTTTTGGTTTGTGAAATATATGAAATAACTTTGTAAAAGTCTATGACAACTATAGTATGTAGTCAGGTAATCATGGAAATTTTACCTCACCTAATGTAGAACTGAAATTCAGTTGCCTAAACATTTGCTGCTTTATCAGATACTTGCAGTGTTCTGTTTGGTTTCCAGTAGGTGCTGCAGATGGGTATGAGCCTAACTTCTGTGTTGTCTCTGTTGGTTCCAAGAGGATACCTCAGATAATCTTTAGCATCTCTATATAGGCACCTGAATCATTCCTGAAATATCTAAAATCTGTCCTTTTAAATCTAGGATAATTATGCTTTTTATAGTCAATGGAGAGAAAAATATACTTACAGAGGGTGACTCAGGTAACTATCTCATCTTGGACACCTATTTTATGATTCTATGAATCATTTGGTGAAGATGCCTCTTATACTCCATTGCATATAAAGGGAGTGACTGAGTTAAACTTAGGCATCTAACTTCTTAGACTTGGTTGTTAGATGCAATTAATCTTTTCTGTACTCACAACTAACACTGTAACTTAGCATCATAGTTTAAATATATGTTGGTGTCCTGGTTTCAGCTGGGATAGAGTTAATTTTCTTGGTGGCTGATGTAGTGCTGTGTTTTGGATTCGGTGTGGGAACAATGTGGTCGGGGACTTTTTGGTTTCTCAGGCCCTGCCAGCGAGAGGGCTGGAGTGGCACAGGAAACCGGGAGGGGACACAGCTAGGACAGCTGAGCCAAACAAGCCAAAGAGGTATCCCATACCATGGGGTGTCATGCTTCGTATATAAGCCGGTGGTGGTGGTGGGTTGGCCAGGGCTGCCGATTGTTGCGTGGGGACTGGCTGGACATTAGTCAGTGGGTGGTGAGCAATTGCATTGAATGTCACTAGTTTTCTTTTCCCCCTTCCCTTTGGATTTCCTTCCTCGCCCCTTCCCCTTCTTTTCATTATAACTGTTATTGTTATAATTACCATTGTCCTTTCATTTTTATTTTATTTCAGTTATTAAATTATTCTTATCTCAACCTCATTCCTTTCTGATTCTCATCCCCACCTCTCTGGGTGAGGGGGTAGTGAGTGAGCAGCTGTGTGATACTTAATTACTGGCTGGGATTAAACTATGACAGTTGCCTTTATTTTTGGTCTAAAAACCACTGAAGATGAGCTTAATTTTTCAACTGATTTTAACAGCTGTTCAATCAATCTTAGACTGAAAACTCCGGGGAAAAAAAGAATAAAATCCTGAGAAAGGAAAATGGTTTTGTAAATGGAAAGGTTTGTACAGAAATTGGTTTTGCACTCCTAAATTTTGTAATTCTAGAATAGAATGTAAAATGTTTGTTTCTTCTAAAATCTTACAGTGCCTCCATGTTTGATATTGTGCTGTCAACAAGAGATTCTGAAAAAATCATGGACAAGGCATGTCTACACTCTAGCAACAGAAGTCTGTATAGGAAAATTGGGTCATGATTCCACAGCAGAGTGTGGAAGAATGAGCTCAAACTAACTAATGTAAAGCTCAGCTCTTTCTGATCTATGCTGCAATAAAGGCAAGAGACTTGAATTTCATCTATAAGTACCTACATAAGGAACAGAAATCTGCTAATAGAAAGCTCTCCAAATCTAGCAGGCAAGGTTATAACAAAATCTAAAGATTGGAGTCTGAGGTAAGTAAAATTTGGATTATGATTTAAAGCATGAGTGAGTTAGGTACTACAAAAACTTTAGGTAAAGAAAACATCAGGAAAACCTGGTGGCCACTGTTATGCAAGAGATCAGAGCAGAGAATCACAGTGGCCTTCTAAATCTTGGAGTTTCTACAGCCAGAAATTACATGATGACTGAAATAGAAAAAGTATTCAACAGGGCCATTGCTGAACCTGGTAGAAGACATTGCCTTTTCTCTGTGGAACTTGCTGATGATCAAAGATTTATCCTCAGTGACAAGAGTTAGGAATCCAAAAGGAAACTGTATCTTTAGTATTCCTTCAAACCTCTCCAGGGATTATAATTGTCACACTTGCTACTGTGGTATATAAAAGTGGTGATCTCTCTTCTCAAGTTTCTTTTAAATGAAGAGCAATTCTTGTTCCAAGCTGAATAAGCCAGAATTTTAAGTGGTCGTTAGACTCTGGTACACTTGATATCTCAAGCAGCTCATGCTAGCTTGATGTAGGATCGTTCCCCTTAGCTGACTCCTTCCTTGCTCGCTTGCTAGCAGGAAAAGCCTTCTCCACTTTAGATTTAGCCTGGTGCTGTCTCCTGCCTTTTATTTTTATATCAAGTCTTGACAACAAATGGAACAAAATGAAACCTGTTCAGAGCCTGAGTGTCAGAAATCTTTAGCTCTTTTACATGGCCATGCACTCCAGGCCTGGTGCAGCTAGAAGAGGCCATGTGGCTGTTATGGCTTCATGAGTCCATCTGGCTCACTTGTAGCGTGTTACACTGCTGATCTGATAAAAAGCTTTTATTAGTAGGAATGATTTGTGGGGAGTATTTTGGAAATTCAGCTTAAAATTGTTTGTTGTTATTTTCACTGCTAAACTGGAAGCTCTTCATGACTGAGTAGATGTGGGTTTATGACACACTTTGTCTGAAAAATGCCATAAAGATGCATTGTAATTTATGTGTACTTCTTTATTTGCTTCATAATATCTACTAAATTCAGGAGGTCAATGCTTACTAAACCTAACTTGGGTTTACTAGCAGAGGATTTTACTAATACAGTCACCATAAAAGACAAGTGAGAAGTGACTACAAAGCCCACAAAGGTCTGATTTACCCAGCAGATTTACTGAGAGAAAGCTCTAAGCAGGAGTTAGCGTATGTGAATGGGCATAGGCAAGCTTCTGCTGAGTAAAATGTATTTATGGTATTATGTGGACAATCATGTGTTTTTATCAACTGTGTTTAAACACAGATTATTTTCCAGTCTTCTGTCACTTCAAATAGAAAAAAAAGATAAGATGAATTACGAAATCACTGCTTTGATATTAGAGGTGAGACTACATTTTGGAAGCTATGCAAAGCTAATGTAATAACAAGTCTTCATTAACACTGGGCTATAGCAGATTACTCGCCTTTATGCAGGCTAGCACATAAGGTGAGTGAAGCATGTGTTTTGTAGCAAGGCTCAGTGATATTTTCTGAAAGCAAAGAATTAGAAAGGGTAAGAAATCTAGTTCCATTCAAGATTAGCATATGTTAAACCTGTTTATTAATCTTTTATATTTATACAGGTAAGAGTAAGTGCATGGGTGCACATGGATTTTCTGTATTTAGAATGTAAGTTGAATATAGCTTTTATAACATAATTCTCCAGATATTTCTGGAAACAGACCTGGAAACAGGTACTGTTTTCAAGGTTCCTTATTAAAGAGATTTTATTGATCACTGTCTATATCATTAATAAAGATATTGAACAGTACTGGTCCTGATATGGAGGGATACCACTTGACACTGTTTTCCATTTGGACATCGAATCATTGACTGCAACTCCTCATATGCAGCCATCCAACCAATTCCCCATCCATCAAATAGTCCATCCATCAGATCCGTCTTTCCTATTAGAGATATGGTTGTTGTCTGGGACCATACCAACAGCCTTCTAGAGGTCCAGATAAATTACATCAGTTGCTTTCCCTTAGCCACCAATGCAGTCACTTCATCATAGAAAGCCACCTGGTTAGTCAGTGCTGGGCATCCTGCTCTAGGTGACCCCACTCTAGGTGGGAGGTTGAACTAGCCTATCTCCAGAGGTGCCATTCAAACTTAACACTTTTGTGTTTTTGTGACTTCATGATCATAATTTAGGAAAGTGACATATTAAAGGGGAGTGTTATTTCAGTGGTGTCTCTCTTTTCAGTCCAGGGGTAAAATTGTAAAAGTGCCTAAACATGTAATCCACAAAGTTCTTTGAGAACGGAAAATATTTTTATTCAGTATTATCTGTAGTAGGCTGCACGATATATTAGTGAAAAATACTTCCTTGTTTAAACTTTGAATTTGATGCAGCCTGATTAAGAAAATTAAAAAGACATCACTTGCTCACATGTGGAGATAACTGAACTTATTTGGTGAGGCTCTTTATCAGCAATAATGCTGTGAACTGGGAAAACCTACATGTACTCTCACTGCTTGCCCAATTTATTATCATCATCCGTAAGCTGTTATAATTATAGAAAAATGTTGTAAATCAGGACAAACCAGATTAGTGTGAAAAATATTAGTCATTGGTTTTATTAGACTTACTCCAAGACAATGAGTTTTCCTTCTTCAATATATAGATAACCCTTTGGATTGAGTTTTGAGATTGTAAGGAGAAACCTTGACAACTGAATTTGAGTTACAATTTTTTCCAACCAGCTACCCTATTTCACTATGGTTCAACTTTCAGAAAGTAGTCCACTACAACTTGATATGAGCATGTTAGATGTAACTGTCAAAGAATTATCTTTGTTATCTATTAACAAAAGTGTCCTGCTTTCAGCTGGGATAGAGTTAATTTTCTTAGTAGCTGGTGCAGTGCTGTGCTTTGGGTTTGGTTTGAGAACAATGTTGGTAGCACACAGATGGTTTTGGTTGTTGCTGGGTGATGTGATGCTAAGTCAGGGACTTCTCAGTGTCTCAGGCCCTGCCAGCGAGAGGGCTGGAGGGGCACAGGAAACTGGGAGGGGACACAGTCAGGACAGCTGACCTGAACAAGCCATAGGGATATTCCATACCATGTGACGTCATGCTAAGTGTATAAGCTGGGGGAAGAAGAGGGAAGGTGGGGACATTCAGCATTATGGCGTTTGTCTTCCCAAGTTACCATTATGCGTGATGCAGCCCTGCTTCCCTGGGGATGGCTGAACACCTGCCGGCCAGTGGGAAGTGGTGAATTAATTCCTTGTTTTGCTTTGCTTGTGTGCGTGGCTTTTGCTTTACCTATTGAACTGTCTTTGTCTCAACCCACAAGTTTTCTCACTTTTTTCTCTTCCAGTCCTCACCCCCATTTCACTGTGAGGGGAGTGAGAGAGCAGCTGCATGGTACTTTTATTACCAGCCAGGGTTATACCACGACACAAGAGCTGTTATGTTTATTTACTGATTATCTAAGCTAGTAAAATGGGGTGCTTTTATTCAGCACTTTGTCCAACAAAATGAAAATCCTATCCTATGTGTTACCATTACTTTTTCATATTATTTGATTTCAAAGTAACACATGTGGGTAGCATTCAGTATAAAGCATAAACTTAGCAAATGTGAAGAGTGAATACAATTTTAAACTATAATTTTATTGATCATAAAGAGAAGCATTGAGAGAAGCAATATAAATTTGTGCAAACAGAATAGCAGAACTGTGGTACTCCTTCAGCAATGTAATATACATCTTTTCAGCAGGACTTTAAAGCAGACTTTTAGCAGTTCTGAAGTTGTAGTGCTGCTAAGACTAATAGGCCCAGATTTATCTCTCCTAATTTAGGTGCTTAACTGAGGAGCTTTGCTGTTCAATGAAGAGAGGAAATGACAGGTATTTCCAGATGGTAATTCACTCAGATCTATGTTCTCAGATAGATTGAATTACTGAAGACACCTATTTCTTTTCATCATTGAGGGTGAAAGTCCTGGGTAATTAGACAACTTAGCCATCTTAGCTGAGTATTTAAGTATAAGGAATATAATGTACTCTCAAATTTGGCTTAGCTATGGATCTGAATTTTCACTGGATCTAAAATCATTCCTGAAATTCTACCAGTGAAGGGTCAGAAACAAATGCAATTTGTGTGGATTTTTACCTGCATCCATCTTTGGGATGCCAATCTCAGTGGGTCTAGAAAAGGGAAAGAATAACAGCCCTCAACCATTCTTCCTACCTAACTGATTTAAGAAAAGAGGGGGGGTAGCCTTGCAAAGGGCAGATCAGTTTATGTTATTTCTAGTGTCCAGAAGTACAATGCTTTCTCCATGTCTCCCAAGGACTGATGTAGCTCTACTCTGTTTCTATTTCCTGCACTTACAAATTAACGCAATTTTTCCTTTTGCTAGAGATAGGCAAGAAATACTTTTTCCATGCTGGGAAAATGAAAATTAACAAAATATTGCCATCATGAATTATAACTAACTCTTCAAACTTTCAATTAATATTTATCCAAGGAAATCAAGTACCCTGTCAGTTAAAATGTCTTTTTTGTCTAATTTTTACATGTGTCATTTTGTTCTGTGCCCTAAAAAGACTACTACTCTAATTTGCTTACATTTAAGATCTGGAAGAGATATTAAACAGAGAAGATACATCTTTACCTATGGCACTTTCAAAGCTATAAAAAAAAAATCCAAAGAAAATCATTATAATTGTATTACTTGTGAACATTTTTTGCTTTAAGCATACACCATTTATTATGAAAAAAAGCATTTTCTTAAAAAATGCTTTGCTAGCTTTACTTAGTTTTTGGTTTTGTGTCCTTACAAAATTCCATCCTTCAGGTAAGTGAATCTCTGCAGGGATCAGATTGGACCTACTAACTATGCTGATGTCTAAGTTTTACCATTGGCTCTTTCAACACAAAGATGAGGCCTATTGTTCTGCCTATCTCCTTAAATTGTCACGCCACTGCTGTCAGTATGGTAAATTTTAACTGCACAGCAATTCAGAACAAGAATAAAGAACAGAAAAGATTAGCTCCATTGCATTTCAGAATTTGCTAGTGCATCATTTGAATGATTCAGTTCTTGTGTTGTTTTTAAGCTTATTTTCTAGAAAGTGTTCAGCAATTCAGTGTTTGAAAGTCAGTTCTTGCATCTATAAAATTTCATATGCTTGATCCCCAGCTGTTTCAACAATTCTAAATCATTATCCACTCTTGAAAATTTAGACCAGGCTTCAACATTTTTAATTCTGTGGCTTGTTATTGGTAAAGGTAGGTGAGAGCTGAAGAAGTATGTGATCAGATGAATACCCAAGATGTGAATCAACAGCAGCAAGATTTGCACATCTCTTTAGTTACCTGAAAACAGAGATAAAGGTACACAGAAGAGTCAATATAAACTACAGCTGTAACTCATGTAGTAAGTGAAAACAATCTTCAAAGTCAATTGCCAGTTGAAATATACATAATTCAAGAGTTCTTTCAGAATTTTTAGGTGTTTCAGTTTTCTTAAAATCTTGCTCCAACAGGCTGCATACACTTAAAAAATTTAGTCTTCTGTCATACATGAAGACGATGTCAAAACAACAGAAAGACATGAGGCCTAATTAGATTAAACAATCATCTCCTATTTAAAAGTATTTAAAGTACTATGGAGTTGTGCTCTTCAATAGAACAGTTTTATTCAGGTTGGGTTTTTTTTGTGGAAGGGGGGTTATTGACGCTAATTTTTTCTAGAGGATTTTTATTTCTTATGGAGTGACTATATGCAGAATAGTTGGTCATCTACCAGGAGCTGAAGAGCCAGTGTCCCCCAGCCTAAGGAGACTTCAATATATGCAGAGAATGACATGCACTGTGGTTCCTGTGACAGGAGCAATTGTTTCTATCAATTCTTTCAGCTTTCTAATGTTTTATACAGATTATGCCTTGTTAGACAGGTTTCATAAATTTCCAGTCTCATCCACATACTGAGTCACTTTCTCAGAAGTTCTGGATAGATCTGATAGAAAAGATGCAATACTAAGTATGCTTTGTAGTCCATGTCTCCCCATTAAACTTCCCACTAGGTCTTTATGCATATTTAGTGAAGACTAAAATCTTAGGAAATGTGGCACATCAGTACCCTGCCAAAAAAGAGCAATAGTATAGCAGGCAGGCTTTTGGGGATTATCAGTAATGAGGGAATAGGTACTTTTTGTTGTCTAGCAGAAACTTCCCTTTTATTAATTCAAAAAGAATATTCAACTTTGGATCATTTTACGAACAAGAACCTTTTGCAAGATCTTGTCCTAGGTGGCATTGACATGCTCCTTTCTTGATGGACCTTGTCCTTCTCTATTGACAGTTTTCAGCCAGAATGGATGCTGAACTGTTTCTGATAAATCAAAGTCAGACATAAACTACTTAAGACATATGATTTGTCTATTATGCCCTTTCCTGAGTACTGACAGATGCAGGCATGCTGGACTGAACCTATTTTATTCTGGTGTTAGACAGCTTTCAAGCAAAATGTCTTTTATTTATAAACAGTTCCTTTGACTTTTAGAAACTTGATGGAACTTTATGAACACCTTTAGCTTTTCCTGACTTTTCTGATTTTAAGTCAATATTACGTTAACATATTTTAACCAAAAATCATGCGTAATGTTTCATTTATGTTAGTCTTGTTTTTCTTGCACCTACTTTCAGGAGTGGAATCTTTCTCAAGATTTGAAAGTAATTTCTTTATTTCTGATATTTATATACAAGTTCATGAGGTATCATGGGGAAAATATGCATTGGACTGGAGTGTTTCATAGTGGCAAAAAGTATAAATTGTGAACTTTCAAGGAAAAAATTCCTTAAAATTTCCTTAATTTCTTTTATGTCACCCTACTTCATTTTATTCACAAACTGAAAAAGAATTATCACACTAGAAACAATGAGCCACCAAATAGAGGCAAGTAATGGATGAAGAATTAAACTTCCAAGTTTACCAAGTTTCCAAATCCACCAAGTAGAGCAGATTTGCTAATTAGTTAGTCGAAGAACCTTGCCTTTATCTCCCAAAGAACATACGGATAAAATCTCGATTCATTCTCAAACTTTAACTGTTGGTGGTATAGTTGTTATTCTTTCTGCATCATCTGTTTCAAATCATCTGTAAACTTAGGTCCCCCAAGAGGCCAAACAGAAACAGAACTTCACTCTTAAGATTTAAATGTGTATGGTTTGGTCTTCTACCAGTGAGACCAACTGGAGTTTTGTTGTTGACTTGGACAAACTACCTTCTTTGATGGAAAACTGTTGTGTACATTTCTAGTATCAGAGTTTATATGAATGGAAACTAATGGTCTTTTACTTTCTTATTCTTTTGCTATGCCTATCAGATGATAGCATCACATTTGCTTAATTTAGAGATTATGGTCCAGATTGTCAACTGGGATATGAAACAATGAATACAAATAGAAAACCTTAGAACTGATTATGCATTTCCAATTTAAAGAGCTGAAAGTCTGGTTATGTTTCATGTTTCACTAAACACTCTTCCATAGTAAACAAATAAACTAGGTTCACTATCCTCTAGCTTCTAGACACAGCTGAAAGAAATGAGAAAGAACAAATGTGTGGTGTTAAAGGATCATATTGCTCCATTCATTTTCATGCGTTAAAAATGAATGAGTGCTCTGCAATTTACAGCTGAACCAGGAGGAGAAATCACATGGAAGACATATTTTCAATGAACATCCTCCTCATTGGCAGTCCAAATATTTTGTTAACATAGAGGTTAAAATTCAAGTAAGCTTCAGATATAGAAATACTGTGTTCCTATATGTGTTGTATGACTGAAACAGAAGAAACTCTCTGCAGTATGCACCAAATGCCAAAGGCACAAAATGTGCCTCTACATAGTAATGCTCAGAGACATTGAAGATTTGTGAGGCCATATTGAGGTATGTGTGGCTCCACCTGCCCCAGCCTTTGCCAGCCAATTTTTGTCTGACCCATCTTGAAAAATGCATACACATTAAGGCATAGGATCAGTACAGGGAACCTGTGTTCCATTTAAGCATACCCATAATGCAGTCCAAAGGTCAAATGTGTAGGCCAAGATCTTCCTGAAGGGTGATGGGATCTTTGTGGATGATGGGAGCTGAATTAGATCATATGATAGCCCTCCTTTCCAAGCAGACACAGAGCTAAAATCAAAGTAAGCTTTGGAGAACACTGCTGATGAACCTGGCATTAAAAAGATGGCAGCACTTCTTTGCTGCAGATTGTTACAGATTGTTATCTACAGCAGCTGATCTTGGAAAAAATACAAAGCCTTTTCTGCACAATGTTTACAAATCTGAAGGTAGATGCTTACACCATAGTTCACCAGGCTGTTGCATAGATGCTTGAAGATGCCTTCAACAGGATATTTAATGGGCCTATTCCACTTATGGGGTGGTTTAGAAAGATTTATGATTCTCCGTCTATTGCCTGAGCAGGCCATGCACAAAACAGCTCTGACCTGATAATAAATTAGGCACTTCATGACTAAACCTTTGCTAATGAGAGCAGAATACTCTGTGTACATGTCCAAAGAAGCCACTGAGTACTTCTGTTGAGGAGCTAGAAATGGACCCATTCAAGCGGATTCCTGAGGCTGAACCTTCAATTAACTAAGAGAAGATAAATGCAGGTCATTAGAGACTAAACCAAATAAATATGTGTGTCAAAAGGACATTTATCCAATAGGTACTTGCATCAGCACATAAGGAAGCAAAAGAAAAAGTTTATTATCAAAATTAATTTTGGACTCTGTGCTTTACCTATTATTTACATTTTGCTAATTCCTTGTTGCTTTTGCTCTCTCTCACCTTAATATAAATTGTTTTGTCTTATTATACGACAGATTTAAGTAGTGCTTGAGAATAGGAAAGTGTTGACTACCTTTGGCCTTCAGAGGAAGGGTTTCATTTTCCCAGGTGCTTGAATGAATACTCATCTGGTTTTGTTTTGTAATTTTACAAAGAACTCATAGATTTTGAACCTGACCCTTCCTGTTGCTGACAAAACTTGGCAAAATTGTTTCAGTGATATAATACAGAAATGCAACGCTGAGTTGTGCCTCTCCCTGTGATATAATGCACCTACAGTGACCTTACAGAGAGTGACTCATAATATAAATTTATTATAGACTTAAAGAAAAACAGTACTGCTTTAATCTGAAGGAAAGTAGAAGCAAGTAATTGTACTACAAGTGCAGCTATCTTCCTGCATCCAAGAGGGAAAATAAAAATTAGACTGCTAGCTTTGCTTTATGAAGAGAAGAAGCTTCAGTCATTTTATGTCATTTATAGCAAAGTATGTGTTTCAAGCAGGTTATCTGTGGTTCCAACAGAAGAAGTTGCTCTCTTGTATGTGCAATAAACTGGAGAATGGGGTTAGTATCAGAAGCAGAAGAAAATGCAATATTGGGAGGTAAGGAATAGGATATGGAAATAAATACCCGATATTAACTCTTCCCCTAAAAACATCCATGGAAATTGGGCAATATGAAAGTCAAGAAAACATTAATAATTATATCATTAAAGTTTTCAGTGCCTAATATTATTGATTAGAATATTGATTACTTTATGATGAAAAAAAAGTAGAAGTCATTCAAATGAAGGCACAATTCAGATCCAGAATTTCAGAGGGAAAGCTCTGAGTACAATTTCCTTTACACTGATCTCTTTGTATACTTTTTATGGTGGTTTAAATTAGCCATATGGAAAAAAGAAGGTAAATGTAATTAAAAGTACAGACCAATAAGGATATGTGTGGAAAACTAGACCATAATATAGATAGAAAATAAAAACAGATTTGATGATATATAATGTCTATTCTGAAACAAAAAATAATAGCATACTTAACTGCTGTATTCCATTAAAATGTCTACTACAAGTGAAAGTATCTCTGATAAGGCCGACTCAACAAGCTCTCTCCACTTGCCTAGACTATTGCATTATACTTAATCTGTAATTACATTTCTTTTTTAAGCATTGTGTATCACACACCATGTCTGTGGTTGCAGTCACATGTCTAACAAGCATACAAAAATGCTTCCAAGGATATTTTTTAAAACATCCATGAAAGTAATTTATAAGCAAGGTAAGAGCAGCAGTCCTCCACAGGTGCACTGCTGCTAATTTCTACTCTTAGTTTTTATCAGGGTCCTTGGATTTCCTTTATCCTGACAATGATACCAGACTCCTCTGTTTCCATTTCCCTGTCTATTTTTCTTACATGGTTCAAATTTCTTGATCTTTCTCTAGCTGGAACCAAAACATGACCTACTCCCTATTCTCCTCAGTTGTCTCCACCATATATATACTTATGTGCCCTTGAACTGTCTGTTCTAATGGACCTGAATTGCCTGCAGATGAGGACAGAGAAATTTGATGTATATGTAGTGGGAAAATTTAATTTCATGGAATACATAGTATGTTGGTTTTTGGTGGGTGGATCTGTGGGATTCTGAAGTGATGGATCACACAGAGGCAAACTTTATTGCTGAGAATTGAAACCTGTTTTTAATGCCCATGAAGAAGACTTCCCTAACTGCTGTGTATGTGAATATAATTTCTACAGCTGGAATAGCTTTTCTTTGGGCCCTTTTATGGACTAACTTGTGGTCAGGATTTTGCAAATCCTGAATGTCAAAGAGTTAGTAGAGTAAGTGAAAGACAGAAGATAATGCTAAAAGCAATTTTTTCCTGAATTATTAATCCTTAAAGGGTTATTTTTTGTGTTAGTTTTTAAATTAATATATCATGAAACCTCACAAACAGCTCTGTGATCTGGTTGTGAGACAGTACACGGATAGGAAGGAACAACTGATATGAGGGCAGGGAGAGAGTGGTATGCCATCTGCATGCAGTAGCTCTACTGCTGAAGAACATCGCATTTAACCATACCTTGGAACTTCTTAAGAGTGGGCAGCTTCCCTAATAGTGGACATGCTGATTTACTCATTTCTGGATTTCTGAGTTTATTCTGTCCCCATCTTTTTCCACTTAATAATGGTTTCAAGATTCAGCTTATGAATAAAGAAGCATTACTTGATAAAAATAGCCATGGAAGGTAATTTGTTGCCCAAATTCCTGGTGAGGGAATCCAATACATTTTGCTGAAAAATCACAGTTTTTAATATATTTTTAAATTTTATTTTGTTTGTTTGTGTTATGATTAAGTTTATTAAAGGACTCAATGCAGTCCTGAAACTTTAATGAAGAAACACATGTTGGAATATACAAGATCACTAATCTGGTATGGTATAAATCTTTCATTCTAAGTGACTTTTAAATATTGGAAAATTGGACATACCTCACCACTTTTACAATTATGTTTATGGTTCTAACAAGTTACGTTACACCTTTCTTCAAATTTTGACTCTAGCTAAATATAAAAATGAGTGTTTGGTTTTACTGGAAACAGAATCCTCTTCCTTACGTTATTATAGAGAGATTCCCAGCTGTAAGCTTTGAGTTTACACTTTTTTACATAGAAACTCCGTGTTTAGTGAATTAAAGATGAAAGTACTTGATAAAATTTGTTGACAAGGCAAGTCTTGTAGGGAACAAAAAGCACCTTGGAGGACTCATAATGATTTTGGTAAATTGGAGAAATGGTCTGTAACAGTAAGAAGAAAACTATTACAAACAGACTGTTGAGACGAAGAGTCAGATACAAAATGTAGATTAATAAATATAAAATACAGCATAATAACTCCTGCTTTTTTAAGAATGTGGATATTATAAATGAATAGGAAGGAAAGAAAGAAGGCTTTATAACTGAACTTACAAATGAAGTCAAGGATAAGCATTACTAATAACAAAATACCTGTGCTAGAACTGTTTTTTTAGGCACCATAACCTCAGCCTTTCAGAAAGCTCTAATGAAATCTACAATTAATTGAACCGCAGAGAGAGGTCTAAGTCGGACATAAAATATCTAGCTTTTTTATTGTCAGAAGGAGAATTATTTGCGTTCTAATGAGGATTTCACAGAGAAATCTTTGTGGGAATATTTTTTATTAGTTGATTTCTTATCTGTCAGCTAAATCTTAAGATGAATAAGCCTCATGTAATGGTGAGTTAGCCTTGGCTAGCAGCCCAACTCCCACCCAGATGCTCACTCACTTCGCATCCTCAGTGGGATGGGGGGCAAAAATAGGATAAGAGAGATCATGAGTTGAGATAAATTCAGGGAGCTCACTTACCAATGACCATTACAGGTAAAGAAGACCTGACTTGGGGAAAAATAATTTAATTTGTTACCAATTAAAATAGATTTGTGTACTGAAAAGCATACATTAAACCAACACTTTTCCTACCCCCTCTCCTGACTCTATCACCCCCCTGAGAGGCACGGGGGGGGGATGGGGAACAGGGCAGTACACAGGGATTCTTTTCTGCTGCTCCCTCCTCCTCATACTTTTCCTCTGCATCATTGTGGGTCCTTTCCATGGGCTGCAGTCACTCAGGATAAATCTGCTCTGGTGTGGGGTTTCCATGGGCTGCGATTCCTTCAGAGAATATCCTCCTGCTCCAGTGTGGGGTCCTCCAAGGGCTGCAGTGTGGGTATCTGCTTCACTGTGGTGTCTCCACAGGCTGCAGGGTAATGTCTGCTTTGATGCATGGAGCAACTCCTACCCTCCTTCTGCTCTCACCTCAGGGTTCACACGATAAGTTTGCATTCTTTTTTTTCCCCTTCTCCTCTGCCTTTTTGGTGGTTTTGCCCTTTCTTCAATGTTTCCCAAGGCCCCAGCTCCTCACAAGGCCACAGGCCCAGCCGTGCCCTGCAGGGGTGGTTGAGGCCGGTGGGAACCGGCTGTGCCCGGCCCGGGGCAGCCCCGGCCGCTCCTCACAGGGGCCCTGCAGCCCCCGCCAGCGCCTGGGCACCTGCGCCCAGACATGTACATAAGTACACACTCAACAAGCTGACTGCACCTTAAGAAGATAAGGTCATCTTTAGGTAGGTCTGTTACTGGGTCCACTCAGAAATTGTACAGAAAGAGGAGATTCTTGGCAAGGAAAAAGTAGAGTAGTTTCAACATATAAGTTTTCCCTCCAAGGAATCACCAAATATCTTGATGTTCACCTGCCTTTTTTGAGAAAGCCTCAGTGTGGTGGTTGAAAACTCAGGCAAAACCTCTCCCTTTAATTTTATCTAACAGGTGCATAATCATGTTGAACACTTAAAATTTCAATATCACAGGTGTATGTACACCTTCTTTTAGAGGCAGAGAGAGTAGAAAGGTGCATCCTTTTAAAATCCTTATATTTACCATCTCCATTGTATATGCATCTGTACATGTCCCATCCCTGGGAAATGTTCAAGGTCAGGTTGGATGGGGCTCTGAGCAACCTGATCTAGCTGAAGATGTCCCTGTTCATTGCAGGGGTATTGGGCTAGGTGACCTTTAAAGATCCCTTCCAACCCAAAGCATTCCATGATTCTATGATCATATGATCTTATTTTTTAAATTACAGTAATTTATTCCTTTTTCTTGACTCAAGTTTCTTACAGTCATTTCTTTAAATAAAAGGTAGGGGACCCAAATGTCTACTGAGATATGGACCTTAGTCACTAACATTTATACGTGTTTCTAGGGGTGACAGATTTAATTTTCATTTGTTCTAACTTCCTTCATTCTTAACCAGATGTTACTGCTTTTTCTAGGTAATGTATCTAATCAAGGCAATCTCATACACATCCTGGGTACTTCTACACCATTCACAGTACCAAGTTTGCTGTACAATAAGCAGAAGTGAGGCAAGGATATAAGGCCATGACCCTTCAGAGTGCTGCATGCTATATTAGCAGGGAGCAGCCATCTAGCCATTAAACAGGACATTACAAAGATTGCTCTGTTTCCCATTAATTTCATAAGCCTCACACCGAGTTATCTGTGAATGCATGTGTATCACTTACAGTCACTTTTCTTAATAAATGATTCATATTTAATGGGAATAATAAGTGTTGCTGCAAGTTTGCAATATGATTTTTTTTTCACTGCAATTTCCTTCTCACTGTTTTTTCAAAACACTTAATCTTCCATGCTAATAATTAGCAAATTCTTGTTAGCTGAAGGGGAAATCGTATCTTACGGTATTTGCACCAGATAAACAAGATCCATTATAACCCATCTCAGTACTATATTTTGCAGGACATGGGAAATTAATTCCCAAAGCATAAAACTGTGCATTATTTTTTTATCACAAGCTAAAAAAATTGTCTCTCCTGATCTTCTATTGTAAATATTTTCATTTGTCTTTAGTATGGCTTAAATGGTAAAGGAGAAATGAAATAAAAAAATCTGATGAACTCGATCATAAATAATGTACAGTACCTGAGGCAGTTTATGCCCTCAGCTGTGCATGTGCTGCTTTTCAACATATGTATTTTGCATATAAATTGGACGATTTGGTTTAGTCAGTAATGCTTTAATTTGATTCTAAGAACAGTGACAGTCTCTTAAAACTAATCTTCTTGTGATAGACTTCAGCACGAGCCACAAAAGATGTAAGTGAACCAACAAAGAAGGGTGGAAACAGAATTGCAGAAGTGCTGAGGTTAGAAGGGACCTCTGGAGACCATTAAATCCAATCCCCTTTTCATTGCAAGGTCACCTAGAACAGAATGCCCAGAACCATGTCCAGCCTGACTGAACATTTCCAAGGATGGAGACTCCACGATGTCTCTGGGCAACCTGTGCCAGTGTTTGACCACTCTTACTGTAAAAAGGTTTTTCTTATGTTCATAGAGAACATCCGATGTTTCAGCTTGTGTCCATTGCCTCTTGTTCTGTCAGTGAGTATTACTGAGAAGTGCCTGGCTCTCTTTTCTTCATTCCCTCCCATCATGTATTTATAGACATTGACAAGACCTCCACCTCCTGCACCTTCTGTTCTCCAAACTGCAGAGAGCAACATTTTCTCTGCTGTTCTTCCTTTGTCCACCAAGCCAGTCATCTCTTTGCAGAAGGCTATCAGGTTGGTTAACATCCTAGAGCAGAACATACAAGATTTATGAAAGTTAAGAGTTTGATCATAACAGTGTTCCAGATCTGGTTCTTAACCTAAATAAAAGAAGACTTTAAGAAGGACCTTTAGATCCAAATACAAGTGGACTACACGCTCTTAGAAATACTTACTCAGATCCAGACCTGGCAATCCAGAATATGATACATATCCAGTTTCAGAATCTATGTAATTGTAATCCAGAAGATCACGTGGTAATATCTCCAGAAAGTACATTACTGGATATGTACATCAAATATGTTTCATTGCATTACAGAACCACACAATCAATTGCTCCAAGACAATGTATGCTTTGTTTACTGTACTGCTTCCTGCTTGATCCTGGGATGATTGGGCAGTGGGTGGTTGAACTTGTGCCCCACTACACACCTCCTTCCACTGCTGTTGCTGAGAAATGACCCCTGCTGAGTTGCAAACTGAGTGCCAGATAAAATGAAGGAGAGGTACTTACAAATGAACAGTAGGTAACAGCTGTGGAATTGTACCTAATGAAGAAAGGAACAGGAGCACTGAGAAGATCACACCACAAATGTGATACTCTGGAGTGATAAACTGGTGGACTGTCATGATTAAGGCAGGTGATGGTAAGGGACATGCATGCTATAGCACTCACCCAGATGCCCATCATGTCCTTTGGAAAACAGAATTAGCAAGAGTGACCTTGTGATTCAATGCTGCAAGAATATGCTATTGCAACGCATTCCAAGATATTCTGATAGTCATACTGATGATGTAGTCTAGTTGTCCACATACATGTGAATTTTAATTGTTTTTATGCATACACTTTAAAGAAAATATCTTTCTTTTTATTATTATTATTTATCAGAGAAGATAAGAAAAAGTGTAATTCTGTGTTTTTGTGTATGCTTCTTTGAAATAACTTCTTTTATTCTGAAAAGGAGTATTTCCTTTCTGATACCATAAAGTGGCCATTACACCATCTTTATTCCAAAATGTGATATAAATCAAGTGGGAACTGGTCTTCAACTTATGACTTTTAAAATTCCACATAAAAATACCTCTTAATGTGAATCCAGTGGATACAGTTTTACAAATCTACCACATGCAGTGATTCTTCTGAAAGAATAAAAATAACCTCTGTCTGTGGTCTTTAATAAAGTTATGAAAACAGCTATAAGTTTTTAACATAGAAATATTTATTACAAATAGATTGTACACCTATAACAAATATGTGCCATCAACAGAGGAACAAATATTCACTTTCTGTATAGTTAAGCAATACCCATATGCAAGACAGCGAGTGTGGTCTCCATACCACTAGTTGTTATGGAGACTCTTTGACCATTAGTTAAATTAGTTAACAATTAGTTAAAACTATTTGTTAGTCCATTATAATCAATTAATAACCAAAATAAAAATAATGATTGAGAACTTTCTGCAGTCTCATAAGGTAATAGATCTACTGAATTTAAACGGGAACCTTTATAAGCTCCAATCTCTTCACCGTATACTTCCCTTGTGAAAAGGGTTGCCTACCTTACAGGCACTTCTTCATGTACCTAATTTTGTGTAAGTAGATAATGCAATTGTTATTGGTTATGACATCAGTTATGTTATGATATCAGTTGTGGACACATCTGTAGAAGAATGAAAGTGAACTGTTAAATGTTTCACAAAAATATAACTTTTATATCTTACTGTATTTTTTGTATCTTAGTATATTTCAGGGAAAGGAAATGTTACTTAAGTAATTTTCACACTGTCATATGAATTTTCTCTGAATGTTAGGCATCATACACTCTACAATTATGCCCCAATAACTTAGTATTATACACAGATCTATTAAGGCATTATGTCACTTCTGGGAAATTATTTTATTTAATTTGACTATAATCCAAGACATTATATAGATTTAATTGTATCAGCATTTTAGCTTGAACTATATGCCATGGCAGCACTTTATTTTAGAAGGCACAAGAACAATCTAATTAGTATTATAAATACAAAATAAATGGCAATGAAAGTGGAAGTGGCTGGGTAGACCTATCTATTACATGAATAGACATAATAAGGTAATAATTAGTATTTTAAAAACTCAGTTCTTAGCCATGTAAAAAAGCAGTGAATATCTTATTTACCAATATTCACTATTTAGTTTTAAATCTTACATTAGGAGGGAGTAAAATTAAAAACAGAAGAGAAACTAACATATTTACTGAATCAGAATTTAAGATCTGTGAGACATCAACATAATGATACTTTCTGATTAATCTTTTTTATTTCCTGGTAAGTAACATTCAAACTTACATAATGATTTTGCAAGTGTGTTATTGAAGTCATGTGACCACGATGGACAAATATGTTTTTTAGATTCAATTTGTCCTGCAAATTTAGTGATGCTTACCGTATTTTTTGGACTACTGACAAATGTAGGAAAGAAAGCTGTAGAATGCATGTCATCAAAAGAAAGCTCAGCTAGTCTTGCTGGAATACTTATTAAGCATATGTATATTGCAAAAATCATGCTGAAATATCAGTGCATCTTATTGCAAATAAATGTGTATATTTTCTCACTATTCAGGATTATGTAAAATGCACACAGCCCTTCTCTATCCAAATTTATTTTAAGTGTATAATTGAAATATAGCAAGGTCTCACCTCCTGCCTGTTACTGATGGAAAATTCATAGCCTTGTAGTTTTTCATAACCTGTTTAACACCTTCTCAAATATGGGTAGTTTACTACATTCAAGTTTTTCTGTCAGAGTAGCAAAACTCCTTCCTTCCTTCTCAAATTTCTTATCTATGCATTTAGAATTGATTTTAAATACATTCAATTAAAATTTGTTTCCACTTCAGCTGTGATAATTTCTTTTTACCACCCCCCTTCAAGTTAACAGCCCAGCCTTTGTTGTTGCATACAATGTGCTTGTCTTTCTTGAAGCAAAGCATTCACTTCAGTTTTAGATTCTGTCTAGATTATTTTTGGTCCTTATGTCATTAAGTTCCTTTCCTTCCTTCCTTCCTTCCTTCAATTCTTTCTTTCTTTCTTTCTTCCTTTCTCTCTTTCTTGCTTCCTTTCCTTTCTTTCTTTCTTCCTTCCTTCTTTTTCTTTCTTTCTTCCTTCTCTCCTTTTTTCTTTCTCTCGTTTCCTTTCTTTCTCTTTCTTTCTTTCTTTCTTTCTTTCTGTCTTTCTGTCTTTCTGTCTTTCCTTTTTTCTTTCTTTCTGTCTTTCTTTCTGTCTTCCTTTTTTCTTTATTTTCTTCCTTTCTTCCTTTTCTTTCTTCTTTCCTTTCTTTCACTTTATTTTCCTCCCTTTCTTTCCTTTCTTTCTTTCTTCCTTCCTTCCTTCCTTCCTGCATTTCTCCCTTTCTCTGTTCCTGTCTTCCTTCTTTCCATTCTTCCTTTCTCTCTCTTTCTTTCCCTTTGTTTTTCTTTCTCTCTCTCCATTCTTTCTTTCTTTCTTTCTTTCTTTCTTTCTTTCTTTCTTTCTTTTCTGTCTTCCTCCTTTTTTTCCTTTCCTTTCTTCCTTTCCTTTCCTTCATTCCTTCCTTCCTTTCATTCTTGCCTTTTTTCCCTTCCATATTTCTTTTTCTTTCTTTCTTTCCTTTTTTCTTCCTTAGTTCTTATTTTCTTTTTCTTTCTTTCTTCCTTCCTTCCTTTCTTTTTTTCTTCTTTCCTTTCTTTCTTCCTTACCTCCTGCATTTCCCCCTTTCTCTCTTCCTGTCTTCCTTCTTTTCATTCTTCCTTTCTCTCTCTTTCTTTCCCTTTGTTTTTCTTTCTTTCTTTCTTTCCATTCTTTCTTTCTTTCTTTCCTCTCTTCCTTCTTTTCATTCTTCCTTTCCTTCCTTTCTTCCTTCCTTCTTTCCTTCCTTTCTTCCTCCCTTCCTTAATTCTTTCCTTTCCTTTCTTCTTCCTTCTTTCTTTCTTTCTTTCTTTCTTTCTTTCTTTCTTTTCTTTCTTTCTTTCTTTCTTTCTTTTTCTTCCTTCCTTCCTTCCTTCCTTCCTTCCTTTCTCTCTTCCTTCCTTTCTCTCTTCCTTTCTTCCTTTCTCTTTTTCTCTCTTTCTTCCTTTCTTCCTTTCCTTTGTGTCGATGCAGAAACTACCACTGGTTTACACAGAAAACCTGCAAAAACTTGGGTCAACAAAAATGTTAGCATCTCTTATTCTAAGTGTCCACATTATGACTTAACAATTTTCATTTACTTGATCAGTTTGGTCGTCATACCATCTGTTTGTGCTTTTGGTTTATTCCTAAAATATATTTTGAAATTATTTTTCATCCCTCTAGATCTGGTGTGCTACACAAACTTCCCATGTGCTCAAGGATGTTGCTGATAGTTTTTCCATATCTGACTTGTGATTCAGCAGCAATAGGAAAGAAATAGTGTTGTAAGTGATGTACAGTAGAAATAAAAAAAAATAAATTAAAACCTCAAGAGCAATTTGGAATGATCTGCTGCTTCTGCATCTACAGCATTATATCTCTTCACATTTTTAGTCTCCCAGGACAGTAGCTAGTGAAGATGAAACCTGGAAAATTACCATAGACACCAAAATTTAGTTGAAAATTACTTCCATAGAAAACAGAGTATTTATTTTTAAATTCAACTATAATTTTCCCTTTAGAGTAAACAGAGTAAAGCTAATATGTCAGAATAGTTTTCCCCCACTGGATTTTATATTTACCAACAAATATCTCAGTACTGTCACTTTTTATTTTCTGCTACCACTGACTGTAAAACATCTTTATTGTTTAGATTTACTGTAAGCTTTCAGACAATATTAGTGTCTGAAATCTTTGCTCTGGTAAACAAAACCATACAGAAAGGGACATGTTGGGAAGTGGCATAGTAAATTAAACTATAGCTAAGTGTCTAATCATAATTATATGAAGAAATTATCAGAAGAAGGTGAAATGATTCTCCTAATACGTTAGTGTTCAGGAATTCAAGTCTATAAATTGGCTACTACTTAAGATTATAGACTTCTTATTCTGCACAGAAGCAAGTAATTAACTTTATGTTCCGTTCTTATGACTCTCAGGCTCTTGTCCTTTTAATTATAAGATCCAGAGGGCAGCTTTAATGTTACTATTATCTCTATTAAACTTTGAATAAAGGTTGCATTGAAAATTGATATATTAGCCATATGCAATAGCCTGCTAGCTTCTTAAAAGATGTAAAGTGCTATTCTGATAAAGTAGCCAAACATTAGGAAGAAAGTGTTTTCATTTCCTTTCTGTACACATACAAACATTTACTTTATTAAATGCCAGATTGGTCATTTTAAATAAACAGTTATTATTTTGATTATCTATATTAGCATATTTTAGAAATATGTTTTTTATTGTTTCTGATCATGCTACCATAGGCTCAATTTCTACACTGAAATACACAAGCATTCAGTATGACATTACAGATTTGTGGAAAAGGACAAAGAAAAATTAAACATTTTTTGTAGATCTGAAAAAAACAGTATCTTTTCTTCCATTGTTCTGAAAGGAATAATGTATATTTTGCAAAGCTGCACACCCTTGGCTTGGTTTAAAAAAAATATGTATTGATTACAATTTGGTGAAGGTTTGCCATTGCTGTTTCTGTTAAAGGAAAACAAAATATTCCACAAAAAATATCTAAAAGTTTTTTAAACTAAAAAAAAAACCAACAAAACTCTGTGAAATTCAGACAACTTTGAAGCATTCAAAAATTTCTATCTTTGTTTTTTCCTGACTATTCTTTTGATTCCCACAGGTACAGAGCAAACACAGCATTCAACAGCCTTGGGAGCTGTTGTTTGCACTTCCATTAGATGGGCCTGACAGGTGGCAAGTTCTTATTAGATAAATAATCAAAGAATACCACAGGCTAGGACATCTTTCATCTTTTAACTTTCAGATTATAAAGATGCTGCTCTCATTTCCTCAAGACAAAACAACAAATGACAGCAAACATGAACAAGAAGGATTTTTGTAGCTTAGTGTCTGGGAAAGTATACCAGAACATCCAGGTTTTGGGTCCTAGTTCCAAGATTGTTTTTGCATTTCAGATAAAAAAATCCATCATCTGAAAGACTTTTGTAGCAGGGAGCAGTACCCGTGCTCCTTACCCTTTAGGCAGCTGTGCTCTTCATTAGACCTTTGTGCCACACTGTCCTTCCTTTGATCTTCTATTTCTGTGAATCTTACAATTTTCTTTTCAGGGTGGCCCAGTTTCAGCAGGAGACACACAAAGGTGGATAGACCTGCCCTCTGTGACCCTGTGAGTGTTCAAAAGCCAGAAGTAGGTGGGAGGTGCACTGCCCCCTCCTTCAGGGGCTTGAGCACACCCTCCAACTCTCTGCAGACTCTGCACAGAGAGTGCCAAACCACAGGCTCGTGTTTGGCTTCTGGCGAGTGAGTGGCTAACATGTAGAATTAACTGCACCAGTTTCTGGTGGCCCTGTGTTGGATCTGACACTGTGCTATAATGTCTGTAGATATTTTAGCTAGATAAACCAGTTCTCCCTAAAACACTCTCAGCATCATGTTACAAAGAGGACACAAATTAATGTATTAATCCTATCTATACCAAAACAATATATAATAAGCTCCAGAGAGGGGGGGAAAGGTTATCCCTTTTATTTACTGCTATAACTCATATAAAGACTACTTAAGTTGGCAGTGCTTGTAAAAACCATCCACAAAACCACTAAGTCACAATAAAGACACGCCTACAGTGCCAACCGCTGTTTGGTGAAGGGGTATGAAGATAATAGTATGAAAACGGACAGTTGTGCACCAGCCAACAGTTCTATACTGAAACGGTCCACTTGCGGTTTGATAGCTTTAGGGACTGGAATACTGCTTTGGCTTTACGGCTGGGCTGCAGTCTCTTCTGAGCATTCTTACAATTCATGATGCTTGCAGCAACTGCATTGTTTAGTATGGGTGATGAAAATATGGGATTTAAAGGAGGAAATATAGGTAACCTTGGGATTATTTTTTTTACCTGATGAGGAAAGCCCTTCAATAAATAATTAAAGAGTGTTAGCAGAGGAGGAAGATTGCCAGGATAAAAGCTGTTGTTTTGGTGAGACCTGTACTGCTTTTAATACTGCTTGATGGCAAAACATTTTAGATAAAAAGATATAATTTAGATGAGTGTTTGAATGGTGGCCTTATTACTTGGCTGTATTATATATTCAGGTGGGTGAATTAAATAATTGAAGAAATTCTTGGCTGCATCAGACCTTTTAACATCTCTTAGTTTAAAGGGCAAGATTACTAAATTATTTAGCTCACTTCATAGATTTTGGCACTGGAATAATAAGGAGCAGAACAAAGTCACCACACAGTTTTGCAAACATATATCGTGAAAGGATAAATTAAGGAAGTGTAGGAGTTACACGGCTATGAGGAAAACTCCGACCAAGAGTTGATTTCTGGATGAATCAATTAGTCCATAGAACTGAAAAACACAGATTGGTCTCCCAAGCCTTTGCCTATTATACTTAACTTACACTAGGCAGCATAGCTTCTAAAGGAGGAACGGAGAAGAGATGAACAGCCACATATATATATTTGTGCTGGTTTTTGCTGAGCTAGTTAATTTTCTTTGTAATAGCTGGTATGAGGCTAGGTTTTGGATTTGTGCTGAAAACAGTGTTGATAACCCAGGGATGTCTTAGATATTGCTGAGCAGCGCTTACACAGAGCCAAGGCCTTTTCTGCCTCTCACCCCACCCCACCAGCCAGTGCACAAGGAGCTGGGAGGGGACACAGCCAGGATAGCCGACCCCAACTGACCCCAGGGATATCCCAGACCATATGATGTCGTGCTCCACAACAAAACTAGGGGGAAGCTTGTCAGGGAAGCTGTTGCTCAGGGACTGACTGGGCATCATTCGGTTGGTGATAAGCAATTGTTTTCATTTGCATCACTCATTTTTCTTGGTTTTTATTTCTGTCTCTTTTTGTTATTTTCCCTTTCATTACATTAACAATAATAACAATAGCAATAATAAAAATAATATTTCAGTTATTAAACTGTTTTTATCTCAACCCATGGTTTTTTTTCACTTTTACCCTTCTAAATTTCATCCCCCGTCCCACCATGGGAAAGTGAGCGACCCACTTTGTTGCTGGCTGTGGTTAAACCATGGCAATATGAAATGTTCAGATAATTTCTTCACATGGTGTTCATGTACGTTTTCTTTAGATTTTCAGTCCTGTAAGTAAAAGCATATTCTCCAATACACTTGTCTGATTACTTAGAGGTGTTCCTTACAGCATCAAGGAGCCTTGAAAGGGATACTGAAGAACATGAGAGGGCTTATGATCAAAGGTTGTGATTACCTGCCAGCTAAAAGAGATAGGTCTCTGAATTTTCTCATCAGGGTGTGGCGTTGACTATTCTGTCATATATGGAGTTGTTCATGGTTGCTTTCAGCAGGGTAATGCTTTAGAAATTATTTTGTTTGGTCACTTTTGTGGGAGGCTTCTTCTCACATTGTTTTTCTGTAGGACCCTACTATGCCATTATGTTTATTTTAGCCAAACTCATGTGCCAAGGGATGTACAGGCGCCTTGGTACAGTTTCAGACAAGAAAACAGATGAATGGATTTGCTAAAATGAAATCTTATCAGATTAAGCTAAATGTCTGAAGATGTACCAGGCTACACAAATCTACATGATGTTGTTGGTCTTATCAAAACATTTCTGTTGGAACATTTTACATTGTTTTTTGTCTGAAAAGTGTCCCATTCATACAGAATTTTTTTTCTATAAGTCAAACAGCTATAATTCAAATTTGCAAGTCTGAAACAATGGCAAATGTTCAAGTAGCCCTCAGTCACTAGGTGCTGAGTTTTACCTCAACTAAGGTAAGCCCCTGAGCCAACATCCAGAGAGTCATTTAGATAACTCATTCCTTAGTCTCCTGTATTTCAACTGATACAGAAGTAATGCACCTAAATAGTAGTGAAGATCCTATATACCTCTCTGGATTATTACTTCTTTTGAACTAGAGTCATTAAAAAAATAATTAGCAGTCTGTTGTTGGCAGCTGCACACTATTACCTCAGCAGTAAGGTTATGGAATCTGATTTGTTTGTACTGTTTGTACAGTATAGGAAGGCTTCCTAAAATCAAGATCCATGTCGTGTACTGCTTCATTTCTGCTGCATTATTCCAGTGCCATCACAAACATTCATCAAGTATGACCTTCATTTAATTAGACCATCCAGTTTCCTCTTAGTATTATTTCCTATTATATATGTATGGGATGTATGTTAGTCACCCTGCAGCCTCTGGTACTTGCTGTAGCCTGATGTTTCACATTTTTTCTTTTGCTGCTTTCACAAAGTTAATGGACTCTATATGGTCCTGGTTCCTATTAAACTTTTTATGTTCTTAAAGATTTATGTCCATAAAGACTTTAGGACGATGTAGAAGTCTTGTTTAGAAGAAAAAAACAAAAAACAAAAACCAAAAAAAACCCCACAGAACCCAGGCATTTTCAAGCCCTGTTGTTACTCTCAATCTTCTGCAAATAGGTAAATACAATAGTGTATTTCACACATAGTTTTTCTTGCTGGACAAGAAAAAGGACAGGTGCAAACCAGCACCAACTCCAGTTTCTACTTTCTCATGTAAACAGTGGCTTTGACTTTATGACGAGAATGTTGAAGGCATTCACAACCCACTTAGGAGAGAAAAAAATGAATATTGTCATTTTGACCAGATGAGCTTGAGAGTATCTTTCCAACTTTCCACAGAGTGGCTGAGCTTTCTAATTAATCATTTGGATACCTATAAAAGAGCCAGAGGAATATTTTGTGTCAGTTGCTCACAAATAAGGAAATATCAAGTGGTGACAGAGAATGACGACAGAAGTTAGAAAACAAATCAAGCTTGTTGGAATATTTCCATTACAATCAATGAGACTATATTTACATTGAAAATACAAATATATGCCTATGCTGATACCAGAAGTTGTACAAGCCTCAGAATCATAGTGCAAAATAACGACTCTATGATGATATCACATAACATGACAGAGAGAAGCAGCATATTACAATAGATATTTTTGGAGTATAAGTCATGCTAAAGGAATATAGATTTAGTTCCTATGTAGACAACTCCAGAAGTATAAAATTAGCTGCCTTAAAGATTTTGACAGCATTAAATGTAAACACAACCTTTCTGCATGACCAAGTTTCTTCACAAGCCCTGGGAACAGCTCTCTGATGTCACTTCCAGTCCAAACTAAAAAGACATGAATCTTATGTTTGCTTCTCTGTCATCACAGTTTCTTGACCACCTAAGGCCTCTTTTTTCAGCAGCAGTCATACCAATTAGATCTGCAAGAACACACCGAGAAAGGCTACAAGCCAGACTCCCTGTTCCCTCAGTTGGGCAGAATTAGCTGTAAAAAAAAGTGTGAAATAACCAAAACGGCTGAGAAAACACAACACAGTCTCCCTGGTAAAATAATACTTGGTCTTTGGAAGCAAAGAGTTGTGGCTTGGGAGCTGCTGGCTATATACAGTACGTGACAGAGGAAAATTTTTGCTTACAGATGCCTCAGCTCTGTCAACTTCGAGTAGTGGAGCAAACACATATACACGCTTACACTTTAAAAACCCTGTGGTTTACTAAGATTGTTTCATTTCAGCAACATGTTATTTAATTAGCTTTAAAGTGTAAAAAGTCATGAACAAATCTGTAGAGAACAATGCCCCAAAGTCCCCTTTCTTGAGTGAGTCACTATATACCACTGCATTAGGAATCCACACATACTTGCAGAGTTTTCTTTTTTGTGACTCTCTCCTTGCTAAAATGTTGCATCCTTCTGTGCAGAGGTCTTAGTTTCAGCAAGAAAGATGTGACTTCCCCTCCACCCCACCCTGTCTTCTGTGGACTCCCAGCAACCTGCAAAGCTCACTGAGAAAAATCTGAACCCTGTACCCTGTAAAACCTGATACCACAAGTTGGCAATTTCATCTTTTCCAACCTTTTTCTAAATAAAATGAACTCTGTGTGTATTTGACAGTCATCGTTAGTTTATGCTTAGCAGATTGGGTTTTAAGGTGGCAGTTCAATATCTGCAGAGAAGTTTAACCTTTTAAAATTTTCTGGGGAAAACACAGGCCCTGTGGACTTTTAGGTGTCTGAGAGCTTATTTGGAATTTATGGGTCTCAACTTTAACCTCACGTTCCTTGAATTATGCTTGTAGTCTGCCTTAAATGCCATGGGGTTTTTATGTTTAGTGTAATTAATATACAGTTAGTTCCTCTTATTTTAAGTGCAGCCAAAACAATAAGCTGCTGCTCAGTTTGAGCAAGGACAGAAATACAGTGCTGCATATTTTTTTCCCTATTTAACTGAAAGTGATTTGTAAGAGATTTAAAGTTACATAATGCCAAAGTGACAGAAAACACATTCAGTGTATAAGCACCTTTCTAATCCTACCCTGGATTGCAATGTTATTTGCACCGATGAAGGTAGAAGGTAATTCTGCTGAAATCAGATGAGTTATTCTCACGTATGTGGGTTGCCATAAAGCACAAAGAATGGTGGTGTGGCCTCCAAAAAACCACAATTTTAGTATTTATTATTTGACAGGATACAAAAGTAAGAGTGAAACTAAGAGTAGTTACTCTTCATCTGTAGTCAGGATTAGCTGATTGAATTCTACATTTATCAAAGAACTTAATTAGAAAAAGAGATCTGACAGAGCAATGTTTTCCTCTTCACAAAAGTAGTTTCAAATATGCTTTCTGAGATTTAAAGAGAAATCACAGCAAAATTGTAATCCAAACAGGAGAAATGTAAGCAAAAAAACCAATTTAAAACAAAATGATTCTCCTGTTTTCCAAACTTGTCCATGAGACATGAGTCCTGGACTTGTATTAGCATCTCATTGTGTCAGTGCAGACCTTTGAAGGCTATTCAGGGAAGAAAAGAAATTACCAGGTAGTTTGACTGGGAAAGATGTTTCTGGTCTCCTTTTCATTGTAATTTCACAGAGAGTCTTTGATAAAAGGATGCTATAAATGTAGGCTTAGGAGTGGAAGGAAGCAATACAAATCCATTTTTCCAGACTTTTTATGCCCTAGAACTGTGGTTCCCAAGAAAATAAGAGCCTTGCTAGCATGCAGCACAAGCTAACAATTACAGCCTGACCTGTGTTGACTCTATAGGAGAGAATGAGCCAGTGGTACTAGACCTGGAGCCTGAACAGGATGGAAGGAAGAAGAGCTGAACCCAGTGACAAACAGATGAATAACTTTCAGTACTCTCAGGTATGAAGAAGTTACTTAGAAAAATATTGGATTCTGTTGATGTTGAGGCTCAGACATCCCTATTAGTATATTAGCAGAAGCCAGGGGACTTTTCTTGTAATGTTTTTTCTGAATATTCAACTGAAAAAAAACCTCAGGGCATAATGCTCTGTGAGTTTTCCAGACTAGCACAGTTATTGATGCACACGGAAGCTAATGATATCTCAAAAATAAATTACCTGAGTACTGAAGCAGAGATAGGTATGAAAACTAAAGTCTTCACTTTCAGTAGTGATTTTCTCTAGGAGAATTTTTAATTGCTATATTGAGCAATTCTGTGATATGGTATAGTCTAACATATGTTGACTTGCACAATTAACACATTTTTGCTTGTGTTTCTAGTACCTGAAAAAGTTGACTGAGTGTAAACAACTGTTTTCTAATTTATATTATTATATATGAAAACATTAATGGTTCAGATATTTATTCACTATATTTAAATTTGTTTAAACTTGGGGCATATCCAGGATGCAGTGGAAACAGGGCAAGTCTAATTGATTTCAAACTTCCAACTTGTTTCCTCTTTTGATGCTCAGCCTGGTGTTAGAAGTAATGTACATTGTTGTTCTTGGAACCCAGTAATAGCTAAGGATCTGATACTTGTGTGATTCTACTTTATTTTCCATCACTATTCTCAGGTATAAACAGGCTAAGTCTTTCAGAGGCTGAGTTCAAATCCAGCCATGCAGTTACACCAGTTTCAGTATGTCAAGATTTGTCCCACGTTCTTGTCTGAAATATTTTGTTTAGGTGTTTGGAGTCAAACTGATCTGTTTCATATTAACTTGGTTAATAGACATGTAATGTAATATAATAGAACAATAAAGCTTCTATCTCAGAGCAAGTTATATAGAGAATAAGAGAATGGGTTGGGTTGGGAAGGACCTTAAAGATTGTCTAGTTCCAACCCCCTGCCATAGACATGCACATACATTCCAGTTCTGTATCTTGTAATTATCCAATAAGCAATCCTGCAGTCTCTGTTTTCACTTTATTACAGTGTTCTGTGTTCTTTTTACATGGGATGAATAATAATGACAACAGATATTTTATGTCAATTAATTATCAAGTAATGTTTTCACAAAGATGTTTTCTCCTATTCACAACTATATAGATGGCCAGGCCATATTAATAGAATTAATTATTTGCAATTTTGCCCATTATTTCATGAATAATTTATCTGGAAATAATTGGTCCCGGTTCTCAGATGCTTTTAATCAGAAGAGCTCTATTGGAACCTGGAGAATTTTACTGATTAAAACCAGCTGAAAATTTGACCCATCTCCTGCCATGATGGCCTTAGTGTTGAACATAGGCTTCAACACAGTATTAATTTGTATAAGCTAAGATTGATTTACTTTTTAACTTTTGTTAACTTTCTGAACGCGAGTACTCTTACAACCTTAGTGATATCTTAATAGTGTAGCATTTGGGTTGATTTAATTGGCTAAACCTTGAAAATCTTTTCAACAAGGCGTCAGTTGCTCAAGAAAACATACACTTCTAAGAAAACCAGACACAATCCATGATGTTTTAAGGGCAACATAAGGACAATCCCTTTTATATACTGATCATGACACTCAGTGTCAATCATAAGTACTATGCTCTCAGTTCCTACTCTCCTTTCTGTAGGTACTATTGCAATTGAAAGATTCACATTCAAGGTAACTTTGTACTGGCCTTCCCATGGCACCACAGTAAGGGACGTTAGAGTTGAGAAAGAAGTGTCTTTGTCCCAAGTGTCTTTATTCTACCAGTAACAAATATAGTCACCGAGAAGCAGCTCCTGCAGATAGTAGGTGGATCAACATCTCAGCATGTGCATTATCTAATGAAGCTGGGTGATAATTCTAGCGTGTCGTTTGGAAAAGATCACAAAATTCAGATTGTGAGGTTTCTGCTTAATGCTCTAATTTGTAAGCAGACTAGCAAGAGTAAAGGACGTCTGAATTGTGTAGATTTCTGCTATATTGTAAAAGACTTTCAAATAAAAATGGAAAAGTAAATAGTTTAAGAGGAGTTAAAGGTTATTTTTGACCAAAGCTTTTTGAAGGAAAGGTGATGTTCTCCCTCATTAAATTGCAAGAAAAGTTCTCTCCTGTTCCTTCTATCAGAAACAACAATGGTGAAACCAAATTAGACTGCGGCGTGAAGAACCTTTAACAGCATTTGTGAGGCCCCATTTTCACTTCAGCAGAAGGGACAATATTCCTCAAGAAAATGCTGAGATTGAAAATGGCAGAATGTATTTATAAATGCACTTCCTCAGTTTTATTGAGGAAGTTGGGAACTAATTTGTGGGTCTCCATGTGAATGGGCAGGGGGAGGAGGAAAGAATGGGGTTCCACAAAACTAGGCACCAGAAAACAATTCTCTTCAGAGATAATTCGTACTCAAGGTACCAAAGGCACCCATTTTCCACATTCCTACCCATAATAGAAGCTTATCATGAAATACTGGTACCATCCAATTTGATTTGTTAGAGAGTGACCTGGTAAACATTGAATTAGTTTTGATATTGTTAACCAAAAGGAAACAACATGCCTGGAGGAAAAAGTAAATTGAAATCCCCCCAAAGATGCTCACACATTATTGGAAAAATAATTTTCTTCTAATTATTCATATTGTTGTGGTAATTCAATGAATTTTGTGCCCTGACATCTAATTTAGTGTCAAAATTATGGATGTTGGTAATGTTGGCTAATGCCAATGTGTTTTGGTTGTTATTGTTCTTCATTTTGAAATTGGTTAGGTAATTTTTTGGGCAGATATTATTTACTACACCATCTAGAAATCTTTCTGCTTCAATGGAGTGGGTAGCAGATTTTCATGTACAGACATTATGGAATTTCACAATTGACTGTGAGGAATCTTTTAGGTGTTAGTTGGTTTTGTTAATCCTAATTTATTGCTTTGCTATGGGAAAAACACCATATTAGTTTAGGGCTAGCTAATTGTGTGCATCTCTTCTTTTTTGGGCTGAAGGTAAATTAAGAGTAAGAATAAGTGAATTCAAATGTATTTGAAGAATCACTTCAATTTCTTTCAATAAATTATAATTTAGCTAGTTTGAATTATTATTTCTTTGATGTTCATGTTTTGTGCTTGTGTGCTACAACAGAAAAATTTTATTCCATATGAAAATAACAAAACCATCTAAAATCATCTGATTTAGTATCTATGCCTCATATTCTAAGTGCCTGGTTTCAGTCATATAGACCTTTTCATAGATTCAGCTCTACACCACTTCAGAATTTTAATTGCTTTTTCAGCAGGTAGGTGGATTTCTTTCATAATAATGAGATAGAACAACTAAAGGACTTGGTGATGGGGACAGTTTAATATTACTTTCAATTACAGCTCAGTTTATTAATTTGTAAAGGAATTACTGAAATTCCTGATTTCTATTACTTACCATTCATTAATTTAATTGTGAATTATGTTGATACCTCAAACATAACTCCTGCTTCATATTGGACGACAGCAGGAACCAAATAACCATTTTGGTTGGATCTATAAATGTTTTTCTTTTTTCTTTTCAAGGAAAGGCATGTTTCCTTTCTCCACTATGTTAGGATCTTTAATGACAGCCTTATTTTAGTAAAAAAATGGTCCATCCCAATACTTAGGAAAATTATTATAAGTGTTAGGACATCACCTTGGGTAAACAGGAAGCTAACAACATGGAAGTGAGGACAAACTACGAAGAAGGGATAGAAAAACACTGTCTGGGAATGCAGTGGTGGTGGTAGGAAAGCCAAAGTACTTCTGCATTTGAAACTGGCAAGGGCAACAAGAACTTCTACCACTGCATTATAGTAAAAGATTAACAAGAAAAAGTGTGGGGTCATTGCTGAATAAGGTGGATGACTTCGTGACAGCAGTTGAAGACAAGGTGATGCTTTCTAAGCCTTGTTGTTCAGGATATAAACTAGCAAAAGGGGAATGTTGCATCCATCTTCAAAAAGGGCAAGAAAACAGTGAACTATTCAGCCTCATTTCTGTCCTGATAAAATCCCAAAGCATGTCCCCCACAAAACCATTTATAAGCACATAAAGGAGATGACTGGGTGATTAGCCAGCATGGATTGATCAAGGGTGAAACTGATTGCCTTCTATGGTGAAATAAGCTGTGGATCTGTTGATCCATGGATGAAGGGGGAGAGGTCGATGTTGTCTATTCTGATTTTAGCAAGGTTTTTGACATGGTGTCCCAGAGTATCCTTGTATCCAAGTTAATATGTTACAGTCTAGATTAGGGGTGTATTCGGTGGGTGAAGTGTCAGGTTCAGATGGTGTGGTGTAATGGTCCATATGCTGCTTGGATGCTGGTCACAAATGGAGTACCATGGGTTCTGTCCTGGGACCATTCTGTTTAAAATATCTGTCCATGACTGGAGGAGGCAGTGGAGCGTACTCTTTATTCAGTACTTTTAAAATACACATTAGGTACAATCCAAATACTCATTAAACTGCATCTGGAAAACTCTACCCAGTTTTAGGCCTCCCCCAATACAAGAAAGAATGGAGTGAGTTCAGCAAGGGCCACCGAGATGGAAGGGGGCTGGAGCACTTGTCCTGTGAAAAGAGGCTGGCCTCATGCGTCCCTGAGAAGATACCATTTCAGGGGGAGTGAGAAGAGGAGGGTGTGCCTGGAGGCTGTATATCCAAGAGAAAATTTTGGAGAAAAGAGCCATGCTGTCTATACTGAAGTGCATGGTGGGATAACTGAAGACAATGGTCTTGAATTAAAACAGTAAGTTCAGACTGGGTGAAAGGAAAATAGTTTCCATAGTGATGGCAACCAAGCAGTGGAGCAGGTTGCCCAGAGAGGCTATGCGGTTTTTAGCCTGGGATGTTTTCAAGTCTCATACGGATGGAGGCCTCAGCAATATGGTGTGGTCTCATAACTAACCCTGCCTTGGGCAGAGGAGTTGGACTAAATACCTCCCTGAGGTCCCTTCCATCCTGAATATTTCTGTGAGATTCTGATTCCCAGACACTCCTCGTGGGTTTAGGTTGACAACTCCCATTGATTCTGAATGGCAAATTTACACATTATTAGTCACTTACAAATATACCTGATGGTGTCTGCTCTCAGGCCAAGTATATAGGGTAGTACGTGAACTGCACCCTGCACTTTGTGCTAGACACCACACAGAACCACATCTTCACTAAAATTATTTTTGATAGTTTGAAAACAATTTGGGCATTACAAAAATATTTGCCTTTGTGCTCTTGAATAGTTAATTTTGCAGAGCAAAGAAGTGCAAAATTCAAACATCACAACACGTTCTCATTTTATGTCCATTAACTTATGATTTCGTTGCATCTGTGAACAAGCTAGATAAATCAGGAAGAGCTAGCCACTGAAGTACAGAAGCAAGAACACATCATGATATCTTTGAAATGGTTTCATTATCTCTGACTGTATCGTTCTTCTTTCTTAGTCTGTCAACGTTATTCCTGTATTGTGAGGTCAAATGTTCTAAATTAATCAGTTCAAGCTTTTCTGGTGTATTCTAATGCAGTTTGCTCTTTCAGTTTTCTATTTTTAATGGAATTACCTTGACTCACTGCATTTAGAAATTTCTCCCATCCAAACCCTAATTATCCTGTAAGTACTAATAAAAGTACAATGTTACAACTGTAGATAGTTTTAGGTATCCTTCAGCTATAGTCATACTGTAGAAAGTTTTTCTTTCAATTACAAAAATAATATTTAGTTGGCTTTCCATTAAGAAGTCATGATTTTTGTTATGAGTACACCTTCAATATCTTTTACTCCTTTATTAATTTTTATTCCTTAAGAAAAGTTGCTTCAGGCATATATATGTATAATATATATATATTTACCATTTTAATAACATACACTTCCTCAGCAGATAATAGCACATGTTTGTCATCTAACAATTTTTATGAGCATCATTACTGAGAGTGTAACACAAATGTAGCTCATGTTTTAGAGGAATTACATATTTCAGAGCTAGTAAGTGTAGGAACTGCCTTGGCAGGCAAAGAATCTCATTAGTGAGAGATCACCAGGTGTTCATAAGGATATTTTCCTTATGGGACAAAGAGAAAGGAAGAAAATTTTTTTTTTTTCAAATGACAAATTTTGCTATTTCTTTAACATGAATTGGCAGTGCAGCAGAACCCAGGTTCATACCTCTTCCTGTGAAAAACAGGAGACAATTTTCTGGCAAGGAAGAAACACCCTTTGTAGAAAAATAGGCCTGGTTATCAATTTTAAATAGGAATCACTATTAAAGCTCCCCCAAAAGGCCTGCATTTTTCTGAGTAATTGACTTCTTGAAGAAGTTATTGAATTCAAAAGAGATACTAAACTGTAACCAAATGGCATATACTTTCAGGAAGTTTTGTCCATCTAACAGCAAGTAGTTTTGTAAAGGTAGCGCCCAGCTTTGAACACCTTTTCAAAAATAAAAATTCCAGTCATTCGGATAGGTAACATTTCACATGGAGGATTCAAATGAATTGTAGCAGGTTAGAAACACATCAGCATAACTCATTCAGTGGGTTCCAGTAAGAAATGAGTAAACAGAGACCTATGGTGGGAAAGAAAAGTCTATGTCAAATCATTTTAGACAACTACAGGTAACTCTACAGAAATGTATTACATTTCCCACTAATAAAACTGCACAAAACAGTTGTATCCAGCTGAGAAACTGATGCTGGAATAAATGCAACACAACTTCTTTTTTTTGCTAAAAAAAAAAAAAAAAAGAGGCTTTTTCATTTTTGTAATTATCTTGTGGCTTTTGTCTTTTCAATTAAAAATAGTTTTGTCTAATAATATGGGTCTTTATCAAAATATTTGCAGCAGAGACTGAGAATCACATGATAGTGGATAGAAGTGAAAGACCAGAAATCTTCCCCAGAAGTTGTATTGAATTTACCTTTCATTTTAACGTGATTCTGAGGATTTGGAATTGTCACTGGAAAGAATTGTGCAGCTTTTGTTAGACACTGAGTATAATTTGATCTCACCTGCATCAACAAACTTCACCCCAGTAGCATTCTGAAACTCTAAAGTCAGGGAATTTTTGTCATAGTACATGGTCCATAAACATAAATACCTGATACAGTAGTTTCAAACTTTTCAGCCCCTAAAGGTTTGGGTTTTTAACTTTCCTTTTAGATATGGAATATCTATGGACTCTTGTAGTACCTATAGGGAAGTTGCTTTCTCTAATTAGCCTCTGTAGCTGGTTGAGAACCACTGACCTCATCACTGCCAGTGTAAGATGTTGAGGTTTACTGTTTGGAAGGATTGACTGACATTTCCTGTGTTCTAACCATTTACTTGTTTGGGGTTTTTGTTTGTTTGTTTTTTGATTTTTTGTTTGTTTGTTTGTTTTAGCAAGGACAGCTATATATTCTCCACCCTAGCCATGTGTAATAAAGGTGTGTTGCTATCTGATGACATTTCTGATATTAAATAGTAGAGACATTTTAGTCTATTTTAAAACAGTAATCACTGCACAAAATGTTGGTAGACAGATCTTTGACTTTGATTGTATATCCTTAACACAAATATACACATATTCTATGCTGGAATCAGGACCAGAACACAAAGTAATAATTCCTTGAACATTTTTGTATGTTTTGCTCAGAGTATTTAACCTATATTTGAAAAGACCATGTGGAACATATATATTCCTGAATGAGTATTATATTTGCACATAACTTCAGAGCAGACAATATGACTTTCAGAAATACATTAAATGTTTCTGTATCTGCCTAGCCAGGTAGGCTATTGATATTAAAGCTAATGTCTTTATATAGGAGGAATGAACTCCTGATTTTCAAGTAATAGAGGTAAAACTTTGGGTCCTTTGAAGTCCAATGGAATTTTTTACTTTATTTCAGTGGGACCAGACTTTTTCCCAGAGTCTTTCTCTTGTTCATTGTATAATCCTTATTGAATCACCAAAGCTTGGTACCTTACTTTGTTCACATTTACATTGCTTACTGCATTCTTACCCCTTTCACATGTGATACATGCCCAGTAAAGTGTGGACTTCCATTAGAGAAAGCTGCTGCCTTTAAATAGCTCTCTCTAGGCTGGTAGATTCTGTGTCTCGTTAACCATCAGATCCACAGATTTCTGTGTCTAGTCATTTCTTGTGACACAGCCTCACCTGAAGCGCATCATCTCCTCGGGCACATGACTGAATGCTTTCATTAATCATGACATTCACATTAGTCAGACACTGAGGTCATCCTTGCTAACAGCTAGATGTCAGCAGAGAAAATTCCATGGGCCTAATGGAACTTGCATTTAGAACCGTAATGTCTAAAAAAATCTTCTGATTCCTGATGTTATAGTTTTTCTGTGTCAGTAGAAATCCCCATCCTTTAAAACTTAAACTCAGTAATATTCAATCTCCTTTTAGCTACATTGAAATGTATTGTGTTCTGTGAGTATGTATTAACTGTTATTAACAAATATTACAAATTATTTGTGTTTTAAAGCTAAGCCTCATGTTGAAAAGGTATAGAAAGGAGAGTCATGGAGAAAGAAATCTTGTGGATCAGAGAAAATACGCATGGGTGTCTCCAAACCTTGGGCACACTCAGAAAAATATTTTCTATTTTGGAATGCATTTTCTCAACTCTTAAATCAATTATACCAGTCAAAACTGGTCTTGATGTACATTCAACATGTATTTCTGTAATATATCTGTTCAGAAAAAATACAGTAACTGGTCATTTATTACACTAACAAAACCCCTTTTAATGGTGCCAGGAATAACTGTACATTTTCCGCAAGAAAAAAAGGAATGTTTTTGCTATGTAAATAATAGATAAAGAACAACAACAACAAAAAAAGTATAATCCAGCTATCTTCTCTCCAGGGAAAAATAAACCCCTATAAGCCCAATTTGTGTAGAAAGATCCATTAGGCAGGAAGTTAGTAAGCCAGAGTCTGTCCTATGACTCTGAAGGGAATAAGTTAATGTTGGGAGTTTAGTGCCTTAAATAAGAAATTGCGGAAGGAAGGAAGAAATTTCAGCATTTCATTATTTCTCATTAGCAATTTGCTCTAAAAACACTTTGTCTGGACAAACATTTTACTAGTGTATAAGCTGGAAGAACACTGAGTGTTATAATAAAGCTGTTACTATCAAAAGACTACCTTGTGACTCCCTGAACTTCCACTCTGGATGTGTTCTGCATCCCCAGGGGGCTTGCAGAGGTGTGTCATTTTAATACACACCAGGAAAAAAGAATAAGGTCTGGAATATCATTTGTCTGAAAGGTTAGGTTCTCAACTGGGTTATGTTCAAGGAGATTTCTAAGCCTCAGAAGACTGTAACTTTATATGTTCTGGATACAGGTATGGCATTTCACCACTTTTATTCCATTAAGCATGATGGTCTGTGTTGTTGCTTTTTTAGGCACAAAGCTGCATTTTGAATGGCTAAAGGAATTAAGACACATCTCCTTCCAGGACAGCAAAATGTGAAAGCAGTGGGATGTTTCAGATATCCTGACACACTGTGCATGCAAATTCAGTGTTCCCAATCTTATGAAAATGCATATGGATAAGGTTTGGTTGTCATATAATAAACTTACGTGATTATTTGTGTTTCTGTGCCTGACTCTGAAGTCAATGCAGAAATACAGAATCATGGAATCATTTAGGTTGGAAAAGACCCTTAATATCATCAAGTCCAACTGTAAACCTAACCTAGGAAGTCCACCACTAAACCATGTCCCTAAGAACCACGCATATATGTGCACTCAAAAGCACACACAGTTCCTAATGTATTTTCTGCTGAAGAAAATGCAAGCCTTTCCACTGATGGTGATGCTGGCCGGCTGGGACCATATATACAGGTCCACTCGTTCACAGGATGGTTTTAATTGTTGTTTGTATGATACTTAGAAGGTGGCTAGTGACTGTATTTTCTAATTCTTCTTCTCATTGCCTTTCTCCCTTTTCAATCAGGATATAGAACCTGAAAAATCATTAGATGCAGAAAGGTAGAGTAGGAATAGGACCAAGGATCACGAGAGAGAAAAAAATCACAACTGGAAAAGCAGTATGGCACGAAAGCCCTTTTTCTTATAATGTAGGACAGATTTCTCTAACCCAGTAGAAGCCAGAATCCCTTAGGTATTTCAGAAATCCCACTTTGTTTGCATCTAATAAGGCTGTTCTCACAGATGGGTCTGACATGCTGCTGATTGCTTATGAAGACCTTAGGACCCCACAAGGAACATGCCTGATACAAAGCTTTTCGGAAAATTACCCGGCTCGGATTTCCTGGAAAAGCAGTCACAACAGTACATAAAAGAGCAAAGTACTAAGAGTGTGATATGACTCTCATCAAATTCACACTGGGATGGATCACTTCTTAAAAACACAATGCAATATGTTCCTGATGGATTCAGTCATGCCTGTATTACAAATCAGTCCTGCAAGGATGACTGTGCATCTTAAACTTCTGTGACATAAAGATCAAAAATAACAAAATGGTCTTTGATATTTGTGGTGGATTGTGCAACTGTTTAATGGGTTTATTCCCAGTTACTGCACATTATGTTCCTTCAAAAAGAGTAGGCCAGGCTGTCTGTGGAAAGGAAGGCTGGTGGTTTGGTTTGTTCTGCCTGCTGAACACTGGGTTGTGTCGGGAACTGCCTGCAAGGAGGGGGACAGCTTCTCTCCTGACAGTAACAGGGGTGCTTCGTGGGAAGGCCACTTCAGATTGTTAGGTAGGGTAGGGAGAGTCAAAAGGGAGGAGTAGAAGTCATCTCAGCAAACTAACTGTCCTCAGCAAGGGCAGGAGTTGTCTTAGCAAGGGTGGTTGTGGGGGAAAGCAGACATACAGCCTGGCCTGAAGAAAAACAGGTATCAAAACTAATGCTCAGAACCCAAAAATGAGTCTGGAGATCATTTTGTAACCTAGAAGACCTCTTGAGGCTGTTAATTTAAAACCATGGTGGGGAAACACACTAGTGCTGGACACAGAGAGTGTTTTTCTGCTTTGTCTTGTGCTTAGTCCCAAGTCTAAAACCTATGCATCGTGCCTTCCATATTCTGTCAAATATAGATTATGTCTGTATTTGTATCACATTATATGCTAGCAATGAAGTCTACACGGTGGTGGGGAAGAAGCTTTCTCTCACATGTTGAAGTGACTACCAGTACAGAATTACTGTGATATCCATAGCTGTTCTGTAAGTGCTAGCTACAGAGAAGCCCCACAATTGCTATTTTAATTATTTGGGAACTCACAAGACTAAATTCTGTTAAGTTATTATACCCTAGTATATATACTAGTTATTTTCACTGGCATGACATTAATAAGGGTTGAAGATTAAGGACTCACAGACAGGGTAGAAATTTTTCCTAAGGTTTCTGATGCAATACTCAAATTTTTTTTCTGCATACCCTCCAACCCTCAAAGACTTTTGGTGTGATATCCTATACTTTATGCAAGATGAGGCTGGCAAAACCTGTACAGGTTGACCTCACATAGCATGCAACGTACAGTAAATGTGAGCATGCTCAACTGCATTATGAACCGCAACCTAAGAGCCAGTCACTTTATCACAGTTCCTTGCTGACATTTCCCTGGCAATCCATGGCAGTACAACCATAGAGCTATACTGTTATGATTCTAACCCACTTTAGCATAATCCTCAATCGGCCAGCACACTGTGGCTGCACATCATTAAACAGTCAGGCACTGTTTAGCATCATTTCATCTTGATCCAATCTCTGCTGGCAGCCATACCTTCCTGTTTATTCTGCATATTCACAGTTCTGCAGCCCTCAGACCACTCTGTACTGTACTGCACTGTACTGCATACTCAGTCTTGTGCCTCAGCAACATGTCTTCTTATGTGCTTCTCTACCAACCCTACCCCTTGTTTAGAAGGTGACAGAAGACAGCTCCTTTTTCAATACTGCTTAATAGCATGTGATGATCCATATGTCCCAAACTACTCCCTATAGCAAGTACCGAAGTCGTACTTTGTTCAAAATAACTCAGCTTGCTGACTGGAATAATATTCCCACAAAAATGCAGGGGATGTAGAAATTTGGAAAAGCAAGTTAATTCTCTTATTTTTTGTTCAGTCTCAGTGTTTGAAGTTAGGGTTTCTTTTTCATTCTTTTTTCATTCCAGAAGGTTGTAATTGCCCCTTTGTTATATTTTTTGCCTCCATCATTTGGATAGATCCAATTTAATTTGCAGCATTTCACTGATACCATTGCCTTTCAGACAGCACAGTGCCACAACATATAATGTTGTATGTCTAAGCACAACTGAAGGGTGGCAAATTATTTGCCTTTTGGGAATTACCACACAGGGACAGATAAAAATAAGAACCTTTTAATTGATTTGGGGTCTGGAGAAAATGTATGCTAAGCAGCACCCTGAGGCTTCCATAGGAGGTGTGGATGGCTGCCTTGAGGTCAAGAGAACCCCTGGGTTACTGTAGGACCTGAAGGAGGGTGAGGGGTGAGCTTCTGTTCTTCAGAGTATGACAAGTATATACGGTAAAAGCTTTGAAGTTTCTAGTAGAATACCTTTAACTTCAATATAGATAAATATTTTTGCCACAGGACAAATTTTCCATTTAAAATGTATAATGAAGATATTCGCCCTTAGAAAAGGCAATGTCCTCATGAAAAGCTTACAACACTTACTCATTGTTTCTTGGGGAAAAAACCACAACTTTCGGATTTCTTGCTAGAAGATAATTTCTCCTTTCTGTATGCAAAACCTCTGAACATAAAATACCTTCATTTACCAAGACATATATTTATACAGATGCTAATATTTTGACATTTACGTAGCATCTGTTGTTTAAAGAAAAATCATATCTATACACCAGGAATTTAAGCTACTTTCCTATGCTATGGGCAAAAGAGAAAAGGAATCATTTCAGCTGTTCTTAGACTTCAGCAACAGCTGAAATGTTGCTGCAGTTTGCCTGTGGCAGACCACAGTCATTACTTCACAGCTTGTCTGTCACAAGACGTAACCACTAATATCTGATAGTAAGAAACTAAAGAGAAAAACGTGTTGCTAACTAAAGAAACAATTTTTTTTTGTGGCAGAGCTAATTTAAGAATTTGCCTGAAATCTCTGGCTCGCTCAATTGGGACGTGGCAAGGTATCAAAAAAACCCTCTAAAATAAAAACCTTGTCTTGATCTCCCTTTTTGTAAACTAAACAGATATAGTTCCTTTTATTTGTTACTGTTCTTGCAATTTTTATACAAATACTGTACACAAAACAGTGTGTAGGCAAGGCTGCTACCATACCTACAAGTTCCAGATTCCAGGTCTCCTCTTTATAAATAATTTTCTTATACATCAATCTATTATACCAATAACGCCTAGAAAATTTGCTTGAGACTACAAAAGTAGTTTAAGGTATATACTTGGAGAGGGAACCTGAGTCTTCTTAATTCCCTCCTGTACCCTTTCCACTGGATTCCTCTACCACACCATGACATACTGTCCCAGTTAAGCAAATTCTGTTCCCATTCCCATGTTATGAGACACATTCCAGTAATATATGTGTCTTTTAAATTTAAATAGCATAATAGCTCAAATCTAACCTCTTATCATGACTAAGTGTCTTTCCATTCCAGCACTTGGAATTAGAGAGCCCCCAGCTATCTCCTTACTGTGATTACTCTGCCACATTGAAGTTAACTGAAGTCTGGAAATTCCTAGAGTGTTTCAAGTTGAAAAATCCAGAATGTACTCTCACACTTATCCATGTGAAGATCTTACTGTTCCACCATCAGGAAAACACAAAATCTTTATAAAAAGTAAGGACAAAAGCTGAAAACATCTGCTTAAAAAAAGACAAGAAAAAAAGGATCAAATATACTGCAAAAGCATCTGCAGTTAGTTGGTTAAGTAACATATCTACTAAGAAATTAAGGTATTCACAAGGTAGAGGCCACTGTGCATAGCTGGTTCTCAAGACAGCCAGCTGCCAGTCCTACATTTAAGTGCCACAGTCCTCACCCTTGGCACTCATGGGAAAAAATTTCAGGATGACTGTCCAAAGAATTTTAAATACAGGTGGTTACCTCAAATCTGTGTGGTTCAATGAGGTCTACAAGGACTATAATGTATAATGTTTCTATCCTGCTAGCTAATAAGAAAAGCAATTTATGGCCATGCATCCTTTCTTTTCCAACTGGTGTTAAACAGGACATAAGCCCTAAGCTCTAGGTACTCAGTGTCACTTAGGGAAAGGGGCTTTTGTCCTCACTTTGCAATGGTCTGGCTCCATTTCCAGTTTAGGAGGAGCCTATACTCCTTTGTGTGGGACTAGTACATTCTTTTCAGCCTTGCATTTAAACCTAAAGTCTTTTTCCCACCATGTACATCTCCCTAAATTGATCTCTATTGTGGATACTTTTTTACTGCTTCCGCATGCTTACACTGTTGGGCTTTTTCCCCCATGGTAACCTAATAACTGATGGTAATCACACCTGTCTTGATCCCTGCTTCATTCTAACAGGTAGTTTAAGTAAAAAAAAAGATAAAAATACAAGAATGTTCTGTATACTACATGCATATCTTTTATAGCATATTGCTGACCTTGAACTTAGGAACTTAGGAAATCCACTTTTTGATTCTTTCCATTGTATTTCTGAAGGGAAACAGAAGAAACAAAGAAACAAAACAAAACAAAACAAAAAGATTTTGTTATATCTCTGGCCCCTTTCTTTTAGCTCCTACTCTCAGATCAGCCTTAAAATAATGTTTAGAAAGTGGCAGGAACTGGCTCAACAGCAGTGCCAAACAGTACAGGGCAGATAAGACTGCACTTAGTAAATAGGATCCAGAACAGGGTTTTCCTCAGGCAAAAAGCAAAGCAAAGATATTTAGTGGTAAGGATGATTGGGTGGAGGAAAAAAAACAGTAAAGATGAAGAGAAAATAGCAGAGATTCAATTCAAATCATTGGGACAGAAAGTTTAGAGTTAAAAGTAGATTAAAAACAAGAACAGAGAAGGAAAAGGTGGGCATATTGTTAGGACAACTGGAATAATTTTACTGAATAACTGTGGATTTGTAGTCATGCTTTGGAGGATGACAGAAATGCAAATCACAGTTGCAGTACATAAACAGGAATGATGACAGAAGGCAAGAATATTTGAGAAAGTCAAAACCTCAGTGACATCCAAGACTGTACCAGGTGTTTTCCCATATTGCATGTATTATCTGTCTGGAATGAATAGCATGTAAGGCAGTCTCAGAGGATTTAAGGTACCTGTGATACTTTTTTCCTTTGGGGCTACCAGAATTTTTTTCATTTCTCTGTCTCCTACCAGCCTGTAAAGTCTCTGGAGAAAAGTCCAGCGTCTGGATGGGGCAATAGATGTGTAGGCACTTCACAAATCAGCATCAACCATATTCCCAAAATAACCCTGATCAAGCTGTTCACAGATGGATGGGCATCAAAAACCATTGCTTTGTATAGAGAATACATCAGGATTTCTCTCCCAAACGTCTAGCAATGGTGGTTTCTCATATTTGTGAGTTGGCAGCAATTAAATCCCACACTTTAGGTAAGGACATAACAGAGTGTACAGCGGATTCTTAGCAGATATTTTGTTTTCCCACACTTGAACTTATTGCATCTGTATACAGCTACATGTGACTCAGCCTCTGTGTTCAGGTCAGAAAGTTGGAAACTCTTCATAAGTGATAGATCAGCTCTCTGCTAGAGGAGGTTTGTCACCAAACATATTAATTTTCCTCTGTTATGAAGACATGGTATGGAGACAATTTTATTAGATAACAAACACACCATAACTCACATACTGAAAGGATACCCTTACACTATTTCTGTCTTGGTAAGTGCTAGAACGCCCTTATTTGTCTTGCACTGCAAGAAGTATTTTGATTGAAATTCTGGTGCTAGTAAAGCAAACATGGTTCTGCCCTTGACTTCACCAGAGTGAAATTTTGTTGTGTATTTATTACCTGATGAAATGCTCATATACAGGGGCAACTGTCCCTTTATCAGCAATAGTATAAGTTGAGAATATTTCTGTTTGGTGCACACATAAACTGAGGTTAACAATTACATAGGTAATTGTTGCTAAACCCCACCCCAAAATATCTCCTACTAACAACAGTTTCAGGGAAAAAGATGTCAGTAAGTCAAAGCGGATCAATACCAAAAAGTCTTTGCAAAGAACATCTTTCTGTTAATTCTTAGTGAGACAATCAATATTTGACTTCTCTTTTAATAGTGGTATGTACAATGTAGCATGAGGGCTGGAGCATTTCCTTTGAGAAGAGGACAGCACTGAGTCAAGTACTGCAGCATGAGTGACAGCTAGCAGAGGGGCTGGCTGGTAGCTATGGACCATGGCAGTCACAATCCATGAGAAGCTTGTTTAAAAAAAAAAAAAAAGAAAAAGATTTCCAGTGTAAACAAAGTACTCCTTACATTGTTACATAGCTGAATCTGTGATTAAGAGTGTAACGAATCTGGAAGCTCCAGTGAGACCGTTTGTTCCAGGCAATTTAGAGGAATACAGCTGAATGAGCCACAGAATGGTAGAGACTGAGAATTTGTTGCCTAAGATGAGAGCAGGTACTGCATGCTAGTGTCCTAGCACTGACTGTATCCTTGCATATCACAAGGGTGAACAAGCAACTGTAAGCTCTACCAATTTCATTTACTATTACCTGCAGCAGGAGCAGTCTGTTTCCACAAAGGTTAAAAAAAAAAAAAAAAGTGCTCAGTTTTCTCTATCTGGATCATCAAAGCCAGGCTTAGTTCTTACAAGTTATGCACTTTATAAGGAGCTAAATAAAAAGGTAGCAAGAGTCTTGTAAACAAGAAGAATGTTGTCATTTTTCAGACTACAGGATGTAGGATGATCACAAATGACAGGAGAACAATACAGAGCAAAGATTATGGAAACTGAATTGGTGCAGTCTACTGAAAATGGAAGCCCTAAATAAACAGCCTCAGAAAATTTCAGACCTGGAAAGTCCTGTTTAAAAGATCACAGGATCACAGGTCGCTTGGCAATTCTACACAAGAAAGCAAGGTAAGTTTTATTACACTGGGATGTCTAAATGAAAACAGAGCCAAGTGGGGTTATTGAAAGTGTGATTCAGGAAACAAGTCCAAGGTTGGAACACCTAACCTGGGTAGAGACATCACCTCTCATTGTTTAAATTTAGAGGAATCCTAAGCTTTTACTATTTTGAACATAAAGCCATCCATCTTGATTTAAAAAAACAGATCAAGAAACCAGAAGAACTGAACCAGATTTTCTAGTATATCCAATGGATACCCTGAAAAGGTTAGGTTTCCATCACAACATAAAGAATCCATATTTAGGTCCAAAATATCAGGGTCAGTTGTTTCTTTATACTTTTCCACTTTTCTCATATGCACCATGAGAGTATTAGAGCTGACCTAAAAGCATTCTTAAAAGATTTAAGTTTATATAAAGAGCCTTTTTTGGAAAAACTGAACTTTGCTTGTGGCATAAAAATGGAGCAGGAGTAAGAAAATAAAATAAATAAAACCAGGGAAAATGAAAAAGTTTAAGGCCACTCTGAGTAAACAACATGTAAGCTGTTTATAAAGAGAAAGAAACAAGATATTACCACCATGAAGGAAAATAAATTACCAAAGCAAAATAAATTAACTCCTTGGATGGACAAAAACTGAAGCAACTTGAAAACTTGAAACTGAAATTATCTGTTCTTGAAGAAATAATAAGTTCAGGGAATACTCATAATAATTTCCCAAACACTGTGAACTATAAATGAGAATTGTAAAGGAGTTTACAGATTTTCTTCAAAAAGTTTCAGTGGGAAATTCAGCAGAGATGTGATCTCTGCTACATGCCTGGAAATAATCCACAATGGTTAAAAGAACACTAGATGCAAGGGCAGTCATTACTAATGAAATGAGAGTGCTGTAATCAAGTAGACAGAGTCATCAGGTAAAACAATGTCAAAACAGATCTGGTAAACAGGCAGACATGTTAATCAAGGGAACATTCAAAGTGTCATTAGCAAATGCTCAGTTGGAAGGATTTTCAGGTATAGAACTCTTTACAAAGCAGAGCTACATATAAAGAAATATGTCAGAAGATAATGAATTCACACCAAGTAAGGCTTCACAGTTAACAGTAGCGCTAACAGTACTCTGTGTGCCATAATTTGACTGAAGGGTGGCTTGAAGGAGAAGTTGCCATGGCAAGTGAAAAAAAAAAGCACAAGAAAAAAAATACTTTGTGCATTCGTTTCAGTGACAGGGTGTAACGTTAAAGGCCATAGATGTCTGATCTATTGATGAGTAAAAATGTGTATCTCAGCGAAGGATACCAGACTTTCTGAAGAATGTTAGCTATTAAAGTAATACTGGATGCGGTAGTAAATTGATATGAAATCCTATGGAGAAGGTTGGGCTGAAATAGGAATTCATCTATGACCACGTACTTTGAAACAACTAAGATAGGCATTCACGAGCTGGTGAACTGTGGGAAGGTGGATTAACTTCTGTGGGCTTCAGTGTCATGGATAATGCTATTATGGTGAGTCAGTAAATTGTTAACATCCCTTTTCCACAATAAGCACAACTCTTCAGATCAGTACTTCAAATGAAATGAATCCTCTTGCAGTGATGCTGGCTGGGGCCAGTCTGCCTGGGGAGCAGCTCTCTTGAAGAGGTCCTGGGGGTCCTGGTGGGCAGCGAGCTGAGCCTGAGCCAGCAGTGATGGCCAACAGCAGCCTGTGCTATATTAGTGGGAGTACAACCAGCTGACTGAGGGAAGGGACTGTCCCTCTCTACTTAGTCCTTGCTGCTTCCATTGTTGGAGATTTTCAAGACCTGACTAGGTAATACTCTGAACAATCTGGCCTGGTCTCAGAGCTAACCATGCTTTAAGCAAGACATTGACCTAGAAACCTCCTGAGATCCCTTTCACACTCAGTTATTCTATGATCCTAATAACCCTAATCAAGGGAAAAGATATAATTAGTTTAATAAAATGATGGACAAAAGGAGAGACTATGTGGATGCAGAAGGGTCATCGTCATGCTTTTTGCAGGTTTTTTGCTTTGGAGGAGGAATATGATACATAATCAGTATGCATAGACAATAGAAAACTAACCTCAAAGACCTCTGGTTTTAGAGAAATTTTAAAGGGTTCTAAATAACTTCGGCAAAAACTTAGCTTTCATATTTTCTGATTAAAATGAAACTGATCAGAAGTTTGTGATCATCACTTAGGTTGTGGCCTAAGACTCACAAGAAAAAAGTCATGTTTATATTGAACTCTTTCATGCCCTGCATCATTTCAGCACTGTTGGAAAAATTGTGCAGAGACCTCAGTCAAGAAGTATCACTGCCCTGGTATTCCACCTGGCCATACCTACAATTCAATAGAATCACAGAACCATAGAATGGTTTGGGTTGGAAGGGATCTTAAAAATCATCTAATTCCAACCCCCCTGCCATGGGCAGGGACACCTTCCACTAGACCAGGTTGCTCAAAGCCCCATCCAGCCTGGCCTTGAACACTTCCAGGGATGGGGCATCCACAGCTTCTCTGGGCAACCTGTTCCAGTGTCTCACCACCCTCACAGTAAATAATTTCTTCCTAATATGAAATCTAAATCTACCCTCTTTCAGTTTAAAGCCATTCACCCTTGTCCTATTGCTACAGGCCCTACTAAAATGTCTGTTCTTATCTTTCTTATGTGCAGCCTTTAGGCACTGGCAGGCTGCTATAAGGTCGCCCCAGAGCCGTCTCTTCTCCAGGCTGAACAGCCCCAACTCTCTCAGCCTATCTCCATAGGAGAGGTGCTCCAGCCCTCTGATCATCTTTGTAGGCCTTCTCTGGACTCACTCCAACAGGTCCATGTCCTTCTTATGTTGGGGGCTCCAGAGCTGAACACAGTACTGCATGTGGGGTCTCATGAGAGCAGAGCAGAGGGGGAGTATATCCTCCCCTGACCTGATGGCCACGCTTCTTTTTATGTAGCCCAGGATACAGTTCACTTTCTGGGCTGCAAGCACACATTGCCAGGCCATGTTGAGCTTTTTGTCCATCAGCACCCACAAGTCCTTCTCCTCAGGGCTGCTCTCAGTCCATTCTCCACCCAGCCTGTATTAATACAGGGGGTTATCCTGATACAGATGCAGGACCTTGCACTTGGCCTTGTTGAACTTCGTGAGGTTTGCATGGGCTCACTTCTCAAGCTTGTCAGGGTCCCTCTGGATGGCACCCCTTCCGTCTAGAGTATCAACCACACCTCTCAGCTTGGTGTTGTCAGCAAACTTGCTGAAAGTGCACTCAATCCCAGTGTCCATGTTGCTCACAAAGATGTTGAACAGCATGGGTCCTGGCACAGATCCCTGAGGAATGCTACTTGTCACTGGTTTCCACTTGGACATTGAGCTATTGATCACAACTCTTTGAGTGTGACCACCCAGCCAATTACTTATCCACTGAGTAGTCCACCCACCATATCCATGCCTCTACAGTTTAGAGAAAAGGATGTTGTGTGGGACAGTATTTAATGCTTTGCACAAGTCCAAGTAGATGAAGTTAGTTATTTTTCCCTCATCAGTCAACAATGTAACCCCATCACAGAAGGCCACAAAATTTGTCAGGCATGATTTGCCCGTAGTGAAGCTATGTTGGCTGTCACCAATCACCACCATATTTTCACTGTATCTTAACATGATTTCCAGGAGGATCTGCTCCATAGCCTCGCTGGGCACAGAGGTGAGACTGACCAGCCTGTAGTTCCCTGGGTCTTCCATTTTTCCCTTTTTAAAAATGGGGGTAACATTTCCCCTTTTCTAGTCAGTGGGAACTTCACTGGAGTGCCATGACTTCTGAAATATAGTGGTTTCGCCACTTCATCCACTAGTTCCCTAAGGACCCGTGGATGCATCTCATCAGGTCCCATGCACTTATGCACTTTCAGGTTCCTTAGATGATCTTGAACTGGATCTTCTCCTACAGCAGGCTTTCTTCATTCTCCCAGTCCCTGCCTTTGCCTTCTGTGACTTGGTTGCTGTGGCTGGAGCACTTGTTGGTGGAGACTGAGGCAAAAACGTCAATGAGTACCTCAGCCTTGTCCATGTCCTGGGTAACCAGGTCTTCCTTTTCCTTCTGGAAATGGCCTACATTTTCCCTAGTCTTTCCTTTATCACTGACCCTATAGAAGCTTTTCTTATCACACTTGATGTCCCTGGCCAGATTTCATTCTGTCAGGGCTTTAGCTTTTCTAACCTGACCACTGGCTGCTCAGACAATTTCTCTGTATTCCTTCCAGGCTACCTGTCCTTGCTCACACCCTCTGCAGGCTTCCGTTTTTGTGTTTGAGTTTTTCCAGGAGCTCCTTCTTCATCCATGCATGCCTCCTGGTGTTTTTGTCTGACATCCTCTTTCTTGGGATGCATTGCTCCTGAGCTTGGAGGAGGTGATCCTTGAATATTACCCAGCTTTCTTGGGCCCCTCTTCCCTCCAGGGGTTTATCCTATGGTACTCTATCAAGCAGATCCCTGAAGAAGCTAAAGTCAGATACACTGAAAATTATAGAAAGTTATAATAAAGTGAATTTAAATAAAGGCTGTATGTCTTACTGTGGAAGGTGAACGTCAGTTTGGGACTATGTAATAAACCAAAAGGTGCAGCTTTTCTTCAGATTTTAAAACAAAATGCCTCTTTCTGATGAGGGAATCTAAATAGATAAATGAATGCCTGAGTCCTATGAGGACTATAATCCTATAATGGATCTCCAAGAAGGCAAAGTGACCTCTTCATTTTTCAGTCCTGGATACTGTTGCTTTCTGTAGTGATCTTAACCAAAGACTGTTGTATGATGAGGAGTTACTGATCCATAGAACAGCTGACCCAAGTAGGTGTAACTGTATGCTTTACTGCATATATTATTTGGCCTCTAGGACTGTGCTGTGTGGCACAAATCCCTTTGACATAAGATCACCAGTGATGATGCCACTGGCATGTCCTAGTATTTATCTTTAAGCGAAGCAGCATATTTTCATATAAATATAATTTGTTCAACAGCAGAAATGACAAATAGTGTTGTTTACTGGTAGGAAAACCCAATAATCACTGTAATGCTGTTGAACCTCACCATGGACAGGATGTGTGCCATGTGCTGTGCCCTGACCAGAGGTCCATCAGATGCTGCATTGTCACAGCATTCCCAGAATCAGAATGTGTGTAAGAATTTTTAATATGGTATAGAAATTCTGGGTTAATAAAATAGTTGTCTTTCATGAAAGTCTGTGTGGTTTTCTTGTTGGGATCCAAAAGTAACCAGCATGTCCTGGTACAAAACACCTTCCAAAAGGAAAAATCATTATTGGACAGCTACTTCTTAGTTAATTGTGAGCAAAAGAAGACCAAAGATCTCTAAAGCAGTTGATTTATAGTTTCTTTAGTTCCCTAATTATGGCCTTCCCAGACTGCAGACACTTCATATGTCTATTCTTGAGTAATCAACCTGAGGTCAGCCCAGCACCAGTACTGAGAAAACTTTTCTGTCACAGTCTACAGATGAAGTTCTGTAACAGTTTAAAACTTGTGCAGAAGAGAAAAGGGGAACAAGAGGCTTCAGTCTGGACATAGTCTAACAGGGAAGGATTCAGATATTGTCTTTTCTTTGCCATTTGTAGTTTGTAATGGCACTGACCTATTCCATTCAATATTAGCAGCCCAGCTAGGTGGTTCTAGGTAGGCCTGGGTGTGCTCAGACTTCAACTTCACTGCAACATACAGTCCTGGCCAGCTGGAATGATAACCTTTAGCTGGCACAGGGCTGTGTAACAGGCAGAATGGGTGTGGAAAGCTGTCCTGAGCTCTCCACAAAGCCCAGGAAGCTAAAATGCATTAAGGTTAGAGATTAAATGACTGACAGATCTATAGAGCCAAATAAAATCAATGACATTTTGAACTAGAAGGGGGGGGAAAAGGGGGGAAAAAAAAGAATCCTGTGAAGTCAGATAAATTCTATAAGGGCGACCAATTTTGTACAGCTCTGGTGGTGTACTGAGATGCAGGGTGTAGGGTCTCCAGGGCCAGCTTGAAGTGCTAAAATAATGTAGGAAAATAAAGAGTTACAAAAAGAAATGTTTCACTTGGGAACAGAGCAAGCAATAAACCTAGCCAGACACAATGTTTTTGGCTTATGATGTGAGAGAACATACAACATATCACAAGAGCTTATGAGTGTGTGAAGCAGGAAGCCCAGATATACTTAGCAGACATAAGTATTATTTCCCCAACACCAACTTTCTTTCTAGTTCCATTGTTTCCTGGTTTAATTATGCCTTGAAGCACAATAGCTTTTCCCTTATAAGTGATTTTATCTCTGGTGACTCCATATAAAGATGCTTTTAATACTGTTATACTGTTACATATCATGTGGCAATCCCTTATATAGGTTTCTTATGCAATTTGTAAACAAATACTTCCTTGTGTTCCTTTCTATGCAATTACACCTTCTAGCATTCTGAGGTAAGTAAAACCAGAATACCTTATTAACCACTATTTTATAGATCTATTTTAGTCTTTCAGTCTCTCCTCTAATAAAGGGTTTTCCGTGACATTATTTTTATCATGTACTTCCCCTTACAACTCCACTGTAATATTATTCATTAATCTGTTTGAAGTGACTAGGTGAGACTCCTTGTTAAGGCATGGCATTGTTTAAGACGTTGTTGTCACAGTCTTTCATGTGGACCAGTTTTTAATGTCAGTATTCAGATCTTTCCCTACTGCTCTGTGCCGCCCCCCCCCCCCCCCCCCCCCCGCCCCATCCCAAGCAGTTAGTTAAGTAGTCTCCAAGAAGTTGCACAGAGTGGAATCTTTTTTTAGCAAGGTTAACTTTCTCAGGAACAAAGTTTCTTTGACAATTTGCAGCCTACTGGGCCTAGTTTTATAATGTAGTGGATTAATCTTAATTTTTTGGTTACATAGTTCTTCTCCATCTTTCTTTCTTGTATGATGAAAAGGAATTTTCTGGATGTATATAAAAAGGCTATTTAAGACACCTAAGTCTGTGCATTGTGTTCTAGGGTATGTTGTTTCTAGAAATTAACTTGTTTCTCACCTTGAAGGTTCATTGTATCTTACCCAGTGTCTACTTAGTTTCATAGTAACCTGTTTAGTTGGTTGTTTGAAATACTTTCTGAAGTCCTAATAAATTTGTTAGATATCCCTTACTGGCTAGCCGAAATATCACAATCATTACTGCCCATTACAAACCCATATGATTTTAACAAGGTAATTTATGGTTCTTGCATCAATTATATTTTTAGGATTCTTGTTCATATTCACGTGTTCATTTTTGGTGGTACATTGAAGGTTGTCACTGATCATATCCTTCAAATTTGTCATTGATTTTTAAGCTAAGCTAAGCAGCTCAACTATTTAATGGTTAAATTCTTTCAAAACTGTCAGATGCAAGCTGATATGTTATGCCATGGGTGCTCTATGCTGTAAGATAATCATTTAGAATTACAGAATCATAGAATGGTTTGGGTTGGAAGACGCCTTTAAACGTTATCTAGTCCAACACCCCCTGCAATAGGCTGGGACATCTTCAACTAGATCAGGTTGCTCAGAGCCCCATCCAACATGGCCTTGACCAGGCATGAGGCATCTACTGCCTCTTTGGGCAATCTGTTCCAGTGCTTCACCACCCTCATTGTAAAACATTTCTTCCTTATATCTAGTTTGAATCTACCCTCTCAGTTTAAAACCATTATCCCTTGTCCTATTGCAACAGGCCTTACTAAAATGTCTGTCCCCATTTTTCTTACAAGCGCCCTTATACTGAATATACACTGAACAACCCCAGCTCTTTCAGCCTGTCTTCACAGGGGAGGTGTTTCATCCCTCGGATAGTTTTTGTGACCCCTCCTCTGGACCCACTCCAACAGGTCCATGTCTTTATTGCACTGAGGACTGCAGAGGTCAATACAGTACTCCAGGTGGGGTCTCACGAGAGCACAGTAGAGGGGCAGGATCACCTCCCTCGACTTGCTGGCCACAATTCTTTTGATGTAGCCCAGGATACAGTTGACTTTCTGGGCTGTAAGCACACATTGCTGGCTCATATCTGGCTTTTCATTCACCTGCACCCCCAGTTCTTCTCCTCAGGGCTGCTCTCAATCTGTTCTCCACTGAGACTATATTTCTACTGGAGGCTGTCCCAATCCAGGTGCAGGACCTTGCACTTGGCCTTGTTGAACCTCATGAGGTTCGCATGGGCCTACTTCTCAAGCTTGTCAGGGTCCCTCTGGATGGCAACCTGCCTATCAGGTGTGTCAACTGAACCACTCAGCTTGGCGTCATCTGCAAATTTACTGAGGGTGCACTCAATCCTATTCTTTATGTCATTGATGAAGATATTTAACAATACTGGTCCTAGTATGGACTCCTGAGGAGTCTCCATCTGGAGATCCATTAAACTATTGACCACTACTGTTCTCCAGTTTAGCTCCTTAACTGTCTTTTTGGATGCTTCTGCATTCAGTGGGGCCTTAAATGTACCTGAAAAAATTAGCCTCCATCCTGGTTGTCACTTTCAACAAAGAGAATCATGATACATAATCATTAATTCCTTTCCTCCAATTCCTTTGTTTTTCTGTTTTGTTCAGATTCAGATCTCTTCCACAAGGTTTTTGTGTGATTCAAAAATTCAATATTCGTTTCTAATTCTAATACTTCTCCCAAAGGATTGTGGATAGCCCTTACCTGGTGTTGACACTGCTGATGTTCCTGGGCTAGAATGAATCATCTCCTGGGCACACTACAAAAAGAACTTCTTGCTGAAATACCTAGTACCACATTTATCTTCAAAAAAGACATTAACCTATTTAGAAGGAAAAGAGCTCTTCTGACTGGAAGGAGGATACCCAAGCCTGGACACCTAATCTATATGTTAAAAACTGTGATTCATGTAAACAGAGTGCTCATCAGACCTCATGCATGCACACAAGAAGAATGTGCATGTTTCCCTAGCGAGTCTTCAAGATGACACATGAAAATAATTGGACAAGTTTGGGTTGCTAAATGAACAAATACCTGGAGATACCAAAGCAAGGGTATTTCTGATGGATTTCTAGCTGAATTGTTTAACTTGCTCCTTTGGGCAAAGGAAAGCTAGAATTACTTTAGAGCTTGCACTGCTGCTATTCTATCAATATTTGCTTGCTTGACGTCTAGTACTGCCTTTCAAATTCCCTGTAATGTTGTATCTTGTATTTTGCCTGTCAGAATTTACACTGCTTTCTTTTAAATTTGAGTACCATCCTGCTGCTGCTCTTTGTGGAAAAGAGCTTCAGCTTTCATAAATTACCACACCTACAGAATGGAGCTGTGAGAGCTTTATAATTGAATATTCAAACACTTTAACCCTTCCAAAGCTGACATTTTTTTGCCATAAAGCACCGATTTTTCTATGTTTTTAAAGGCCTGAAAGTGATCTTACACTTTGTAACCAGAGATATCTTTAAACTGCACCAATGGATACATTCCCAAAACACTCACAGAGGTCTCAGCAGATCAGATATTTGTCCCGATCACCATTGTGCCCCAGATATCTCCAGCTACAGCCATGCTCACGCTGTGTTAGAAACAGCTGTTTGATACGGGGTAAAGTAGAGACTGAAACCTCAAGCAAGCCAACATCAGGTGTAATCCCTGACTGCGTACTTCATCTGTTGCTGCCATCAGAAAGCAAACAGAATTGCTAATTTTTACAGAAATTGAAAACTTGAATTTTATCAGTTGGACAGAAATTTCCATTTTGAATTAAAATGGAAATTATTTGAAATCAATAAAGAAGAGGAAAATTATTAAGATACTGGAAAGCTACAAAATAGAGTCTAATTTATGCAGATTACAGAGCTTTCGAAGTACAGAAATACTCCTTAATTCAAAGGAAACAGATGAACTGCTATCTAAAAATGGCAAAAAAACTGCCTTGACTTTCATGTTGGAAGGACATTTATTTTCTGCAGTTTTTGCAATGAGCTAAAATGAGCAATTTATTTTGTATTTATTTATCTTCAGACATGTTTCTATTTATGGCCACGTTGCACGCTCAATGGAGTCTTAAAATAGCAAGGCCGGGCTCACGGGCTGACTCAGTGGATCAGCATGTGGAGCAGGGCAAACGCAGCCGCTGCCCGCCGGGAGCAGGGCTGCATGGCAGCACGTGAACGTCGCTCCTTCCCGCTGGGTGTCTGTGGGCTTCTGCGGGAGCCGCTGGTCCTGTCCCCCCATCGCATTGCTGAAATAGCCACAGTTAATATTTGACATCCCTGTTGGTCTTATCAATTGAAAGGCTAAAAGCTAAGTAAATGGTGGTGGAAAATATTGTCTCTCAAATTTTGTGAGCATTGGGATCAACTTGAAGAACAACGATGGTTAAGAGTGAAATGTTTCCACTGCAACCTCCGGCAGCACACGCACTGTGCGGACTAGTCACAGTTTTCTCTGTTCAGTAACACTGGCCAAGTGCAGGGCCCCTGTGAGGAGTGACCGGGGCTGCCCTGGGCCGGGCACAGCCAGTTCCTGCAGGCTCCAGCCACCACAGCCAGGCCCCACGGCCTTGTGAGGTGGTGGGGCCTCCGGGTAAACCTGTTTATAAAAGGTCAAAATCCTGCCTTGCAGGATGTGAGAAAAAAACATGAGAGAAAGAGCCCTGTGAGCACCGAGGTGAGAGCAGAAGGAGGGGCAGGAGGTGCTCCAGGCACTGGAGCAGAGATTCCCCTGCAGCCGGTGGGAGACACCACAGTGGAGCAGGTATTTCCCAGCACCTGTGGATGACCACGGTGGAACAGACATCCACATTGCAGCCCATGGAAGACCCTACACTGGGGCAGGTAGATATTTCCCAAAGGAACCACAGGCTATGGTGGAGCGGGTTTATCCTAAAAGACTGCAGCCCATGGAAAGACCTACGTTGTACCATTGAGACTGGGGAGGAGGCAGAGGAGTTGGGAATGAAGGAGTGAAGCTGAGCTGGGGAAGAAGGGGTAGATGGAGAGACAGTATTTTTTCGTTTTTCTTTTCCTTTTTTTTTTTTTTTCTCCCACTACCTAAATCTATTTTAATTGCCAAGAAATTAAACTAATTTTTCTTCAAGTTGAGTCTGTTTTGCCCATGATGGTTAAAGGTAAGTCATCTTCTCATCTTTATCTCAACCCACAAGCTTTTCCACCTTATTTTCCCACCAGTCCTGTTGAGGAAAGGGAGTGAGAGAGTGGCTGGGCAGTGGCCAGGCAGGCAGCCAACTTCAACCCACCACCGACATCTCTCATGAACACTAAATTAACTAATTTCTTTTTTAAAGAAATAAATTACTTTTTTTTTTTCATTTGATGCATTTCTTAATTCTGAAAATAAAAGGCAATGTGTGATAGAAACTCGCATTCTAGGAGCTCATTGCTTGCTAATGGAGAGCAAAAGTTATTGCCAGAAGACTGTTAGATTTTTCTAGTCTAGCAACTTTGCATGTCATGTAAGTGCACTTGCAAACCAGTATCTGCCATCCTTTTTCACAGACTATGTGCAAGAAATTGTGTTGCCTGTTTGAGGCCAATCATTTTCTGATGAACAGGATAACTCAGTTCTAATGCCGACAAGACTTTAATTAGAATTTACGTAAGTTTGTCTTCTCCTTTTGTAAGGAGGTCTGTCAGGACTGTATAGTTATTTTGTAAAACCCAACAGACTTTTTATACTTCTAAGCATATATTATGAATGCACTTTAACTTTAATTAGAAGATGGGTTGTTTTATACACTAGTTTCTTCTTAAGATGCTTTCTGGTAAGTATGGAGAGTGAAAATTCTCTGAGTACCTTCCTGTTCCATCTATTTCTCCATCGATTTTCAAAGCCAGATCCAAAGGGCCTGGCCAGGTAGCTTCATTTTAGAGAACATGGCATCAGGTGATTAAAACGATAGTGGCAGACTTGTCAAAGTAGCTTCAGGTGAATATTGACATGTTTCATCTGTGAATAAACACTCCAAAGTCTTATACAGTGAAGGTATGCATAACTCTATGCAAATAAATGAAATTAATTACATTCAATCAAATACCAGCTTCTAAATAGACCTTTCTTAAAAGGAATCTGGTTTTTTATGTTATGCTTCTAAGAAATTCTTCCTCAAAACCTAGACAAGACAGATTACTTATGAGCTAATATTGTATCTGCTGCCAAGAGTCTGAGATCCCATAGAAAATGGAAGAAATTACTGCAGTTTTATTAAAAACAAGCAAACAATCAAACCTTAGCATTGCAATGGGAAGATATTGTAGCTCTCACAGCATTGTTTTTCTGTGCTCTGCTGTCCCCAAGGAAAGTACGTATTGAAATGGACGTCATTGGTACAGATGCTCAGCAGCTACTTCCGAATATAGTTAAGAATAGACTGTTCCGCAATATTTTTCTAAATGAATTACCAGGTGCATTTTTGATATAAGACAATGTTTTCTTACATTTCTATTTTCTTTTGGAAAACTGTCCAAATTGCTTTTTCTTTACCTGTTTTTATTAAGTTTTTATAACTTCTGTATATTTGATATCTTTCTTTTGTGATTAATGCTGTGGATTTGTAGTAACATATTATGTTGTTTAGTCTTCTGCTGAAAAAAAAGTGGTTTATCCCCTGACAGCAGAAGCTTCATCTGAATTCGCTCTGAAAATACATGGTGAATCTTTGGCATCAAACCATGTGTTGTGGTTAATTTATTCAGTTGGTCTTTTTTATTTTTATTTTATTTTATTTTATTTTATTTTTGCTTTTCTCATCACTACACAAGCTTTCTCTGTTCCAAGTTTTCATCTTTGTTAGTATTGTTATTTCCTTCTCTCTCTCATTAATTTATTGGGGAAAGTTTGAGTTTTTCTTATTTACTAACTTCAACATTAAATTACTGATTTATCACAACTTTGTTATATATTTAAAAATAATCCAATACTCAGCCAGAAAAATATATGAATAATTCTTTACAGAGTAACACTCTTCTGCTGGAAGCATAACAAGAAATAAGTATCTCCCATACTGCCAGTTAAATGGTGAGGGATTAAGTTTATTGACAGGCAGGGAAATGCTGATTGTGGCTATACTGTTGTTGCTAGCTGAATTCTGTGCTATTTTAAGGAAAGTATTGATGTGAAAATTTTAATTATAGAATCGATAGTGAGAGATCAGTTTACTAGGACCTCATTCTTTGAATATCCATAATTTTCTAACCCTCCTCCCTCCATATCTTATGGTAACAATAAGTTAATAAACATGAACTGCAAGGGAGGAATATCTGCTTCCTTTCAGGTCAGCAAGAATATTATCCAATATTATATACCAAAATCTGGCTGACTGAGTACAGCGTAGGCATTAGAAAAGTTCCTGCTGTAAATTTAACATTGGCCATATCATTATTCACAAATATGAAACAAAAGGAAAAAGCATGAACCATCTGAACTGTGTATTTCAGTATCATCACACTGATTTTTTATATCAATATTTCCAGCACAGATCCATGAAAGAAAACTAAAGTTTATGCTGAATCTATCTTCTGTTAGGTGGAGAGTGAAAGTGACCTCTCAGAAACTCAGAATGGGAATATTGTTCAATGGTCTTATAGTGGTGTTACATTTGCCATAATTCAGTCAACTTTTAAAGAAGACATAATGACATAATGTTTAAAAGGATCAACAAGTGAAATAACTAGGAGGACCATTGCAATGCAGAAGATGGTAAAATAGGCAACCGGATTTGCTACTGGGATTTGATAATTTTCAGGAATTGTGTGTCTTTTGGATGTAGCAACAAGTGTCAGTATAGGTAAATACGAGATTAGATATACCTTGAAGAGAAGACATAGTCAAACGTTATTAGATTATTTCACATACAGTCTGGAGTTAACTAGAAAATGGGTAATAGAAAGTTACCAGATAAGGTGCTGAAGTAAGTCTATTAGTGAGCAGATGGCTTGTGCTTCTGTGTGCACGTTTTGTAAATTGCTTAGATCCTTGTTTACAGTAAAGAAATTCATGAGAAATGAGAATCAGATTATCACAGTCACATAGCCACAACCACTAAAATTTACACAGAGCTGCTTTAGTTCTGGTTTTCCTATGATTTGTGTTGTAGTGGCAAATTGTATTACAGCACTTCTTGGCTGGACTTATTCACAGCTACTTTTCCAGGTTACTATAGGTCATATATTTTCATGCACCTTTTTTAGCCATATATGAGACTGGGTTTGTGTCTTTTGTTTTAGGGAGAGTACGATAGCACTTTTTTTCTAAACAACTATATTGGTATATTAGTAAGCTTGTTTAGTTCTTTCTCTGCGTTTGTATCTTTATAGTTTATCCTTAGTCACATCTATATGAAGTTAATCTATGCTATATTTAGCATATTTATTTGTATGCAGACAGATATTTCCTTGAACAAACTGACCAGACGTTCTGAATGTGACATCAGATTAAAAATATTGCAGAGTGTTTTTGCTGAGGACTTGTTAAAGTTATGTTGTTAGAAATCACTGGTACGTGAAAGAGATATGCAGTCATTTCCCACTGGATTTGTTTCCATAGTGATGAGAAGGTTTTGATATTAGCAACTCTGTAGATATGTAAAATTTGGGTTTTGATCCAATTCCTAAAATCACCTTTTGGAATTAAGTTTTTGTGTTCTGCTGGTATCATTCTAACTATGTATAGCAACACAATCTATGACCATTTTTCTTTGAAGACTATGATGTGGGGATGAGAATTACCTTCATTAGTTTAGACACTTAAAATTAATTGTCTAAGTCTAAACTAGTCACTTTAAACTCCTTTTATATTCAATAGAAAAAACAATCTGCCACTTCCAGGGGAAGTTCTTATTATTATACAATAATATTCTATGCAAAGTTGCATAGAATGAATTTTACCCAACATCTGGGGCTTGTTTTCAGTGCTATGTTACTTTGAGGCGTTGTTTGTGTTGCCTGTTATCTGACATCTGGACACACGTAGGAACCTTTTGCTTGAAGTGGTACATTACACTTGAAACACACATGATTTTGTGTGGCTTGAACATTGTTTTGATGTGTGATCACTCTTGTTTAGCCTAAGCTATCTCAAGAAAGGTTAACCTGTGCATAGATAACTTCAGTAAAACACCGTGGAGAAAAAAATCCTAGGAATGTAACTGACTCACATCATTACTTTTCTATCATTGGAAGACTAACCTTGACAGCACCTCGGACCTGATCATGCTCTGCACCAGGCAATCAAAATATTTCTGAAGCCCAACTATAGGCTTCAGTGCAAATCAGTGAATAATGCCTTGGGAGTCAAGAAATGTTAAGCTACCATCTGATGATCTAAACACGTAGATGCTCAGATACTGGTCTGAGCCCCACTGGGCATATAGCAATGAGCCACAGTCTGAATTATTCCCAAATTCAGTTCAGTGTCTTATTCAGTATCTCACGCTCCCTATTCATGAACTGGGCTTGTTCAAAATCCAATGCATATGAAAAAATTGTAATGAGATGAGACTTTGAGACTAGGAAAATTGTGGCTTTGAGTATAATGTCTTGCTGGGAAGTGTGGTTAGATGAAAGACAACAGGTGTTACTATGAATTTATTTAATGTCACTAATGTTGAGGACTTTGGTTGGTTTTGCTGTTTAGGAGCACAGGCAAGAATGCTGAACATTTACTGGGTGCTTTTCCAAAGTTTCTTTCAGTCCAAACCATAAATAAGATGGCTTGTATTCCCTGTGCTGGAATTCCCTCCGGGTTTTCTGGGTACTTTGTACAAACGCTAACCTTTCACATCCAAGGATAACATTTCTGCAGTTTTTTCCCACAGAATTCAATCAGTAAATAAGTTCCATCTTTCTGATTTGTTATGCTAAACCCCTTGAAGTTGTAAGCCATTAAAATCTTTCCTAACAACTCAGTCATGGTAGGCATAAACTTATTTTCTTTAAGGACTCCCATGGTCTGATACTTATACTGCATTAGAATCTTTCCATATGTTTCTTCTTTGCCTTTGTTTGGTTTTTTATTTTTAATTTTTTTTTTTTAGAGATGTGTGAGCTCCTCAAGATTTTCAAAATATAGTTGATGCAAAATAAGATAAGTGTCATTCTCCACGGTGGAGAAAGCTGCTGGAAAAGTTGAATCTTCCTGATTAGCACTACCAAGTGCAGTGTGAAAGCTTTGGTCGCAGCCCCACATCTAAGCTAGGGTTGTTTCTGTAACTGTTTCTGGTTATCTCCATATGTGGGCACTGTTTTTTGTGCAATGTGAATACCAATGCATGGAGTTAACCAGGAACTGTCAGTCGGAAATGTCTCCATATATAGAAAATTATACAAATACATTGTTTTGCTGTTTCAGATTAATGGCTCTCTTAAAATCATGCTATAACTTCTTGGATCTTTCCCACATAAGCATGTTTGGCTTAGTTGCTTTTTGTACACAGTTTCCAAGAAGCTTCTGAAGAATCCACCCATGTTCTTCCCTTCCATAGTGACTCTGGTATTTAGAGTAAAACGTTTAATCTGCTTCATTTCCCATACAGTTTTGCAGAGGTATACTGAAAAACATGTATCCCATTATCCAATAACCCCACTTGTGTCTGAATAAAGGTAATATCTTTCTAACATGCAGGCTTCAGAACACATAGAACCTGTTTTGATAAAATTTTAAAAGGTAGAGGCTTCCAAGAGAAGTTACGAGAATGACCATTGAATTAAAATATGTGTCTCCTAGAAAAAGAATTTAAAATTTTGTCTCAGTTAAATTACTAAAGGCGATGATACAGCATAACTTGCCCTCAGGCATTTCTAAATAACTATACAAGCAGCAGAAATGTGGTTGTGGAGGGCATTCAAGTATAACATGGAGATAACAAGGACCAGAGGTGGCTCACAAAATTACAAGGTTTCAGATTAGAACTAAAGATGCTGTCTTTTCAGAAATGCAACTACCCATTAAAGTACCTTACTACATATGCTGAAAATGTTTCCTATCAAGAGTGGATCTTTTTCTAAAAAATAAGTACAACATAGGCACCCACCAGCAAACATAAAGGAATGATAAAGGGCAAATGCTCACATTAAAAATTCTGATTATTGTCCCAGCTTCTCCAGCCTGACCATAAAATGTTTTGGTGAAAGAAAGCCAAAGTCAAAGAACAAAGTGGAAGGAAACTACCCCTCTGTGTGGATTTAAGAGATACACTCCTGTGGGCAGAAGAGCAAAGGAGAAAAATTAAGTTGGAGCTCTGAACTGTGAAAGGCTTCTCAAGGCCATGACAAAATGATGATCATTTTGGGCTACGATAGGTATGTGGGCAGCTTGTTTGCTTTTGTTTTCTCTCTGGTATTTGTCCTTACTGCTACATAGACAGTGTTTTTGTTCAGACAAAGCTCTTTGGCAACTGTATGACAGGTCACAACCTCCTGAAAGGCACACAACATACATCTAAACTCTGTGGGATAAGAAGGGTAGCAAAACTTAAACTTACAAGGTACCTTAAATCCTTTTATGGTCTAGTGAAGGAATTCCAAGCACTCACCCCAACACAGTTTGATGTGAGCATCAAGCTTAATGATTATCTGAGTAACTGTGACAATGATTAGACAACCCTCTGGTTAATCAGTCATGACACGTGGCTATCATCTTTTCTTTAAGGAAATGGCTCAGCACCAGCTTTTTTATTTTGCCTTGTTGTCTGTGTGTTTTCAGCAATACCTTCTCTTCCATTCCAGGACCTCAGGTGTGACAGCCTATAGTGGAAATAGCCAATCAAACTTACAGTCTGAATAAGAATTATCCCGATTTCTTTTCTCTGGTAATCGTCAAACCTTCTTTTTCTTGACACATAGAACGAGACCACCTCCTTGATTTTTTTTCTTCTCTGAAGGACTAGTTTGTCAAATGGAAAGAATAACTCTATGTTATTTCTACCTCTTTCTTTTTTGTTTGGTTTTTCAGGTGGAGTTTTTCTTTGGTTTTAAATTTCTGGCCTTGCCCTTCATAACAGCAAGTTTTCAACAGCAGCTTTCCCAGAATACATCAAGTAACTTTCATTACCTACCAAGCTCTGGTCCCTGTTGTGACTATTAAAATCTGATTGATTGAAAATCTAGAATTAATTGATTTTAAACAAGGAGAATAGTTTTAGGGCCAAGTTGATTTTTTCCTTCTGTATCCAGCTGAAGTCCGCACAGAAGGCAGCATATGCCATGTATTTATATATACTTTGTTTATTTAGAAGATTTTGTGCTTCACAGCTGTTATAGTCAGTTCGTCATAGTACTGTACTTTGCCTGAACCTCAGTAGTGGAACGGATGGGCAGAAAAATGAATATTTGGCTCAAATGCACCCTGATGCAATGAAGATTGATAGCTTGTAGTTTCCAATTGGCCTTCTCTATCTGTAGATAAGGGAGGTGGCAAAGAATCCACCTGAGTGCATTGCATTGCATTTTGGTTTCTCAGTCTCAGTCCAAAATTCAGATATATTTTTTTCAGTTTGGAAGCTAAGCTGAGCAGGAAATGAAATTACTGCCAGGACATCCAGTTGTTCATACCATGGACTGGAGCAGCAAGAATGACATAAGGGAATTCCAGCAACTCATCTGTTTAATTGTGCGACTGGGACCCATTTGGCAACCAGTCTTAATCATTGCCCATACTCTTCCAGTCACACCAAGGAACTGCTCAGTTCAGTCTAATTCCTATAACATACATTCAGCAGGACATCCCATGTTAGGGTTTTCTTCCACCTGGCTACATATCCTATCATATTTCTGAAAAGTTCCATGGTGTGAAAGACCCAACATAGGTCCCACCAGATAAACAGTTATGTTCCTCCTAGTAAGCAGAGACAGTGTGATAATAAAAAGTCTGCTAATATATTGTGCAAATTATTTCCAGGTTTGTTCCATTTCCCAACACACAAGGTTTTATTTTTAATAATCCATTGAGAAATGGACAGGAAAAAGAAGAATTTCTTCATTGACCAAACATCACAGGCAGATACCTCATTTCTTCTCAAACGAAAAAAGAACGTCAAGCACACCACCACCACCACCACCACCCTCCCAAATTAACCAACCAACCAACCAAAACCCCCAAAACCCCCAACCTCCCCAAAATGTTTAGTTGAGCAGGATAGGGTGCAAGCAGAGGCAGAAGGAAGAGGAAGGTTAGTGAAAAGGTGAAGAGGGAATCCGAAGTGAAGGGAGCTGGTCAGGCATCTCTGTTGTGGCAAAACAAAAGGAAAGTTTAAAAAGAAAAAAATGGAGCTAGGTTACTGAGAAATGGGAAAGAAGATAAGGAAGGGAAGTGTCCACAGGCAAATAACGAAGCAAAAAATTAATCTAAGTATCGAGTCCTGTAAGGAATATTAGAGGACAAGAGGGAAAGAGCCAATAAGTAGGAAGGGCAAAAAGAAAAGTTTAAGGGGAAATGTAGAGGACAGTGAAGCAACATATTTCAGGAGCCCATGTTATATGTATTTTTGTCTGAGAGACAAAGGTGAATTTGAATGACTGAATAGATTCAGCAAAACTAGACCCAACATACAGGTGTGCTTAAAACATGAATCACCCTGGATAAATGAGTCAATGGCTCTTTTCTAGGTTGTTTATTGTCTGCAGACCAAAGAAGGTTAGAGGTAAATAAGGCACAGATGATTATTGTCACAGGCAGTTACCTGAAATGAAATCCACCTCCAAGCTACACTTGATCAAATGGCTCATTCTTAATATTTGTTCCAAGGTTAGCTTTCCTGTGGCAGATCAACCTGTGATGAGCCAGACAGGTACTCTTTGTTGTCAAGTACTGTTTGAATGTTTTCAACAAACACTTCTCAGATTTCTGTTTGCCATTGGGTATTTGTGCTGTGTGAACAATCAAGAAAATTAACATGTGTGAAGATATTATTTGTTGGTGGGATCTAACCTACCTAATTTAGGAACTTTATTTGTGCCTGTTTTTAAGTACCTAGGAAGCTAGTTGGGATTCCCCGCCAGTCGCAGGTGGAGGGCTTTGGGGATCTCCAGAAGGCAGTCCTGTGCACTTCAGTTTGATGACTACATGTTGACTCTTAAAGATTTATAATACTATCTGCATGGGATTTTCATGAAGCCTTGGCATCTCAGGGTGCCCAAATTCTGTTCACTTGGCATTACTATTCAAATAAAACCACATACATAAAAAAATAAAAATTAGATATTCAGGAGCTTCCACCTTGTTCTTTTTGAGATTTAGTCATTGTAGATGACATGGTTTCTGATGAGAGAGATTGTAAACTCATCTCCAAGCTATTTATTTCTAAAATGGATTTTGTTTGGGATATGCTTACAAATGAAGTGTATGTGGTTTTACTCTAGCAAGTCTTATAAAATAATGGATTTATCAACTTAAAGTAAAGGTATTTTAAAGCTTATTAGGGGAAAATATGTAAAAGCTGCATAGGTATAATTATTTTGGGGGAATACAGATAGATATTAAAATAACTGAGAATTTCTTCATTATTTTAACTGTCTATAAATCACCTCTAGGAGCATATCTCCTTCTTTATTTTAGAATACTTGCAAAAATATGAAGTGGAAGAAGCAAAAGCTGGGAAAAATGAGAAAAAAAAAGTTACTCAAAGAATGAAAAGGATACAAAAAATCTAAGAACAAACATAAAACTCTCTACTAACTTTACACAGATTCATGTTTCAGTTTTAGGTCTTCTGTACTGCTGAAGTCATTCAGTAGATATAAGATAAATAGATAATAAATGTATATACATTTAGAATTCTGATCAAGACCAGCATGGTTATACATGAGCAATTGAACTCTCCTCTCATTAGCCAGAAGGCTTCTGAATTTCATGCAGTGGCCGTCAGCCAGTGTGGCAGGACTGTTTAGGCCTGCCAAAGCTATAACCTGATGGCACTCTCTCACACAGCATAAAAATGCTGTGCAAAAAGTTGGAGAAGATTTTATTTTTTATAGCAATATGATAGCAAGTTATATTTCTCTTAGACATATGACATGCTTATGTATAGCACTGGGATTGAAGGCAGACTTATGTCTTAGAGCAGTACAGCTATCTTTTTCATTTCCCATGCAAACAGACAGAAAGCTGGCGTAGGGGAAAAAGTGTGCTGTAAAATTAATTCTAAAGGAACAAATAATTCCCTAAAAAGTCTGTATATAACAGCGCTCCATTTTAACATAGTTAAATTGCTTCAGTCTAAAACAAAGATAAAATTTTTACAGTTCTCATTGTCATTATCAAAACCCATAGGATGAAGTATAACTTTAGCAAAATATTATGATTGCTGCATTTTTTATATAGTTACTTTAGAACTGCTGAGCCAATTAAAAAAAAAACCATCAGAAACTGTGTTTGCATATACCAGATTCCATTGTCACATGCACAGGGTAAAAAATAGGCAACTACTGAGCTATTAAGTTTGATAGCCATGCTACTGAGAACTGCTAGCTTTTGGAAGAGCATGTCAATTTATATATATATATATATATATATATATATACAGAAAAAATACAGATGTAGCAAAAGCACAGTGAGCATGATTAGTATGGATAATCTTTAAGCTTTTGTGGTGGGTTGATCACAGCTACCAGCCAAACCCCCACCCCTTGCTCACTCCTCTCTACAGGAGATAGGATGAAAATAGAAGGAAGACAAGAAGAGTCATAGATGAAGATAGTGATGTTTTGATAGAAAAAGCAAAATGTGTGTGGGCAAGCAAAACAAAAAGAGGAATTTGTTCACTGCTTCCTTTTGGCAGGTGTCCAGCCCCATCCTGGAAAGCAGGGTCTTTTGACCTGTAGCATTTACTTGGGAATACAAATGTCATAACCATGAGAAACACCCTTTTTCCTCCTTTCCCTGAGATTTTTATTGCTGAGTGTGACATCACTTGTTGTAGAATATCCCTTTGATCAGTTGTGGTCACCTGTGCCAGCTGTGTTTCCCTACAAACTCTTGCTCCTCTGATCTGTGGCTGTAATGGCCATGCTGCTAGAATGCTGGTAAATAGCCCAAAGTTCGTTTGCATGAAAGTATCTCTATCAGGAGTGTTCTGGTTTTCACAGTCTGTTATGACCCATGACTTGGATAGGTGCAGACTCCAAAAGAACGTATCTACTGCATTTACAGAGTGTTCTGTGAAGGTACTGTGGAAGAAAATATTCCAGTGGGGCCTTGAAAATAGCCTGCTCTCTTTAGGGCTATACAGGGCTAAAAGGGACTGCTTAGAGAGTGGTGGCTTTATGAAATTTGAACGATGCTTTACTTGTCCACATTATGACATGCTGCTTTCATTTTCATTAGGCTGAATAGCGTGTCTTTTGCCCTAAGGCGAAGTCCAGATTTCATAATTTTGAGAATAGATTGTCAGTTATTTGGGTATCTAGTATAATTTTAGAATATTGTGAGGTTTTGTCACATACACAGAGCACACAGAAACTGTCCCAAATCACAGAATATGGACCCCAATCTAGAGTGTTTCTAGTCATTTTGCTTCCAGTGTATGTTTTCATGATCAGTAGCACAGAGGGCTGAGCACTCTGAGTTCAGCAAAATCTGGGATATTACACAAGTTTCAGGCTTCAGTGATACAGTCTGGGATGGCAGCCATGGATACAGCTCTGGCAAAAGTATGAACTCTTATAAATGTTAATCATTGAGAGCAATTCAAAGCCTGACATGCAAGTTATTTCTTCTTTCCTCAGCCTAAGTTTCTGACTGAAAAATATATTTATTTAACAAAGTTGATCTAATCACCCCCTGGCTGTAATTGCCAGAATATAACTAACTAACTAAATATTGAAGGTGGCAAATACATCCTTGTCTTTCACACTTTTGCACGCTACCTGTGCTCTACAACTACTTAGATTTTAACTTCTTTCCTTGTGTTAAATAATTTCTCTTTTTTTCATTTTTTTTGTCATCAGTATAAGGCAGTATTTAGAGCCAAAACTATCAATAATAATAATTATACAGCACTTATAAGTGAGGTTACTTTGCAGATGAGGAATGCAGCACATTATCCTGATGAAATTCTATGATGTTCTAATATTTCTTGACCAGTTGAAAGTAGACACAAACTTGAAAGGAGCCTTATGAGAGGAGATAGAAGAAAGTGGGAAAAGAAACAGTACAGGCAGCTGCACAGTCTGTGCAAGGGCTTTTATAAACCATTGCTGCTGTTTGGAAATCACTTTGATGTGAAATTGAATTAGGTAATCTGTCTCTCAGCTTACCTTTCCACCATGTCCTCATCTCACCCCTCCAATGATTTTTGATAAGTAAGTTACAAATGTGCAAGAAGCCTTTTAAAGCATTTAACTACTTGATCAAACCAAATTATGTCACTCTCACCCACTTTTTTTTTAGTTGTAAAAGAACTGAGAAAAGATGTATCTGTAAAATGAAATTCACTGCCTTGAAGCCTTGACTCCAGCCTGCATACCAGTCTTTTGTAGAGTTCTCTGAACATGACAGGAAACAGGAAAGGTGTAGCTGTGTTGCTGTCCCCAGTGAGATGCTGTGAGAAGAGACAGTGACACATTAACCTGCCTTTACTGCTTCTAGTTTTTGTGATCAGCTTTCCTTTCACTCTCATCTTCGCCTGTATCCACCTACCTCTGTCTTACAGTGAGGTTGCAGGCATCCATTTCATTTGGCCTTTTAATTATTTCAGGCTACTATCAAACAGTTTAGCCATATTTTATATTAAAAAGCAAATTTATGATCATATGCTAGCACCCAGCATATTATGATTTTGAAACAAATATGTGTGCATATGCTAATATAGACAAGAACTAATGGATAAACTAATGCATGTGAATATCAAATTAAATATAATCTAAATGTATAGAGTATCACTGAATTCTAAAACGCCCCAAAAAATAGTTAAATCTAAGGCATGCTTCTAGTAGTACCTTTAATTCTTAGGTTCTCTAGTATTTCTAATTGTTATCCATATTGGCATGTTTTATTGTGATATTGCATATTTTATCAAATGGATATTTGAACGTATGCAGTACATTATGTCTTGAGAGGTGGGTACATGGCTCATTCCAACAGGTCATTGGGATTTTAACTTGATAATGGTTGTCAGTGCTATGACATGCTGAACTGTAGTACCAAAGAACCTTGTCTGAACTAGACTCTTGTTTTGTTTTGTTTTTTCCTGGTGGAGCACACATAAAATACAAAAGGGGCTTGCAAACTCAGTGTAAGACAGAGGTAGGTGGATACAGGCAAAGATGGGAGTGAAAGGAAAGCTGATCACAAACCCTGCTGCTTTGCACATCAGGAACTTAACTGGATTTTTTGTTGTCTTGCAGATGTGAAAAATCAGCGGGAATCAAAGATGGTTCCTCAGACAAGGTAACATTAGGAGGAACTTTTTTCCTCCCTATGTCAACCAGCAAGACTAGAGCAAAGATAATTTTGTCAGTCCGTTTGTTTGCACGCCTCCTGTACACTGAATCAAGCATAAGGTTTTGTCTTTGTGGTCATAGCATTTTGCAGTCCTGTTCTCTCTTAACTGATCTATCTGCCACTTTCCCCCACTTCAACCCCACAACACCAGTCTCTCTCCTTAGCTTTTAAAACTGCCAAACACATACCACTGTGCTTTATTTTGTAATACTTCCATAGTCAGGATTAAATCCTTAAAAATAAATACAAAACTAATTCAGTTGTGTCATGGTTTAACCCCAGCCAGCAACTAAGCTGCTCACTCACTCCCTGCTCCCAGGTGGGATGGGGAGGAGAATTGGAAAAAAGGTAAAACTTGAGGGTTGAGACAAGAACAGTTTAATAATTGAGATACAGTAAAATATAATAACAACAACAACAATAGTAATAATAATAGTAACAGTTATAATGAAAAAGAGGAATAAAACCCAAGAGAAACAAATGATGGACAATACAGTTGCTCACCACCTGCTGACTGATGCCGAGCCACTCCCCAGGCAGCGATCAGCGGGGCCCAGCCAACTCCCCACAGTTTATATACTCAGCATGACGTTATGTGATACGGAGTATCCCTTTGGCTAGTTCAGGTCAGCTGTCCTGGCTACGCTCCTTCCTGGCTTCTTTTGCATCTGCTCGCTGGCAGAGCATGGGAAACCTGAAAAGTCCTTGACTTAGACTAAGCACTACTTAGCAACAACTAAAACATCCGTGTTACCAACATTATTCTCATTCTAAATCCAAAATGCAGCACTGTACCAGCCACTAGGAAGAAAATTAACTATCACATCTGAAACCGGGACAATTTCTCAATATCAGAAAGAAACTTTCAGGAACTGAGGTATGACCGCTTCAGAACTTGAGCAAGAATTAAGTGTATAAAAGAGAAAAGAAAATCTGCATTCTAGAGTTTTGATGAAGAGCAAATAGGTCCCAACCTGGATGTGCGATCTGGAAGAAAGTTATAAAAGCTGACTTTCAAATTACAGGCTTTTCAAATGGAAAGGATGAGTCCTTCTGAGAAAGAGCAAGTGTTATGGTTGAGGGTAACTGGAACATTGCAATTGTGTTTGAAATGCTAGACAGAATGAAAACATTCCTTGCATACTCATTCTAACAATACACACTTTCCCCCAGTATTTTGCTAAGCTACGTCTTCTGCTCTCTCTGAAACTTCACAGTGAAAAAGTTAATTGGCTTCCTTGACAGTTCATTCAGTAAAATCACTATCACAATCTCCGCATTAAACTGCCTATTATTTTTTTTTTTATTTTTTTCTGCAATATAGGTTCAATTTTTGCTATAGAGTAATAGTAAAATTTTTGACAGGTGATTAGTAGGACTACTGGAAATTACATTCTTTATCTTGTAGAGGGAAACCAGTATATAAACATATCAGGCACAGTTTGTTTTCTGGTATGCTGGCCGGTCTTACTAACAATTCCAGAGTGGGTCTTTCTCTTGAATACTAAAATCTAGCAAGGCAGGAAAGTTGCATCCATCACTAACACCTCTCATAATGCAATTTATTACTAGATATTTTAGATCTTATGCATTAGACAGCAACTATTGTAGTCCTAAATTAACAACAAAAAATAGATATTTTTAAATAAACTGTGGATGAATTAAGCTTAACTAAAAAATAGTAGCTGAATAATGTCTTTGGTTTATCCAGTGCCACTCCTATGCAGAATGTTTTTGTTTCTTCCCCAGTTTTCTTGTGCATTTAATTCAAATGTCATTTTCTTGCTTTTGTCATTCAGTCTGTGGCTCCTTATTTGAGGCGCATCCATTGTACTCTGTGAAGATACCCATGACAGCTTATCCCATGGATAAGCCCTCAAAAACAAAAAAAAGGTAAGGCAAAAGGGGTCAATGTCTCTTCCTGTGTAATGTTTTATAAAGCAATGATCATTACATTAACATAGTTATTGATATAAATATATATATATATATAAGCGCTACTATCAGTGAAACATAGCTTCTGGAGAAGCACATATCCTTGGTTTGAAGATATCAGGAGAAAGCATGTACGATCCCTTTTTCCAGTTTATTTTCCTTTGGTAGGTATTCCCTTTCAACCAATTGGCTTTGATATCTCACTTTTTTTGCTTCATCCTAAAGTAAAGAACAATAAAAACTTTTACTTTTTATGCAGATGGTACATAACTCATCTAGAATCCTATTGGTTGCTAACATTAAAGTCTTTGGTATGGCCAGAATGGTAAGCTTGCAGAATCAATGCATAAGACTATTTGATTTTCAAAAATTATTATCGGTTTTCTTCAACATGTGCATATAAACCATTTGAAAATGACAGCATCTTCTGAAGATGTGCTAAATATTTCCTAAAATTGCATTTTTTAATTTGGGTGTCCATAAATGTTAATGCCCTTTGGAAACTCTGTGACTCATGATAGTGACTTGACTTCTGAGGCTATACCAATTCTTTTGTACAGACTTTGCTGTTTATAAAGTTCCAGCAGGCATGAATGAAAACAGTAGAATATAGCCAAGTTTATCATCTAAAGCAAAAATCATACTGATTTCTGCAAAGCTACTTCAAATTTATAGCACTACAAACTGGAGACCAACTGGAACAGATGGTAATAATTATTAATGGTAAATAAATTTAATGAAAATAAAATAAAGAAGGTTGTGTGGCAACAAATACCTGAGGAAGTTAGGGATAGTAAATTTATTTCATTGTCTAAGTCTCTGCATGTTGAAGTACCAGTTTCCAGATGTATTATACATGTTTGTGGATTTTTTATGCTTTGTTCTTGATAGTAAAATGGAATTGAAAGTTGGAGCTGGACAGAAAATGATTTTCACATCCCCAAAGAATTATTTATTTTTTTATTTTCAAACATTTTTCCCAGACTAAACCAGGATGAAAAATTGGACTGTCAAATGTGTTTAAGAACTGAAATTAAAAGATAAAGAACAGATTTTATTTAAGAAACAATAAATAGAGTTTTCAAGGTTTTTTCAGCCTAGGAAACAAATGTATGGCTGGATATGATGAGAGCTGCTGAGGAGGCAGATAGGCAATTATTCATTGTTTCAAATGAAAAAAGTGTTGGGAGCATGAAATAAAGCTTGCAAGTGGCATAAAGTGCATAGCTATTCTTGAAATGCTCCATTATAAGATACTGTAGAAGCTGAAAGTTTGCCTATGTTCAAAAACAGAGATTATGTCCTAGAAGAAAAGTCATCCATGCTTATTAAATATTTGGTGGTCGCTGAGCAATAAATTCTTGCATTTCAGAATGTAGTCTGAAGAAGCAGAACTGTTTGCGTGTTCCTATACTCTCTTCTAAGGATTTGCTGTTCTATACCTTTAATCTGACTTAACACAGGCATATACTTTTGTATTTTTACATTTATCATATGTAAAATGCACAGGCACAGATGAACATTGAAATGAAATCAAATTGAATTGTTTCCTTCTGCTAATTTTGAAAAAAAAAAAAATAAAATTGGGGGAGTCTTTGAAATATTTTTCTTAGTTGCTGTAAGTAAGGTTCTCTTAATCGGGGAAAAATAGTCTTTTTTTGAGAAAATACTGTAACAGAGAATTTCAGAATTTCAAAAACCAACTCAAAGGCTGGTAATGGAAATTTGTCAGAAGTTTCCCTCTCTGATAAACTGTATCAATTTGGGTGAATTGGTGTTTCTAAGGAAAGAAATACTAACAAGGTTATTCTAAACCATTTCTTTGTTTAGATTCTGGATAAATTGTTAATCTTTTAGCAATTAATTTGAATTAAAAAAACATCTTGCTATAATGAAAGTATTCTGAAACTAATAATAGACATTGGCAGAGTACCTTGTCTTCAGGGCATTTTGTATATTAACATGAGCCATGCCATGCACCAGTGCTGTTAGATTACCCACGTAAGAAATCAGACCTATGAACATGCTGGATATTTCCTTATTTGGAGAAGGGAATGTACAGGACCCATACAATGATTAATAAAGCACATCCCTTCTATCTCCATAAAGTAAATTAGAGAAACTCCATAAACAGGGTGAGGAAATCAGCATCTTCTACATCAGACTTGACTAATGATAGGTTCTCTGCCCTTAGCAAAAGTTTGAGAACAAACTCGTACTAAGACATTTCAAACTCAACACATATACTCACATATAGGAAACATCTGTGTACTTGTCTGCACATGCGTGTGTATGCATTATATATTTGAATACGTGAAAGAATATAATCTAGTCTTAAAATGGCAAGTAATTATGTCTGACACTGGTTCTGTAAAGTCAGTGGACTTGTCCTACACTCATTTCGATTCTATTTACCGCCAAACCCCCTAACTCCTTTAATGACTTATGAAATCACAGAACTACCCTGATGCTACCTGTGGAAAAAAGACAGTACAGATCATTTAATATTTATATTGTCTTTTTCTTTATTTTATTAACTTGATAGATTCACTGATAATGGAAGTATTGTTGCAACAGTATCTTTCAATTCAACTATTTAAATGTGTACCTAGTGGATTTGCTATTAACAAACTAAGAATAACATACATGTAACATATTGTAAAGCATTATGTTTTGAAATCTATCAGATAGATTCCAGTTTCACACTAGATGTGGAATCCCTGTTCAGTTTCTGATGGGAATATGTTCCCAAACCATTTTTATCACTCTCGCAACAAAACCTAAAATTACCAGAGGAATAGTATAGATAACGCAAAAGCCTGGGGAGCAGTAACAGTGAACTGAAAGTCACTGGGATGGTACTACTTGACTCACTCAGTCCTCTGAGACAAGCAAAAAATATGCCAACTATATTAAATCTTGCAAACCATATTAAATATGCTATACATTTTATCCGTATGTATAAAAAAGATGCATGTAATATAGTGAGACATATACATAGATGGTGAATTGCATCCTGACTTTGGTTTATGTAGGATGAACAGCAGAATGAAGTCTTCTGGGAACACTCTGGACAAACAGGCAAATGCAGCCGCTGAGTACGTAAATTGAGGAAATTGAGTAGGATAAAAAAAAAATCTGTAAGTAGTTTTTACTAATGCTGCCACTTCTGGAATAGAGGAATTTATTGAAATGGTGTGGTTATCTACAAATAGGCACTTCTAGGGTATTATTCATCTCATCTCAAATGTACAAAGTACCCAGTGAATCACAAATGAAAAGAGTCTCTTTTTCCCACTGACTATAACAACAGCTTAGTGTAACTACCTTGCAGAAAGCCATCTGGATTGTAATTTAAGAGAGCAAAATCTCACCCCCTCTGTCGTGTTTTGGGGTGTGTGGTCTGTACAGGCTGTTTATCCCTGAAGAGCGTTCATGGAAGAATGATTAGAAAACAAATAAGCTGATGTTATTTTGTAACACCGAAAGCACTCAATCTGTTTTACTTATAAAAAAGAAACACAAAGTGGGGGCAAATAATGTTTTAAATGTAGCAAGAAAAAATATAATTAATGCTGAAAGTCACAATTAAGAAATAAGATGTGGGTGGTTTTGACTACAAGGATGGCTTATTAAAAGAAAAATGCACAAACATTGTTGGTATCTGGGCATCTTTCAATGACATTGCATGATTTGGGGTATTTGAAGATATTCCTCACTTCAAACAAAAATTAATTTAAAGATGTTTTAAGAGTGCCATTGCTTCTTTTTGATAAGAGATTGTGTTGAATTTAAAGGTAACTCTTTCTGATATTATAATTCCTTAAATTTTGAATCAATCTATGAAACCAATGTAAATAGTACACAATTAGTCAATAATAGTGGAAGACAAGTGAGGAAAATCTTAACAGAAAGAACTTCTGTTTTCATGAGTCATTAGATATCATCAGTACCTGCTACGGTAAGTTTCTTCAGTAATTTCACTGCTTCCTAGACACAAAAAGTTTGATAGAGTCAGCTTCAAGGATGACCACCAAAGACTGTGCAACTGAGAGATGGTATAGATAGTGCCTGAGGTGTGAATGTAAGATTAAGGTACCTTTTATTCATACATCTGGTATCATAACATATAGGAATACCATCAGAGAATAGGCAACTGTTGGAAAACAGAATCTGACTTTAGAGACTAACCTTAAGTCATTGGTTTTGCATATTGAAAAAACTCTTCCATTATGCAGTGGAGTTGAACATTTTTTTTAGTAAGCTTTTAATGCTGCAAAGCAACAGTATTCATCAAAAAAGTTGAGTAAGATACCCAGTAAATCACAATCCTGTCTTGGAGTTTATATTACGATTTACCAAAATTAGCTGAGATGCCTAAAGTGTTCCCCCTTTTTCTTCAGGACATCATAAGTTTCCAAGCCCTGGAGTGCATTCTCCCTAATTAGGTAGCTTTCCAAAAGTCACATATAATTTATAAGGATTTGGATAATCAGTCTGTCTTCAAAGCTGGCTGGTAGTTGCAGGGATATAATGCAGTGTTTAGAGAAAGCAGAGGAATCTCATCTTCTTCAAGGTGCAGGGGATTATATCTGGGTGGGGATTTACCAGGGGCCTACAGCTAAGAGGGCTACGACCTCTCCATTAGCAAGCATGGAATAACACAAACGTGGCACTGCGTGAGGAAGCAGCAGTCCAACAGCACAACCCCTTCCTGCTCCCTCATCATCCCTGTAGCAAACAAAATCATGTCTTAGGCAGAAAACGAACCGTGGGCTTGGATAGCATTGATTATTTAGTGTATTAGCAGAGGGCAAAGTTTACATGCAGTATCAATTAGGAAATATTTGGCAATGAAAACAAGGCCAAAGGCCTTTTTGTTTTATGGCCAAATCCTGCTCACTTTCCTCACATGAACAGCTCTAATGAAGTCAGCTGGAGCTCAGTGATTTCACTCCAATCCTTAAATCTCTTGTAAGCTGTAGCTGAAATCTGAAAGTATTTTAAAAGGAAACTGTTAAACTCTGTGCCTAGTTACAGATTTTGCTGCTTCCTTTATCATCCTCTTCTCAGATCACCTCTATCCAAATGCTCCAAAAAAAGCCCTGTAGATATTTTCTTCTCATTCTTTTTCTTTAAATACTGTAATTCATATTTATTTCCCTTAATTCTGTTATAGGTTTCTTAGAAATTCAACACTGTAGTGATCAGAGCTGCTCTTTGAACTTTCCCACAGTGTGGGAAGATTCAGAATTACTGAATGCTGTATCACACGTTAAAAGATAGATTTCCCTTTCTATAGGTTAAGTTGTACCAGCAAAAGCAGCGGTTTGTCAGAGTACTTTTCTAGGGAAAGGGTGCCGACGACTGGGGTGGGATAGACGAATTGTGTGACGTGTTAGTGCTGGGGTGCAAGTGCTCTTTGACCAGCAAATACCTTAATGCAAGGTAGTCATGGCTCAGGACTCCTTTGTTCTTTGTCTGCCTTTTGATTAATCAGCCCTCTGAGCAGCCGGGGTGTGAATACCCACAGCAGGGCAGTGCCTGCCCCTGCCCCTGCCTCTGCCCCTGGGTAAGGACAGCTCTCCAGCTGCTACCCTGCTGCTGCCTCCTGTCTTTGCAGTCAGAGCATCCCCTTTCTTTTGTAACATGCACATCCAGCTTTACCAAAGAAAGAAGAGACCAGAGAAGATGACAATGCTGTTTCTCCCCCCTACTCAAAGAGTTAGCAAAACCTTGTCTTTGGCTATGATTGCTAATATTAATCAGAAATGCCAATACAAATTCAACCTTTCAGTTTGCTACTGATTTGGATGACTTTGAATGTATTAATTATTAGTAATTCCTAATCAATATGTTTGGTGATCATATATGATCCTGTTATTCAAATAAGAGAATAGTAATAACTAACTAGGAGCCTGCTTTTTTTTTTTTTTTTTTTTTGAAACAAAATGCAATCATGGCAAACTCTTTCATTGGCAAAAGCATTAGACTATTTTCTTGCAAAGAACTAAATTACTTGGAAACTGTTCAGACCTAACACCTTCCTAATACTTGGGTTGTCACGTAACAGTTTCCTGTGATTTCTTAAATTTCTCACATGAGCCTTTGGATTCACAGAAAAGTGAGCAATGGGACAAATTACTCATTTTATGAAAAGTAGAGGAAAAAAAATTTCTGATTAAGCCTCTTGTACCACGCTCTCGTGTTTTGTGTTTTCTGTTATATATAGAGATTGTGCAAAGCTTCAGTTGAGCTTTGGATATTAAATTCTGTGTGGTAAGGAGAGTAATATTTTACTAGAACACTAAGGATAGCACAAAAGGGTTCAAATGCTCCTTTTATTTACATTTGAAAAAGATCTTTCATTAAGTCTGAAATATTTTTGAGAAATAATTGAGCTAAAATACTGGTTTTGTTGAGGATTTTTCTTGCTCAAAATAAGTTAGAAAGAAATGAGAAGTTAATGCATAATAGAATTTCAAGCTTTCTTACAGCCAGGTGGCTTGATTTAGCTATGGGAGCAAAACTCCAAATCATGGAGAATAAGGATCTAAACACAACTGGGTATCCTGAATCCATGTTTTTAGGGAAATGGAACTTTTAAGTTATTTCTTTGAAATCTCATTTTCCTTCTGTATCAGAAATGAAACACTGCCAACTCCTTGCAGTTTTGAGGGATCAGGGCTGTTTCCCAGCTTCTCTAGAAGTCTGATCTCACACTGAAGTCAGAGGTACAAGCCTGTCTTTATAGACTCTGTCCACTACATCTCCACTAAATGTCTCCAATAAACGCCCCTAATTTGAATCTTGTTACTGCTGTTTCTGAGTTCCTATCTACCAGCTGGACAACAACCTCAAAGTGAAGTCTTGAACAGGATCCTGTGCCCAGAGTCAGGGAATGGAGCAGCTGATGCTCCATGATGATTTGTCTGCATCCCATGTGGTGGCAAGAGTCATCTGTTTTATTTCATGTCTGCAAAGCAATAGAGAATTACAGTTTGGCTTGTCAGGCTATTTCGCTCTCTGAAGTCTTAGCACCTCTTGAACAAATAAATCTCATCCATTTTGTCTTATCAGTTCCTTTTCTTCCAAAGCATCACCATCTGATAAAAATGCTTTCTTAAATGTTATACATGTAGGCAGCATGGACTGTACATGTTCGGTTATTTGTTTATCTCAAAACTGATAGGTAGGCTTAAACTTATTTCTTAAACATTATTTCTATAGCTTTTGAAATTTGACTGCTGTGAAATCTGTCATTCTGGCAGTCTCTAAACTTTTACAAGGTATAAAACAACTCTGGGGTTTTTCATGGAGACAATAAAAACATTTCCAATCTGACAACAAAGTCATTATTTGGACAAAACTCTATTTTGTTGCATGTATCTGTTATGCCTCCCAAAAATTCATTCTGATACTTGTTCCTCCTCATTTGCTTAAAATGGCTTCTCTTCAATGAGAACAAGTAGAAAGTTAGACTGCAAAATAATTTAAGTCTGAATGGTCTCTGTTTATGTTTCCTCCACTCTTGAGCCCAATCTCTAGCCAAGCCAAGGCTGGACTGCTTCATGCTGCCGAATGTAGTGCATCCTGATTGTTCCAGTCTGAGTAATTAGCTGCAGTAATCATCAGTCCTTAAAGATCCATTAAAATGGTATAAATCTAGGGTAAATCTCTGTCAATTTGTTTTTGTCAAAACAAAGCATGAGAAATGGATAAAATCATGAACTTGATTTTGACCTCAAACATAAAACTTCAAGACCTGTCAATTTAAAAAAGACTGGGCTTGAAGTTTTATGTTTGAGACCAAAATCAAGTTCATGATTTTATCCATTTCTGATGCTTTGTTTCCCATCTCATTAGTATTGAACAGTGTTAATGTTGACTTAAAAAATCCAATGGGTCCTGATAAATATTTCCAACAGATCTTTGTGTGTTTAGATTTTTGGGATTTTTTTCATTAGAAAAACAGTTGTTTTTTGAAGGTGTGGTGTTAGTTTTAGTATGAATTTCTTTTTCTTCTGCTATACATGTTTGTTTGGATACTTCCTATATTTTAAAATTATGAAACCTTATACCAGGAGATCAAGCAAGTTCTAACAAAAACAAAGATATTCAGGAAAATAGATGAGAGAAAGGTACTTTAAGCCATGCCACGATTTTCTTTTTGGTTTCAAATTATTTGATTTCAGGACTTTCTTGGTAGAAAACACTAAATACTCTAAGTATGCATCTTATATCTCTTTGTTCTCCCTAATTATGAATGAGTGAGCCCCAGGGACACTGGGAATAACAATTCCTGATTTTTATTTTATAGCGGGAACAGAAAAAGGACACATCATTTTGCAGGTGTTGAAAAAGTCTGAGCCTGAGGCTAGCTCACTTACATTTTCAGACAAAAAGGGGATCCCACAGCAAAATATCCCCCAGATTCTCACAGAACTGAAGAATATAGAACTAGAACCAGTGAAAGTTTGGGGAAGAATCTCATTTTTAACATAAATTGTTGGTTTGAACCAGCCACAGTTTTTGTTTGAATTGTGGTTTGAATCCATTCATTTTATTTTGACCTGCATGTGGATTCTGTTGCATAAATTTTATTGTCCTTTTTTATACTTCTGTATTAAAGCACAAGTTTATTTCTGCCCCTACAGGTACGTGCCAAACCCCTTGTCTTTGCTCTGTGGGTGTGAGTCATGGTCTGCATACACTGCGGCTGGCAGTCAGTCTGTCCCAGTGCCATACAGCAGTGCCGCTGTCATATGCTGACTGCAGAATTGTTAGGTTACATCCAAAGGCTTCCACATGGAGGGAAGAGGTTGCCACACTATATGCAGAGCATGCCAGAGCGTGCAGGAGCTGGCCGTGGCACTGAGGCGTGAAGCCAAGCTTGCAGGAGCATGGAGGATGCACTGTTTTCCAGCCAAGCGCGCGCTTCCACAGTGGCAGCTGTAGCCAGGGGGAGCCTGGTTATGGATGGCTTGTGTCCTGTAGCGTAAGCGCCCAGCCTAAAAAGCATTGAACACGTGCAAACTCTGGTTTTGTTTCTGCTCTCTCTCCTTTTACTCCTGGGGGAGGGTAGAAAGGAATTAGATGAGGAGGGGGAGGAAAAAGGCACTTCACAGAACTCCTGCAGCTTTCCCTGTTTATCAGCAGGCAGCTAATGAGCCCTGCTGTGCCCCACGCAATCCTCTAGAAGTACATTTTTCTGAGTAACCCCCACATGCAATGCTGCAGGCTGGGGGAAGAGCGGCTGGAAAGCTGCCCAGCAGAAAAAGACCTGGGGGTGCTGGTCAACAGCTAGCTGAACATGAGCCAGCAGTGTGCCCAGGTGGCCAAGATGGCCAACAGCATCCTGGCTTGTGCCAGAGATAGTGTGGCCAGCAGGACTAGGGCAGTGGTTGTCCTCCTGTACTCCACACTGGTAAGGCTGGACCTCAAGTATAGTATTGTGTTTGGCTTTGGGCCTCTCACTTCAAGAGGAAGTAGAGGTGCTGGAGTGTGTCCAGAGGAGGGCAACAGGGCTGGGGAAGGGTCTGGAGCACAGGTCTGATGAGCAGCAGCTGAGGGAACTGGGGTTGTTTAGCCTGGAGAGGAGGAGGCTGAGGGGAGACATCATTGCTCTCTACAACTACTTGAAAGGAGGTTGTAGGCATCTTCTCCTAAATAACAAGTGATAAGACAAGAGGAAATGGCCTCAAGTTACACCAGAGGAGGTTTATATTGCATATCAGGAAAAATTTCTTCCCCAAGAGGGTGGTCAAGCATTGGAACAGGCTCCTAGGGAGGTGGTTGAGTCACCATCCATGGAGGTATTAAGACATGCAGATGTGGAACTTTAGGGACATGGTGCGGTTGGACTTGATAATCTTAAAGGTCTTTTCCAATCTAAATGATTCTATGATTCTGTGATTCTCTTAGTACCTACTTACAGCACAGAAATGGCGGACACATCCTGAAGGAGACCATCCAGTCAGAGGGTCACAGGGCTCTTCCCTGGCTGAGATGACTTTTTTGGTTGTACAGCTGAGGTCTGGTTGCACTTTTATGTATACTCCTCTCAGGGACTTCTTCCAGTGCTAGGATCACTAATTTAGGTGGCAACAGATGCCCTGGGCTCACACCTGCGCATCAGCTGAACAGTGTTAAAATGTGAAGAACACAAGTTTTGAGTCCAGCTGGGCATCACAATTAATGTTACTACTTCTCTGCCTAGATTTTGATTTAATGAGTTAATTTTTTTCACCTCCTGATTTTTGTGGGTTTAGATTCAGAGCTCTCTTATTCTGCTTTGTTCTATTTTTTTTTTTTTTGAGACAAAAATCAGTCATTTCACCACTGCTACTGTCTGACTCTGTCAGCTTTCAGTGAGATCATCTCTACCTCTCCTGAATCAAACTAAACTGGAAGCAGCTTTTTACTCAGTGAGTCAGTTTTGCTGTATTTTTTTCTAATGTTGCGGTTGTAATTTTTTGCTTTGGGTATGCCATAAAATGTATATGTAAAACATGAAAGAGTATCTCCTTTTAAAACAACAGAGTGTACTGCAGTTAATTAAAACGATGTCAACTTTCCAACTGCATGATCTGAGCTGACCTGTATCAAATGAATTAGAACAGCACCCACTGTGATGGACTTTGGCATGTTGCCATTGTTTTATTTCCCTGTAGTTTTGTTAAACCTTTAGGGAGGTTTAGGGGAGGCATTTCAGAATAATCACTGTATCCCTCAATATAAGACAGAGTAAGCATAGTAAAATTAGTGTTTAGGTTAGGAACACCAGCTGATTTATTTAATAAATCAAAGAAACAAGCTAACTCAGTTGTCTCAAGCATTTACCCTTCAGATGTCATTTATCTTTCTCTTGTCTAATTTAATTTTTCTCCTCATTTCTATTTGACAGAAATATTAAATTTATAACTGAATATCTAGGTGGGGAAAGCTGAAATTCAAATGTACAGCACACAACATGATCCTCTCTATGGAACATCAGATAAGGAGTTGGGAATATCAAACATTCAGGTCATGGTATTCTTGGCAGCTGGCGGGTTTTACAGAATTAAAGGGATGTCTACCCACAATCCCATCTCTAATGCGTTGGCTCAGTATCAAATCTGATAGTTTTACCCCACACTGCTGGCACATTGCTCCTTCAGTCCATGGGACCTGCAGTCAAGATAGCTAATCTTGTGAATTGTGGCAGTAATTTCTGACAATTAGACACGTGGCAGGTAAAAGCATCTAGCAAACCTTACCCTCAGGGATGCACAGTCCACGAAGTCATAGGAGAGAGATTCTTTGCCTTCAGAATTTCTCTGACTTCTGCATCACCTGGTGTTCTCTCTCTGGAGTTTTCTTCATGTCTGTACTTAGTCACAGAAGAAAGCATTTTGGGCCTCTGTAATTCCATCACAGAAACTTTTTATGTGCTCTTAGATGTTTGTGTAAGAAACCTCTGAGCACATTACCAAGCCTGAGAAACAACTAAAGCAAGATGGGTGCCAGAGAACAAGAGGTCTCTGGAAAGCACTGGAGGTTTAAAAATTACATGATCTTAATTACTCTGAAGTCTGCATGTTTTCATTTCTTTAATTGGAAGGCGATCCATGTCACTCAGATCAACTGCACATTTTCAGATTGTTTGGCTATAACCTAAGAGAGGTGGTGCTGTGTTATTGTTATGACTAATTCTGCCCATGTATTGGAATACTAGACAGGAATATGCAGAAATAGTATTGGCAAGTTTCAAATAAATGATCAGGGCACTTTCTTCCTTTAACATGCTTACCTAAATGACCCATTTGAACTGTTCCTTTCAATTTAGCTGTAGTGTCAAGTAACCATGACCTTTTCTGAAAGTTATGGGAATTAAAGGTAATTACCTAGCTATTTGGTCTTTGGAAACTCATAGTGTATTTCCTGCACTGGGGCAGTGTTACAATATAACACCTTATAGAGGGAAGAAAAAAAGCTTAATTCCAAATTAACTATTCTGTCCCCCAAGCAGGAGGTAGCTGGATTAATATTATCCATGACTACATTGCTCCTGGGAAACAACTTCTATCCAGCTATGAAAAGCCTGGTTTTTCAAGCAGACTGATTTATTTACCTGCATAGAACAGAGGTATTAAGCTGTGTAGTGAATCTTTGGCTTAACATCAACAATATCCAGGAAGCTTGAACTGTCTTTCTGGACATTACATAATAGAGATTGCCAAAAAAATCTTCAACAATTCCAGAGCCAAAATCCACCTTACTTTTTTATAAAACCGACAAATAACATCTACAATTATATTAGCTGGATCAGGTTCTAACCTCAAAATCATTATGAAGAAAACTTCCTTTACTTTATAATGAATGAAAATAATATCTAAATGCTTGTTTAAGATGCTATGGACGTTTTGGCGAACATTTAAACAGCAAACGTATTATCATTTGGAGCATTTTATTGTGAGAATACAATGAATCACATCAGAGTAACATTTATGGCTGGCATGACAGTAATTGTTAGCTCTTTCATGAAGTTCTGAATTCCATCATGCAGTACAAATAGTGAGTGTGTGTAGAGGAATGAAGGCAGTGGGTTGATTAGCATTGATAACATGCAGCTGTGGCCTTGCCTCGAAGGCAGTGGGTTGATTAACATGGATGATATGCAGGTGTAGCTCGTTCCTGCTAAATAGTTAAATAGCCCTGAGGATGGTGGGAGAGGTGGCTGGATGGAGGAGGAGCAGTGTGGTCTGGTATCTGGAGGAAGGAGAAACAGCATAGACAGTAGAATCTGACTGAGGGTAAAAGCCTTGTTACAACTTACTGGTTTGATTGTGCTGCAACAATTTGTGCCCTGTATGAGGTTGAGTTTGAGTGTATGAGGTGACTACAACAACTGGTGCCTGATGTAGCTGAGACAATTGGGAGAACCTGTGACATATAACAGGCATTGTGAGACATGAGCCATTGACAACTAATTGATGTGGATGTATTGCAATATTTGTTATCTATCTTAACTCAAATTGCAACTAGTAAGAGCTGTAGTATGTGGTGCTGGCAAACAATGGAGATGCCATTATGACTTTAAGGCAGTTCTGATCAAGTTTGAGCAATTTCTTTAGCCCTTTTACTGTGGCTGAAAGCTCCAATTTCTTCTGCCTCTCTGCAGAACTGGGGAGCTTAGACCCTGCGCATTGCTAGCTACACCTATGCAGGTGCTGTTTGGCTTGGAGCACTGGAAGGGTGACCTAGCACTATAGACATGCTCTTAGAAAAAGCAGTCAAAAGGACAAAGCTGGTAATGTCCCTTAGCAGATCTACCAATAGACAGGGCTCTATGGGACTGGCAAGATTGTTTAAGACTTTTTGCCAAACCTTTAGTTTAATTGCCATCTTCTAGCTTAAACTCTGACACTGATATGCTCTTGTCTCGTATGTTAACGAGGCACAGAAAGAACATTACTCTCTGAAATACTACTGCTGTGGTTTAGATTTATTTATATGAACTCTTGGTTTTTGTCTTCAGTAAGGCATCTCACAGAAAGACTGTATTCATGGGATAGCATACACTGAACAACTTTTTATTTCTCAAAACACTTTCGGCTGTTAGCAGGCTAACTCTGCACACTGACAACAACAAAGACTGTTGTTGTCAAGGTTTAAAATCATAATAGCAGTCTCCATAGTACACTGTTCAGAAGTTAATGTGTTTTAAATCACTGTGGCTTGCCTGTAACAGGACCTACTGCACATGCCACATTACCTTTCCTCCCAGCACATGCTTCATGGTCTGTTACCACCCACTGCTCTTGGACAGTTCTGGCTTCTTTGTAGTAAGAAGCTACTGCAAACAGTCATTGAATACTTTGGAGTGTTTGCTTACCTAAGCAAACCCTTTTCTTGTGACTGGCTCTAGTAATTTGTGCACTGAGCAAAAAAACTGGCTCATTCTACCACCTCCTACCATCTCATGATTTCCTCAGGTTTCCTCCCAAACACTTCCGTTTTCTCATACTGTACACCCCACACAGATTAATCCTCTTCCCCAGTCATCAAATATCTTGTATCTCACACGTTGTCATGAGCAATCTCTCTGGAGGGGAATTCCTGTTAAATGTCCTTCTGAGTAAGTAGCTGAGTGTGATAATAATGCTCTACATGAAACCATGGGAAAATATGAGATCTGGGGCCTGGATTCCTGATCTGAGTAGATCTTCTATAGTTATCCAGGTGATTCAAGGTGCTTTATTTTATCTTTTGCTTTCCTGAATATCTGCAAGATACCAGAATAAAAATCCCACTATTAGTAAGGCTCCCAGGTGCACTGTATAGTCTTTTATCAAGAAAGGGTAGGTGGTGTATGACTTCCATGTATTGGGCTGGAGGCATTGCAGTGGTTCTAGTAACTCATGTGTCTTGGATAACTGTGCTGAGAGGTGCTGCTCTGTGTGGGTATAGAACAGTGTGCTTAATCCAGGCATTAACTTAGAACTGTGTAAAAAAACCCAAACCAACAAAAACCAAAACTGATGAACTCTTGACGTTTTTTAGTAGGAGATCACTCTGTGTATGGGGACTGTCTTTTTGATAGGGGCTAACTGTGAAGATTGAAAGATGGGCTTTTACATTTAATTGCTGTTGTTTGCACTGCCAATAAAGCTAAATCCAGGAAAGTAAGTTAAAGTAATTTGAAAAAGTAACTTGAATCTTTAGCAAAAGATTCTATCAGAACAGTGAGACTACTCCACTTTTTATGTTAAAACATTCAGCACATTATAAAATGGTGTGCAAAAAGAGTTATGATGAGTCATAGGAATGATTCATTCAGTCCCAGTTCTGGCTACAAGAAAATGTGGATAGCATGTCAGCAGTAGTTTGGATAACAGGACACTTGATTTAAAAAATAGTGATATAGAAACAAGAGGGAAAGGCACCTGCAATGGCAATATGTTATTTTTAGCTGAGTTTTCTAAGAAAGTAACATATATGTGACCATGTTTTCTGTGCCTTTCAGTCTTCTTCCCATCCCTCTTCCTTCTTCGGTAAATAGTGGTAAATAAAACCCTGCTCATCATATCTTTTTATTGGAAATATTTTAATGTTTTTATCTGTGATCTAGCAAAGAAGAGTGCTTGTATTTAATAAAAACCGATAGAGATCATCAAATTAGAAGAATAACCACAGAAACACTGTGGCAGAAGAGGATGGGGCAAGATGTGCCCTTTGCAATTGCATACAAGCACATTAAATTACACCAAAAAACCCTCACCCCCACAGCTCTGAAGCAGAGAAATCCTTATAGCCCCGTGTCATTCCATTTTGATATTAAAAGGAGAATAGGGCAGAACCTCTGAAACTTTTGAGCTAATCTTTTTGAAACAAAGTACCTCTTAATTCTTCATAATTCTGCCTTAAGCATGGGAAAGTAGAAATTAGTTGAATTAAATTAAGGAGCTGGATTTGCACAGTTCTTAGGAGTTGAGTATAAACTGGACATTCATTTATAGCAGGGATCCTCAAACTTTTTAACCAGGGGCCGACGCGCGGATGAAGTGGCAGGCAGTCATCTGCGGCTGTTTGGTTCCCCCCCCCAACCCCGGCGGGGGGGTCTGTAAATACCGGGGGCCGGATTGAGGACCCTGGGGGGCTGTATCCAGCCCACGGGCTGGAGTTTGTGGACCCCTGGTTTATAGGATACGCAGGAAGATCATTGCTCCCTGTTACAAACCTCAATACATATTTCATATTAAAACCACAACATTTATCCCTAGTGCGTGTTAGAGCTGCCAGCAGATAAGGCCTCTGACAAGGTCTTCAGTTGAGGTTAACTGAACAGTATGTGGAGAACTAGTGGCCATGAAATGAGACCTTGCTGGCCATGACAGATAGCACTGTGGGAAACTGACCAAAGTTACAGAGTGCTGTGACCTTTGATGGATTTCACAGGTGTTCAAAGTGTTCGTGAAAAATATCAATACTTCAGAGGCAATTGAAGGGGAGCATTGGGGTCCTTCACAGGGGCGGACTCCTGCAAGACCAGCAGTACCTGGGACACTATATCACTTATGCTACGTAAAGCATTTTATATGAGGAATGTGGCTAAACTGGCACCAGTGTGTGGAAAGCAGGTAAATGTTTGTTTGGAAGGAGGCTGGGATGGAGAAAGGGATGTACAAGGGTGGGATGGCAAAAAGGAGGATCAAGAAATGGGAGAAGTGGTATATAAATCATGTGATCATTGCTGCTTAGAGTTACCTGCCAGGCAGTGTTGTGATTGATCACCACAGTATAAACAAGGGCATTAAAGCAAACCTGCTGTTCTGACCATACCACCTGAGGTGAACCTGCTGCTGTGGTCAGGTGAAAACTCAGAGAGGCTTTTCCTGGCTGAGAGGGAATACCTGACTGAATGTCGGATTCAGTGGAGGGCTGACCCTGGCTGGATGCCAGGTGCCCACCAAAGCTGCTTTATCACTCCTCTCCTTAGCTGGACAGGGGGCATGCTGTGAGCATACACCAACTACCTGAATACTTCTACTGACTATTCCAGATTCCTCATTTTAAACCTATGATTTCCTAATTATTTTTTTTAAATGGGTTATTTCCCAAATTAATTTGTCATATGATTTCAGTGCTATCCCTCTCCGGACTCTGGTTGGTCTTTTAGCTTCAAAAATCCCACTTTTCAATACAGATCAACACGGGAAATACTCAAGGAATGAGCATTATAAGGAAACAGAGCAAGCGTAGACGGGTTTTTCCTTAATATGTCTCCCAGCTCTAGAGATTTTCTGAGCAGGGGGGTTACCTCTGAATGACTATATTAAAAAATAGTTTTACAAAATCAGACTGTTAATTTATTTTATATCAGTAGATTGTTTCTAGGCTACCAGGATTTTTTATGTAATTCTTTGGAGTTCTAGGAATGGCTTTTTCTATAAATGCTCTTACAAGATCATGACACAACTTCCAGCCCATGCTTAATAGAGCTCCTCCTCACTAGGGAGTAAACGAGTATAGCTTGACCTTAGAAATCTCACAATGTCCCAAAGTACTACTTGGCAGGATGTGAGAGAGAGGAGCATGCAAAAATATTTCATAAACCACAAGATTTTCTGTTTGTGGAATGATAGTAATACTTTGTATTTACATACTGCAATTCAATCTTCTTTAGCAATATTAGTTTAACCTCCTGTCACTCCTGATAGTATTAGTATATTTTTTCTTATGTCATAAATGAGGAAACAAGTCCAAAGAGAGTAAATAATCTGCCTTTAACTATTTTGGTGAACATAAGAGAGAATGAAAGTTAATCCAGTGCCTCAGTCCCAGTTCTGTGCCTTACACACAATGTTCCAGCCAAGGATAACACACAATTCCCATTTTGCTGTGGTTTTTATCTGACACATGCTATGTGTGAAATTTATTAAAACTTGTAAATGTTAGTAACGGAAACAGTGGTGTCAACTACACAGGTCATTGTCTGGTGATGGCAAATTAATGTAATACTTGTCATATGATAGTTACATACTACATTCTTTGTTTTGTTGGTTTCAGCTAATAGATCATAAACACCATCTTCATCTTCTGTTTGCAAAGCTGGTTAGGTCCTCAATATCAACATCTTTTCAATAAATACTCTGTCATTTGGCCTTAAGAAAAGCTGCAGCATTGGCCAAAAGGGACAGTAAGATAACTGCCTTCTGCCCAATCTGGAGGAACAGCTCTCTTACTCTGAAGAATACATCCAAGTTTATGCCACATGAGGAAGATTATGCACTTTAAAAATAATCTTAGTTGCTAAGACCTAATAAAGCAGTTTACTTGCCTTTTCCACTGTCTTTTTGCTTAGGTCACTGATGGTGGACCTTGCCTTTTTGGAGGCAGCTTTCTGCCAGAGCTGTCTCAGTTAAGCATCCCCTTCTCTAATTTTTTGGTTCTGTCACAGGCAAATTCTTGGCATAGTGGTATATGGCAAACGATAGAGCAACAGTTTCTTTAGATAAGTTACCTCCATCAAGAACACAGACTTATTTTAATATAACTTAATTTTAATTCTGAACTGTTGTTACCAGATCTATCTTTGACCCTGCACTAAGCCTGTAGAGAATTTGGATGTCAAAATGTCAGTTTGGTCAACCATTTGTTAGCCTTATTGTTGCAGTGGAACTTTATTTTGTCATCCACAACAGCTGAAAATGGCTTATTCTGCCAACTGTTCATAGAATTGCAGACAGGTGTTTCTTCATAAACTCATAAAAGTTAAAATATTATAGCAAAGCTTAGCTATACCAAGAATTATGTGTTATAGGAGTAAATTTTGCATGATTTCTGGCCTGGACTTCAAAGAGGCCCTTGAACAATGAGCATCACCAGATGCCTCTGCTCCTTTTAGTATGTATATAGTGCTGAGATCCCAGTAGATTACCTACCCTGTTGCTACACCTAGGAGAAAAGTGGGGGGTGAGTAGGATGTGGAAACAACTATCCCTATAGACATTTTTTCCTTTTATGTACAGGCTTTGAGAGTGTAGGGATGGATAAAACAAGAAGTAATAAAAAATGGGGATGAATGGTTTAGAAGAATATTTTCACTTCTCATTTTCAAGACTAGTTATATCCAGTATTAATAATATTATTAGGTAATATTAAAATTAATAATAATAGTATTAAAATAAGTAGAACTGAATTAAATTTTTCTGCGATTGTCTCAACAAGAATATTACAAATCTATGAAGGTACAGGTTAATAGTGAACCCCATGTTCACTCTTGTTTATTTGAACTGATTTCGTTTTCTCCTGTTTTTTTTATCTTTCATCAGAACATGTGCCTCATGTTTGTGCTATTCAGTGCACATCAGGCAAATTTTCTGCTTTGTTCTGAGCTCTACTAACATACTACAGGTCTGACAACAAGGCCAATATACTGAGAAACCAGGGATGCTATATCAATATTAAACTTTATGACATCAAAAGAAATTTATGTATCTACATAGAAATTACTGAACAATTCAATGGAGTACAGAGATGCCTTATTAATGCCTTTGATGCCTCCTGCACAGTGTATTTTTTGTTGTTATTGTAACAAACTGAAATTTCAAATATTCATGGTAAAGCAGGTAAAGCCTTTTCATTTATGTGGACATTAACCACGCAGGCTGTGTTTTGCTTGGACACAGTTAAGTGTAATCCAGTATCAGTGAGGTAAGGTAAATCCTGGCAGTACTCCTCTGCAATCACAAGTAAACTCCTTATTTTGTGTTTCATTCCATCGCTTGTACCATGAGAAATATCTGAGGCAAAAAGTTGGTATTCTTTGTGCCATCACAGAGTAGCAATTTGATTTTGTCCATAATTTTCTGGATATCCCAAAATGTTTGCTGTATAACATTCACAAGGAAACAGTTTAACATGGCGGTTAAAGAACTGAAGCTTAATGCACTACTCATAGCTTTGGTGAGAGTGATTATGGTGTCCTCGTTTTGGTATAATGCTGCTTACACCAAACAACTGAGCAATACACTGTGACAGGCAGAACAAGAGCTTAATCAGAAACCTTGAGAATGTATGTTGCAGTGGCTAGTTCAGGTAAAACTAGTATAAAGTTTCAGGTTTTTTTCATTTACCTCAAGTGCCATGAAGTTCTATGCAGTAATGAGACACCTGCATGAGCAGTCATGCACTGTTCTTTTGCTGCAGACATTTACTATGAGCTGCTTCTCAGTCCAAATGAAATGTGGATACCATGATCTGCATGAAGCCTTTGATTTCAGTCTCCAAATTCTACACTTCCAAGTTAATCTTGAGCCTCCTTTGGAAGGCTAAACATCAACTCTGCCTGCAGTATCACCTGCAACATACATTTACAGGAGTTATTGGAGAGAACAGGGAACTCAGTGTTAAAACTGTATGTCTGATGTGCATGCCAAGCCCCTGATGAGGGTCACTGTTCTCTAGTGACAGATTTGATTTATCTTAGACTTTAGCTGTCTGTTACAGACCATTTTTATCAGATTAAGACCACAGTGGTGACTTGTGCCGTTGGCATCTGGAGTAGTAGTGCCATATGTGTATGAGAGTCAGCAGATTCAACTTACTTGAAAGCATCTTGTAAGAGAAACATAAGGAAATTGGTGGAAATATTTGGATCAATTGTTTTCATCTTCAGCTTAAAAATAGGTATAAATTTTCCAACATTAGTAAAACTCAAAAAAAAAAAAAAAGGCTAAGTGCCACATTATAAAGTTAGAGTGAACTGAAGGGAGCAGAAAGGCTTGAGAGAGAGCTGATATCAGAAGATTGACCAATATGAAAGAGATGACTGATTTTAGGCCAGCCACTTCCAGCCTGCAGTTATAGCTTCCTCCAAGTTCTCAATCCTTTGTAGTTTAGCTGAAGATCATGAGATCATAGTGAGTCTGCTAATAGAAGCTGCTACCATGAAATAGTCACAAACTTAATATAACTTCCCACAGCAGCCATGTAGTTATCTCTTCGTTCCATATGCATTCCTCTTTTGGCTAAATGTGACCATCCTAATTCAACGTGCTTTTCACAGCAAAAAAACAGATGGCTCCAGGGACACTTTCTAACAGTTCTAACTCAAAGTCAGGATACTGGTTCTATTCTACTCTGGAAAGAACAGGAGAATAACACAATGACCTTATATTTAGCATACTTTCCCAAGGTTCTCACTGAAAATTAAAAATATTTTATGTATCTCCGTTTAATGCAGAACTGATTTTGTGTGGGAAGACAGGGAATTAGCTATCCAGACATATTATTGTGTCTCTAAATATTGCAGGAAAGGTTAATTGTCTACAGTGGAAGAGGCTGTACTACAACTGATTTATTTGCCACTGCCATACCTAAACTTTAACAAATGAATATGTTAAAGTAAATTCAACACTACAATATTCCCCAACTAAAGCAAGCTATTCTGAAAACCTTCAAACATATGAAGTTCATCACTGAACTTTAGTTCTTCATTGCTTTACAATAACCAACATAGCTTTCCCTAAATATGTGACAAGGTCAACACTGGGCTGGAAAGAATTAAAATCCCTGGCACTGCTCAAATTTAGGACCTAGTATGTCTCACATTCCCAGATTAATCTGAGGGTCTCCCATTATCCCAAATTCTATTCCCTGAGGCTATCAGCATCCAAGCAAACATCAACAAAGAAAACAGGACAAGAGAAAAAAATTGTCCTAGACATCATCCAGTCAAGCAAGTTGTGTATAAAAAGAAAACCTACTGCCACCACAGATATAATTGTGTGATCCCAACTTCATCTGCATCACTCTGATATGTGTTAGTGTAGTCTCCAACCTTTTCCTAGCCCACCTATAACCTAACTCACAGGTTATAGTAAACTATATGTAGCTGTACAGTGTAATTCACACTTAAGTCTCCAGGAGGAAAACACCAGAGGTAGGCAAATGATACACAAAGTTGCATTAGGTATAATAAAACTTCCTTCTCTCTGATGGAATCTGTATTGGGTTTGTGTGGCAAGTTTTTTTTTTTTTCTTCTTCCTGTGAGGCGGTGGGGAGCTCTACAGGGATGGCTTCTGTAAGAATCTGCCAGAAGCTTCCCCTGTGTCTGACAGAGCCAACACCAGCTGGCTCCAAGATGGGCCCACTGCTGGCCAGAGCTGAGTCCATCAACAATGGTGGTGGCGCTTCTGGGATAACGTAGTTAAGAAGCGGGGGAAAAACCCTGCACAACAAATTGCAGCTGGAGAAAGGAGTGAGAATAAGGAGTGAAACAACTCTGCAGACACCAAGGTTAGTGCAGAAGAGGGGGAGGAGGTACTCCAGGCACCAAACAGAGATTACACAACTGTAGTATCCATCTTACACCTGAGACAATCTGCAGCTGCTACAAGGTTGTTTCACCCATTAGGAATCCATCAGATATTTGACCACCAGGTGGCATATAAACTATGTAAAATATCACAAAGGGATTGCAGATATTATGATATAATTACCTCTTTTTTAAGAATATGGGTATTCAAATACTTACTGATCCTAGCTATCAACTTTGAATATTATCTGTATATTTTTAAAAAGTAGCTAATAGCTCTTAAAATGTATTAGTTTGCAATGTTATCCCATGAGGAAGGGCCCATATATGACACATTAATCAGCTTTGCTAATCACATTATATCATACCTTTAATCAAGTTTTGTTTTTGTGAATAACAAATGACTTCACAGATGGAAAAAAATAGGTTATGTTATATTGATTTGCATAGAAACACAACCAACCACTTTAAGAAGCCAGCCAAAACTCAACTATTTTCCATTGTTAAAAACACATTTTAGGAAACTTTTTGTAAGCTGTAGTGTAACTTCCAGTGTAAAGATAGAAATGTTCTCAATGATATCAGTTCCTACGTTCTTACCATAAGAAAGTGTAGAGAAAATGGCTTTTAGGGCCAACAGAAAGGCAAGGTAAGTGGTGTTAATAAGAAAACAGAGGGCCTGAGGTGGCAGACACAAATTCTGAAATTAATGTAGAGACTTTCCTATGGTGAGATTCATGACAACTTTGTAGGTTTGAGAGGCTTTTCCCACCTTGCTTTTATGGGGTGGATGCAAATATCGCATACAAATTTCCACAATGACACATATATACTAGGCACTAGTCCATGTTACTCTTTTTCAAATTTCTTTAACTTTTGCTCTTTCCTGCTGCTTCCTTTGTTCCCTTCTTCATCCTCTCCACTGCATTGCTAGAGGTCCCCTAAACTCCAATTTCATCATTTTTACTGTAGTTTTAAATGATGACACAGAGAAGTCGGAAATTTTCTTTTTAATCTTTGTTTCTTCCTTTGGCAATGTTCCTTACTTTCTCTTCCCTGCTCATATTTTTTGAGCTTTCATTCTTTTCATCTTGTCCCGACACTCTGACTGTTCCTTTATTATCTTACTCAGTGCCCTCTATTTTTTTGTGTCTCTTTAACGTTGCCTTCCTTGAGTTTCTGTTTTAAGTTCCTTTCTCTTTTATTTTCTAATATTAATTTTTTATTAGTTTTAAGACTGTTTTGTCATTTCTGATGCAAGTTGTTTAATCTATCCAACTTCTGTCTCAGCCTCATATTTCTGGATAACCAACTGAACTTCTCACCCTCCCCCATGACCCCCTCCTCACTCTCTCTTCTCTGTCACCATTAAGAACTTGTGGCAGATTAGTTTAATCCATCCATGATTCATGCCTGATACAGAGTCAGATTAATGTAAAAAATGTATTATAAAAATTGCTTGCAGCTTTGTAAGCAGGATGAACTGGTTTGGGGTTGACACCTTCAGTCTAGGCCAATAGCAGAGAAAAATATGTAGTTAACAGTTTACAATATAAATCTCTTCCTAAGGTGAAGTTAATCCAAATGAAGATGTAAAGGCTTCCTGAGTAATATGTATTGTCTACATGCACTTTCAGGAAAACTTGTTTGCAGACTTTCCTGCGTGCAAGAACCAGTTGTTCTAAACCAGGAAGGTATGGAGATCCCAGCGTGTAGTTTCTGTGGGACTCAAAAGGATTGAATAGGGCACCTCAGAAACTAGTGGAGTGGCAAAGGTACCTTACAGCAGTGGACCGTAGCTCTGCTTTCCTTGCTTCCAATGGTGCAGAGCACAGAATGGGACCTGCAAGGAGACATGGTGCTTTCTGTTGCTTTAATGAAGTCCAGGTGGAATCTTGTCAGTTATGGACAAGCACAGATTAGGAATGTTAAGTAGACCTCCTCTTCTGATCTGTTTTTCCCAGTAAGAGTTGTTTTACTCAGCTATCGAAGTTCTATAATAATAGAAAAAATTAAAGTAGACAGAAAATCAAAGTAAGCTTTAGCCTCTAAGAAAAGGATAGCAGAAGGTAGAATAAAGATAGCAATGACTTTTTTTTTTTTTCCAACAGTTATGTCAGAAACATAGTCAATAGATTATTCAAAGTATCAATTGAGCAAATTAATTAAATTAATATCTAGATTCAGGGAATCCTTAAAGTTCTTAGCCATGTTTTATAAAAGACTTCAAAGGTTAATAAAATGTGTATGACAAAATCCTTATGCCTGAAAGGGCTTCACTTTTTATATGCTAAAACATCTTCCCACTGAAATCTTATGGAGCTCAGTTTCTTGCATTTAATCAAACCACCCAAATAAATTTACAATCTTGTATGATCATGTATCTTAAGTCATAAGAGTTGTTTTTTCACTTTAAAAATCCTTTGTTACATTTCTTTGCATCCTATGCAATTTCAAATGCTTGATGTAATGCTTTGAAATAATTTGAAAAAGCATTCAAGCAGAAGCTGTGGGTTTTTTTCCACTAGCTAACAAGACTACGTTCATTTGTTACACACAGAATGCCTTCTCTTTTCATGGTTTATCTGATGCCAATAGAGTTCAACATCAGGCTTCTCACTTTCAGCTGGATGCTATGGGCAAAGTCAAATCATTTGCTGTTAACATTGTAAAGCACTGCATACTCTTAGGACACGCTACAAATAATAATGTTTATTCATCGAGTGTCTGGAAACACACTCAGAAGTGATTCTTCCTTTTATTTGTTTGGTGACTGCATGCTGCTAGATCTTTGGGATCAATAAAAGCAAATGCTTAGTCAGAGCTAAGAATGTAAAAAAAATTCAATAATTTTTTTCTTATTCTAGTTGATGGAAAACTTCAGTGAGGAACTTTGATGCACTAAAGGCACTGTCATCAGTTAAAATGGATCTTCTAAGCCCTCAATACAATATGCAGTTTCATTTACATCACTCACTGATGATACATTTTACTCACTTCTCTATATGTCACCCCATACACTAGGCTGTATAAAAGCATTAAATAAGTCCTTCAGATTTCATGGATGCATGTTCCCAGCATTAAAAGTATAAAAGTAATGGGATTTGCAAGTCGTACGGCATTGGAGGGAGTTTGCCATATCATATTACTATGACGTCCAGAACAGCTCTCCTCAGCTGATGGTGATACTTGCCCTACGAAGCCTGAGGTCTGGTGGTGTATCAGGCAGATATCCTTCTCATAGCTCTAAATAAACCAGCACTTATACTAGAAGTTGTGGAAGTGTGTCAGGGCAACGTTCACTCCAAACTCATTAGCTCAAAGGCAGGTCTAAATAGCCTCAAAGCAGACCTGCTAGTGCACCTGCATCACTTCAAAAGTCTGAACTACCACAACACAGTGACTAGGTAGAAAGATAGCATTGCTTGCTGCTGTCTCAGGTACCTCCAATTTCCCACAGCATTTAAAGGCTCTAAACAACTGCCTCTTGCATCTGCTTTGCCATTTCATATGCTTTGCCCAAATCTTTTACCTCATTCTAACCCCAAACTTTTTATTAGACTACCTGCACTTCTACTATCCCTGTTTTATAGATATTAAATATTTACCATTTGCATAAATGAGCAGTTAAAAGCAGTTTAAAAGTAGTTTGGTCAGTTACATTTTCTCCTTGGCGACAGGCCCCCTCTTCAGTTTTCTGTGCTGGCTTTTCTTATCTGCCTGTGTGGTGCATCCAATTAAAGAAAGGCCAGATTTTATACTTGGATCTTAACAGTGAAGGAAAATGCGACACTGACAGAATTTTAAAGATAATTGCTTCCTGGTACTGATTTTTATTTAGGTATAAGACAGTGTTCAGCACACCATTTTTAATCATATTTTACATTTCTGTGCATCTTTAACAAGCCCACTCAACTGAATGGTGAACTAGATGATGTAATACAACCTTGATACATAACAGCTTGCTTTAACAAGTTAACACCTGTCAGCTGAGCAGCTATAACTCACTGTTTCCACATCCAGGGTCCTCTGTGGGCAGCTCACATTTTTTGACAGCTTAAGCTGTTGCCTGCACCTCACAGCTATAGGGAACTGAGTGGGAATTGCTGCCCGCAGCTCCATTCCAGGCACAGGAACTCGGGAGATGTGGTGTCTCGGTGGTCCTGAGCAGGTGCTAACACCTGTGAAACCACTGCATTCATAACAGAGGAATGGTGGCTCTGCAAGTGTAGTGAGGCTAAGCTTGTCTCTATCATGGGATGGAGGTTTTGCCAAAATGATCCCTTTTCAGAAAAAGATCTTCAAGAGCAGAGATGGTGACAACTTTGAGAACAGTGCCCATTGTTAATGACAGATGAAAGAGACATCAAAGGAAGGGTAATCAGAGATGGATTTTCATTACCCTCCTTTCTGCCCACTGAAATGACTAACATGAAATTCCCAAAATTGTTATCCCTGCTTATCATCGATTTTCCTTTCTAGAAGGAAATAAGACAAGTAAGACCTGTATTTTGCCCCTGAATTTTCATTTCAGCTACTGATGGCCTATTTTAACTCCTTTAGCTACTTTTTGGCCTCAAAATAATTTTGAAAGAGGTCCTACACTTCAATGGCATGCTGTAGCTTTCAATACTGTTATTAGTGTCCCTCTAACTTCCAAGGGAGGGTTTCTTTCCATAGTTTCTCAAGGCGGATGTTTTGATAGTATGAGAAGCTTTGCTTTCACTGTCCTTTAGAAATGATTCCTTCTAATTATATACCAAGATCTGAAACAGCCAAGCTGCATTAGTTACTTTGCTTCACATAAATATATTAGTATCTACAATGCAATTAGAAATGTTAAACCTTAGTTCTAGAGAAAAAACCCTGCTTTTCTACTGTCACCTCTTTTTGAAAAGTTCATAAAGCTTTTAATAAAGCAAAGCATGTTCTAAATGTTTTTATTAAAAATATAAAAATTATTGGAATTCAAGTAGACAGAAATATTTATCCCAGTAAAATATGTAAAATATTTTGGACATATTATAGGCAGTCATATAGTTACACATGACTGTAACATCAGAAGTTACCATTATGATCAGTCAGTCCAACTTTGATGTAGAACAGTGCCACTACTTTTCACAATATGTGCATTAAATTAATTCTTTTTTTCGCTTACTATCCTTTACCCAGAGGATTTAATGCCCTTTTTTTTTTCTTTAATATAACCTCCCACTACACATCACTGCTTATTCATTCTTTCCTTTCTTTTATTCATTCTTTCCTTTCTCCCCCCCCCCACCCCCCGCCCCAGTATTAATTTTCTTTCAGAAACAGATATTTTAACTGAAGAAACTTATGTAATCATCACTTTGCATACCATGGGGCTAAGACAACTTTGTATCTCAGACTCATGAAAGCAATGCAGTGTCCTGCACCTGTCTGAAGCAGCTCCATCAGCAATATAACTCCTTGCCTCCTCAGGATCACATAAGTGACCCCAGAGCTGCATCAAGGAAAGCACTTTTCTATTCCTTATGGACAGCCTTCCAGGGCCAGTTAAAGGGGGCCAGACTAGCTATATTGCTGATTGCCATGACTTTTTAGACACTTCACAAGGTGCATGTTCAGAGTCATGTGCAGCTGAAGGAAAGTCACATGTGAAAAGAAAAATTGGGCATGGAAGAAGATGATATCCATCATGTCTGAGATCAGTTTTATGCAGCAGATAACCAACATGAGAGAATAACCAGAGTGACAGAATGACATCTGTCATAGAAGGAAATTAATTGCCCTCTAGAGATGCTTTTTGTCTTTCTCTGAAGTGTCAATGATTAACTTGAACTACAAATCTTACTTTTGAGATGCCAAAATTACAGAAAATGAATGCTACCTAAATGTGTGATCTTTCCAGTAGGTATGGTGAACAAAAAGCATTGGGACATATTGAAACAAAATATCTTTACTGTCCAGCTGGCAGAAGCAGATTATTTAACTGCAAGAGATTTTTATTTTTATTTTTTGCTGTAACTTCCTCAAGAAATGTATTCCCCAGGCAGACTGACTATATTTCAGTTACATGAAGTGTATCTCACATTTTGTAATTTTTCACTCAATGTAATCAGCATTTGAAAAGAATTCATTGAATTTTAATGTTATTGAATTTGAATTTTAAAAGCATTTTGAAAACTGGAAGCAAAAAATCAGAACATGAAAATATGTTATGAAATAATAAATGATGAACCTCTGTAAAACAGTATTACACTGGAAAGCAAGCAATCAACAGAATTTCCTCTTAGAGGCATGTATGCTTCACAAAATACCTGCCTACCTGACCAGAAAATACTGTTGTTATCTTACAAGTTATAAAACCTTGCAATATCTCTTTCAAATAACAAACTCTGAAATTAAGCCATTTATGGTTCTTCTAAAGTTTGTCAGCTGTATTTCATAGTTGTAGCTGATACTGCCCCAACAATTTATATGGTTTGCTATTAACAGGTCTATCAGAATGTAATTATTTCATGGCCACCTTTTCCTTAAATCTAAGTTGAGTGCAATAGAAGTAGAGTTTTAATTATTATAATGCAAAGAAGCTTACAATTTTATTTTTTTTTGGAGCAGTCTGGTTATCACATAAAAAAGAAGATATATTTGGCTGGTACAATCAGGAGGAATGTAAAGCTCCCACGCCTGCCTTCAATAATTGATGAAGTGGGTCAGTGACATTTTACAGGGCTGTGATTGAATTGCACCCTTGAGGATAAATAGCGCATAAACCTTTTCCGCCAGCTCTTTGGTAAGTTAATATTGGCAATTCCAATTTAACGCTTATGAATGTAAGTATTGCAGGCTAAGTGATATAAAAGAACAGCCACAGCTATTGTCTTTGGTTGGTGCTCTTTCCCACAAACACTATTGAATCCAATGAAAAACAGAGAACTCATCTGTCAAAGAAATGCATGTGACTGGGCTCGTTCTGGGCAGAGGGGAGTGCTCTGGAAGAATTTAGAATTTCTTGTATGATGAAAAATGCAGATTTTTATCAAAAGTGCCTGTCATTAGCCCATTTGGGAAATATTCTTGTTGATTCCTTGGTGAGGTGGTACATTGAATGGTTGTGAGGTTTCAGATGCGTGTTAGTGTTGACAAATTCTATTAATAATTTACAGTAAAAGGAAATATTTTATTAATGCCATCTGAAATCAATGCACAAAATTAAAATGAAGCATTCCCAATTGTTTAACTAAGCTATGGGGCATGGTTGGAGAAAACAGGTATTTAATTTTTAGAATACATTGTTCATTTATTTTTAAACATTTCATTTAAGCATAAATGAAATTCTTTCATGCTGTCATTATGAATATTTAATTTCTTCAATGTCACATATAACTTTTATATAAACACACACGTAATTAGCTTTTAGCTTCAACTGAAAGAATCTGGAGCTTACTAACAAATCTGCACGGTTGCGTACAAGTAAATTGATATCAGCAGTTTCTCCAGACTGCATTTCACAGGCAGTGTTTTTCTCCACTGTTTGGACTTTTCTGGGCTTTGTTGGTGCTAGTGAACTAAACAGGGACAGGGCTGAAGCTCAGTCTCTGGTCTTGTGGGTATCTACATCATTTAATGCTAGTGCACTACTTGATATCATTTTGGTCCATGGCAGGCATCGTTTTCCCAGAAAGTGCTTGGGCTCAGCCTGTGCATAGCCTAGGGCTGTCCTGGTGGGCTGTACGGACAGTGCTGCCTTGCTTTGGGGAAGATAAGTTTTTAGCCATACAGATGCAAGCCATACCATGTCACTTGTCCTCAGGGTCAGAGAATGGTGTCTGACCCATTTTATTCACTAGCAGAGATGCAGACATACCCCATAGCTACTTTAAGAGCTGCTGATTGAATGCCAGCTCCATTTGCAAGGGTGGCTACGTCCCTGTGGCATGCCGTGGACTGGAGGGGAGCTCCACGGACCTCTGCTGATGGATGCCACAGTGCAGCTGGTAGCTCTAAACTTGGTTTAAGAAACACTGTAAAGTTTAATGCAAAGCATTGGGGACATAAGGCCAATTTCTACAAAAACAGTTCATGCAAGACTCCTATTGAATTCAAGAGAAATTTTGCCAAGATGAGGTTTGTTAATTAGCTCTGTTGCCATTGAAAATGTAAAGCTTAAAACTCAGGGAATGGAGTGTCCTCACAAACGATTGACCATCCACTTGCTTTTCCTGAAGCAAACCACTGTGCTTGGTGTGAATACTGAGGGGCCATGTGGACCACTCCTTTGGAAATACACAGGCTTGAATGTAATGATGGATTTACCAGGGCATGGAAGGGAGAACAGTCATAGCATATACATTATAGGCAGCACATATGCTCAGTGTCACACACAGATTTGCTGTCACCACTGTGGCTGCATCCAGCCCCAGGAACTTGTGCCTTTCCTGAACATATGGTCGGAGCTTAGTCCCAGGAGTTCATAATCATGGCATGTATGCTTTGTAAAAGGGATGAATAGTTTTACTGGGAAGCAGTTTAATCAGTCTGTTGAAAACTTTCTTGGCTGGAAAGCTTAAAACTGGATAATGAAACTGAACCTGTAAGACCACTTGTGAAAAAAACTTGTTTTGTTTCTGTACCTGTTTGAAAATGTAATATTGGGAAAACATCATCTTAGATTTTAAATTCACTAGGTGAGAGCAGACCCAGCTACCTAAGCCTCCTAATTATAAGCATCTGGTATCACTTTTTATGTGATAGGCATATTAATTCGAGCTAGTTGGGACTTTAGGAAAATTACTGTGGGATTTTTAAATTGGAGAGTGCTCATTCCATGCTCATTCATGCTTTGCAAATATGCATTTATTTCTATAAAGCTTACATCTTAGAGATTTTTTTAATTCAGCACAAGACTGGGTCAAGAAAGCCCCTGTCGAGAAAGCCCTTTATCCCAGAGCCTGGTGGTGGTACTTGGAAGTATAGGAGGTTCCATTACCACGTGGGCCTGTAGCTCCCTCTCTTTTTTTTTTCCTTTTGAAGAACTTTCATTCTGGCATATAATGAAAAATGATATCGAACCTTTGGGTTTTGTGTGTGCTGTTGTGTGTGCCAAAATTCTTGGTTTTTCAGCCAACAAAGATCAATCTTGGTAATCCTGCTTTAGGAATGCAAGTCCTACCTGCTGCCACTACTCCAGGCCTCTCATCTATCTTGGATGCTTGGCAGGGGCAAGAAAGAATGGCTGAAGGCAACTGTTCACTTCAGTAGTTCACTTACCTAAAAGAGCAAATATTCTGCAAAGAAATCCTCTCATTTCACCTTTCTTAAACCAATAAATGCTGTGCAGTCTTGAACTGTACTCTTCCTACGTAAGAGTCCTTGCCAGGACTATATTGATACTGGTATTTATTTAATTTTAAAGGGCATTTGGATTTCAATGGTGTCAGTACATATGCCTGCCAAAGAGTATGGCACCATGGGCATGACTTTAAAAACACTGTGCACAAGAAGTTGCAAAACGTGTATTTTCCTAAGCATAGTTATTCACTATTAGTCAAAGAAATACCTTTGGAAGTCTCTAAAACATCCCTGTTGTAAGTGCGGACAGAGGTGCTCCCAGTGCCTCTCAGATGCTTTTCCCAGTAAGGCTGATGCCGATATCCTCACCAAGCTCAACTGCAATTTGAGTGGAGTCACAATCTTGATTTCTGCTGGCTGTGTTAGCTGGCCTTAAATCCTTTAAACTTTAAGGAAAGGCTTTTATATCTATGAAGTAGCCCATACAGAATTCCAGGTAAGCCTGGGATTGTAGCCTGGCTGACAATATCCACAGTGTGGTGAGAAAAGGGATGTCAAATATTCTTTTTCTCCCAGTAACCTTGAAGTGACAATTCCTGTGCTTGAAAATCTTATACTGTCCTGTACTTTAAAAGTAAGGTATAACTTCTTAAAATATTTAAAATAAGCATTCCTATCATGAAATATATTTATTCAGATTTGAAAATGACATGTATAACTGTTTGAAAGCTAATTACTTATTTCTGGTGGTATCTGTAAACTTTCAGGATTCAGAAAAGAAAATGAATTCAGTTATGTCTCTAGTTATGTTAAATTACTGGATTGAACTGTTCCCCTAAACCCCATTTTGCCATGGCAAAATTCCCATTGAAATCAACTGGACTTCTGTAACAGTTAATTTTTCAATTATCTCTATGGGAATTATTAATGTCAATAAAATTTTTGGTGAATTAGGTCCATGGCATATACGCAGGGCTCTAACTTTCTGTTTCATCTTCTGATTTTCATACTTTGTCTAGAATATGGAATTTAGGAAGAAAACAGCCACAGGAGAGATATCCACATTGCTAAGAGATTATTTTTATTTAAAAAATCAGTATTAATTGAAATTTTTCACCAGCTCAACAGATATAACTGTAGGGAGTTTATTAAAATTATTATTAAGAAATTGTTATTCATTATAATTCTGCTTTCACTGCAAGAAAAAATATTATTGTAAAAAAACAGATAAGTAAAGTATTATACTAAGATCAGTGGAGTTTATTGTATGGCAATGAAAGATTATATATACATCATGGAGTTTTTGTCGAGTAGCAAGATGGATAAGATGTCTTGTTTAATACCCATTAAACAGTTAAAAAAAAATAAATTCCACAACATACAAAAATTTGTGAGTCACTGAAAAAAAAAAGGCAGACAGAAGATAGTCTACCTGTAGACGAAATTTTTCTTTCTCAATAGTTTCACGTTCTTTTAAACTCTTGTGATGTAAACAAATTTGCATTTATAGAGCTTTGCTGGCCAACACGAAGTCTCAGACAAATTAAAAATTACAGGGAAATTTTTTTCCACAAGTATCTGAAATACAGATACTACCTTCCTGGTGAAAAATAACATGCTGTACAAAGATTTGAAAGGTATAGTTTTGAATGGACTGGGGAATTTTTCAGGTTTTGCTGCTTAAAACTTCTGATACATGCCAAACAAAATAGAGCACACTTGTACGTATTTGGCATATGGTGCAGCATGGTGGTATTCAGAAAAAGGTCCAGCAACATTTTATTTTATTTTTTTGCCTATTACTAATTTGCTTTTAGAAAATCCATTAATTTATTTCAGAGATTAGGAGTTAATAGGAGTCTACATATTTTTTAGGATATTTTTTATTTACCTGTGTATTTAATGTAAAGTTTTGGGAACATAAAGGTAAATTCTACAAAACTAATTCAGGCAAAACACCTGTTGCATTCAAGAGAAATTTGGCCATAGTTAGTCTTGGGGATTAGCTTTATTGCCATTGAAGAGCCTTGTTACACTGATGGTGGTCAGACACTGGCACAGGGTGCCCAGAGAGGATGCGTTGCCTTTATTCTTGGGGAAATTCCAAACGCACTTTATATAAACTGGGCATCCTTCTCTGGATGACCCTGCTTTGAGCAGGGAGGGTGGATTAGGCAACTGCAGAGGACCCTTCCAGCCCCAACTGCTTTTTGTTTTGTGATTCTGTTTTAAAAACATTTTCAAAGACAGACTATTTTTCAGTTTTTGTATATTTGTTTCTGGAAAACTGAGTTGGTACAAAGAAGGAAGATTAAAGTTCAAATAACTCCTCCCCTGAAGACAGGGAAAAACTGTTATAAAACCTCTTACAGTTTCTCGGTAGGTTGATGGAAGACACTTAGAAGATCATTGCATCCTCTTATTTAGCACTAACCGATTGCTTGAGACATAGGGAATCAAATCTCTCTAAAAAAGATGATGCCATAGGAGCAGCTAGCAGAAAAGAATGGTTTGGGGGGCTGATTAAAAGCCAATCTCCACTGTGATAATATTCCTGATGCACAGGGGAAACTAACCTGTAAACAGGGGTCAGTTGACCTAAAGACCAGGGGCAGGTATTAAAAAGATTCAAAGACTTAACCAAGGCTTCTCCATCCATATTTTGTAGCTAAACCATGACCTGACTTTCAAACATGTTGACCACAGATATGTATAAAGAGGTGCATTGGGTAAGACCAAAACTCCTGTCTCTGAAAGTGGATGGTCAAGGATACTTAAGGAAGAAGGCTAATAACACAGCAAAATAGAAAGAGTAATTTCCTTCGCTGAAACCTTTGAGCACCCCTCAGTCTCAGCCTGCGAATTTTTTAAGCCAAAGTGCCACATTAATGAATTTAAGAACCAAAAAGTGTGTTGTGGCCATGAGAGAGATAAGCCCAACATCAAAGCTGTAAACCAAGGAATTTCCAGACATGTTCCAGTGAATCTTCAGTTAGTGAGATTGCCCTGAGTTGAAATTACTGAATTTTGTTGTACCACTGGTTAATTTTCTTTCTTCTAGATGATGTCAGGGCAAGAAGTACAGCTTACCACATCCAGACCTTGTTGATCTGATCTGTAAGTAATGTAAAAATACATACTCTCAAAATACAGGACCTACCTCTACTTTCAAGAAGAAGCAATAATGATTGGACAAACACCTATCTTTCATCTTTTAAAAGGAACAAATTATTAATAAAAGTATTAATTGGATAACCTCCCCATATGCTCTTATAAGATTATCTTATTTTTTTACTGAAGATGATCAAATACTTCAGGAACTGGGGCCTTTACATTTATTAGGAATATATTATAGGATCCATCCCCTTTAGATTATTGGTTGGAATACACACCAGGTCAGTGATTAATGAAAATTGTTATTATTTCATGGTTGTTCAGTGACCTGTCTGGAAGGAACCGATGTCCTCTGTTTTATTTTGGCAGGTGTACGATCATGTCTGAAAGCCAACAGAATTGTGTAGCTGTCCTCCATGTCTGTGCTACTAAATCCATGACCTCTGCAGGAGGTCATGGATTTAGTAGTTCTGGAAGCTAAACACTTCATTGCTTCTCAAGACCTTTTCTCTGAAATACCGCTGACTTACAGTGCTGTGCCGTGATTGCCTTTATTGGTCTGCTGCAAAGATGAGAACTTTCAGACATAAGGGAAATCTTTCTAGATGATAAAGCCTTCAAGTATTTGAGAAAACTGACAGGCTGGACTTACATTTTTAGAACAATTTGGGCAAATATTTATCAGGAATGGTTTAATGTCACAGGCTTGCAACACAATTGAGGTTCTCTGGGGCTGTGAATTGTTTGTGATGCCTCTGCAAAAAAACTAAGAAAGCCCGCATTACCTATGTGAAAAGACAGAAGATTTTTTGGGGTGCAGGAATAGAAGCTCAAACAGAGTTGGTGCTGCCTAACAGCAGGAATGTGGATGATCTCTTGGAGTAATTTCCAGCCTATGTTTTCTATGAAGCTATGATTTCATAATGTTATTGATTCGACTCTTTCCATCAGTTCCACCACCAGAATCAGATGGAGGTACATTAAAATAAGAACTGTAGGACTGAATGTCTGTATGAACATCAGTGTCAGTCCCCAAGGAATGCAGCGGAAGTGAATATTTGAAAGATAATTCTAGCTGATGGCAAGATGATAGCAAAGCATGCTTTAATAAATACACAACAACAAATTAATATGCTACAATTCCAAAATCCTAACGAGAAGTTGGGTTTCCAGTTGGGAGCCTGTATGCTTGTGAAATTTAACAGTAATTGTTTCCTACCGTACCTGTGACACACACTGTGCTACATTACCTATTGTATGTCCTTTAAATGATGAATGTGTTTGTCCCTCGCAATCTCATGAGCATAATGATTTGTTTACTTTTTTCACTTTCACTGCTAATCCATATTAGAAAGTTTAACCTAGTAAACAAACTAGAATCCAATCAAAGAAAGAGGTAATAAGTGTCTAGAAGCCTGAAGCTAGGCTGGCTAAAAGGATTGTTTATCAGAACAAATGCTCAGTGGTGTAACCGTTTGTTAGAAGTTTAGTATTGTATGCAAAAATGTATGCTTTTCCTTCACTTAGACATTTAATCCATCTATTTATTTTCCTTCCACATAATAACAGAACACATTTCAATAACACCATTGCCATAAACTGATAAAAATTTAGCATAAAAACTTGAAATTGTTCTGATTTATCAGAAGCTTCATCAGTTTTGAAAACTGTTTTGAGAGCTATACTGCAGTGATTTAGCCTTGAAAAGAAATAGTTTTGGGTTTTAAGCATTTGTAGTACATCTTCAGAAAGCCTGATGTATTGAACTTCATGCAAAGTAAGAACAGGAGATGCAATGCGTTAGTTCCCAAACTGAGTGGAAAGAAAGTTTGATTTATTAGCACTTGATCCTGTGAATCATGTACCCACCCACAGCTTCATAGATTAGGTGTTTGCCGCTCTAAGTTTGAGCTGAGAATTTAATGAAACAGGATTTGATGAATTCTATAAAGTTTTCTTCTCTATAATTAGGTTGTTATACATATGGAAATAAAAGGATTTAATTTCCAGTCATCTCTCTTGCTATTTTTCTGTGTAATGTTTAGAAGCTGAAGAGTGAAGGCTGAAACAGAGACCTGAAAAGTTATGATAATGCTAATATGTCAAAAAGCACAGGACATAATATTTTGTCCCTATGCTTGCCTTCAATGCCTTCAACGCCTTCAACCAAGTCAAACAGAAGCCCATGTATCTGTTCTCTTTACTTCACCATGATGGAACTACTGCTAAATGTATCACAAATGAAAGTTTAATATGAGTGTACATTTATTTATATATTAGTGTTTTATTACATAATGCTAATTTTCACATTGAAGTGTGTCCAAAAGTGATAAAATAAACCTTGCCATATTATTTTTGTTACTAGTAGAATAACCGTTTATTGATCTTCTAAGCAGTCATTTGATTGATAGTTCTGAAATTGCCATAGTTCTCATTATTAAATGAAGAAAAGGCTGTTATTTAGGTATATATGGAGGATTAGAAAGTTTGTTGCAATATGACTATATTTTTCAAGGAACATGGAAGTGTTGCAATACTCTTAAAGACATAAATAAAAGCTTGACAATTTTTTATTTAGAAAACATGATAATACAAGATAATAATTTCTCAGAGCTAGAAAAAGCAAATTAAAGCTTAATTTACACCAAAGTTAAGAGGAAACTGAAGAACTGGGATTGAAAAGTATTGACAGAAAGGAGAAATGAGAATCAGTCTAAGAGTACAATCTGTGAATCATGGTAACTTAATAATTGCTCCATTTGATTTGTTTACAGGAGGGAGCAAGAAGGGTGAGAAATCGGATCAGACATATTAGTCTGCTGACTAAGACTGTAGGCTTCAGTAGACTGTGAGTGAAAATAATGGATTATATATGTTTTTCATGACCCAGTTTTCTGACAACCAGTTTATTCTATATGTGCTGACACCACTCCTGATACATACAACCTCAGAGAATAAACTCAGCTATAATTTGAAATGTGCTGGCAATGAGAAGAAATTAAATTAAATTGTATATAGAGGATAAATGTTCAAACCTGAATCAGTATTAAAACCCAGATTTGTTTACACTTATGGCATCAGGGTTGTTCTTAGGTCAGTCTTTACAAAAAGAGCTCAATATATGCAGTGTGAGTCTACACTTTCCCTGTTTTTAATCTAATCAAAATTTGCATCTAGTAAATATGAATCAACCATATATAAGTGCATAGAAAAGCAAAGTGTTATTAAATAATCTAATTAAAATTTACATCTAGTAAATATGGATCAACCATATATAAGTGCACAGAAAAGCAAAGTGTTGTTAAATATGCATACTACTGACTTAATCATAGGAGTTAAGGGGAAACTTGAGAAAACTAGGATTTTTTGGTATGTTTTTCTTCTCCTTAATCTAATCAGACAACACTAAAAGCCCAAGAGGTATATAAACTTCAGTAACTAGTTATATTAAACCTGTGTTTACTTAGATGATTTGTATGAGATAAATAAGTAATTACCCAAAGGACATTAAAAAATGGAATATATGAGACTGCATGTGAGCAAGCTAACACAAGGCAGAGAGCCTGACTGGTGCATATTTAATAAGAAGAATTCCCTGTGCTTTTATATCGTCTTCTATTCTATAGAAGTCCTTATATCACCTTTATCACCATAGTAACTCAGCACTTTGCAGTCTTCTCCTTCTATTCATTGTATTATTTTATCAGTTTAGTAAAGGATAAAGTGTTTCCCAGATCATCCACCATTTGGTACCCTGCCTTGTGGGCATCCTGCCAAGAAATATTGTGAATAATATAATAATTCAGCAATCTTCTCCAGAATAAGAAGTGATCCCTGATTTATACTACCGTACAATCAATTTATCATTGTATTTCATCATAATATTTAAAACTGAATTAATCATGAGTGCTTAACATCTTTTAACCACTTGATAAACATTTCTGTATCCTTCTGAGTCTGGAGTATCAATTACTATGGTCATAAACCTCGCACAGGTTGAAGACTGGCTCTAAACTGTCTCTGTCAAAAAGCTGCATTCAAAGAAAACAGTCATTATTTAAGCTCACTAGAGGGTATTTTTAAAATTTTCCTCTATTACAGTACCCCCAAAAGGAAGGAAGGTGCCAGGAAAGCATGTTTTGTAGCCTCACTTTGCTATATTATTAAATATGAACAGCCATAACAGACTAGAAAAAATTAGAAGGTATTTTCATTTTCATGCATATTTAGTCATTTCCCTTTGAGCTATAGCATATGAAATTAGATAAATATGTAGTTACTAATTAAATGTTACATGCTCTCAGAGTGGATACATCAGTTAAAAGGAAAGAAAATCTGCAGTTAGCTAGTTTCATACAAACAGGAATGGTAAAGATTATATCAGTGAGTAAAAACAGTTTAATAGATTGTATTCAAAAAATTAGGATATTTCTCTGTCATTTAAGCATTTTTTTCAAAGATACCACCTCCATAGTTTCTAAATATGCGTTTGGCTTACTTTTATTTATTCATACTGAAGCAGTGTGCCTAGAGGCTTTGTCAAAAAGCTTGAGTTTATCTGCATGAATACATACCTCACTACCTTGAAACAAAGCTGACGTTTCTGGGGTTTGATCATTTCACTGCAAACCATACATACATTTGTCCTAGCTTTTATTTAACATTGCAAAGCGTTCTTCTTCTGTGTCGCAATACTTCAGTTTTGTGCTTACAGATTAATCATAATATATGATAGCTAGGCTGGATGACCCAGAGAAGCATTTTAGCTTTTATTCTGAATATAACTTTCCAAAGTCTACCTTTTGATTTGGTTTTATTCTTAGCAGCACTTCTTTACGCACACTGTTTCTTAATGTTACCAGCAAAGGCTCAGAAGGATAAAAATGTTTTTTTCAACCATAAAGTACTATCATTACGTCAACAGATATCTGGTCTCACTAAATCCTGCCATAAGAAATTTAATTTAAATGAACATACTACTTTCAATCCATTAGAATTACTGTCATGACTTGCACAGTTTCACTCCATTAATTTCAGTCATGTTCTGTTCTTTCTCAGAGGAAGGCAAGGTACAAATAAAAGAGTATAAAATTCATCCCGCAGTGCTTCAGCCAAGAACTGCAACCATACAGCTCACAAGAGTGACTATGTGTGCTAATCAGTAGGGTAGGTGGGACCAGATCCTTTGGTTAATGCAGCCTGATAGAGCTTCAGGATCTGACTTGCAGATTTTAAAATATGAGATGATGAGTGGCTGGAGCAAGCTAAGTTGTTCAAACTACACTTAAATACTTACTGTGATATTTCCTTCAAATAAAGAGTTAAGGATGCCTGGTCTAGATAGATGAACCTAACATTTACAGAGGCTTATTTATCCAGCACCATAGACTCGGTGATTCCTTTTTCTGCCTTGCCTCAGATGGCATTTATGTGCTTTCTCCACTGTAGGGAGTTTTTCTAGCCAGGTTTTCACACCAAATTTACTGATTTTCTTTCGCATACTCCTCTGATTAATCTTTCCTTACTTACCCAACAGCTGAGCATGATTAAACTCCAATGAAGAAAAGGAAAGATTCCACTACTAGGTATCTTGTGAAATGTTATTATTTATTTTTAACCCACAGGGAAAACTTATTTAACCGAATTAACTAAAAGACAGAAATAAAACCAAGTTATATACTTGTAAACGTCCCTTTAACATATCCAGTGATCTTATTTATTAGTTAGTCCTGTGTTGGCCCTGTTTTGAGCTTAGCTCCACAAGCCTGCTCTTGCTGCAGAATTTCTGAATCTGTTTTAGCACAATGGAAATGTTTGGTGTAGACTCAAGAGTTACAGGGCTAAAAGTGATGAAACAACGCTGTTTCCAATTCTCGTGAGCCACACAGGCTGGTGGTCCTGAACAAGCCTCTCTAGAGCTTCTGCCTCAGTGCAGGTGCCAAACGTGAATGCAGTGTAATGCTTCTTTTCCTAGTAGCAAATAAAAAAATTACACTTTCAGACTGTGGTTGGACAATAAGGAAGCTAAAAAGTGACAGATATGTTGTCTTAAAAGAAAACTTTCCCAAGTAGTACCAGAAGAGCTTCTTTTTTTGGGTATGTTAATGTGAATTGCAATTATTTATAATTTTGTGCAGAATGCAGTTTTTTAAAAAAATCCACCCTTAGCTGCTTGTTTCAGGAAGTGAGTCAGTTTTGCTCTGCTTTGATTATTTGGCAAGCGCATATCCCCTTGCTATTATGTACATTTTAGTCTGCATGTCCACCACTGGAACTTGAATGTGATTATGTTTGGCCCAGTAGGTTTATGTCTTTCAGAACTATAACATTACTTCACTTGAACAGTTATTAGAGCTGCAGAGATCTAACTACAATTGCTAAATGGGATAATGCAAAATGAATGAAGTGAAAGAACCCCTGGAGGCTTCTTGATGTTTACTCTTTCAAGTAATGCATTCTTCTTAGTCTGTCAGCTCATCACAACAGAGAATTATTTAGGGAACTGTGTGAACAGCATTGCTTCACAAGTCTTACAGGCACCCAGAATATAAAATGTACATTATACAATACAAGTCATAAATAGACATTTTCCTGTTTTCTCCAAACCTCTCTCACTACAATGGCTTGTCTCGTTACAGCAGTCCAAATGGGATAGCAAAAACATAAAGTAGCAGCATACAGTTGTGGTTTATATAGTATGTGCACACTCTGTTTACTGTCATAAATAAAGCTAACCTACTAGGCTGATTATCACTTATATCCTGCTGAGGATAAACTAAGACTGTGACATTTCATTCTTACCCAGTATCTTTTAATATTTTAAATATTTAATATCTATTATTTAGGTCAGCCACAGTAATGGTATTGTTAATGATGCTGCATGTTTTAACACTGAATACAAATTTATGCAAAAGTAGCTAACTCTACAGCATTGCAGGTGTGACTTGTGTGACGGGTGTTACAACTTAAGGATGTGCAATCCTAGTGACACCATTGGCATAACATGCAGGAAAAATTAGACAGACACCATTCCTGTGGAATTTTTGCACATGTGCTTAAAAGACACCTGTACAGTACTATGTATCACTAACAGAACAAAAATAAGTATTTGAAGTGAAAAATAATATATATGATTTAATAGCACTAGAGCTAATCTTCCTTGTATTATAAAGGCTAATAGTCCCTCCAAAGTCAAGGAAGATTCAGGCATATTTTCTAGAACTGTTCTAACCACTCTGAGCTGGGTGGAACAAGAGGTAGTCATCATCATCTGCACCCCTGAAGACGGAACAGCTTCTTGATGTGCAGTAATAGGAGAAGGCAAGTCATGGATTAATCTGTGACCTTCTAGGATGTAATGGTGCAACAGAGTGGCTATGCCTGTGCCGCGGCATAGTAAACCAAGTCAATAACATTTACCAGGGTACACAGTGGCAGCTATGACCCTGATCTCTGGACTAGCAGAAAGCTGAACTTCTTTCGACAGTTGCAAACACCCCTAAGGGTTGCCTGCTTCTGAACACAGCTATCAGCACCGAGCATGAACACACAGAATTCATGAAACAAATATGTCCCTATCACCAGCCTTCACACAATCTCAAGCTGTTATATGTTAAAACCTGTGCACTGTGAATAGAAAGTAGGAAAAAATGTTGACTTCTAGAGCCATGGTTTAACTAGATGAAGGTCATAAAATTCCCTTCTTTTAAAAATTGTTCTGTCTCCACCTAGTGCCATTGAGAACCTAATAAAGCATTGGAACAGTCTGCTGAGAGAGGTTATGTAGTCTCCATCCTTGGAGATTTTCAGTAACTAGCTGGACAAAGTCCTGAGCAACTACACTTTAATGTTGACCTTGTTCTAAGGACATCAGCCTAGATGATCTTGTGAGTTCCTCTCCAACCTAAATGGATCAGTGATTCTGTGATCTTTTGGGGTCACACAGGCTACCTGTAACCCTAACCTTTATGCTTGGCACCAAGGATAGATGAAAATAAATAACCCAGTATTGTCCATGTCTCTTCCACTGGGTCAGACAAACGGAGTAACAGGAGGCTGAGGTGATGGCTTTTTGCTGGACCATGGAAGGACAGGCAGAGCTGTTGTCTGCTGAAGTTGTGCAATGCAAGTTTTACCTTTGGATTTAAATTTATTGCAAAATTATTTCAAAATAATGAATCTGACCTATTGTCTTAGAGATCCGTTTCATGAATATAATTGCTTCCATTTTCTCCTAAACTGTGACATAGAAGGGACAAAATATACCATAACTAGCTTCTTTCTCTTCTCTGAAGATTCCAACACACTTATTTTGAAACAATTGGATTCAGAGACTTTGATGCCACTGGCACAGTGGCAAAATGTACAGATTACTATTTTCTTACTCTTGTTTGACTGCTGTTGCTGTAATTCTTTCATTTCATTAATATAAATTAAGGTTTATATCTTAATCCACGGATGTGTTTTAGAACAAACTGTTGAGTGTGCTTACATGCTCTGGGTTGCAAACCTCCATTGTGAAACAGAGTTTGCTAGTCTATGTTTAGCATTGCTGTGGTTATTTTTTATTTATTCCCATCTCATCATCCTATTATAGGCAATGAATGTATAAAACTGCAGAGGCTGATGTGTTCCTTGACTGTCCCCAAAGAAGACCCACTCTAATAGATAACCAGTTAAATGATGAAATACGAATATAAATATGCAACAAGCATCTGTAGTAAACATTACCTCAATCTTCATTCCTGTATTCAGAAAAAGAAGGCATTCCCTCATGAAAAAGATTTTTGGTATCTAGCTTTGTCACTATTCACAAGTTTTGGGGGAATGAGGATGTTTCAATTCAAATGTGCAGAGGAAACCATAATCTAAACATGTCACTTTTCCTACGTCAAAAGGAAAACCAGAAAACTCAAATTAAAAGCCTGCTTTCCTATGGACAGAAAGTGAAGTATATGTACTACCTTAATCTCTTGAATTATCTGCACTCCCCCCTTTTTTTCCCCTTCTTTGATGAAAAGGACTCCTGTGTTCTTCTTTTCTTTTTTTCTCATTCCTTGCATACTTCACTTTCCTAGGTATATTATACATTTCCTAAATCAGTTCTTGTTTATCTAGGTGACTTACATGAACTTCCTTTAATAAGTTTAGGTTTTTTAATGTCTTAATATTTAATATATTAGCCTCACAATTACTTTGTCAAGTGAGAAATTACTACAATTCTTTATTACTAATAGGAAACCTAGGCAGGGATCCCACAAAATAACAAATGTGCCTGACGTGGGAGCTGGATAGATAAGTCAGCGAGGGGATAAAAACATCTTTGCTTCCAGAGAAGACCTTAGTCATGAAGTAACAGTTTATTCCACAGAGATCTTAGTGAAAAAGGAGGTACAATCTACATGTCCTCTGGAAGCTGTGCAGCTGTTTAGAAAATAATGTAAATGGATTGCGAAAAGCACAACTGAGTCCTCTGTGCTTAAGCTTGTAATGCTCAAAGGGTGTGTAGGGAGCTCAGGTGCCTCACTTCAGTGTTGATTCCTCTTAAGAGATGGGACAGCTCCACTAGTTTTCCCTCCCTTTGCAGAAGCCTGTGGCTCCCTTCTCCCATCTCTTTTCAGCTTCCTCTGGCTCCTGCTGCCCATCAGTAATGTGATGGCACTAGCCTGTTCTTTGTCCACCTTCTGCCTCAGTGTCTGGAGCCCCAAGCAACTCTGCTGAATACAAATGAATAGTAATAGAATCTACTCCCTGTATCTGCTTTTGTTCTCAGGGCATTGCCCCTGGGCCCTTCAGTCTCTTACTATGTGAATTCAAGGAAAAGCATGTTTTTCCTCTAACAGTATCTATGAAACAAGTGAAACTAATATATTCATAATGAATTCTCTATTTAACTTTGACACAAACCCAAAATTTTGATGGCCTAGAATGTTTGAAGCTGATTTAGAAGATCGCATACTGTTGCTTAAAGATTTAGAAGGTTCCTTCTCTAAATATACTATACCAATCACAGTGCAGAGGACATGAATGACAATCCACTGCTTTCCAGATTGGACAACAGTTGTTTTATCTTCTGATAGAAAAACACATAGAATTCAAGGAGAGATTTGTAACCGTAATGTATGACATCAAGCCAAACCTTCTACATAATAAAACCACAGTTAAATCTAAGCAAGCAAAACCATCAAAATGTCTCTGGCACCACCTACAGAAGTAATTCAGTATTAGCTTTAAAGGTTTTCTGTTAAAAGAGAAGGAATAAAGACCAAAAAATGAAAAGGAATAATAATAAAATAAATAAATAAATGAGGAGCTTCAGGATCTAGAATTACATGGATGCTCAGCCCCCCACTGATGAAGTGCTGCTTATTAGTAGCTGCTGTGCTTTCCATGTAACATATTCAAACTCCAAAGTGTGCTTACGTGCTTGTGAATGGTTTACAGGAAACGATTAAGTGACAAGATACAATCTGTAATGTGTGGAAATCAGTCTTTACTATGGAGAACTTACTTTCTAGTACTGGAAGACTATGTATATAGATTAATCACATATTCACAGCTGGATTTTTGAATAGAGCCTCATTAAACTGGTATAAATATATACTATATTGTTGTGTGGTTGGTTTTTTTTCCTCATCAGCATCAAGATCAGTTTGGTACGGAAGAATGCTGTTTCATTATATCCACCCCAGCTGTGCTCTTCTTCCAAAGTCCCAGCATTTGCCAAATGTAAAACTTAGCACTTGCTAACAACAGTAAGCTGGTAAAGTTGATTGAACTGAAGTAATATGGAGAACAGACTAGGTAAGGAATAAAAAGAAAAAATGGAGAGAAAATTTTGGTTACAATATTCTTTGCTTCTTCACTAATTGCTGAGGATGTGGCAGTTATTATCATAAACAAAATAGACACTACTGAGCCCCACATCAATGAAAGTAAAAAAATAGATGTTTTGACACAAATGAAAGATAGCAGCAGAAAATACCAAATAACATTATGGTTGTATAAAAAGATACAGAAACAGCATGCTACATAGTTGTGTTGTACTCAGACCTCTATAAAGTATTTCCCAGTAATGGTGATTGATACTGATACTGAAATGGTGATACTGAAAAACTCAGTAAGGGTTTGTGCTTAAGTACGGGCTTAAATCTCAGTGGGAAAAAAAATATAAATCATGAGCTAAGTGATGACAAAGTCAAAAATATCTCTTTCATTTCATCAGGGTCAGATTTTATTTGTGGATTCCTTAGAGGTAAAGAAAGTATTTGTGTGTCCTCCAGACACCAGCCTGTGGCACAGCTGTGAGAGCAGGAGGCAGTGCAGAGCCATAGGGGTCTGCAGCCCAGTGGACCCAGTTGCTGGGCTGGGTGCCCAGGAGGCAGCCAGGGCAAGGCTGGCAGATGGCTGGCAGGTACGTCTGTTTTACCCTTAGAACTGTTCATGCTTAGTTATACCAAGTATGCAGCATCTCTGTGTCAGGTTGTGCTCCTCACTGGGCACTTCAAGAAAAGAAGCAAGGTGTGAATATGTTTATGGAGTAGCTTAGCCAAAATCTTTGTTTTTCATGATGTTTTATAACTTGCCACCTGACATTTTGTTCTGGAAGTTGCTGTGTAGTGTCCAGGTAGGTATAAGATTCAACAAAACTGCTGCATATATTCATATTTGCATTCTTCACACTTTATGGATATATAAAATGTCTATAAATGTTCTTTACTGGTACTTTTTATTGGAAGTAGCTCCCTGATGAAATAATTTCAGCTGATGGGCACTGATGTAGCTCAGAGGTAAATTTGACTTGAGATTGATTTTATATCATTGCATTTACTTAAAGATTTTTCTTTTTTTACCTAAAGCAAATTATATATAACCATCACATTTTGAAGTGAATGAGTAATTATTAAACTGGAGATTGTTATGATCCTATTAAAATAAGTCTATTCCTGTACTAAAAGCAATGATTCACTGTTCATAAGTGAGCTTGCTTAGACCACGACATTAAATGCTAATCCTTCAGCCAAACCAGAGCTAGAACGATTTTCTTCTTGAGCTGCAATATAAAATCCAAGTAAACAAACCATTTAACCAATGTAGGAGTCCCACTGATATCAAATATTAGTGACCTCAAGTCCCATATTGTCACAGAGGGCTCTGGAGAGTATATAATCCCACCTAGACTGTGAGGAAGTAGATAGCCCTTTAGCTGATGGACTGCAGAGTGCTATCCAGGTAGCAGTTTCCACCTGATGGAAACAAGGATAGAAAAGGAAGGGGATGTCAACCTCATTTGTGCAGCAGCTTCTTCCAGGTGTAGCATGTAATGTATTTACCAAAAGCAACATGCTTTTTTTCATGGGTGAACAGTTAAGTACCAGTGACATTATCTCCTGCTGTTAACAAAAAAAAAAAAAAAAAAGAAACAAAAAACCCCCACAAAAAAACCCCAAATACACTACCAAAAAAACCCACACCAAAAAAAAACAACAAACCCCCGAACTGCGAAATTACTTTAAGTCAAAAAAGACCATGCAAAAAACAATCTCTTATCTATTTTCAGTTGATTTGCTTTGAATATTTGAGACCACTTTTTGTATTGTCATTTTCACTTTCTTCTCTAAATTAGGAAATTTTTTCTTTTCTTGGGGAAAAATTTATGTCTGTCAGGCTTTGGTTACTTTTATTTAAATTCTTTTAACTGATCATATTTCACACTCATGGCATCTCCACTAACACATTACAGTTGATAACAGCGAGGAAAAGCTGCATCTATTATCTTTTATATAGGCAGTACAAGATTAACATGCTATTTTATTTACCTAATCTACTCTGTTTTATTATTTCCATAGCAACTATTGCAACTTATTCTGGATTTATCCAGTGTATGTAAGGTCAAAATCAGAACTTGATGGTGCAACAGCGATTTCTTTCATAACAAAAAGTTTTCATAGATAATAACTCAGTTTTGTATGCTCTGGGTTGGTTTCATCGAATTAACTTGAGATGCCAATTAATATGGACCACATAGCAGGTTATGTTATTGGAACAGTTTATTAATGCTTTCCCTTGAGTGAGAAGATTATTTAAATTGGTCAGTTAGCAGTCAGAAGGTCTGTCAGTTACAACTCTACTGCTAGCCTTCCATAGACTGGGTGGGTTTTTTGGTATGCTATAGAAAATGACTTTCATATAACTGTTTTCCTCTGAATTCATGGATTTGCTGTAAATCTCACTGGTGAGAGGGAAGTGTTCTTACACTGTTGACTGAGTAGGTTTTTTTGGCAGAGTTCTTAGCAACCCTGCATACTCTCAGTGACAAAGTGTTGATTTTCAGTCTTCCTATGAGATTGAGTAGGGATGGAGAAAGTTGTTTTCTTTTACTTTTTTTTTTTTTTGTTTGGAAGCATGTGTTTCCAACACTGCTGTTGTCATATTGGCAGTGAACAGTGAAGATTAAGGTTTTGTTTTAGGAGGCAGATGCAATTCAGAAAGTTTTTTACTAATTTATATAGTGAGGTTACGTAACTTTTTTTCTTCTTCTTCTTTTTTCTTTTTTTTCTTTCTTCTTTTTTCTTTGGAGTCCTTATAGTATATTTGGCCCTCCAACAAAAAAATCACAATCATATCAGAAACTCCACTGATGGGCTTGAGGAATAAGCAATTAGAAATCTGTAAGATGCCACAGTCTGTGACTATGATGACTGATGCCCCAACAAAGAAGCTGAATGATTTTAGTTATAATATCCAAATGGTGCATTCCTCTAACCTCGTGCCACTGACTCACTACTTGATTAGGTACAGCACACAACAGCTCCAGTGATGAGAGAGGCAGCCTTCAAGGATAGATTGCAAGCTCTTCTTATCACAGACGTTCAGAAATCTGTAGGAGGTAGATGATCTTTTCTTGCGATTTCCACTGTCATTTACACCTCATTTTTCACTACATCAATATTTGCTAGATCTTCCAAAATCTTAGGCACAGAAGATTAAGATAGTCCTTGTAGTTAGTGCTAGAAAGAGTTAAGCTTTTCAAAAGTTACTTGTGGATTAGGCAATTCTCTGAACCTTGAATCCACACATGCACGTATGTAATCAAATATAAATACATTACAATATACTTCTGATTTAGAAAAGCCTGAAAGTATGAGAAATCTGAATTTTGAAGCTGAAAACTAATAAAATTGCAAACTGGAAGTGTTAAAGGGAGATTTTCATCCATTGTTATTCTGAAGTCTGAAAAATTATATTGCTTTGTGTAAACAGTATATGTTTACTTACACAGTCTCACATAGCACATTGCTAATAAAAATACAGCAACCAGAGTACTCCCAGCCTCCTTAGAAGTGAAATGGCATATTCACGCAAATTAACAGACTCTGGAAACAAATTGGTTTTATTTCAGAAATCAAAATATTGAACTGTCTTCTATAATTACATATATATATATATATATATAAATGATATAGCAGGTTCTAATAAGCCATCTGGTAGAACTTGCCATAATAGCATCACTTTCTAGGAAGGCAAGATTTTAGGCAATATTTTTTTGCTAAGCCTAACCTAACCTATATTGTAAGTCTGTTGACTCCGAAGGGGAGAACATCTTGTTCACTTCCTCTCTTCAGCAGCCTTTCACAGATCTGAAGAGAGTTTTCGTGTCTTGCCTCAGATTTCTCTTTCTTCCACTCAGCAGCTCACCCATGTAGTTCGTGAAGAGCAGAGATCCAGACTTGCATAACACTTCAGCTGAGGAAACAGTTTTGAAGAGGAGGAAAGATTATTTTACATGTCATGTAGGCTATGGCTCTCTTCATATGCTACAAGCTGTTCACCTGCAGCTCTAGAGCATGATAGCACTGGGTTTAATTGTATTGGTTGTTATCATCTCCAAATATTTCCTTTCTAAAACTGACAGCTTGTCAGTTGCTCACCGTTCTGTATTACTGAAGTAGATTGTCTAAGTGAATCTTCCATTTTACTTCATTAAATATCATAGTATTTTAATATTTTTTTTCAGTTTATCAAGATAATTTTAAATTCTAATGGTCTTTTAGCACGTGTGCAGTCCTTCCCTTACTGAACATCACCTGCTGTTTTCTCATCACTTATTTGCAAGTGTTCAAATTCTTTAATTTACTAATACTGTTTCTTACAACTGCAAAATGAATATGACAAAATGATCCTGCTTCTGCTGATCCATAAGCAATTCACTAAATCTGAACTACAAAGTTGAAGTATTCACAAAAAAACACTCATAAAATAGTTATATATTATTAATAGGATTAATCAACTCAGAATGCATACCTGGACACAGAAGGCAACACAATTTTTCTTTGAGTAATATAAGTAGTGTGAAAATAGTCTAGATGATTGCACGAATAACTGATTTTTAATATTGGCTAATTAAAATACTTTTTTTCTTATAGGAAAAATATACAAACCTTTTTTTGCAGTCAAATAAAACACCTGCTAGAGTGATTCAGAACATTTAATTTGAGCATTTTGTTTGTTTATTATTCAGTTATCTTTTTCATTACTTTTTGAAACTGTTGATAGACCTACTGCCAGACTTTAAAAAAGAAATCTTATAATGAAAGGGTTAAACACTGAAATAAGTTCAGTAAAGATATTGTGAAATCTCGACCTTAGAGACTTTCAAAACTCAACTAGGCAAGGCCCAGAGCAGACGGATCTAATTTTGACCTAACCCTGCTTTGAGTAGGAGGTTGAACTACAGAACACCCGGAGGTCCCTTCCACTCTATAGTTTCCTGTAATTCTATGTATAGTAAAGATGAAACATAGCAATAATATGCCTACTTGGTAAACATCAGTATCCATTGTTTCTTCGAAAATTAATAAGCCAGTATTTTTATGCCCAGTGTGCTTGTTATGCATACAAATAGATACGTTGATTAGCTGAAGGCAGGATGGGAACATTTCTTGAACATCTTGATAGCTGAGGAGATTATTTTGATTCTTGGTGGGAAGTTTCATCTCTTCAGATGTCTCTGAACATCAAAGACTCTATCATCAATACTTTTCTCTGGAGCATTTAAGTTCCAGTTCAAGGACTGAGCCGGATTTGCCAGCTGTGTTTGTTTTGCCTCATGGCCTCATTTGATGAACATGATTGTGGGTGTGAGTGGGCGGGTGGGAGCATGTACTTCACTCTGACTTTTAGCAATATATATAGATACCTTTCATTCCTCTTGTACTAAACATCGTCCTGTTTTTTTCTTCTGTGTCTAGACTGCTAATGGAGGATTATGATTGTATTTTTCCTTAATTCAGGTTTTTGGATTCAGCTGTTTTGGTCCAGTCCTCAGAAAGAGCAAGATCAGTGGATGCTGTTACAAGCAGTGGGCAGCAGTGGGGTGTTTGAACCAGTTTGGAACAGGACAGAATTGTTAGGTGAGAATAAGTTAGCAGCAAAATTGGTGCAGATAGGTTACTCTAAGGACATGGGCAAAGCAAGGTTTATAGGAGCTGGAGCTTCTAGTAGATACAGCTGGGCAAAGCAGAGAAGTGCAGGCAGGGCCAGCCCCAGCCCCTGACATCAAGCACCTCCCAGGGTCTGGGGACAGGTCGAGGCCAGGCTGGGACACGGGCTCGCAGCTGGGCCTGACTAACTGGGGCCCATGGCCAGGCAGGGCCGCGCCGTGGGGAGCTGGAGAATGGCTCTGCTGTGGCATCGCTGGGCCAGGGGCTGATGGCGCCGGCGGCTGGCGTGGGGTCCTGGGCGATGGGCAGGGTGGAGGGAGGCCATGGGGGGGCCAGGCAGGGACTGTTAGGGCTGGCAGTGCCCTTCGTCCAGACCCAGCACCCCTTACCCTCTTGTACACCCACACAGCGTAACAGTGACATTCAGCAGTACAGAACACGAAGATTCAGCATTGTGATGTGAATGCACCATGCTGGCAGGCTGTGGCCTAGCCTTGCCATCGTTTCAAGTATGCTTACTGAAACGCACCCCAAAGGAGTAACCAGCATATCTCAGGGGTGCTCCATGGAGCCCAGGGGAGTGAGCCAGAAGCTGTGTGCCACAGCTGCCAGCAGTGCCAGCAGATGAAGACACTAGCTCTCTGCCATGTGCACCCACCTCAGCCTCTGCCACCAGATCTGGGGCCAAGCTTCCCTTCCCAGCCCAGTCCGCGCATGCAGCGAAGGTGTACTTTCTGTTAACCCTTGAACTGGAGACAGTAACAGGCTAATAAATCTCTACACACAGCACGGTTACTAGGAGGGAAGACAGAGTGACATGCAGCTGTGTGACTCGACGTGGGATGTTACAGGTGCCTCTTGGTGGGTTGTCAGAGGCTCTGCTTGCAGCCTTGCTCTTGTGCTCACGATGAAGGCTGGCGGTCTTGTCATAGCATTTCTTCTGCCGAAATGTCCTGGCATACATCTATTTTTTAATGGTTTCAGACATTGCTATTCTCAGCTCACACAGTTTGACAGCTGCTGCCACTGATGTTTTGTTCTTCACTAAGGCTTTACCCTTCAGCTGCTCATCCTGATAAGTCTCTGTGTTCTCTGGTGTGAAAGTCTACACCAATGAAAGGTACAGCTCTGTTGAACTCACCTGCACCTCCCCCCCCTTTTTTTTTTTTTTTAATTATTTACAGTTCTTCCCCTTTTTAATGACTTTGCTGTTCACTCACTTGGCTGTGTCCAGCAGGGGACTGTCACCAAGTTCTTGGAAAAATATACTGAATCATACACGGACTGCCTCACCCTGATCAGTATACCTGGGTTTTACCAGAATCAGTTGAAAATTTTCTAGCAAAACTTTTCTAGTAGAAAATAGTTCAAATCTCCTTCCTTCCACCTTTCTTCTGCAACCAACTATCTTGTTTGAGAGATGAGCATCAACCTATGGGAAAAATCTCAGTAAAATTCACTTTTAACAAATACTCTGTCCTGGAGTGTCTGTGGAACAACCTGCATTCAGCCTCCAAAGACCCTTTGAAATGTACTGCATGGTGTATCTGAGTTTAAATTCACTGACTAGAACAGCTTTTCATTTGCTTAGGGACGGTGCCATAGTTAGCACATGATCCGCCAGCTTTTCTGAAGTAAAAAAATGTTAGCATTAAAATCTATGAAGAAAAAACAGAGGTCAGCATGTAAATTATAAGCTATAGTTTATAACTATATCTGCTCAATAGATCCAGTCCACCAGCTTTGCACATCTTTTTTTCCAAAGTGTGTCCGTGTCTCCTGACTAGGGCTGTCTCTCAGCATACTTTGTAGCCTCTCTGCTTTTCGAGGCTTGTTAACCAGAAGTGACTATGGTGTATTATCCCCTGGACCTCAGTCAAGGTGATACTTCCACAGATTTACCACCTGCAAGAGTGATTTGATTACCCCCTAGTGGCTCCAAATTCTGCAGGAAATTGTTTTGCTAGGTACTGATACCTAAAACATTTAGAGCCTTGCAATGGTATTAATGTTAATGGTTCATTCTTGTCCCATACTGGTCATGTCTGAATACAGTTTTCTCTAAATTGCTCATGCCTCCAGAACACCTCCTCTCTCAGGAGAGTCAGACAGAATATGTTTGTAACTTGCATGTATGTGTTCTTACGTGTTCTATTTCTCTATGTGGAGAGAGAGGTTGCCTGTATTGGATCCTGGTTTCTATGTGGCATTACTGCTAATGCGGTGAATTAAATGAGCTTAAATTAGCCTAGTTTGCCTGTACAGTTCATATTTGTCCCACTTGGCATGTTTTGCTTTCACTCAGACAATTTGAATAATTATAAAATTTCAGCTGATCCCTAATATATTGTGAGAATTGTTGGTGTCTTGTGGCACGTTTTGGAGCTCTATTAAATGCAGTAAGCACAAGTCCAGATGCACCAAAGCCAGTGGAAATACTGCCACAAAGTCCAGGTCAATAATTACACTCAACAAAACTGTTCCTTCCCTTTTTTTATGCATCCTCTGACCATTATCTCTGCAACAGTTGTTTTGGAAAGACGAGCAGGTGACCTAATATGAAGAACAGAATTCTGAAACAGCTCACTAGATGCATCAGGTTGCTCTGGTTTTTCTAGGGCTCAGTCCTTGATCATGTGCTCCACATAGATGCACGGTTGCATCCAGGCTCCAGTGTGGAACTCATCTTGGCAAGAAAACCTGGGTACCATTGAGATTGAGATGATAGTTTGTTCCAGTGCCCATTTGCTAGAGCCAGCCTGAATACCAGCAAGTCTGAACCAAGTAACTCATGGAAAAGGCTCAGTCCCTAGCATGGTATAGCAAAGATGCTATAGAAGCAGTCATTGCATACTCTCTGGTTAAGAAGGGGACTGGCTGTTTTAAAGCAAAAATATTTGAATGAGGTCTTGTGAATATGCCAGCCATTTGCGTAATTTCACTACTATTATCCAAAAATCATTCCCAAAGTTTTTGAGGTCTGCTTCAATACAATACATAATTGTGGTGGAAGTAAACTATGATTGCAATTACATTGAGAAACATGCTCAAATCAGCAAGATATGACTGACATTTCACCCTCAAAAAAAATCAAAATAGAACTGATCATGAGAAGACACAGATGCATTAAGTAAAAAAATCCAAACCAGCATAAGCAAAACCACAAGTTTTGCATTTCCCTTCTCTTTAGTGAGGTTAGCAGGGATTTTTTGCTTTCTTACAGGATCATTATCGGTTTCGGATTCTAGCACCTTTGTATTCCTCCCAATAAGACTACTATATACAAGAAGTAATAGTGTGCTCAGTGCAATAGTAGTAGAGTAATAGCTTCTCTAAAAGATCAGGAGTGTAAGACTTCTAGAAAAGCAAAGTTCAACAGGGAAATAGCAAGAAAATCATAACTTTTTATTTCATGCTATCAGGAGCTAACAGGTCAAATTACACAGATAGGAAACATTATAAAAGAAATAGGTTTCTGTAACTGAAAACAAAGAACGCACTATAATTAGAAAGAGGCATTATCAATAAGATGTAAATATGAGAGTTCATAAGAAGAAAAGAAAAAGTGAGGGAAAAGCTCTTTTTGGTTTTCCAACATTTGTATGTTAAATGTTTACTTAAGTTTTCACCTGTGCTGGCAATAAAGCAGGTGTTGTCCAGATATCTCTCTTGTGTGATCCTGCAGGCTAGGCAGGTCAGATCACTAACTCAAAGTGGGATTAACAGAGCTGGGCAGATTCCTTATGTCATTGGGAGAAGAATCTGAGCACTGAAAAAGAGATATATTGTGGGATACTGTTCTTTCTGTTTTGTTTTGGTTCTTTTGAACTGTTAGGATCCATTCCTGTACTTGAGTCAGAGAGAGAAAAGATTTCAATTAAATGAATGTAAAGTCTTCTTTAAAACAAAAGAAAACAGGGAACTTACGTGTAAGTGTAGAATCTCTACTGTTTAACAGATTGAATACACATAACATAAGTATGTCTTTTCAGTGAAAAGATTTCCAGACACTGGTTCAGTACTAATAATCTCAAATTAGAATCTACCATAAACTTATTTTATCCTGGTAGAAAATTGATTTAGGAACAATTCACAAATGTCATTTTATTATTCACCCAGCACTACATGCCAGAAGGGCTCCTTTTCTATTTTTGAGCAATTGCCCAACTTCTTATTTCTTCTTTAGCCTAAGGAATTTTAGAATATGTAACTGTAAATTCAGGAAATCCAGTACACATCTGATCAAACAATTTCACCCACTTGCCTAAGCTGCCACCTTTTAGGTAGGATGCACTTCCAGTAAAAAAAGAAATGAAACATTATACTGGTAGTATTACAATATTGTCTTGAATAATTAAAACAAAATGTCTTAAAAGGCAAAGGTTTCCTAAAACTGGCACAGACTTATTTGAATAATGCCCTGGAATAAAAAGGTTAAATATATGTCAGTTATATGTAATTAATATCATGCAATACTGTTCATGCTACTTTTCCTGCATCTCTCTCTAAAAGTTTATGACATGTTGAAGTTCTCAAAATGGATGTGTTTATATTAAACTGACAGTGATCTGTAGCAGAGATGACAGCTCTTTGAAGATCATACAAAAATAGAACAAGAAGGTATACTACATAAATACCCAGAAAGATCATGGCTTTAAAAAATAAAATTAAATAGAAGAATAGAAAGTAGAAAACAAAAATCTTGTGAAATGTTTTGTTTATTTCTTTGTTTAGTTCTGCATAACAGTGGCTCCTAGGTAGTTGCACTAGCTGAGGTGTGTTGTTAGTTGTTAGATGATTAATTTTAGAATTGACCAGAAAACATTGAGATCTTATGGCCAAAAGCTGGCGTGACAAGGAAACAGTATTTTGTAAAGGCTCTAATGATGTTAGATGGAAAACAGTGTTTAGAAGGTCTAAAAATTATAACCTTGGGGTAAGTGTCATGTGCAAGGAGTCTGGTTTTATTTTACAGTTAAAGCAGATTTTGGCAGAAAGGCAAAATGGGAAACACTGAATATAAATGAGGTATTTATGATACCACTGTAATTAGGAATTCTCCATGCAATGAAATCAAATATGGCAAAGTGGTTCTCCAATAACTGTGCAAATAAAATTAAATTAAATGAAAACCCATTACATATTGTTATCCTTATCAGTTCTTAAAGAATAAACAGAAGTAAAGATCTAAATTGCATCTTTTAATTGTATATTAAACTTTTAAGATTTACATAATAAATATGGAAATGTCAAATGTGAAATATATATATACATTAAATTAATCATGCACGTTTAGATTTACAGTTGTAAGTAACCTGTTACCAGCGATTAACCAGAAAAATAATTCAGATGAGGGTTGTTTTTGCAGTCACAGTTAACGTCTTTGTTACATATTTTTTCAGTGACTTAGAATTAATTTAATTATACAGTATGGTGTGTTTCTTTGCTCCAAGATAGGTTGAATATTAGCTCATACTCTCAGGAAAAGGGTAAGTGATCCTTTGCTTCCCATGCTAATGGTCACCTGCTGATGGGGAGCAACAGCTTCCTGGTAATTGAGAAAAGCAGTTTCCTCGCCTTTCTCTCCCTTAAAAGAACTTGTGCATCCTTAAAATTGGTATTTGTTGCCTTTGTGTATGAAAAGTAAAAATGTTTACTAATCTTTGTGAGATGTTTTCAAGGTCAGTGGAAGGAAAGTCACGTACAAGAGCAAAGCATTAGGATTTCATAAAATCTTTGTCAAATAAAGCACAATCAATTGCACAGCAATATTACTCAGGCCGCTCACCAGTTATTTTCACAGCTTTCTTAAGCAAGGGTGAATAGTATATCAATTGGCAGTAGTAAGATATTTAGCACCCCTTTTCTACTTTGATTCTTGCAGCACTTCCTGCCCACAAGGCATCTGTACACTGGTTGTGCAACTTCTGGCAAGAAGAAAGGACAAGAGCAGCATCTCATAGGACCTGAAGACATTTCCTTCTGCGCTGCACCCGCTTAAAGGGCATAATCCAACAAGTATGTTTTTTACCCTGCCTTCCTTCGATAGTGCTGCATTTCATGGTGTCGCTGTGACATCTCATTTCAGGATATTTAACTCTGACTTTTCTCTTTAAACCCAAAACATTTGTATTTCTAACATGACAATGTGTAACTTCAGTTAACTACTTTTTTGTAATTTTCTTATCTGATTCCTTTCAATTTTCAAAGAACAAACAAAACAGGTTATTGCTAGAGGCTATTATTAAGATGAAAGTTACCTTAATTTTCTTGTCAGAATTTGGGGGTGGGAGGAGATGGGGGAGGGGGGGCAGTGGGGAATGGGGCAAGGGAAATGCATATATAGTAAGAGAACAGATGGGGGAAATCTTATGCTTCATTGAGGCTGGTGTTTACTTCACTACCTAAGGAATGTTCCTCCTGAGAATCACAGCTGAAGTCTGTGTCAGGTTTTGCCCTCAAACTGTAAGAGAATTTTAGGCATAGCTTTGACCTAAAAGTTGTGAGTTGAACTGCCGTATTTTTTTACAATTAAAGGAAATGGGAATTTTTAAGGCAATGCAAGCAGAGGTTCTCACATTAAAAAAAAATGGATTCTCGTGTTGATTTTACAATTTAAAAAGCATTTTTGATGTAGACTATACAGCTTCATTCTTTCATGCTTTTGGAAATAACGTCAAAATCTGTGCAATTCTAAGAGGCAAAATATTACACAAAATCCAAACCCAACTTTCTTTTTTTCCCCAGGAGCATAATTGGCTAATTTCAGGCATAATTTTGGTTGGGAAAAGCAACTCAGATTTTGTCAAAACCGTTATATACTTATTCAGACCAAAATTCCAAACCTTAAGAATGTATCAGTTTTTCATAACAGCTTTATTGTCAATGTCTTTGCCTGAGTTTCAGGCAAGATTTCACACTGACACTGACACAAGTGAAACAATAACACAGCAATTCATTCAACATTGATGGACATTCAGAAATGCCTGTGCATTAAACTTTGATTTGTGTGCTCATAGTAAAAAATTCAGGTATCAGGAATATTGAAACTGACCAACAGTGGAGCATTTAATAGCACAAAGTAAATAATGTATTGGGACATGATGATATCATTTCACATTCTGTATATTTTAAGGCTGCAATTTTCTCATATGTTAAAGTAATCAATCCCCCTTGCACTATAAATGTCAAGTACTATATATGAAGGTTAATGTAAATTTTCCCTTTTGCAACAAGAAAACAATATTCTATAAACCTGGAGAAAAGCCATCATATAATACTAAAATGTTTTCAACAGTTAAGCAGGAAAAAGCTGTCAACAAAAGCAAGAATAATGATCATTTAAGCTGTTACAAAAAGATTAGCAACAGTCCTTCCTCACCATATGCATGTGGTTAAAAGTTAATTTTACTGTACATATTGCCAGTCATCATCTTACAAATTCCCATGTATGTGAATAATTATCAGGCAAGAAAGAAGATTAGTTAAAAAAACTATGCATGCATATGAGCTTTGGTAGCACTGTATTTTCTCCTTGAAAGGTGTACAGCAATCTTTTTAAAAAATAGTAGAGCTTGAATTCTGAATTACTACTGTATCTTTTGACACCTTGTTTCAAAAATTTGTTATTAGCCAAAATATTGTGAACATTTAAGCTAAAGCGACTAATTCTTAAGCATATTTTGCAATTTGTTTCCATTTCCTTAGTGATCCAATTAAACAAACTGTCTACCTATTTCCAGTGTGATAGTTAAAGACTAACTTAAGATTTATTCAAGTGTTCCTAAAAGCATTTCCAAAATATACAGCCTTTATTTACATTTACAGTCAACACAAAAGAAAATAGACAGCCTCATTCCAGAGTATTTTGATGGCTGTTTGACCGTTCACCAAGATTAGAGGGAACCAACGGGCACGACTGCAGGTCCACCTTGTCACATCAGGTTAGACTTTGGGGTTTTCTCATTGTCTAACAGTTAAGCTCTCTTGGGGTTTGACAGGAGATAGTAAAAAAAGGCTGCCCAAGAAGATCTAAGAGGCTGCTGGTAAGTGCACTCCACTGGGGTGAGTCGCAAGCTTGTGTCTGACCCAGGTCAGGGCTGGGAATCTAGTTATATCACCTTTTAAATGAGGGTCCCATTCTTTGAACAGGTAGTTATCAGGAGGTTCCCTCTGTCTGTTTCTGCCTGACCATCACGATCAGCAGTTTCAGCTTACGCTTGAGAAACCTTTTTCAACAAAAACGTTACTGAAAAGAGCTCATTCCTAAAAAAAATAAATCCAACACAACACAAAAAAACCTCCAAAACCTCCATTTAAATCAATTATTGACATATACTTTGTCAAAATGATCCCACCCACCCACTTAGGAGTAAGTAGGCACATTATTCATTCACATTGAATTTGTCAAGCTATAAGGTATCAAGTCAGATTGGCATCCATCTATCATTTCAAACAAGGATCAGATAGCCCATTTATCTGGAACACGGTATCAGATTTCATGTACAGCATACAAGCTCACATATATCCATGTAATTTGCTTGCAGAGTTGACTAGAGGTCATTCGAAGCTTGGAAAATGCTGAAGAACTTCAAGCAAATGAGCATTACCATTACCAAAATTTTTAACGAGATAAAAAGGAAAAAATCTTGGGGAAAGAAAGTGCATCAAAGTCTACTTAATAGCAGTGTTCTCACCAGGATGTCCCACAGCAAAACTGACCAGGTGGTGTGTGGTGGGATGCTGGGGATGTATGATTGTTTTGTTCTTACGTGCTTCGCAGATTAACTGCTATTGGCCGCTGTTAGAGGGATGGCATTAGAAAGGATTTGGTCTGATTCAGATGAGCCTTTATTTTATTCATCTTCCCTATTATGTCTCAGTACAGGCATATCATATTCTGTCTTTATAAATCAGTTATTTTTATCCTTTTGAAAATTATCCTAATTTTGAAAATTAGGAAACATAACCTACATAACAGAAAGGCAAGCAGTATTCTAATGTCAAATAGTAACAGTATTTACAGCCCAAGTGGTGTCCACTCCACAGTGTGTAACAGGTTTCTAATTTATTTATAAGTGAGGTAGATAGAGCCTTAAAATGTAATAAGGAGAAAAGGTAAGCACTCCTGAAAACTAGGATGGCAGGGCATAAAATCCTGAGATGATTTCAAAATCAAGAGTAGAGGGCAATATGTGAGTTTACTAGGTTACTTTGGTTGCTTTGATGAGAACATCCTCGCTTGCATCTTTCAGTTTGCTTGGGGCCTGTGGGCAGAATCAGAACTGTCAGCCACAGGAGGAAGGTGGAGTTCCCTGCTGTGAGGACACTATAGAAAGGCTAAGCCACAACCACTTTCCTAAACTACAGTGATAAGCAGAGGGTGAGTAAAAAACACAACAATGTCTCTTCTGCCAAAGCTGGATGCATTCTGTCAGGTGTCAAATTCATGGATGTTGGTTTTCATGAGCCTGGATGATTCTCCTGACTTGAGGGAGGGTCAGAAAGGGAAGTCTTGTTGGAATTCCTGATCGGGTTTCCCATTCTTCCTTACACTGAGATAGATTATAATGAAACTTTTCAAACTGGAATCAAATAGGAATCCACAATAAAATGGCTTTTTTTAAGCTTTCATCCCAGACACTAAAGTGTGAAGGAGATGTCTGCTAGAAGGAAGAAAATGGCACTGAGCATGTTTGAACATCTTAAATGCAGAATTTGGTAAATTTCATGGAGTACACTTAATTTCCCAGCTTTCAGCAGAGAAAACAGAACTTCTTTACACTGAAACTGTCAGTCTTTAGAAGTGTTTCGGTTGGTTGCTGACTTGAAAACACAAAAATTCTTGAATACACTGAGGGCTGAAAGTTCAGACAAGTCTGAAGTATTTTGATCTGGAGGGACTTATCTTTTTATGGTTTCTAGTATCACATTAAAAAATCATTTAAGTGGAGAAAGTAGCAGCTGAGAAGTTCAAGCTAGTGGACACTGAATAAATGCTTCTGCCATAATTTGTTCTGTGACAGCCCAGAGCTAAGTGCTTGCCAGCCCCTTGGTGTTAATTTGACACACTAGTGTCATTCCCACACCAGTGAACAGGTAGCTGGTTTAAACCCAGCTGAGAATGTCTGCATGTGTTGTGATTGCTGCATTGGATCACGTAGGTCTACTGAAAAACAGAATCACTGCAGCCATTTAATTCAAGAAGATAAATTAAGAATTATTTGTCACAAATGAAAGTAGGAAGGTTTAAAATGTGAAAGAGAGTTTATAATTTCTCTCTTCCAATTTCTGCTTCTCTAGGAGAGTTATGCTACCCTTCTTTTGCCTTTTGTGTCATAAACAGAAAGGCTGTATGACTTATTTCTATTTGTCTATAAGCTTTTTTCATAGAAAATAGAATATTACATCCATAGATATTTTTTGTGATATTACTTAGCATTATTTCAGTATTTTGTGCTTTTAATAGTCTACAGTACATATTAGTGAAGACAAATGGATTTCAGGCGTTCCACAAGCTATATATAAAACAGGTATAATTGCAAATGTGGTACCTTTGAGACTGCAGTCTTAGAAACAAATATTGCATGTTTCATCTTTGTATTTAAGTGTTGAAGCAAATGCTATTTTAATAGTCATATTCTTTAAGAATGAGGATTATAGCCTTTTCTGTGTATTGACATAAGGAATTGAAAGGTTTGCAAAGTAAAGCAGGTTAGATCATACAATCATAGAATGGTTTGAGTTGGAAGACATTGTTAAAGGTCATCTAGTCCAACCCCTCCTGCAATAGGCAGGGATGTCTTCAACTAAATCAGGTTGCTCAGAGCCCCATCCAACATGGCCTTGAACGTTTCCAGGGATGGGGCATCTACCACCTCTCTGGGCAATGTGTTCCAGTGATTCACCACCCACATTGTAAAAAAATTCTTCCTTATAACTAGTCTTAATCTTCCCTCTTTGAATTTAAAACCATTAGCTCTTGTCCAATTGTAACAGGCCTTACTAAAAAGTCTGTCCCATCTTTAGTATAAGCGCCCCTTCAGTATTGAAAGGACCACAATAAGGTCTCCCCGCATCTTCCCTTCTCCAGGCTGAGCAACCCCAGCTCTCTCAGCCTGTCTTCACAGGAGAGGTGCTCCAGCCCTCTGATGACTTTAGTGACCCTCCTCTGGACCTGCTCCAACAGATTCAATTTTATTACCAATTAACTTTCTGTCCTTTTCATTGGAGAACTTGCCACGCAGATTTGTCTTCTACCTTCCCCTCACTTTACTATTTGTACTTCCACCCTTACCACTAACAGTCAGAATCCTATCACATTGCACCTAGGCTACAACTGCTCTCACACCCTATTTGGAAACCTTTTATCTTTTGTTCCCACACTACCGTCTGGGAAACCATAACTAAAGTTAATATGTTGCATAATATGTAATGTTTGAAATACATGAGCTGTCTTGAAATCTTGCTATAGTGCAGAGTTTATCAGTATTTTCAAGATGTGAATCTCATTTGAGAGGAAAATATTAGGTTTTCAGAAAAGTCAGAGAAAAAAAAGGAATATCCCCACCAGCTCCTTGCTGGTCTTTACTGTCTTCTGTTTCTTCTCAGTGTCCATCTTGTTTCTTGTAGATATCTTTCTACCAGTGCTTTGGCAGTACCAAATTATTTATGGATATGGTAGTTTTTCACATCAGAATTGTAATATTTTTCTCATAACTTACTGCTAGCTCCGTGCAAACACTTCCCACGGTTAACTGAAGTGCTGCTTGAGGAAGGGCATTGCTGACATCACCTCAGCATAGGAGAGCCATAACCTCCCTGCGTAACCAAGAAAGAACAAAACAAAACAAAACAAAAATTTGGGAGATCACACCAAGGTAGGTACAAAAAGAAAAAAAATTCAAAAAAAATTTAAAATACTGGTCTATACTGTCAGCTTAGGGCCACTCCCTGATTATCCAAACTGCTTATGTGTTTGCCCCTACTGCCTAACAGAGGAATGAACCTAGACCCAGCAAGAGATCTGATCACATTCAGACCCTTCCAGTTAAGAAATTTGGGCCATGTGGTGTAAAGAACTGAGAAAAATGTATTGGGCTAGACCATGCCAGAAATACCTGCTATAAAGTAATCAGGGCAAAATCCATTCATTGTAATTATATTGGTCCGTGAAGGAACATTCTTGCAGTAGTATGGCTGTTTGCATTTGTTAGGGCATCATCATAACATAACATCTGCTCTTTTATATCCTTCTTTATAGCTCTGACTTTCAGAGAGATGGTAGTGATTACCTCACATCTTTATTATATAAAAAAAGCTGTTTGCTAGTTGAGTGTTCAGAAAAAAAAAGAAAAGTTTTTGTCAGTTACTCATCAATTTGCTCATCTGTTTGTCCTATGCAACATGATGATTTCAAGTCTGCTGACACTGTTACCCAAGGGAGTATGATTCATGCAATGATTTTCCTTCCTTCCTGCCTATTTCTTTTAAAATTGCTAGAACTTTAATATATCCCATAGATATTTTTCACCTTAAACTGTTCTATCCTTACTAGCACTACAGTCATTAATTTCACTTTTGAAATCTTCTTATTTTATGTAGGAGGCTTACTAGTATCAAAAAAAATACTTTAAGATGGCATAAAATTTTGGTTTCTTACTCTTAACATCCCATTCTTGCCAGGACACCCATTTTCTTTTTCTCTTCTCTTGGAAAATTAACTCCTTCTTCAAGAATAAAGACTAATATGCATAACGATACCTTTTTGTTTATAGAATCCATCATCACCAAGGCTATAAAAGAATCTCAGCAGTGCGGGTAGCTCCCCATTTTCAGTAGGGAGGTCATTTAGCATGTTCCAGGATACACAGTCAGCCAGCGACCTTCTCAGTGAGCCTCCTGACACTGAATCCTGTAGCGAACAGAGCACAGTTTGTCGTAAGGAAACACATCAGGCACTTCTGGGTGGAGCAACACAGGACTTCCCATTTCCACTGCGAGGGAAAGACAGTCAAGGAAGAGACCATGCTGGCAGCGGTTTCACTCGGGAGAGCTCAAATCAGGTGAGTCTGAAAATGCACAGCAAAGTATCGACTGTGGCAAAACCACTTCTTTGTGGTTGCCTGATTTGTGAGCTAAAACGGTCACGGCTCATTTCTTCATGCTCTAGATGAACTGAGCTGAGGGAAGCATTTTGATTTGTAAAGTACACCCTAATCCACAGAGCAAAGGAACAGGGAGTAATATCTTGTGGTCAGTCTCCCTCTTGAGCACAGTGCTGGAGGCAGTGCCTGAGGTTAAATGGCTTTTAGCTCCCAGCATTGACCTATTTATTAAGTGTTCATTTGCTATTTCTGAAAGAGAGCGTTCATTCTTGTGTTTTGAAGGGTTTAGAAGTTTTCAGTTTAAATGAGCAATGTAATTTTGGTCTCTCTCACAGGAGCTCTTGTGGAGGCTCCTTATGCACAGGAATGCACAAGTGCCTTCCCAGAGAAAGCTGGCAGACTGTAAGGATCATTTCTTTTTACTTGATTGTCCGTTTCTCCTTTCCCTCAGATAACTGTCTTCTCCTTTCCTTATCCCAGATGTAGAAATGTCCGGTCACTCTCCTATGTCCTCCACTTGCCACAAAACTTGCACCTTATCGTGATTTTTTTCATGCAGTTTTTCCTCTGTTTATTATTTACCTTGGTTTTCTTCTTACCTATTCTTTCAAAATATTAGCTTAGTAAAAAACCACAAAAACCACCCTTGAAAAAAACCAAAGGCACACCTGACTTCAACACCTTGTTTCACCCAAACTTGTTTCTATGCACACCTCGCTTCCAGTTCCATTCCAGACCCTTTCGCATTTGCTGTGCACATGGGATCAACTGTCCTTCAAAGTCTCTGTACCTCAGCTGGTGGGGTAGCCTTTGGCCTCTAAACCAGCATCTTCTTCTAGATACAGACAGTCGATACACGGATGCGAGTTCATGGTTTCCACATCCACGCTCTTTCTTCTCTTTCATATTGAACATTTCTTATCTGTGATGCTAGCCCTTTACTAGAGCTATTCTTACTCCTAGCTGTTTTAATGCCTCTAGAAAGGAGCTGAGTCACACCTGAATCCCCTCAAAGGAAGAAAAAGTGGTACTCTTGCACTTCTTCCCCTGTAAGAGATTTGTTGTTTGGAGGCAACACCCTGCCCCGACCTATTCAGGCATATTAGCTTGTTAATGGGAAAAAGCTGCACTGCAATGCTGTAATTTACAGACAGACACCCTGGATGGGCAGTGAAGCATTCAGAAAATCATGAGAAATTATTAAGTCATGTTTTAGTGATTTTGCCTCTGAACCAGTCCTCATGCTTTTGAAATCTGGGAACTGAGAATCTTGTCACTTCTATGATACTAATTCCAGTAAATCTATACATAACAGCTTTGTAGGCATTCTACTTCATCTCACAATTGTAAATCTGCATCATCAGATCTTTTAGCCAGCTTGGAAGGTTCTGCACACAGCTAAAACCATGTAAACAGAGTTAATGTAAGGCTTAAATTAAATTACAGTAGATGTCAGAATATGTTAAGACGTCAAATTAGCCTGTTTTGCAGTATTACATACCAATGGAGCCCTCTAAGGGTTACAAAGCAAACTTACTGCTTTCTAGCCAAGATGTAATGCTGCCCATTACGTATTTAATTGAAACATTTATGTATTCTCCACTTTATATTTTTCTGATAAGTTAATACAGCTATAGTGTATCACACTTAACTGGGTAAAATTTAAATGAGTTGACCACTCTGTAAGGGTATCTTCTAAGACAACTATCTAAGTTAATGATACTGAATACTAATGGCTGTTACCAATTAGAATTGACTTAATATGTGTCTGCCTAATGGGCATACATATAAAAATCCCCGAAGGCTTTGGTGTAACTGAGTATAAAATCCTGACTGCTAGTATTTTAACCCATAATTTGCTAGGTAAAATAAAAAAAAAAGAAATGCAGTGATTATTAACTTTAATGCAGTTAGTATACTTTTATCATTATCATTCAACATTTTGTATGATGCCTCAGCTAGACTTTTAAAAGAGGGTAATTTTTATGTGAAAGACAAGGCCTCCGTCTTTCAATTGAAAGTATTTTTGGTGATATTTCTGAGCTATTGCAATCTGGAATTGACAATATTGGTACGTATTAACATGCAAAATAATTAAATAAGCTGAAAAAATGTGATAATATCCATTTTTTTCTGTTGTTTTAGCTTACTTGGCACGTATTTTATGTCTCTCAACCATGATGCAACCATGACAAGTTTCTTTACGTTTATTAATTTATTATTCACTTTACAAATACATTGATATGACTTGCAGTTCATACTACAAAAAACCCCTGAAAGACTCCAATGCATTTCACTCCACTTAAAGCGTCAAAATCGTGATTTCAGTCTTTTTGGTTGATTTATCTAAACTTAGAAGTCTAGAAAGTCATCAATTCCATGTGTTTCTTCAGAGCTTGGAAAAGAGCTTGCCATTTTCTAACATAGATGTATAAATCAATCTCTCAAGTATATTTCATTCAAATATAAAGCTTACAAAACTTTTTGTAAACTTTATACAAGTTAATGGTTTCGGGAACCATAGCTTACCTCTAAGCTATGTTCTTTTTTTAAGTATCAAATAGTTAGTGACAAATCAGTTTCTGAGGAAGCTGTATTTAAGAATATTTTGGAACATTTTTACTTCTGTTTCAAAGATAATTACACGGAACTCATATACCATTACAATTGTCATTGTTTGCTCACATGTAAAACCAGTCATCTAATTTTGCATCTTAAATTTGTTCTTCCCACAACACCGGGGAAGCAGAAAACTTGGGTAACACACACTATTCACTAACAAATTGGAATGTTTGATAGTAAAAATCAATAAACTGATTCGCTAGAAAGAAATCAGTCTCATGAGGTTTTTTTTTTTAGCTCTTCCTAATGAGAGGGATGTTGTGTCCTGCTTTTTGAGAATTACTGTAGAATAATTAGTCTGATTTAGGATTTAGAGCCATTGAAACAAGAAAATAGGTAAAACTGGACTGGTTTGCTTGTGTTGACTCTGATTTCAAAAACAGACTGTGATTACTTACAAAAGGTCTATCCATAAATGTACAAACCCAACACCTTTAAGTAAAGCCATGAAATCTATTTCTAATCCCCTTTTACAACACAGTTGTAGACTGCATGTATTTAAACAACCAAAAAGCTTAGTTCCCTGGATCCTGTCAGAAAACACTTTGCCATGAGAAGCCAAAGACTTTCATATTATTTCTTTAGTACATCAGCTTCCTGATTTTTGTGGTGCTTTTGCTTGAGTACAAATCTTACAGATGGCATTCTCTCCAGGGTGACTATACGAAGCTGATTAACTAATCCCTAAATCAGGGTGGAATATGGTATCGGAGGAATGACTCACAGTTATGGACCTAAAATGATTCACGTCTTGTAGATCCTACTCTATATTACTTCAATGTATATTACTAATGAGATGTTGGGTAGATCATTACTACCAACTGCAAAGGAATACCCCACTTTGTTCAAGCATTTATCTCAGTTCCAGAGCATGATTACTTAAATGACCTGAAGAATTTCTAAAAACTTGTTTCTACCATATTAAAACTCTTCCAAGCTTAGTGTTCCTTAGATCAAGGTGTATCAGTCCTGATTATATGAAAAACTTCAGATCCTACCCTGCTAGTTGAAACTACCTAAGTGTATTTATTACACAATCCTATGATTGAGAGGCCAGTATGACTTCAGCTTTGTCCAGCTGCCTCCCCTCGGGTCACTGTGCAAACCCCTTTTCTCAGGTTTTTGCTGGATCAGAAGGGAAGAAAGGTATACAAGATTGTATTTCTTAGATTCAGGGCTGGATTAACAAGCATGTTATAAATGACATTTGGAACTTGTCCATTTTAAGAAATGTACCTTGTTTCAATCAGTTCTGCTGAATGCCTTGGTAATTATTATAACATTTTCAGATGAAAGGGGCAACACATTTGATCCTGACATTGATTTCAACTGGTTCTAGCTCTGGAGTGGGCCAAAGAAAACAGGACCATGATTTCAGTGGGACCACTTAAAGTCAGTGCTTATAGTAGTGTAACGTATTACCAGTTACAGCTCTTTTCCTGGCTTCATTATGCCTGTGAAACTGCATGAGAAAGGTTCCTACAGTTCGTATTTACATGACACAATAAACACAAATACAGGAAATGTGGAGGCCTTCCTTTTAAGTCCTTTGAGATATTTCCTACTCAGTACAACACCATTCCAGTTTTGCAGCAAAACAGTGGTAGAAGTATGGCCGCAATTTGGAGAAACTGGTCAGAAGATAGACCACAAAACAGAGGTCCATAAAGCACATTGGTTTTGAGTTACAAGGCAGGCATTTCACAAGCATGTTGGGTTATAATTGCCTAACCTCCTAACCTTTCCAGAGTTGCTAGGTGTATGTGCATGCATGCAAAATGACAGGAAGGGGACTGAAGTCCATTCAAACTGAAATACAGACTTCTTAAAGAGGTGGTGTGTGGAAACAAGGTCAGATGAATTCCAAGGATAAAAAAAACAGGCTCAAAACCAGGTATGCAAAGGGGAACATCAAGTAGAGAACTCTGCATCTACAACTTCTCAAATGAAGTCATAAAGCCTCTGAACACTGCTAAGATGGTGCAGAAAGTCTGAAGTGACTTCCAAGAATCTCAGTCATGACTTAGCAAGTAATTACTAGCTACACAACACACTCAAGACAGACTAGGTAATGGTGCATTATGCAAAGGTAAATCACAAAGAAATCGAAGACACGCATAAGGTCTGTCAGTTCATGAATCTGCTTCAGTGAGCTTTCCTACATATTGTTCACACAACGATGTCATTGTTTTATTTTTCGTTGTTATACTGCTTTTTAATTGGTTGAAGACAGGCTCCTCCATATGAAATGCAGGTATAAGCAAAAGGTTGTTTATTTCACTGCCGCATTAAGAAGCTTTAAAACACAAAATAGCCCCAGTCCTGATTCCGGAAGCATGTATGCACATCGCTGCTACAAGCACTTTTTAATGTAAAAAACAAGACTCTCAGTACACATTTGAAAGTGACTGGGGATGTGTCTTGGAACTGAGATAACAGTTTATGGTTTTGAAGGTGGAAGCTACACTACAAGCCGTCCTGGCCATTCCAAAATGCTGCAGAAAGTATTTACCAAGCTATGGTGAAAAGCCCTACAGAACAGCTCAAAAGGAAAGCGTTGAGAGGGCTTTTACGTGTCAGCTAGTGACACCCAGTGGCGAGTTTCGTTAACTGTAAAGACCTCGCCTACTGATGCACAGAAAAACACCAATACTTTTATTTTGTTGAGACACATCAAAATATCTAAAACCTATTTAAAAACATTAAAACATTTAAATAGAGAAATATACACAATGTGATTTACCTACAAACATACTCTGATGTGTTAATTATAAAATGGCGTGTTCACCTACAGTGAAAAATTACTTTTTCCTTCTGATTTTTTAATCAAGCTTACAATAAAAGCAAAAATAGCTGTATTTAAAGAAACAGAGACATTACAGCTGATTTTTTTTCTATCTTGATCACACAAAGAATCACTACTCCCCTTTTTCCTGACATTCCCAGTTCCTACAAAAAGGAGTTCAAGATTTGAGCTTATGATTCTCAAAATACAAAAGCAATTCTTCAGAGACTCTTCCTCCATTTAAGATTCACAGCAGAACACCATCTAACAGCATTTCTGGAGTAGGTTCCTTGTTTTAAGACCCAGATGATGAAAAGTATAAAGAAGTAAGACTTCTCTTCAGAGTTCTTTATTTGGAATACATGCAATGATGCAGGAGACCTCAGTTTACTGTCCTCCCGTGCCTTTTGGAGGTAGGTGATTTTTATGTGAGATTGGGATATCCAAAACATGTATCAACTAAAGTACCAAATACTCCCGAGTAACAGACATGTAAATTCCCTTATCAGATCTGTTCCATGACCAAAAAAGCGGTGAAAACACAGTCCAAGATAAGGATATGAAATTTCAGTGGATATGGAAAAAAAAAAAAGAGAATTCTAGGTTCTCATCCTTGGAAACTCATCTCTTCTCAGTTACTGTATTTCCACAGTGAACACGGCCAAACCAAACTCCAGGAAGTCTGCCAACTAAATTCTGCTAATCTATCTTTTCACATATTTATATGCAACAAAACTGCTTTCTGCTATGGTAAAATTCCAGGTTAGTATTACTTTCTCCCTTTTAATGTTTTTCCACATTGGCTGACATCATGTGCTGTTGTGGAAATGCATGTTAAGGAAGGCTGAAGATTTGAGTCACTGCCTGCAAGATAGACAGAACGAGTAACTAATCACCTCTCTCTCCTGTTAACTCTCCAAAGAACTCAACTGATCAGCTATCAGCTTTTCTGTATGCACCTTCCAAACTGAAATAAACAGGCTCTTTTATAGGCAATCTAAATTCGGGTCTCCAATTAAAAGCAGCCTTAAACATTTGGCTCTCATTCTCTTACACATATGAAATTGTAAGTAGGTAAAACAGTCTCTAAATTCACGATACTACTTTGGTTTGTCAGCAAGTAGGCCCTTACAATATATTATTGCACTATCACTTCATAAATCCAGGCACATAATGAAAAGCCACGCTTTATTTAATTCAAAGGGTTTCTCTTATGGTTAAAGATACCTACTTATTTTCTTTTTTTCTTAAACTTAGCTTTTAAACTTCATGTCTCTTAGGCAGGGTTAGCTAGAGGACAACTCAGATAAAAGCTTGAGTCTTTCTGAAATGTAGAAAATGGGAATATTTTTCTGACAAATACATATGGAAACCACACTTCTGTGTTTGTAAAAAATTATCTTACATAAAACTTTTACTTACAGTTTCAGTAGTCAGGGAATGTATAAAAACACCAAGCTTCCAAAAGTGTATATGTTGAGATGTTTGTCTTTCAAAAAATACTGATATAATTTTGGAATTTTCCAGCTGTTTATACTTTCACTCACCAATACTTTTAGAGACAACCCCCATTGATACTTTCTATACCAAGTATTATTTGCGTCCTAGCTATTGCATTATGTCAGTAGTACCAATACTCAACAGATAACATACAGCTTAAATACATTTCTACTTGCTAATTAAAAATAAAGTGTCTGCCACTCACGCTCCAGGGTTTCTGTTCTTCAACTTTCTCAAAGGGCTATAATGCCCTGGGATCTAATATAAAACGGCAAAATTACTCCGGTAATGCAATGCGAATGAAATACTGCCTGAAAGGTCAACTACACTGAGAGAAAGAGGAAAGAGAATTTAAGCAAGCACCATTTTTTTTATTTCATTGGGGAACCCCAAAAGTAGCGAGAATTTCTCTAACTGTTGCGCCAAGCAAGAGTAACACAAAATTGGGCAACATAGACAAAGTAATTTCTGTTATCTTAACTGGTATGCTAGAAAGGACAGTTCTAATTGCTGTATCTCATCAGCTGCACATACTTACAGAGGAGCAAATTCTCATTTTTTTCAACCTCACACAGAAGAAAGTAGACAAAGTACTGAACTACCTGGGGAAGGTTTGCCTTGGATGTACTACATAAGGCACATTGTTTTTCAGTTGCAAGAGACTTGCTGCTTAGCTGCTCTGAACCACCTCATTTACTGTGAATCAAACTCAGACGCTGTGAAGCTGAAGGCTATAGATAACAGGTGGTATCTCAGTATGACGAGGTACTACAGCTTTACACGTGTGATTCTGAAACAACTGCGCAATGATATAGTTGCAGAACAGTTCACAAGTGGAAAGTCAGGAGCATAGCATTTGTGTGGTCATGCTTAGGGCCATGTATGAAAAATTGCTTATCTTTCCCCACTGAATCATTAAAAGTAAAGCTGAACTTTTCTAAACAAGCCTGGAAGGACTACATCTATCTATCTAAAAATCAGAGGCCTGGTTCCTTGGTCCTGAACACAGGTGGCATAGCCTATCTTGCAGCAATTTGGATAGATTCTCCTCGCTCCTTCAAAACAGGGACTGTTCTCAAAAGGCACATGCTATCTACCTGACCAGAAGAGATGCCTTCACAGAGACGGGACAGTTGACACTACCCAAAATTGCACCAAGACTCACAACAGAATGGATGATTATGGGACAACATAGCAGGTCTGCATCTATTAAGTTTGCCAATACAAAGTAGCCTAGCTGTCTGTAATAGTTGATAGGGCAATGAGTGAGTAGAGCCATGCTAATTCAATCCATGGGAAAGGTAAAGAAATCAATCCCAGACTAACACTCCACTGCCCTTCCACTACATTGTGAAGCCCTCTAGACAGTTTCACTCTCTAAGTAGAAGACTTGCAAACTGCAAGCAGATTCATCTGCATATCTCCCTTGGGTCTGTATTGCTATTGGTGTGAAGATTACTCAAGTGTTTAAAATTAATTTCGCAAATAATTACTTAGCTTAAAAATTCACTAGTGTTCTGCATTTTTGTACCCAACTGTTCTTCACAATAGTCTAAGTTCAATTTTGTAGATCATCTTTCCTATGTCTTAAACGACATGTACTCTAGACAGAAGTTTAGGTTTCCACACAAAGGTTTATCTATTTCCAGATAAAACTTTTACTAAATATGTAGACAGTCTTCCATTGTGTTCACTTCTCTCCCTAAATTTCCTTATTCCAATAAAACCAGGTTACTCTGAGTAAAACTGAAGTGATCTTCATTTTTACCAGAGTTAATTTTTCATTTTCACTTATTAAAAAAAAAGTAAAGCATTAAAAAAATTTAAAAGGAACAAAATTGCATAGAATGCTATGAACCTTCTCCCCTTCCTTTCTGTTCTACAAGTAAGTGAAAACCATTAAAATTTCAGCCAGTTTTATCTATTAGCATTAAAATCATGAAGTGTGCAATTTTACCATCTGGGAATTTTTATGAGAAAAAAAAAAAAAAACAAACCAAATTAACTCAATTTAAGATACAGTGGATAATTTTATTTATAAAATTGTTATTGGAACCCAACACACATAGGAAGTATGAAACTCGATTTATAAAGAAGTGAAATGCTTCACAGAAGCATGGATTCCTAAGGCATTCTGAATACAATCCCTCATTTACTGGAATTCATGACACTGCTCCAGTTGACTTCAGCAGCAGAAGACTGGATACTTGATAAACACACAGTTAAGACATAGTTAAAAAATACATAGGCAAAAGGAAACGAACTGGAAGATTGTGTCTCACCAACAACAGCAGCCCTGGCCACAGTGGAAAACTATCTTATGCAGAAGGGCACAAAGACCTGTTAAGACTGGGTTTCTCAACTTCACAGCCAATTCACATGTATTCTAGATACTTGCTTTCACCTAGTTGTCCATGACAACAGGTTGCAAGTCCTCTTGACATCAGATACAAAATCATTGCTGTTTCTGTATAAATATACAGAAGAACTGGTTACCTGGACAAGTATTATTAGAAATAAATAAAAAAAAAAATAGCATAAGGCTCTTTCAGTTCTTTTTCTCTTTCTCTGCTTTTATTCTCTGCTGTAGCATCTTCAGTTCAGTCATTACATTCAAAGTTCTGTAAACCCAGGTAACCTGAAAAGTAAATAAATTATTAAATTTAACTAATCCACATACATTTAGTTATCAATTTAATGAAAGCATCCATATAAATGAACACATACATACCACAATTATAATAGTATTCACCAGCAGTGGTGCTGAAAATACAAGTGAAATAAACATCCCTCTTGAATCAAAGTACTGGTATTTAGAAAACAGCCTGAAAGAAATAAACCAAACAAAAATAAAATAACAAGTTTTATTCAGTGTAGTTCACATAACACTAGACTTTCACACCAACTATTCAATGTCGACATTGTACAGATTATCCTATTTCTGGGGATCCCCATGCACAGGCCAGCATTCTACTGTATTAAGTCAGAACAAAGTGACAGTCAGTATCTTGTCAGTTATGAGTATTTATTACAATACCAATCTTTCTCTTTCTTTAAAGTTTTACTGTGCAAAACCTAAATAAAACAACCATAGATTAAGTAACTTACTAATGTTATTACAATAATACATATATTTGATCAGAAATCATGCTTATCCTGAAGGGTCTGCAATGACTTTCTCAGGTATTTTGCTTACTCATACTAGAAAAAGATAACAGAAATAATAGCTGTAGCAAGGCTGTAATTTAGCCTGAAGTGAAACATAAAGACTTACAATCAGATGCCTGCATAAAGTAGTGTTAAACATGTAATTTCCAGTTTCATCAGGGGAAGGTTAGTTCAGTGCTTATGAAAATAAACCACCAATTTAATTCTGGTACACTGGCTTAGTAAAAAAGACAACTGTTAATGCTTTGTATGTAACTATGCAAGTATGTAAAATAGTAGTGATACTTTTGAGAAGTGGTGCTTAACTTCAGCTTATTAAACACAAATAGCTACCAAAGAAAATCCAATAAAAACAAAAAAATTAAAATCACAGCTCACATCCTTCTTCCCTTAACAATCGCATTCTTCTTTTCTCTTAGTTCTCTGACTAGTTAGTTTACAACCATCCATATGAACATATTTATGCAGTACAATCATGCTAGCTATGAAAAATTACCTTTTCTTATAAACTAAGTGATAGCTGTGTTGTACTATATGATTTTATTCAGAAGTTTTATATTAACCAATGGAATAGACCCTCTGCAATCGCATTCTAATGATGATGCATCTAAGAGGTGTCTAATGATGACATGTTTTCTGGGAATGACAGGAAAACAAGACTATTAAGAAGAACATTCATTTAAATGTAAAAATTTAAGTGAAAACATTTACCTCCAATTCATGGCTGCTAATTCATTTATATATTCAGCGCAGTACACTAAGCCCACTGTACAACAAAAGAAAAATATTTGATTCAGTATTTCTCTAAAACTTAACTGCCATCAGTTCTGCCATGTATACTAAAGATATATACATATCAGACATTAGAATTCCTTGACCCTCAGAAGATCAAATTACACATTTAAATATTTAACTGCACAAAACTAATTTAATGTCTCATATAGTTACTAAGTATAAAGTGATCACAAAACGTACCCACTATATTACAAACGTATAGTCCTACTCATCTGAGCTTACAGAAAGACCTCAGCACACAAATGAATTAAAAAAAAAAATAGTTGTTATTTTTGATGTTATGGTGTCCTAACATCACTGTCTGAAGTTAGGGTACTAATTACATATACGCATTTTGGTAAAATACAAACTTTGTTTGAATAGGTCTATAGCAGAGTAGTCTGCTGCAATCAGGTGAAAACTAGCATATTCTTACTCAATAATTGCATGAAATAAAAAGCTATCAAGCCAGTAAGAAAATTCAGTGCAATCACATGTTTAACAGAAAACCAACACAAAATTTTAAGTTTGTCCTTGTATCATTTTCCACAATAAACAAAGCAAAAACTCCCCAGATTCACTGGCTAAAGATGACCTGCACAAGGCAATTAAATAAGTAGTCTGGTGATATGAAGGAGTGCTATCTTGTTTTGCCATCATCTGGATTATCTCTGTTTGGTACTGCACAGTATAAATATACCTATGGCTGCCCAGCTGCCAAGGAAAACCAATATGATAATTTAATAATTTCCTCAGTTATTTCTGACTATCTACAATACAAAATTATATATATTGCAGACATATAAAAAATGGTTCAGTTTTCCAGGTACAAACAAGGCTTGGACTCAATATGGATATATTTATGCACTCATCTTGTTAACAGCAAGTTTACATCATATCTGGGCTTAAAATCCATCAATGATCAGTTCCATTGCATTTTCCAACGCAGTTAGACCTTGGGCATTCAAACTAGTGTTAGTATCCCCAGCAATACTTCAGATTAAGAGTCTAAAGTAAACAGCATGTCACTGGAAATTCTGAATGTCTAATAAAAAAATTAAGAAAGAAAATTCTGTATTCTTATAGGGAACTTTCAGGCCTATCGTGTCATAAACACGCATTGTTATTTTGCTCTCTGTAAACAACTTTAAACTTTGCAGTTACAAACAGATACATGGAAAATACTAAGTTTTCTAGATTCCTTTTTAGGGGTACTTAAAGTTATTGGAACCTTAGCTTTAGCCAAGATAAGTTATTTGCAGATTTGAGGAAGCTATAATTCCTCCATCAACTTGACTAGTTCATTGAATGGTATTTGAAAAAGTCAACATAGTCTGCAAGCGGCTTTTTGCCTGCAAATCTCTTTCAATTGCTTATTCTTCCCTCATAACCCTGCAAGCATGACAGAACTGAGGTACTGTATAAAAAATGCAGCTCACCAGAAAATCCAACCCACAGCTAGAACCAATAGGCTCATAATATGTGGCTCTAACCCAAACCCATGCCATCTTAATTAAACTGAAGCTGCTGGATCTTCGGCCAGCCAACCATAAAGGCACAGCTTTGGCTAGGCAAGGTGACTGTGGATTCCTAGGCTAAAATCTGATAAACACCAAGATAACACAATCTGTGTAGGAAACCAACTGGAAAAACAATCTAACACCAAGGAAAGCTCTGAAGGGTGGGAACCAGCAGGAGACAAAACTAATTTAAGGGAATAGGCAGTAGAGATCTGCTGAGCCTCTCGAGGAAGATCTCAAACACTCTAGGAATGGCTCACACGCAAGATCAAACAAAGGTTACTTTGTATGAACTAAAGACTAGTAAGAGCCAACAGCCCACCGAAGGGTGAGTGAGTAACAGCACAAGAAGCAGTAGAGTCAGCAGATTTCTGCAGTAACTGGGGGAAAGGTAAATGTGCCAGGGGGAGATCGTGACCACCAACTCAATTCAAGACCAAAAAGACTTGCCGTTGCTGGCCCCCCCCCCCCCCCCCAACTTGTAAGGAGCATGTGTGCTAATTTATGTGGCAAGCGTGGCTGATGTTAATAAGAGGTGGTTCACACTGAAGGACAAGAATAAAAGAGGAAGGAAAGCATCTCTTTCAGAGGGAATAAGAATTAAGAATAAAAGAAGGGATGTCTGGATGGGTGTTCCTACAAGAAATACCACCTGTTGGCGGGCCCTGGATTCAGGACTGGTGATCAATCTCTCTCTCTCTCTCTCTCTCTCTCTCCCCCTGTCGTCCCCCCCGTGTCCCCATCCCCCCCCCCCCCCCCCTTTCTCTTATCCTTTTACCTTTTTCCAGCAAGTAACACAAGGCGTAAAACTTTATATCATGGCAAGTAATAAGCATTTCTCCTACCCAATTATTTACCAACGAGCCTGACTATGGAATAGAAGTCTCTATTTACCTATGGACCTCTGGTATTGCATATATCCTATTCCAACCAGGAGAATCAGCAAATCTGAGTCACTCCTCCCTCCTTCTTGGTGGGACGTGACAAGCTGTTACTGCAATATACCAAAGCAGTCTTGCTCTTCCTCATGCCAGTATTACATCTGCCAGCAGGGCATATGATGAACCTGCTCTAGAAATTAATTCAGCTGAAAGTGGACCATATTTACTGAACTGCAGCCTTAGAGGCATAAGTAGAAGAGTAGAAGGCAAATGCTGGCTCTTAGTAGATTTCTCTTCTGCTTCTCCAGTGCAGCAACAATATCCTGGGAAGCTGTGATACACACAGCATTTATCATGGAGAAACTTACTTATCCCAGATCCTCACCAGGGCCAGAGTTTTAAGTCACTACTTCATACAGTCTTGGAAACTAAATACATGTTTACAGATCACAGCAGCATCTGTAACAGTTTATCACGTATAGATACACACATTACTACAAGAGCAAAACTGACTCGCATGCACTTTATCTCCTGCGAAGCGTAAACCTGTATGCTGCGCCAGTACGTGAAGAAAAACGTTATCGTTAAAAGACCAAAAGAAACTACGTGCCAGTACCAGCGGCCCCGGGAAGGCCCACAGCCCGCCCGCACCCCCGGGGCGCCCCTCAGGGAGGCCCGGCCCCAGCACTCACCCATGCAGAGGAAGTGCCCCACTTGCACCCGGTAGTGCTGGAAAGATGCGTACGTCAGGAGGAAGCAGAGGACGTGGAAAACCGCCAGCCCCACCAGCCAGGGCTCTGACCAGTCCGTCTTCTACGGACAAAACGAAAGCAGATTAGGCAGGAGCGCCGCCAGGCAGCGGGAGCGGCCAGCTGTCCTTCCTCCGCGCCGAAACAGCGGCCGATCCCAGTCACAGGCCGCGCTCAACAACCGGCCCCACGCCAAGCTGGGCAAGGAGCGACCCCCCTCGGCGTGGGCTTCCCGCGCACACACGGGGCCGGCGCCTCCACCCCGCTCCCCGGGCGAGCGGCCAGCCCGACCCCAGCTCCCTCCTTACCGCCAGGACAGCGGCCAGCCCCGGCGGGTCGCTCAGCGGCTGCTCCATGGCGGCGGCAGCGCCGCTTCTCGCGAGACTGGGCGCCCGCCGGCTGCGTGCCCCGTGGCGGCGGGCGGCGGGCACGCGCCAGAGCCTTTTCCCGCCCGCCGTGGCAGCGCGAGGGGCACCGTTAGCGCGTCCGCCCTCGTCCCCTCAGAGGGAAGGGTTGTGGCGGCTGGTGCTGTCCGTGTTTGAGAGGGCCAGCGAAGGCGGCTCCCCACACCCCGGTGGCTGCCTCTCGCTACTGGCCGCTCTCACAAACCTGGTGCTTAAAGAGAGATTTCAGTCTCAGATTCCTGTCAGCGAAGCCAGGAGAGTCCATGAAGCTCACCAAGATTAGCTTTGTTAAATCAACCATACTACCATAATGCCTCCACGTTCTGCTCCAATAAAATTAGTTTTTCTGACATTTTGGCTTACCAGATGTAAAGCCTTGGCTTCCATGCACGACCCCTCCCCCCCCCCAAAAAAAAAAAAAAAAGTTTGAAAGTCCATGTGTAAGTATACATTGCAAATACTTTTTCCATTTAGTCTACCACATAACCTGATACTGGTCTTCACCATGAGGTAGTCTCTCTTCACTGTCACACTTCTGCAATGTAGTGTGAGATGTACCTGAAGCAATAATTTGCTTTAAGTTTATGGTAGTCTTTTCTACAACGACAAGAATACCTAGAGGGTAGGGAGGCTTTTACTTAAAGCATTGTAAAATTAAGTAAGGTGATGCAAAGGGTGGTCATTTCTATTACCAATTTTAAGGCAGGGTGGTGGGGGTGGTGGTTTGATTCCTCACCGTAGGTTGGGAAATAAGACTGGAAGAAACAGACTTGTCATTTGGAAAGGCTTATGGCTAATGTAACAAATCAAATGGGTTTGGATTTTTGTAAACGAGGAATCAGTTTCTTGAAATACCTCAGTAGCGGACTACAGTAACTCCTTGTGATGGCTGCGGGGCTTCACTGAGTGGAGGACAGAGCAGCTGCCTTATGGGCAGAATGTTCTGGTCAGTGGTGAATACGTCATGCAGACAAGCTGGGTGGACAGGAAATTACTGCCTTGTCATGGCTACAACATAGTTTTAAAAAATACATATATCTTTTTCTGTCAACCACTGCAGCAACAGTGGAAACTTTCTTATAGGGATATAGGTGTTGCTTCTTCAAGACTGACTAGGATAAAGTCAGTAATGCTGTTTGTCAGCAGGTGGTAGCAAATCTTTTGTGTAGTATAGGTTCTCTTCCATTTCTTTTTAGTGAAGAATGAAATGTGAAACAAGATACTTAAAAGGTAACAAAGTGATACATTGCTCTTTCATCGGGAAAAATGTGTGTATTTGTCCTGTTACAGCTTCTTCGCAGGGCCAGTATGCCACACTTAGATACAAATTTTAAAAATACTCTAATAACCAGAAATACACAGTGCTAATGATAATACATAAATATTTCTGTTCTTGTTACTATAAGCAACTTAAATAGTTTCTAAAACTCAGTCTCAGATTTCTGTTATAAGATTCAGATTCCTGTGCACTTCCTTTCCACACTACAGTATTATCCAAGTAGATTGGATGAAAGATTAAAAAAAAAATTGCTTTACAAAGGAAGAATCTAAAATCAGACATTTGTCTTAAGTTTAGGTTGCTGAAAAAACACGGTGGGTGGTAAAAAAGCCTACCTACAGGGAATCCCAAGCTTAAATGCTAAATTGTGTTTCTAGTGGCAGCCCTAGATGTCTGCTAGCTGATCTTATGTTGCTGTACTAGCCACCACTTGAAAGTACCTTTTGTACTTGCTGCTGAGATAAATGCAGCTCCAATTCTCCATGAGAATGGAAAAGAAGTTTTATTTTTGAAGCTCCCTACAAGTATGGGAGTTGCTTAATTTCTTTTATTTGATGAGCCTTTGAATTAACAGCTAGTTAGATAATTTTTAATGGTCTTGTTTCATTAAGATCCTAAGATGTAAGCTGTCTTTTGTGATAATTAATTTTTAGTTTCTTGCAATGTAAGATCCGTATTTAAAATACCTTTCAAAATTCAAATAAAATTTCTGCTGTCCTTGTGCTGAGCAAGTTATATCTTACACCATTTTATTCTTTGCATGTGGTATATTGAATGTTCTATCTTTGCAGGGTGTGTTCCATTGTAAACTAAATTTTGTTTACAAGGGATGGGGTTTTCTTGAGATTTTTAAGCTTTTCAAGCTTTTTGTGGGTGAGTCTCCATTTAAACAAGCAGTTTCCTGGGGAAATGTGATGAAGAGTCTTGTCTTCAAACATGAATCAAAATATACAAAATGCTAAACAAAAATAGCTTACAAATGTCTTAGTGTGATAAGGTATGTCAGCGTGACAACGGATGCATCCTCTGATCAGATCAGAGGTTACATGCTGGGATTGTTGGACCACAGTCTGCAGTTATTCTGCTGTGCTTGTCCATACCATGCAGGCTGATCTACAGTTGTAGAGGAATGAAACTAGGTTAATTAACATTGCTAATGTACAGCTGTGGGCTGGCTTCAGGGGTGGTGGGATGGCCGATGTAGATAAGGTGCAGCTGTGGCTGATTGAGTGGTTGAGAGCCAATGAAGAGAGAGCAGCTGAGGAAGAAGCAGGAGAAGAGAGAACACATGTGCTGGGTGAGGAGAGACGAGGAGAAGGCAGCAGAGGGACTGTATGAAGAGTATGCTGGTATCAGATGGTAAAAGACCTTGTTGCAGCCAGCTAGTTTGGGGAGTGCTGCGACAGTAGTTCAGCATCAAAGACAGCCAAGAGGTAGTGAGCCAGTATATCTACCTATTGATCCTGGAGCTATGCATGGTTGTCACTTTCTGCTGTTTGTCTGTCAGGTATCTGAGCCCATAGCTCTGATGGTATAGTTTGACCAAATGGCTCAGACCAATAGAGCATGTTAGCTGAAATTTGATCTCTGGAAATAGAAATCAACACACACATTATAAGCACTTATATAAGATATTTTAAAATATGGGAAGCTATAAACATTTGTACAAATCTATAAACATTTAACATTGTGACAGAGCTTTTGGATACTGTTCTGTACATGGATTTGATATGACAGTTATGTGTTGGAAATGTCAGTGAAATCATCAGAGAGTTCCAGTTATAAAGATTTCCCAACTGTGCCGAGATGCATATCCTCATCAGGTGTCCTGCACAAGAGATCCTACTACAGAGAAAAGGCAACTTGCACATTAAGCTTTGTAGGTGCCTGTGGGCACCTCTCAAACCTGAATCATCAGCCTTGAACAAGGAATAAATCTGTGGATGGAAGCTCTGAGACACTGAAAAGGGAATTGTATGAGAGCCAAATCAGCAAAGTTTTGGAAGCTAACACACAGCACGCCTAGAAAACCGGTAGGAAAGGTCAAATTGCTCAGACAATTCCAAGTCAATGATGAATGCAAGAAGCAGACTACATCAAGCATTTTGGGCAAAGACTAAGTTTTAGAGCTGCAAGATCAAAGAGTTGAAGGCCTAATTGCAGTATTCTTAGTTGCAGTCCTGATGTTTGCAGTTGCAGGACTGTGTGATATTTGGACAGTGAAACACATAAAAATGGATCTGGTGTTAAAACTGCCATTGGCAAAGAAACATTATCATGGGAGTGGTTATATACACAGGGCATGTTGAAGTGCTGTACGTTGCAAAAGGTAGCCAATTTCAAATTGAGAGCTGTGGGATTTAGGTGGAAAAAGCTCCTGTTCTGATGAAATAGAGGAATTCAACAAGAAATATGTATCTGCCCAGTAACTATATCATAACCTTCTTTCCTGGAAAAGTATTGTACAACAGGAAATCCCCTCCTCCAGCTCCCTTCTCCTATTTTTATTTTGTGTCCCGTCCTTCCATGCCCTGCTTGTACCATAACCAGTACTGCCAGAAATAAGGTAGTAGCCATTTGTTTAAAAGAAAAAAATAATTGGCCCCTGCAGTGCCTTTTGATGATATAGTGGAAAATACAAAATGAGAAGGAAAAAACACAGCAAAGGAAAGACAATGACAAAATATAGTAACACCTGGGGCACCAGTGAAAATCTATTCCAGAGCCTGCGTTATCAATTAAAGGATAATGCTCCTCTGTAGGCTTGACCCCATACACAGCAGTATGTGGAACAGCACCTTAAACATTCACCCTTTTGTAGTCTTCCTTGCAGCATCCTTTCTTTGTTACTGCTGTTTTCTCTGGAGTTGAATTAAAATTTACCCTGCTTAACAGCACTGTCTGTCTATGGTTTCAGAACAGACTCTGCTAATGCGTTGCCAGATGCTGCATATTTACACAAGTGTGGGTAGCATACAGTCACATAAAGGCAGCAAAAGAAACTTGATTCACTGCTGCTCTAAGGAAAACAAATTAAATGTTTGATCATATGAAAATAGGTACTCTGCCTTCCTTTCCCCCTATCCCTTAGGTCAAACTACTGCAGCTAAGTGAAAATGTGGCTGCGTTCTGTCATTAGCTGTTGCTAGTTGAAAGATGCAAGCAGAGATCTTTTCCTTAAAGATTAGGTCTAGGCTTTCACCACTAGCAATAGATAGGCAATCTTCCAGAAGCCGTGAACCATGGGAATTAACCATGCCCCACCAGTACTATACTGAGTCAAAGTCAGAGCTCTAACATTACCAAATCTTTTCTGTTTCAGAAATCCCCATGCTGAGACTCTAAGGTACTAGGATGTTCTCACTGGGGAGGGCGGTTAATCTTTTTTCCAAAGTCTTTGAATATCACTCAAGAGGGTCCTCTGGTCTCTTCCAGGCCTCAGGTTGAGTAGTGCAGTAGCCTTATTTTCCTTCTTCCAGAAAAAACTCTTCAGCTCACTCTGACAAGGATGGATTTATCTGGGTTTAGCAGAGACTTAGTTTCTGTCCCTATTTTTCAAATGTTGCCTTCATTTTTTCTTTTAATTTGATGCAACATTGATTCTGTAGGATGGTACTCCTCAGAGATCAGCTTTCTTGAGACCTTGGCAGACTGCCATCAGGTTGTTCAACCTCCCAATGGAATAGTTGGTCCTTTCCCTGGTTGGGTTCACCAGGGTAAAAGTATCTCGACAGAATCAAAGTGGTGACACTCAGGTAGCAGCCCTTGGTTTGGTTCTCTTGAACTGCAGAAGTAATGGTGGTATAAGCTCACTTACACTGATGAGGTAAATACTGTGTTAAAGTTGTCCTCTCTGGAAGTAGAAAGGCCAGGTATAAGTTTGTGTTGCTCAGCTAGCAGTTTGCAGTGATGATCCCACTAAGATATTTTTTTTTTTTTTTGTGAATGCCCAGAAGCTGGTGTCTGATCACTGATTACTTTCCTAATCATTTTGGATTCCCTTCAACTGCAGAGGAAGGATGAAACGTAAATATTTCCAGAACTGTTGCTTGCATATAGCAGGAGGACTTCAGAGTTGCTAAATTCTTGCTTTAAAGGCTGTAATTTGTGTCCCCACTAACACTGGGCACTCTAGATTGCATCCCAGTGTGAAGCTTTCTGCTTAGGTGAGAAAACTGTGTGCAGGCTGTGTGTATAAGATGTGTTCTCTGTGACTCTGAATGTGGATACTCAGCACATTTGTAACTAAGAGAAATGCTGCTGCTCACTAAACCACTAATGTAGACACACCTTAACTGTTCAAGTTAAGTATGTTATCCTCAGTTAATTAAAAATATGCAAGGACTCAGAAGTTCATCCTTACTGGAGACAATAAGCTAGAAACTAAGATTCCTAAAGGCAATGTGAAGAAAGCCTAATGCAGAATATTTGGTACTTGAAGAAATTGAGAGAATTCTTTTCTGTGGAAACATTTAGAGTGATGTTTATTTTATTTTGCTTTCTGTTTAAATTGAGGGAATACTTGTCTGTGTATTTGATAATTTATTTTGTTTCACATATAAAGGAAAAAATCAAAATACTGGATTTAGTATCTGTCAGCTACTAATTATTGCTATTTTCTTGCATTTACCAGGAATATTTTTAAGGGTTTACCTCTATTTTTTGTTTTAGTGCTGTTATCAGACTAAAGCATTCCTTTTATGGACTATTAGTGAGCTGGTAGCACATTAGGATGTGCTTGTTAGTGTCCAGTAGCAGATTCCTAGCAAAGAATATAAGAATAGGACAATCAGACAGTGAAACTTGGCCAGTAAATTCCCCTCTGTATCTTGCAGCTCTTTACTTTTGCATGTTGAGAGTTAGAAGAAATTTTTTGTGACTGAGAGTTGAACTGAAGGGGCTGAAGGCTCAATGCAAAACATTAACCAATTGCTGGTGAACACCAGAAAAAGGTTTAAAGAGTGTTGTTGTGAAAATACATATGCAATAAAACCGGTATCATTCAGCTACTTGTAAGGCTAACTATGCGAAATGGGTATTGGGAGGTGAGGAAAAGAAACTGGCATTCAACAGTCTTCTGTTTAAGAACAGTAGGTGGCAATCTTACTTCGGTTTTCCTCGGTATACTTCATTTTCAGGAACATTGTATCATTTGAAGCAAGTTCACAAAAGAGGTTTTGAGATATACTCACATTAAGGAAGTTTTTTTGCTACAGAACTTCATCCTAGTAAAAAGACTAATATACCTTTTAAGTTTATGGAACAGTAACTATGCTTCCTGCAGGTGTTAATAATTGCCTTATTAGTTCCTACTGCTACATATATTCTGTGGGTACAAAACCCCTGAAGACTTCTGTAGGACCCTACTTGTTGTTAGGGGAAAGATGCAGGCAGAGATCTTTTTCCTTAAAGGTTAGGAAAGCAAGAAAATGTCACCAGTAAGGCTTAAAGAATTGTATTGGGTGTCTCTGGAAACACAGAAAGCTTACTGGGTTTTTTGAGTGTCTGCTGCTTCAGGTATGCCTGCTCCATGCACAGAATATAGATATATATATAGTGTGCTGTGCAGGAGAAACAGCATGTGCTTTGGTTCAGTTATGCTGTGTCCCACAGCTATTGCTTCTATCAGTAAGAAAGGGAAGTCTGTGTTTGGACCATGAGAGAGCTGGTGAACAAGGAGGCAGCAGCCAAAGCAATTCTGAGCTTTCCAACCATGCACATACACACAAAGCCTGAGCACTCACTGTGTTTAGCTAGTACTGTCCTGTGACATGTTTTTACTACGCAGAATTTCTTTCTGGTGTACTTGATCACTGCTGCCTTCTAAGCACATTTATTACTGTTACCTAAGGCTAATTTCAGATTTATGGGGGCAAAGGTATTATCTCAGGGTTCTGATTGCTTGGAGGTTTTGCCGTGATCCCAGTGGCTGTTCTTGGTGTCTTTGTTGAGGCTGGCTTTGGAGCCTCAGCTAGCTGCATAGAAGTGGAGAATTTCCATGTGAAGGACCATAGAATCCTGGCATAAAATTTAGTTTCACAAAGAAGGGAAGATCTGATTTTCTTTCCAAGAAGATTGGTTGCATTACTAGGTACGCAGTTAATCCTCCCTTAGTTTCTTAATTTTGAATACATAGTTCTCAAGTGTTTGGCTAAAGCAGGTTTTGGCCATCTCAGGTGAAAGCAGGTTATTATGGGCAGACGCTGTTGGGCCTGCATTGACAAGAATCCAAGTTCCTTGTAGTATCTAGATACTCATGACGATGGTGTAGTGAGAAGCTGCCCTAAAAATGGAGTAATTTCCACCTTTTGGAGACTGAATGTTTTGGTAGAGAGTGGGTTAGCAAGCTGTTCATGGTGGGATAGGAGTTGGGGTGTAGTGTGGGGATAGACATGTGGATCTGTGGCACAGTGAGATGGCTTTAAAGGTTATGGAAAGCCTGGTATGTTTCCTGTATGAGAAATGTGTTAGTATGCAGCAAAGTTCAGTCTGAGTATGTGCCCAGATGTAGGCACTGTGCATTCAGGGAAGGAGAAAAATCCTGAAACTTGAGTGCAAAGTTATTATATGATTGATGGATTCCAATGAGTACCCATGTGAGAGATGCAGGAAAAAAACAGAAGGGGGGGGGGGGGGGGGGAAGCACCTGAAACTTGTACAATGCAAACCTTTTTTTTTTTTTTTTTTTTTTTTCTGTGATAGCTAAACATTTGTTTTGTAAACTGCAGAACAGAATGTTTGATTTCCCAGTATCAGCCTCCCAGAAAACACTGCTGTTAACGACTCCCTGTTTGAAGAGATGTCTGTCATGAACAGTAAAGATCTGTGTTAGTTGCAAGCACCAAAGATGTAAAGAAAGTGCCTGGTTATAGATATTAAAATTGGACATCCTTAGGAGTTCTAATTAACACTTTTGTGGAAGAAAAATAGATTAATAGAAAAAATTGATGGAACATATCTGAATGTTATTCATTGAATAAGGAGGTAATGAAGGAACAATGGGGTTTTCAACTTCATGTTTTCTTGGGAAACTACAAAGCAGGGGTCCTCAGACTTTTTAACCAGGGGGCTGGCGCGCGGATGAAGTGGCAGGCAGTCATCTGCGGCTGCTTGGTTTCCCCCCCAGCCCCCAGCAGGGGGGTTCTGTAAATACCGGGGGCCGGACTGAGGACCCTGGGGGGCCGTATCTGGCCCATAGGCCGTAGTTTGAGGACCTCTGCTACAAAGAATCTGGCAGTTATGTAACAAGAACACATAGTAAATTGAGAAAAATAGTAAGCCAGACTGCAGTTCCATTGCATTAACATCAGCTGTAAGCAATCTCAGTGGCAACTTGTATATGGTAATTCATGGATTTTACAGTAATGGTTAATGGGAGATGCAGAACTGAAATAATTTTACATCTTAAATATATCATGCTTTATCTGAAATTTTAGTAATTAAAATGTTTAAAAAACAGATGGAGTTAAGATATTTGCTGTATGCATAACACATGAAAATGAAATAATATTTGGTAGCTAATATCAAAGGGAAACAGTATCAAAAGAAAACTCAGTGTTAGAAATGGGAACTTGGATTGCAATGTCAGAAAATAAAACAATCGACTCACTATATTGATTCTTTTAAAAACATGTATGTGCATGAAGGTCTGTGCACTTGGTGTTCTCTGCTAGCAAAAAAGTCTGAGAAAAAAAGTGTTAATTACAGAAAATTCTGCTTTCTCACAAACATCTGCTGGAAATAAGAATTATTAGTTTAGGCCATACTAATAAGAGGTTTGACTATAGCTGCTGAAGAGGGCAGGAGTTTTGAAAGCCTTGAAGACAATTCAATTGTATGGGAATTGGGCACAAGAGATAGTTAGCTCTCTGATTTTACTTTTTCTTCCTCACTTCACTCTTTAAGAAGACAACATGCAGTGAAAAACCTAAGGAGTAAAAGTCTTGTATAGGGCATTCTCTAAGCAAATGCTTAATCCACCTTTTCCAGGCAGATCAGTAAATAGCATATCTAATGATCATTTGTAGCCAGTCAGGCTGCTCGGGATATGCTGTTTTCCAGTTTTCCATGCATTTGAAAGTAAAAAATTGGTGGTCATCCATCTTCAGACATGTATCTGTAAATACTGGAGAATTACTGGTGTAGAGTGATGAATATAATTAAAGATTTTTAAAATGTCACTGTTTCCTCACAGTAAATATTCTTAGATGAATGCTGTCAGTGAAGGATTGTGGGAATGTGGCATCTCCATCTCTGGATATGTTCAAAACTTGGGTGGACAAGGCTCTGAGCAACCTGGCCTTGAAGTCAGCACTGCTGCAAGTAGGAGGTTTGATTGGATGACCTCTATGGGTCCCTTCTGTTCTACATTTTTGTGTTGAGACACAGTTTCAACTAGTAAAATACCCCTTTTATAAAGATAAGACAGTTCTATTCTGACACAAACCTTTCAGTATAAGTCATATATGTGATTTTTTTCTTTGTAAACAAATATATTATTTTTTCTCCTTAAAGTAATTTTGATTTTTTTAAAAATCAGATTCCTTTCTGCATACTTATATCTTTTTATTCAACTTGATGATGAATAGAGTTATTTTTGATGAATGTTTGTTTTTTAAAAAAACAGGCTTTTAGAGCCAGATCAATCCCAGTGAGTGTGCTTTTGCTAGTCATGAAATATTTAATTTGCTTTCCTTACATTTGTTGATAGACCGCATTCTTATTTTTTTATATTAGAGGGCATTTCTTGTTGTGCAGCAAGGGTTTAATTTTTCGTTTTGTTGTGATAAATTTGGAGATACATAATTTCATTCCAAAGGGCAGTTCCCAAAGAAGTAATTTAGGAGCTAGAGTGTCTGAGATGGGATGGAACAAAGAAATTGCCTGGGAGACCATGCGGCTTGAGGCCCTTCCAGGATCAAATACTAGAAGAGGAGGAGCTGGCATGGTGATAGCCATAAGGCAGCTTCTTTGGCCTCAACAAATAGCTTTTAAGTGGGTGTGTATGCTCAGCTTTGAGAAAATGCAGGTTTTGATAATGCTGTTGAAATATGTCATGAAGGTCCTGTCCATAGGCTTGTTTCAGCAGTTGATCATACAGGGAAGGTGTTAGAGTGACAGCCCAGCATGTATCAGTTCATCAAAACACTAGCAGAGCTGGAGTTTATTCTCCAACTCAACTTCAACATTATCTAGACCCAGGTCAAGACAAACCCAGTCCTTCAGAGTCTAGGATGATTGCTGAGGATTCTTGGCATCATTTTAGAAACCATGAGCTGGCATCTTGGCCTGTGAGGTGAACATGATAATAGTTTGCAGCAGACAAATTTGTGTCACTAGCATGTAAAAATATTGGAATCTTTCCATCTTGTGGATATTAGTTCCAGATTTTTCCATGGACTAGCATCCCCGGGTTCAACATGAGGATTTGCCATCCCCAGGTTCAACCTGAGGATCAGCCTGAGCAACCTACATTAGCTTTTGCATCTCAGATTAGTGAAAGACAAAGAAGGAGAGTTTTGGGGTTGAAGTTTCTGTGATTCATCAACAAAAACATTTATTCTGTGAGTTTATCGTGAGCAGAAGCCCTGCCAGAGTTCTAGTTATTTGTGCTTGTTATTGATAGCATGGATTGAAGTCATTGGGATTCATGGTGCATAGAATTCATGACAAAAGTGACTTCTACACCTGGATAAAAAGAGCAAGAGTTGATACAAATTATGTGTGGTTGAGATTAACAGTTTAGAAAGACAAAGGTGGGAATTCCTCACAGACATCTGCAGAGAAATGTGGTGCTTAAACAGGGGAAGATGGTGTAGGAAGTAGATGACTTGCAAGATTCCCAAACTTTTAGATGCTTGTCATTGAATAAAATATTACAAACACATAAGTTGGCCATGCTAAAATTCTATTATGTACTGGTGGCACACTATCAATATAAAATATGTTTTATTCTTATTATGAATGATATCTCAGACTTTTATGGTCTTCTACATACAGAACTGTATTCACCAGTCAGATGAAGGCTGCAATATGAGATACATGTTCTGCATCTGGAGGGTTCCCAGGGAATCAAGGAGTTGTAGCTGACTCTGGGATGCCTCTGGGTGCTCCTTCAGCATGATTTCTCATTTGATATCACCTTGAACTTGGCAGTTTGTTTGAAACACCATGCTTCATGGATTTAGCAGTGTGAATGAAGGCACAAGTAGTGCTATGTATAAACTGACACAAACTGCTCTATGCGCATGAATTACTAAGCCTACCTTTGTAGAAGAGGTAGGTAAATATAGATATCAAAATAGAAATCAGTAGAAGTATTTTAATCTTTCAAGGACATTTCAAACTTCAAACATCTCTACTCAAAATGAGAGAAATTATTTTTAGATACATAATGCCTGGAAAATATAGAAGAATAATTGTATTTTTGGTTGCTTATTACATAACTAATTAAGAAATATTAGTTAAGTTCACACTAGTTAAGGAAGTTTAGAAAATTCCTGCATTTTCTTATCCCAGGACAAGTGTTACCTATAAAGAAATACAGTAACATCTTGAGATAAGAAAACATTCTCATTTTTTTACACAAATTCTGGAATTCAAGGTTCATATTTTTTTTTCTTCTGAAATACTGGAGTGTATATGAGAGAATGCATTGCTGTGGTTTCTCATTTGAGTCTTTAATTGCATGCTATAACTAATATAAATTAACTTTTTTTTTTTTTAAAGAAAATCTGAAGATGATGAGGTTGATAGACAAAAACTTCTCAGGATCAAAACTACCTCTTTTTGATAAGAAGGTGTTATTTCAAACAGGAAATCTTGTTGATATGCTTTTATTTGGAACTGTACAAATAACAGAAAGGTAGTTTCTGTGTGAAAATTATCAGAGGGCTGGGACACCTCTCCCATGAAGAAAAGCTGAGAGAGTTGAGGTAGTTCAGCCTGGAGAAGGGGAGGCTCTGAGGACACCTTATTGCAGCCTTTCAATATATAAAGAGGACTTATAAGAAAAACAAAGATTTTTTGTGAGGTCTTGTAGTGACTGAACAAGGGGTAATGGTTTTAAACTGAAAGAGGATAGATTTAGATTGGATGCAAGCAAAAACAATATCTACAATGAGGGTTGTGGGACACTGGAACAGGTTGCCCAGGGAAGCTGTGGACGCCCACCACTGGAAGTGTTCAAGATCAGGTTGAATGGGGCTTTGAGCAACCTAGTCTAGTGAAAGATGTCCCAGTGAGTTGGATTAGATGATCTTCAGAGGCTCCTTCTGATTCAGACCTTTCTATGATTCTGTGAGCAAAGAATGGGTTATTGCTAATAGCTCCGAGAGGTGCCTTTTCTGATATCTGGGCCTTCTTAGCAGACCTCTCACCTGAGCCTTTCCAAGTTTTTTGACACCTTAAATGTTTAAGAAAAATATTGATAGTCAGAAAATTGCTACAGAAGTGGGCAAGATGTTTTGGCTGCCTTTGACATACATTTCTTCAGTGGTGGAAACCTTTACAAATCCTCAAATGTTTCAGAATTTTAAGCAAAATTTTATTCATAACTTGTTAACAATATGAATGTAGAGTGGAGCAGGCTCTTATAATAAAGAATACATTAACTGGCAAATGACTCTGGCAAGGCTTAAGCAACACCTTTACTGAAGTCCAATGTTGCCACTCATAAAAACAATAACAAAAGCTGTTTAAGATTGCACTTAAGAACTACATTTTAAAAGGCTATTATGGGAACTGAAAATAATTTATATTAAAAAAATTACAATATTAAAGCAGAAGAAATAGCTCAGAAAGTAAACCCATAAAAGTTGTTGAGATAATTTTCTGCCATCAAGGTGAAGTTAGTATCATTGTCAGTTCAGGAAAAGTTACAAATTGCTGTGTGTTTTATAGTGTTACCCAGTGTTACGTAAAGGCTAACAGTACGATTTCAACACTCAGTGAGACAATGAAAGATTGTAATTACAAATATTTCAGCCTGAACAAAGCCACACATTCTCTTCTTTTCTTGAAATGAGAGGGTAGTTCTGAATTTTATTGGTGGGGAGAAAGCTAGCAGCTATCCAATTGTTTACCGCTTCTGTTAAGCATTACCACCTTGGTTTCAGTGGTTGCATCACTGCGGGTGAGATGAAGTCACAAAGCATTAGCAAGTGATTGGATTTTTTTCTATAATAATTTTAATTATAGGGTAGTCAGCTGCTGTTGCAGTTTAGGGTAACAGCTTATCAAATGAAATGCAATGTAGTGTGGTGTTCAGTCTTACAGAGTGGACACACATGAATGTTAGCCATTAAAGATTTTACACATTCTGGCACTAGACAGGAATGTACCATTGCTAAAGGAGTTCAGAAAAAAAGGATGCACTAACATGTTTGGGGCAAGATGAAGGAGGAGGTGGCCAAAACTAGAGTGTGGCATGGAGCAGGTGAAAAGAGGGAAGCAAAGAGAAAGTGTTCTTAAAGGACTAGGAGAAAGGGCCTGGAAACAAAACAAAAAAACCCCTGAAGCATCAACGGATTTGAACTAGCTGTCCCATTGGTGATTTTCAAATATATGCAGTCCTCCAGAGCTGCTAAGTACCAAAGAGAAGAAAGGCTAAAAGCAGAATGAAGCTATGTAGTGAGGACTATGGCCTCATCCAGGATGACCCACATACTGTAACGTTAGAAGATTTTTCTTTTGTCAATGTGAAAATCTCTGCACTTTTGCAAACTCTCCTTTTACGTCATCATTTCCTTTCCCATGGGCTAACATTGTGATAGGTTGACTATGGCTGGCTGCCAGACACCCACCCAGCCACTCTCATTCTCCCTCCTCAACAGGACAATCGAGAAAATAAGATAGAAAACCTCATGGGTCAAGATACAGACAGGAAGATCGCTTAGAAATGACCATCAAGCCCAAAACAGACTCAACTTCAGGAAAATTAATTATTCTAAATTTAAAATAGAGTTGGGTGGTGAGAAACAGAGGCAAAAAATAAGACACCTTCCCCCACCTTCTTTTTCTGAGGCTCAACTTCACTCCTTTATTCCTGACTCCTCTACTTCCTGCTTCCCCCACACCGGGCGGTACAGGGGGGTGGGGAATAGGGGTTGTGGGTGATTTATAACACTTCATCTTTGCCATTCTTTTCTCCATTTCTCCCTTGCTCCTGCATGGGTCCTTCCATGGGCTGCAGTCCTTCAGGATAAACCCACTCCTGCATGGCCTTTTCACAGTCTGCAGTTCATTCAGAGCACATCCATCTACTTTGGCATGGTCTTCACCACAGGCTGCAGTGTGGATATCTGCTCCAGCGTGGTCCTTTATATGCTGCAGAATGCCAACCTGCTTTGCTTTTTCACGGTCTTCTCCATGGGCTGCAGGGGAATCCCTGCTCCAGCATGTGGACCGCCTCCTCCCCTCCTTCTTCTCACCTTGGTGTCTGCAGGGCTGTTTCTCAAACTTTTTTCGTTACACTCTGCTGCACAGTGGTTTCTTCCCTTAAATATGTTCTCCCAGAGGTGCCACCATCATGGCTGCTGAGCTCAGCTGTGCCCTATTGTTGGTCCCTTGAAGCCATCTGGAACTAGCTGTGTCCAGCACAGGATAACCCTGTTCTCTCCTCACAGAGACTGTCCTTGCAGCCCTCACTGTCCAACAGCTTGCCACGTAAACGCAATACAAGCATCATGAAACCTCTAATCACTTCCTTCAATAAATGCAGGGGGCAGAAAATGTACTGCCATGACATGCTGGGTCATGCCTGTTTGAAAAATATTAGTGTTTATAGGCTTCCCTATGGCTTAGATCTGAAGAACACTGAAGTATTGTATTATTTTTTCCAAGTGGGGATAAAAGTAATTGCTGGAGTCATAGTGCTTATCTGCACGTGGTTGATGGGGTGAGTCCCCTTTCTCACTGCGTAACACAACCTTACCCAGACAGTAAAGGATTGATTACATTGCCAGTTCAACCATGCACTTTTCTTATGCCACAATGTGATGAAGCATTCCTTTGGTAGACTTTCTGCAGGCAGAGATGGCTGTGGGATTTGTAAGTGCCAATGTTTCAAACACTTTGTAAATAATTGGAGTCTGCTTTGTCCTTCATTAGCAATGGGAAGATGCAAGAGAAAGATTTCACTGTGGCTGGACTACAGTTTCTGCTACAGCTATACTCCCAGCCTACAGCAACTCCTTGCAGCACATGTAATGCACAGGAGGATCTCAAAATCTGAAGTGCTGTTTGCTGACTTATTAATGATAGTGGTGATAACTTTGCCTGTGATTGAAAAAATCTATTAAATGATTATTAGTGAAGTGTCATTTCAGGAAAAAAAAATATTACTTGTCTTGTAAATCCGTGCTGGTTTTCAAAGACACTACTGTGATGTTTATTTTCCAGTTCAATTGCTTTCTGTGTTCTCTTCTGGCCTTTGAAGAGCCAGAATCCGTATAAGGAGTGGTATTGTGGTGAGTATGTATAAAATGAGAACTTCTCTATTTCAGGGAAATATAGATACCTCTTTTGTAATTGCTGTAGTCTCTTCTGAAGGATAATTCATGGATGTTAGCTCATAGGAATACTACATCTATGACAGTTGAAATAGCATAACCTTTGCCAGGAATAATATATGCCTCCATAAGACAGTGAGAGGAAAGGATTTCTAGCTCTGGTCTTTTGCATGTAATAGTGTGTGTGGGAACCTGCATGGCACCTTCTTGATAATATGGCCTGGGTAACAACAACTAATACAACAGGAATATGAATGAGTGAACAAAATACCCCAAGCTATTCTGAAGGGTGTTTACCCAAAACCTGATAGTGCTAGGAGGAAAAAAAAACAATGACCACATTTGCTTTAGATGACCTTCATCCCAATTAAATAATAATCAAGAAATTACCAAGATACTTTTGAGAAGTAAGTCAGCTTGAAAAGTAAAAAAAAAAAAAAAAAAAAAAAAGCTTGAAAATGTGTGATTGTGGGGAGAGACCTTGGAGTGTGACAGAACAGCAGCTTCCTCAGATGTCATGAGCACCCAGTTACTGGAGCGATAGTACAGGGGGCAACACAGAGACCCACTCCTGAGGTGTGTGCATGTGAACTCATGGCATGCTTTTTTGTCAGTGTGTGGCTTGGCAGATTGTAAGGACTTACATAAAACTAGACAACCCATATCAGCAGCTGTGGGTAAGTATGGGAAACTTGTGCAAAAGTGAGGGAACATGGTGTGAATACAGGAGGGAATGCATATGCCATTCAAACAGGAGCTCCAGAGGAGTTGTGAATGGAGAGCCAGGAGGAAAACACTTGCAAAGATCACTGTAGGTAAGGATGTGGTGGGTAGCAGGGAGAGCAAGGTCTCCTTCTGAAAGCAGGATTTACATCAATCCAGAAAGACTTCACATTTCAAGGGTAAAGAGAGGAGAAGGAAGAGGAATGATGAATGTGGGATAGACCAGCAAAGAGGACAGCAGCCTGGTACACAGCCATCAACAGAAGAAATGGGGAAGGTAGAGAAACAGGGCCAAAATAACATAGCGGTTGACACAAAGTACAGTGCTGGGACACATCAGTCCAGAGATGGAGGAAAAGCCATGCAGCACTTTAGATGATTGCCAGCCAAAAAGGAAGTGCATAATTGGAAAATGAAATACAGTTATAAGGAGCTTTTGGGAAAGCACATATCGGACCACTCCCCAACCCCCACCCCCAAAAAACCCCACAACCAAACCAAACAAAAAAACCCCCACAAACACAAAACCTAAAAAACCCAAAAAGCCACCCCAAACATTGCTGCAAAGGTCACTGGAACTTGTCCTTGCAAACATAAGACACCTTAATGAAGGAGAGCTATGTGCTGCTGAAGGAAGGTGCTTCCAATTCACATGACCGGTATTGTAAAATTTGTAAGGGAAGAGAGCAGAGGAAGTGAGCGATTTCTTTGAGTGGTGACTGGCTGTTTTCAGGGAGGCTCAGCAAGCTTGGACAGTGAGGGGTGAGGTGAAGGCCTACCAGTGCTTTGCATTTAGGAAATTGGAATCTGTTTGCTGGAGGAGAGCTTATATGCAGCTACCCAGATAAAGTGTTCATGTCTGCCTCTGCCTTTCTTGCCTTTTTCTTTCAGCAGATTTTAGTGGCAGACAGGGAAAAAGAGAAGTTGCTTTAATGAAACAGGAGCAAAACATAATTTTTACTGGAACTAGTCACAGCTGCTTGAGTGACCAAGTGTCTGCTAAAGGAGATTTCCTTACTTCCTTTATTTCAAGAGAGGTGTGTGTGACAGCATTCTGAGTATTTTTACCTGTACTTGGCTCTTTGTATCAATGGTGTGTGCATTAACGTCGTCTTAGTAGAGAAAGCTCCCCAACCTGAATATTTTCATCCTTTTGTTTGCCAGACATGACGCGTAAATGTGGAAATGCCTCCCTGCAACTGCAATTCACTATGTAAAACCCTCTCTTTCTGTCAGCTCCGTATTTCCATAGCAGGGAGGGTGATGGAGGGCAATTGCTTCCTTGAGAACAGGCACCTCCCAGTACAGTGCTCAAATTCAGAACAGGATAAACTTTTAGCATTAGCATATGAATGGCTGAGGTAAACTACAGCCTACTCAAGGTTAAATATGAGATTCTTTTTTGAGTAGAGCTGCTCCAAATACCTTTATTATCTTATTTGGACATATTAGTAAAAGGAGCTATGGAATTCATTAAAGACATTGCTTTTACATTCGATGTTGACTGCCGACGTCACCAGAGTCAGGGTGGGGTGGCTGCAAGAAAAGAACTATACCATTCAGTGACATGTCTATTTACTTGGTAGGACAGGAAGAGCAGGTGGGTAGCAACTCCTGCTCTATGAGCACACTTACCCTCCTCCCTCCAATGCACACATGTACACAGAAATCAAGGCTTCAGCCCCACCAGTCCAGCTTAGACCAGTTAAGTACCAATGAGGAAGCAACGTGCTTGCTCTGACTGGTTATGTGCTGCATCCATGGCAGACAGATCAACTCTTATGCATGGTGGTTCCTTTCCTTCCACTTTCACTTCTGTAGGTGTTAATTATCTGTGTATGGTGACTCCCTTTCAAGTGGCTAATTATTGCCCTAATTATTTATTGCTTTCTAGTGGCTTTGGTAATCTTGTAGCCCCAGACCAGCTCTTGAACTTCTTTCATCATTGAGGCTAATCAGTGGTTGCTAACTATTGCAGTTTATGTCACCCTCCAGGCTCTGCTCCGGCGTGTTTCAGAAAAATGGGCACATTTCTTACCCAGATCACAACAGATTAATCTGATGACCTTGTTCTGGGCAGATTTAGTCAAGTCTCCTTTCTCTGGCCAGTGTTTCAAGTACTTGTAGTCAATAGCCAGCCAGTTTGTGGGTAACTAGCAGCAGTCCATTGCACAGGTTATTTCTGTGTTTCTGCTGGGTAGTATGACAGCTGAAAAAAGGTTTAAACTAATTGTCTGCAAAGTCTCCAGGGAGTTCCACTGCAATATCTTCCCTGCTTGGCCTGTGCCTTATTTAACATTGCTAGTGGTCAGATGAAAATGCCTGTTCAACAGCAATTTAGAATTGAGCAGTGTAATTGATATAAAAGCCTACCAATCAGTGCCTTGGAAGTTCAGCTGTATAACAGCAAATCTACTAAACTGTGTCCATGCAAAGTTTAGGAAACAATGCCTAATTTCAATAGAAGTATTTCAATAATCTTCCTCACCTTTTTAAGCTTTCTTGACGTGAGGGGGTGGGTGGGGTGGGGCGCATGATCTGTAGATGTTTCCATATTGCATTTCTATGCAGTCATTGCTAGGGCAATGCAAGACTGGTGCCTTACCCCCTGAACTGCTGTTCCTGAATCCACTGCATAGTAGCTTCCCTAACTGCAAGTTAAGAAATTAATTCACTGCCAAACTCTGGTTAAACTGACATTTAGGGTTAGGTTGAAAGGCATTTAAGGTAAGCAACTTAGCATTACACCTGTAGAACATTTGCAAAATAAAGACGTGCAATTTTAGGAGGTGTCAAAAACTTGAAAAATAGCAGTCTTTCAGTGATTATTTATAATACCACATTTATTTGTTCTAAAATTGAAAGTGAAAAAAAAAAAAAAAAAGCTTTCTGTATTCATTCCATCCTTACCAAATTGAAAATAATCAGGTGTTAATTTGGATGTGAGAAATATTTCCAGTTCTGTTTCAGAAAGTATTATTAAAACTTGATGGGAGCTAATGGCAAGCACAGGCAGCAAGTACAGTAACACCAGAGACCTAGCATAATCAAGTCATAATAGCTGCTTCCAAAGAGACGTTTTTGGCTTGTCTGCAGGGTTCAATTTTTTGTCATAGAGAGGAGGAGAGAGGAGGCATCATGAGCAATAGAAGGAGAGATCAGCCTCCCAGGCATGAAAGTTGTGTCTGCCTCTACCTTTCAAGAGCTGCTTCTTCCTCCTTTTCTGGTGACACATGTCAGATGAATTGATGACAAGTACTAGGTCTGCAGTTACAAGGAACCACAATTTTTTTTAAGATCTCAGTTTGCTCTAATGCAGATATGTGTGCTTGGCATGACCCTGGCATGGAGCTGAGTGAAGGTAATCATGCAAGGGATGAATTCACATTGCAGATATCAGTGCTAATGAATTTAGTAATCTTGACCATTAGCCTGAGAACACTAACTGGTAAAAGAGCTTTTCAAGTGCAAGATCTTTTTTCATGTACAAATACAAAAGCAGTCAGACATTTGTAACTTTCTAAGTTGCCCTGAGGGTTTGGACCACCTATTGAGGAATCTGTCACTTTGCAAGTGTATAAGAGTAGGAACAAGAAATTGCTGTATCAGGCTGGATCCAAGAGAGTTTTTGTCACTTAGAAGGATGAATATTTTTGATGCTTCCTGAGGCTTATTTACATGAGGATTTGCTATCTCCTGTATAGGAGAGAGTCCTCAGTTTTGAAGTTTGGATCACATGTGAATTTGGGGTACCCCCTGTGACCACATATGAGAAAGCTGTTATAGAACGCAGACAGAGAAACTCAAACACAACCCTAAGGGAAAATCTAGGCTATGAAACAGGCCTTAATGAGATGACGTTGGAGGGAATATTGTCCAGGGCCATGGAGACGAGTTATGCCCAATCTTAAGTTTTCTCAATAGCTCCTTCAGTGCTAAGATTGTAGTGGGTTTAATTGGAAAAGAGTGTAGACTGGCCTGAGGAATTCCAAGCTGAGTTAGAGCAACTACTAGACAACTGAGCTGTGAGCTTAGAACGCGTAAATGGGCACCTTAAAGTAAGGTGAGATATTTTTCCTGGTGGGTTGTTGTAATGTCACTTGCAAAACCATGATTTAAGCAGCTCCACTCATGTGGTATGTTAACCTCTTTCTAAGAATAATTCCCCTGAGAGAGGAGAGGAGTTTCCTTAAAAGGGACTATAAGAGAGGATATTTATGTGGCAGAGTAGTTCCTTATGTAAGTTAGTCCTGAGTTAACAGTGTTCAGAACTCACTGGTTGTCTACTGCAATACCTAACAGGTTGGGAACAGGACCCATGCTTCCTAAACCCTTTCTCACTTGAGATAAGGAGATGATCTATGACAAAAATCAGTCTGATAATAATATTGTCAGTTTCTCTTACGTGTGAGGCATCTTTGGGTGTATCAAAGAACTCTGGGTAAATGGAGGATGTAAAGAAAAGCTGTAAAAAAACCTGTAATGACATTCTCCTTTCAGCAAGCTGAAAATGGAGCTCCTAAGAATGGAGGCTCCTTGCTGGGGGCAAGGCGGTATTACACAAGAGGTAGCAGGGGAGTTAATGTGGGTGTAGGGTACAGGCACTCAGATAGATGGTTAGACAAATATTCATAAATGAAGGAGATATACAGGGAAAAAAAAAAAGAAAAGTTATCTAATAGTTCAATCTGTAGCCAAGTTTCTGTATTGTCCTTTATCCATGCATCTTAGCCAATATCTAGGAGTAGATCCGCCAACTGGAATTTCTTCATTCCCAGTTTCTATTTTTCCCTTTGTGGCTTGAAACACACCAGAAGATATTACCTTACTCCTCAGGTCTAACTTACAGTTGAAAAGGTTTATTTTGAACCCGCTTTGGAGGCTCAGTGCTGCATGTTGGAAGACTTTAAGTAACAAAATTGAAATTTGTATCTTCAATCAGGATGCAAAGCATCATGCTTTTCAACCCATTATGAAGTGAAAAAAACATTATAACAGTCTGATATCTGAACTGTAATTGTTTGCTCTAGGAAAGATATAATCTATCAGTGTCAATCAATGATCAAATTAAAAAAAGAGGGGGTCACATTCTGTGACAATAAATTTGTTTGAAGCTGTTTAAGATGCTGATGAGCAAAATGGTGTGGTGGGAAAGCAATGTGGTTTGGAATAAGATTTCCCCAATTCAAGAGGTTATGCCACTTTACCCAGCAGTCTTCCACTACCTGCTTTTTTTTTTTTTTCTCCGCACCCCCCCCCCCAACAAACCATGGATATGAAGTAAACTATTCTAGCTGGCAAATGCTTCATTATCACCTCAATAACATTGTGAATCAGCAGGATGCCAGTCATTACTGCATAGTGTAAAGGGGGAGCTGTTACTAGGCTGAAATCTCATAGAATCCTATTAACATGGAGGCTGCTGTGCTGTCTACAGGCAAAAGTCTCTGATCGGTAGTATCCAGTGCTTTTACTAGAAATTTATGTTTTCCTTTCAGCACCACTGGAGACATTTAGAAACATACTACATTGTGCTGAACAACATTTACCGTGGGCAGAAGAAATTGAGTTCTATATCTATTTGGGGATTGCAATGAATATGTTTTTACAGGTGCTCGCTGCTCTGTGCTCTTTTCCCTTCTTTCACATTAGTCTCATTTATTATTGCTCTTATTATTGTTAATATTTTAACTTGCTATTTAGATCAAATATTCTTATACCTTAAAGTTGTCTCATAGAGAATTTATACTTATTTGCATAATTTGGTTTTAGATATCTGTGAACTGCTGGTTCAGTAGGTATCATTCTTATGCTTGTATCTAGCATATGCATTGCACAGTACATGATGTGGCCACTCTTCCCACCAGACTCTAGAAAGTTTTATTTGCCCATCAGACAGCTTACTCGCTGCCCAGAGACATTTCTATATTGACACATGCATTTACAGGGCACCCAATGCCCAGTCAAAGCACCACCTTCTCCCTCCCTTCATGCTCCTACACACACATGTATGCACAGCATGTTTTATTTGCCCATCAGACAGAGAATTCCATTCAGGTATTTGGCAAGAAGGGAGTATCAAGCTCCTACTTCCACTGGGACATGTAATGACTTGTAACTGGTTCTGATGGTGCCCCGAGGTGGAATGTTTGAAAAGCATGCCTTAAGCAGAGAATACTAAGAATCCCATGTGTGACCCGAGCCTGCATACTTACAGCAACGTCTGCCATTGGCAATAAACAGTGCCTTTTACTTACAGTTTTGATCTCAGTGGCCTCAGCCTACTCTTTACCAAAACATCCTTGCCTTTTTGTAATTTCTGCTGTAATGTGCAAAGAATAAGTAAATAATATTGCTGAGATACTGAAAATGATACCCAGTCACCCTTGTGGTTAGACGTCTGGAGTTGTGTCTCTGAACTTAATGCAGAAAATGACAAAATCACTTTGAAGCGTCTATTTCCTCCTTCCCTTTATAATGCCTCCAGAAGAGGCATTAGTTGTTTTAGTTGTGTAGTTCATCTTTACGAGGCTGCTATGCTAATGCATCCCTCTCTAACATCTGGGACTCTTGAGGGTAATGTGAGGCTTGAAAGGAGAGTGGCTGAGTGGTGCTGTACTTGTACAGGCTCTAAAAGCAGGTGCTACAAGTGCAGCCTGTCCAGCAGTTGTCTTTCATACCTGTGCTTCCCCTTTGGGGAGCCTAGCTAGCAGACAGGAGCTGGCTGTGATTCCTTTGCCCCCACTTTTGGACTGGTAGTGAAAGCCTCTTGCCCATGGAGTGACTATTTGTGACTCTGGAGTGGCTGAGTGTTGGCAGAGCTTTATCTCCCTACCTTGTCTGTGAAGGCGTGGTTGGCCCAGAGTAGGCTTTCTATATGCTTGCAGCAGGATGAGCTGTCTGTTTGGTTCCGTGGCCAAGCACTGAGTCTGCTGGGTGTGTGCATACATGTGTGTGTAGGAGCATGAAGGGAGGGAGAAGGTGGTGCTTTGACTGGGCATTGGGTGCCCTGTAAATGCATGTGTCGATATAGAAATGTCTCTGGGCAGCAAATAAGCTTCTCCAAGAGCATTCTCCAAGGTGATAATAAGGCCAACAGGCAGCACTGCCAGGCATCTTCCCCTGCGGCAGCAAGGCATCCCTGACTGCCATTACAAATTCTGGGTTGTCAGAGTGCTGGCAGGTAAATGAGTGAATAGGCCTCTAGTTGACTCCTAGTTGGTTGAGTAGCCAAAGGTGTTCTTGCTATTCTTGGTGGTAGATAAAGAGTCTTCTGGTAGTGAACTTTCGCCTTATGCCCTGCTACTGTCCTGTCTCTGCAGTATGGAGAGAGGGGACTCTGGATGTGTGTTTTGTCAGGTCTTCTGAAGTGCCCACTGCCTGCACTGCTCGCTGATTGCTACTGACACCTTCCCGGCCACTCCTCGTAGTTGTGTGTGCTCTGTGTGGAGTTCTGTACAGTGGAAAGCTGCTCCTGCACTAAAATGTGGTTTGGCCTTTGTGGACAGAGGGCTGGAGCAAGCAACTTACAATATAGGGCATAGTTGTATACTCTAAACTAGACAAATACACAACAGACTCAGCCTGCACCAAGCTGCATGATAAATCTTTTTTTTTCCTTTCCACCTACAGTGACATCTCTTATTTCATCACTGATTCTGTACTTTGATGACATGCTGTCTCACCAAAACTGAGCAGCAGTACATTTTCAAACTATGTGGGTGACAGAGGTCTGTTGGTATCTTGATAATGGAGTTGAGACGCCTCTACTTGCCTGGCAACATACTGCAATATGACCTTTAAAAGTTGAATGGGTTGGGTTTTTTTGTAGGCTTTGTTTAGTAAGCATTACCTAGAAATGGCCTGTAGAATATTTCTACCTAGGGGCTGAAAGACAAGAAAAGCTGAGAAAGCACTGACAGAGTGCAAAAGAAATAGAAACCTCAAGATAATGTAGGAGGCTAAATAGAGATTGCATAGTTGAGGAGCCCATTAAACACAGTGGTGCCATTGCTGGTAACAGAACAGAGGCTTTGAGTTGACTCTGGGAGGCTTCTGGACTATGTCTTGCCAAGTTTTTTTGTCTGGAATCTTCTGCGCTATCTAGAGTTTTATTTTAGCTTGTATAGCTAAAACAATAGTTTATCAAACAAGTAACTATTATGTAATTTGTTTAGCTTTAGCTAGCATTATGCACTTGTGTATTGGTGTAATAATTTTGATGTCCTTCTGCAAATAACAGGTAGCAATACCAAGCAGTTCTTCTGCATACAATGAACTGTCTATGACTCTAGAATAACAACGTAGTGAGCTGGAGTACATTTGAAGGATGATAGCAGAGGCCTTGAAAGTACAAGTACAGGAAGATACCAGAGGCTATAAAGAAATCACCAGTGGTCAGTTATTGGTCATCAAAATAATGCAACCTTGGGAGCTCAGTGAGTTATGGAGCAAGGTATAGTGCATGTTAACATAAAAAAGTAACAGTCAAGCAGACTCTGAAGTGAGGAGAAAAGAATACCACCACTCCACCCCCCTCACCCCGCTTCAGTATCCTCCTCTGCTGATTCTTCTCTTCTTTGTGAAGAGGACTGTTGCAGTTAATGGTTAGTGTAACAGCAGAGGTAGTAGGAGTGTGTAGGGAGGTGTGTGTATGGCCATTTTAACTGTACAATTTAGAGATTTTTTCAGTGGAATTTTCTTTTCTGTTCTTTTTTGCTTTTTCTATAACGGTTGTATCTGAACTGATAATAATTATTTGATTAGAATTTAAGATTATAATTAGACTAACGATAAATTATTGGTTTCACATAAAAAGTGTGTTTCTGTAGCCCACAGAAACTGCACATGGGTACAGGTTAGAATCACTTCAACTATGTCCAGAAAAGTGGTCATTCATATCATTGCTCCTGAGTATTACTAAGGTTAGAGATATGGAGGCAGAATTGTTTGAGCAGCTGGAGTGACAAGGACAGAGTGGGTAAGGGAGACAGGAAGATGTCCCAGGGCTCTGCTCTGGAGTTACAAGTAAGAAGAGTAAGTGTTTTAAAATACATAGTCAAGCAGGGTAAAGATTATAGCAAGAAATGAAGCTCCATCTAGTATTATATATTCCATGCTATGCTATGATCTATTTATTCTATTATAATTTTATCTATACCTATTATATATCTCCAGTTAGTGTTATCTGTTACTAGGCAGAGGTAGAGAAATTGCCGGTTTTATTGGTGAGAAGGCAGAAGTGCCCAATGATATTTGTAATCTGTGGTTGGAAAAAGATTGGATTGATTTATTTGGATCATAATGATAAAAGACATCTTATTCTAAGAATAAGTCAGAAACGTGTGAAAGGACCTCTGCTAAAATTAAACATTTTTAAATCATTTGGCCAAGGTAATTTGCATACAGGAGTTGTAAAAAAGCAGATTGAATGGTTCTTCACATAAATCTTGAACTTTTTAAGAAATTCAAGAGTTCTAGAAGAAAACTAGAATGCCAATATTTAAAAAAAGGTTAAACAAGAGGACCTAGGATTGTCCCCTGATACTGATCAGGGGCAAAATGAGGTCCTAACTGATGCAAGATGTTAAAGTACTGTGTCAAGTTGACAAAAGACTTTTTCAAATTACCAGTTTGAAACAATAAGTTTAGATGTGATAGAAATCACTGTGTTAATATATTTTTGTAAAAGATTTGATTTTACATGAGCTTAATTAATGTAGCAGTAGAAGACTGATCCCAGTAGGCTGATTTAGTGCTCCTGAAGTAAATGTATGCAGTGTCAGCACATCAATAACACAATGCAAGCAACTCAGACATCACTTGGAGTTCCAGGGGCCTTCTGACAGGAAAGTAGGCCATCAAGGAGGTGAGCAAGTGATACGAAGGACATGCATAACCTTAGATGAAGGAATTCTGTCTCTCTATTAGTAAACTAAGCAGTACAAGCCATGGGCACTGGGTTGTAATTGTCCATACTATTAAATTTATACCAGGGAGTTCTTAGAAATTACAGTATAGCTGCGCATGCATTCCCCAGCAGTGGAAATACTGATGGCTGTTTCTAAGAACGATCATGATGAATATAGCTTTTGCACTTGCAACATTAGAAGATTTACCTCATGCAGAATTTTGTGTTGCTAAGATCTCAAAACAGGCTTAATTGTTAAATAGCTACCCAGATTCATACTGCTGAGTAGTCTCAGGGCTAGAGGTCATCATTTAGCTCTGCTGTTTCTACTTTTTTCCCAGACACTGCTGCCATAACGCAGAAAGGACAGTACAGCAGTGTAATGTTGTTAAATAGTCTTCTCTGTATACAGTACCTTACAGTAGTAAAACAACCAGGGACTTGCCCCTTGGAAAATTTTCTGAAAGTCCATATTCTGCCAGCAGTTGCCTTTTACCATGCTAAAGTCAAGCACCATTTTTTTAATCTTCTTTCTGAAATGCTTCCTGCTACTTATTAAGCTAAGTAATTGTGGTCAGTCAGCATGGCACGAGAGACGCACAGGTATGAGCCCTTATGTTGAAATCATGCTCTATGTCACACCTGTTGTGAATTCAGAAATGCTTCTCTAGTCCTTCTCTGGCCAAGCTGTATTTCATGAGGAGCTTTTCTCATATGGGTTGCTATTTCTGCTTTAAATGAGAATGTAGGATGCTGTGTGGCTGGCCACATGCTTATAGCTAGGAAGAGATCATAAGACAGGGACTCAGCTGGGAAAAAAAAGCCATTTTAATAAAGAGTTAACAGCCAACACTGACTTCCAGAGCAATATATTACATTTGGGTTTTGTTTTTTTCTCTTAGTATGCATTAACAAGTTTGATGAGTGAATGGAACAGACGCCTAGACCTTTGAGGAGAATCAACCTTACCATACAGTAGTGTATTTAATGGAAATTGATGATCTGATTCTGGAGCAAGACCTGGATGTCTTAATACATGTAGGGAGTTTCTGAACTAGATAATGGCCCAACCCTACATAATTGGCTGATGGGTATAAAATGGCATGTTTAAGACAATTCCTTCTTTTACAACTTTGTTAACTGTCAAAGAGAAACATTGCTATTGTATGTGAGTGAAGAGATCAGAATAATTATTTACCATGTCTTCTGGTAAATTGTATGCCCAAATCCAATTCTGTTGTTGTCAGATCCAGTCGTCAGGATGAACATTCAAGAAACAATGTCCTCTAACACAGTATTGCAAGCATCGTATTCAACATCGGTCAAAGTACAACTTGAGATATAGCTGACAAGTTCAGGAGTTCCTTTCTATTATGTCTCAAACCACCTTTGATCAGCTTGCCTTCCTGGAAATCACAGTCTGATATCCAGACTGGTGTTTGATATAGGTGGCAAGATGCTTGGTATTTGTTACTCCAGCAGAGAAAGTTTACATCTGCCATGAATAAATCCAGAGCATTTGTTGTTTTGGTGCTGCTGCTGCTTTTGTCTCATGTTGGTATTGTCAGAGATAGCCAATTATAGTGTCAACAATTTCAGTGTTACTTCCATCATCTACTGACTGTTGCATGGCAGCAGCTTGTTGCTGAAAAGAAAGTTGCAGTCTCTGTCATGATCAGATTGACAGAAAGAAGGGTGCCACCTTTTGTTGTCTTCCTGTGCTCTTCATTTACCATGCCAACGTATCAGTGGCATCATGCATCTTATACCACAAGCTGCTATGTGGTGCACTAATTTGCTCTCAGAGGAAGTTGTTCAAGGCATATATTCCCTGTGGCATTTTCATGGTCACTCTATTCCAGTGCACAGTCATCATGATTTAGATGTCAGTTATAGTCCTTCTGTCGAGGTGCATGATGTTGCATTGGGCTTTATAAAACATACTTACCAACACTCTTGAAGGCACTATATTGATGAATTTTCCATGTCATTATTTACCTCTCTAGCAATTTTTGTGTCAGCTGCCAATTTTTCTAGCAATGATTTTATATTTTATTCAGATCACTGATTAAAATATTAAACCAGACTAATCCAAGGGATACTCAGTAAAGGGCAGAAACCCATTCAGTAACAGAAATTCATATATTTGTGTATTTTGAATTCTGTTGGGCCAGCTTTAAATCTTTTAAATATTGGCCACATTCACTTTATAATACTGGAATCATAGAATCATAGGATAGTTTGGATTGGAAGGGACTGTAAAGATCATCTAGTTCCACCCCCCTGCCATGGGCAGGGACACCTTCCACTAAACCAGGTTGCTCAAAGCCCCATCCAGCCTGGCCTTGGACACTTCCAGGGAGGGGACATCCACAGCTTCTCTGCACAAACTGTTCCAGAGTCTCACCATGCTCACACTGCTCACATGCAGAGTAAAGAATTTATTCCCAATATCTAATCTGAATCTACCCTCTTTCAATCTGAAAGCATTACCTTCCAGCCTATCACTACACTCCCTCATAAAGACTCCCTCCCCACCTTTCTTGAAGGCCTCCTTTCAGTACTGGCAGGCTGCTATAAGGTCTACCCAGAGCCTTCTCTTCTCCAAGATAAACATCCCTGACTCTTTCAGCCTGTCCTCATCCTGGAGGTGCTCTAGCCCCCTGACCATCATTGTGGCCCTCCTCTGGACCCACTTGAGCAGGTCCATTTCTGTCTTATGCTTGGAGCCCCAGAGCTGAACACAGTACTACAGGTGGGGTCTCATGAAAGTGACACAGAGGGGGAGAATCATCTCCCTTGATCTGGTGGCCACACTTCTTTTGATGCAGCCCAGGATATAGTTGGTTTTCTGGGCTGCAAGCCCACATTGTTGCTCATATTCAGTTTTCCATCCACCAATATGCCCTTGTCCACAGGGCTACTCTCAATTCACTCATTGCCCAGCCTGTGTTTATGTTTGGGATTGCCCCAGTGCAGGTGCAGGACCTTGCACCTGGCCTTGTTGAACTTCATGAGGTTCACATGGACCCACCTCTTAAACGTGTCAAGGTCCCTCTGGATGGCATCTCTTCCCTCTAGAATATCAACCACACCACTCAGCTTGGTGTCATCCACAAACTTGCTGAGGATGCACTGAATCCCACTGTCCATGTCCCTGACAAAGGTGTCAAAAAGGATGTTGTGCGGGACAGCATATTGTGTGGGAGTAGGTCAGTTGCATTCAGATTATTAAACCCCAAATACTGCTCAATGGAAAGCAGGCTTTGGGTCTGAGCAAGTATTTATAATAGGAATAAAGAGCCTTCAAGATTCTGGAAGGAAACTGGTCCCACTTGCTAAACTAGGGGCAGAGAGAGAGACTGTTAAATTTAACTTCACAGCAAGTTAGAGAGAATTAAAGTTTTTTTCAGATGAAAGTGACTGTGTTCTTGATGAAAAGAGTTTCAAGTACTGTGTTGCCTGATTTAAAGAAAAGTGAAATTGTTTTCTTCTGTTGATTCTAAATACACAATGTTACTGTAGTACTTTGATAGAAGATTGCAATTGCCAAGCTGTAGCACTAGGGCTTTTTCTGAGCTGGCTGCCAGGATGTATGACTAACTGACACATATCAAATATCAAATATCAGAAAATCATCTTGTTGTTTAAGGACACATGTTTAAGTATTTACTTGGTATTGCACCTGATGATATTTAAAATCAGAAAAATGTTACCAAAACAGACATAAAGACTAAACTAAATATAGCTAGCAAGTAAGTCAGGTTTGATATTAGACTGGAGTTAGGTTACCAAATTTGTGGAAGAAAAATCAGCTTTCAATAAAGTCTTCAAAAAGTAAGAGATGTGTACCAGTTACAAAGCCCAATGATTTTTTTTTTAATGTTGATCAAATGCCTATTGTGAGTGATTGTCATAATAATAAATTCCAATCCTTATCTTCTGCATTGCAATCTTCACTTCCAATGAAGTGTCACTGATTTTTTTATAGTATGGAAGATGTGTTTTGTGAGACTTCAGTGAAAGAATCTTCTGTTGAAAGCTATTACAAACCTGATCACCATGATGGGCTTTTGAGGATGTCTTTGTAGGGCATTGATCAACTCCTGCCATCACTGGGGACATGTTGTGGTAAATGTAAGAACTGTATGTGGGGACAGAAGAGGATGACTCAGGTTACTGGCAGAGAGCAAAGCAGTTTGGATGATTGAATGGAACTGGCTTTTGATATATAGTACCAATCCAGAGATCCCTCTCACTACTCCCAAGAGAAACAAGTGATGCACAATACAGCTCACCACCTGCTGACTGATGCCCAGCTAGTCCCTGAGCAGTGATCCACAGGCCCCAGCGAATCCCCCTTTTTTATATACTGAACATGACATCATATTGTATGGAATATCCCCTTTGGCCAATTTGGCTCAGCTGTCCTGGCTGTGCCCCCTCCCCATTCCCGTGCCCCTCCAACCCTCTCGCTGGCAGGGCCTGAGAAACTGGAAAGTCCTTGTCTTAGTATGAACATTACCCAGCAACAACCAAAACCATCTCTGTGTTATCAACATTGTTCTCACACCAAATCCAAACCACAGCACTGCACCAGCTACTCAGAAAAAAATTAACTCTATCCCAGCTGAAACCAGGACAGTGACCTTTAAAAGGTCCCTTCTAACCCAAGCTATTCCCTGATTTTATCATTCCACTCTTTTTCTTCTATTTTAACTTAATAGTCTTTTGTTGATATGGTCTATGCCATATCAATCTTCTGAATTGCCTGTGAGTAGATTTCTGGGTTTCCATTTTCTATAGACTTTTCTCTTTGTGCAGCGCTTATTTTTCTTCTTCAAGGTTGGAATCTGTTGACAATTACAATGGCTTTTTTTTTTTTTTTTTTTATAATCCTCTTTTTTATCTGATCCTTTCCAGAATGACTTTTAGCAAGATCTGGCACAAATATAATACCCAAGAAATTATTCTGTATTAACGTTTTATTTGTATGGGAGATGTATGTTGACTTTTCTCTAGGCATCAAGTTACCATCCAGTTTTCTGTATGTCTGTAGATAGTAATCAGGGAAGCAATAGCAAATGAACTCACTATATGGTATACATGTAAGTTATTAGATTTCTGATTTGCCTAGTGTGATGATTCTTTTACCATATAGCAAAGTGAAATTGTCTCTACCATGGCACACTGCAGATACCTTCTCTACTTCCACAGGTCCAGTTTTGTTTTCTGTACATCTGTGTTTATGTTAAAAATGTGTTGCAATGCAGTCTTCTGTGTTCAGCTAGTGTATCTAGAATAAGTCACCATCACTTCTATGGCCTTCATATTCACTGTCAATTCCTGTGAATGTCACATATACAAAGCTATTCTTTTTTTTTTTTGCTATCAGTTTGAATGCCAAACACTCTAGTTAAATCTGGAGAGGTTACAAGCACTCCTTCCTCCCATGTTCTGCAAACAGATAGTGTACTTCTTGGCATCTTTCTTCTACCATGCTGGCTTATTCTGTTGAGAGCATAAAGTACTATTGTGATACAGAAAGCCCCTTCACATAATTTTATCAGAAGCAGATTCAAGTATCAAAACATACCACAGGTTAAAAAATGCAATGTCTAAGGGCAAAACCACTATAAAGTCAAAAAAACCCCAAACAAACAAACAACTTTTTACCTTGTTTTCATTTTTTCATGCCAAGCTACCTGAAGTGTAAAATTCTAACAAGCAAATAGCAAATTTTACCCATATAATTCCTTTTGATCACTTGTTATCAGAAGAATGCTGTTACATACTTCGCTTTTTTTATTTTTTCTGTGTACTAGACTAAAGAGGATCTTTCCTATCTGAAAACTGTTTTACATACATACATTCTGTGTGAATCTGAAATGAGGTTTATGAAATAATGTTCACTTAAACATCTGGTTTTGTTTAATTAATGTCATTAAGCATTACAAATTAGTATACTACTCTAGTGAAACTATTTGAAAAAGATATGGATTATGAGTAGTCCCCTTGTTTAAGTTTTCAGTCTGAAAAAGCCAAATTTCTTAAAGAAAATGAAGCCTTTTCTGGGGGAAGAAAGAAGGTGAGTCTGATTTATTTTATAGTTTGAAAATTAATTGTATTGCATTATCAAGTTATTTTAGCTTTGAATGTTTTACACAAGAAATAAAGAAGGCAGGAGGACAGATAAAGATTTAGCAACAAACTCTTGTCAAAAACTGTCCACTCATGTTGAAAATCACTACTTTGTTTTGAAGTTTGTGATCAATACTATGCTATATATCTTGTAGTGGGTCCCACAACAAGCCTCTCTTCTACTGACATTATCTCTTAATTATATCAGAGCAAGAAGGAAGGGGGACTAACAGGCACATTTGAGGTGATTGAGTTCTTTTTTTCCTGAAAGTTTTATTCTAGATAAATGAAAGCTTTTAGTTTGTTTCAGGAATAATTACGTGTCAGGGAGAGAGGAATTTGTAGTAGTCTGTCACTAATCCTTTGCCTCTGAATCAATAAAAATGCCACTGGAACCTGTGTAATGAACTACTACAAGAAGGGACACACAGTCATAGAAGGAGAGAATTGAATCTGGGATTTCTGGCACTACATCTTGAACTAACCATATCTGTGTGGACATGTGATTAAGCTTGTGATTTCCATGTTTTACCATGGCATGCCAGGAAATACTCCAGATCTCTGTGTGTGCACATGGTAGTAATTTCAGTAGTACTTAGATAGCAATTTTAATGTCCCGACATGTCCAAAGTAACTAGGAGTTATTTTGCCTGTCACTGCTGTTACCGCAGCAAAGCCTAAGCAAGGCTAGTGCAGTTGTCCACTACCTCAGATACATTTTTCAGTTTGAAGATAATTTTGTTTTTACATGGAGGCTTTTATATTGATGTTTCATGATCAGATATATGTATTTTTTAACCCTTCACTATGTCCAGCAGAATCGCTGAATGTGAGGAGTTCTTGCTGAGCTCATATTTTGCTATTTGTGGGACAGCTGCCTGTGCACATTGGGCTAGCACCTAGAGCTACCGTTAACCATTTGCCACCTTCTCTTGCAGGCTTGTAAAGAAGGCTTTTGAGATGGAGCAGAAGCCTAGACTGATGAACTAATAGTTTTATTTATGCACTGGCATATGCTTTAGCAATGGGTATACCATTTCTCCCTGGAAGAAAAGGCTGCAGTCCTCTAGACAGTGACAAAGTGAATACTTATTTATAAAGCAACTCTGGCATGTTTGCTGTAGGAGTCTCCAAAGCTGTGACTGATTTGGTGCACCTTGTCTAGATAAATGATGTTCCTATTATAATAACTGAATTCCAGATAATACATGATTCAGCTGAGCCAAAGCAGCTGATAGCATCTGTTTGCCAAGTAATTGTCTACCGAGGAGATTTCCAGAATATGCAAACAGGAGATGACTTTTTTCCATGAGCTCCAGCTGGCTGTTTTCCCACCTGCAAACTGAATCTCTTCTATTCTTTTCTTTGCTCTCCTTTGCATGAACATTCTCCCTGGATGTCTTGATACACCAGTGGGTGATTGGCCATGACCTTGAAAAGGGGAAAAATAAAAATTAAAAAAAAAAAAAAAAAAAAAAAGCAAATAAGAACCATCTGCAGAGAACATTTTGCCACTGGGTTGCAGCAAGCTACCTCATGCACATAGTGTAGCTGTTCTCCCTGGCTGCTGTGCCTGGGACAGTGCAAGACACTAATCCAGATTCTCCCCAGATATAAGGGGTACTATTAAGTTTGCAGTGCTCAGGCAGGCAGGTGTGAAAATAAACCATTCATGGTACGGAAAGACATCTGTCCCTCTTTGATAGTAGCAGTTTCTCCCAGTGGACCCAAGTGTTCAAATTAGAACCAAAAATAGGTTTTCTTTGGTGGCTTCTGAGCTTTGCTAGGGTGGGAAGAAATTAAAAAAAAGTTGGATTTTTTTGAAAGAGGAGAACCTGATATGAATAATGTCTTCCAGGTAATGCACTAACCAAAGACAGTGGCAAAGGAAATTACTTCAGCAGTCAAGCTACAGCAGGTATGAATCACTGAAGGTAAAGTGTATAATGCTGGGTATTAAAAAAACCCCAAATGTTTATCACTGCAGAAAACACTGGGCTGGATTTAAATACATTCTTGGGAACTTAATGCATCTGTGGGAGGAAACTTGAATGATTCTGGAAGGATTGTTAACAAAAAATCGATGCAAGTCATTGCTAATTGTAGGGTATTTCACATCATGTAGCCATTACGTCTCTCACATTTCCATCTGTTGTTTGTTTAATGTGGCCTGCTGTATTTGTGCTAAGAGATTAGCAGGTTAACTAAAATGTTAATGTGAGCTCTAGCAGAACCCAGAGAAAAAAGTGGAAGCAGAGTGTCTGAATGTTAGAAACCTATTACCTAAAATTTATAAATGCCAAAGGAAACATCCATTGCTTGTAGCTTGCAAAGTACTCTGAGTAGACGAGGAATAAACAGGCATCCATCATTCATAGAAAAGGTGCTGGGCAGCTAGCTGTTTCATCTGCCATTGCCATCTACCTGCCAAACTACACTTCCCTGCCTATTCAGAGAAAACATATTGTACAGAAACATTCTGCTGACATATAATATTAATAGCCGTACATGTCCTTCCATGATGTGTACTGGAAGGAGGATCTGGGGAACTACAAGCCTGTCAGTCTGACCTCCATGCCAGGGAAAGCTATGGAGCAGATCATCTTGAGTGCCATCATGTGGCCTGTACAGGACAACCACATGAGGCCCTGTCAGCCTGGGTTCATGAAAGGCAGGTCCTGCTTGTCTGACTTGATCTTCTTCTATGACAAGGTGACCCGCATAGTGGATGCTGTCTACCTAGACTTTAGTAAAGCCACTGACACCATTACCCACAGCATTCTCCTGCAGAAACTGGCTGCTCAAGGCTTGGACAGGTTTACTGTTTGCTGGGGGAAAAACTGGCTGGATGGCTGGGCCCAAAGAGTGGTGGTGAATGGAGTTACATCCAGTTAGCTGCTGATTGCTAGTGGTGTTCCCCAGGGCTCAGTATTGTGGCCAGTTCTGTTTAATATCTTTATTGACTATCTGGATGATGGGATTGAGTGTACCCTCAGTAAGTTTGCAAATGACACTAAGTTGCAGGGGGAGTATTGATCTGCTTGAGGGCAGGAAGGCTCTGTAGAGGGATCTGGACAGGCTGAATTGATAGACTGAGGCCAATTGTATGAGGTTCAAAAAGAAGAAGTGCTGGATCCTGCACTTGGGTCACAACAACCCCATTGAAGGCTACAGGCTTGGGGAAGTGTGGCTGGAAATCTGCCCAGTGGAAAAGGACCTGGGGGCAGTGTGCCCAGGTGGCCAAGAAGGCCAATAGCATCCTGAGTTATATCCAAAACATGTGGCCAACAGGACTAGGGAAATGACTGTCCCCATGTACTTGGCACTGGTAAGACCAGACCTCAAGTACTGTGTTTGGTTTTGGGCCCCTCACTACAAGAAAGACATAGAGGTGCTGGAGCGTGTCCAAACGGCAGCAAAGCTGGTAAAGGGTCTGGAGTACAAGTCTTACGAGCAGCTGCTGAGGGAATGGGTTGTTTAGCCTGGAGAAAAGGCGGCTCAGGGGAGGTGTTATTGCTGTCTATCGCTACTGAAAGGAGATTGTAGCGGGGTGGGTGTTGGTCTCTTTTCCCAAGTAACAACAAGCTATAGGATGAGAGGAAATGGCCTCAATTTGCACCAGGGGAGGTTTAGATTGGGTGTTAGGAAAATTTTCTTCCCTGAAAGGGTGGTCATGCATTGGAACAGGCTGCCCAGGGAAGTGATTGAGTCATCATCCCTGGAGGTATTTAAAAGATGTGTAGACATGGCACTTAGGGACATGGTTTAGTGGTGGACTTGGCAGTGCTAGGTTAACAGTTGGACTCTATCATAACAGCCTTTTCCAACCCAATCAATTCTATGATTCCATGATTATGATTCTGTGATTTTGTTTTGTCCTTTTGTGACTGTATTTTTTTGTATCTGAGGACAAAGGGAAGCCCTGAAATGAACCAGCCTCAAAATATCATTTGCAGTTGGCAGCTGTAGTGAGCTCTGGGAGAAGTGCAGAAGGGACCTAGAGTACTGTTAGAACCACATAAAAGAATAATGTGCTACACACCGAGGAAACACGATCCATGCATATGCTGCCTTCTTTTTTAGTAGCTCCTGTGAGGTAAGTTTTTCCCTGATTTCTAACCACCTGCAAAATTACCTTTTTTACATCTAAGTGGTTCATTCAGGGAGCAATGACCACTGTCATGTCAGCTGTGATTTATCAAAGCATGGAAGTATTTTGATGGTGTAAAGAGAATATGAGCTAATTGATGTAAAATTTCAGAAGAAACTAAAAGTCAGTTAGGAACTGCAGAGAATGCATTTTATGAGAAGGTAGAATCACAAAGCTGCTTTGATTTACGTCCCTGGCTTCACCAATATTGCCTTTGATTTTTGGGAGTGTGGTCATATAAAATTCTAGTTTACCTTTCCTTAGCTGATAATCTCCTTTTCTTGCTGCAGATTTTCAAAGAGAAAAATGTAATACCCCCTTGTTCAGTGTAATTTTAATCAAAACAGCAGCTTCTTTTTGCTTGGTTATTTCCATCCCTTCCTTGCAAAATGTCAGGAATGAAAAAACAGACAATATTGACCAATATTTTATTTTGAAAACATTTTCCAAGAAAATGTATGCAATATTGGGAACTTTTCAGAGTAGATGTTGTACAGTACATTTCTAGATGCAGGTATTTTTAATTTAGAACCAAACTGAAAGGTCACTCCACTTTGTTTGCTGTCTATGAACTTGACAACTATCTCCCCTGTTTTCTTCTCTGTTGTGTATCTACCCAGATTACGTCCACCTTTTGCCAAGGCTTATGTTTTCTGGTTCCCTAAGCTTTGTTTTTCATAGCAGAGTAATTCAACTGAGGCCTTGCATAAGCTGGGAAGAGTGGAAAGTGTATGTCACACGTCCTGCAGGCTGTGGTTGTGTTTACTTGCCCTTGACTGGGGTTTGCTTTTTCCAGACCAGCTGCTATTTGATCATGTTCAGCATGTCCTACACTCTAATCCAGAAGAGACACCTCTTTAATTATGTTGATAATCCAGATCATGCAAAATTACATTTTTTATGCTCATGATATTTGTGATAGAGACTCCTTTACATCCCATGTTTGTTTGGAAAAGAGATGGACTAGCACTTGAGGACTGAAGCTTCTGTATCAGTCAGTGCCCAAAGAGGTTCCTTACCCCTAGAGCAGGGTGAGAAAGTATCTTAGCACACTTTATTGCCTATCATCTAATAAATATTGCTTTTCTCTGCAGTTCCTTATCAGATACATACTGTCCTAGAAGTCTAAAATGTTACTGAAATATTAAAATACTTTAGACTATTATATTTGTGTTGCTACATTTATTTTAAGAAATACAGGTGGTGGAAGGGTGAAAGTCAGAAAAACAGGGTAAAGACAGTGGTTAGCAGATTAGGGTATTAAATGATCTGTGGAGAATCTCTTAAGTGAGAGATAGAGGGGAGATGGCTAACAAGATATTACTAAAATAGCCTTCTTACAACTTTCTCCTGGAACCACATTCTGCTTTTGCTGATGCCCAGTGGTTTAATCAGTTCTGAAATGGTGTCAGCAGTGTGCTGACTTCTCTTTGCTGTACTAAAAACATGCTCAGCTCTACACTCTGAAAAAAAAAATAATTACAAAGGTCAAATGGATTCGGTTCCTGAGTAAACATCTTTATTTCTGTGCTCATCAGTGTAACATGTTGGCTAGCAAAGAGAGATGAAAGCTTAGGTCTGCAATGTGACATGGTGGTGATAGGCATAAAATAGGAATGATGTGGAGAAAACATTATGGACAGCTAGAGAGGGGAGGGATGACTAAATCTGAGCAGATGTAGAGATTTTCGTCTTCTTCTCACAGACTATGTGAGAAGACGCCTGGATCCAAAGTAGCGTTCTGGAGGTTCAGAGGGCTGGAGCACTTCTCCTGTGAAGACAGGCTGAGAGAGTTGGAGTTGTTCAGCCTGGAGAAGGGAAGGCTCTGGGGAAACCTTATAGCAGCCTGTCAGTGCCTAAAGGGGGCCTACAAGAAAGCTGGAGAGGAGAGGGACTTTTTAAAAGGGTGTGTGTAGTGATAGGACAAGGGGGAATGGTTTTAAACTGAAAGAGGGTAGGTTTAGATCAGATATTGGGAAGAAATTCTATAGTGTGAGGGTGGTGAGGCAATGGAACAGGTTGCCCAGAGAAGCTGTGGATGCCCCATCCCTGGAAGTGTTCAAGGCCAGGTTGGATGGGGCTTTGAGCAACCTGGTCTAGTGGAAGGTTTTAGGAGGCTGAAACTAGATAATTTTTAAGATCCCTTCCAACCCAAACCATGCTATGATTCTGGCCTTGTTTATGCAATATGGCAGGTTGAGCGCTACAGCCTAATCCAAGGCCTCTGCCTTGCTGCAGCACCCGTGCTGAAAATCAGATTCAATCACAAGAGATTTTATGTGTGGACTGAAGCCACATTGAACCACTCTCATGTTACTCAGTGTTACTCTAAAATGTTATGTCCAAAATTAACTTTAGGGTCATTTTTATGTTTGCCAGAAGGCTTTTACACCTTTGTTCTTTCTTCATTGGTCTGCAGCAACATGTTACATCTGAATTTACTACATATGCCTGTTTTGCCTATGTTAAATACCATGTCTTTGTTCACTTTGTTAACCCTAAAACCATTTTTTTTCAGCTCCAGGTCTGCATTTCTTTAACCAACCATGGGTGAGTTGTTCACAGATGTGGACCCTCCAGTGCCAGGCCTGTGCCCCACCTCTTATCAGCCTGTGCCCATACTCCCCTGTACCACAACCTGTGTCCCCACTTCTGAAGGTCTGTGCAGTCATGCCAGGCTTGTGTTTCTTGAATTACGTCATATGTTGTATCCTGGACTGCATAAAAGAAGTTGGGTCATCAGGTGAAGCAGGGTGTATCTCTATCTCTACTTCACTTTCAAGAGACTCCACCTGAAGTACTGTATCCTGCTCTGGGGAATAGTACAAGACCGACATGGGCCCATTAAAACAGGTCCAGAGAAGGGCCATAAAAATGATCAGAGAGCTGCAACACGTTTCCTGTGAAGAAAGGCTGAGCGAGATGGGGTTGTTCAGCCTGGAGAAGAGCAGGCTCCGCGAAGACCTTATTGCAAGCTTTCATTATATAAAGGGCACTTACAAGAAAGGCAGATTTCTTACCAGGGCCAGCAGTGACAGGACAAAGGGCAACAGTTTTGAATTGGAGGAGGGTACATTTAGACTGGGCACAAGAAAGATTTTTTTTTTATAATGAGGGTGGTGATACACTGTAACAGCTTGCCCAGGCAAGCTGTGGATGCCTCATCTCTGGAAGGGTTCAAGGTCAGATTAGATGGGTTTTGAGCAACCTGAGTGACTATGGGATGGTGACGTTCAGGATCCTGTGTGGAAGGAAACACGGCAATAAACAGGATTTGAACCCTGGCCTTCAGAAGAGCTAATTATTGCCTTTTCAAGGACCTACTTGGAGGAATCCCATGGCTTAGGGCTCTGGAAGGCAGCGGGATCCAAGAGAGCGGGCTAATATTCAAGAATCGTTTCCTCCAAGCTCAAGATAGGTGCATCCCTATGAGTAAGAAATCAGGCAAAGGGGGCAGAAGGCCTGCATGAATGAGAAGGAGTTTTTTGGAAAAACACAAACAGAAGAAGGAAGTTTATGGAATGTGGAAAAAGGGACAGGCCAATTGGGAAGAATATAGGAACATTGTCAGAACATGCAGGGATATGATGAGGAAGGCTAAGGTCTTTCTGGAATTAAACCTAGTGAGGGAGGTCAAGGACAAGAAGGGCTTATTCAAGTACATCAGTAGCAAAAGGAAGATGAGGGAAAACGTGGGCCCGCTGCTGAATGAGGTGGGTGCCCTGGTGGCAAAGGGCACAGAGAAGGCAGAGTAATTGAATGCCTTCTTTGCTTCAGTCTTCACTGCAAAGGCCAGGCCTCAAGAATCACAGACCCTAGAGGCAAGAGAGGAAGACTTTCCTTTGGTCAAGGAAGATCACCTTAGAGATCACTTAAGCAAACCTGACACCCACAAGTCCATGGGGCCCAAGAGGATGCACCCCTGAGTGCCGAGGGACCTGGCAGATGTTATTGCTAAGTCACTCTCCGTCATCTTTGAAAGGTCATGGAGAAGAGGAGAGGTGCCTGAGAACTGGAGGAAAGGCAATGTCACTCCAGTCTTCAAAAAGGTGAGGAAGCAGACTGGTCAGCCTCACCTCCATCCCTGGAAAAGTGATGGAACAGCTCATCCTGGAGGTCATCTCTGAGCATGTGGAAGAAAAGAAGTTTGTCAGAAGTAGTCAACATGATTTCACCAAGGGGAAATCATGCTTGACCAATGTGAAAGCCTTCCCTGATGGAATGACTGGCTGGGTAAATGAAGGGAGAGCAGTGGATGTTGTCTGCCTTGACCTCAGCAAGGCTTTTGACACTGTCTCCCATAACACCCTCATAGCCAAGCTCAGGCAGTGTGGGTGAGATGGGTGGGCAGTGGGGTGGAATTGAGAACTGGCTGAGTGGCAGAGCTCAGGGGTTGTGATCGGTGATGCAGAGTCTGGCTGGAGGCCTGTAGCTCGCGGGGTTCCCAGGGGTCAGTACGGGGTCCAGTCCTGTCCAGCTGATTCATCAGTGCCCTGGATGAAGGGACAGAGTGTCCCCTCAGCACGTTTGCTGGTGACACAGCACTGGGAGGAGTGGCTGAGACCCCAGCAGGCTGCGCTGCCATTCAGCGAGACCTGGGCAGGCTGGGGAGCTGGGCGCAGAGGGACCTCATGGAGTTCAGCAAAGGCAAGTGGAGGGTCCTGCCCCTGGGCAGGAATAACCCCCCGCACCAGTACAGGCTGGGGCTGGCCTGCTGGGAGGCAGCTCTGCGGGGAAGGGCCTGGCAATGCTGGTGGGCAGCAAGGTGCCCATGGGCCAGCAGTGTGCCCTGGTGGCCAAGAAGGCCAGTGGGACCCTGGGGTGCATCAGGAGGATCATGGCCAGCAGGTGGAGGGAGGTGATCCTGCCCCTCTGCTCTGCCCTGGTGAGGCCGCATCTGGGGTGCTGTGTCCAGTGCTGGGCTCCCCAGTTCAAGAGAGACTGGGAACTGCTGAAGAGGGCCCAGCGGAGGGCTACGAGGATGATGAGAGGACTGGAGCATCTCCCTTGTGAGGGAAGGCTGAGAGAGCTGGGCCTGCGTAGTCTGGAGAAGACAAGACTGAGACGGGATCTTATCAATGCCTGCAGGTACCTTAAGGGCGAGTGCCAAGAGGATGGGGCTGGGCTCTTTTCAGTGGTGCCCAGTGACAGGACAAGGGGAAATGGGCACAAACTGCAACACAGGGAGTTCCAGCTGAGTAGAGGAAGAACTTCTTTCCTTTGAGGGTGCCAGAGCCCTGGCACAGGCTGCCCAGAGAGGCTGTGGAGTCTCCTTCTCTGGAGATATTCAAAACCTGCCTGGACATGATCCTGTGCTCTGGGTGACCCTGCTTTAACAGGGGGTTGGACTAGATGATCTCCAGAAGTGCCTTCCAACCCCAGCCATTCTGTGATTCTGTGATTCTGATCTAGTTAAAGATGTCCCTGCCCATGGCAGCGGGTTTGAACTTGATGGTCTTTGAAGATCCATGGCAGCTCAAACTGTTCTATGATTCTAGTACTTTTAGTCTTAATGATTTCATTTTACATAAAATTTGTTTCTTTATTCAAACTTGTTACTTCCATGTGTTTAGAACTATTGTACTATATAGAGATAAAGAAAATGAAAACACACTACATACAGACAGTTGACCAGCTAAAGAAATTGCTGTCACAGCTAAACTAAGTAAAACGAAGTTCACACAAAGCAGGCTGGATGCCCCTCAGTTCTGAGGCTTTGCTAACTCAATACAAAGCTCATATACTGTTACTAGCAATGGCAATATGACTGCCAGAGTTACAGCTCTGTAAGGCAACTGGGAGCTGTTTGGCAGCTTGTCTTAGAAGTCATAAGGGAAAACTAAGTTTGTGGAAAGTGACTCCTGAAATGTGCTGACAAGTTCCCACCAGGTCCATGGCTGCTTAGGAGGACTGCTTCTGTGGCTCTTTACTCTGAGGTGGCTTTTGAGTACTTTCACAGGCATCAGTGGTTCAAGGGATAAGAAGTTTGACATTGGTTGGTGAATTAAGATTCAAGCTCGAGCATAGCTGAGGTGCTCTCAGGCAGTTTCATCACTTCACCTCCCAACCTGAGGGGTCCCCAGTCAGTTGTGATTCCTGTTCAAAACCAGCCATATATGCAAGGTCAACAGCTCCATGTAAGTTCTCCCACAGTAACAAAACCTGTACTTTTCATGGCAGGAGTTTTTTCTCCATGTAGTCATAGCAGCAATCAATTTATGTCTAAAAGGCTATTCATATTTCTAGCTCTATTTCTGTTTTTACTTCCTTTTTTTTTTCCTTTTTCCTTTTTTTTTTTTTTTTCCCCCTCACAGGACTATCCTTTAGCTGCTATATGAAAGTAAAAATCCCAAGTATTTCCATTCTTTAAATGCTCTATCTAGATTTATAATATAGTTTTTTCCTCTCCCCTAAACACTTGTAATTTTCTCAGCAGCTTGTGGAAAAGACAGAGCCGGTATGCCAGGCTTTCCAGCAACTTTTCTGTCCTGTGCAGACAGCTGGCAAAGTAGCTTTTTTTGTTCTTTTTATGCCACTGGAAATCTCACACCCACTGAGCAGTTGATTATCTGCCTTTTCAGTATGTTGAGGTCTTGATATTAAACGGTTTGCTTGCTGGAAATTACTGCAGTCTCAGAAATTTTTGAATAATTCTGTATTGTCTTTATCAAAAACATGATGACCCAAACTATATATTTGTCTGCAATTTTCCCCCTCTTACTCATGAAAAATGTAGAAGTGGAATGTGAAGCCATTGCCAAATAGTTTACCTGGAAGGGAATGGGGAAGCTGATGGTATTTGGGATGTAGAGTCTGGATGTTTCAGAACAGCTTGCTGCTGAGAACTGGGGAGGCGGGAACCAGGGAACCAGCAGCATGATTATAGAAAAACTTCAGTCAAGTGAGTTATTCTACCACTGTTGTGTTGTTCAAGTATATTGAAAACTTTAGCAAATTTACTTCCAAAATTCAAAACAGGAGACAAAGGTAAATCTAAACCTATATTTTATTTGAATGACTTGCAGTTTAAGTAACAGCAAATAGAAAAGTCATTAACAAAACTACCAGGTTTCCAAGAAAACAAGTAATGGTCTTTTAGTTATTAAATGCCAAACCCAGCAGTTAAGTGCTACTCAATATTATTGAAATGTTGACAAAATTAAGCACAGTCAATGATGTGAATCTAAACATCTAAACTATGCATATTGAAGAACAATTAACCTAAAAGTGTTACTGGCAGACCCATGCTTGCACCATCTTTTTTCCTTGCATCGCTCATACTGCTAGATATTTTGTGTGATAGCCTGAATTCCCTGATTTTAGGAAATACGCATCGGATATTGTTGTCATATTCTTATTCTCTTCAGAATGTCTTTCCCATTGTTTCATAGACAATATGCAGAACAAAGCAAGCAGTCATTCAGAGGGCATTATGGACATTTCAGTTGATTCTGTGTCTTAAGGGTTTGTGTTATTTGTGTAGTACTTGACTATTAGGTGCTACATAATAAGTCAAAGAAGCAAGTTTTAGGTCACACCACATATCCCCCAAAATTCTATTGCTTGAGAGTAACAGTGCAATGTCACAGTTATCCTGAAGGTGAGATCGAAGTATTTTGATTTAATATATCAAAATGCCTTTCTAATCAATTGAAGGGAAAACAGAGACTAAGACTATGACCAAGACTGGCCATGATTTAGACAGCTCGACCTTACTGTAATAACCTTGGGCCAGAAAACTGATTGGACTCTTGGCAAAAGATCTGTGTTTTTGCAATTACACATGGGCATAACTAACAAAACATTGTTTGTATATGACTAGATGATAGATTGGTTCATAAAGTAGAGTTTGCAATCTAAAAGTAAGCAGTGAATACTCTATCCAAGTCTCTGTTATCCTAGTTTCTTACGCTGCATCACTGTCAGAAATTATTTCAAGAAGCAATAGGTCTGAACGGCTCAAATCAACATAAGCCTGTCAGAATTCTCAGACACCCCTTTTTGCTCAAAAAGGAGAAGAAAAGGGAAATTAAAATTGAGACTAAAAAGTCTGTTACGTGGAGATGCAGTATGATCATTGTATTTCCAGAAACTTTTAAAAGTAATTTTTGACTACCAGCTATTACATAGATTCCCAAGGTAGTGAACTAGGTAGCTTCTAATTTACTCTAGTCCATGGGCTTTGATTTTGATCACTGAGTGCTGATTTGAGAGAAAAAGAAAAATATAAGATTGTATTTTGAATATGATCTGATTTCAGGTGTGGAATAAGAACCCACTATCTGTTTACACATATATAAAGTTCTTCACATGCTAAGGACATGCTCTGCAAGAAGTTAGCCATGCAATATTGTAAGGAACCAATTCCAAAGCCCTGACAGTGTCTTCATACATCACTCTTAATGGTAAGTTTGTTCTGAGAGATAGTTCTTTAGACAGGCATATGTCTGTCCATATAGACCTAGTACACATACCGTGGGGTAGGTACTCCTCTGCTAACATGACTAAAGGCTGTCATGCAATGGATCATCACCTTTCAATGGAACATCACCTTTCAACTCCATTTGGCCCTATCAGTTTTATGCTAAGGTAGTTCAATACACTTCTTTTGTGTCATAAGACCTCAGCTGAATAAGAATTAAGCTGATTTCTTTATGTGGTGGGTATAATGTTGCCCATGTTTCATGTTTTTCTGATCTTAGCAGGAGAAAGGAAAAATTGCATACTTTTTTCTTTCCAGCTATTTGATCTGACAGAGACCAAGAGATTTTGTCTCTGTCTTTAACGTTTTTCTGTACAAGGTGCAGAACTTTAATCAGAGGTACTTGGAAACAGAGGGTTTTTGTACTGTTAAGATGAAGAGTCTGTTCATTTACTCAGGCAGAGTTTTTGGCATTAAAGATTTATTCTTTAATTTCTTATTTTGACTCCATTCTCTACTTCATCCATAGTACAGAGAATATATTGCATGAATATCAGTATGGAGGAAAAAAAAATTCTTAATTCAATTTTGTGTGTATACTGCAAGCTTATCCAAACACTTGTTTTTAGAAGTGTCAGTGGAAATGGAATAAGAAAAAGCATTTTCCAAAAGTTTATAATTCTTCTTTGTCTCACTTTCAAATCATTATACGAACACCTGAGAGAGATTTTGGCATTTCTGCTTTGAAGCTGTAATGTTCTAACCCTATATAGGCAAACATACACAGTGGATTCTGATGGGATCCAGCTATTTGACACTTTGTGACCTGTAGGCCCCAGTCAGCTTTAAAATTACCCCAAACCTTAGCATTTCATAGGTCCAAATATCCGGTAGGTTGTGGCAGTCACATCTGTCCTTTGTCAAAGCTTCTTTTAATGCAGGTAGGGAGATAGGTTCAAAATTCACTTGAATTTCAGTGATATCTCCATATGGTTTTGTCATGGGGGCAATGTGCATTAGCTACCTGCCTTTGACATGACTGACATGGAGGTGAGCACCTTAGACATTTGATAATGTCACCACTCACCACAGAATCCAATATGAAATCTGTCCAATGTAGGGTGAGCAAGAGATCTCTAAGGACACTGTGGTTTAGCCTCTAAGTGAGATGGACTGGCAGAACATGAATGGGTTTATTGAAACACTTGGAAAGGCAGAAGTGCCAGTTCTTGGTCAGGTGCAGTCAGTACAATTCAGGAGGGAAGGAAGGGAACTGGCAAGCAGAACAACCAAAGAGTGAAGGTGCGAGTCAAACCAAACTGCAAAGCAGGCTGGGCAACTGTGCTCAGGCACAGCCTGCCAGGAAAGGACAGGCAGCATCCAGATGCTCCGAAATGGGATGACATCAAATTGAATTATTCCTAAGTTCATCATACAGAGCTGGCAGAAGCTTTTTTGAATGTTTTTTGAGAAATCTGCATTCATATGTTAACATCTGAGGCTGCTACACTATACTGTCTTCATGATATACTTAGGAGTAGTCTTCATCCACACATGCTCTTCTGGGCTTCAGAGCTGTTTGGGAAGTTGTTCTCTGTCTGTTCCAGTTTCTTGATCATTTCTTACAGAAGACAGTTTAGCACCATCACAGAAATAAAGTATCATCCACTGTCCCAAAGCTTTTGGCATTGTTTATCATTCAATGTATAAGTAAAATTCACTCTGCACCCCAAGCCCCAAGAGCCTACATTCATGTCAGTGAATTCATACTGCCCCTTAAATATAGTGTCTGAGTATATTGCAAACATGACTTTTTAGTTCCTGCCATTCCTGGTTTAAATTAATCATACTCCCCCTTCAGCAGACTGGGCTTTTTTTTTTTTTTTGCTTGGCTAAAACTCTGCATGCATTACGTAGGACCTGAAGTACATTCTTTAGTTAGATTAAACTGTCCTCTGCCTTTTCTGCCTCTTTCTTTCCCGCTGTTGGTAAGTATCTAAAGCACAGATGCTGCATCTAGCATCCCTGGAACAGGTTAAAATTGATTTGATTTTCTGTGGTCTGTGTATTGTCAAGCTAGCACATTAATATGTAAGAACAGTTTCTCCTTCCTGACTTGGTGGTCCAGGTCTAACCAGCACCTGTTTGCTGACCCAGATTTGTGCTGTGCATCTGGTGTTGAAACAGGAGTGAGTATGATAATGGAAAAAAATCTAAATAATCCTTTGAAAGTGCCAGTCTTTCTCTACTGACTATAGAGGGAGCTGAGGATCAACAGTCTCTAATTTACATGTTTTAGTTAAGTACCATTTTTAGATGGGAAGCATTCAAGCTCTGGAATCCACTGAAACAAAAATGTGTGAATGTATGTGGCCACAAAGGAAGACAAGAGGGAGACTGTGTGTGTTTGGTTGAATGTCAGGTGTGATCTGACATTCCATAAATTTCACATAGCCTTAGATAGAGAAAAATGGGGGAAATTGCTAAAGAAACATCCCTTATTGTGCAATTTTGCAGCCTATCTGTCCATTTTTGAATCTGCAACATCCACAAATCCTGCAGGCCTTAAGCTCCTCATTGTTACAGAACTAAGGAAAAATTTGTTTTCCATTATCATAGAATATATGTAATGGGATTTAGGAAAATGAACAGTAAAAATAAAACAAAATCCTAGAAGCTATCAATTCATCACTCAAATGATGATCCAGAGAAAAGAAACTTTTATCGCTATCCACATCCAGTATTTTCTTAACTGGATCAAAAGTAAATTCACAGCAGAGTGAAAGTAGGTTAAGGTAGCTGAGACTTTTCATTCCTACTTACACAACATTTATAGTTGCTGTTAAAATAAGATTTTTACTGTGCCAAGGAGAGAGACTTTCAGCAAAGCAAAATTATTTTTTTGTATGACCTTTAAAAGTCATCAGTTTCAGATGACCTGCTTACATACAATGTAGTACCCCTTTTCAGGTAGTAATGAACTGTCTGCTCTAACACTTTCAGGTAAAGCAGCGGTTAAAGTTATAAATGTGGAGAAAATAAGCTCCCAGGCTTATCTTACTGGCTTCATCTTTTAAACACCATCAGACCTGCTCAACAGACTAACTTAATACAGCCAAGAATAAAGTTATCAAGGCACCAGAAGCAGAATGCCTTGCATTTTTCATTTAAGTAAAATGTGTGGCAAAACTTAACTTGTAAATATGTCGAAGACTGATAAATTCTTTTCATACTTGAAACTGACTAGAGAATAGATTTTGAATTTTAAAAGTGCTGGTTACTTCCTGTCAATAGTAAAATTAGAAAACAGTAAACTAATCAAATATTGGCATGACCAGAGAGGCATACTTGGTGTAAAATAAAGTATAGCATCATTTCAATTAAAGAAAACATCAGTTTTTAAACTCTTCTGGAAAACACAGAAGGTATTTTGATATGTATTACTTTGAAGAATACGTTGCTAATGCTGTATGACTTGCTTTCAAGATAAAATCTGCTCACTAGTGTAGAAAAAACATTTCTGCAAATGCAGAATATTAAAATGAAAAGAGTCAGTCAATAAAGGTACTGTGAGTGGAAAAACTGTGTTTTTTTTTTAAATAAGAGGGTGGGGAACAGAGGCTTAAATTATTTACTGTGTTTCTGGGGTTTAGAGAGATATATGTTTACATTCTTCCAGGCTGTATGTGTTTGAGGATAAACTGAAGTTGAACTGTTCCAGTTCATTATAATTGTTTTGGGGAGCACTGAGAATAACCTATAGAATGTCCCACAGATTGGAAACAATTGTTATAAACTGCTGTTAGTCTGATTCTTGTAAAAATAAGAAATCTCTAGGCAGCTCTGGTTAAAGTTTTATTAGAAATAACTTCTAAAAACTTTACTATGTAATTTATATAACCAATAATTTTGTTTCATGCTATTTTATGAAGATAATTTTAATCTCACGTGTTTTTTATTTAAAGAAGTAATTTAAAATATTACTTGCCCAGTAAATTGATAATGTGGTTAACGTTGTACATAAACATTTTCTGGTAATTAATTCATGATTTCTCATATCCGTAAACCCCAAATGATAAAGCACTTAATCTCTGTGTGGCTCAACACTTATCCTTCAAGTCTAGAAGAGTTTTTCTAATTATTTCACAAAGAACAGCGAAAAAACTTGGCGGAAGTGGAAGTTTTGATAAGAAACCAACTGATCATGTTAAATAATTGGAAAGGAAAAATGGATGGGTGATAGTGGATAATTGTTTAATAAATCAAATCTGTTGGTCCTTGGAAACTACCTTGCTGATATTTGATGTTGTCAGTCTCCAGTGTCTATGTTTAATGAAGCTGGGTGCCTAGGAGAACTGCTTCATTTCCTGTATAGCCACAATTTCTTAAATGATCAATGGCTAGCCTGTGCCTGAGGCAGGAGCCCCCTGTTAAAAATGGCACAGCAGTACGTGGATATAGAAAGTACTGAAAAGTTTGTTGTGACACTTATTAACTAACATATCTCCTGAATATTTGACTTTCCAACACAAAGAATATTATCTCAATTTTTCTTTCTTTCTTTCTTTCTTTTTTTCCTCTCTCGCTTCTCTAAAATTTCGTATCATAGGATTTTAAAAAAGCAAAACAATGTGTATAATACACGGTTCAGGTTGGAAAGGACCTTTGCAGGTCATCTGGTCCAATTCCCCTGCTCAAGCAGAGTCACCCCATTCTGGTTGCCTAGGACCATGTCTAGATGGCTTTCAACTGCCTTCAGTGAATGACCCTGCAAACTCTCTGGGCAACCTGTACCAGTCCTTAGTCATCCTCCCAGTAACAGTGTTGATGTTCAGAGAACACCTCCTGTGTTTCAGCTTGTGGCCTTTGCCTCTTGAACCTCTCATGGCTTCTTATCTCATGGATCTTATAACAGCAGTTTTATCCTCTTAATGGAACGTTTTACTCATGGAAAAAAACTCATAACCCATAACAAATGTTTACAGAAAATAATCCCAAATGTGGATTGGTGGAACTTGGATAGAAGGTGGTGTATACAGGATTAATTTGTGCCCTGCTAGACAGGGCTTTCTTAGCAGCTCGACTGTGAACTGCATATGCAGGCTCTCGATTCTTTCATTCCTGAAACAGGGAATATATTGTTTGCTCTATTTTTAGAGTGAAATGGCCAGGACTAAGCCTATAAAATTTTACGTGAATTCAGCTGTTATGGTTCAGTGAAAAGAAGTGTGGACTCAAAATTCCTATCATTAAATTCAGTGATCTTTCACTGGCATTGTGTGGATGATAGATAAAAGACACATTAATTTACCTCCTGCCCAGAGACTGAGTTCCATGCAAGGGTTTCCTGTAGCATTAGACAGCTCTGTGGCCTTGGGAAAACAAGATATGCAATTAGAAAGGTTTTAGATTTTAGGAGTTCTCTAAGAAGTTCCACTGTAAAAGATATTTCTCTTATGCTGGAATTAGACTCCGGTTATGTTTCAAGTTTTGATTCAAGATGCATGTTATTATCAGAACTACAGTAAATCCATCTTGGAAAAAAAGAAAACCCTTCAGTGATAACAGCAGTCCATATTCTCTTCTACAGTTAGTATTAAAAACTTTTTTTTCTTCCACTTAGAAAAAAGTAAATGCATAATATTAAAAAATAAAATATTATCTTGAACAATTAATTTGACTTAAAGCACTTGGAAGTAGAATTGTGTTTATAATGGTGTATGACTGCTATATATGCATAAAGAATGTAAGAAAAAGTACAGTACAGCTACAGTATGTGGTTCAGCTTGAAGGGGTTGCTGTAATGTCAGAGTGTTTGTAGAAAACACAGCCAGCAGAAACCTTCTATATTGTAAATCCAGTCCCCTGCTACAGCTTGTAACCACAGATTATAAACCTTTTCATAAATGTCACCTTTTTGAGTCTGACGTTTATTTGCATTCAGACATGACTGTCTCCAGTAGATCCCTCCACCTCCAATGCTGTTAAATTTTTTCTCTTATTTCCATCCCAAAATGATACACTTAATTCATACCCATATGTTCTGGAGCCTTGTTCTTTATTTTAAATAGCTATTCACTTTCCCTGATATATATTCCTGGATGTATTTATAAAGAGCAATCGGGTCTTCTGGAATTAGTAATTTAAAAATAGATATCACATTAATTGTCTTCTTATTCATGCAAATCTTATGGGCTGGAGACCCCTCTCTACCCTGGACTACTAAGTGAGTTTTTCTACCTTCGTTTGTAGGGTGGACTCTGTTTTTCTGATCCTGTACCCTGTAGAAGCAGATACTCAAGGGCTTATAGACAGAGAAGATGGTAGAAGTATTCTGAGCTGCCAGTACTGGCAAGCACTAGGTAGTTCCTTACCTATTACCCACATAATCCTATGGTTCAGGAAAGTGTATACTTTTCTTTGCCTTTATTTTTCGTTGGTATTTGAGAAAATGCTTTGTTCATGTAAGTGATAAGCTAATCTAACTCTGAAAACCTGCTTTAAAACTGATTCATTTCTTAGAAGGGAAGTAAGAAAATCATCTTTTCCTACTACAGTTAGTTTTCAAAAGACATTTGATAAACAGAATGATACAAAGAACATCAAACTGAATTTCTACCTATTTATTAGAATATCTATTAGAATTTGAAAAACCCTTAGCTCTTTTCAAAAGCTGTGATATACTTTTCCCTGGTCCAAAAAAAGAGAGGGCAGTTGTATTAGCAGGTGTAAGTATTGACGTTCCCAGAGCTGATACCTCACATCTGTGTAACACAACTTGATAACTGTAATCCAGGGACACCCTCTTTTGCTAGCAAAGAGCAGAATTACATGTCAGGCTTACAGGGAACAGAAGGGGAGAACAAGCTCTGAGCCAGAGTGCCTCTACCACCTTCTTAACTATTTTGCAAATGTGATTAAACGTCCCTCACTACAGCTGAGAAGAGTTTAGATGGTGAATATCCCCTCTACCCATGTCTTCCCTGTGAAGCAAATAGATCATAAGCATAATTGTGTTCTGTTGTCTGTCTCATCAAGAAAGCTCATCTGTCTTAATTTGGGAATGAAGCTCAAAATAGTTTGAGGGCATTGCTGCTGTTAAGCAGGAAAACTCAAAAGGGTGTTGAAAGTCACCTTTTCCTGGAGCTCTAGGTTTGTTTTACCCTCCTAGTTCACCATGAAGATGTGTGAATAATTTTAACCCTCCAAAAAGGAAGGAAACAAACAAACCACAGAAACACCTGCTTGCAAAGGTCCTTGCCCAACAGCATATAGCAATAACTTAGTTAAAGATCCCCGGTATCAAAAGGAAGGAGCTTAAATTAACAGGACCACTGTGATTAGATGGTTCACAGAATTGCATTAAATGACTGTAACTGCATTGGGCACAATTATTTCTTCTCTGTGAAAGCACTGCTGCCTGCACCTGGGAGGACTGGTGTCCATATCCTTCGTCAAATCTCTGGTCACTGTTTCTTGTGTGTTTCTTCTAAACCAAAGGTCAGCTGGGATTCTTCATATTTAATGCCTCAAAGGATCAGAAGTATGAAGAAAATTCTGAACTCTCTAGTGAAGGGAAAGATAGGTCTACAACAATTCCACAAAGTCAATAAAGGCTTTGAAAGTAAACAGGGAGCAGTAATGCTTAGCATCACTGAATTGCTGACCCCTGGGCACCAAAGGATTAATCTGCTTTTATTCTTACAGGACAAGCACCAATTAAGGTAAGTTTGTTTGTTTTTTTCATAAGAGGCATTTGTGGTTGAATGGTAACACAAGGAAAATTGCACAAATAGACAAATTATACTAGGATGGTATCTGTGGCCTATGAGGGGAGAGGCATTTTTATAACATGCTATAAATCAGTTGTGATTTGCACTTGCTGACACTGAACTCCTTTATCATAACCAACCAGGTATTGCAAAGCGAGTAGTAGAGTGTGCTTTTGTGTGTTATGCAGAATTTGTATATAGTTCTTCAGGTTTTATCTAATCTGGGAATTTAAATTGATAAAAAGTGTGATTGGAACCACCCATACATACAGACTGCAAACATTCAGTGCTTTCTTTTCCTCTTTCTAGTCCCATTGGTTCATTAGATATGTTCTCTATGAGAGATTTAGAAATGCTGGCTTTTGTGAAAAATGTGGTAGAAAATATTATTATCACAACTTTTATCTTCCAGGTGTACTCAGGGTTTTCAATGAAGAAGCTGTCCCTTTAAGGGAGATAGTGTGAAAGGGGTCTTTTTCTAAATTGTATGCATTTTGTTGTGTTTTTATGTTGCTTTCTGCACTGATTCTGTAATGGAGACAGATGTTACATTTATTTGATACTTCTCTTGGCAGTTCCTTATCATCTGTGGTTTTGATTTATGGCGGTGTTCTCATGCAATTTAGTAAGGGATAGCTGCTGTAAAGCATTTCAGGTGGTTGATAGGCTGTGGGCAATGACATTTCATGTTCAAAATGTTTCTCTTTGTTTGATTTGAATAGCCATTTAAGCTTTACAAATTATGACCTGTGATTTGAATCACATGGACTGGTGAATAATATAGTATTGAGCAGATGTATGTATTTCCTATGAGGTACCTCTCTTCTACCGCTATAATTAACTTCTATTAATTTATAATTTTTTAATTTCCAATAATTTCTATTTGGATAATGACATTTTCTGTTGTTTAATCATTAATGTAATTCCTGCTAATGCTAGTGGACTTTTTTTTTTTTTTTTTCATGGATATGCAAGTATGCATTAGTTTATAGATTGGGTCAAACCAATAATGGTTGCAAATGCCTCCCTACGTGAAATGGTCAAATAATGAACTACCAGGAGAAAACCAGATATGGCTTCATCCCTAAAAAATGCCTATCTGTGAAAATAATTTAGTCCATGCAAGATTTTTTTATTATCAAAACCAAAACAACTAACGTGTGTAAGGAAAAAGTCATCTGACAATAAAGACAGAGGGAAAACTTATGGCTGCTGGGCCAGAAATGTGTGGAATGAAAGGTCAATTATAGGCTTATGCAAAGAAAAAAGCAGGGAAGAAAATAAAACCTTTTAAAATAAATCTCCAATATTTCATGGAAGCAAGATAAAGAGATTTACATTTATCTATTTTTTGTGGATTTCTTCTGGTTAAGGTCTTTGTTGCCACAGCTAGTCTGAGTGGTTTGAGTTTTCTGGTATCTCATTGTTCCACAGTAATAAATTAAACCCTTTTGCTGTCCAAAGGGAGATGGAGTTGCCCATGAGTCCCATGATTCTGTGCTTTCTATCTACTGTTGTGTTCCATGTGATGATAGCCTGCACGGCTGAGTACTTCTTTTGACAGTATTTCCATTTCCAGTTAGAGTAGGGGATCTTCTGTCTGTTAGTGGAGTAGTAGCAGTTTTACTCTGTGCAGGTGTCATCTGTTCCCTGCTCCAGTTCTTCTGATTTAATGCCTCTTTATTTCAGCACATCAGGATCTCTTCTGAGAGACCCCTTTTTCATTAATGGTCTGAACTGGGAGACACCTGGGGATGTATGGTTGTTCTGATCTCTTATTCAGTTTTTCTCACGTGGTTGTCATCTTCCTTATAGGGTCTGTCATGTATTACCTACTGGACCAAATAAGTGAGGGATGAGAGCTGATGGAGAATGAAATGCATTTAAACACTGCATTGGCTGGTCATAATCTTAGGGATGGAGACTGATGATTACAGTAAACAGGGAAATTCAAAAGTACCAGAATCTGTGTTTCATGGCTGGTCCTTAAGTGTGGCCTGAGGACTTTTCTAGCATGGGAAGAGTGAGATTCACAGATGAGAGACAGAGTTCATTAGAGACCATGTATAGCTGAAGACTACTAACAGGAATTGGTTTGGTGTTCCCAGGGAGCCAGACTGCCAGGTTTTTGTTCATTTGATTGGGGTTTTTTAAATAGTTTTTAGAGACTTTGTCATGCATCAGGCATATGAAGATCAGAAAGATGTTTGGCCTTTTCTATTGAGAGTAGTTGGGGAGTAGGGTAGGTGGATAGGCGGAGAGAGGAGAAGGGCAAATAAAATGTAGGTGTCACAGGGCATACACATTTAAAGGCAGTGGTATGTACCATAAAGTTACATTTCCTCACCTCCTTTTTCACTTAAGTGCTCACCATTTACTTTCATTCATCTTCAACAACATCTAGTCAGGAGGGAGTCACTGGTTTACTGACATCCAGACTTCATAGTTTTCGCCTTGTGATGAAATCAAACCTCTCTGGAGTTTTTCTTCCCTGTACTCCCCTCCCCTTTCCTCCAGACTTTGACTGACAGCTACCTTCCCAGGCACACTTCTTCAGGGTGTAGCGGCACATTAGAATCCACTAAATACACATTTAGTATTAAACCCAAATTAATCTCTGAAAACGTGCAATTTGCCATGAGGGATGGCAAGGAATTTTGATCTCATATTTTGTTTCCATCTGGATTTTGATAGGAGTATAATTGTCTGATAAATGTAGAATGTTTGTCTTTGAACCAGTGCCAGGGTACAGTGCCTAAGACTGGATTTACACTGATGATGTGGACACTCGGTTTGTACTGAGTGATGACAACAGGAATCAGTGCCCAAAAGTTTATATAAGGATGGCCTCACTGCTGTCCTGGAAATACTGTCATAATCAATTTTAAGACAGCTGATTCCACTTGCATTAGATGGAAATGAGGATCTGAGGGAAAGAACAGGATCAAACTGGTATGAGTCCTTTTGTGTCGGGACTTAGGGTTATCTGTCATGCAGGTAGATCTCTAATAAACCTAGGCATGTGCCATAGGTAAAGGAATGCAGTGCTATGAGTCTCCTGCCTGGAAGCAGACTTTATTCTTAGTTGATAACCATGCTGATATGGGCTTCTGAAAAGGTCTGAAGGAGAATAAAAGAGCCAGAGGGTAGGCACAACTGTTCTTACGAGGAAATCCTGGCTCTTTATTAAGCTGCAATTAAGCTGCTCCATTTGAGAGAGAAGAATTTAATTCTACAGGAAATAGAAAGCGAAAAGGACAGTGTTACTTACCACGAAGAATGATGTACTGCCCTGCTAGGTTCCCTAGCTCTTCAAAGCACTTTTTATTTTAAACTGTAATTTTGCACCTCAAATACTGGTACCAGGTTGATACGCACAATTTATCTGGCACTGTGTGTGACAGTGACTTTCCGTTCAAGCATGCACTGCTGTAGTACAAGCACAATGGTAGTCCTTCGCATATAAAGTGCAGAGAACTTTTATTTTTTAATTAGGAGACCAACAAGCCCTTTGGAATTTTGTGTCAGGCACTCTTTATAGGTGTTTGAGGAGGAGAAGAAATTCAAGCCACAAGGAGGGCTAGGTGTCTTCCAGTCTGGAGGATGTAGAGAATGTGTCCTTGTCTTCTCATGGTTCATTGATTCCAGCATTTTACCAAGGACATCCTCTATGTCAAGGAGTAGTCTAATGGAACAATTTCAAGCTGTGAGATAGGAGCATAAGTTGAATATCCCAGCCAACTTGTCATGTGAGGACTTTGAAGTTCATGACTTGCATTAACTTGTCTGATCATTCGAGGATGATGAATAGAGTCTTGAAGCAGACTAATTTACTGTGACTGCTGATTGGCAAAATTGATATGGAGAGAAGCACCACAACTGCATGGAGGCATAGCTGGATAGCCCCTGTTAAGTGTTGCTGGGATCAGAGTTCGGGGAAGAAAATGGTAGGAGTACCTGAGAACATGTCTGCTTCTGGAAGGATGGAAGGAGAGGACAATGGGATTCAACAGGTTTGGTCACAAAAGACATCAGGCTACATTTCTAAGCACCTCTCTGTTAATTACAGTGGCAACTTGGATGTCCATGATGAATGGCATGAATCACATTTCAGGGATGATTCACTATATCGGTTTGGGGCTATGAGGCTTGATTAGTGTTACTATGTTGATAGTCTCTTATTCTTGCTAGTGAGCATTTCCACTGAAGTCCATGAGACAACTTCTGCAAGACCAGAATGGATACCAGCCCTGGTTTCCACAGACTTATGTGGACACATATTCCATATTTCAAATTCCATAGATTTCAAACCTCAGTAAAATTCTTGGGCTGTCAGACCTATTGTGGGGATTTTTTTTTTTGTTTGTTTCTTAAAAAAACCCAAATATTTCATTATACAGCAATACATAAAAACCTTCATTTAATTTAATTTTTTATGTTTTCACATTTCTTTTTATTTGCCCTTTTAACATGGTGCTATCAAAATTGTTGTTGATTGCTTGCACAGCATACCCATGGAGACCAAGGTAGTTTTAACAACAAGTTCAGCAGGTCCAGAATCAACTCTTTAGTGAATAAATACTTTTACTTTCAAACAAAGTCTTTAAACACTCTGAAAATATTCTAATGTCAAAGACTTGTATTCCTCTCTTCTATTAATATTCATTAAGAACTGAAAGAAACATGTATTATGTTCCACTGGGGTTTGGCTTCTACTTTTGTGTTCTCACTAAACTTTCCGTAATGTATTCTGAGAAGCCTTTGGTAACCTTTATGCTCTTTTGTTGCGTGCAAGCTTTTACACTTCTTTCTCCACAGAAATCACTGTCTGGTTCTGAATGTATTTTTGTTGTTTTCTGTCATATTGCGTACCTCCTTTGTAGCTTGTTGAGACTGAGTGAATCTTCTGTTCATATTGAATGAAAGCTGGTACAGAAAATTGGACACATTCACCAGGGTAATTGCATCTATTTGCAGTTCAGCTTCCAGTGGTTTTGTTGCAGTGAGAGAATTGAGATGTGGTAACAGTGTTAGGGTTTTTGATGCAAAGCTGCCTGAGACTCAAGTATGATGCATTCAATTTATTTCTCTTTCTATGGCAAAGAGAAGACCTGCAGTAAAGATGTTTGTTTCCCCAGCTACTATTCAAAGCAAGCTTTGTAAATGACTCTCCTGTACTGGAGTATTATTATATCCTAAGATAAGGATAGAAATACCCTCTTTACTACTATCAAGAACGTGGTGCTCAAAATAATTTATAGACTGTTGTCAAGTGATTTAATTACAGGGTAAATTTCTGATTTTGTAGGATCATTCTTTTTATTGATTTGATATTTTGCAAGTATTTGTTCCAATGTCTCTTGACTGATCTTGCTTTCTCCGATGATTTATTGACAAATAGATGAATACATAAATCTTGAAGAAACCTCATTTTCATACCCTATACTGATAGAGTGCAAAAAGGCACTACTGTATTTCTGTGAAAAATTAAAGAAAAAAGGTGTTTATTGTATAGATTTACACTGTCAGAAATAGATATGCTTTTCAAGATAGCGGCAGATCATGCTTTTTAGGTGGAAAATTAGTTACTGAAACACTCAAATCTTCAAATATAAAGTAGCGATTAAATCTTAAGTAAAGATCACATTTTTCAGCACTATTTGCTGAAGTCAATGACAGAGATTACAGAAGTTTTTAAGCAGATGGATAGCCTGATATTTCCTCAGCAAATAAAAAGGTACCATTTTTGACATAGAGCTTCAGCCCAGGCTTTGAGCGGTGTCTTTTAAATGGTTGGTTTTCGGAAGTCATATGTAGAACTTAATGAAGATCTCTGTAGCCATGGTACTCTGAAATTCTAAAACATCAGAAGTAGAACTGTATCTATCCAGTCACAGAGAGGTTTTTATTGGGGCAATTAAGAGAAGTTTACATTAAGCAGTTTGAAAGTCAATCAAGGTATTGAAATTAATACAGTATAGGCTTTTTTTGTATTGATAAAGCAGAGTGTTCAGTGATAAATAGCTCTTTAATCCAGAAGCTGTTCAGTAAAAAGCAAAACCCTCACTACCAAACCTCACTTTTAGTTTCCTTGTGGCCATATCCATCTTCCACTGTGAGCTATGTGGTGACACAAATTTGCTGGAGGATAAGGAGAGCTCTCAGCTTGTTGGCTGCAGTACTTTCCTGGGAGAAGAGAGATGGGATCTTATTCCTCCTCAAGCTGCGGAGAAGGCTCCTCTGTGTTTTAAATGTAAAAGCATGAAGCAGCTGTATTATTTGAAAGAAAGATCCAAAGGCAGCCAAGTGCAGGAACAGGTCTGAGCTGTGAATCCCTAACACAGAGATAAGACCAGTCTAAGGGACAGGGGAATTTCAGACATGCCTCTGTCTCTGTAACTGTCTAGGTATTAGGATGATTACTGAGACTTGCCTGATTTTTCAGTCACCAAATAAAGAGCCAAAATGCCTAAGCATGGGGTTGAAGCATTTAATTCCCAGTCAGATGCTATAAAGTTAGCTATGGCAGCACAGAAATTCCTTGTGAATTGAGGCCTGAGACCTTTCTCACACAGTTCACAAAATTCCTAAAAGCTGCGTATTCTTACAGGTTTCTGTGAAAAATGAGAATATTCAGTGCATGCTGAATTTTGTGACTTTGGAACACCAAATGTTGCAGATGAAAATGCATATGATAATATATTTGATACTTTCATAAATTTTACATCTGAAAATTTTTGTCCATATAGACAGTTAAGCCCCATGGCATTATTTTGGTGAGGGGGGAAAAAACCCCAGGATAAAACTCTTACCATTTCAGAATACGAAATATTCCATTAATAGTAAAGAAAAAATGTTTTTGCAGTGATTAGGATAGGACTCATGGTTAAGATTTAAAAGGGGTATGAGTCTCTCTTTCCCTCCCAAAGGAGGGCTTTGGAGTCCTGCTGTTGACATATGGTAAAGAGAATGAGAGGTAAATGAAGATGTTCCAGTAGGCAATCATGAAACATATCTATTTTATAGATGTTAGGGTTCTCTTGGGATTTGGGTTGTTTGTTTTGGTTTGCGGTTGTTTGTGTTTTGTTTTTGTTTTGTTTTTTTTTTGTAGACATTTCTGTTTAAAAAGGGAAGTGTGCTAAATAAATGGTGAAAAGTTTACAATTGCACAATTTACCATCACAAATGAAAGACTGGGTACACTAGTTATGTCTGAATGTTCTTGATGTTAGTGGCCACAACTGTTTTAGCAGCTTGCAACCCTAGTGTGCCGAAACTGTAGCCCTAAGAAAGGAAGAAAGTATTGCCAAGGCAGCAATAGGCTTTCCTGGCCCTGACCAGCCTCCTCTGGGGCCTCCCCCACTCCTACCCAAGGACCCAGGAGACCCGTTTTGGTGCTGCCCAAGGCTCCCAGTCTTGGCTGTTACCAGTCACTCCAGTGCCCAGCCCTGCAGGCTGGATTTCCTGGATTGATCTTGGAACTGATTTGTTACTTTTCATCCATCTGAAATCTGAGATGCAAACATGAATCACATGGAATAATCAGAGAAACAGGAGTGTGCTTAACGATCTCCACAAAGCAGAAGGACTGCATGTTGCCCTTAATCCCTGTCCCAGATGAAGAGCTGAAAGCAGAGGAGTGGTGGGCTGTAGCTTGGGCCATGAACATCAGGAGGAGCGGAGCAGCTGGGAAGGATGGCTGTCAGAGTTGAAAGGGTATGGGAAGGAGGGGACAATTTCAAACAGGCTTTTCCGCCTGGCTGAAATGGTTTCAGAACCCCAGAGCTTAGAAATCCCAACCTGGGTCCATGGTGTTACTGCAGAACAACCTGTGGGCCTTGCAGTAGCATGGCTGGAAAGCTAGAGAAGAGGATCACAAAGCTATTAATTAGAGGCAGACATCAGGAGTAGATGTCATCTATTAATCTGCCTATGGTTGTTTCTTTTCTTTAGTATGATAAAATATGTCATGCCAAATGATCCACACCTGTGAGTGTGGAACAGCAGCTTACCAAACAATCTGAAGTTTGGGTCAATATTCTTAGGCTTCTGAATAGGAGTTTGAGACCCTTTTTTACTGACTTGTAAACTTGAATAAAGTTGGGTTTGTTGTCTGTAAATGAAGAATAGCATACCTCATTATATGATGATTACTTCTCTGAAGTGTTTTTATTATTGCTATTAATTCCAAAATGGAGAGTTCTGAGACTTTTTCCACACCCTTACGTGAATAATACTTGAAGGCAGTAGTCTAGAAGCCATGGGTTATCACAATATGAAGGAATTCAGATCTGTCACTTGTTTGGAGCAAATGGCCCAGAAGTGAATGACTCATGTCAATGTTTTGACATTGTCAACACTGACCAATATTTTTGTGTTGGCCGCAAGTGCTTTCTCTGCATAATATTTCTCTTAGTGACTAATGGTGATTGGTTTCACCACCATGTTAAGTAGATGATTTTCACAAGTGTTAGAAGTAGTATGCTTTAGTTGTGCTACAATGTGGACTGAAACACTGCCAAGAAAAGAGTAAGAATACATAGATCTAACCTGTAAACTTTGTGTTTGAATTCTCAGTGCTGGAGATATTTCCATGGAGCACCATTTCCATCATGCTATCATGCTTAGCCGTTATAAGCTTTTGTACTCTGAAGGATAAATCAAATCCCAATAAATGCCTACAACATACCGTCACTGTCCTATTTGTGCTCTCCATCTTTCTCCTTGTTAAGAAATTTGGTAATGCATATAAAGCAGATGCATCCTTCCTGCAGCAGCAGATAGGAACCTAGGTAGCTTCACAGAATGAAACTATTTCCCGTTCACTCAAAAACACTGGTGACAGCAAATCTCACAGGTGTCTCTGTAAAATGAAATCTGTGTATAAAAGGTGATAGTACTACTTCCTTTTAGAAAATTTCAGCAGAGAATGAAGAGTAATGTATGTATTAAACATTAAAGAAAAATATCATTAAACCAAATGGTATAGACAGTAAAATTTAAAGCTTCGTGGCTACAACAAAACACCAGTTATGTGGCTTGTGCACTTAATATTTTTCACAATGTATAGACTTTTGTTAATTTGTCTTCAGATGACTACATCAAGGAAAGTACACAGTAATTAAAGCAGGAAAAAGAAATCTTAATCAAAGAGTGCTAAGGAACAGGAGTGAGTGAAATGAAGTAGTTTCCTGCTCTATTATGTCGTGCCACTATCACAGGAAACTAGGAAGGAAGTGAAGAAAACTTAATCGGGAATAAAGAAACACCAAATTATTCTATGCAAGGAAGTGTACATGGATCTTAGTTTTTTTTTGCCTGAGGAAGATGGCAGTCATCTTAAGTAACAAAATTTGTAGGTTAAAGCAGTGCCAGTGCAGGTCATAAAAAGTAGAACATGGAATTATTGAAGCTATTCAGCTGTCACTGTGGGGAGCTTGACAATGTGATTTACAGGAAATTTCAACGTAAACTAAAAAGGAACTTCATTCTTTAGAAGGTGTCTGCATTATAGTGTGAGAATGTACAGAATAATTCTGTGTGTATGTAAATGTGGTATGGATGAAGCACAGAGTTGGCATGCTGTCATATGGATGTGGTGCCATGCTGAAGAGAGCTATGAGAACCCTAACAAATAACCAGTTCCTTCATACAGTGCTTTAGCAGATCCACGTTTAAAAGGATGCAATTCCATGAAAGATACATGGATTGTTTCAAGAATAGTATTAAAAAGGCTCATCTGCTTGTAGCTAGGAAACCTCTTTTGTATGTACCATTACTTGGCAGTGGGGAGCTCAGATGAACCTCAGTGGTGCTTGTGGTACAGTGGGGATCAACACCACTCCTTCCTGGTGTGGTTTTTTTTTTTGTTTTTTTGTTTTGTTGTTGTTTTGGTTTGGGTGGTTTTTTGTTAGTTTGCATTTTGATTGTTTTTTTTAAAACCAAACCTGTCCTCTCTAGTGTCTCTTGTCAGATATTTAAAATCACTTTTGCAGCCTCCATCCCATTCTGTGATACTGGGGCCTCCGTGTCCCAGTTTGTCTTGGTACCTTTTCCTGGTCCTGCAGGATGCCTAGCAGAGTGAAATGCAGTTAGCTTTTTTGTTGTGCTTCCCATCAGAGCCATCTGGGGACTTACTGAAACGGAGCCCATCCTGTCAGAGGTTCTGTTGGTTGTATTCATGTTCTTGTGTGCATGTGCATCTCCAAGTAATCAGGACACTTTCATGTCCACTGGAGATGTTACCTGCTTTGATTACTAAGAAAGTACCTATTTATCTTGTATAGCAGCAATTCTTCCTCAAAGATGTATGCAACACTCCTTCAAAAAGAAAACAAAATCTTTCAAGTAAAAAAAGAAATGCTTACAAAGAAGTGTTTTTCAAGATGTTCAGAAAGCAGTTGCTATTAATTCTGTTGTCCAAACTAGTCAACATACAGCTGTTGCAAATTAACTTCCTTGTTAAGATAAAATGTTATCTGAAGCATCTAAGTAAATTGAAAATGGATCAGATAAGTATCTTTTGCTGTAAAGAGAAATGTAATACCAGAAATTGTATGAAGGCCACTTTTCAGTTGCTGTTTTGAGAAAGATACAAAAATTTAGATTACAGTAGTGTCTGAGTTCTGAAGTGCATTTTTTGTGTTGAACTTCAGTTTTCTTTGCTTTCCGCCACCTATTGATAAATGTGATGAGTTTTTCTTGTGAACAAGCAAATGTTGCTTTGTGGAGGACGTGGTGTATAACAGCTGGAATGGCTAGCACCAGAAAGGAGAAATAGCATCTCAAATAGTTTTTATTGAGTTTTTTCTTTGCATATTGCAGGGCTAGGCAAAATACTTTGTTCACAGTTACACATTTCTCTTAAGAAGTATTCCTTGACTGTTCTCTGGTCCAGTTGATGTATTTCAAAAATACTGTTTATGAAGTAAACTGCTCTGGAAAATTCCACCTCATTTATTAACAGCTTAATAATGCAGTAGTTTATAAACCTTTTTTTTTTTACTGTGAGGGCACAGGACGCCTGGAGAGTTTGTGGGGTCTCTCTCCTTGGAGATATTCAAAAGCCATCTGGACATGGTCCTGAGCAACTGGCTTTGGGTGGCCCTTCTTGAACAGGGGGTTTGGACCAGATGACTTCCAGAGGTCCCTTCCAACCTCAAACATTCTGTGATTCCATTCTAGCATCCCACAGTTGTTTGAAGCTTGATTTAAACAAGATATACAGCATGCCCCAGAACCAGGACAAAATATTATGTGTTAACTGTTGAGGAGCAGATAATAAGATCTACTTGCCTTGAATTAAAAATTGGATTTTTTCTTTAAGTGATTGGACTTGCACTGACAGCTATCCCCTTTCTCTCATGAGTGGGACAACAGACTGACTCATGTAACAGTATGCCACTAGACAGCAGTTCGTCTCCTGAAGGGCCTTAATATGAAGGTCCTCAGAAGTTAAACCCAGCTCCTAAATTTTTCTTAGTATAGATATGAAAGCTAGTGAAGATGTGTATTGTACCTGGAGAAAGGACTCTATGCTTAAAGGCATTGTGTCTATTTTCTGGCTCTGTCAGTTGGTCTAATAAAAGATATTACATTTCTCCCCAGATCTTGCCTCCTGTGCGGTTTAGAAGGTTTTCAGCATTTTGGCCTAGTTTCATAGAATTTGTTGTTAGTGGAGTTAATTTCAGCATTGCTGATGACCTAAATTCCACTTGACCTACAACTAAGATGTGCAGTATCCAAACTGTTCCGTGGCTACTGTGCTGCAAAGAGCTTCAAATCAGTATTGATTATACAGTTATGAAGACTAAAATTCTTTAAAAAGCAATATATTCAGGAATTTTCTGCATTATCAACATCCATCTCTATCATAGCATTGGTATTGCCACCTTACAGTGTAAATGAATGTACTACTGTTTTATTTCAGCTAACTAATAATCAAACTGAATAACAATAAAAGAAGAAGAAGCACCCTATTTTTTTTCTTGTTAATCTTGTTTTACTACTGTGTGTTGTTGAACAGTAAAATAATTGAGCAATAAAAAAAATTGCTCTTTTTTTAACGTCTTTTTTCTAGCTCTTATTCCTGTACTAGAGATCTTTTAAAAAGACTGCATGTGGTGAGTAATTGCCCTATTTGTTTCACACTTTTTATGCCTTAGAATGAAAACTAATCACAGAGAGAGGCTTGGTGCCTGGACATTTCAGGATTACCTCACAACTGTTTTTATTGCTGGTAGTCAGGCCACATGTATCTCAGAAATTATTATAGTACTTAATTTCATTGTCTTGTAATTCCCATCAGAGGATAAAACACAAGATCTTTGAAATTAATTATATCATCATCTTCATAAACTGGGCAATGAATATATTATTCAGATATTTAGCTAAAATAATTTAAAAAAGCACTGCAAGGACATGTATAGGGAAAAAAAAAAATCTGAAATGTTTTCATTGAAGTACCAGGATATTCTTTTCATTTCTCGGGAAAGAAAGATTTCCTTAAGCCTGCATTGCCACATCTTCTGCAAGAAATTGCCTATGTTGATATACGTTCAGGTTAAATGGGAATAAACTTATGCATACACCTTTAATCTTTATTGCCAATTCATAGGATAATATCCAAGGTAGAAACTCTCTAGTGGAGGCTCCGGCTCAAGGCAGGTGAGCTATGAGACCAGATCAGGCTGCTTAGGGCTTTATCCAGTTGGATCCTGTAAATTTTCAAGGCTGGAGGCTGCACAGCCTCTCAGAGCAAATTGCTCCGCTGCATGGCTGTACTTAGGATGAAAAAGTTTTTCCTTATATTCAGTCTGAATCTCCTGTTTCAATTTGTGTCTCTTATCTCTTGTCCTACCAACATGTATGACAGAAGATCCTGGCTCCATCTTTTTGACAAACTCCTCACAGGTATTAGAAGTTTTGTTTTAGGTTTCCCTTTCAACATTTTCTTCTCCAGAAATGTAGAATTTATTATTTTTTTTTTAGAAAAAATGAATGCTTCATTATTACCTTATTGCTTATATTCTATTGTTACTACTTGTACTTCCATAAATGTGTGATGGTAATATCATTTTACTGTATTTTATAAGAAAATTAATAGGAATATAAAATTTAAATTAAATTTCTACATTTCCCCTAGATTATATAATTTAATACTTCTGCTTCTGTCTGTTATGTAAGTCACAAAAGCAAAAACTGTCTCCAGTTCATTTCTGTTTAAAAACTAACTCAACTACGTGAGGACAGTGCTCCTTTGAATAGACAGCAAAATGTGTCCTCTCATTAGAAAACCAGATCTCAGTTAACCTACTAACCACACTGCAGCTTTACTATCTCAAACAACTAATGAGCAGCTGGTGGCTTCTACAATAAATGCATTGTCCTGCTTGAATTATTCCTTGTCTAAAGCCAGCCCAAAAAAATGTAGCTATCAGGGGTTAAGTGGTGACTTGCCTGCAGCAAATGAAGTTGACTGCAACAGGTATGTTTGGGGGACAGAGTATAGAGGTCTGTGGCTGGAGCCAGAAGGTGTGGGATAAAGCAGAGGCTGTGGGACACAGCCATGCAATTGGTGGTCAAACAAAAATTTCCTTCAACCAGACTTGCTGCCATGAATGAGTTGGAGGGCTGTCTGTAAGCCACAGGGATACTGAACTGACACTGTCCTTGTTTTTGAACAGGCATACAGATACCCCCCCTTTAAATCAATTGCCACTAAAAGAGGAAGAAACCCTCCAGAACTCATATTACCACTATATCAAGGAATTAGGAGTGGAAAAGTATGTGATTTCAAAACATGAAGTTAGCTCTTGCATCTTTTTAAAAGTAAATGATATTATTTTTATAACATTTTGTTTGAAGACTGTTTTAACTGTTTCTTGTTGCCTCTCATTTCTGTTCAAATTATCATAGTCACATGATACATGTAATAATTAGGAATGTACAATCATTGAAAAAAATACAGCTTTATCCAAATATGTGACAGGTTATTTTTCTGTGTTGCCATGTGGATAGCACACCATGATCCTTCTTACTATGTTACATTTAGAGCTATTTTATAGTGAGACCTGAAACAGGTTTCGTTCCACATCTACTCTTTTTTTGGTTTTCCTTTCATGAATGATGTGACAGAAGGGAAGCTTCTGTTGGCAAAAAAAGGTCTTGATCTTTATTGAAACCAGTCATGGTCTGGGAAATCAGGAATCAGAAATATAGCAATTACATACAATATGTAGTTTTTACAGTTCTGAATATAAAGCTTGACATAAAACATGTCTAATGCTTCTGCCTTACCAAAGTTAGTTTTGTAGTTGTAGATGAAACTGTGTGGATAATGGAAATTGCAAATAGGAATAAAAAATTTTGAATTAAGCAGTAAAGCTATGGTGGAAACTGCTTCACTCTTTTTTTCCCCCTTGAGTGGAACCCAAAATACAAGTGTAAGAAAAACTGAGCACATACAACCGTGGAAGCAAATTCCACTGACAGGTTATGACATGTAACAGAAGAATATTTCTGTCAGCTAGAAGTAAAAATATGACTCCATCAACATTACTATCACATTAACCTTACAGAAAGGACTGCCTTGAGGAAAGTGAAGGATTTTGATTGGTGAGTGGCTCTCTTAATCTTCCATTTTCCTCTGTGACACACTGACTGAGCACACTATTCTGATTCAAATGTTAATTTAGGGAAATGGATAATACAATGTATCTGATTGCTTAATTATGTATCCTGGGGATTCATTCAGAATCCTTATAATGCATCTTGATGACCTTTCAAAGGCAGAACTTGCAATTTGCAACTTTTATTGGGATTTAATCAACTGGACAATACTTCTCACATCTTTTCTTGATGAGGGTACTGACCCCTGTCTCTGTCACCTTTGCCGTGTACTATAATCACTATTTTCTAATGCAAAAGCAGTCATTCCTGTGTAGCATAAGTGAATCCAAGAGTGAATAGAGTTAGCCCGCAGCTCTGTCTCCTCAGACTTTAATATTGAGAAAGATGCTACAAAGGTTTGGTATTGAGGGGGTTGTAATGCTAGCAAAACATGTTATAAAGGCCAAATGAAGCTAGCGGTGAGTATGGGAAGCTGTACAATACCCAGTATAATAAGTGGCATGGAGAAAATAGAAGTGTAATTCCTATTTGAGCTGTTTCATTATACAAAACCAAGGTGTTTCTACTGGAATTGAAAACAGAAGAAAGGGCTCTTTACTGCATGGACTACAATTAACATGCATAATTGATGGCCAAGAGGTGTGACTGAAGAAAAAATATGACAGACTGAAAAAAGCAACCAATCTTCATGTGTATAAAATGAATGTCTTGAGTTATAATGGTAAATATGTAGCAGTTAGAAAGGATCTAAATCCTTATGTTATCCTCCAGAGCATAACACCAAGTGTCTGTATTTGAATCTAGGAGGAACTCTCCCTTGGGTTTAGTTAACTACCAACTACAGACTTTTTTCTTGTCTTTCAAGCAAACCTGAGCCTCTCTAACTCTGGATGGATGCTCATTGCCAGGGGATTTCTATCTAATTATGACTGACTGGTTGATTAATCATAGTAAGAAAGGTGAGACTCTTGGCTGCCACTCCAAAACAGCAAAAGAAATAACCCATGTGGAAATTACATGTCCTACTTGTATTCTGTGTTTCGAAACACTGAGGCAAATAGGTGATTTTGAAATCAAAACATCTATAATGGTTTTAATACTTCATTCCCCTCCTACAAGAGTCTCGATATAAATACCTTAAATGAAGAATATAGTATAAAATAGCCCCAAGTAAATACGAAAATAAGAAGGGAAATAGCTTTTGTTGACCAATAAAGATACTTGCAATACTACTAGTCTGGTAGTATTTTAGAATTTATGTAACTCACTGGCAAGAATTAAAACTTTCACGCACTGTCCTTTTTCTTTTTTGTCTTTTTTTCTTTTCTTTTTTCTCTGTAAACATGTCTGTTAGTCATGATTGTGGCACGCATGCAACAGTTTGAATGTGTTGAATTTTTTCTTTAAGTAGATTTGTTAAGGAAAACGTTGACCCTGTTAGAGGTAAAAATCTGGGAGAGGTAATATTCCACCAAATGATTTAACAGGACATACAGGAATGGAATAAAAGCATTTGATGGCATGGTGTTAATAGCCCATACATGGCAGTTTGTGTCTGCAGAGAGCTGGCATTAAATGTGTTTGAACACACAAAGAAGAAATGTGTGGCTACTGACAGTACTTTAAATGCTTGCCACCTGCTACGTATGCTGTGTCAATGTATGTACTGTGCTGTCGTGTACTGAATACATCTAAGAGTTACTGAGTAGCTGGACTGGGGAAAATGTAATCCTTGCAATAGTGGATAGAAAGGATGGAGGGACATAGTTCTCTTTTAAAATAGTTGCAATTGATCTCTGATTTTTTTTATTGATGTGCAGCTCTAGGTTTATATCATAAAGCCATTATTGGCTTCTAGATTTTATGAAACGTAAGGCAGTTTTACAGTAGTAAACTGCATGATGAAGAGGAAGTAAATGAGCAAATAGCCTTTTCCTTTGGTTTTAATTTCCTTTTATCTGAAAGTCTTCTGAAATGGAACGAATAATGGCTAATACTATGAGGGATGATGTAAGTTTTCTAGATTCTATTAAAAAAGACCAGCTCACAAATGACTAATTTTTAAAATGAGAATGTATGTTTACTTAACTAGTGATCTAATTTAAATTACTAAAGACACCATCGTTGCATGCAGATGCACTTAGAGTTAAGGTATGCAAGCAAATATAGTCACAGCCTGTACTAGGCTGGCAAAGTGAGAAGTAGACACTGTTCACCCTAGAAGCAGAGAGAACAGTTCCCTCTGTGGGATACCCAAATCTCTGTTTGGAACAACTTTGTGTTATTTAGTCTGAAGCTAGTCTGCCTCACCCACTAGCTGAGCAGTCAAAGTGAAATTTGGTCTTGATTTATTTATCAGTTACCACCAAAACTCTTTCTTTTCATGTTAGAGACTATTGTAGCACACCAGCTGTCTGAATAACAGTGAACCATCAAGTCTTTTGTTTACAAACATGTTTGAAACATTTTGCACGGCAGGTTACAGATTGTGACAATTACACTGGGTCAGAGAAAAGCATGTCAGGTAATGCCAGTGCTTCTAATGAAGCATGCTCTGATCTGATGAATGCATCTTGATTGAACACGTCATGTTGCATTTCATATGAAAACTTAAAAAAAAAAATTCTATAAAATGTTGTCACTTACTACAATTTTGAGCTACAAACACAATCTAGTTTTTTCTCGATGCTGTTTCATATTATAGAAAACATGGTGTACATGAAGGTTGCTACCTGAATGGTGGCAGGTAGTTAGTCACTGTGAGAAGCTCACCCAGTGCCAGCACTGGTACACAAGTCTCTCGTGTTTCTCTGGGCCATTTGCTGCTGCTCCTGCCTTCCCTCTGAAGCAGAGATTTACTGTTGTGCTGGGCCATTGCTGCTAATGGCTTTTCTTAAAGTTTCTCTTGTCTTTGTATCACTTCATATCAGCTGGTTTCCATTTACCAGGTTCACTGGGGAGACTCTTGTGTCAAGCATCTGGTATATATGCCTCAAGTAATTCCAGTTCCACTTTCTGATGCAGAAAATGTTCTGGCTGGTAATTTCTCATTTCTCTTTGTTGAAAGGCAAAGCCTTTCCATTCAGCACACGGAACTTGTCATAGCGATTTGTACTTAATTTCAAATGTTGATTTAATCTCTAATGTTAGTTCTCCAGCTCTCATAACTGCATGTTAACAGTGAGATTATATTTCAGATTTTAGATTTATGTTTAAAGAAATCCCGATGTTTTGTATATCTTTTGCTTTCAGCTTCTCCTGCCTATAATGTCACTTCTTATTGAGCTCTTCCTTTTATCTAATACGTTTCTATTTAGATAGATTAATTCCTACAGCTACCTAATTATTTTTTTTCCTTTCTCCTTGACATGTGGTTTTCCTGGTGCAGCTGATTCTGAATGATGTCTGCTCTGCTATTTTTCAAACCAGGTTTTTTGTCGTGATAGTGGTGCTGTTCCACTTGGCAACACCAACAACTAAGAATCTATTTTACCAGCCTGATGTGTAGTCATTAATCATTGCAGAATACTTCACATATTTGTAAATGGTTTTGAGTCAATAGATGTCTTTAGATGGAATTTCAATGAGTACTGTTTAATGTTTTTGGTATACTGTTATTTTTGCCATTCTAATATTTCAGTGGTCTTCCAATTCAAGACTTTTTCTTTTGGGGAATTTTCCTTCACAAGGTGCCATATTTCTTTGCTTATCCCTCTGTTATTAATCTATGTGGATATCCAGCCATAACTGCTGCAGCTGAAGTTAAATCATTGCTGATTGTGGTACACTGTGCTTCACACCGGGCTTCACTGCTTTTGACAGTGCTTTAAGCCTGCTCTTTCGTTTGTTCTAGATTTTGCTTGAAGGGTCGCACAGTAACATGATCATTGTGGCTGGTTGTTGGTAGGTATGGCCTAGTATGTCCTTACATTTTAGGCAGGTGATCTGAATCTTGCATTAGCAGAGAGTGCCTTGGTCTGTTTTGTTGTTCTGCCATCTGGTGAGTCTGTTTTATTTTGTATGTCTTTTTGAGGGAAAACAATTGCCAAAGCAAGACCGGAGCAGCACAATTAGCACTTTGTTTCTGTGATTGTGGCTTCCCAATGTTCTTTCCATCACCCAGTTGTCACTTCTAGTTTAACATTAAAGCCACCCATCAGAAGGAGTAAGCCATGCTGTGGTATTGCCACTGCCATCTTAGAGCAATTTCAGAACCCATAATTGCTCTCAGTGCTATGTTGTTCTGTCCAAGCATAATGCTGTATGACTGACAACTCTAGGGAGCTAGTCCTGAGTCTGTTTGATAGGTTCTCCATTGATTAGCTCTGTATGTTCTGTTAAGATGGGCACTCCAGCTTGACTAAGACCTATTTCTTCTCTAGCTTGAAACACTTTATTCTTTCTGATGTTAAGGTGTGAAGTTCATGGTTTTCATGCACTGCATTATTGATGAGACGTTTAATGTCCAAAATACTTCTGCTTTATAGTAACAGGAAGGCAAACACCAAGGCCATCAAAGTCAATAGATGTATTCTCTGCAACATCAGTAGGCTTTGGATTGCGCCAAAATTTGTTTTATGGAATGTCTGTGCACCAGTAGGGAAACTGTGGAGACATGGAAAGTAATTCTGAATGAACTAACATGAATGTTGAAAGCCTGCCTGCATGCTTGCGTGAGTGTGATGTGCTTGTCAGACTGATTTGTGTGACTGAATAGGAAACTTTAGAAAATTAAATTGGGTCGTTGTGAATCCAGGTTCATAGATTTGCTTACCTAACCCAGTTCATTTAAAGTTATCTTGTACCTGTGTATGGTTCTGCATGGTACTGTGTAAGTCTGTACAACAGAGCTCCTAAAACATTTATTTTCCTTTATACATTTTATTAAATAGTTAATAGGTAGATTCTGTGCATAGTGTAATTCTATAAATTTTGAATTACATAAGAAAAAATGAGAAGCATATCTGAAATAAATTCTCACCCGTTCACCAACATATAATTTTTTAATATATTTTTCCTTGTGCTTCAAGCATTTATGGCTGTTTTCCAGGATGGTTTTGAAAGATGTTGGCTCTGTGATTGAATTGTTTGATTAAATGTTTGAATAATATCAGTCTTTTCAAATGAAATAGGCACATTCAGCTTGCCAGGCTGTTTAGCCTTGAGTTGTTAACTCCCTAGTGTCAGTCATGAAATGTGTTTGAAAATGGATGATACCACAGTTAGACTTAAAAACAGGGCAAAAGTAGCTAGTGCGCAGCACTGCAATCAGAGGTGATATCGTAGTTGCTGCACAGATAACCCCTGTTTTGCTGGTGGGATCCAGCCTGTGAGTAGATCCTGCGATTGTGCATGCTTGTTAGGGCTCCTGCTAGCCCTGGTTCAAGTGGGAGAGACTGGCTAGGTGGTTTGCTGATAATTATCCTTCAGTACCATAGTACTTATACAATCTTACTTAAATGAATACATCTGCTGTAGCTACAGGTTATCTTATTCTTTATTAGTTGTAGGCCAGATAGTTGTTTGCCACTGTGTAGATTAAGACGCCATGTCAAGACTAAAGCCACAACAGAAATGAACAGATCCTGCATATGCCATTCCCTAAGGAAGAGACTGTTAAATTGGAATACAGTTTTTAACTTAGTTTAAAATTACTTTTTCTGTAAGAAAAAAATTAAAGAGAGTTTTGATTGAGTAACAGCTTCTAACTCTGTGCACTGAGGGGTTGGATCAGCTACTGGATTTACTTAGATCTGTAGTGGTTCATGAGCAAGAAGTACGTGAAATAGGAAAGTGCTGAAAACTGGAATGTGCTGGCAATTCCTTCAAAATCCATGTTGGAAATCATATTGCTAATTACTAAAAAACCTGATGTTGGTCCTACTATGCCTTTTTTGGGGAGATTAAACAGAAGAATGAGTACAAAAAATATACAAACCCATTATGTTCTTGGCTTGGTTATAATATAGAGCAACCTAAGTAATCCATTTTATTTTTGTATCATACTTGTGACAGACTGTTCTACTGCCAGAAAGACAAGGGAATTTTTACTGTTGTCTTCAATAGGAATACAGTTAGGAGTACCCTATATAACCAAATCACATACTGTATGTGCTGCTTCGGTCTTTTTTCTGTTACTAATTGAGTTATATCTTTTATTAAGCATAGCAGTGGCTGCATTTTCTCACAAAGATTTCTGCTTTTCTTCAGGCAATGCTTCATTCTCCTTTCTCATGTTCACTTGAAAGACTGTCATCTGAAATCATTCTGTCTTCAGGTTCTAGGAATCAGATGAAAGTGAAGAGTGCTTTCATCCCCCATAGAGTTTAATCCCTTACTATTCTGACTCAGTTATTTCAGATGAAGTCATATAATTTTGCTGTTACTCAAGTTGCACAGAAATTATATAAAGGAGAACAAAAGACGCATTCTATTTATTTATTTTATTTTTGTGAACAAGGTAAGTGATTGCCTTTGCAGAATGAGTATTTCCAGGAAATACAATCTTTCTCCATTGAATTTAAAAGCAACCCTGAGTGTATGCATTTTTTTCTGTAAGAACAGTCATCTGCTCAAACAGCCCACCATGTAGCATCATTAAATTGACAGCCTGTATTAAACAGTAGCCAGCTGAATGACCCTGAAAGAGACTGTGTTAGTCAGAACATGTTTTCAATTATCTTGAAGAAGATGTGGAGGAAAGGATCTTGCTTACGCAGTCACCATGTCACATGGCTGGATTGTCTCTGCTTGCTTGGTGTAACAAAAGGAGTTAATTGCACTGTACAACGATTATGGATAATGAAAGTTCTGGATTTCATCACTCCTTGTAGTACTGACAGGAAAATCAGTAACAAAGACAGTGAAATTTGCCAATGCCTGCTATAGATCTCCTTACTGTTTCCTTTCCTTGTGTCTCAGAACTTCAGATCTTATTTATTTATTTATTTATTTATTTATTTTAGTTCCAGATTAACTTGGATGCCCTTTGTACATGTATTATACTCTGGTGAAAAATTTTAGGTAGCGTGGAATTATTTCTTTAGAGAATTTGAATAACAATATGAAGGTCAGCTCGTTAAGGTACTTCTGAAGAAGCAAATGCCAAGTAGTAAAAATGCCAATGACTAAAAATGCCAGGTAGTAAGCATTTAAAAATCCTACTGTATTTCTGAATTTTCCTGTCGGGTAAGAAACACCCTATACTCTTAATATAGTAGTGTGGAACTTCCTTCCTACTTGATGTTGAGGGGGGAATAAAAAGCTTGTGATACAGCCTAAAAAGCTTGTAATGTTTCACTGAAACGTTACGACATTTTTTTTTTTTTTTTTTAAGGTTGATGGTTACCGATCTCATCAAAGTGGGAGTGAGAATCAGGGATTTCTGCTTGGGCAAGAGGACATTGGAGAATACTGGTGAAATAGTAGAGGGTGATGGAATATTTACTAATTAGTAATCAACATTAAAGAGATTCATAGGAACGGGAATTAATCTTGCTCTTTTAAAAGAAAATAAGCCACAATAAAACCAAACCTTTGTGAGTAAACCAGTGAAGCAGTAAGTATTTAACAATAAACTCCTGAAATTTTCTACCTAGATTATTATCAGACACCTTTTAAGGACTACCTAAAAGCATTTTGCCAGCTTTTGCACACAATGACCTTTCAGAAGGTTACATGGTTTAAAACAGTGGTGAGAATGATAAAGAAATTCCTTCTAGAGAGAGACACTGAACAGTTTGTCTTTCAGAGTACAAAACAGTAAATTTGAAACGGATTGTATAGGGGGAACTCGAGAAATTGTATCAGCCTCTGTGATAGAGCTGGCTCTGATATTGAACTAGGTTTAATGAGAAACAAGAGTTGCATTAGAAACAAAGCCAGTAGTAGTGTTGATAGGTAAGTGATAAAAGAGTTTCCTGACTAGAATGTATTAAATGAAAGAACTAAAACTGATATATTTTATTGCTGCCAGGTACAAAGTGAATAGATTAATATTAAAGGTACACTAAACAGAAGTTGAACATATAATCTAAAGGATTAATTTATGAATTTCATTGCCCCTATAAAGTACAGTATCTTTGAGAAGTTAAAGGGATTATCTGAAATATAAATACGGGATGTGGCTGGGTCTTGCACCTTTTTTGTTATCTTACTATGATTATTTCATAGAAATATCATTTCAACCACAGATGTCCTATTTAGCATGAATTTCTCAGTGTTGAACATGGCAATGTTTGATTGCCATCATGCTGTATTTTTACTATATAGATATTCCTATTGTTGTAGCCTCTGATCAACAAGTCTGTCTAGTCTAGATTTTTTTAAATTAATCTTATTTTTTTATAAGGTAGAGTTCAATCTCTTATTTTGCTTTGAAATTCTGTCAGTTCAATTTTTTAATTGTACCCTATATATATATATACAAGTAAACATGCTATGTTTTCTGATATAAAGCTGATTTAAAATTGTATTGCGTGATGCATGGACACAGCTTATTGATTTTTTTCTTAAACTCAATATCTATAAACAGTGCTATTATCAATAAAGTGTATATTTCATAGTACCATCTTCACATCCTACTAAACCATTTCCCTAGCAGCATGCAACCTTTTTGCAATATGCATTTGGGACAAGCTAGTATGTGGATAGGGTAGGGTGCACCATCCCATATAATTCACAGAAATATCTAATTACCAGGTCTGATGAGGGTATCATTCCCCTTCTGGGAGACATTTTGGGGGGCCTTTCAATTTATTGGGAAATTTTCAGTGAGGATAATTTGCTGTCCCTTCTATACGCAACATAAACTGGCTGTATGCACAGATACTCTGTATGATGTTTCCCTCAAACTTTTTAACCAGGGGGCCGGCGTGCAGATGCAGTGTCAGGCAGTCATCTGCGGCTGCTTGGTTTCCCCCCCAACCCCGGCAGGGGGGTTCTGTAAATACCGGGGGCCACATTGAGGACCCTGGGGGGCCGTATCCAGCCAGTGGGCTGTAGTTTGAGGACCCCTGACTTAGATGAACAATATTCAATAATAGTTGAAAACCACTCACAAAGAGGGAAGAAGAAAAGGAGGAAATGTCAAAAGATCAAACTTTTGAATTTTTGGGGTTCATTAATGAATAAAAACAACAGAGCTTGTATGAATACAAATTACTTTGGTCAGGTTCTTACTTGTGATTTTCAATTTTTCATCATATCTGTCATTTTTTTTGCAAAGCAGCCTTGCAGATAACTAGTCTGCACTGCTGTGATTCTGAGATACAATTAAGAACACGGTATAAAAGGATCACTCGAACATTTCATCTCAAGGACAACTGATTGCATTTTGGGGAGTTCTTTATGATGCAGTGAAAATAAATTGGAACACGTTTTCTGTAACTTATAGGGCTCTTGCTTTTCTGTCTGTGGAAAAGGCTCTGTGTGTGTTCTACAAAGAGCTGATCCCTTTATTTATAGTTCTTGATCATTGCTAAAGTGGAAACGAGTTTCCCTCATATTTTTTTCATTTTTGTATAGGAAAAATCATGTTAAGCATTTCTAGAATGAAGGTTTTAATGTTGTCCTGGCAGAGTATTAATAACTCTTTACCCTGACTGAATTTAAGTACATCACTTTAATGTGTTCAGATCCACTGTGCTAGAGAGCTCTATTCTACCAGGGGCTGATCAGAGAAGTTTAAGCTTTCACTTTGGCTTACTCTTGGTTTTGGGAATTGGGAGTTAATAAACTAATAGTAAGCTCTACATAAACATCCTGTAAGCTAGGCAGGTAAGTTGGAGATTCTGCTTTCAAGCTATAAAATGCAAAGGAAATTTTACACTCTGTTCTTACATTTCACATTCTTAATCTTTGAAATAATTGCATTGTTCTTGTAGTTGTTGAATAATACAACCAGCCCAATTGACAAGCCATGTGACTGAGGGGGGTGTGACCTACTTATCTGTACAGCAGATCTATGAGTCCTGTATTGATTTTTTTCCCCTCCTATTAGTTTTACAATACGAATGGCTATTGTATCTTGGGAAAGTTCCTATCATTAAGACAAATTATCTGGTATTCTGCTGAAAAGAGCTTTAGAATTTAACTTACGTCCTTTGAAGAAAATAACTTCATTTTTTTCCCCCTAAGAGTTTACATGCAATGTGCTGTAATAAAACAGAGCATAGTATACAGGGAAGTTTCAGCAAATACCTCTTTAGATTGAATACTACATCTGAAACCAAGTTGGTGACAGTAACTTTCTGCTGCATCTTTTCATAAGAGGCCTCAAAATCAATTTTATGCAGATGAAATTTCAGTTTTAGCTGTGACTTGTCAATATACTTCAGTGAGCCAGAGCCACTAGGTCTACAGTAGTCCAGTCTGCTGTATCCTGGACATAAGACTCCTGTGCGTATGTGAAAAAAAAAAATTAATCACATGACCTTAATCTCCCTGAATTTACTGCCCTTGGTAGTAGAGCTGACCTGCAAGTCTGTCATAGTTTTAACATTTTGCATATGCTTTTTTGCACTTTAGAGTCTGTATAGCTAAAGAAAGAGGGGTGGGGCCAGCAAGTGAAGCTGATTCTGGAGCTGAATACATTCAGCTGACAGTAAAAGGACTGGATTGTGACCCATGCCACTTGTGCTTTTTTTATTCAGTGGTTTTCTAATGTGACTGGTGTAGGGGATAACAGACTTGAATCCCTTTAGGATGAAGACAACCTAGAACTCAGTCTCTCACATCCTGGCTAGATGCTATGACTACAAGTCTGTCATGAAACAAGCTTATTCATAAAGAATACTTAGATTCACTGATTTACATATATTCTTAGTTACTAACAGTTTGCCCTGGAGATTATATCGCATCGTGGTCCAGCCAATGCAGTTACTACTCTCTGTTCTGGAATGATACCATGCTTATATTAGCTTCTGATCCTACTGACTACTACTCGCATCTAGTATGGATAATCTTGTTGGGCTGTCTCTGTAGTTAATGTAGAAAGAGAGTCTTCTCCGTATGTGTAGAGTAGCTGGCTGCATTAGATTTCTGTACCACCTTACCCTTCAGGTACAGCTGGTTTCTCATTCTTGTCTGTAGAGGGAGTCGGGGAAGATTTGACCTCAGTAGGGTCAAATGAATCTGTGAAAACCTCCACCACTCACTTTCCTTAGGTGTTGAAAGAGTGGTCTTGACTTTTAAGTATGTATTGGTAGAAGGCATCTCTCGGTCTCAACTCAAAGAGGTGTCTAATGTGCAGCTGTGGGTCAGGTTTCTGTGTTCCTGGGGTTGAGAATAATTCAGCCACATTCCTGTTCTTGAGCTTTCACCTAATGCAAAGGCACAGCTTTTTGTGGGTCATCCTTAGAACAACCCAGTTCTCCTGTTGTCTGGCTTCTTAGACAGTCATAGCCTTGCTTTTTTTAGATTTGCCTGTTAGAGATGAATGCCCAGTTTTTCTGATGCTGTGGAGGGTGTATTCCAAACTCCTGCCCTAGGGAAAGTAGATATAGAAACTGACTCTCTTACCAATGTGGAAAAGATTCCATAGAGAGTAGGAAAACTAGGTTCTTGGTTCCATGTTGAAATCCTGTTCTCAGATTCCTTCGCTATGTTCTTAGATGTCTCTCAATTTTACCTATTTTAATTGTTGTTTTTTTTTAATGCCAGATGAGTTTCTAAATACTTTAGATCTCATATTATCTTACAAATTCTGGGACTGTAAATTGCAGTGTAATTTAAATCTGAGGTTCTTGGGTTCTTCTGTTCTGGTTAAGGGTGGGGGGGGAAGTTAACTGGTAGGAATGAGAAGTAAAGTTTATGAACTCATTAAAAAAAATTGTACTCTGAAGATTGAAGATAATTTAATTTATTTGATTCTTACATGGACTTAGCAGAGCAGTATGTGAACTGATTACAGCATTGCTTAAGACATGAGATAACAAGGTGAAGTGTAACATGTTGAATAGAGTTTTTTTCAGACCAAAGCAATGCTGTTTACCAAATCATTGGCAACATCTTATCACACTAAAACAGACTTCTTACATTTAGTTTTGAGAGGCAGCTAAAATTCAATATGTGTACAGAACCTTTAAATGGTATTGAAACAGCTGGTCTACAGAAAAGCTGAACAGCACTGAACATTATCTCCCATGCACCTTCATTTTCTGAAACAGACTGGTTGTAACTGGGAGAAAAAGCAGTTTTTCTTTCATTTCCATGTCATGCAATGGGATTTACTTCATAGAATCCCTGTAACCCTTGACATTCCCTTGAATTCCCATTTAACTTTTTGGTAACTTCCTACTACTTTAATTTTGTAAACAAACTAGTATAAATGATGGGTTCAGATACACAGTAAATTAAACAGTGCCAGGCCCATGGCCTGTTTCTGAAACTGGTTAGTGCAGTCTTGGCCACAACTGTACAACTGAACTCTTATTATCTTCCAGAACTGGCTGCTTTAGGAAAAGCATTGCCAGCAGGTCAAAGGAGGTGATCCTTCCTCTCTAATCAGCACTGGTGAGGCCACATGCTGGATCGTCCTTGGCTCCCCAGTATAATAGACATGAACATACTGGAGCAAGTCCAGCAAAGGGCCATTAAGAAGATGATGGAGGGACAGGCACATCTTACACACAGGAGAGCTGACACTGTTCATTTTGGGGAAGAGAAGACTTGGGGGGGATCTGGGGAAGTAAAGGTGGAAAAGCCAGACTCTTCTTGGTGTGCCCAGTGACAGGACAAAGGACAACAAGCACAAATTGAAACACAGGAAATTCTGTTTAAACTTAAGAAAGAAACTTTTTAATGTGAGGTTGGTCAAATACTGGAACAGGTTACCTGGAGAGACTATGGGACCTCCTGCTGTGGAGATACTCAAAACCTGACTGGACAGAGCCCTGAGCAACTTGCTCCAGCTGACCCTGCTCTAAGCCAGGTTGTTGGACTAGATGATCTCCAGAGGGCCCTTCCCTCCTCAGCAGTTCTATGAAAACAGGGTGGCCAGTTGCAAACCGCCTACTGGCAATTGTCTTAGACCTGAGCTAGTTAATACCTGAGTCACACCCAGGAATATTTTGGAAGTGTAGTTGACCTAAGCCAAATCACAGCTGGGACCATTCTAATTTGGAGAGATGTCAAAAGAAAATGCAGAAAATCTGCAGGTTTCTTTCTAATATTAAAATTTTTCAGGTACTTGACTGATATATCTGGTTCCTTAGCTCAAAATTAAGCTAAACTAATTGTCACTTTAATTGCCTGTCAGCTCAGTATGCTACATTTTTGTTATTGCCTCCCTTTTTAATATGAGAAGTAAACCATTTCCAGTACACTGCAGCGGAGATTTTTGTTTAACAAAATTCTTGCTATTGTGTGGCCCTGGCAACATTCTCAAGCACTTTTGCTCTTTTTATGTGCCACTTTGTCACCCTAGTTTGTTGCCTTTTAGTACAGATCTAGACAGTGTGGTTGCCGTATTTTTTAAGTATCCTTGGTGCCTCATGGAATAAGCATCATTGATGACCTAGGTGCTCCCTTCCATTCCTGTAATCAAAATGAGGTGTTCAGATGCTATGACAACAAAAATATTAACCTCCTAAACCAGGCAGATCCATGCTGTTATCATTAAAGGAAAAATGTAACTGTATGTCTTTATCTGTGATTATCAGCTTCTTGGGAGGCTGGTAGCAATGTCATGGTTTCATACAGCTGTGCTTCTGCATAATGTTAATCCACATTAGGTGACCTCAGTGAAATAGACATATATTAAATAATCACCACCTTGAGAGAAGGAACAAAAAAACTACCCTGGGTGATCACTTAAGGCCTATATGCACATGCAGAAAGAAAGAGCAGAACAGTCATGCGATCTGTTCCCTCACCCAAAAACCCCAAACAAGTCACAAAGCCTACTGAGTCCTGCAGTCCTAATCATCGGTGGACCACGGCCAAAAGTGCCTCTTGAGAGACAGATGCCTCAGGGTATTAGGATTGAATAATCTCCTTGATATTCTTTTCTTTATTTAGTCTTTTCTTGTGATTTCACTATTTTTACATCTTTTCCTATTGACTTAGAGAAGCACAGCCCAAGCATGAGCAGAGTACAGAAGGAGACACTTTTGAGGGTTTTACTTCATTCTTTTTCCAGTTCTTTGTGATATGAAGTGCAAGGTAAAACCTGTCCCAATGTACCTCCACCTCTGTTAGGTGGCTTTCTTTTTACCAGAGGAAGCTGCCTCTTTTTGTGTCAACGAGAGACACGAGACACTGCCATAGCTTGGAGCAGCCATTTTGTGTGCAGAAAGGAAATGCAATACATCTCGATCCGCTTCCATGAGTACAGATTTGAGAATTGGCAGGTCTTTCCAGGACCCACAGACATATCCTGCTCAGATTCTGTTCTCTGTAGGAAAATCAAATGTGTGATGCGAAGTGATTGTATACAGATAAAGAGATTCTGAAAGACCACTGCCCACAGGATGTGTAAAGTATCTGACATTTTTACAGTAACTGAAAACTCCAACAGCTTTTCAGTGGAGATAAAGGTATTAATCCAGTATTAAATGGATAATCTAATCCTTTAGTCATAGTGTCTTCCCTGATCAATAGGATTTTCAAGTGTAATTGTTTGGTATCTACCTGCCTGTTCACTTTAGTAACTGAGAAGCAATTCATTTTTACTGGTGCTATTTTTTTTCCAGCCTAAACCTACAGTGAATACTTTGCTCTTTAAAAGAGCATCAAAAAAAGTCGTATCTTGGTTTAAGATTTCAATCCAGTCATCATTGTGTGAATGCCTGGATGTACATGTACATTGTGCCCTGTATGTGATGTGATCCAGCTGTTTCATCATAAAACAAAATTCTGTGATGCCTGTTGTTGTGCCTGTGGGTAATAAAAACAGTCTGAAGGTAACATTACTTGAAATCTGTAAAACACAGAAAAGGGTCAATCTTGTTTATTTGATCATTGTCTATTTTTTTTGTTTGCTTAATAAAACATGGAATAATTAATATAACTGAGAAGAGAAAACTTTAAGCAGGATATATTTTTTCCGACGATACTTCAAGAATATATACTTTAAAACACCAGTCATATTTCTGTTTGCATAACTAATGCATTTCTCCCTAAGTGGGATACTCCTGTACATAGAAGCACTCGGTATTTTAACCAAATTCTCGTATTTCTTCAGATAACAGGGAGCTAATTGCTGGTCACAACAACTTGTGCTTATTTTACGCCTTTGTTAGGTAATAATGATATTAATCTTTTCTTGAACAAAATTAATTCTTAAAGATCTCTGGTCTTCTGTTACCTTTAGTGTTTGCATGTGTATGCTTTTCTTTTGGTAGCTCCTTGGAAGATTTGAAACAATTAGAGCAGAGAATGAAAGTGCAACTAATATTTTGAAGTTACAGGAAATAAGTGTTAAGGTATATAATAGTGGAAAAAATATTTCAGTTGATACAGAATTTAGAAGATGGTAACAGAAAGGTTATTCCATCCTATATTTGATCTATTCTCTGTTTCTATCCATTTTCACTGTGTACCAAAAACTTTATTCTGCTGTTTTCCCAGATAATTAATTTAGGGCAAGAACCTGCCTATGTAAAATAGGACTCAAGTGGGATTCAGCTTTATACTGGAAAAGTCTTGTCAAGTTGCTGCCCAGCTCTGGTGCACTGTCAAGCAACCCAAGGGCTCTCAGCAGTCCACAGGCACGCTTCTGAGCATGTGGCCGAGCAGCCAGAGGATTTTCAGCAGAGATAGCAGTGCCTGTATAGCAGGGAAAGTAAGTTCCATGGGAAACACAGGAAATTCAGCAAGCACTTTTGCATTCATTAATTGAAGGAAAAGCCATTTCTGCATTATTTTGTGAGAACTCTTGGGACCAGTAGCCTGGGTTTGTATGGTCCTAGGCATTATATAAACACCGAACAAAAATTTTCCTTGTCTTTACAAGATTAGTATAAAGTATTCCTCATCCTCATTTGGAAATAATTGAGTTAATTCTCTGAATCTTTAAGTAAATATTTAGTACTTAGGAAATATTTATATAGACAAAGATAAATTTATATTGGTTAGAAAAATAGGTTGTCAGCTTTGGAAAGAAGGAACATCAATTTGAACAAATGGATGTAGTAGTTTTTCATAAGTCAGTATCCTTTTAAAGGCCAATTTACTAACAGTGGTTCTTGACATAAAAAATAGTAACGTGTAATTTAAATTATGGTTATTAGAACAAAGTACTTAGTGTCTTGATGAGCTTGGATGAGGTAAATTGCTGGGATTTAATCCAGTAGAGTAAAAGATAGAGTGGAGGAAGCAGCCAGAAGGCTTGGCAGATGTTATCTTGGTGTGAGCTCTTAAGGAAATGATTATTTTTTGCAAAACAGGTAGGAAACTGGGGGAAGCTGCTACATCTGGATGGCTTGGGAGCAGATGTGGCCCCAACAGCTTTCATCCTCATGACTTCAGAGAGAGGAGTGGCCCCTGTCCTTTTCATTGCAGACCCTGCCACCTGCATTTCTGTCACCTCAAGATGTGGGTGTTATGATGGGCTTTGCATGATGCCAGGTCTGAGAGTGATTGGAGGCAGAAGTAGCGCAGCTTGTTCTGTCTGCTTTGTGAGTTGAACTGCAGACTTGGGTATTTTAACCAATTGACACTGCACTAGTTTTCAGAGTCAAATTAGGCTGTTGTTAATTAGGTGTTCTATGAGTTAATTAGGTGTTCTACAGTTTGGGGCTCACTTCTCTGTTCTATCTGGGTGGTTTGAAGCCTGGATCTGTTGAGTGTTTTCAACTTAAAAAATTACTTTAGGGCTTTTTGAGGCAATTTCCTTAAGAGGTTCTGTGTCTGGTGTCGTGGCCTGCTGCAGAATCATGTATAGGTTGAAGGCAGTTTCTTACATGTATTTCTTCTTTCCAATAAGAGTGAGTTGCCCACTGCAAAGCCATTTGATAGCTCTTCTTCAGACTTGTTGTAGATACTTTCCTGACCTTTCACAGTATGCATAGTCATTTTCATGCCAGACCAGTTTTCCTTGCCAAATTTGTAAGATCGCTGAATAGAGCTTTATAATGGGATCTGGCTGCAACCTGAACACAGGATGGCTAATATTTCCATGTAATGATGGAGAACTGGGTTCTCTTGTGATTCAAATAATAATATTGAAACTGAGCAGAGATGTTTCCATATCATTAAACAATACTGAAAGGAGACAAAATGCTCTAAAAGAGAAGAGGAAAATGACAGTTATTCTTATTTTTCACTCCCTCTGTTTTCTTCTACTTATACTTTCTCCCTTTTTTTTCCTTTCTCATTCCTTCAGCTACCAACTTTTCCAATTTTTAATTAATAGCTAGTGGCATGGGTTTCAGAGAAAACATGAAAAGGAAGTTACAAGGCTGGGGTTTGTGCTGCACCAACTGAGAAACTGCAGGTCCTGTGGTTGCCACATATGGCTCCAGGTGAAAGTTATTGCTGCAAATAAACCTCCTGCAAAAGTGCAGGTTTGTCTCAAGACTGTACTGTTGGGTCACATCTACCTATCTCTAATGTCCTGGATCAATCATTTTAAGAGTTTATTCCCTGACAGCAGCCAGACAAACTAACCAGAGGTTAACATCACACTTTCTGACACCAATTTGAAAAAATAAATAACAAAAAATAGAGATTAGGCTAGCAGGTTTCTCATAATACTTGTTGCTATATAATACATACTTCTGTGCATAACAGCACCTACAAATATATGCTAAGTATATTTGTCAGAAAGTTTCAAAGCCTTTGCCAGAACCTTTTCTAAGCCAGAAGTATTGTACTGAAGTCTGGAATCCTTATAAAAAAAGAATATTCAAAGTCATAAAAATACCTTTTGCAAGAGAGAAAGTAGTGGCGGCCAATCATGGGATCAGTGTTATTCAGGATAACTGCTGTATGACAGACTGTCCTGCCTTCCCTGCAGTTCAGGCAGTTACTGCTGTCTGCTCTTCATTTCAGACCAGGGTAACTTTTACTTATCTCTTAGTTTTTTGTATCTGAAGAAATTAGAAGTTATTTTTATAAAAATAATTTACAATATAAATATTTAGGATTTAGACTTGTGCTGAACTCATATATTCTATTTTTCACACAGCAGTTAGGTATACTTCTGTCTTAAATGCAGAAATAATACCTATCCAGCTGAGTACAGAATTTTGAAATCCTTAGTTAAACAGTATTCATCAAATATGGTTTTATTTCATAAAAACAGATAAGCAGCAAAAAGCCTAAAGAAAAATTTATCTTGTGGCTGTGCTTTCTCGAGGACTTCATTACATTGCAAGAATATGTTGGAAGTCATCTTCTTGGCTTGTTTTGCCAGCAGAATTGACTAACTCCAGACTGTGTATTGTCAGTAAACGTACTGCAGCCTGGGAAAGAGGGAATATTGCACGGATATTTGGCTAAAAGAGAACCTAGACTGAGGTTTATGTCTTCCAAGATATTAATTACCAAAAAAGCAGACAAGGAGATGGGGATATGATTGTGTCTAAAATAAGAGAGAAATGCTGTGAGATCCTGAATAGGACTGTGCTGGGGTAGTGCTATTAGTACCGATACCTTTCAGATCATTGCCTGACTTTGGCATCCCACAGGCTCTGCAGGCAGCCACAGGCCACCTTGTTGTCAGGACATGTGTCATATGCTTTTATCTGACAGCAGCATTATCATATTATATATTATTATATATATATTATTATATATAAATACAATATATTACAAAATATATTGTAAATTATTTTTATAAAAATAACTTCTAATTTCTTCAGATACAAAAAACTAAGAGATAAGTAAAAGTTACCCTGGTCTGAAATGAAGAGCAGACAGCAGTAACTGCCTGAACTGCAGGGAAGGCAGGACAGTCTGTCATACAGCAGTTATCCTGAATAACACTGATCCCATTCTTGGACAACTTTGAGACCTGAGGCTTATCACTGTGTAAGTTTTCTAGATGATTGTTGCGAATTAGTTAAATGCTTTTGTGTGTGTTTTTGTGCTATGACCTAAACATATGTCCAACTAATGCTCAGGTCAAAACTTTACAACTGTCCATCTTGTGTATATAGAAACTACATTCCTGCTTGTCTTTAGCATGAGCTTCAAAGCATGCCAGGTCAAGCAGGGTGCTCATATAAGCCCATTGTTTTCCTGTGTCTCTGAGCACATGCAGTATAACTGGACTGAGCATATTCACGTCAACATTCATGTTGAACCTCTCACAGACTACATACCACCTTGCAATACTTACGAAATGTGACACTGCAACACGGCATGAGCAGAAAGTTGTTCCTCTAGCCCTGAACTGTGAAGTGCTGACTCACTTGTGTGAAGCACAGTTACGCATCATTTCCCCTCCTTTGTTGCAGAGTACCCTTACGATATCAAGACTTGCAAAAGGTTTTTTGCCCAGTCATCCATAAACTCACATTTTGATTTTGCTAGGGCTGTCTTTTTCCATTTCTGCATCTGCACGTTAAATGTTATGCTAATATAGAGTGGTACTTTGAGTTATATTATTTTCTCAATAGCTTTTTCTAGCCTTTTGTTCTATTCCTGCCCTTGTAATTCGTCATATGCAAGTAGCTTGCTGTCTGCTAGTAGAGATTGAGATTTCCAGTTCTCCATGACTCAAAATGTTTTGTCTTTTTCCCTTTTTTTTGATGTGTTCTGCTAACATTGATGACTAAAGCAGCTTTTGACAGAGAACTGCCCCCCTTATCTGCAGCAGCCTACATTTTTTTACTCTTGCTATTTCTAAGACAACTAGTTGTGTTTTTTTTAATTCCTTCCTAGGTTACCCTCTTTTAAAAATCCTTATGGATTGCTTTTCTTCATTTCTGAGCCCATAAATCATCCATCTCTAGGGCCATTATTGAAGAGTGGGAAGCAGATTTCATAACTCTGCCATTAAAGGTTGCAATGATGGGGGGTGGGGGATGAGGGGACAATTTGCCATTAACTGAATCATAAATTGGAATTACCAGTATCAGCCAGGTTGTCACTAGACTCAGTAAGACTCAGTAATCAGTGTCATAATCTTTATTGTTGCTGTTGCCTTTGTTTGGAGTTATTAATGTGTTGGTTTAATGTCCTGAACATTGTGATGCCAGCCAAGTTGCAGTCTGGAGATCTCAGCACTCTGACTTGACTTGAGGAATGGCCATAGATTTGCTACAGTGGCTGAGATTTGTTGGAGACAAGCACACTTAACCTAAAGGTTATCAGGACAGGAGTTAAGGGATATGTACTGGTGAAAAGGTGGTTGGCAAAACACAGTGATATCACTTACGCATATTGGTCATTGGCAAGGTTTTATCCTCTTTTGTTATATGGTAAAAACAGCACAACATGCCTATTACATAGCAGCTGTATCTTTGTTTTCTGTCTGTTCCTACATGTTCCCTTTCTAGCCCTATCTCATTCTGCACTTAGTACAATGTTCCTCTTCAACCATCACAACCAGTATGATCACACATCTGAGTCTTTGTGTTGTCAGTACTCTGGTGAGCCCTCCATTGGGCACCCACCAGAAGATATTTCCCTGTCAGGAGCAGGTCAAACAAGTGGTTCCATCAATGCTGGAACAAATAAAACCTCATTTCTTATTGATTTCTGTCTTGCATTCACCTTATAAACTTTCTGTTTCACACAATAAAGTATGAAATCACACTGTAACCTCTGCCTCACATGGGATTCTTATAGGGTCTCTCACTCATTTGCACAAAATCTGTAAGTAATTCTAACTTTATGCCAGTCACACAGTAACATAAAGTCAGGAATGAGTGGGAAGTAACATTTGTACATACATGTGTGTGGGGTGCTGGTGGAGATAGGGATATTCTGCATCCCTAAGAGGCTGTTTTGCAATTAATTTGAGTAGAGGAAAAAAAGGTCTTATGGACACCCTGAAATTCTTCCTGAAAAATTATTAGATCAGTATCAGTAACTGGAAGACACATGTTTTGGTAGTAACTGAGCTGGGATATTTCAGGACTTGCGCATGTCATATGGAAATGGGTAGTCTGTAGTCAAAATTTAGATGCATCTAAGGAAATCAAAACAACAGTTGCTATCTAAAATAGGACAACTGTCATTATATTGCTTGCAAACGAAAGAGTCTCCTGAAGTGCCTACATGGCTTTGAAAATTATTTCCAGGGAATTCAGAAGTCAGCACAAAAATAAAGAGAGAACCCAACAGAAGAAAGAAGAGCGAATAAAATAACCTGAGATGAAAGCATCCATCCCCTTCTTGCAACTTTTGTCACAGGTGACTTATATTTCACAGAAAAGGCAGAAAACTCTTTATAGTGTTTTTCAAAATGTTCCAGGTGATTAGTGTTGTCTGTCATGACAGCTTTTCTTGCATTTCTTGAAATGTGAATAATCCTGAAAAATATCTGCATCAGAAGATGTATTCAGTTCTACCCAGAACTATACTTTGCCAGATGTTTGTATTCTTGATGTGGAAGAAAAAATAGGAACCCACTCCTTAGATACTTCTTTTAAGAGTGAAAATTAAACCTCCCATCACCTCTCGAAACTTCCCAAATTGTGAAGAACAAAAAGTGGAGGGAGAAAGTGCTCTAAAAAGTCCTTTTACATCCACATTCCTGTAATTACTGTAGTAGTTTTGGCCTGGCTTGTTTCACACTCTACCAGAAGGAAGCTGTCTGTGTGAACTCTTCTTATTAGCACAACGATGAAGAGATTAACAAGTTATCTTCTTTTGCCTGAAGCTAGTCTGGCTGATGTTCCCACTCTTAATTTTTTCTTGCTTTATACTCTTGTTTCCTGTGTTTTTTACTTCTTTACTACATGACATTTACACAGATAAAAAGCAGCCAAAGGGAAAGAGAATTGAGTAAAAAATCCAATTCGCTCAGTAGCCATAAATAATACACCTTCAAGAAGAAAATCATGGAATTGGCTGAGAAGTCCAGCATGCAAGAGACTGCTAAAAGATTTGTGAGTATCTTATCAAAATCAATAGTCAAAAAAGTTTTGTAAGAGTGTCATGTGATCATAAAGACAGAAAAATACAAATGAAAATAGACACTTACTTAAAATGAGCTTTTTTCTATTACAGTTCACAGTATGATGACTTTGTCTTGCAAGACACCCAAATTTCCCCACTTTGCTCAGGAAGAAATGGCAAGTATTATTAGAATATCTGACAAATATAAAAATGACAAATCCCTGGTAATTGGTATATGTAGTGAGTTATAAATGTAAGAAATAAATAGATAAAGCAATCTAAACATAACAGGAACAATTTCCTGTAAGGTACTGTTGTGAAGACAACAGCAATGTGAAAGTAGAAACTTTATTAAAGTTGAAGTATATCTGGAATGAAAGAACTGCCTGTACCACTCTAGGTTGCCTAAGATTTAGACAAACAAATGATGATTAAAAAATAATATTTAATAATTTTTAATTTCCATATTTTCAAAGATGGGGGAGTATACTCATGTATCAGAATGGCAAAAATGCTTTCCAGTCCATTGATTAAAAAGCTCATAAAAGAGCAATAATAGAAGAAATATTGAAGATCAGGACCCCCAGACAACTTTTCCCAGAAATCTTGTAAGATTCAGTAGATGCTCTTTTTAGACCTGAGGGTCATGGTGAACAAAAGTTGTAATATGAATCAACAGTGTGTCCTTGAATCTAAGAAGGCCAACAGCATCTTTGAGCAAACATGTAGTAAGCAGGTCCAAAGCAGCCATCCTTCTGCTCTGTTTAGCAATTGTGAAATCTGGAGTACTGTGTCTGGTTTTGGGTTTGCCAATATGCAAAAGGCATACTGAGGTGAGTTTGGTGAAAGGCCACCAAGATGTTTTTGGGGCTGGAGATGATGATGCACAAGGAAAGGCAGAAAGAAAGTGTTTGTTTAGCCTTAACAAGGCTAAAGGGAGATCCAGTAGCTATGTATTGGGAGGTTATAGATAAAGAAGGTGCAACTGGGCTACTTAGAGGTACACACAGAAGGATGGGAGGTTCAGCACAGGGAATTCCAGTGCAGTGTAAGGAAACATTACTATGAGGGGGGTCAAGCATTGTAAAGGGCTGTCCAGACAGGCTGTGGGATGTCCAGACTTGGAGACAGGTGAAACTGAAAAAGGCCCAGAGCAACCTGTTCTAACGAGGACTGCATTGGTCAAATGAGCATTGGAGGTCCCTTCCAACCAGTGTAATTCCATGATTCTATGATTAAATGATACTAATTTTAAATAAATATATTATCAGAGGTATTCTAGAATTATAGGAGAACACTCCAGTTGGGAATTAACCTGGGCTTCATGCAGTGTAGCCAGTCAGGTATTGGTTAGTTAGCCTGACAGGAATCCTAAGCAAAAACTAATAGCTGAAACTGGAGGCAATAACAAGCAGCAAATTCCTGAGTAGCAGAAACAATGCAAGACTGGAGGACTTGTGAGTCTCATCAGAGGGAGGGTCTGATGTCTAATAAAAGGAGGGCTCATAGGTGCATTAAAATGACCTTTTTTTTTTTAATAATTTCTTTTAACAGAAACATAAACCCTCTGAAATCTCTAGCAACCTGACAATTATGTTTGAAATTGCCAGTCAGCTCATGGATTCTTAGGTGAGACTGATCAACAAGCAAGTCAATACATAGATAGTGTCTTACTTTTTTAGGAAACGAGGCTGAAGATGAAAGGATGAAAATATAATTAAGACCAGACAACGTAATGCTATAGAAAAGAAGCTTTGTCAAAGAAACATAATTTCATCCATTGATATCATTAGAAATGGGATTCATAAAACTAAAACCAAAGAATGAATATACTTAAATACTTTATTATACCCTGACTACAAAAAATATGCAATATGAAGCATCAGTAAAGAGAATTTTTAAAGAGATTAAGAACTGCCTTGTTGAATAGAACTGAAAAATGAGATGTCAGTGGGGAATCATAGCTGCATAGAAGCTCAACTAGTGGGGTTCCTTGATATCAAATCATTTCAGTCAGTGACTAAAGGTGAATATAAAATCACTGATAGCAAAGTAAAGCAATTCAAATGAAAACAGGGCAGGCATTTTCACCATCAGAAATGTGACAAACTGGAACAAACTGCTAAGGGAAGCAACAATGTTTTAACACCATGATGTCTTCAAATCAAAGTGCCTCTGCTAGGGTACTTTTGTGTTAAGGCTGTTGACTTAGTTCAGCTAGAGTGACTGAGTGGTATCCTGTAGTCTTTTCTCCAAGAAATCAGATGATTTAATGATCCTTTCTGTGCTTAAAATTCTAGTCTTTGAAAACAGTTAGAAAAAAGCATTGATGAGCCTGGAAAAATACAAAACTGCAAGAGAAAAAAAAAAAGATTAGGGGGGAAAAAAAAGACAGGTGATTAAACCCAAGACTATTGCCTCATTTTGCACTAGTAAAACAAATATTCTTAAAATGCATCTGCAGCTAGGACTGGACCTCTCCAAACCTGGGAAATGAAAGGAACCCTAATTAGTAAAGAAATTATTGATGCTTTGTAGTGTGGTTGCAAAAGCAACCCACAAAACAAACAGATTTGCAGATTTTCCTGAAGACTTGCTTATACTGTCTTCTTTGTTTGAAACTTTTCTGTTTGGACTGAGATAGAGTTCTGGGGCATCTTGCCTGACCTCCAGCTGCTGGTCCAGAAGTGGACGGTTTGTTTACAGTCCTTGTGCCTGTCCTATATCCCTGTTATATTCCTGAGGATGTCTTTCATATTCTAAGGTAATTTAGCTGCTCTGAGACATGGACTTGATGACTACATGGCACCCCTATAGGCATGAGGTATCTACGCCTACAAACACTGGTGGGCTTAGAGAGTGGTTTAGCTCTCCTAAAGTAGACACTGGCTAAAAGCTGATTCAATCCATAGGGAACATGGAACAGAAGCCCAGATCAGTTTGATATATATAGGTAGCAACTGCCAGTTGAGGTGCTTTAGGGTATATACTGCCTGGTGTGCAAGTCCTGAGCCAAAAGGTATCCCCACAGGGCCCAATCTCATTACATCTGCCTGCTCTATGAAGATATCCTGAATAACTTTAGTTTGTTAGATGACATGAAGCACCAACTAAATCAAGCTTTAAGTCTTCACTGACCAAGGTGTCTTAGTCTCAGACTGACTCCCAACCCATACTTCTAGTATGATTTAGAAGAACTTAACAGTAGTCAGTGGTGAACAAGACAGAAATGGACAGGAAGCTTGACGAAATGCAGTGGAAAACTCAATCTTATTCTTAGATTCAGCTTTTAAAGACCGAACATTCAGGCAGCCAAGAAATCCCATCACAGTGTCATTTATTATATACTAGTGTTATACAATAATTCAGAATTTCAGTAGGTTTCTGACAAAGATTTCAAACACTTCTGGTAGCAAACAAAGTTTTAAAGGTGCATTTCATACTAGAATGACTGTAAAAATGGCAGTGTGTTGCTGATGACTGTCTTATCATACAGAATCACAGAATGATCAGGGTCGGAAGGGACCTCTGGAGATCATCTAGTCTTGACCCCCTGCTAAATTAGGTTCACCTACAGCAGGTTGCACAGAATTGTGACCAAGAGATTTTGAATGTCTCCAGAGAAGAAGACTCCACAGCCTCTCTGGGCAGCCTGTGCCAGGGCTCTGGCACCCTCAAAGGAAAGAAGTCCTTCCTCATATTCAGGTGGAACTCCCTGTGTTGCAGTTTGTGCCCATTTCCCCTTGTCCTGTCACTGGGCACCACTGAAAAGAGCCCAGCCCCATCCTCTTGGCACTCGCCCTTAAGGTACCTGCAGGCATTGATAAGATCCCGTCTCAGTCTTGTCTTCTCCAGACTACGCAGGCCCAGCTCTCTCGGCCTTCCCTCACAAGGGAGATGCTCCAGTCCCCTCATGATGTTCATAGCCCTCCGCTGGGCCCTCTCCAGTAGTTCCCTGTCTCTCTTGAACTGGGGAGCCCAGCACTGGACACAGTCTTCAGCCCCTCCCCTTCCACCCCAATACACCCCCTGCCTTCCTTACAAGAAATTCTGAAAAACTCAAGCAATGACGAACAGACATAATTCTTTGGTTTGTGTAATAGGGATTCCAAACAGAAAACTGCACTGAAACCTCTGCATACAGATTACACGCTTATTGCTCCTCTGTGCACACTTATGACCATTAGTAGCTTCACATTCTTATACCTGCATTATTTTTGGAAACCATTGTGTTGACAGTTAAAAGAACTTTCTCACTAAATCATGCTTGTTTTCTTCGTTGTAGTAATAATTGTAGGTCTTGTTAAGCTATGCCCAACTGTTTTACTTATTCATTGGTAGGAATCCTACCTTTTCTGCTTTGAAAAAACAATACAATGTCCTAAACATGTATTTAACCTTGTATGATGATTTTTTACTTATTAAAAGCTGTGTTTCTACCTAGACTGATAATTGTATATGCAGTTTTTGGTAACTTGTCTCTCCTGTATGCTTAGTCTTTCAATAAACATAGTCCCTCTTATGTCCAAATGCCCCCGAGCACCAACCTTATTTGAGGATTGTGGCTGTCAGCCTGCCCATCAAACTGGGGCTATGTTACTGAAGTGTCTGAAAACACACACTCTGCATGGACAGAGTGGCAGAGCTTCTCCTACCCCTACGGAAATTGGTGTCTCCTGTTGCTTTTTAGTTTTCTGTCTCTGCCTTTGCTTTAGCTGTTTCCTTTTACCTTCTCTCACTATCAGATCCTGTATGCTAGCAGCATATGTACCTGCTTTCTCTCTCTCCTGAGTCTTGCACTGACTTGTCAAATTATGCTGTAGACCAGATGTCAGCTACATATTTTTTTGCAAGAATGATCCCCATCTGAAGCATGTACTTCTGTAAACCTCATCAGAAATCTTGGCTTTTTACTGTGCACTTCTTTAAATGCTGATGTTTTTCTTTAGGAGTCTAGAACAGGCTCTCTGTAAGCAGTTTTCTATATGTGCTAGTGAAAATGGTTGTAAGCAAAAAATGGCTGTAAACAAAAAACATTGCCAAGACAATATTTTTAGGTATTATTTATTTCTTGGGGTTTTGTATGTAGGTATGTGTGTAGGTATGTATGTGTGGAGCATACCTAATTTTTTAATGTTGCAGTCCTCTTTAACTCAATCAAGTGGCGGTGAGTCTTACTTGTACAGGACCTTTGAACTCTGGCAGCATCCTACCAGAAAGGTGCCACTGGTCCAGAGTTTTGCTGTGGTCAGCTTTCTAAATCTAACTGCCTGTGTCCAGAACCAGGATCTCATTCTTTCCTGGAGCTTACCTTCTTACAGCCACCACACTCCTCTTTGCAGTTTCTTACTTTTTCTGATTCCTGGCTGAACAGTGTTTTATCTTCATCGGATCACCCAGTCTGCTCATACAGGACAGAGACATGGGTTGCCTTCCTCCAGGCTCAGTGGGGCTTGCAATTAAAAGCAACGAGCTGTTATGTGGAAGGCAGGCGTTACAAAACTTCTTTGGAAGGCCTGCATTTCACTGTGAATGGCTGTGTTCTGCTATGCTTTGTACCACACTGAGAATTGTCAGTGACTGCTAGGTAAAGTCCATCAAAAACACTGAAGCTATACGCAGCAAATAGTGCTAGAGCAGAGTAACTCAGTGATTTTCCATGGATCTGTGAACTGGTTGATGTTGAAGAACTGGTGTCCATTCTATATGCATCTAATGACTCTTACTTTGACTTATGTACTTCTACCTAGTTTTCATTTAGATGTGTTCTTTATAGAAGTAGGACTCAAAATGTTGGGGTTTTTGCAGTTTTCTGGTGGTGTCAGCTGTAATTGCAAACTTTTTTTCATAAACATAGACATGTTTATGTCATAAAAATATGACATTCCTTTACACAAGCAGCAGTATTTTTGGATAAACATTTCACTGGGTTGCTTTAAAATTACCTGCTATAAGACCATTCTCTGGTTCAGCTATTGGGATGGGCCTGGAAGTAGAGAGCTTCAGGCTGTGATCTTTGGATGGAAGTTAAACACTGAATTTATTGACACACTTAAAGAGCTTGAACAAAAAGAAAAAAATCAAGATATTTGTACTTTTAATGAGTTATCAATCAAATATATGTGCTATAGGCATGGCCAGAGTAATGACTAGTTTATGCACAAGCTAAGTCAGATGTATGATATCTGGAGTTGAGATGTGTGGTTTGTGAAGGGAAAGCTATATAGGTCAACCTCCAAACTCAGACCACTGAATAGCTAAATATTAGGAGGTTGCTGCTTTTGAAATTATCTGAATAAACTGAAGCCTGTATGTAGAGTTATGTTTGTGGCTAAAGCGGTCAAAATACCCTGCTAAGTGAAAAAGGCAGTCTTTGGAAGGAAACTATAGAAAATGGTTGCGAATCACCTCCTTCTGTCTTCCAACACATCTGTGCCTGTGTTCTTTGCTCTTAAGATCTGTCATCATTCATTTAATGAAGCCCTCTACTTCCTCCTCTCCTATTACACATCCTTTTCTATTTCCAAGTTTTGACTGTGAACTTTTAGTTGTTATGGAACATTTATTTCTGCAGGATATTCTCCAAGTACATAGTGCAGCTGTAAGTTTATTCATCATCACTTGTATCAAGCATTTTTGTCTATCATTTTGATGATTTTCAGGTGCACAGCAGAAAGTTAGTTCTGGGAAAACCCACAATCTCCTCAATTTAAGAAACTGTAGATTCTGTACACATTTATGTCTCTTCATTAAATGACTTGGTGTCCACATTCTCAAGTAATTTTTCTCACCTTTAATTAGCGGAATCAAAACCTCCTTCCTGGACCTTGTTATTTAGTTAAATATAAAGAATCTACCTTGCAGATTGCTCTAGCTAATAGATTTCTTTATATGATTTCTTAAGAATTCCCATATTCTAGTTCACTACTTGAACCATTGCAACTATTTCCTTCCCATTACATTCATAAGCAGAACAGGGTTCTTAGACTCTTCTTTTACTTACAATACTCTGTAAGACTCTTAAGTACATTATGCTAGATTATATTTCACCTTTCCAAGTGAAATGAAGCTACATTTGTTCAAATGGTGTGCATTAATTCACTCATGGTGTTAACACCTCTGCTGTAATATATGTGAGCAGAGCCAAGCCCAGCGCGTTGTCCTTCCCTCACCAGCATTCAGATAATAACTGTAATGAGCAGTCAACAGTGCTGGGAAAGTGCTTTAGAAATATAATCTCTCTAGTTCTGCTGCCTTCAGCAACTTCAGAACAGGTCCTTCATACCACAAAAAGTTGCAGAGTAATCTCATATTACTGACTAATTATATAATAAGGTAGCAGCTAAAATTCAAAGTTTAACACATGGGATAAAACCACCCCTTTCAGCATGTGACAAATGAGAATGGTAACATTTGCTTTCAACAATTAGGAAAGAAACCTTGGAGTCATGATGAAAAGTTCAGTGAAAAGATCAGCTTGATGTTCAGTGCTGGTCAAACAAGAAAAGAGAATGATAAGAGTTATTAGGAAAAGAGGCAAAAACCCAAATATATTATGCCACTATTTAGTTGATGACATGTCTGTTATGTGCATTTGTAGCCTCAAAATGTTTGCAATAGAACTTGAAAAGGCTTAGAGAAAGGTGAAGGGAAATATGGGAGGGGATTGTGAGGAAAACTAAATAAAGCTTGGAAAAGAGACAACTGAATAGGAAAAAATAGAAGTTCATTGTCATGAGAGGTATAGAGAAGATAAAGGAGAGAACGATTTTCATTTTTTTTTCTTAGCGATAAGCAGAGGGAAAACAAGAAATTACAAGGCAGTAATTTAAATGCACTAAAAGCACTTTTCAATATTATATAGCTAATGGTGGAACTCACTGACAAAAAATATGGAAAGAAAATAGTCTTATAGTCTTTCCTAAGCATCCACTAAAGTCGATGCTGGAAACATGATACTGGGCTAAAAAAGAAATTATTTTATTGTTTATTCTGTCAGTGACATCTTAAAGCACAGACACAGTCTGCAGAAGTAGAAACCTAAACTTCTCAGATATTAAGAAAAATAAGGGGGGGGGGGGGGGGGGGGGGGCTTGTGCCTCCCCCTTTGCTTCTTGGAGTATCTGAATCCTGAATAAGCTCACAGTAGCTGCCTGTCTCATTGAAATGAAATAATCTGCTGACAGGATCAGAACATTCATGCAGGTACAAATTATAAGAAGACATTTCTTTCCCATGTTTTTTTCAATGACTTGACAAACCCCAAAAAGTAATAATCACAGGGGCAGTTCTGATGTTTGTCTTGCTCATGTTTTACTTCACTGGTTATAGCTGACCAAGAACTGAAAGAGAGTGGATATGCAGTACTAACAATGACAGCCCCCGAAGGGGAACAGAGAACTCGAAGTGAACCTAAATGAGGCAGAATGCATGTGCAGCAGGTGCCTGGCAGCACCGGAGCTGGGGAGCAAATACACATGAGTGAGGGAATCAGTGCTCTCTTTAGAAATCTGCAGGGAAACGTCATGCCTTCCTCCAGGGTCATAGCTACAGTGTATTATTTGCGTTGCTAACAACTGTTTTCCTTGTGTATTGCTACTTCTGGTAATATTAGAATGCTATTGCAGTATGCTACAGGTATACTTTCCTTCTCCACCGTTGGAGGTACTGTTTTATTTTTTTACTGCCTTAAGTTCACAGTTTTTATTTTAATTCTCATTCTGAGCACAACAGCTGAATTGCTAATGTGTGGAAAAACATTACCCAGAATTAATATGATTGCATTCATGCAATCCCTTACCATCTTCTTGTCAGCCCTCATAAACTTAACTTACACTTATTTTGGACTGACCTTTTCTCTAATTGGACAGGAAAGCACAGAGGAATGTCTAGATGCTGGAATAATGCCTTTGCTGTAGTAAGGGGAAAAAAAGGGACAATCTTCTACAAGAAGTGTCATTTCTTGGAGAAGGTATGTCATCATCCCTTTGGCAGGGACATAGTTTCTGGTTTTGTGTTCACTCTTTATAAAATGTATGTATTTCTCTATCAAAACATTGATTGAGGGAATATTTATTTTCTTTCTGTTCTGAAATATTGCCTACTGTCATTCTGGGTTGATTTAAAAAACTGTCAGCTTAAACTGTACTGATGGTTGGATTCCTTTATGAAGATCAGTATTAGTAGGGTGCTTTCACTTCTGACAATGATCTCCAGCAAACAGTGCATAAGAACATGCCACAAACATCAGCCTACAGGTGTAAAGTGGTCTTCATTCTAATCCTTATTACTTAGAGATTGGTTTAGAGCTTGAAATGTAGCATTTTATATCCTCTCTTCCTCTTTTTTTTTTATATTTTAAATATGACAAATTGATTTTTCCCTATGAAGCCTCAGCTCTGCCTTGTGGTCTATTCAAATGCACAGCTGTGTCTGTCCTAAGCTTCGTGCAGATCAATAGGGTTCAGCAGAAGGCCACATTGCCCATTTGTACAACTCTCAGTACCGGATGGCAGCCATCGCTTCAGATCAATGATTTTGGTGGGAGCTGCAGTTCCTGCTGGAAGTGCCTCTGCTGGAAGCATTTTAATGCTTGCTTAAGGGTTATTTGTCCCTGCCAGGCACCCCTGCTGCTCAAGTGAGGCTTTCTCCTCCATATGCTTTATAAAGTCGAGGGAGCTTAGTGTATCACTGTGCTTTGCTGTGGAGTGAGCAAATAGGTCACGGCCGTACTGAGGAAAAGACAATGTTTATCCCTCTCTGACCCTGGAGAGAACTCGGGGTAACTAACACCACCAACTAACAACCAAATGTGACTAGAAAGCAGTTGCTTCTGCCCCGTGACTTGCAGTTTTCTGTGTGGAAGAGGAGCATAAGGTTGCTGCTGCAGCAGCCTGGAACGGACTTTTGTTTGTGTATTTAGCAATGAAGGCTAACAGTGGAAGCTGCCTTCACCTTGAATCCTGACTCTAATGAAAAAAAAATATGTTTCAGTGCTTTATACATCTGTGTAAAATTTTAGTAGCACTTGTAAGAGCAGAGCTCTGGGATGTGTTTCAGCATTGTGCCCCATTAGGCAGGGAGAGTTGCAAGCAGGCAAATCATGTAACCTTTACATTCCTGCTTCATATCGAACATCCAGGAAAAAGCATGTAGTATTACAGTCACAACTAGTTGCTGGAGTCAGTGTTCAGTTTAATTAATGCCACTTCCCTTGTCAGTACTTCTAAAGCAAAAAAAAACCCAACCCAAGCATAAAGCAGATCACGGGGTCTCAGAAACTTTCTAAAAGGATCTCCTACCAAAACATGGATAAAGAGCAAGTACCAGGAGAGCTACAGCACAGAGGCACAACACAGGTTCAAAGAGATCAGCATGACACCTTGAGTTACTCAGATGGTTGCCTGTCAGCTTTTTAAATGTGTTTACAGAGTACATTTTGCTCTGGTGTGGACTGAGAATGAAATTCTAAATTTTAATGCAGCTTGTATTTTTGATTGTCAGCATTAGTTGCAAAAGGAACAACCTGTGCATTGCATAATCTGCTATTGCTCTGAGCAACTAAGATCAGGCAGGGGATGATTAGAATCATAGATAAGACCTGGTACGCAGAAAGAATTGAACTTGGTGTTTTCACTGAATGTACAGATATTTCTGTTACAGAGATTTTTTTTTTCAAAATGACTCAAACCTCATTTCTCAAGAGATACGGCAAATGTCAAGACTATCTAAGTGCTTGAATTTTAGAAGACATGCTGTAGCTATACAGCGTAAGTATAGTATAGCAGAAATATTGCTGTAGCACTCTAAATCTGACTGCATATTTACAGACATCTCTCCTTGATATGGTTAAATAAGAGGTTTAAATTTTTCAAAATCAGTGTCCTCACAATCTTTGTCAACCCTGTTTAAAGCAGGGGTGTTAGAGAGGCAAGAGAGTCAGAAAAGAGCAGAACATTATGCAAAATTTACTAAAGACAAGAGATAGACAGGTGCTATACCTGGTTTTGTTGTGGTGGTGGGGTTTTTGTTGGTTTTTTTTTTTTTTTTTTTTGATTGTTTGTTTGTTTGTGTGTTTTTTTCTCCTGTGGAGCTATATATATTGCATTGTTACAAGTATAAGTGTTCTTCTGCAGACTTATTGCTGGTACTTGGCTTCACCAGAGACAGTTCTCACTTGTTTCAAATAGTAGCATACATTGTAGTCTCCTTTTTTCTTTATACTGGCATAAACTGTAGCATTCTTCTGAGACACTGAAATGCAGAAGGATCTGGGACACTTCTGTTTTTTCTTCTCTATTGAACTGGCTGCATTTGTTCAAGTCTGACATAAGAAAAGTCTTAATAAAAAGAGAGTTCTTGCCTGGAATGACTTTTGTTCAAGTACACAATAAGAGGCTGTTTGATAACCCTGATTCTGTTTGGAACAAAAGCAAAATAAAATCGGATCTTTATGATGAGGTACTATAAGATTTCTTTTTTTATTTGTGCTGATTGAAGACTTCACCAGGTTGTTTTTCTAATGTTTTAAACAAATGTGGTAGACATCTAAATGGGTAACATTGCTCAGAATTTTAGATTTACGCTCAGTGCACTGTTCATCAGGCTTCCTAAAGTGAAAGTCAAGGCAGAATTTGGACCCATTAGCCAAATTTAAATGTTTTCTCTGTTTATGCGCTTGGAAAGATAGATAAAGCTGAAGGTGAAACAAATAAATAATTGATTCCATTCAGAAGGATTAACTTCTCCACATGCAGGGAAGGAGGATTGACTTAAGCAGAAGGATAAGGAGCTCAGACCAGTTCTAGTATCCTACCTAGAAAAGCTCTCAGCAGTTTACTATGCTGTCATGGAAAGTAAGAATATAGCATAGTACTACCCAAGTAATTGTCACTGGTTCACTTACAGTACTAAAAGCTGAAAATTTCTAACTATAGCTGAGCTACAAGTCTTTCATTGGCATTATATTCCTTTATAAAGATCATAAGGCACATTGAATTAGAAATTAGAACAAGCGCTTTTATTCTTGTTCCTCTACCTTTTCAATTATAGGAACATTTTATGACTCATTCAATGTTACCTTTATTTACCTTATACCTTATACCAATGTTATACAATGTTATACTTATACATTACCTTATACTAATGTTACCCGATTAGACTGCAGCCTCTCTTGACCTAACTGCATTTAAGGCATCCAGTTAGAATGCTGAATATTAATGGCTGTGCTGGGTGTGATTTGAAACTTTTCTAAATATTTGACATGTTTCTTTTCCATTTAGGGGCAAGATGAAATAGCCATGACATGAAAAATATTTTTCATTCTGTTCAAAATAAGATTGCTTTAGCTAACAAGGTAGGCTGTTGATTGAAACATGATGGAAAACAAGTAACTATTTGGCTCTGTGAATGTTTAAGGGAAAAAGAGTCGAATTTTAAATAAGAATATTTGTATAAAATTTTAAATAATTAACAATAAAGTAAAACATTTATCAAACTATGTTAAGACTAGACTACTGTGCAAAATTTCCATGTGGGTAATACTTTCAGAGATGATGGCATGCCTTAGGATTCACAATTGCCTTCCATTGTCAGCATCTAATTTTAGAACTACCATAGGTCAAGGTTGGTTTTTATCCAGACTTCTGAAATATAAAATTTGTGCACTTTTCCAACTCGATCATCAGCTAAAATAATTTTTCCCTACAAACTTTACCATAGTGGTTTGGTTTTCTTCTGTTTTCTGGTGCTTTAAATGAAGAAAAAAAAAGGTAAACACATTGCTTTAGCCTGACTTTGACTGGAGAAAGTCCTTGAACTAATGACAAAAAGAATGGACTCAGTTAGTCATGGCTTTCCATGTGCACAGCTAACAGGCAAGATAATGAAAAAAGACCGATGAGAAAGATTATGATGAGAGAGGTTATAATCCATGATACTGAGAAATAGAAGTATCTCATAGGCTTCCAGGTACATGAGCCATTTTTAAAGCTGAGCACCTGCCTGCCACCTTCAAATACCTGTTTCCAAGTGTTTAAAGTCTCTGGGATACTTGCTTATTTCTTCTGATAAACTTTTTAGCTTCATTAGGTTACACCCACTTTTTCCTTTCCTATGTTCAAATTAAACCCCATGAAATACACATAATTGTAATAAAGTTATGTACAAAGCACAAATAGTCGACACTTCAATTCTTTGGGCATCATGTGCCATTTATTTCAATACTTTATGTTCAGTGTCAAAATAGTTTGGGGAAAAGAGGATGCCCAATATGGCCTTATTTCTGTTAAATGTATCCATAACCAAGAGTTGACATTGAATTTATCCAAGCTGTAATTTATATTATGGATTATTGTGTCTCTAAAAGAAAAGATGAACTATTGAATAAACCATGACATGAAACAGTTCAAAATAGCATTGCTAATTATTAACTGAAAACTTAGTGTTAAAATAAACTCATGTTGCCTTCTTCCTTACTCCTCTTTATTTAGATATATTTAAAATAAAATAGCATGTAGATTCTTTTCAGGAGCATTATCTTGATGAATTGTAGTTTTAGAAAAAGGGCGGTGAATGGCAAATTCTCCCAGCACCAGACACTCAAGGGAGCACCCTGAGAGAAGTAAATTATCCCTCCCAATTCCTCTGACATTAGTAGGAGTATGGTAATTTCCACCCCCTACCCCCATGACAATTCTCCCTTTCTTCTCCATATTACTTACAGGAAGGGTCTTTGCTAATTACCTGTCCCTTCCCTCACAACTAGCAACTCATTTTTCTGCAGTGATCTATTTAAATGTCTAATCTCAAACGGAGGTCTTCCTTCTCTTTTTAATTCAGCTAGAAAAAAGGATTTGATGGTGACTTGGAATCTTTTTGTATGTAGTGAATATGTTTTTGAATTTTTTGGGTTTTTTTTTTATATAACTTAAAACACACTGTCAGAGGATGCAGTATAAAAATGCTTCATGATATATAAACAACTGGTGAAAGCCTAATGAAGGGTCCATTGTACTCACACTCAGAGCACAGCCAGGAACCACCACTTATAAATCCACTTCTCATTAGAAAAAAACCTCAAGGCAGATTTGACTTTATTAGACTAAACAGGTTTTCTTTTTGTTGTTTGTTTTTTTTTTTTCTTTTTGGTGTCGATTGTCTTACTCTTCTCATGTTAGTATGACATATAAAGAAAGGGTTTGTGTTTAATTGTAAATGACCTGTGAAATGCAAGCTAAAAGGGCAACTTAAGTCCATTGAAGACGCAGGTAGATGAGCTCTCACCTCTTTTCCTAGATGTTCTGTAGCTTCATTATAATTCTTAGGGTCTTTCAGTTTATGTCACAGAATCTGCACCTGTCAGAAGCAAAATAATTTTGTGCTGCAACATTGTGTTGTTTTTCAGTCTGTTGTTTTTGGGGGTTTTTTATCCAGTGTTGTCCCTGTGTTTATTTGGTGTACTGTTAAGAGAGTATGAAGGGATGCAGCTCCTATTTGTATTCTGAAGTTTTGTTTGGGTAGAGTTTGTAACTATAATGATTGATACCTCTGGAGGAGTCGAAAATCATGAAAGTTCACCCTGACTACCTTGTAACTTCTATTTTGCATATATTTTCAAAAGGGTGGTTAAAATAACGTAGATTACCTGAGGCAAAGGAAAGTGATAAATACATTAATATAGGAATGATCTGTTATACAAATGAAATAGTGATTGAAGCTGAATATCAGGTTATGATTCTGTGTTAATAGCGATTGAAAATGTATAAAGTACCTCACAGCATGGAAAAGACTTCAAATCTGATGGACATGCAAAGTAACTGCAGGGATGCTTCAGTGATGGCATAAAGAATGGTTGATTTGGGATTGCTGGAGAACAGCAAACCTCTGATGTATTTACTTGACAGTGTACCTGAGCTGGGCATGTCCTGGAAGTATCCAGCACTTTCTGTCCATATTGCCATTGCACAAGACCTGAATTCCAAATAAATCTGTGTTGCCAAAGAATTCCTTCTGGCCAGTGATTTAAGCCTCTTCTAAGAAATGTCCTGGACCACTTTGTCCTTCTGATGCTGGATATGTGATGTCACTGCAAAGGAGATGTGATGAACGGAGGTGACACACCACATTGGATGTCTGCACAGATGGGAAGTGCATTCTGCAGTATTCTTTAAAGTACAGGCAACTCCTGAGCTGGATGGCCTCAGAAATAGTTGCATGAATCGGAGAGATAACATTCATGAGTAAATGTGTACTTTGAGGTAAAGTAGACATTCATACTTGGGAAATACAGATACGAAATTTCTTAGCAGAATGATACCTTTCTATTTCCCTTCCTCATTTCTCTTCTGTGTGTGAAAATTACAGTCTGTTGTATATTTCACTATCCAGAATGTTTGCTGGGGTCTGTTGTACTGTCCTATAGCCTATGGAGACCATGTGTGCCATAATATGTATAGGAATTTTACATCTATTCAAACCTCATTCTATATGGACATTGTTGAAAATCTCAATGTCTATTGATTGCTAAATTGTTTTACACTTGAGTAAGAGGAGAATTTAGTCTGGCATTGTGAAAACACATACACTGAGGAAAATGCCTCCATATTCTCCTCTGTGATCGCATGTTTTCTCCATTGGATTGTACATTTTATCTACTGTGAAGTTTAGGTTTTCCAGTGTCACTCCTTGAGACTTTACCTCTCTTTTCTCAAACCTGAGAGCTGAAGAACAATCTAAGCTTTGTTGTTTGAAGCAACAATGGCTGCAGTACTGGATATGAAATACATTAGCTGTACTCCTTACAAAACAGGATTATTTTTGTTTGTTTTGTCCCCAGAAGCAGTATCTTATTTGAGCATCTGTAGCTCAGATTTTATTATTTCGTAATGCTGGAATGTTGAACATTACCCAAGGCAGAGATTTATGCAGCCCAGAGTATGCAGCAGAGAAAAGCAGAAACTGAACTGTGCTTTCATGCTGCTAGTGCAGACACTCTTCAAGCCATGTTCCCTTTTCTGCAGGGTGAGCAATGTTGTGACACTCTGGATGGTAATATGTTAATATGCTTCCAAGTAAAATGGAAATTCTCAGTACCAAAGAATGAAAAATCCAAGCAGAAATATTGAAAAATTAGAAAAGTAGAAAAATTACATTCTACTCAATTTCATATTTTCTTAATTATACCTTAAACTCTCACAAAGGTCTTCATATAACCCACATCAAGAAAGTGACAGATAGTTGAGCAGATCTTACAAACTTTTTTGTCTATTATTCTGTATATGCTATTGCTTAACAGACATATGAGCAAATCCCTGAGAAAAATATTTCAAATATTTCATGCCACGCAGTTGGTTTGTTGGTTTTTGGGGTTTTTATTTTGGTCGGGGTTCTTTCTTCTTTTTTTTTTCTCCCCATTTTACTGCTTTTCAAAGCACTTTAACGTGAAAAAAGGTTTCTCTAGTGTCTCTGGAATGTTTTATGTTGATCAGCCTTTAGTCATCCATTCAGTGAATCAAAGAAAAAAATGGGCTGTGACTGTGGAAACCTGTCCATGTTTGAAAAATAAAAAAAAAAAAAAAAAAAAAAAAAAGAGGGATTTTTCTGTCCTTCCTGTCATGTAATTGTCATGACCTAAAAGGGATCAATACTGTCTTCACAGTACTGGCTTATTTTGATAAGCTGCAATTCTCTTAATAGTGTTTTTAGGCAGCAAAGGTGAATCAACTGATGCAATACTGCACTTAGTCTGCTCTGCTGTAGAAGTCTGGTGGGGAGGTTTGGCAGGCTGAAAGCTGGTTCCAGAAACAGGGAAAGAATATTTTTCATTTGAGTGTCTTAACACAAGGGTAATATCATATCAGACCTCCCTGTCTCCCTCCACTTATCAGAAACCCATTGAATGTCTGATGATTGTTATGGGATCAGAAGTTAAATACCCACACCTTGGGCTGAAAGTCTGTTGCATTTTATTTTTATTATTACAACATGTGGTTGACAAGCTCTGACATCCTTCAGTAAATGCAAAGCACAACAACAGTGAAAGAAACAGGTAAAATTGGAAAAGGGCTGGAAGAACTGCTTTTTAAAAAATAGCACACAAAAAAAGTAAACAATAGGGACTAGAACAAATAGTCCTATGGCAACAGAGGAAATGATATAATGGGTTTCAGGGAGTAGGAAAATCTTTCTAAGACGTACTGAGAATTTAATAACGTAGATATACTAACTGGACCTACTGATATACAAAGTATATATTTATACTCTTCTGCAGAACAGAAATATATTCACTTTTATGTCACCATTTTAATAGTTTTATTTAAAAAAAATGTGGTGAGGTTAGTGCAAGTAAAAAAATAATTTTAAAAGATGGGTTCTGCAGAATCATCTAACTTCAATTGGTACTGCAGCAGTTTAGAAATTTTGCTTACTTGACTCTTTTACTATAAAGGAAATACCTGATTTAGTCTACTCATGTCCTAATAGTTCAATCCAACTAGAATTTGTAATGAACAGTGAAATGCTCTGTGTATATGTAAATGGATGAGGCTGGCAACCTCCCCTCTTCAGATAATGGTCATATTAATTATTGACAGGAACAAACTTCCCACTTTAAACTTTTGCTTTCAGCAGTTTCTAATTTTGTGAAGTGCAGCTAGCGTGCACAGAAAAGTTGCATTGCAGGTATTTACCTTTGCTCTGCTTAAGTTCATGCTGGAAAAACTAAAATCTAAAACCTTTGACTAAAACTGTTGTGTTTTCATGAATACCTCTATGAAAAAAAGAATTGTAGCTATTAGTAATTATTCTTTAAACCCTTTCCTTATTATCTTCACTCCTAAAATATCTCCAAACAGCAGCCTATTCCTTCTACCTATACTCCTCACAACCATTGTTCTTCTACCTTTCTGCTCCTTATGGCAATGCCACCCACCCACATCTATATCTATTGCCTTCCTGGTGTTATTGTTTCTGTGTGTGTTTTCCTCCCCTCCTTTTACCCTGTGATGCTGTTCCAAAGTAGAGAAAGACCAGGGACCAAAACTGAGACTCTGCAACTTCCTGGTGCCCCAACAAATGCAGTTTACCTATGGGACTGTCTGGGAACTTGTTTAGCTGTATTACCAGGTAAGTAATTTCTTTTAACTTTTCTTTAGCTTTTTATGACTATCTAGTGTAATGTCTATTGCTATAGGTTTTGGGTTTGGGTTTTTTTTTTTGTCACAAACAGGTAGAAATAGCAAGTATGTGCTCTGTGTAGAGAAGACCCTAGAACAGCCTCAGAACTGTAAAGAATTTCAAATGGCCAATTACTTGTCATCAAAGGAGTGCAATTTTAGTGATAGCAAAGAGAACAGAGAAGATGGGCCATGATGTCAAGTACCATGCAGATGTGGGATCGCAGAAATCAAGTCAAGCGGGTTTTATTGTGCAAACTAGACCTTCACTGATACAGGTAGTTAAAAACATAATAAAATGACGAACTGAACAAGCAGAATTAAAATTGTCCACCTGCATGTTCTTTAATGTCTTTTTTTCAGCTATGGAGATATTAAAGAATACACTATAATCCCTTAAATTGAATCAAATGTCATGTGTGTAGAGTATGTGCTGATAAAGGAAGCTTACAAAAATAAGAATATTTTCTGCTTTAAAAAATACAAATATCTGACTTAAGCAGAAAACCTAAAAAATATGGTTGAAATTGCATATTTTGTTAAATTCCATTTCTACCAAACAATGGAACAGTTCTAGAGATTTTGCATTGGACATTGTTCTTTAAAATCAATAGAATTCACCAGGTTTACAGGCATTGAATTATATTACACATTTTACTTGGAAGTAGAGACTGATTTATGCATCTTTTACTATTTGGTTAATTTTACATAATAATTCTAATTTTCAAAATATGATAGGGATGGCACTTTTCTATGCTTTTGATTGATCTATCATTCTTTTCATTGTTAATAGTCTACTTTTTAATAATTTGAGGCTGCAATGATTTACAGTGGTTGAGTATTTGTTTCCCTGTTGATTATAAACCAAATATTTCAAAGTAGAATAGATAAATGAGAAGAATGATTGATATTCCCATCAAGTGTATGCAAATACTATGGCTAACATATTACGATTATCAAAAAGACTTAGGCAGAATCTGCTACAAAAGGCTATTGAGGAAACTAAGTAATCGGGCTGAGGGCCAAAATATTGGCATGGGTCTGAGACTAGCTGAGTCAAAACTGGAGCTAGGCTTACTTGCTCAATATGAAAAAACGTTAAGAAGGAAAAGAAAGTGCAGATGAACAGAAAATAGCAAAAAGTGTATGAAACAGGAATTGAGTAAGGCAGTGCTTCAAAAGACAAAATCTTCAAAGTGGCTTCAGGAAGTTAGCTTAACAAATGAACATATTATTTTTGAGTAAATGAAAGAGAATTACAGCTGAATAAAGGGCTTTTGATTAAATGGTTTGTTTAGCTTACTAAAAAACATTTTAAATTTTCCATGAGATGTAGATTCATGTAATTTTACATTAAGCTATTTTCACATTTCCATTAAAAATGTTGTCAGTAAACTTTTGACCAGTCCTTAGTAATGCATGCTGGAATAACAGAAGTTAGGTACTAACACTATTGGCTTCTAGATGATTGCAAGCTATCCATATGGAAACAACAATAAAATTTCTCAATGTCCCTAGCAAACCTGAATAGTGAACAATGTGCAAACACAATATGCAAGATAATGATAATTTCATTCTGCTAGTCAGTTATACATTGTTGCACATGATTTAGTTTACTGAATTGAGAAAGCCTAGATATGACTGAATAATAGCCATAGGCCGAGGCTTGACCTAAGCAATTTTATTAACAGAGATGACAAGATCTTAACAGCGTTTTGCTACTACTAACACTTTACCTACTAGATGGTATTTTCTCAGAATAGAAACAGTAAATTTCTGTCTAGGAAAATGAGTAATTTATATTGGTTAGGTAAGGAAAAGTATTTATGCAAATATTAATTAAGAAATAAAATATACTAAAAGCACTTTTTTCTTTTGCTATATTGCTTTTAATTGTACTTTAACCTCACAAGATTTAGATTTGTAAGATTTATTTTTCTTTGCAAGGTATAGTTTAATCATCTCAGATCCTTATTTAAATTCTTAAATAGAATGTAAAGGATTTGTGTCTTGGTTTTTTTATTTTTAATCTGAAAGTAAGAGCCCGCTGATTACAAAAGAATAAGTAGTAATGCAGATAAAATATTTCATACAAAAGTTTCCAGTTAAATGGAGCGTGCCTTCAAGGAACAATGGCAAATTGTTCATCAAAATAATCTGCCAATCTTGTCCCATTCAATTGCTAAAATACTCTTTTGATGTGTAAGTTCTTAATTAACACAATGCATTATATTTTATAGGTCACAGTCTTTCAGTTACCATATTTTAATCACAAAGGAAAAGCTCACTCAAGAACGGTCATAGATGTAAACATTTTACTTCTTTGAGATTCTAGCTGTAACCTTTCTTCTCTGTAGTTGAGAGTTTCCTGGTTTTATTTGAAATAAAGTGTGTTGTAATTTCATAGGAAATGGGTAGTAAACTTCTGGACTTCCAAAGAAAAATCCACAAAAAGCCCGTTTCTCATTATTTTTTCCTGTGGTCCAAGCATTTTCTCCGATTATTCAGTATATTATACTCACATAAATAGTTGAAAAGAAAAAGGTAAAGAGAAACAACCAGCCTCTGACTACTAAGGTTACCAAAAAATTGGTACAAATTCAAAGTAAATTATTAAAACATTTTATTTCAGGAACTTGGTTTCAGCATTCTTGGTAAGATATTATGCGTTTGGGTCCCTATCTGACTGTCTTGTTCCTGACCACCTAGTTCTTACATCCTTAGACAAATGCTACTGGCTAGATGAATAAAGGGTTAAATAGAGCTTTGACCTGACATGGTACAGCCATCTTTAAACAACTGGTTTAACATCCTTAAACATCCTGGTTAAACAACTGCTACACATTTTTTATGAAAGGACCATATTTACCTGTTAATATTTAAGGACTAAAAAGTATTCCTCAAAGCTTTATGACTAAAGATCTGTGTTCAGGTGCTGGTTTATACAGCTAGACAACATATGAAAAGGTATTGGTTTTTCAGAAGTTCCATAAACTTCTTTGCTGGTGTTTAATTCTTTTACACTAAGGAGAAATGATAACAGAATGAGAAATGTCCTCCAAAATTGGGTTTTGTAAATCTGAATTAAGGCTAGCATACCTGACAGTCTCTTCCAGTTTAGATGCTACAAGAGGTTGACTTGCAAAGAATTATGTGTTTCTTAAACACAAATCTCAAAATACAGAATAAAAATTCCTTATTAAGATGTCTTACAGATCACCCATAGATCTAGATTTGTGCATAAGAAGAAGGGTAACAGTAGATGGTTAAGCTAAGTCCTAATTCTGTTAATTGTAATTACCCAGTGGAAACTATCAAACCTGCAGGTGGTTACTTTGGTATTATGTTTAATGTTGGCTAAATGTTACCAGGTGCTTTTTAGAAAAGTTTAAGTAAATTACAGTAGATAAATGAGAAATTATCTTTCATTTATATTCAATCTTCTTCTGATGTCCAGATTTCTAGGAATCTCTTAGGCAACATATTCAGAGAGTATACTACAGAAACCCCTTTGAGTAGAAGACCATTTGTATCTAATATTAAATTCGCAATTGTGGAACAATTCACAAATAAATCTGCATCCTGGGTAGTCTTGCAAGGGGTTGGTAGAGGTAAAAGCCAAATATGTTCTTTCTTGAGCCCTCATTTGCTGCCCCTGAATGGCCAGAGCACTCCTGCTGTAGGGGAAGACAGAGACTTCTTCGTCCATAGCACAATGTACATGCATGGGCACATGTACACATGCATAGCGCAGGTGGGCTGGGTCGTCTTTTACATAGCCACGTGCAGTAGCTTGACAGCCCCTCCAACACAGTGGCTTTTTTGTCAAAAGTTCTGCAATGTGATACTTGTCATAGAAAGAAGGGGAGAAGGAAAGACATGATGCTGCTGGAAATGCATTTTTAATTTTATTTTCTTCATATCAAACTGGTATAAAATGAGGAAAACGTATCCTTAAGTGCCCTTGTTTTCTCTTAGTCTTTTGGTTATAGAAGTTATTTCCCTCTCTTCAAAAGTTCACAATACAAAGTTATTCCCGGGAGGAAAAGACCTAAAGAATAGATCTCCATCTCTGCCCTTCCCTTTCCAGCCCTCCAAAATTTAAGGCCAAAACTTGTTAGCTGTTTACAATGACTCTATTGTTTTTTTAGCTCTTTTCTTCCAGAATAAATTCATATGATTTCCATGCAAAATTGGGAAAAGAAAATGTTTGTAGTTAGTGTGTGATTTTGAAGGGCTTATTTGCTGTATTACAAAATGCCAACAGTCAGGTCAAGACATCCCAGGGGTGAGGCTGCATGGAAATTTTCTGCTAAGAGAAGAAGGAAAAACAAACAAAAAACCCCAACCATCCAGAGGCATTAAGTTAGGCAGCTGTAGCATCAGAGAGGAGTCGTCAGGGAGGTCAGGGGTAGGTCAGTGAGAAAAGTCCTGGGATGGATCACTGTAATTTCAAGAGCTTTTAGTATGGGAGAGAGATTGAGGGTCAGAGAATTTTGAGGCAGCTGATATTGGCCAGTGGGGTCTTCCCTTGCACCGACTGTTGTCAGAAAAGGGGGAGAGTCAGGCTGCCCTGGACAAGGTAGAAGGGAGAAAGTAAGGTTACAACTGGCATCTACTACTTGTTGCAGTCAGCATGTGGGATGTCGTGTCATGGGCCATCCTCTAAATCTGCCCAGTCCCGTCTACAACAGCATGGCTTTAGAAACATGTCAGCTTTGCTTACACCCAAGCTTTCACTGCTTTCCACCTCTGAGTGCAGAAATAAGACCCTGATACAGTCCCTAGTAATTGTTTAGATATCATTGACTTGAAAGATATATATATATTTGTGTGTGTAATTATTATAGATCAAGAAACTCAGTTTGTCCACATTCAGGATGGTAGTAATATGCTCAGTGTACTTATAATATCCCCAGTCTTATATTCATTCATCTTCTGTCCTTATAAATAAGTTACTTATGTGTTTTATTACAAAGACAAAATCCAAACATAAAATTTCTGGAGTTATGCTCTCAGTTGCTGTTGATACAAAATAATTCTAACTATCAATTTTGCAGGGAAAATATTAATTTTATGTTACTTATCCACTCAGTTTCTATGAAAAATTAGAGAAAGGCCCCTTCTAAAACCACAGAGTTCCACACATGTGCCATTTAGGAGCTGTCTATTTGCAAGAGTTTTTTATATAGTCAGCATTCTAATGGACTCACTGAGCTTAATCATATACTGTCTGCATATCCCTTGATTTCATTATGCTTTATATCAGTGAGATGGAATGTTAGCATATTGCTACACCAAGCATATTCAAAGTACATCACCTATCAAATTAAGAAAAAAAAATATTAATTGAAGTAAAAGAGTTTGGTTACATGAGTTTAGAATAGGTATAATGTCTCTCTCTCTGAATAATTTCCCAATACATGTTTTTTAAGAGATTAGGTTTCCAAAGAAATTAATCTAATATGATGGCTGGATTCCATTGTTTCAAAAAGTAAATCAAGATAACGACAACTAATATTTCTGAAACAAAAAAAAAAAAAAAAGGGCAAGCCACAGTGAAAAAAAAAAAGGGATTGCATCTTTGCTTCCATATCATAATTCACTGAATCTCTATTGATTTGGATTCCTCTGTCTCTTCACTGATTTCTGGTGACCACAAGAAACAAAAAGACCATGGTAACGCGGTTCAAGACTGTGTATTCAATGTGTTCCTTTCTGAGTGAACTACTCTGCAATTAAACAGTCCCTTTAATCAATGTAAATGAGTTTTGGTTTTTAACGGACTTTCAGGATGAAATAACTTTTTCGTCTTTTCCATAAAAACCATCTGGAATATAACAGCAGATTTTGCAGCTGTCTGTCCTGGTTTCTTTGAGAACGGGAAAATGTTCTGCCACAGACACATAACTAACTTTAATTAAAATCAAGCCAGCTGAGACAGGTGACTTCTCTTTCAAAGCTGATAAACAGTTATGTCGTAACAATATTTGTTTATAGTAGGGATTACTTGTTAGAGCTTCTGTTGAATCACAAACTAGAATTCAAGCTTTGCTTTCACTCCGGTTATTGTGCTCAGAGAAAAAAAAATCTAAATTATAAAAAATATTTCTGCATAAAGTAAAAACTTTAATGCTAAAATTTGGATTCCTAGCCTTTGTTTCATTAGCAATGTTCCTTGCTAAGAACAAAAAATAAGTAAATTTTCTTTTCTTGATTAGTTTATAAAGAACTTATTTGACAAAATTTATTGTGTTCAGATTCTCCGCTTCCTCCTTTTCACTAGTTCAGCTCAGGAATAGTTCAGTTGGGAAGTCCTGATTTCTCTCCAGTTCTCCCTTAACAAAAAAATCTGTGGAGTTATGTCGGCACAGAACTGGAGTGAGACAGCAGTAAATTAGACCCAATGGAAATGGATATGTAGACATCTGAGCTGAAGATCACAGGGAAAGGAAAGCTGAGCAGCCATTGAATTCACCAAAGAAGGAACAAAATAAAAACTTGTAAGTCAGATCACACAACTGTGGGACTTCATTAATTGCTCATAACAAGTGTACAAAGAAAGCACTTGAAAGAATTTCTTTGTATCAAATACTCTCACAGGGGCTGATAAAGAAAATGGAGCAGAGGATCACTGCCACTATGTCATGAATATTGTCTTTCAAGATCACAAGTTTGATCAGTTCCTTTTTTCTCCCTGCCCTTCCCTGAATTTTTTTTTTTTTCTTGCATGAATTGTTTTTCTCTTGGATAAAACTTTCTTGCACAGACTTGATACTTAAGAAGAAAGGGAAATTGCATTTTGTGGAGAGCTGAGAGCATGTAAGTGTGTTAAATTTAAGAGGTATTCCCAGAAAACTGAACTAAGGTAACATATCTGGCAAGATGGTTTCACAGAAGGTAAAAAAATCAAGCAATGGTAATTTTCTTTATAAAAGTGAAAATTATTTGGTGTGTATTTTGGCTGTTTTCTTTCTTTGCTTGTTTCTCCTTAATTTTTGCTCCCCTGTCCTTTGTTTGTTCTTTCTCGGAGTCCCCTGGGAGTGGCTTTTATAGTTGTCACAAAGCAGTATGGAATGTGCATTATGAAAAATTAACGTTAATCTTTAAGAATGTCTGTCACTCTTAAAGACGCTATACCAAATTTCCCACCTTTTAAGTCATTGATATTTAGAAAAGGGTATGTTTATTCTCTCCTGCACTTCCCTGTGTGTTCCTTTCCCTGGGTGGCTAGCTGAATAATTCTCCAAGCTCCATTGACTACGTCAACTAGATCTTAATTGACTGTAATGGGACATTTAACAACTAGGGCATATTTTGGTACCTACATTAGCCAAGTAAATTTAGTCTCACTGCATTGCACAGAAAATGTTTACAGACTTCTTGCTAATGATAAGAAAACTGGGAGGTACAGCATTTCCTTGCCCATAACCTTATTTGTAACATGTTGACAGAGCAGGTCTTAGCAAAACTCATCCTGCTGGTGTCTGTAACAATGTAGGCAAAGGTATAAGCAGGATGTCAGGTCAGGTGCCAGATGCTAACACCAAGCATTTATGATCAAAAGACATTGCACGATGAAGAAGGGGATCTGTATCTCTCACTCCAGGAACTCAGTTGTAATCTTAACACCAAATCTGGAGCAGCACGGTTTTGCGACTCTGACTCAACCTTACTGAGAAAGGTGTTGTTAAGATATGAGAAAACATTTGAACAAGAGTCATGCAAGAAAAAGAAAGAAAAAGAAAAATGATACAAGTGTAACTGTTATAATAAGTAATAACAAGTAATAACTAGCATCTCAAGGCTATAGTAAAAAAATGTTCTTACACAAAAAGTTCTAAACACCTAGTTTTTTAAAAAAAGTAACAAAAAAGGAAAGAATCTGCAGAGACTGTAGTTCTGCAATATCAGGGTGTAGCCTCTTCTGAAAAGCAGAAGAGGGTGATCCTTCCCAATGTGACTGACAGCTCTCTGGCCAGCAAATCCCCATCTAGCATCTCGTCAGCAGTGGTGAGTATACCAATGTGTAGCCTAGTAGCTCATTAGCCATAGCTATCTACTCTGTTGTTGACCAATACATAACTGCTTTGTTGTTTATATACTCTTGCACAGTTTCTTTGGCCATGATAAAAAAGGCCCAAGCATAAGTGATCAGAAGGGGAGGGTTACAGCTGGATTTACAAGGCAGATGCTTAAATGCCAGTTGATATGCAAAACAGCTCTTTTATAGCTTCACCAGCCATCTCTATTAGGACTAGTCCAATGACTATGTCATAGTTTTACTTAAAAAAATGTCATTCAATTAATTCCACAAAGTGATAAATTCATGAATACATTATGGAGACTTAGTGAAAGGTCTCACATCTATGCCAATTAGAAGAACCTCAGCAATACTGTTAACATTATGAGCTAAAAATTGGCAGTAGGTAGTGTTCGGTTTTCTAGCAAACTGGCAAAGTGCTAGACAACCATTTATGATCACAGTGATGGCATCTTGTTGATAGGATTCTAGTAAAGCACTTTCCTGTTTGTGATGTCATGTTTTCTCAGACCACATTTGGTGCAGATTGCTGGTCAGATCATCAGTTAGCGAGCAGTGCAATATCCCTAGCTGTCTGATGCTTGCAGAACAGACAACAAATTCTCATTGAAATACTAAATGCTGTGCCATTCCACATGGCAGTCACAGAAAAGAAAATGACTGAAAAGTAAGCTTGTTACTGCATCAAATACAAAATAATAGAAAAGTCCTAAAGATATACCATAGAATGCCCCAGCAAAGTACCGCTGTTTTGTCAAAGATGGCTTTTGGGATGGGTTTAATGGAAATGGCAGGTCCCTCAGTTCACTATTACATATATGTACTTCATATTCTCAACACACATTTCAAGGAAGCACAAGAAAAGACTCCTGTCCTGGGAGATGAGTGAGGCACAGGGATGAGATTCAAGACACCGTTGATCAAATAAAAATTTCAACTAGTTCCCTGAATACTTGAAATCAGTGTAAGTCCCCAAAACCCCCCATTGTTGTGGGATGTTGTGCCTTTCCATAGTGAAGATGGTCAAATACTATTAGGGAGTGAGAGGAATTCCCAGCAGAAACATTCAACAGTTTATGCAATTCTCCATCTTCCACCCACAATAGAATGACAACTGAAATCCAGTGGGAAGCAAACTGCAATACTGTCTAGTGTGCTGGAGACTCCTGAAACCGTGAAACAGATGTCACAGTGCAAGGCTAAGTACTGCTGACATTTCTGCCAAAATAAACAAATCTGGAGGTTAGAATCTAATCACAAATGATTGCAGCTCTTCACTGTTATATGTTAAATGAGAGTCTACTGTAGTTGAAGGATGCAGATGTCACCCACCTTCACAAACAGAAATCTGTCCCATCACAGTATGATAATGACTGGGATATATATCTTCTGCCAGTTGTTGGGGAAACCTGCTACAGTAGATCTCTAGAAGCTTGAGGCTAAAATCGATCCTCAGCAAGTCAGTGTTAAGGTATGGTTGATGTGATTTTTAAAGCCATGAAGATTCAAGGCCTACGAACAGAACAAAAGCAAGATCTGTGACTGATCTTTGTCAGTCAGTGAAGGTCTGTATGACTGTACTGTGACTACCAGTCAGGATTTCTTGGAGAAAGCTTCACTTCATTCAGCTATCTAGATTAACTTGCAGACTGTTCACTTGTTTCACAATATCATGATGGCAACAATCTTTAAGTCAGGAGCAGTGCCAGGGTATTTTGCAGTCTCCCATGGTCCTCAGTAAAGCTCCTTTTTTCCACTAGCATAAGATGCGAGAAGAAACTCCTCACATTTAGGCATGATGCTATGCAGCCCCCCATCCTATAGCGTAGACGGTGGCACATTTGACCTATAGAGACTCTGAAGTGACATAAAAGCCACAAAGCAAGTGGTCCCTGCCAGCACAGGGCTACCCCTGATACAGGCTGCAAACATGATTACTGCCTGCTTTGCACCGTTCAGCACCTCAGCCTGTACCTCAGTGTAAGGGAAACAGCAAGCCTGTCTCTGCCTCTCCCAGCAACATGCACTGGAAATACAGTATGGAAATCTATAGACAAACTCTGCCAGTCTGGCAGCATCCTCCTTCACTACCTCTCTTGATGATGATGAAGTCACACAGAGGATAGCAAAAGCTGGTACAGATTTTGAGAGATTAAATCAGCATGTCAGGAATTAAAAGGGCATCTGACTTCAAACAAATGTTAATGTGCACTGTGTGGTTATCACCATTCTTCTCTATGGTTGTAATCCTTGGACAAATTAAGGCTTTTCACATCAAGCCTTCCAGCCAGTTCCATGTGAGTTATCTCTCTGCCTGTAATGCTGTTAAAACTTATAGCACAATATGATTCCAAGCAGTACTGAGGCAGTGTTCCTCCAGGGCTGAGCTACACCGGTCCAAGCATCTGACTTATCTCAGAAAAATGATTGCTCAAAGCTATTTTCTGATTTTAAAATATGTGAACAGCTGAGAGGTTGGCCAGTGAATTGTTAACCAGACTTGCTAACAGCAAATCTTCAGCTGTGCGGCATTAGCTCTACAACATGGGACACTGCAGCTAAAGAAATGACCTGCTATGCCAACGATTGTGAACTGATCACGTCAAAGCTAATGAGCAAAACTGACTTACATTGTGCAATACAGAACACAGCAAGGGAAAGCAGGAGGTTACCTCTTGTGCATGTGGCTTTTCTGATGAAAATATCAGTCACATACGTCACCAAATTTTCCATAAAAAGCAGAATCCTCATATGATTAACTAGTGTAAGACTGACAACAGTATTTTCTGTATTTACCATATAGACACTTAAATTTTGAAGGTTATGAAACTGAGCGTTTTTGTTTTCCTGAGAACAGAACACGCAATAGAAAGGCTGATATAAAAAAAAAAAAATGCAGTGAGGTATGTTTCTTTTAATTCCGTGAAAAAAATCAGTTGAAGATATTGACTAGGGAGGTTGAAACCCTTTGGTCAAAAAGCTTGAAATATTTCAGTTTCCCATGAGGATTTTATCAGGAAAGATGAAATCTGCTCTGATCTGGTCTTTAGAGGGAAGTGGAGTACATGGCAGTTGCTGCAATGTTTTTTGATCACATTTCTGAGTTGTTAACTTTTTATATCTTGCAGTTCAATATACTGCTCAAAAATAATCTATGGAAAATTGACATAAATTTACATTTGCAGAAAAATATTTCTATAGAACAAAAAATATTTTTTTGCATCATTTCAACACAATCTTTTCAGTAAACTTGGGATTTCCAGACATTAGTCTTCCACAGATAATTTCTGTTGTGTGAAGAAATCAGTGTAAATGCTTTGACTAGACCAAGAAAATTCAGTTTCTTATCCAGCAATGCCCATTATTTCCTGGCCCATGAACAACAGTATTGATTAAATAACTTTCATGTGACATTATACATTACTTTTCCTTTCTTGGCCTTAATTTTAAATTTTCAAGCTCCTGAAGTAACAGAATGAGTCTTTTGGGTAGCACATTGCTCACAAGGCTTGGTTCAGGTCCTCTAGTCCAGGATGATAATCCTAAACAATAAATTTTTAAGATTTGCTTGGTAGCTTAAATTAAACCTGCAGTTTCTGGCTCAGTAGTTCAAACACTGGTTGAGGAATCGAGTTCCTGACTACCAGTCTTGGCATAGCTTTGTCCAGCTCTTCTAAATCCCCTTTCTCCTATGTGAAAGGACAATGTCAGAACAAATAAGAGTGTCTGCTTAGGCGGAATACTATATTTTCTTTGACATGTATTTATAAAGTAATTTGAAAATAAAAATCATTAATATTTACCCTTAACAATGTATTTTAAAGCAGTCATTCAATTTATAGCACAGGTAGCTCAAATACATTTCAGAAGATACTCAAATGATACCCCAGAGTAGGTATTATGGGCTTAGTCTCTGTGGTAGGAAGTTCCTGAGCTTCCATCTAAAACTAAAATTTGATCTTTTGTGAATTTGCATTGCATGTAACAGCGTATATTTGGGAATAACCAACAATGCAAAGATCCTTGGTTCTCTCAGACTTTGGTTTTGTTTAAAGAAATTTATAGTGGTGAACTGAGGGGAAACACTGTGTAGAGTAAATCCAATCCTTACCAAAGCAGATGCCTTTCAGAGCAGGATTTGAGAATTCTGAATTCCCAGCTCAGTGGCACAATAAAACCAGTTATGTGAACTATCATTTGGAAATGATAATACTTATCAATGTCCATCATCTCAATAAAAAGGAAAAGGGGAAAGCTGCCTGAGCAAGCATGTGCCCAAATAATCATCTAAGTCTTGATCTGGCATAGAAGGAAAGGATTGCCAATATATGCCAGACTTGTGGCCCAGGATAAAAGCCAAACAAGATATTCTAGAGAGAACTATAATACATAATCTGATCAAAGTTTTGATGTTTTTCTGTTTCAAGAATGAGAATGTAAGATAAGATAGGATGATTAATTCAATATTAGGTATTACTGTTTACAGAAAATGATAAATATAGTAACTTCTGACATGCTTGAAGTCTTTTGGGGTTTTTTTTTGTTGTTTTTGGGGGGGCTTTTTTAAAAAATATATTTTTTTATTATTTTCATATTATTACATCAGTTTTTCAGGGGAAGATAATTAAGAAGCAAAAATGCTGTAAATATCAAACCAGAAATTTATACCATTTTTACATACATCTTACTCAAGAGGAAAAATATGGATCATATTTACAGGAAAACAAAAATAAACTCTCATATGCATTAAAATCGTAATGTCATGCAGACAGTGCTTTCCAGAAATTATTCTGGAAGTCTGCAGTAATACAAAGAGCTATAGATGAGATGTAATGTCTCTACAGATACTGTAGGAGATGTAATGCCTCCACTGTCAATGACAGCCCTTATTTATGACTTGGTGGAATTATAAACTGGTGTTTTTTCTGACAAAGGATTATGCTCTCATTGTATATTGTTTATATAGATGTAATCTGGTATAGAGTATAAGTTAGAAGAATGACTCTAAACCTCATAGGAATTAATTCTGGAGTAGCTTCCAAGTACCAGGAGAGGAGGAACCAATCTGTATATATTAAAGTAAATGACAGTAAATTTAGGCTTGGGGTTATATGATAAGCTAACCTGGAAACTGCATTCTATGACTGAGGAAAACTCCTCTCCCTTCCTGTTCCAAACTATGTCACTGTTAGATACTTATTCTATGCCGAATATATTATCTGCTGGTAACCAGCCTTAAATACTTAAGAAAAAATATCATAACTTCATGCTACCTGGCTTTAGATTGCTAAGAGTTAGAGGGGAATAGCTAGTTCCCATTTTACTAAGACATCACAAAGCTTGTTTTTAGTGTCTATGAAGGCTACTTAGAGAAGCAGCCCAGAATTAGATGACTAACATATTTGCTGGGGTTTGATACATCAAACATAGAACATATTGGAAAATATACATAGATCAATTAGGTACAAAAATGCTTTATTTAAAGTTTATGTGAACAGTTTTTATACCCAAAATCAATAAAATTGTTTTTGCAGCCATACTGATGTTGAAATGTTTTGTCCCATTCACCTTACCAGTCTGCAATTTGCAATAGTCAGCTCTCCCATAATGTTGGAAGACAGACAAATATATACCAGAAATATATGGATTCAAAACTGGTGGATTCTGCTAATATTTAGTCTTTTCTGTGGCCGCTGCTTCAAAAGGCCTCATTGTGTCAGGCTTTCAAAGTCAAAAACTTTTAACGACCTGCACTTTTGCACTCAGCAAGATGATCAGATTTTGAGTTATCTAAAAATCCAGGGATCAGATGGTCACAGCCTAAGTTGCTCAAAGTCATCTACTAGATAGTCAAGCTTCAGACAACCTGGTCCCTTTGTAGGGCTTTCATGACCTTTGTGAAAAGTGCTGGGTGCACTTTTATCTGCAGCAGTGTTATAGTTGTCCTGATTTCAGCTGAGATAGTTAATTTGCTTCTTAGCAGCTGGTGCAGTGCTGTGTTTTGGATTTGTATGAAAATGATGTTGACAGCACACTGATGGTTTTGGTTGTTTCTGGGTGATGTTTATACTAAATCAAGGACTTTCCAGTTTCTCAGGCCCTGCCAGCGAGAGGGCTGGAGGGGCACAGGGAATAGGGAGGGGACACAGCCAGGACAGGTGACCCAAACTAGCCGAAGAGGTCTTCCATGCCATATGACATCATGCTAAATATATAAACTGAGGGAGGAAGGAATGTGGGGACATTCGGTATTATGACATTTGCCCTCTTGAGTAGCCGTTATGTGTGACAGAGCCCTGCTTTCCTGGGGATGACCAAACACTTGCCTGCCAGTGGAAAGTAGTGAATGAATTCCTTGCTTTGCTTGCTTTCGCAGCTTTTGCTTTACCTATTTAATTGTTCTTATCTCAGTCCTTGAGTTTTACATTCCTTTCTGATTCTTCTCCCCATCCCTCTGGGTGAGGAGTGAGTGAGTGAGCGGCTGTGTAGTGCTTGGTTACCAGCTGGGGTTTAAACCACAACAATATTGCTATAGTGACAACAGCATTAAATGCACATGTTCATTTTCCTCATTAATAAGACCAGTTTCTACTCACAATTTTTTTATTATGGAAAATTATTTTGCCTTGACTAAAATCTTTCCTTTTTTCCCCACAGACTGTTCACCTTGGTATATTTTTTCATATCTGTATGCTTACCTTCTCTTGTTGCCTCTGTAAGACGACTGGAACTGGTCTTCAGACAAGTAAAAGCTTCTTATAGCTAATGCATATTTCACAGCCAAATCATTCTACAGTTTTATGTCTAAACCTATATATTGTTTGAAAATGTTAACCTTCATGAATTCAGCTTATTTGCTAAATAAAAATTGTCTCCATCATCTTATAACAGTTCCCCAGCTCTCTAGTAAAATGTGAAAATTTAGAAATCATAGCAGCTTCTCTAAGAATGTATTCATCATAAGGAATGCATCTAAAAACCTACAGATGCTTGATTACAGCTTCCAGGGGTAATCATCTTGTTAAATTATACGTGGTTTAGCATTTGCCAGACTTTACTGTCTCTTTAATAGCAAGCATTTCCAAAATTGATTTTTGCATATAAGAATGTGCAGTTTTATGGAAAATACAGGAAATTTTTTTCAGAAATTGACAATAATTCCCCCAGAAACTTTCCCTATTTTTTCAAAACATTTAAGATAAATTTCAGAATCAAACGTGAAATGTGAAGCCTGAAAACAATAAAACCCCCTATATCTGATCAATTTCCTTTGTTTAGATTGACATAAACATTTACAGTAATTTATAAAATCCCTAGAAGTTATGATAGACCAGTATATTTTTCTGTTCATATTCAGGCAACAGTGTAATCAACATCAAGAATAAAAGTTGAAATTGTCAGTTTTTTAAAAACATGAAATATTCCTTTGTAGCTCAAAACATGAACTCAAATATGAAACAAGGGTCTGCTTTTATTAGCTACTTACCCAACCCGGATTTATATAAACCAGATGCATGTCAGTATAACTTTGTTATGCTAAGTACACTAGCTCAAATCCGTACCTGTGGAGAAATGATGTAAAGTTTATTGGTAATAGAGAACCCTTCACAAATTCTGTGTACCATAGCAACACCTCTTTTTGCATGCCCTGTGTACCGAAGGTTAGTATTAGGTATGTCACTACCTGGCTGATATTATTTGGAATAAGTATGTGTACTTGTGAAATGGAATGACTAAAATACCATTCACCTGCATAGTAACTGATTTTCACAGTCTGTTCTTCAAAATGAATTCAAGATTACTGACAGTTATTATTTATACATGAACATTGTAGACAAACTGCATTATGCAGCTGACTGCTTAGTCAGTATACATTGTAAGTCAAAGATGTATTTGACAATACATGTAAGAATATTTTAGAAGTTAGTTACAAATTAACAAATCATGAATATGGATATGCTGCACACTAATGTGAAGAATTTCCCAGTCCTTACTGAATTCTTCAGATTTCTGACCATGTACTGACTTCACTGACAGGTTTGTCTTTTCCAAATTAACTTCAATTAAAAACTCCACATCATGGTTTAACCCCAGCCAGCAACCAAGCACCATGTAGCCACTTGCTCACTCCCCCTCACCCACAGGGATAGGGAGAAGAATCGGAAAAGAATGTAAAACTCAGGGGTTGAAAAAAGAATAAATCAACAGGTAAAGCAAAAGCTGTGCATGCAAGCAAAGCAAGGAATCAATTCACTACTTCCATGGGCAGGCAGGCTTTCAGCCACGCCCAGGGAAACAGGGCTCCATCACATGTAACAGTTACTCGGGAAGACAAACACCATAATGCCAAATGTCCCCCCTTCCTTCTTCTTCCCCCAGTTATATACTCAGCATGACATCATATGGTATGGAATACCTCTTTGGCTAGTTCAGGTCAGCTGTACTGACCATGTGTCCCCCGTCCCTGCGCCCCTCCAGCCCTCTCACTGGCAGAGCCCAAGGAACTGAAAAGTCCTTGATTTAGTGTATATATACACATCACCCAGCAACAACTAAACATCTGTGTGCTATCAACATCATTCTCACACCAAATCTAAACGACAGCACTGCACCAGCTACTAGGAAGAAAATTAACTCTATCTCAACTGAAACCAGGACACCTCACATTCAGTGAAAGTGCCTTTTCCACTTTCATTGAATAATATTATTCTTTTGTCTCCAAGGTCCATTTGGATCTTTTGTAAGCGTATGGGAAGAACTTCTGCCTCTGTGCTGCAGATCTCTTAGTCCTTTATAGCAGCACATTCCTACCAGGTTACCAGTCTCCAAGAGTGGAAAGCTCCATAACAGAGAGCAGTTACATGTTGTCAAATATCTGCACATAAAAATGCACTGCTGGTTGTAACCTTCATAATAAATTGTGGCATTCATTATCTGGACAGGGTGTATTTTGTCTTTGCTAGTCCCTCTTTGCTGGCCACAAGTCTGGTGGAGCCAACATTGGAAATGAAGGCTGAACAGAGCTCCTTTTCCAGTGGCTGGTAACAGCTAAATGTGATCACGCCTAACTGAAGAACCAGGAAAACAAGGAGCCTAAAAAGAGACAGAAGCTTGGCATATGTTTGATCTTTAGATCAAAAGGAAGGATTATTAATCTGAAATAAGATAAATGCTACTAGACTGACCTTAAAAGTAATAAGGAAAGGTGGACACAGAAAAATGATACTTGAATCACAATATTTTCAAACTGAAGGGGAAAAAAGGTCTTTGAAGAACATGTTGACCCATTAGAAGGGGAAATTTAATTAAATGCCACATGATGTCTAAAAATAATCTTATCACTTGGAGAATACAGATGTTAAAAAAGGATCAAAAGCATACATGTTAGATTCTTGGGAATGCACATTTCTGCACTCTAAGGAATTCTTTTCAAAATGGAGCCCTCAGAGGAGCAAGCAATCTGCAGTGCATGATGTAAACATGCCACTGGGAAATCCTCTCAGGCTATAGGTCTTTTCCTGTGTTTCTTCTCTGAAACATGCTCATACAGATTTCTTGCCCAAACAGAGTACAAATGGAGTATCCATGGGTACCATTTCGTACCTTGATGGTATTTCAGATTCATTCCCTTCTGAATCAGGAGGAAAATACACTATTATAACTACAAAAAGATTTTAAGGTCCTGTAAATCACAAGAAGATGTATAAAGATGTCTACATATCACATTTTAAAGTTGTTAGGCAGTTTGTTGAACCTCAGACGGTGAGTTTTTGGTAAAACTCATGCATGTTGTCAGACTAAACATTAGATATAAGAGGAAGGCTTTTGTTCAGGCATAGCTTAAATGGCAACCTGCTTAGCCTACATGCTGCTTATAAACCGCCTCTTTCCCAAGCAAACCTGGACCTTATTTTTTGTTATTTTTTCTGATGTAACATTTCTCACCTTATTAAAATAATTTAATGTGTTTGATCAGCTTATGTGGCTCTGAAGACCTAAGTTGAAAGAAGAAACTGTATTGGGATTTTTTTTGAAAATATTTCTATGATAAATACAAATTATAGAATTATTTGGGTTGGAAGGGACCTTAAAGATCATGTGGTTCCAACCCCCTTCCCATGGGCAAGGAAACCTTCCACTAGACCGAGCTGCTCAAAGCCCCATCCAGCCTGGCCTTGAACACTTCCAGGGATGGGGCATCCACAGCTTCTCTGGGCAACCTGTTCCAGTGTCTCACCACCCTTACACTAAAGGATTTCTTCCTAATATGCAATCTAAATCTACCCTCTTTCAGATTAAAACCATTCCCCCTTGTCCTATTGCTACAGGCCCTACTGAAAACTCTGTCCCCTTTCTTATGCACACCCTTTAGACACTGGCAGGCTGCTGTAAGGTCTCCTCGGAGCCTTCTCTTCTCCAGGCCGAACAGCCCCAAGTATCTCAGCCTGTCTTCACAGGAGAGGTGCTCCAGCCCTCTGATCATCTTTCGGGTCCTCCCCTGGACTCATTCCAACAGGTCCACATACTTCTTATGTTGGGGGCTCCAGAGCTGAATGCAGCACTCTAGGTGGGAGTAGCTCTTACAAAACAGCTAGAAAACCCTAAGCAACCTAGACAGATTCCATTGTCCCAGAAATTGTTAGCTTTGTATGGAATTCAGACATTATTCAACTGACCTATCTCAAGTCTATAATCATTCTTTTTTAACAGAGCCAGATAAGAAAAAATAATTTAGAATCATTAAACATGACTTTTATATCACATTTTTTTAGGCAGTTAGGGCTTTAGAGTGTGATACTTCAGTGAAACAGAGACTTGTGTAATATGCTTCTGTATCAAGAGATTAAAAAGTCAATAATATTGAAGCGACTGTTCAAATGGTTTATAAAGCAGAGTTTAATTACTATATGGAAAAGTATGAAATGCTTTAGTCTACTAAGATTTGAGATATTTATAAAATTGAATTTATGGAAAATCAATTAAGTAGAATCTGATTTAACGAAGGGGCTGACGATTATTGATATTCAAGCTGAGTTTCTGTCAATGTTAGAAACTTGTTTTAATACCGATTTTGGCACACATTATTCTTTGTATTTATGTAGTAAAATAACTTTCTTAAATCATTTCATACCACAATGTCTCTTTTAGCTGCTTTAGTCAGCCATGATTCAGAGTGAATAACTAAGTGCCTTATTTTTTTAGAACTTATTCTCTTCCTAGTAACTGGGATGAAATATTAATTCTTTTGGAGACTGAAAATCCACTCAGTGCATTTAAAATCCTGGAAGCTTTAGGTTTTTAGACCACTGGAGGTCAAACAGAATTTAAAGATAGCACAACCAAGTATTTTAAAATTTTTAATTTGAATTGAAAATCATAAAATATTTTCCTAGAAACGTGCTTTTGTTCACCCCCCCCCCCCAACACTGGATGATAGGTTTAATTTAATATAAAAATGCTACCTTGTTTCTCCTGCTTTTGTTGCTTCAGCCCTGAAAGATTTTATACAACACAGTACCATATTTCTTTAATTGCAGAGATTTTAATTGTAACAAACTTGTGTCTGCCAAGAATGATCCAGCTGAAGTGTGTTTCTTTGTAACTGGGTGGTATCAGTACATGCAACCTTAGGTTGATGGGATTCATTTTGTCTGTCTCTAGCAAACTACTAACTAGTCTACTACCTGTGTAGCAGTCAACGGGAAGAGCTGAGAATTTAAGGCCCCTGAGTCAGTGAATACAGAGAGCAAATGGCATATCCTGACTGTGCCTTATCTTAGCCTAAAATAAATACTTGAGTAATTTTTTTTCTGTGGCTATTTATCTGTATACATAAGCAATAGGAGGAGTCTAACTGACAAACTGAGCACGGGCACCTCAATTGTATATTCCATGTAGAATATTCCCCAACTTTTTAGGGAATTATGAAAATTTATATTTATCCTATTTAATTGTTGCATTTTTCATCTGGAAATTTCTGAAGAAACAAGTAGCACTTTCCCACCACTTTTTTAGTTCAAAAATCTCAGGTTATCTTTTAAATCTGCTTTTTCTCAGTTAAGAAAATATCATCACATCTCAGTGATAAATTTAATTCTTAAGTTTTCTGTGTTTTAATAATGAGTGAGAAAATTCTCTCATTATAGAGCATTCAGGGAAAAGATTAAATCCCCTAAAAAAAATGATGTGAGAAAGAAATTACTCTTTGGGGACACTCTCCATCAGCCACATATAAAGAAACAATGTTACTCTGCCAAGAAAGTCTTGGTGTCACCATCCACAAAAGAAAACGTTGATGAAAGGACTAAGGATTACTTTTATGGTGTTGACTATTAATTATGTATGATATGAACGTGGGAGGAGGATCACATGAAAGGGTATCAGTATTGTCTCATGAATGCCATCAGTTACTCCAGAGAACAATTCTAGAAAAATTATATTGAAGTACTTGCAAAGCCACATCTTTGAACCTAATAACCTATGACTAAAGTGGAGGTAGTGACACTTCCATGGCACATCAATTAGACCATAATCTATTTGCTATTATATTCATGCTATCAGACACAGTAAAGAAAAGGCCGCTAAACATTTTACAGCACAGTTTTAGCCAATATAAAATGGTAAGGAAAATAATTACTTTGATCCTAATAAGCATAAAAAATAATTCTGTTAGAACAGAAGGAGTTATTCTCAGCAAAAAAAATGAAATCATGACAGTTTTATGCTGCATACAATTTATCATTAGTACCACTAGGAACTTCGCTGGTTCACATACATTCTAAATCAACTTTAACAAATAACCTGTAAACTCTAAATACAATGATATTTTATTTTATTCCTTGTTAACAATTGTGCATGTAAAAAGGCAGGTACTTCACAGTTAAAATACATACCTTGTAAATCATTGCTTCATTAGATCACTATAGGGGAGTCCCAGTAAAGGATTATGCATCCAAATAGGTAGAATCTAGGACTAGGAATCATTTGGTCCCTATGCAGTTGGTGACTTAGACATCCTAGTGGGAATCAGAGCAGTCACATGTTAAGCAGCAAGCAGAAAAGCATCTACACCTAAGCAAGAAGGTAAGGCACACAGCATGGAATATCCTACATTTAATATTCACATTCTTCACTTTGGGCTGCAAAAATACATTTTTGCTGCCTTGGCACCCAGAACACAGGCTTTTTAAAGAGGGCTGGTTTCAGGATTAGGAACTACAGGATTTGGATTACACAACTACAGGAATTTCAGGATTAGGATTAGAGTTCAGTGATTAAGTTTTAATGATCTAGATTCTATCAGACAGCATGATCTTTGAAGCTGTCAAATTTGAATTTAAGAGTTCTAAGTGTCATTTATGACTGGGTTTATTAGTAGTTAATAGAGTAATGGTAGGAAAAGAGATGGAGAGATCCACAAAACAGAGTTAAAGAAGTGGTCAATGGAGCTTTCTTTGGTGGTGACCCAGTAGCAAAGATTAAAAGAATTTCCAGCTAGGGAAGATTATTTAGAGTTTAGACTAGTCTACAGATCTGAGGTGAGACTGGAAAGGCTGACAGGTTGCAATGGTTGTGATATTTTGTAGCCTACCAGACCAGCATTAGGACTGAAATCAGGAACAGGATTTGACCAAACAGACATCAACAGGAACCACTGCAGTACCATAAGGGTTGAGTCTTACGGTGGGTGGGCAGTTAAAAAAAAAATATTAAAAAAAAATCAGGCAACCAAGTTTGTCTTAAACCTGAGTAGAAACAAATAAATCAGAGTTAGGTCTAGGCCTAACCCACCAGGGACCAATGGAGATTTATATGGAGTGAGTCTAGTAAGAATTGCTTAACTGTAGTTACAGTAAGAGTTAGTGTGGTTATGAACAATGAACGCTGGCACCAGGTTTGGCCCATGAGCCAGCAGGGGCTGATAGATCTAAATTATGTTTGTTCTGATAGCTACAGATACATTTGAGACTAAGAGCAAGAATCCACTAGTATGGAGTCTGGGGAATCTCTCATCAGTGCTTGGACTTCAGCTGTCACTACAGCATTATTGGAAGACTTGATGGAGGATACTGAGCTAGTGTTAGGACCTGAGCCCTTAAAGAAATGCTGGGCAAGGTTTACTGCTGTTTTCAAATTCCCAGATCGTTGGGTAACATCCAGAATAAAAAAAAAAATCTAAAATTGATTAGTCATTTATTGGTGTGGATACTGCAGACTTTGAGTATGTTCATGTTTTTATTGAGTTTTCTTTGAATGGCAATTAATTATCAGTTTTATATACAGTCTAAGGGAAATATTATTTAAATTGAATAAAATCATATACAATTTAGTGAAAACCTACTACTGAAATATTCAGCTCATCTTTATAAGATATTAATTTAGAAAGTGTATTAAAATACAGCATACAGAAGTTGAAATAATTTTCATAAACAGGGAGAAACATCTGTTGTTTGTTCCTTGTCTTTACTGGTTTTATAAATTGATGATCCTCTGGCTAGTTTTCTTAGGAGGGTTATAACTGTTATGCCCTTATTATGATGATAAACACAAAGAAGAACAAAATGAAGTAATACATCTTTGGTGCATCCTTTGGTAATACCAACTATTGTAAAGCCTCAGAAATTAATTGTTTTAAGGTATACTCATTTCAATGACATTTACCTTCCGTACCCATGTGTTTATCAGCTCCTTTACCCACATTTATTACAAGATGAACGCATATTTTAAATGGATTTTTTCTTTATAGAAAAAACTAAATCTTTTACTAATTTTCTGATGTCAGTTGGGAGGGAGAAAATTGCAGAGAGTACTAAAATTCAAAATCATTCAGTACCAAGGGAAAAAAAATCCATCAGCCTTCGCTGTCATAGACTGAACTCCAAACAGCAAGCACTGAAATAATCCCCACCAGTAACTATTAAATTGGTTCTTCAGTGTGCCAGAAGCAGAGGAAATAAGGGGGGGAGGCATGGGGAGGAGAGGAAAAATGTGGAAAGGAACACCTTTTTGTGATAGTAATCCACAAATCAAACTTCTAGGCCTTCTCTTCCAATTAATATTGTGAGGTTTCAAAGGCCATAGGCTAGTTCTGATCATGATTTAATTATACCAACGTCTTCACTGGCAGACAAAAAGATGGATTGGTAAAGACAGATGACAACTTCTTTAATTATGCTCCAGAGAGATCTTGGAGTGAAATAAACATTGACCTAAATGTTAACTGACTCAGTTGCCTGAATTTCTAAGAAAGCAGAATTTGGAGCTCTGAAAACAGATCTAATGAAAATGTAACACAAGGTATGTGATCCTTCTATTTCTTTTCAGCCTTACATAACTTCAGCTGGACACAGCTTTTCATTTAGCACATCACTATATTGTCAGATGGCACACTCAGGCTCTGTCCTTGTAGTTTTGGTGATAAGGAGATGAAGGTGAAATAAGCATAGAAGTCAATGCCTTAGAAAGCATGGTCTACCCAGAGTTCTTTGTAGTCTTGCTGATATTACCCTGTCAATTACAGTTTTATTGTCCAAAAAAGTAGAGATGTTCATGTGGTTATCGGAGGGATGCATAAAGCAGTCCAGTACATGGTATTTTACATACACTGTATGGCTGAGGCAGGAATGTTATCTTAACATTTAGCTGAAATCTCATTTAGTGCTGCATACAATGAGAAATGTCTGCAAAAAATAAATCACTCAAATATGCCATGATACTGCTAATATGAATTTTTGTGATATTACTGTAAAATTTAAAAGAAGTTTGGGATTGAAAGGTGTTCCCTTCAGCTTAAGTTTGAAATGCGATAAGTGTAAATGGTTCTGCACTGCAGGTGATCAGTTTTGTCTCATTCAAAGCTCACAATTCCATAACTGCTGATGTAGTACATGTATTTGACATCCTTAATGATTACTCGGAGGAAGCCACTGCTGTTGAGTTGAATAGTGAGCTCAAAGGAAGTAGCTCAACAGGAGGGGGTCTGTTTTTGTTTAACAATTAGGTCAAATACTTCTCAGTAGGATTCCTGTCTTTCAGTGTTTCCACTAGAGATTAATATTTCAGAGGTAATTATCTGAACCCCTTTTATAGGGAGGGATGGAAAATGGGCACCCTAAATTAGAATTAATCTGATTTTTAGAAGAAGATTAATTCTACTTTACAGGCACATTTCCAAACCAACTGCAGAGGGGATCTAGACAACTATATAGCCCAAACAGTCAGATAAAACCGGTGTTAAGTGTTCAGGGCAGCTTATAAGAACACCAGACTCTGTAGACTTCCAGATCAACAGTGAAAAAGATGCCTCCACTTGTTCAGATTTATAGAACTATCTATGTAAGACATGATGTTAATTATTTTCTACTAAGCATAAGGACAAATATGAATAAATATGAACAAAGCTCTGAAGGTGCAAGACACAACTACAGACAGCAGACCTTGTTCCACAGCTCTGCAAATAAACAAATATGCTAGAATCTGGCTTGATATAATAGAGCCTTAAAAATACAGCAACATGATCTCACCAGCCTTATGTTTTAGCAAAACTAGAAATTAAATAAACAGAACTGGAGGGAAAAGTCCAGAATTTGCATCTGCTAAACTACAAGACATTCCTGTTACCAAAGGCAGACTTCTAGTACATCACAGAGGTTTGTATCTGAGCTAATTTGTGGCATATGAAGGCACAGACCCCAAGTGAGATTCCCCTATTACATACATAAGTGCTGGTTATATACAATCACTTATCCACCCAAGTTCTGCCCCAGAATGTGCCTACCTGCAGCAAAACACCTTAACAACCAGTTGACATTCCACCAAGTTGTTTACTCCCTCTACACTCATCTGAGAAAGTCTCTTCTTCCCCAGTACTTAAGGTGTGGGAGGCATTGGGCACACCCCTCATTACAGATAGGTGGGGCATAATCACTGCAACCTGGCATCCAGGCAAGGAAGACAGACTTCTCTAGGAAAGGGCCCTTATGCTAATTGTCTATATGCCTTTTGTTGTTAGCATTTATAAAGTGGAACTTCTGTGGTAATATTAATCTCATCCTCAAGCAAACTTCTAAAATAAGGCATTTGCTACCGTGGCAGACTACCATCGTCTGATTTTGTCAGATGTCTATACTTCACAGATGAAGTGAATAGCAGTCAGAGATAATAGAAGACAAATATATCAATATAAAAAGTCCTTTTAATTTATCTGTTGATTTCTTTCAAGATGTCTACTTATATGTACAATATAATTAAGCATATAAACAAGCACTTCTGTGTTCTGTGGGAAATTACTGGCAAGACTGAGACAATAAACTCCACTAATTCTGTGAAATTTCTTACAACCTTGAATTCACTCTTTAAAAGTGAGTTTGGGTCTCATCTTCATAAATGAGAAATTAATGGAATTTTATGTATGTGAAAGAACTTTTTCTCATTATTTCTCATTGTTATAGCTAACAGTTTGTTCACAGAACACAGTGTTAGCTTTCACATAAACACAGTGTTGTATAGTAAAGGCGAAAATCCAAGGAATTTCCTTGCAGTAGGAGATAAGACAAATTCAGGCCACAAGTGATAAAAGCCACAAGTTTCACAAGTGAAACAATACCACAAGTTTCTGCTGATTCAATACAGATCTGAATTTCATTTTTTTTTCTACCACAGCTATCCATTATTTAGCACTGGCTCATGCCTATTTGGTATTTACTATTCAGGAACAGGCATTTGCTTCTTGACAATTTTGAGGTGAAGGGTAAGTAGATAAACAGGCAAAGGTTGGAGAATGGGCAACAGATGTATTGAGATCTACTATTAAACTTTTAATATTAGTATTTTGAATAATGTTAATTCCTTTGTAGGCAGGACACTGCAAGAATAGGTCTATGAGTGATGTTTAATGAGAAACAGGTATGAATCTCACAGATAAGACCTGGAAGTCATACCATGCAAATAAGCTATGTATGAGAGGACAGTGAAATAATGACTATGGGGAAAACTGACAAATGAACTGTATGGATGAGTACTGGGAGTGAGAATGTATAAGAAAATTAAGAGGAGGATAATGTAGGAAGAACAACATTATTTATAGTTCTGAAGATAAATACATTTTTATGTAAAGATGTTAAAAATCCATGGGGTATTCTCACACTGTGGTAATGATACCACATAAAGTCACACCAAGTGTAGACAGAGAACTTCATAATTTTTTTCATGTTTTTTAGGAGAAAAAAGATGTATGTACTAAGAAAAATGTATGTACTTAAGATGCTGTACCACAAAAGCAGTTTTATCTTCCTGATCTTTTCTGTCTTTTTCATTAACAATACATCAAAACATGTCATTCACACTAGGACTGCTCCCAAAAGACAGCATGAATGAAATTTCATCAGTTTTGCCTCCCTTCTTGCACAGTTGTCTAACACTGCAATAGCAGACTTGGCATCCCCAGCCCAACCCACTGGCATTGCTGCTGATGGCTGCCAGCTGCCTAACAAGCCATGGGCACACACACTGGCACCTCACTTTCTGTCTGAAGCCATTCGCTCCACAGGGCTTTCAGGAACTCAACAGGGAAGAAAAGCTGCCAGGAGGTACCTTCCTTCAGTGCAAGCCACCAAATTCAAAGTCCTCCCAAGTCTCTGAAGAGGCAAAAGCCATAACAGAAGTCAAATTGCCTCTCCCATCTCCACTGTATCATCCCCAACTCTTTTCTTCTGCTTTCAGCACTGTATGTGATCATCTGCAAAACAGATTATTAATCCTTTGCAGGTTCTTAAAGGGCAAGATATGCTGTTTGTACTGAGGGGTGTTCCACATTTCATGAAGATAAATTGGCCTATCTATGAAGTAGAAGAGAACTTCTTGAAACATGGGCTCACTGAATGGCTGAAGTGGTAAGGGATCCCTGGATATCATCTGGTCCAACACCCTGCTCAGAGCAGGTGCAGTTAGAGCTGTTTGGTGTTATGGGGGGTGAATCCTGCAGCCCAGGAGGCAAGTATGCATTAGTTCCGCATCTGCAGGTCCAACCAGGAGTGAGGCTGAACATGTATCCCCAGCAGGCACACATGAATGCACACATCTAACACATATACATATATATATATGGATGGCACACAGATAACACATACAGACACAGTCCACACTCATTTAGATACATACAGCACCAACAGCTTCATCCTGTTCCCTCTCTAGCTGAGCAGGATGGTCATCCGTTAGTGGAAATACATATATGCATATATTCAAGGTAAATTCCTCCAGCAGATGGGCTCAGACATACAGTTAGCTGCCCCTGGATCTTTTGTTTCTTCAGGTGCCTTACCCCTAGGGACACTTCCACACAGAGACATACACAGTCACACTACTTTCTGGAAGCTGGCAGGGACACCTTGGATGTCCACTAGCCAACTGCTCCATCGTCTCACACTTAGAGACACACCTGACTTCCAGGTTACTTCACCTACTTGCCAACTAGTCCAGCTTTATATTTGCTAGTGATCACATACTCACTTGTATACCCACACTCATTCCAGTCATTGGCACAACCATCATTAGGGCCTCTGACCCCTGGACCCACTCCAGAGGCTGTTGCACGGTTTCATTCACACCAGTGTCTCCAGTTGCTGGCACTATAGACTCTCCTGTACACACATATACACAGAGGAAAGAGGTTTCCCCCCAGTTGTTTCTCCCCAAGTCACCTATATTCATACCTTTCTGTACTTTTGCTTCTACCCCTAAATATCCCATAATAAGTCTTGTACAAACCCCAAAATGGTCTTTCCCTGCATCCTGTCAGCAACCCCCCTTAGTCCAAAAGTCCAAGTCTAGTGTTGACTCATCTTGATGGGTTTATGCCTGGACACTCTGGCTGAGGTTCTGTTGGGAAACCCCTGGGAGGCTGCAGACATGGTTTCCCTTCTTCTGAGTCCTTAGTCTTAGTTCCTGCTTGCCATTGTACTCCTATGCTTCTCTGGGCTTGTTCAGATGGACCTTGGATGACCTGATCACTCTTCTGTGATGGCCTTGGGGTAGTTGGGGCAAGGCACCATTTGGGTTTCCCCACCTGCCTTTGAGCCTCTGTGGGCCTCTGTGGGCTCAGGTAAGCTTTTAAAACAAAACCTACTGTTGCCCAAGACTGTGTCTGGTTGGTCTCTGAACATCTCCAAGGATGGAGATCCCATAACCTCCCTGGGCAACCTGTTTTGGAGTTTGACCGCCTTCACAGAAAATAGTCTCATTCTTACATTTTTAACAGAATTTTCGGTCTTTCAGTCAGTACCCTTTGCCTCTTGTCCTTCACTGGACATCACTAAGAGCAGTCTGGCTCCAACTTCTTTATGCCCCCCAATCAGATATTCATACATATTAATAAGATCCCTCTCAAGCCTTCCCTTCTCCAGGCTGAACAGTCCCAGCTCTGTCCACCTTTCCTCATATGTCAGATGCTTCAGTCCCTTCTTCATCTTTGAGGCCCTTTGAAGGACTCACTCCAGTATGTCCATGTCTCTCATGGACTGGGGAACCCAGAACTGGATGCAGCTCTCCAGATGTCTCTTACTGTTGCTGGGAAGATAGGAAGGATCATTTTCTTTGACTTGTTGACAATGCCTTTGAGGTGATGAGAGGTGGTAGAAACTCTTTTGTAAGAGGAGTTATAAAGGCAACCTAAAACTAGTTTGTGAGGAAAGTGATATCATGTGCATAAACATCCCTTAAGATATACCCTCCATGATGTCACACATCATATGTGATGAGTACTCCAGTAAAGGGAATCTCTGTCACTTTAAATAGCATGGGTAGAAAATGCAGATCCTCACAGTGACTGAGCCAACTGGATTGTTTTTACATGGCACTTAGCATTCTTGGCAGATTCTTAGCTGTTACTCCCCTCTAGCTATGACTGCACACCGGCAGGTATCAGATCTTAATTCCCAAGAATGATGTACGGAAGAAATTCTATAGTCTTTTATCCAAATACACCAGTTTGTTTGTGGCAACATAGTACAGAATGACATTTTTATTTGTTTATTATATTACAGGTTATGATTTTTCTTTTGCCTGAATTCATTCCATAGCACACACTTCATCTGCACCCTCTTAGACAAACCCTGAGAGATGCTGAGTTTGTGATGAGCAAGTGGCCTCCAAAATTCCCCAAACTGACCCTATTCATTACCTCTGAGCTTTGATACACTAATTACTTGCCTATTTAATTCCATGCTATTCCTTGTATGTACAAAGGTGTAATTGCATTATTGAACCACTTGGAATGTAATGTTTTACTTTAAGAGAAATGAACTACAGTATTGTAGCTCTCTTCAAAGCATTATAGATCTTTTTATAGGAAAGAAATGTTATTTACTATGCCACAATATCTTAACTCTAATTTTGGAACATGAGTTTGAAATACTCATCTATTGCTGTGACATGTAAACCCTCCATATGGCTTACAGATCTTAATCATATTCTATTTATCTATAGTACAGTTTGAGCTAAGAATTAAGATATACATATATAATTTAATATATCTACATGTGTGTATATATATATAATGACAGTACATAAGAATTCCGCAAACATATGTTCTTCTTTTCCTAATGTACAGTTTCCCCTGCAAAATTTGCCACCACAAAACTGTAGCGCATATGATTTCTGAAAAAAGACTAGAGCTCAGGTAAGTATAAAACTCTGCTTAGCTGAGCAAACAGCAAAAAGTAAGAGGAGGAGAAATTATAAACATCACTGATTTTTAAAGATCTTACAGAATCAGAACAGTTACCTTTATGATTAATGGAATTATGCATCAGTTTATTTGTCTGCCTGATATAAACACAAATAAGGTTTGGCACACAGTCATATTCTTTTGACTCATCATTATATTTTTTTTTTTAATTATTTGTGTAGTATATTATTTTTTACCTAAATCATAAGCAATGGTTTAACATAGATGTTATAAAAAAGAATAAAGAAAAAAAAGGGACGGAGCAACGTTATGTATATCACAGTATACATATATATTTCATCATCTGCTGAAAATTATGATCAATACAAGTGGATTCAGAACAAAGACCAGTATAACTGTATAAGATATTTCAAAATTACCAGGAATACACAGCTGTAGGAGAAATGGCAGTGAAGCAGTACATTCAGCATGGCTGAGCGACCAAGTCTGATAATAGTTATAGTACTTTTTATGTAAAAGATGCTGTGAATGACACGTAAGTCTAGCTTCCTTCTAATTACAAGAAGGAAGCAATTCATATTTTTGACAAGTACTTTCAAGTGGAAAAAATAATGGAAAAGAACAAGCTTAGAATGACTGTTGATGAGTTCAGTTTAATGGTAAGAGAGAAGGACGAGTGAAATAAACAAAATGATACAGAAGAAAGGAGGATATATGGCATAATCATAATAAACTTAGAATAGCCTTATGTACAATTTGTAGGAGTAATACCATGATCGGTAGTAGAATAAAAAAAAAAGAATAAAACAATTCACCATCTGTTGAAACACTATAGTGTCGCAATGTTTTGCGGCCATCCCTGCAGAGTGTGCTACAAACACTGGACAGCAAATTCTGGTACATATGAATCTGTTTGCAGAAAATGGGTGGCTTCTGTCTGAAATATGTTTTGACTATACACCGGAGTTTGTCAGTTTTAAAATCATAAATATGGGATCCTTCCACTCCAATAAATCATAGTATGTGTCTTTCTAAAAAAATCCTTGTAGACAATCTTACAAATGCATTCTAATACATCATAGTTTATCTTAAAAAGAGCATCAAAACCTTTGCCATTTGTTTTAACAGTGTCCCTAGAGAAATTAAAACAACGAAACCAAATATTTCTTTTTTCTCTTTCATTTTAGATTGTAGCTTAAAGGAAAAATCCCTGCCTACCTACTCATTTGCAGAGACAGGGTTTTTTTCAGTGTAGTGCCCTGTAATTAATAGGTTCAAAACTAATCAGAGACATGAAAGACTTTAATGACAAGTAAAATAGAAAGGAGAATGAAGGGAACAATAATCATCCTTAAATGGGTTTATATTAATTTCAAAAGAAAGTTTTAATAGATGGATTAGCTTAATTTATAAAGATGTGATCATTGTTGCACTTTTTGGGTCTAATTTAAAGAAATGAGTCTTGGAAACATACCTGTTAATCAACTCTGTTAGGCATTTATGAGTAATGTTACTTGTCTGTCTCTAAAGACTACATTTAGAAAGTGAGTTTCTGCTCTTCATTTAAACCATTGAGGCACCATGTTAGCTGAAGCTCTCTAATTGCTCATGTTTTAGGGTTTGTGACACTAAATGACAAATGGGAACCATGCAATGCAATGAAGCAAAGATGAGAGTAGCTGCCAAATTTGTGACAACATGATTATGCATATACCGCTCTTGCTTATCGATCCTGAAATAATTTCAGTAACATCTGGCAGTGAAGTGGACTAGATTTATCAATTTATTCTATTGGAGAAATTTGCTACATTCAGTGACATACATAGCTATTAATATTTATTTTCAACATTTTTAAAAATCAATTTTCTCTTAATAATTCTAGCTACGGTTCACTGATTTATATTGTTTTGTAGTTCTTTGCTGCTATGCTGACACTTAAAGGGGACAGACTTCCCACTTTTTCAAGTTGAATACCACTTATTCTTGTGAGTATCTCAATATTTGGCATTTGAATCTATTGATAGTAAATCTTTGTTATTCAGAACATGGCATTGTTTATTTTGGGCCATATTTGCACCTACATTGTGTATGACTTACTGTGATAACTTGCAAGACTAAAGGCAAGTCTGTCTGGCCCTAAAAAAATGGTTCTAAAGTTCTACTAATGAGTGGACTTACCGGCAATAATCTAAAATGCAAATTATTTTCTGTTCTTTATATAAGTAAGATTTTCAAAGCACTATAGGGAACAGCAGCTTGGCAGAAGATTCTGTTTGCTAGAATTACACTAACAAAATAATTACTTGAACAAAAGAATGGGCTCATTTGTTGAGAAAATGAGAAAAATGGCCAATACTTTACCTCTATACTGACTCATGGATGGGTGGCAAATGCCCTGCAGGGGTGTTTGCAGCTATGGAAGCAGAACAACGGGAAGCACAGGGATTAACCCATCTGGGGCTGCCACACTGTGGCAAGATATAGCTGCCCAGGTAGAGAACTTTGTTGTAAAAGTACATCATGTACTCACGTATCCAAGACTTGGGCCACTGAATAACATCAAAACAACCATCAGGTGGATCAGGCTATTAAGGCTGAAGGGGCTCAGGTGGGTATGGATTGGCAACATAAGCGCAAATTATTTATAGCTTGATGGGCCCATGACACCTCAAGCTTTCAAGGAAGAGATGCAGCATATAGATAGACTTATAACTGAGGCATGGGCTTGACATAAACACACAGATATGGATGCTATCACACAGGTGATTCATGAATATGAAGTAGGCACTGCAATTAAGCAAGCCAAGTTAAAGCCTCTTTTGTATGGAGGATGATGGCTAAAATATAGATATGTGGAGGCCAGGGAGACTGACAATATCACACCCCCACAAAGCTGCCAAGGCAAGCACCATGTGCTTACAATGGTGGAAGCAACAACTGGATGGCTGGAAACACCCCATGTTCCATGCCACTTCCTGGAACACTGTCCTGGGCCTTGAAGAACAAGTCTTATGGGGGTGTGGCACCCCAGAAAGAATGGAGTCAGGCAATGGGACTCACTTCCGAAACAACCTCATAGACACCTATGAGCATGGTACTGAGTGAGTGTATCACATCCCCTATCACGCACCAGCTTCTGGAAAAATCAAATGATACAATAGACTGTCAAAGACTTCATGGAGAGAAATGGGTGGTAGGACCTTCAAACATTGGGATATACATTTAGAAAAAGCCACCTTGTTAGTCTACATGAGAGCATATGTCAGCTGAGCCAGCCCTGAAAATCTAAACTTTTATGTTCTGGAGAACGGGATAAAGCCCCTGTAGTGCACATAAAAAAATATGCTGGGGAAAAGAGTCTGGGTTATTCCTGCCTCAGGCAAAGGCAAACCCATCGTGGTATTGCTTTTGCCCAAGGACCTGGGTACACTTGGTGGTGGATGGGAAAGTCCAATGTGTACCTCAAGGGGATTTGATTTTTGGGTGAGAATATCAATGAATTGAAGTGTATGACATTAACTGCTACACAACACTGTATGTTAACACTTGTATTGCGGCTATATGCCCAGCTCCACACTGGGTGCCTTGCAACATCCATCTCCACCACTCCAGATTTAGGGATCTGAAACTGACTCCCTTCTGATTGACATGTTAATGAAGAGTGAACTTTAATAAGACTGGAGAAGCATAGCAGTGATGGAATCAGAACTGGCTTCAACTTGCAACAATCCACCACTTTGTACCATCTTTCCTGCCCTGAAAGACTGTTATGACCAATGGAGCCCAAAGTCACGGACTAAATGAACTCAACAGACTTTTTTAAGGATGGTCCATAAACTAAGGGAATGATACCTGTGTGTTTATATCAAAGGACAGGACAGGTGATGGTGTATGGGAAAATGTGGCATGACATAAATGATATGGAATAAGGGGTGGATACTGTCCTGGTTTTGCCTGGGATAGAGTTAATTTTCTTCTTAGTAGATGGTACAGTGCTGTGTTTTGGATTTAAGATGAGAATAATGTTGATAACACACTGATATTTGGTTGTTGCCAAGTAGCGCTTACTCTAAGTCAAGGGCTTTTCAGTTTCTCATGCTTTGCCATTAAGCAGGCGCACAAGAAGCTGGAAAGGAGCAGAACCTGGACAGCTGACCTGAACTAGCCAAAGGGCTATTCCGTACTGTAGAATGTTATGCTCAGTATATACACTGTGGGGAGTTGGCTGGGGGCCACTGGTTGCTGCTTGGGGACTGGCTGGGCATCGGTCAGTGGGTGGTGAGCAATTGTATTGTGCATCACTTGGGTTTTTTCTTTTCCTTTGTGTTTTTTTTTCCTCTCATTCCCCCTCATTTTTGTTACAATTATTGTTGTACTGGGTTTGCAAGGTTTTAGTAGCAGGGGAGCTACAGTGAGGGTTTCTGTGAGAAGCTGCCAGAAGCTTCCCCTGTGTCTGATGGAGCCAATGCCAGCTGGCTCAAAGATGGACTCCACTGGCCAAGACTGAGCCTATCAGCAATGGCAGTAATGCCTATGTGATAACATATTTAAGAAGGGAAAAAACCCTGCACAACAAATTGCAACTGGAAAGAGGAGTGAGAATATGTGAGCAAAACAACTCTGAAGACGTCAAGGTCAGCAAAGGCGGAGGACAAGGTGCTCCAGATGCTGGAGCAGAGATTCCCCTGCAGCCCATGGTAAAGACCATGGTAAGGCAGGCTGTCCCCCTGCAGCCCAAGGAGGTCCACGGTGGAGCAGATATCCACTTGCAGCCTGTGAAGAACCCCACACCGGAGCAGGTGGATGTGCTCAAAGGAGGATTTGACCCCACGGGAAGCCCACACTGGAGCAGGCTCCTGCCAGGACCTGTCAACCACTGGAGAGAGAAGCCCATGCTGGAACAGATTTGCTGGTAGGACTTGTAACACCATGGGGGACCCATGTTGGAACAGTTCATGAAGAACTGTAGCTTGTGGGATGGGCTTACATTTAAGAAGTTCATGGAAGACTCTCCAGTGGGAGGGCCCCCACTCTGCTACAGGGGCAGAGTGTGAGGACCCTCCCTCTGAGGGGGAAGGAGCAGCAGAGACAGTGTGTGATGAACTGATCACAGCCTCATTCCCCATCCCCCTGCACCGCTTGGGGGGAGAAGGCAGAGAAATCAGGAGTGAAGTTGAGCCCAGGAAGAAGGGAGAGGTGGGGGGAAGGTGTTTTTAAGTTTTGGTTTTATTTCTTGTTATCCTACTGTGATTTGAATGCTGTTGTGGTTTAACCCCAGCTGGCAACTAAGCCCCACAGCTGCTTGCTTATCCCCCTGTGGCAATGTATTTGGAAGGATATCAAAATGGCCTATCAAAAGTCACTCTTGCTTTAGCAGCTTGACATGACTAAAGGCGTTGCCTGCTCAGCAAGGCCACAAGGTTATAAGAAGGACACCGAGAACAAAGAAAACAGGTTCTTTGGCAGAGCAAGCAGAAAAACAGGAACCAAGTTGAGAGCTGATCACCACAAGAATGTCAACAACTCTAAAAATGGGACTGAGTGCTTGTATGCTTTTAACCAATCAGTATCTGTATGATGGCGTGCGCACAGTGTGTGAACAGTGTATGTAACCAATAGAGTTATGATGTGATGCGTGGACAGATATGAAAATTGTATGTAAGTTTGCAGTAAACTTAAGTAAAGGGTCTTCAACTATGATCATATTGATATGTCATTGAGTCCATTATTTTGCTCCTGCATCCCCTAAAGTGGGATGGGGAGAGAATTGAAAGGGTAAAAGTGTGAAAACTCATGGGCTGAGATAAAGTTTAATAGGTAAAACAAAAGCTGTGTGTGTAAGCAAAGCAAAACAAGGAATTCATTCACTACTTCCCATCAGCAGACAGGTGTTCAGCCATCACCAGTAAATCAGGGCTCCATCATGCGTAATGGTTACTTGGACAGAAAAACTCTGTAATGTTGAATGTCCTTCTCCTTCCTTCTTTTTCCCCCAGCTTATATACTCAGCATGACATTTGGTGGCATGGAATATCCCTTTGGCTAGTTCATGTCACCATTCCTGGCCATGTCCCCTTCTCATTTCCCGTGCCCCTCCAGCCCTTTCCTGGCAGGGCCTGAGAAACAGAAAAGTCCCTGACTTAGTATGAACATTCCTAGGCAACAACCAAACCTATCCATGTGCTACCAACATTGTTCTCATACCAAATCCAAAACACAGCACTGCACCAGCTACTAAGAAGAAAATAAACTCTATCCCAGCTGAAACCAGGACAAATGGTAATAAATGAAATTAAAGTTCCCCAAGTCAAGTCTGTTTTGCCTGTGACAGTAACTGTTGAGTGATCTCTCCCTCCCTTGACCTTTGAGCTTTTTGTTATATTTTTTCTCCTCTGTACAGCTGAGGATGGGAATGATAGAGTGGCTTTGGTGGGCTCCTGGTGTCCAGCCAGGGTAAAACCACCACAATCGTTACTGTTATTTTTATTATTATTACTTCATTTCCATTATTAAACTGTTATTGCAACCCACAGGTTTAACATTTTTCTATTTCTCCTTCCCATCCCATCAGGGAGGTTGTTGGGGAGTGAGTAAGCAGCTGCACGGTAATTTTAGATGCTGGCTGGGGTTAAACCAAGACATCATTTTAGTAACGTGGACAAACCAATACTTTTGGGTATCTTGTATTTTACATATTCTCAGGAAAAAAACAAGGGAGAGATTGCTGAGATTTTTCATTCCTGGAAAAAAAAAATAATTATCAGCTACTTTGTTTTAATATCTGAAGTGACAATCAAAAGGAAAAATACTGTAAATAAGAAGTCCAACTATACCTCATATTTTATATTACCTTAGAGACACTATCCAACTTGCCCACACTGCAACCCATCTCTACTCCATTCTGTCATTTCAGTAATTATCACTGCATACAAATTTAATAATGCAGAAGAAGAGGCCTTTTCTCCAAGGAATTTTTATAAGGACACCATAGGTATCATATGGAAATTAGAAGGTTTTTTAGAAACTAGGCAGGATGTAGTGGTGGATTCCACCTCAGTGTAACGTGCTTAGCTGTGTCTTTCTACTGTATCATATGGTAGAGGAATATATACTGCAGTCAACTCTTTCTCCTTTCTTCCTCTTGTTAATTCATGTCTGCATGGGCAAATGAGATAGTATTCATAGAGCAAATGGCAATTTTCAATACAAATTCCCCTGACATGGATATAGACAGAAATGTTAACGACTGAACACCTCATTTTCTCCCTTTATTTTTCTGAGAAATTGTGTTATAGTAATGTTATGGGCAGGGCTGTAACTAGAGCTCATACAATCATGCTTTTATCTGTTAGATGGTATTTGGGATAACTCAGCCCCTTACTGTGAAAAGGCCTATCATAGCATCTGTGCATCCTTAGAGTAGCATATGCTGTCAGTGACCTGAGCTAGAGAGCAAAAATAGCTCCAGTGAAACTCCTTTACACTAGTACTTACCCCCTTCTCCATTTTCAGAGCAAAGTGACCCATCTCTCCAATATGAATGATTCAGTCCTATCTTGCCATCTACCCTTTTGATGCTTGCCTTTGTGCCTCAGTGTTTTATGGTTTTCTAAGACATTTCTAAGTCAGAAAAGCTGCAATATGGGGTGAATATAGCAGGGCAAGAAGCAGGCTATATAGGGCTATGCTATCGTACTGTTCCCCTTGGGTTCACACAACCAGTGGTATAAGACAGCATTGCTCTACAGAAACATCAGCTATGAGTAAATGCAACAGGCCAGGGAGACTTTTCTACCCCTGGAGCCAGCTGTACCATGGCTCTGCTTGTGTCCATACAGCTGCCCAATAGGTTGGCTGAACTCTGCCAAAGGCAGACTGGTTGGTATGGTCGCTTGTTCAACCATGTCCTCTGTGGCAAGAGATGGCTGTTGGCTTGGGCCAAAACAGAGCTCCAGATCTTGCTGAATGTCCAACAGCCCTAGACTCAGCAGCACCTCTAGGCCCTGTTTAGTTTGCTTGTGGGGCCATGGTGAATATGTCCTGCTATGAGTAAACACATCTGAATAATCACTTACTGCAGCATTAATCATCTGAATAAGAGAGCAGCCCCCAGTATTGATTTTTTGGGGTCTTTTCATCTGCTTCAAACTGGGCTGTAAATGTTATGCTTATGCAATTCCAGCAAAATATCTAAGACATAGGAGTTCAGTATACTCATCCCTCAAAATGAATTCAGGAAAATCATCCAAGCAGGATTCTTACTTTTTCTGAAGAATAATACCATTGGTGTTAGGCATCACATTCTTTACTCTAAAATTCTGTACCAGAAGTATAGGTGTACCTGGGCTGAGTTATGGGTAATACCTCCTTACAAGATATTTGTACTTCCAAAAATTAAAAATCAACATTTCTGTAAAAATTCAGGTTCTATTCCAGATGATGACAGGCTTGCAGTAAGTGGAACTTCATAATCATCTCCTTATGCTGCCTGGGTAATACAGCTATTACCCTGATTTGATATGTGTCAAAATATCCCTGTAGTCTCTCTCATGCTGGTTAAAACACCTCAGATGACAAAGATGCCTTAGGTCTTCAACAGTGCAAGTGAAGAATATTAAGTGAGCATCACGTCAGCTTAATATATGCCATTTTTTATAAACTTACAATATGTCATCACAGTTAAAATCTAGTGCTGCTTAAACTCATTTAATGAAAATGGTAACAACAATAACTTGGATGTACATAAGGTTTTAAAATGTAAAAATGTTCAAAATATGTTACAGTCAATATTTTTAGGAGCCACTTTTCCCAAGATGAGTGTTAGACCATTGACTAGGGTTTTGCTTTTCACTTGCAACATTAGCACCAATTCCTTTAGGAAAGGAAAAGAACAATATTTACTGTGAATAGATTATATTGGTTTTGAATATCAGAGCAGGTCAAATTCAAGAATTTTCGAAACAAGTCAAGTCTGAGGTCAAAAACATAGAAAATCAGTCATTAAATTTCAATGAGTGCGACAAAGAGCCAATGTTTTCATAAATTGAAACAATAGGCTTGGGTTTGGTTTTTTTTTCTTTTTCCTCATGGGATTTTTTTTAAACTGGTTTTGGGGATTTCTGAAAACAAGAATAAACAGCACTTTTATTAGTGCATCTTGTCCTATACATGCAAAGTTATCTTTAGATATCTCTTCATTGTAGGCTTCAGAAGTGATTTAACTTTCCAGAACTCATTGAATATGATAGATTGAGACAATGATATTATGGCCTAACAGCTGGACTCTCTGCATGAAACAATTACTGCCAGTGAGGAAAGATGTGAGCAATTGGGTACAAGCCTAATGGAGACAGAAGGAAACATTTTCAACCCAGAGGTAATAATAAAGGGATATGATTTAATTATTTCTAAACTGAGTAAAGCCAATAAATCTTCTAAATCTAAACTAGACTTGATTAAAAATGAACTACCAAGCAAAAAAAAAAAAAAAAAAATTATGTTGAGGTTTTGATTCAAAGTTTTTCCAGAGAGAAGATGCTTCATATTAAAATGAATGCCAAAAGCATTTGGAATTCATTTTCATTATCGTTCAAATCCATGCCATTCTTCCCCATCAAGAAGTGAAGTTTTATGTTCTCTCCTGGTGCAAAGAGAAAAATCTGTTTTGAATTTCTATCATCCCTTTTACCCCAGTAAAAAATATGGCTAAAATAATGAAAGACTCAGAAAATCTCAATGTACTATTTAATCATGTTGTCAGAATTTTTGCACATACATCCTCATGACCAATTTCTCACACTCTTGCAGAGTGGATTAGGACAGCTAATCCTATAAAAAACTTAACCCTTTCTTGATACCAAGAACAAAATATTCCCAGGAATTTAAATAATGAGGTGCAGGGCCTTATTGCTGATTCAGGCTGCTTTTTAAGATGATGTGTTACATGAATTATGAAAGATAATATTCCAACAAAAATATTCCAAACCAATAATATTATTAATAGTATTAATTCTCTCCTTTACATCATTAATATTAAAAAAATCATGTAGTGATAACATTAGAAAGGTAGTGGAATTGGTAGCGGACTAGAAAATTTTGAGATCAAAAAGAAAGTTATTGAAAGAGTTGTCCTGCATAGTTTCTTTGATATTGTATAAAACTGATTTGCTGCAAAATTTTTGATGCAAGGATCAATTCATCTTGTGAGATGGAAGTTACAGTAGCTTTTGTATGTTTTTACTGTTTGGTGATAAAAAGGGAGAAGTTAAAAGCCCAGGAAAATTGGAAAGAGATTTATAATAATCAACCTTATAACATAACTATTGATAATAAAATGAAAGTGACCTTTGGATTTGCAATCGACAAGCAAAATGCTTTTTGCCTCTTGGATGAGTAGTGGGCCTTAGAAGCCAGAAAACATTTTGTGGTTCTTCAGACATCAGACTTTAAGCAGCACCAGCACACTGCATTTCCTAGATTGTGTAACACTGATCTGTTCAGTAAGGTATTTGTCTAGAAAAACTGTAGAGTTTTTCTAAGGCAGATGAAACTATCACTTAATGCAAACAAATTTTACTAAAAAGATTTAACTAAAGTTAAAATAGGAATGAAAACCTTTAAAATTATTATACCTTTCTGGACAGATGTAATAAAAATGAAGCCAAAGAAATTTCAGTCCAGATTACTTTCCTCACAGGAGTTTAATTTTCTGGGAAATGCCACTCCTAGTCTTTGGAATGGAACTGTTCTATCTGTTAGAAGTCTTTTTAACTATGGCATTTTTAACCTACTAAAAGCCAGCTAAATTCTTTTCTCTTTATCTGAGTGATGAGATGAAATACAGCCTGAGCAGGCCTTTGGATCACACCAGCTGGGAGGGAGCGGTCACTACGCTGTAGGGCAGGGCTGTCCTTTGGAGGGACCTCTCAGCAAGCTGCAGGAGTGGGCCAGCAGGAATAACATGAAGTTCACCAAAGGCAATCACAAAGTCTTGCATCTGGGAAGAAATGAGCCCAAGCTACCAATACAGCCTGGGGTCTGCCTACCCAAGAAGCAGCACTGCTGAGGAGACCCTAGGGCTTCTAGTGGACAGTAAGCTCCACTGGAGCCGCCAGTGAGCCCTGGCACCAGGGATGGCCAACAGCATCCTGGGATGCATTATGAGACTGTAAAGCTAAAGAAAGTGATGAGACCACACCATTTGTAGGCCCTCAGTAGAAACATTTACCAACTGGCAAGATACCAGTAAAGGGTGGCTAAGGTACTAACATATAGTGTGTATGAGTAGAGGCTGGGTGAGCTGGGTTTGTTCTGCAGAAGAGAAGACTAAGGGTGGATCTGTCTCATGTTTCACTACCTAAAGGTAGGTTATACAGCAGGTGGGGCCAGACTCCTCCCAGAGGTGCAGAGTGAAACGACAAGGTACTGGTCACAAGTTGCAGCAAGTGAAATTGCATCTGGGTATAAGGAAGGGATTCTCCATGAAAGTGGTGAAGCCCTGGAGCAGAGAGGCTGTGGTGTGTCTATCCCTGAATTCTGTCAAAAGTTGGTTTACATAAGTAGCTCAGTAGCACCTCTTCTTAAATCTTTCTTCCTGATCCAAAGGGATAAGGACTTCTGAAACACACACAAAAAACCCACACCACTTTGTAGAAGGAATGGAAGAACTTTGTACCTGTCTTTTTTTGCTTTTGTGTGTACCTCTGCTCGGTAGTCCATTCAGTCTTACTTAGTTCAATACAACCAACAGACATTCATGGAGCTGGTAAAAATTATCATTTCCCTGCCACAAAACTCACAGAAGCTTGCAGTATCAGAATTAGTGCTATTAATGCATTTTAAAAGATGCAAAAAAAGAGGAAACTCTGAAAAAAATTAAATGATAATATGCCAAAAAAAATTCTGAAATACACATTATAGAAAAACCCTGCTCAGTTGCCGGAAGTTCCTGGCTTTATCTGGACATATGGTAACTAATCAACTGTCAAGGAAAGCAGGGATGGAAAAAACAGAAAAGTACTGACAGTTCTGTACATACTAAGTAATGCTAAGTACTGAAATTCAAAACAGATTATCTTATAATTTTTAGGGTTTTCTTTTAGTATATAATATGTTTCCTTCTTTGCAATGTTTCATACACTTAGTTTTTATGCTCTAGATAGAAGAAAAAAAAATTGGTCCCTGAAAAAAAAAAAAGAAGTGCCTTTAAATAGAAAATCAGGAGCCAAATATACATAACATAGAGCATTAGGCACTTTTATAAACAAAGCGATAGGGGTTAAATTTGGTATTGGTATTTGGTATAAGAGAGTCTATTTTGAAGCCAGTATAGAATCATGGCTATCATCAATAGTGTTTGCAAGCTGGAGATGCAAAGCTATTGCTTCTTTGTTTACAGCATTTCACACATTTTTGTATAAACTGCAATATGAGTAACAAATTTTTTTGGATGACTATGAGAGATATTTAAAAGAATAATCAAATTTTCTTGAAGTGAGGAAAGATATTGTGGGTGTTTGCATGGCTACCACTGGTGAGTGGCCTGGACAGCAGTTCATGCAAAGATTAGACTGTGGGGATCAAACCATGTGTGGATTGAATACAGAGAACTGTCTGGAGGGTGTTTGACCCAGGCTGGCCTTCTAAAGTGGAAGATGACCAGTAGAAGGATTAAAGGGTAACCAGGGAGCTTCAAAGAGATTGAAACAAAGGTGTCAGCTGGAAAAGAACTAGAAAAGAAGCACAGAAAATTGTAACAGGAGGAGAGACCTTGGAGTGGAAAGAGCAGCAGCCAAAGCCTTGTGTGGCACTGCCAGGGGTTGCCCCGTGTGTTGCCACCTTCCCATAGGGCCACCGCAAGCCACCTGTGCAGAGCTGGGAGAGCGGGCATGGGGAGCACATACAGGGACCCATGCCTTACTGTGCCTGTGCGAGGAATTTTATACCAGCATGAGACCCAGAGGGCTGGGGGGAGCTGCAAGGGCACGGGCAGACCAGGAGCACCCACATATCCAGCAGGGGATGAAAATGTATAGTGTGTACATGGGGGGACCCAGGAGAGGAGGAGCACGTGCAACCCTGCATGGGCACAGGGACTGCACGCATTTGCATGTCACTCTGTGTGTGTGTGTGATTAGAAGAAGGGAGATTAGTTACAAGAAATTTAAGATTATAAATTTTTAATGTTTATTAATATTTTTTGTGTATCATGATTTATTTGTCATATTTCTGGTATTAATCCTGAAGGTATGGTTCACTCATCAGCAACTAGTTATGTATCACTGTTTTATAAATACATTTCTTAGACTCTGATTTATTTTAATGGGCATTGACTAAGCAGCTCTTCTTTGTGAAAGATACTAGCCAATTTCTCTGTATTTTCATATACTGAGCCACCTTTATGAACATAGCTGGAGAAGTCAGAGCATTTCAGTGCGGCAGTCTTACTTTGATTTTTTTCTTCTAAAAATATGATTTTTCTTTTCTGAGATACAAAGCCTGGACAAACAGAAGTAGGTCAGCTAATGCAAACTGTGTAGAGGTAAGAGAAAGTATGGCAGATAATGCAGTAAACTAGGAAATTTCAAGTATTTTTGATTGAGATTGAGAGCTCAGTAATGTAACAACTGGATTAAAACTGTATGAGGAACTGTCTTTAATGCTCAGAAACTATAAAAGGATGCTATGCTATTTTTTGAAATTAAACCTCTGAGCATAATCAGAAATTTACAACTTAGCCAACTACTGGAATCCCACAGAAAGTATCAACTTTCTGGCTAGATGACACCAACATCCATCCTCCATCACCATCATTACAGAATTCAGTATGGTGAGGATAAAGACTTACAGAATCTGAATCTAATTTATTGTTTTGCACATGCAGGTGTATTAATAAAAATAACTGCAAAACTACTGTTTGTTTTTTTTTTTTTTAACCTGGAGCCTTGAAGAACTGATAATCAAGACAATCACAGTGAAGAACTTCTACTTAATTCTATTTTCTGAGAGATTCCATTCTCTAAATTTGGTACAAAGTATTTTCAGTGACATAGAATAAGCAAATAAAATTGTGTAGGTTAGCTGAGAATTAGTTCACTGATTCATACAACAGAAATCAACTTTTTACGTTATTTTTTTTAAATTTCTCTTACCAGAATGGAAAGATTTCTGAAATTCAATAATAATTTTGTTTCCATAAAATTTGTCAAAAAATGAAGGGAAAACACACATTCCAGTAAAAACAAACAAACAAACAAACAAAACAACCACAAAAAAACCCAAACCACAACCAAAAACCTAAAGAACGCTTATGCTTTTTATAATAACCTCCTACTTCCCTAACAAAAAAAAAAATTAAAAAATATATAAAAATCGGAAAACACAATTTGTTCTATTTTTTTGTTCTCTTCTACCTGTAACAAAGTGATTTACTGAAAAAATCACTTAAAAGATGCCAAAACTGATATTACTTTGATCTACAGCCTTCATTTTGAAGTGTTACCTTTTGATGCTCTCTTCTCTGAGCTTTACCTAGGCTCAGTAACACAGCCATATCAGCTAATTTTGACACATTTTCAGTTCTGTCTGTCTTGACCAGTTCTGAAATGAAATGATAAAGAGGATCACATAGAACCTTTCTATTCTTTCCTTTTGTGACAGTAACAACAGGTATTACACCTCATTCAGTATCTGTGATAATCTATTATTGTGTAAAATAACCCCAAACATCTTAATGAATGATCATTTTGTTAAAATTGATCAGTGCATCTATAATAAACTTGTATTTATCTAATGCTTGGTAATTAAGTACTTATTTACCTATTCAAAAGAAACGTGGAGAATTGAAACCCATCACAAAATAGCTAAAAGGAAATATCAAGTTGATATAGTATGCCAAAATACATCCATTTATGTGATATATGATTATTTAATGCAGACTGTTCAGGTTTGTTGCTCCAAAAGAAAAACTCAAAACTTGTAACAATGAAGAGGTCATATTTTACTTAGATGTAATACCTCTGATTGTTTGTTTGTTTGGGTTTTTTTTTTATTATATGAGATAAAACCAGCATATAAGCATCATATTTGGTAGCATATCAAGTTAACACTTCTAGTTAGTTCTTTCTGTCCATTAATAATATACATGGTTTGGTCTATCTTAAGATGCTTATGTAGTTAATCACTGCTCAAAAGGTATTTTGCTATACTGCATTGCTCTGCAAAGTGTAGAACTGATAGGGAATATTTCATCTGGTATTTTTTCCTGGCAGAAAGCTGTGTTTGCCAGACTAATGTGCTTCGTACTAATTTTTTTAAGGCCTAAGAACTGAGACTTGTCAGACTTATTGTGTAGGCTTTTCTTGGCCTCCCTAGAATTTTATTTTAGTTTGTTTATTGGTTCTAGTGGTTTTATAATGAAAATTTTATTTTATGTTATTACCTAATTTGTTTTACTTTTGCATAGTTTTATTTATAACTGAAGCGTGTAACCACTTCATAATTTTAAAAATTAATACTAGTAGAAAGTAGCTTTCTTGTGTGGAATGAAATATTTGTGTAGTATCCTGATGTAGAGTAGAGGATAGAGATGGGATGAGAGCAAGGTGTTGGAAACAGGAACACAGGCACAGGATGCAGTATGGGGTAGACATGTCATGGGATGATAACAGTTGGGCACAGAAGGATCCTGTGTCCCCAAGCCTATGAACAGCTCACCAGTGGTCAGCAGCAGAAATGCTAGTTTAGAGAGTTGAGGAACATCAGCTATAAGGATATAAGAGAACAGAGTATGTATAAAGAATAAATCATACCCCATGTATAGTAAATTGAGATTTTATGTGTCATTTTAGATCAGTGCAGAATGAAGAAGGTATAAAAAATGTCAGGAAGTATACAAAAGTATGCAGGTGGACCCCAGAGTGTGGAGAAGACTATCTGTATCAAAGTCATAGGCCTCTTGGCAAAGTATGGGGGATGCTGTAAAGCCCCCAGCCATCCTGGTCTGAAACCAACAACTGTGGCATGTGAGGTGGCATAACACAAGAGTAAGGTTCAGATACTACAAAGCCTGAGTATAACAAAGTTAATTGCATTGTTATTACTGAGACTTTTCCTATAGAGGAATTCTCTTTGTTATTTCTTTTTTTTATTTCCCTTTCTGTCAAATCAGGTCAGGACTACTAACGAGTCTTCATTTTGACCGTGAAGTTTTCATCTACACATCAATAGATTTCCGGCTTTGCATATAACATCTGTTTTCTTTTACCTTTAGCAGGATTTTGAACAATAACAAAGGAACAAATGAACTCCACAGTCTTGTCCTTCAGGATTTAATGGATCCAGTCACAAACACGGTGATCACCAGGAAAAACCCTTTGCTGCTCCACAGGTCAGATTTGAAGTGGAGGAGTTTTCTAGCAAAACAAAAGTTTCATGCTATCATTTAAAAAATAACCTGTAACTGAAGTTTTGTAGCAGATTTGAAACGTAAATATTCAAAGTATATTCTTTCAATAAAAAGCTATGTCCATATTGCCTCCAAAACCTCCACAAAACTAACCTGAGATAAGCCAAGACTGTCTGGTCAGAGCTCATTACTTCTGTATTTTTGGGGAGACAGCAGCAATATATGTCTATTTGTATTTATCCTTATTTAACTGAAGTAGTAAATTCTTACATTTGAAATAATTCACAATGACAAAGATGCAGGCCAAGATTCTGCTTATATACTTGCACGTGTCAATCAGATACAGGTCTATTTAAATAAATGAAGTTACACCCATGCCAAGTCACTGTAATTGCAAGGAGGTAACATTTCCAGGGTTATGATGGTAGAAAGATGTTATGTGAAAATGACACAATTAATTTTCTCCTCTTTTCCCTGGCGTAGCTTAGGAAAAGGTGGTGACAGCTCAGTGGTGGAAAAAGATGTCATGAGGGACAAGGGGAGGGAGGAGGAATGGCTGAACAACTGTCAGCTGGCAACTGCTGTCAGCCAGCAAAGGTTTGCACTGTAAATGGGCAAAGTCAGGGGAGCAGGAGTTGAAAGCCACACAGGAAAGAAAAAAGTAAAGCACATTGTTTGAGTAACTTAATTAAGAGGGGAGAAGTTGTTTCAGGATTTTTATGACAGAGGCCTGGCAAGCAGGGAGCCTCTTGGCCAAAAGGGACAGCTGGCTGAATCCAAACATTGGTACTAGCAGAGGTACTCAGACAAATACCATTTTTCCTAGTGGTACACAGGCTGTTCTAAAGTATTTTAAAAGTACTGTTTGAAAAAAATCCAGCCCAGTTTCCTGGAGAGATGGTGTCACGGTTCCTTCTAGCGTGTCCCAGTGGCTATGGAAACCAAGGCCAGGCTGGCAGTGGTGTAGGTCCCAGGGTCTGAGGAAAGGCTACATCTCCGCTATCACTTTGTATTTTAAACACAGAACTTTGAGGGGTTTTTGGGAAACACAGGGCCACATCCACATCCTGGACAAAGCTACCATATTTTTGTGAGAGTAAGATGATGGTCTCTATGCAGAGGGACCACTTTACAATGAGGCAGCTAACGGTCAATAAACTGTCCCTAAAAGTCAGAAGAGTTGGGATTTATCCCTGAAGTGCCACAAAGGTAAAAAGTGGGCTCAATCCTCTAATCAGTTTTCATGCCAGTGTTTGCCTACAGAAGTTAACAAATTTAAGAGTAGGAAAACCAGGGTGGGGTCATTGACAGGGTAAAAGCTCATTCCAGTGACTGGCGTCTCCATACAGCCTAAGCAGAAACTGAAGTGGTCAAGACTTTTGACTGCAACTTTTTATCTTGAACAACTATTTCAAGGAAAAAAATAATGCAGGCAATTGATTCCAAAATGTATCAATTAATTAAACTGTGATAACATATAAGATCGATGAGACTGCTTTTGCAATGACCAATGACTTATTTTTGAACTTTGAATAACTCTGATAATGTAATGGAAATACAGAGAATATATTAATTTATAAAAGTGTAAATTACCTTTGAAAAGGTAAATGTTTTTGTTGTTTTAAGAGTATTTTTTCCAGTGACCAAAAGGAACTTTGACCTTTTTAACTTTTCTGCACTTGAAAAATGAAAACCATTGAAATAAGTTGTTTCACTCTTTTAAAACAGGTGGATGAACAGAAACAGAAAGTGACAATTACTTCTATTAAAATGAGACAAGTTTCTTTGCACAAAAAGCCCTAATTTAGATAAATGATTGCATAAATCAAAATTAAAGTTCCTTTGAAAACTTGTTTTTGTTGAAAGCTGCTTTGATGAAGTATTTAAAATCATTTAATTCAGAGTAAATTATAGGATTTATGCTCACTACCAGGCCATACCAATTACTGTTGCGTTATATAGTTTATGCCTGCTTGCTTTGAGTACAAACCTAACACAAAGAGAAAACACCTGACAGAAAGTAACCCATTACATTCTTCTGAGTAGTTCAATAACTGAGCATTATTTTGGTGAATATGTACCACAGAGATCCTTTTTCACACTTCTCTTTGCCCTCCCTTCCAACTTTTATTTAAGTTCTTATTTCAGCTTGCTTAGTTTGCTTAAAATACAAAACATTAGAGGAAGCCACACTGTACTGGTTTCAATAGAATGCTCTAAGACTTATATGTGTTTATTAATGGTATCTGAATGTTTATTGTAGTACAATTCCTACAGGAGCAAGGTGCACAGAAGTTGAAAAACAACATACTTTATCTGCTCCCAGGCAAGTGAAAAAGAAAGTAAGCTCTTACTTATTGCAGCGCATGTAGAAGCAGGTATATTGTAGGCATACCTATTTTTTTCGTTTTACTGTTGAAATTGTTATACATAGTGTCCCTGACTACAGAACAGAACCTGTAAGGGTTTCAAGGAATACTTTCAACTGCAAACAAAATTTGAAATAAAATTCTATATTTCTTACAAAATGTATATTTTTGCAAAAAAAAAATAAAAAAAATGCCTAACTTGAATAAATGCCATAATCTTCCAAATACAACTACTTATGGGCTGAAATAGTTTACATGTTGTAAGCTAACACTGTATGTAGTGGTATTGCACAGCTATGACATAGGCAATATATTTCCAGAGAAGTGTGTGTAATGCTATTTTTTATTTAACAAATGAAACTTCAGGAATAGAACTAGATTTATGCATTTATGCAAATTCAGGTTTTGAAATCCAAAATTTTCAGCCTAAATAAGCCTAAATAAGATCTAGAAGCCAGTGTGTGGGTCCTGGTCTGGTAAGCACACATTCTGTGTATCCATGTCACATTGCAGAACTGGATTCCTCATACAATGCTAGGGTGACAGAGGTAACTGTCACTAAGGAAACAGTGAAGATGCTGTAGTCCTTGCTGAGGAACAAGGATCTGTGTTACATCTGTCTTCCATCCTCTTGAAAAGCATGCACTGACTCAAGACTGGATTCCACAGTCCGCTATTCAGAGAGCCATTCTTTAGAACTAAAGAGAAATTATACTTCTCTTTTAAAACAGTCTGGTGGTGACACAGGAATAATGCAAGAAGCCAGGAAGAAAATCCCAGGAAATCTATGTGTACCCTACTTTAAATTATTCTTCTTGTTTTTATTTGTAGCTTCCTACTTCAAAACAAGGAGTATTTAGACTTAGATGTGTAAATACATCCATTATGCATAGAGGGAAATGCAGATTTCTACAGACCTTTTCTACAGGTCTTGCGGTTCAGTAACAGGTACTGAATGACCTGGATAAGGACTGATGGGTTCCTATTCTCTGTACAACAACTGCTAAAGAGAAAAATTTCTCAGAAATCAGAAGTGCTCAGCTTGTGCAGCATAGGAGATATTGTTAACTGGATGGGAGGTTATATTTTCATATCTATAGGAGGAGATAATTTTCAACAAACTTGAAGTTAAGACTGAAGTAAGTGTTCTGCCTTCATAAATGAAACCACAAACTGGCACTGCTTCCTTGCAGAAATGTGGCTGGTCAAGAGCACGCTGACCTCTAAGCTTTCTGGTCTGCCCTCTCTCTTCTCAGTCAGGATTTTAAGTGTAGTTGCTTTTAAGTGTAGATGTAGCCCTGACCTACCTGCCCTGCTGCTCTCTGAGTGGTATCATACGAAACAATTTTCTTGCACCACTAGACTGCCATTCACCATCAGTGATCCACATGTCTGAAATACACTTAGATTTAACCCAGATAGACAGATGTTAGTAGGTAAAGAATAAGGGTTCAGGACAATTTATTTGAAAGTTGATATATTTAAATCCTGTGTCTACATCAAGTCAGTTTTTGATCTCATGGCTGGACTTCCATGGTTAGTTCTGGTGGTCACTGTAAAACGGCTGCTGAAAAGTAAAAGAGCTACAGTATGAGTAAAAGTCTGAGAAATTTTTATTTTCTGTGATTTTTTTGTAGATAAAAAAGGCTAGTAAAATGTATAAAAAACCACACTTATTTTTTTCAATAATGTATTAAAGAAAAAGAGTGTTATGGAACTGTATCTAACATCAGAGCCTTAGAAATCTTCTCATATGAAAAGAATTAGTAGGAAAGAGCAATCAGTTTGACTTGTACTGTATAAGACGCAAAAGAAGGGTCTGGTTTTATTATGAAAGACTCCTCATTTTAATTATTGAATCTAACTAATATGCATATTCCTTAACAGGAAAAAGACTAATTGCCTTTATAACGGCTCTTCTAAGATGAAGGAAAAAAGTCATAAACATTCTGCAAAACTGTTTTCATACCAAGTATTTTATTTCTTCTGGGGAACTTATTAAACAAGACTACCACATTGTCAAATACACTGTAAAGAGTCTTTAGTTATATCAACAAAAATGGGACGAAATTCAGTATAAACTCAAAGAAATATAATTAGGAATTAACAAATTTCAGTAATCCACATGATCTCTATCCTTTTTGCATAAAGGAATAGTAAAATTAGCTTCCATTCCATCAAGCCAAAAATTATTATCAAAGAACTGAATACAAATTTTAGCTTGCTTGTTGTTTAATTGATCCATTACTGAAAGTAGTGGAAACTGCTTGATAATTCTAATTTGTCTATATAGGGTTATGTAACAAATATTAAGGAGGGTGCAAAGTACACCTATAAACCACTTTTGCTTAAGACAAAAGTTTACTGTAAAAGACCACGACTGTAAGTTACCATGATGGAGTTAAGTCAGATATCAGGAAGACAATAGGTCCTGGTTAACCTTTAACAAGCATCACTGAGGAAGCTGCTTGTCTAACCTGCTGTGTAATCCTAGAATGCTTTGGGTTGGAAGGGACCTCTAAAGGTCATCCACCCCCCCTGCAATGGGCAGAGACACCTTCCACTAGACCAGGTTGCTCAAAGCCCCATCCAACCTGGCCTTAAACACTTCCAGGGATGGGGCAGACACAGCTTCTCTTGGCAACCTGTTCCAGTGTCTCACTGCCCTCACAGTAAAAGATTTCTTTCTAATATGCAATCTAAATCCACTCTCTTTCAGTTTAAAACCATTCCCCCTTGTCCTATCAATACAGGTCCTACTAAAATGTCTTTAAGTATTGAAAGACCGTTTTAAGATCTCACCGGAACCTTCTATTTGCCATGCTGAATAACCCCAACTCTCAGCCTGTCTTCTTAGGATATGAAGTAATCATAACTATAAGTGGTTAAAGGGCCCAGCTGCTTGTAATTAGTGCTCTAAATCTGCTTCTGAGGACCTGATTAGTGAACATATTGCTTTGCTCAAGACCTTAACCAAATCCTATGGATATTCTTGCCATATGGAGACAGTTAATCTATTAGAAAGGGCAGAGAATGATCAGAGCAAGAAAAGAAAGTATATTACAGGGCAACTAGCAAGCTTAATTTCAAAATAGCCATGCCAATACACAGCCATTGTAATATAAGTTGTGTCAGAACAGTGTGGAAGAGACAGGGAATAAGTACCTTATTGAACCTTCAGGACAATGTTGTTCATTTTATGAAAGGCATTATAATTTTCAGCAGCCTTTAATATAAGGGAGTTTTATCTGATAAACGGAAAGATTCCTCTGATCCTGCTCCTTGTGTATTTACAGTCTTAAATTTTAACATTATGAACTTGAATGATTCACACTTTAAATGATCACGTGGAAGCAAAGAGTTCCCATGTCCTATGTACCAATACTCAAAGGAGTAACAATTGGCATAAAACAAATCTAATCCAACAACTTTTTAAATTGTAAAGCCTAAGAACTAAGCTTTCAAATTTAAATATGAACGTAAATGTGTTGATAAAAGATTTCCTGAGAGCTCTGGCATTTTGTCATGTCTGGGTGCTTAATGTCGGATATTCAATGCTGGTGTTGCATGACAAAGCAAATTCATTGCTAACAGAATTAAAGTAAGGGTTTGAGTCCACTGCCTTCCCATTCCAATCATCGAGTTTTCTTTCCATTACGTATGGTTTTATTTTACGAATAAATTTTAGCCATTTTTATTATTTTGACACTGTAAAATATATATAAGAAATATAGTATATTTTCAATCTTTAAAACCAAGCATTTATTATATATTTTTTTAGCATTTATTCTTACTGGTTTAGGATATTTTAAGCATGCAGGAGATAAGAATAAGGAGAATTTAGATGCATGTTCTTAACTGTTTGTACTTTTCTTGGCTTGAGTGAGAGCAAAGCATCAGTTTCCATTGTTCAGTTTCCTTGGTGTCAATGTGATAGATAATAACTTTATAGTCAGTATTTTAAAACAGTGACTAGTGATTTTGATGGCACTACTCACTTGTGCAGGTAAAACAGCACAAGAAAGCCTGGCTTCAAAGAAATGTGTTCTGAGTTTTCTGAAGGTTTCCATAAGGTATCTCAAACTATAAACTCACAAGTAAAGAAAACGGAATCATCAGCCAATTCTTAAAGTCTTTGTGTAAATGGGTGCATTTTTTATAACTGCCAAAATTAGTTTGGAGCCTAACTCAACTCATTATATCAGAAATCTCTAACTCAGTTTGAACTCTGCAGCTTTTCCTTCTATCTGTAATACTGTATTCTCTGTCACTGTTAGGGCAGCCCAGGTTATAAATCTTTGTCTCTACATATACAGAATTCTTTTATTTTCCATGTCTGCCAATAGTAATACAAGTTTATCTTCTTGAGTGTTTTTGTTTTGGTTTGGCTTATTTGTTGTTTTAAGTTTTCTTTTCTAATGTTTTGCCCACTAATAAATATTGTCTTATTATGCAGATTTCAGATACTATGTATCACTATGATGTGATATTTTAGTTGGAATAAATGAAACATTCACTTGATAATTGTTTATGAGTTTTGACTAGAAGCAGCATGTTGAGCTTTTTACTTTTACAAAAAGTGGAACCACAACAATTAAATATGAATTATAGAATTTCTGAGGAAAAAGCAAAATTGGGAAACTATTTTATGTGTAGGTCCCATGACTAGCTGTTGGAACCAGAGCCTACTTCAAAGGTTCACATTAAAGTCCTACGATCTATAACAGCTGGAAGGAGCTCAGCGACACTGAGTGAAAGAGAAGGTTAGTCTGGAAAGAATCTGAACCTGAACTTGTTGATTTTGCCTTTGAAGTTAGGTGCATTTCCCCCCCTTCAAACAGTGAAATTTTTGTATACATCTAAGGCTTCATTGTATAGTAGGGCTCCATCTTATCTGTAGTGACCAGGACAACCCTGTTGTGGATATTGTTCTGAGAAGAAAGGGCTAGCGTAAGTTACCAGTGCAGAAGCAGTTCAGGGATTCATTGTAAGAAAGAGGGAGCAACCACAACCCACAACCACAACTTGGTTTGTCTTGTAATCATCACCATTAGAAATGTTGACTCAGTGCTATTGGAAATTTTTGCTAACTTACAAAAATGTGGATGGGTTATTGCTGACTTTAGTCACCACAAGCTGAAGGCAAAGAGCATGGAGGTACCCCATTGCCAGAAGTCTTCTGCCCAACTACATCAAAGTAGTATTTGAAGATTTATGCTCTGTGTTAGAGAAGTAAAGGTTCATCAGCTCTACCACAACACTGGCAATATCAGCACGTTTTTACAGGTAAATGATGATTAGTCCACCTGACTACTCAGAGACTGATGAAAATGACTCTCAGAGCAAAGACATTTCTAATTATGTTATGTTCCTGCAGAATTAGGTTTATTCACAATGCAGGATTTGGACCTGGATAGTCCAAGTTCTGTCTTCTGCAGTTGTATAGACCAGTGCTTCAAGCTAGGTACATCAGGGGTTTAGGAGCTTTTCTCATTATTGTATGTCTAGTGCATTGTGATTATTGCTGGCCAAAAGAGTGAAAGACAATAAATTCAAAAGCAGAGAAAAATTTATTTGACTTTGATCAGCCACTAACTGTTTATACTTTTAATATGTTAATACATGCTAATTAAATGACTATATTATTGGGCATTAGTGATTTGATATTTCCATCTGAGCCACCTATATGTTGGGAGAGAAGCTTGGAAAACAAATTTTAATAGTTTCAGTAGTTAGTTCATAAGATAAAGTAATAATTTGCTGAAATAAAAGCAACAAAATTAATCACTTGGGTTACTAATGGTGCCATAAATATACCTTACTTTGTAATTGGGAAATCATGCAGGAAAGGCTTGATCACATTCTTTTTAGATGATCACAAAGGTCCTATTTATACTTAGAATAAGTCACCTTTACTGTGTGAAAGATGAAATTTGGGCGATGTATTCTGGGGAGACTATGCTTCTGGGGGACTAAATCTTTCAAAATTGTTTAGCTGCCCTGAACACCTACTTTCAGCTTTGCAAAACAATGTTGCACCTGTCAAGAAAAAAGAAATACAGACATATTATTTTGCCTTCAGTATTATTACACTCCATTTGTTTTTGTCATGCAGCTAGCCTTATATTTGGTGTTAATTATTTGTCATGCTAGGGAATACTGAAGGGGTTGTATGACCTTTGAGAGTGTGTCTGAATTATATGCCTTTATCTTAACAATGACATCTTTCCAGCAACTTTAATTATTTGTTAAATAGCTTGTGTGCCCTGCTTTGTGGTTTCCTTCTTGGTAGTGAATGACAGTGGCATATAGCAGCTCATCATTACCACCTTTACTGGGTGGGAATTTTGCTGGGTTTTGCCTTCTGGGAGGTGGGTTGTTTGCTGCAAATGACTGGGAATGTTGCCCGGAAAGCTAAGTGGCTTCAGATATTTTATATAATATTTGCTTCTCAGATTTTAAAACAAAAACAATCTTCCTACTTAGAAATCACCACAGAAACGTGTTCCTGTTTTGGTGGCTGATGTTGTCTCACATGAAGGCTAGGACAGTCTTCTATCAGGATTAAACTGAAAACTAGACCAAGTGTAAAGTCCAAATTTTACACTTCATTACTTCATTGTTAAAATCATTAAAAACTCAACTGCCCAATACTAAAGCAACAGTAAGCCTGCTATCTTGACCCTTAGAACAAACAACTGCAGCAAACACTGTGGAGTAGTGGGCACCTACACTCTCTGTGTAGCATGGCACAGCAGGCACTTTGAGGGAGGCAGGATCTGGGAACTGCTCACCATGCGATAGCCCCCAGGATGCTCCTAGCCAGCGAGTACAGACACATCCCACTCTTGAGTATTCCACAGCTTGTTCAGCAATGTCAGTCAGAGGGTCAGATGGGACTTGTGTGATGTCTGGATGATAGGAGCATGAGTTTCTGTGTGAGTACTGCAGGCAGAAGAAATACAGGAAAAAGTCTGCTGAGTCAGTAAACTATCACTGGATGTCCCTGAACACCTAAGTACAAAAGAACAGAGTTCTGCTGTGCCTGTCACCATGTTCGAAGCACGTATAGAGCGCATGTTTGATCCGGAGGACAAATCAGGGTATTCTTCTGGAAGACGGTGTAGACTTCTGCCATAGAGTCCCACGAAAGTCACTCTTGGTCACTAAAGACTGAGCAGAAGGACCTAAGTAAGGAATATTTTTTCCATAATGGTTTATCACAAAGACAGCTAAATGCAAAACCAGCTAACTTCCTTTAAAGATCTGGAAACTGTGGGTGCTGAAAAAACCCACTGGTGAAAAAAGTTATTTCTGTCTTGGTTAGTAACTGTTACCAATTTCATGCTATTCCCCTCAACAAAAACCAAACCTGTTAATTAATCATTGAGTTGTTATCAAACTACACTTGCCTTCATCATTGCAAGCACATATCAAATCTGACAGACTGCTCTTGAACAGGTACCTACCTTTCATTCAGTAACATTGTTCATTGAATTTAAATTCTATTTTGAACTCATGAAGTGTCAACTGATCATACAATTCACTCACATTTCTCTGTTGTTAGTTCTGATAAAGACCTAAAATAAAATCAATATAGGCAATTTCTGTGTATAATAAAATATTGGAACAGTTTCATCCAGGGATAGAAGGAATGAAAAGATGTAAAACTGTCTACATAAAATCTTAGTTGTTAGGTACATATGAATAAGGGAGACCTGCTGGGCCATGAAACCCAAGCCCCTTCCTATTGCCAGCAACTTAGTAATATGGTGATATTTAATAAATGGCTCTTTGGCACTTCAGCACAGGAAAGTGAGATCCTGCACCCATTTTCCTACTATAAATTTGTTTGCAACTGATATTGTTCACCACCTATTTTTAAATCATTTCAAGGATGGAAGACATTCAATAAACTTAACAAAATACAAATGACTGGATATATTGGTTCACATAGCAGCTACAGAGCTTCAGCTTGACCTGTAAGTCAGTTTTTCCACATCTTTCTGTAATACTTAGTGTTGTCTATTATAAGCCACTTCAGTGTCTTGAAACTTCATGTGCATATGTAACACAGAGTCATATTTATGTCATATATTCATTCAATATTCACTGTCTCAGATCTTCTTTCTCCCTGTGTTTATCTCATTATTAGCATTTGGGTAAACAAAACTATAGGTGGGATGTATTTCCACCTGACTGCAGTCTCCTGAAGGTTAGACATCTAGCCTAAACTAGTTGTTTTTTTCTCTACAGGTAATGATTATAGACAGGTATCTCACTGAAATTCATCCCACTTTGCATTGGGATGAGATGATTTGCTTTCCTAAGGTCACACTTTACTATAGGATTTACTATAGGAACACAGACAATTAAGCTAAAGTTGGGGTCCAAAGCTAAGTGAGACAATCCCTTCTCTAGTGCTTTGACTGGGGCCACAAAGTGAAAAAGACACTACACATAGACCTCAGAGAAGCCACATGTTTCTTAAGAGCTGAAAGAGACCATTCCCAGAGAAGACATCTTACATGGCTGAGCTGCTGTAACTAACATCCCAAAAAATGGGTTTGGTTGAGACTGATTTGCCTCTGGCACAGTCCTTAGCATCAGCTCAGAATATATGAAAAGCCAAGACCTAGTCTGACGAGTCATTTTGGATATGGCCACCTTCATCTAAACAGCAAAAGAGTTTAATGTCTGAGTGTGTATACAGGCACATGCTACTTGGTCTCCAGGGTTTGTCAGCATCCCAGAACCATTTAACTGACTAACACTGCTACAGCTTTGCCCATCCATAGGTTTCTGTTTATTTGCTTCCTTCCGTTTTAAGTGTAGAACTAGGTTTTTATAATCCTAAAGTTCTTACTAAGCATTTGTAATAAGGACAGAGGATATTATCTCTACATTTTTACTGGATGTTTTTTTGCAGATAAAACCATTTTTTTAAGACACTACAGTTGATAAGTGCATCAGCTAATAAATACATGTTAAGTTATTGTTCCATTCAGTCAAATACTTGTTTACTGCCTTTCTTTGTCTTGGGAACCAATTTGCTATTTTAAGTCATAGCAGCAATGATATTGTCTACATAACGTAGAAAAAAACATTAGATGACTGTTTTCTTCTTCCCCTAAATTGCTTTTTGTTTTAAAATTATGATTTCTTATTTGGTACGTTCCTTTATAAAATTATCTCAAGATTCATCTGAATTGTGACAGATCAATAATTATTTTTAATAAAATTGATTGTTTTACTCAAAGACTGTAGGTTTATTTGATCTATCTAGAGCAGCATGACTTCTAATTGACTGTTACTTGTGAAGTGCTTTAGTAACACTTATCTGAATGAATAACTGATGGGTTTTGCTTTTTATTAATGTTATGGTGATTTATTGCATACTTATGGTGTGATGTACTTGGCTACTCACAATTTTTGCCTTCTAAAGGTAAAATACCCTTTTAACGTTGAGGACAAGGTACTTTAATAAATTAATCCAATATTGTGGTATTTGAAATATTTTTCTATATCACTTATATATGCTTTTTTTCTTCAAAATACTGTTTCTTTGCATTAAGTTGCTTTTTTTTTCCTATTTAACATGTTTTCTTTAAGTCATATTTTGTCACCCCCAAATTTCATGCAGTTTGGGAGACTAGAGACATATCCTGAGAACTCCTGAAAGAAAAAAATCCAAATCTCATGCATGTTAAATGATATAATACCACATATATGAGTATGCGAAAGTTTCCAGGTGTGGTGGTGAATGTGTTCTATATCTTTTGCAAGGTGTACCTGCTTTGCTAACATTCAGCAAGTCACAAAAAAAGATGGATGGAATTTCTCAGGGGTCTCCAGACTGTTATGGTACTTAGTGACAAAACTGGCAAGCTCTGAAAGTAGAAGTTGTAGTAAGCATCATTGTCTTTGTAGTAATAAATAGGAAACCAGGTCAGACAGTCATAACAGAGCAGATGTGCAGAATTTATTATAATATAATAGTTAAATACTCTTAAATTTTCTCCAGACACTCATCTTAATACCAATTTACAAGCAGTTCATTCAGTAACATAAAGGGTATCACTTAAATCATGTTAATCTTTTGTAGTCAACATGACATGACAGTGGTCTGATGAAAAATACATAAAAACAGTCTCTGAAAACTTCTTCATTCATCAATACCATGAATTTAAAGCTAAATTTGCTTAAATACCAGCAAAACTCTTGTGATACTTGGCAATTATTACAGTATCAGTGATTTATGAAATCTCTAGTAGGTGAAAATAATTTTGTCTTGTTCAGTCTAGGCAGATGATGAAGATAACTGAGAGGGAAAAAACTCAACGACTTATCTCAGATTCTGGAATGGATTATGACTGGTGATGTTATTAGACTTAGACAGTTAAAATAACTTTTCAATATACTGAGCATGACAAAAGAAGGGATTGTGTTAATATCAAAGCTGACTGCTGCTAGCAAAAGTTCAAATGTATTAGCATTCATCTGTGTCCTGTCATCTTGGCTTTTCTTCATCTGTAGTTTTATCAGTGATGCACCAAGTAGAGATTGAATTCTAATAAATATTTATATCCAAATCCAGTTCAGGTGGTAATGTGAATATGTGCACCTTCCAGAGTTGAAAACTGAACATATGTTATAGTTTGAAAGGGAACTTTGTGATAAAAGTGCCAAAGTGATTCAACTACTTTCAAAAACATAACTTGAATTTTAAGGTCTTAATCAATAGGAATGAGAGCTACACAGTTTCTATATTAAGTTTTTTCATGGAAGTTTCTAAGTCATCCAGAAGCCAAAATCCCAGTATTAGGGGATTTTAACACTCAGACATGCAGTTCTTTGAAAACGGTGAGCCTTGCCTACACCTGAAAATGTTCTCTTTATGCTTAGCTATACATAGTCAACAACAGAGAATGGGAGCAGGATCTGGGCCAGGAATGTCTGTTTATTTTGGTACCAACCTACGTACTTCTACCCAGTGTCACTGAACCTTGCACCAAAAAGATTTCTGGGCATTCTTCAGCATCTTGTTTTGTTGTACTGCGATCACATGTAAAAAAAATCCTTGTCTGCTATTTTTACATGAACCTTCATAAAGTGAAAAAGTGCCCATGAAAGATTTTTCTTACAAGATGCAGTAAAATGTGAAGATGTTGTGGACCACGTGTTGTTTTACCACCTTGTTAAAAGTGGTGTCTCTTCACTGACAGGTATGTTCTCTAGATCTGCGATCTGGAAGACGTCTCACATTGTCTTTTCTTCTGTAACGGCCAATGAGCAGACCTACCCTGATCCTCTGTGATTACCAGGTTTTCACAATGAAGATTTTATACAGCTGTTCTATCAGCCACTGCCTTAGAGAAAAGGGATCCTTTCCTAGAGAAGAGTACTTTGGGACAAGTGGATATTTTTTCTTCTCCCTAACTCAGAGGTGAGCTTGTATGTTCCTCATCCTCCTCTTCCTTAATTACCTTTTCAGTTATCTTTTAAAAAAAACTCAGCTTCAATGCTGACATGAGATTAATGCAGTAATCAGTGTAATTTTTCCATACCACTGCAAATATACCTTTTTAAAATGGTTATCATGGTACTTTTCCAGTGAGCTGAGATCAGCACTTTAAACTGTAAGATTTACTTTCTTATGATCATCTATGTGTTTGTGGAAAAACAAACGATGACTTCAGCAGTGCATTGACTTACATGCTAGGGCCCATCCTGTATGAATACAATACATAACATAGAATTCAACAATAGTGGTTATTTTGCTATCTGCTGTCCTCCTGTCACTTACCAGCTCCTGAAAAATTATGTAATCCACCACCTTCACCTTGATTTGGCTTATACTGAACACCATGACATGTGCAACTCTTTGCTCAAGAGGTTTTCTTTGTTATTTTTTTGTATTCTCTCATGTCTACTCACTAGCACTGCTCAGTTTCAGTGATATCAACAAAACTCTGCTATATGTCAAATTATAACTCTTCTCTCAAGGGTTAGTTTTGCAACTCCCAGTAGTATCACTTGAGGCTTATTGTTCTTACTTCACTTCAGTCTTATTTGTGATCAAGGACTTGGCTATGTTTCCAAAATCGAAGCAGTTTGAAATTAAATATTTCCATAGTTTGAATTTCCCTTTTTTGCCTTCTGCTTGAAAACACATCTGATTCAGTATCAATGTAATCATTGGTGATATATTTCACAGCACCGTGTTACATCAACAATGGTTTATGTCCTATCTGGATTGTGCAGTTCTTTATTCATAGTTTTGCCTATTTAGATTATCCATACTTTTTATCTCTTTCTGTGAAAGCCTCAGGTCTATGGTATTGATTGCTGCTAGAAGTCCTATGGTTTCAGTCATTGTCTGAAAGGGTGTAAAAAACCTAGACATTAAAATGATAGGTTATAGTGACAAAAGTCTTGAACCAATGATCTGTTTGAGGATTGAATGTGGTGATGCAGGAAATTAAAGTTACAGACTTATTCAGGTATAGAACTGGAAAATAATTTTCACAAAAGGAAGCCCTACTTTGCAGGAGAAAACTCAAGGAGTAGAAGAAAGCATGCAAAAAAGTATGGGGCTAAGTGTAGCGGAGTGAAATAGCTAGAACAGAAGCAAAGATACTTGAGTCTGCAATATTTCCCCTGCCAAAAGAATAACTTGTGAAACACAGATGTTTAGTGTCTTATCCTTTTTACTGGCTTGTTAATCCAAAGGATGATAACCATTTATGTCAATCACTTCAGGAGCTCAAGACAAAAGTCTGTGTCATAAATCAAGATCTTTCAAACTGGTAGATGAACTCTGAATAATAATTTAATATGATAAAATATGTTTGTAATTTGCTTCTGGAAAATCTGAAGGCCATGTTAGTAACAATCTATCATAGTGATCTTAACAGCACTGTGTATAACAGGAGGACTATCTCCCTAATTCTTTCCACCCTGGTTATATATGCAGGGTCACATCAATTACAAGTTTGTGTTGAAAGCTCTATGATCTCTAAATTGTTTTCTTTCCAGAAAAGCAGCCTTCTATTCTTTCTTGGTGCCTATGGTAAAGATTTTCTTTCACTTAACCTTAGCCTTCTCAAATTTACTTCTCTTGCCTAAGTCAACTGGATTCCTTCTGCTGTGAATGGACAGAGATTGTTACCTACAGAAGTTTATTAATGCAGTCCTAAGATACATGGATTTACCGTCTTGAGGGTTCTCTGACTGCCAACTACAACATAGCCCACAAACCTGCATTTGAGGGACTTAATGATAGCTAAGGTTACTTAGCTTCTAATGGAAAACTAGAACTAAGCAGGTTCGCATTTGCCTCTGTTCAAATAAATTTGTTTGAATGAGTGCAACTACTCAGGTAACTTCACAGACCAGTAAAGGCAGAGCAGTAGCATTTCCATCACCCACAAACACACCAACAGCATTCATACAGACACGAGCAACACAGAATGCCAGGTCCTTTCCAGCTGATTAGGTGGAAGTCACTAGTCGCAGACCCTTACTCTATTAAGTCCATCAGAGACCTAAATACTCTCATTTTTGTTACTGCTTTCATTATCGCTCATTAGGGTTTGTGTACTTTGGTGTGTAATTTATTAGTCTTCCAGTCTCTTGTCTTTGTTTCTTAAACTGAATAGCTTAACCAGATATCCTCAAAAATCACATCCCCTTATATTGCAGGTATCCAACTGTTCTTTACTTTACATGTATACTTAGAATCCTGTTACAATAAAAAAAAAAATCCCAATTTTTCTGCATCTTTCATTTGAGAATGAACCTCAAGGCATTTAATGAAAAATAATGAATGAATAAGAGAATTAAACCATATAATATCCTGTGATGCAGATATCTCATATCTGAAAGGCAAAGAAAACAAGCCCAGTTTTATCTTGGTTGAATTCAGCTGAGGTCATCTGAGTACAAGTGGTGGGAATTTAACATGACAGCTCAAATTTATGAAGATTTCTCAGGTGCCTAAAACCAGTTAGGTTTCTTGGTAATTAAGCTGACTTGATTGTGCCATAGTCCTGAAAGGCATGATATAGAGATAAGACTTCTATAACATCTGCTGTAACCAAAAGTTGTGCTAGAAAAATCTCAGTTCTTTAATTTTCTTCCCTTTCATGAACTGGAATAATTACCTAGACTTTGAAGAAGTAGGTGTGGAGATTTCTTTCTATAAAACAGAATTAATCCTGAAGATGTTAAAGATCATTATAAAAGGAAAGCACTGACTCTCCTGAAACCAGCAATTATTCACAAAGAAGTCTGTGGACATGAAGTCTGCCATTTTATGAAAATTAGGAAAAGCTCTCTCCAAATTACACAGGTGAAGCTGACAGACTGGCAGCTAAAGTGCTTCATTCTCGTGTAAAAAATAACTCACATCTGTCACACTTGCATACCTGAAAATCTATTGCATTATTGTTGGCCTATATTAACTTCTTATATTTGTATATTAAAATCTTTTTATGTCTCAGGTAGGTAACTAAGAAGAATAATGGGAGTAGAAGAAAGCTTAAGTATATAGCAGTTAGTTATTAGTACAAAGTTTCAGTGCAAAGCACTATAGGAAAATCACTGTGTGATAATGGATATAAATGATTTCCAAGCTGAAAAAAATCAACTTGAAAATACTTTCAAGTAAACAGCTTCACATGTCAAGTCTGAAACATTTACTCAGAGCTAGATTCAGTACCTACTGAAGTAAAGGAATGATTTCCCCTTGGTGAACACCAGATAGAGTGGGAGAGAAGGGATTGCATTGATTGTTTCAGATAAAGCCAAAGCTCACCTGCACCGAAGTAGAGCACGATCAAATCTGCTTTGCAGCTCAGGAAGTGTCAATAATATTCTGGTATGTTTTGTGTATCTCTACATATCCCTGAAATAGCTGAAAAAATATTATTTCTGAAACAGTTAAAAAGCCTGAAAAATATGCAAAGCAAGATTTGTGAGTTTGCCAGTGAGTTTGGTTCTCATCTAACTCTACAATAAATGTAGCAGTGCCTTCAGATTTATTCATGCCTATCCACCAGTTATGTTTTTTTCTGCTTTTACTATAGAGATTATGGTGTTATCTCTATAGTAGAGATAGTGTGGGAAGCCTTAAACCTCCTGAGCTCCAGTATGTACTGTAACCTCTTTGATGTGTGGGCAGATCTTTGGTCTGAGTACTGAGAGTATTTCCTTGAATGTGGTTAGCTGACCACAAAGCATAGGTGTAAGCTCAGCAGTTACTTAATTATGGAATAGTGAACAAAATGTAGCAATATTTGTGGACTACTAAAATGTGCAATGTGTAAAGTAGTAACAGCAAGATACTTTTAAACAAACCCCGAAGAACACTAAGCAGAAAAATTTGTTCCCAAGTGTGAAGCATCAATTTTAAAAAAATAATAATAATTGCTAAACAGTGGCAGGTTAGTGAAGCTCTCCAGGGCTTAATAGTTATCTGCCTTACTATCAAATCAGGGATGGGATTTTCTGCTAGTTTGTGTGGTCATCAGATTTCATCATCACAACTGTTAACTCTGACTTTTGATGACTACAGTAAGAAAGGACAATTTTAAATAAGTAAAAAAATCAAGTAGCTCAATAAAAATTAATTACCTGAAAGTCAAATGAAAAAGAAGATATTCAAAAGCCACCTGGACATGGTCCTGGGAAACTGGTTCTAGGTGGACCTGCTTAAGCAGCAGGCATTGCCCAGATGATCCGTCCAGAGGTCCCTTCAAACATCAAATGTTCTGTGATTCTGTGAAACACAATTAACTGGTATTACCTTGATATATAAGTCAGAAATAAATGAATGGAGGTAAGCAAGCATGACTCCAATTTCCCCTGGTAAGTTCTGAAGGTGTTTTAAAAATGACTTACAGGCATTAATATCAGAAGGAGACGACAGATGTGGAAATGCATCCAGTTAATTACTGGCTTCCTGTCCCTTCTGTTCCTGCTGTATTCTCATATTTTGAGAGATCACTTTAAACCATACAATCCTTGCAATACCTTGACAATTTAAATGGACAGTTAAAGACAGCATAACTGTTAAAACTTCTTACTGGTCATCTTCTTCAACAGGCAGTTCTTTAAACTCCCTCCTGGATGTTCTTACTAGGCACTTCCATGAAATCCCATTTAAAAATTGATCTCCATTGCCTTACATAAAAGTCTATTTCATAAAACACACACATGACCATAAACACAAAGCAGCATCCATTGAAATGTACACATAAACAAATTGTAAAAAATTACTATTAATATAATGCTTATTCTTCCACTCTTTTCTTTGCTTGTTTCCACTACTCAGTGAATTACCTCTAGCAGTAATCTCCTCTTTTATCTGCAAAATGGCAAGCATAAAATAGACAAAAATGATAAAAGGTTTTGTAGCTCCAGAAAAGATTTTCTCCCTCAAAGTGTATGTTATCTAAAATAGATTTCATATAATTCAGCTTCACATTCTGTTGAAATGCAAATTCATAAGTACGTGTATATAGAGAACTGAGATGCTCGGATGATAATTCACAGTGAGAATTTGTTCTCAGTAAGTCTGATGCATATAATGCACATACTTGCTGAGCTAAAACTATCCCTCAATTCTCAAATGAATATCTAAGATATCTTTGGAAGCCCAGTGAAAGAGTTTCTAATCAATGCAAGTCAATACACCATCTGATTTCCTCTTTTTCTCTTTGCATGTGTCCTAAGTACAGCTCTCTGCTGCTTAAGACTCTTTGAAGAGCATGTTCATTGACTTCTATAACTTTCTTTTATGTCTAGGTTCAGTAAAATATTTTAATATCCTTGTATGCAGGGCCTTTGATTTAGTCTTGTCTGTCACCATGTAATGCTACGTAGACTACTAAGTGGGGCATGTGACATTTCAGAGTACTGGAAAAACTTTGACCAGAACCTAGAGACTGTAAACAATTGTAAACAACTAAGAACCCTGTCCAAGGAAGAAGACAAGTCAACATCTGTCCGAGAAGGCAGAGCAGTAAGGGGTCCCTTTCTCTCTTCCTAAAAGGTCATGCTAGGCTAGCTGGACTATGCTCACCACAGCTTGCAAGTGAATGGGGAGCTTAAGTTTTTCTGCAGTTCTTCAACATCTGATGAGTTAAAGTAAGTTACAATAGGGAAGTTATAGCAGGGGAATTACAGAATTTAAAAAAAAAACTACACAAAATTATGTGGAAGAGGAAGGAAAGTGAAAAGAACTGAAAAGTGAAGCAACAGATTGGGAAGAACAGAAAAAGAAAGGAGTACATGTAAACATTAGGATAGGGAAGGAAAAATGGAAGGAAAGCTGCAAGAAGGCAGCTGCTCTATTTCTTTTTATTTACTATGTTTAACTGTCTTCCTCCTCCCCTCCTAATACGCTTTTTACCAAAATGCAAATTGGAAAGAAACCTCCTAGTCACTCTAGTATTGGGTCCTTTTTCTTTAAAAAAGCTTAACTTTCACAGCAGTAAATACATAAATCACGGAGTAATGGGGAAAATAGTGACAGGAGAAAAATCTCATTTAAGATGTCCCACTTTTGCATTACCTGTTGACAATTTCTATCGGATTTCAGACTGTGTCTTTTCAATTTAAAATGTTCATGTTCTTTCCTCTTTCCCTAGGAGAAACAAAGGTCTAGAAGACTTTCATCAATCAAAACCATTTACATAAGTAAGGTCCTTTATTATTTATTTGTAAATTATTAGTAGTTTAATATACATGAGAGGAAAGCAACATCCTCAGTTCTTAACCTCAGTAATTAAGTACATACTGACATATCCTTGTTATCATATCAATATCTATTTATGCTGAATCCTGGAGCTGAAAAAAAGAGATTATTTTTCAGATATTATTATGCATTATCTATGATAATATTTCAAATGATTTTGTCTTAGCTATGCTTGTAATAGTTCTATATTCTTTAATTTTAGCTCTCTGCCTCTGACATTTACTTTGATTGTTTTAAAAGTATTTAATTAATCTTTAATTCAGAAGAGAATTTGTGCAGCTCACTGGAAGACCTTTAATTTCCAGAATAGTGCCTGTTTTCTTCTGAACAGCTTCATAAAAAAATTGCTCCCTGTAATCTGTAAAACAATAAACAGAATTATTATATCTTAGCCCATTCATTCTCTACTACCCTCCTGAATAACATTTTCTAAATCAAGCAAGGGAGGAAATTACCAAGGTAATGACAAGGAAGTAGAAAGCAATTATGTTGAAGAGATTAAGAAAAAAAAGGAGAATATAAATTAAGGTTAAATGTAATGAGAATTGTATTTATGATATAACTTAATTCTAAACTAACTTGCTTTAACCTTAATTCAAAAAGATATGTATGAAAAGTATATATGGGTGTTAAATTATATTATTTGCTTTTAAGATCACTATTTGTAGAAGTAAACTAACTGTGCTGGTAATTTTTTCTGATAGCATTGGTATAGCATGAGGTCTAAGAAAGGGCTAAAAGAGGCTAAATATCCCCTCAAAAGAAAGCAAAGTAAAGCATTAACCTGTGAAATATTTCTTAATGCCTAAGTAGGTGATTAGCCTTTTTTGGCTATTTAAAATGCTTGATGGAATTACCATTTGTTTTCTTAATTTGTTCAATGGTGTCTACAGTGATGGGAAGACCACTGATAGCAAAAGGCCTGGAGCCAGTCCCTGACTCTGGGGGTTTGATATCAACTCATTTTCTGCAGGGGCACTTGACACATAGCTCATACACACACCCTTGCACACACTTACTCTTGGGGTCTTGCTAGACTATTTATGAATGTGGAAAATTGTCATCTATTAAATGAAAATGTGACCTTGAGCTGTCTTTAAGAAAAATGTGTGCATGCAGGCTGACATGTGAGTTCCAGCGTGTCAGAAGAAAATTGTCCATTCATTCAGTGCAGGCTGAGTTCCTGCTGAGGGAAGCTGATGAGAAACTGTCCAGATGAGAATACTTTGATTTTTAAGAACATCAGCATTGTGTTCTCCAGCATTGTAGTAAGGCTACTGCTCTTTAAAGGCCTGGAACAGACAAAGCAGAGCTGATGTCTAGGACAACACATAAGTCACCCATGCCCTTTGCTGAGCCCCATTGCTCTGAAGCACTTACATCTGAACTGTTCAGACACCTTCACCTCTGCTCAGTCTGGTTTTAGAACAAGATGCAAATGCAGAAATTGCTCTATGTAGCTGGTTAGTGACCCTGAATGTAAAGCAGATATACATGCTGATTCCTTTAGACATTATCTCTATTTTTCCTAAACACAAAATTATACAGGTTGTTTTTGCAGAATTCACCTAATGTTCTAGGTAAATTGCATTAGAGCCTATGTTTTCTGCCTGCCTAAATCGCTACTGAAGTTTCAAGGGGATGCAGCATTTATGATTTTCCGTTTTGAACTTGTTGTTTTCTGTGTTTTTGTTGTAAGTGTTGCTGATTTTCACCCTGGAGTTGTCAAGGTTTCAGTGATGGGAAAGTGATCCCTGCAAATACAATTTTAAATTAGTTTGTAGAATTTACTGATATCTTTGCCTGGAATATGCTATATAACTGTCAGTTGTTATTATTGCCCTGTCTAAGTTCAGACACAAACATATTTAGCATAAATATTTTAAAAATGCCTTTGGAAGCCCAGAAGAGGAATCACAATACTTTTATTAGAATCAGAAATAATAAGCTCATCCTTTCTATTCAACAGTTTGACTTTTTATTTGGTTTTAAAGTAAACAGTATATTCTAGCTGGAGGGAAACTTGATGAGGTTTTACCAGTAAAATTTCACTACTGCATCTCACCATTCCCTTAACAGGTTTAACGTGTGTAACAAGAAATCCTTTTTCAACCTTAATCCCATTTCAGTATTAAAAACTATTTTTAAAATGAGATTACTTACAAAGCAAAAATAAAATTATCAACATAATATTTACTTGATAACTAAGATTGCCTTTTAAGTTCATATTTTTCTGCCATGTCCACCCCCATGATTATGGACCACTAGCTGATCTATCAATGGGTTACAGACTACAGTCACAGTTTAGGACTAGGCTTAAGGATCAGTTGATGGGGACATTTTTCTCCTCAAGGTAGGGGGTCATGTTAGAAATATACTAAAGTGCATGAATGCCTTCAAATTGCAAATTCTAGTTCTTATACTTTCTGTATCTAAAAAATGGGAAAATACAAGTTTAACTAGAAAAGTCCATGTAAGAAAATGTGTCCAACTTTTCCTTCCAAGAATTAGTCACACTATCAGAAGAAACAAGAAGAAACTTTTACTTAGAAGGGATGACTTGCCTTTGATAAAGCCATAACAAAAAATGCACTGATCTAGAAAGTAATGAAAATATTTCTTCATTAGTTGACAACAATATTTTGAAAAATTGGTTTCAGTAACTTTTGGAACAGTTCTGAGTACTGAATAGATGTAGATATGTGAGTCTCAACAAGCATGTAAGACAGTCTCTGACAGCTAAAGTTATTTCTTTGTGTTTCTGAAATAGCATGGAAAAGTTTAATAGTTCATGTATTATAGAAGGTCATTCTTTTATTAGCTGTAAACCTGTAAAATAGTCTCCTGATTACTTTAATAGTCACTGTTTTAACAGTCTTACATACTTTTTGTTGAGGTATGAAAAGAAGGAGAATTTTCTTCCTTGGTTCTTATGGGAAAGATGGAGTTTAAATTCATTTTAAAAAGCATGATCTGTATGGCAATCCAAAGCCATAATTTTAGGTATATAAATGCCATATAATGAAGGCCGTATTGAATTTCTTGGGGTTTCTGCTCAGAAATCTCCACTAGCTGTCTAAAAAACGATGCTGAGAGTCTAGAGCACTGCCAGGACTCTGAAGAGCGTGTGAGAAGTGTGTGATGCCTCTCTGTGTACGCTTAAGGAGAATGACAGCTCTAGATGTGCCTCGTGACAGCTGTCTGTATGCTCACCACTTCTCTCTTTTGACCAAATTGCCTCATAGAACTTTTTGAACATCTGTGATAAAATCATGGACTTCTGGAAGTAAAACTGTTTCCCTATTTCAAAAAAGACTGAACTCAGTGAAGTCTTGTTGCTTGTGCTATGCAGCAGTTCAGATAAGATGATCACAATGGCCCCTGCATCCCATGTAATGAATGCATTAGTATTAAAATATAGTACATTTCATTTTATGCTCTGCTGAGGCTGCAAGGTTCATAACAGAGGCAGTTCTGAGATAACAACCTTTATTCTTTTTAATAAGCATAGTGTATTTGAACTAAACTCATTATTTTGCCTTAGGTTCTGGTCCTTTCGTTTTAGTTTCACAAAAGACTATCACTTGTGTTGGTTTATTGATATTTCTTCCTAAATGTACTTTTCTTACTTGCTCTTTCAAACATCATGAGATGTTGCATTAAAATAAGTTGGTATGAACCATGTTGTATGTGGTTTCAATTATGTAAAATATTGATCTTTCAGTGTTCCAAATTATTCCAAAAAGTCTGACATTCTGTTTGGTATCCAGAAATACTCCAGAATGTTCCTGAGGGACTTGTTATAAATGTTACAGCAGGTAAAGTCTAGTTTAGAGACATTATTGAGACATACCAGATTGTAGCTATTTTAAACTGCCAGGAAATAACTCAGTTTGAAGGGGTGTCTTTTGTTTATACAAAGTCACATCAGTATTCTGTTAAAATCAGTGTGATTATTTGTTTTTGCTGTTGTAGGCTTAATATAAATAAATGTATAGTAAACATTTCTTGATTTTGTGAGAGTACTTTTAGAAATTAAAAAGGAAAGTACTGTGATAATATATTAGGAATGTCTAGTCTGAGGCATCCCTATAAACTGTAAATGCATTTGTTAAAAATCTGGTACAAACACAAGAGTCTGATTTGTGATTTTGGTTGGACTTGAACTGGAAATATATTTTGAAATGTAGAGTTCTTGTAAGCAAAATATTCTGAAGAAGACTACTTAATGATTATTACTGCTGTATTGCCAAAGTCTGTCAAAAGAGATATTTTGGGAAAACTTTAGAAAGTCTAGTCCTTCCTATCTCTTCCCCTGACTTTTGAGATGAATTTTCCCTGGGGATTGCTATGAAAATTAATACACACAGTAAATTTCATCAACACACATGAAATTTAACATAGAAGACAGCTGAAAACTATTCATACCAACATTGGCTCTGAGACACTATACAGAAGACAATAAATAGCCCTAAAGAAATAAGCTCTAGAACTCTAAGTAAGCTGCTTCACACCTTGGCAAGGAATGGGCACTAGCTGTTTTTTAAATTCCAGGGCTTTCCTACTTGCTCGTGAACAGTGACTGCTTATACACTTTCTCTAGCAGTGAAACAGTAGTGTCCTCTGTTTCTGCACTGGTATATGCTGGTCTGGTAATGACTCTTCTCTGCCTTCACCAAATAATGTAGATTCTTCGTCAGAAGTCAATATTAATTATCAAACACTGGCTACTTCCCTATGAATAATAAGTGTGATCAAACCCAGGAAGTGTAGCTGCTTTGAGAACACAGCCAGTGGTCTCCTTAAGTATTATGTCCTCGCACTTTTATCACCACAGCCTTGTGAGCTCCATGTGGGCAGCACAAATAACCACAATATCTGCCTTTCTGTCTGCAGTGATACCTAGTGTTCTCCATTTTAGCTGGTCTATGGGTACCGTCCTCCCCTTTGAATTTTAGTATTCTCATTTTATTAGTCACTGCTTTTTGCTTGCTCGCTAGCGATTTCTGGGGTAGAAAGAAAGAGGACTCTGTTTCCTGCAAACACTTTTTGTTTTTATCCCTTGCAAAGAAACTTCTTGCTTATGCCATTACCTTGATAATACTTTAGCTTAGGGTTCTAGCAAATTCTTTCTACGTGATGTGTTGCTGGGTTTCTTGTGAATAATTCCTTGATAGTCCGCCTTTTCTTGTTAGTATTGAAACATTATTTTGCCCTAGTCTTTTCTGTCCATTTCTTTGCTTGCTCCTTTCCTTTCTTCCTCCCTCCCTCCCTCCCTCCTTTCCTTCTTCCATTTCCTTCCATTCCTGTCCTTTTTTCCCTGCCATCCTTTCTACCCTTCTTCCTTCCTTTCTTCCTCCCTTCGTCCTTCCCTCTCCTCACCCCTCCCTGCCATCCTTCTTTTTTAATTGCATTACCTCACAGTGACTCATGGCAAGAAAACTAGAGCAATAACAACACAATATGATGTTTGAAAGTGATCATTATACAGTTTGCAGCTAACCTCCAGCTTCAGCATATGATCATAAATATGAACTCTCAGCAAATCTCAGGACAGTTTTGTCACTTGCTAAGCTGTTCTATCATGTGCCATTAGGTTGAATTCTGTCCATTTTTGTGTGCATCACAACTAGTCAAAACAATCCATTTTGCTCATGGCCAAATGAGCATGCTTTGCTCATAAATGCTGTTTCAGCAGCAAGGAAAAAGGGACTTGGAAATTTGTAGAAAGCACATTTTCTCATTTCTATTCAACCTGAATATGCAAACTGTAATGTCACTTGAGAGCGTTTGCTCAGCCAGTTCCACGGAAGGCAAGACAGCTATCTGCAGAAAAGCCATCAACAAGTGTCTACAGACCACAAATACCCACACATCAATAAATCATGCAAATGTCTTTCTATAATGATGCTGCTGAAAGTGATGACTCATGATCAAAAAGTTACTTAGACTAACTCTTACTAGACACTGTAGTAATAACCATGTCACAGGAAGAGTTTTCTTTGTTTAGATGAAATAAATTTAAAAATAAATGTGTAAATAACTAATGAATAAATGTTTAGGTGAAATAAATGATAAATGTAAAAAAAAAAATATCCAGATTTTGAAAATATAATTCAAGCTGTTAGGAAAATAGTTAAAAAATTTAGGAATTTAATATTTTGTGGTTTCTTATTTCAATACAATAAAACATCTGCTAGCTAAACTGCTGTTTGAGATCACACATATGTTCATAGTATACTCTGAATACTCCAACTAGAAGGGAAGCATATTTGCATGAAACTTCTTTAAAACAGAACAAATTGGACACACCTGTTTCTTACTCTGTGCCATTCTGGTGCCAGCTGGAACCTTGTGTGAGGCAATTCAACTCATCTGTTAGAAATGTTGTAATTTTTTTTACTGTACTGCTTGTTGCGGGCTCAATGAGTTGAATTGACACAAAAAGATATACTGGTTCAGGAAATGTAAAACCACACAGATGTGGCTATGCAACAGAAGAGCACACTAAGGGAGGAGGATATGAGACCTTTTTTTTTGTGGTGATTAATTGCTAAATTGCCTCAGACATCTTTTTTAACTTCAGCATCAGGCTTAATTGGGCACAATTTACCTTACAATGTGACCATTTATAAGAAAGGGAAGGGTGATAACTTTAATGAATGGAGAAGTTAAACTGATGGTTTATAAAATATTTAGGGAACATAATTTAAATTTTGTTTTATGATGTATAACAAACACTCAGCATCTCAGATTCTCTAATTTGATCTATTTTCTGCAATAGGGGAAAATAAATCTAACATTTTCCTGATGAGGAAGAAAGAAACATAGCATTATCAGTGACCACTGTAAAGCAATATTAGGTATGTAAATGAAAACACAACCATCTTATTTGAAGAAAGCTGAGTCTTCCAGGATATATTTTTTAATCTCCATCAATAAGGGTCTACTCAAAACACAGAGGATCAGCCCAGCTAGCTTGTACTTTTTATTACAATTTACTTTAAATTTGAGAAAAAAAAAAACAAACACCCAGATTTAATTGTTTTATTACTTGCCTTAAAAAAAAAGACTTTTAAAACACAAAAAAATGTAGTATGTTGAATTGTGCTTTGTGAAAGAAAGGTAAGGCATCGATCTGTCAGGGTTCAGAAACTTGAGTTGTTACTTGAGAAGCTAATGAATACACTCTGCATGTTTCTATGTTTCTATGCATGTTTCTACTTCAAAGGAAAATACACACTACTGTGAATAAGGAATAAATCAATGTGAAATTATTTTAAATATTCTGATCTCTATTCCCATCTCAGCTTTCTTATTCAGGGAGAAGATACACCCTATTGAACCTAATTTCCTTTTTCTGGTGGTTTGTAGTCCTTTCTTGTACTCAGTTTTCCATTTTCACAATAATATTATCAATTACTTATCTACTTTTATGAATCTGCTAAGATTTGAATAAAGCCCAATAAGATATTAATTCAAGAATCTAGTTTGGGAGCTTTTAAATGCTAATGTGATTAAATGGTAATATGATTACAACAATCTCTCTAAGAAAAAGATAACAATGTAGTATTGATTAGAGCATTTTAAAAAATAAGTGTGGTGTTCAAAGAACCATCCAGAATGAAAACCTTGGAATCAAAAATACGGCCCATAATAGCACAAGCACAATAGCTGTAGAGGTAATGTGTCCACTGCCACAAATCACTCCATGACATTAGGGTAGAAGCTATTGTTAAAAATGAGATGGTTCATTTTTCTTAGTGCTTCTACCCTGAGGTCTCCCAGTACAGTCACTCTTTTAAAACAGCTTGTTACACAGAGAGCTGCTGTGTAATTTTTTAATAGGGCAGGTTATTTTTTTTTTTTCCTGAAGAAGAAACACTAGACCTCCAGGCATGGAGCACCTTACAGCCACTATTTAATAATTTGCAATTGCTCTGCTAGTGTGCAGTAACAGAATGAATGACATCTGCCATCAGGGGCTGGCTCCTGACAATTTTTGCAGGCATGTTGTTTTTTGTAATTATTTTGTAGAGTATTTTGAGATGCTTTACAAAGCACATGTGGTCCACTGACCACAGGCTGAATAACTCTGCCTACCAAGCCCACTTGCAATTTTACTTTATTTATTTTCAACCTTTTTTCAGTCTTAATAACCTTACCAAAGGCCAATGGCTTATTAACTACTAATTAAGAACTGTAAATGACAGATGGTAAGGGGATATTACTGGGAGTACAGTGCTTAACTTGCAATAACTCTCTTTTGTAATGTCATAATCTATATCTACTTAGAGGATCAGTCTCACTTAACTGTCTAAAAATTAAATCTTAGTTTTAAGGAATTTATTTTATTTTCTTTATAATCTGTTGCAGGTAGCTAGATTCCCAGAATTCCTCTTTAAAATAGGCAGGTAAAATTAATTGCTCTGTGGAAGGAATTGTGGTAGGTGTGCATATCTTTCTCCACTGGCTCCATTAGTGTAGAAAGAGCCTAAAACTAGTCTTGGTACTTTGGTGGACTGAACACAACACATAAGGCAGCTGATTTTAGGTTTTTTTCTCTCAGTAAAACAGCATAAATGGTGTTTGTCATAGCCAAGGCATAGGCTGGATATCTGATGACAGGTTTGCCTATTGTTATAGCTACATTACAACATGTGACATAGGCCTAAAGAATATTTCTGTCAAATTAAACAGGACCCTCCTATGTGAACTTTCCACTTTTATGACTATTTCCCCTTATTTCTTATATCCTTGCACTGCAATTAAGCCTAGTTAGCTCCTACATATAAACAAAATGTACTTGTCAGGTAGGCTAAGAGCAATCAGATGGTAAGGAAGTATGCATCTTTTTTCTTGGTTTTTGGGGTTTGGTTTTTTGTGTTTATTGATTATATATTTTTTGTGGGCCAGTAACACAAAATGTTTACTTTCCACCATAAAGCAAATAATGTAAATATAAAATTAAATTGGATTTTTAGTAGTGCGTTAAAGACAGCTGGCAAATTTCATTTCATTCCAAAAACACTTAGGAAAAACATTATTTCTAAGCACAATTCAAAGTAATTCTGAGTAAATAACAGAGACCACAATTTAGGAAAGCATTTGAGAGGAGAGGTACTTCAGGCTTCAAACTCTATACAGGCACTTATAATCTATGGGAAATTATATGTCTAAAAAGAACTAAGTTCCTAAGTAATCTATTGATGATGGCTTAAAGCATTTCTGTGTGTTGTAAAAAACTTTACTTTCAAGCAACACTATGTCTATGGAATGTTTTAAATAGGTATAATATTTCTTGGTATTCTCCTTATAAAGATAATCATAGCATGGTTTGGGTTGAAAGAGACTTTAAAGATCATCTAATTCCAACCCCCTGCCGTGGGCAGGGACACCTTCCACTAGACCAGGTTGCTCAAAGCCCCGTCCAACCTGGCCTTGGACACTTCTGTCCTGGTTTTGGCTGAAATAGACTTAATTTTCTTCTTGGTGGCTGATGCAGTGCTGTTTTGGATTTGGTTTGAGAACAATGTTGATAACACGTGGATGTTTTCAGTTGTTGCTAGGTAATATTTATAAGTCAAGGACCTTCCAGTTTCTTGGGCCCTGCCAGTGGGATGGCTGAAGGGGCACAGGAATCTGGGAGGGGACACAGCCAGGACAGCTGACCCAAACTAGCCAAAGGGGCATTCCATACCATATGACATTATGCTGAGTATATAAACTGGGGGAACAAGGAAGAGGGGGACGTTCAGCATTATGGCCTTTGTCTTCCCAAGTAACCATTACATATGATGGAGCCCTGCTTCCCTGGGGATGGCTGAACATCTGCCTGCTGATGGGAAGTGGTGAATGAATTCCTTGTTTTGCTTTGCTTGTGTGTGTGGCTTTTACTTTACCTGTTAAACTGTCTTTATCTCAACACATGTGTTTTCTCATTTTTACCCTTTCAGTTCTCTTCCCCATCCCACTTTGGGGGACGAGCAAGTGGCTGTGTCGGACTTAGTTGCCAGCTGGGGTTAAACCATGACAACTTCCAGAGATGGGGCATCCACAATTTCTCTGGGCAACCTGTTCCAGTGCCTCACCATCCTTATAGTAAAGAATTTGTTCCTAACATCTAATCTTCTTTTTTGCTTAAAACCTTCTCTTAGGTATGTATAGGAAGAGATAACAGTATTTTATTTCCATCAAACTGTAACATAGTTGTTGCTCAAATTATTGATTATAATTAAGACAATGGGTGTTTAATGAATAATGACTATGAGTAGGTGCCAATGCATGTGAGCAGAGTGATATCCGACACATTAAGGGTGCTCATTTCTACAGTTTTTTTGTGCATAGCTCTGCCACTTAAGGAACTGTGGCTATTTCAGACATGGACAAACTTTCTGAATCTCAGGATCACAAATCTGCCTTCTAAAAAAACAACAAGATATATATGAACCAGTTCAGACTGAGGGAGAGGGAAAGGTGGTGAGCTGGTTTCTGAGGCTTTCATGACAACCATTCCCAACAAGCCCCTGCAGTCTGTTGCAAGGCTGTATGTTTCTTGGATCAACGACTGGTGTCACTGGCTCTTGTCTCCTTCCCATTGAACATTCAGATCCCACTGCTGGTCATTACTGACAAGGGTCTATCTGCTCCTATCTTGCTAGTGTAAATTCTGGTGACAATATCAATGCCTTTTTGTTAAAGCATAAGAAAAGCATCATCAGGAATTGGCAATCATTGATAGCGGGTTATCCTGACATTCATGCTGTTATCTTGGCTCTCTGTTTGGCAGTAAATGAATGAAAGGCAGCACAGAGCTGTGACCTTAGGTGTATGCTGCAGCAGATAGTGCTGCTGGACTAGATGTATCTGGTTTCAGATTTTTATTTTGGACATGCAGAATATGATTATGAAGCATACAGAATAAAATGAAAGAATCATCAGCATCTAATTCTGGCATGCAATACTGTGAGTTTCTCTTTCTTCTTTTCTCTACTGTTGGAAAAAAACATGGATCAGATGGCTTGCTTTAAAAAGATGTGTCAGATTTACGACTTTCTACACTCCTTTTGTCTTTGTGTGCATTTTAACTCATTCCCAGTGCTCAAACTGTGAAACCCCCCAAGTTATGGTACTTTTCAAAACAAAACAATTTTTGAAATAGATCCAAGGACATGCTAGTCAATGAGGAACTTAATGAGCCTTTTCTGGCATATGTAGAATTTGCCTAGTGTCTCTAAACATCTGGGTTTAGTATCTTGTAAAAGTATTCATTGCAAATTTATATAATACTGCTATTTAAAGATTTAGGAGGCTGGACCAGGAATTATGAAATTGAAGTATCAGATTATTAAAATGAAGTTACCCAAAATTATATTAATATTTTAAAGACTCATCTTCTTTTTTATCTGCACCAGCCAGTGTACACTTCTACGCAGGCTCTGCTGATTTGGAAGCAGAAACCTCTCAATACTTTCTGTAAACATAGAGCATGACACAGAGTATCAACTCTTCGACTTTCCCTGGCCTGTTTCTAAAGAACTAATATTAAATGGTTTATGTCAAGAGGAATTTACCAGATCCCTTAGTAATGCCAGGACAGACTCACAGAGGACACAACTTTCTAAGAATTTTTATACTGCATTACTGATTTCAGACTTGTAGTTCAAGTTCATCTATTGTATTGAACTAAGTCTTCACACAGAAGATTGATCAATGTCTGAAAATACTAAAACAGCTTTTCCTAAAATATTAATCTGTTATTTATTAATCTTCCATTCCTTCTAAGGCATCCCTCTTGCATCTGATAGGAAGCACATTTTTTTAAACAAAAACAGAAAAACTGTGCTCGTTTCATAACTGTCAAGGAAAACCTTTGGTCCCTCTGATTTGCTCTGTCACTTCTCATGGGTTGTTGCTTGGTGGAGTGATAACAGCTTTCAAAGGCTCTTCTTTGATGATTTTTAGTGTTAAACCTGGAAAAATTTTAAAAGGCATTCAATAGCTTTATCCCTGTTTTGCAGGTGGACAAAACAGGGCCAAAGAATAGAATAGCATATTTCAGTTGGAAGGGACCTACAATGATTATCTGGTCCAATTGCCTGGCATTTTCAGGGCTGGCCAAAAGTTAAAGCATGTCATTGAGCATTGACTAAATGCCTCTTAAACATTGACAGTCATGGAGCATCAGCCACCTCTCTGGGAAGCCTGTTCCAATGTTTAACCACCCTCTCTGTAAAGAAATGCTTCCTAATGTCCAGTCTAAACCTTCCCTGATGCTGCTTTGAACCATTCCCGCACATCCTATCACTGCATACCAGGGAGAAGAGTTCAGCACCTCCCTCTCCACTTCCCCTCCTCTGGAAGCTGTAGAGAGCAATGAGGTCACCCCTTGGCCTCCTTCTCTCCAAACCAGACTATCCGCTCCTCACAGGACATGCCTTCTTATGAAGAAAGGCAGCTATTGATTACCGCACAAAAGATACCACCACTACACTACTCTGTCACTCCTAGTTGACATATTCCCCTCCTCAACATCTCATTTATAAAAATCTACTAATATAAAATAGGACATCCCTTAGCTAGATTAAAATATGTCTCTTTTGTCTTAAAAACGGTTTGAGAATTTTTCTATAGAATAGTTGATCTGTAAGATACAGCAACATAACAACAGAAGTCACCACTGTGGACAGTCCTGTTCTCTCTGCTTGAAGGACAGCGTATTGGAGAGTTCCATAAACTAACTGAGCTCCTCTTAACAGCTAGGAGGTTTATTAATGTTCAGAATCTCAGAGCTTTGCTGTGTAAAGGCCCTCATATTTCCATCCTAAGTGTACCAACCACTAGCAGAGTCCCATCTGATGCTGATCACAGATCTGCTAAACTGCTCTTTACTGCACTGAGGATATAGCTATATGATGTCTTCAGCTATTACCACACTACTAGCACTAATACCAGGTACAACTTTTCTGAAATCACGTTTTATTGCAGTGTATGTATGTGACTTGTAATATATCCCGATTTACTTTTGCCATTGTGAGTTTTACAGGATCTTTCAAGAAGAAAGGATCCTTGTTTCCCCCTATATTTTGTTAAGCTTCCTCATAATCTTGTAATTAAAAATTCGGGATTATCCAATAGTTACATTAGAATTCAAAGTGAACAAAGAGCAAGCAAAGAAGCTGAAATGGGAACAATTGTAAATATCAGGAATGAAGAATTAAACTTTATTGTCAAATCATTGTAACACTGTACAACTCAGAGAAAGACTAGATTCAAAACAAGTATATAGTTTCCTTTATAAGAGCATTCATAAACTTGTGAAAGTTTCTCTTACCAAAATGTTGCCCCTCCCCTCCAATTCTCACTGTTCTTATTCCTCCTTACTCCTCACAAGAGCTCTTCTCTTCCCACTCAAACTTGGCCACCATTATGCTCAGTACAGTTTCTCACAGGTGTTTTCAAAGAATCTATTTAATGGGCCAGTCCACATACTACATTCGTATACTATGATCAGTGTTTTACCATCAACCAGCCAGGGATAGAAACCGAGTGAGTGTGATCTATGAATATAGCTACTGAAAATACAATTTGAAATTTAATTTTGAAAAATCCAGATGTTTGACCTTAAAATGTGGTCTTTCTGAGTACCTTTGCACATGAAAATAAAAGGTTTACAGAGAGCAATTAAGAAAGTCTCAAGATTTTACTGTCCATTTGAAGTTAAGCCGCCATGTATGGGTAATCTGTGTCTTCTTGGCACACCTTTAATCTCAGATAAGTGATCTGAATTGTTTCCCAACATCAGTGATACAAAGACTCAGCTGACTGAAAAGTTAGTACAGGGTGGCAGAGACTGTAGGCTGTAGGTTACAGCTGTTTATATCAGGTGTGATTTGGACTATTTGAAGCAGCAAATCCTAAAAGTGCTGAAGAAACCAACATTAATTATGGTGTTAACATTTTAAACCTTTTTGCATCTTCTGCATCTTCTTTTTGGGTTCTGTTTTATTAAGAGTTTGGTTTTATACTTTTCCATGGGCTTCTGTGTTCAATTGCAATATAGACTTTACCGAATGTTTTTATAAATCAAGTGAAACATTTTTGATTGTTTCTATTTTTCCCAGTAGTCTTCATATTTTGAAAACATTTCTAAGTAAAGCACTGTGGCTTATTTAGTATCTTCTGTATTTTTTATGCTGAAACAAGTTCTGTTCATTTTACGAGCCAAGTAGCTCCTTGCAAAGGGAACCGTATTTTTTGATATGTTTCTTTTGTGAGTCCCAGCCGAGCCAGTAACTGGATCTGTATAATTTGTTCACACCCATCTAAAAAACCCAGGAAAAGAACACAATCAAAACTCATGAGTTTTCCACCATTCACATGAGGAACCTCATTTGTTAGAAACATCCTGCTGGATTCTCCTGGGACAGAATTATCATACACTCTGACACAGACTTACAGGAAGAGTCTTTATTAGCACTTCTACAAAGTGTTCCTTGTACATGCATCAGTGAATTTTTCAAAGCTGTTACTGCTACAGTATCAATTTAAATAGATGTCACTCTCAGTTGGTCTAAAAATTTTTGGTTTCTATTATTTCCCTTAGTTTATTGGAAAAAAAATGAAAAAAAAACCCGCAAACCTTAACTGACATTAATGTCTGAAAAAGATACTGTTTAAAACTAAACATCACTCAAAGTATACATGTTCTTTTAGCTTATCACAAAAAGAATGCCCACAGCCAAATATATGTACTCTCCCACTCAGCTGTAATCCAGAATATGTGGGATTCATGAAGTAAATATGTAGAATCGTAGAATCATAGAATATCTCAAATTGGAAAGGACCTATAAGGATCATTAGATCAAACTCCCTGCTCCTTCAGGACTACCTAAATCTAAACCATATGACTAAGAGCAGGCATCCTCAAACTTTTTAACCAGGGGGCGGGCGTGCGGATGAAGTGGCAGGCAGTCATCTGCGGCTGCTTGGTTCCCCCCCAACCCCGGCGGGGGGGTCTGTAAATACCGGGGGCCGGATTGAGGACCCTGGGGGGCCGTATCCAGCCCGCGGGCCGCAGTTTGAGGACCCCTGACTAAGAGCATCCTCCAGACACTCCTTGAACTCAGACTTTGTGTCATGCCCACTTCCCTGGGGAGCCTGTTCCACTGACCAGCAACCTTCTCAGTGACGAAACTTGTCCTAATGTCCAGTCTGAACTTCCTTTGACACAGCTTCATTCCATTTCCTTGTGTCCTATTGCTGGTCCCCAGAGAGAGGAGATCAGCACCTCCCCCTCCACTGTCCCCCTTTGAGGAAGCTGTAGACTGTGATGAGGTCACCCCTCTCTCAGCCTTCTCTTCTCCAAGATGAACAAACCAAGTCAACTCAGCTGGTCCTTGTGTAAGTCTTGCCCTCAAGGCCTTTCACCATCTTGATTGTCCTCCTCTGCACACACTCCAATAGTTCGATATCCTTTATTGTGCCCAAAACTGCACACAGTACTCGAGGTGGGGCCACATCAGTGAGGTGTAGAGCAGGACAATCGCCTTCCTCAGCCAGCTAGCTGTGCTGTGCCTGATGCACCCCAGGACACAGCTGGCTCTTTTGGCTTCCAGGGCACACAGTTGACTCATATTCAATTTGCCATCAACCAAAAACCCCAGATCTCTTTCTGCAGGGCTGATCTTCAGCTTCTCATCCCCCAGTTTGTACGAATAACCAGGACTACCTGTACCAGGTGGAGAATCCAGCACTTTCTCTTGTTAGATTTCATATGGCTGGTGATTGCAAAGCTCTCTAGTCTATCCAGATCTCTCTGCAGACTTTACCCTTGAGGGTGTCCACAGCTCCTCCTAATTTAGTATCATCAGCAAATTTAATTAATGTAAATTCGACTCCTGCATCTAGATCTTTTCTAAAAACAATGAAGAGCACTGGCCTGGAAACTGAGCCTTAGGTAACCCCACTGGTGAGTGGCTGACAGCCCCATTTACTATAGTTTTTTAAGCCTGACCCATCAGCCAATTGCTCACCCAATGTATTATGAACATAAGCTGCATGCTGGACGTTCTGCCCAGAATGATACTGTGAGAGACAATATCAAAAGTTTTGATAAAATAAAATTAAAAAAAACCATCACGTTTACTGGCTTCCCTTGGTCAACTAGATGCATGGCCTTGTCATGAACAGAAACTAAATTGGTTAAGAAGGACTTTTCCCTCATGAACCTGTGCTGGTTATGACTAAGGACTGCATTGTGTCTCAGGTGTTTTTCAGTAATTCCCAGAATAACCTTTGCCATAATTTTATGAGACATTGAAGTAAGGCCGACCAGAGTCTCCCTTCTTACCTTTTTTGAAAATTAGGACATTTGCCAGGTTCCAGTCAATTAGGACATCTCCAGACTCTCAAGACCATTGACAAATAATGGAGAGAGGACCTGTGACAACAGCTAGCTCTTTCGATACCTTGGGATGAAGCCCATCGGTCCCCATAGACTTATGTGCATCAGCTAGAGCAGCAAACGTTGAACAAGTTCAGAGTTGGCTGGGAATTTATCATTCCCGCAGTCATGGACTTCCAACACAGGGCTCCATGGGTCCCAGAGGCCATCATCAGTGTAAAGACAGAACATACAATGTTAGAATGGGCAAAACCAGTTTACATAGTGTTATACATTTGTGGAACTCAGCTTTGTGTAGTTGAAATTACTCAGTGTTTTAAGTTTACACATGTAGGTATGTAAGCACATATGTATGTGCATGTGCATACCTTAGTCATATATATATATGTCTTAATTAGACACACACACAGTTATAGAATTATAGTATCATAGCATCATAGAATCATAGCATCATCAAATGGTTGGGGTTTGAAAGGACCTTAAGGATCATTGAGTTCCAGCCCCCTCCTGCCTCATGTATATGCATGTACATGACTCAAGGATTTCTCATTGGCCCTAAAACTTGGTCTTGCATTTTGCTGTGATTTAGCCCAAGAAAATTATCCATAGCTTTAGGTTAGAGTTGGGGGCTGCAATGTAGCTGCCAAAGGAATGGTTAGGGTCTTACTTTTTATTCCAATATGTCTATGACTTGATGCAAACATACTCATAGTTTGAATAATTTAAGTAAAATTTTCAGTTTATCTGTTCACATAAAACATAGATTATTTTTTTTCAAACAGTGTTTTTAAAACTCACAAGGAGGTATATTACTTCTTTTATGCTCTATGTGACTGGGAGGACTGGTTTTTCTTTTTCTGTGTCTTGTTCTTAGTCTGATGGTGACATGGTGGAATTAAGATGTAGAATATCTATAAACTGCTTTGTGCCAATACTACTTTTAGCTTGACTGAGGAACATAAACAATTCACCTCCAACAAATCAGTTAATTATATCTGGGGTTTAGAATGATTTATCCCCTTACTCATCTGTTTGTGAAATGTGTCCTTTCATGTTCACAAAAGCAGCAATTTTATGCCTTTCCTGGTGTAGACCTGAGAATTCAAAAATCCTACTGGCAGACCAAGACCATGGAATTATATTGTACTCCTTCAGAAAAGGAAATTCCAGAGGTGGGTTGGAAATTACATGAGTCTCAAAGAAGGAATAGAAAGAAATGAAAGTATTATTAAGCAAAATCCCAAACAAATCCACTTTATTTGAGCTTTTTTAGAGGAAAAACAGAAGTGTAAGGTTTTCTTCCACTACTGTTCATCCTGAGCACACTTCAGTGCAGCCGGGAACATTGCTATGAACAAACAAGCAAAACTGACTTTTCTAAATGTAGAGCAATTGACATTATGAAAGCTGTATATGCAGACTATTCACCTGTTACAGTAAGTCAAGCTATTCCTTTTATTATCCATAAAAACTTAATAGTATTTCTGGTAGACAATACAGAGTTTGTCTTTGCTACGGTTAAAAATATACGCAATAACAACTACTACATTTGAGGTGTAGGAGCATGAAAATATTAACTGTCTGCTACATAGCAAAAAAGAAAAAGGCAAAACTGAATTTCCAGGAGATTCACTCTCATTATTTTTCTCCTCTCCATGTTGTGTCATAACTTCATCTAATTCTTCTTTCTTCTCCAAAAGGTTAAAAAAAGGGAAAATATTTGCATGTTGGCATTTCTTTTCTAGTGCCATTTAGGAATATGACTTTGTTTTTCTAAGTTTGTTTAGGGACCAGGTTTCTGAACCAGCCTTCCAGACTGGATTACATCTCACAGGATGCCAAATATTACTGACTAAACGGGGCTATTAGAAACGTTTTTCACCATGAAGTAACACAAGATAGTGTGAAAGATACTGAGTCCTGGTCATTTAAATTACTTGGTGTATTTGGGTAATTTGGTATGTCTTGATTTCAGCTGGGATAAAGTTAATTTTCTTCTTAGTAGTGGGTGCAGGTGCAATGATGTGTTTTGAATTTGGTGTGAGAACAATGTTGATAGCACACAGACGTTTTTAGTTTTTGCTGAGTGATGTTTGTACTAAGTTAAGAACTTTCCAGTCTCTCAGGCCCTGCCAGTGAGAAGGTTGGAGGGACACAGGAGACTGGGAGGGGACACTGTCAGGACAGCTGGCCCCAACCAGCCAAAGAGGTATTCCATACCATAGGATGTCATTCTCAGTATATAAACTGAGGAGACTTGGCTAGTGCCTGCTGATTGCTGCTCAGGGACTGGCTGGACATCTGTCAGCGGGTGATGAGCAGTTGTATTGTGCATCACTTGGTTTCTTTTCTCCCTTCCTTTTGGATTTTGTTCCTCTCCCCTTCTCTGTCCTTTTCATTATAATTGTTATAATTATTATTATTATTGGTTTTATTTTAATTGTTAAATTGTTCTTATGTCAACCCTTGAATTTTACATTCCTTCCAGATTCTCCTCCCCATCTCTCTGGGGGCAGGCAGTGAGTGAGTGCCTGTGTGGTGCTTGGTTACCAGCTGGGGTTAAACCATGACAGGGTATTTGGGTAAGATTAAAAAGCTATCAACTTTCTTGTGTAATGATAAGAAAAATGTCTCTGATATATCTTGGGTGAGGAATTATAACAGCAGAGCTCTTTGCAGCCACCCATCCCAGCTTTAACTAAATGGGCCTTCCTGGTAACAAGTGATCTGTTCTATGTTAAGCATCGTGTGAACAGCAATGTTACAGCTGCCGGAATGGTGAGAGTTTACACCAAAGTCCGATGTCTTTGGTCTAAATGAGCCTTGTCATATTGACCTTAACCGACTGCAACACACAGGGAGCAGGCCTGTTAAACAAGAATGTTTGAGTAAATGAGCAATGAAGAGAAGTATGCAAAGGGCTGGCTAAAAGCTAGATTGGATTATTTACTTACACCTCTGAGAAGACTAATGCCATGCCTATAAATGTCCAAGGCACCAGGGCTTCTAAGCTGAAATGGTGTTAAATTATTAATTGTTTTCTTCTTGTAATTTGTTCTGAATTTCTTCTTAACTCTTCCAAAACAGTAAAATTCTCTTTATTTCCAGGTCTGGAACAATAACCTTGTAAAAAATATGATTCTTAGGGGAGCTCAGATAGTCACTTGTTTTTCCATGTTAGTGAGTAAGCTTCTATGTTGTTTATGATTTCAGAAAATGCCTGCTGTAATCAAAGACAGCCCTTTATGCCATCAACCACCCATGGCACAAAGTTACTTTTTATTGCCCTGTGTTTGCAGAAAAACAAACAGACTCCTGGAGATGGAGTAAATTTTCACAGAGATGTCAAAACAGATTACAATGGCTGATTAAAACTTTGGAGGCAGTTTTGTCATCCAGCATTCACACATAAGCTAAATCTTGCTTAGAAACTCTGCTGAATTAGTGTATATCAGTGCTACAACTACAGAATATTTACAGAACGAAGAATTCGTTGTAATCAGGGAGCAATTCAGAGAGTTTTTACCCAGAAGATCCTGCACATCTCAAGAAGGGTAAGAAGCTCAATTGGCCACCCCCTGAAGCCAGTGAACAAATTCCCTCTGCCTTCAATGGCTGCTGCAGACAGCTGAAGGGTAAGCACCACAGCTTTGGGGTTTGATGACTTAATGAACAAATCAGTCATCAAGAAATATGCTTGTAATAGCTTCTGTGATTCTGTTTCTATTAGTTATTGGTATGTATTTTCTTAGTATAAGTAATACTTAATGATTTAACATTTTAATATACTTTAAGTAAAAATGCCCATATTTCTCAAGCAGACTTTTTCATCAACTCATTGATATTTATAGCTATAATTTCAATAAACATTTAAAGTAATTGCCATGCAGTCATAGATGGTTCATGGTATTTGAAATGTGTGTTTACACAAAGTGACAGATCATTAATCCAAGCTTCTCGCTAGGCATGACCTCAGTTTCATGCACAATGACAGTAATTTCTCTAGACTTCTGACTTCTCATCAGGATGTCCCTTCTGCTTGTACACTTGATTGCATCTAATAAACTACATGATAATAACTTGCCCTTGCTAACTTTATCTGCCAGTATGATGTACACAAGCTTGAAAATGACAATTTCTTTTGAAGTAAACGCTACAGATAAAAGGGATAAAAAGGAATGTTTTTGTGAATTTCATTGTTGAATAGTAATAGTGTCTACAGCTGCTCTTTCTTCATGTTTTGAATGTTCCATTACTCAGCAAATTGCGCTGGAGCTGATGAGGTTTTCCAATATTCAAAAGAGAGTCAGGAAGCTGCATGATACCACGACTTACTATTTGCAAAGGATATACAATATGCACCACTTTCAAAACAGTCAGGTTCCAAATTTCCTGATAAATTCACTTACCACCCCCACCCCAGGTGTCTTAAATAAAATACTTAGACTTTAAAGTTATCTCTGAGTTTTGTATGGACTTAGGCATGTGGAACCCTAAGAAGCCAGTCCCTTTCAGTGTCTGCAGATAAAAAATTTAAAGATTTCCAGAGAACTTAACATTATAAATTCCAGTTAACAATCTTGAATACCGTAGATACTAATCAAAATTTTATCCTACAATTGCTTTGATGAAATGTGTATAACTGAACTTAACAGCTTTGTGCCCTCTAGGAAGAAAAATTGTTTGAACTTGTAAGCCATCTCATTGCATCTTCATTTCTTAAATAGGACTTCAGAACTCTGCTCTAGGAATGTCTGTCCATTGACTAATGATCATGTGGTTTGACCTGTCCAAATGTAAATATCTATGTTGCTGATAGCTAAATTTAGGACCAAATCCTACCTTAAAAGTCTATGCAATTATATCACAAAGACAGTTGGAAAACTATTGTGCCAATATAAATAATGTGAATTTAGGAAATAAAACTTAAAGAAAAAAAGAGATAAGAGTAAACTGTATAGTCTAGCAACCTTTTCTGAGAGACCTAGGGTAACACAAGAATAAAATATCTTACCCCAGATTCTACCACATAGTAAACAAATAGGGCAGTTGGACTTGATGATCTTAAGGGTCTTTTCCAACCTAAATGATTCTATGATTCTATGTGACTGGAAAAAAACCCTGTAGACATTGACTGAACTTTAAATATGAATGGATGTATCTAGAACAAGTGGAGAGTGGAATTTAAAAACTCACTGGGCAGGAAAACTTGTCAGGAAGTATCTTTTAGTAGCCTACATAATGCATTATGCAGGATAGTTCTGATAACTAAAATAGAGTTTTTCATATTCCAGGATGAACATGTGTGACTGAAACCATTATATTATTTCTATAGTACCTTGTTTCAACAAGATGCTTCACTGAAGTCAATATACACTGCTTATGTTCAACGAAAAAAATATTATTCTAAGATACCAGAAATATAGTTGTCCTGTCATACACCTAACTCAAATCCAAAAGAAGTTTTGTGGAGATGGAGACATATTTGGTTTGTGTTACCACAATATACATCATGCTCAATGGTCAGATCCAGATGTTATACGTCCTATAAATGCCCAGCTGCTCTCTTTCTTTTCCATACACATGGAAACCCCATTAGAGTTTGCCAGAGCTTCTGGGCAGTTTATAAAGAAATTGAAAGACTGTCAAGAGCAACTTGGATGCCACCACACTATGTTTTTGGCAATAAAAGTACCTTTTTTCATAAAGAAGGACATGATAATAAGCATAACATCTTCCAGATGTTTTTGTAATTTTACTTGCTACACCTGAAAAGTATACAAACTCTCAATTACAAATCCTGCAGTTCCTTCTCTGTCTCTGTTATGATAGTGTTGAAGCTTACGTACCTATTTGCCTACTTTTATGTGCATGAATCCTTTATTAATCCAGCCATGGAATGATCGGATGATTTGGAAAGCATTACATGACATATGGAAAACTTTCAGAATGCAGAAACACAGTGTTGCTTAAGGGCATTCAAAGGATTTTTCTGTTTTTTTCTGAGTCCTGTTAATAGACTGGTTTAGTAGGTGGGAGCCAATGCATTTGATCTGAGAATATATGCTAAGAAATTCACTGCCTGATTAGATGGGATGATGTGTTCAGTAATCAAGACCACAAAATTTTAATACTTTCAAAAAGAATATAATTCTTAAAGCAAATTCTTAATAGCTCCTTTGGATTTTTCCTTCCAGTACAATTTTGAACATCATGTGTGTATGCTGTTCCTGTTGATGGTGTCTTCCTTTGTGCAGTTACTTTGCAATACAAGGGATCCATTGACTTTCAGCAGAAAGACAGATTAGAAAACGTAATTACTTGATAATATTTTGGTATGACAAATATTTGGCATTCTTACATTTTCTATGAAAACTGCTTGTGTACTATTAAATCAGTGAATCCTTATGAACAAGCCAATAACACTTTCCACTGGAGGAAGAAACAAGAGGGGGGAAGTTTATGAGTTGTTTTGATCTTTATTTGTATGAAACTGCATTGTCCACAGGTGGGAAGAAGAGCTGAGAAACAACTTTTCTCTATCTTCTCATGTAGGTACTTTCCAAAAAGGTCCTTCCTTTTCCATGTAAGTTGATTCAGCAGCGGAAACACCATTTTAACTGAGCAACTGCATGGGGGTCCCTATATATTTTAGTTAAAATCACACACGTGAAGCTTTATTTGGAGTCAGTCGCAAATCAAGTATTTGTAAGTCTCTGGCCTCAGGATTAAACTCATTACTGGCCTAAAGATGAACCCATTACTCTTTGCAATTTAGCAGAGGTTAGGCACGTGGTTCCACCATAGTTAGGTTTCTGCACATGGATGCAGGGACTAAGTCCCCATTGTGGCTCTGTATAACTTTCTTTTATAAAAAGCATTACACTTTGCAGAATAAGCCATTTTGCTGCATTTCTGTCTAGCCAAAGACCCTTTTGGATTTAGTATCTCCAAAAGTTGTCTGCTTTTTCTCTCTCTTTTCAGCTAATTAACATTTTGATTACAGTTTTTAATTACCCCACAGCTCAATCCTTGCCATATCTGCATATATTACTATACTTGGATGGGACCTCTCTGGGAAGCCCTAGAACTTGTACTGTTTTCAGTAGTCTTTGAATCCAGAGCTGGGCAGGGAGGCAGCTTTGTCTTTGGTTTTGACTTAAAAACTAAATCAGACATTTCGGATCTTGCCACAGACAAACTATCTTCATTCAACTTACTTCCAAGGTGACACACAGCTACCATGGACATCTCCTTGACTTACACATAGTATTTACAAGATTGTGAAATCAACAGTCCTATTCAACACTGTCTTAAGAATCCTAAAAAGAAATTTCTTTTAAAAAATGAATCATTTGGTTAAACATCAACATTTTTTCTGATTGCTAAAGTAGGATTTCTGTGAGTTGCATTATTGCTCCCTTCTCTCATCTGAATCCCTCAGTCTAGCTATACTACCTATTGTGCCAGCTTCTAGTAAGAAGGTGTCAGTGGAAAAGAGACAAGTCAATAGCCATTACAGGGTTATATTATTATAGTATACATATACAATTATAGATCATATTTTTGTTTCAGTCAGAGAAATGCATTTATTTTATGGATTTTCTGATTGATCAATTGCAAAAATTGCAGTTTCATTTGTAATATGGTTTTATTTTGCTGTGCTGGGAAGAAAAGATTAAGAAACTTGAGATCTAATACTGTAAGAATTTACTGAATAATAGGAAGTGTACACTGTCAGCCAACTCAAGTACTTAATTTGAAGTAAATTGTGCATTACAACTTTTTTTTTTTCCTGCAATATGAAAAACAGAAAGGGAGCAAAGTAATTTGACACAATAAAACAGACCAACATTTCATATGTTCGTAAACACTTTAATAACATAGGTGCATTCTTAATACTAACAATACTATCAAATGAGTTTTCTGTGAAGAGAAGAAACTTGATTATGTTCAGAATTATTGGCTTCTCTTTAAACATAGTATTTTAATAAACCATATTTTTGCAATGGTATGTCTCATTTACTCATCTGATTAAAAACAAGAAAGTTGTGTTTCAGCCTCATATTTCACTGGCCTGCATTTTGATATCCATAACTACCACGCTAATTCAAAGCCTCTGCACACAAGAGATGTTTCATACTTACACATGTGATCTCATATAAGATAGAAGTCAAAAAGTCACCAAGTTTGATGATCTTTCTACTTGAAACTTGAGCATCTGATTCTTGCCACTTCAATAGAGCTAGGGTTAATAAATGAGTTATCTAATGTATGGAAACAGAAGTAAAATTATTATTCCTAAGTGAGCCAGCTGAAGGATGGAACAGCAATATAATTTGAGATACTTTAATGCAGACAGTAGAACTGAAAAGTTGATCCACTCTACATAAGGCTTGCAGAACATGAGCATAGACTTCATGAGAATTATTTGCAGTGAGTTGTTGGTTTTTCCCTATATGTTCTATATGTTACTAAACCTAGATTATTTATAAAGTTGCTTTTCAAAACATAATTAATACTCTGGGGGTCACGCAACTGTTAAATGTTGCATGCAATGGTAGTAATGTGGCTTTCCAAGCAGCTTGGGAGGATCAGTGAGGGCTGGTACTGAGCAAGTTTGCAGACAAGTCTCAGCATGGCTTAGGGAAAGGCTCCTGGGACATCTGGGAGGCCATGGACTGAATGCAGTGTGGGCTAATTAGAATCCACTCTGCAGAAACTACTGAAATAGTGAAACAAATGTTTCTGCTTTGGAGTAAAACCTTTGCATTTCATGTCTGGTACAAGTTCTTAAATCTTATTTTGAAAAGAAAAAAAAACAAAACAAAACATTTTTATCACCCCTGAGAAAAATTGCAGATGTTTCTGGGTTGAACTATCTGCTCCTAGGCCTAAGGTGGTCAACTTGCACAAAAATCAAGGACTGGTGACAGAAAAGTTAAAAAGATGTACTTAAGTTAGCTCATTTCTGCAGGATATTTAAACTTGACTGTATTTGGCATTTTTCAGCACAGAACACACCCGCATTTTAAGTTATTCTTTTCATTCACTGAATCTTAAACTGCATTCTGCTTTACTGCTTACTGTCAATTTTATCCAGGGATTGACCAGATTTGTGCTGTGCAAAATACTTGAACCAGGCAAAACACATTTCTTTTTCTTGACAGATGCAAGAATTTAATTATGTAAATATAGAATAAGTCCTAAATTCAATTACTTAGAGATTCATCTGTATCTGTCCAAAATTCTTTATGGTCTCTCACTTGAGGTGACATTTTTTTGACAGCTGTCTATTCTAATGCTTGTAAATATAATCATAATAATTTAATTAAAGTTTCTGCCATAGGTCTATTAATAACATCATACCTGCTACTAGAAATTTTTCCCAAATAGTACTGCAAGTCAGATTCTTAAGCTATTTTGGCATTCAAAACAAAACAAAAAATCTTATCAAATATTTTTCAAAAACTTTAGGTATATGAGTAAGTTTGAATAGTTGGTAGCTTAAAGATTGTAGATTGCATCTTAAATTCCTATTATTAAATAACAGTGCCCTTGCAATTATGATAATGTCATATAAATTGACCATTTCCATTGTTTTTATAGTATGCTAAACAGAGTCAAACAAGTGTAGTACTTGAGCAGATTAAGTGTGCTGACATTACTCATTTTACCAGTCTGACAGAATCATAGAATGGTTTGGGTTGGAAGGGACCCTTAAGGTCATATAGTTCCAACCCCCCTGCCATGGTCAGAGACACCTTCCACTAGACCAGGTAGCTCAAAGCCACATCCAGCCTGGCCTGGCTGGCCAGGGATGGGGCATCCACAGCTTCTCTGGGCAACCTGTCCCAGTGCCTCAACACTCTCACACTAATGAATTTCTTCCTGATATCTAATCTACATCTACCCTTTTCCAGTTTGAAGCCATTCCTCTTTGTCCTATCACTCCACACCCTTGTAAAAAGTCCCTCTCCAGCATTCTTGTAGGCCCCCTTTAGGCACTGGCAGGCTGCTATACAGTGTCCTTGGAGCCTTTTCTTCTCCAGGCTAAACAACCCCAACTCAGCCTGTCTTCATAGGACAGACATCTATTAATAAAACGTAACACAGTGTTTCAACTTATTACATTGAATTTATCAACTATTTTATCTATATCTATTATTGTCAGATTTGGCTCAAAAACCTACATCAGAGAGGAAACTTAAATGGAAAATTAAACGTTTACCTGTACTTCTCTCAGTGAAATTAAGAAACTAATAGTTTTCATGATATTAAATAATTAATCTCGAACTTCAAATAGTTAACTTAAGAGAAATTCAGATTTTAAACTGTTGTCCAATTTGGAACATACTGGATTTTATTTGAAATAAAGTCCAGGCTAAATATCTTGAGATCAATGTTTAAGTGATTCACTTTCAGTTTCTAGATGAGCTGGAAATATCCAACTGCATTGTCAAGAAAAAATTCTAGCTTTGAATTAGGCTTTATGTGAAAAAAGGAGTTGATATTAAAGAAAAAATGTGCTGGTTTTTTCCAGCATAAGATTGGTTCATATTGGAACAAATTATTACTTGGTTTTAGTATAAGGTCCCAGTAGAACTCCTGCCTGCTTGCTTGCTTTTTTTAAAAAGGATTCATGATGCAAGATTGTAGCTTATTTTCCCTGAAAATCTTTTCCAGGAATTTCACATTCTTAAAGATACAAACTCATAGCAAGTACAAAGACAATGTATTTAAATGGCAGAAGTATCGAGAAAAAAACTGGTATTAAGAAGTATATAATTCTTAAGGATTCTTAAGGGATAACAAAAAGTTTATGTATTGGTGAATAGAGAGGGATATGGTATTTCTTAGCATTCCGCAAGATTCGGTCAACACATATATATTCTAGTACCTTCCTTTAGGCTTGGAAGACTGCTAGTTTTTACAAAAAACTAATTTTCATCAGAAAATCCTCCAGAATACCATTTTGCGAAATTTAAATTATGAGCTTTCTTGATATGCCTTTAGAATTTAAATAGGATTTTCATACATATTAAGAGTCCCTACAATCTCAGAGAAATATTAATGAAAGAAAATAATTTAAAACACCTTTTAAAAATACTATTTAGAAGTTTTATTTTTGGGGGCATAGCTTTTTTTTTTTGCTTTTTTTTTGGTGGTTCAGTAGTGAAAGACTAATGTAATTAAGGGATAAATTTAATGATATTTTTAGAAATATTATCGATGTTTGGCCAAAATATTTTGAAATTCCTCTTGAGCTCTTCCAGCCACAACAAATTTCCACTACTTTCAAATGGTTGTGCTGTCATTAGTCACTACCTGGTGTTGTAAGACAGCAAAATATTTTCAAAGTGCTTTAAAAATTTTCCCTACAACCTGCTGCATATTTTTTAATTAATTATATTTTTAAAGCTGTGGTAAAATAAAATTTTACCCTGGGAAATGCAAAATAAATAAAAAAAAATTGTAAGGATTTTTATAACTCAGTGAATATCCCTAAGAAAAACATTAATCAAATTTGCCCTAGGATTTATTTGCAAATTGCACCAGAAGTATCCTATATCACAGTCCACTTCTACATTCCCTGACTTCTCTGTATCTCAGGATGCAATACCTAATTGGAGTGCTGAAAGTGTACAATAATATGATAGAGACAGAATTCCAATATTTTACTTTTTGCCTGGGATAAAATGGCAAGCTATAGATCTTGAGAATAAACATCAGTAAATTTTGCTGGGATTAATTCTGCTGAAAATTTAATTGCAGAGCTGTTGACTGAGTCCCGTTTCAAGCAAATCCTGATAACTGAATAGTGCACATTGAAATTGCTAATTAAAATTTTTCTTAAGAACTGGAATGTTGGTTTCTGTGCATCTTACAGTAATGTTTTTTGAGTTAGTAAGTCAATAATCTTTTTTTATATATATATACATATAATACAACTCAGTTTATTACTCTTTGTTTAATGAATTCTCTTTTTATGGAAATAAATTTTATTTTGAACAAAAATATAAATAAATACAAAACATGATCCTAATCATGTCAATGAATAAAAATTTTCCATTCCGTTATATATAAAGCTCTGCTTATATGTTTCATTTTGAGATACTTTCACCTGAATTTACCACATGAATCCTGGAAATACTGCTAAGGTTCTATTCATTTAGAAGAAAGTCTAACAATTATTTTGAAGTTTTCATAAACACAAATACAACCTTTCCCCATATCAAACACCTGCTTCCCAGATTCAACACTGTGCTCTAAACCAGTCATACCTTTGTTCATTTTACTTCAATTATTAAATTTAAGTAAAGCTGTCTTGAAATGCCGCAAGTCAAAACTCTACTCTGACCTGATTGTCTGGACATATCTCTAGTTGATGAAACAATACCAGCACGTACCTCAGGACATTGTAAGTCACACAGACACACACTCAAGTGCAGACATACACACATATTTATGGAGCTTCCTGAATTTCTACATTGTCTACAAATTGATTCTAGATTACTATTTTTGATTAGGTGCTGACACTCTACAGTAGTTAAAATAGGCCTGATGATTTTCTCTTCTTCGTGTATACCAGTTCTTGAACTTGTCTATTCTTTTGAGTCAGTGGTGCAACTAAGATTTTAAATATAAGACACTTCAACAAACAGGTTTTCTGGAGTACTTTCAATAGTCTGACTTCCTTTAGCCATGCAACCTTCAGACCCAATCCAGCATTCTTTTTCTGTCTACAGTGTCGAAGAATCTTGAACATTTCATTAATTAATGAGTAAAGATTAAAGAATAGAGAGTAAACTAAAGCAAATCACTGATTAACAATATTTAAATGACTCAATGTTCAGAGGCCAGAGACAAAAAGTAGCAAGCTGGTAGAATGTTTTTCTAAATATTTAGACATTCAAAGTAAAATGCATCCCTTCTATTTTAGCTTTTTTACAGCTTCTTTGAACCATTTATGAAATGTGAATTCTTTGTGACTTGTAGGTGAAGATAGATTTCATTTACTATTTCTACAAAATATTTTTTTCAAGTAAACTATTTCTTCCTTTCATAATCTTCTCTGAAAATCATTAATTCCTGAATAGTCCTAACTGGAATTATTTTTTTTTCTCTCAAAATAATTGTAAGAGGAGGATAATAAGTCAGCTAATGAGTTCTGCAATGAAAGAAAAGCTGATGGGCCTAACAAAAGCTAGGCAGATATGGGAAGCTGTTGAAGTCAAACACTGCTGTCTGACTCCTTGCAGACTATCAATATTTACAAGATGCATAAGCTACCAATGAGGTGTAACAGGTGACAGGATTGTATTCTTCTTCTATGACACAGGAATATTAGGCAAACATACTGCCATGGCCCAAACCCATTCTGTAATGGGATCCTATAACTCTGTAGTTATTCCACCTCAGCTCTCACTTGGTTGATGTTTTCAACTTTCCAATGGAATATATACTTAATAATTTTAGGCATACTTGAGTATTACCTGATACGATTTTTTATTTCCTCTGACATATTAAAAATAAGTAATATCACAAACATTATTTACATTAAAAATAGGAATATGATCTTATCATAGAATCATTTATGTTGGAAAAGACCATTAAGATCATTTAGTTCAGCAACTAACCTAACACTACCAAGTCCAACACTAAACTATATCCCTAGATGCCACATCTACCCATCTTTTAAATACCTCCAGGGATAGTGACTCAACCACTTCCCTGGGCAGCCTGTTCCAATGCTTGATAACACTTTTGGTGAAGAAAATTTTGCTAATATCCAATCTAAACCTCTCCTGGTGCAACTTTTGTCCTATCACTTGTTACCTGGGAGAAAAGACTGACACCCACCTCGCTACAACCTCTTTTCTTTTCAGGTAGTTGTAGAAAGTGATAAGGTCTCACCTGAGCCTCCTTTTCTCTAGGGTAAATGACCCCAGTTCCCTCAGCTACCTCTCTTAAGATTTGTTCTTTACACCCTTCACCAGCTTCGTTGCTCTTCTTTGGACATACTCCAGCATTTCAGCGTCTTTCTTGCAGTGAGAGACCCAAAGTTGAACACGGGATTCAATGTGTGGCCTCACCAGTGCCAAGTACAGGGGAACAATCACTTCCCTAGTTCTGCTGGCCACACTGTTTCAGATACAAGCCAGGATTCTATTGGCCTTCTTGGCCACATGTGCACACTGCCAGCTCATATTCAGTCAGCCATCAACCAGCACCCCCAGGTCCTTTCCCACCAGGCAGCTTCCAGCTGTTCTTCCCCAAGCCTGTAGCGCTGCCTGGGGTTGTTGTGACCCAAGTGCAGGGCCCAGCACTTCTCCTTGTTGAACCTCATACAACTGGCCTTGGCTCATCAGTCCAGCCTGTCCAGACCCCTCTACAGAGACTTCCTACCCTCAAGCAGATCAATACTGCCCCACAGCTTGGCGTTGTCTTCAAACTTACTGAGGGTGCACTGAATTCCCTTGTCCAGATCATTGATGAAGACATTAAACAGAACTGACCCCAATACTGAGAGCCCTGGGGAACACCACTTGTGATGAGCCGCCAGCTGGATGTTACACCATTCACCACCACTCTTTCAGCTCAGCCATCCAGCCAGTTTTCTACCCAGCAATCGGTACACCCATGCAAGCCACAAGCATTCAGTTTCTCCAGGAAAATGATGTGGGAAATGGTGTCAAAGGCTTTACCAAAGCCTATGCACACAACATCGACAGCCCTTCCCTCATTCACTAAGCAGGTGACCTTGTCACAGAACGAGATTGCTTGTCAAGCAGGACCTGCCTTTCCTGAACCCATGCTGGCTGGGCCTGATCCCCTGGTTGTCCTGTGCCACATGATGGTACTCAGGATGATCTGCTCCACAGCATTCCCTGGCACCCAGGCCAGACTCACAAGCCTGTAGGTCTCTGAATCCTTCTTCCAGGCCTTCATTTATCCAGCATTTGCTACGGTAGTTTTATGAGGTTATTAACTATTTATTTTGAAATAGAAGATGATTGTCTACTAGTAACCAAAATAATTTATGATTCACAGAAAAATAGTTAATTCAGGCTTTATATATATTTACTTTTAAATATATTCTCTTTATCTATGATAATAATGGTTTGATCACACACAGGCATGGTTGAGAAAATTTTTATCTGACATGTAATTATGAAAAAATATGAAAGTCTCTGTTTTTTTTAAATCTTGAACCTGGTTTGCTCCTCTACTGTCCCAGTTTCACCCCAGCCTAGTTTGACTGATATCCATGAATAAAATTCTTTGAAAGAAGAATCAAGGCCACTACTTTTCTGCTGCAACCTCAATGAGCAGTCAAACTATTTCCAGTGTTCTCTATATTGACAAGAGATTTACCCCAACAGGAATATATATGAAAGTGACACAGTTGGTGCCAAGAACCCAATATTGATACTGTGTACATTGTAGAAGGTTTTACACCAGTTTGCATTGAATGGTCCTATGGTTCTGCAGACAAATTCCTGTTGTCACAGCAGAACATTTAAAATTACACTTTAAACATTCATTATCAGATCTGCTCCCCACCAGTTTTTATCTCAGTAGAGTCTGAAGCCTGTTTAGAGCTGTTTTCATTACTTTGATGCAAGGAAATAATAGCCAACTTTTAAATGCTTGCATCATATCAAACTGAAAATGCAGTCCTACATCCCACCTCCATTTATGAACTCAGTTGTTAATCCTGATTACTTCTAGTCGCTGAAAGAGTTTTATTGCATTCTTAAATCAGACAGAAATATTTTGTCTTTCCTTTTATTAACAATGCTTGTCAATACACTTATAATTGTATGTGTGTCCACATGTGAAATTACATGATTTACAGTCCTATTTTTGTACCTGTTGTTTCACACTGAGTCTGTTTTGGAGTGAACAAGCTTGTTCCATTTGAGACCAGCCAAGATATGATTCTGGAGAAAGTTTGTTCCAGAACAGTTCCCATCAGAAAGTGTGGGTGCCTCTTTGCTGTGCCTAGCTGTCTCTGCCATCCCAACAGGGGACTCCTATGTATCCTCCTGCCATTTGCAAGGCAGAGAACAAGTTGGGAATTTTTTCATACAACAATTCTACCCGTACCATTCAATGAAAATCACACCTTATCTGAAGACCTTTGAACTGACCCTCTTCCTATCACATACTTAATGCCATCGATGTACTGTATATGGCTCAAAGGAGACCCAAACCAAAATCCATATGTTTTCAAGGTACTTTAGAGGATATTAAGCTTTACAAGAGTAGAGTCACTGTACTTTTCTCTATTGACCTCCCTGTGTCTTTGCACTCTTTAGCAGTACAGATACAGCCCCTGGCTAGAGTTTCTAGCCTGCTAGGGTGACTTAAGTCACCTTCAGTAAGTTGCTTAGTTTTCATGTGTGATTGACTAATAGCAATTTCTGACCTTACAATGGCTTCAGGAGGATAAATACCTTAAACTGAATCTGGATGTGGCCTTCTGTCCATATAAGAGGTAGTGGTCATTAGTTTTCCATCACCCAAGACACAGATTCATGAAAGAAGCTACTTCCTAGGACCTGGTCTCTGTAGCAGAGCTACCGAGAGCACCAGGGACACACCTGACACAGAGGCCTCATCAAGATTACATCAAGCGAATGACCCATGCATGTCTCCTTTGCTAGCTGCTATCTCTTGCTCCCCCAGCCACTGTGCCATTACCAGCTGGTGGAGAACAGCAGTGCCAGTGCTATGACAGAGGACACGAAAGCAGATTAATGATGCTCTTTTTGTGACTGCAGATGTGTGTCAGACTGCTGAGCAGCTAGATACTGTAATGGTGAGGGCAGCTATAAATGGACCGATCATCATTGCATTTAACTGCATCAGCACACCTATTATTTGTAACATTTGGACTGTGTTCCAAATGTTCAGAAAGAAGCCATTAATTAAGCCAATAAATGAGAATTTGAGTAATTGATTAGTTCATCTAATGTCTCTCTGGTATTAATAGTGCATTCTTAAATACTGTCCTGGTTAATGGAGTTGGTAATGAGTAACATATCAACCTGTGAACATTATTAGGCTCAGACAAAATAATTACTAACATGACAGTGAATACATCTTACCCTATGGAGGAATGAATTCACTTCAGCAGGTATTTCTTAAGTTGTTGGGGATTCACATGTATTGGCTGTAGAGATCTATGCTTCACACAAAACAGGAGAATGAAGTGTGTACATGTTCTGCAGGAAAAGAAGGAGAAGGAGGTAGAGGCAAAATGGATGTTACTGATAAGTCAATGCCATAGCCTGTTTTACTGCAAGGTTCTCTTAAAACACCATGAGTCATTTACCTGAACAAGTAAAGGAACCTAAAAGGTAGAAGGTGCTTTGCCTCAGGCAAGTAGCTTATTCTTAATCTCCCTTTTTTTCCTGTTTGCTATGGGGAAAAGAAACAATTATTCCTAATGCAGGGCCAAAAAAGAAAGCGGGGGGGGGGGGGGGGGGGGGGGGGAGGGAGGAAAGTATATATCCCTGCAGCCTATACCTATTTGTCACACTGACGGAACTGCCTCTTATAGCTACTGCTGTTCACAAGTTGGCTTTAAAAGTTCAGAGATCTTAAGAGAAAATTTTGCTTTATTTTTTGCCATCCAGCCCCACCCCTGCCCAGTGGCTTTTCCACCGTTATAGGCTGTTTATCCAGAGTGATTTATATTTGTCAGGGGAATGGTTTGTGGGTTAATTGCAAAGTGGGCACCTCAGTATGTATTGCAATTGAAGAACATAATTCTATATGCCAAAACCAGAAAGTAAAGCTGAAGAATGGAGATGTTCACTGTTACTTTATCTCCTTTCTCTCACTCGTCTTTTCCTTCCCTTGCCTTGGATTTCCAGATGTACTAACTTTTGCAATCACTGCAGGGCTTTTCTTTCTTTCAGATTTGCAATAAATCCTCAACAAATAGGCTTCAGTGACATGAGTACATGTATTATATAATCCTGCATTTGCAAGGATGGTTAAGAGTCATCAGTATCTTTCTCCCACTCACAGTACCAGATTTAGAATGTGACTATTATACAGAAAAAGTCACTTTATTAACAGCCAACCCCACCTCTACAGATTTGATACTATTACACCCTTTTGACTGTTTATATCTTTTCAATTTATTTATTTCAGGGACTGAATTGTCAGGTGACAGTATTATGCGGATGTTGTCCCTCTTCTGCCAGCTAATTTGAGATTCTCAAAGAAGACAATGGCTAAAATATATGCTTTTAATAAAAGAACTGGGAAAGTGTCCTGGTTTCAGCTGGGATAGAGTTAGTTTTCTTGTTGTAGTTGGTATAGTGCTGTATTTTGGATTCAGGATGAGAATAATGTTGATGACACACTGGTGTTTTAGTTGTTGCTGAGTAATGTTTACACTAAGTCAGGGACTTTTTAGTTTTTCCTGCTGCCCTGCCAGTGAGGAGGCTGAGGGTGCACAAGAAGCTGGGAGGTGACACAGCCAGGACAGGTGACCCAAACTGGCCATATGGTGCCATAAACTGAGCTAGGGGGAAAGCAGGCTGGGGGGCTCTGCTGCAGAACAGGCTGAGCATCCATGAGTTGGTGGTGAGAATTGGTTTTCATTTGCATTGCTTGACTTTCTTGGATTTTCTTTCTTTCTCTTTTTGATGTTATTTCCTTTTTCATTGCATCAACAACAAACAATGACGATGATGATAATGATAATAATAAATAGTAGTTGTTGTTATTATTATTAATAATAATAATTTTATTAAACTGTGTTTATCTCAATCCATGGATTTTCCTAATTTTACTCTTTCAATTCTCTCCTCTATCCCACCAGGGCAGGGAGTAAACAAACAGTTGTATGGTCTTTAGTTGCCAGTTGGGGTTAAACTATGACAGAAAGATGGGTGAAAATGGGCAGTTATTTTTGGATTATGTGAACTATATCCAACAGAGAATTTAGGAAGTAGAAGGGCTAATTAAATAACTTTATAAATGAAGCATACTGCAATGCACAGAAGAATAACCTATACTTTCTTTAGAAACTCAGATTGTAGAAGACTTCAGAAAACTTTGGTGATTACAGTTCTCAAAAGCGTATTAACCTCATGGCAAAATACAGGTGAAACCTCACTTTGAAGAAATGTCAGAGTATTCTGCGGTTTATCTCAGTCACCTGTCTGTTGGTTTTGTGGTGTTTTGTGTGAGGATACCTTGTAAGCTTTCTTAATCAGAATTCATATGCCGTTAAAGTGTGCTGTGAGGGCATTTAGTATTAGAAGTTGATAGTTTTCAAAAATACCAGGGTTTTTCAATTAATTCATGGGGTTTAAAGCAAAATATAACTTTTGGCTAAAGATTCTGGCACTTTAACAATCACTAATAATAATAAAAAATTGTATTTTATGTCTCCTGGTGATGGGAAGATGGAAGAACTATTTTTTATTTCTTATGATTGCATCTTCAGCAAAATTTGAATAATATTTTAAAGAAATTAAGCACTTCAATTTTCACTTTAAAAAATGTTGAAAATACATGTTTTCATTTAGCTCTAGCACTATTTTCAGGTTTGTGCATTCAAAATGGCTAATAAGGAAGCATCCAGAAACAAAACAAGTATCCTTGAAAACCTGAATATTAAAAAGGAACTAGCTAGCAAAAACCAAACAGCTTTAAATCAGATTAACTATCTAAAAAATATTTCAGAAATGTACCAAAGACACTGTGTTCAAAGTAGTTTTTAGACCTAGAGTCCCTGGGAGTTCATGAAAAGGCATATATAGATTTTAATTAAATCTCTATCCATTTAAGTAAGAAGAGTTCTAAGATTAGTTGCTCCAGCAAAAAATATCTAAATCAGAACTTATAGCAATGTTAAAGCAAGTTATTTGGACATCTAATTTCAGCTGTTGGAACCCAGTTTTGAGACCAGCATTACCAGCTGAATGAAGACCGTATCAATAGCACCCAGCTTTAAGCTCTGCAGATTACTAATAGGGACACCCAGAAAAATCTCTCATCCTTATATGCAAAACCTATGGCCAAGAACCTTGAATGCTCGGAACTGCCCTAGTCCAGATGTTCCCTCCTACTAAAAGTCATAGTAGACCAGGAAATAGAAAATACGAGAAGTTTTATGGGAAAGTTTTTTAAGAATATTAGAAATTAATGCAGCACTTGGGTCACATCAATGCCATACACTGCTAACAGGCTTGGGGAAGAGTGTCTGGAAAGCTGCCTGGTGGAAAAGGGCCTGGGGGTGCTGGTTGACAGCTATCTGAATATGAGCCAGCAGTGTGCCCAAGTGGCCTTTTGGGCCAATAGCATTGTGATTGTATCAGAAACAGTGCAGCCAGCAGGGCAAGAGAGGAGATTGTCCACCTGTACTCTGCACTGATGAGGCTGCACGTCAAATCTTGTGTTCATTTTTGGGCCCCTCAATTCAAGAGGGACACAGAGGTGCTGGAGTGTGTCCAAAGGAGGGCAATGGAGCTGGTGAAGGGTCTGGAGCCCAAGCCTTATGAGGAGTGGCTGAAGGAACTGAGGTTGGTTAGTCTGGAGAGGGGGAGATTCAAGGGGCGGGGCATTATTGCTCTCTACAACTACCTGGCAGTAGGCTGTAGGCAGGTGGGGGCTGGCCTCTTCTCCCAGGCAAGAAGTGATAGGACAAGAAGTAACAGACTCAAGTGGCACCAGGGGAGCTTTAGATTGGATATTAGGAAAAAATTCTTCATTGAAAGGGTGGTGAAGCATTGGAAGAGGCTGCCCAGGGAGGTGGTTGAGTCATCATCCCTGGAAGAGTTTAAATAACGCGTAGCTTCGGTTCTTAGGGACACGTTTTAGTTTTGACTTGGCAGTGCTATGTTAATGGTTGGACTTGATGACCTCAAAGATCTTTTCCAGCCTAAATGATTCTATGATTTTAATATTTCTGGACACTTTGCTTAATGCTTATTGGTCCAAATTATCTCTGACTGAATATGTAAGCATGTACCTCAATACACTTAGGACATGGTCATCACACCCAGCTAAAAAGGATTTTATGCATCAGTCTCAGACAATTATTCATAAACCTAATCTGATGGTTTAAGTGTCCTTTTTAAGTACTCTGTCATGCAACATTGTCAACAGTTAAGACTATGGTTATTTAAGCAATTAGTATTGACATAAATTGTACTGTAGGTGTTGAGAAAGGCTTTGTTTTGGATAAGGTTTTTAAATATCTGCATGCTATAGCTAGACAGACATATCCAGTTCAATCTGTGCTGCACTGACTAAAATAGTGTCCAATATGACTGAAAAACAAAGCAGCAAAGAAGTGCGGGCACCAGTTTTGGGAGACCATAATGTAAGCAGTCTGTAATGTTGCAGTATATTCTCTGAAAACTGTGAAATTAGCATTTGCTCCTATGAGTCGTGGTTAACTCTCACTGCTTAGACTAGAGTAAAACTTCAGTTGAAGTCCAGTGCTTTTTGTACTGGAAAAGAAAATTTTGACAATAACAAACACTGAGATAAATATATTGGGCCAAAATCTATTATGCATGTAACTCAGATATATGTCCATAGAGATAGTATTTAAGCAGCCATGATAAATATGCATTCTTGACTGAATAAATACAAGTAAAGCTTCTCCCATTTTCATCAACCTATTTCACACATTATTTTTCAGCTTTATGGGCTTCAGCCAATTAAGTTACCTATTTTTTTGGAAACTTCTTCTTATGCACATTCATAACCCATATACCATACTTTATACTTAGAAAGGAGTGGGAGGCATTGATGGTTTTTGCTTTGGTTTTTGTACACTTTGTGACGCACAGGGAGTTGGAAGGCTGGTTAATCATTAAATCAACTAGTAAAAAAGAATATTATTAGCATATTTTTAAGTATTAACTGGTTTATTCTTTAACAGCTATAAGGTTCTCTCTGTTGCTTTTAATTTTTTTTTTTTTCTGAGTCTGTCCTATGGAGACTATTTCTTTTAGTCTGATGTTAATTGCTTCTGGAAAATGGTGAAACCTATATATTTTATAACTTGTCCAGTAAGGATGGAAAATACCTGCAAACTTTGGTGACCAGAGCTGCATTTTGCAAGTCATTAAACAAAATGTCTTTACTTTGTATTAGGTCATTTCCATCTTTTTTCTCCGATAGCCTCAAATCAGCTTTTTCCAATTAGTTTATTTATCATGGTGGAGCATATAATTATTTTTTTCTGTTTGGAAATACAAATTATAACACACATGAAAGATGTTTCTCGTGTTTTGTTAAAAAATTATTTCCCTGCCACACCATATAAAATGTACTCATCTTTGCCTTTGGTGAAGGCAAAACAGGAAATTACTTTGAATGCATGCTGCATGTACAAATGAAGATAATTTATATAATTAAAACAGTGTGGAACCCATGTGTGTGTTTGCAGACAGAACTGGCTCCATAGTGATATCTCCTGATGCTGTGGCTAGTAATTAATATGATGCACACTTTTGTTTGCTTAGGGTATAAAGTCTGGAAGAACTGAGATTTTATTATGGAAGGTTTTGCTGTTGGGGCAATTTGTTAACTTTGTGTGATGAATACACTGCCATGTTCACATTCCTTTGTATATATTGTGTCTTAGTAGTAATTTTGTTTTGTTTAATAAGAAACCTAAGTACAAGTCAAGATTCAGTATACCATAACTGAATTACCCTGATATCGTTTGGATGGTTGAGTCTGTATTCAGTAAGAATGTAGAGCAGGTCTTCCTGGAAACTATGTTAAGGCACATGGAAAATAAAGGAGGAGGTTATTGGTGGCAGCCAATATGGCTTCAATAAAATCATGCCTGAAAATTTGGTGGCCTTCTGTCATGGGTTTACAGCATTGTTGGGGAAGGGAAGGGCAACTGACCTCACCTACCTGGACTTGTGCAAAGCATTTGACACTGTCCCCCATGTCATCCTTGTCTCTAAACTGGAGAGACATGTTTGACGAGTGGACCACTTGGTGGATAAGGAATTGGCTAGATGCTTGCACTGAAAGAGTTGCAGTCAATGTCCAAGTGGGGAGACCACTGATGAGTAGCATTCCTCAGGGGTCAATATTGTGCCTGGCACTGTTTAACATTTTTATCTGCAACATGGACACTGAGATTGAGTGCATGCTCAGCAAGTTTACTGATGACACTGAACTGTGTCGTTTATCAGCACGCTGGAAGCAAGGGATGCCATCCAGAGGGACCTTGACAGGCTTGAGAGGAGAGCCCATGCAAACCTCATGGAGCTCAGCAAGGCCAAGTGCAAGGTCCTGCATGTGGGTTGATGCAATCCCAAGCACGTATACAGGCTGGGGCGAGAATGGATGGAGAGCAGCCCTGAGCTGAAGGACTTTGGGGTGTTAGTTGACAAGAAACTCAGCATGACTTGGCAATATGTGTTTGTGCCCAGAAAGCCAACCATATCCTGGACTGCATGAAAAGAAACATGACCAGCAGGTTAAGGCAGGTGAATCTTCCCCTCTACTCTCCTGATACCCCACATGCAGTACTGCATTCAGCTCTGAGGCCCCCAGCATAAGAAGGACATGGACCTGTTGAAGCAAATCCAGAGTAGGGCCCTGAAGATGATCAGAGGGCTGGAGCACCTCTCCTACAAAGACAGGCTGAGAGAATTGGGGTTGTTCAGCCTGGAGAAGAGAAGGCTCCAGGGAGACCTTATAGCAGCCTGCCAGTAACAAAAAGGGGGCCTACAAGAAAGCTGGAGAGGTACTTTTTACAAGGGCTTGTAGTGATAGGACAAGGGCAAATGGTTTTAAACTGAAAGAGGGTAGGTTTAGATTGCATATTAGGATGAAATCATTTACTGTGAGGGTGGCAATACACTGGAACAGGTTTTCCAGAGAAGCTGTGGCTGCCCCATCCCTGGAAGTGTTCAAGGCCAAGTTGAATGTGGCTTTGAGCAACCTGGTCTAGTGGAAGGTGTCCCTGTTCATGGCAGGGGGATTAGAACTAGATGATCTTTAAGGTCTCTTCCAACCCAAAGAATTCTATTGATTCTGTGGTTCTATAATAAGGCAAGGAGATATGGATGAAGTGTGTTAGAAAGATGAACACTGATAAAGCAGAAGAAGAAGAATAAGAAGGAAAGTTACAACAATTGGTATTAAGATATGTAGGGTTGTGACAGGAGATCATGAAGTTGCACTCAAAAAAAGAATACAAGTTGTCTTTGTGCCTTTTCCATTTCCTGGGTCTCAAGGAGTATTGGAGAATAACAGTCATGTCCTCACTCCTGCAGGCAAGGATCTCTTTGCAAGGATGTATATCAGGGCTGTGAGAAACTGGTACCTAGACAAAGTCTGAAGGATGTATATGATATAGCAACACCTTCCACCATTGCTCTATCTCTTTGCCACCTAAAAGTTCTACAGCTCAGGGAAAATATCTGGTTAAAAACATTTGTATTTTTAGCCTCTTGACATAACCACAGCAGCCTATTGGACTGTTCTGGAAAAGAAAAAAAGCACAGGGTGCTACAGGATTTTTATTTTCTGTAGAGAATTTGAAATACATTGAAAATAGTGTTAATGTATTTCACATCTGTGGGGTTTTTTTCCTTTCTTTTTGAATGGCAAGCAATCTAGGTGATTTATCAGGGCATCAGGAAGATGAACTCAGGACTGTTTTTTTCCAAGGAAGAAGAAAATAATTTAAGACTCCACCAAAAGCTCCTTGCTTCCAGCATGCATTTTTCCATGGAATATACAGGGCTTTGAATCAAGGAACAGCTCTCCATTAGCTAGAACTCCAGGAATGAAAGGCAATGAAAAGACAAAAAAATAATAATAGGATTGCTATGAATCCCTCAGTTTGATTTATTACTGTATTAATATGTACCTTTTATGTTAATATTTTTAATTTTGTCTACATTTGAAGGCTTCTGAGAAAGAAAGGGCCTTGGAATGCTGCAGGATCATCTACTAAATAGGCATAACACAGAGGTGTTTCTATACTCTTTGCTTTCTTACTACTCGGGTAAGTGGCATTCAAAACAATCCCAGTGCTAACATTAATCATAGGTCACATCTGTGTATACAGGTGAAGAAATAAACTGAAATGCATTTGCAGCCTGTGAGGGACATCACTAGATACCAGAGACATCCATCCAGTGCATTTTTATTTTTGGATGCAATTTTTTTTTGTCTAGAGTAGGCAAAAGATTAATTTCTCACACATACTACTCAATTATTTATAGTAAACAACAGCAGTTTTCCTTGTCACTGTTGGCTGTTTACTGCTGTTTCTGTGTTATAAAAAATTCAGTGGTGATAACTACTTTACTAATAAAAATCAAAACCTTAAACCCCAGTTATAGTAGATGAAGTACTTATGGAAACAAACAAGACAACCAGTTTAGATAAATTTAGTACCCATTTCTTGTAGACAGTGAAAGACATACCACTAAGATTTAGATTTGTTTTTCAGGGAGCATCGTCTTCATCTAGAACTTCAACATTTTATTAATCTGTTACTATTTTAAGATCTTATTGAAAGACAGGAGCTGTTGAAGTAAAAAGCAGTGTTCACATTGGCTTGGCTGCAGGCTGTTAAACGAAACCCATAGTTCAGCAATATTTAACAGACATAATACTTCCTCCTTATGTGTGATTTAATGCCAGTACTTTTAAATGTTCATATCACAGCTAACAGACTAATAGAAAGCATTAACTCATTTAGAAAAACAAAAGAGGTCAAAGCCTTTTGTTTTTGTTACTGCTGATGGTAGTGTGTACCCAAATTAAGTTACTGCTCTTGAAGTTTCAAATAACAAAAAATGTGATAGTTTATCCTGAAAGAAGAATGTTGCTCAAAAGCAGTGGTAAACAAAATAAACTAACATCAGGAGAATAATCAAATAAACCTGTTGCTGCTTTTCTTTCTTGATGCAAAGAGGTATTTTTCTGCTACAGTAGTGAATGATAGTTGCCTTTTCAGTCAGGGGTATCCTGAAATAATTTTAGCATATGTCTATCGTTAGAAATAGTAAAACAAGTGGTAGTTATCTTTATGTGGGAACTATATTTTTGGGTAATACTGTCATACATAAAATTGCTTTAAATATAACATATGTTAATATTAAATACATCTTTCTTATTTATAATATAAAAATACTTTTATTCTAATCATTGGCAGTGGCAGGTAGTACCATCCCATACTTGATTCTTCTTGTGGTTTTGAAACCAGTTCTGATTAAAAACTTTGTACTCTATTATATCAATGACAAAATTTCTGAAGTGGATTAAAAGATTGCTCACTGGCAGATCTTAAAAGGTAATCGTCTGTTAGGAATCGTTATAAAAAAATCATTTAGGTTTAAGTACTTCAGAAAAAAAAAAAAACAACAAAAAAACCAATTAGACAAAGGAAGGACATGCACTGAGGAAGAAAGAGAACAGGTAAACTTACAGTATTCTAAAATGCACCAGTTCGTATATAGTATTACTTATACTACTTAAAACATTTCATGAAACCGCTCCGCTGCATCCCCCGCCCCCCCAAATGGTTGAAATAATATCTAGCACTTCCAATATCTAATATCATTATTAATTAAAGATTAACCAAAAAAAAAAAATCAGTCTGCTTAGTTGAACAAGAAAGTTTTATAAGGACTTCTTACAGCAGAGAAGTACTTTCATATGGAATAAATATATTGTACTACAGTACAATGTACTAGGACTGAATGCGTTAATGTGTTGATTAAATGTTATAGCCTGAGATCTATCCAACAGTATAGTGTACAATCAGTGATTGCCACTAGTATTAAAATTTTTATAGGTTCCAGAAACACGTGAAAGACTTGAACACAAGGGCCCCAAATTGTAATACTTCCAGAAAAAAGAATCTTTGAGTACTTATTCATGACAAATGGTATTTTTGCCTTCATGTACAAGTATTTAATTACAGATATTTATACAAACTGAATAACACTTCCAAAAGGAAAACATTAGATGACAGTCTCCTAATTAAGGCAAAACCTCTAACACAATTTGAAAACCTTGCTTAAACGCTTTGTTGCAGAAAAAGTGTTGCTCTAGGATTTCCTTAACAAACAGGTTACAGGTGGTGTTTATGTAATTGTCTTGCTTACTATTCTGGTGGTTTTGGAGTGAGGATCTGAAACTGTTTTTTCTTGTTGCACTATACATTTCCATGTTCATCTCACTGCTCTGAACCAAGCGAAAAAGTGATTTGCTTCCTGATATAAGTCACTGTTACTTGCATTTACATATTTTCCTTGCTGCCTTCTCTGTGTATTCCTGTGTTTTTCTTCTTTACACTTTCGTTTTTCCAAGAATTTCCTGCAGATAAAGGTCTCACCGTGACTAACACACTTCTGTGAAATTTTGAGTAAGAGAGAAGCGACTTGTGCCTATAAATGTTTTCTAACAAGCTGGTTTCTGACAACTAGATTGCCAGCAGTAGGCTCTAAGGTAGATTTGTAATGATACAGAGGTTCAAACATTTTGTAATAAACAAAAGAGTAAATGAAAATGATGAAAAGGCTGGTTTTGCCTAGATACCCTCATGCACTTTTCCCCATAAATAAATAAATAAATTATAAAATAGATACTGTGCTTTTGGCTGGGAAAGTTAGTCATGTGTCAACAGTGCTAAACAGACTTATCTTGCTTGTGTGTATGCAAGCATTTTCCTTGTTTCTCCTGAATTTCATCACAAAATTAATATTAAATTGGATACAACAGATACAAGTAAAAACCACTGAATTATTAAGCCAATTGATTGAGAAATTAGATTTCACTATCAGAATTCTTGATATTTGTTTCCACCTCAGATTCCTCTTGCAGGTGGTGTAATTCAAGACAACTGCAAACTACACAATCAAGAATATTCTTCTGCAGTATAAAAAGTGTTTTCTTACTAAATGTCTGTAACACAAGAATATTGCAGGATATTGTCAGAAATCATGGTCAGGAGCTATTGAAAAGAGACTAATATCACATGAAATATAAATACCTTCTAAGTAAACTAATTATGATGTATAATTGTCACAGCACTCTCCAAACTATCAAGCTGCAACAAGGTCTTTTACCATCCCATACCAATAAACTCTTCATGCCAGTCCCTCTGCTGCCTTCTCCTAGTCTCTCCTCACCCAGGGCTCGCTCTTCTGTTTCTTCTTCCCTCTCTCTACTTCTTCCTCAGCTGCTCTCTCTTCATTGGCTCTCAACCACTTAATCAGCCTCAGCTGCATCTTATCTACATCTACCAACTCGCTGCCCCTGAAGCCAACCCACAGTTATATATTATCAATGCTAATTAACCCAGCTTCATTCCTCTACATATAAAGAACTTTGGATTCTTAATTTCATTCTGGTTTTGAAGGTTAAATCATAGACTGAAGTTTAATATTTTTTTAATATTAATAATTAAGTTCACTTCAAAAGTTAGCCAGAGAAGCTTTTGATAGCTGGAAGTTTACAAACAGCTATTACGTAGCTCACATTACTTCTCTGCTGCAGCACTGCTGCAGTGATTAGTGTCACTTGCATAAGATTCCAAACTGCTCATCATTCCTTAGTAAATCACAAATATCTTACTGAAATCTACTTCATGGATGGATGTTCTGGAGGTGAGATGTGGCTGACTTTTCAATCCCTGCTAAAAAAAACCAAAAAAACAAACAAAAAAAACCCCCAAAAAACCCAAAGCAAAATCCTCAAATTCTAGGCTGTCTTTTCTAGCCTTTTATATTCCATTTACTTAAGGTAGAATTATGTTAAAAAAATGCCTAAGTGCAGGGATTGTATGTAAAGCTATCTTCCATTTTTCATATAAATCTGGTATTATGAACATTTAGGCTAATACTCGGGAAAGGTGAAGATTTGTTAGTGTCTTGCACAATGGATGAAATTATAGTCTTGACTTGGAAGCATCTTGGATATCAATTATTGGGGCTCAGGCAGTACTCAGAAATAAGCTCGTACTTTTTCTCTGAAGATCAGATCCTGAATGGTGTAATCCCTGCAGCTGTCTACATAAAGAAACTTCACTTTGATTATAGGACTATACAGATATTTCAAACAGTGAACACTGAACAAATACATGAATTTTTAACTGAACAGCAGTTTTATCTTCTCCTCCTGTTTACTGATCTAAGCTTTTTCCAGGCTTTTAATCCTCAAAGAGCTAAGAAGTTCAGTCAAAGCCTAAATTACAGGTCTTGGCAAAAAGACCATATTGACTGCACTAGAGAAAACAAGTCCTTATTTCCAGCAGTGACATAAGAAAAGTTTTGTTAGAACAGAAAAAAAAAAAAAAAAAAGAGCGATTATTTAAGCTTTTTTGAGAAAATATAGACAAGGAGAAAACTATGAGAACTATGAGGTTATCACAAAAACTTAATTCGTCACATATCATTCTTTATTTGTGACCCATGAAAAGATGCAGTCTTGGATGGATGCAAGTGGCAGGATTCAATATGAAGTGTAGTTTTGATACAAATGCCTAAGACAATAATGATGTCTTAAATGCCTTCGGGCTTCCTGTCTGGCTTCCAGCTGCCTGCCTAGAAGGGTGCAGGTCCCTTGGAAGCCTTGTATGAAATCTTCAGGTCACTGGGGGTGTCTTGGGTAACCCTAGGCATATCAAACAGCACTGGATACCTATTATCAGCTGAAATGAGTCCTAAGGTAATTTTAAGTGTTGCAGATTGTCCAGACTGGCCTCCAACTATAGTTTCCAGAAGTGTTCAGGTCTCGCTGATGGGTCTCACTCACCCATGTTACATCTCTGAACCCAATTGAGTTGTTTTCAGTTTCTCTTGGCTAATTCCATGCAACTATATCTCACCTAAAGCACCACTGATGAGTAAGCTGAATGCCTCAGGTTTTATAGTGACTAATGAGTTTTATCTTTTTCCCCCTTTGCCCCTGTAATGAGTAGACTGGGGGGTACACAAGAACTTAGTAGAAGGATATTCCATGCTATATAACATCATGTTAAGCAATAAGAAGTGAGAGAAGGAGTGTTATTGTAAAGGTAGCCATTCCTGGGAGCCTGGCTTGGCATCAATCTCCTTGAGGGAGGTGGGATTGCCATCACATCACTTGGATGATTTTTTTTTTTAATTATTATTCCTCCTTTGCTTATTAAACTATATTTAATTTGACCTATGGAGGTGTTTGTGCTTCAGGTTTTTTCTATTGTTTTCCCTGTCCCACAGGGATGAGGGCATTCCCTCAGTGAGGAGCTGTGTGGTGCTTAGCCGATGGCTGAGGTCAGCCTATCACAACACCACACTAAACATGCATGGTTTACCAGGATAAAAGAACAAAAATTTGTGGAAAACTGGCATCCTATCTTGCTGACAAGACAATGCTGTTAAACCTCACTCCTTTTATGCCAATATCCTGTCTGCATTGCCCTAGTCTGCAACAGCAAATGTTTTCCAGGAACAGCAACGGCAAATGACCCTGAAGTGCTGGATATAGGTGTTGATTGCTCCATTAGTAAGTTTGCTGACAATACCAAACTGTGAGGAGGTGCTATTGACTCTCTTGAGGGACAAAATGCCTTGCAGAGGGATCTAGATAGAATGGAGCATTAGGCAATTGTCAGTGGTAATAAACATAATAAAGTGCAAGTGCCAAATTCTGTACCTGAGACGGAGTAATATCAGGCACAAAAATAAACTGGGAGAGGAGTGGCTGGAGAGCAGCCCTGCAGAAAGGGATCTGGGGGTGCTGGTTCACAGCAGGCTCAGTGCGAGTCAGCTGTGTGCCCTGGCAGCCAGAGGGCAAACCCCATCCTGGGGCGCATCAAACACAGCCAGTCAAAGGAGGTGATTATCTTGTCGTGTTCAGCAGTGGTGTGGCATCACCTTGAGTACCCTGTGCAGTTCTGGGCCCCACAATTTAAGAAGGGTCTTAAGGTACTTGAATGTGTCCAGAGGAGAGCAACAAAGCTGGTAAAAGGACTGGAAGGCATATCCTGTGGGGAGCAGCTAAGGACTTTTTGGGCTCATCTAGTTTGGAGAGAAGGAGGCTGAGGGGTGACCTTATTGCTCTCCACAGCTTCCTGAGGAGGGGAAGTGGAGAGGGAGGTGCTGAACTCTTCTCCCTGGTATCCAGTGACAAGATGTGTGGGAATGGTTCAAAGCTGTATCTGGGCAGGATTAAACTGGGCATTAGGAAGCATTTCTTTATAGAAAGGGTGGTCAAACACTGGAATAGGTTTCCTAGAGAGGTGGCCAATGCCCCAAGCCTGCAGTGTTTAAGAGGCATTTGGATGATACCCTTAGTAACATGTGGTAACTTTTGGTCAGCCCTGAAAAGGTCAGGCAGTTGGACTCTATGACTGCTATAGGTCTATTCAAACTCAATATTCTGGTCTACTCCTATTCTATTCCATTCTAAATGTCTTGTATGCTAGGGTTCCTCAGATAGTGCAAGGCAACTAAATCAAACACCCTGGGGAAAAATCAGCTCAAAGTTAGACAGTTGTGTGTAGGTGTCCATGTGTGTGTTATCTGTAGACATTTATCTCCCATTATTGCCAATGGAGAGCATTACAGTGGTCTGAAAACAGGGATCCAGTGCAATTTCAGATGTGGTGCCTGACTTCCAGGTGTCACTCCAGTGTCATACAGGAAACCCATAAACTCTCATATGCCATGTCTGATAGCCCCATGAAGATGTCTTGAAAGCCCTATGGTGTCTCACTGAAATTAGGTATCTGTATTAGGACAACTGAATATAATATTCATCAATAAAGTCAGTAGAACCTAGAAAGAAATTTATAGCACTCTAGAATAGTAATTTTGTTCATGAATCAGTTGTTTAAGCACTGGTGTTCTGTGCCATTTCAGGATATTCAGGATATGTGTACAGAGCTGTAGATAAGACACGATTTATAGGAGATCCATGCCATTCTAGAACAGCAACTGGAGCCCAGGGGAAAATACTCCACTGATAAAATGAACTAGATAGTACACTAGATGCTTTTGTTTATGTTATTGAATTCTGGATGAGTCCCAATATACATGATGTATCTGTAGCCATGTAAAGATAGAAATCTAAATATGGGCATCTTAGTTACTGAATCTTATTCTTGTTGCTCTTTTCCATCCCACTAGGCATGTATTTTCTGCTCACACTGGAAATTCTCTACAGTTAGAGACCATCTTTTTAATCTATACTTCAACTGGACCAAGGAAGCTGGCCAGTATTTAGACTCTTGGGGATTAGATTATATAAATGTTTTATATACCATGTGCTTGAGGATAAAATAATCTGTTTGTGTTTTTGTGGGTTTTTTTAAACCTCTCAACAATGTAGCATTTCAGAGCATAAAGGCTGCTGTTCAAAGGCTAATCTGACTACTATATAATGCTGCAGGTTACAGGCTTAGTACTACAGACCTTGATCATATTGGCAAATTCCTCCTCGTAATGACTCCCCACAATATTTTAAATCAAATTTTAATCTGCTTTTTCTGTGGTGCTCTAGTATCATAATCATAATATTGATATAAGATTCCATGAATTCTACCCACTGCCTTGGGCTAATGGTTTGTCCCTTAGTTTTTAATGAGTGGAGAGACTGCGAAAATTCATCCCTCCATTGATTTTCATAGAGTAACATCAAGCAGAGATTAAGATCAATATCATGTTTTAACTCATCTGTGGCTGTAATGTATTTTGCAGTCCAAGAAATCTTTCAGTGTGAGTTCTGAGGACAGGTAATTAAATGGAAACAAAAAAACCCACCCCCAACAAACCCAAACAAAACATTTTTTTGATAGAGACTGGAAGCATTATGAGATATTAACCAATGCATTGCTTACAATCACAGGAGACTGGACTAATTGTCGCATGCAGCACATTTCATTCTAGAGTTTCTAACATACTGCTGTTATAAAACACAGAATACCTGTATATATTTTCTTTCAGAATATCTTTTGATACTGTGTTAAAAAACACCACCTATATACCTTCCCACAGTCTTTTTTTAACTTAAAATTCTCTACCACTCCATGCCATAAGGAGGCCTTGTAAAAATGAACACAACTTTGTCAGAACTCCAGACAGCCTTTTTGTTTTCTTGTTTGTTTTTATGACTGTTTAGATATTGTGGTAGCTGGCTGTGCAGATTTTTCACTCTCAAAATGAAAGCACCAGTTATTTCTTAGGTACTTGCTCACACAGTTGGGTATAGCAAAAGGAAATACACCAGTACTAATAGTAATACAAATAATGAACATGAAAATCTTGGTTGTTCTACTGTAAGAGAAATATAGAGATTTTTAACAAATTAACACAGCTTCTTGGCTTGTTAAAACTGAATTTTAGTGCCCCAAATGAAAAACAGTGCATAAAATCATAGGAAAAACACATCTGGGAGGGATTCTGCAGGTGATTTCAAAGCAATGCTAACTTCAAAACGAAATCATTTTGTCATGGGCCTCATCCAGTTGAGTTTTGGAAGCATGCAGGGATGGATATCCCAAAGCTTCTCTGAGCAACCTGCTTCAGGGCTTCACTGCTCTCATGGCGAAGAACTGCTTCCTCACGCCCAGCTGCAATTTCCCTTGCTGCAAATTCCCTTTGTTGCTACTTGTGACTGGTGCACCACATCCTTTCATTCTGCACCTCTAGGAAGGTCCTGGTTCTATCTGCTGTATAATGTCCCTTCATACAGTGGATAGTGGTAGAGAGAGATTTCTTTGCAGCAGGAGGTGCTGGTCTATGACCAACCCAGTAAGAAAGGTACTTGGAATCTGTGAACCATCATTTAAACAGTTATTTATTAAAGACAGAATAGCATAGATAATCTGACATTCCTTTATATACTGGGAACCCTGAGTTCATCTCATTTTATAATTATTTCATGTACCAATCCATTGGTAATATATGGTCTGGGTCTTCTAGAAAAGTTGTGCATGAAAAACCAAAAAGATTAGATTTGAGGGCTTCACACTTATTCTGTCCATTCTGAGGGTTTTGGGCTTGTTTTTGTACTTCAGTGAGTCAATATTTTTAACAAACAAGAAATCTTTTTATTTTCTTCAGCCAGGAAAACATTGTAGTGTGAAGGGAATGAATGTAAACTAACATTTTTTGTACACATCATAGCATTAGTATTACACAAGATCCAGTGGTATTGTCATTAAAGCATATGCTCTAGTAAGAAAAAAATACGAACTAATGCAGGGAATTTCTGATTTGTCATTATATCTGCCTAATACCTACTGCCTTTATCTTTAAAGTGCAAAATATTAAATATGGTATTAAAACATTGTTAATAAAGAATGTTACAGATCCTGTACAGCAATGTTAACTTGAAAATAAGATAGAATTATGAAATGTTAAATTGATCCATCACATTTATTACAACACAATGTCCTAGCTGTTCACCAGCTGGAAAATAATTAGTATTTACATAAGGTTAAACAAAGAAAAGCACCAGGTTATGAAAAAAAACTAAAAAAAAAACCACCACCCCCCAAAAAAAATACCCAAAAACCAAACCAAAAAAACCCAACTAAAAAAAAAAAAGGGCGACAACTCAGTAAAGTATTTGATAAATCATACTTCATTTATTTGGGGTGTATTTAGGACTGGATTTATCACTGTAATACTCCAGGGCTACAGAGGAATTCTATGCCACTTTTTTTCTTTAGTTAGGTAAGGTTGAAATAAATTGAGATTTTAGCTCAGTGAAAATTCCTACACTTCTGCTACATTTAGGAAATCAACACCACAGCAGCTCTGCTGATAAGGCAGCAACATCTTCCACTTAAGGGAAAATGAAAACTCACTTGAAATTATATCAAGACATAAGTGTAGGTTATTTTTCTGAGAAATTAAAAATTGTTTATTGAAGTGCCTATACAGTTGAAAAAATAGACATTCTCTAGTCATACTAACCTTTCCTGCAACCTTTAATAAATTCACAATGACCTTAGATAGTCTTCTCCAGAGTTTATTTTTTTTCTTTTGACAGCATTTCCTAATGCTTAACTTGTATCTTTCTTTCTGCATATGAAGAGTATTACTTTTCCAGCCTAGATGTGGAGAAAATCTATGCCTAACAGCTTTTAAAATATTTGTACATTATATGGTGACCCAAAGAGTCCTTCCCTTAAAGGATTCTCTTTCAGCCTTTTCTCACAGATTATGGTTCAAGAAACTGATTATTGGCATCACTTACTTCTGGACTTCCATTGTGCCGTACCTTCTGGCAGCTCGTGCCTGAGAACAGCACTGCAGGTGAGCTCGAGCTCTGGCCGATGCATCTGAATGATGGCACATTTTGACGTGTTGACTTTCCACCTAAGTACCACAATATGTGATATGTTGACACTGTTAAACCAAGAGGTTTTTACAGACCTCTTACAATAACTGTTTTTCCCCTATCGTTTTCCTGTAGAATTAGTCATGCCTAACTAAATTAACTTTGCCCTCTAGTGTTCTTTGATTTCCTGCTCACTTTACCTGCAAGCTTATTGAACATAGTCTATATTCTATTATCCAGATAATGAGAGTAAAGAAAAGAACTGAATTTTAGCTGCCAGAACTTTTCTTGCGAAATCCCAGATGTTGAGAGAGTCTCAAAAGACTTACAGAAGTCAAGATGGAATTTTATTTGTTTGATAAAATTGAATATTTCACATCCAGGTAAGCTGTTATTGATTTCTGTTGCTTTTCAGGTGCTAACAAATAGCTTGTCTGAGGATAATTTCCAGGAACTGAGGCTAAGCTGAATGATTCCTCCATTTTTTCCCCTTGCTGGTGGTTCTGTGCTTGTCCTATGTACCACAAAATAATTTGAAAACATATATGATCTAAGTACTCTCTAATTTTTTATTTATATTCTACAATGAGTCTCTACTATTTTGTAGGGTTTATGTGCACTAAGCACTTGTTCTTATCAAACTTTATAGAAATATCAGGAGGGAAGGCAAGGGTGTTATGGAAAAAGAAGGCAGGATCATTAAACCACTTAATATCTCTTGTTTGCTACCTCTCATGATCTCATGCTATACCTCGACCACTTTTCGTTGTTCTGTATTACCAACACCTTAGGTTTGAGAGAAGCTTCTATGTCTCTGTGTATATATACACACATACATATGAACCCAACAATATATGTATTTTTATGCAAGTGCATATGTACTTATACATGTATGTAATACACATCTAATATATATGTGTGTGTATATACATGAGATAGATATATATATATACACACATGATAAAGGAGGTAGAAGCTCCTTCTGAGGGAAAGCAGGAAGAAAACATCATGGCCAGAAGGCAGACATTTATGCTAGTTAGCAAAACAGATTTGCCAAAGTGTGTCAATACCAAAAGGCACATAAACATTTTCATCCACGTAATATATATTTCTATTCAGAAATACCTTAAATCAAATTTATATTTATCAAATGTGCAATAGCAATTGTACTGAATTCAAGATTAATCAATATCATATGAGATCTCTGTTGATTAAAAAACAAATTTCAAAGATTTCTTTGGAAAGCTAATTCACTTTGTGGTTTCATTGCTTTTTTTTCTTTTTTTTTTTTGCTTTTCAATATTGATGTAGAAAGTGCAAAATAGAATTGTCAGTTATCCACCAGAGATATGTGAACCTTTGGGATTTAAATTGCTTGATAATCCATAAATGTGATAACCTTATGACTCTATCCCAAAATTATTTTGCTGCAATCTTTTTCATGAAAAGTGAATGTTGTATAAATCAAATTAGGAATGAAAGCCTTCTCTTCCCTTGATTTTCAGTAGAGTTTGTTGCAGGATTAGCTCTTTTACAGCCAATAACTGAGCAGCTCCACTGCTCAGTTTGCATGGATACATTATGATTTAAATTATCTATCATCCACATTTCCACATCAATGCCCAAGAAAAACTAAAATTAGGAAGATAGATAACCAGTGTAGAAATGAAGACAGATTATGGGGCAAATTTTCAGTTGACATAAATGGGTGTTACTCTACAGAAGTCAATGAAAATGACTCAGTAAATGTAGCTGAAAATCATGGTACAATTCATTTTGCAAAAATAAACAGCTAGCTACTTTTTATACTGTGCTATATGTGGCCAAGTTGAGCAGATGATTTGTTCCTGAAAATAATTTTTTTTATTAAGGTGGAGATTTTTATGTTTTTAAGACAAAGTTTCTCTTTAGATATTTGATATATGGTGGGGGTGACGAGGCGGGGGGGATGCCAGGAAAAGCAAGTTACAAAGATCTGAAGAACAGTTGAAGAGCAAGTGAAGTTAAAAATTGGGCAAGCAATGTAAAATAAAGAGAATGAGATGGTAAGACACTGAGTCAGGGTAAGGCACGTAAGCTCCTGCCATTATATAGGTTGTAGTCCTATAGCTTAATGAATATAAATAATCATAGAATCATTTTGGTTGGAAAAAGCCTTTAAGATAATGGAGTCCAGCTGTTGCTTTTTTGGGGTTTATTTTTCAGCCGAGGCAAAGTGGGCTGAATGATGGGTTAACATCAGCTGTTCCGTTCATTGGAAGCTGCCTGTAACTTGCCCTCCCATTACAGGGTGTTCTGTTACACAGATTGCACCATTCCCCTTTCCTAACACACATTAAGTTCAGAATTTAAAAGCAGCCATTTATAATCATGACACTGAATGGAACATTCTTTTTGCAGGTATTTCACAGGTGGTTAAGATTCACACTTCCTAATTAAGAACCCTAGTTCCATGTTTCCTATTCTTCAAGGAGATAAAGCACATATACTTCCATTCACACAGTATATGCCTTCATTCTTCCTACTCCTTTTCCTTTACGCTCTGCATTTTCTCACGTGTGTCCTTGGGTCTTCAAAAATATTCTTTCTAATGCAGAAAATATATTTACCCTATATCTAAATCAGCTTTTCTTTTGGTTATTCTTTTTTCTTTCTTTTTTTTCTTTTTTTTTTTCTTTTCCTGTAGTGAAGGACTATTGAGATTGCAATACTTGCTACAACAAGCCTAGTCTTCAACATCAACTTAGAGGAATACATGAACAGAATAGACACCTTTGTACTTGAGGTTTATGAACGTTCTCTTGGATCAGAGAGTGTTATCATCTTCCCCTCCATCACCTGACAGGACTGTGGCTTACATTTATGTCACTTGCACTAAGCAGAAAGCCTGACTGTCACTCTCCAGCCCTGTACTTCAGCAGAAAAGAAGGTATAAGTTTCCTGAACACAAGAAGCTGGGAGGTTCAATACAAGTAAAACTGTATGGAAAACCTGCCTGCTTTGTCTGTTAACACCCTTGGCTAAATTTCTTTTCCTAGTATAATCCATCGTACTCCCTAGAGAGATAAAGTTATTAAACACACATGTCTGTGGAGTGCCAAGTTGGTGACTATTAGGCATTGTTTTACCACCTAATTTTCTGACTCTTTTACTCGATTTTTATGTCATGGTTTAACCTCAGCTGGCAAGTAAGCCCCACCCAGTTGCTTGTTTACCCCCCAGGAGTAAAATAGGTGATTGCGTGTTGGAAAATGTATCATGATGTAAATGATTTGGAATAAGGGTTGAATACTGTCCTGATTTCAGCTGGGATAGAGTTATTTTTCTTCTTAGTAGCTAGTGCAGTAGCTAGATTTCATGTGAGAACAATGTTGACAGCACACAGATGGTTTTGGTTGTTGCTGGTAATGTTTATACTAAGTCAAGGACTTCTCAGTTTCTCAGGTCCTTCAGCAAGAGGGCTGGAGGGGCACAGAGCATGCGCAGGGAATACAGCCAGGACAGGTGACCTGAACTAGCCAGAGGGGTATGCCATACCATGGGATGTCATGCTCGGTATATAAACTGAGGCAGTTGGCCACGGTCTGCTGATTGTTACTTGGGGACTGGCTGGGCCTCCATCAGTGGGTGGTGAGCAGTTGTATTGTCCGCCACTTGTTTTCTTTTCTCCCTTCCCTTTGGATTTTGTCCTCTCCCACTCTCGCTCCTTTTCATTATAACAGTTATTATTATTATTGTTCTTTTGTTTTTATTTTTTATTTCCATTATTAAATTGTTCTTATCTCAACCCTCGAACTTTCCTTTCCTTTCCAATTCTTCTCCCCACCCCCCTGGGTGACGGGGGAGTGAGCAAGCACCTGCATGGCTCATAGTTACTAACTAGGGTTAAACCACAACACTCAGCCAAAACCAGCACAGTAGATCATCGGGAATTTGACTACCAGAGAGCGAAAGATGGGTTTGCAGCCAGGAGGCCTATGAGATTCATCTCATCTCTACATTTTAACTTCCTGTCATTTCACTTTGGAGGAAAATATTTTTCAAAGGTTGTTAAATATTACAAAGAGGAACCTAATAGGATTTTCAAAGTGCCTGGACATCGAAATCCAATTAACCTTTATCTCATGTGCCTTTAGGTCTTTCTGAAAATTCCAACCTAAGAAAATTCTCAAAGTGGAAATATTACAGCAATACATACAAACTTTGACAGACAAAAAAATAAAATTAAAGCTTAAATCCTTTTTTTGTCATGCAAAATATATATTGGCTTTGAGTTTACATTTTTGCTTTTGAATTTTGTGTAGAAAAATACCTGCTAGTTTCACATCTACTGTTATCTCTGCCTTTCATCCTTCTTCCTCTGTGCTGTAGTTATTATCAATCAGCCAGATTATTTGCCAATGCTGAAATACTAACATCATATTTCCATATTGAATATATGAACACAAACCTCTCTGTGTCTTCCGATATGGGCTTCCTATTGCTGTGGAACATAGAGCAACCACCAATTATTTAAGTCTGTAACCCAACATTGTTGCAAATCCTTTATAAACAGGATTCCTACTGACATGATTCCTGCCTTGGTTTAGAAGAAAATGCAGGAGACTAAAATCAGGCTTGGCTTGAATTCATTAACCTCTTCACCAGGCAGAACAGGCCCAGCTCTCTCAGCCTGCCCTCACAGGAGAAACGCTCTATTCCTTTAACTATCTTCATGGACCTTCACTGGACTCTCTCCAGTATGTCTGTACCTCTCTCGTGCGGGGGAACCCAGGATCAGTTACAGCACTCCAGGTGGGGCCTCACCAGTGCTGAAGAGAGGGGCAGGATCTCCCCCTTTGGCCTGCTGGCAACACTCCCCTAATGAACCCCAGGATGCTGCTGTCCTTCTTTGCTGCAAATGTGCATCGCTGGCTCATGTTCAGCTCGGTGCTTACCAGGACCCCCAGGGGCTTGCTCTGCCAAGCTACTCTCCAGGCACTCAGTCAGCCCCCAGCATGTGCTGGGGTCATTCCTCCCTAAAGGGCTGGACTTTGCGAACTTGGAAAACAAATCTCACGCTGTTCCATTTCAAGTGTTGACACTACCTGTTCAGTTTGAAACTTTCAAGTCCCTTTCTACAGAACTTCTCTCCAGCAGGGTAGATCCCAGCCTTTACTTCACTCCTGTATTATGTTTTCCCAGGTGCAACACCTTATATTTGTCTTTGTTGAACTTCATAAGGTTCTTGTTAACACATTCATCCAGCCTATTACTTTAGGGAATCTGTGCTGGCTTTTCCAATCACATGCTTCATTTGACTTGTGACAGCCCCAGGAGGATTCATTCCATAACTTTCCCAGGGACTGAAGGAAGACTAGTGGGCCTATAATTTCCTGGATCCTCCTTTAAGCCCTTCTTGTAGACAGGGGTGACATCAGGCTTCTTCCAGTCTTCTGGGATGTCCCCTGATCTTCACAACTTCTCAAAGATTGTGGAAAACAGCCTCACAACTGTGTCAGCCAGCTCTCTTAACACTCTTGGGTGTCAGGACCCATCAGTTTGTAGGGTTCAAGCTTCTGTAATAGTTCACACACCAACCTATCCTTCACTGATGGTGGGTCTGTGGTTGCATCAAACTGGATTTTTTCTCCCAAGGCCAGGGGCCCAACAGTGCTGATAAAGACAGAAGTAAAGAAAGTTTTGAGAACCTTGGCCTTTTCAGTGTTCTGGTGACTAATTTGCCTCTCTTGTGTAACAGTGGGCTAATATTTTCCTTCTGGTTTTGTTTCTTGTTTACATACCTGAAGAACCCTTTGTTGTAGTTTTTGACATAATAGAAAGTTCCCTAACGGATGGTAAAATCTCTGTATCCCTTTCACCCTTCTTCTCACTCCATTTCAGACTTGAACGTATGTTTAGAAGGTGTAGAGATCCCTGCCAGTAGTGCAGCATGTCTAGAAGCAATACAGACTTTTCTGTCAGCAGTCCAGAGCATATGATGCTGTAGCGATCTGAACACCAAGCTTTGGAATGACACTGACTTGCCTGGAATCAAGTGTATATGTCTCTTAATTGATTCCACAAGGTACCAGCAGATTTGACCTTACCATACGCTCTTGGGAACTTGGATTTTCCTCCAAAGCTTTGTTCTTCCATCACTCAAAAACTTGACTGAATACCAGAATTTTGTATAAAGCAAGCCAAGGAAACTAAGTTCCAGGCAGTTTGGCAAGTTGCAAACCACCACATCAGTGTAGAGAAATAATAGCCAGTGCCTGCTTACCAGCTGTTAGACCTCAAAAGTCACTCACTGAAGCTTCATTTCTACACCACACATAAACACGGCTTTGTACATTTGCTGATTTGCTCAATGTTCTTATTTGTATCCTGTACAGTCCACCTGTCATTGGACTTTTTGACACAGTCGATCTATAAGGTTTTTAGAAAATCTTGCTTGAGTCACTTGAACTACAGCTCCTTAATTTGAGTTAGCATCAGCATAACTGAACAATTCATGTCAGTAAGTAGCCCCTGCTTAAACTAACAGCTTCACTTGTTTTGTACAATTTTATGCTTAGACAGGTTCTGGACTACTGTGGAGCATTGGGTTCATGTCTGTATGAAAAATGAGAATATTGCTCAGGGGCTTTTGCAGCTGAAACTTCACCTGTGGATCTGTATGACTGTTCTAATTCTTGCGTTATTTTCCAATATACATCTACTAGTGTAAAATCCGAAATTTACAGAGATGAGGCACCTATTTTATATGCTGAAAAGAGTTTTGTTGACTGTTGGCCTGAAAGACATTAAAGCATACCTAGCCTTGCAAACCTAACAATTCAAGTGCTAAGGATGGGAAGGTACTTACCTACTTTGTTCAGTCAGTGTCGATTTTTCATAAAATGAAATGTGAGAAAGAGCTGTATGCTTTGATAAAAGGATGTCGTGGTTTAACTCCAGTCAGCAACTAAGTACCATGTAGCTGCTCACTTTCTGTCCCTCATTCCTGGAATTAGAAAAAAAAAAAAAAAAAGTAATACCTGTGGGCTGAGATAATTAATAATTGAAATAAGGTAAACTTATTTATAATAACAATACTACTAGTAGTAATAATTGTAATGGAAAGGGAAATAACAAAAAGACAAAGAGAAATAAAACTCAAGGAAAAAAAACCAAACAAGTGGTGCACAATACAATTGCTCACCACCTGGTGACCAATGCCAATTTAGTGCCTGAACAGCGATCCCGTCCCCCTGGCTAACTGCCCCCAGTTTATATACTCAGCGTGACATTGTATGGTATAGAATACCTCTTTAGCTAGCTTGGGTCACCTGTCCTGGCTGTGTCCCCTCCCCATTCCCGTGCTCCCCCAATCCCCTCGCTGGCAGGACCTGAGAAACTGAAAAGTCCTTGACTTAGGATGAACATCACCCAGCAACAACCAAAACAATCTGTGTGTTGTCAGCATTATTCTCACAAGAAACACAAACCACAGCACTGCACCAGCTACTAGAGAAGAAAATTGACTCTGTCCAGTCAAAACTGGAACAGAGAAACACAAAGTTATCTCTCACTGGAGGAGGGCTTCTTCATGTTTATTTTTTCAAGTGATACACTTTCATACTGGACTGCTTATGTTGATCATATTCTTCTCTGTACCAGCTATATGTATACAGTTTTGTGACAACTAGAAAAATGGCATTTGCTTCAGTTTTAGAAGACTCCCATTCTTCACATGGTCCAGTCCAAGTTAAGATTTATGAACCAGAAATTACATACACTACTAGCGTAAGAGAAGCCTTTGATTCAACTTTTGAAAATGGATTTTCAGTAGATGGCAAAGCCCAAATATCAGTTTGTCCACTAAGATTTTCAGAGTTGTGAAGATGAATATCTAGAAGGCCTGTTTTTTTGGAGTGGCAGATCAGGTCTCTCAGCAGCTGTTTATTTTAAAAAGGGAGATCCAGAATGCAACATTATTTTTTTTTCTGTAGGTTTCCTTATAGTGGCTTTTGCTAAAGCAATTTAGTATATAATTTTTTTTTTTTATTGTTATCATGTTTTAATGTTATTATGCACTTTTATTTGCTTCTTCCTAAAATGATGTGTGTGGCCAGTTCAGACCATACCATACAAAAGAACCCTTCCATGTGCTGCCTATAAGCAATGAATAACTCAGTTTCTGAGAGTGAGAATGTAGCTGAATCAGTGATGAATCAGAATAAAATTAGTAGAGCTGTGGACATGATTAAAAGGATCGTGAGGTATATACATACCAAGTTCTCCCCATATAAAGTCAGAGTAGCTCTAATGCTGTCTGATACCTTCAATTAATCACAAGTAGACTCAGGAACCTGGTATAAACCGCACTTATGTTTATGTACACATATGTATGGATATGTGCATTTCTTTTTTCTTTCTTGTGCCTAAGACACTCAACAGATAGTGATGCTAAAATGAATCTGTGTGAATGGATTCTGTTTGTGAAAAGATTCAGATTTCCAAAATACTTATACAAACATAATAGCATTGTATTCATCCTTTTTTATCATTATACAAGTCTTCACCATCTGTATGTCAGCAGCAATTTTTATATTAGCTTCCATGTCACTGATCACAATATTGGGTAGAATCAAGACTAAAACAGTCCTTCTGAAAATCTCCCTTTTGAAATAGATATGAATGTGTCATTAATAGTTATATTGGAGATCATACAATCTATCTTATATATAGCATATAGTGCCAATTTCGTATCATAATGTCATGCTTTACTAAGACTTTTTTCAAATGTCTGTTTTCATTTTCTTTTTCAGACAAACTAATAACTGTCAACCATGTAGTCAGATTTATTTGTCAAGGTTTATTTTCCATAAAATCTCTTTAGTCCTTTCTTTATTTATTAATTTCCTGTTCTATCTAGAACTGATACTACACTGTGAGTCTTTGAGTGATATGAGTATGTTGTCCTTACCTGCTGAATATTGACAGTAACACTGCCAATTTTTTTATATCTCTGGTATTGAAAATTGACATCAGCAGAAAAGAAATTGTCTCAGTCAAGTCTTTTACTATACTAAAGGTGTTTATCATCTCCTGCTTACAAATTGCTTTCTTCATACTTATGTGGCATTCATGTGGTGGCTTCCGCATGGTTCTGTTTCTGAAATGTAGCATATGAATGAGATGCTTCTGCCTATAATATTTCTATTGTCCCAAGCTGATGAAGCAATGATCACAATATCAGCTTTCAAATGCTAAAATAAAATTCTACTTTAAGAATCAAAGTCATATGATGTATCTATGCAATGGTATTATGTTGCAGTCTGTAAAACACGTATGGAAATGACTAATTTGGCAGTGTCCTGAACTCACTATATTTCAGACAGCTTATACAGAAGGGATGACTTATGCAGGAGCTTACAGATATTCACAGGAATTCATTCTGCAGAGTAAGATATTTCCTACAGGATTGTTGGTATTATGAAGTATTCAACATAATAGATAATTTACAGAGCAGGCAAATTTAACTTTTATAAGGAGGTGACTTTTATGACCTCTTTCTTCATACCCTTTCAGCTAATGAAGTTCCGCTATGAGTAAGTTCAGTAGCTGGAGATCCATGCCCTTTTATTCAATTCAGTCTTTCTCGAAAACAAAAAGCACTGAGTAACTCCTGGAATTTTTCTCCTTTTGTGCTCACATAATGCAGCTCCCGAGTCTTTCAGCATCTTCATTCTTCTGATTGAAGAATGATCTCACTACACCTCAGAAAAGATTGTCAACTACCAATGCATCAATATACTATTATTTTAAATAAATGTAAATACTACATAAAAAATAATGCTAATAAAGATTATCAACATGTGGCTTTACACTGTGTATAAAACCATCTCTTATTTTTCAGTTGTTGCAAGAGAAAAAAATAATGTCATTCTAATAGCAGTAAAAATTGATAGGAAAGATGAATATTTTGTCAACTATAAGTCACTTTTTCATTTATTGAAAAACAATCTGATGTTGTTCAAAGCATGTTTATTTTTAGCCCTTGTCTTTCAGTATCATTAAATAAGAATTTGAGTAACAGAATGCTCTTATTCATGATCTTTATTTGAAAGTTTGCTATAAGACATTCTCTGACATCAAATAGTGCTTTGTATACGCATAGAAATATTTATGAATATATTTGTAATGCTCCTTATTAATTTTTGTCTGTTAGTGACGGCTTTTGTCACATTTTTTCAGTGTAGGCCATGAAGATAGTTAAATAACCAATCAAGAGTCTTTGAGCCACTGCACATGAAAACGTGCAGGGAAAGAGTATATAAATTGTTTATAATATAATTTAATTTAGGAAGGTACTACAAAAAATTCTTATATTTTAAAGAGTTCTTCAGAGAAAATGGGGCATGTACCTCACTGATAAATAAGGTTCTTCTGTGGTAAAGATTCCTAGGGCTTCATATTAAACCATCTCTTTGTAAAAGTCATATTAATTGCTGGAGCAGTTTTGGTGATCTCAGCACTGCCTGCAATCAGATGCAGCTGATAGTGTCTCAGGACAAATCAATCACCTGATCACCATAATACAGACAGGAGACAGCGGTATTAGAATAATGCTCCTGAGTTTTATGTAGCTTTGGTCTTTTTTGGTCTGTTTCATCCTGGCAGTTGATTTTTTATCTCCCTGCAGTTCATGGAGCATCACTGGATGACCTGCCTGTGGCCTTGCCTAGCCATTAGTGACAAAAAAATCAGAGGAGAATCTTCATTTCAAGCTTCCTCTGATGGGAAGATGAGGTGTGAAACATAAAGAGATCCAAGACCCCTCCACATGCTCACTGAGGGCATATTATAGTTGAATAGGGCTTCCCATATAGGAATGGTTATAGGACCAGGCAATCACAAACTGCCTTGTTTTGGTCTCCGGTTAGCAGTCATTTTAGGTGCTGATGTTCAGTTTACAGAAACCTAGTGAAATACAGGTGTACCACAGTAGTCATGTCTAGCAAATAGTAATTTCTGCTACCAGGCAAAACACAGTGTGAAAGCTGCTGGGCATACAGATACTTGTGTCAATGTTACTTTGAAATAAATAGCCATGTAACTATAATGCTTTCTCAAACATAAGTATAATACATTTAGTATTTTCCCCAGTTAATATGTCTGGAATTGGGCCTGGGTAAATACAGAACATTTTACTGTGGAGAAATGAAGCCTTGTATTTTGTCTTCCTCATAAATGCCCTGATCAGGGCAACATACTGAGACCAATGATGTTTTCAATACAGTGATAAGAAATGGAAGTCAATGCAAACCTGAGAAATCTGGATCTGAAATGTTCAGAAATGGTTTTTAAATACATCAGCTTACCTGACAGAGCAGATGGCAATTCCAAACTGAATGAAAAGCCAACTGTAGTGATAGAACAGTTCCAAGCTGATGGAAAGGAATAAACATTTTGGGCAGGAATCCTCTGTTAATAGGGTAATGTTGTCTGAATTTACACAGAGGATTCTCATAAATGAAAAAGGATTTTGACCTCGTACCTCAGGGAGCAGAGAAGAGAGGCATTGATACGTACGGAAAGACTCCAGGAGGAAGCCAATATATAGGTATATATGCCAAGATATAGTTGCAGAGATAAATAGCTCAATTGATGTGTGAACTAGCTGAGTACCTAATTGAATCTGACCTGCTGGAACAGAAGAATGAAGATAAATCTAGACATGTCATTAATGGAAATGAGCAGAGCCTTAAGATTTTACAGGTGTATGGCATTGAGCGTGGCAGCACCAGGTAGTATTAATGAGGGGTAGATCTCATCTCACACCTTTCCTGTTCCTCTGATATTTGGACTGAATATACTGTTGCAAATGAGTATTTACTCAATAACTCTTGAAACAAGAAGCCTGCTGAAAAGGAAATAAATTAAAATATTAGCTTTATATTATATAATGAAAGCTAATAGGTTTTGTCACTCTCTTTGCTGTTAATTACTCTTCATTCCTTGTCAGTCAGATAATACAGCTGAAATAAGTGGCACCTGCCAGCTGAAGTAGAGGTCTTTAACTTTGTTGGCACCACTGGCTTTGAAATTTAAGTTGCAGGTTGCACAGCTGATAACAGTTGACACTAGTTTTACTTTGATTTCAGTGCAGATGCTCCTCATTTATGCAGCAAAGTGTGAAATCAGAATCAGGCCTTCAGGAGCTATTTCCTTATTAAATAACTTTCTTGCTACAACACCTGCAAAGTTGCTTATCAGACAGGAACGGTAAAATCATGTGAAGATAGAATTTGGTAGGAAAAAGCTATCTGAAAAGCAAAGTTGTTAAAGCATATATATTTATATACATGGAAAATATACATGTAAAAATATCTTTTCAACATACTTCTGGAGAAGATGCTTTTACCCTTGCAATCAATGATGGGACCAAAGTAGAGGAGCCTTGAAATCTTCAGCCAATGCTGCAATCACTAAACTTTGTTTAAACTAGGATTCTTATCTTCATTTCAGCTACAGACAGACAAAGAGGGTGAAAGAAATGGCAAGCAGATACAGATTGTTTGCTGTGAAACTGGAAATCTAGGCAGATTCAAGAATCTTTATTGAATTTTATTATTTTTTTTTTCTTCTGTTAGCTTGTCAGGAGTACAAAATAATGAGGAAGGCTAAAAAAATCAATTCACTTGTAGACTGCTCAAAGCAGTGTGACAGAGTAGACAGACATGTACCTGTTAGATACCTATTGTGTGACTGGTAGCTACCTATGGCATAAAAGTGGCATTCCTGCTGCTAGCTTGATTTCTTTGTCACAGCATGACCCTTCACAAATTAAAGCTTTATATCTTCCTAAAAATAACTATAAAGTGCTTAAACGATGCAATTATGTAGACGTTAGTGGCACTCCTTTTCTGTTTCGGTGCCCTGAAAACATCACACATGTCTCAGATACTGTAACTGGTCCTCTTCCTCATTTCACATACTGTAACTCGCATAATGTAGACACCACTGGCATTACATTTTTATTACTTTCTCCCTGAATTTATTCATGATGTTGTGGCTCTGTTTTACCCAGATATGTTTTGATTGTTTATTTGGGGATGGTGTATCCTGCCACTCCCAAGCACAGCAGGGCTACATTTCCCAGTAGCAGTAACAGTTCCATAGCCAAAATTTAAAACAAAATTTTAGTTTTCCCCTGAACTTTGATTCCTGCCTTTGTAATTTTCTCTTTTCTATTGTTCTCTTCTTGTCTTTCAAGCTACTTAGCCACATGTTGCCTCTTCTTCAGCTCAAACTGAGTCAACGCCCACTAGTTTGCACCTCACTGAAGCTCTGTGTCTGTTTGCGTCTGCTCCCTTTTCCTTTCCTTGATGTACCCTGTCCTGCACAGAGACCTCACCTCTGCAGAGAAGCACACTGTCACTGGAAGAAAGGCAGGAGCTCCTGTCTCCCTACCTCTCAACCTGCAGCTGGTAACAACAGCCCACTTGTCTTTCCTGTGCTACCACTTGAATATGTTGGTTTTCACCTTGGCACTCCTTGTCTCTAACCAATTTCATTCTTTTCTGTACGTCAATGTGCCACACTAACAACTACTTTCTCTCCTACTCCTACAACTGTCTTCCATCTAGCTTTCTGGCTATGTCATGCCATCTCAAATATTTTATGTTCACCCTGGAACTTACATTGATGCCCCTGCCTACATCTATCTCTACTTTCATTCTCCATGTACATGCTTTGTGCTCTGATTCCTATCGTTTCAGGGTTACTTTCATAATTTTCTATTTATTTCTACCACAGCGGTATTATACACTTGATGACCTCCTTGAACTAGTCTTTTAATCCAGCCTGGACAAATAGTGTCTCCACAGGTGCTCACCAGGCTACTTGCTATCTAATTGTATTTCTTCTGGTCCTTTCATTTTACAGCCCATTTGACTCTGCTGCTTTCCACTGAAAAGTAAATCCCTCTTGGTGGGATTTTTCTATACAGAGACATACCAGCCATATGCATGCTATTATATACAAACAACAATACAAATGAATCTAGTGTTTCAGTATAAAGAGAGACTGCGTGAAAATCCTACACTTACCTATATGTGTATGGGATTTGGGGGAATGATGAGTCCTATTTAAGATAGCCTAAAAGATTTTTAATTTTGTCCAAAACACCTTGTGATATTCCCTGAGTTTTAAGGAGACTTAAATGTTTTGTTTTGTTTTTTTTTTTTTATTTAACCTATCATCTTTGAAGTCAATCTTGGAAAATGCCAACAAATGAGATTTGTTTTTCATTTATACAGAATCTCCATGAGTGTTAAAGGGCACTTATAGAGGAAGACTGTGCATGTACCAAAGGAAAAGTGACAATGTGCATGAAGACATTTCTGGTAATGTCTGAATCTACACCTTCTAACACTTGAGTGTATTTTCCTAGAGCAATGAAATGGGATGGGAATTTAGAGGATTAAATAAACTTGCAGGATTCCTTTATTTGTGGTGTAAATGAATTCGATGACTGCTAAAGACAAGGCAGTTAAATGACAACATCAAAAACCTTGGGGAATTATTGTAATGGGGTTGAAATATTTGTCAAGGAAGAGCACTATACGGTAATTAATTATATTGCTATTAGCTCCATTGTTTAATAAACAAAGAATATCAATTCAATTTAAGTATTTCAATCTACAAAAATAACAAAGCAAAATAAGATTTTATCAAGCATCAGTAGGATAATCAATGCAACTTTTCTTCTGTTATTCTGCTGATATCCTCTGCTAATTTGTTATACTGGAAGTGAATCTTTAAATAGTTATAATTCATTTTTAAAAACTAAACAATATACCTAATTTTGGAAGACAAAATTTACAGCAAGTGGATTAGATAATTGAAATCCATATTTGTTAGGCAAATTTGTTCTAAAGTAATATGTTATCTTCATTATGAACTGCATTAACAATCAAGAAAAGTAAAGTTTTTAGTTAATGGCTGTGATGTAAAGTAAATACAGAATATACATTCTTCCATCAAGCTCATAAATGCTCGTTTATTTAAGTATGTCTGTATTATTAAATTATACATAGCCAGGGAGCATTTTTCTGGAATTTCTGCATCTAAAGTGACCAATTGTTAAATGGTATCTGGTACAGTCTGGCCCAGGACAGATGGCAATCTCTCAGCCTTTCTTTGAGTGTGAGATGGGAACTAGCAGAGTCTGAGCAATGATGTGGGAAAATCAGAAGTGCCCTGCTGGCTCAGGATGATCCATGTCACCCAATGCTCTCTTTCAAAAATATTCAAAATGAGATGAAACAAGAAGACAAATCTGGATGCTCTTTTTAGGCAATTCATTTAATAATGTCTTTAGCATCCACAGTCATTACTTTAGGAATATTGGAAGGTATATCTTTTAATATTTGTTTAGAGACCTATTAGTCATTCAGTTCTGATCTTCTTCTTCTTTTTTTTTTTTTTTTTTTGAATCTGCAGATACTATCTGGCTTCACATCATCCTGTGCCAATGAATTCTGGAGTTCAATACCCAATGAGTGAAAAAGTAGCTGTTAAACCTGATTTAACCTAGTATGTTACCAGCTTCAATGAGTGTCCCCTAGTTACATTATTTACAGGTTGTGAACAAGTTATATATTCATACTCACTTCTCAGGATTTGTAAAATCTCAGTCACACCCCCCACAGACTTATCTGGTCTCTCTTTGTAAGACAGCAACTCCATTCCCTCTACTATTTAAGTTGCCTTTTTGTATTCCTTTTCTTACATCCTTATTGGTCCTTACCAATTAACAGATGGGACTTGGTCATCCTAATCTGAAGGGTAAGAGAATTTAACTGGCTATTTCATTCAGGAATGGTCCTGAGGACAAAGAATGGATTTCAAATATTGTAAGGGGGGTGGGGGAAGAAAAAAAATAAAAAACTTGTATCATCTAGCATATGGGCCAGGAGGGAGCCAAAGCACACAGTGACAGATCTCCCAGTCTTACTGAGACTGAGACTAAAGGGCACACTGCAGAAAGTACAGGGTTTACAACCTTGACCTGGTCACCATCTCTCAGAGCACACAGTTTGAAAGATACCACTTTGGTTCTGTCATAAGCGCAAAATGTTTTCAAAAGCTCAGAGCACCAGCTGTGTAGGCAGAGTGGAACTCCCACCAAGAGCCAAAACATGGAGGGAATTTGGGTCACCATGAGAAAATCATTCCTCTAGAGACCACAGATCAAGTTATTTTCACAGTCCCATGAATAAATCAGCAAAACAGGAAACTGATCCCAGCAGTGGTGCTCCTGTGTGCATTTGTCCTGGAAACAATTCCCTTTTTGGCTGGATTCCACTCAGCATGCATGCACAGAGAATTTCCAGGGAGCTCTTCCACATATATAGCTAGAATTGCTTCTGCTTTTTTTTTTTTTTTTTTTTTTTTTTTTTTTATACAGCACTTTTTTTTTTTTTTCTAACCAGATGATATTGCTTACTGTGGATTAATAAGCAGTGCCTGATTTATCACTGGAGGCTCTTACAGAAGACATGTAATTGAATAACATTTCTTTTTCTCACCAGTGTTGGAACAAGACATGCTGTCTCTTGCAGTTTCGTAACATTCCACTTTTCAGCACTCTACTGGGATGTAATATATTTGGAAAGAATAATTTGTTTTTAAAACATTAACCACTATTAATAGTAACCTAATATTTATGTTGCTGCTTAAATACAGTCCTCTGCATACAGCTGGAAAAAAGTATCAATGATGGTATAACTTTGATAAATTTTCTAAACCATTATTTCTTTTAGCATTATCCTGCATTAAATTTCTTCCAGAACTGCATGTCTCCTGAGATATGATCTAATTAATTTTTAAGAAAAATATTGTTGCAAACTACTTGATGTACACTCACTGTTACCTGAATTAGCATACCTGCTACTGTCTCCTCTGTCTAGATTTTCATCTTGCTGTAATCACACCTTCTTTCTCTTCCCAGGTTTTTTTCAGCGCAAGACTTTGACTGCTACAACTCAAGTGCACAGCAAAGGAGTTCTTGAGGGCAATGAGACGTGATTAAAATGCCTTTAATGGAGCTTTGGAGGTAAACAGCTGAATGCAGGTTAGAACAGCCTTTATTGTTATGCTAAGAACTGCCCAGTTCTTGTCTAGCATAAAGAGTGGGTCATTTGTTAATTTCATTTAAAGTTACATTTTTCTGCTTTTTTTTCCATGTTGGGTTTGGGTTTTGTTGTTGTTGTTGTTCTGGGTTTTTTTTCCTTGCACTGAGCACACAAGGCTTGAGCCTTAGATGATGAGTTAGGAATTATCTAAAGAAACCAGAACACTTATAGTAGAACAGAGGGTCTGTAATGTCAGTAAAAGCCTTAGATTATCTTTCTGTGAATTTGTTAATTTTGTTTCCCTTTTCTTTTAAGCCTTATATTCTGCCTTATTTGACTGGCTTCATAGGGCAAAATCAACAAGGATTTTTGTGCTCATTTCTATTAAGTGCTCGTTTTCTGTGTAGCTCTTGCCTTTGTGCTTGACCTTATCATTCCGAGTTGAACCACTCAGTATGGGAGACAGTGTATTCTCAGCCACTTAACATCTTTTTACTACAAGCATTTTTTTAATGTTTGATGAAATTGAAAAATAATTTAATTTAATAATTTTATAATGTTCCAACAGTTATTACAATAATCTCATTTAATAATGAAAAGCAATTTCATTGTGGGCTTTCTTGGTCATTTGCAAGAATGTGGTTACACAAGCTCTGAATGCTGGGAAGGTAGCATAACTGCCAGCATTGCCAGGACATCCAGCACGTCATAATAATCACCCTTACTTGCAATACTTCGTTACATGTCTTGGTAACTGAGATTTTTAACAGACAAATGCACTGATTACCAGCTTTCAGGACACCACTAACTGCAGTGAAAAAATACCTAATTTCTCTCCCATTGAATTACATTACAGAAATTTCAGTGGGCATTGAACCAGGCCTTGATGACAATGTTTCTTTACTGAAATTCCTAAGCTATAAAGCCTGTAAAGACTTCAATTACTGTATCTCACATAGATTATGAGGACAAAGAAAAACACCTCATAAGAAGACCCCAAATTTATTAGTAGTTTAATCAATATTAAACAAATTAGTTGTTATTTCAGTTACAAGGATACCAACAGTCATAGACCGAATTGTCCAGTTACTAGCAAAAAATTCTCGTTAACAATGCAGTTAAGTTTTAATGATTTATTTCTGTGATATTTTTTTTTGATCACTATTCTGATATCCCTTTGCACCCTAAGGTCAGTGGTATTCTTCTTCCTCAAGAAGAGCTGAGCACATGGGAGTTTGCAACAAAGGTATTATCTACCTAGGTTCTTCATTAGAAGAGTGTAATCTTGATACTGGAGGGTCCAGAGTCTTCGTAAGGTTATTCTTCTGTGTTCTTGCATGGTCTATCAGTCACTGTTTGTCTCTTTCTGGCCCATAGTTCTGCTACATACTTGCTGAGTTTTGGTACCTATAGCACAGAAAGTTAAACCGTGTCACTGCAGCCTTATCATTAAGCTATAGCAAAGTAAAACATTAAGAAGCATTATTATAGAAAAAAGTCCTCCTGACCCCTCCGTGTGCCTTATGGTTTTTGCACTTACCACTAAAAAACCTGTTGACCACTTCAGAAAATTTTTGGGTAAGTCCCAAGACCTGAATATTAAGTTACTGCAAAGCCAGTGACCTGCTTTTTGCAATAGAAAAACTGTATTTACTGGTTAACACCCTTGTTATTTCATAAAGGAGCCACTAAAACCCTGCAATGACCGCAGTAACTTTTTGATTAAATTAATTTCTTTACATGTAGTTCCTCCTCAAATGACTGAATTTTCAGAAGTATTATCTCAGTATGATCGTGGTAATATTGTGCAATTCATGGTATAGCAATCTAGGTCAGAATATATTCCTGACAAAGGATTTTAAACAATGAAGTTTTCAAAGCAGTGACCATTCATCTGCTCATTGCAGGGGTGTGTGGTGTGTGTTTCTTGCCACTATAAGTAGCACTGTGCTTATATTTTCAAGCAAAATCAGTGATAGATTCTAACACTGCTATAATCAAATTGATGCATGCACTCTTCAGTAAATATTTAGAAATTTTAGGTAATCTTAATCTCTGCAGACAAAATTCAGGAACTATTTATGATCAGATTCCAAGTTTTTTAAAAGAATGTCACATACAAAATGCAATGTTGACTATATTAGAAAACAATTACATTCTTGAAACAGGTTTGTAATTTTAAACCAAATGCCAAAGTCTATTTAACTTCTGTCTGCTCTTTAATAAACTTTTTCAGAAATATTTTTTCCAAATTATAAATACTCTTTATTTAGCAAATCATTAGTCTCTGTGTGCAAGTTCATATATATATATATATATATATCAGAATTTATAGATTTTTAATATTTTTCTCTTCAGATTATTTTTTTATATTGAGACCAGCTTGAGCTTACTGTGTTTGGCAACAGCTCTTCTCATTTGGATAGTCATTCTGTTGTAGTAATGTAGTAACACACTGAAAAAGAGAACATTAACAGAATGCATTGTAAATGAATGCATTACACTTTTAAAATTATAATTGCATGGGTTTGAAACAGACTTCAGAGAACCATTATTTTCATGTTACATAATATAGCGATTAAGAGAAACATTAAAGAGGGACAATGGGTTGCTGTTTTTCTGTTATGTATAACAAAAGACCAAGAGGTTGTTTTTATAAATTTATCTGCTTCCATGCTCAGGTCACAAGTGGGATCCAGAGCTGCAATTCACTGCCTTGGGGATGCAGCTAAAGCAAGAATAATGGCATGCGATGGATGTCAGGACAGACAGCTCTTCCTCCTGCTCTCTGCTCTAAGACTCTTGCACCACTGCAGCTTCAGAGAAGGCACTTGGTGGTTGCTGGCATTTTTAAAAGCTTTGCAAGAGATGATGCTGAAGTCTGCTGGAGCCCTTGAAGTGTCTGAGCCCCCAGACACTGAAGGCTTTGTAGAAATTGTAGTGATTTTTGTGTCTACGTAGCACTTTAGAAACTTTCATTTTTTCATTGTCAGAAACTTCCTGTGAATGTCACCCTTGCAGGGCAGGCACACAGACTAAAACATAGAAATGAAGCCAATATTTCTGCAGCTGCCTGTGCCCACCTACACGTGTGAATAATGATCGCTGCTCAGAGCCACTCAGCTTGTGCAGCCCTCCCAGTCTGTGTGCTTTGACACTGACATGAGGTGTTCAGGTTTCCCACTGTCACCTGTCAATCCTGACAAATGAAACCTGTGTCAGGATTGGGACCACTTTCTTGTTCTTGGTTCTTTGTTCAGTGTGCTGCTAATGCTGCCTCTTATGCTGTGAAACTCAATCTCTTTGTGCTGGGACACGTGTCATGGAAGGGGTAGTTTTGCCCTCTGCAGCTGCAAGCTCCCTGCTGGCTTTCTAAAACTATCAAAGGAGTCACGGGTAAGATTTTTCCCCTTCTTCAGAAGTTCATGATTATGAGTAAATTGTAGTCTTAAGGCTTTGATTCCCACCCCACCCCATCACCCCCTTTTTAACACACTGGATGAAATAGCAAATTTGATATATGTCAATTTATAATTTTGAAGAGTTATTCATACAAGAAAATAATCAGTTAGACCATTTTTGTTTCCTATTTCTGTTTTCTTAAGTATGCATCGACCTGCAGAAATCTGAAGTTTTTCATTAAAAAGCTGATTTTAAAATAGCAATTTTAATATTTCTGAAATCTAGATTTCAAATCAGGAGGAGGTCATATCAAGCAAAATTCTGAAGGCTTGGGCAAAAGACATTAAAGCATAGAACATATCAATGAAGGACCACTAGTAAATTAACCTTATTTCAGGTAAACTAGTACAAAACTCTGAAAATATTCCTAAGGGATTACATACCGGTACTCTTCAGACTACTGGTAGTGATGTCTAAGAAATTAGCTTATATTAACACTAACAGACTGAAATTATATTGTTCAGGCTTACTGTACTCATGAAAATAATATTTTAACTCATTCTTTAAGTTTATGGATCACACAAAACCTAAAGATCATGTTATACCTCAGAGCTGGAGTTACAACCATTTATACCCAGACTGTCACCTCTCCTAAAAGAGTTTTTTCCCTGCTGTGTTCATTCTCAAACATAGTCTGATGAACTACATACAAAATTTCTTTACACATGACTTTACCAAGTATGTTTGTCAAGGTATTGTTATATGAATTGTATATTTACATGAGCAAAATTTTGTTTACCACAAGCCGAGCCTGGTCAGGAAGAAGTATTTATCTTAGAAGGAGTCAGTGATTTCCTCAAACTTAAATATTGGGAGTGATGTTAACACTTTCTATTTATTGTCTAGACAGAGACATTAACACTTCTCAGGTTGAGGAGGGGAAGTCAATAATCCTATAGGCATGATGTTGCAAACTGACATTCTGATTAAGTGATGAACTACCAGAGAGTGGTGGAGCAGGAAGGACAAATGTCTGAGCCTGAATTTAACCTGCAAAGAGAGAATGGGCGTATAGAGACAGATGCATCCCACCATATCCAGCCTGTGGATCTTGCCATATGAATGGATTTCAGACATTAAATCATAGTATGGTTACAGTTTGTTAGCTAAGTGAAACAGATAGACAACCTAAAGTGTACTTGTTTCTTTTAGGTAGATATATATGTATGTATATATGTGTGCCTCTAAATGCTGCAGTGATTTATCTTGGTTAATTCTCGGTTTTCTGAAGATTGATTATCTACTTCTACTTTAATGTGTCTGATGCAGAGGTGATTTTAAAGTACCAGAGAGCCATACCTAGAGTTGGAGTGATTCATAAACCACTCTCCACTGCCAAATGCTCCACCAAAAGATCTATGAGGTACCAAATGACAGTGGGAATATTCTTCAGCTAATGCTTTTTTATGGCATGATAACATTACTATTGGTATGGCAGAAAAGTTTCTTCCAGTGGGAAATCCTATCCAAAATATACCAGGTATGGAACAAGATTGGAAAAGGGCCTGAATTTCAAGGGTCAGTGCTGGTCAGCTTTTATGGTTCTCACTCATAAAATTGCAGTAGGATCTAGTTCTAACTCAATTAATGATGAAGTGGATTTATCTCAGAAGGTTTTGCCCTCATCCACTGAAGCTAACAGGAGTATGATAAAACCCGTAAGATACTAGTCTGATAAAACACTAATAAAATGGCACAGTTCAATAAAATACTGAAACATTTGCTTATCATTAACCCTTGGGAGATTTTTCAATTGAATTAAAAAACTCTCTGATTTTAGTTGTCTTCTGAACTTACCTAAAAGTATGTAATAGACTTTAGCTTCGCCTAATCCTGAGTTTTCTTCATTGGTTAATGGCATCGTCCCTCTGTCCTTTCTGGCACTAATTCTAAGGAGGAAAAAAAAAAGAAAAAAAAAAGTCATTTTGATCTTTATCCATGGCATTAAGAATTGTAAAAAAGAGCTATCATTTATAAAATCATACATTTTTATGGCTGGAGTATTTTCAAGGGATTGTACGCTGCCTTTAGTAAAGAATTTGATGGTAGCTCAGTGAGTGTAGTTTTAACTAAATGCTTCTATAGTTCAGGTTATTTTGTTACTAAAGGCATTTGTTAGTGAAGGTCCCTGATGACTTCTCTAATTTAAAAAAGCAAAAAGTATTTTTTTGTCATTAGCGTTTCTAGTGTAAGGCAGGTCCTCACATGGAATAGCTTTGCATCTGTGCATTTGTCTTTTCATATATCATCACAAATACTGAGCACTATGTGCAAGGTGTTAAACATGAAGTTGTTAAAAAAATTTCTGACAAATTATGTATGCTGAAAAATGTTGGTTCCTTGAGCTAAACACGCTTAACCTGAAGCACTTTCAATTCCAGAAACTTTTACCAAAATAAGAACAGGTTTTCAGGAAACCCTTTGACAGATTCCCAGGAAACCTTGGTGGGATGAAATGAGTTGGAAGCTGCAGGTCCCAGGACTGCTTGCTGGTGGACCTTTCCTAGCAAGGATGCGGGATTCTTCTGCAGTTAGCTGCTTAGTGAAAAGACTTGATGCCGTTTCATTCCCAGTACTTCATTTTTTCAAAATGCTGCCAGAAACAAACCTGACAAGATCATCAATTAAACATACCAATTGACTGGGTTCCAGTTTAGAAATGTTAAAAAATGTGACTTCAGTTTAACCACCCCTTAGCCTTCAGATTGCTGAAGACCTCCACCCAGTTGCTCTCACTCCCCTCCAAAACAGGACAAGGGGAGAAATTAAGATGAAAAAGCTTGTATGTCAAGATATAGACAGGGAGATCACTTACTAATCATCATCATGAGCAAAACAGAATCGGTTTTGGGAAGATTAATTTAATTTATTGCCAATTAAAAAGTAGGATTTGAGAAACAAGGATAAACCTAAAAACACCTTCCAACACCACTCCTTTCTTCCCTGGATCAACTTCATTCCCAACTCTTCTGCCAAGTTCACACCCTAAGCAGTGCAAGAGGGATGGGGATGGAGGGTTGTGGTCAACCCACAACATTTCGTTTCTGCCTCTCCTTCCTCCTCCCACTGTTCCCCTGCTCCAGCGTGGGGTTCTTCCCACAGGACACAGTCCTTCATAGAGGACCAAGCTCCAGCATGGGTTCTTCTCACAAGGCTGCAGTTCTTCAAGAACTGCTCGACCATGAGTCCTTTCCATGGGTACAGTCTTTCAGGAACAGATTGTTCCAGTCTGGGTCCCACACAGGCTGCAGCCCTTGCCAGGAGTCTGCTCTAACATGGGTTGTCCACGGGCTGCAACTTCCTTCAGGGCACATCATCTGCTCCCAGGTGGGGTCCTCCATGGGCTGCAGGGGAACAATCTGCCTCACCATGGTCTTCTCCATGGGCTGCAGGGGAATCCCTGCTCCAGCACTGGGACCACCTCCTCCCCTTCCTTCCTCATTAACATTGGTGTCTGCATAGTTGTTTCCCTCACATTTTTGCACAGCTGCTGTGCAGTTTTTTTTACCATTTCTTAAAAATGCTTTCACAGAGGGGCCACCAGCTTGGCTGATGGGCTCAGCTTTAGTCAGTGGTGGGTCCATTTTGGAGATGGCTGGAATTGGCTGTGTCTAGCATGGGGAAACCCGTGGTCTTTTCTCACAGAGGCCAGCTCTACACTCCGCCTGCCCACTCCCTCCAACCCCCAAAACACCTTGTCACAAAAACTCAATACAAACATATATTGAAATAACAGAATATGGGTGCATACAGCTGATTCCACCCATATTAGGATGTGCAAGTTACATAAAAATTTTAAACCATAACTTAGGAATTCATTTTACATCCCTGTCCATTCCTGTTTCATTCTTATATCGTTTGTCATATTTTTATCTGTTGGTGGTTTCTAGTGCATCAGCTCTTGGAAGGTGGTTGTGGAAGTTGCTGCTTTGATCTGTGAAGTCTTACATAAAAATAATATTAGTTCTAAAGATTGAATGGAAAATATCCTGAAAAATAATGGCTGTTTTGAATTAGGTGTAAGCAATTTTTACATTACTCAGTGTAAATATCCATTGTTCTTTTAAGCCAAGCTTATGTGTAGAACACCATCCAACATTGATAAATTTCTGCTGCCATACATGAATTACTTACAAAACAAATGGAATAAAGATAGTACTCTTTATCTGCTCTTTTGGAAATTGTACTGCCTTCTTGTTTCTTGCAGGATGAATTGACTACTGATCTAATGTCTTCTTGAAATCAAAAGTATACCCTCATGACACCGTGTGTTTATCTATTTTTTTTATTTTTTTATTATCACTGCCCTCAGGCTTTTCTGATCTCCGTAACTATCCATGCACAGTAGTTGATTGAAAAGACTTTGGATTTACGTTGCAGAAAAATGCATGTGGATCTCTAGGATAGCTTTCATGCTGTCCTAAAATGGCAAAAATATCTTGTGTCTATATAACATCTCGCCATCCAATGTAGAAAATACAATGTGGAAACATTGATAGCTGCTAGCATGTATACTTTGTTAAGAATACAGGGTAATCAATTTTTAGTAGGTGAACAGAAGAGAGGGCTAAAAGTTTGCCTTCCATGGAAAACTGCCACCCAGAGTACCTCCACTGAGTTAAATTAGACGTTAGAATGAGACAATATTTCATACAAAGTCTCTAAAACAGGCTAAAAGTGCTCACTTTTGAAGGGGTGGCTCTTATAAAAGCTCCTGAGCCCCAAGCTATGTTCACTATAAAATTGAAGGAAAGTTGAGCTGAAGCAACTAGAACACTAAGAACTGTTAGACACAGGAGGGTCAAAGATTTTTTTCCCACCTGTGGTTTCAAATTGTTATGCTACTTATGGGATTATATTTTAGCACAGTGACTCTTCCCACTGAGCTAAACAGTACTGCTTAAATCATGTGGAATAAAACACTTCCACAAACATTTATAGAACTGGAGACCACACCCATAAGTAGTTTATAACAGTTTGATGCATTATGCTCAAGTGTAATAAGTGAAATACTCAGTAAAAGAGCTGTAGTTTACTTAGCATATAAATTAAAGAGATACAAAATTAAGTAGGAGGATCAAGATTAAGGTGAACTGAACAGTAAGAAGAGTTACCATGTAAGCTGAGTGCATGAAGACATTGTTTTAGCAGAGATACCACTGAATGGAGAATGAGATGGCTGTTTGGGTGAAGATAAAGACCTGGGATGAGAATTAAGATAAAACTAGCAATAACAGATAGTCAGGATCCAAATAAGCTAAGAAGAGCCTGAGGTAGAGTGTGGGACAAAAATTAACCTTATCACCAACAGGTGGAAAGATTAATCCTTAGTGATTAATAGAAGAGTTTATTTTTAAGAGCAGGACTCCTGATTCTGGTTGGTCATGGGTTGGTAAAAAACGCTGCCAAAAATCACACTTAATTTGTTTGCAGAGGAATAGCAAAGGGGAAGAAGAGAGATGGGCACATCCAGAGACCAGTTCACATCAGCAAAAGGAGGCTGCTGCTTCAAATTGCTCTCCAGAGTAAGTGCCGGTCTATTGACTGCAGAAGCCATCTAAAACGTAAGCCTTGTTAAGCTTAAGTCAGCTTTTGTGAATATGATCTTTTTGATGAAATACCAGGACTGGTATTTTATAACTGTTCCGCCACTGAGACATTGTTTACATTTCTGGCAAGCAGAGTTTTTTTCAGTGAAATTTCATATGTATTTTGATACTATTACTGACTTTGATTTTCATCTTACTTAGTTTTGGCTGTGAAAATATACAGCTCAACAAGAAGCTCTTTATATCTGAAGTAATAAATATAACCGATTAATTTGGAATTTAAACCACTTAACCTTTACCGCAGAGGTCTTATGACAATGGCAAAGGCTATTTTAAGGTGGATCATCAATTCTGAATTTGGATTTCAAACACAAATGGAAAAAGAAGTAGAGAGCAATAATGCTGTAATAGAAGTATTTGAAACAGAGTAAGCAAAACTGTTCTGTTTTTCAGCTGTACTTCTGCATTTTGTACCTGTTATTAGTTTTTCCTTTTTATTTATTTATGCATTTATTTTATTTATATTTCTGGCATCTTGCTCTAGCATCTATTTCCATATAAAATAAATTTTGCTTGTTAATATGCTGTAATTTAAATCATGGAGGTAATATGTATTGGAAAATTGTTTGACGAGTCATCTCTACCTTATGCATGCATGTATGTGTGTGCACATGTACATTTACATGCTTACTTGCACATTAAATGTGTTTCTATGTATACAAACAAATAAACATATTGTATAAATATTCATATCATAGAAGCAGTCCTTGAGTCAAGTATTTTCTTTGTGGTGATGAAGATTTTATTGATATTTAAGTTCACAGTAAAATAATAGCAACACTACAAGTATATTCTGTATTAAAAATTTAAAACACTATATAACACAGCAATTAATAAGAATCAGTGTCTTGGGAACATCTTACATGTTTGGAAACCTGTGTTGTCATTATTTCATTTTTTCCAACAGAAAAAATTATAACTCAAAATACAACTGTATAGCTTTTTTTATAAATATTTTGTATATGGATAGCATTACTGCAACTTTGAGATAATGGAAAACTTTCCAAGATATTTTATGAGTTACATTAATAACTACATTTTTTTCCCTACAGTACTGAGTAATAATGAAAGTGTTTAAACATCATTACCTTTTTAGCTTCATATATTATAGGTGTCAAAAGCAGTTAAAAATGGCTTAGAAGATTCTGGAGCAATAAAAATCTCGTTTACTCGCTTGCTTGGTGATATGGAGATACATGAATTATGGTATACCAACATATCCAATTTTTTTCAAAAATAATTTCCTATGAAAACCATATTCTTTAGAGAACAATCACCTCACCATGAAAAGTGTAAAAGAAGAAGCCATTTCTGTCAAGAGTATCTTTTCCTAGTTGGAAGCAAAGAGGAAATGGGGCTTATTCACAGGGCCAAATGGTGTTAGATGTTTAGTCAGTTTAGCAAAAATTTAATCAAGTTTTAATTTGTGCTGATGGCAAAATTCTGTATGTATTTGTCAGTTGAAATGATTGGTAACATTTTTAACAATTTTTTCTGTGTGAGTAGTGCAATAGAAGTATTTGTGAGAAATTTGGTGGTTAATTTATTGGTTCTTATGAAATTGTTAGTATGCTTTATATTGTATTGTTTGGGTTTTGAAGCCTTTGAACTTAATTCTTGCTTTTGTACTTATTCATGCCATAAAGCTCAATTACTTGAAAGAATACTGAAAGCAAACATGAAACAGCAATGTTGTGGTTCTAGTGAAATTTACTTTTGAATTCAATTAGATAGTCAAGGGAATTTAAGAAGATGGGATTTGCCCATTCCAGTCCTCTTTACACTTCTGAGCAGTGTCAAAGGGTTTTAGATCAAGTTAGACTCTAGCTCTGAATTTTTTTAAGCTCGCAGATTTAAAGTTACACTATTATGAACACTTCCTTTATGCATAAATGACTGCCTCTGAGTACATGACTTTCATAAACTTAAAGGCAAAACTTCACAGATGCTGGGCTGCTTAATTACCCAACTTTTACTTTTATAAAAGAGAGAATATTCTCCAACTATTTTTCAAGCATTTTATCATTATATTGCCTAGTCCTAGAATGCAACTCAATCACATTCTATCTAAAGAACAAAACATATTTCTTCCACTTTTCTGTCTGGTCTTTTTTTGCTTGCTGCCAAGCTTATTGAACCTTTCTTGTAGGGCCTGATGTAAACCCCAAAAAGCCAATGAGAAAAGTCCAACTAATATGAGTTTTCTCTGGATTAGGGTCTTTTCAAAATCCTAATTACAGTTCCACTTCAGTTCTGACTGAACTGATGATTATGGCTGATTGAAAAAAGACTGGAAACCTCAAATTTGAAAGGTTTGAAATTTTATTTGAAACAAACACAAAAATCTCTTTATTCCAGAGATTACATTTATTCAATATCTCTGGGAATCCTACACTGCAGATAGAGCTAGCTAGCTGCTTTGTCTGTTCCCTGCTAAGCATGCCTAGAATTTACAATATTTATTACTGAATTGCTACAGGAAGATTTACCAGCTCATTGCAGAACTAAATTTACTACAGCTTTCATACTTTTTACACCTGCAGCAAATCATCAGAGATTTCCAGAATTTTTCTCCAGATATCAGAAACCTGCCTTAATGTGTCAAAATCTCAGAAACCCTGCAAATGCTAAGTAAATAATCAAACAAACTTTTCTTTTCCTTTTTTTTTTTTTTTTTTTTTTAACTGGAACACTATTTTCATCTTAAAATGAAGTTCCTTTCCTGTAGTTCAGTTAAACTTTACTTAAGTTCACAAAATAGACATCACATGGACCTGAGTCCTGTGGCTCATTTTGATCATCTCTCAGAGCACGGTTTGTAAAATAGGCTTTCAGACATTGGACAGCTGAAATCAAACCCTTCTTTTGCTTGGGAGAGTTTCAGCTTAAGTTGCTTGCTTAGGAGTCTGCCAGAATTATGCCCCTAACATAAATTACTTCCTGCTTTTCTGTGGAAAGCCAGTCCATTTAACATTATTAAATATTTAAATCCTTAATTAATCAAAGAAAAGAAGAGAGCTTAATTCTTAGCTGGTTGGTTATGACATATCCTTAGCAGAAAGAACTGTTGGATATGTCATTATTCCAATAAATTCTTAAGATAAATGTAAAAATATGGAGTCAATCACATCACCGTTCAAGGCTACAAGGGCACTTGTGATGTTCAAATACATAAAGATCAAGAAGTCCCTATTTTGTTTTGCTTTGTTTTCATTTATGTAAGTTTTGCTAATAGTTTAAACCAGCAAAATTTTGTGAGCCCCAATCATATCTTCATGTGTTGCACAGGGAGTCAGCAATATTCAACGTTCTTACTTCTATGAATCAGCACCTCAGATGTCTACATGTTGGACTGCGATACCAGGCATTTCTGAGGTCACATATCTTGGCATGAAAGTTCACTTTTTTCCACTGTCAGGTATATTTGATTATTGCATACTGAAAAGCTGACTAACTTGTTTAATACACTTACTTAAATAATTAAAATGCTTTACTTCTTTTCTGCTAGTAAGAGGCAACATTAGGGATGCACATCAAGCAAAATATTATCTCCTTCCATTATCAGATATTATGTCTACGTTATTGCCTCCTGTGCAATAGCCACATAATGGATGGCTGTTGTTCCTTTACATCAGATAATATATATTAAATACCAAAAAAATCTGAATAAATCCACAGCTGTATCTTAAATAACCTCAATGGAATGAATGGAAATGAAGCTAGTATGATCTCAACCACATTGTTCCAGTTAAAAAGGCTAAAAGAAGCATTAATTTTGTTTCATGCAGAAATTCCAATCAAAATTATTTGTGTTCCTTCAACACTTACACTCTTTTCTTTGACAAATTCAGGTTTTACAATAACTTATTAATCTTGAAATACTAAATTTTTCATAACCTTGCATTAGGATATTTCATTCTTGAAAGATGAATTATCTCACAGTTCACAACTATGTTAGGCTGTCTTTTCCAGTGGTTAACTGCTGAAGAATCTTGGGCTCCCTCAAAGGCTACATTTTTTGTCAGACGTTACATGATGGATGTCATTATGACTAAAGCAGAAGATATCATATAATCTTGTCAGAGGCAAAAGGGGTAATGAGTCTGACCTGTAGTGTTAAAAATAATTTACTGATTCCACAGCCTAAAATGGTCTTCTGGATATATTCAACAAAGTAAAATAAAATTAAATAAAATTTAAAGTTTTATTTTTATGTATATCCAGTCAGTGTGATATAACTAAAAATCACCTTAGCATTATCAAAGATATGCTGTCCTGAATGTCCGTCTTATGAAAAATGCCCTATTATGGCATGAAGATTAATGTTAAAATGCTGAATTTTCTTTGTATAATGGAATTTGCATATACTGTTCTGTTCTAACTTTAATAATGTTTTCATCAATAAAAGTATTTTGAAATGATACATAAGCATGATATCAGCTGAACCGGACTGACATTTGGTCTTGTCATTCAGTATAGTCTAGATGTGGGGGAGGAAGGTATTCAACTTTCTCAGGGTTTTATATAGCATGATACATAAGGATGTATAAGTACCTTCATAGCAATGTATCAGACTGAAGACTTTTTGTAGTGGACCAAGGAACAGTTTCAAATTCGGCTGCTCTCAGTCTGCCATCTCAATGAACTTTGCTTGTTGCACAGGTATAGCTGGGTGCTTCAGACAGTGAAAAATATGCTTGACAAATATATAACAAATTCAAAACCTGCCTGTAAGTAGTTCAATATGACTATAGTCATCAGTCGTTGTGCTTGAGGAATGCTTCATATGAGAGAAGATGTTCTTGTGTTCCATACCAAAGTATTCTTGCAAGACCCTGGGAATGCATCTTATTCTTTTGTAGTTCACAGTGTTAAAATATGTAGATATAACAGTACCGTTCTCATCCAGTTTTCTTTCTTGACTTTTTAAACTTTGACAATAAGAAAATAAGAATGGGTAAGTTGGGGACATGAAGTCAATTTCCATCTTATAGATGTCCCTGTAGGACAATTGCATATGATAGAAACTCTTGAAAAGCTGCTTACATTAAGCATTATATTTATTGAGGAAAAGGAGTGATCAGAGAAAGAATAATGAATAGTTAGTTGCTAAAACTTCAAGCGTTTACGGTTTTCTGCTGGAAGACCATGTATGATCTAAATAAGCAAAATGTATTAGGTCTCCAATGTATTTTAAAATAGTAAATTTGAAGAGCCAAAAGCTTTTATGAAATAATCAGAAGGGAGAAAAACTAAATAATAAAAATAATGAATACCTGTGAGAAATGCCTAAAAGGTAAGTGCAACCAAATCTTTAATGCTAGCTGAAATCCTGCATGAGGACCACACTCCATCCAGGGGGATGTGAAGATGACCGTCATCCAAATTTTCCTACCATTAACTTTGTTAGGTTAAAAGGACTGCCTCAGGCAAATGGGCCTGAGAACCTGCACACTCTGGTGCCCATGTGGCAAACCAAAATGGGGCATGTTATGAATATAAATCCCCTAATTTCTTTAATGCTCTTTTTTGTAACTGTACACAAGAGAAACTCACCCAACAATTTATAAAAAAGCTAGTGATAAGAAGTCATTTGGGCTCTAATCTCCCCATATTTCTGACCTGAAGTGCTCAGGGACATGAAGGGCCTGATTCCCAAAATCCACATCTTTTTCAAAAGCTGGACTTCTCTCACATACATAGAGCACATCTAACAGTTGCAGACAAAAAATAAGTTTAAAGACAAAGAGCACTGAGGCAATGTTTTGTTCATATGATCATTACAGCAGTTTTCATCAGAGATGCTACATATATGCAACTTAATCACAAAAAGAGAAAAAAATCTATAGAATCCTTATGAGTTACAAGATTGTTCTTTCCTTTTGTTCAGCTTCAAAATGAGAAAAGCTCAAGTAATGGGAGTACCCAGCTCCAGGAGACTGCAACACCAAAGACTATCTCATTAGAATTACAAGCAACAGTACAGTTTAAGAGTTTTCTTAATGGATACTGGCTTGGGAATCACAAATAGTCTCAGTTAGTATTCTATTGCAATGACAGCATGCAGAAGTCCCCTACTTACAAAGCACCCTGGCTCATGATAGTTTATTATTTCCCTGTCTATAAATACACTGGATTTCCTGTTTATGCAATATGACCATTAGTTTCCTGGACACTCACTGCATGTGAATAAACCATACTGCTTTTGGGGTTTTTCTTTGGGTTTTGGTTTTTTGGGTTTTTTTTGTTGTTGTTGTTTTTGGGTTTGTTTTTTTTTTTCTGTCTTGAGTACATGTAATCGGTTCTGCCCCTGTGAACCTGCTTGATTCTTTGAGAAAATTAGGTGGCTTGTGGTGACAAGATAGGTCAGTGTCACTGACAACATCAGCGTGACAAGGCCAGACCTGGAGCTGGAATATCACTGTAGCCAAGTAAGTGATTAGGAGAGACCAAAGACATGAACATAGCAGAAATTCTGAATTAAACAGAAATAGACAGGTGAATTCTATTGGTAGAGGAAGTTTTTTCATGAAGCTGTGGGTAACACAGGCACCTCTGTTCAAAGACAAAATTGCTTCTGCTATTTTGTGTCCTGAAGTAAATTGCCCACCCAGTTGCCTTGGACAAACTTCCTCTTCATTTGAATCATGAATATTGGTGCGGTGGGTTGACCCTGGCTGGATGCCAGGTACCCACCAAAGCTGCTCTATCACTCCTCAGCTGGGCAGGGAAGAGAAAATGTAACTGAAAGCTTATGGGTCAAGATAAGGACCGGGAGAGATCACTCATCAGTTACTGTCATGGGCAAAACAGTTTTGACTTGGGAAAATTAATATAATTTATCACTAATCAGATCAGAGTAGGATAATGAGAAATAAAACTGAAACTCAAAATACCTTCTTCCCACCCCTCACTTCTTCCCAAGCTTAACTGTAGTCCTGATTTTCTCTATGTCCATCTACAAGTAGCACAGGCAGATGGGGAATGAGTGTTGTGGTCAGTTCATCACATATTGTTTCTGCCACTCCTTCCTCCTCAGGACGACTTCTCAAACTCTTCCCCTGCTCCAGTGTGGGGTCCCTCCCATGGGACACAATCCTCCACAAAGTTTTCCAACATGAGTACTTCTTCCAACAGGCTGCAGTTCTTCATGAACTGCTCCAGCACGGGCTTCCCATGGGGTCACAGCCTCCTTTGGGTGCATCTGCCTGCTCTGGCATGGGGGTCATCCATGGGTTGCAGGTGGGTATCTGTTCCACTGTGGACCTCCATTGGCTGCAGGGGGACAGCGACAGCCTGCCTCATCATGGTCTTCACCACAGGCTGCAGGGGGATCTCTGCTCTGGCACCTGGAACACCTCCTCCCTGTTCTTCTCCACTGGCCTTGGGGTCTGCAGAGTTTTGTCTCTCACATATTCTAACTCCTCTCTGGCTGAAGTTGCTGTCATGCAGATTTAGTTTTCTTTTCCTTCTTAAATATGTTATCACAGAGGCTTTACCACCATTGCTGATGGGTTTAGCTTTGGCCAGCAGCCAGTCTTTCTTGAAGGTGGCTCGCATTGGCTTTATTGGACATGGGGGAAGCTTCTAGCAGCTTCTCACAGAAGTCACCCCTGTAGCTCCCCCACTAAACAAAACCTGGCCACGCAAAACCAATACAATTGGCTATGTTTATGGAGCAAGTATAGGGACTTGTTTGATGATAGGAAAGAAAATATCAGAACCTGTTTGAGTGCTTGAATTACCATTAACATCTGATCAATGTACATTAGAGTGCAGGCTGACCTATGCAGTTTGTAAGCACAGCACTAATAATTTCAGTAAATGCACTCTCTCATGCAGTTGGTTTCTATAATTTGTGTAACTTGGGGTTAAGAGAAGGTTGGCTGTTCCTATTTGCATCCTGTGACTTGAGTGTAGAAGTGATCAAAGATCTTAGCTCAGCATCCAGACTGAATTCTCCCTTCTCCATTAACTTCAACTTATACACACATATAATGCTTCAAAATTCTCATTCAGTGTCTGTGACAGTCTAGAATCAAAGATGAAGATTAATGATAAGCCATAATGTATGGGAACAATTTCACTAGGAAAAAGGGGAAATTAGGGGATTTTTGTGCTCTTCCCCTGCATTGAGATTGGCCAGTTGAGAAATAGGCTCAAATATTGTACAAGACATTTGGTGACTGTGCAGCTCACCCATTTAATCCTGCTTTATGTTTCTTTTTTATTACACAAACTGTGTAGTTATACCCCCTGAAATTCAGTTTTTTCCTTATTGAAGGGTAGCTGTACAAGTAAGGCCTCATTCCCTCTACACTATTTCACCTGCAAATCTTCAGCCTTTAATGGACACCTTTCTGGTATTGTCATGTCAGGTGGAAAATCAAGAGCTGAAAAGAGAGCGCCAGTTGCTCCTTATGTATTCCAGGACTTAACTGCTTGTGAAGTTTCAAGGAAGAATCTGATTGCAGATGCTTTCAGACTGTGATGAACCTGGGCATCCCTATAAAGCGTCATTGCTTGCAAAAACTTTGGGCAGTAATTAGCCAAAAGGACAAAGCAAAAACCGTATTGCTAAGAGATTGTATCCAACTTTCAACTGTTCTCCAACAAAAAAAACCATTTTCTTAATGGTTTTATAAATTTCTAAAACTTCAAGTGTTGTTTACAGTTTAGAGGAATTAATGGATGATCTGGATGTAGCTCCTGAATTTCAGTCTTTTGTTATTACTTCTGTATTATGCTTTCAGCAACCAAGTGTTCTGAACCATTTTTCATACATAGAAGTTTATGTCTCATCATATTCCCAATAAAGTAATGCCCATGGCTTCTCCGCTGTTTTGCTGAAGAAAATTAATTAGATTTCAAAGATCTGCATGGCAACAGCATGGTGAGGTGCTTCACCAATGTTAGTGGTACTGGTCTTCAGCTGAGTGGTATGTGCTTAACATTTCTCACAACTAGGTGCTCAGGGAAAAACTCCAATAAACATAAGGTGTCAGAGATGGCTTAAGTTAAGCAGATAAATATACTGCTTTAGACTGCATAAAACATAGCTGATTTGAACTCAGATTCCCTCTTCCTCCAGTTCCCATTGAACCATAAATGCCTGCCCAGGGCAGAGGAATAAGGGAATATGAGGAGACTGCATTTTGAAGTCATTCTACCTTTACAAAGAAAGAATAGCCACTGATTCAGACGCTGATTATATGTGGCAGCTTTGTACTCTTAAAAAAAAAAAAATAGAGAGAGAATCCCTACAGATTAGATATAGCTACATGCATTTTTCATTTCCAATAGCCAGGAAGCTAGGTTGTCCTAGATCATCTGTCTTATACTTTCTCCCATTCATACCTAGAGCTTGGAAAAAAAGCAAACAGCCATGGGAATGTCAGCCTTGTCATAATTAATGAAATATCACTTTAAATGTCAGATAGCCAAACACATCACGAACATTTCTAATCTGTCTAAATACTGTCTCATAAATTGTAGCCCTAGGTATGATATTGCCTTGCATTTAGGACAGCTAATATGCCATTGCCCATTGCAACAGGCTCATCAGCACAAGAGAGGCATTCTGGACTCTGTTTTATTTTAATGCGTGCTAGAAATAACCCTAAAGGCAAGTGTTCATTTCAAGGATTTCTTTTCAAAAAGGTAACAGTTTTATAGATTTCTCTTTCCAACCTAAAACAATGCACACATTGGTTATAGTCACTTGTTCTCTGCACTGTTTCATTGAATGAATAACAGCTTTTCCCCTACAAATGACAGACATATTAGAAACAAGATGGTGACATCAAGCTGTCAGCAGTTCTTCGTGTTGGTAGCTAGACAAGTTTTGAGTCTAGTCCTCCAAATGTTCTGCAAGTACTTATCTTTAGTTGTATGTGCGGTTCAATTGAAACCTCTACTTTCTGCATCACTCAGTGTATAATTGGAACTGCTCAGGCAGGACATAATATTTTTTTCCAGGTGGCTTCCTGCCCGAAGAAACGAAGGGTTATAAGAAGTAGCCGTATTCCTGGTCTGCCTACCTTCTCCTGGTCTGCCTACCTTCTATGTCAGTTTTCCAAGTTGTCTCATGGAAAGTAGAAGATAGGGAAGTAAAAGAGTATAGGACATGAATTTGTCCAGGAAATTAGACTTTGCTTTCTTTTCCTTCTTGCAGTAGGTTTGCTAAATTGTGTCCCGTGTTCTAAGTACCAACAGGTACCAGTAGGTAAATCAGAGCTGTAATTTTCATGTTTAGGAATAGTACATATTTTTCATTTGATATTAAAAAAAGGCTAAATTCTGTTTCCATTGAAATATGAAATTAACGCTGTTTGACTTGGTGCCATATCCATGAAAATTTTTCATTTATCCAGTTCCTGAAGGTCTGTTTCAAGAGGATGACAATTGGTAGGACATCAGATAGTTCTGTGCACCTACTAACTAATTAAATCCTGCTTGGAGTAGGATAACTATTCAGTGATGACCTTCTGTTTCTATAACAGTCTATATATAAAGCTTGCATAAAACTGGAGATTGGCAATCTCAGTGTCATTATTCAACTGAGTTCTGATTGAAATACGGTTGCTGATAAGGGGATTTTTCCCTTGAACTGAATCAGGCTAGATTAACAGCACAACGCAAGTCACTGCAGTAGGCTTAAGCATAAATTTTTCAGTAGATTTTCTGATTTTTCTTGAGGGAATTTCCTTTTTAGAAAAAATGAGCAAACTTATATGAAAGTTTTATGCTAAAAATAGTGTTTAGTTTCCTTTGGCTGTTCCTCCCTGAACAGAAAGTATTCCTCTGTATTTAAAAATTGCTCTTCTTTTGTTACACTATGCTTAAAGAATCTGTACTTAAAATGTCTAAGAAACTAAACTCTATAAGTTAAGATCATTTTTAAAAGGAAGACTATTAATGGAAAAGAGCATTCACCTGTTGTGTTACTTCTCTTCAAAGGCAACAAAGCATTCAACCTACTTACATCCCTTAGGCAGGAAATGTAATAATGTTAGAAGTTATGTAAAGACTGTCAAACAATACAAATTTTAAAAAATTGAAATCATATACAGAATAGGTCAAATTCATCCCAGATGGAACTCTATTGACTTGAATGAGATTACAGCATCTATTACAATTGTGTGCTATACAATAATTCAGATGGAAGTGTTTGTGCATCAATTGTTGCTAAGAGCATCTGTACTTGAAACCTCAAGAAGGCTGAGGATCACAATTTCATTATTCTCAGCTCCATTGCTTTCTGTTATGTTTGATGAAAAAGTAACTTGAGTTACAGTTCAATGCTGTTATGCATTAATTTCATCGTTAAAGTGTATCACCACCAGAGACAGCAATAAAACCTATGATAAGAGAGTCCAGCTGCACTTTCTTAAAAACACAAAATTATTTCTTTTTAGTGGTTAGTGAAGTGCCAGGCTGAAATAGAGACATTAAATCACTGAAAGAGGTATGTGATTTCCACACCCCACACCAAGGAGAGGATCAGTGTTCTTATTTACTGTAAGTTGGAAATTGAATTTATCCTAAAGTTCAAATGCCTAAAGCTATTTAGTTTTAATTGTTCACAGGGGAGTTAGGATCTTAAAGAGCTTTAAAAATTTTCACAGGAGAACCAAGGAATCAATGTGAAGCTGAGAGTTTTCAGTTCCCTTTGAAGTCAACAGAAATCAAGCAGTCCTTAGACAACAGTCTGTATTTTGCAGGTTTGAACTGTAAGACAATATCTCTATTTTTAAAGTTGTCTACTTTAAATAAACTGAATAATAATAAGAATTATTGCAAAAAATAAATTATCAATTTAAGCATGAAGCTATGCAAAAGGTTCTTTAATCTTCCATCGTGCCAGAATAGCAAAATACAATGCATTAAGGGAAAGATATTTTACTTCTCTCTAACTACTGTTTCTCACATCATCCTTATTTTCATAATGTCCCAATTGCTATTTGTAATGGGGAAAACTAAGTGAAGTCATAAATCAAGGGAGTTTCTACAGAGGTACCAGTGTCACACTGCTAAATGTTTCAGTAGTAAATATTTTTTACACTCTTGTCACCAAATGAAATCTGCCTTAAATTTGGTGGTGAGGTTCCTAAAAAGAACAGTGAAAAAGCAAACAAAACCCTCTATATCAAAGAAAAACATTAGCAAAATCTATAGACTGAAAAATGATGTACCTAAATGAGTCAATAGAAAAGGCTGAGGGGATGCATCTATTCTAGACCAGAACACAGCTCAGCCACATATGGTTTTTCCCTATTTTTGGAGAATTAAGGCAGGCTTTTACAAAGCCCATGATTCACAATGCACACAGACTGAGTAGATGTAGCAATAGTGTGTTCACCAGGCTAAGGAAAAAGTGCACGTCATTACAGGTTGTTCATTGGAGTGTTCCGGGAAAGTGGATATCCTGTCTCAGGACACATATTGTATATATCTTCATTTTCCACAACTCGTCTCATTACTCTGTTCCAAACAGATTTTTTCCCCATCTTACGCAGCCCTATTGTAGTCTTCACTCTGGAAGGCTGGAGAGAACATGTGTTCTTCCTACCCAAACTATATCCTGGTAACTGAAATGGGTATTTCTGGCTTAAGATATGGATGTCCCCTCCAGCTACCTAGAGGCAAAACCATCACTTTCAAAACCACTGCCAAAACTAGTATAGGTTACTGAAAGATTCATTTTTACAGTTTCTGGGGCTTGAGGCTGAATAATGCATGAATGTCAGGGCCTGGGTAGCTGTGGTTTTGTTCAGTACCAGAAAAGTAAGTGCTCACACCTACTGAAGGTAATACAAATACACTTAAGTGGAACTTAGGTTATTTGGGTGTCTAACATCTTTGTAGCCCTCAAGATATCAGATATGGGTAGTTTAAGAACAAGGAGTTTCAAGGATCTCAGAGATGCCTAAATCTTCATTTAAAAATCTGCACTGGAACATATGCATTTAAACTACTTGGTGAATCATGAAGGAAGTCTAATAGAAGACTGAACATAGCTCAGTGATCTCAGCATCAGAGCCCTCAGTTTAGAGACAATTATTGATTACTTTTGTGGGTAACCCCCTGTTACATGTATCAGTTTCTTTCTAGTAATAGTTAAACCAGTTGAGCAACCTATACCTGTAAGCAATCTATGTCTATATCTCACTTGCTTCTCCTCTATCCTCCGTTTTGATCTTACCATAAGATTGCCAGTTAACCTAACTATAACAGCTAAACTATTTTATAAAATGAAACGTTACATGCATCTGCTGGCCAGAAGTACTGAACAAGTTCCCACACAAACACTGTAGAAATCTTATCTGACATTTTAGATTGAAATGTTGACACATAGTATGTGAAGAATGGATCATATAGCAGCTTTACATGTGTTGACTTAAACAGGGCTACTGTTTCGTCCTGAAAACATTTGGTTTGAAAAGCAGGAGGCTGTATCTGTTATCATTAGATCACTCTCAAATGCAAGAATCAAAATTATTCCAAGCAAGTCAGTAGATGCCCCAGCATGGCAAGGAGCAGTAAAGTTCAGAACTGAACACATGTGAAGAAAGAACAAGAAAAACATGCTTAGTTTTACTTAAATAATTAACAGCAATAAACATGAATGTATATTTTAAAATCATTAGTCTAGTTAATGATCTTCAAAATGAATTAGAAATAGTCTTAAGGGGAAATGTAAATGGAGGTTGTATATTACCAGTAAATTGTAAATAAAGTTAATAGATTACGTTGCTGTAAATTTTTTCAGTGAAGGTGGGATGAATAATACAATGTTAGCTCCTCTGCCTCAACTCAGGAAACCATCCATAATTAATTTCCTCATTGAACCTTAATTACAACAATTAAGGTGTACCAGAATATTTTGTACCTTAAGGTATTTTTGGGCCACTCTTTTGTGTTTACTTTTTGCTTCCTTTAAAAATAAAAATTCCTTTGCTTTAATAATACATGCAAGACAGGTGAATTGGATTGAATTCCCAGTTAGAGACACACATTAGAACTTCTGTCTATAATTTATGAAAACAATACAACACCATATAAACACTTCATTATTTCTTCCCACCTCTGTAGCATGCTGTCAGTCAAACTCTTAGCATTTTAGTAACAAATTCAAAGGGTGGCTTTTCAGTCTAAAATTTCACCATGCTTTTATTCAGTAGCAGTTCAGGCTTGTAATTGAAGAGTCACAATACACCAAAGCAGAATAAGATTATACTTCATCTCTTTAAACTAATTATATAAAGGATTTATTGAACAGGATCACATATTTGTAGTCCAGCAAGATGTCATTTTGTTTTGCACCCAGGGCTAAAGGGGTCATGTATGGGATACAGCATCATTAGCCCACTTTTCTGTCTGTCAAGGACATGAATGTTCTGGCTAAAGTTAAGATTTTACCATAGATATTTAACCACTGGCTTGATTCAAGAAAAGAAGGACTTATTCATGTTGCTTGTGAATAGTTAAAATCACAATGACTCACAAGCAAGATGATAGGGAAAAAGAAGCCAACAGTCCTATATTCTATTCCTATGTTTACCAGAAGACCAAAATTTATCCTTGACTCTCAAGTTTATTGAAATCAACACACCCATGTGCAAACTCAGCCTTCCAACTCTTTCAGTCAACCTTTCTGCTGACATTACCTATTCCTGATTGCTCATACTTTTCCTTCTTTCAACTCAATTTATTGCATTTATAAAAGATATACTTGGAACATGTCATTATATATGCATAAAACTTGAAATACTGGAGGGTAGGGAGCATTCTACTCCTTTCTGCTAGGAAATGGGAAGGAGAATTGTCATGGACATATTTTGTCTGTCAAGTATATTCAAAAATCTAAGCAGCCCCAGAGAGACAAAAGTAGTTTGGCCACATCTGTTATCAGAGTAAAGCAGAGATACAGCAAAAGCTGGTGTATTAATTTGCTTCAGGGACATTTCTGAAGTTATTGGAACATGAGAACAGTGTGTGAAGAATAGAACTGAGAGAGAAAGGGAGAGGAGCTTACACATGGTGGTGAGGATGCTTTGCTGCATGTTAGTCACTAGGCTGCCCTGCTACCAGGAGGACTTTGTCATGCAATGTGATGCAAAGAAGCTTTTTCATATTATTTCATATAGATCTTTGGTGAAGCTGCAGAGAAAACATACAGAGCCAAGGGACCGAGTACTCGCTTGCTTAAATGTCTTTTGAAACTCTGAGACTGTCCTGTTCACAAGCCCTGAATTGTGAATGGACTTTATTGGATTGGTAAAGGAAAATATGTGGATAATAAATAATTCACATATAGAACATGAGAATTTTGGTTATGAAATATTATTATCAGAAATACTTAATGTTAATTATTTGTCATTCAATATTTAGATATTTGTTCATTCATTTTCCCATCTGAATGCTTTTATTTTGCACTCTACCTTATTAGTATTCCTTATGATATACTCTGTATGGGTTTATGAGTAGTGAACTACTGCTCTTTGATGGTCCCAGGAAAGGAATTTTGGATGAGAGCCAGAACTAATGATAATTGACTAGGTGGTTATAACTGTGTAAGGTTCCATGTCTTTAGTTTATCTACATGGTGACATAGAGATATCATATACCAATCAGCCCTAGATAATAAAGAAAGGAACCCTCTACAGCCCTTCTCACACCATCTTTTCCCATTTTTTTTCATTGCCTTTTGTATTCTATCAAAGCTACTGCAAGATAATCATGTTAATAATCTCTTTCATATTTAGACTGTCAGAACCAAACAATTTCTAAAAGGTCATCAGATAAAAAACGTGTGACATGCAGGCAGAAAATAATAGAAATATGCTGCAGTGTAATCTCAGCCAGCATATTCAATCCTTTCTCCTACATATACTGTTTTTCTCTTGCACTCTCCTTGCCCACCATTCCCAGGTAAGGTAGAGCGAGCCTGCTTTCCAGACTGACTCTTTACCTTCCCGAAGTAAAGTGAGTGGAAGCAGAAATGAAATTAGTCTGAACAAATGCATACATTTGTAACAGACCTTTGCCTCTAATCTAATTATAGTAAATACAAAGGAACAGATGTTTCCAGGGCAATTCCACTTATCCCAAAACAAAAGTCTAACATACATTGAATTAATAATCCTTAATAGATATCTGTTCCTCCATTGCTTGTGATGGGACTCAGCTTTAGCACAATTTCCCACAGCATTCTCCTGGAGAAACTGGCTGCTCGTTGCTGGGATGGGTGTACTCTGCTCTGGGTAGAAAGCCGGCTGGGTACCAACCCAAGTGGTGGTGAGTGGAGTGAAATCCAGTTTGTGGCCAGTCAAGTGGTCCTCGCAGTGCTCCATATTGGGGCCATTTTTGTTTAAATATTTTTATCAATGATCTGAACAAAGGGCTTGAATGCACCCTCAGTAAATTTGCAGATGAAACCAAGTTGGGGGGGGGAGTGTTGCTCTGCTTGAGAGTCGGAAGGCTCTGCAGGGGAGTCTGGACAGGCTGGACTGATGGGCTGAGGCCAAATGTATGAGGTTCAACAAGGAGAAGTGCCAGGTCCTGCACTTGGGTCACAACAACCCCAGGCAACGCTACAGGCTTTGGGCAGAGCGGCTGGGAAGATTGCTCAGTGGAAAAGGGCCTGGGGGTGCTGGCCGATGGCTGACTGAACATGAGCCAGCGGTGTGCCCAGGTGGACAAGGAGGCCAACAGCATCCTGGCTTTTATTCAAAACAGTGTGGCCAGCAGGTCAAGAGAGGTGATTGTCCCCCTGTACTCAACACTGGTGAGGTTGCACCTTGAATCCTGTGTTCAGGTTTGGGACCCTTACTTTAAGAGGGACATTGAGGTGCTGGAGCATGTCCAGAGAAGGGCAGCGGAGCTGGTGAAGGGTCCGGAGCACAAGTCCTATAAGGAGGGAACTGGGGTTGTTTAGCCTGAAGAGTAGGAGTATCAGGGGGACGTAATCTCTCTACAACTACCTGAAAAGAGGTTGTAGTGAGGTACATGTCAATCTATGTAAACCAAGTAGCAAGTGATAGGATGAGTGGAAATGGCCACAAGTTATGTTAGAGGAGGTTTAGATTGGGTATTAGGAAAAATTTCTCCCTTGAAAGGTAGGTAAGTACTGGAATATGTAGAGGAATTGTAGAGGAATGAAGCTGGGTTAATTAACATTGATAATATACAGCTGTGGGCTGGCTTCAGGGGTGGTGGGTTGGCTGATGTGGATAATGTGCAGCTGTGGCTGGTTCCTGCTAAGTAGTTAAATAGCTCTAAGGGGTACGGAAGAGGAACACTGGATGAAGAGAGACCGGGAAGAAGCAGAGAGAGGAAAGAGCATGTATGCCCTGGGTATAGGAGGGGCTCGGGGAGAAGTAATGAGAAGAAGGGGGCCTGGATAAGGAGAAGAGGCTGGAAGAGGAGTCCAGAGAAGAAAGAATCTGGATGCAGCAGAAGCAGGGTGGACTGGCCTGAAGAGGGTGAAGAAACAGCATGGACGGTAGATGAACTTTTGAAACCTTATGGGGGATTGGTGGCTATGCCAGGGTAAGGTGTGGGATCTACTTATGAAGTTAACCTGGTATGGGGTGGTAAAAGCCTTGCTGCAGTCAGCTAGTTTTGATAGTGCTGCAACAGGAATAGGCTTCCCAGGGAGGTAGTTGAGACACTATCCCTGCAAGCGTTTAAAAAAATGTCTACTTGTGGTGCTTGACAACATAGTTTAGCAGTGGATGTTTCAGTGTTAGGTTTGCGATTCAACTAGATGATCTTAAAGGTCTTTTCCAACATGAATGATTCAATGATAACAGGACTCATTGGAGTTATTTATATAGCATATGTTGGTGATTGGGCAAGGGAATCTCTTTTTCAATATTTATAATTGCTTATGTTTAAGTTGGTGATAAAACACACACTGATGTCAGAAAAGGAGAAAGTAATTTTGATGAGGGTTTTTGAATGTTCTGTTGCTCAGATAATTCACTGATAAAATGGCAATCATTATAGTACAGCAGTTGAGAAGGAGTCCCTCTATTAACATACTTAATCTTTTTTTTTTTTTTAGCCCTTCATGCAATGGGCAGTCTGCTTTGCAGCCTGCTTATCAGGAGCAAAGTGTTTATTATCTGACTTTTCTTCAAAATAAAGACTTACACAAACTGTAAAGGATTCTGGCTGTTTTGGTACTGTAAATTTTTAAAGGGAGGTAGAGAGGAGTTCTGGACAGGCAAGCTGGCATAGTCATTCAGATTTACTCTCTAGCTCAGGTGTCCTCAAACCTTTTAAACAGGGGGACAGCATGTGGATGAAGTGGCAGGCAGTCATCTGCGGCTGCTTGGTTTCCCCCCCAAACCCCCGGTTGTGGGGAAGGGGGAGTCTGTAAATACCAGGGGCTGGATTGAGGACCCTGGGGGCCCGTATCTGGTCCACGGGCCATAGTTTGGGGACCCCTGCCTATTGAAAAAACGCTTCATCTTAAATGCAGGACATGTGACAAAATCTTCTATTGTCCATAGAATTACATATGTTATTTGGGATATATTTATTGTGGAAATTTCTTCCCATCCTTCTTCAAAATATCTTCAAAGAAAATGTGATCCTTCACTTTAATGGCACTTTTAGCATACTTGTCAGTGGTAGCATTATCAATGTCATGGTTAAAGAAAATTGAGAAATACGGGTTGCACATGTATATCTCTCAAAATGTTCCCCCAAGCAAAACAAGTAAAAAATCACACTAAAGCAAAAAATTCTATTGTTTGCTGGAAGCTGAGAAATTGACTAATGTTAAAAGCTAGCTCAGATCTTTCACCATGTATCTATGAGCTTGGGTGTCAGATCAAGAACCTGAAAAAGGAACCAAGTTATCTTTTGCATTGAGCAACTGTTCTTGCCATGAAAGTCATCTGAAGCCACTCTCAGTCAAGGTGAATGACATTGAACAAAGAACATTCATGGAATCAGCTGAATGCTGCTGTTTGATGCTGCCTGGTATCCAAAAGACCCATGCATGTCTGAATTTGTCATTTTGTTCCAAGTTTTAATTTCTCTGAGAAGAGTGCTTTCATTCCAAATATCAACAGTGATAGAACTAAGACAAGAGAAGCAAAAGTTATTAATGAAGGCTGAATGGTATAATCACATTATTTTCAAAAAAGAGAGCATTGTTGGTATTTTTCTAAAACCAGAAATCTATCATCTTTCTAAACACCTAGAAAGAAATGCAACTCTGAAGGTGATGCACCCTTAAGACTCCTTGGCTATCAATCAGATTACCTTCTCTCTAGTTATGTAATAGGTAAATGTTTCCTGTTGTATTATCAGTATAATAAAGCAGCTAATTTATATAGTTTTATACATGCATCTGTTATTCAATATACTGTTTTAATTATTGAGTAAAATGAAATATCTAAGACCAAAGTTTTAACCAGTGTAGTATTCTGAAGCTGTAAAACTATAACTATTGGGACTACTTTGTATGCATCAGATGGTGTGTGAACCAAACCAACAAATGGGAAATGAAGGCTTCTGTGCTTTCCCTTCAAAACCAGAGAAATGCTCACCACTAAAAGACTAGAGTAAATGCTGAGTATTTAGGAGCCATTTCTTACATGGAAGAACACTCCTTATGTCAGGGAATAGTATTATTTTTGCAATAAGCAGTGCTATTCTATTAAATTCAGAAAAAAATATTTACTTATTCTCATATATCAATAATTCAAAAATAAAGACTATTACAGTTGCAAAGTGAAAAGAGGGGTTTGCTACTCTGAGTCTTCCTCTTTTAATAATGCTTTTTCCCCCTAGTTTCCAGGCTACTAAAAAAGCCATGACTATTCCTTAATGGTCTTATAAAGCATTAACAGATAATGTCAATATAATATTATCTGTTGCTTCCACAGGAAATATATTTGAAGACATGAAAACAGGCAATTTGACTAATGCCAGCAAGAGAAAATTTTCTTCCAGGATTCTGTAACAGGCAGACAGTCATCAGATAGACATCTCCATTTGGGTTAGTGATCTAGGTTCATTTACCACAGGGTCCTCAAAATATGGCCCGCAGGCTGGATACAGTCCCCCAGGGATCTCAATCCAGCCTCTGGTATTTACAGAACCCCCCTGCCAGGGGCTGGGGGGGGAAACCAAGCAGCCACAGATGACTGCCTGCCACTTCATCCGTGCGCCGGCCCCCTGGTTAAAAAGTTTGAGGACCCCTGCTTTACTAGGAGCATAAGAAAACACGAGCTAGGTGTCAAAAAAAACAAAACAAAAAAGATGATTCACACCCCAGCAGTCCTGCAAATTCTTCTGAGATCCATACTTCAGTTGTAGATATCTTCAAGATAGACATGTAACATATATTTTTTTTGTACTTCACACCTTTGCCAGTCTGCATAAAAAGTTGATACTATATACATTTTTAAAATTGAAGAGGTTCTTTTACTCATTTTTATCCTGTCAGAACATTTTCTGGCATAGTGTTTTCTGCATCATCTCTATGTGAAGCAGTACTGGGAGACAGAACTGAACATTTCACTGTGGTGACATATTTAGCTATTAAAAATTAATATCTCTGGTGTTAAGGGGGGAGGAGGAGTGAGTTTTTTGATTAAGGTCTTCTGGCCAGCTGAGACATTTCAATTATTTTTTAAATCTTTCTTTTCCTGTCCCAGAAAAGTGGAGGACAGTGAATAGAAAATCATAGTACAAAAATTTCTACTTAGAGATTTGTACATTAAGAAAAATACAAGCTGACACTTTAATCCCAAAGATAAGGATAATCATATTCATAAACCATTTTCAACACTGCTCAAACAAATTTGTTAATTTACTTCCTTAGTTTTCCTCCTGGTAATACTCTGTTTCAACCTTTAGCATAACTAAAATTAGTGGGGAAAGCCATTCATTAGCTATTACTCTTCAGTTCAGAAATGAAGGAGGTTTTGAAGCTTGCTATGCTTATTTAAAGAAACAAAAAAGGGAAGGATGTCTAAGTAAGTATTCACTTCTCTATCCAGCAGCCAGGATTTCTTGAGTAACCTGAAAGGAAGCTTCATCCTGACGTGCTAAATGTCTTTTCATATATTCAAGAAGGTGAGTCCTGATCTTGAAAGCTCATGATTTATACAAAAACTAAAAAGTGGGAGATTACAATAAGCACTAGATTTAAATGAATGCCTACTTGTTTCAGAGGCAAATTTGAGTGCAACAGAATGAACCAGACATTGATACTCAAGTCCACAATGCATTAGTACCAGGCTGTGCAGCCGAAAGGGATCATCCACACAGCACACAACTCTCATGGTGTCCATGGTGTCCCAGCCTCAGCTCTGTATCTCCTTCAAGCAGCCAAGAGGAAGCAACAAAGACTAGACTGTTAGCTGACTTGTAAAGCACACCTCTACCCCTATATTCAACATTAAAGAGCAAGCAGTAGCATGCAGACTTTTATCTTATTACGCTGTTGGTTATGCCTGGCTTGGATTTACATGGCAGCAAACAGTTGCTCAGTGCCATTTAGGAGTTAAATCCAGGAAACTTTCAAACAGGCTGTTTGAACGTGATCATTTCACCTTGGACCATTCTGTCACAGGCTTAGAGGATAGACTTTGGCATATTTAATCTCCTGTTACAGGTGCAGCCACTAAATCCAAGCCCTGAGAATCCAATCAGATATGTGCTTGTGTGAGTGAAAAGTCCACAGTGTATTCTTTTTAATACCTGCACCGTTTGAAGTAGCCAATGGAGGATTAGTGGATCAGAGAGCAAAGGTGCTTGCTAAGAAGGAGAAAGGACCAACACAAGAATTCCCATTTATATATTTTGTTGAACTCTCTCTTCTTAAAAAAAAAAACACAACACAATAATTACTTCAGTGGCTATTTTTTCTGCTTATAGAAAACGAAGCCATTATAGTAGCACAGATTTCTAGGATATTAAGGAACAGTAATCTACATTTTTGTTTTCTTTATTTTTGTGGATGCATAATGACACTATAAGCATACTTTGCTTAACTTTTAAGAACCAAAGATCATGACCTGTGTTTAGCTTCTTTGCCTTCTTCTGAGTAGTTCTGCCTCAGGGTATAATTCAAAGAGCACTTTGTGTGCAATCAGTGTTAATGGACTTCTGACTGTATCTACCGAGTCTATGCTCTTGAACTTCAGAAACTGTCCTAAATGTTTTCCATCTACAAAAAGATGGTCTGTAGTTCACTTAGGCCTTAGATTAATGCTTGAACTCTGGCCCTCTGGGAATATTTGGTCAGCGTAAAACACTGCATGGATGTTAAAATTATCTACAGTGTTGGGCCTGAGCAAGAATATTTTCAGGTTATGTTGCACTCACATAAGTCAGTCTATAGACAGTGCATTAAAATGCTTGCAAATAGCAATCTACTGTGTATCTTTCACCTTTTCTGCCCTTTCGTACTTCTTAGCTCCCCTGGTGCTAAGTGCTTGCAAACAATTTCAGTCTCCCTTCTCATACCCAAAGCCCAGAGCTCTGCAGGCAAAGAGAGAAAGCATTAGGAAATAACAGTTTGACCAGAGGAACTCATGTTTCCTGGGTGAAACTCACTAAATTACTTATTTCCAAACATATATTTCTGTTCCTGCAGAACTCACTCAGGCTTTGGGAAAGGGCCAGGGAGATGACCTTTTGCCCCCTGAAATTGTCTTCCCACCTGTGCAGACACACACACACACACTTAGTTCATCATTGCAGATCTCTGGTTCAGTGCCCTTCAGCGATCACCACTGTGTCTGTGCATGAATGATTTCAAGGTGACTCTGGGCATCCTACTCTCAGGTATACTCAGACCCATTAAAACATAACAGGTGTGACTTCAATAGGCAATACTTCAGCAGTTCATCTGCCCTCCCCTTGAATCAGTGAGTTGCTCTGGCTTGTGACTGACCACCCCGGCAAGCAGCTTCTTGGGATAAGCCTGAACATCGCTTGTTAGCTTCTACCCCCCTTCCCCTCAGCCCCTTGTCAGAGTAGACAATTAGGGCAGGGGTTGGGTGACAGGAGAGCATTTCAAAAGAAATCCTGAAAAGCCACAGGCTCTCTGCATGTGGCCTCCGTGCTTGAGCTAGGAGGTCTGGTGTGCAGCATTCACAGGGCTACAAGCATGGTGGGGGTATGATCCCCAGGTCAGGTCTGACAGCGGGCAAACACAGCAGTGGAGACAGGCTGATGAGTGACACGCTTCATTTTACTGTCATGGGAAAGATCTAGGCAACACGATGCTGCACAGGTTCCTGACTGCTGCTGTGTAGACCTTGCCACAGGTTGTTGCCTCCCTTATCTGACCCAGGGATGGTTCGCCAGTGGTGGGAAGAGCCATATGCCTTCCCTGCTCCAGTGTACTGACATCTCTGTTTGTTCAGACCTTACATTTAATTTATCAACAGCACAAAATTATCACTGCCAACAAAGACTTGAAATCAAAAGGGCTTTGTACTCGGTAAGTCAGGCTTTGTTTGCTGCGAGTGTAACATCCCAAATATTTAATTTTAATGAAGTTGCTTTATTTGATAAAGGTCAGTGCTGTCAATACAGAAAAATGCTGAAGTTCAAAGTAGCTTGTTTGCTCAAAAGATGAATTTTTGATTAAGTGATATATATTAGTAGTACTTAGTCTCCACAGTAAACAAACACAAAGATGAAATTAACTACTCTCCCCTATTTATTAGGGTTCTGAAACAAGTCATGGAGGTTTTCAGAAAAATTTTTGTGAGGGTTAGTGGATTGGGAGTATGTGTTGCCAGTGTTTTATTTCATTATAAATATTACAGCTTAAGTTACTGTATATTGCTAAACTGCTAAGAGCTAAATTAATTTTATAATTTCTGTATTTGTAAGTTTCTGAGCAATAGTTTTTACAAAGTAGTTACTATGGAAGATTATACCTGAAAGTCATGAAGCAAATTCTCCTGGTTTAAATCTTATAGAAATAGAGGCAGCAGACTCCTCATCCCTATGCTGTGATTTCTTGATCCTTCATCCACAAGGTCAGATGGCTGGCTGTAGCTCTGTCTTCATCTCACAGAATTTCTTTTCTCACTGTCTTAATGAGGATGTTCTCATGAAAGATGGAACTCTCAAAATCTTGGTGTACCCACATCCGAGCTATAGGAGTTCTCAGTGAGGACTCAGAGCACAGACTGAAAAGTAGAAGGTTAAACCAACCCACAAATCTCACAAAAAATTTTAGCAAACTGCTTCCACTGTAGCTAACTTACCAAGCAAAACTTGCTTGAGGCACAGAAGGAAACTACAGCGAGGAGCTGAAAGGTAAAGGTAAATTGGATTAATTTTCTGTATGGAAAATGGATAGCTGTTACAGTAGTTACTTACAGAGGCCATGATAGAAAGAGATCATTAGATGCTATACATTCGACTGAAACCATTAAATTTCAGCTGTTTCCCCTTTAATGCAGCCAGTAACTTGTTTTTGAGCAAACCATTACTTGTTTTATGTCAAATAAATGAACATATGCGTAGCACAGATTCAAAGTGTTTGAGAACAAAATTAGTTAGGAGACACCAAAGGGCACAAAGTTATACAAAAACATTTTAATGTTTATTTGCTAGAAACCATGATCCTGGATGAAAGATAAGTTGCACTGGAATTTCTCACTTAGGAGCACAGATATCACTTATTACATAGTATTAGAACTTGGAGATGTGATGTGTGACTTGATGTTAAAAATCAATAGGTATGAACTCTAAAAAGAACTGATTAGGAGAGTGATTCTGTGTCAAATATGGCATTATCTGTTTCCAAATCACTGATAGTTCTGAAGGAATCATCTTGAATATTTTTGTATGCTAACATATAAAGTGTAAGATAGTACATAATCGATACAAACCTCAAAATCACACTACAGTACAGGATATTGGTTACTCAAACCTTTATCTATAATGTACAGAGGGAAAAGAACTGCTTATATTTTGGGACTTCAACCCGAATGGTCTAAGTTTCAATTCACACACTGCAAGTATTCAAACAGCCTTACAGTATCTAAGTATCATAGAAGTCTTTTTTTTTTTTTTTGAATGCAGAGAAAGTTACAGTCAACAGGCAAAGCATTTGTATCAAACCCTCTTTGACAGACAAGGAAAATTTTATCAGAGCACTAAAATCAGTGATAGCTTAGGAACAACAAAGGATGATCTCTTTATATTTGCTCTGATAGTGGGAAAGAAAACAGTGCGTGTTTTTCATATGCTAAATGTGGCACTCCCATAGCTGGAATCAATCATGGATAAAATCACTGAAAAGGTTTTGAATAGAGAATTGTAAATTATCATTGCCAAATCTTTCAAGAGCATTTTGCCAGCTGTTGTAAAAGTCTGAGAATGAGGGATGCTAAAGCAGACTAAGAACCCATTCTGTACAACTTAAAATGGAATAAAAATTCATTTTAAAATAACTTCAAAACATTAAGTATATTGAAAACATAATAGGAAAGATCTGATTCTCAAGACAAGCTTCACAGCTTTTTTCTCCATCAATCACTCTGTCCTGGTTTCAGCTGGGATAGAGCTAATTTTCTTCCTAGTAGCTGGTGTAGTGCTGTTTTGGGTTTGGTGTGAGATCAATATTGATAGCACACAGATGGTTTTGGTTATTGCCAGGTAACGCTTATATTTAGTCAAGGACTTTTTAGTTTCTCAGGCCCTGCCAGCAAAAGGGCTGGAGGGGCACGGGGAATGGGGAGGGGACACAGCCAGGACAGCTGAGCCAAACTAGCCAAAGGGATATTCTGTGCCATATGACATCATGCTTAGTATATGCACTGGGAGTATTCGGCATTATGGCATTTGTCTTCCCAAATAACTGTTAGGCATGATGCAGTCCTGCTTGCCTGGGGACGGCTGAACACCTGCCTGCCGTTGGGAAGTGGTGAAGTAATTCCGTGTTTTGCTTTGCTTGTGTGAGTGCCTTTTTCTTTACCTGTTAAACTGTATTTATCTCAGCCCACAAGTTTTCTCACTTTTACTGTTCTGATCCTCACCCCCTCCCAACTGTGGGGGGAGCAAGCGAGCGGCTGCCTGGGGTTTGGGTGCCAGCTGGGGCTAAACGACCACACACTCTCATGAGCATTCCCTCCAAGTAACAGTCCTAATCTGCAGTCATTCACAATAAAGCTTATTCTAAGTAATTTAGAAGATTTGGAACACATACTCGTAATACTCAAATGATCATTCCTCTGATAAGTGGCAGGAGAGGGAGAAAAACCTCCAGCCAAAACCACTTGTCAGCATAATAGCTTTTAAGACAGCTCCTCAGTATGATGACTTTCTGTCCTACACCTCTCCCAGTCTCACTCAGAATGGTGATCCTTTGGTGAAGCGCTGTGTCACCTAAACCTTCCTCCACACAGAAGACTTCACATGATCTTTTACCACCCTTGTTAATATCTTGTCTGGAAGACATTCCTCTTAGGGTAACTACTAGAAGCTGATAAAATGACATGCATTGTCTCTTATGCCAATCAAAGGGGAGAACTGTATCCACCTAAGGTCCTGTTTTTTCAATATTACAAAAACACTTCTAAGAATTTTCTCTTTTCCTCTAGGATTTTTATGGTTTGGAACTCAAATAGCATTCTCTGCCCTTACAAAAAGTATATCTTGAGTTTAATGATGGGGACAAATGAGTAGGATTTTTTTCTAAATAAACATCTTTCCTCTTGTTTGTGTGATACGATTTATGTATTGGGCATCTGATGTTTGCCAGTAATTTATTTCAAATAGTAGCCCCACCACCCTATCCTTTCCACAAATATTTAAATCCAAACAGTTGGAACAAAAGAGCACTGTATTGGGAATCAGCTGTGAAGGAGAGAATGCACTGGAACAACTTACCATCGTTAGACAACATCATTAGAAATCTGAATAACATAGACTTAAAAAAAAATAATATTTTTTTTGTAAGTAGAACTATGATCAATTCCAAAGAGAGATTAATGCAAGATACCCCATACTATGCACAAGGTCAAGATAGGTGACCCTATAGGCATCTTCCAGCTTCAAAAAGCATTACAGTATCCTCCAAAAATCCTGAAACTGAGTTTCGGAATCAACCTGTAAACAACCTGTAATGAATCCCCAGTTCCCCTTGGTACTTTGTTTCAGTGGTTCATTACCATTAGAATGAATACCTTATTTTTTATTTAAATTTGTCTGTCTTCCATATTCTTATTACAGATTTTATCAATAAAGTATTGACGTTATAGTTTTTGATATTTCTGCTTTGTGAAATAACTTTATTTAATCTGGTCACTTTTTCATTCTGATAATCTGAATGAAGTAATTTGATTTCCCTTTTAAGCCTTCTCTGTTTTGACTGGTTTTTGAGTATTTTTTTGGTGAGCCTTTTATAAAGTGCAGACTCTGGGAATTGTTATGGTGATCCAGTACCAGGACTGATCAGCCCTTAAAACATTTATTTCAAGACTTAATGGCAAAGATCCATAAAAATATTTTGGTTATGATCCCCAACCTATTCTATTTCAATTATTATTTTTTTCATTATTTATGATCATGAGGATAAAAGGAAATTCATGAGGTGCTGTCTAGTGTTCAATGTAATGCCTGAGGAAAAAATCAGGTAAGATGAAAAGGAACATCAAATGCACTAGCAAAGCAAAGTGAGTTTTCTAGTTTACAGCCTAAATATGTAGTTTTGGCATGGGACATAAGGATTCTTTCTACAACCATACCTGATAAGTAACAGCCATGAGAAATATTTTTTAACCCTCTGAGATTTACAAGTAGGAGATAAGATACTATTCCCTTAACAGTAACATGCCTCATAATGCTACTACAGGCTATACTATAATATTTCAAATTAAAAGAAAAAAAAAAGGACGAAATGCTGAGTCAACCTCTTTTTTCTTATCTTAAGTAGTTCTTCTCCCTTTCTACAGCTAAGAACGGATACCAAAATTGTCTGTGTAAACAAGAAGGAAAAAAAAAGTGAATAAAACTAAAAAAACCCCTTATCTAGCACTTTTATTGTAAAATCTCCTTTGATGTTACCTGCACAGTGCTGCCCCATTGATCCTGTTTGAAGAATTTAATTTCTGCACTGAGGACATTTGCTGAGTTTCTTTTTACATAGCAGTTTAGTTACCACTTTAATAGAGTGAAAGAATCTAAGAACGTTGGATTTGCCATTCTGAATCAGAGTACTCACCTACCAAATCCAGCATCCTATCCTACAAAACATGTAATAAATATAGTGGTTACCTTGTAGAAATCACCATTATATGTGTGCTAAAGAAAGTAAAAAACAGTGCCTAATATACTAGGAATGTTACTACAATTTCTTTTGAAAGTAATTTTTAAAGACATTTAGATGTGTCTTGAGCCTCAAAAAATTAAAAAAAAGAAAATGATTAATGGATATTTGTAATTTAATCATTTTTATAGCTTCACAAAAAATGAAGATCAGAAGGGCAGCTCTGATCTAGCTAGACTGATTTCTTCTGTAAAATATGTTACAGTTAATTTCTTGGATTATTTCCCATTTCAAGTACAACATAGCCTTCAGGAAAATTTCTAAACAAAGTTTAAAAATTGTCACTGAAGGTGATTCCACTAACACTCATGGAAGTTTTTTCAGTGGCTGTTTTCCCTAATTGCTATGAAAAGCAGTTCTTATTCTTCCTTATTGCTCATCTTAATTTTTCTATTTATTTTCCCAGTGACTGGTTCACATTACAGCTTTCCTTCTTCCATTTCTTATCAATATGCCTTGTATATACAGTTCTTTGATAAATTTAATGAACAGAAGTCCTAGAATATTTCAATGTAGAGTCTGTTTTTCTACATTTTCAGCAGGTATATAGCGCCTTTCCAAAATCTTTCCAGGTAGTCAAAAGATTTTGGCATTCATGAATCCCCCAAAAAGATGCACTTTCCAGAAATAACATTCACATTATTGTTCGCACCTTTTTTTTTTACTTAGTTGTGCTCCTAGTTGTTTTCAAGTTTGTGAAACTGCCTTTCCTACAGCTTAATTAAGTATATGCACTTCATATGTTGCATAGATATCTGATAGATGTGTGTGTGCGCACATATGTGCACACTTGTTTGAGAGTACATACCCTGCGTTACTCCACTGGTTTATAACAAGGTACAGAGAATTCTACCTCAATTAGGTTTTGCTTCTGTAATCAAGATGATCTTCAGTGCAGACTTCCCAGTCCGGAGGTGAGCACGAAGTGCTCTGTTCAGGTTTTATTCCCCATTAGTCATTATGTATAGATAATGAAACTGTCATTAAATTCTTTAATATAATTTGAAAATGTCAAGTAAGAAATTTTATAACAGCATGATCTAAACCAGCCTCACAATTAACTTTGTGGTGGGAAGAAGAAGGAGCAAGATCAAACTGGCAATTCTAGAAAAGTAATCTGTTGAGAGGTTTATGTATATATATTGATGATTAAAGTACAATCATGTGTATATATATATAAACAAACAACAAACCCACAGGATTTCAAATCTTCAATATTTGTAAAACTCTTAACGCTTTGTCCTGGTTTCAGCGGGGATGAAGTTAACTTCTTAGTAACTTGTGCAGTGCTGTGTTTTGGATTTGATGGGAGAACATTACTGATAGCACACAGGTGTTTTTAGTTGTTGCTGGGTAATGTTTATACTAAATCAAGGACTTTTCAGTCTCTCAGGCCCTGCCAGCGAGAGGGCTAGAGGGGCACAGGAGGCTGAGAGAGAATACGGCCAGGACAGGTGACCCGAACTAACCAAAGGGATATTCCATACCATATGACATCACACTGAGTATATAAACTGGGGGAAGAAGGAGGAAGGTGGGGATATCCAACATTATGGTGTTTGTCTTCCTGAGTAACCATTAGGTGTGATGGAGCCCTGCTTCCCTGGGGATTGCTGAACACCTGCCTGCCGGTGGGAAGCAGAGAATTAATTCCTTGTTTTGCTTTGCTTATGTGCATGGCTTTTGCTTTACCTGTTAAATCAGGGTTCCTCAAACTACGGCCTGCGGGCTGGATACGGCCCCCCAGGGACCTCAATCCGGCCCCCAGTATTTACAGACCCCCCCACCAGGGTTGGGGGGGAAACCAAGCAGCCGCAGATGACTGCCTGCCACTTCATCCGCACGCCGGCCCCCTGGTTAAAAAGTTTGAGGCCCCCTGTGTTAAATTGTTCTTATCTCAGCCCTTGAGTTTTACATTCCTTTCCGATCCTCCTCCCTATCCCTCTGGGTGAGGGGGAGTGAGCGAGCGGCTACGTGGTGCTTGGTGGCTGGCCAGGGTTAAACCACGACACACATGTATTTTTACCATTTAATCAGTGACTTCAATGGTAGCATTGCCATTATTCTTCCTGATACGTCAGCTTTCAGACACAAAGGAATGTTAAAGCTGTCCTCAAAGTGCTGATAACAATTTTCCTGGCCAGAAAGATTCATATTGCTTACTTTTGTCTTTTTACATTGAGTTTGGCAGCAGAGGAAATTTATGACAACCTCTGGCTGCTCTAATTCATTTTCAGAGTCAACACTCAAAGCTAAAAAAATTATGATTTCAACACCTTATAACTACTTAGCCACTGGTTACCACCTGAGTTATACCTATAGAAAATTTGCCACTCATGTGAGAAGGTATAATTCCACTGGAACTATGGTTTTCCACAGCAGTGTGACATCTGAACTGTGAGGAGTGATAAAATATAATGCCATAGGTCAGATGAAGACAGCCCGAACTTCTAATTAACAATATTTCCTTTGTCTTTCATTCAAAATATCTCTGTTTCTTTACTCTTTTCATACTGATCAAAGGCACAGCAAGAAATCCCCAGGAGTGTGTATGTACCATCAGGATACAGTGCAATTCTACTTGTTCATATAGCATTTTAATGGTTAATGGAGCAATTTTATATAATTTTTTTTAATATCCTGCTGTCACTAGCTGTTTCCTTCATAATTTAGGGAGCCTCAGCAGGCATAAGGACAGTAATTCCCTATTAATATCTTCTGGCTTACCTTAAAAGCCACTATTATTCTCAGATAAAAAGAAAACTACAGAAAATAAATTCTTAAGGTCATTTTTACTTCAAGTCATTTTCATATAGGTCAGGTACTAAAAGACCATTTATAGGACTAGAGTGTTTGAGTTTGGTAAGACACATGATCTGGTGTTGTCATTATGATGTTTCTAAGCAAACCTAATATAACATCCCATAAGACTGGAAATACACAAGTATAAAGCATGAGTTTGTTTTGTAACTAATTTAAACACATATTGTAGCAGCAAATTTAATAATATCTGTTCCAAAAATAATTTGATAGTATTTAATCAATAATTCAGTGGAGTTTTGATCTCTGCTCCCTGTATATCTATAAGCAGTTTTGATAAAATCAGTTATTTGCAACTGACAGCTGTCTGTTTAAGCTTAAAATTAAAGTAATAGCAGTATTATTTTCACGATTTTCATTTGGAGCTTTCTGTGTCATAAGATGCTTCGCTGGAATCTTTATAGATGGAACAAGTAATTTTTTTTCTTTGCTGTTTTCAGTAAATCTACTAGGATTGATGTATTTGAACATAGCTAAAGGGAAAAAAAGAAAGGCTAATTTCATATCTTAATATGAATCTGCAGTTCTTTTGAAATGTTGAAATAAACTGAATTCTTAGAGAATATAGCACATGCATGGGTTTATATTTTGTATTGCTTTATGAAGATAGTTAATTCAACAATCACTAAATAGAAAACAAATGATAAAATGTGTGGGTTTGTTCTTCTATTTTTGTAAAGCATATTTCAGAAGAAAATCCTAAAGCTACAAAGGTTCTTGCAGTGTGTGGAAGACAACTTGCTGGCACAGCTGGTCAGTGAGGCAGCTGGGGAGATGCTCTGCTGGACCTGCTGTTTACAAATGGGGAAGGACTGGTGGGGGATGTGGTGGTCAGAGACAGTCTTGGGCATAGCGATCGCGAGATGACAGAGTTTTTAATTCCTGGAGAAGTAAGGAAGGGGATCAGCAGAACTGCTGCCTTCAACTTCCAGAGGGACGACTTTGGCATGTTTAAGAGCCTTGGGGGCAGAGTCCCTCAGAAGACAGTCCTGGAAGGCCAAGGGGTCCAGGAAGGCTGGACATTATCCAAGAAGGAAGTCTTACAGGCACAGGAGCAGGCCGTCCCCATGTGCCCAAAGATGAGCCAGCAGGGGAGAAGACCAGCCTGGCTGAACAGAGAGCTTTGGCTGGAACTCAGGGAAAAACAGGAGAGTTTACCACCTTTGGAAGAAGGAACAGGCAACTCTGCATGGCTATAAGTATATTGTAAGTTTATGCAGGGCAAAGATTAGAGAGGTGAAAACCCAGAAAGAACTCAGGTTGGCCACTGCTGTAAAAGATAACAAAATATGTTTTTACAAATACATTAGAAACAAAAGGAGGGCCAAGGGTAATCTGTATCCTTTATTGGTTTCCAGGGCAAACATTGCCACAAAGTATGGGGAAAAGGTTGAGGTACTTAATGCCACCTTTGCCTCAGTCTTTAAAAAGACTAGTTACCCTCAGGGTACTGAGGCCCCTGAGCTGGAAGTCTGGGATGAGGATGTACTTGTTTTGGCTGGGATGGAATTAACTTTCTTCTTTGTAGCTAGTACAGTGCTGTGTTTTGGCTATGATGTGAGAACAATGCCGATAAGACACATGTTTTTAGTTGTTGCGGGGTAATAGTTATACTAAGTCAAGGACTTTTGAGTTTCTCAGGCTCTGCCAGAGAGAGGGCTGGAGGGGTACGGGAATGGGGAGGCGGCACAGCCAGCACAGGTGACCTGAACCAGCCAAAGGGGTATTCCATACTATGGGACGTCATGCTTGGTATATAAACTTGGGTGGTTAGCTGGGGTAGGGGAGGATCATTGCTTGGGGACTGGCTGGACATCAGTCAGCAGGTGGTGAGCAGTTGTACTGTGCATCACTTGTTTTCCTTTCTCCATTTCCTTTGGATTTTATCCTTTTCTCCACCTTTCCATTTTAATTGTTGTTGGAGGTATTATTGCTGTTGTTGTTATTATTGTTCTTTCCTTTTTATTCTGTTTAAATTATTACATTGTTCTTATCTCAACCCTAGTGTTTTACACTCCTTTCCCATTCTTCTCCCCACCCTCCAGGTGAGGGGGAGTGAGCAAGTAGCTGTGTGGTGTTTGGTTGCCAGCTGGGGTTAAACCATGACAAGGAGCAGAATGCAGTCCCCACAGTCCAGGAAGAAATGGTCAGTGACCTGCTGCTCCACTTAGACCCACACAAGTCTATGGGGCTGGATGGGATCCACCTGAGGGTACTGAGGGAGCTGGTGGAGGAGCTCACCAAGCTGCTCTCCATCATTTGTCAACATTCGTGGCTAACCAGGGACATCCCAGAAGACTGGAGGTTAGCCAATGTGATGCCCAGCTACGAGAAGGGCAGGAAGGAGGATCCAGGAAACTACAGGCCTGTCAGCTTGACCTTGGTGCCAGGAAAGGTTATGGAGCAGGTCATCCTGAGTGCCATGTATGTGGCACATATAAGACAACTGGGAGAACAGGCCCAGCCAGCATGGGTTTACAAAACACAAGTCTTGCTTGACAAATCTGATTTCCTTCTACGGTAAGATGACCCGCCTAGTGGATGAGGGAAAGACTGCTGGTGTTGTCTACCTGGACTTTAGTAAAGCTTTTGACACCATCTCCCACAGCATTCTCCTGGAGAAACTGGATGCTCATGGCTTGGGCAAATGTATTCTGTGCTGGGTGAAAAACAGGCTGGATGGCTGAGGCTAAAGAGTGGTGGTGGTTGGAGTTACATCCAGCTGGCTACTGGTCACAAGTGGTGTTCCCCAGGGCTCAGTATTGGGGCCAGCTCTGTTTAACATTTTTGTCAATGATGTGAATGAGGGGATTGAGTGCATCCTCAGAAAGTTTGAAGATGACAGCAAGTTGGATGGGAGTGTTGATCTCCTTGAGAGCAGGAAGGCTCTGCAGAGGGATCTGGGCAAGATGGATCAATGGACCAAGGCCAATTGTACGAGGTTCAACAAGGAGAAGTGCTGGGTCCTGCATATGGGTCACAACAACCCCAGGCAACCTTACAGGATTGGGGAAGAGTGGCTGCAAAGCCACCTGGCGGAAAAGGACCTGGGGGTGCTGGTTGACAGACAGATGAACATGATGAACACGAACCAGTAGTGTGCCCAGGTGGCCAAGGAGGCCAACAGCATCCTAGCTTGTATCCAAAACCATGTGGCCAGCAGGACTGGGGAAGTGATTATACCCCTGTACTAGGCACTGATGAGCCTGCACCTCAAATCCTGTGCTTGTTTTGGGCCCCTTAATTTAGGAGGGATGTTGAGGTGCAGAGGCATGTCCAGAGAAGGGCAACGGCGCTGGTGAAGGGTCTGGAGCCCAAGTCTTATGAGGAGTGGCTAAGGTAACTGGGGCTGTTTAGCCTGGAGAGGAGGAGGCTTGGGGAGGACATTATTGCCACTTGACAGGAGACTGTAGGCAGGTGGGGCTCGGTCTCTTCGCCCAGATAGCAAGCATCAGGACAAGAGGAAGAAACCTCAAGTTATGCCAGGGGAGGTTTATATTGGATATTAGGAAAAATTTCTTCCCTGAAAGGGGGTCAAGCACTGGAAGAGGCTGCCCAGGGAGGTGGTTGAGTCACCAGCCCTGGACATGTTTAAAGAATGTAGATGCAGTACTTAGGGACGTGGTTTAGTGTTGGACTTGTCAATGGAATGTTAATGGTTGGACTAAATGATCTTTAAAGGTCTTTTCCAACCTAAATGATTCTATGATTCTATATCAGTTCTACTACAGCAAATAGGAGAAATATCTGCATAGATAAAGCACATTTCAGTTATGACTGTTTCCTTTTCTTGAAGACATTATTTAGCATAATTTAAATTGTTTTCAAATATATAATTAATTTACTTCTGTCAAGAGTTTTACATTAAAAGCAGCATTTATGAATCCTTCAAATTCTCAAGCTGTTTATTGTGGAACAATAATGGAGAGATTTGGTGCTTGATTAACACAGGACAAAATGTTGCAATCAAATATTTATTAGTACAGCTGACTCTGCAAGACTTCAGTATCTTCATCAAGCATTGCTTAACCTTTTTAGTCTGTCCAGGCTGCAAATGCCCAGTGAGCTGGCACAGCAGTTTGATTTAGCTAAATGAGCATTTCTCAAATTAATTTCCTCTGAGGGAGGTTAAGACTTTGATGGTAAGCTCAGAATAATGAATCCCAGAATCCTCATGGGCATTATTTTCTTTATATTTCCTTTCCTAAAGCTGAGGCAGCCCAACCTTCTTGCCTTATTTGCAAGAGCTCCAAACTCAATAGTACCTAAGCAAAGCACGCAGTACCTTGAGTTACAGCATACTGCATACTACAGTTTCTGCCAAGGTGTCATGGCCGAAAGGTAAGCAGGCAAGGTGAACATTCCCCATCTCCCCTTCAAGTCCAAAGCTGGATCATTAGAAAAGAGATAGACAAACTAATTATTCCTTCTTGTGTGTGTGTGTGTTTATGTACAGATGTACTGAACACTGTAACTGTGCAATGGGAACAAACAAGTTTCAAGCTTTAACACTTCTTTTTGCTAGAATAATGTAAACATTTAGCATTGCAGAACCTCTGACTTCTTACTCTTACTGCTAATTCCTTTGGTTTGTCAAGGAAATGGTGAACAACAGACATTTGATTTAGGGACAACAGACATTTTTTAAAAAAAATATTTATGTGGAAGTAAAGAGTTTCCTATTCTTTTGTGTCCTATATATATAGTTATGTTGCATGCCTAGCATAGTATCGTAAAATCATTTGGGCTGGGAGGGACCCTGCTGCCATGGGCAGGGACACTAGACCAGGTTGCTCAAAGCCACATCCAACCCAGACTTGAACACTTCCGAGAGATGTGTCCCCTTTAAGTGTTGAAAAACTGCTATAAGTTCTCCCTAGAGCCTTTTCTTCTCCAGACTGAACAACCCCAACTCTCTCAGCCTGTCTTCATAGGACAGGGGCTCCAGTCCTCTGATCATCTTTGGGGCTCTTCCCTGGACGTGCTTCAACAGGTCCATGCTTTTCTTATGTTGGGGGCCCCAGAGCTGAATGCAGTACTGCAAGTGGGTTCTCATCAGAGCAGAGAGGCAGAATCACCTGCTCTCCTGATGTCCAGGGTAGTAAGCCTGCTGTTCACCCTCCTTGCTTCCCTAAGTATCTTGAACTCTACCATTTCATGTTCATTGTAGGCAAGGCTGCCACTGAGCTTCACACCAACCCCTCCTTACTGGTGACAACAAGATCCTGTAGAGTACCTCTCCTCACTGGGTCCTCTAGCACTTGAGGAAGGAAAAACATAATCCTTACCTTCTTAACATGACATATGAAGTTCCATTCCTGGAAGAAACACTCTAATCATCTACTTTTATCACATGTTGGATGAAAGAAGAAAGTGTCAGAAGAAACAAGTAGGAAAGAAAAAAAAAAAGAAGCATGATCTCGCACCTTCACTCTAATTGCTAATCAGAATGGATCTACCAGGACATAAGCAGGGAGACTGTTCCATAGTGATTGATCATAGAGAGACAGAGGATGACATTTATCTTATCCAGATGTACTTCCTTCATGTTAGGCAACCCATTTGATGAACTATACTACCTTTGATTAGAAAGGAGAGACAGAGACATATTCTGAGGAAATTTCACCTCATCACAAGAGAAATTTGGACTTGGAGTCAACTAAATCACCCTCTAGAGTTATCTGTCTCCTCTACTCACAACAGAGGCCTAAACAATTATGTTTAACTAACCATTTATGTTTTATAAAGCTAAAACTAGTGAAGATGAATCCTATCTGGAAAACAATGAATACATTTGTCTCAAGCCCTTACAGTGAAAACAGACAGACCAAACAGGTGAATGAATCAATGACTAAGTCTAAACACAGAAATGGTTAGTGAATTTATTTCAACAATTTAGATTTCACTAAGTTGATGTCTCTTATCAAGTATCACAGCTAACCTGAAATTCTATCTTCCCTTTTGATCTATGATTTATGAACCTGAGCGATGCCTCCTTCCATTAGTTGTGCAAACGTTATAAATATGAACCACATCACTGATATATACATGAGTAAAAGGTCTGAAACAGTGGCAGATGTTTCTGGTCTTCTGTTTGTGCAGCATAAAGCATAAGCAATCAGCATGCAGCCAGAGAGCCTTACAGAAACTTCTTATGCTGAGCACTGCATACTGGGAGTAATTCACAGTTCTTTGTTTCATGTCTTCCATCTGGATGCAACTGATTGCAACAAGATCCCTGTCCAAAAATTAACAAATGTTTTCTTATTTCTTATGAGGCAGCAGAAATATGTCTGAGTCTTCTGTTGCCTTTTACTGAAAACCTAATTAAAAGATCATGTCACTTATGCAAGTAGCTCAACCGCTATAGAATCCTGAAGTAAAACTCAAGTATCTTATAAATCTAAAAGCACTTAACTTGAGTATAAAATTCTTCTCTAAGTAATCTGCTGTTTAAATAAAAACTTACTTGGCTTTGACTTGGAGGTGTAAATTGGCTGAAAAGTAGTTGTAGGTTCGAACAGCATGGAATAGTGCCTAACTGAAACAAAAAGAGCATAGTGAATGTTTCAGTTGCCAGCCCACCCAACTCTCACCTGATCTGGTCTTCACAGTGTTTTCTGAGCCAGCTTTACTAAAATTCCTTTAAGTTGCTTTACTAATGCTGTTTCTTTCTTTATTCTTTAAATACAGAGGAATGCTCTATAAATGCAGACCCAGGGCACGCTGTTCCTTCACTCCAAGGGCTTGGACCATGCTCAAGGTCTTGCCACATCATTTTTAACAGCAAGAGAATCTAATAGCGTGAGTCAGATATTTATTTGGTGCAATTACAGTTGTTTAAATAGAATTTATTGGAAGATTCCTATTTTCCTAATAGTTATGACAGATCTTAAAGTAAATTTGGAGATTTCATCAGTCACTGTAAGTCTATTCTCTCTCCAAAGTGAAGGTAAAGATCACAGGAAGTCACCCCATTTTATACTTGTAGAAATTGTGGTTCTCAATTTACAATTGTATGTTGAAGGCTTTACACTGTTATTTACACACTTATCTTACTGACTGGGAAAAGGCATCCTATTCTTCCATGATTTTTCTCTTTATGTCTAGTGGTTTGGGAATAGTTCAAATAAGCACATTGAATACCCTAACCTGCCTCCCAATGTGTCACTAGAACTTCTGAAGTCCACAAAGAGATGATCTAAAAAGCCTCCTGTGTAAGTTAAGACCTAACAGGGAAAAATAAAAGTTGAATTTTAATGAACAAAATAAAAGAGAGTGGTAACCATCAAGACAACAGCTTTCCTTAGTTGAAGGTTCTCTGTAGCGTGCATGTAGCATATGAACTAGGACCTGAGCTGTTGAATGCTTGGGATATTGTTACCAGTTGTCAGAAAGTGGGGGTGAGTGAAGGCCTTTTAGAACTGACCTTTGGTAATGTAAATGAAGCATGGTTACTCTCCCTTATCATCTGTGTCCATGAAAGCCCATATTTTGTGAATAAATGCTTTCATTTGTTTTCATTTTAACCTAATTTCTAGAGAGGTGATCACAAAGTACCTATGGGTAAACATATCCAGTGGGCCTTTCATTTCATACAAGTGATAATCTAGTTCTAAGTAGGCTTTTGGAACACTTTTTCAGTGGCTAGGGTCCACATGGTTTATTTTCAGGGTATCTAACGAGAAACTCTGCCTTTCCAGTTAACCAAATGAGGTACTTAGAGAGCCACTCACAGAGAAGCTGAGGAGGAAGGAGTGTCTTTGCTAGCAAGTACAAGCAGAAAAGCTTTCTAGCATCGCTTTCTAGTGTAGAAGAGTAGGGAAGTTCTTAGGGAGCTTATAAGACATATTTTTCAAGGAAAAAGAAAATGCAGAAGTTTCCTTGTTTAGAAATTAAAACTGTCTTTCCAAACAGTCTTGTGCTTAAAGGAACTTTATTTCTCTCAAGACCAAACTCACACTGCTTATCTGTCAGCTTGCTTTCTGGTTCATCCCACATATACTCAGACAGTCAGCTGTAATCAAAACAATGCCAAAGCCATCACAGTTGCAAAAAGTCTCAGAGGAGACTTTTCAAACTACATGGCTGAGCTTCCATTCAGACTTTGCCACAGTGGTCTGTACCTTGGGAAGAGGATCCTGTTGTTCCAGCTATGATTAAATACAAATTCAGTTGGTTGCTTCTTAATTTAGTATAAAAGCAGGGGGGAAATGCTTCTCTATGTGAGAGTAAGGTGCATTCATAAATATACTTTCCCGAAGAGTTGTACCTTACAGCGTAACAGTTACATACTGGGTATACTGGCACAAGGTGTTTACTCAGTCAAAGAAGATTTAAGGTTTTCAATGCCAGCATAATGCTATCAAAATAACATTTAAAAATATCCACATACATTTGTTAATGAGAATACTACAACTTATCCAAACAATTAACCTAAATGACTATGCTAATTATATATTAGATTAATTCCCTTTCTCTTGCCAACATAGTTCCTCAGCCCCACAGTGATGTGGAGAATGTAGTAGATTTCCAGAAACTGGTGAACTTCTCCATGATGGGCTGCTGAAGAAACTGAAAGCTTTTGAGAGATTTCAAGTTCTGCCCCTGGCAGAGAGGAGCTAGGTGTTTCAGCCACTATCACCAGGCTCTCAGTGTTGAGCATGACCTTTGTAGCACCAGGATATACCTTTCTGTTTGATTTCACTAAAGCAAATTTACCTTTTACCATATCTATTGATCTATTAGAAAAACTACATTTATCATCATTTGCATGATACTTTTTGTCAGTAAAATTCAAGAACTTTAAAGAAGTCAAACTGGAGGCAGTCTTAAAATCTCTGAAATGACTTAGAAAAACAGTCAGTGTGGAACTGTTCACACTGAACTGCTCAGAGATTGCACAAAAAAATCCATTGACCCTAATTCTGTGCCCAAAACATCTGCCCAGTAAAAGGCACAAGAAGTATTATTCCTACAAATGAGCTTCATTAGCCATTTTAGTATCCTGAAAGGCACGTGCAATAGGAGGTGCCAGTGGTGAATTACACATGTTGAAGATTCCCTCTATTCCAGAAGGAAGAGCAGAGAAAGGAGAGCCTCAGAAGGCACATTCCTTTCATTAGGTGGCCATAAAGCCTATTTCCTGTGCCTGACATTTCTGTAAACCACTGAGGGAGGTTGAAGGGAGCTCATGCATCCCTCACCTTTTTGCTTTGCAACAGCTTAAACGCCAGAAGAGTCAAAGCCTATAGTTGAATTGAGTTGTTTCTGTAACACATGCTGTTCATGTAAAGGAGATTAGGTGCACAGGTTTCTTTGCTGTTGCTATTGCTGTGGAGGACAATTAGACTGATAACCCAGACAGGCAACATCTCTATCTTGCTGCATGTAGGCATAAAGTAAAGGCTATTACACTGATGCAATGTAAAACTGTCATATCTCCAGGCAATACAGCTCCAGAAAAAATTTGCACAGCATTTAGGCAGTGATGGTGAGAGAGGTGAACGAGCTTAATGCACTGTTTTACATATTTTGTGATCCTACAACATCAGATAATTCTCCATTGATATATTGACTCTTTGGCCAGCAGAGTCTTCTCGCCTTTTTGCTGATAGGAGCTTATTGATGCTTTATCCATTCTGCTTAGGTACCTTCATGGCCACACTGCAACACAGAACACTTGCAAATTGTCTACCTTTGACAGAAGGAAATGAGACAACCACATATAGAGAACAATATTTATTATTTTTGATATAGTGTATAGGTGTTCTCACTTCCAGCTGAAGCATGTTAAACTGGCTTAGTTAAAATAAGAATGTAGTGTGAAATAGCCAATCAGTGTCTTAATTACTATATAAAGAACTGAACAGTTAAGAAAGGTGCCAGTTACTTCTCCACACAAGGAAGCTATGGCAGAGTATGTGATAAATGCTTCTTAGCATTCCCATCTAAAAGGACTTTGTAGAATATGTTGAATTGAGTCTAAGTCTCTGAGTCCACTTGTAAATGTTTTAAGAGAATGTTGTGTAAAAACTCAAATCTAGATGATTTATCACAATGCCTGACAGAGGCAGACTGTTAGTCCTCTGAAAGCAAATAAAATATGTTTATTCATGTGTATGTAATATGTAGACATTTTCAGGGAAATGGGAATTCAAAATCTTACTGAATTTTATGGCTTCCATTTGTTAGTCTTATCTCTCTCTTTCATATTCTAGAACACTCATTTGCTGCTGGAAAATAGCGCTGCCTATATTCCACTGATTTCACTATCAAGGATGCATGAAGTGTAACTCACAATAAAGAGTGGTAGTTTTCCTTTTATAGCACTGTAAGACAGCTCCCAGACTTCACAGTGTAAATGTAATTAAGATTTTACCTTGAGAAAATGTGCTGGTTTTGACTGGGGTAGAGTTAATTTTATTCACAATAGCTAGTATGGGATATGTTTTGGATTTGTGCTGAAAACAGTGTGGATAATTCAGGGATGTTTTTGTTACTGCTCAGCAGTGCTTACACAGAGCCAAGGCCTTTTCTGCTCATCATCCCACTCTTACAGCGAGTGGGCTGGGGGTGCACAAGAAGCCAGGAGGGGGCACGGCTGGAACAGCTAACCCCAACTGTACATCATGCACAGCATGTAAATCTTGGGGAAGAAGAAGGAAGAGGACAACATTTAGAGTGATGATGCCTGTCTTCCCAAATCACTCTTTCACGTGATGGAGCCCTGCTTCCCTGGGGATGGCTGAACACCTGCCTGCTGATGAGAAGTGGTGAATGAATTCCTTGTTTTGCTTTGCTTGCATGTGCGGCTTTGGCTTTACCTGTTAAACTGTCTTCATCTCAACCCACAAATTTTATTACTTTTACCCTTCCAATTCTCTCCCCCATCTCCAGGAGGGAGAGAGCAAGTGCCTGTGTGGTGCTTAGTTGCTGGCTGGGGTTAAACCACAACAGGAAGAAAAAAAGAATCCTTAACATGTGCTGTTCTTCTGGTATGAAATTAACTATATCTGAGATTCTATTACAGCCACATTCAAAACATATTGCTGTAAATACATTACATATAATAACAAGTGAAATTACCGTTATTGTTCTCCCAGTGGTGATTTGCATCCTCTGCATAACACATGACATAGAGTAGCGAGAAAAAACAAAATGGAATATAAAGAAATGTAACACCTTTGTAATTTATTTGCTACGCAAGTCTTTCCAGTAATATTCTGAGCAACCCAGTAGTGTTAACACTGAATTCCTTTTCTTCCGAGAGTCATAAAAAAATCACCAATGTAAATAATATTACTGACTGTCCCCTTTGTGAACTGTCCACATTGGGAATAGACAACCAAAACTGGAAGTATATGTATGCCTCTACTTTATTGTATAAAATGGTTGTCATTTACATGGAAAGTAAATGTAGAAGTCCCCACAGAGATGTTTTTATTTTCCAGAAAAGAAATATTGTGTGTTGCTGAGTGAAAGTCAGGTAAGCTATGATTAATACCAGCCATATTTAAATCAAAAGAAACTTTGGAAATTTGAATAAAGCAACCTGTGGTTTCAAAAGAACACTCAATGACTTACATGGTCTGGTATGCTGACTCAAGATATGAAGCTAATTTTCCAGGAATTGTCATTAATTTCCTGAAAGAAAGATTCATTATTTTGAAAAACACAATTTGAGCCTGTGAAATCTTATTTGTTCGCTTGTTGTTGCTTTTGTTTTGTGAATGAGAGAGATCAGGGTGGCAAACTATTTTCCATGTCATTAAGCTCTTCTAACCATTGCCTCAAAAGAATGCATCTTTTCAAGATACCTTGGAGGTGCTTAATGGACAAGGGTAAAACCAAGAATTAGATGAGTGAATATTATTTAAAGCAATTTTCGCTTCACAAAAAACAACAAAACAAAACAAACAAACAAAAAAAAAAACCCACAAAAAAACCCCAAAACATAAACATATTTGGAAATTTTTTTAAGAGTTAAAATTTTTCTGAAATGGTCTAGTCATACCAAGGATACAGTAGATGCCTAAAATAAAAGTCAGTTATAAAAATATTTTAAAACAGGTGCCTAGATTATGTTTCTGAGCAAGGAAAATAACAGTTATTTTTGAAGGAACCACTAGATCAGCTGTTCAGATTTTAAGATCTTTAGGTTGTTTGGGATTTTTTTATACATATATTTACCTCATTTATCGTAATTTGTTCTTAAGCCACTGTATACTACAGTACATAAATAGTGACAACTTGCATTTGTACAGGATTTTCTGTTTTGTTTTATTGTGTTATTATTATTTTTCAATATATTTGAAAAGGATAAAATATGTGTCTTCATAATAGAGTAATTGTGAGCTTTCTCAAGTTTTTAGAATTAGCTGACATGTAAACATATCTACGTTGGGAGTTGTATGACAGAGATTATTTCTGGGTGAAAATTATCAATGTTGAAAGAGGTTGGTAATATGAATATGATGTTTATAAATAACCTGTCACCCAATACACATAGGAAATGGCAGGAAAGTATAAATTAGAGGGGGATAGAGAAGGAATATGTGAAGTTGTCAGGTAATAAAATAAATCTCAGTAGAGATTTTTACATAAACATTTTTTAAAACTAATGAAAATGTGTCATTTCCAGTTTCATGAAAGATGCATTTTTTAAATGGTAGCATTTCAACACTCTGCAATAACATCTGTATAACCTTACACTGTATACTTACTAGCTAAGAAACATAATAAATACTAGGGCATAAACAACAAAGTAAACAATTGCAGTATAGACAGCATCCCATTGAAGTCAGTAATAAAAGTATAGTTTAAACACTTGATTAATAGGTTGAATATACTTGCCCAACTGGAAGACATATGCTCAAACAGTAGCATTCCTGTGACACTTTTTTGTGGGAAGGATAATGTTAAGGCTTGAGCTAGATGGTGATCTGTATTCTCAGAGTATTTTGAGTGTGTTGTAAGATGTAACTTACTAAGCAGTAAATATTACGTAGATATTTTTGTGTGCAAAATGTAATGAACACAGATAATGAGCAGATTTAGGAAAGCATACTTTTTTTTTTTTCCTTCAAGCTTGCTAGGAAATTTAGGAAGATGTAATTCATGTTTATATGTTTTCTCTTCACCAGATTAATGCTGGTGATGATGAACTAAACAGCAACTTTACACTTGTTTTAAAAACTTAGTGGTTTGTCTGAAGTTTGAGGAAGTCTTTACCCATGGCTATAGAATGGGCAGAGAAGAACATAGATATAAATAAGTAGAGAGAGACATGTAAAGAAAACCTGCAGACCTCTGGAAGCAAAGCTGAGAGACTGGCCACTTTGAATATTTCCTGAAGCAGAAGGAGACAGTTAGAAGGAAGGGACTGTTTACATACTTTTAGCTTCCAGGATGGTCTATCACAGCAGGATTTGTAGGCATGCTCAGAGCATGAGACCTTGCAGCTTCAGTAATTTTGGAAAGTCGAAGGTCTGATTCTGCCACTCAACATTTGAGTTAACTGAAGGTCCTTCTAGGCAAAAGACATGCTGAAGCATTTGAATTTTGAGAGTAGGATACACTGTCTCTGCAAGCAAAAACCCAAAAAAGTTCAGTAGGAGCTTCACTGGGTATGCCTGCATGCACTAATTCAGGCAGTCAGTTGCTTTTCCTGTAAGAAACAAAAAGTAAATGTGTAAAATCATATAATCATATACAAGGACAAATTAACTATTCATTTCAAAAGCATAATGCCTCTTGTGTCTCTCACAATGTAAATCCCACGCTTTCAAAGCTCATTTTATATATTGTAAGATAAAGATGGCAATGATGCAAATTTATCTCATTACATCTTGGACTGCAACATAGTTAGAGACAACTTTTCACTTTAACCTAATATTTATTCTTCAGACAATCATTTCAGAGAGCATTGTACTGGTAACAAATATAGGGCAGAAGGAAGAGTGAGGGGAAAAAACACCGTATGTCATTTTTAGACACTTAAAAATGCATTATTTTTCCTTTGAATATGAAAATATCTGAGAAATATTTATGAAGGGGCACTTAGAATGAAAAACCTGAGGGGAAAGTGGGGGAAAGGAAAAAAAGGAATGCCTGATAGTTGCTCTACATTATATTCCTTTCTTAGAAGTACTGTTCTTATGGCCTTTTAAATGGTTGCTATACCTAAACACTCTCATCAAATAACATTTGCTTTCTTCCCTCTGAAGACAAAGTAAACCTGAGGACAGAAAAAGATGCAACTTACAGAGATCCAGAAGATGGAAATACCAGATACCTTACAAAATTCAGTGCAGTTATATCACCATTTGTTTTGGTTTGTTCAGCTGCAGATTAAGCAACACAATGCAAAATCTGCTAATAAGCTATCAACATGGCAATAGAAAACATATACTAAGGAGTTAGAGTGGATGCATCTTTTCTAATTTATGTATGTAAATGTTAGACAATTAAGATTTTACAGTCAGTAGAGAAAGATGGGCATTTTCATAGGGTGATTCATGTCATTCTAACATGTGCCTGGATCATGCAGCATCAATTATGCTTCAGAGCACAAAGGGATCCAAGGGTGCCTAACAGATTCAGATGTTTCACTTTTGAATACCTAACAATAGCTGAGGTTATTTCTATCTGTTATACATTCAGTAGAAAAGACTGTCATAGAACAAAATAATGTACAGTCAGATGAGTAAATCTCTTCATTTTTTTGGAAGGAAAAGAGAGTAATAACTAAAGTACCAGGAATTCTCATGATAGGATGTTAGGACAACAGAATTTTCATTTTGTCTCTGTAAGCATAATATATGTTTTCAGTGCACAAAAGAATAATTTTCTTATTTGCTATCTTATTAAAATAATATTGTATGTGCTTTCAGATTTAAATAGTTAATGGCTTCGGCTTCAGTAACATTCTAGGGTGCTTTTCACCGGGACTCAAATGGACCATGAATTCTCCTAGGAAGAATCGTTCTCTTACTTTCACAGAACAACTCTGTATTAATTATTTCTAAAGTGTAGGCTAACGTATATATTTAAACTCATGATATTTCATAACCTTTAGTGGCTACTTTTTTACAATTTGTCTGTACATGTAAAGTTTTCACTGAGTTGCAAGAGAGCTTTTTGCCACACCAAACTTTTTACACAGAAAGTAGATATTTTTTATTGAGGTGCAAAGTACAAAACCAAAATGATTTGCTAGATGTGGCTTTGTACAATGCTGGTGAACAACATGTTCTTATTTCTATGATTGGTGACATAATTCTTTTCAGCTGAACATACTTGTAAGTGTATCACAAAGCTATCTCACGTGGTCTAAGACATTAACTGAGACCATAAATTTAGGACATGAAAAAATGGCTTAAAATTGTTCTCTGCTGACCTAGGGTGGTTGAAGCAGTGGCATAAAGTTGAAAGTTCCATGTATTCTATTACTTACCCCTTGACACATTCAGGTGTCTGCTGTTATTTTGGCAAACAAATGTATTTCTCAAATTATATTTCAGTCACCAAGACTTCGCAGCGATGAAAAAACCTCAGCATTGCTAGGGGAATTTGTAACATTGTTAAGAAAGGTAAGTATTTGGTAAGAAAGGTTGAACATATATACGGAACTAAAAATAGTTCATATATAAACAAAAACATGGTCAGTGAAGATACTAATTGGGCCATGTTTTAAGTGGCTTATGAGTTATTTTCCACATCAAAGCCACATGGTGTGATTGACAATAAAAGGATTAAAAGAAAATGTCTCAAACCTATGGCATAACTATAGGATTTAAAAGAAATCTGAAATGCAGGAACATTTCACAAAGAATAAAGCATCAAACTGGAAAAAGCCAGAGACCAGAAACAGAGGAAAAATCATTAAAAAATATATTTCAGGAGAGGAAACATCAAAACACTGTCTCTTTGCACCTTGTCAGGGATTGCTTGATTGAGTTATACACAATGGGTACCTAGGAATTTGTTTCCTAGAGAATAATGCTTTGAGCAGTATGTATTAGAAAAACCCTTTCAACCTTAAACATCAGAGCATTACCTTTGTAATTGACATCCATCTCATTGAGCTCATGTGGAGGAAATAAAAAACCAACCCTCTAACTACTTTTTGATTTCAGATGTTCTTAGAGCCTTAGATTGTTCTATAACCTCTCTGAATTGGGATTTGCTGTCGTTTTATGTTAATCTGTCAAATCAAAATGCTTTATTTACTAAGTATTTCTAATCAAGATGTCAGACCAAAATAATTCTTTTTGCTAATTTAGGTTTCTAGTCTTCCACTATGATTTTCAGCTGTAGAGACTGTAGGAAGTTTCTGTATACAGTTTTAATTTGATCAGCTCTAAACAGCACTGATATAAAGATTATTAAACCTTTATTATGAAAGTGAATTTACCAGTGAAGAGATTGAGGCATAGACCGTCCAGAGATGAGGTCTATTCCAAAGCTAAGTTTAAATTAATAAAAATCTTTGTGATTATTCTCATGATTTTGAACCAAAACTTTTCCACGCTGCCCCCACCCTAGTGATTAATCACTGGGTGATGAATTGATTGAGAGTAACCCTGCAGAGGACTTCAGTATACCAGTAAGTGAAACATTGCATATAAGCCAGCAATATGCACTTGTGTCCCAGAAAGCAAATCATGTCCTGGGCTGCAGAAAGTGTGGCCAGCAGGCTGAGGGAGGTGATTTTACTCTACTCCCCTTTTACACCGCTTCCCCTCTACTCTGCTATCATGAGACCCCACCTGGAGTACTGCATCCACCTCTGGGGTCCTTAGTACGGGAAAGACACAAACCTCTTAGAGTAGGTCCAGAGAGAGCTGGGAAAATCCTCAGAGGTTTGGAACACCTCTCTTGTGTAGAAAGACTGAGATAGTTGGAGTGGTTTATTCTGGAGAAGAGAAGGCTCCAGAGAGACCTCATTGTGGCCTTTCAATATCTAAAGGGGGCTCATAAGAAAGATGGAGATGGTCTTTTTACTAAGGCCTGAAGTGATAGGGCAGGACGTACAAATTTTAAAGTGGAAGAGGGTAGATTTAAATTTAATATTAGGAAGCAATGCTTTATAATTAAGGTGATGAGCCACTGGAACAGGTTGCCCAGAGAAGTTGTGGCTGCCCCATCCCTGGCAGTGTTCAAGGCCAGGTTGGATGGGGCTTTGAGCAACCCAGTCTAGTGGAAGATGTCCCTGCCCATGGCATGGGGGTTGGAACTAGATGATCTTGGGGTTGGAACTAGATGATCTTTGAAGATCACTTCCAACCCAAAGCATTCTACAATACTAAGTGGCAAACCTCATCCAATTCTTAGACCTTCTTTCTTTCAGCTATAAAATCTCACTTAGTTCTTCTATAACCTGACTGCAACTCATTGTCTAGTACTGAATCACCATGTACTGTTTTTAAGTTCAGCACAACAGGAAGGGGACAGCTATTGCTTCAAAATTTCTGATGGACATCTTGTTGTAAGGCTGTGAAATGATCAGGAAATGGAATTCACATCAGCTAGTTTAGTATAATGTTTGTCTAGATCTATAAAAACTAAAGAGGTAGCTGCATATTCTCCTTCTCTTCTCTTTTTAATGTTATTAAAATAGACACAAGATGTGCTAGTAGCTTTCTGTAGAATCACACAACTCCCAAAGGGAGTATTGCAATATGCAAGCTTTATCGCCCAAATGTTAAAATAAACATAACCAAACTCTTCCCAAGAGTGTATTTTCCATAATGAATATTTCATTAGACACAACACAAAGAAGAGGCAAATAAAATAGAAGGTTTTGGTGGGGTTTTGGGTTTTGGTTTGTTTTTCTTTGTTTGTGTTTTGTTGTGAGTTTTGGGGTTTTTTTTTGTTAGCTTGTTATTCAGAAAGAAAAAAACAAAACACAAAGAAACACAAACACATTTTATAACCTGACTGGACGTTATCCTGCTTGTTTCAGCTATGTTAAAGTAAATACTATGTTAAAAGCATTTAATTCACCTATTTACTGTATAACAAACTTCACTTTACTTCCTTCTTCCATGTTCTATCTGCTTTGTTTAGAGTATGCAGTGGGACCATCTGCCACTTTAGGTTTTTACAGTACTTAATTGTACAAGGAATAGCGTAAAGTTTGTCATTGCCTTGTGAGCTGGGTGTCACAGCAGACCCTTGTTCAGCTACCTGACTGAAGTCCTCAAATGAGGTAGGCAAAGGTAAGCACTGCATTGCTTAACCATGTCAAGCCTGACATGTTTCTGTGCATGTCTAGGAGCAAAATGGTAACATGTCCATTTATTTTGAAAAAGTGGGGGCACTCAGAGCTTATAGGAGTCTCCAGAGATAATGACAGCTGAATGGAAGCAGTAGGACTGCAACTTTGGATACTCTACTTGAATTCTATTGACTCCCTCTATGTGGATTAACCTCCGATTTTTGTTTCTTAACCTCTTTGTGTTCCTCAATAGTAAGGCTTGAAATATAGCGATCCTCTGGTGTGTTCATTTAACAAAATGAGTATCAAACCTTTGGGTCAGCCTGGAAATGCTACTCAAAACAAGCATTAATCATCTTCAGAGAGCTGCGGTGGAGAACATTTTCACGTGGATTTACTCCACTAATTAAGTGACCTATGTGAGACACCTCAGTTACAGGAACATTGTTATATAGTCCCCCTCTGCAGTCAGTGAAGAGAGACAGGCAACACAACTGGGTAATTCACAGTGATCAAATCAATGGTTTGAAACAGGGCCTTCTTTCTGAGAACACTATGAATCAGAAAGGAATGTATTTTTCATTCAAATCAACTGTGTAATGGACTAGCTTCCCTATCAGTAAATCGAATACCTTGATAAGTGCTGTATTACCTCAAGAATAAAAGGTATAACAAGAAAAATCATTACCTTACAATATATGCCAGCAATCTCGTGCTGTGAATTAAGTACATTTAAGTACAGAGATGATAACTGATTCTGGGATCAGCTGGATGAAAACAGCTTTTACTTCAAATCCTAATCCTGCTATGTAAATGTAAAAGGATTCTTACAACTCATTGCTATGTGAAAAACTTTGGGTCAGGTATATTTGAAAGACCAACAGAAGTGTGCACTAAAAATATGAAATCTATTTATTCTTCTATTAAAAAAAAAGGGTTTATAGGACACACTTTCTGAGATTCCACTTGTATCCCTGCTATGACTTGAATCTACAAAGAAAAAGCAACGTCACACAGTGACCTATGGTTGTCAGATTGAACAGAATGACTAGCAACAGATGAAAAAGCTCTCTGGCTTTGAAATATGGTAAAGTAGTGACAAATGCTTAAAGTTGCTACATGTGCTGGAATTTGTTAGACCATTTTTTCCCCATTTTGAAATAAGAGGCCATATCTGCTTATGTATCTAGGAAATAAGGCATAGTGCTGGAGGCTATTTTTTCTCTATTTAGTTTGTTCAAAGGAGAGATAACTATTTGTGATGGATCTTCCTGGAAAGCTTGAATAATTCCTTCTATTTTCCTCATTCTGTTCCCCTGTTGTCACCCACCTGTTTTGGGCAAAAGTACTAGCAAACCTAACTAAGACTCTTTTGGCTGAAAAAAATGTTTTCTTTTGGTTAGGATTTTTTTTAGCATTTGAGAAGGTGATCACATCCAACCAACAGAATCTAAGATATTTCCACACAAAACAGTATGTTAAACCAGATTTTATGCTACAAAGAGGTGTTTTAAACTATTGGTATGGGCTTACAGGCAGAGTCACATGTTACTTTAACTTGGCTTGTGCTTTTCCTTCTGTTTAGTTTCTAACTTGTTTCTATTAAAATAAGCATTAAAATTATGTACATCAGCTATTTACTCCTGTTTTGTGCTTTTCCTTTTAACTGCCTAATCCATTCAGACAAGATTCATGGTACAGAAAGCATAAACTTGCTTGTGATACAGGATGAGAAAACATTTGAAAACATCAATGTTGTCATTCATTATGGACCACCTCTGAATAAACAGCCATCTTTGCAGAGGTACTAGGATAATTAAGGTTAAAATTGATTTTTAATGCATTCTGTGAGATTAATTTGTTAGAAATTATTTCCAGTACCTCAATTAATATTTTGCTCTCTCTTTTTTTGTCATTAGGTAGGGAGTGTTTTGGGTATTTTTTGTTTCTGGCATAAGTAAGGGAAAAGCATGGACTCCAAAGAGAGCATTCAGCTGGTTCTTAAGCATCTGTTAAAGAACACATCCTGCCACACAGGTGTTTACTACCCAGGAAAAATTTATAATGAGCACACATACATTGTGATCTGATAAAATTCAGATGTATTTAAAAAAGAATCAATGGGTGTGTTCAATCTAGCATAAAAAACTGATAATGAAAAAGTACTAAATAGAACCATAGATTAATACAATAACAGGTATTACAAGAAATGTGTTTTCAATGTTATTTACACTAATTTGAATGAGCATGTCACTGGAGTTACAATGTTGCAAAATAAACATCCATAAGATCAAAATATGAAATCAAAACTGTATGGCACAAGGGACCTCTTTAAAGTTACAACATGGTATCTCATTAATCTCTACCCTTTTCCTTCTCTGTCTGCTTTCCACATTTCTAAAGCATTGGATTGGCTACAGGACACAGGAAGATTATTTTATATATCTCTGTTGCCTGGTATTTCGCTAGGAATTCTTGTGAAAATTAGAAGTCACTCTATGAGTGACTGCATGCCTATAAGGTATACCTGAATAAAATTAATTGTGAACAGCGTTATGAATACTCAATACCATCATTCCATAAGTCTTGTACCTAACCATAGTATTTGGACATTGATAAAAATTTAAATGCTGCAAGTGAAATATCCCCTATTGCCACCATTTACTAAAAAGAGAAAATCAGGTATGAATCAATGTATATGCAACAAATGTGTGGTAGATGTGGAGAACTTGTATCTATATAGATTTTCATACAGCATTTGATGCTCAGTCTCATAAAACTTAAATACATTCTGAAGGAAAGTTACTGCATTGATTAATGAAGGCCTATCAAAAAAATCTACTCTGTCAGACTGAAAGATACTATTTGGTGTGGGGAAAGGGTTATGTTAGATGTGATTTCATTTAGTATCTCTACTTGCTATTTCAAGACTAAATATTTGTGGTTTTCCAGGGCTAGATTCTCATGCACAAACACATAGCACAGCTTCATTGCAGGCTCTGTCTCTATGCCCATTAACAGAAATTTAGTTCTTGCATTTTTCTGATGGCAACTTTATGTCCAGACTACAGAATATAATCAACAATTTACTGCACAATTTGACAGCTTTGGCTGAGTTAATGATTCTTTTTAGAGAAAAAAACAGGAAACACTGAAGTTGGAGGACAGAAAAAAGCAGAAATGAAGATCAGGAAAATTAACAAAGGGATGGATAAAATAAATTAATAGTAAGAATGACTGGAAATAGAGGATAGTACAATATTAAAAAAAAAAAAAAAAAGTCAAGCCTTACCTACAAATTGAAGTTAGTTGACTTACTGCAGTGCTAAGTATTGCAATCATTGCAACTTCTCAAGTCAATATTTTGAGTCAATGTCTGAGACCACCTGAGGAATATGAAGGTGCACAAGTCCATGGGACCTGAGGAGATGCATCCATGGGTCATGAGGGAAATGGCAGATGAAGTATCTAAGGCCACTATCCATCACGTTTCAGTTATCAAAAGCACATCAGAGGAGGATTTAAGCAATACAATGAAGTAATTTTGCAGACAATCTAGAAGGATTTACAGAGGACAAAGAAGCTCATTTGAAAGTGGAACAAGAGTTTGGGAAAGGCTAGCATCAAATACTGACCAAGGGTAGAAAATGATCATTTAAGGTAATGACTGGAAGGTTGATTTGCCCAGGAGTAGAGTAAACTATGAAGGACAAAGAAAGCAAAGACAAATAGTTAATCTCTGGAAGAAAAGGGGACTGGTAGAAGCATGAATGGAGAGGGAGTGGAGAGCTTTTGCAATAGAGGGAAAAAGTGCAGAAGACCAGTGAAAAAGTTGTTACAGTAAATGAGAGAGAAGGTCCTAGAAGCTTGTCTGAAAGATTTATAGATGATCACCTCAATATGAAGGATAATTTTGGGGGGCTGGCACTAATCTCTTTGCTAGCTTCAGCTGTATAAATTCCAGAGTTTTATTGAGCTGTTGCCAACACTGAACATTTAGTCATTGCAGGGGTTTGCAAAGGTGGATGTAGTAGCTATCACAGTATTTTCAGATTGTACTTTCAAACATGTAACCAGTTTGATGGTTTGACTGCTGACGTATCTACTGGCTGCACATGCAAGGATTTTCTCCTGGATCTGTTAGTATGGCCTGTTTCCCTAGGATGGAGTCATTTTGGGATTAATTGCTCAGCAAAACTATGGCTGAAGCAGAGATTCACATAGACACAACCAGGACAGTAGCACCAATAGCCGTGTTGAGTGAGACTATTGGCAGCATGCAAGGCAGAGCACAGAATGATTCAGTAGGGTTCCTAGTAGTATCACCATCACTCTTCCCTAAGAGAGAAAGGAAAGCATTGGGGAAAGAACAGGAATGAAAGAAAAGAAGGAAAAACCCCAGAAAACCAATTAAAAAAATCAGCCAAACAGAAGAGCCCCGGCAAAACCCCAAAGCTTTTGCACAAGTCCTTGAATGGTAAATGCAGAAAAGGTGGATTTACTGACGCTATTTGCTTTTCCAGGGCTGCCTCCATATGAATGAGTGGCTGTGTAACCAGCATAGCTTAATGAAAGCTTTCTTTAAAAAGACTTTAATATAATGATGGGGAAAACTGATTATTTGGAAGTTACTTTGAATGGCTTTTTGTTCATCTATAACTTCCTTGAAGTTCACCTGCAAGCACTTCTTTTCTTGGTTAAATCAGACAGCAGAGATGGGAGTTTACACTCTCTTCTGCCATTTTCTAGTCTCAAATAAAACATACTTATAGTTTAACCCAGATATTTTCAAAATGTGATACTTTTAAAAATAGTATTACTTGCTTTCAGAGTGTACAGTGTTACAAAGTTTGGTGTGAAAGCCACAAAGCCGTACCGCTTTAAAACTACATAACAATAATAATAAAACTAAATAATAATTAAAACTAAAACCTACATAATAATAATAATAGCAAGCTGAAATAACAATAGTTATCTTAATATCTTATTTATATTAATTGTAATATATTATAATTAATTATATTATGTGTCTACTTCATTTCATATATGTGTTAGAATTAATTATAATTATAATAATAGTATATTCAAACTATAACAATAGTCATAGTCACAGTCATAGTTATAATAAAATGGCAGACAACACTGTCATTAAACTACTGTGAGGAGAGAATTCAACACATATTATAATATCTATAAAATGTATTGATAGACGAATACATATCCTAAAAAAAATCACTAAACAGTTCTGTGGCCCAGATACTTGAGTTTTCAGCAGAAATTTCTACTCCATTCCCTTGATACCATTTCCTATCTGATAGCTGCCTGTACCCAGCAGGTTCGTGCAGTTTAACTCCATTTGTAATTTCATTCTGTATTTCAAGTTAACTGCTTAACTACTACGCAAAGGCAATACATAAACTTTTCTTACTCCATAACTTCCCCCCCCCAACATCCTTTCAAGGAGAGGATTGTTGGGGGGGGATACTTCATTATTTAATCTAACAGAAAGGTGATAAAAGAGACAGAAAGGAAAAAATGAAAAAAGAATAAATAACTGTAGAAATGTTAATAATTTTGAATGCAACTTTGCTTATTTGTAGTCCTTTAATTTGAAGAATGCTGCAGATATTTACAAAAATCCCAGCAGTTTTCAGAGAATTATTTGGATGATGAGTATAATTCTCCTTCTACATCAGAACAGTGCAAAGGTCCAAGCACCATTTAGCTCCCACTCCAACTAAAAAAAACAGAGCATTAACATGACTTCAGTGATGCATAACCTTGTGCAAGTCCTCTGCAGAGGGTGAGTTTCACCCTAAGGGAAGGTTAGGTAGTACATTGTGTATTTAAATAAATGGCTTCATTTGAAAATGCTCAGAATAACAACACTACAGGCCATTCTGTGCAGGAACATGTGAAATCTTATTCATAAACTGGCTCTCTGATAATGAAATACCTACCAGATTTGCATCTTCTTATAATCACCAAGCCGTTTCTGCACAGTGAATGACATACAAACCTCCAGCCTTCTTTCTAAACCCATTTCAAAGGATGCATTTTATACACCTGTAGGATTTATACATAATGGTGAGATAGGATTACTGAAGTTTTGCAGTGACAGACCCCAGCCTGTTGCCTTTGATGTCTCTGAATTGTATGTGTAACTCCTTGTTCAGATTGATACCTCTGTTTTGGCCATTAGATACTCTCCTGTCAGTCACCGAGTACACCATGGGCAAAATAACAGAAAAATGGAAGCCTTAGCCTTTCTGATCTGTTTGCCCATTTACACTGCAGTTACTGTTTCAGCCGTTTCATTATTCATATCAGTCTGGCAACACAAAAGAAGAATATAGAATAATTCAGACAGAGAAATGCCTGTAGAAATACTTTGATACATTCGACTGCTATTATTGTTCTTTTTATTCTTCTGCATTGTCTTCTGTTATTTTATTACCAGCACATGAAAATGAGAGTGCATCTAGTTTTAGTTGCCGCCTGTCCTCATCTACATTTCACTGTCTTGTTTCTGCACAAATACGAGTTAAAGCAAGTTTCAGCATGAATTTGCAACTCCTTCAGATCCTGTTTCTGCAAACTAAGTTCACAATTTTAATTTCATTCTTTCAGTGTCAATATTCTTGTTTTCCTGTAAAGAAAAAAATAGGAAAACTAAAGTAATAGACTTTACTCTGTTTCCTTTTTTTTCTCCATACCAAGAAATAAAGGAAACTACAAAATTTTAACTTTCCTGATTTTCTTTTCAGTGATATAGAAATGCTTTTTTGTATCAATCTATGACTTCCAGAAGCTAGAATGGTAACAACAAACGAATTTTCATGTGATGCCCTTAAACAGGAACCCAACTCTTCCTAAACTAATTATAGACATCTTTGATTAAGAACAGGGGGCTGTGAGTAGTAAAAAGCTATTGTAATTATCAACACTTTAGTTGTAAATGAAACATGGAGAGGGGTGAATTTTACTCCCTGATACAGGGGACTGGATTTCTTGTGACTGTTGCACCTCTGGAAGTATAGCTTGGTCTTTCCTATTACTTCCCCTTTCAGGCCTTGAAAGACAGTAATTTAATCCCCTTTTCCCCTAATCTTCTCAAGGTTAAACCCAGTTCCTTCAGTGTTCACATGTAATCTGCTCCAGTTTCCTAATCATTTTAGTGGCCCTTTGCTAGACTTATCCACTTTGTCATTACTAGACTAAAACTGGACAAAGAATCTCAATGCAGCTTAATAGATGTTGAACAGAGGGGAATAATCCCTTGCCTTATCCTGCTAGTTATGCTTATGGCAATTAAGTTTGGCCTTCGTCACTGCAAGGGCACATCACTGACTGATGTCAGCAGGTACAAATCCTTGTCCACCAGAACCCCCAGGTCTTTTTCCCAGTCAGTAAGTTCCCAGTGTGCAGTGGTGTAAAGGGCTACTACACCCCAAGTGCAAGACTTCACACTTGAACTTCACAACTTTCCTCTTGGCACATTCCTCCAATTGTTTAGGCCATCTGAGCCCCCAATGTACCACCCGTTCCTCCCCAGACTGGTGCTATCCACAAACTGCGACTTGCAAATGCCTGGTGCTCTTGAGCAGCGTGCTACGAAAATGTTTCTGAACATGCTTTGGTGCATATAGCTGTTTAGTGATTTTCAGGATGAGCAGGATGGATCATAAGAATGAGTCCATATGAATCATTCTCTTCTGAATATGCACTTAATCCTGCCTCATTCGTAACGTGGCAACTTGTGCCTTGTGTTTAATCTCCTTGTGCCTCAGTTCCTTACCAGTAAAAAAAGAGGTGATAGACATAGTGAAATGTTATAAAGGTAATTATCTCTGTTCTACCAAATGATATTTCTGAAACATCAAAATTACCATCAAATAAGAAATAACAATGTCTGCCTCTGACAAGCTATCATCTGAATGAGCAATTGAACTAAACTGGGCACCTGATTTGTTCTAAAAGTATCACAAAAAAAAGAAGAGACATTCAGTGCAGTAATAAATAGTGGACTAATTTGGGAAGGCCTTTTACTGCATGAAAGGTAGCGCAAAAGACAAAGCAGGGAATCTGACAACACTGCAACAGAATTAACTTTGCCGGAGAAAGTATTTATAGTTTTATTGCCCATTTGCTTTGTCCAGCAACATACCTGAATGAATGGTCATCCAGAAGAAGAGAAGCACTGACGCCTCTTGTTACTGGAGTCCTGTAAGTGTCACTCCATTATTTCTGTGTCATGTTTGGTTTTATCCCTCCTTTATCTCTTATATAAATTTATACAAAATCCTATCCCCCACCACCAAAAAACAACCCCAAAAACAAAAACCCCCAACCAAAAAAACCCCAAACCCCAATCAAAAAACCCCACCCTTTTCTCTCTAAAAAGGTAATATCCCATGTGAAAACGTAGTTTTTGCTAACAGGTTGTGAATACACACAAAATATAGAGTAGTTCGTATGCTAGTACAAGCATAGAGCATAGCTGGTTTATCTTTTCTATTTGCCTGAAAATTCTGTCTCTTCTGATGTAACTTCAATTTTCCTGCAACATATCACTACAATAAATCTTTTAAGAAAATCTGCTTTGATTATATGATTTAATAATATTACAATATTACAAATGGTTGTGATTTCATGTATTAGACCATATAATCTGTAGGGTCAGGTGAATAATTAATTAACAAAAATATTCAATTGACTTCCCATTTTTGCTTTATTTGTATTGTCTACCTATATATTAAAGCCTTCTCTACATTTTGCTTCTTCAAAGTTACTTTTTAGAACACAATTAGCAACTAATTCTTGGTCTCTGGTTTATTCATGAGTGATTCAGAGAGAGTTTTGTTCATTTGTGTTTTGAAATGTTAACTGTTGATTACTTAGTACTGAATGAAACTGTCAGCTCTAACAGTAAACTTCATCAAGAACTTTATGAAAACTTTAAAATCCTCTCATAAACCAAATTTATGTAAAAATTAAATCTTCTAATAGTTTATAACTGTCTTCCTAAGAATATTCAGTATGTGTGTGTTAACCAGTCAGATTTTTTCCCTCATTGGAAACTGTCTTACAATAATATGGGACAATTAAAATCGTAACTTCTTACATACTTGCTACAAAATTGCTTCAGTGAAAGAAAAGAAAAACATTCAGAAATATATTTGCATTTACAGGCTATGTGTTTTTGCTTTATAACAAAAGCAAATTTCGAAACAGTTTTGTTATTCATAACCAATGCTTTCAACTATACCTAAATTGATGAAATAACAGGGGATTTCCGGAAAGGCAGAATTTAATATATGTATGTGTTATTCTTGTAAGAAAGTTTAATAAGAAATGCCACCTTTTTATGTCATGCCAGCCAGTCCAATATTTTATCCAGCACAAGGAAGTGAACTTGCTGTTTTAAGAAATCTTTTCAGATTCCTTCTGCTGGAATTTTAATATTTGTTAAATTGATGAAGACCACGCAAGGAACTTGCAATCAGTCTTGCAAATTTCTAACAGTGTAACTCTAATAAGCTCAGACTTGAATCGTAAATCAAATTTTTACTATACAGTTGCCAAATCTCCAAGGAAAGTTTCTAGCACAATCAGTTCTAAAAAATTAGGAGACACCTGGCTGTCTAACAGGGAAATTAAAGCAAAATACAGAAATTCTGTAATTTTGCAACTATTAAAATGGCAACTTCAGTGTTGTGGGTGGCAGGAATTAAAAATATGCAGTCTAGGAAGTGAAACTCTAAACAAGCATATTTTTCATTTATTTTAGGCATATTAAATTCAGAGGGCGTTAAACAGCATCATTTTACCATACCTACCCGTAAATACCAGTTGGCGATTAAGTTTGTCACTTTGCTTGGTTTCTTTGTTAAATTCCAGGGAAATCTTGAGCCTCGTTTTAAGGGCTCTTGGACATTTGCACTTGCCACTAACATTAGCGTTCAACGTTGCTCCTTGCACAGGATTTATGAGACAAGGTGTTGGCAGTGGGGGACTGCAGAGGTGGCCCCTGTGAGAAGAGACATGGGGCTGCCCCATGCCAGACACAGCCACTTCCAGCTGGCTCCAAAATGGACCCACCTCTGCCCAAAGCTGAGCCCATCAGCAATGCTGGTGGCACATCTGTGAACACATATTTAAGAAAGCAGCACAGCAGCTGGAAGAGGGAAGTGAGAGAAACAACTCTGCAGACGCCAAGTTTGGTGAAGAAGGAGGGGTGGAGGTGCTCCAGATTCTCAAGCAGATATTCCCCTGCATGGGGATGACCATGGGGAACAAGGCTGCCCTTTGCAGCCCATGAAGGACCATGTCAGAGCAGATATCCACACAGCAGCCCATGGAGGACCCCATGCAGAAGGAGGCGGGTGTGCCTCTGAAGAGCCCATGGCAGAGATGAAGTGTTATAAACTGACCACAACCCCCATTCCCCATCCTCCTGTGCTACTCAGTGGGAGGAGTTAGGACAGTTGGGAAAGAGGGAGCAAAGATGAGCCTGGAAAGAAGAGGCAGGTGGAGGGAAGGTGTTCTTAATTTTGCCTAGCAAAGCTCCTCACTATCCTACTCTATTTCTAATTGGCAAGAAATTAAATTAGTGTTCCCAATGTTGAGTTTGTTTTGCCCGTGATGGTAATTTGTGAGCAATCTCTCTGTCTTATCTTCACCCTTGAGCATTTTTGTCTTATTTCTTTTCCCTGTCTTGCTGAGGAGGAGTGTGAGAATGGGTGGGTGGGCAACTGGCAGCCAGGTGAGGTCAATCTACCACTCTTGAACGTAATTTGGTCTGAAAATATTAAATATAGCACCTTTATAAAAGCTTGATTGGTTGAACGTTGTTTTTCAGTTTACTTACTCTAAACAGGCCATGATCTTTCCAGGAAAAAAAAAAAAAAAAAAAAAAGTGTTGACCAGAATAAAGAGCTCTGAAGAAGAGAAGAAGATGTTCCTGTAATTACCATGTTAGCCCTAGACTCAGAAACCTAGAAACAAACATTTTCTTATTTGATGATATTGACAAAGTACTATAGATTATGTAGGGAGTGATGGATCTGATTGTGAAAAATAAAGAAATTATCTCCATATGTTTGAGAAGAAAGTATGTTAGATACTGTGAAATTACTGGATATTACTGCATAATCACTAAAGTATTGACAGAATAGATAAGACATGAGCTGTGATTTTTGTCTTTTTTTCCCCTTCTTTTTTTGGTTCTCACTTAAAAAAATAATAACTGCTGGAGTAGCTAAAAAATGATAGTTTTTATTTAAAAATCAAAGTTTCTAGAAATGTTCTGTGAAGAGTAAAAATCCATTACTGGAATTTTATCCTAAGCTTAATTTTCTTATAATACATTTTAAACAAATTAATACCCTTTGCTATAGATGCCTTAGGACAGTTCTCTGCTCTGCAATGGTATTTGGAGCATTTGGAATTTGCATTTGCATTGCAAATAGAATTTGCAAAGGTATTTGATTTTTTTAACTTTCTTCCAATTTATCCAAATAGCTATTCCACAGTCTCTAAAATGTTTTGTTTTCTGAAGTACAAAGATAGTTCCCTTTTTTTTCACAATCTGATCCATGACTCCCTCCAAATTCCTAGAAATAGAAACTTCACCTTCTGATTTTCCAGCAAGACCTCTAACTTCCTCCAGGTGGGCATAACTTCCTGTATTGCCTACTGTGCCTACTGTGGGAAATATGTTACTAATATTAAGAAATATTATTAAACTGTTGTTATTGCAACCCATGGGGTGTACCTTTTTCTGATTCTCCTCTCCATCCTACCCTTGGGGGGACAGGGTTAGTGAGCAAGTGGCTGCATGGTACTTAGCTGTTGGCTGGGGTTAAACCACAGCAATACATAAGAAGGAATATCTCCTTATCCCCAAGGACAGGGGTAAAGATAGATATGTCTAAAGGATAGACAGTAAAAAAAAAAAAACGTTAAGCTTTTTGATTCTTGCAAACCTAGTTCAGATATGTAAGGGTGCTGGCTATTTACATAAATAAATAAATACATATTTAGACTGTCCAGAAACAATGCAAATTTTCTAGTATAGTCAACCAAGTACTAGAATCAGTTTTATACTGACCTGAGTCTCAAGCCATGTACTTTTACATATTTCAGTACGATTTTTTAATGTCTTTATATGTAATATCAATGGTGTTGAAGACATTTGACTTAACAGAGTATTGGCTATTTTTGGATGACTTTCATTGTATTTTGAAATGGTACTTTGTGTACAAAGTTAAAAATAACAAAGTGAACAGGGGGTTGAACTTGATAGTTTTTTGGGGCCCCTTCCAGTCTGAATTATTCTGTGATTCTGAGATTTTGCAAAAGTGATGGATGGAAAGAAAGGAACTCACAGATCACACGTCTGTAAAGCTTATAAATGATGCAGGTTGTCAAAAGCACAGTTCTTAATATGAAAGCCATCTGCAGAAGTTTATGATAATTCCAGTTCTTTATGACCTGATGGTGAGGGGGTTCTGAAACTAGTCATTAGAAAAGGTTGAGAGAACATATCTAGAGTAGCCTTATCTCTTTTCGGTCCTTGCTATTGATGGTACTTTAACAGTTCTTACTGTGGGCAATGCCATCAATTTTTAACTAGGAGTCCTCATTAATATAAATGGGGTTTTCTATTTAGCAAGAGATAAGACCCTGAGTTTTCACTTTTGCTTCACTACCCTTTTTCCTTGTGTTTTTTTCTCCTTACCTAAACGGACCTGAATATTTCCCCCTAATATTCTACTTCCATTTACTTTTTGCTTTAATGAATTACTTGATTCATCTCAAATCCATCACCTTGATAGCTGTAACTGTCCCCCCTGAAGCAGTAGTATACTGAAATCTGTACTTCTCACAGTCTCTTTCTCCTACATTTTTTCTTCTCTTGCAAGATTTAATTCTCAGTTCCACCAGTTGAGTTCTCTGCTCATTTCTTCAAGGGAATATGTAGTAGAAATACTTGATTTTCCCTATTCATGGAAATAAACTCTTGTCCAATTTATCTGCTTATTCTTTACCATAGATAAAATCTTCCACATTTGTAAATTTTAAACATATTTACTTAAACTATTATTTGCATCTTTCCATTTTATTTATATTAATTTTGTAGCAAGATGCCCAAATTAGATGGAAAATATCCCAAGTGGGATCTTATCAATACTTATCAGTCACATGTGCCATAGTATAGGAATAACAAGTGATCTCACATGTCAACAAGCTGTAACTTCAAGGAGCAAGTCACTCTGTGGAGTAGCATCACAGTGAGAGTTGTGTTTTAGCAATTCTAGCAGTGGTGAGATCATGTTGTTTTGTTCTAAGTAGAAATCTGCATTGATGTATATGGGTATTTCTGACTACTAATCAATGCAAATATCTGACCGTCAGTCTTCTCTTTGCTTTCATAGAGTTTATTTTTTCTTTCTCCTGGCAAATACAGACTGGTTTTCTAAGCTGCCATGGGCCTTTTGTTTTGAGGCCACACCACTGGTTTCCCCCTCTGTCTAATATTTGCCTTGTTTTTCTTTATTTTTTATCCTGAACTGATCCATTGAAAACTTGTGTTAGTTTTCTCAGAACTGATTAAAAATCTTATTTAAATAGATTGCAATTAAATGTATTCAGTTTAACAAGTTAAACATCAACACATTTCAGATATTTGTTGCTGTAAAATATTATTTACTATTGTCAGAGATACAATACCAGTTTTCCCACTTTTCTGTTTCCTTTATTAATAACAAATTTATACATAAACTGGACACCAGTGTATTCTCAGCAATACCATAATGAAGGCTTCCTTATCTTAGTGCAAGAGTACTAATGAAGGGATCAAAGTAAAAAAAAAAACCAAAAAAACCCAACCCAATAAAAATCAGTGATGGCCTGTTATAATTTCTTAATGGTGAACTAAAGAACAGATTTATTAGAGAGTTCTCATCAGTCCTTTCATTAATATAACATAGTTTTCTTAAAAAGGGGATTCAACATCATGGATTTTACTCAGTGCTTGGTGCTTAATTCAAGTCTGAAAATTGAGATTTTGCATTATGCAGCAGCATGTCTGGAGTTTCCAGAGAACAAGTGGAGTCATTACATGTGGCAGAGGATAGGGACACAGCCTTCTATTCTTGGGCAATAATTATTAATGAATTACAAGAAGCCTGACAAGTAATTCCTAAGTAAAAATGAGGTCGTGAACTATGTTTGTAACTGCTGGTTATCCAGGTCTTCTAGAATGGCTGAAATTTGAAATTTGATCCTGACAGCCATCAAAGCACTTCACTAGGCACCAAATCAGCTTATAAAACTTTATTTCTTGACTAGTACAACGTAGCTAAGACCACCCACACTTGGAAATGGGGAATTCCTAGCCTTAAAATATAGAAAGCACTACCCAAAGTTCATATGGTTGAAGACAACTTGTCTTAAATACCGTTAATAAGTAACTCAGATTTCATGTATATGCATATATTTTTCTCACTTTATTTAAAAGGTTTTACAAATTATTACACTAAATCTAGAATTTTAAAAATGTTGTTCAAAGTCTACAATTGAAGCTGATGATAAATAAAATATTATATACAAAGAGAAGATACTCTTTTAAATAGTCTTGTTTCTTTTAAAGTGAGAGACTGTTTTAAGAATGTGTTCAATTAGCCTATGTGGCGCATTTAATAAATCAAAAAGCTGAAACACAATTAAAGTATTATTTTCCCAAACAGTAAGTATGAGTAATTTCACTGAACTTTAACTAGCTAAAATGTATTTAATTCTTATCTGCATAAAGTTTCTATCCTATTAGGAGACAAAATTACTTCTAAGTGCCTGTTTCTCTGTGCTGACTTTAAACAAAGGCTAGAGTGATTCTTTTAAATACTGAAATTTACTATTGCAGTTTCCTTTTTTGTAACAAATTGGTATTATAAAGAATAAAGTTCTCATCTTTCTTACTTTTCATTTTGGTATTGCTTTTACCCTTTTATTAATGTCAGGTCTTTCAGATCTTTTAGGAGACAGTGACACAAATTAAATAGTTCTAGAAACTCCACTATGGATACCCATATAAGTGGAATTAAAGTTGAGATGACTATTTCAATGTCTGTGTTGCTTATGATATGTTAGCAAACCTGCCCTACAGATTGCACATTAATTAGAAACTAAGGGTTGGCAAGATAATTTCTTTCTTCCTTTCTCTACACTACATTACCTAGCCAACTTCAAAATAAAATAATTCTCCAGCATGTATCCTTCTTTAGGCTGATTTCTATTTTACAGAACTTCATTATATCCTTTAATTGTCAGCAAAGAAGAAAGCATGCTCCTATAAAACATAATCATGATAACATGAAAAAATGTTTCATTTTTCTTCATTATTTCATTTTTTCCATGTTTCTCCCTAACTTAATAGCTCTGTAGAAAAAACACTAGTGTATTTACAGAGTAGTAATATAGACTGATTCTATTTGCATCTGTATACTTCTTGCAATGCATGCCACTCTTCCTTTACAAATCACAGTCTAAGGTACTTCCAAATACCATTAACAAGAGACTGCTCATTAGATCAAACAATGTAATATTGCTATGATGGAAGTTAAAAACTAATTTGGTAAGGTATCATGATAAAACTCATTTTTACATAAAAGTTAAAATTAAACCCAGATCTCTGTAAGCAAGGGCTTCTTTGTTGAAAACTCCTGAAAATAAAGAAAAAACATAGGAATATATTTATAGGATGTTTTTACCCTATTAGTGTGCCTTTATACTAACGAAACTATTGAAAGCAGATGCTAGGACGAGATTTTCATATGTTCCTGACAAGTATGTGTCAAGAAAAGAAAAAAAAAATAAGAAAGAGGAAACTCATTAAAGAATTTAAAATGTAAGAACAAGATTCAGTACACAGCACTGAGAATATAAATTAGGAATAGTCTAAAATCCAAAGGTGGTATCGTACTCAGACTCCCATGCAGCTAATGAAAAGACTGCTAGCATAAAAGCTAGAACATAATCTACTGTTGGACGTACACTCAAGGGCATCAAAAAAGGAGTTATCTTCAAAGAGTGTTTTGGGGCAACAGAGATTGTCAAACTGTACAATAATAGTGCTAAAAAAAGCAGATGATTAATCCAACGTATCTGATATCCAAATTGCTTGGTAAAGCATTGATTGACCTAAGCTGGCTAAGGTACACTAAATGGTAAAAGCAAACTGCAGAAGGAAGTTATGTGTAAAACCAACATACTTCTAATTTGGTCTCTGAATTCATCCCATCTGACCTGGGAACCTAATATTGCTTGTATTCCTGGGAGGTATTCACCTCTTTCCCTTCCTTGGACCTACAGAAAACTGAGGTTAGTAACTTGGCTCCTAACTTAGATGCTTCAATACCTTTAAAAAACCTGCCAGACATAATTATATTCTATTTCTATGCTCTGTCTGAAGTGATATCACAAAACTACTCTAACTCTGAATAGAACTGAACAGTTCCCACCCATTTTTGAATGTCTACAAGAGCTAGATAATGCATGTGATTTACATACTGATTAAATCACAAAATAATTTTTCATGTATGTGCATTTTTCCTTTGCCCAGATAATGAACTAATTAGCTGAACTAATGCAAATAGTAAAAGAGCATTTAGGAATATATTGCAGTCAGTGTTAAAAATGTACAGATTATTCAACCGCCACAGTCCAGCCTGGCTTCCAAGACCAGTTTTCAGTCAATAAATTATTATGTCTAGTACTATTTTTCAACTTACAGCCAAAAATATTTTGTATATTAAAAAAAAATCTACACATTCATTTGCAGCTGTTCAGGTTGTTTCCTGTAAGTGTCAGACCTCACCATAATATTTGATATATATTATATATTTTCTGTGGCATCAGTGGGTTTATTTAAGAGAAATCAAATAGCACCAGATAGAATCATGGAGTGTTTTGGGTTGGAAGGGACCTTTAAAGTTCATCTAGTCCAACCCCTTACAATAAGCAGGGACATCTTCAACTAGATCACGTTGCTTAAAGTCCCATCCAACTTGACCTTGAATGTTTCCAGGCATGGGACATCTAACACCTCTCTGGGGAACTTCTCCAGTGTCTCATCACCCTTATTGTATTTTTTTTTCCTTATATCTAGTCTGAACCTACTCTCTTTTAGTTAAAAAACATTACCCCTTGTCCTATTCCAACAGGCCCTGCTAAAATGTCTGTCCCATCTTTCTTGTAAGCCCCCTTTTAAGTACTGAAAAACCACAATAAGGTCTCCCCAGAGCCTTCTCTTTTCCAGGCTAAAGAACCTCAACTCTCTCAGCCTGTCCTCATAGAAGAGGTGCTTCAGCCCTCTTGCACACTTTTGTGGCCCTCCTCTGGACCCACTCCAACAGGTCCTTGTCTTTCTTTTACTGAAGATTCCAGAACTGAATGCAGTACTCTAGGTGGGGTCTTACAAGAACAGAATCATCTCCCTCGATGGTTTGGCCACACTTCTATTGAAGCAGCCCAGAATATGGCTGACTTTCTGACCCAGACATTGCTGCCTCATGTCCAGCTTTTCACCCACCAGTACCCCCAAGCTCTCCTCTGCAAGGCTGCTCTCAATTCCTTCATCCCTAGCCTGTATTGATAGTGGGGATTCTCCTGTCCCAGCTGCAGGACCTTGCACTTGGACTCTTTGAATCTCATGAGGTTCACACAGGCCCACCTCTCAAACTGATCGAGGTCCCTCTGAATGGCATTCTGTCCATCAGGCATGTCAACTGTACTACTCAACTTGGTGTGATCTACAAATTTGCTGAGGGTGCACTTGATCCCAGTGTTCAAAGACCTCACTCTACCTATCTACCACTACCACAACCTATCTTTTCACACCTTCTCCTTTTATCTACTGTACCCAATTTATATTTTTGGAAGATTTAGATTTATACTCCTGAACAGAATATTGTAAATATGCCAAATGTATATATGTGCTCTTGCAAACTAGACTTATCACTACAGTTTAAGTCCAACACACCACATTAATTTTAAGATTATTTTCCTTTGCCAGGACAGATAAAAAAGCAACTGTAGCATGCTAGGGAATCTGATCTTTTACAAAGATTAAATGCGTTCAAATTCCAAGTTTATGATTTCCTAAGAGAAAAGTGCATAGGACTATATAGATAAAGTAGTGGACATGACAGCAGATGTTTGTGATGCCCCCAGTATGACCATTAAGGACAAAAGTAAGGTGAATTATTACTTCCTATGCAAGATAAACTGATTTTAACTTATAATAGTAACTACCTTGTACACTTATGTCAACAGCAATGAAGATGCTGTAAGCTGAGCAGACCATTATCCAAGTCTAGTAAATCTGAAGAATAGTAAAGCAGTCTGAGGAGCTCAGTTTGAAATCATGCACTGCTGGTGAAGAAATGCTTTGCTTCTTTTGAACGTTTCTTTCCAAGTAGTAAATCTTTCAAGCATCTGGGTTCCATCTTTTTTTATGTTAAAATTTCTGAGCAGCAGACAGGAGGAATGTATTTAACTACTTGTTGTCACATATGTAAGATTTCAATAACAGGAAAGGACAATTTGAGTGTTTTGAAGACTTACTCCCTACTTCCACTGCTAATTTTAAAAAAAGAGTATCCTATGTATCTATTGTTCTTGAGGCTGTACAAATATTCTAGTGCAGGGGACAGTTCCTGCTCTGAACCTACAAATATTATTTGTGATAATCGTAGAATCATCGAATATCTCAAATTGGAAAGGACCTATAAGGATCATAGAGTCCAGCTCCCTGATCCTTCAGGACTAACTAAAACTAAACCATATGACTAAGAGCATCCTCCAGACATTCCTTGAACTCTGACAGACTTGGTGTCATGACCACTTCCCTGGGGAGCCTGTTCCACTGGCCAGCAACCTTCTCAGTGAAGAAACTTGTCCTAATGTCCAGTCTGAACTTCCTTTGACACAGCTTCATTCCATTTCCTTGTGTCCTATTGCTGGTCCCCAGAGAGAGGAGATCAGCACCTCCCCCTCCACTGTCCCCCTTTGAGGAAGCTGTAGACTGTGATGAGGTCACCCCTCTCTCAGCCTTCTCTTCTCCAAGATGAACAAACCAAGTCAACTCAGCTGGTCCTTGTGTAAGTCTTGCCCTCAAGGCCTTTCACCATCTTGATTGTCCTCCTCTGCACACACTCCAATAGTTCGATATCCTTTATTGTGCCCAAAACTGCACACAGTACTCGAGGTGGGGCCACATCAGTGAGGTGTAGAGCAGGACAATCGCCTTCCTCAGCCAGCTAGCTGTGCTGTGCCTGATGCACCCCAGGACACAGCTGGCTCTTTTGGCTTCCAGGGCACACAGTTGACTCATATTCAACTTGCCATCAACCCAAGCCTGTCACAGCTGGCGAATCCAGCACTTGCTCTTATTAAATTTCACATGGCTGGTGGTTGCCCAGCTCTCTAGTCTATTCAGATCTCTATGCAACAACTCTACTCTTGAGGGGGTCCACATCAGTAAACTTAATGTACATTTGACTCCTGCATCCAGATAATTTCTAAAAACAATAAAGAGCACTGGCCTGGAAACTGAGCCTTGGGGAACCCCACTGATGACTGGCTGCCAGCCTGGTGTAACCCCGTTTACTATATCTCTTCGAGCCTGACCCATCAGCCGGTTGCTCAACCACCATATTATGAATGTGTCTAGCTGTGTGCTGGGCATTTTATGCAGAAGAATACTGTGAGAGACAGTATAATGAGGGACTGCCATGAAAATTTCAGAACCAAACCCCAATTGTTTGTATAATCATAACGTTCAGAGTCTACAATGGAAATTACATTGTCTCATCACATGTTGATATTGGTGCAGTTCTTGGTTCAGGAAAACTCTTTTTTGCTTCCTTATCATGCTTGGCTATTATGTTTATATTTCTTCTAATCATGAACTCTATTAAGACCAAATATTTCAATAAAAACTCATGACCTGACATGAGGAGCATTTCTAGTAAGAACATAAAATAAGGCAAAAAATAATATATTTTACCACGCATTGAGCAAATACCCAGGTAGTACTAACTGAACATTTTTTTTCACAGCTATCTTTTTTTAGAACTTACTGTCATGGTTTAACTCCAGCCAGCAATGAAGTACCACACAGCTGCTCACTCACCTCCCCGCCACCATTGGGATGGTGAGGAGAACTGGAAAACACATGGGTTGTGATAAGAACAATTTAATAATTGAAATAAAGTAAAATATAATAATAGTAACAAAAACCACAACAACTGTAATGAAGAGAGAAAGAGAAGGGAATAAAACCAAAGAAAAAAACAACCAAACAAGTGATGCACAGTACATTTGCTCACTACCTGCTGACAAATGCCCAGCCAGTCCCCAGGCACTGGTCCACAGCCCCTGGCCAGCTCCCTCCAGTTTATATACTCGGCATGATGCACTATGGTATGGAATATCCCTTTGGCTACTTCAGGTCAGCTGTCCTGGCTAAGCTCCCTCCCAAGGTTCTTGTGCACCCACTCACTGGCAGAGCATGGGAAACTGAGAAGTCCTTGATTTAAAGTACTACTTAGCAACAACCAAAACACCCATGCGTTATTAATGTTATTCTTACCCTGAAACCAAAGCACAGCACTGTACCAGCTACTAAGAGGAACATTAACTGTATCCCAGCCAAAACACTTAGAAAAAACCTGTATATTTAGGAAAATATTTAACTTTATTTTAAAAATAATAATAATACTCTTGCAGCTGAAAAGCAAAATCCTGCAGGCTAATTCTCCTTTAAAGCAGGACAATAGCCTAATAAATGAAGTCCTCCATCACTGTGAAGTCTTCCATGACTTCTAGTTTAATATTTAAAAGGAAGGTAACAGGAGAGTTATTTCTGACCATAAGACTAACCCCAAGAGAGCAAGGATCCATGAGGCAAGGCTACAATTCTCAGAAATGCTTTGGCAGTAATTCAGAATTATTACTTTGTGCCAAAACAATTTGTGCTTGTTACTTAATCCTGTAATTGAATCCATCTGTAACTAAAGTTGAAAAATACAGGGGTTTTCAATGAAGTTTTTACCACTTCTTCCTCTGATTTTTTTTTTTATTATTGTTTATTTATTTTTTTGCTTCATTTCTATCAGTATTTAAACTTGATCAAATTTATATGGAAACATAAGGAAATACACACCAGTAAAGGTGACAACAAACTGCAATGTTCCTAATAGGCCTTCATTGTCTTTCACAGGCTTCAGGGGAAAAGCAGTAGGATGCCCATGTCTTGTAAAAATAACTTCCTTGAGTTACTCTATGGCACTATATTTATAAATTCTGCTTTAGAAATGTTTTAAATAAATTGTACTTTGCATCTGGGTAGCATTCACAAAGCAAATCAGGTAAGAGCTAAATTATTAGATATTATTTTCTGTAGCTTTCTTATTCAATATATGTATCAGCTTATAAAAAGGCAATAGTAGCTCTGTCAAAAAGTAATATGAAATATATGATAATAACTCAGAAAAAGGAGGAGGACTCTAAAAAATATCATGGCCTCAGTATTTATTTAATAGTTCTATCCTAAGAGATAAAAGTCACAAGTATACATAGAGACTGGAAGACTTTGAATTACACTAAATCTACACAGGTACTGTTGTCACAGACAATATTTTTTGTCCTTTTTTGTAGACTGCTGTATGTCATCTTCCTGCAAAGATGTGGGATTGAGGAACAGAGGGAAGACTGTTTGCTGCATTTTGGTTGGGGCATGCTGGGCAGGTGGAATGTATACAAGGAGATTGACTGTTCCTTGGGATGAAGTATAAGAAATTCCTGAAGGGCTACCAGGTGTAATACCTCCTTAGGAGGGAACTTGCTGACCAAGTGCTGACTGCCTGTGAAGCACAGCAGAAAGGCAGGAAGCTGACATGAAGTCAGTCCTTACGATGAAAAGGTAAGTACTGTTCCTAGAGACTTATAGAGTCTCTATCAGTTCTGTAGATTCTGTTGCAAAACAAATAAAAACCCTACTGAAAGTTCCTGAACTGAAATCAAGCTCAGAAGAAGGGATTCTGTAAGGTTTTGTAGAAACTATGAAAGCTTCTCCATAAATTAACCTAAAGTAGGCTGAAAGATACGAGGGTTTAAGAGGACTTTACCTGAATTGGTTCTTCATTTATTACTGTCAACATGTAATGCCTAAGGACCTAGCTAAATGACAGGGATTCTGATCTGCCTGATTGTTTACTGCACCACATTCTTCTTTTTTCAATATTTTAAGGTTTTGGGTCTCTGGCTGTGTGTCCATGATTCTTTCATGGGTTTTGTGGTCAGATATGCAAGAGAAATGCAGAATGGCAAAACTGGGAATTAAAATAATAAACAGTGTTGCAAGGGAACTAAATCTAAAACATTAAAATCTATTTAAATATATAAAAAAACAAGAGCTGTCAGGAATTATTTGAGGCATTAAGAGATGAGTGGCAAGTTAACGACAGTTACTGTAGCTGACAGCCTGAAAGAATTACTTGCTTCATTATTCACGCAAATAAACAGAGGGTCAAATCCCAGAGACTAAGTAACAATGAATTTCTCTGCAAAATGAATTTAAAACTGTGGAACAGAGAGAGTTTAGAGACTTTATGTCTGTACTAGAGCTGGTAGTTGAAAGTAGTGTAAAGGTGTTGAGCTTATATACCTTGTAGGTGTGAATAATGATGGAAATAGCAGGGGATCTAGGAAGGACACAATACAGGCTTTTGAAAGTGTGTAAACAGCTAACAATACCACCAAATTGCTGATTCAGTGTCAGATTGCCCCTGACAAAAGAACAGCAGTACAAATAAGGACAGATAGGAATGGGGTGAAAAATTTCTCTTCCCTAGAGAGCACGCTGAGTAGAGCCTAAAATGGGTCCCATCATTTGCACTTACTAGAGGACAGAAACTGCTTTACTGAGGAACAAAGTTGTTTGAAGGACATTAAAAGCAAAATAGTCCAAATATGGTTAGGGGAGCTTCCTTTACCATCCAGAGCACCCCTGCAACTGTGGTCTTCAAAGGCCTGCCTGTGTATTTCCTCCCTCCCTCTTTAATTCAGTCACTACTGAAATCCCACTGTTACCTCAAAATTCTGTGCTGACAGTAAGGAAATCCCATAGAGTTCTGTTGTGGCTGGCATTCTTTCCCTTTTGGATCGAGGAAATAATAAAAAACTACATGAAATGAAGCAAAAATTGCATAGGAAGAGCGACTGACTCCCTGGATGTGGACTGAGAGACTGGGAGGGATTGTGGGGGTGTCAACTTGCATTCTGTAGTCCCATAACAGCCTACATTTGGAGTTTGCACTGGGGACTGGAGAACTCTGAGAGACGTACCACCCTCACTGTCACTCTGCTGCTTATCATGACAGCCTTTATTGGTTAATGTGTATCTCATGGTATCACTTTTTCCTACCCGTCTGTTCCAGCTATACCAGCTCAAAGGAGTATCTCACAAGGATGCTCAGTTACATCCAGTTCTGTCACTGATTATAGGTGGGACATGAGACATAGTTAGGAAGTATGTTTATTTTTTCCTACTTCATACTGTTCTCTTAGGCAAACTCTCATTGAAGTCACAGGGAACCGTTTTCTTAATACAGCTTTCCAAACTGAGTTATTTTCAATGCTTGCTGTAACTGTATGTAAGTTCGCTCTTACATGTTATAGTCCTAGTGCAAGCTTGGGATGCTCCTGGGATGGCACTGTAATATTACTGCCTAAAGGTTTCTCATTTAATATGTATTTTTACCTATTTCCTATTAAGGAAATATTTACATCATTTCTTTGGATTTTGCTCCAAGATTTCTTTCTTTTATATTCCTTTTATATAATGTGTTCTATATTTAAATATGACAGCCACTGGCATGTGTCCTTAAGTACTTCAAACATTTATCTGAATATGTCACAGTCCATTATTAACTTATGGCTAGACATAAAATTACCTTGATGGACAATATTTATTTTAGCATTATTAAAGCAGGGCAAAAACCCAAGCCAAACAAACAAAAAAAAACACCAAAAAAGCAAAAAAAATACAGGTCTTGGCTTTGCAAACAATTACACCTGAGCTTAATTTTCAGAATATCAGCTGTCCAAATTCCTTTGTAGTACTACTTATCTGCTCAAAATCAAATATATGTTTAAATGATTGCAGAACTAACACTTAATTCTCCAATAATGTTGGTATTTCTTTTGTTTGTTATTGCTTTTTGCAATGTACTTTCATTTTTCCATAAAACTGTCTTCTAATTCCATATAACTGTAAAAAAAAGGATTAATTTTCTAACCATATGGGACAATTCCTACAGCTTTTCAAATATTTTAATGTTATTACTGTAATTCATAACATGTTTAATAACGTAAATCTGAATAAAACAATCTCTCATTAAAAATAATTGAAAACCCAGTGGGGACTGTTTAAAAGAATTGTCTTAATTAAGAAATCAGACATGACAGTACAATTTTGTTAATTTATTTTACACTCCCTCAATTATAAAAGTCTTTTCAGTCTGGTATATTAAATTGAGCTGAAAAAAATGGGCAGAATGCATGGTCTGTATTGATTGCCTTACTAATGAAAATAGTTTCATCCTTTGAGAATACGTCCAGCCTCATATCCTTATTCCCACACTTTTCATGGTCTCATCCCTATTCCCATTCTTTTGCAGTTCTAGATCAGTGCACTGCCTTCTAGTTACTTACATTTCATACATTTTGCCTTCCCTTCCCAAAAGAATAAAAACAATTAGGGGAATATGTCTTAAACAAGACCTTCAGCTAGCATAAATAACTGATGTTAGTCGAACTATACTCATCTACATGCAACACTGACCTGATCCTCCCCAGTTACTGTTCAGGCAGCACTCAGCCTGGGAGAGGCAAATAAACCCAAAGTTCTTTCTGGCAAAACCGTGGACCAACTTGTCTTTCTGCTAACAGAACATGTCTTATTTCAGTTCCATCCGCATCGAAAACATAAAGCACAGCAATGTGTCCTGGTTTCATCTGGGATAGTTAATTTTCTTCTGGTTTTGGTGTGAGAACAATGTTGATAGCACATGGATGGTTTTCGTTGTTGCTGGGTGATGTTCATCCTAAGTCAAGGACTTTTCAGTTTCTTGGGCCCTGCCAGCGAGAGGGCTGGAGGGGCATGGGGATGGGGAGGGGACACAGCCAGCACAGTTGTCCCAAACTATCCAAAGGGATATTCCATACCACTGCATATCATGCTGAGTATATAAACTGGGGGAAGAAGAAGGAAGGTGGGGACATCTGTCATTATGGCATTTCTCTTCCCAAATAACTGTTACACGTGATGGAGCCCTGTTTTCCTGGGGATGGTTGAACACCTGCCTGCCCGTGGAAAGTGGTGAATTAATTTTCCTTTGCTTTGCTTGCATCTGCAGCTTTTGCTTTACCTATTTAATTGATCTTACCTCAGCCCTCGAGTTTTATATTCCTTTCCGATTCTTCTCCCTATTCCTCTGGGTGAGGGGGAGTGAGTGAGCAGCTGTGTGCTGCTTGGTAGCCAGCCGGGGTTAAACCACAACACAATGCTATACACATAAAATGAAAAAGTTGCTCATAAGGGTACAGCATGAAACAACTGGCTGATTAGTGATGTGTTTGGCTGGGAGAACACATTTTTGTTTTCTTTTAAGGGAAATAAATATGTCTGGGAAAAAAAAGGTATGAATTCTTCTTAAACAGGAACATAGGAGGTTCTGCCAGCATGAAAGAAAAACCTTTTTATTTTAAGGCCGATCAAGTGCTGACTTGGGTTACCCAGAGCAGTTTTGGAGTCTCCATCCTTGGAGATATTCAAAAGCTGGCTTGACATGGTCTTGGACAATTGGATTGATGAGGAGGTTTGACAAGGTGATCTTCAGGGGTTCTTTGCAACCTCAATCATTCTGTGTTTCTGTGAAAAAATATAATAGACTTTTATGTTGTGATTTATGATGGGTAATTTTTAAATTACTTTTGGGTTTTTTAATCCTATGTGTGAAACTTGTTTTTTTCCATCCAAACTAAATTTGTACATGAGAAACCATTCTTTAAAATGAAATTAATTAAAATAACTTTCATATTAATTTTATTAGAAGTGAAGGAAGTCAATAATTAAGTCCCTCTGGCTGCTTTAAACTGGGTTTTTTTTCCAGTTGTGGTTTGTTGTTTTTTTTTCTCAGCTACTACAGCCTGTGTAAGATGGCAAGCACCAAAACACTGTCTGCTCAGTATAGCCTGTATTAGAAAATACCCTATTCAAAACCAATACCCACTAAATGAGAGTTCTCTCTGTATACAAAAATAGTGGTGTGAAATATAAAAAAAGTGTGAGTTCCGAAATCTATTAAATGGTATAAAAATGACAAATTCTAATTGCTTTGTTTGAGAGAGTTGGAAATATTTCTTATTTATCTGATTTACAGTAAGGAAATCTTTTAGCATTTTGTCAGACAGTAAGAAGTGAGCAATGAAGAGCCATGAAGATGAATTTTTCATCACTCCCTGATGCTGGGACAAAATGTGTAACTTGCAGTGAAGCTTTGTGCACTCAGTGGACTGAGAATGCTAGCTCCTCAATGTTGGCTAAGTGGTGTAAAGGAGGTATGAGGAATCTTGTTCACTATCAGAACAAAATGTCCTAGGTCTAAGTTAAAATATGATTCATCTACATTGAAAACACATTAAACGTGTCCTTGTGTCACCTAAGGAGAAAATCCCTTGGTGTTCTCAAAAGTTGTTCTTAGTAACGATGCCGTTAAGAAAATGCATTTAAGAAAAAAACCTTTTTCTTATGGTGATTCTCCAAGACGACTCTTCGAATCAGTAGGGACATCTGAGGCTGAATATCATGTTTCAGTTTTGCCACAAATAATCAAGATAAAGCAAGACTGGGGTGGGGAGAAGTAAATTACAATGAAATGATAAAAATAGGGAGAATTTACCATGCTGATTACTTTGATTCATTCCACTACAATGGCAACAGAGATTATTCATAGATGTCAATTGGAACCCATTTATGAAGTCTTTTGAGTACTCATCTAAACTATAAACATCATAGTATGCTTCATAGGGTTAATTGCTTAAAATCTGCATACACTAACAGATCTTCAAATCCTTCTTGTAAATCTCTTTGCATCTTATTATCATGACATACACATATTGAATAACATGCTAAAGTTTCATATCAAATTTCTTACTATGGTATAGAATCATAGAATCATTTAGGTTGGAAAAGTATTTAAGTGCTTCCCAGTAATGATTGTTACTAAGGTTGTCACAATACCAGTCTCTTCAGTCATTCTCAGTAACAGATATAAACATTACAGAATGTCTAGGGGTAATTGCTGATGTTAGACAGAAACTTTATAAAAGCTTTGTAAGGATAACATTTTCCAGGATTTCCAGGAACAGTATATTCATATTTGGTTCTTTTAAAAAGTTAACTAAAAAAGATCTATCATGCATCTCTCCCTAGGAAAGATACTACTTTATTCCAGAGATTATCCCTGCCTTGCCAGAATAAAGAAAGTGATAAGGCAATAAAGTTGATCTGTTAAAATACCAAGTTGTGATCACCTTGTTGCTAATAGTGTATTTCATGGCATAAAGTTATCAATATCCTATGCCATCTGCAGCAATATGACATCCAGAATCTTGAATCAAACGAGGCTGTGCTCTGTCTTGGGGAATAGCTGTAGACTGTGCTGAGATTCAGGGTTGGTTTGATGTTTATAAATCAGACTCTTCTGAGAGGTATCACCAGAATACATCACAGGTAGGGATCTAGAAAACAAATTATGAAAACCTAACAGACTGAAAGCAGTTTTGTCTTCTTCAGAGTGATACACAGCTGTTCCTGTATTTAGCAGATCTGAAATTTGAGAGTTTTAAACCAGTAGTTAATCTGCATTCCATCTAATTAAAATATGATGTGGTCACTTGCACAGAACATATAAGATGTTGAAAATGCAGGCAAATAATAATATACTTTGTTATAGACAGGATAGTGATTGAAGAAGAAGACTGAACTGTGCTGTTATGTGGAGTGTTGGTTTTAATTTAGTAAGTTTTAATACTGAAGATGTCATTTAATAAAAAATCCTGTCCATTACATTTGACATGAAAAAATTTCTAATTTATTAATATAAATTGCATACTGAGATTCATCTTACTATGTCTGATATGCCATGTATTTATAGGTTATGAAACAACTTTACCCTTAACAGAAAAGGCTAAAGAGGAAAATGTCATAGACATGTGAAAAATACCACAATTGCAGTAGCATATCCAATAAATATTCCATCAGGGATGATGAACTTTTAGAGGCTCACCACTTTATGTCCATACAGGTATGATAATTAAGTCACAACTGTTAGAGATACTTGCCCTAAATAACAGAACACTTGAAAGTACTGCATACTGTACTGGTATAGCATAAACACCAAGATGAAGCAAATTTAACTACAAGAAAACAAATATTCTCAAAAATATGATTAGCAAACCTGGAAATGTTTAGGCAAATAGAAGTAAACCACAATTGATAGATAATACAGGCAGCTCTACCCGATGCAATCAAGACCTTTTAAAATGCATATAAATGGATTTTAGTAACTAAAAACATTGTCAAGTCTTAATCAGGTAAAAAAAATGCCTGTTTGCAGTTTACAGCTTTATGAATTTGTGGAGTTAATGCAATTATGTTTTATCAAAAAGTGTGCGGTGATAACTTCATTTGCAAAATCTGCAATGCCAAATTATGCTGCAAAAATGTCACTGTGGACTTAATTTATCTCTTACAAATACTCCAGATATGTGTATGGATTCATATGTACATTTTATATTAAAACACACAAAACATACTTCATGGTAGCAACTTAAATTGTATATGCAAGTGCATGCATATGTAAATGTAGAATAGATTGCATATATGTCAAAAGTTTACAATGGCTATAAGTATATGTAGTAGTTTTATGTGTTACTAATCCAGTAAATATAGGAATTATTGGAATTATTTTTTTTTAAATATAGATGTTGCCTGAAAGTGCAAGATCCTTTTTTTGAAGGAAAGACAATTTTTTTTAAAGGTAAACTTTTTTTAAAGGAAGAAAACCTCAGACTTTGATAATATAACTGTATAATCATGATGCCACTTTGTGTCATTCTGAAAGGGTTTTAACTATTAAGTCTATTAAGGCATGTGACTAGGATTTAAAGTTTCATAATTTTAACATCAAACCTATATAATGCTGACATAAATCTCCACTGCTTTGTGGGTGTAGATGAATTTTGCTGAGATGTATTCACAAAACATTGAAATTTAAACTGATTTTATTTCAGTCCTACTGAGTAGGAATAAGTAAGGCTCAAAAAGGAATCTTCAAATTCCAGAAAATGCTTTTCCCTGTGTTTTAAAGTCTAAAGTGTTTCAAGATGTTTCTGTAAAATACTTTTTACTTTCAACTTCTGTTTTCGGTGTAGTTTGGTTTGGTTGTTGTTTTTTTTTTTTCAAATTTTTCTGAGGGAATCCAGTATTGCCAACTCTAAGACTTCAGAAAAAGAGTTCAAAGGAGTTCAAAACCCAATCATGCCTGAGAAAATCACAAACTTTGCTACTGGGAAAAACTGGGAGGTTACATTTTCAAGTTTGCCTCTCTGGCGTTACCAGCAGCATTCTGTTCTTAACATTCCATCTAATTGCTTGATCCTGGTCCCCAGGAGTTTAACATAAATCAGCAGTTCTACGCAATGGACTGCACTCACAAGGAAAAGCAATTTTTTATTTTTTTCAAAAATAACACACATTTTTTGGAAAGATTGAAACTTCTGCTAAAAATCTTGAGGCTGTAATACCAAAATTATCATGGTAAAATTTAAGCTTAAAAATCATCATGAGTCTATAAAGCCTGCAGGTTTATAGAATTTTTGAAATTTGTTAACTTCTTGTAAATAAATGCACCTTGAAATTACGACATCCCCCTCATCTGCTGTTGCTGTCCATCTCTGTCTGCACTCTTGATCAAAGAACTGTCAAAGACTAACACTACTAAGAAGAGCTATTTAATGAATTTTTGTATTTTCATTTGTGCAGGATGAGCACTAAATGTTTCACACAAAGATATTTTCAGAATAAACTATATAATTTTTTTTCTCATATTTTCATCCTAGGGGACTGCTAATTATCTAAGCAGTACATGTAAAAGTATCTATACAGGTAGAAAATAAGCAAAGAATGTACATAGTATGGATGTATTGGGAGTGAAGAATATTTACAGTTCCATAATTTAGAATAGAAAAAGGAGCATTCAAACTGTATCTTTGCTGTAGAAATTTCAAAGTTCATTTAGATCCAAACAGGAAGAGTAGGTGTTAGTTAGTAGGAGAGTAGTTAGGAATACACTAAGAACAGAGGGATAGAAAATATTATTTAATACAATGAAGTAAGAAGAATGGAACTTGGGAGCTGGGAACATACAGCTGGTCTTCCATTCACAGAAACTGTAGAAGAGCATGGCCAGTGGCTAAAGAGCTCGTTGCCCTTTCAATACGAAAGAAAAGAAATTAAGGAGGTGTCACTTGCATAAGGCACTGCATGTTATTTTACACAGACAGATGGGAAGATACTATCAGGTCTTTACTTGGAAGGACTCTGTCACTGTTCTAGACTCACGGTAAAAAAACACTCTTAGAAGAAGCTGGCAGGAAAATAGCAAATAGATTTCTAGGGAGCCTGGAATAAAAAGTGACTCCCCACTCATAGATCATTGGCATGCATTACATACAGTGAAGGCTATAGCATAATTGGCATAAGGAGCAGCAGGCACCCCAGAGAAAGCAGTAGGACTGGATCACAGTTGCATCTTGGCTACAGCAATGAAGGGTTGGGTGGAGAAGGCAATAAATTTGAACCTGGTTTGTGGCCAAAAGTGATATAATAAGAATTAATCTGAGCCGTTTTGTGGAAGTTAAAGGAAGATAGATGGATCATAAAGCCATTTCTTCCCCTGCAGACATACATTCAGACTTGGAATCAAAGCTAGCCCATAATCAACATACTATTTTTTTTGGTGATTCAGTGACAAATTTTATCATAAATATGCAGAAACTTTACACAGTTTGGTATCTATCCTTATAGTTCCTTATACAATGACAAATGAGTAAACAATATTTAATCAAACTATTTGCATTATCTCAAGAATTTAGCCAGAAACTACTTCTCCCATTTCAGAGACTGATTATGCCCATTTCCAAGCAGCAAAATTTTTGGAGATATTTAGAAATGGATTGTGAAGCATGTATAGTTCTACAGTAATACTTTAAAAATGCTTTTCAATGCTGAATATAATTTTATGAAAATATCTCTTTTTTCCCCTCAGAAATGTAGAACTCTTGAGAAAAGAAAGAATTCATTCCTTTCAAAAGGAACACTGCATTCCCTCATAGAGATCTTTTAGAAAGATACCAGAGTTCTACATTGTATGGGAAGAATTCCAAAATATTTCAGTCAGTGGGATTATGACATGAAAAATGAGTATTTCTGAACCAACCATGCCTTGCCATTGTAAAACCCTGGCAGCAATACTATTTAAGCCATTGACTATCAAAAAGAACACTATGGATTTAGACTATGGCTGAACTACCAAAACCATCGCCGATAAGGACATCAGTTCAGCTTCACACAGATGTCTTGCAATTTATAGACACCTGGAGCAGTTATTTTTAGCTTTTACATGTGAAAAATACAATGAAAAAGATATATTTGTTTTACCAAATCTCTCCCCTTTTGCAATTCATGACTTAAGATAAATCGACAAAATAAACAAACAGATAACACAGAAAAAAACCCGGACTTTTCCAGTGTCGGCTTTGCGGGGTGGCTTTATTTATTCATTTCCCCCCTCCCCCTTCCTCAGCATTGTAATAGAAAACTTGCCTTGCAATAACCAAATAAGATCAAAAGTTTGACTTTGGGTTGTCACACTTTATGTGACAGCTGTCTTGCTGTCTAATATGATCTATACCTGAATGGAAAAAACGATGTTCACATAATAAAATGAAGAGGGGCAGATGTGGGTTCTGAGGGATTGCTATGCACCTGTAAAAACCTTGTTGGGTTTTTATGTTCCCCCTAAAATTAATTTTAGTTTTCTGTTTCTTTCTTTCTTTCTTTCTTGTAAACATTTTCAAAGCTGCCTTGAAATCCTTTTTCTCTTCTTACTTTCTCCTAGCCTCTTCAGTGCTGCTTTCTCTCTCCAGGAGACAATATATTCATGGAGGTAATACTGAATTACTGCAGCACTCACACTGCTGCTTCCATAAACTCCATGTGGGTGGAAATCTACTTCTGCCTAGAGCACCACTGACTTCATGGGATGACAAAGCTGTAATATGCTAAGCAAAACAGAACTATTGCCAATGTGCAACATTTCCTAAGGCTTTCCGAAAAATGAGGACAAAACCTGGTGCCTGAGCTTCATTTGTAATAAATGAGGCACATAAACTTTCTTTTCTGGATCTGTGTTAATGGGGGCTAAAATGCATAGAATCACCCCTGCATTTGTTTATTGCATGGCATTTCTAGCCCCAGGCTGCCACAATTTTATACAGGCTTGTATGAAATGCTGCTTTCAGTACTTTGAAGTTCTGAGAACCAAATAAAGCAAAGTGTATGATGGCTCAGAAACACCCAGATTCTTCAAAAGGTGTCATTTCATGGAATAGAATAACATATATTTTCCCGTACTAATTTTGTATCAAATATGACAAGCTCTCTTACACTGTTTGAAGATTTTAAAGCAGACTTAGCCCCTTGCAAAAATTATTCTTGCAGTTACAGTAAATTATTTCAAAACTAATTTGTGAAGCACCTGCTAGCAGATATATATATATGCTCTAGATGCTCTTACACTGCTGTAATATAGCATGACTTGTTCCCAGCATTTTTTTTTAAATTTGAATTTGATATTAAATCTCATCTAAATAAACGCTAGCTCTTAAGTAATTCCTTCAAATCTGGAAAGGAGAATATGTAGGGGGGGGTTTATAAGTGAATACACAGAAATCATAATAGGGCACATCAGCAAGAAAATTGCTAGTTTGGGGGAAAAAAACCTGAACAACACAACATTTGATAAAATCACATTTTAGGCCACTTTGCTGTAATCCTCTGGTGTAGCACAAACTTTTCTATAGAAAGTAACCTGTACTAAAAAGCTTTAAATACCAGGAAAGGGAAGTTTCAATTCAAATAGAAAAATAGCTTAATTGCTTTCCTAGTTATAATTAAAAGGAGATATGTTCAACTCACTGTCCACAGTCCATGTAATTATCACCTGAAATAACATTTCAGTAGAGTTGAACTATATAATAAAACTTCTTCACCCTGATAATTAACAAGGTTAATGACATTTCTGTAGCAATGAAAAAATTATTGTTTAAATACATCCCTAGTAAGATTGAATCAAATAAAGAGAAACAATCAGCAATAAAAGCATTTATTTTGTATGTTCTAATGTCCATGTAAACCAAAAAACTTTTACATATTCCATAAGGTTTTTCATAATCACATGTACTTAAAATAATAAAAACCAATAACAAAAGAAAAGTTAATATAAGAAAAATGAAAATAAACTTTTTTTTTCAATAACGAGATTTTTTCTTCTTTGTGCTGTATTTAAGACTATATACAAATTAATTTCACATAAAAATGAAAATTGCTGATGCTACTTATGGCAGATAAACTGAACAAAATTTATTTCTTGTCTTACAGTTTGAAGGAACTGTATTAAATTATCAAACGAGTTCATGTTATTCTTTTATTTCAGAATTTTACATTCTTTTATGTCCCACTAGAGTCCATTTAGACACTATGACTGCATGAGTAACTTCCATTTTGAGGGGGAAATATTTTCCCCAAAATTAAAATTCTGGCCTTGTACCACCGCTGCTTTCTTATTCCCACATCCATGTATTAACCATTCATCTGTTTTTTAGAATCTGGTTAAAAAATATAATCCTGGTCCTCTGTGATATTTCATGAAAGCTATCTTTATCTAGCTTATCATGGTAATTTTTTAAAATTACGTAACATTTTCTCAAATGAAAATAAAGTTTTATTTTCTTCTAGGGTACTATGGCTTAGTATGCAGTCTTCAAATTACAGGCAAATGACTGCTCCTAAGTGTCTGACTAGCATTGTTTGTGTATGGATAAGCATACCCATAGGATCTTCCCTGGATCGAAGTCAGTTCCTCAATACTTTAAGGAATTAAATGTAAATTTCTAAATCAGGGGGTTTAATATGTAATACCTAGAACTACATACAAACTGTAGGACATAGGGTATGTTTTCAGGCATTGTGGGATGTTTATGTGTATGCATGAGATACAGACAGTACTTTAAAAAAACGCAAACAAACAAACTTTTAGATTAAATTCTAATTTATCTAATCAGTATCTTCTATTTCACTTGAGCCAGTAAAACCTATGTATCAGTTCTCTCTAACAGCAGCAACTGACCACCTTAAAAAGCAACTCGAATAGAACTAAATTTTGAACTATACTGTTACTGGAGATTGGCTTTCCCTTCCTCATACCATCTGGAAACAAAATTCAAGTGTAATCTACTGAGTTGCACATCAGTACTGAGACACCTAAATTATCTGAACTACTGAACAGAACAGAACTTCTGTCTTACTAAAATAAGAATACAAAAAAGAAAAAAAAAAGATGCCAGGGTAAACACGTGGATTATAAAATTCAAACCCTTTAATTTATTCTTATATAGTCTTTTACTGTCATATGAAAGAAAAATATGGAAATATAAGGAGCTGAAAAATAGTGAACAATAAAATATATCCTCTTCAGCAGCTATGATTTTTTTCTTAACTCTTGTTCTCACATTCTGTTTAATGCTGTTTACTTTTAGTCCACTCAAATCATATTAATTACCTTATATCCCAGCAGCTGGCAGATGGAAAAAGAATGCAGCTATGCCTAGAGTTCAAAGCTGCTGATGCCTGATTATTGTTGCACAGGGATGGTGAATAAAGTTATGTCTACCACATGATCCTGGTTAGTTTTACGTACTTCAAATAGCACTCTGATTATTAGCTAGTAAAGTGGAATAAGGTTCCATTACCAAGAAAAAAGGGCTTTCATCTTTCTGGAGAAACACAATACATTTACTTTTATATTTTTAAGACTTTTAAATTATTTTACCTTTTCCTATGGGGGGAAAAGCATATTCCATCTTCTCTAGCTCAGGGTTATGAAACTAAGATCTGCATATGTGTGACTGAACTGTAATTGGAGTGAGGGGTACTATAAAATTATCTGGAAAGTAAGGCCAGTGAGGGAACATGAGAAGAACCAATATATTTAATATGGAAGAAGAGAGACAAAAGAGGGGAAATAACTATCCAGAAAGGCACAAAAGGGTGATATAGGGATTCTGTGACAAGGTTTAGATACTTCTGTTACTGAACTGCAGTAACAGAAACAGTGATACAAAGATAGCCAGCTGCATTTAGCTTACATATTTTCAAGGGCGGGGGAGTGTGTATGTATGTAAATCTCTGTATTAGTGCATCAGGCAGCAAAACAAGTGAACAGAAGATCATTTAGAAACTTTCATTAGATATGCAAGTGCAATCTAGTCAAGACATCTGACAGATGTATTCTCAAGTGAATCAAGTTCCATTCTGTCACAATGAGGATGGACAAGGTACCTATCTCTTATCTTAAACTGTGTTCTCTAATTTTCCATGTGGAACCTAACTTTCATTTATGTGTAATAATAAAAAATATTAAAAGTTCTTTTCCTTTATTTTTAAAATTCTGTAGTGGACACTGTAGGTATTACAAAAAGATGCACACTACAAAATGGATATAGATAGAAGACAGTGGGTGAGAACAGAATCAGAATGCATCTGCAATTCCAGACTCTATTCTCATTGTCTCCCAAATCCCAGTGTCCTGTGCTCTGCTGGCTAGATCCCTGCAGCACAGGTGTTCAGTTTCCAGCAGTTTAGGAAGTGTTACAGAAGGAGAACTTGAAAGCAGTCCACAGTAGTGTATAGCAGTATACTTCTGACGAGAAACCAAAGATTTTTTCCAAAGACTGGGTTGGAAAACAATTCTAAGTGAGGAACTCTAAGGGGAAAACTAATAAGCCAACTTGAATGAGTATACTAATCTAAGTCACTGTATAACTGAGGTTTGAGAAGGGACTATTTCCATAAGTGAAATTTCTGAAAAATTTGGATTCCTCTATTCAATCCACACATCTACTTACTAAGGTAAGTGATAATAAAAATTCCCTTTTAGATATGGAAAACACTATACTGCATGGTTGATGTTTCAAAAAATGAAAAAAATATGTTCAAACTGATACAAAGGCAAGTCTTTCCCTTACCCCAGAAGCGCAATGACTCTAACCTTGGCTTGCAGATGTCTGTGAAATTCTGAGTTTGCTCAAGCCACAGGACATAAAAAACCATAAACCTGACACTAGTGTCATTGAGCAGGTGTAAAGTCTGATCAAAACACAATGTCATCTAAGGGCTGTCACCTCCACAGTGTTATTGCTCATGGCCAGAGGATCACTGACCTGTAGAAATAAGGTGTGTACCCTTATAAAGCAATCCAGTAAAGAGTAGCACAACCAGACACCGTGATACTTCAGCCATGAAATAAATGTTCATTGTCAGTGACAGCATATGCCCATCTCCCTACTAATAACAGAAGAAACTTGGTGACTGTTAAAGATATGGAAGAAATTCTGGTCCTTAGTGGAAATTTTAAGTACAAATTGTAATTTAATATTTGTGGAGGGAAGGGCTTCCTGAAAAATGTCAGTCATATTTTAGCAGTTTCCATTGTGTAATAGGTGTCAAGGGAATGCATGATAATACACAGGTATTTTTAGCTATTTTAATAATCTATACATACTTAGGGTCCAAAGGAGAACAGAAAAGTATGAATAGTAATGAGTACAGTGCCTTTTATAAGAATAATTTCTTTTAACCAACAACAAAACAGTCAACAGCAAAATTGAAAACATTTTCTAATGAAGCATAGAATGGGAAACTTAAGGACGTAGTATGATTTCTTCAAGTAAGCCAAAAAAGACTGCTGTCCTCCTTTTAACTATGGAAGTAGCTGTCATTCTAGGGCAGGGGTCCTCAAACTACGGCCCGCAGGTCGGATACAGGCCCCCAGGGTCCTCAATCCAGCCCCCAGTATTTACAGCCCCCCCCCCCCCCCCTCCCCGGGGCTGGGGGGGGAACCAAGCAGCCGCAGATGGCTGCCTGCCACTTCATCCGCACACTGGCCCCCTGGTTAAAAAGTTTGAGGACCCCTGGTCTAGGGACTAGGCCTGCAAGCTGCTGTGTACCATGAGGCTGGTGATAGTCCTGTTCAACACAGTGGCAGAAGCAGGGAAGGAGTCATGTTCTGAGACTGTTTATTACAATGGCTTTGTCAAATTTAATGAAAACAAATAGCATTATAGGAATGAGTTGAAAAGTCAGAGCTTCTGCCTTCTGATAATAGAGCAAGACTAACAAAAGCATTTTGGTGTTCAAACTACGTTCTTACAATCCTTTTAAATTTAGTTTGCTGTACTAGACAGATAGCTCTTCAAGTAAATGTTACATGTAATTGAAATGAAAATGGTAAATAATGCAAAAATAAATTTGTTAAGCTTGGGAAAAATCTACTTATTTCAGACTGCAATAACAGTGTGATGTATTGTTTTATCAACATTCTTACAAAAATGAAAAAAATACGCCTTTGGCATATGTACTTTCAGTAAGGATGGGGGCAACTGGGAATTAGTCATTCCTACCAGTTTTGTTTGTTTTTTTTTTTAAATAATTTAGCCATATTGTCTACCAGATGTGTTCTATACTAGAATGTATGGCATATTAGGTCATTTATGATTAGGTCAGTTATTTAAAGGCTTTAATTTTGACATATTACTTAGCAAGCTGACGCAGAGCTAAACACTTAAAAATTATGCAATACCTCTGGCAAATGCACTGGCCACCATCTGTCATGTCATGAAGTACTCTGAAGAAATAGGTTACAATGCCAGCATTATAGAATTATAGAATCACAGAATGGTTTGGGTTGGAAGGGACCTTAAAGATCATCCAGTTCCAACCCCCCTGCCATGGGCAGGGACACCTTCCACTAGACCAGGTTGCTCAAAGCCCCATCCCTTAAAGATCATCCAGTTCCAACCCCCCTGCCATGGGCAGGGACACCTTCCACTAGACCAGGTTGCTCAAAGCCCCATCCAGCTGCCAGGGATGGGGAATTACGAAGGAAAACTACTGTAAAAATCAGCTAATCCTTAAAAAAAAAAAAAAAAAAAGTCATTCTACACTATTTGTGTACTTTTAAAAATAGCCATTTTACCTAAGGAAATCTCTGTCCTTTTTCATTCTCTGGGATATGTGTTGTGTATTTTTCTACCCTTTTTGCCATAATTTTTATGACGATAGAATCAAATCTAAAATGTCCCATCTGTTTGGGTTTTGGTGTGGTGGGTTTTTTTCAATACTGCTAGATGAATCTGAGCTAGCTCTGATTAGAAACAAGAGTTTAAGCTATTTGTTGTTTATCACACACATTATTTATAAGGCATTCATCTGTAGCTCAGATACAGAAAGTAGGCATGTCTCATATCTTGTCAAAATGCCACACTTTCTGTCAATTGCATGAGCTCTCATTCCTTTTGTGAAGAAGCGGATCACATACCTGAAGCAAGGACATCCTGATTCTGACAGTTCAGCTGGGGAGCATTTATATTCACTGATTGCTGCTATCACAGTATCTGCTTTGAAGACATGCACGCACACGCACACAGAAAAAGCTGTAAAACCAGCCTACAGGCATGACCTGAGCTATGTATGATGACCTGAGATGACCTATGCCTGCTTCTCCAGCTAGTGGCCTGAACTGAAACACCAGTCAACGAATATTTGTTCTAGGGATTAACAGCTCATAAAATGCTCTAAAAATGCTTTATGTTTTTAGCCAGTATGATTGAACATACATTTACAACATTGGCAACACTGAGCATTTGAAAATTGGGAGACATTCCTTGAAATATCAGATGTTACGCTAATTTTAAGCAAAATGTTTGGTTTTGTCATATGACACTTCAGAATATCTTAAGCTCTTCAGGGAATTCCCAAGGGAATGAGAAATTTGCTTTATCTTAATATTTTTAACAGAGAAACAAGATTATGACATCATTATATGATTCCAGGAGTGAGAGATTTCAATGAGATTCCACATATGTAAGAAAATAACATTGGACAGTTATCAAAATAGACAAAGGAAACGTAGAATTAAGAAAATTATATATATTTTCCTTATTAGTAGAAGCAGTTGAGGAAATTAAAGTGAGCGTGACTCTTTGTACTCTCTAATCAGAAGAAGGAGCAGAAGTTGTGGATTCAAGCTAAGGAGGCAGTGCCAAGGTATAGCTGCCCAAAATACAATTATGACAGATAAATCGTGATGTCATCCCAATTATAAGCACTGCAAAATCTTGCTAGAGAATCCTAATACATAGTGCTCAGGGGCATAGTTACCATGAGGAAAAAGGTAGCAGTAATCTCTCTCCCTGGAGTAACATTGCTATCTGAGCTGCCCTGTATGTCAGGGGAGGGCAAAGCTGCTGTAGTAGAGCCCAGCTCTCCAAGACTTACACTGCTGCCATCACATCATCATCTGGGAGACTCAAAGCCATGTGCACTGGGGAAGGAAGCTCATTCTGTCCGCAGCCACTCATGGTCTCTTGAAACATCTCATGGACAGTGAGTCCGAAAGATGATCAGAGGGCTAGAGCACATCTATGAAAGCAGACTGAGACAGCTGGGGTTTGTTCAGCCTAGAGAAAAGAAGGCTGCAGGGAGACCTTATAGCAGCTTCTCAGTACCTGAGATGGGCCTACAAGAAAGCTGGAGAGGGATTTTTTACAAGGGTGTGTAGTGGCAGGATAAGGGGTAATGGTCTTAAACTAAAAAAGGGTAGATTTAGATTAGATATTAGGAAGAAATTCTTTACTGCGAGGGTAGTGACACACTGGAACAAGTGTCCCAGGGAAGTTGTGGATGCCCTCCCTGGAAGGTGGAGTTGGAACTAGATGATCTTTAAGGCCCCTTCCAACCCAAACCATTCTATGATTCTATGAATTGCATTTGAAAAATTAAAAAACGTGTACTTATAATTAATTGGACATACATTCTTAAGTAAAGGGTTCTCACTAGCTAAATGGTCAGTCGGCTAACCTTGAAAATAATAGGGAACGCCTATCCTGTAATCCTATAACAGTGTCCCCACTTTAAGACCTTGTGGGAGACATGCTCTAAATCAAACATGGCAATAGCTTCCAGGTCAGCTGCAAGAACAGCGTGTATTTGGAGGCAGCTGGGGATGTGTTGTAGTATTTTGAGGCAGGGCTAGGATGGGCTGCACATGGTTTCCCTCCAATGGTTCCCCCATAACTAAGCTGCTAGTGGCAGTGTGGTTGCTACAGAGAACCTTCTGGAGGGCAGGCGGGGAATGCCCCATTGCAACAGCCAATCACCCAGTGCCACAGGAATTTCAGCCAATCAGAACCTGGGGGCTGGGTATTTTCTGCCCAATCCCATAAGTGATAGGGTCTGGGGTTGCTGGGGGAACCCATCAGAGAGCTCACAGGAAGTGGCCTCCATCTCCAAGGGCTCATGGCAGAGGAGGCAAGGAGGCCACAGCCATGCCTGTGGGCCCAGACCCCTATGCTGACTCCTCCTGGGCTGTGCTGTACACATTCCACATGATAGGGAGGTTGTGCAGGAAACCCTGTGCTGGCTTCTCTCCTGGAGTGGGCATCTTCCCCACCCTGGGACCTGGATGTTGAGTCCGTCGTCAATATTAAACATATCCATGACTAAACCTCCTTTGGTATCTGAGCCTACCTAGTTCTCCCAGTGTCAGTTCTGTCTCAAACCACAACAGATGTCAACATCACCAGGCTTGGAACAGGCACTGACACAGTGATGCCAGGGTGCTTGATCTTGCCATGTCAGCAGTTCTCTTGCTGTGCAGGGAAGCGCCCCATCCCATCCCATCCCATTATCATGCCATTTCCAGTTTCTTCATCCTTCTTTCCAGCCCATTTGTAACACCCTTTCACCACCCCAGCCCCCTCTCAAATAAACAGTTTGCCCTCTAAGTACTTTTTCCCCATGGTCCTAATTTTGCTATATCTCTACCTGTAGAGGAATGAAGCTGGGTCAATTAACATTGATAATATATAACTGTGGGTTGGCTTCAGGGGCGGTGGGTTGGCTGACGTAGATAAGGTGCAGCTGTGGCTGGTTCTGGTAAGTGGTTAAATAGTCAAAGAATAGAGAACAGGGAATGAAGAGAGACCTGCATGAGGAAAGACAAGGAGGCAGAGGTGAAAAGCAGAGGGTCTGGCCAGAAAAGTATGAAGAATGGCATGAACAGTAGATGGACTGTTGAGACCTTGTGGGGGATTGGTGGCAATGCTGGGGCAAGGTGTACTAACTACTTATTGAAGTTAACTTGGTATGTGATGGTAAACGACCTTGTTGCAGCTTGATAGTTTTGGGAGTGCTGTAACATCTACTAAAATTAGGTGGTTTTATATATACTCACACAAATAATCTTGGTTTTATATGTGTAAAAAGCACTACTTGTTTTGGTTATCTAAACAGCATTAGCATCACAAATGTTTGTTACCCTGTAGGCCCCCTTCAACTACTTGGGAAGTACAACTGCTTCTCACATAACTCCCCTGTAACCACCTTTCAGATTCAGGTATCCCTCGCAGCTTTATCTGTAGCTTCTGTCAGTTTCTGTAATGGTTTTTCTATCATGTCAGGCAGTTTTTCATGTCATTCCTTGTTGTGTCTTATGTCCTGTTCGGTTAGCTTAACCTTAGACCAGAGACTAGTCAGTGCCTTAGTCAGCTGCATGCAGCCCTAATAGTACACATCTCCTAGTTTTTGCATTCACAATAATAAATGTGGACTTGAATTGCACTGGACATTCAGGAAGACTTTTGACAGAAAAATATACTGGAATTATTTCTATCAGTTATGTCTATCACGTTACAGAATTATGTATATTTAGGTCATCAACCTTGAAAAGTAAAACCAAACCAATAAATATTTCATCCTCTGCACATAAGTGAGTGTATGAAACTCACTCATTTAAATGAAATTTAAATGATAAATAGATACCCAAGTGCAGTTCTGGAAATTCACCTGTTAGGATCTATGAAAGAATGCATCTTAATCTTACAGTATAGGCAGAACTTTTTCCATCTCTACCGTAAAGCTACCTTTCTAAAATATTTTTAAAGCCATTTCTAAATGTTCACTTCCATAATCATGCATAATTGTTGGCCTGCTGCCTTTTATCAAAGCACTTACCATGTATTGCAACTTCACTTTTATTTTTTCAGTGTGGGCGGACTGATAAAGTTGAGTTGTTCTCTAGCAAAGGTTTTATACTAATGCCAAACAGTCTTTCATTTCAACATCACATTTCCTATATTTTCCTCTTATCAATAGCTTTTCTCAGTTTGCCTGCCCTTTACTATTCTAACCCCCAATCACTCATCTCTTTCACAGTATATTACTCTGTTTTAGATATGGTTGGATGCATTTTATTTAAATGGATAAAATAATGGATGTTTTTGAAAGTTGTTGGTTGGGGTTTTTTTCCAAGGTTCCAAGTTAAAATCCAAGTGTATTCTAAAACAATGTTTCCCTACTAAAAAGGAACAGAATAAAGGGAACTTTTGCTGTGTTTTAAAAACACTTCATTAAAAGGAGTGGGAAGGGATTGATTGACTATAATGATTTCACTCTGGCTGAGTGCCAGGTGCCCACCAAAGCCGCTCTGTCACTCCCTTCCTTGACCAGACAGAGGAGAGAAAATATAATGGAAGGCTCATGGGTCGAGATAAGGACAGGGAGATCACTCAGCAGTTACCATCACTTCCCCCATTTCAAAGACAGACCCACCGTTGTCCAAGGCTGAACTAATTAGCGATGGTGGTAGCACCTCTGTGATGACATATGAAGAAAAAAGAAGAAGAAAAAATAATAATCTGTGCCAACAAAAGAGAGGGTTGAGACTGTGTGAGAGCAACAGCTCTGCAGACACCTAAGTCTACACAGAAGGAGGGGGAGGAGGTGCTCCATGCACCAGAGCAGAGATTCCCCTGCAGCCTGTGGTGAAACCATGGTGAGGCAGGCTGTGTCCTGCAGCCCATGAAGTTCCACGGTGGAGCAAATATCCACCTGCAGACATGTGGAACACCCTATGCCAGGGCACTTGAATGCATCTGAAGGAGGCTGTGACCCCGTGCGAAGCTTGCATTGGAGCAGGCTCCTGGCAGGACCTGTGGATCCATGGAGAGAGAAGCCCAGGCTGGAGCAGTCTGTTTCTGAAGAACCACAAACCATGGAAGGGACCCACACTGAAGCAGTTCATGAAGATTCGCAGCCCGTGGGAAGGACTCTCATTGGAGAAGGAAGATCTGTGGGCAATGGTGCCGAAAGGGGCCTACCTGCTCAGGGAGCCAGCAGTACACCCTGGCAGCAGGGATGGTCAATGGCATTCTGGGCTGTGCTAACCGAAGCATGACCAGCAGTTCAAAACTATGTCTATAATACCACATACAGTTTGGTCCCCATAGTACAAGAAGAACATTGATAAAAAGGAAAGAGTTCAGTACAGGGCCACCAAGATGGTCAGATCCTAGAGTAGTTGCCCTGTGACAGGAGGCTGAGAGAATTAGGAGCATCCAGCCTGGAGAAGAGAGAGCTCTGGGTGAAAGCAAAAAGCAGCCCCCCAGTACCTACAAGGAGGTTATCAGGAAGGCAGAGCCAGACCCTTCGCGGTGGTGCATAGCAGCAAGCATAAATTGTCCTGAGAGTTTCTGGCAGGTCATAAAGAGAAACATTTTCTTCATTATGATGGTCTAGCAGTGGAGGAAGTTGCTGAGAGCAGTTGTGCAGTCACCATCCTTGGAGGTTTTCAAAATGAGAATGGATAAAGCCCTGAGCAACCCAATCTGATCTGTTATCTAACCCTGCTTTGAGCAGGAAGCTGGACTAGAGACCTGAGGTCACTTCCACCCTGAATTATCCTATGATTCTGTGATATTCTTGAGAATAAAACTGAATTCCTTAAAATTGCCAGAAGCATAAATGAAAACGGTACGGGCATAGTCAAAGTGCAGTTCTCTGTTAATTATATCCATCTCTTGGGGGATAGTTTATTTTCCTTATCCAGGTAGTATTCTTCGTTGTCATCCTTCATGGCTACATTAGAAATACCTCAAAATCTCTAACTGGGTCAATTTACCATTTAAATGCAGGATAAAATATGTGTAACCATCTTGGTACTGTGTGTTCCCCAGCTGCTTCCTGGTGGTGAATTCAGTGCTTATCACAATTTTGTCTTCGAGTAGCTCAGAGACCACCCACATAACCAGAGAGAGCTGTGAGCTTCATTGTCCCAAACTTGACAGTTGAAGCAACCATGAAAGGCATCAGCCTGAACTTCTAGAACAACAAATATTAAGCTGAGTGAGACCAATTTACCCTCCTGGTTACTTTGATCATTTCAATGAGCTGAGTAGAGCTTTAATAGTCTCAGCGTTAGACAAAAAAAGGACATTTGTAAGTGGGGATTACATCTACTTACAGATGTAGCCAAACCACCTGTTACATAAAGAAAAAAAAATATTTTGAAGATACATCTTTTTAATACCAAAAAAAAATCTCATTTTTCCCTACAAACTCTGTTCTGCTATATCCAGAGCCCATTTTACTCACAAAAATGTACTACTGCTTAAATATTATTCCATTTTGGAAATAAATAAAAAATATTATCTACTAATGCGAAATACAATGTTTTTGTATTTTGCTATCTCTCTAAGTTTTGTAAAACAAATCCTGAAAGGATTTATTCCACATATGAATTATTAGGAAAGTAAACCCTTTGTTCCATGACTTTTCTCAGGGATTTGTAAACTAAGCACTGAGACTTCAACACAGCACTGAATTTTTAACAGAAGCTTTACCTAAATTCTCCATAAACGCAGTGTGAAGCTCCACACACGCACAGTCTTTATGGGACTGAGATCTAGACATGGTACCCACATCAATCTACAAGCTGAAGAACTCAAGGTCTGGGTAGGAATGTAAGGAAAAGTAAGGGTGAGTGTTTGTGGTTTGCCAATGCATGCCAATCAGCCAGTGCTAGTTTCTATTATACCTGGGTATGGGGCAATCATACTATGTCAATGGTTCAAACCCAATAATCTTTCCTGGGGAATGACTGAAAAATGCTCAGTGCCTCAAAAAAACACTTCTATTATAGTCTTCAGTATAAGAAAGATACGGCAAAACACAGGCATTTGTGCATTTTATACTGTGTAGATAAGGGGACTGATTAACACTTTTTTTTTTCAATTCTTTCCTGAAATTTTGATAGCATTAATCTGCATGCTTTTTGTAAGCTATGAGGTCTTGAATGCTGTCTGTTTCAGTTTCACTATCCATAAAATCCCATTTATAAAAAATACTAAAGTTAAAATTAAGACAGATAAATTATTGCTTTGCAGTTAGACCTTCTGTATATCAACAGACAGTAAAAGCATCACAAGAAAATTAAATATCTAAGTTTGCATAGTGTTATTACTAATGCCAGAGGGAGACAGTTTAACCATAGAAAATTAATATTGTATGTTTTCAAGCAATATAAGCATAATTTCTTTTTCCTCTTCCACCCCACCAACTAAATATTTGTAAACATGCATGTGTAAAATGTCTCCATTCTTAATAGAAAAAATATGCACTCATATGACAGCATCTTTTACTACTTTATTTTTATCCTCCCCCTTTTTTTTTAATACCTAGAATATAACATAACTATCTTAAAAATTTAATTACAGATATTCTTTTTGTAAGTAACAAGCTTTGCATATTTTACCACGAAAAAAGGTAAGATATTTTTCAAGGCTATTAAGAAGACAAAAACATTTTTGAAATATTGAATCTTAGAGGTACATGAAAGCTAAAATCTGTAGACAGGAAATGCAGTGGTTATGCAGCTAAAGGTTCAACTGAGCAGTGAAGATTCCCTCAAGAAATACAAAGAGTTTTTTAAGATTTCTGCATGTAAATGGATTTCCATCACATTTTTAAACATTAAAAAAAAAAAGAAAAGTGTTATTTAGCACAAATTAAATAGACCTACATAGAAAAGTTATTTTCTCTCCACAGTGGAGTACAGCAAAGAAACTGAATTGTGGAAAATCTGCTGTCTTAACCTGCTCTATGCTTGAATTCAAAAGGTCACCTGTATGAGTGAGAAAAATCAGACTTTTTCAATGTCTGTTGAATAATTTTTCTGAGCATGAAATTTTCTCTCATAATGTAAATGATAAGTGACTTGTTTTTGTTTTGGTTTTTTTTTTTTTAAGTATCTTGTCCAGACATAAATGCAATAATATTACAAATCAGATTGCATATAGATGACACTATTATGACTAGAGAGAAACAGATGTTAATGTATACCAACCAGAGGTGGTTTTGACCTTTTGCACTAAGGCTGAAATATTCTGTAAATCCTCATCTTTCCTCAGATTCTCTTTATTCCTTTTCAATTTACCAATGACAGTGTAAAAATGAAAGCCAACATATTAATAAAGTTCATCTTTTTCCTTGTACACTTTATACATTTATGTAAATATACATTTTTCAACTCAGTGGTAAAGTAGAGGTGAAAAAATGTGTGATCATATTTTGAAGCATCTCAGTTCAAGTGTTCCTCTAATGCAAAAAGTATTTGGAAACAAAATTAAGTTTGGCTGGTAAAGTCCAGTTTCAGTTTTTCCAAACATACTGTGACTGAGACATATTTCTAGCTGGAACTACAGAAATAGGATAAAGTCACTTGTAGTAGTTATGTCAAAACTTGTATAAGCCAGCAAAGGAAGGAAAGGTCAAGAAAGTCAATATTGGAGCCAAAATGTTTAGCTGACACTGCCTTTCTTAGAAATTTCTCACCTTAATGACATTTCTTAGAAATTTCTCACCTTAATGACATATCAACACTTTGCTTTACTAAGTTCATTTAGGTTTTCATCTGTCTTCAGTGATCACTAGTATGGTTACAGGCAGGAAAACACAACTCTTTCTCATCGTAGAATCTATGATTATAAATTATAAAGTATAAGACTTAAGTTGTGCTCTATTGAGTTTTTGGGTCCAACTCTGCTGTGTCCAAATGACCCCTAGAGACACTACATATCCAAAAGTTCCGTATTGACAACTAAGGTTTCCAGCATGCTGCAAGGCAGCAGCTTTCAGATCAATTTTTTACAACAAAATACTACCTACAGAGCCAACAGATGATAAACAGAAGGTTCATAGGTGAGATCTGTCCAGAAGGAAGTATTTTTTTTCTCTTGAGAAGAAAAAATGTGCAGTTTTGCAGAATTTTACCACTGACACTCAGAGATAAATTGCCTTTGGTGTGATGGTTCTTCTGAATCCTCTCCTGAATTGTGAATAGTTCTTTAAATCTGCAGAGATCACACCAAGCTACACGCGAGTCTACTGGAATCCATGGCAGAACTCACATTGTCTTCCACAGATTCTGACAGCCATGTTCTTACTCATTTACATGGCATGGTCATTGGTCCTCCCACTGATCTTACTCCAGTCTGATTTTGGCCCTTGGACATTAAATTGTATGTGGATGTGTGTGACAAGGATTTGCTTTATTTCTAATGAATTAAGAAATAAGAAAAACCCGTATCTTGGTCTAGCATCTTAAACTGCACTGCAGAAGGGCCAGAGCTCTGTGTCCGTGGGAGCCTTCTCCAGGAAACCTTACAGCGCTATGCCAGAAGTACGTCAGGCTCCATTCAGCAAGTGAAGAAGAGGCATCGATGATGTGCTCTCCCTAGGAAGCTTAGCCATCTTTTCTACAATCACCTTTGCCAAGCTAAATTCCACTACCCTGTTGGCAGACTAGTGAGAGGACATTCCAAGCAAAAGGCAGAATGCCTGAAAGCAAGAGTATGTCAGATGAGCAAAGATTATTTGGCCTTAGAGGCAATCACATTAGCAACTGCCAGGATAGGTACACTGTTGTGAGTTAAATGAGCTGAGGTACTGGATTGCTGTGCTTTAATTTGAGAAATGCACACAAGAGTCACCAGCCAGAGCTTGTCCACTGGCATGTCTGTCTCCTTTCTTGTCTCACTCAGTTGTGACAAATTAGAGAAAACCATTGGCAGGGACAGCTATAGAGTTATCCAGCTTTTTTAATATGAGTCTGATTTCATCTAGGTTCAAGTGCCTTAACCTTAAATGATTGTTGGAATCAACAGGTATAAAGCACACATTTAGATACTTTCATTCCATATCAAGAGTAATGTATTCTGATTAATTTAAAAACTTTCTTACATGTTCTAAGATAAATTGAAGAAGCCATTTTTTTTTTTTTTAATGAAGTGAAAATATGTACTTGTTCCAGGCACAGGCTTACTGTGGAACTGAAAGATTATGATGAGGGTGTATTAGGGTGACAGTCCCTGTTTTAGCATTGCTGGTAACTGATAGTCACACAATGACACTGCTCACAATGCTGCACAGTTTGGGCATGAACATCAGGGCTCCATCCAGGTCTGCACAGAAGGATTTCTGGTAAATATGTGCAGCCTGTGTTCCTAATGGAGAGTTGTGGAAGACACACTATTCCTGGCCAGCCCACCCCTTCCACCTCCATCCCTCCCACCCCCCCCACCCCACTGCTTCCCCAGCTATTCCCCCCACCACCACCACCACCAACCACCACCTTTTAAAAGGTGGGCATTCAGCCCTTACCGTTTTCAGAAGTGAATGCTCTACTCAGGATCCCTCCCTGCAGGAACAAGTTCAACGTCTTTCCTCTTCAAAGCGAATGACTCCCACACAGCAATTCCCAGTTTGTTCGGAATTCAGCAGGAGCTGTAAGAGCTCAGAAAGGCAGTAATAAAGTTCAAAACTCAGCAGGAGTCTTGGACTCCCACAGAGTCAAATAGACTCTTCAAAATGCAGCCCTTCCTGGCTTCCAGCTCCTGCTGACTGCTGTGAAAGCCCACGTCTTGCTGCGCTGGAAGCTGTTACTCCATCTTTTTGTTACTTCAGGCTTGGCTCAGAGGTATTTCAACACTTCAGCCACAGCACATTTTTTGTATATAGATTTCTCCAGGTAGGAATAGGAACAAAGCTTACAAAAATACTGCATGCATTGGTGTTTGCACTCATATTGAACAATAACTTTCTAAATTATACAGCTCTAAAACCAGTAACTGATCCCAAAGTACGAAGTGTAATATCATTGCACCTAAAACTGAGAGAAACAAAAATTATACATAAAAAAACAACCCAAAACAAAGCAGAATTTTCCTGAATGTGCATCTGTCATTTTCCAATTCAAAGAAGAATTTGCCTTTTTTTTTTCTATATGTTCCAGTTATAGTTTGAAAAAAATAGTGTTATGTGGTTTGGTGGTGGTTCTAATATAATATTCTAATCTCAACTACATCAATCTAAGATAAAATAACAAATACCTTTTTGGAGGGAGGGGGAGGGGATTTCAAAACTAATTTTATTTTTGTGTTACCACTGTTGGGAGAAATTGTATAGCACCACAGCAGCACTTCCTCCCAGCCCTTTGTTAGAATGTGTCTAGCCTAGAAAGAAAATGTTCAGCTACTGGGTTGAAGGAAAAGGATGTCTTTTAAATTTCATTTTGAAGTAATGAATAATAGGATGGAATCCCTTGCTCTAAAAGGCTTGGAGCTACTTTGAAAAGGTGTGATGGAATCCTGATCTTCTCACAAACTGCATGCAAATTCCCAAGGAAATTCACTCGTGAATAATCCACCTCCTGCTGGTGTTACTTTGACAGGAGCAGTAAATAGTAGTCAGAGTGTATCATACGTAATGTTCAATGAGACCAGAGACATTGATATTCTAAGTGTGATTAGTAAATCAAATCCAGATGGTATGATGGCATGATACAAATGTTTTTTCTATCCTGAAACTCTATCATGTTTTCTATAATCCATCTGGCATAAAGACAAGTGTTTCATAATCAAATTTGATGCCATACATTTAAGCTCCAAGTTTTTCACATGGATCCATTTCATTGCCTCCGGAGCTCTGTGGAATAATTCCAATTCAACAAATAGCTTACGGTGAAACACTGGAAAAGATTGCCTCTCCCATTCCTAGAGACCTCCAGAATCTCCAGAAATAAATCTACCAGAAGTAGTATCATTGGTACTGTGCTGAAACAGAATTAGGATCCAAATCTAGCATTAGGTAACCTTCTGAGAGCCCTTCAGCTCTCCAATTATATATAAGGCAACTTCTTACACTTACAGCAACTGATGTAACAGTCAAGACCTCCATATATGATTTATAACAGCTGTGCGAAGTATTTTCTGCCAAGTAAAAGCAGGTCTTATTAATTGTGTGTATGAGATGGGGGCATACAACCGTGCTCTATAAAGGCAGAAGTTAATAAACCCAAGTTCATTGCTGAATTTTTTCCTACCCCTCCCAAACCTCTTTCCCAAGATTTTTCCCTTTACAGGAGCTTCTCTGCTTTCCTTTCTTCATTCAACAGAAGCTTATGTCTCCTAAGAACCATTTCCAGTACCTGAAAGCAACAAACCCCCTTGCTTCTACTGGTCAGCAGTTGTTTTCTTATAAGGCCTTCAACTTCCATGTCCTATCCATTCAAGCACTTGCTCAGTGAGATTCTAGAATACATAACAAATTCTGCATTTGGAAATTATAAACTGGGTCTTTTTTCTTGCAAGATCATATTAGCATCAGAAAAATGGAAAACTTGTTTCTCAGTGACTACGTAAAAGACATTTCCAGAGTGTATCAGTAAGAATATCCCCTTCCAAGAACAGAAGGTAGTTTTATGCCTTTATTACATGCCTTCTGCAACAAACATCTAGGAAGAAATTTAAAAATTTCTGCACAAAATCTTAATCAAAAGAGAGCATAATAGACCTGTCTAAAAAGCAACACTAAACTGGGCTGACTGATTTCACAGTAAAGTGACTTAATGTTACTCAATTTTTTTCTTTCAGAACATAACACATTTAACAACAATTCTGGGAATTTCAAATCATATTGTCAATAAGACACAACTGCTTTGTTATAAGGTTGATTTTATTGAAAGATATTAAGGAGAACAGCCATTGCTCTGTGTTAAAAAGTCTCTTCTTTCATTAATGCACAGAGGATTTACACATATGATTCAAGTGAAAGAGGTTTGGATAGATCCCTGTGTATCTATAGGAAATAATTTCTTATAGCCTTCTTATAGCCTTCAAATAGCTCAGCATAATTTTATTTCAGGTATGTGAACAGTTTCACAGACTATGGTGCAAGATCAAGGAGTAAATGACTAACAGAGACAGATGGACTCATGTTAGATTGTAAATAAAATTAATTATTAAAATACTTTTTAATTAAAATATTTTTTGCAATCAAAATGAGGAGGAAGAAACAAATTTATCACATTTCTTTGTTTATTTAATATGAAATATAAAGCACCAAAGTTCAGGATTAAAACACACACATAAATATTTTCATCTTATAAAGTATTCATAAAATAGCACACTAGCAATTAGATTACTTCATGCTGAAGTATTTTAAGAAACTATTTTAATGAAAGATCATTCTCACCCCCAAGTTGTATTTTTGTGGTAGAGCAGTCCCCAGTGTCATACCTTAAACAGGCAGTGAGAAAGCTGTATTTTTTAAATGCTGGTTTACATTAATGTTGATGGTGTGTCTTTAATTAAATATCTTTCTTTAATGTTAACTGAAAATTGGTACTACTATCTGGCCATGTTTCTGAAGAACAGATAAAAGTATCACCATATAAAAAGGAAAATCAATTTGTATCTTACTGTGACTGTAACTTCACTGCTGCCTAAAAAGCAATAAAATGTTTTTGATTTTTGTGAAAGAACTAAAGACTAGCACAAAGCTACTTAAAAGATTGAATTCAATATATGGCTTACTGAATTGACTTACTTCTATAAATCTTACTTGCACTTTTTTTAATACTGAAAGTATCAATTCATAAAATTCAGTGTCCGCTATTAGCTCTTACTAACACCATAATCTATTTCCTGAACATTTTTTATATGTACCTCACCAATGTAAAATGCACCTATCTACCAAAATATGTAAGAATTGATGGATGTTAGTCAAGTACAGTTTCTGAGCTACAGAGGCAGTAGAAATATTTGAAATAAGGGAGATTTTCCAGACAGTAAAGACTTATTGATGTCCACAAACCTGTTTTGCTAGATATTACAAGTATAGACTCAAATTATGCAGGTTATTCCCATTTACATATGTTAGCGAGGTAGGAAGAGACATTGTGTTATAGCACCACAGAGGTGCACAATAATGTTGTGTAAATTCAAAATCAGTGAAACTACTATGTACATACCCTTGTGCAGCTGAGAAGAGTAAGACCCTGCAATGAATAAGCAGTTTGCCACGATCTGTTGATCAAAGACAGTACAGCCACAAAAAATAATTTCACTGTGATTCACAAATTTCTGTCAAAATCTGACTCTAACATGCCCTTTGTATCATTACTCCCTCACCACAAGTGGTTTCAAAAGCCTACTACTCTTTATCCTACTGGATAGATACTCCTTATCCTACTGCCTCCACAGTCTGTTTCAGGCATTAGCACTCAGCACCAGCATCACAGTGATGCTTCCCCCTCCCTCTGGACCCAAGTGCTGTTCAGGGGAGTATTGTAACTTCCAAATAAGGTATTTGCCGGAAAAAAAGTGAGAATGTTTCAATCATTTTTATGTCTTCCTTGGTGTGGAGCTGTTTTTTAGGAAAAAGCTGCAAAGTGAAGAAACTGAAAAATTGTGTGCCAGCATCTAGGCCACTGAAGGTGAGGAAAAGATGGGGCTTCAGCTGACTTTACCTTGAGTTACAGGAGGTTATGGGTGAACCCTTTATCTACCACCAGCTATACTCCCTACACTGGTTGATATAAAATCATCTCTGATTTCACTTCCATCAGGATTTAAGAGCTACATGAAATGAGACATACACGGTTTGGGGTTTGGGGGTTGTTGGGTTTTTTCATGCCCACATTAAACTAACCATTTCTTCCACTCTGCAAAGAAAGAAGGAAAAAAAAAAAAAAGCAACAAAAACACAGCAAAAAATCCTTTATTCTACCCCACTGAAAAGGAACAGTCAAGAATACATTATCAAATCTGAATGAAGGGTTACTAGTCCCAATGAGGGGATGTAGTAGTTTTCTAGGTGTCATAGTTTCTAGGAACCAAATGTTTGAGTAGGAATTCTGGTCCTGATCAGAAACTGTAGTCTAGACAAAATTATTGCCAGCATTAAATGTAAATCAACAAAATAGAAAATAAGGAGTTGTGTTTCAGCATTGTATATCTGAGTCAAAATGCTTCCCAGACTAGTCTTTTCTCTGTATAGTACATGCACAATCCTTTTCCTCACAGCTGTACTTAAAAAGCATTCAAGCCAACACTGTTTTATGACTTGTCCTAGCCCACATTCAAGTATCTGTTCAACATTTATCATCACTTGCACACAGCCTGTCAGAGGTATTTTCGATTAAAATGGAAAACTGAACTCATTAAAAAAAAATCAGCGAAGGCCAGTAAGATGTGTATAATGTCCCTTGAAATGGTGTTGTTATGAAGATCAAGTTGTCACTATTCCTTAAGCTACATCTTTCCTTCCCTTATGTGAAAGTCCCAATAACAGCATATTGGAAACATCTGACTCCTGGAAAAATGGAGAGGTAGCATTATTTTTGGAATGCCCTTCTAGGTACAAATACTATGTCTTCATCAGACTATAATAAATTGCTTAGTTTTCATTACATGGTCTTACTCTTCAAAAGTTGCACAGGGTTTTATATATATGTACTACTTTCATCGATCTTGAATTTACAGAGGTGCAGTTGAGCAACGTAGATCTTAGTTTTTTAAAATCTTTTGCCTCTCTGAAATCTGTAAGCAAATTAGAAGCAGACATTTGCCTGGTTTCTGGAGATATTATCACACCCCTCTTTTCTGCAATTCAAGTCAAATGCAAGCTTAAAAAAAGTTCAATAACATTTGGACAAGTGCTATGTAGTTTCTAATTAATGAAGGTAGTTTGCACTAAAATATCTATAGATTGCTGAAGGTACAATTTGATTGCTGTCTGTTCCAGTATAATTTTCTGTTCCTATGTGATTTGAAGGCTCTTTCCCCTTTAATATAAAGTATAATATTTTAGTCAATGACTTTAAAATTCAAAACTATTACCTGTTTGTTCAAAGAAGTATGATAAACCAGCAATAAGGAAAAAATCTTAATTTCTTGGGAAAAACAAACATTCTTATTCCCTATAGATAGGTAACAGGGATTACAAAGCTTCAGCATCTTTTCTGTCTGATTCTGGAAGTAACATATTATCTGTTACAGCTGGAACTATCTGCTGGCACGCCTGTAATACACAGCACCATGAAACAGTGGAACACTGTCTAATGGCCTTATTGACAAATATACATTCCAAAGCTCTGTTGCCTAAGGAAAACATTGGCTGGGCTTTAATTACATCAATGTACCATATTCAATGTGGAAAAGAATTGTCTTTTTAAGGACATGATTGTACTAACACAAGCAAATGGAAATATACATTTTAAGAAGCATCTGTCCCATGGGGTTAGCACAGTGGCCCCTAGATCCTGGAAAACTGAGTACCAATCACAAGTCAAAATAGATTTGGTTCCATACGTTTGCTGCTTACTTCAACAAGCCACTGTTGGACTGTACTTCCAGAGCAGTATCACTATTAATACTATCAACAACACTGATTAGGGGGTGTCTATAATCTCTGTCTGCAGGTGACTGCTGATGAGGCAGTCTCAAGCACACATTCACCCACTGCAGTGAGGGGTGGCTGGGCAGGGGTGTATATAAGCAGCAGGCAAGATCACAGCTCCCACAGCAAAGCAACCAGAGGTACCCCTGGGATGAGATGGGACAGCTCACTGTACTGTGATGCTAATATAGATGGATACAAGTTCTTGAGAAAGGACAGGATGGGAAAACAAATATGGGACAGTGGTTGCCCTCTATGTGAAGGAGAAGCTCAGACTCATGGACCTCTTGTATGGGACTAGCTCAGTGACAGCTTGTGGGTCAGATCAGAGGATGTGGGTCAGATCAGAGCCTGTGATGGTAATGTCTTGGAGGGAGTGTATTACCAACCACCCGATCAGTGTGGGGAAGCGCATGAAGCCTTCTTTAAACAACTCAGCCTGGAGAAGAGAACTTGGCTTTAGAGGGAAGCCCCCCGGTATCTACAAGTTCATCAGGAAGATAGAGCTAGAGTCTTCACAAAGCCTGTTGTGTGTGCTGGAAGGATGGATGGCAACGAGCAGAAATTGAAATGAGAGGTTCAGATTGAATATAAGAACCTTTTTTCCCATAACAACAGTCCAGCAGCTAAACAGGTTGCTTGAAGACATGCATTCTCCATCTTGGAAGTCTCCAAGACCATACTGGATAAGGCCGTACCCTCAAAAACTATGAGATCACAGCTGACCTTGATTTGAATAGGAGGCTGGCCTAGAAACCTCTTGAGATATCATCACCCTGAGTTACTCTACGAGCCTGTAAAAGTGGTCTGTTTCTACAGTTTCATCTACTTCACAGCAGATATAATAGCTTAGCCACTCTCCATCATCTTTGAAAGGCCATGGAGAAGAGGACACGTGCCTGAGGACTGGTGAAAATCCAATGTCACTCCAGTCTTCAAGAAGGAGGACCCAGGAAACTACAGGCCAGTCAGCCTCACCTCCATCCTTGGAAAGGTGATGGAACAGCTCATCCTGGAGGCAATCTCTGAGCATGTGGAGGAAAAGAAGGTTATCAGGAGTACACAACATTAACGTTGGTTCAAGCACAGATCGGGCACGATGCCAGCATCAGTCGATCTTTGCTCCCTGATCGCTGCTACCAGTGCTTCTCCGTCCTCGCTGTCCGGTGAAGAACAGGGATTGGGGGTCCCTGTTCGGGCGCCACTTTGACGAGCGAGGGGAAGCACGCGGCCGACTCAATATGAGTGATAAAGCAAGCTTCGACTTATTATGGTGCGATTATGTCTTATATACAGTTCCAGTTAATTATGCCTACTAGTCATCTGCTGATTGGCTAAGCTCTAAAGGGTTACATTTTCATACGTCCTCCTACTTGCGGTTTCTGTGGATAGCTAGCTACATATTTTTTTTTCCTCTCTTGTCTACGCGAATTCCTCAAAGTTATTTACAAATTAGGCACAAGGTCAGTGTTTTTCTCAGCTTCCTTATCAGCATGCCTCAGCACAGCTGCAAGGCCTGCTTCAGCTAACCTACGCTAACTTTGTTTCACAAAGATCTTTAAGGGAGTCATGGCCATGATCACACAGCCATTCTGCAACATGGGGGAAGGACATAATATATCTTTAGACACTTGCCACGCTTTGCTTGATATACAGGCAGCACCTATGACACTAAGGGCAGAGGCTAGTTCATGTTTTTCCCAAATTATGTTTTGTTCAGTTCTAATGTTTTGTTCAGTTTCCTGTTCTAATTTCTAATTATGCATTCCAACACTTAATATGTTGATTTTTCAATTGCTTTGTCTGTCTCTGGCCGACCCTCTCACGGGGAACACAGACACGCAGATCAGGGCTCCCCACTCACTTCGCAGTTACACTGCGTCTCCCCCACACACCGCACTCTGCGGGCAGCCCTCAGTCACACAGGCAGGGTGTTACACAGTACTGTGCACTTACATACAACTCCAGTAATGCTGACAGTTGGCATTATCACACAAAGTATGTATTTCAATGAACAATTGCCAAAAACCAAATTCTAATTTTTTTTTTTTCTGGGCCTAAGCAGCATGTGGAGTTTTCACCTATTTGCCTAAAATTACCAGATTTTTTTTTTTTTTTCCCCACACGATTCATATCTCTAATTTTGAACATATATCAAGACAACACATAAAACAAACAAGACACAGAGCGCTATTTCAGTTGTTATGTTCTAGGAATTCCCCAAATCTTAAGATACCCTAAAGGAAGTTTTTAGCTTCCGAAATCTTAAGACAATCAAAACCAAATCTTAAGACACCCTAAAGGAAGTTTTCAGCTTCCCAAATCCTAAGACAATCAAAACCAAATCTTAAGACACCCTAAAGGAAGTTTTCAGCTTCCCAAATCCTAAGACAATCAAATAGAGCTATTACCCTTTTCAGAAGGCATCCCTTCTCTCAACCCTGTGAGATGGCATCCCGTCTTTCATCTTATGGGTTAAAATCAACTCTTAAGACACCCTAAAGGAAGTTTTTAGCTTCCTAAATCTTAAGACAATCAAATATTCAAAACAAAGAATAAATATAAATACCTTTTATGTTGTGCAGAAGTCCATGTCCACCTGTGTGGGAAGCCAAGGAGTAGGGGAGTCTCCAGTCGGGGGTCCTGAGGGTCCCCAGGCCCCTGGATTCTAGCACCGGCCAAGAGTTCTCCTGCCTGGGTCACCAAATTGATGCCAAAATGGCACAGAGTAACTGCTCAGAGACCCATTTTGTCTTTAAGCAGCAAAGGTATTTATTTAGTGCAACATTGGAGAGCTAGTTCATCTGGTGCAAATCAGCTAGCTCCCCAACATTGTACAAAATAAATACCTTTGCTCTTAAAGACAAAATTGGTCTCTGAGCAGTTACTCTGCTGTTTTGGATTGCTCTTGATGTCTTAAAGAGCTTACAGTCTGAGACAATGTGTGAACACAAATGAAAAAGATATCAGTGGAGGAGCTACAAATCTTTCAAGAAAGCTAAAGCTGATCGTTACATGTTGTCCCTAACACAGTAACTGATGTAATTTCTAAGAATCAGAATGTGTGGTCTTTGCAAACTAATTGCAAGATTTGGCCCTAAATGGATTAATTTTTAAAGCTTGTACCCCAAATGATAGAAAACATAAGTAAACATATAGGAAATATTGTGGTTGTTGATAATACTATGGCATATTTGCAAAGCATTCTGGAGCACTCAGAAAAAGAGCTAATATGAATGTTGTATAGTGTTATGCCTTCCCTTAAGGTACCAATGTGTTTACTGAAAGGCACTGAACCTTTTTATTGGAACAGAAAGATCAAAACCTTTTTTTGGGATGTAGAAACTGCAAACCAAATCAAAGTCATTGCCTTTCCTTTTTCCAGTTTCTCCACATTTGCCATTTATTTGCCTGTAAAGAGAATGCAACTCAGAAGTACAAAAATAATTCCTCTGTTCCGATAGAGAGTTTCAAAAGAAAACTTGCTTTTAAAATGTAAATCAGCCACTGTGTTAAATGACAAAAACAAAACAAAACAAAACAAAACAGAAAAACCCACAAAAAAACCCCACCCACAGGTGGAGGGAGGCATATATAAAAAAAAAGAAACTAAAAGATAAAATACAATAAAATACAATACCTCTTATTATTAGCTAAGGTAGAATGCAAAGGGATCAGTAGATATGAAAATATGCAGTATACAAATTCTCCAGCAGGCTCTGATCCTCTGATGAATAGAAATATGTCTGGTGTTTCTGAAAAGAATGTGAATACATCAGATGGCTCAAGTTATGTAAAAGTAATTTGTGAATCTTGGAACCTGTCGATTGATACACAAATAATATATACAGTAAAGCAATCCATCTATTATTTATGGCTGTAACCTGGGACAGAAACAGGGAAGAAATGTTTATTCAGACCACAACATGAAGCAGTTCTGGGTAGTGAAACCTAACAGTACATATGGTTGTGATTTTTAGAAATTACTGTAATAGAGGCATAACTACTATTAATTTTAATGACTACTGTGTGGATAACTGGCTAGCTGAAAAAGTTCACATAAACATACTCTAGCTGGCTGGACAAAAATGCACATCGCTCTCAGCTTATCTGAAGTAAAGCAAAAATACACTGTCCTTGGCTGTTCTTGTTACACAGTAACAGGAAGATTTCGGTGGGAAAAGAATGTTGCAGGTGGGAACAGATAACTACAGAAGAGAAACTAGGGGCGGGCTTGATATTTAGGCAACTAACCAATAATGAGCTTAACTTTTGTAATATGTATGAGCTAATTATAAGAAGGCATAAAAGGTGACTGTAAGAGACAATAAACGAAGTCTGCTGATCACTCATATTGAGTGACTGTGTCTTCCCTCCGTCGCGACACTACTGGATGTCTTAATGATCCTAGACAGCTTTTAAAATCTTATATATCTTTTTCTGTTATGTCTGATGGTTCAAAACAAGGCCACAATTGTAACTCTTAAGAGTTTACAAGTAAGAAAGTGTCCTCAATTAAATTGTGTTCCTCCAGTTTTTAAAAGACATCAGTGTGATGAGATGTTTTAAGATTTGTTATTTTAAGGGAAACTCTCCTATTTAACAACTTGAACACAAATGCCACAGAGGCTGTGAGAATCTCTGAAAAGGCAAAGTGTCGGCCTGCTGCCTGCAGCAGCAACATAAATGACAAATGGCTGATACCAGCTAGCCAGCACAGATGTAGGTGCCTTCAAGTCTGTGACCAGATCAAGCCTTGTTCTAACATTACAGATGATTGAGGAAAAGATATCTGAGCACAAGGAGCACCCACAGAAAAGCCAAAAGTACTCTCAGTGCTCTGTGGGCTAGAGCTGCAGTTCACATGAATTAGCACAACTCCATTGAACCCAGCAGAGCTACTCCAATTTACCCAGCAAAACAGCAGCAGTATGAAAATAGGAGTCAATAACTAGGAAGGCCATGGTATCCACAAGACCCACTAATAACCTGTGCTTGTAGGGAGGACACAATAGATACAGAAAGCAGTCCACATGTTCTCTTAAGGAGCATTCACACTGCCTGTCTTTGTGCTTAAGGCCAGTCTCCCTCTGTGATCAGCAGAGAGCAATGAGCTCCTCCAGAAGGCAATTCACATAACATAAGAGGTCTTCTACCCTAAACTGAACTCTGGAAGTGCATCCTCCTCTGTGTGGCTACACACAGATGTTACTGCAACCATCTTCCTGCCCTGAATTCCCAAATTTATATTCTGTGACTCCTTTCCCTGCTGGAGAGCACAGATGTTGTCAAAAGAAACAGTTGCCCAGCACAATTTCCTTAAACTCCCCAACTATTCACCATAATCCTTCAGAGCACTACTGCACAGTATTCAGCTAACAAAATTCCACAGAGTCAGCAATCTCCCTTTATCCTTACTGCCACAGATTTTAAGCCATATTAATAGATCTTTCCTACTTCTTTTATACCATACAAAAAGCCAAAGCAGACAACATTCACAGAAGGTTTCCTGAAAGATGTAAGTTTTACATTTGAAATACAAAATAAAAATGTAGTAGAAGAGCAAATGCAAGGTATGTGTGGGAAGGATAAAGAAGAGGGGACTATTAAAAGGTCTGCAGAAGTCTGAATGAGTATGTGAATTTACTAATGCTAATTCAAACAGAACTGCTTTAAGTTTACCCCAGTGTAACTGGGATGGGATACAGTGGTTGTCAGCAAATTTGTGATCAGAATGTTACAGGCTCCTTTGGATGACATAGAAAAGAGAAAGGGGACAGTGAGGAGATAATTCAAAATGTATTATGGGATAAACCATGTTGGCTGCAGTTGAAAAGAAAATAAATGGTCTGGTCAATTGAAAGCTATAAAGTAAAAGGACTTATGCTTATTCCTATTAAAAATTTATTCAGGTGAAAAATCTGCTTATTTTTCTCAAACATAAAAGAAGCTGTTTCAGACGAATCACTATTGGCAGTGGTGCATATTGTAAATACTTACCTGTTTAGTTATTAATTCCATGGGTAGCAAGAGGAATGTGCTAGCCTATTTAAAATGACAAGATTTTGGAGAATGAAAGCATCTTAAGAATACAAGACAAAGTCTTTCTTTTTTTTTTAAATAGTGGCACTATCGCAGTTCCCACTAAAATTACCATACTCTTAAAACCAACCCTACCTCCCTAGTTCTGCAGGAAAGAGGCAATTATTGGTTACAAAAATACTCCTGAACACTCATACTTTCTGTAATCAATTGATTTGATAATATTTTGTCAATGCCCTTTTTTTTTCAAATCCTTACTCAAATTTTTTCTGCTTTTGTTTCTGTTTCATATAAATCAAAATATTTTTCCCCAAAACAAATAGCCAAATACATGAACCTGTAAATTTCCAGTAATAAGTCTCTTAAGCAAGTTTTAATTACTTCTCCCAACCTACAAATATAAACTACCTTAGAAAAGAGCTGGATAAAGAGCTGCTCCCTGTGTCATTGTGTATATATTTATGTTTTCAGTTAAAATCACGAGAACTATGTGTTGGTCTTTACTCTGAGCATTAATTAAAAGAAATTCTTCATAGCAAGTCACCCAAGGAATACCTTTCTGTTGACCTTGATGGTCTCAAGGTCAGTATTACCAAGTAGGTTCTCTATTCACCCATGCGATTCATTTCATATGAACATTCCTCATTGCTCCTGTACAAAACACAACTTTCACACATCACTAAAGATTTGTCTCTGCTTTTATGTATTATATCAAAACTTCATACTTAGATTTTAGTAAGAGACTGTTCCAAATTACTGCAAAGCATGATTTTGCATACTTGTCTAAGACTGTATGCCAGCCTTCACTTCAGATCTTGTAAGGGATGTTCAAAGTCGGTCTCTAAGGTATAGAGAAATGAATTTACTTCCAGTTTCTGCCTTCCACTCTTGTATGATGCTCTGAGTTTATGAAACTCAAACACTTTTTCAGGCAGATATTCATGTTCTTTTTTTCTTACAGTAAGAACACTTGCAACACCAAAAGAAGCCCTTAATACTGAAAGTAGGTATAATTAAAGCAGTAAGAAGAGCAAGTTTTTCTTACAGAAAAAACCCTCAGAGTCAGATACAACAGAAAAAAAACCCCAAACTCCAGCATGTGGATATGTAGATATATTGCTTCTTGGTAAGTGAAATCTTTTCTGGGACCTTTACCTTCAGAATTTCAATATTCTAGTAGCTCTTCATCAATAATTCAGAGTAAGTTGATCGGCTACCACAATTAAAAGAAGTCTCAAGTTACACTTAGCAGATGTTGGATTTCTCTTCAATTCCACTATTTCTTACAATTTGTCAGAAAATATTCTCACTGGGTGAAGCTGAGTAAACAGTTAAGTAAATATTGTTTAGACAAATAATTCTGAACATACATTTTCCTTAAAAAAAAAAAAAAGTGTCCTTTGAAACCTGTGGGTCTTTTCTATTTTTAATATTTTTGAGATAATGAGACCTTACTTTCTATGTCAGTCACCAAGCAAAGATATGAAGTATCTCTCTACTTGTAAATATTAATATTCACATGACTGGTAAAGAAAATTCTCAGATTCTCTAAGGCATTACCTAAATGTATGAATTTCAGCTTCACAACCCTAAGCTGAATATTTGCCATCACACCATCCCTAATCTTCCTGCTGATGCACAGTATGAATTTCAACCAGTTTTCATTGGCTTTGCCTGTTTTGTTTATTTTTTTAATCTTTCTAATCTGCAGGTTTTGAAGTCTTACTGATGTACTCTGGTGTGTGCAGGAGCCTAAACTTGAATCACCCATCCAGAACAGATGATATGGGCTCCCACAATAGGTCAGTGTTATCCTTCTAGACTGAAAGAGTCACAGCTTTGAAAGTCATATTTCTTGGATAGCAGTACAATAATAACAAAGGAAAAGTACTAAATACCTTCCTCCCTCTCCCACAGTTTTTGATCATTCATAAACAAGAGACCACCCTGGTGTGTTATTTCTTTTTGCTTTACAGTTGACTGCCTCGTGCATCTTATGTTCTTGAAAAGAACAGGTCTCTTACGAGTTCTCAGAGATCTCATAAAACCACTGAGCTCGCAAAGGAGCAATGTCACTTTTCCTAACTTTCTGGAAACAGATGCTTTTGCAACTAAAAGCAAAGTCCTGAGCTTTTCTGTCTCACAGTTATCTTAATTTTTGCAGCACTTGAAAGAACTCACCTAAAATAGGCTTTAGCTATTTAGAAGTCACACTCATAACCTAAACTAAGCTGTGAGGGGTGTCTTTCAAGAACAAAGACACTTTTTTTTTTTTTTTTTTTGGTGGGTGTGTGTGATATTAATTGCCCACCAGAGGAACCTATTTCTAAAGCGAACGTAGGAAGTATGATTAAGTATCTCTAAGTTAGACAACATGCTTAACTTAGATGCCAAAGTTTTTATCTCTAAGTTAGACAACATGCTTAACTTAGATGCCAAAGTTTTAATCTCGCCAGCATCCCAATAACACTGTGTATACTGAATATTAAATACTGTCTTTGAAGCTTTATTTTCTATAGCACAAGAGAGCTGTCCAACATAGATGTGTCTCAGAAGGAATTTCTAAAATCCAGACTCTGAGATAGCACTATCACATCAAAACCTTTTAGTGCTTTGAAAGCAGCACAACGAAGCCACCAAACTGAGTTTGATCAGAAACTCAAAAGTAATATAGGGAGTCTTGAAGAGGAACTAAGTGTACGATATCTACTAAGCCAAAACTGAAGCCTGCTGCCTTCTCATGAGGCCAGGAAATGCACGAAGGGTGGGCAGTACTATAACTGCCTTGATGATACTCACAGAGAGTTAACTAGACAGAGAATTAATGAATGAATGCTAGAGTTGTCCTCCACTCAAAGTGAATCTTTCTGCTGGCATAGCTACTGCAGTATGTTTGGGGAACTCCACTTCTGTTTTCCTGGTGAAATGAGCTCAATTTCTTTTCATTTTAAATTACCAGGCTCAAACTGAACTGTGATGAGAATTTCACAAATATCTGTTTTGAATACATTTCTCAATGTCGTTTTAGGGGAATTTTGCTTAAAATAGATGCATTTGTTTATATACAAGTCTATAAATAAAATATTTAAATACAAGTAGTTTCCAGGCTGAATAGCCTGGGCCGTAGACACACAAATACTTTGTGATTGATAGTGCTTACTAATGACAATAGATGGCAAATGGGGATTTAGACATGCAGCTCTTGTTATTGTCACTGAGAAATGTTTATCGAATTCTAAGACACTGTGCTGAAGGATAATCTCCAAGAATCAGGCTTTCTCTCTCCGGAATTGGTTTATGATAGAATTGACTTTCATACCTAGCTCAAACAAAAAAGTCTACTTGGCAATGAGAAAAATTGCATTAAAATGATTAACAGTGTCACTCAGGTTGATTTGATTACATTTTTTATCCAGCTTTTTCTAGTGGTCATTTTTACTTTTAATTTCTGTTTTTCCACTACACCCCCTGGCCTTCTGTTGTATTCTGACTTTACAATGGATGTTCTTACCATCCTGTTGTAGATTAACCCTGGCCAACAACTAAGCCCCACATAGCCGCTAACTCACCCACCGCACAGTGGGATGGGGAAGAGGATCAAAAGAGTAAAACTGAGAAACCTCGTAGGTTCAGATACAGACAGTTTATTAGGTAAAGAAAAAGCCGCGCATGCAAGCAAAGCAAAACAAGGAATTCATTAACTACTTCCCACGGGCAGGCAGGTGTTCAGCTGCCCCCAGGAAAGCAGGGCTCCATCATGTGTAATGGTTACTTTGGAAGAAAAACATTATCACTCCAAACGTGTCCCATCCCTTCCTACTTCCCCCAGGTCTATATGCTGAGCATGATGTCATATGGTCTAGGATATCCCTTGGGTCAGCTGGGGTCGGCTGTCCCAGCTATGCCCCCTCCCAGCTCCTTGTGCACCCCCAGCCTGCTCATTGGTGGGGTGGGGTGAGAAGTAGAAAAGTCCTTGGCTCTGTGCAAGCGCTGCTCAGCAGTAATGAACACATCCCTGAGTTATCAACACTGTTTTCAGCACAAAATCAAAACATAGTCCCATGTTGGCTACTGTGAAGAAAATTACTCTACCCTAGCCAAAACCAGCACACATTCATTTAAGTACAACAGATAATACACCCAAAAAAATTATTCTTTCATAGCATCTGTCTTTCTGAAAACTATGTTTTGGGAAAAGTTCAGAGAAGGGCAGGCAAGACTTTTAGGAAGTTTAAGTAACAGATCTGACAAGGAATGATGGAATAGAGGCGATGTGCACAAAAGCCAAGAGTATTTTATGAATATTTGAAGATGTAACTGACCAGATAATAAAAGAAGCATTTAAAGTATTTGACAGTGATGAGTCACATGAGGTTTTGATAGGCAGTAAATTAGATAATTTCATGAGGTTTTTATTTATATGTTGGAAGTTACAAAAATAGATAGATAACAGAATCAACAGACTCAAAAAGTCTAGATGCCATTAGTGTAAATGTGTAACCTTCTCTGCTTTGAATTTCTTCCATGTTTGAGACCCATAATAGACTGCTAATACATTATTTACAGCTACCACATTACCTGCAAAATCCTGATACTTTTATAGTGTTATCAGAAATTTTAGGCCTGTTGGCAGTGAACTAAGTTTCTCATTTTCTGTACCCTTTTTTTGTCTTTGACATCATATGCCTCTTCTTTTCTAATACTGCAGCTTTTCTGGTTTTCTTAGATGTCTGATTTTGAAGTCTATTCATAAATTAAATGTAGAAAAACATATCAATAATGGAAATATAATTTCTTAATACTAAATTTTAAATAGCTACATAGGTAGGTTGATATTAAATGTAAAATTAACATTAATATTTTTACTCAAAGTGTGATTTCAGCTGGATATCAATACGATAAAAGTTGTTTTAAGAAAATATTAGTTGTAAAGCAAATGAAAGAAAATATTACACATTGTATACTTTAGGAAAAAATATTTCATGACTTTTTAAATGTAGAAGAGATCGGTTACACAAATATAACATGGAAACCAGCCAAGGCTCCTTCTGAACTAGTCCTTTCAGCAAAGGCCTGTTTTCAAAGGTTGGCACTTGATTCTCTTCTCATCCCAGAGCTTCTTCAAGCTGCTTGTGGAATGATAGATTAATATTATAGGACTCTCTTGTAAACATCAAAAGCTAAAAATGTTTGTGTTGTAAAACATGTAGGGATTGTCTTTGGTATAAATATTACCATTGATTCAGTACATTTCAGTGACTGCAGCCTTTATGTGTACAAACTCCACCAGAAAAAAAAAAAAAGTGGAAAAATCTGAAAGCAGGGTAAGAAGATAAATTAATTTCATTAAGGTTATAAAAGCCAATTAAATTTAATTTGAGATAATTATAGGCAAAAAATTTTAGCATGCTGTAGAACTGATTCATCAAGTACAAGAAACACAAAAGTGAGTTTAGACGAAAAGTTAGTGCAGTAACTGAAAAAATTAATTCAAAGTAACCACGAAATATACAGATTAGGGTCCTGAGTGCACCACAAGCCCTGACCATCCCTTATGCCCTTTCATAATGTCCTCCCACCCTGCCCACAACCCAGGCCCCCATTGCGGCCCCCAGGGTCACCAGCACCTGCCCCAGTGATGCTGCAGCAAGGAGGGTCTCCAGCTCCCCATAGCTTGGCCCTGCCTGGCCATAAGCCCTACTGGGCTGGGTCCACCCACGGGCCAACAACCCGGCCTGGCCTCAGCCTAGGCCTATCACTGTCCCCAGGGATGTGCCCAGGGCGTGGGCCTGGGGCTCCCTCAATTTCCCCAGGGTCGTGCCCTGGCTGCCAGTCCCTGCCCTGCTGCCCTGGGGATCCTCCATTGCCCCCAGCACAATGACCTTGAGGATCTGCCAAACTGCACTGCTCCCTGAAAATACACATAGGGAGAAAACTGCAGTATAAAACTTTAGAACCAAATAATGTGGGTGCAAGGAGTTCATTCTCCTGCATAACGGCCTTACATTTGCATGTGTTCCTTAGCATCGTTCACCCAGTGAATGATGAGAGCATGTGGCAGAAATACATACCAGCCTTTCCACCACAGTCACATGCTGTTGCCAAAGTACACACAAACTCTCTCATCATCCATAATTTCTTATAATTTCAACCTACAGTTGTCAGCACAGTAGTAAACAGTTTCTCAGTTCATTTTACTAAGGATTCTGGGAATAAAAGAGATTACTGACTTAAGTATTTGCATCTTTCAATAAGCCTTTGCATTTCTTCTGCTGTTAGAGGGTATGAATATGGGAAAAGGCCTTAAATTCTATGTTTAAAAGGGTGCAGTACAGTTTTACAATACAATTCAAATCTATTTTATTGTTTCATACAATAAAAATATAGCAATTTCAGAACACTTAATGATCAACTTGAGCTACAGAACTATTGTTCTTTATCACAAAGTTTTGATGAGTCAAGACCAAGGATTCATTAGTTGTTGGCATTCAAAGATGTCTATAACAATGACAATATAACTTTTTTCATTACAACAGTACTTGTGTTAACAAATTGCTGATGTTAGAAGCACTATCACGTGTTTCTAATCAGTATTTTCATATCCTTTAATACACCAAAGGACTTCTGCAGGTTGCTTGTCAAGGCTGGACCAGCACCACTGAAAATCTGCTCACACCGGAAACAGTGATAAATAGTCATCTACTATAATCATTTATTCCTGTGGGTGGGCATCTGGGTGCTTTTCATCTAACCTATCTTTAGATATCTACTGCAGAGATACCTACTTGTGACCTTCCCCTCTATGATCCCTTCGTAATTACTAGAAAGAAATAGATACTCCAGGGCATGATTCATATGACCTACTTTAAGCATCTACTTTGGGAGGAGATGAATTACACCCTCGAGGTGTCAATCTATCCTTTGATTATAAAGTTTTAGATCACTAGCCACATATACAAGGAGATGTCTAGATTTGGCCAGATGAATCTCACCCTCAGCAACATGACTGAATAGGGTCTGAGGCAGGCAAGCTTTCTCTGAATGCAGCATAGAACTGGCAGTAGCAGAACTGTAAACCATCAATGACCTTGAGACATCCTGTTATTCTAGTCCAATGTAAGAAAGGGATGTTGGTATCTTTACAGTACTGACTGCATTTTAAACCTTTTCTGTCATATTAAAAAATGTATATGAGATTTATTGCAGAGTACAATCCATCTTTTTTCTTTGATCATATTTTCAAAAAAGCCGCACTCATAAATCATATAGATGTTGTATTATGTACTGGTTTAATATAGTAACTATTTTTATTCTTGCCAACTTATTTAAGTTTTTTCTTTGTAATGAGTGTTGCAAAGTTTTTTGATGTTGTTTATGGTGTCTTGTGGCTCTATATGTCATTTCACAGATCACAAACTTTTCACTGTCTAATACTCTGGTGAATGCAAAATACATTTTACTCTGTACAATTGCAGTTTGCACTGAGTATATATTACAACCAATTATTCCTCATTACAGTGTAGCTGTCTACTTATGTCAGACCTCATTACTGTGTCTTAGAGTCTGAATTCTGGTACCCAGGAGTTTAAAATATTTGAATACAAAGTAAGAAGCCCACAGATCAATAATCTTTTGTTTATTTTTACTACACTATTTTCATTAGATTGATATTTTAAAAGAACTTGGCTCCAGGACCTTGACTTCCTTACTCTTTGGTAGCTGGATGCTAGTGTCGTGAAGTAAAGTATCATGTTTATTGAAATTGTATGCAATTAACTTGGTGTGTCAGGAAAAGCACTAATCAGATTAAGTCAAATGAGATTTATAGGTTAGAGAATAAGAACAAAAATAATCCTGATCATGTTTAAAAAATACTATCGTATGTCTTGCGCTTTATTACTACATAAAATACTGCAGTAAAAAGTATCCAGGGAATTTACACTGAATTATTCTTGAAAAGTAGAGATCCAAATATCATGTAGGTGCTTATGTAACTAACAAGTTAGGGAACTAAGCTCAAAACTCCCTTTTAATCTAACTTACTTTGAGAGATTCTTGAGATCTCTGAGTCCCTGTTTTCAACACTCATGGTTTCAAAGCACCTCAAAGCCTGCTTCTAGTCATGCTGAAGAGTACCCTAGTCAGAGCACTGCTGTGCCATTAGTCAGCTAGGGGAGCACCCAGGCAAAGCGTAATATCTGTAGCCTCCTAAGAAGTCTGGTATACACAAAGGTGACATGCCTTCACCCAAATTCCCTGAAAGAGCTCTTCCAGAAGCTGTTCTCAGGGTATACATAGAAATATGTTGACACCTTTCCGATCTGTACAATATACGCTGGCTCAAAAACAGGACCAGAAGAGATAATGCTGGCTTTGAGCTTTTGCTATAGAATTAGCTAAAGCACTTAACCAAGAAGCAAAAGTTGTCTTCAAAGTGATCTTTAAACCCATGCTTCATATTCCAGGAAAGTGTCAGGTTTACAGGTCAGGTCAAGCAGAAGGCACAGCATCTCTCCTGTTGAAACTGAGCTGTCCTGGTTTCAGCCAGGATACAGTTAATTTTCTTCTTAGTAGCTGGTACAATGCTGTATTTTGGATTTAGTATGAGAATAATGTTGATAACACAGAGATGGTTTTAGTGGGTGCTGGGTAATGTTTACACTAAGTCAAGGACTTTTCAGTTTCTCAGGCCCTGCCAGCAAGAGTGCTGGATGGGCACAAGAGACTGGGAGGGACACGGCCAGGACAGGTGACCTGAACTAGCCAAAGGGATATTCCATACCATTGAACATCATGCTGAGTATATAAACTGGGCAGGTGTGCTGGGTCCTGTTGGTCGCTACTCAGGGACTGGCTGGGCATCAGTAAGTGGTGGCAAGCAACCGTATTGTGCATCACTTAATTTTTTTCCTCCCTTCCCTTTGGATTTTATTCCTCTCCCATTCCCCCTCCTTTTTATTACAATTGTTATCGGTGGTTGTTGTTATTATTGTTGTTGCTGTTGTTATTATTATTATTATATTTTAATTATTAAATTGTTCTTACCCCAGCCCATGAGTTTTATTTTTTTCCTGATCCTCCTCCCCATCCCACTGAGGAGGTGGCTGTGCGAGTGGCTGCATGGTATTTAGTAGCTGGCTGGGGTTAACCCACGCCATGAGCAAAACCACAAAATTCACAACATGAGAGGAAAATCTGGCAAAAAAAGCCTCTGGCTTTTATGGTCAAATAGGTATATGCTACTGTGACAAGAAGGGACTAGGGCTGGATTCATTAAGTATTCATTAGCTCAATAACACATAACACAAGGAAGCTTAGTTTATAACTTCATGTATTTTGATCACAACAGAAGTTACTTTAGTGTTAGACACCACCCTTCATTTGTTAGATTTAACATTTCTTTAGAAGCCTCCTTTTTATTTTCAGCTATGAAGTACATGTGACAGAAAGTTCCCTTGACACTGCTTTCTCTGCTGAAAGTTAAACTGTAATTTCAAAACCTGCTTACTGAATACACATCGTACCCAAATGAAACCTCAGTGTGTAACTCCTAAGCATGATAAAATATAGCAGTGGTAAAAATAAGCAATGATAATGTCTTTACTATTCCTGAAATGCTATGCTGCCACAGAACCAGTGCTATGCAGACCCAGAACACCCTCTGTTCTGGGAAAGGAACTGTGATGGTGATGGTCTTTTTTTCAGTATAATCAAATTGACTGATTCCATAGCCCTATTTAATTAATTAACCCTCATTAATGTTTTTGTCCTAATTCCAGTTTATAATTTGAGAAAAGAAAGAGGAACTGAAATATTAAAATAATTATGGAATATATTCAGAAATTTTTATACCATGCAGCTTTAGTTTCACTTCTAAGTATCCAAAGACGACTTTTCACTTGGTTTTCCTTTTGCTCCTCTGTAACTTCAAATATCCAGTTGAAAATTCAGTTCTTTAATAAATCAAAGCATGCTGGCAATCTAGCCATGACTCAAAGGATTCTTAACGTGGTCAAATCTTCTTTAAGTTACCACACAAAACTGGTGCTGACAGACCTGTCTTATCTACATAGGTTAAGTATATCTGCTGATGGGTTTCCTAAAAGCACTTGAAGAAAATAATAAATATCTTAAAACATACTCCTTAACTAATCACCATGATACCAAAGTGCCTTGAATAGTCTAAAGAATTAACTATAATTTCACGACTAATTGTAATGAAAATTATCTTCTATATAATTTTCTTTTAATCTTCTATTTAACTTTTCTAAAGAATGACTTTAATCGGCTCTTTCATTTTTGTTTCTTAATTTATTGTGCTGTTGAGGTTTTTTACTGTTACCATTTATAAAGACGAATGGTAAGATAGTTTTCAATTTAAATATAAATGTTTAATAGATTAATCATTGTATTGATATGAATATTTACTTTTGGTTTACTGTTTTCTTCTGAATGCACACAGTAACTTAGTAAAATAATTGCTATATATCAATAAGCCATAATGAAAAAGTAACATATTTTAATAGAACACATTTATTAATACATGCAATTTTTCTAACATTCATTCCCCATATCTCACTGAAAATAAGTTTGCATTAGTATATTTATCATTTCCAGGGGAACTCAGTGCAAGGATGCATATTTATATTTTAATTTCTAGCTATCTAGCTATATACTGCTACCAAGCTTACTACAAACCAGATTTTGTTTTGGCTTTCTGGATATTTTCTGCTTTGCTTAAATTTATAGATGTAGAAAAAGAAAGAGCTTGTTTCAATTACTGTTGGGGATAGCATATGGCTAGAAAACCAGACATTTATAGATACCAGAATATGCATTGAGCTAAAGCTACAGAAACTGTATTTAAAAAAAGTTTCAAAGGTTAAATTTAGTAATCACCTATGTTTATGTGTATGTGTGGGTGTATACACATATGTATGTACACGTGATACAAGTATTACATAGAGAGGTATAAGTTAAGGAAGAAAGTCATATGTGTGGAGATTTAAATGGAAGAATCTCAGTGCAGTTGCAGTGTATTGATTAGCTCTTTATTGATTGCTGCACTCTACCAGGGTGATCCTGTTCTACCTGCAGGAAAAAACATTCCTCCACATTATTCGCTCGTGGAAGGGAAAAGAATTTTACTTTATTATCTACCCTGTGAAAAAAACCACCCATGGATATAAAATATTAGCTCTTTACAAGTTGTTGCAACAAATTATTTCTTTCTAAAGCTCACAGTTTTAACATAAGATCATCAGCTCATGATGATATATGGCTAACAAAGTCAGACTACGATGTCAAAAAATCACAGGCTGTGCCAAGCACAGGAGACTGATGCTGCCATCACTAAAACTACACTGATCACATGTAGCAGTTGCAAAGTGCTGGAACAGGGTCTTGTAACTTTCTGACCTTTGTTTTTGTGATAGCCAAAGGGATTTGTGGGAAGCTACCCCTTCCCTCTTGCTTATGACAGAAACTCTGTACATGTTTGTGGTGTAAAGTCCATCCCACCCTGAGTACCTCGGCAAAATAGCAGCTAAAGGAAGCATTAGTTGTTTGTTGCAAAATACTAAAAATAGTGCTTTTAAGTGACAAAAGAAAAAGAAGCTGCAGAAGATAAGAGAAGAAACAAGCAGTGAATATATCATTCACACTGTACAGTCAAAAGTACATGCCTGTTAAGTAAAGAACTCTGAATGGAAAACAAGGATGAAATTATGTATCGTATTACTGTCACTCAGCTGGATATTGTACACCTATGAGTATTAACACATATCTGACTTCTTGATGTTTCTGGTGACTTCCTTCCTCCTTTTATTTTCTTTTCCAGTTTGCTTTTTCACAGCTGATTTAATTTTTATTCTCTGTCTTACATTTCTTATTGTATGTTCATTTGCAGGTTTTTCCTGGTCTTTCCTAGTTATCTGTCAGATGTTCTGCATTAAGCTATCTTCAGAAAGGATAGAGATACTGCATCTCCCAGGAGCCAGTAAACAGAACATTAATAGCTCTCTCAGACAATGCTGCGTGTTCCATATTTTCACCCAGAATAACAATTTTACACTTGCTGCTCCACTTAAAGCTATATCACTGAGACAGATCTGACATCTCTTCAGCAAAAAAGCCCAAACTTACAACAACAAGAAGATGCATAGCACTGTTGTCCTTAATGTTAATGAGTTTAGCATTCTGGCTGTGCACAAAGCACCTCTCTCTGGGCACAAAGGCAGAATGTACTGCTAGCCTGGGGTGCCAAGGTGAGCGGATGGGAGAGGAACCAAGAAAACTCTGGGCAGAAGAGTTAGAGTAAAATAAAAATAAAGAGAGGGGGGAAATGGGAAAATTATTGTTCTGTAAGCTCCCCAGTTCAGTTTCAGGAAACAAACAACCAGCAAACCAACAAACAAAAGCTCCATTGATTACGTTTTATCACACACAACTTGTGGAGCCATTGCCCAAAGAACTGTTTCCTTTGGAGTCAGTTATATCTCCTTTGCTCAAAATGAGGCAAGTATTTCAGGTGAGCCATTCTTCTGGGGCTAAAATAGGAAAAAGGACTCAGAAAAACAAGGTTTATTGATTTCATGACAAAACATTAATTTGACGACAAAAAGTTCAGCTAAGCAATCTATTTTATTTATTTTTAATAAAAAACCTGCTTTCTTTATGAACGAGAATATGAAACTTTTAATGCTGTGGAGCAACTCTCAAGAGAGGAAATACAGACTATTACTCTGCTATACCTTTCTCAGGTTGAATTTTACTACTGAAACATAGAAGTGTTTGTATTTATTTAGATGAAAAGTACTTAAACAGAAAATATCATGTTTGCTTTACTCTAAGCCATAATAGGATCAAATAGCATGAGTTTATGGTAGTTAAAATGCACCCCCTAGGTGTCAAAAAGGCTTTTCAGCCACAGTATGTTAACTTCACTAAGTTTTTTTATGCTGGCATGTCCAAGATAAGAAGCACTATACTTCATGTACACTACCAACTTCTCAGAAGTAAAATATTTTCCTTCAAAAAGAGTGGGAGACACTTCCCCTTCCCCTACTGCCTTTCCAGAACAGTTTACCAAGTGAGCTTCAGAGTACTTTCTGTATTTCTCTCTTCTATGAATTTGGGGTCTTTAATTTCTCTCTCCATTAAGTTCATATGACAGTGAAGTTCCAAAATATTTCCAGAAAATAACCACAACCATATCTATACATTTGTACAGTCATGATTACAAATATCATTATATCTTTTGGCTGTCTCGCCCCGAGCATAGTATGACAACTGCAACAACTTCTGTTCAGGCTTTTAGTTTACTTCTGCTCTCAAATTCTTCTCCTCCTTTTTTGTACCTATTTAATTTTGGTTCCTCCTCTACTCTTTTCCTCCCAGGAGGGGAATAGGAAGGAGAAAAAGACCTCCAGTGATGGTCTTCCTGCTAAAGGAGGTAAGCCTCTGTGACGAAGTGAATGGCTTCCAAACCAAAACCAGTATCTCAGAATGACAGCCACTGGTTTAATTTTTTCTGAAGACAACTTTACGTGTTCAGTATGTTGTGTTACTCTTACGTACTCTTATCTTGCATTTTTAAGCATTAATACACATTTTCATCTTTTGGTCCATTTTTTTCCCTTCCTTTGTCCTCCCTTTTTTTGCTTTCCCTTGCCTTCTGAGAAGTTTGTACTCAAACCCAACAAAAAGTGATGACAAAACCTTCCCTGAAAATCTGGTTTATTTTATATGATTCTATGTGTATGCATAAAGTTTATGCTGTTCTTGCAACAAGCTTTCCAAACAAATGCTAGTATCACATTTTTTCCGCAGTGTGTTTGAATTCAAAGGATATGTTAAAAAAGAGCAATTAAAATCTGTATGTGAAAATCTTTGCATAAATATCTCATTAGAACAAATAGGTATCCAACCAGATACAGAATTTGTACTGATAAAATATTCATTAGTATTAACAATGTCTCTAGGCAGATCAGTTAGCAAGGGGTAAACATTTATGGGCCAAATACTAAAAGTATATTAGCTATTATCTGAAAATATTCCAATAGCCTGTTTTTTACTTATGCAAGCATTTTATCCAGTATTTCACTTATGCTAATGTCTAATTATTCTCATTTTACTATTGTAAAATTTCATGTTCTCATCTACATTGAATCTGGTTTCTGCCGAGACTAATATACTATTCACTTCCACTGAATAAGATATATCATCCTAATGAGAAAATATTGTCTTTGTTACACTTGTTATACTGTTATCACATAATTTTCATGCAAACTGTGTGTATTAACATCTATGGTGGCTTACTCATTTATCATAGATTCGCCGTAGAATAACAGAATGATTTGGGTTGGAAGGGACCTTTAAAGGTCAGCTAATCCAAACCCCCTGCAATAAGGAGAGACATCTTCGACTTGATCAGGTTGTTCAAAGCCCTGTCCAACCTGATCTTGAATGTTTGCCAGTGATGGGACAACTACAACTTCTCTGATGAGTCATGAAGACCATGAACTTGATAGTCACAACATAGAATATTGCATGATAGAGTGAACTTCACTCTCGAAGAATTCAAAATATCAGCTGAAATTTTTATCTTTTAATCACTGAGTTTGCTAACAAACTTGATAATTTTGATAAAACAGAAAAAAAAGTTACCTTTTGGTTCCCTTAAAATACTTGCAATGCAAATTGAATTATTAGACCAACTTTCAAAACGGTCTTGAAGATCCACAATCATAAAAAATAGTTGTACAGGTATACCTTTGCAACAGTATCTTAAAAAGAATACCCTAAAAAGCCACAGATAATTTATTTTCTAGGCCAAATCTTGCAAAGGACGTCAGCCTACACAGAAATTATAATCCACAAAATTGGTAATTTCCATGGGCTCTTAATACAAGATAGGAGGTTAATATATTAACTGTACATTAACAAATCCCTTATCAGCAGGGTTTTTTTCTTTAGAACTTTTCCTATAGAAATAGCTTTAGCTGAATTGAAAAATTATATACAGTTCTTTGAAAACAGTTTCGGAAAAAAAAGAGAATGTGACAAGTTTTACAGAATCACAACTTTAAATGTCACAACTACAACAGACTCATCTTCTTCCACATGTTTTAAAGAGGTACTGTCTACAACATTTATTATGGAAACTGAAGTGTCTGATGTTTCTAAGAACCATTTGTAGTGCATTCACATGTCTGGTTTAAAGAAAAGTCATCTTCATTCTCCACTGCAAGAGAAGCATATTAATCATGTCATAGAGTAGCCTTACATGATGAGAGAAAATTAAATACAAAAAATGCCAATTTGAGCTCCCCATTTAAACCCTGGTCATCAAAACTGATGTTAGATCTATCATAAAAAGAGAAATAGTGTACTGAATTTATAATTCAAAATGTTCTTTTTATCAAGCTTATCAGGTACTTTTTATCGTAACACAAATTTAGAACAAAAGCAAGTTACAATAGCTTTTTCATAGGACATTCACTGAGTGTAATGAATCTACCTTTGCAACAGATGTGACAAATATAAACTCAATATAGTTCACTGACCCCACTTTTACTATTTCCATAAAACATGATAAAAAGCTCCATGATATATCAGAAAAATAGTCTCTTTTCAGTGTTTGAACAAAAAGTGGAATAATTCTACACTATGAGAATTAAAGTCTTCCAGAACAGGTTACCTAAAATAAATCTCTTAAAGGAACTGATATTTCAGAGAAGATGGAACTGTTCCAGTATTTTATTTTAAAGATCACATATATGTTTCTTAAATGAGTTTTACAGAAAAAGGTAAAGGAAAATGTGCATAGATAATATACATGACATTTCAAGGGAGCTGTTGCTATAGATAGATACAGATAAATATTCTGTAAAACTGTCTTATGCCATGTTCCATAAATAGTTTTTTATTCAAAATAGCCTGTCTACTTAGCAAAGAATTATAGGTGGACTGCTGCTGCTACTACTACTACTACTACTACTACTACTACTACTATTACCAATAACAATACACAGTAGGAAGAAAAAACCTGAGCTTAAGATAGTAGGGAAAATTGCTAAATGTTTGCTTGTTTATTGCTTATATATAATTTTTTGCTTTTATATATTTGCTTATATATATAAAAAAACCCTGCATATTTAAAGACAGTATAATTAACCAAAGTATTAGAAACCATGGTGATCTTTGAGGGAATATTTTGGAAGATTTGTTCAAGAACAGTTTAGGTAGTTAAGAGAACGAGTAAGCAAGGCATGCAATACTCAAGGCTCAGGCTGAATTTCAGTAATTGGCCTACTTCAGCAGTGGCAAACACTTATAAATTAAGGCAGACCTTGGATGACTAATCAAAGGAGGTGGATAAATAGAAAGTTAAGTCAATATAAAGATTTTGAATTGAAGGTCATCCCAGTAGTGTTCATTCTAACAGTATATAAAAAAGATTTTGAGGGAAAGAAAAATAATTTGGTAATAGGCAATATGAATTTTACTATGGAATTCATTAGACTAAGCTCAATGAATGCACACTTTAGAAATTTATTTCTTATTGCATACATCGTTCTATGTTGTTATTTTAATTTTTAACTGGTTTTTTGTATTTATAGATTTCATGTTAATAATCTGGTTTTATCAAATTCAGTTTTTTAGGGACCTATTAAATCTGAGTAGACTCTTCTGAATAGACATCGCATGCAATATCATTTTGTCATAATGAAATCCTAATTTGAATATAATTAAATGTTAAATCCCACTCTTACAAAATACAGAAGACAATAATGTTGTAAATTTGAGGTATTGAAATAACTAAATATTAAAACAACTAAAGATTTTAATATTTCCTAGTGCGTTCTCTGAGGGTCCATTTCATCCATATTAATATGGACAGTTGCACAACCAGCCCAGAGATGATCTAAGTTTTCACTTGAAACTTTAAAAAGGGTTTGCCTTCACAGTTCACTTTACTTAGATAGCTTCCTTCATATGAGGGAGAATCCTAGATTCTTCAGATTCATTTTAAAAGCTAGTTAAGATTAAAATATGTTTTGATTGAGAAGGAATAGGTTAAGTTTCTGCATGTTTTATAAGATTCGGAAAATTAGAAAAAAGGAAAATAAACCAAGAAACGTGATCTTCTCTTATCCTTAGCCTTTGGTTTTCTTTCTAGTGATTCCAGGTTTCCCCAAACTTGGACTAACATGGATTGCTGTCCGCTCAGTGGCACTCTGACCCCATAGCACTTTAACCTCTAAGGCAGCTAAAGTTTGGGGAGCTTTTTTTCATCTTGCACCTTCTCCTTACTTTCTCTAAAGCAGGATCCTTGCTGTCTACAAGAATGTCTCCCAGGTCTTTCTATCATGCATTACTACAGCTTTGTGGTCACTTTACCATACATTGTGCAGCTTCAGTAACGCAGAGCACTATTAACATCCTTGTTCTTCATTCTTTGCTGATGTGTTACAAACTGCCAGTTTGGCAAGAACTTTTATCCTTCCTGTGGGTTTCTCAAGGTGTACCCTCCTGTTATGTCCAATAATTGCTACTTTCCTTTCAACTTTAATGAGCATTAGATTTGATCTCTGTGCTTACCTCTTTCCAGAATGATAGTTTCTGGCTTACTTTAAGACTTTTACAGAGACCATAAATGATTTTTAATAAGGAATTTGTGCATTGTGGATATTTTTTGCACGTCTTCACACCTTTTGACAATTCTAGGAATTTGTACTCTCAGGATTAACTACATAAAATGCATCAGTGGCTGCCTTAAATCCCAGCTTTATCAATCCTTGTAGGTAAAGTGATTTTTCATGAACAGAAATGTAAAAACACAGACATTAAAAAAAAACCGACAACAAGAAAAAACGCCAAACAACAACAACTTTTTGTTACACTGCAAACTATTTAGGATCTCCTGAATTATTATTATTATTATTATTAATAATAATAATAATAATAATACATTTTAAAAGTGACTAAATGTTTTTATCAATTTTGTTTATTCCAGTATTTGACCTAAAAAAACTTCCCTAACTTTCAAATTAAAACATTACGAAACTCAGAGAGCATAAGGAGGAACTAGAATAACTAAGGAAAAGAGCTAAAAGGTGGATGAGCTTATTTATTCCTGGCTTCTCTGTTGCCTGTTGTTTCAGATGGCATTAGAAAATCACATACCACTACAATAAAACATTAAGTGATCTAAAGAAGGCTTTAGATCTCTTTTTCTAATGAAGTGCTCATTAAAATTAATAGGACAAAAGAAATATCCTTTGAACCCCAGCTATTACATCTGTCCAAGAAGGTGCAGAACAAACAGATCACCTTGATACAGAAGTGTCAGCAAAGCAACACGCACTCTGCTGGAGCTCTGAGGCGAAGAAGCTGCAAAAGCAGGCTTGTTTCCAGAGGGCACAGCATAAGTAATCTTAAAAATTCCATTGAATGAAAAAGTTATCCTTTATATGCTAAGTGATTCAGTTCAAAGAACTATGCAGTTGTTAAGAGTATGAATAAAAAAGGAAAATCGGAAGGGGATCATAAGTGGCTTGAAAGGAAGAGTAAAACAACTGTCAAGGAAAATGCTACCCAATTCTCATTAGAAAACTCTTCTCTCAGCTACTCTGGCTTGAGGGAGGGTATCCAATGGAAGAAAAAAAGATTAGTTTTTGTCACCTCACTGATCATGTCTGACAGACTAGTTTGTCAACACAAAATGTGAAATAGTAAACATTTCAAGGCTTATAAACAACTTATAAATGGCTGCTGCAAACAGTCTTTCACTCAAAGGGAGCTGGGAGTTTAATTTCTTGCTCTGTCCATGTTTCTGTTTCTCATTCAATGTCAGAACTTAGGTTTACCTACACCATATCTGTTGCTATGGCAAATAAATCAGTTCAGTTAGGCTTGGGCAGCCTTCCAATTGTTAGTATATTAAAATACACATTTAAAGGCCTTGTAGCATATAATATCCCATGGATCTGGGCAGTTTTCCCATGCCTGGGACTACTGAAAAAAATCATCTCATAGTAGTTGTGCTTTTGTTATTCCTCTGGGATGTGCAAGACCCCACATCAAATCCTCTTTCTGTCACTCCCTAGCAGGATGATGGGATGCACGCATCATCAGGTACTGGCTGTTATCACCAAGAGTCTCTCACACTGCAGTTTCTCTGTTCTCTGTTAAAAATAAAAAGGAGACGGGGATGTAGCCTTAGATACCATCATTTTTATCAGAGGCAGAGTGAGCTTCTGTGAGCTACTTATTATCTTATTCTTAATGTTATACAAAAGAACATACCCAAAATGGGACAGTGCTTAAATGTTATTGACATTATCTTATTTTCATCTTGAATATGCCTCTCCCATTTGCTGGATGCTAATCATTAAGCTAGTAATTACTGGAGTGCTACCCTTTGCCATTTGAACCAGAAAGATCTATCCTGAGCCTGAGAAATTTTTGTGTATTTTATTGCTAGTGAAACTACCACATTTGGGGAAAAAAACCAAACCAAAACCAAACCTTTCCTTTTTTCAGCCTGGCTTTTTATCACAGAAACTAGCTGGTAAAAAAACTCTTGACAAGCTTTAAATGGAGTTCAACATAGTGCAAAAGTTCAATATTTTCTGACTAGCATTGCTGTAAGAATGAATATTTAAAAGCTCCTGTTGTGGTTTAACCCTGCCTGGCCAGCACCCAACCCCCACACAGCTGCTCACTCACTCCCCACACAGTGGGATAGGGGAGAGGATCGAAAGACTAAAAGTGAGAAAACTTGTGGGTTGAGATAAAGACAGTTTAATAGGTAAAGAAAAAGGCGTGCATGCAAGCAAAGCAAAACAAGGAATTCATTCACCACTTCCCACCAGCAGGCAGGTGTTCAGCCATCCCCAGGGAAGCAGGGCTGCATCACACCTAACAGTTGCTTGGGAAGACAAAAACAATCGCTCCAAATGTCCCATCCCTTCCTTCTTCTTCCCTCAGCTTATATACTCAGCAGGTCATCATATGGTATGGAATACCCCTTTGGCTAGCTTGGGTCACCTTTCCTGGCAGTGCCCCCTCCCCATTCCCTGTGCCCCTCTAGCCCTTTTGCTGGCAGGGCCTGAGAAACTGAAAAGTCCTTGACTTAGTACAAACATTACCCAGCAGCAACCAAAAACATCACCTGCCACTAAGAAGAAAATTAACTCTATCCCAGCTGAAACCAGGACAGCTCCCTAATATGTTTTAATACTTTTCATCTTTGGAGGTGGTAAGAGGAAAATTCTGTGAGAGCTGATGTAGAAGAGGGGTATTAAATACTATGCCTGTTCAGTATGCCTGTCTTGCTCCTGATCCTTGAACTGCCCTTGTATGAGGTGAGTGAGGTGGAGCAGCAACACAGGGCATATTTGAAGGCTAGATCTTCTAAGCATTTGATCACTAATGACATCTGTGGGAGGGGAGGCACTCAGCACTGTTTAGGATGAATGCTTTTGAAGAAAGATAGGGTACAGGTTACACAAACTGGCATCGTTCCATGGGCATCAGTAGAGCCGTGATAACTGACAGAATAAAAATTTGATGCAGACACCTAACAAAAGCTTTCTATTGCACGAACTTGAGATCAGATCTATGCATGACAATAGAGTGGCCCCATGCTGTGGGTAGGCTGGGGAGAGCATCCCAGGCATGTCACTGGAGTATTGAACCTCTTTTTCTCTAAATGCCCCCAGACCCTGCCTCTGCACTTCTCCCAGTAGCATCCCCCCTCTCATACAGTTACTTCTGCTCCCAGTCACCTGGTGTCCTCACTTGTCACTGATAACCCCTGCTTATCTCCCCTCACCAGGTTCATCACTGCTGGGTGATGTCAAACACAGAAAAGCAGCAGAAGAACCACATGAGAGTCCTTCCATAGTCAGTTCAAGCTTCATACATCAGGAAAGGCTTTATCACTGGTTTGCTGGAGTTTGCTAGACAGTCCTGAACAGGGGCAGCTGTCTGTCAGAAATTTGGTTGGGCAGCTACAGGTGAAAATGTTTGCGATTACTGCAATGGCATTCTAAACACTGCAAAGAGCTATCCTGGAAATGACAGAAAACTGGGTGGGTGTCCCTCCCTGAATCACTCAGAACAGACAGCTGATGTGTAAACACTGGTGTCATTTTCTGAGAGAAAGTAGGAAAGTGATCTCTAGCTTATGTACTATCAGCTTTTCGTTACAAAATCGATGTTTCTTAGACTTGTTGGGCAGAATGAAACTGTCCTGTTCCCCACATCCAGACAAGTTTTGTTTCATTATCACCAACATGCATGAAGAAACTACAACATGAACAATATTTATAGCCTCAGATCCCTGAAATCAGCTACCAGATGAAAAATGCAATTTAAGAAAAGTAAATTATCTACATGACACCAGAAAAATGGCTGAAACTGTATTTTCTTTCGTTCTTTAACAGAGGTTAAATAAAAGCTATTGAAAGTGACTTATATATTTAAATCTAAACATTCATAAGCAAGTATCATATACTAAAAAAATCACTTCATGTTTTCTACTGGAACCAGTATTACTGACTTTGATACTTTAAAGACTCTCTCTCAAAAAAAGAAAGCCACTGTCACAGTGAATTATCATTTGCTTTTAATAAAAAGATTTTGTTTATTAGCAAGATATTTCCTACAAGGGAAAAGCTGTAAAAACATCTCAGACCATTAACTCCTGCCTAATTACAATTAATTATTACAGTAGAGTAGATATGGAAAAGCATCTCAGTCCCCCATTGTATTGGGCATTCAGTTCACACACACACAGAGAGCAAGAAAAAGCCCTTGTGAGGCAGAGATTATGATCTGAACAACACAGAGAAACAGAGGGTCAGAAAGATGAAGAGCTTGTACAAAGTCACACAGCAAACAGGCAAGGGACCAGCAACCTGAATCACAGAACTGTTTCTCTTCCATGCTGCCTTATCATACGTGCAAAATAATTTTTAAAGCTGCTTTTTCTGGGCATAAAGAATTTCCATTATAAATAGGTCACTAAATGTTGGTCCATAAATATAGACAGATTAATTGGAAAAAAATATAAAACTGTGAATGTCTTTTTTTTTACCTGTATCTTTTAGTGTGTTTTGGACAGGAAATGCTGTAGTGAGCAAAGTAATCATTACACATTTATATAGTGTCTTGTTAAAAAGATCTATCATAACAATGATTTTCAATGAAGGTTATACAGGCATCTTTGAATAACTCTTGTGAAATCAGACCCATAACAGGGCAATACAAAAAGAATCATGTCCTTTTAAGAGAAACTGAAATGCTGACAATATAGTTTTCAAGGGAAAAAATATTTCATGTATGCAGGGTTTCAAAGTTCTTGTGTGAAGGAATTTATTCAAGAGAATCATCTAATCGTGGTATCAAAAATATAGCACATTTCTTATACAGAAAACAAGAAAAAATTATCATTTGCCTTAATGCTACATTGATGTAAACTCCAGAAGGACCATCAATCTCTAGAGGAAAGGAGCCTGTTTTATCAGGTGGGAAATAATAAATGTCAACACAAAAAGTAACAAGACAATTATATTTAACAGCCTGCTGACACTGATTGGCAGAAAAAATGACAGAGAGTTTTATTTCATAATGACCTAAGGGTTCATTTTAGAAAGCATCATTTCAAAAATTCAGAGTTTTGTCTCATCAATTTATAGTAGTAGGAATAATGAAGTGCTTGTTCCTTGTAATAGAAATACATTGAATCCATGTTCAATGAGGCGTGGATGCTGTATCTTTCCCCTTGGAGAAAGGCAATTGCAGCAGTGATGTGAAAACTCCTATTTGTTGCTTTCTCACCACAAAGAGCATTTTCTATGTGTATTTACAGCAGGGCTTGTGGGTCCAAGATGATTGTTAATAACTCCTCTTTCTGCTATAGTGATTCTTAACTACTAATGGTAAGAGACAAATTATTTGTTATGGTAAGAGCCAGAGAGGGGGGCAATACCGAAAAATATCAAAAGCAACACTATTTCATTTGGAAAGAAAAATAAGAGGCCTGTTACAGAAGTATTAAGTGAAGAATTATATAGAAAAAAATGAGCTGGGACAAGATTATATAAGAAGCTGCCCAGAAGTGAAACTATGTACCATGTGTGGATTCTGACATATTTCTTATGCTCAAAATCCACAGCCTAATGATTTTTTTTTTTTTAGTTAGTTATTTTTAATATATATTTAAGGATGCTAGGCGTGTCTTTGTTCTGTGAGAAAACAGAGCACTGTAAATACAAGTACCACATTTCAAAAAGCAGATGCATTTTCACTTCCCTTATAAATATCTAGATACCTCACAGCAGGGCCAGCTACAGGACTGACAGCAGGCACTCACGCCTGTAAAGGAATTTGTTATATTCTATAAAGTTCAAAGGAAGCCAAAAAGAACAAATTATACCGCCCTTGCAGGAACTTTTCAGAGAACTTCTACATTATTTTCCAGAGCTTAATATCTGGTTTGGCAGACTACATCTTTTGTCAATACTTTAATAGATTATTCATTATGTACTTCACATTCATGTTATAGTTTCTATTGACTGCAAAACATTTTGTCTGCTCTTGCTTCTTTCTGGACAAATTTACGAAAGTTTTCTTTTTTTTTTATTTTAGCAAAAGGATAAGATATAAACTTTTACACAATAATTTTATAATAATTTTATTCATTATATGTATACATATATATTTTGTTAAATTTCTAACATTTTTTCCATTGAAGACATTACATACTTTTCCCCAAAAAAAGTACAATGACAATTATTTCTGAAAAAGTTTGCAAAACTTTTTGAGGTTCCTAATTTCAATGTGCTATTTTTAACACTGCAAACTCTAAATATATGGTGTGGGTTGTTGTTTTTGGTGCAGGGTTTTTTGTTTGGGTTATTTTTTGGTTTTGTTTTGTTGGTTTGGGTTTTTTTTGAAAATAAGGTTTGAGCCATCTGTAGACTGGAAATAGCTTATGAACAAAGCAGAAGAATAGTAAAAGATCAGAATTCTCCTCTTTACTTCCCTTTAAGAAGAAATGTAAACAAGCAAATGTTTCATCGTTTCTCAACTGAGACCTTAAAATTGATGGGCTTGAAAACCCCTGAGATCCATTTATCTATCAGCAAAAAGAATATCAAAATACCAGCTTTGGAGCTGTCATGAAGTTCAAAGTCTTTTGAGGCTTTTTACAGAGAGATATAAAACATTATTATTCACTGACCAATTTGCAAATATTGCTGTAAACTATTTTTATTTTAAATGACCGGAGCAAGTGAGCATATGTCTACTACAATGAATGATTCTCATACGACCCTTTTTTTTTTTTTTCCATCAGACAGCTCTGCACTATGCCACAAAGAAAAACCTATTCAGATACAATGCCACTACTTCTGACAAACGAGAACATATTTTTTTCCAAAGCTCACTGTCCTACGTTTTAAACTTGATTTTGAAGCTATTTATTTTACTTAGAATATGAAAAAAAAAGACATTACAAAATATCCTAAAAAGGCCAGATTTACTTAATTTTTCATTATTCTAGAGTACGGGCTTGTTGGCATTTACTGCAAAGAAGTCTCTCCTATCTACGTATCTATGTGTACAGAGGTATTTTCTCATTGTGTTGGACTATTTCATTACTTTACCCTTCTGCTTCCTGAAGAGTAATAAACTACTTCTATTTTGCATAGATGGTACAGACATGCTAGGTAAACCAGGTCATTTGTCCTAAATCACTGAAGAACAGGGTAAAATCAGAATTGCTTCTGTGATCAGAGAACTAAGGTGCTCAGAGCACAAAACAGCTACGGAACCTGCCTTGGAAAATTTACAGAATTTATCCTAGAGGTAAGCTAGACAGAGATGATGAGTCTCCAGAGACCTGGAGTACGTGAGGCCAGTCAGCAGGTTAGTGGCAGAGAGAGGTTTCTTGTATCCTGCTCTACTTCCATGCAGACCTTGTTTTCCTACTGTTTTTCACTGGACTGTCACGCTGTAGAGCTCCTGCACTGTTCCTTCCTGCCCCTGCACAGCACACCCAGCTGCTGCTGTCTCCTCCTCACCTGCCAGCACCTACCCAACACCACCAATGCATTGCCTAGGAGTTTATTTGCCTTGGCTCCCCTCAATGGTATGCCTCATTATTCAAGTTTATTTGCTTCATCAGAAGATAATCAATGAAATAACATTTTTCCAGGCTTACTTTACTTGCATACATGCTATTTGTCCATTTCTTATTGACTACATAGGAAAACAGGAAAAGTGCTTGTAGATTGCTGTGTTACTCATGCTAACCTCACAAGTATTTTTATTAACTCTTCCTGGAAGATGCAGATACACCACCTCTCTAGCTTGGAAATACTCTTAGTGTAGGAAACAGTTCTGGATTTTAATAAAAAAGCCATTGTATTTCTTTTAATATTGTAGGGAAAAGAGTAGACTTGTTATTTTTAAAACATCACATATAACCATATAGGATAGTAAGCTCTGAAAGATTAACAACTTTTATTTACAAGATCAAAGGTCATATCTAACTACTAATGTTTTAAAATGTTCACTTTAGTATTTCATACAAGTTGTTCCACACATCAGGCTACTAGATATGTAAGTAAAGTTAGCCAACATTTTAAAAGAAAGCATATTTCTTTTGATAGTCTATATTATAATTTGTATTATTTCAGAAATAAATTACATAGTAGTGGAAAATGCTTCACAGTTCTTCCTGTGTCCCTCATTTTCCTCCCCCTTCTTTTGATTTATAATACCAGAATGTTTTTTTTCTGAAAGCTGTTGATCTTAGTGTAAAACTAGACAATGCTTCCTGCAAATCAGTTTACCAGCTTTTCATATTTCCTCACCTTTGAGAATACATTCTTCCCTTTCCAACGTTTTCATGCTCAGGAGAAATAGAACATATGCAATTAATATTTTTCATCATATTTTGAATAACAGCAATTTTAGTCTTTAGTTGGTTGAAGAGAGAAACTCCCTTGGTTAGGTACATTGTGTTGAAGAAATAGTTGATAATCACTTTGTCTGCAGAGCAGTTAAGCTCCTGGATTCACTGAATATTATGTGAAAACTTCTTAACTCATGATGGCTTTGAGTTTCCTTCAACATGACTTGGAATAACTGTTCCTAATAATTATTGTAATCGTTACTTTTAATCTAGAGAAGAACTTTCTGGAGAAGGTTTGCTAGACCTAGCTAAGTGACCAGGACTTGGTAATTCCTTTATGACATGAATTTAGACATAACACACACAGAGTGTAACTGAATGACACAGAACTGGAGAATGGGTATAAATAATTGTTTTCTGCCCCAGCTGACCCTGCAGAGACCTGAAATATCTGTGGGAAGAGTGAGCAGGAAGAAGAGCCATGTGAACACGTTGTGCTTTCGGATGGTTTAATGTTAAACAGAATTGTGAAAGTCTGCTATTCTTTTACCTCCGCCTTCCTATGGGAAGCTTACAGATTCACACTTACAGGTCTTGCATTTCAAAACTTGTATGGCAGGAACAGGTACGTCTAGATTTTCCAAGCTATGCCTTCCTTCTAAGATTTAAAACTAACAGGATTCACATTGTCAGGGCCAGGTCCGTACTGTAAGACAAAGGGTTACTCTAGATAACTTAATTTAAGTTTTTAATCTCAAAACTTGGAGTTAGATTTATAGTGCCCTCTAAAGTTCAATATATTACTTCAGTACAATCTCCCACAAAATAATTTTTTAAAAAAAACAAAACCACAAGCTTTTTGCACAGAGCAAACATTTTCAAAATCCTTTCTTCTGCAAGTGTTTGTGACTTAAGGCTCTTGTCAGAGAGGTATTCAACAAACATAAAGCTTACTCAGGTATGGTATTTTACTTTCTGTAATAGCTGACACTTCAATTTGCTCTGCTATAGTTCAGGGCTCATTAACATTTCCATTATAAACTTTTATTACTTTGGCTATGATATCAGCTGTTACTAGCTGTATGTCTGAAAATAAAGCAGGTTTTCAGCCTTGAATATATTTTAATGTGTTATTATGAAATTTTGAATGGTTCATTGGTGAGAAAAAGTATTTTATCCAAAACAAGATGCACTGATTCAGGTTCAGTGAAATGTCTAAACTTTTGATCATAATATAAAAGTATTATTTTTAAGAATTTCTAACTAAATAAACTTGGACTGTGTAAATAAGTTTGAATACTAGAAGGAAAACATTTTAATGGCCCTTAAAATTTATAGGAATACAAGAAAGGCTAGACTAAATGTTCATGTGATGCAGGATCCTGCCTCTGACACAGGGCAGAGAAGATGCTATTGTGGAGCTCTATACTCTCTATTTCATCACTGATGGAAACCATTGCAAACATTCAGTATCAGAGATACACAAGAAATTTCCTTGTGAGATGGCATCCTTTTTAAATCCTCATAAATCTTAAGTCATCTCTTTGTTGAGCATGGATTCATGAAGGGGAAATCATGCTTGCCCAACCTGATAGCCTTCTATGATGAGTTGAGTGGTGAATGAAGGGAGAGAGCAGTGCACATTGTTTACCTTGAGTTTGATAAAGTCTTTAACATGGCCTCCAGTCATTTGGCACTGTGTCCCTTAAAAATCATCACAGGCAAACTGCGAAAGTGTGGGTTACATAAGTGGACAGTGAGATGGATTTAAAACTGGCTGAACAATCACATCCAGGGGGCTGTGATCAGTGGTACGAAGTACAGTTAGAGGCAAGTCGATAGCTGTCTATCCAAGGGGTTGATACTGGATCCAATACTGTTTAATATCTTTGTTAATGACATGTGCTATGGGACAGAATACACCCTTTGCAGGTGGTGCAAAACTAGGAGGAGCACCAGATGGTTGTGCTGCCTTTGAAAGGGTCCTGGACAGGCTGGAGAACTGGGAAGAGAGTAATGTCATGAGGTTCAACAAGGGCAAATGAAAAGTCCTGCACCTGGTGAGGAATAAACCTGTGCACCTATACATGCTGGGGGCTGACTATTTTGAAAGCAGCTCTGTGGAAGACATTGGGAGCCTAATGGACAACTGGCCATAAGGCAGCAATGCACCCTTGTGTCAAAAAAAAACCCCAAACCCACAGCCTTCTAGGCTGCATTAGGCAGTGTTGCCAGCAGGCCAAGGGAGGTGATCCTTCCCCTCTACTTAGCACTGGCAAGGTTGTATCTGGAGTGCTGTGTATATGTACTAACTAAAGCAAGTCCAGCATAAGGCCACAAAGCTAGTGAAGGGACTGGAGCATCTCTCATATGAGGAAAGGCTGAGGCAGCTGGGACCACTCAGCCTCATGACAAGAAGGGTCAAGGGGATCTTCTCAACGTGTGTCAAAACCTGATGGGAAGGAATGAAGAAGAGGAAACCAGACTCTTCTCAGTGGTGCCCACTGGGAGGACTAGAAGCAACAGGGACAAATGAAAACACATTTGTGAAAACACGTTGTTCCATCTGAAGACAAGCAAATATTTTTTTTACTCTGAAGCTGGTCAAACACTGAAAAAGGTTCTAAGAGTCTTGGGCTCTCTGTTTGGTTCAATACATCTGTAATTGCTGACATGTTTGGGGAGTGGCTGAAAGGGAAGTACTAAGATGCACTAATAGCCAATATCATCATCACCAGGAGACTGGTTTATTCAAATATGGGAGTCCTAATTCAGGTTCATATAGCAAAGATTTGACCATCAGCTTCAATATTACACAAAAGACCCCATTATCAAATGCACATTTTTGTGTGTAGTAAGCTTGCCTACAGGGTCTGTCCAGATGGAGTAGATACACCTATTTTGAGGATGTCTCTTCATGATCTGAAGGCTAGATTTCCAAGAAGGTTTTGCTGGGGTCCCACAAGAAAGATTGTGTGCTTGTGGAACTGGGTAATGAAAAGCAGCTGCCCAGGGAAATTAGGTGCCTCGGTTTTTAAAAAGGACCAGTTCATAGTGGTTACAATTTGAATGAATCCAAGCATCTAGGTACACAACCAGACAGATGCACACTGAGAATCTGGGTCTATATTCAGTGCTGGATTATGACCTATGAAGGATTAGAGGTCATAATTTTCAGAAGTGTCTGAATTTGCCAAAATGAGGTTTACGATTATATTATTTTAATATAAAGCAATTTCAGCTATTTACGAAGGTCTGTACCAGCAATTTTAATCAGGCTGCTGGCTTTTGGAGTGATTGTGGGTATTAGTCCTTAGAGTGCATTAAAGCTGCAATTTAGATGGAGATTTTCTACGTCTTTTGTCTTTTTTTCAAGTTTCATGTCTCAGCATGCCACCTCTTTAATATTGTAATGCTAAAAATTTAAAACTCCCAATACAATTCTTTGCCGGTGTTTCCAAGTCAGCAAATTAGCAGCACAACACACGTTGTATAGGGAGCAGCTCAGCAACACAATAAAAGACCCTCAGCATCCTCCTTTTTTAGATTTATTCTAGCTTATTCTGCCAGGTGTGAACCAAACGACACATCATACACCTCAGAGACTTCTGTAGCTTCTGCTCAGACTGGAAGATTCCATCTGTTCTATTAAGGATCATTAACAACCAAGAAAGTATTACAAACAGTTCCTGTAAAACCTAAAAGCCAAAATTCTTATATTATTATAATAAGTTGGGTTTTTTCCTCATTCAGCCAGAATAGCTTTAATCAGCAACTGGCTAAGGAAAACTCCATGGGACCCAGAGGCGGAGGGGCTCATCAAATTATATACGGAGGATTCTGCACATTCAACTGATGGTGAAAGGTATATGCTGCTATAACAGTGAATTGTCTTTGGCATCAGAGTCTGAATTGTTGCATACTGCGTTTTGAAAAAAAAAAAAGTTTATCCTATGAGAAGAAAAGTAAAAAGCAGAAGGAGACTGTATAAATTATGTCTGAAGAACTGGCAAACATATCCACAGAGCATTGAGAATCACACATTATAATAATGATTTACATCTGTAGGACCTGAATGTGAAAAGATTGTAATTATCTGTTCTGAATATATGTCTCCACTTCCTTTCTTATCCCAAGCTAAATTCTCTAATAACCTCCATGCCACCTTCCAACTGCACACACTCAGCTTTTCACATGGACGTCGCAGACACTTTTTCAAACACATTGGAAGTTAATATATTTCAGGTGGTGTAATGTTATTACCTGAATACATTGTTGTCAACATTTTATCATCTCGAAGGTGGAAGAGTTAAACTTTAAAATTCTAACACAGTACTCAAGTTGCCTTTTAGTGAAAACCTACGGACTCTCTCCTATAGAATATCTTAAGCAACTCAGTGCCACTGAAAATGAGTTGCATGGCCACGATCTTCCTTTACAATACCAATAGCCATTTGTTAAGTCTCTGAAGATTCAAGACTGACTCAGGTGGAAGCAAGGATAAGGGATATTATGCTGTTTATGCACACCAAGTTTATATTAGGCAAGTTACCAATTTATAATTTTATTTCTTTGCCAAGCAAGCATGCAACTTCCTCCATGCTCTCTTGTGAATAGCATATATTTCAATATTTTTAAAAATATTTGAATCATGAATAGTAATTCAGAGTTAAAGGGGCACAATAATTAGTGTGGTCTTGTTTTTACTATCACAAATGGTGAATAATCCATAATTGGCCTGGAGTAATTCTTGTTTATACTTACCTAGGCATCTGTGTCTTAAACAAACCCCAGCCAACCCACCAGCTTAGAATACTATTCTATTGCCCTAGTGTTCTCTAACAGTACCATATGCAATCACTTGTTTACATCTCTATATCTAAAGGGTTGGCAGTTTTTCCATATATGTTTAGGGATGTAGCCACCTCAGACAGAAAAAAGAAAACAAAAACAACAAAACAAAACAAACCCAAAAAAACTTTAGTGATAAGATGTAGGCTTTCTGTTATGACCAAATATGAACACTGAAATAAGACATCTAGCCTTCTAGAAAAGCTAAAATTTCCTGAAAATTTTACTATCTGAATTTCAGAATTCTACATTTCAAAATTTACTGATTTCAGAACACAACAGATAAAATCACCATAATTAATTTACATTTAGATTTCCCAATTTCCTATACAAATACCACAGAAATGTGGATAATGTGAAATGGACAATATTTCAGATTTAGTCCTGTTTATATTGAAATTAAAGCTATGTTTACATGATAAGCAATGACTATAAACTGGAAGATAGGGAGAATCTAAAATACAATGTTTTTAAACCTATGGGGCAGACAGCTAAACATTTACTAGGAGTATCATGAGGGAAGCTCTTCATACCAGATTTAGAGTCAAGGTATTCAAGGACAGGTGTAACAGAAATAAAATGGCTGAACTTCATGGAATGAACTGTAAGCTTGCATTTTCACCATTTCTCTACTCAGTGGACTAAGTCCATTCCCTCAAGGAAACTCACCCTGATTAAGCAGACAGGGGTTTCTTGTAGAAAGCAAACAAGAAAGCCAAGAGACTAGGATACAAGCTTGACAGTTTTATGTTTCTAGTTCCTGAAAGGAGGGATAACATCTTGACTGGTTGAGTTGTTAAGAGGTGATTGCTCTATTTGTTACCAATTTACCTCTTTCCTTTGGTTAGCAAATCATATGCAAACCACTTACACAAGGTTTGATTGTCTTTGATTGTATCCATTATTCATGGGTGTTCACTAAAAAGTTCAGATGAATGTTTTTCAGGGACAGTTCATGGGCTTTGGTTATTTGCTATTAGTCATATGTAGCATGCATTCAGTCACAAGTGAACAATTCTGTATAAACTGATAAGTATTCTGTTACTCTGTTAAAGAAATCGCACAGTGCATTCCTGGAGTGTCCTGTTAATGACAGTTTTTTGTACTAAAACGGGGTTTTAATTTCAGATTGTCTATCTTCTATAGCCCGGAGACTTAACTAAAGATTAATGAAAAATGGATATTGATGGTCTTAGAAAGTAAAAAAGTACATTTACTGACCAATTGAGTAAGTTGTGTTATTTTTCAAAATTTTCAAAAATTTTCTTTTTATTACTTTGCAGGTTTGCAGATCATGTCAGTTTTAACTTTGCATTATCCTGTTATTTAAATCATTATGGATGTCCCATCAAGGATTAATAACATTTGACAGACTTGTGTTTGTCTCTATCCTATACATTTATTAAATTAAAATAATACTAAGTATGAACATCTCATAAATGATTGTTGCATGTTGGTACCTGAAGGTTTTTGTTCACTCTTAGTCAAGGTTCAGAAATTTTTCAAATATCAAGAAATAATCCACCCAGACACGAAACCAGACATAATTTCCAAATTGAATTAGGACTGATAAAAAAAAAACCAACCAAAAACAACAAAAACCCCCCACAACTAACAGAACAATCATCTAAGAATGTTTATGAACACATAATTTTATTTCCAGAGTAGTATACGACCAGGTGACAAGAACACTGGCACAACCCTACTAATCAATTAATGCATTTTTAACAGATTAGTCTTACTTAAGTGCACAGGAAGCCATTTGTCATAGCTTTTTCACTTTTTTGTCTCCTTTTGACAAAATATGTATTCATTAACTGAAAAGCAGAATATATCCTGTGCCTACTGTTTGAAATATTACTAAGAATAAACAGCAAATGATCAAAAGAAAGGTAGAGAAACTTTAAATTATCTAATCTGTGTTTTCTTCCAGTAAATACATGTTCAATACAAACATATTCATAAAAAGCAGGTCTGTTTCTTTAACAATCCACAAAATAAGACAAAATTTGGTTTTTTTAGTCTCAATTAATTCTACTACTGTTGAAAATAAGATCAATAATCACAGTTGCTTTAAATAGAATTGCTTGAAATGTTGCAGCTTCACTTTGTACGAGCATTTAATAGTCATTCAAAAGAAAATGCAAGGATTCTTAAAAAACAGCACATACCTGTAACCCTTGTTACCATGCTGAAACCATCCTTAAAACAGAAAGGCATTTGAAAACCTCTTGCTTAATTTAAGATGTACAGATATATTTAAGACAACGCAACAATTGTTAATGTGAGGTTGTCCACTGATGGACCACAATGATTGTTATACAATGAAGGTGTAAATGCACTTTTTAGGGCAGCATTTCACCAATAAATAAATGTCTTTCTTATTCTGTATTCATCTAATACACACAGAGACATGTTTTATGCATTATGAATTTTTCCACTTTCCCTAGAGATAATTCAAGTGACAGATGAATCTGAACACTTCCATGAAGTTAAGACATAAAATATGTCAAGTTCCTAAGTACTAAACCTCTGCTAAAAGTCTCATCCTTCTGCTATGACCTAAAAGACTATTAGCAATCTGCTGGGAACGTCCCTTATGTTGTTTCTACCCAGGTGCTATGGCTCCAGAATATCCTCTCTCTGCAGCCCGTTTGTGAGCTACATCTCCGTTAGTATTCTGCACAGTGCCAGGGCAAGGATTCAAGTTATGGTAAACTGGTGTCCATGATGAGTCTGCTGCTCTGGGGGATAAAAGCATATAACTATATTCTATAAACCTTCACAAGCAGGGAACTGCGCAAGACCCTTTTTATTTACTATTCTAGGCTCATGTTGTTTACAAACAGAGTGCAGCTGGGGTCCATGCTGTAGGTCCAGCACCTGATCCAGCCCAGCTGATGCCTCTCTGGAGCCCTGACATCACAGCAGGCAGGCTGGGAGCTGGGGCACAGCTGTACTTTCTGAGTTCCCAGCTTTACAGTCACACTGGCAAGCCTATCCCGGAGCCATAAATGCTGGTGTGCCATCACCAGATGCACTGTTTCCAGTGCAGGGCCAAGGTGGTTTTGGGGTGCCTCATCTTCATGCATTCGGCCAGGGAGTCAGAGTAATTCTGTCAGAAGTCCATCTACCTCTCAGCTGAAGCATGTCAGACCCCAAAGGCTCAAAGACATCTGACATTTCTAGGGCAAAACTTCTCTTAGATGTTTTTCAGTCAGCTTTGCTCAGTACAATTCTGCTGCAGGGATAATTTTCTAATTCTCTACTGGACTGCTGATCACTGCAGCCCACAGCTCCTCATGGAGTATCAAGAAGGCATCACCTGAAGGTATCACCATTTGGATAGGATGCCTTCTGCTGTCCCACTGCTAGTTTCAGTCCCTTGGTGACACAATATGCTCCTTCGCGTGCAGAGCAATGGCCCTGTCCCTTTGCACAGGACAAGTCGCAAACAAGATAAAACCAGAACAAGACAAGGTAACTCAAAACTGATTTTGTTTCAGTCACCATTACAAATAGAGTGTCTTTGACAGTGGCCCAAAAGCAAGTATAGTTTGTGGTATAATGGATTAAAAGCAAAGGTGGTTTTTGGTTTTCAAAGAAACAAAACATATTCAAAAATCCACTGGTCCATATAATTTGTTCTATGTACCTTGTTTTATGATAAAGAAAATAGTGTACTACAATATTGATATTGAGAGTGCTGAGATTGATTATTTGTGTTGCTGGGCAGCCACAGCCTCCATTCATATGATATATAATTGATAATGCTCACTGCTTCAGAAAGCCAGATGTAAAGTGAATAAGCCTGTGGCGCCACGTCAGCTTTTGATTTTCAGTCATGTTGAGGAGTGTATGTAGATCAGCTCTTCATTAATTAACTAAACTGAATTGTTTACTGTGGAAAAGCTTAATTATACTTTTAAAAGATTATTTTGTCACACTGGATTGTAAAGCAAATTAACAGCAGACACTGAATAGTATAAAGCATAAAACAATTCTAAGAAACAGTATTTGACTAAAATTATTAAAACTTCACATATTGATCCAATTGAAAGCCTGTTAGACATTCCTAATATTAAGGAAGAAAAAAGGCTACAAGAAAATAGTTCAGCACACATGCAAAACTTCATAAATTCTGATCTATAAAACTGTAATCATCATTCAAATAAGAACTATTTCCAAGTGGGAATAGGAACTGCTCCAGTTTATATAAACTTTTAAATAAAAGTTTGAATCAAATGGTCGCCATTTGACCATGTCCAGTCAGGTTTTGAATATCTCCAAGGATGGAGACTCCACAAGCTCTCTGCACAACCTGTGCCCGTGTTTGACATCCTCACACACAACTACAAAAGGTTTTTTTTGTGTTCAGATGGAATTTCATGTGCCTTCATTTGTGCTCAGTGCCTCTTGTCCTGCCAGCAGGCACACCGAGAAAAGTCTGTTTTCTTCTTTATTCCCTCCCATCAGCTACTTACATACCTTGATGAGATTCTCCCCAACTCTTCTCTTCAGACAGAACTAGTCCCAGCTCTCAGCCTCTCCTCAGACAACAGATACTACACTCCCTTCATCATCTTTGTGGCTCTACGCTGGATGCACTTCATTAAGTCCATATATTTCTTGTACCACAGAGCCTAGAACTTGACACAGCACTCCAGGTGTGAAGGTGAAGGTGGTTTTCTGTGCATATACAAGTTCAGGTTTTTAACATAACATTGGGAACTGGGTCACCATCATAGTGGCACATCACTATGTTTTGTCCATGTTGCATGTGCATCAATTTGTATAAATAAGTCTGACATTATTGTTCATTACAAAACACACACTTTGATGAATTTATTCCTGTCAGTCTGTTGATAACATCCGTGTGCTATAACATGGTTGATATAGAATAAGACAGTTTAAAATAATACAAGACACTATTATAAAATAGTGTTTTGGACCCATGACATAGTACGTATCTGCTGATTTCATTGACACCTTCATAAGTTCTACTAATCGGCTTCTTTCTATATATATTGATTCTTTCCATTGACCTTAGCAGAATTCTAGAAACTCATTTAGTGTCTTAATAGACCACATATTCAACAGCTCAGTAATTTATTCAACCTGTAAGGCATTGCTTGTTGACATTATTGCCCAGTTTATGTACTCCACATCAACAAATTCTCTTTACTTATAACAAACACTAATCAAATGGCAAAGGCATTCTAGCAGTTTGCTCCAAAAATTAAAGATTTATGTCAACAAGATTAACTTTTATAATCCTTGCTTGCATGGTATTTAGACACTGTGCAGATTAATGGATCTCACTCCTACAGCTGTAGATCTCTGAAGTTACTTCACAGTCAACTTTATTTTCCTTTGGCTTTAACTAATTGACGATAACTGCTCATGGCATTAGCTGTGAAAACTCCCAGAGTCAGACAAGGGGACAGTCCTTGTTTGTCAGGGACTGGTGTGATTTAGCTGAATGATGTAATTGGTAGATATGAACTAAACCCACAATTTTATGAAAATACATTACAAAGTTGAAATGTACTGTCAGAACAAAACACAAAACAAAACAGTACTTTCCCAGATTTACTGCAACACTTAACAGCTAGAGCATCAATCATTGAGGACACCTCATTGGTAAAGATACATGACATGAAGACAAAGACCATTACAGAGCTGAATGAAAACAGCTTTAAAGACAAAGTACATTTAAAAAGCAAAACAAAACAAAGACTTTCCTTTCTTCGACACTAAGGGTTAAACAAAGTAGGAGAAAGCAATTTTTTTCCAAAACAAGCACATTCTATTATCATTTCCAATCTAATATTAGTTCCTTATGTGCTCCATCAAAGTTATCCTCATCTAATAAAAGAAAAAAAGACTATAGTTCTAATTATAAACATAGCAAGACAGAACAACTTCCTTTCATTTGTCTAGCCTAAAAGAATATACAACTTTTGTCATAGTTATCTTAAAGAATCATCTGGGGTTTCAGACAATTGTAACCTTTTGGGTTTGCTGTGGGTTTGCTAGGTTACAGTTTCATAGATTCATTAATGACTTGTAATTGCTATAAAATGAATCTTTATGTAATCTCTCCCATGTAGGTCAAGATGTGTTTATGAACATCAGTGTTAGAAACTATGCCTTATATTTTTCAGTAATGCCTTGTTTTATCATTCTACTGTTATCCCTTGTGGAAGGCCTTTTTCAAATTAAAGAACATGTAAACACAAGAAATGTCATACTGCCTTATGCCAGCTGTCCCTCTAGCTCAATAGTCTGCCCCTGACAGAGGAAATAGGGAATACTGTGCTTAGGGAGAACCTTGCCCAGTATCTGTGGTCTATTCCTGTCTTACTCCTCTAACATCCATTTTTAGATTCCTGCTCAAACATTTTGATACCCTGACTATTTATTGACCTAATGATTTATTATCAAAAGGGCCTTTTTGTATGGAACTATTTTCTCCATAAACCCCCTACATATTGGACTTTGAACCTAACATCTTAACGTTCTCTCTCCCCCCTCACCCACCTTTTTTCCATATTCTTTCTTCAACCTGTTTTGAACCCTTTCCAATTTTTCCACAATCTCTCTGACTTTAGAATTCAGAACTGGATGAAATAACAGTTGCACTGATGTAATTGCAAAAGGCAACATTACTTATTTATTCCTGGTGTTCTTCTATTTATTTAACTAACATTTCTGTGCAATCTAGCATCATACAGAGATTTCATGTTCAACTGGTTATCTGTTACTCCCTCTCACCTATCGCTTTACAACAGAATGGCATGCCACCCTTCATTCATCGGTGGCCAAGTCTGTTCTGCTTCTGGAGCATTCATCTATGGACCGTTATGCCTCAGCAGAATGCAAACTAAATTAGATTTGCTATGTGAGGTGTACATGTTTATAGCATACTTATGATCATTCTCTTTAAAGAGTTAATTTACTTGAATAATTTTCTTCGTCTTTGAAACAAGATTGGTTAAAAGTAATTGTCCTTTCCAAGCTAAACTGTCATTTTATTGTTCTAGAACCTAACCGTTAATCATATCTGATTTCTGTACAGCAGCACACTAGCATAAGACAGCATAAAGGAACCTTATCTTAAAGGCACAGACATCTTTGCATTTGTCCCATTGATTTTTCAGTTTTCCATAAAAGACAGATATTTCCTAGAACCGTGCCCAATTCAAAGAACAGATCTATCACCTTGATAACTATTGGACTTAATCTGTGGCTTTTTTAATGAAGGATCAAATAAGGTTGAGGAAATATTGTCTTAAATAAGTTGTTTTAAAAGTGGACAGACTAATGTGCTGAGACAGGGATTAAGGGAATGCAGGCATTCTAGATAAAACTAGTCATTATCGTGTACCATATTTTTGTATTCCCTAGTCTGATAAGGTTTGTCCCCATGCTAAAATTGACTGTTACTCAAATGCCTTGTCATTGCCAGCTCATAATCTGCCAAACTCACCTTATTTATGTGTGTCATTCTCCCTGATTTTCTTTTACCTGCTGTATTGTTTTCAAATGTTCTATCTTCAAAACTAGCTTCTGCACAATATATCATTGCTTCCACCCATTTTTTACCACTTCCCAACTGCCCTTGTTCACTTTGCCAAAGAACTTTTCTGCATCCTACACAAGTAACATCCTACACAAGTTTTCTTGTCAGTCCTTCACTGCACAGCTCCCCTTTTCCTGCTATTCCCGATATAAGGAAGGCAATAGAGAAGGAATACGCTCAGAGGTGTTCAAAGTTCTGACAAAAAAACATATCCAGCATATTTTGCAAGGGCTTAGGGCAAAGATATGTAATGAAAGAGCCTCAGATGATATCTCCACCTTCAGAAATTCTTCCCCCAGCCATGAAGTCCAACCATAAACCTAGCACGGCCAAGTCCATCACTAAACCACGTTACAAAGCGCCACATCTGCATGTATTTTAAAAACCTCCAGGGATGGCGATTCAACCACTTACCTGGGCAGCCTGTTCCAATGTTTGACCACCCTTTCTGTGAAGAAATTTTTTCCTAATACCCAACCTAAACCTCCCCAGCATAACTTAAGGTCGCTTCCTCTTGTCCTATCACTAGTTATCTGGGAGAAGAGACCTACCCCCACCCACCTACAACCTCCTCTCAGGCAGCTGTAGAGAGTGATAAGGTCCCCCCTGAGCCTCCTCCTGTCCAGACTAAACAAGCCCATTTCCCTCAGCTGCTCCTCATCAGACTTGTACTCCAGACCCATCACCAGCTCCATTGCCCGTCTCTGGACACGCTCCAGCACCTCAATGTCCCTCTTGCAGGGAGAGGCCCAAAGCTGAACACAGGATTGGAGGTGCAGCCTCACTAGTGCTGAGCACAGGGGGACAATCACTGCTCTGGTCCTGCTGGCCACACTGTTTTGGATACAATCAGTATGCTGTTGGTGTCCTTGGCCACCTGGGCACACTGCTGGCTCATGTTCATCTGACTGTCAACCAGCACCCCCAGGTCCATTTCTGCAAGGCAGCATTTCCAGCCAAATTTTCAGAAGTGAATTGCAGTAGAATAGACAAAAGATTCCCAGAGAAACACTTATTGTTTCCTTGTTCAGTTTGCCCTAGCCAAACACAGGGTAAATGCCTTTCGGGAAGTGTAGGCAGCCATATGTCACTGTAGTCCTTGTTGTCTATAATCTCCTTTTCCTTTTCCAATGTTTTTTTAATATTTACCCCTCTATTTTTCACTTGATTCCTAATGTCACTAGGTATTGAAAGTAGTTGAGCATAAGAGAGTCCTCCTCAGTAACATTTGGCTACAGAATAACTCTGAGAGCTTGGAAAGCTAGTAAGTGCCTGGGGGCAAGGAGGTATGTGTGGATCAGGAAAGGGAACACATGTGAGATTGCCTCCACAGGCCTCAAAACTCTACCCTTCACACAGAGCAGGTATTTCAGATGTTGAAATTCTGCATTATCTAAGTGGTAGAAAATCCCCATTTAGTCTCATATTCACTGCAGGCAGTAATTGCAATCATCATGGAAGTGATGAGAAAGACATTATAACTACGTAGTTTGTCTTCGGTTGTTGTCTGTGGAGGGTGAGACCGAAAATTTCTGCTCATTAGCAGTATTGAATCTGAAGAAATTGCTCTTCTTTCAACATAGTCCAAAAAACAATTAAAATAAAATAACAGCTAAGATTTGGTAATTACAGAGTTTTTAATCGTATCTTCAGAAAAAAAAATCCTTTAAAATTTTTTCAGTAACAATGAATTTAATTTTGATGTCTGCATTGCCTTTTTCAATAGCAGCTAATTCATTTTTCTTCAAAAAAGTGGTGAAAAGAAATGTCATGCACACCATCTTATAAGTATACTGGTATCTTCATGCACATACCTATTCATTAACTCTTACCTTAATTATCCCATTGAAGACAAAATACTAATGGATTTGAAATGAAAGTGGACACTGGACATTCCTAAAATTCATATAATGATTTTTACATTTGCACTGAATAGAAACCATTTAGACATTTTTATCCATTTTCCTCACATCTGCACTATCACTATCCACAATGTGAAAGCTGGAATTTATATTAGTAGGTATCACCTGTTTGTTATGAAAGTAGTAAAAAATTCTTTGAACTGAATTAGAAACATAGCATTTCCCTGTTTCTTCATGATGAGAATATATTTCTGGGAGTGTAACATACTATATGTTTCTGAAAGTTAAAAATAAGTTTTCCTGTCTTTCTCTGAAAGTATTAGTGTTGTACTGTCATGAAAGATTACTTTCCAGAACTGAGAAGCTGTGTGATTTATTCTCTGCAAATATACCATAACATTTGGTTATTAAAGAAAGACAGAACTTCTGGAGATGGAGTATTAATTTTGCTTTAAACATGTTTTATCATTAATCTTTCTTCTTCAAGTTTATTTTTCCTTGAAAAAATAGAAACAGAACTGAACCTAATTAGACTTTGTTCACACACAATAAACGCTATTATAAAAATAAAAGACTATTAGCAATTAAATCAAGGCTTGATATAAAAAAAAGAAAATTGGTTTCACCATTTTAGACAAAAATATATTCAAGATTATATAATATGTCATGTAGGAAAAAGTATGTCATGAAAGTTATTTTAGTGTATTATCATGTAAGGATAGTTCATCTCCCATATCAGATGTAAGTAGTACCTTTGTTGGCAATGAAGTTCAGAATTAAAATATTTTAATGTAGTCACTCTATGTCTTGAAATAATTCATAGAAACTAAATCACTTTAAAAGCTCATATATATGAATAATTGCAGTTGCCATTAGGTTTGTTTGACTTTTGTCTTTAAAGGTCATAACAAAAAATGAATCATCCAGCAATGATGTGATCCAATTATGTGAGATTACAGCCATATTACTAGAAAATATCATTAACAAGATATTGTACTACTTATAATTAAAAATAATTCCCAATGACAATGGTTAGGTACCATAATACTTTTTCAAAACAATCTAGACTACTTATTTAGATGGAAGTCTCTTGAAAACTGTGCGAAAAGCTTTGAGATTAAATTCTAGAGAATCAACTTCAGGACAATTTCCTACATTATCATTCTTGGTGAAGTGTTCTGATTGGAGAAAAACATCTGCAAAATTTTTCAAAATTATTTGAAAAGTTTCGAGCAGTAAAAATTAGTTCCATACAAGGTGTCTGTCAGGTGTCATGTATATGCTTCGGTCAAACTTTGAAATTATGCATTTAATGAAATTACTAAAATATTACTTATTTCATTAGTAATGATTATATTATATATAAAAAATATACATAGACCTTATTATTTGGAGTCTTTGAATTTTAAATGCAAAAAATACATTAAATTATTTTTGTTAACAAGTCTCTCCATTTGCTCCTGGACAGATTAATATACAGCACTTTCCAGAACTGCTACTTGTTTTCCATTTGAAACTGTTCCATGAAGTTGTTACAAGCAGTAGTCATTACCTAGGCTGACCAGTTTACCTAAGCAAAGAACAGGGGTTTATATATGCTGTAGGGTAGGTAAGGCAAAGGTATTCCAAGTCTTTTTACCCTTCACTGCTGAAACTCAGATCCACAGAATGCATCTTTTTTGGTACCTCTCATTTCTCCAAAGTTTCAGAGAACACCTGTAAAGATAAAGAAAAATCACTGTCACCATGAAACTTTTCCTGGAGTTGACCATAGCATCTTCTTCCATCATAACTTATACAGGTATAAAAGAGCTAAAAGATCTTCTGAGCACCATGGGACCATACTGGAATCTTCACCTTTAGGTGTCCCATCAAAGATTTAAAGACAAATCTTCTGACTTCCCCCTGTCCTCCAAAATAATCTCAATAAATAGACCTGATATAGGCTAAAAGCAGCTCAAAAGTTTAAAGGCATTCAAAAGGGAGAGGCTTTCACCAAACAGCAAAATAAATGTCTTTTCTTTATTCTTTAACCAGCTGGGAAAAATGACCAAGAAAAATAGAAAGAAGAAAGTGTACTCAGAGTATATTTGTGTACAATAAAGTTCCCAGAAGGAGGAAGAGCCAAAGGAAGCCCTGCTTCAAGCTTACAGAGTTGTTGGGTACAGAGCAGCATGGGCTAAGGATTTTCTTGCAGTGTTTGAAACTGATCACTATTAATCTTGTCAGTAAAATGTTTCTTCTACCATTTTCTATAATCACTATTTTTTCCAGCAGTGATACAATAAAATGCTCATAACACCAGGTTTCACAATACATGTATAATATACATCAAATGGATGTAAGTCTGCTTGCATAGACTTGCATAGCTACACAGTATCGCAGAATGATTGAAGTTGGAAGAGACCTCCCATCTAGTCTAAACTCCTGCTCAAAGCAGGGTCAACTAAAGCATGTTGCTCAGGGTCCTGTTCGTTTGGGATAGGTTATCTTCAAGAATCTAGGCTCTGCATGCTAAGATTACCATTTCATCTTAAAACCTCACACACACAAAAAAAAAAACCCTGACCAAACTAGATGCATTCAGTTGACTCCATCATTAATCTTTATATAGGTTAGGTATAGCCCAGTACCTGTAAAGGACTAAACATTCTTTGTCTAGAAATTTAATTCTGGGACAGAGGACTGTCATGATGTAGAATCAGACAAATGCTGGTATTAACAGGCAGGTGCTGATGGGGGGAACACACTTCCCTCAGCTCGACAGAGTCATGCAGGTTTTCCCTGGCTCCTCACAGCTGCTGTGCAGGCTTTATAAGCTAGAGACAATACGAAATACTGGACGCTGAACACTGAAGAACCATAGAAGGAATTAGTGGATTTGTGGGAAAAGCAGTGTGAAAATCCTCACTATCCTGGTTAAATCTAACTCCACTAAAAGGCTGCCAGCAGAATGGAAAATGCATAAATCAGGTATTTTCTCAAAGTGTCACAGTAAATCAAGAGACGAGTCACTAGAACTCCATAACTCTGCACCTAAAGCCAGAGCTTAATTTATAACAAAGTTTGATCCTTTTTCTTAAAGATACCTTCCTCCTTTGCACTAAAACCAACTTGAATAAAAGATGAGGAGATTCATGTTTCATTTACTGAGAAGCTCTTTCTCAGCTAAATAAAGCACATAATTTGGAAAGTCAATATTTACTAAAAAATTTCACCATGCAGTTACACCTAAAGTGACACAGCTCTTTAATCTTAATTTCCTGCCTATAAAAAAAATATAGCTGTCATCAGAAGATTCAAGTAGTTTGCAAAGGAATAACCTTTATACCTTGTTCATACCTAAGCTGTTGTAAGTATTATAAATTGGGTAAGCTGCGGGTAAGCTTTAGTGGTATCCAGGGCATTCTAAGTTCATTTTATTACTCTGTAAATGTTAGTGTTTGAATGTAAATCTAACTATTGTTTTAGACCTCTGATTCATCCTTTCCATTCCATAAGTTTACGTTCTCAAGAAAACACAACAAAACATGATTATTTCTAGTTTATTCTATTTCTTCTGCAAATATGAAATGAGAAGTCATGAAAAATTGTTTTACTCTATGTTCCCCAAGGTCTTAGACTTTAAGAATTTAGGTAAGCTGGACAACTAACCAGAATTTTAAGCGCTCATTATACACGATCTTCAGGGGCCTTCAGCATTATTGAAAGTTTTTCTCACTTTTTCTCTTTGAAACTTGTATGACTATTCATGTTTCATTGTATATTATACATTCATAAAATCTTTGAACGTGAAACAAATTATTCTTTCTGGTAACATTCTGCAACATTTGTCTCAGGTATCCTACTGCAACACCGTTGGTCTCTGTGTTATGCAGCTGTAAGATAACTTCAAGCCTTTTGTCTGACCTCAGCTACAGATAAATCTGGAACGACTCCATGAAATTACTTTGATTTTACTGGTGTAAAAACTATTTGGAACAGAACTACATTCACATAGGGACAACATTTTTTTTTTCAATGTTTATTTACAGAAGTATAACATAATTTAACTCACCATGCAGCAGTCCAATGTGTAACTGTGGTTTTACAAGGTGAAGAGCAGCATAGGACCTTCCTCCTTATCCACATGTCTATCCCAATAAAATAGGATTTCCCAATATATTATGAAATTAAATTGTATAATGGGCCCAGCTTTCACTTGCATATCAAGGTCCAAATGTAGCACACGAAATCAAGAACCAGATCCAAAGAAAGGGCAAGAGGATGGTGAAGGTGGATGGCATATAAAGAGGAATATCATCTGCACTCTTCTGAAACTACAGCTCAAAGGCAGAGCACCAACTATAGGGACCTGTGGTATGGTTACACCTGTATGGTGCATGCTGTACTGACTAATGAGAAGCCTACAAGCTCCTTTGCACCTTCCCTGGGAAAGTTATATGTAGGAAAATAAAAGTCTGTGTAGTGAAAACAGGATTGCTGTCCATAAGCCAGCAATGCACCTCTGTGGCAAAAAAAGGCAACTGCCTCCTGGCTGCATTAGGAACACAGCTGCCTGCACATCAAGGGAAGAGATCCTGACCCTCTGCTCAGCAGTGGTGGGGCTGTATCTGGAGTGCTGTGTCTGGTTCTGAGCTCCCCAGTGCAAGAAAGATACAGACTTACTGGAACAGTTCCAACAAAAGATGATGAAGGGGTTGGAGTACCTTTCATGTAAGGAGAGTCTGAGAGATCTGGGACTGTTCAGCTGGAAGGCCCAGGGGGGAAACATGATGGCAGTGAATGAAGAAGATGGAGCCTTCACAGAGCTCATTGAGACAAGAGGCACTGAGACAACAAGCACAAATGAAAACACATGAAATTCCATCTGAAGACTCTGAGGGTGGTCAAACAACGAAATGTTGCGTAAAAAGGTTGTGTAGTTTTCAACCTTGGAGCTATTCAAAACCTGATTGAATGTGGTGCTGTGTAACTTGCTGTACCTCATCCTGCTTGACAGGGGTAAGTGGACTAGATAGCACCAAGAGCTCCCTTCCAACCTCAATCATTCTGTGAATCTGTGAAAGGCATAGCTCAACAGCAGGTGATGTGTAGAAGAATGAAGCTGGGTTAATTAACATTGATAATATACAACTGTGGGTTGGCTTCAGGGGCAGCAGGTTGGCAGATGTAGATAAGGTGCAGCTGTGGCTGGTTCTGGTAAGAGGCTGAGCAGCCAAGGAAGAGAGAGGAGGAAGAAGTAGAGAGAAGAGAGAGCAAGAGTGGGCCATGGATGAGGAGGGACTAGGAGAAGGCAGCAGAGGGACTGTATGAAGAGTATGCTGGTATGAGATGGTAAATGACCCTGTTGCAGCTGGCTAGTTTGGAGAGTGCTGTGATAACCGGTACCCTGTGTGAGGACCTTCAGATTATGAGACTGAACATAATGAGCGGTGAAAATGGTGTTGGCTGTGCTGGGGGATGTTTGAAGTTTTGAACAGTGACAGTGGTGCCCAATGTAGTGGAGACAGGCAGGGATAGCCTGCGATCCAGATCATGTTGAGATAGGCAGGCAGAGCCTGGGGATCTGGATCAGACACTGGTAAAGGTGAGCCATTGGGATCAAAGGGAAGGAAGCCTGATTGCCGTGGAGTTAAAAGGCTGAGGGTAACGAGCAATAGCGGCAGAGTATATGGCCAGCTGTGGCAGCAGCATGCAGTGGTGGCAGGTCCAGAACAGGTCTGGCTTGACAGTTGTGATGGCTGTGCCGGGGGAAGGTGCGGGAGCAGCATGGTGTCATGAGCAGCTCCCGCCGTTGCTGCTGCTGCTGGGCCTCGTGGTATTCTTGCTGGTGTTTATGTGCTCATTAAAGGTGTCTCCAGTCACAGCAGAAATGAGCAACCACAGGGATGTTGAGAAGCTTGTTGGAACAGAGAGTAACATATTAGTGCTGTATTCTAGATCTGCTGCTATTGAAAGCTCATTCAGGTTACTGTCCAGTGTGTCCCAAGAGGTGAAAGGATGAGGTACTATAAGTTCATCAGAAACCCACTCTGAAGAAAACAAAATCCTAGATGTCAAGAAAGCAGATGAAAAGTGATCAGCCTCCAGAAGCTGAAAAGCCCAAGATAAAGGTGAAGAAGGGATATGTGTATGAGTTCAGGGACAAATTATCTGGGCTGTATGAAAAGTTTATTTGTGAAAAAGTTGTGATGATTGTTAAATACACAAGGCATGAAATGTTAGAGAAGGAAAAAAAGAGTTCAGGGACAAGTTGTCCAGACTGTATGAAAGGTTTATTTGTAAAAAGGTTGTGATGATTATTAAAAACATGAGGTATGAAATGTTAAAAAGAAAAAAAGGGGAATTGTAGAGGATTCAAGCTGGGTTAATTAACATTGATAATATACAGCTGTGAGCTGGCTTCAGGGGCGGTGGGTTGGCCGATGTAGATAAGGTGCAGCTGTGGCTGGTTCTGGTAAGGGGTTGGGCAGCTAATGAAGAGGGAGCAGCCGAGGGAGAGAGAGGAGGAAGAAGGAAGAGAGAGGGAGCGGGCGGGCCCTGGGTGAGGAGAGACGAGGAGAAGGCAGCAGAGGGACTGTATGAAGAGTATGCTGGTATCAGATGGTAAAAGACCTTGTTGCAGCCAGCTAGTTTGGAGAGTGCTGCGACAGTGATCCTCTGTGGGAGGCCCAAAATCAAGAAGCAGAGAGGAAATCTAGACACTTCCATCATGAACTAATCTACTGTTGAGGTGATATGATATACAGGCTTCTGAAAGTATTTTTCCCCTCCTCGCAAAATTTGCCTTTACAGCCTAGATCTAATGATTGTGCCTCTTAAAGATAAAATTCATCAAGCCATAAACTATTCTGAAGTATTGTACTGGGTGTTTTTTGAGTAACTTTTGAGATTATGCTCAACAGAAATTCATTTGCTCTGTTTTTGCAGATCAAAGATTAATTTTCTGTATTTAATCTAACTAGAGTCTTTAAGTTGTCAATAGTTTACTCTTGGTAGGTTTTGATTTCCAAGAGCCTAGAAAATAAAAAGTGAAACAACAACTATTCAATTCCAGTGAATTAGAAAAAAAAGGCAATGTTGTAAACCAGGATTCTTATCTTTGTGAAGTATGAAATATTGGCTAATAATTTGGCAAAACTGTTTTCTTACCCTTGATCTAAAAGATGCCCCCTGAACAGCACCTTGTAAAACTCCAAAGTCAGTGCTCCTGTCCACACTCTGGGCTTTTTAACTCCAGAACAGTGTAAAAGCATCTATTTTACATTGTCACTTGCCCTTCAAATTCCTGTTGATGTCCAACAAGCCCTAACAGCTCTTCAACTAATCCATATGCACCTAGATATTTACATGGTGATCCCTCGCTACTTAGAACTGCATCCATAACCATATAGCATCCCCATAGATACCGCTATACCAACATGAACACACAAAATAGATAAATTGCATTACAGGGACAAAGCCATGATTCCAAGGGCTATTTTTATAACAATGCCTTCTGATGGTTTTAAACTTTCACTATCAATACTTTTTGTAGAACCAAAGAGTACCCTAAGTTAAATATTCAAACAGAAGGTATCCAGATTTCATGTGAGCAACATCATGAACCTGTGCCAGGATCTGCTAACAAATCTGGAGCCTAGCACATCCTTTTCAAACCCCTTTTATTATTCAGACACAGAGGTTCAGAATCTTGAAAGTTGTAAGATTCTTGTAGTTTGCAAAGACCACTGTGCACCTTCCAGACAAAGTTCTTTGCCTTACTGCACCTTGTAATTTGTATTACAAAACTGACTTCTAGTTAAATTCATCAGAATGTTAAAGCAGTCCCACATAAAGATATGTGCCTCTTCAGATTTTTATCACCGGCATGTGAATGTAAATCATGACACAGTACTTTGGAAATAACCCTGTTTCTGCAGCTGTATACAAGAGGGGGTTTATTTCTCTTTCTATAGAAATATTTTGTAGAAATGTTAATACTTGCTATAGGGTTCAGATTACTTTTCATGCTTTATGAGCAAAAACTGTTTATAAAAAACAAAAGAAAATGTTTAAGACTGACTTTAATACAAAGTTCATATAACAGGTGTGCTATAATGATAGAATAAAAATTTTAGCAAAGTTTTAGCAAACACTTGGACATGTGCTTGACATTTCTAAAGACACATTTAAGAACCTTACAGGTTCAGATAAATATTAAAAAAAAGTTAAAGAAGTTCAACTCAAGCAAATATTTTTTCAAGCTATCTATACTTATTTGACACTTCTCATTCTCTTGATACATAAAATGTTCTATATTATTATGTCAGTGGTGTCATTCTGCAACAGATACAAATCAAAGGCTGTGTTATCAGTAAGTATAATACAAGTAGATATATACCTGATTACATTGTGCAAGTTGCTCTGGTTTGGGTCTAAATAACTTATCCTTTTCTAAGCCTTTTTCTGAGAATGAGGGAGTTGAAAACATCTTTTGCTTGTGTACTTGTAGTAATTCTTCTTTGGCAAGCCTAGGCTGAAATTTAGGACACTATTGCCCAACTGAGAGTATATTTTTCATGTTTCATTTTAACAGAGAAGAAAGAAAAAATAACCTGAGAAAAGACAGTGAAAAAAGATATTTAAAGAATTATACAGTGATTATGTTCTGTATCTGCTTACGCACTCCTTTTAAGAGGACTAATCTGCATTTTCCTAATTTATCTGATTAGCAGGAAAATACAACCGCCTGTTCAATTCTACACGTTCTTTCTACAAGTTTATAGCAAACCCATGTTTTTACTATCTATCATAAGAATAAGCTGAGTAGCATTGCACACAAAATCAGACACAGTTCAAATTCAACAAATCATTCTTTCAAAGGATCCAGGATTGCACTGCATTACACTGAACTGTCTTTATGCATATGCATTTCTTACTTTGATTCTGGCAAATACAATTTATATGTAAACTTTATCAAATAATAAAACTGAAATTTTACTCATACTATTCTTATTTTTGCAAAATTTCTTTAGGATCTCTTATGTATATAATCCTTGTAGTTTGCTTATAACTCTTTTATTTAACTGTTCTTTCAGGTGTAAATATTCATCAAATTAAATTAGTGAAGGTTTTGAAGGACAGTGACAAGTAAAAAGACAAAATACATGTACAATATGGTGTCTGTATAAAAACAAAAGCAATAAACTAGCAATTGCAGTCATCTATCTTATACCTAAATCTCTTTCTATTAGTATCCACACTGTATCCAATACCTCTGTTCTTGGCTATATCAAGAAATATGATTGCTGTCTTTGCACTCCATCCTAATTTTGCCCTTACAAGACCTAAGTAAAGCACCAGTTCAGCAAATCTGCTGTTCTTTTATCCCTCCTATCCCTTTCCAGCTAGAATTTCAGTGGAGAAATTTCCTTTATCTTCAGTCTCCCATAAATATATTTGAAGAACAATTTACTATTAGCTAAAAAGTACTCTGCAATTCAATTAGTGTATTTTTGTGTCCCTGATTCCCCTTTTAGTATTCTTCTGATCATTTTTATGTCTACTTAGCAGACAGCTTGTAGTTTGAACACCTTACATTAATATTTCACCCTGAGGTCAAAAAGCTCTGCTAACCTGGATTCAAGATTTGAAGCTGACCCTTTCAATCTATAACTCTCAGAAGGAAGTGCAGTAGTGTTATTGTTAAAGAGAAAAAAATCACTTAGAAGGGGGAAAAAAACCCTCCATTCTTTATCATGCACTTTAAAGTATCACCTATTTATCTGTGTAAGTGTTCATATAGCTGTTATAATCTCTGTATTTAGCTGTTCCCCTACTACTTGAGCAGAGTAACATATCTAACTACATTCCTCCTCTTTTCTCCCTTCTGAAGGAGACACAGCTGGATTACTGTGACAGGGAGTTATAAAAGGAAAATAAGTAAAAGAAATAAAAGTTTTTTATTATAGGGCATGTTAAAATTTAAGTGATTCTTATCTGCTGCATCAGTGGGCATTGGTTCCTGCCCACAATGAGAGCTGTGTCCTCAGAAGCTCATAAGCCTCCTGGGACTGGCTGACCTCTCCACCTGCACCAGCCACTATAGCTGAATGGGAAGAGCAGTGATCTCTGAAGCTGTGAGGGACTGGTCCATGGAGAACTCAATCTTTGAACCACGTTGTACAGACATACACTTTGCCTTCTTTGTTACTTTTATTCCACCTTTGGAAGCAGTGCTATTTTTTGATCCAGCAATTCAAGAATAGCTGTGAGTTACCCTATGTAGTTCAGCAATTCACATCCCAAAGAAAAACAGAACAAAACAAAAAAACACACACAAAAAAACCCCCCAACCCCAAAACACAAAAACCAGCAAACGTGTCAAAGCTACCTCTGTGTCAACTTTTTAATGGGGATTTTAAGATGGTCAGATGTACCAGTTAGGTATTTTGGGAAGGACTTCATGTGCTCTAAACTTTGAATGTGAAGTTTTGAGAGGTTAAAAATTACAGTAGAAACACCTGCAATACAAAAAGTAGTCTTTTTTTATCATGCTAAACTCTCTTTAGATGCCACAGTTACAACCATTTTAATAGGATTTGCCTAGGGGTTTGGGATATTTTAGCTCCATTCTCTGTGTGTAGATTGGATTGGTCAAATGCAGAAAGAACTAATTTGCTAACATTATACTGAAGAAACATTGTACTGTTATACGCTAGTTCCTATAACTTGTCATTTATGACTAGTTATTTATTCATGAAAATATTCATAAATCCTCAAAGCATTACAAAATTGAGCACAAACAAGGGTGTACCAAAACTTCACTCTAGCTGTGTTTTGTTTTCCTTCACTATTTGCCATTTATTATTATCTATTTTTTAAAACTTTCAGTCATCCAATTAAGGAAAATAAAATATAATTTGTGAGACATATCACACTCACTGAGTAGTCAATGTAAACAGTTTGCAAAGAATACATAGCTGGAAAATTTTTGAGAAATCATTCATTTTGTCTGTGTGAATAATGAATACCTCAGCCAGAAAGAGAGGGTAATTTTGCATAATATTTACAAACAGGAACAAAAAAGACGACTTGAATTCAGCAAAGAAACAGTTTCCAGAGAATAACTTAACCAGAAGCGCTAATGACATTTGAAGAATTGTAGCATATGGTAATGCAGTAAAGTTTGTTCCCCTCAGTATTGCATTTGTTTGTTCAAACAGTATCAAAACTGATATGTGTATATATTCCAATTTATGTATGTATATATACATTCAGAATATAATTATTAAATATATATCTATTCAGCTTTTATTAGTTATTTTCACTTCATATTTAATTTTTCTTGTTGCCTGTTCATGACTTCAGACAATTCCTATCTAAGAGCCTACAAAGGTCTAGTTACAAAATATTGTCCTTAAAGAGCCCCACTAACAAAGTTCTTGAATGTATGTGAGCATATTTTTACAAATATGGATTGTAGACCATGTAAGTCAGCAGTAAGGGCAGGCAGAATTCCATAAATTATTCATGATGATGAGCAGGAGGTGAGATGTTTGTAAGCTGAGTTACCTTCAGAGTTTCTGATTGTTTTCTGATGGGCATTAGAATGAAAAAATTAACTATCTACACACAGCAGGGTGAGGCTCAGATTATTTCATCCTTACGCCTCCCACACAGACAGTTTCAAGAGCTGTTACATACAGTAAGGTATACGTTCCTCTGTCTGCCCCCATGATTCATCTTCCCTCTACCATTCTTGGTTCTTCCCTTTAATTTCTATGATTGTTTCTTAAATACGTTATTCCTATGAAAACTGTTGAAGAAACTATGCACAAAACCAAACTACTGCAACCTACGGAAAAAGCCAAACTTGCCTATTCAAAGGCAATCTAAATTTCTGATATCTTTGAAAGGCTTTCTTCCAATACTTTGAATTATTACCACTGTTCTAATTTTTCTAGGGATATATAGATTCCTAGAATTACCACTAAAATAAACAAATAACTATAAAGGTCCTTTAGTAGACCTTTGTTCTACTATTAATTTCTATTTAGCTTTGCCTATTATTTCAACCTAAATGGCAATATATCATATTAATATAATATAATATAAACCCAAATAATTAATATAATGTAGCAGCTTACCACTCTACTGTACTAAATATGCCATTCCCCGTTTTATTTTACCCATCCCTTCAGTAAATCTGGAATTATAGTATTTTAAACCCTTGATGAATTTCCAATTCAGTGTCCCTGTCATTCTAATATTACTCTTATCCAGTGTTTATCTTTGAAAATATGAAAAAAAGATGAAAGAGAAAAAGACACTGGAATTCTTTTTAATATATTATGCTATGCCATGCCAGCATAAGGCTTATACTTTTAATGCTGTCCGCAGTGATGAAACAGAATCATGTCTTCAACTCTCCCTGTTTCATGAAAGTTTCCAGTTATCTGCCCTCAGGTTTTTGTTCAATTTTATTTAAAAGAAAAATGTTAAGCTTTCATCAATGATTTCTCAGTTTCTAAGTTATCTCTGTCAGCTGCAGCAGCACTGATACCAACTCCTAGAGAGCTCCTAGTTAAGACCTACCAAAGGCTGGGCTCCTGGTTTGCTCTCATGTGACCCCAATTCAGCAAAACAGTTAAATATAGTTACTGACTTCCTGTATACGCATGGATGTACTGACTGACTGAGACTAACTTCACGTCTGAAATTAAAGGCCTATACAAATCCCAGCACAAATTTAGGTCTGTAATTGCAAATTTCTTCTAGAAATTGCACTGCATTTCAAAAGAAAAAGGAAATTTGAACAATTCCACTCTCCTTGTGAAGCAGATTTTGAGGGAATATCATTTTTCCTTCGAGAAAATTTTCACAGCAAAGGTACAAACTTTGGACATGTTCTGAAACTTTGTGGTAGGATTAGAGTCTGCAACTGCTTATGCTTTTATAGAGAATCTGTTCTTGAGACATACATGAGGCTGGCTGAGTTTTTCCTTCAGGATATTACTTTTTTACTGGAATTGCTACAGGAAATGTTGCATTTGGCTTGTTTATTCCTGCATTGATGGAATGTAGACTTGCAAACTTTTGAGCGATTCAAAAAGCATTATCTCTTTTGGAAATTTATGGCACATAAAACCAATAGCTGGTATCCAGAAACCGTTTTCCATTCATATTTTGGTGTCACTTAAAGAAAGGTGATAATCCTTCACTGCTTTTTATTATTATTCATATTGTGGTAGTACTATATAATTCTTATCAGAATAAGGGCCCTGCTACAGGAAGAGTGTATTCTAGCACCACACTGCAATTAAGAGCTACAGCTGAGAAAAGAAAATACATATACCCACCTCCTTGAGTTAGTAGACAGGAAAGCACTGACCTTTGCAGGAAGTTTGCACCTCCAAGAGAGGAGCAATTGCCTCTGGCATTATCACTAGTGAGAGAAGATTTCTGATGCTATATGCTTAAGCTTACTTCAGTCACATGGATTCTCTACTGGGCCAGTTAGGAGAAAAAAAAAAAAAAGAAAAAAGACAAATGAATGATTCAAAAAGACAATAGCCTTCAGTCTGGAATTAGGGTTGCTGCCATCAGTGGAAAGCTCACATCACTCAGCGCGTGAGTTTCATGATTCTTCCATATTTTTACATACAGAATGTATTTCTGTGATTAATTATATTGCAAATCTTTGCGAAATTAGCATAGTATCAAGAAAGATCTTGAAGAAAAAAACTATTTGAATTTATTAATCAAGGGAATTTGTCTCAGTGTGGACACATAACTCATAGAAACACAAAATCACAGAACCACAGAATGGTTGAGATTGGAAGGGACCTCTAGAGGTCACCTAGTCTAACCTTGAGCAGGGCCACCTACAGCTAGTTGCTCAGGACCCTGTCCAGATGGCTTTTGAATATCTCCAAGTCCTGTGCCAGTGCTCACAGTAACAAAGTGTTTCCTGATGTTCAGATGACACTGCCTATGTTTCAGTTTGTGCCTGTCAACTCTCGTCCTGTTGCTGAGAACCACTGAAAAAAGCCTAGCTTTCTCCCTTCACGTATTTACAGACACTGATGAGGTCTCCCTGAGCCTTCTCTTCTCTAGGCTGAACAGTCTCAGCTCTCTGTCTTTCCTCATAGGAGAGATGCTCTCGTCCTTTCATCATCTTCGTGACCCTTCACTGGACTCTCCAGTATGTCCATGTCTCTGCTATACTGGGGAGCCCATAACTGAACACAGAACTCCAGATGGGGCCTCACCAGAGTTGAATAAAAGGGAAGGATCACCTCTCTTGACCTGCGGGCAATACTTTGCTTAATGCAGCCCAGGATACCATTAGCCTTATTTGTGTCAAGGGCACACTGCCAACTATGTTCAACTTGCTGTCCACCAGGACTCAGGACACAATGACTTAGCTAGATAACCTTCTTTGTTCCAGACTGTAAAAATAGATATTTACAAAAAAATAATAATTAAAAATCTGTTGCAATATATTTTAGTATGGCAACTTTACGTTTGACTTCTTAAGCAATGAAAAGAAGTCAAAAGAAGAGCCAGCAGATCAATATGTGTCTCTGAGTGGTGTCACCAGCAGAATTTTGGTTTTTTTCATCATGGGTCAGTTTACATGACACCAGGCCTGCTGGCAGCAGATGGGGTACACCTGTCTCAAAGGGGAAAAGGATCCTTGCACAGGAGTTAGCAGGGCTCATTGAAAGAGCTTTAAACTAGATTTGAAGGGGGAATAGGATAAAACCAGGCTCACTAGAGACAAGTCTGGGGGCAGCATGCCGATGTTTGAGGGACAGTGTGCTAGCAAGGTCCTTTGGTCTCACTTCCTTCTTGCTTTCTCACTTTTCGGCAAGACAAAATCCACCATTAAAAAAATAAGCTTGTATTTTCATGTGATGTGAATATTAACCAGCTATTTTCATAATGGCTACATATGATTCTCCTATTAGAACTGAAAAAAAAATTCTCCTTCATCTGTAAATGTGTTTTGTTCTCCAACCTTCAGCATAATACTGTTTCTTCATAGTTCATTAACTTCACCCACACTGTCAAACTTAAGGGTATATCTGTAGATCATAGCATCAAAATCACAACCATGCCTTGTGGGCACAGTGTCAGATCAGAAAAAAAAAAAAAAACAAAAACCAAACCAAAAAACAATTGAAGTCTAAACCAAACTAAACAATAGAATATGTATTTCCATTTGATGATTATAACAATACTTACATATATAGCAGACTAGATATGAGGGTGATCGGTTTTGCATACCCAGTTCTGAGTTAAGGCACCTGCACAATTAGTGGCTTCCATTACTGTCAATCTAAAGATGGCTCTACCTATGCTCCCAGTCATAGGCAGTAGTTAGTTCCTACACAATTCTATATGTTCAAGTAATACCTAAAACTGGTCCTACCCAGCCCTCAAAGGTTTGGGTTTGGTTTGTTTTTTGAAGTGATCAGTAACTGATCAGTTGCATCTTATACTTATTCCTTTAGGGCCTCTGATGTTATCCTGTACTTGCACTTTCATGGCCATCGCTATCATCCCATCCTTGTACCTTTTGGGGGCCCTTTTGTAGGCCCTCTTTTTCTTCATACAGCCTTTAAGAGGTGACTTGCTGATGATATAACTAAGGTCTCATTAGCCTGTTCAAACCATACATCCATCCTTGCTCAAAGGTTGTTGAAAAGCTCACCTCACAAACAGTGGACCATTAGATGGTATAGACATTTGCTTTGAAGTCAAGATTCAGTTCAAAATGAGAAGCTGCTTGTCAGTGGCTGAGCATAATCAACCCACCCTGAGAAACAGGTTAGATTAGGATTCATTACTAACACATCTCCACACTTGTCATTTCAGAGTTGGATCCTGTCTTTGAATACAGACAAAGCTAGTGCACATATACTATCAAAACAATGTCATCATACCCTACAATTTTTTTCTTAAGCAATATGGGGTCAGAAACAGTTCTCTGAATATCTTCCACACGTTGCAGAATCTTTGGATGTACTAAGAATTAATATCTCATAATCAGTGCACTTGAATTGCTCAATATTTCTGCATAAATTCTTCTTCATTGCATTGTATAAGCTCAATTTTTGACCTAAAATTTTTAGTAGAATTTCATTTACATGTAGGAAAATTTAACTTTCACCATGTATAAACTGAGCTCACAATCAGCACAAAAAAACCCGAACTTGCAGTTACACCTGGCATTATGCTGTGAGCCTGATGGAGTAAAAATGTCTTAAGTTACTACCTCAAAAAATCTTTATAGTGGATAATCATATGAAAGAATCAAGAAAAGAAATAGGATCATTATTTAATGATGGGCCATTTACACTGGGCAAAACTCTCCAGCCCTGTTTTTTTTGGTTCACTTTTAATTCTTCAGTTCAGTACCATGAGTTTTGTTCCTAAAGACATATCAAAATATGAGTCAAGTATACTTTGTGGTTTAGCTGAGTTCTTCTGTGCTGACAGAGTGGGCCACAATATGACACCCAAATTTAAGCATTTGCACATAAATGTTTGTGTGTGCAGCATGAATCTAAGCTCCTATTTTACCTACTGAATATCATAGGCTGAGTTTCATCTGCCAAACTGTAGGCATCTGGTGTCATTTGAGATGCTCCGGTGTACTGGAAATAGCTCTGTGGCATTGGCAGCTCTTACACATAACTTCCAGGAGATGCTTGACCTTTTAAAACTCCATCTGAAAGCCATATGGGCAACTTCTGGGCATCCCAAGTGGGACCAGATGGATACATTTAAGAAACTGAATAGAACCTCCCTATTTAAGCATCTGAGTTAAGCTGGTACAGAGCAATGAGTTTATACAGCAAATAATCTGGCCAGTCACAAAGTACCTTCTTTAGACAGTAAGCTGAATTATTCTCAAGGTTCCATTGACTGGATTGACTAGAAGTCTACTCACTAAAATAGGTTGCTATTTCTTAGGCACAGGGATTGATTTGGGTATGTAGGCAGAAGTTTCACATGCCATTTGATGTAACTCTAGACACTAGAATATCTGAGTCACCTACATGTGGTTGGCAACATCCATAGGGACTAGGGTAGATGCGAGCCTTTTTGAGCTGCACACCAGCAGAAAATTCCAGGCCACCTCAAGTGGCACTAGAAGTTTTGATGAGGGTGAGTCAAGCACTCCATGTACCTGTTGCCACATACATGTAGACAGACACAGGTGTATCAAGCTCAAACAGAACATTTTCCCATTTTGCAGGACATCCACATGACATCCCAAGATTGCCACCAACATGGAAATTACATGCTATAGTACTAGTTTTGGTTTTACATCTGTTACTTGTGTTCTTTTTTATATAACTTCAGTAGATTTGGAGGCAATTTGCAATAACACAGGTTATTTGACAGTTTTAAAGAACGGGTGGAATAAATAAGAATCAAGCTGAGAAGGTACTAGTAGACACTCTCATAAGCAAGCACAGAAGACCTGCCATTACACTTGAGTTCCGGACTTGGTCAGATCATGGGTGAGGTAAGATACCTGAGACTACATACAGTTAAAACAGCACATTCACAGTGAAAACTTTTGGGCCCTTTAGTTTCAAAAGAGTAAGCATTCAACAGAGGGGAAGAAAACACCTTGAAAAGGCAAAGAACAAAGTGCTGTCTAGGTAGAACTTGTACAAATACACAAATGAGAAATGTAACCGAGAAAATGGGTGGCAGCATTCATTCATTGTCATTGCCCAGTTTTGACTGCAGAAGCTTAGTATCAGTCACAGGGCTAAACAAATACAATTCTGTGGTTTCTGGGTTTTAGCTAGTTCAGATTGTGAGACCAGCTTCTCATTTACCTTTGAAGGACTGTGCCATCACACACTATAATTCACTTCATATGCAGTTCTCAAACAGTTCTCTGAATGTCTTTCAAAAATGCATTGTATACTTACATTGCTATTTATGCTTTCAAGTGAAGATGACAAAATACTGCATGCCACTGTGAAACTGGCAGCTTAGAATTCGAATATTCAGAAACAGAAAATTCTGAAAAACAAGAACTATGATCATTGAACCAAATAATCTCTCTGGAGTTCTAGATGTGGTAACAAAGACTGACTTCACAACAAGATTGCTGAATCTATAAAGTCATTAATCAAAAAGCAGACCCATTTAAATGGACGCAAACATGCGAGGAACACTAGAACACAGCTAGCTGTATTTACAAAGGGACGTTTATTTTTTATCTGAACAACCTGGTGGTGGACAGTTTTTACAAAAAAAATAACATATTGCAGAAAAACAGTTGAAAGAAAACAAATCAAACCTTTCTAAACAGTTTTGAGATTACATTAAAGTATAAAGTGTGAAATGAGCTGTGGTTTCCTCAACCCTAAAAATTCAATCAAATTTTACTATCTATTTCTGCTTCAGTCATCTATTTTCTTCAGAATGCTAATGTCAAAATGTTCATTAAGGTGCATTTTCTACCATTTGTTGGGAAGACGTTAATAGACTTGGAGTTTACTGGAATAGCCAATACACCGGAATATTCTGGATCTTATTTAGTAGCTATTTGACACAGCCCTCTGCCTCCAAAAATTAGTCTTAACAAGGTGTTCAGCCCAGCCAAATGGTTCACTTCCACTTGTGCACGTCGATAGCACAAGACAATGTTGACATAGATAAGGAGAAAAAGCATTTAACTTTATAACACTGACAGTTCTCCAGCCTTCAACCATTTGCTCCATGGCCCAAAAAGTCCTTAGGTAATCTTCTGGTGAGTAAGCAGGAAATAGTCAACATTACAGCAATGTCAACACCCAGACCACAGTTCCAGAGTTGTCCTCTGGTGTTACTGCACAAAACAAAAGCCCATTTAGATGATTGCAGTGATCCTGATCAGAAGGCCATAGTACGTGGTTGATTTAGTGATCTACATAGCAGTTAAACTGAGTAGGTCTGTGCTGTGCCTTCAGGTTGTGTTGTGCTGTACAAGTCCTTTGGCTGCAGCCACCACCTTGTAACAGAGGAGTCTGTGGGCAGCTCCCACTGTATGTCAGCAATTATGTCACCTCCGCAGTCTTGCCTTTATCTAGAAGTGCAGCAAGAAGTTCTCATCTGAACATTTTTTATGAATAGAGTTGTTTTCTTCTAAGAAAATTATATAATAGCTCAAATGACCATAAAGGAAAAACCACCCTCCATGGACAGGATCTGCAGTGTGCCATGGGAAAATCCATCTGGGGTCCATCTGATGCTGCATGAACACAGGGTGCCTAGTGCCTGAAGGGACATAAGATCTACTTGCTGTCTATATTCTCTTCTTATTCTGACTCAGTAAACCAGTTATTAAGGCATTTGTTGTCAGGCCTTTTTTTACTGAGATTCAGCAAGAACCCTGCACTATCTCTCTCTCTCCTCACCCTTGCCCTGGTGCAGAACAGTATTATGATGTCTAATCAGTGTGATCACACAGATATTAAAATTTGTAAGCATAATTTCTTTGTTTCATCAATTTCCTTGTATTAAGGCAGCACAAGTACTACACTGGAGAACCACAATATTTTTCACATACTCAGAAAGACTGAATTTTGAGAAACTTCCCATCTTCTCTCTGCTCCTGGGAAACATTTCCAAGATGCAATTTCTTAGCGTTACGTGTAGCATCTGGGAGCATTACGCAAGGATCTGTCTAAAGGTTAATGGAAGAATATGCTTACAACCCAGCAGCCAGGCTCTATAAAGTTTTATACAAGGTACTTCTTAGATTAACATAGAAAGTTTTTTCCACGGGATAATTAGACTACTCACTTCAAAGTGGCACTTAAATAATTGTGATGACATCTGCTAAGTGCATTTTGAGACAGTCCTTTATAATTAATTACTCATTTTTATGAATCATGCATCCATCTGAAGTATACCTGTTACCAATAAGATGTTGGTAATGGAAATTTAATAGCATTTGAATTTTTTTAGTGCATTTTGGAGTTGAGATTTTTGTCCATCTTTGGTGGACATTATATCTGCATTATTTCAGTTAGACACCCTGGGTTAGACACCCCTGATTCCCTGGGCTTTATCTATACCTGCTAAATCATTGAATGTTCAGACACTGGCAACAGGCTCAAGCTGACAGAGATGAACAGGCTGTAAAGCTGTAGCAACTTCTTTTCTGGGCAGGCGATGTCTCATGTGCAAAATCACTCCTGAGGATATGTGAAAAAGGACAAGAATTATGGTACACTCTACCTGTGTGCCTAGTGCTTGGACAGTTCCAAATATCATATTATTTTCATAGTACAACATGTACATATATTTTTGTATATTATGTTTGTTTGGTTTCTTATTTTCAATGAGAAAACCTTTCAATTCATGGATATATAAAACTTGTCTTAAAATGAATATGTTTGTTTTATCATGCTGTAAGTATGTTTTTTTTAAGATAGGAGAATGTTTTGCTAACAGAATTGTTGCTAATACACTACCACTACTGAGTACTAGTATTTTATATAGAAGGTTGTCACATCTAAACAAAGTCCTTAGCTATATATATGTCTTCAAAAAGCATTATTAGAACTTTCCACCTCAGGTGTATCAATAGGAGAAATTTCCGGCTCTGGCTGACTGACTAATAGCTATGTTTGGTGAGGTGACATGGCTCTATTTCATTTTTAAGTGTTATGTAGGTCTCCTATATTTCTTCCTTATCCTCCAGTCTAACTTTTTCTAGATGTAGCCTTCCAGAGCATCCTACTTTTTACTTTTTGATTTGCTGGATGCAAATGGACTAAAAGGGAAAATGTACTACTCTGGGATTCCTATCCCAGAGTCTTTGGTTGTTGAGAAGGAATTTCAAAGACTATTTTGCCTTCATCATTTATAGGCAGCGTGATGTCTAAACAGCAAATTGCATAGTATCTGGGACTGAGACTCATGTATTCTGACAAAGGCCAAGGAGCTACTTTACAAATATAAAATAAAAAAAATTAAGGCAGTTGCAACTATTGCGATACAACAGTAAATAAATATCTATGCAGTCAGCGGTATCTCACTCTCGTCCTCATCTATCTAACGGGAGGATAAAGAGCAAAGAGGAGGGTACTTCTTAGAAGTTCGCAGCAATGCAACATGGAGCAATGGGCACAAGTTGCAACATGGGAAGTTTTGACTAGGCTCTTTTCCCACCACAGAGTGGTTAAGTACTGTCACAGACAGCCCAGAAATCTTCTGGGATCTCCAACTTTGGAGATAACCAAAGCTCAACAGGACAAGGCCTGACCAACATGCTCTAGCTGACCCTGCTTCAAGCAGGAGGCTGTGCTAGATGGTCTCCAGAGGTCCCTTGCAAACAAAATTATTCAATGATTTTGTGAAATACTTTTAGTCCTTTTCCTTCACCATGAATAAGTTTGGTCTGTGATTCAGTCAGCTTTCCTAAAAGCCACACAATCTGACAATTTGATTTTAATTTAAATGACTACTCTGGCAAATATGTGAATGTTATGTCACGGTTTAAAATGTGTTATAACTTTGTAAGGGCCTCACCCTGGCACTTACCATGATAAAGCTGTTAGTGGTTAAAAAGTACAGTAAAGGTTATTCCTATTATTTTAATAAACATATCATAAAGACCTCTCTATTGATACCCTGTTAGTCTACAATGAATTATGATACTTGTATAAATATAGCATAGATTTTACACATCCTGAAATTCTATTTTAAATGAAATATATTGATCTGAAGATGTCATTCAGGCGGCATGTCTTGCAATTACCATCAGTAGCTAACAGAAGATTATCAACAAATCATCAGTAACTTAATTTATACAGAGGTTTTTAGGATGTACAAGAATGAAAGTTTAACGGTGAATAAAACTTCAGTTAGCAGGGGAGGTTGCACTGCCAACTGCAAATTAAAGTCACTGAAGTATTGTTCAAGGCTCTTGTGCAGTGCTGTAAGTATTTAGGTTTTCTTCTTTTTTAATTAATTACTTAGTGCTGCTTTTTATATGACTTGTTATGTATTTCTGATGTGCACCAGAATCATAAATCCCAGCACAGCTGATAAGTGTAGGAAGATCTCCTCTGGGACATAGTACCACTGTCAATTGAATGCAAAATAACTGGTGCTTCGATAGTGATAATATTACCTTGACCAACTACAGTGACTTAAATAACTGTACAAAACTTATGAATTCACAAGAATCATGTGGGCAATAATATTTTTTTAAAATCAAACCGGATTAAAATCTAGCAGATAAACCAAAAAAATTAAAAAGATGATAACTATTAAGAGCTGACTATTAACTATTTTGGTTGGTGAGCAAAGGTAATCTCAAGTAGAAAGTTTGTCTTTTGTAGTATGGGGTAAAATTGGTGAAGTGGAAGTGTTATTTTTGGCATCGGCCAGTAATGACAGCTGGATTCTGACTTCCTCTTAGCCAAATGACTGTATGAAGATGTAAGTACTCAGTGGCAGCTCACCTATGTCCAGCTGAACGAGCTGGGGAAGCATATATTTTAGAAGCAGAAACTTCAGTTCCTCTGCATTTGCTTCTGTTCTGAGGCAGGTGGCCCATCAGCATTTCCTTTGAACTCACGTATTTAACCACCATCCTTCATTGTTCAGTTCACCTATACAACTGTTAACACATCCCTTGCAGCTTCCTTAGTTGTAAGCAGGAGTTACATGAGTTTAAACAATCAGGAATTAGGGTTTTACCTAACATAGGCAATATCAGACAAATGAAAATTATTTAACTTCTAAAATCTGAAATTACTTCTGTAAAGATAACGTTGGCAAGGGTGGTCACCATTACAGAACAGTCTCTATACAGGAAAAGATCATCAGTGAAGCCGAAATCTGCACCTGGAAAAAAAGAAATTAATAATTCTGTAATACAATTAAAATATAGAGAAGATAAAAGATGAAGAGAACACTCATTTTTTCGTAACACAAGGAGTAGGTGGCACTTACAGAAAAAGTCATTCAGTAGGTTTAAAAGCTGCAGTAGGCATTGTGTTTGGTTGCTTTGTTTTTTCAAATAGTCCATGATTAAACTGCAGACCTCATAGCCACACAATATCACCCAAAAGTATTTATGCATTTAAAGGGAACGGGACATTCATAGAAGATGGGACCCGGTCATGTCTCTGAAGTCTGATGGTCCAGAGAAACCTCTGGGTTGTAAATTCACTAAAACACAACTTGTTCAAAGATGGGTAGTTTTACTGACCTCTAGATATCATATAGTGCTTATACTCTTTCCCTAAATATCTGCTGCTGACCAGTATCTGAGGTAGGATTTTGAGTTATTCTGTATGGACGTTTGACCTACAGGTACAGATCAAAGGCTGTAGCTAGAAAATACAGCTAGAGAATGTAGTCAGAGAAATCTTGAACCACAGAGATTTTACTTCAGTATCACAGATACATAGTTTAAATTTGTATTTAGAGGACCTAATAAAAGTAATTATTTTCTTCTCATTTTTCTTAAAATTAGAAACATATATTACCGAGAACATTGGAACCAGCAATGTTTAGTTTCCATTAGAGTTGTACCTGCTGGTTAACTTTGAACACCAGTAGTATGGTTTCTTTTCTTTATTCCTTGCCAAATCTGGTTTTTATTTTTTCTTCTTAAATTGAGTGACATGTTAAAAAAATTGAGGAAGAAATGTAGGCAAACACATATAAGCATGACCATGATTGTATAAAGCTTGCTCTTTCAGGACATGTGGCTGTGGTAGTCCCTTTTCATGTCCTCTGCCCTTGCTTTCTATGGTTATCTGCAGCAGATGTTCAGTGACACGGTTCTAGCCATTTCTTCTCTTTGCTCACAACCACTACCAATTGTAGCTATCACGCCCTAAAAAAATTCAAACACTCTGAAACTATTCTACCCAAATAAATCAGAAAATGTGATCCTATCAAGCTTAAGACAAAAGAAATCAATATTAAATGACAGTCATTTAAACCAGATTTGTATGTTCCATTTCATCAACTTGAATTATGCTTTTAAATGATTCTCAACATTTAGTAATTATGCAGTTTTGACTAAAGTAAACTATATACATAAACAATACTGGCAGTGAATCTGCCACCATTTGTTTTCAGAGTTAGCACACCAGTGACATGCATACAGGAGTACGTTAACTTTCAGCTATATGTTTATTCACATCAAAGACTCAGAAATGTTTAATTCTATTTGATGAAAATTTGAACAACATATGGGGGGGGAAAAAAAAAAGTCTTATTTTCAGTGCATTCCCAGGCAGATTTGGCTCACAGATTTCATCCTGCTAGGATATGATTTCTAAAATTCTTTCCTGCCTAAACCATGATGATTCTAGTGTTTTATGAAAAGTTATATTTTATAAACGTAACTTACTTTGCTCTTATATTGAAACCAAAAATAGGTAAGATTGAAAGACAGACAACAGTCTTGCTGAAATTGCTGGGTTTGGTAGACAATTCCTCAATTTTTTTCTTGTGGATAGCTCCACTAGTGAATAAACACTCAGTTACTTTTGAACATTCTTGACATGGACATATACATCTGCATAGGTACACCAGCAAAGTCAGGAGGCACTAAATGTATGAGACAAGAAAATATTATGAACAAAATCCTCTTTCAAAGATTATCTCCTTCAGTGTTAAGTACATAACCTTTAATAGCCAATTTTCCTCAGCTATATTATGGTTTTGCTTAATTTATTTGACTCTTCTTGGTCTCCTGCTGGTCCAAGTAAGAGCTTCCCAGATACCTGAATCATTACAGCATTGCGTTTTAGGTACTTTCCATGGTAAGTGGAGTCATGAAAACAACAGTAGAAAATTCTCTTTTTTTAGCCTGGGTCTATCTAGTTCTGTGTGGAAGAACTTAGATCTCAGAGTAAGAACAATTTTGCTCAAGATTGTTTAATCCATATGGTTTCTAACCCCTTCTGAGTGGTTGCAGTGCAGTTGTTATACTACTAATCACTCAAGACCCATGTCTAGACCCACGAATCCCAGCTAATGAATTAATTTGTGGCAAACCCACAGTGAGGCTCAGCTGGCAGCTGTGTGTCCTCTCACTTCAGGCTACTCTCTGCTCACTGGAGGAGAAAGCAGAGACACAACGGCCTTCCTACCTGCTCTGACCAGCTGAGGTACAGCCTTGCTTGGGGACTCCAGATAGCACAATCAGGGCTCATACAGTACTGCTGGGGCGGCTCACCCCTTTCTAGTGATCCCTGAAGGAAAGAAATTTGGGAGGAAAAGGGCACTGGGTACCTCAGTAACCTGCAGCCACCCTTGCCGAGCCTTTCTCCTTTCTCCTTTCTCCTCCAGCTTGGCATTGATAGTATCACCTTTATTCCCTGAATCTCCTCTTTCAACTCCAGCACTGCCCAATGAAATAATAATTATTCAGACAAAATTATAAAAAGTTGGCATCTGAGGCTCTCGGACAAAAAGCCCATTCCCTTGGTGTGAATAGGCTGTGGTGTAGACAACTGTTTCAGGCTCCAGAAGTGGGTGAAGACCTCTCCTGCACCAGCTCTTTCCAGCACGGCTTTACTGCTGCCATCCTGATGGTAGCTGAGCAGGTCAAGGCAGGGGTTTCACTGAGCACCTCAAGGATGCTGAAAGGAGGAGACAAGGTCAAGCCTTAATTTCCCCAGACCTTTTGGTTCCTTTGCTATTACGGGGCCTTAGCAACCCTTCATCATCTTATCATCACACTACTCAAGAAGACCCATCAAGATCAAAATAAATCTATTAAAAATACATATAAACTGAAAAAAAAATATTATACTGAATGATCACTGGAAAAATGACACCATATATGCAGTATGATGCCATAGATGCTTACATTAAAGCAATTGTCTCTGTAGACACAATGCAACTTTGATTATTTTTACCACACAGTCTATATTATCAGAGAGGTAACTATTTACATATCTAACCCCTGAGATTCTTAAAAAGAGATGGCTGGAAAAAAGAATGCTTTGTAAAAACATTTGGAATATATATTTTGCCATTTTTAATTGAAATTATAGGATTTTAAACATTTTTTCATTAAATTGGTTATTGGGTTCTTGTGATTGCAGTCCACCACAGAAAAGAAAGGCCATAAGGTTTAAGAACCAAGTCCTTCTTCAAGTCTGCAGCTAAATGGGTCCAAGTTCAGATTTGTTTTGTGAATTAATTAATTCCAGACCATGCAACTATATTTAACTATTATTGCAGCCAGTGACATATTTGAGAACTGCTTCTTTCAGTAAGAAATAAAACCTATTTTGGCATAGTTTAACAGGTCAGCCAGCGAATCAGCAAGTTTGTGAAAGGCCAGAACTGATAAAAGCTGCTGTGATCTTGGAAAAAAGAGTCAAGTAAGTAATTTCTGCCACTGAATTAATTATGTGGAAAAGGAGAAGTTGTCCCTGACTGTCTTCGTTCCTTATTGTGAATCTGAGACCAAATGTAGTGAATGAAGCCCATTGTGCTTTCTGACTCGTATCCCACAGTGTTCCAAAGGAACATGAGATCTTCTGCTCCAAGAAGAAACTTAGATGACTGCTTTGATTAATACAAGGTAGTTATGCAACCTGATTTGTTGTTCAGGATTTTTTTATTCAGACTTCAGTTTTGCTCAATCCTGCTTCACAAAGCAGTGATGCAGCAAATTAATCCCTGCCTCAATTAAGACGCTGTAGTCATTTTGCCATGACAAAAATCTCTTGCCATGGTGAAAAGGAGGATTCCATAAGCAATGAGATATGAAGTTATTTATCCTCAAAGGAATATTGGCACATATAGTGTACAATTATGGATTAAATTACTGTCAAATAGAATAAAATCGGGCTTCCTTTTAAAATGGTGACCAAACCCACCTATCAATTGAATTTTCTCTTATGGAACATGAACATGTCAGTCTTACAATGTGATCAAAAGTTTCATTTCAACTCCTTCAGTTGTTGTATTTGGTTTATTATATTGCAACAGTTTAGAAAAATAAAAATAAAAACTTCATGGGAAAAATATTGTTAAACCATAAAAACCATTTTGTATGAAATTCATGGTACCAATCTGAATTTAATGGGGCAGCTTGACATACAACAGTGATTTGAATAGAAATGCAAGCTAGGCATAGAGTGGGATGGCAATGACAGTGGTCTGCAGCAAGGAAAAGAAGGGACAAAGCACAGGGACTAGTGTGGGAGAAGTGAGGAAGTACATGAAACACAATGAGGAGAAGACATTGGACTCAGACTTGGAGGCAGAAAGATTATCAATCACTCCAGGAATAAAGCATTCTTTTCAGCTTCTATTGAAATGTTTTCCTATGTCTTTCTACATTTTTTCTGCTTTTTTTTCCATTTCTGCTGCTTAAAATAAGTGTTCATAGATATTTCTTGTATGCTTTATTTTTAGAGAACTAGCAGTAGGTAGTTACACCTCCTTACTCCTGTATTTCTGAGCTGCTGCCTCAGGTCTAAGTGTTCAGCTGTGAGCTCTACAGTTTGAAAATTTGCTGCTTTCACATTGCTCTTTTAAAGAAAATCCCATTATTGAAAACAGAGATGCTTGCAAAAATTAGCCAAGGGCATTAACTGAAAGGAGTTGCTGTTTAATATTTTTCTATAAATAGCATTAATCACAGTGCTTCTCCTCTGAAGAGACCAGCTGTTGGGACTTTTTAAGAAATAGACACCTATTATACAAGAAGCTGAATAAATCAATGTTGCTACTTATGTGAGAAATATAAAAACATGTATATATATATATATATATAGGTTTATATGTATATATTTGGAACATATGCACTGAATTTGAAATACATATATATCAAGTATATATATCAAATATATTTGAAATCTATGTGCATATATATAATATTAAAATATAGATATAATTCAAAAGTGGTGTATAAAGGATTGGACTGACAGTATCTCACAGCAAAGCTTTTAGCCTGCCACTGGACTTGTACATGTTAGACAGAAGCAGTCCCTGGAGAGTCTATTCGGAACAATTTCTCTAAGGTGTCTTGTAGTTAGGGTAGTTTCAAACTAGGTGCTTGTTCTACAGCTGGTATTCCAGGTGAAACTGCTATTTAACATTAGTTGCAATGTATGAAATACAAATATTTTTATGTCATAGGTAGAGCACAGGCATTTTAGGATGCAGGCTGACCTCAGCTGTTAGACAGATATATCCAATGACAGTGTGCTTGAAGTGGGGAAATAAAGTGTAATGTAAGTTATGTAAGCAATTCCCACAGGTTTTCCTCAGTACTTTCCCCTACTTCCAGAATTCATTATCATCAATAATAGGGAGGCTACATCAGAAATAAAAAGTTACCCTAAAAGTATGCTTTATTTTGTTTCATAAGTAAAGTTTAGGTGTCTATGTCACTAGAAAATGTATTTCATTGGAATGTCCATGACTGTTTTTTTAGACATTCACTCAAATGCAGGGGGTGGTTCTAATCTGGACAGCAGTGGGGTCCATCCCCATGGGAACTTCCTAACCCTCAATAAAATCTTACTGTGTTTTGGTTTTACCCATTGCTAAGCAGGGATGGCACATGTCAGCACTGAGCCCAGCACCATGACACACCAGGACAAGATGTACACACTGTCAGAAGTAGATTTCACCACCTAGTGGGAATCCCCACCAGCTAAAAACTGCTGGATCCACAGTTTCAGTGGTATTTGCTTCACTGTGATTAGAATTATTTCACTCTTTCAGTTTAAATCCCTATTTTTAGAGCTTTAAATACTTGCTTATGACTTAAATCTTAGCATGTGACTACATGAGGTATTGAAACATCTGAGCTCACACTTTCTCCTGCTAAACCTGTATTGCATGTACATACAACTGTTGCATATAGCAAAGATTTCTGAAAGTAGATGCTATCCTGCCATCTATAGCTTCTTCAGAAAGCTTATAGCTGTCAAAGCAAGGATCAGAGGAGGTCTAGAAAGATATGTAAAATCTCTGAAAATACCAGATTCAGGCACAGCAAAATAATTTCTATACTGCACAGCCATGTGGCAGTTCTCATAAGCAGGAGGTTAAGCAGAAATGAAGAGTTTGATGTGAATACTTCCTCAAAGCCAGAAAAAAGCCCAACCTACTTACAGCAGAATTAATTCCTGATTTGCGATTCAGAGCGCACATTTATACCAGCATCAGAAAATAGTCCAGGTCACTAGCTCTCTGTATAGAGTCAGTAGACAATGAACTACCAACTTTGGCAGAGTTTTGGGCCAGGTCAGGTAACATCTTCCAAAGAACTCATGAGTATTTGAATGAAGTGTGCCTTGCTCATCCCACCTCCCAGTTCTGAGGCTGAACTTTTAATTGTTGCTTGCTAAGAGCCTCAGTGCCAGAGAATGGTATTTGGCACATTTAATTTGCTAGTAGAGATATAACCAGAGGGTCTATAAAGAGTGTTGTCAGAAGTATAGCAGATTTCAGATGTCACCTAAACTGCTGTGATTCTTTAAGGTTATAGGGATTGTAATACACACAGCCAGTAAGTAAATGTAAGAAAACCTGAAATATGGCTTGAAAGCATTCTACTGATTTATTAAAAAATCTATATCTGTTGATTAGAAACCAGAGGAACACAACTCTAAAGTAAAACAAAGTAACGCACAGTAATTCCACAGATAATTTTATAGCACTGTAAGTACATATCCCACATATCAAGTTCAGATTCTTAAAGATATTATTTTAATTGTACTTTAGCCAATTAATTATTTCCAACACAAACATAAAGGAATAACAAAACCAGCAATAGGCTTACCAATACTTACAACTTTAATTTTCTGGTAAAGGAATACGAGACCATTAGTGAGCTCAGAACGTTGTCCCTCTGGAGTAAAATAGAATAGCTTAATATTATTGGAGCTGCTTAAAGCATAGAGCTAATTTATTATCCCAAATTAAAGTATTTTCATTTCATTGTGCTGAAGAAATAATCCCTCAAGTATTTATAATGCATAGATATATAACAATTGGTATTTTTGTTTAATAGCGCATAGAAAATAAGGATAATGGATTTTTGAAAAGTAAGCTTAGCAGCTTCAGGGACTTGAGGAAGCGATATACAGCCAAAGTGCTTGAATGGCCTCTTAAAATTAGTTTCCTGGTTTACACAAGATGTAATATGAAAAGACATGGTCCACCAACCTTATTTGTCTCTCCATTTTAAAAGCTTGCTATCCATGTTGGTAACTTAACTGTTTGTACATTATAGTCCTTTTTCATTCATAAACACCTCAAAAAACCTCACTAACTGTGATGGAAGAGCAAAAGTGGAAAGGACAGAAATAGAAGAAAGAATCTTGAAATTTTGGCACAGAAGAAAAAGCAAATACAATGTGAAGGCAATTTAGAATTCAAATGCAGTACTGGGAATGCAGGTGAAATAAAGGCCTGAAAAAAACCTACTCACTGATGTCTTCATGAAGGTGAAAGGAGTTGCAAAAAGCAATAGCATAAATATATATTTTTAAATAAATTGCTGTCTCTGAGACATTTAACTACGTTCAATTAAGTCAAGAAGAACAAGTTATCAGACCGTGCCACAGAAGTTTGCAGATCATTGCATTCCAAACAAGAATAAAGCTTTTGAAAGATCCTACTGTGATTTCATAAAGCATGAAAAGGTAAGAAGCATTTGAAATATTTAAAGCAGATTTTTGTATTCTGCAGTTAAACATCCAGTTATGATGAATCTTTAGGCCCTGCTTGGGGTCAGATATTAATGGGTGTTGGTAGCCTGAGACTAAGAGGATGGCATTAGTAGAGGTTGATGTTAGTTCACTATACTGTAGTGAATTAGAAGCCAGAGCAATTCACTCAGCTCCGATTGTATATTCTGGCAAGGCAAAAAGGAGTACACTGCAAAACGGAAAATCAGGCTCCCACACAGCCATTTATTCCAGTAAGTGCACAAAATACTAACAGCTTAGCCTTTTCAGCAAGAGACAATTAATACAGTAGATGTGGAATGAAACACCGTTTCAGCGTCCTGCCTTTAAATAGAAATGCTGTAAGGAAGATTGTTAAAATGTTCAGACTGGAAGAGTACACAAAGGAGCAAAGCACAAATTTTCTGCAGAGAGGAAGCAGCACCGCTCAGAGCAGCGGCAAGCTGCATGAAGATGGCAGCAGCTGCAATCAAGGGAAATTCCAATCACCAGGAATCATTTTAGATGCATCAGCATCAACAGCACTTCTTCATAGAATTTGTTCAGAAAACTTTCAGGGCCGGACAGATTTCATCTAACTTTAAGCATATACTTGCTAGATGTCAGAGATGGTCCCCCAAGTTACTCAGGCAGTCAGTGTTGGAGAAATAGCTAATCTTAAAAACATAACTCATTTGACTCATCCTAAATGCCTGTTTTAAGAAGAGATTAACTCCACCTTTGAAACTACTTTCATTCCATCTTTGCATCAACTGCAAAAGTCCACATGAATCACTGAGATGTAGCTCAGGTAAGTTGTATAACATCAGTTAAATGTATTCTAACTCAGGCATCACAAGAGCTCATGAAGACAGAAACAAAAGACATACACAGAGAAAACAAAAATGCAGTTTAAGAGAACAAACTAAATCAAAGTAAATTAAATGAAAGAAATCAAAATAAAAAATAGAAATAGGAAAATAAAAAAAAGTAGAAAAAGAGGGAAATAAAAAAGAGAGCTTAAAAATAGAAAGAGGGAACAAAATCCTACAGCAAATAAGTTAGTGAGATCATGCTAAAGCCCATAACAAAGATGAAGTCTCTGTGAAAATGCATTCAAGAAATGCCTGATCTATGCTGCAAGCTTTGCATAGGTTTTTGGTTTTGTTTTGTTTTTTTTTATGCTGAACAAACAATTACACCCTGCTTCTGGATTACTATTCCCATTTTCACATAAATTTGTTTTAGGGACCTGAAAAAGCAGCTGTTGGACAAGCAGGCCAATGTTTAATATCGGTATCTACTAGACATGGATTTGAACTTTGATAATGGCAGGAAATAAATCACAATTAGATTGTTAAAAATTTAAGTATTTGTAAAAGAGAATGGTTTTAAGCACAGCACAATGGTTCTGTCTATATTAGCACTAGTGACAAGCAGATCCATAGGGAAAATCTTGGTGCCCAGAACCCTGCATTTACCCTATAACCCTTCCAAAGTACTCTTACATAAAAGCTTTATAACTGCTACATAGATTTTGGAGGAAAAAATGAGTTTGGGCCAGCTGATACAAAGTATGGCTGTCGGATCATTAATCTTGCACACTATTTATATAATATTAACTGTGAAAGATACTGTCATACATCTAGCTGTGATAAGGCATTTGTCTTGATAACAAATAGATGGTAGTACATGCATACACTGCATATATGAATAGAAACGTGTAGGCTTCCATCTTTCTTTCATGAGAGGTATCTTTATGATTGAGAGGTAATTTTGCATTACTAAGGCTATTTTCTGCTATCTGCTACAGAATAACTTACCTGTGTGATCTGAGAAAACATACTGAATATTGAATATTCTGTCCTCCCTGTTGTGTGTTAGCAAATAACTGAGCAAGTGTGCAAACGTGCCAGTGAAGTGCATCAGTGATGAAGTACATGCACTGTGTGAGTATCTGCCTACTGACAAAAGCAGTTTGATTTTGCTAATAACAGCTTAATGGATAAAGGGGATTCTAGTAAATTGTGGTTGTGATCTGTGTTTTCCCCCGCTCAATCCACTATCAGAGAAGGGAGATTACAATGGTCCATCCAACCTACCTGTAGCTATCTCAAACCAACCACCTAGAGTCTCTAAAATACCAAACATCAGTTTCTAATGAGTTTCATACCTTTGGCATTTCTTGTGTCTTTTTCTCCTTTGACTATCAAAAAGGCTTAGATAGGTCTGGAATAGATACCAAGCTTTCAGATGACTGAAGCACGATGAAACCTTGCCACAGTGATGTCAAAATAATATGTATAACTCTTTCAGTGAGGTTACTTTCTTCACAGTGGAGATGTATGTATATCACACATATAAGAATTACATCCAAAAATTACTTCTTTATCTTAGATGTTTTGGTATTCCCCTGTGCACTGATGAAGAACAAAGGACAAGTTTTGTTAAAGGGAAGTCATATGTGAAACAGTTAATGCTCTAAAATTAGAAATCCTGAGCACCCCAAACTGCTTAGTTGCATATAATCCTCAACAAATTAATCAATGTAAATAATAACATTTCAGTTACATTTTTAAAAAATGCATCCCTGGTTTTTGAAATTCTTTTGACAAATAAGAGGTACTATACAACCATGAGCATAGTCAATAACATCAGGTAAAACTTTCACATTGGGTTATACTCATCTTCGAATACTGAATATGCCTTGAACCTTCAAACTTTTCACACTGATATTGAAATTTGCATCTCTTAGTAGTTCCAGTGGAACATAACGTTAAAAGGTGTAATGAAATTGCATAGCTTGACAACCTGTAAATCATGGACTATAAACCTTCACTCTGTTTCTTCTCTTTTGGGTCTAATAATACACATTTGCACTAAGTAGCAGTTGAATTTTACTACTCAGTGCTTCTAATCTGATACTAAAAACTAACCTTGTGAAAATTTTTTTCCAGGATAAGGACCAGTAAGAGATTAGAGCAAGCTGGTAGATAGAGGACAGCTAAATATTTTGCAAGGAACCGGGAGATAATGCTAGTGTATTTCTTTCAAGCCTACCAAGCTTGCTGTCATCGTCAGACTTACTGTTTGAAACTGCATACATCATTCTATTTACTATATCAACTATGGCAGAGAGGAGTTAAGTTCAATGACTGATGGGTCTGTTGCCGTCCTAAGAATGGTCATGAAAAGTAGTCACGTTTAAAAATAAACAGACAAAAACGTTAATGTACTCTCTGATGGGTGTGTTTTTACATTATATTTAAAGAGTTCTTGAGTTCCAAATATTTAAACAGATCATCTCAAAAATATTTGTAATTTCCCAACTGTGTCCAAATTATCAGCAAAAGAATCAATTTATAATCTCAATATTCTTAAAAGTCTTTACACTTTCTGGTCTGTTGTTTGTGATTTCCATTACCTGTTTTCCCCAAAGGTCACCCACGAGCCTGTTTGCTTTCACGGGATCACAAGTACAGTCTGGTCACAGAGCTGCAGTACCTACATCTCATCTTTCTTTCCTGATTCATTCTGTTTTCCTCTTGGTGTATTCTCTGGAGATTGCATGCTTCTTCTTGCTCCATTACTGTTATAAAACTAAAAATTGCAGGTTTTTCACAGTGCTCATATCACTTTCCTGATTTTTTTTTTAACCTTAAATCTTGTAGTATTTTGAACATTACTATAGCCTCCCCGGCTCTGAGTTTGAGCCAATGTGACAAAAAGCAATAACCTCTTGCATGGCACATATCCCAGCATGAATAAAGGCATCCCATTGCTGAGACACTGAGGTTAAAATGAATTCATATTGATGGTGCTTTATGATTATTCTTTTTAGGTTATTTTGTTTATTAGGATTTGTTTATTGCCTTTGCTCCTCTGTTTCCGCTATGATGATTATACCTACATGAAAATGTTTCTTTACATGAAACATTGAAATAATTTAATTTCTTTTTTAAAAATAAAAAACCCCTGTACTTAAACCTCTTTCTTTAAATAAAATTTTATATTAGTTTCAGATCACAATATTCTCCTTATCTACTCCAGTTTCTATTCTATTACAGTAGGCTTTAGAGTTTCACAAGTTACAGACACTACTTAATCTGTTAAGAAATGATTTTGTTAGCTCTCTGATGCATTTTACATGGGGAAGAGCTGATGCCTCCAAGATTTAAGAGTTTCACCTTTGCCTCAAACATGTTAGAGCTAATTTTTTAGACAGTTTGCTCTGAGATCCAGCCCTCAGTATATTAGCACAGGTGCCTGGAAAGGTTAGTGCTTGCAATCACTTCAGGTCGATAACTGATTCATGTAAATGTGTATGTTATGTGTGTTGAGAAGAAGCAATACTAAGAAAATTAAGAACCCTTGGCTCATTGATTTGTCCTCCAGAAGGAAAAAAGAAATGGAAAGAGCCCCATACAAGTTACTAACTGGCAGTCAGTCACCTTTCTTTGCTACAGGGTTGGATTACAGGTCAGGTATATAAAGGCTGCTTTTTCTATTCCCACTCCAGGTGTACAAAGCTGCCATAAACCCAGCTGAGTTTATGTTGAAGGATTATCTGGGAATAGGCTTGTAGCTTCTGCATAAGATCTCTGTGACTTTTATAGGTCATATGGACAAGAAAAAAGGAGATAAGGATAGCATGAATCTAACTTTAGCTAATGTCATGTCTGTAATACATTAAAGACATCTGGCTTACTGACAGTGACTTTTCAAATAAAATGTGAACTATATGAATAGTTTTCCAACCCAATAATCATTTTAATGTCTGTTACAAGGCTTGGGTACACTTCACAACATTTTTTATCTCTTTGTTTAACCTTACAGAAATTGCCACTTGTGTAATTTCCAAAAATGCATAAGCCTTTCACTATTAATAGACTTCTTATCCTAAGTCAATTAGGAGCTTACTGAAAGTTCTGTCTGCCAAGACTTTTCCTTCCAAGTCTGTCTGCCTTTTCTTTAAGTTTCAAGAGCAGCAATTCCATTAAAGTCCTCCTACATTTTTAATGACTGAAGTCCCTTACTGTAAGCATTGCCCCTAACAGGACTTCCAAAATTAGAATGCTGAGACATCGTAGAATTTAGTTAAGTAGCAACACACTATTCAAAACTGACATGCAAAAATTTAATTGAGTATTCATCACAGAAGATGTCAATGGCTTCCACATTTTTAAAGTCTTCCACTTCTCTAATACACTTCATATATTCACATATGTTCTCATTCGTTCCAGACCTCATTCCTTAAACACTATCTGGCCTTGAAAGAGTAAAAAGAGCACATCTAAAGCAGCTTGAACATGTCACAGAGTCAAATAGCTACTTGAAATGTTTATATGTTTTTGCTTAAATATTTCAATTGTCTTACAGCATCAGTTGTACATGAAAAAATAATTCCACTTAAGATACATCAAAGAATGAAAAGTTTTGAAATAGACATCTTGTCAAATAAAACTATTGAAAGGAAGACTTACTAATGAAAAATTCATCAGTGTTGTGGTATCTATGTTATTTTCTGCCCCCGTCTTTGTATCAGAAGTCACTACTATATATTTTGAATATTGTCTCAGGGCCACACTTTATATCACAGAATACATGCAGCTTTGAAGGAAGCCCATGCTTAGGTAGAGACTTCAGGTGAATTTCTTAATGTAACAGAGGAAGAATACCTGGATTCATTCCATTTATCTGAAACAGGTGCCCAGCCTTGGCTTGTGTGGGCATCCTTGCAGACAGCTGTCAAACCAGGAGGCATCTTTAGCGAGGGCCCAGCTACCCGCATGGTAAGGACAGAAACTATTCCCATTGCACAAAGGGCCACAAGAACAGCTCTCACCCACAGGACTCCCACATTGCGCAAGAGGGGAAGGAAGCAGAACAACAGCTCCTTGAGTTTTGAGGTTTCTTGGGAAGAAAAGGGAGCTTTTGACTCAGTTGCTGCAGACCTCACAGTCTGCATTACAGTTGATGAACGTTTTTTGATGAATGCTACCAACAGCAGGACTCCTGCTGAAGCTTTTCCTTGGATTTGTGCACCTGCAGAATACATTTCATTATCCAGCATAGGAGATAACCTTCCTATATTACAAACTTAGCAAAAATGTATAAAGCAAATCTATTGTACATAACGAATACGTGATTTGTGACCTCTCACAGTCTGGTCAGCTCAAAGCAAATGTTCACTAGAACATGCCGAGGCACTTTTCCACAGCAAGAGGTCTTTCCATGCCAAGTTTCAGCACTTGATACCAGCAGCAGCAGGAGTGTTTCTGTTTATTTTGCTTTGGTTTTAGTGTGAGGGAAACATATTTCTTTCCCCTTTTTCACAGTGTTCTAAAAATTGCTTAATTTATATTTAAAGAGAAATAACAAGCCTGTGGAAAGAGATTAGGTTTAGGAAACTGTTCCTCAAAGTTCGAAGCTTAGGAAAGTGATGGGCAATTGAAATATGTGCCTTGAGACTATATCAGCTACTGCTTTCTGCAATGAAAAACTGGTTTTCAGCAGACCTTTCTGAAACACATTATGAATTCTGAAAGTGTAAGAAAATCCATGGATTTTACTTCTTTTATTTCATTTTGAAATCATCAGAATTTGCTTACATGTTTTGATCTTGATTGACTTACAGCATATCCCTATACGCTGAGGGTTCTAAATACAAAGGGGTTGGATTTTTCGGTTGATTCAGGGCACACTGGGGAATCTGTGCACAGAAGGTCAGATATTACAGATGCTGTTTACTTGAGCCTCTGTGTACCAAAGAGGAAAAGTAAACTCTCTGCAGATTTTCTCACACAGAAAAATATATATTTTGGCTACACCAGAGAGCAGGTAGAAAGTAGAGAAAAACAGAAATGTTTTTAGTTATGTGGCCACTTTTATAAGATTTTAACTAATTCTAAACCCACAATCCACCAAATGAGACATTTAAAATGACTGCACTCTGCAGATATGAGGCCTAAAATTATTGTCACTGACTGATATTATGTTTATCATTAAGCACCTCTACTTGCAACAACACTGAGAAAAATGTTATTATGCTGCCAATAAGATGAAGTATTACCAGCAGCAGCAGCAGCAGAGGCAACATCCCATGTAAAAGGGAAAAAAAGAAAAACCCCAAACCCTGCTGTTTTCCAGTGCCTTTCGCCCCTACAAAACTGACAGCATTTTTTAAAAGGTATTCTGCCACAGTGAAAGATCACAAGGTTCAGAGATTTTACATACATTCTCTTTTTTACTGCTAGTTTTACTCATACCTAATATTATAGTTATGATTCTACAAGCGTATGTCAAGGTGCCATGCAATCCCCAAGGATGGCAAGGAGAAAGTCCCCGGAGGGGCTGCAATTCTCTCTGTGAACTCCCCTGGCCAGGCAACAGGAGCTAAATGGGGTAGTATCTCCTTACAAAATACCTGCCTAAATCACAAAAGTAATCTTGGTTAGCGTAGTTATTCAGCTATGCTAGCTAATATGATAACAAATCATGGTGGGTTTTTTTATAATATCCAGGTTGTTCTAATCCTACATAATTTACCAGCCTATTTGTAAAATTTTTGTAAGGCACATTATTTTCAGTTTATTTAAATTAATACACTATTTCAGCTGAGGCAGAATCTGGAAAATGGAATAACGATGACTGGTCTTTACATTTTAAATCTAAATTGTAATTCACACTGAACTGTGACAATGTTAGCAAATGGACACAGAGGCCCAAAAGTATTTTTCAAAAATAACATTGGAATTTCAAAGGAGAAGAAGTCTGTTCATACTTTTTTTATCATGAAAGGTCTATTTCAAGATAAACAGTACAGAAATACTAAGAAATTTTAATATTAGTACAAAATGCATTACCTATAATATTATACCTACACTGGGTTTCCAAACACAGCTCCCAGAAAGTTTGCTATGACCAACATTAGCACTTACACAAACTAGTAATAGCACAAATTGCACAAGACTTCACAATACAAAACAATTTGCAGATTCAAACAGAGATACTATCTATGGCAGGCACAGAACATGAAACTTGCAGATCAGAGGGTACTTTTGAAAAAATTGCCCATTTCAAAACCTGATCATAGTGGACTACCTTGATGAATTTTATTAGAATGGTCTAATATTATTGGTTTCTAATATTCATGGAAAATAGGAGATTTCCCCAACACTTTTTAAATAGAGTAGCAGCTGATCATTTGCTTCAGTTTTTATTTTTTATTTCTTAATGAGGCATAAGTCGGATTCTTTGACACATGAGAACAGCTTAAAATACAAATAAGTGAATTAAGGAAAACAGTTTCAGTTGTAGTTTGCTTTGAAGCTCTTGGATTTAAATGACCCTGAAATATAAGCAGGGGGAAAAATAATGAATCAGATTACCATATTATATGCGTTGGAACTACGCTGATCTGTCATTCTAGGATACAATGGAGAAATATGCTTGAGTATGTCAGATGTCTTTTCATTAAAGGAAAAGTGGTTTTGTGGGGTTTTTTTGGTTGTGTTTTTTGGGGTTTTGTTTTTTTTTTGTTTTTTTGTTTTTTTTTTTTTTAACAAAAGCATCTGACCTTTCTGAAAGAAAACTGCCTCGATGTTGTGTCTTGAACTTTCTTTAAGGATACACTGTAGCCTTTCTTATGCTATAAAGAATGCACTTTTGAGATCAAAGATGTACTCAGTACTTCAAAATTTTCCTTACTTTAAAACTAAACAAATGCTTTTTTACCATATCAAATGACTTGGCATAGGTTGGCATCAACTGTTTTGGGTAAAATATTTCCCTAATAGATTAATTATGAAAGCACTAATTATTCTGTATTTCTGTAAGGCAAACTGTTCCTTACTGGAAAAGCTTCAAAATTCTGAGTGAGTGAGGCATTTCTGTCAGGCACTAAAAATTAACATACAAATTTACTGAACCACTAGCAAACTTTGATGTTTTAATTCTTTCTGCTATGAAATGGGACAACCTTTTATTTCAGGAGTAAACTTTGATGTTAGCAGTTACACAAATAAATTAGGAAAATCCCAGTGACAGGAAAAGTGTTGATGAATTACTGCATTGCACAAATATATTCTTAAAAGTGCACAACTCACTAAAATAAACGTATGGTTCATGTAAATTCCTGCTAAAGTAACCTGGACATATAGGTTGCCTAATCAGTACCCTATAGCTACTGCACAGATGTATGGAGAAGTAGCTTCACAGACATAGTTCTTTAGAAGATGGCTTACCATTTCTTTAAAGTGATTATATCTTTTTCATTTAGTGTGGTATAATATTTTTAAACTGGTACATAAGAAAACAGGTTGCAGATAACGTAGAACGGGGTAGCAAGACTGTTCAAAATCTTGTTCTATTGGGTGGTTAAACGTGAGAGTCCAACACATTGACTTGCTCTCCAGCATCTTCATTAAATTGCCCATTATTTATAACCCTCAAATAACAGAATCGGTCCATCTCTCTCTTCCTATGCAACACTGCAAAACTGGAGATGGTCTATGGTCAAATGCCGTAATGGTGAGAGGACAGAAGGCAGCCCCCTCTGTTCTGGAATTCTCTTCCTGGGCAGGAGGAGAGGACAAATCTGGCTTTTAGGTCATCATTCATTTTCAGACAAGCTTAGAGTTTTAATAATGTATTTTATATTTATTAAAGCCTTTGTACCGAGATGATACTGAGCACGAACCGTTCTCACTGGTGTGCTGTTCACCACACAGAGTTGTCTTTGTGGATCTTCCTTCATACCTTAGAGGAAAGCCCTAAGCAAATAGCAAGGTCTTTTGATACCTTCTCAGGAGAGAGATGGGAAAAAAAAGATAGATCTACATTAGAGTTTTAGTTTGGGTTCACTTCTGAAGTGAATCTTCTGACTTATGCTTGGGTCAGCACTGTGGAGTGGTCTCAGAGTGCTTAAACTGCTTTTGGGTATTCATCCAGGATGACGATGCATTGGCTGGAAATAAATTTCAAAGCTGCTCTCCAACTGCTGGAGCATTCAGCTCAGGAGACCAGATAAAAATTACTCTCCTTGAAATGTATTGTATAGGCATAAGGTCTTCACACCTGTTCTCTATTTCTGCACCATATTTTTGGACCATACTAATTACATTACTGCTTGTGTAGTCATAGCTGGTAAATTCAATGAGTGATGGAATATTAGGGGCTATTTGGGGTTGACTGTTTGGTTTTTTGTTTAGAGCATTTTAAATCTTCCATTTCCTGGGACATATTCACATAATTTATCTCAAGTTTCAATTTATGAGGGATTTGCTAGCAATATTGGCTTTTGAGATTCTCCGTTGTATCGGCTCCCCTAGCAGCAAATTCCATTTTACTAGGTAATTTTTAATGTTGATTGGTTCAGGAATGTGGTCTACAGCAATACAAACAAAATTGCTTTGGCACAAGCCAAGGGGTAGCACACATACGATGGATGTGGAAGTTTCTTAATCAAGTGCTATCACCAAATTGCTCTCATCGTGGAACTATGGACTCATATATTATGGCTATTAAAACTAAAAAGGCTTTCTCACCTTTAAACAGCCTAAGCTAATGTCTTTTCTCTTTACATAATCTATTATTGATTTTTTTCCTATTCTCCCACAAATGAAAATTGCAGGCACTGCCTCAGAGCAGATTAATTTCTGTACTAGTTAATGTAATAAGTGTCTTGACCTAATTTAGTTCACTATATCCTGATGTTAGTTTTATTCCTCAAAATTCCTAGTTTATTTGTCCAATAATACTCCTCCAATAAAAAAGCAAACCTAATTGTACAGAGTAAAAATTGGGAAATACGAGATAATAAGTGGTTTACCCACTGACACTTAAGAAGTTAATGACGGTTCTAAGTGAGAAGATTTCTTTGTTATTCTTCTTTAGCTCTACTTGCATTGCCATTTTATTTCCTCAACCTTCCCTTGGAATTTTAGAATCATGTTTAAATATGTCATCATAGATTAAATCAGATACTTTGTTGTGACTGCATGTATCTTTTTTTATTTGGTTGGTTTCGTTTGGTTGGTTTGGAGTTTAATTTTTTTTTTAAAGAAGCTGTTGGGTTTTTTTCTTTACTATGTATTTAGTTTTTTGGGTTTTTTTTCTTTAGGGGAAACCTGCAGTAACTGACTGCTGTCTATGGTGAGAAATGATACACACTGAAGTCTTAAACCTGACAGACAAAAAATGTCAATTTCCTATCAAATTTGATTACACTTTTATTACTGTGTATTACTACCTGCATTGGAGCCTCTTTTCTTGTTCTTCTTTGTAGGAGCATAGAACTGAACTTCACTTTATTTGGTACGTTGAAAAAGTTCAAACTATATATGGCTAGAGTCTCTGGGTAGATCTTCTTGAACTGTTTAGTAATCCAGATTGTTTCCAGAGTTCTATGATTCCTTGAAAATAATATTATAATACTTCCCTTTTAATTCAGATTCTTCTTTCCTGACACTGTTTTTCTCTGGGCATAATTAACAGTAGTGTCTTTGGGGCCAAAATCACATTTGATTTTCACTATTCACTATTTCCATTACAATGACAATGCAGGTAAATATATAACTGCATTCATTTTTAAATATTGCAATAGAAGATTAAAGCAGTTCCTTAATTTATAGAACCTAAAATAGAATAGTTCACTTTCAATGGAGAAGAAACAAAATTAAATAGAATGAAGAATGCTAGAAGCAAGTAAACAAACAAAAAAGTGCTGTTAACATTTTTGCAGCAGTAGTTTTTGTGCTTACTATACAAACAGGAATCTATACAATCCCCTTTCATTCTTCAGCAAACAAATTCTATGTCAAAAAGAATTTTATCTATATTAATTACCTTTTGTCCAAATTATCCTCTTGCATAAAACATTAACAATGGCTTTTATAAAATATCCTTGGTGAGTAAAGAGTTCTTCAGCTCTCTGATTTCCTGTTTACAGTGTATAGCCTATCCATATGTATAGAATTGGATGGTATTTCAGACCAACCTAAACCCATAAATCCCAACTGGTATCAAAAGCAGAAGGAACCTAACAATTGGTAAGGGGCCACAAAAGTAGATGATGATTACAAGAAGAATTACAAGAATTCAAGGTCACAAGTGATCAATTAAAGTATATCTAAAGCATCAAGTAATAATTATATGCAGGTTATTTTAACTAAATTATTATCTCTCGCTTAATAAAAACTGTATCTGAGCATACGGAGAAAAGGCCACTGACTTGATCAGAATAGTAACAGCATTTTTACACAAAGTATGACATTTACAGCTGGATCTTCATCTCACTGAAGCTCATTGCAAATTCCCTTGGACATAAATGTTAATAAGAATTCAGAGTAAACAGCACACCTCTGACAGAAAGAGTAGCAATTGAATCAGTGGCTAGTTTTATGTATTGTCTTTCAGTAGATTAAAGCAAAATTGCTAAGAAATCTGAAGGAGCTGAATGGAACAAACCTGTTATTGAATATGCCAGTTTCCTAAAGGAAATCACAGAAAGGTGGGGGGTAGGTTGGTGAGGGGGAAGCAAGTAATAGGATTATAGGCATGGTTCTTTATATTGATTAAATTTAGAACTTCTGTTCTGATATGCACTCAAAATTGTATCTAAGCCCTGCCTCTGCTATTTAAATCCCACCTGGGATCTAGAAAACCCATATGATTTTACATTCCTCATACAGGATATCTGTGTAGTCACAGCATATTAGATACAGGTCTTGCACTTGAAATCGTAAAAGTCTGAGAACATCATCTCATATAAAATACTCTGAATTTGAAAAGGCTGTTTCTTTCCCTGATAATCTATCAAAGTTATTCCTACTTTATGTAGCTTTGGTTGAATAACTACCTTCACTGGGGTACAAAGATCATTTGGGCCATACTGGGCCACAGAGCATTTTAATGCAACTAAACCAGATGCCATCTTGCTTGCACGTAAATTTATTTTGGCAGCTGCACACATGTATCTCCAATTACTATTAGTCCAAGGCATTTTAGCGCCTCCAATTGGCACTCAGCTTTTTGGTTTTAACCTTACTTTAAAAAAAAAAGCCTGTTCTCCAGAAGAAAAGCCTCCTCTCCGCCCCCCAGATCAGGACTGAACTGGGTCACCTGCGTGTGCATGTGTGAGCATGTGTGTGAGACAGAGTGAATCTCCTAGAAGCTTCCTCAGAAATAGTAATCCAGCAGGATTTCCTCTTCTGTACAGTAGAAACGGTGGTTATCCCCTTGGGCTTTATTCACCCCTCTGCAGAGCTACAGGGTTTAATTTCTTATGTCTTCGAGCTTTGTTGCCTCCTCTACACATTTAGAGCTGCTCTCCTCCAGGGAAGAAGAAGAAGACTCTTCTCCTTACTCAAGGACATTTAAATGGGGTTCCTCTGATTACTCCTTCTCATCAATGAAGCAGAGACCTCACACAGCTCTCTCTCCCTCCCAATTTTTCAGCAAGTCCTTAAAGATTTGCCTATATTGTCTTCATACTCCACCACTTTGTTGCATTAAACCACAAGCAATTTATTTTTAGCTTAACAGAACACTCGTCATATGCAGAGCCATGAATTTATTAGTAGTCTAATTAGCGTCTTGGCAGCCTAATACAACAAAGACATATATTAATCCAGTTACAATGATACTAACACATGTATTCCAAATTATTCAATTATTGCTAATCCTCATTAATTTTATTCTTTCAGTTATATGCTGACTTTCTGCAATCTAACCCTATCTCCTAGTGTTATGCTTACCCTTCCCGTGACCTTCAGGATCTTAAAACTGACACTGCCAGCCTCACTTGAGGAGAGGAAAGGTTTGTGCTGGGTCACCAGTGACCTGAGTTCTCTGCTGGGAAGAGTTTGCTCTTGTTTTTCTCTCTGCTTTGGGTCTGCTTAGGGTTATTTTTATACAGGTCTGTTTGACTGCCCTGCCTCATCTTATTCCCCTCAGGTTACTTACGCAACGACGACTTTTTCATTGCTGTGCTCACTTAGACCATACAAGTCCAGACTCAGTGTTAAGCTAAAGCAAAACCAAGCTGGCAATAGCCTCCTAACTCCTATGCCGTTTTGCTGTTAAAGACTCGTAATTGCCTAAGACAACTGCTGAAAAGTCCTGAAGTTACTTGTGAAGTTTATTAGAAAGCCTGTGGTCAGCTGCTTGCAGCACAAGGGTGTGTAAAAAAATACTAGTTGCTTTTGTTTAGATTCACTTAATGTTTGTATTTAATTCCTCTGTAATGACAGGAAATAAGCTTAATCAGTGCTGTATTTGTCCATTGTGTTAGTAAGACTGAATAATGTAGATATAAAATAAAATTACAAATAACTTGATAAAGGTAGCTAAATGTCTTTGGAAAAGTCATTTGGTATGAAAATTTGGCATGTTTTTTCCTGTATCTTAGAATTCAAGTATAACTGTAAACCTCAGAGGTTAAAAGCTAGAGAAATATTAGGTTAAAAAATAAAGAATGTTTTGTGGTGCCAGAACATGCAGCAAATTTTTGCACTGCTGTAGAAAGATGAGCAGAAAAGGGATATTACCACTGCAATGAACATTTTCTTTTATTTCCTATCCTATTTTGCACGGGGACTATTAAACATAGACTCCCCTAGCATTTTTCAAGCAATAAAACTAGCAGTAAAATTCTTACTTTCTTCTAATTGTCCACTTCTACTTTCTTATTAAGAAAGTATGCCCCTCTCAAATGAAGCTGCAGCCACTCAGCTTTGAAAATGAGCTGAGAATTGATTAAAAAATACCATAGCGTATGGTATGGTATGGTACGGTACGGTATGGTATGGTACGGTATGGTGTGGTAATGAAGCTACTTGAACAATTCAAGAAATGTATTGCACCTTGATTCTTCTCATGAATTACCCACAAATTAATCAAAAAATCCATAAAATTCATGTCCATCAGTACTGAAATTATTCCACACATAAGGCTATGGATTTTTTGGCAGAGGTAGGCCATGAATTATATGCTTATAAGTTTCTATCTGATGTATTTATTGGTGACCCAAACCACATAACATTGCCTCTGTTCATTGATTATAACTTACCAGTGCTTTGACTTACAATCAAGTTTACTTTCTTTGTGAAACACATTTTCTTTCTTGATTAAATGAGTCTTGGCTACTTGCACGCATTCATAGGATCAGATAGATTTAGTTCAAATGAATCTAAGCAAAAAAACTATATGGTATGACAAATAGCACACAATTAGGCTTATACATTGGCTACCAAATGCAATGAACAGAAACCAGAGCGAAAGGGGCATCACACGCTATCACAGTGACACAGGCACTTCCCAAGAAGGAGGGATTTCTATATCCTAGTGCCTGTTCTCAGAACTGGCAATTATTTTGGTGCCAAGCAATTGTTGGATAAAACTAAGTAGTGGCAATAGGTTTCCAGAATTCATCTCTTCCCCCTCTGACAAGCTGAGCACTTGTTTGTGCTTTCTTTGGCCACAAAATACTGTATTCCCTCTTGCATATTGGCATACCTTCCACAGAACGTCCTGGCATGCTGCTGTCTGTAGGGAACCAGCGCACATAAAATACTACAGTTTGCAGAACATCAGCTCCTCAGTTTGGTAATACAAGGCAGACTTCAAGGACAGGCAAGTGAAAAAAAAAACATGCTTAAAAATAAGTAGTTTATCAGCAGCTGCAAGAAATGATACTAAAATCCCGCTTGGTTCCAGTGTCATCTAGTCACTTGCTTCTTTTCTCAGCTGGCAAAGAGTGCTGGAAGTCTACATTGATGTTTTCAGTGTTATCAGTGTTGTCTGATTTTGAAGAATACACACTGATCAGTCCAATATCCCTCTATAAACACGTGCTGGGAATACATCTTTCAGATGTCCAGTTGTTCAGATATCCATTTTTGATTGTCTTTCATAATAACCAGCTCAGGGCAGGGCAGCAATGACAAATTGCTTTCTTGAGTAGCCTGGGATGCTGAACTCCTGATTGATGCTGTCAATACTCATTCCTGCAGTAGTGACAGCTGAAATAGTATTGGTTTGCCATAGTAAATCTTGGACATTGCCAGCAGGGTGCCCTAGTATGGTGTACCTGCACCTCAATAAGCAGGTCAGGAGTGGGGAGAGATGGTTAGGGAACGATGGACCTTACCATCTCTCCCACCTGCTGCTGTTAAAGTTGTCTGCCCTAAAAGCATGAGATGCTTTTTCCAATCACCCTTTCTCAGTGAACAGCTGTTCAAGGGAAGTTTTTGTTTGTTTGAAGTACAGCAGTCCCTTGCTTTCATTTGATGTTATGGGTAATTTTACTGCTTCTTATCATTTTCCTACTACTGTATGTACGGTCACAATTTCTTACCCTAGGCAATGAACTGAGGAAATTTCTGGGACAGTGAGTTACAGGGTATTTGATACACATTACAGAGTCAAGAAAGCAAGGAAGCGTATGTCTTCAGAAGCAAAATAACATACTTGTGAAATTTTAGCGATTTATCATTGTTTATTTTAAGCAGCCTCTGGTGCATTATTGTCTTCTGATGGGCTGTCAAGTTGTTATTCCCTGTAATTTGCCCCTTACTCATGAGCTTAATACACAATAAAAGTGGCAAGGGGAGAGCAGATTGAGATACCGGTCTAATGCTGATGTCAGTTTACCAGTGTCTTTCTTACTCCTTCTCCTAAATCGTGGGATAGTGGTGGCTAAATGGCAGCATCCTCATCAAGACAGGCAGCAGTTTCCCTGGGACATGTTGTGGTTTTACTTTGCCTTACATGTGATTTCCAAGTCAGAAACTTCTAACTTCTACTCCTCAGAATAGTATGCTTTACTTCCCTATAGCTTTGATCTCTTCCCACAACACAGAATTAAATGAAGGAGCATTTATTTTGGTAGTAAAATATTAAGTTTAATGACGTTCACAATGCAATTAAGTTTTACTAAAGGGTCTTTTTCCTGATGAATACAGCAAATATTAACGTATAAAAACTAAAACTGGAACATCTGCAAATTTTGGAGTTTATATTTAAAGACAACAACTTGACTTCAATAGCTGTGTGAATGTTTTGTTATAGGCAGAGAAATATTTGTAATGTCTGAATAAGACATACTTACATTTCCTGGAAAAATCTAATTATACTCTTTCATACACTTCTCTGTAAAAAGCCTTTAACCTTGACATCTATTTGGTTCAGTAGAATAAATTATTTATTGTTTTAGCAGTAATATTCTTCTGTTTCCATTCTCTAAGCCAAGTATCATCTGTGTGTGTGTTTCTTTGTGTGAATACAAGCATGTGTATGAAACTAGAAGAAAATAAAGACAGGTCTGTAATACAATAATTTCCAAATTCAGCAGTTTGCCTCTGTTTTCATGAATGCTGATTTTATTCAAGTCTTTCACATGATCTTCAATTTTCCTGTTGTCAGCTGTCATCAGATCTTAATGAAACTTCTTGGGCATTATCTAACCTAGCACCCCAAAACCATGAGTATGACTTAAAATCATGGTATATTATTGAAAACATTCAGCATTCTCTTGACTTACTGTCTCTTTTTATGGTTACTTTCTTGATATTTTGTAGATTTTTATGAAATCTCAAGGGTTAGCCATTTTCAAATAACTGCCTTATTCCAAATTATAGGATTTAAAGTAATCCAGAAATATAAAAACAGTCATCACTGAAACAGCTACTTAACAGCTAGCTTCTATTTTTTATATTTCAGGAATGGCAAAAGCAAAACCTTTTGCAGGATCAGGGATGCAGTGAAACTAACAAATTTACGAAAAAGAAGGGAAAAATGCACATAAGCTTTTCACTAGTAACAAACTGAACAAGGCACCAACTCCTAAAAAGCTCATAAGTTTCCTAAGCTATTAAACCTGATTATCTGAAATAAATTTATTAGACTATCACAAACTAGCTTAGCTCAAATTACATACAAAATAATGAATTTATTTTCCCCTAATCTTCCCCTAAATCATATATACCCACTTACTTTCAGTACAGCAAGACCATATGAAAATACCATTCTGTGAGGTGTACTCATTAAACCAAAAAAACCCTAAGCATTAATAGTTCCTTAGCTGTCTGATGCTACCCAGTTTTCAGTGAATTTCATTTATGGAATCATTTATGTAATTGTCAATGTTAAGATAAACTTCCCAGGAAGTTATATATTTTGTGCAAGTCTTATTATATCCAATCATCAAAGATTTTTAAGTTTAAAAAGTACAGCTTGTAGATAAATAGAAACATTCTGAAAAGTAAGGGCTTTCTACTCATCTCTGTAAGTCATTTCCCATATATATCCCCCGCATATTATCATACTGCTATGCCACATATTTTGTATTTACACTAACTTGCATCTCCACTTTTTAGTCCCCACTTATGCACCGTATTTATGAAAGGAAAGCATGAAGAAGAATCATGAGAAGAAAAGCTGGATGTGATAACAAGATTGTAATCACAGCAAAATTATTATCCATACTATCAAATATCTATTGGGACAGTCACTGTTATGTGCTGGTTCCTGGCAACTCCTGGCCCAATGAGCCTGGGGCAACCCACCCTCTAACAGGTTGCAGCTCATCTCTGTGGCTTTGCTTTCCTTGAGCAGAAAGACTCACACCTCTTACAGTGCCAGCTCACTGCATGCGCCAGGTTTGTTTGTCAGGTTGTGGCCTAGAGTCTTCTCCTCTAACATTTCACACTGCCAGCATGCTGTCACACACTTTTCTATAGGCATGGAGTGAGATAAATGGCTTTTTTGTGCACCGGATGGATATGGGCAGGTTGGCTGGAGTACAACCTCCACCTCTTTAGGAGAATGGCACTGACTCCTTGCTGCATGGCAAACTCCAAGCCTCTAGGCACAGTGACAACTCAGGCTCAGATGGAGGGCTGCAAGCACCTCTGCAGAACAACAGAAACCCCATAACCCTGCAAAGCAAGCTGCCCTTTTGTCCACCTCTCCTCAGCTTCTGTGGAGCTCTGGTACATGCAAAGATGAATCAGTAGAGAGATGGCAAGTAGCATTTGCTTGTGGTAAAATGTGGTGTTACGGAGAAGTCTATTTTTGGACAGGGAGACCGGGGGAGAGAGGAGTTCATACTATGGTGAAAGACAGCAATGACAGGCAGTATTTTGTATGCAGTTAACTCCAAGTAGAAGATTATGCACACTCCTTTATTACTTAACTGTTGTGCTGCTTTTACAAAAATAATAGTAATATTGGGTAGAAAAAATATCTTTGTAACTAACTTTAGGAAAAGTCTGGCCAGCTCCACTCACCCCTTTTTTTCCTCATTATGTACTTGTGTACGATAGCATCTCATCCTTGCATCACAAGGCAGAGGCTTCAAAAGGGAGCAGAGGCGTCTTTGCAATTACACTTAGATAAGAAAACAGAAGGGTATGTGCGTGAAACACTGATCTTCTTATATAAACTGATGGAAGAAGTTAAGAAGCTTTCCCTCCTCTCCCCTCAGGGAAGAAAAATATGTCTACTACTATGTCAAGGACCAGGTTGAACCTTTTCTCCTTAGGATCAAGCCTCAGCATTGCCACCACAGACCTAGAAGAAGTTCCCCCAAAAGTGATGGCCCAGGCCACGGTTAGGGACTTCGACAGAAGCCAAAATATCAAGGAAAGCGCAAAACGGGATGTCAGCGTTCAGGGGTGGGGACTTTTCCTGCCGACAGACAGATTGCCCTGTGTTACCCAAGATTACCAAGAAATCTCGAGGGATGTCAAACCGCTCCTGGTGGCGACTCAGAGCTCCAGGAGCGAACGCCTCATGCTTTACTGCGGTGCGGGCCCTGCGGAGCTGTCCGTGTTATCGCCCCCGCGCCAGGCCCGGCCCGGCCCGCAGACCGGGGGGGTGGGGGGCTGCCGCTTGGTGCCACCCCGCCGCCTGCCGCCGCCTCGCCCACCTTCCCCCGGCAGAAGGGCCGCGGCCCCAGAGCTGTCCCCGGGGAAAGGGTGCAGCGGCCGGAGCCCAAACCGGCACCGCCCCGCAGGGAAGCGGCGCCGGGCGGGAGCGGCGCGGGCGGGCCAAGCGGAGCCGTGCCGTACCGAGCCGTGCCGAGGAGGAGCGCGGCAGCCCTTGCAGCAGCACCCAGAGCCGGGCGAACGGGATGTGGCCGCAGAGGGGAGGGGAGCGGCGGCGCCTTCCCCCCGGCGCAGGGCGAAGTTAAATAGCCAGCGCGCCGCCGCCGCCGCCTTCCTCTCCTCTCCCGGCTCCGAGCCCACGGGCGCCCCACGCGTCACACCCCCGCCCGCCCGCCCTGCCGGTGCCGCCGCCCCGCCCGGGCCGCGGGCGGCGGGGCAGAGCGCGGCGCGGTGCGAGCCTGCCCCCCGGAGCCGGGACGCCGGCGCTGCCGGTAGGGGTGGGCGTTTGGGAGTCGGTGCCGGAGGCGCCGCGTCCCGCTGAGCCGCCCGTCTGAGAGGACTACGCCAGCTGCATGGGAGGAGATGAGCGTGGCGGGGAAGCAGCCTCCTTCAGGACCGCTCGAGCGCCCCGGCAGCCTCCTCGTCCCCACCTGGGCAAGTACCCTCTCTCCCCTCGGCCCGTCCCGGTACCGACTCCCGCGGCGGGGCGGAGGGTGGGGAGGGTCCCGCTGGCAGCGCTGCCCGGAGGGCGGGAGGGAGGCGCCAGCATGAGGGGAGCGGGAAGCGGGGCGGTGCGGACCCCGCGACGCCGAGGGGCTGTCGGAGGGGCGAGGCGGCAGCTCCGGTGCTCAGCTGCCGGCGCTCAGCGCGGCTCCCCTCAGCGGGGCGCCCGCCTTCCCGCGCGTCGCGCCCCCAGCTCCGCGCCGGCCGCGGGGGCGAGGAGCCGGGCGGGCAGCGGCGGCCCGAGCGCGGTCGGGTGGGGTTTGTCCCCGGCGCCGGGGGGGGCTGTACCTGCTGCGATCGCGATTCTCGACCCGCCGTGACAGGCGGCAGCCCGAGGGTCGAGTTTCCCGGGAAGAGCGATGAACCGCTGGGTTTCTAACCCCGCTGCAAGCAAAGGAAATTGGCTACCGCGACGCGTTTAGCACCTCACGCACTTCTAGGAGAAGCCCGTGAGGGAGTTGGAAAATAACTTGCTACTTCACTAGAGCGTATTTGGAAGATCATTATGAATGATGCCCTCTGACGGCGGTTCTCAGCTGTCCCTCGTTCATGCAACATGCAGTAGGTATGCCCTGCGCACCTCTTGAAACCCTTACAGGCAGCTGTTGAATGTGCCGCTCCTTGTGGCGCTGCCTTGTTGCAGCGTAATCGCTGGGTCAGGCACGGTCTAAGAAGTTACTCGGTGCATTTATCTAAGAAAGTTTACCGGTGCTAAAATAAACAACCCTTTGTTTTTATTTTTTTTTTTTTTTGCCCTGTCCTTCGAGCTATTTCTGTGACCGCAGCCTTGCAATTTTTAAAGGAAAACTGTGTTGTTTTCCGCCTGTTCTATCCAGATTGGTGTTTAGAAGGTGTCTGAGTGAAGGATGACTTACGGACGTGTTGCCCCTCACGTTGAATTTATAACTGCTTTGAGCCTCTGTAATCGTAAGACTGAGAATAAATATTTGGAAGATGCAAGTGTAGGAACAAAGGGTAGAGAATACCTGGCATCATAAGCTGTACAACTGTGGAAACAAACTTGTCTTGTCCTTTTGCACTGTGTATTTCCATCTGTCCACTGTGTGTGAAGAGGTGCAAACATTTAACCTTTTGAGTTTTTAGAATTTCTGTAATTCAAAAGGAAGTAATCAAATTAAATGTTCTGTAGAATCCTCTGTGTTTCTACAGCTGATCCACATCTCTTGATTGGTAAGACCTGCTCCTGAACTGCAAAAATAATCTCTTCAGCAATTACCTAGAATGTTAACAGCTGAGTAGGTTGTATGGCAGCTCACAATATTTCAGTGTTAAAGGCGAGGGATAATCGCTATTGTTAGGTGAAATTTATGACTTGGCTTCTTGTCGTTGTGTTAAATGTATACTTTAAGGCCAATAGGACATGCTGGTCGTGCTGATACTCATGGGACTTTTGTCTGGGGCCAAACCAGATATTGAATTAATGGTGAACTGACCTGTTGGACAGGAGTGGTAGGAGCTAAAAGCTTGTGGCTATATAGTTTACCTGGACCCTGAATAGGAAATAGTGCCCTGAAACTAAAGCTTTGGCAAGCTCTTTACAGGAAACATGAAACAGCTTAGCCTCACTTTCCAGAGTAGTTTGAATAGGTGTATGATTGAAAGAAGGCATGTATATATAGTCTTAAAAAAAGAAAGACATATAGACTTTAAGTTCAACAGGGACATCTTATGGCAGGATATTTATTTACGTGAGTTCATCACTGCCTGGCTCCCCAGAGGTGCCACATACTCAACCTCTGCAGAGAGTTATGCTCAAAATATCTTACAATATAAAGACTTATTTTATAATTAACAGTGTGATAGGTGCTTGACTTGCATCTTCTTGAGTTATTTAACAGTATTTGAATCTATGTCTGTCTGCCTTGCTAAAAGAAAAATTTATATCGGTGTATTGACAGTGTCTGCACATTTTTCTCTGAAATAAGATATAGTAAGAGTAGTTACCATTTAACTCCTAAATATTGCATGCCGAGTCCAATTCATTGTTTTGTGGTAGCTAGGCAGTCTTAATACTTAAAGGTACATTTGAGGGTTTTTTTCTCCTTAGAAGGATGACAGTTAAATACTACTTTGAAAGTAACTCAGCATACTTTCAAATTAAAGACAGCATGCTAGATTTGAAATACTAATGTATTTTGTACACTTGTGTTTTTAACACAAACAAGCTCTGTTAAGAATGTTTCTTGCAATATATCTGTACACTTCCTGAAATGCAGTTGTTTATGTTCTGTTCTGTGGAACTGAAATTTACGTCAGACCTTGTCTGTAATGTTTTGCCAGGCTTCTCTTAGTGTAATTCTGTTACTTAGTCCATTTGGGAGAGACACATACTCTTATTGAGCTGATTTTAGAGAGCAGCATATGTTTCCTTTATCTGTAGTGAACTTTCTGTTCTGATTTCTCATATAATTCTTCCCTCACTTTACCCTCTGAAATACCCAGGAGGTCAAATCCCTTAGGAATTGTTACTGTGTCAGAGTGCCTGTGCCATGATTTTGTGTGTTTTATGGTCTTAGCGACCTAGTATGCATTAGATACTGTGGTTTTCATTGTGTTGCTGGAAGCATGGAAGGGAATGATACAGCCTTACAGTCACTCATACTGTCGGTATGTCAGGATTTCAAATGAAGAAATAAAAGTGTATAGCTCATTGCTATGTTTAAATAAACCTTGTCACTAGTTTGGATATTTTTTTTTAGAATAGGGACTATTCTCTTAAACTTCTGTTGTGCATGTTGTATGTGGTAGAACCAGTTTTCTAATAACTTCCATCCACAACCACAAAGAAGTTATCAGTAGACTTTTTTTTGGAAGAAACCAAAAGGAAAAGATGACATGGAACTTTATTGGATAGTGCTCTTCTCTGGAGTTACTCAAACTGTATACTCAATAACAGGAGGAAGTCCAGCACATGCAGGTTTTCTGTTCCTCTCCTCCACGTTCCCCCCCCACCCCCCCCGCCCCCATGTCTATGTAATGTAGATACTTGGATAGATACTCGGATAGAGATGCTAATATATTTACCCTTTGTTTTTTTGAAAGCAAGTCCTGGGGCATTGATGTTTTTTCAGAATTTGACACTCACCAATACAGACGCTTCCTGAAGGTGAACACTAGGTGGCATGTTACCACAGACATCGGTCTCTTGCCTTTTCCCTATCTGTTTATTCGGGGTCAACATTTAATCTTGCCATTTTCCTAAAATAGGTGACCACTATTAATATTCCACGGTGGTATTTTTGTAGGCTTGGACCGTATTCAGTCGTACTGTATGTGATTGCAAGAAGCTTCAACTTTCCTATGTTTTTCATTAAAATTTGTATCAGCACTAAGGTGGCATGGATTTCAAGATTATTTCCAAGATCGGTCTATGCCACAATGCAAATCGATAGGATATACTTATTAATTGAAGCTTTTCCCCACACATACTAATCTTCTGCTAAAATCCCTTGCTGGGAGAAAGCTGATTTCAGAAACTTTTGTTGTGAACAGAGTTGGTCTTCTGATTTGGGTAAAACCACAGAAACACAGATGGCACAGCTTCTTGACAGGGAGTGGGAGCCCATATATTCCACTGTGTGAAGCCTAATGAATACTTTCCAGTGTAAATGTTGTTGACTTCCCACTAATTTGGGAAGATTTTTTCCCCTCTAAAAATCTGTGAAATTAATAGTTTCAGGATACTAATAAAGAAATTTACCAAGCACTTACTATCAGAGTATTCAAATGTTTCATGTTCTTCCACTTGGCTTCCCTACTGTCACAAACCAAATCTTAATCCTGCTTCTGCTTGTACATATCTCCATGAAAACGGTTACTAAGCTGGTAAAAAAAACATATTCAAGCTTATGACTTTAACATGTTAATGGGAACAGGACTTGTGCTCACCTCCTGCTTTGAAAAGCAATGTCTGATCTCAGAAAAAGAACAGCCTTGGTATTTGTTTTACACCTCAGATCTGTGTTTCATAATGTAAGCAATTCTTTTCTGATGTTTTAAACACTTTATGAAACAAATATAAATAGAATCACTTTCTTTCAGGAGTACCGAGACTGCTGAGAATAGAAATGGTAGCAGAACTCAGCAGAAGGAACAGGGCATGACTGTGTTCCTACAACCCTGACACGTAAGATTGCTTGTCAGTGGCAGCATGATAATAGATACAGCAAACACAAATCTGACACATTCAGCTTGAAAAAGACCTTGGGAGGCCTGTGAACCTAACCTTTCTTCTGAAAGCAGTGACTGCTGAATTCAGACTGAGTTGCTCAGGTCTCTTCCCATTGCGTCTTTGAAACCTCCAAGGATGGAGACTGCACAGCCTCTCTGGTGAACCTGCTCCCTGCTGGGTTGTTTTCATGGTGAAGTCAGGGGCTGCTGTTAGCTCTCCCCCAGAGCCACTTCTTCAGGTTCAAGCAAGCCCAGTTTGCTCAGCCTCTCCTCACAGCCTAAGTGCTACACACTCCAGAGGGGGCTGCACTGTTCTGGCGGGCATTGATTGGACTTGCTCCCACTTTCAATGTGTTTTGTATTGTGGGGCCCAAAACTGGACGCAGTCTAATGAGTGCCAAGTAAAGGGAAATGATTACCTGGATCACATCTCTCTTGTTGATGATGCTGTTAGCCTTCGTGGCTGACAGCATGCACTGGTGAGTCTGTACAGCCTTCTGTCCACCAGGACAGGAGGATCCCTGGTCCATTTCAGTGTTATCCTCTTCCTTGTCCCCCTTGCCCCCTGCTGTCTCAGAGGGAAATCCTAAGTTTTTAAAAAGCAGATAGCTAGTAAAAGTGCCTCTTCTTTTCCTCCTTTAGTTAAAAATGAATGGATGACTTGAGGGGAATTTAGAAGATCATTGTACTTGATTTTTTGCATGTGGTTTCATGTACTCTTCCCCCCCACCCCCACCCCAAAGCAGGGAAAGGCTGACACACTTTCATGTGAAGTTAAGATTCATTTACTATAAAAAGTGCATGTTAAAGTAAAGTGCTTGGAACAATTTAGTGGATTTTCTCATCCTTCATATTACTGGCAAAGCTGACAGTTAAAGCCAAGGGAGGCCCAAGATTGTGCTTCACTCCAGACACCCTTTGTCAGTAACACTCATTTAATACACGATCTACATTTTTTTGGCCTTCCTTTGAAAAAGGCAGGCTGATTCTACCGTTTTGAACTTCTCTGTACCTGCTTGTCTGAACGTTCTGTCTGAAGAACAGTGTGACTCCAGTGAGAGCTGTCATGCTGGAACCCTTCTGCCACTCTTTATTTATGTATATCAGCAGGCAGATTTCTGTAATGAGATTTACAAACTCTCTAAAGGATATAACCTTGAAGAGCTGGAACCTGTTAGCACAATCTAATCAATATTATCACATTTATCATCTCCTTGTGAAGTTCAGATTGTAGTAGGGACAAAATGCATTTGTAGTATTTTGAGAATTTCTGGGCAGGAAAATCAATAGAAAACCTCAGTTGTTTTGTACTGTATTTAAGGAGACGCAGTACATGCTCATACTGTATGTTACTGTAAAACCATTAGCCTTATAATACTTGCCTCCACCCTGCCACACTTGCAGGACTGGTTTACACCTGCTGTTTTGGGATTTTTACCTTTGCGCAGTTTAGATGAGATTTCTAAGTCAAGGGATGAATAAAAACTAAGGAGAAACTTTTCCCCTAAACACACTTTCTGGAGCCTGAGCAGCCAAGTTCATAGCACTTCCTTAATGTAAAGCAGTACTGAGTGAGTTCCACACTTTACTTGCTAGCCGAGAGGGGTTGATTAACCCATTGTGGACCACAGAAACAGTCTTGTCCAGAGAGAGATGGAATCAAAGCCTTTTGGTGTCAAATCTTTATCATCAGCTCTTGATGAGTCTTCCTTGCCACAAAATGGCAGTTTGGTGGTTGTACCTTTTGATGGGAATTCCCTTTTATGCCCAGTTTTGTGGGAGGCCTAACAAGAAATGTAGAGTTCAAATGGGGCTCAGGGCAGTTCAGCCTGTGTTTTGTGAATGGGCTATTTTCACACAGCCAGTGGGAAAACAGTGTTGGCTACATTATGTCAGCTAGTGGACAGAGGTTCCACAGTGCTATTACGGCGGTTGATACTACTAAAAGTTGTTAACAGCTATCTGTACACTGTATATACTTAGTTTCGGAGTACGCTGTGAAGTGGGTGAGCATTATTGTTCCTAACTTTACCAGTGGAGCTGGTAGTGAAGAAAGAGTTAAGGTTTTTAGCTGGTGGTTTTTTGGTTTTTTTTTTGTAAATTTGGATTGAGTAAATTGTCTTTCAGTACTCTGCATTTTCTGATTATGTGATGAACCCCGCCCCCCCCCCCCAAAAAAAAAATTATGTGGAAAATGTTTTTCAAGGCTTGCTTCCGTATCTCAATTAGATTTTGTGGGATTTTGTGGTGGGGTTTTTTTGGGGTTTTTTTGTTTTTGCTTCAGTAAATCATGCACTATTCTGTCCCATCCAATAACAGATGCAGAGTTCTGTGAAGAATACTCAATGATTTAACTTACAAGCATGAATGTACTTGCTTCTGCTCCTCATGTAACTAAGGAGTAGTATATTTAGAGTCATCATGAATATGGATATATTATATTGTGTATTTTATATAATAACATATAACATGGAAAATCCAGACAAACAAGCATACACATTCAAAACCGTGCTAGATGATACGGAAGACAGTAATGAATATTTGTTTCCCCTATAGGAACTGCCTTTTTCCACTAAGTGTATGTAAAATTATTAAGTTTATTGGAAGAAAGTGACAGAAGAATTGATCTCAAACTGGATATCATGAGAATGCATGCATATTTGAAAACTGTTTGTCACAAGCGTGTTTGCCATCTTCCTCTCCAACAAACCTGTTTAATCAACAAGCAAAGAGATTTTGCATTTGTTTCACTGGCTGCAGCTAAGATGCAGGTGCTGCAAGGAAATTCATAGGCACTTCTTTCCATACAAATCCTGTCTTAACAGTATTAAGTCATGTTTTTAGAAAGGCTTAAGGAGTTACTCATAGGTGGTGTTGTGTTAATAAAATTCAAGTTCCTTCTGTACTAGTAGTCTACTCTCTTCAAGCAGGCATTACAGTCTAATTTTATATGATGTGTCTTTTCCTCTCTGTTTTTTTCAACATATCCTCTTGTCTTACACAGCATTTTTGTAAATGGAGCATTTAGATATTCTTCTGCCACCCTTCATGAGCCTGATGGCATGGCAATATAAGCATATACAGTCATTTCCAGAATACAGTTGAAGCGTAAGTAAGCATATGTTGCCAGTTAAGTCTGACAGTCTCATTTTGTGATGTAGCTATTGCTTTTTATAAAATCTTTTCCTTTTCTAGTTTTGAATTGTCAGTGTAGTTATCAGTTGCATCAACACACTGTTTTATGCAACTATTTATTGTACTTTTCATTTAAGAGATGAATTAATTACTAAGGCATCTGGTGCATCATATGGTGCATATGCTGGATGTGCTAAACAGAATAGTCTTTTTTAAATAATAAAGAGAAAAATGACATTACATAAAAGTATTAGACTTTTTAGTGTGCTTTGAAGAGTAACTTTACTGTACTAAAATCTCCAAGTCTGTTAGTCAGGATTTTGTGACCATGAAAGGAATCTTTGATCCTACTAGAACAAGCGTGCATACCTGTATGTGTCTGTACTCATAATACTTGAAAAATAGAGGGTGAGGGAAGACTCTGTTTTCTGACAAGAACTTTATTATATATGGGCTAGTTATGATACCTTTTCCAAGTGATAATCGCAGAATAGGTTATGGTTGTATGATCTACAACTCTACTAAATGAAGACCTTAGTCTTGAGAGAACCTATAGGTAACAGATACACTTCAACCTGTTGTACCTCAGCTCCACACAAATCTCCAGTTTCCTTGGTGTACTTAAGAAAAACTTCACAGTCATTCTACATTAGAGAATTACTGGAATCCACCACAGCCAAAATTACCAACTGGCACCAGTTTTAAGGTTGAATTACTGATTTGTTACATAGCGTCATCTTCAAGGGAAGGATGGCAGAGATTGGATATGGGCAAATTTATTCACTGTTAACAATTAGTTATACATCTTTGCTTGCAATCAAGTAAAATACAGTATGTATCGCTCATTTTACTTACAAATTTTCATAAAATGAGGCTTAAATCTCTCCAGTGTACCTTCCTTTTTAAAAAAAAAAAAAAAAAATTTCTTTACTGAAATTGGACTTCCAGAAGTTTCACCAGCTGTGTTTTTTTGTTAAATGGGACATTAACAAAGGCATGGCACCATCACAACTTAGTTTAAGCAATCAGGGTTAGAGATGTAGCAGGATGTTTTGGTTTCAAAGGACTTTCAAAAGCAACATGATCTTTTCAGGAAACATACTGAATCCAACAAGAAAGCAGTCTGCTTTATACATAGTTTAGGAATATGTGAGTACTCCTAAAGGTAGGGAGTATAGGAAGCAAGCCTGAAGTCTGAATTGTCAAAATCTACCACAGCAGCCTAGTGATGAGAATGAATGAACTGAATTGGCTAGGTCTGATTTGCATACACAGCCCCAGAAAGCTTTCTGTTGTTTATGGAAGTCAGACAATATAAATTGTAGCTTGGAAGAATGCTTACTTCTCCTGACTTTTACTACCTGTAATTGATCCCTTAGAGTAAGAAAACAAAAATTTGATTTGTAATTCTTACCAAGGGCCATCTTGTAGCAGTTGGAACCATATGTGACTAATACCCTCAGGAATATTTATTTCACGTGTCAGGAAAGTGGAAAGAAAGAGTAATCTTTTACTGACTCTCAGTTAGGAAAACCCCAAACCAACCACAGTTAAAAATCTTATTTGATTTGTTTTTTGTCACCTCTTTATTTTTGTAGCTTATTGCCTGACTACTTACTTGTGCTTATGTGCTATTGTGCTCTTATGTACCTGTCTATGTACTTCACTCATTTCTGCTCCTTCTTTACAATCTTGGCTTTACTTAAAAAAAAAAAAAAAAAAAAAAAAAAAAAAAAAAAAAAGGAAAACCAAACCAGAAAAAAACCCCAAAAAACAAATAAAGATTTTTCAGACTTTCTCATTAGCTGAACATGTACACCAGTTGACAAGAAGTAAACAAAAATGAAAAGAGAAGATTTTATTATTTATTTATTTTTAAAAAAGAACAGAAACATTATAAAGCATTCATTACAGGGAATGGATGTGGAGTGAGTAAGGAGACGGGTGTTACCTAGACATCAGGGAGGACTGGGTCGTTTTTCTGGGTTACTTCTATCTGTGTGTAGTAGGGAAAGTCCATACTTAATTCTCTGCTATCTCTGTTTTTTCTTTTCAGATTTCAGCAGTTTGACAGACTTTCATGAATGTCAGTAAGGTTAACTTCGTGTCTATTGGCTGTAGTTTTCATAGCTAAATATAATTAAATGTAGTAAACCTGCTTGAGTTGACTCTGTAATTCTTATAATTCTAGTGTCATTTTAATCTGACCAGGGTCAATCTAATTCTGTTCCACAAAAACATCTTGCTTTATCAATTTATAGCATAAAATGAAGATTTCATCTTTTAAAATTTATAAAATTTCCCCTCTATTAGTCCAGTATGTGATTCGTTGCCAAGTGCCACGAAAGAAGTGCAAAGAGTGCTTCATGTATATTTTTTAGGTAATTAGTGTTAGGGCTCTCTGCTTTGGGAGAACTATAAAAATATTTTTGTATTTTGAAAATCAGCTCCAGACTATGCTGCCTTGCAGAAGTTGTGACTTAGCCCAGCATATCTAGCAGAAGTCAGATCAATAAAAGTAAAACAAACCCACTAACCTGTTGCTGTGATTTGTGGCACCATGGTCTGAGATTAATGTAATGCAGTTCTATAAATTCCTTTTGGATGGAATTTATAAGTGGTTTTTAGAACATTATTTTTCAAGTATTTATGTGAAACATTGGCAAACAGAGGTCAGCCAAGAGAGTGTTATCAATATAAATTAGAAAAATCTTGTCCTAGGGAGAAGAAGGGATCTTTTCTATTTAAATTAAGTAATCAAATCATTTGCCAAAATAAAAGATGAGGAAACGTTATTTAGGGCTAAGAATGGCATTTCTCTGTAACCGACTTGTCTGACTATAGTCTCTGCTTTTATTTGTGGTGTTGGTATTTCTTTAGGAGGGCTTCTGCTCACTGAGAGCTAATTCTGTATCTTCTATTTAATTGGACATGACTTAAAAGAACAATTCAAGCAGTAGTCTATGTTCTCGATATATAATCTGCAAGAAATATGAAAAAGTATTTTCTTAAATATAATGGAAAATTGTCATCTTGAACATTATTGTACAGAATAAAACTTTATATATGCTACTTGTAAATGGCAATCTAGTCTCATCAGCTTGCTTGATATTTACATATCAAATATCTTGTGGAACTAATTTCATGTTCTTATGTGAAATTAAGGTGTTTTCACTAATGAGCTCTACAGATATTTTGTATGACTGTTTCATTTAAGTGGAACATAACACTTTGTCTTAGTTTTTCCAGCTATAATAAGTCTTCCAGTCTCTCTGCTGGGGTACAGGGTAGCCTGTAATTCAGAGGTGCAGCCATACCTCGAGGTCTGGTAGTTGAATGTGGTGAAGTAACTGCTGTAGAAGCAGAAAAATGCTCCATTCAGACTGTACCCTTCTGAAGATATGCCCCTTCTGTAGGTGGGAATTACTGGCTACCAACTACACTAAGAAGGCCATGGCATAGCTCCAAGAACTAAAAGGCATTTGACAATGCTGTTAAACTGTTAGCATTTTCCTTAGCACAATTTTTTTCCTAGACTAATTAGCAGTCTTCCAAATAATATCCAGACTGTGACTTGGGACCATTCCTGTGGGCAGCACAATTGTGGTTCATGTCTTCAGGGAGGGCAAAGGCTCTTCAGTTCACGGATAAGAGCTGTGACAGCTGAACTCCTGGCCCTCAGCTGCTTTATTTGCTGGTATAGATGCTACCACTTAGACTTGGCCTCCTCACTGTAGCTGTCCTGTTTGTCATTGATACTAACTTGATGTGCACAGAAGTGTTTGAGACTTGCTGACCCTTTTATTTAGGGGAATTTACCACCAGTGAGCTGAGTAAAGGACTATGTGGTTTTTTTTCCAAACCCCCAAATATTTATATACTCTGTGGCTTGCAGAACAAAGCATGAAATGGTGATAGAAAAGAGTTCATTCCAAAGAGCCTTTATTTCATCCTAGAGCTTGTGCTTTAATATTTTACTTTGGATTAGGAACATGATTTTCAGGTGAATCTCATTATTGTCCGTATTTACTGCCTTGTAGTCTGTGCTGTAAAGTGGTTTGGAGTACACCAAAGGTACATCCTATGTTGCTAAGTAGCACATCTGAATATGAGTAGATTTGTGGAGGAAGACAGAGGGGCTGGACATTCACGCTGTATCATTCTCTGGGGTGTTATTTCAGATTAGCTTTAGCCTGATCTTGTGGACTGAATGCCTGTTAGTGTTTGGGCTCCAGTTTGTGTGCTCTGAGACCATGCTACAATGCAGACCACGGCATAAGAGGTGGGAATGACTTGGGGAGATATGCTTCAAAAATCTGCTACTAGTGTGAACTAAAATGCTGGTACAGAAGTATTTAAGCTGAATGTCTTTCAGATGGAACTAAACTGAAAGATGTTTCATAGATGTACCTAATTAATTGCAGGTACTAATGAGGGTAGAGTCCAGGGGACAGTCCTATAGCAAGTCCAAAATAAAACCTCCCCCAAATGCCCGTGGTAGGAGTGTTGCATCCTTGACAAAAGCAGTTTTACTCTGCAGATCTACTTTTCTTGTAATGCATTACTAGCCTGTCTGGATGTAGGCTTAGCAAATTTGATTTCATGTTTCAGGTGCTTTAATTCTCTTTTAAAGCACCCTTGAATAACATGTAACACCCACAATGTAGCAGTAATATAGGGCTCTTTCTGCCCACAAAAAGCAATATATAAATGTGACTGCAGTTCCCACTGCTCCAATGAATTAATTCCTGGTTATTCTCAGTTTGTGTTGCAGGTTGCCAGGTCTTGCTAGTACCTTGATCAAGTTTAAAAAGAATATACATGCCTCTTCTTCAGGCATTACCTGTTCGTGTTTATAAACATTCCTTGCTACTTTGTCAGATTTGAGATTGTACTTTGGCTGGTATTTTGCTCTACTTTTCTTGCTCGCATACTGTGTGGGACCACACTTTGGTAAGGATACCGCCCCTGCCTGCCTCATGACTGCCCTGAGCTTCCTGCTTACCTCCCCTGGTGGAGCAGCCCACTCTTGCTGCTCCCTGGCACCTGGAGACCCAAGTTGATCAGGATCATATTGAGTTAATTTGTTGGCATTTCTTCACTCTTTTGGCTTTATTTTTTTTATTTTTTTTTTTTTTCCCTACAGTTGACATCTGCTGTTACCTTGTTTGGTCTTTGCAGTAGGATACTTTTTACAGCAGCTGTCAGTGTATCTGAAGATTGTCGTTCTGTCTTCTGTAGTATAAGCAGTATCAACACCCTGACTCTTCGAATCATGCATTTTCTTTACTATTGACTTTTTTCAGTTGGCCCATGTCTGCCTGTAAAAATTGTTTATGGGACTCCCAACTGTGGCTTGGTCAATATGCTGAATCAAGCAGGATTACTCTAGATGTATCTCATAATTACACATCCTGGAGCATGAAATAGACAATTGACTTATGTTTGGCTCGTGATTTCCCCTAATCCTCTAGTTTTTTAACAGAAAAAGAAAAACTTTCCAGTCTTTTTGTAGCTGTTTCTTTCTGTTGAAATGGCTTTGTGTGCTTGACTGTTCTTTTTTAGCATCCAGATTTGCAGCCTTTTTGATAACAAAAATAATCACTTTATATGATTGCAAAGTGAACAATGTTCTGTGGATAATCAGCATATTTTGGGTATTGTTAACAGATTTACAACTTTGTTGGTCATGATGAAGTTTAAAAACTTATTTAAACATTAATTCCTTTTATTAGCAGTATCTTATAGCAGTAATAACCAGTTTAAATGTTTGAGTTGGAGCTACCTGTGTGATATCTGTATAGCATGTTCTATAAAGAATATTCAAAGCTATACACACCAACCAAGTCCACAGATACACTGCCACTCATTTGCTTGGTGTATGTGAAAAGAATAGAACTATTAATTGCTGTTCCGTTTATTTAATGAATTGCATGAAAGAATTACTCTGCTTAAATTGCTGCTTAATTTTTCTACAGAAGAGTAAACTGCAAAACTTCTGATTCAGGAATCAGAAACCTTTCAGCAACGTTATGCCATGTAGCATCTTTCTTACACCCACATGTATGTATGTGTGTGTATATTATGTTTTTCTGCTTTGCAAGGCTGGAGCTATGTTTCAGATGGTGCAGGGAGAATCTGCCTGTTAAAAGTAAGATATCTGAAATACCTAGGTGGTATGTGAGATCATGGTTCCAATATTCAAGGTTCAGGTTTAGATTTGGTGGAATCTTTGTCCTTAGAGATGGCACAAAGTTATCTGAGCAATCTGTTCCAATGCAGTTTCATGGTTAATGTGTTTTTCATGCATTTCAATTGTAATTCTAATAATTCTTTCTAAAAAGAAGAAAATGAAGAAACACAAGCAGAGGAATGAAGGCAGTGGGTTGATTAGCACTGATAACATGCAGCTGTGGCCTTGCCTGGAAGGCAGTGGTTGATTGACCTGGATGATATGCAGGTGTAGCTCGTTCCTGCTAAATAGTTAAATAGCCCTGAGGATCATGGGAGGGGGGTTGGATGTAGGAGGAGCAGTGTGGTAAAAGCCTTGTTGCAGCCGACTGGTTTGTTTGTGCTGCAACAATTGGTGCCCTGTGTGAGGCTGACTGAGTTGGACTCTAACTACAACAACTGGTGCCAGATGTAGCTGAGACAAGTGGGAGAACCTACAACCCATAACAGACACTATGAGAGGTGAGCTGTTGACAACTATTTAATATGTGTGTATTGCAATATTTGTTGTCCATCTTAACTCAGATTGCAACTGGCCACCCTTCCAAAGTTGAATTGTTTTACTACTCACTGTGTTCTGTTCTAAAGGAGAAAATCTGCAGAAGAGTACAGTTTTGAGGATTACAAAATTTTCTTTACTCTGTCTTCTCTAGAGTTTTCTGATTATTATAAAAGTTATTTTATGAACGAGAATAAAGAAAGCCTCAATTACAGACATTTTTCAGAGTCTATTAAATAAAGATTTGGCCATGACACTTATCTTCTTGATCAAGGAAACTTCTGGATCTAACTGATAGAAGATCTTAGTGTATCTTCATACTAACAAGCAAAAAGAATTGTATTCTGTTTTGTAAGACTGACTTTGCTGCATGAAATTACTTCTGTAGTGGTGAAGTCTGTAGTTAATTAGGTCTAACCATCTCTCCAGCCAGAGTGGAGTGGCAGACTAAAAACCTCCTCCATAAGCAAGAACGTCCATCACAATACTTAAGATGTCAAGTAGACTTGGCAAGGTAAGAGCTTTGTTAAACAGGGAACTCATGACTAGGCTTCAGTGCAAAAATACAGCAAAGATGGACTACAGAGGAGGAATGTAGAAACGTTGCATGGTTATGTGGGAATGGTGTCACTACAGTCAATGCCTATCTGGAGTTAAGATTTGCAAGGGACACATGAGCTCAACAAGAAGAGTTTCTATCACTATATTAGTAATAAAAGGCTGAACGAGGGAAATGTGGGACTGTTGCTGAATGGGGCAGGTGAAAGTGGACACAAAGCTGAGGTGCTTTGGGACAAGAGGAAATGGCCTCAAGTTGTGCCAGGGGAGGCTTAGGTTGGATGTTAGGAAAAAAAAAAAATCTTCATTGAAAGGGCTATCAAGCATGGGAACAGGCTGCCCAGAGACGTGGTTGAGTTACCATCCCTGGAGGTATTTAAAAGATGGGTGGATGTGGCACTTAGGGACATGGTTTAGCGTTGGTCTAGGTAGTGTTACATTTACGGTTGAACTTGATAAATTTAGAGGTCTTTTCCAACCTAAATGTTTCTATGATTCTGCTTGATGCCACCTTTGCTTCATCTTCAGCCATCAGGTGTTCCAGGCCTCTGCTTTTTGGGATAGTCTAAGGAAAAGAACTACCAGTAGTGTAGTGGGTGAGGATCAAGGCACAGTTTCCCTGCAAGAACTGCGTGGGACCTGGTGGGCTGCATCCAAGGGTGCTGAGAGCACTGGCTGATGTCCTTGTAAGGCTGCTCTCTGTCATCTTTGAAAGATCATAGACATCAGGGGAGCTTCTGGATGAGTAGAGAAAGGTAGATGTTGCCCCCATGTAAAAACAGGCCTAAAGGGAGGTATGGTGAAATACAGGCTTGCAGCCTCACTTTGGGCACTCGCAACATTGTGGAATGAGGCTTCTTGGAATGTGTCAAGGAGTTTTCATGGGTGTGTGAAGGAGGAGGGTGGTAGCTGTGAATAGCCAGTGTGGACTTAGCAGGGGTAGATCACACCTGCCCAACCTGATCACCTTTTATAATAAAATGACAGGGTTTGTGTACAAGGGGGAGAGGAGAGCAGCAGGTGTTACTTACCTGTACTTTAGTAAGACTTCTGAAACTTCCACAATGTTCTTGTATCAGGGATAAAGGTACATTGTGGTCTGGATGGGTGAACACAAAGTGAATGGCTGTACTTTGGGGGTAGTGGTTATGGGTCAAACCCTACCTGTCATAGCTGACCCTGCTTTGAGCAGGAGACTGCACTACAGACCTCCAGAGGTCCCTTCCACCCTCAATCATACTGTGATTCAATGAATCTCTGTGGTGCTTCCAAGAAGTGAAATATAAGTAAGATAACCTGGATGGAGTTACAGTATTAGTTTCGAGTACTTTCTTTTCAAGTGATTTACTAATTAGTGTAGTAATGTTTGATTTTTATCAGTGAAAAAAAAATTGTCATGTGACATTAAGGCTCTCGTTCCTCTGAAGAAGCTGGAAATAAATAAATTAGGACAGAAGGCATTCTAATTCCCAGTCAAAACATTGGAAACCTGCACAGTGAAATGGCCATTAATCCAGAAATAACACATCAGATGGACACTGATACTAAACAACAACTAGGAATATTTTATTTTCCAATATAAAGATTTAACTTTATGGATATGTATCAGTGAGATGGAGAAATTATGTTCTGAAAGCTAATGTTGTACTTTTAATTTCTTTTCTATTATGTGAAATGTATGATGCTCTCTGCAGCAATTCATTTATTAAAACCTGGAGAATGCCAGCATTCAGTAATGGATTTTTATTTTCATGTCACAGAAGCATAGAATGGTTTGGGTTGGAAGGGACCTTAAAGATGATCTAGTTCCAACCCCCCTGCCATGTGCAGGGACACCTTCCACTAGACCAGGTTGCTCAAAGCTACATCCAGCCTGACCTTGAACACTTCCAAGGAAGGAATATTCACAGCTTCTCCCTCATAGTGCAGAATTTTTTCCTTGCATCTAATCCAAATCTACCCTCTTCCAGTTTAAAGCCATTCCCCTTCATCCTGTCACTATATGCTGTTGTAAAAAGTCCCTCTCCAGCTTTCTTGTAGGCCTGCTGGAAGGCTACAGGTACTGTAGTAGGTACTGGAAGGTGGCTGTAAGGTCTGCCTGGAGCCTTCTCTTCTCCAGGCTGAACAGCCCCAAGTCTTCATGGGAGAGGTGCTCCAGCCCCCTGATTGACTTTGGGTCTTCTCTGCTGGACTCGCTCCAACAGGTTCATGCTTTTCTTATGTTGGGGGCCCCAGAGCTGAATGCAGTACTGCATGTGAGGTCTCATGACAGTGGAGTAAAGGGAGAGAATCACCTGCCTCGACCTGCTGGTCATGTTTCTTTTCATGCAGCCCAGGATATGGTTGACTTTCTGGGCTGCGAGCACACATTGCCAGGCCATGTTGAGCTCCTCAAGTCTTTCTCCTTAGGGCTGCTCTCATTTCATTCTCTGCCCAGCCTGTATTTGTGCTTGGAATTGCCCTGACCCAGGTACAGGACCTTGCACTTGGCCTTGTTAAGCTTCAGGAGCTTTGCTACAGGCCCACGTCTCAAGCTTGTCAAGGTCCTTCTAGATATCATCCCTTCTCTCCAGTGTGTTGACAGCTTGGTGTCATTGGCAAACAACAAAAAATTAGGAATTTAAAGTAGGCAAAATTTATTAAATATGTAGTATTGTCGGCAGACAGAAATACATTTTAAATTCAAACCCAGCTTTGCCATTACAGTTTTTAATTACTTAAATTTATTTAAGTTGTGTTATGTGGACAGACAGAAGTACAGTTCAAATTCAAAATCAGCTTTGCTGTTAGAGTTTTAATTGCTTAATATCAGATATTCTAAAATAGCCAAGAACGTGCTATAAATGTGTTGTGCTGTTCAGGATTTTCATTATAACAGAAGTACTGAAATGATGAACCAGCTGAATAGAACTTGGAAACTCAACCAGGACATAAAACCAACAAACCTGGTTTGTAACCATGGAGAAAAATTATATGCATTTAAAAAGATAAAAGACTAACTAAAACATGCAGAGATAAAAAGAAAGAAGTGGACTGAGCAAAATGCAGTGGTGAAATATCAGAAAAGAACAAGAAGTGAGACATGTTAATTACTTTCAGCAAAACTTTTTTCTTCTGCAGCTGTGGTTGTCTTGATTTTTCTGGATATAACTGCAATATTTTATTTATCTCAAGAAGTAAAACACTAAGCAGATGTCTTTTCTATATGAAATGCTGTGTGGAAATCCAAGTAAATAACATCTGCAGTTATTTCACAACTGACATTAAGAACTAAAGCATAAGTATTTCTTTTTTTTTCATCCTTATATTACCAATCACCCCATATGGATTGTTCCTCTTCTGTGGCAGTAACTTTAGATGCAGTAACTTTAGATCCACTGCATCTCATTAATATAAATGTATTTTCTGTGGGATGCGTTAACTTCAATGTAGGTGCACAGTATATAAATCTGTATGGATTTTTGGAACTGAGTTGTCAAAGTTAGACCTGAGTCTTATTTTCCCTTGTGCATGAGTGTGCATATGCATGTTTTGCTTCTTGCCAGTCTTACCCCTCAGTAGTTCTAGAGATTTACAGAGCCAGATTGTGCTTTGCATTTATGAAGAATTTCAGAGAACATGCTTTCATGTTCCATGAATCATAGATTTCATTTGTGATGCATATGAAGGGTGATTGTAAGTATCTTAAAGAAATGTATGGGAAGAGTTTATTTTCAGGTCTGTTGAGTTCAAAACATAGAAGTAAATAATACCCCAAAAATTCTGAAAAGTTACTTTTTAAAAAAAGTTGTGCAATTCAAATTTTTGCCTGAAATTACTCAACGTCAAAAAGGAAAAATACTTTTTTTTTACTGTTGCAAATGATGATAATTAACGCCTAGTGTGTTTGGAGGTTTTCTTTTCTTGGATACAGATTTTACAAAATTCATTTGTTCCATGTAGTGAAATATATTTAGTGGAAAGTTATTTGTGTGATCATTATATTCTATTAATCTGTAAACAAAATAAATAAAAACCTCATTCCTTTTTCACAAGACTGTTTTAAATGTTTTACAGAGTGCTTCTCTTCTGTAAACCCTAGCCGACAAGGAGATGTGGATGGCCTTAAGTTTTTTAGGATAATTTTAGTATGTTTTTCTGTATTAGGAAGAAAGATGGTGTTGTCTAGGCTTGTGTGGGGACACAAGATTTTGGAAATTTTAATTGTAGATGTAAGCCATCATATCAAAGATCCCAACTGGCTGAGGACAGCAATGACAGTAGGTTTGCCTCATGCTCGGTGGCCCATTCATTTGCAAGCTGCATCCTCATAACCTGAAGTTTTACAGCAAGGGTATATACAAATGTTTCTTACTATTTGGCATTCCTCTATAACAGCTACTGATTTTTTCTAAACTTGCTGTTTGAGGTGGGCTTACAATCCAAGTTAACAAATTCACTAGCTAGTGGTTTTTTTTGGTTTTGGTTGGTTTTTTTTTAAATATAATTAGCATTTTTAAATTTGAAAGTGTTTGGAAAATGAAACAATTGTTGATTTACTCTACTTCATTCACCCTTGCAGTCAAACATTTTGCACTCTTGTACTCTTAAGAGTTTATCATCTTTTCTCCCATAATACATGCAATTTTGGCTTTGATCCCTGATCTGAGACTGAAATGCCAGATGTTCATTCATACTTTTGGCCTAGACTCTAGTCAAAATTAACTATACCTTGTGTTTATAAACATAAGGTAAGTGTTTACTAATGTTCAAAAGCTCTGAACTGAAAACAGATTTTGAAGTACTGGAGGTAGTCGGTGACCAGCAGTGTTTGTTAACTTTAACTGTCCCTTCCTCTGGGAACCTGTTCCCTGCTTGAGATTAGCATGCGAAGCTTGGCTCTCAGTGGCTCCGTACACTCAAGCATCAGATGAAGTCCTTCTGTGTTGGTTAGGAGAAAATGCAGCTTTACACGGATGGGGGTGTTCCTGCATTCTAGGAAGCTTGCTTGGCTGGTGTCCAAGAGTGACTATTTACCAATGTCAAACTTAGCACTATCCAAACTACACTGAAAACCAATCTTAGCATTACATTCTAGATTCAACATACATTTTGACTCTTGCATTGAAAATGGTAACTGTACATTTGTTGATAGTGTCCTATTCTGCAGCAAGTCAAATGCTCTGTTATATAGTGGGAGGTCAAAGCAAGTTTTGTGGTTTTTAGTTTGTTTTACCTAATAAGTTGGGGATTTTTGTTCATTAATGTTGTGCAGACAATTTCTCAAATCTTTTCTGTTTTTGACTATTGCATGGATCTACTTTTGCAATGTAATTTGTAGTAACTGGATTATTGAATGACTATAATAGTTATTAAGAATTGAAGTAATATATATAAGCAGAGTAATTTCATGCTTTTCAGATGAGATTATATTACATTTAAGATAGGTCACAAATGACTCCATGACTTCACCAATTTTAATTAACTTTAATATCTAAGAAGAAGGAAGAACCTTGCTAAACTGTCAATCCTTCTAACTTTGGTTGTTACTTTACAGCTAGCAGTTTTCTATGCAAAAGATTTATATTTTAATTTTTCTACATATTTCCTTTCATGGTCTTTCCAAAATGTTATTCTGGGCTGTCCTTGAGACTGAAATGGGTGATCTACTGGACCAAGAATGATTCTTTGCCAGCCTGCCAATCACATTTCTGTTTGGGAGAGGACTTGTTATATGGCTTTCACAGACAAAACATCAAAATACATGCATCAAATCTTCAACACATGTGGCTTGAGATCTCCATAATAAAATTGTTGAGTTTTAGGGTTAAATACCAGGCCTCATAATCCCTCTTCTAAACCATGGAAACTTGCTCAAAGGCGGTGCTTGCGAAGTAGGCAGTGGGGTGCTTTTCACTGCTGTAGTACTAGTTACTACCCTTGCTAATTTCTTTCCCTCTAAAGTATGCATGCCACTAAAATTATTATTTTTACAGTTCTAACTTTGTTTCTTTTGGACTTCTGTGTCAGAGGTTAGCCTAGTTGTACTGAAATAGTTTAATTTTCACAATTGGCGGGCTGTTGTAAATAGAACTTCAAGGCCTGAAGGCACCTGAGGACACCACGTTGCTGCAGTGTCCCTGCCTGAGGCCCAGAAGCACCATGTGAGCCCAGCCCTGCACCCCCTGCTCCACCTGAGCCATGCTGGGACTAGCTGGTGCCAGCTTTTCTCTCTACATGTGTTGGTATCTTGGCTTGGCCTTGGCTTGCACCTTTGCCTGATGTTTTGTGGTCTGTGGCCAGCACCACCCTCGCTGCTGGCTCACCTCTTCCCCAGGAGCACCCCTTCCTCCTCCCTGACACTGAGTGCCCGCCGTGCAAAGGTTGGCTGTGGCACCTGCCGCTGCTTCCATGGTTGCCCAAGGCTGTGCTTAGTCCTGTGCCAGCTGGGGTTTTTCCTCAGGTAAGGTATAGAGTGGGATAAATGGTAAGCAAGTGGTATTGTCTTTGTTTGCATGTCTAGAAAATACAATTGAAGGATGTTTTTTTTCTGCCCCAAATTGCATTTTAGTCTCCAAAGTTATGAATTTCAAACAGTAAGAAAAAAGCAAAAGTTTAAAATGAAAAGCTTTATTAAGTATACTGCCAGTTGAGTAATCTTTCAGGAGGCTGCTTGTTGTAGCACTTCTCATGTTCGTTATTACCGACTAAACAAAATAATACAGATTGTAATAACAAGTAATTTCTGCAATGTAATGAAACAATTTCAGTTTTGGAATCTGCCTTCTGGAATTTATGGACAGCCCATTACAGTTTTGGCAAGACAGATTTATTATTTCTGGCTGCTCTGATAGGTGTCATGTTTCAAGTGATAATGAGTCTGTAACTTCACTTGGCAGCTTGTTTAATGATCTGGTGACTACAATCTTTTCTTCTGGTAGGGATGCTAATGTACCCTAACGCAGCTTGAAGTGTTGCCTCTTGTTCTGTCATTAAGAACAAATGGAATTAATTGATTATGATTCAAATCTGTGATGGTATGTTATAAAATAGTTGTCAGCTCTACAGTCAGAATTTACTAATGCGTATATGGTGTCCGGTAAAGGGTCTGATAAAATGACAACAGTAGTTGGAGATAACAAGTAAAATAAGGAATATTTCATCTTTGTGTTTCCGTGGAGAAGTGGTATTTCTGATTGCGCATCTCCATTCTTGAGGAAGCTTGACCAAAACCCAGGAGAAAGCAACCTGTATGGGTTTTTTCTCATTTAAATAATGGAAATTGGTATTCATTGAAATTTGCAAATAATACAGCATTGTCTGTTTTAACTGTACTGTACTCGGCACTGGTGTGGTGAGGCCAGACCTTCAATATTGTGTTCAGTTGTGGGCCCCTCACTTCAAGAGGAATGCTGAGGTGCTGGAGCATGTCCAGAGAAAGGCAGTGAAGCTCGTGAAGGGTCTAAAGAACAAGTCTTACAAGGAGCGGCTGAGGGAACTGGGGTTGTTTAGCCTGAAGAAAAGGAGGCTCAGGGCGGACCTTATGCCTCTCTACAACTACCTGAAAGGAGACTGTAGGCAGGTGAGGGTAGGTCTTTTCTCCCAGGGAACAAGCAATAGGGTGAGAGGAAATAGCCTCAAGTTGCACCAGAGTATATTTAGTTGGATATTAGGAAAAACTTCTTCACTGAAAGGGTGGTGAAGCATTGGAATAGGCTGCCCAGGGAGGTGGTGGAATCACAATCCCTGGAGGTGTTTAAAAAATGCATAGAAGTGGTGGTTTGGGACATGGCTTAGCGGTGGACTTGGCATCCTGCGTTAATGGTTGGACTTGGTGATCTTAAAGACTTTTCCAACTTAAATGATTCTATGATCATTTCAAGTTGTTTCTGTAGACAATAAGACTTTCAATTGAAAATTCCTGAAATAGGTTGGGAAATAGAAAATGTGGATGAGGAAGTTTAGGGCAAGTATAGGGTAGTGTTTGGTTTTTGTGGGAGCCCAATGTTGGCATTGCAACTGAGGGCAGCGCTATAATGTGTAATCTTACTACTTTTAGCAGAAAACTAGTTCTGAAATCTAGTAATGTCAGTGACATCATATTATTAACTACCCTCCCACCAAGATGAATAGTGACTACGCTATGTGCTTATGTGTTCTTTTCAGACTTCAAGTCTATCTTGTGATTCAAAGAGCATCCACATTTACACTGGACTGACAATGTCCCTTAGCACTGCAACAGATGTAGTGAGGATTTCTTGAATCTAAGGCCACAATTATTCCATGGGATTGCAGTGCCTGACTCTCAGGTGGCAGTGTGGAGGTCCCCCAAAAAGTCTTGCTGGATAATAAAATAATTTGTTATTTTATTCTGTGTGGAGCTAGATTCCTTCTCATTTAAAAGACAATTAATATTTTTTAAATGAGTTATGTGTAAGTATGAATAATGTTACCTGTAATTGATAATACATCTTCATTTTATGCTAAGCCTGCAAGTGTTTTTCATAACCTCTTGTGGTCAACCAAACTTGGTTGAATACTCAACCGCAGCATTTTTCTGTCTTCCTCTTGTAAGGCTCATAAGACTTTAATATTAAAGACGAGACAGTAGGAAAGTAGTTATAATAGAGAAAAACTTGAAGCTATGCCTCAGGACTCTTGAAGTAAGTGACAAATAAAGGGATTATATCTCATTTTTGAAGGCTACGCTTTCTGTTAGCATGTCTCTGTAGTCACCATATGATTAAAAGCTGAAGACTACAGCCAGCACTGAGCACGTAAGGCATCTATAGCTCAAGTAAGTGTCAACTGGTGGCTCTGTGATGACACTAAATTGAAGACTTCAGGATTGTTGTCCTGCGTGTAGCTTGTGAAAAAGACGGCACAACAAGGAATATGGTTAAGTAGGTGCAGGTATATTAAAAGCATTTGAGAGAAGTCCTGGGGTACTCCTCCAGTGAAGGCAATGAAAGACTGAGAAAACATTCAGAGCTGGGTGTTTGTGTAGACCCCTACCCTCATTCCTTCCAAACTATTTGATACTTTTTTTTTATAGTGTTGTATGATCCCACTATCTATATTGAGACTCAGATCAGATTAATGATTTTATATTTTTCCTGTTGCTCAGTATAAGTCGGTAGATAGGGTCTCTTCATTTGATTGAGGGGAGAGGCTTTTCCCGAGTTCCTGACTCAGGGAGCAGGCCAGCAGCTTTGTGGTTTCAGCTTAGTGTGTGCATGTGTCTGTGTATCCATCAATCCTCTTGAACAGACCTTGTTCCTCAGTGTTTCTCTTGGTGCTTTTAGCCATATCATACGCCCAGTTTGCAGGTGCTTTGCAAAGTCTAACATACTTGTCGTCTTGGACTGATGTGAGTTGTGGGGTTCCCAAGATTCAATAGTTGAGTCATGGCAAGACACTTTAGGCTCACCTTTTCTTGTAGTAAGGTTGTTTGCAGGCTTAACCATAGTCTCTTTGTAAATCCAGGTATCTGTGCGTGCTTTCTTTGAGCCTACCAAGCGTATGTTTTAAAAGACTAGCACATCTGTTCCAAGTGTATTGTCCTTTTGAAGCAAGAGTATTATGCGATGTTACTGAAATATCAGGAATCATTGTACTAGAGCTCTTTTAATCTTTTTTCAAACCTAGATGTGGCTGGTTTAATAAATTAAATATGTGTGTGCTGCGGGTATTGCTGGGACATAATTATGGAAGTGGAAGAGGAAGGAGGTGAAGGAACCTCTGCCCTTTTGGAAATAATGTGAAGAAAATCAAACTACCATCATGTGAAGAAAAAAACACATCACTTCAGTCTTATGTTTTACTTTTCAATTATAGTGGAATTTTCTCCACTGGTGTGAAATGGACCGGTGCAATTTTGAAATGCTTCCTCCTTTAGCTATATTCTAAGAGCAAATCTGAAGTTTTAAGGTCTTCTGCCATGTGAATAGTTGAATACTTTATAGTGTCTATTGAGTCCAGGAAGAATTGAAATTGCTTCCCTTTGGGTGTTACAGACTGATGTCTTATATCAGAATGTTAGAAAAAAAATAATTACAGGATAAATGATTCTTAGGATTTACTTCTCTTTAAGATGACATATTTTGGTGACTAATCAGCTAGCCAGTGTCATCTTAAAATGCCCGATTCAGTTGAAATGTGCATCAATCTTTCATTTTGAGTCTTAATTCAGATTAACTGCAGGTTTGAGGATATACACTTGAGTCTCTCATTTAAGCTTTTAAAGATCAAAGACTTGCTGTCTAGCTTCAAAGTTTGCGGCTAAAACCCTACATAAACAATTAAAGCTGACTGTCTTTGGAGCAAGACTCCTTAACATGTACAACATAGTTGTTAACACTTAAAAAATTAGAAGTATCATAGGAGATGGTTGCAGTACTTACTCTGCAAATAAGTACAAAATATAGTTGCAAGTTCGAACCCAATTAGGTAACAACTACTGAAAGAGACAAAGCTTGATAAGTAATTTCTTAGGAATACTGAGGCAACTGAAGCAGAACTTAACCTTTTTCTATTTGTTTTCTATCCCTAGTGAGTTGCTATCTAAAAGAAGCAGGGCATTTTTTTAAGCTATGTTTCCTGGGAGCTGTTTTCATTTCATAATACACATCACTGAGTTCGACTTGATTAAATTGAGTAAATGTATATCCATAGATTAACTTTATTGTTCATAATGAAATAGGAATGGGTTGATACTTGCATAGTCATTTGGGAACTGTACTCTTTTTTTCCCTTTGGGGTGTGTGTGTTAAGACAAAGAAATTAGAATAGTTTTTATGAAAAAGATAACATCTGTTAAAGTAACATTTATATAAGCCCTACATATACTTTCTATTTAAATGTCTTGAGACACAATTATGACACTTTATTCCTTTCTCAGTCATGTAATTCTAATTTCAACAAAATTCTATTTGACTCAAGGTGATACACAGTGGGCTGGCTCTATTTCCCTGCCACGTATTCCTCTGGTAACAGTGCTTATTGACAACTTCCCTGGCCAGCTATTTCCTCATATCCTCACAGCACTCCTCATGTGCCGTTAGGACTGTTGTCATTGTTCCCTCTCACCTTGACTGTGTCTGGCTGAACATTTTTCACCTGTTGTTTAAGAAATGTCCTGTAGACTGTGGTTGCACTAGGTATCTGAAGATGCTTCTGTGAGGTACGGAAGTTCATTGTAACCATCACAGGGAGGTCTTGTTCATGGCTGCATGAACAGTCTATTCTCCTGGTCGTCTTGTTAGGCATAGACAGGAAGAAGCAACAAGGACCTAAGATGCAGATGTCTCCAGAAAAGTCTTTAGCTGTCTGAAACCCTGAAATAACTGTTAATTCACATGAATTCTTATTACTTTGAGAAAATGTCCTGAATACAGGTATAGTGCATTTTCATATTAATGCTGTGAAAAATAATTTTTGTGATACTGTTATGCTGTGAAATGACCAAAATTTAGAAATGTATGGGGTGGGTGCCAGGATCTGTGTTGTCTACTGCAACTTGTGTGTCATGAAATGGCCTGCCACCAACATGTATGCAGCGTGTTTAAGGCAGTATCACTTAGGTATGGTTTTCTTTACTAGCACAGAGTTTGTATAGCAGAGTGCCAGGCTTGCTAGGATTCAGCTTGTGTATGGCAGAGGTAGTGAGGAGCAAGCAGCTGCACAAGAAGCCTGGGGTGATGGCCAGGCTGGACAACATGAGGTTTTTATTCCTTACTGCCACGAGCATGTATGCTTTCTGTAACGGGAGAGACTTGTAAAATGATGCATTTTGGTTTAGCATTTTTCTTGCATCTTTCACTAAAATAGTGATTAGTAGATGTGCACTATACTGAGATATGTACTGTAACATTCATGTGCACTTTTGGCATCCTTTAGGATTAGCCTCTCTACAGTGATATTAACCTGAAAGACAGTAAAAGAATACTTTTCAAAGAAAATTAAAGACAGAACAAACATCAAACATCATATCTTTTTGCTTAAGAAATCTCTACTTGTAAAATTGGATTTATAGACCTCTGGAACTTATGATCAAGATTAATGTGGAGAATAAATTTTTAGCTGCCATTTCAGACATCATAAAATTTGTACAGTTAACCGTTGGTGCCCTCCTTTCCAGGATTTTGTATGTCTTATCAGAACATGTGACGGAGATACAGTACCCATGAATATCTGATTAAAAGAGACGAGCAGTGGGAAAAGTTTATGCACAATCTGTGCAATCTTGATGTAAGTGGAATTGAGTGAACTGATTTTTGTAAAAAGAGAATAAAAACATGCAAGTTTCTTGTGCAGTTGAAAATTCCAGTATTCCTTGCATATAGTTTCCATCAAGTTATTTGGGGTAATACACATCCAGTTTCTCACACTGAACAGATGTATCAATCAACTGCTTGCCAGTCTTATGTGTCTGAAAATCATGCAAAACAGCTTTAAAAAAATCAAGTTGGCTAATAGTTCTGCAATGTTCACGAGTCTTTCCACTTACGAGGAAGTGAGAGTGGTGTCTCATTGATGACAGTATGGCTTGGGTACTTCAGACAACTGAGTGAACTGCTTTATTCAGCACAGGGTTTTTTTTTTTCTTAACAAAGGTAAATTTCAATGTAAGGCAGTGCTAGTGCTTGCACTGAAACCATGGTTATTTTGAAATTTGGGAACGGCTCTGAGTTTAACTACATCTGCACATTCATGCTTGGAGCTTGCTTGTGGTAGGTCCTTCTGGAGCAAGGCAGGGAAAGCTCATGTCTGACTGCCTGGTAGCCGGCAGCCATGCCCATCCTTTCCTTCCTTGGCTATGTACCTACAGAGCCAGCAAACAGTGCTCTGCCTCACAATCCTATTGTGTGTAGTGCTTTCAAGAATATAAAACAATTAGATGTTGTGTGAAAGGGGCTTACAAAGTACCTTACACGAGGGATTGCTGACATGTAATGTGTTTGCACTTTCTTCACCTATTCAAGGAAGATGGTTTCTTTCTTAATGACTTTTCTGTCTCTTTTATCCTTTTAATCAGAAAAAAAAATCATTAGGGAACTGTCTTTCTCCTGTTGCATAGACAAAAAAATAACTGTGTTCCAGGTACAAGTCTTAATCAGCTTAAAACAGAAAAAAATAATTATTGATAGGTCAGTCTTATTTTTCCAAGATGAAAAATATGAATGTTTCGATTTCTGTAATGCTGTATTATTGTGGCTGTCACTCATGCTTTTCTTGCTAATCCAATGAAAGGCTAATGTGTTATGATTAAGTACAATACTTCTGGCAATACTTTAAGGCCATATTATGACTAAAAGTAAGTTAGTTATGAAAATATTCTGTTTTATTTCAATAAAAAAGCATTCTGTTCCACTGAGAAACAAATACCAAAATCTCTGTAGTGAAGAATGCTTTAAAGATACATTCTTTTATATTTAAATTAGCTTTTGAAAGAGAACATCACAATACTTTTTGGGAGAAGAGAGTAATAAAATCTTAGTAAAATTTGTTGTTTAGTTAATATGCATCTCAAAGACTTATGAATTATACTGTAGATGCTTATAATAAACAGAACTTTTGTATTCTTTAATAGTGATAAAATAGGAAAATGCACATTTTAGAGAAGAAAAAGATATATTCATGCTACTAATGCTTTTCATAAAGAAATATTTTGGGATAATTTGATAACAATTTGGTTTTGAAAAAGGCTGTTAAAAAGATGCATAGCCTAATTAATTGCTCTTCTAGTTTTCCATCAACACAGTTCTTAAAGAGATGGAAGAGAGGCAGAGTGTATGAAATCATTCTCAGTTCCCAGTTGACAGAGATCCTGGATGGCTGCTCGAGAGCTACAAAGGGGAAAAAAATATATACAGAGAGTTAATGTGTTACAAAGACAAACTGATACATCTGTGAGTTCATATCTAGGAGTGATCTTAGTTTCCCTGGTGTTAATATTGTTCCTTCAATGATGGTAAGTGCTCTTCGTCCTTATTAGCACACCAGTGGGGATGATCCTGCAAAATCAGTGCAGTGTTCCCAATTTCTTATAATCGCTATCAAGGGTTGGATTTGTGGTCTGTTAAGTTTGTAAATGGACATATTTTGCACAAGTCAAGAAGCTATTATCAAGTCTTGTGTTTTATTCCGGCTGTTGGCTGTTTGCCAGAGAATTTCCTCAACTAATGTACGCTAAAATACTGCCTTACAACACATCCTGAGCGTCAGGAATAAATTCTCATGGTATTTTTGGTGTAGAAAACAGTTCTTTCACAAGTTTTCTGTTTCTAAACCTACTTAATTCATGCCAGCAAGTAGGTTTTTAAGTTTTTCACAAGCTTTTTTTTTTGAGAAAGTCTAGTTTTGAAAAGTCCAGCTCTCTTGGGAGAATGATGTGACAAACAACTGTGTTCTGTCATTTCTTGTCAATTTTGTTACTTTCCCTTTCTGGAAAGAACAGCCCTCCCTAAACTAACAAAGGCTTTCATCAAATTTTGTTTCTTTAATGCTGAATTAAAATTAGCCAAGGTGTAGTTCCTGTGTACAGTCACGTGGAAACTTCATCAAAATATTAAACTTTGAACTGGAAGAGGTGTGGAAGAATTTTTATTCTGTTCTGTGTGACTGATATATAACTTTAGTAACTCAATGTCTCTAATGAAAAGAAAGTTAAGGAGTATCTTTTTTTCACAAGGCAGATTTTTGTATTGGTTTTATTTCAGCTTGGACAACTCCAAAAGCACTCCTGTTAAAAGGTGTCTAAAAAGGAGAGTTTAGTTTTACTTATGTAGTTTCTATTAAACTTTTTATTTTAATAGAAGAAAGGGAAAACATGTTTAGCAACATTCTGCAACTTAAATATTTTCTTTTTTTAAGACTACAGCTTTATGAGAAAAACAATTTTTTCTAAGGTGCTCACACACACCACTGAATTTGATTTCAGAATGGCAGTTTGGATGTGCTGAGCTGTACTTAAAAAAATAAATCAACTTGCAAAATGCTTTTGCTTTACGAAAGTAGGACAAATGTTTTATTATTCAGTCTGTTTTAAAGGAAAATGCTTTTTTAAAGTTAATTTTAAAGCCATTAAAACATAGCATTGGTGCACATTGTGTTCTGCTTTCTGTAGATTTAGATTAAGTCTTTGAAATATTTTGAATTTCTGCCTGGCAACTTAAAAGAATGAATATTACCAAAGTTAGCATTTTCTTCTTCTTACTCTTCCACTCCCCTTGTAATACATGCTTATTATTTTACCTGCTTCCTATCAACCAGTAGCTCTCTTACTGCATCATGAGGTACAAAGGAAAAAGGATGGAACACCAAATGTTCTAGTTCTCACAAATCATTACGTTTAACATTAGGATCAGGTATCTGAAACTGCTGCTGCTTAACAAACTTGACACTGCAGATTTAGTCTAAATCCAGCATAACATCAGTGTAAATCTTCCTGTTGACTCCAATAACCACTGAATTTAGATTTTCAGAAAGCACAGGTATATACAGATGTTGTCAAAATGGTTTCTGACTTCATGAAGAGGGAGGAACATTGGCTATCTGGCAAGACATTGGGGTTTCGGGTAGGAGACTTGGCTACTCTGTGCATCAGACCCACTGGAACATTCAAACTTTGAACGTGTTTTTGTGTATCAAAGTTCAGGAAGAGTTCATTAATGTATACTGCTATGAAATCTCCAGAGGCCTGTATAAAACCATTAATATATCATTGCACATTACATGTAAAGACCCTTGTGACTCTTATCAAATTCTCTAAATATAACTGTTGGGATTTTTTTCTAGATTATACTGAAGTAATATGCTCAATATGCAACTGAGCAACTGATGTGCTCAAATTTTATTCATAGTTTTACTTTTTACAATACCAGTTCAGCATATCTAAAATTCAGGAAGAAATAAAACACAACCAGGAAAACAGTCTCTTTTCAGTGTTGGGGAAATAGCATGTGTTCCCTTTAGTTTGTTAAATGATAAAAATATATGCATGCTGCAGTAACTTGCTAATTTGCATTTGTCATGTGCCCACCCTATAATTCAGACACAAAATTCAACATCTTCATTCTTTCTATGAAAAGATTTCACAACACTGTTCTGCTTTAGGTCTTCTGTTGCTGGCTTTTCAACATTTTGTAAGATAGTTCATCACCTGTATGTGACTGCAGAATATAATCTTAGGTAATTAAAACCAATAAGTAAATTCTTACATACTACTCTACAGTTTTTCAGAGTTTTTAAGTCAATCTGCAGCTATTTTAGATTGCATTGGGAAATGTAAAATATGAGTTACTGAAATGTAGGCACATTGCACAAATAAATTGTTCTAGAAATGAAAGTATGCTGGATTTCTGGGATCCCCACGCTTAAGTTTGAGTGACTTCTGATTAAAAAACTTTTTGCATCCAGATAAATAATGAATGCTTAGTCCTGGCTATTTATTTGCTTGTATTACTTGAGTTATAAAGCAATGTCTTCCTATTGCTCGTTCAGCACTACTTTTGTTTAAATTTTCTCTTATTAACTTTTAAATGTTTTACATGAAGTTTCTTCATATGCAAAACAAAAATCTCTGATTTGAGTTACATTAAAAATGGTATATTTGAAATTTAGAACTTTAATTCTAGTATGGAAAGGGAAATTGCTGGTAATGCAATCATGGAAGTAGTTATTTTTTTAATCTTAGTAGCCTGTAAACGAAACCTTTTAAGAAGTCAAAGGAGAAAAGGATTGTATAAAGTCTAAGGAATTAGAAGTGTTGTAGAAAGAAAAAAAGGTGTATCAGGAGCTTATTGTAGATATTTGAACTGAAGTCCACTGGAGTCAACTGGGAGACATCCCATTGAGGTCTTTCAGGCAGGCTGTGGTTGAGGTTGTGTCGTTTCTTAGAGTCGCAGAACCACTGGTGTGGAAAGGCACTTCTGGGTGTCCTGTAGTCCAACCCCTTTTTCAGAGCAGACTTAGCTGGAGGAGGTTGCTCAGGGCTGTCCAGTCAGGTCTTGGATATCAGCAAGACTGGATGCTCCACAGCTTCTCTGGTTAACCTCCTCCAGTGCTTGACCACCCGCACAGTAAACACCTTGATGGTACATCTCAGTATGTCCAAAAGTAGGACTAGAGCCATATATGACCGTACTTGCTATTTACCTTGTACAGAGTAAATCTTCACCTTACTACTGTATCCACTTGTAGTTTAAAGTAGAGGTCTAATGCGGGGGTCCTCAAACTTTTTAACCAGGGGGCCGGCGTGCGGATGAAGTGGCAGGCAGTCATCTGCGGCTGCTTGGTTCCCCCCCAACCCCCGGTGGGGGTCTGTAAATACCGGGGGCCGGATTGAGGACCCTGGGGGGCCGTAGTTTGAGGACCCCTGGCCTAAGGTGTGATTTGTTACACTGCTGGGTGCTTTTTCTCCCTGCCCCCCTGAATGGAATGATTGTTTCTCTTCCATGTATCATTAGAACTGCTTGGTGTTACTGTAGGGGTCCTTTTAAATCCTTATGGGGATGACAGTGTTTTAGGTGAATTCGGGGTCTCATACTTGATTTCAGTAACCTGAAACTAGTCAAATACCTTGGTTGTCAATGGAGAAGAACAGCTTTGTACAAGAAAGACCTTCTTACACTTGTGAATAGTATAGCAAAATGTAACGGAGACCGCTTTGTGTGGGCACAGGGTCTTGTTGCTAGTGGTCTGGCAGGGCAGATCAGAGAGTGAGGCTGCACAGAAGTCTGAGTGCTACATTTGTGGAGGAAAAAAAAAAAAGGATTGTTAAGAATAAGGGCAAAATGTTTATACTTCTCCAATGAAAAAGAAGTTTGGAAAGCTTTAATATTACCTAGAATTCAGAATGAAAGTAAAACAAGAACCTTTAAATTGAGTGTTTCTAACAGGCTTGTGGGGAAGGAGTTTATCTGCCAAGAACCTCACAAAATAAAAGGGGTGTTCTTGGTATGTAACTATTGTAGCTCATACAGAAGAGGAAGAGACAAAAACTTACACTGTGTGTTCAAGTATTGTTCGTATCCCTGGTGTCTCCTGTAAAATCTTACCCTTCTCTGCAAGAGGAAAGAAAATTGAAAGTGTTTGACAGGGTGGTGGTTCTTTACATTTTATTTCACAACTTTCACACAGTAAAGAACCTTCCAAAACCAATCTGTTTTCAAAGCTCTCTTATTTTTAAAGAGCAGCTAATCACAAAGGCAAGTGGTATAAGGAAGAGAATACCTGTTATGTACCTACTTGTAAGCCTCTTGCCTGAACAGACAGGAGGTTGAAATACACCTGTCTGTGAAATTCAGCTAACCTTGCTTGTACAGGTATTCTGTATACGCTCAGAGTTTCAGCTATACAGGTAGTTGTTTTTTTTTAAACTAGAATAAGATGACAGCCTTTTTTTTTTTTTTCCCCCCGTTCAGCAAGGGAAAACCTATGTGTTAAGAGGGTCTTAGTGGAGGTGGACAAATCTGTATGTTGTCAATTTTAACTTTCAGCATTCTGTAGGACAGTTGTGAATGTATGCACTATTGAAATAGCTGAGATAGCAGCCTCAAAGTCACACTGAACACAACCACAAAGAGAATACATTCTTGATTTGTTCTTGGGATTTGAATCTTAATCTCTAAGGATTGTCTGTCTGTGTTTAAGACATAATTTCAGCATGACTTTGAAAGAATGAGATGATTGAAATTTAGATTTATGTCAATTGATGAATGATATTGCCCAAAGTAATTACAGTCTTTTGACTGATGTAATTTTTAGCTTTTTCTGTAAAAGATGTTCTCAGTAACGAAGTCTGTCATTTTCTCCCACCACTTTTATCTTCAGGTGAAAACTGCATTGTATGCTTAAGCTTGGCATTCTTACTCTGTGTCCAGTCTTTTTAAGCAATGCTGATGAAAAATGTCCTGTTTAATATATAAATTTAGTTTTCATTTGCATTTGTCTTCTGAAAACAGTGAAACCTGCAGAGAAAAGCAAAATTATTCTATTAATAGTCTAGGATTTCTAAATAAACTGAATAAGCAGTGTGCTATTCCTTCAACTATTCTTGTACTGTAGTACCTAAAAGGAAGCCATGGCTAATAAGAGAGGGAGAATGTAGAGAGTGTAATAGTATAGATATAAATATGTAAAGAGAATAAGAGAACGCTACAAAAAAAGGTGTTAGGCTGTTGTGCTGTACTTTTTGAAAACAGAACTTGTATTCTCTTGCACTGAAATATATATATTCCCTTCTTTATATATAAAGATGTTAGAAAACATACGCAAGAATATACATTTTAAAAAATTCTAAACGGAAACTTAAATATGGAGAAGTGTCAAATTATATACCACACAAAATCAATAAATGATGGATACTCATTTCCAGAAATCTCAAAAATAAATTCAGTCACATATAAAATTTGAAACAAAGATGATGATGCACCATAATCAGATGCATCATTTAGTAATGACTGGTTAAAGTCCTCATTCAGTATGGCAGTACTAAACAAGTACAAAATATGCATAGCTTTGTATTACATGCTTGGGAGTAGATAAATAAGGCAATTGGTGACTTCAGGACATCTTTCTTTCTATCTGGAATACTCTACAATACATTAGTCCTAATAAAGTAGCTAGACTATATTTGGGTACACCTGATTTGAGCCGACCATTGTAAGTGGAAAGATTTTTTGCTTGTTGGAATTGGTTTGTTTTAAGAAATGATTAAAAATACACTTTAAAGTTATAAGCACACTCTATATGCAGAAGCAGGGTAGAGAAAATCTTGTCAGTAAGCAAAAAGTCAGTAATTCCCTCGATAAGATTATCATCACTGATTTTGAGGAAAGTGGTTATTTGAGTTTTCATCTGGATATCTGATAAAAATATGAAGATATCAGAGTGTGGTGGAGAGAAAGCAAAATGATAGGGAAAAGCAGATAAGAGATGTGCCTGGGGGGAGATAGAGCTATGCCTTGTTAAGCAAAAAAATGTGTACCAAAATTTATAATTGTTACTTCCAGGAGAAAAATTGTTTTATCTAAATTCTTGGTCTGAATCTGTGTGAGCATGTCTTGCACATCCATGTATTTAAGGTTAAGAATCTTATTTCGAGCAACTCAGAACTGTGTGTTCAATATGTTACAGACCAAAGGCTTTATTTTGTTTTCTTTTGGGATCAAAAGATTCAGTGTAATTGAAAGTAAGTACAAATAAATGTTAAAACACCGTTTTCCAGCATCTTGGTGTAGTTCAGCAAAGCCGGTCTGGACTCTGCCTTCCCCTCCATCAAAAATTCTTCGGAAGTAATTTGCTGAAGAGATACCTGGTCTAGCTGAATCAGGTATTTTAGCCCCCAAGCCAATACAGATAAATTAGTGTCCTTCAACTAATTATCCTTACTGAGAAATGTAGTACTTCAGCCATTTTTGAGCCACTGTAATATGCTGCTTCTCAGAGCCAAGCTAGCTCAAGTACCTCTCTCCTTTTCCACTGAGAGCCTAAGCATTGACTTTTGCTCCTTCAAAGGCACCATTTTTGGCTGGAATACCAAGTACCTGTTTTTAAGGGGCCTACGTTCAAAATCAGAGCTTGGATGCTTAAAATGTGTATTGTGGAAGGCTTTTTCTCAGTTAAGCAGTTATCTTACTCTCCATAATTATGAAATTAAATTGATTCTCTGGGATGTATTGCAACAAGAGCAGTAATCAAAATCAAACAAATCCTACTTAACTGGCATGTAGAGTTTTAAATGTTTTCTGATCTTTATGAAGATACTCAGCAGCGTTTGCTTATGAGCGCGTTTGCAGTAATACCTTACCCTGCAGAGCTATAAGTGGGCTTTGCTGTCACTGCAGCTTAGTGTTTTTTTTCTATGTATAGCAAAATTAGATGCAAAGTGTTTCTCTGAGTTCATCTCAAAACTGAAAAAAAAAAAAGAAAAACAAAATGCAAAAGACGGCTGAGTTTTACTGAAGTGTTTAATTTGTCTTCTGCTCCTTACATCCTAACACAACTGTGAGCTGTTCTCTTTTTCACACAGCTATCCAAATACCTTGTCTGTATCAGATGGATGCATTTTTGTTGAGTTCACACCTTTGTAGGGTATACTGATGTTTTAAAAGAGATGACTAATGCATGTCTGCTTAGGTTGATAAAAATATGGCCAAAGTTTCTTTGATATATTTTAGTCTGTAGAATGTGTCATTAGGTGTATATTTTCTTTTATACTAGTGTTTTGGTTTTTAGTTGTTATGATTTTGGTCTTTAAAAAACTACTCTGTAGCAATGACTACAACTTTTTTATTGTATTTAGCTAAAATATGAATTAATTGTTCTTTGTGATATATTAGAGCTGTTGCCCAGTTTTGTGTATTCCAAAACAATGTAAATCATTGCAGGTCATCAAACCATGTCTATGTCTTAGCTCAAAAATCAAATTGTGATGTATTTTGAAATGACATCTAAGATCCCAAACTGAAATCACATATTTGCACAAATGCATATGCAAAACATATCACCACAACAATTTCTGCTTGCAGTAAGACATAACTAAATTTGAAGAAGGGAACAAATTTTAACTGAGTATGGTACAGAATAAGCCATGGGTACTTACAGCTTGACTATGCCAGAAAGTCATATCCCCTGTAATAGCAGCATAAATTCTCTGTGTCTCTTAAATGCATTGTTTCAGGAAAAAAAAAAACTAATGTCCCAGGAAGAATTGAACATCATTTCTTCTTCCTTGTTGTGCTCTAAAATCTTGATTGACTTAATTATCTAACATTTTTAGGAAAAGAGATACAGATATATTTCACCTGTTAACAAATAACTGTCTGAAATTCATTAGAAATTTAAAAAAAAATTAAATGTATTTAAAATCAGATTTAAAATGTTAGATTTTTATTTGCAGGTTTGTTCAGTTCCATTACTAAAGACAAGATTTGTTTTTACATCATTGTTTAAATTGTTTTGCACTTTGTTTTTTATTGCCTATTTGCCAAAAATATTTTTTCACGTGTACCTTTGAGATTTGGTATTTATTGCTGCCATGAAAAAATGTACTACATTGCAAAATCTGACTGATTCAAGAATCTGTTTCATATAGGGACTATTATTTCCAAAACAAAATTTTCCAATACTGCAACTAATTACTGTTCTGCACAAACAATGGACAACGTTTACATTGCCAGAATTAATGAGGTTGGCTGCTGCTGCTGTGAGTCTCAGTTCTGTGAACGTAACATGAAATTCTGGCCACTCTGGATAAATGTAAGCTGTTTTGATCTTGCATTCTCAAATTGAGATAGTGTGTATTTAGTCTGAAATGTAGTTTTTGCTTCCCGCTCTTTCAGTGTACCTACCTGGATTTTTTTATATACTCGTCTGTGTGATTCAAACTGATTTAAGTAGAAAATTCTTTAAAACTAGTTAGTTCTGTGAAACTTGGTGTGCAAACTAGGTTTGAGTTACAGAAAACATCAAAAAAGAAATATGCCAGCCAAACACATTAGGAAAAAGAATTTTCAGATACACAGGTATTGCTTGCATTTGAGATTTATTAAAGGCAGGGTGGTGAATCCAGGTACTTCTCAACCCTGCAGTTCACAGTGAGGCTTTCAGCGATGCTTTTATATGAGCTAGAAGATTGGAGATTATGCAGCAGAGACATTTGGGGGCTGCAGGGAGGACACTCTTCCCGCTCCAGAGCAGGCCAGGACCCAGGGATGACACTCCCTGAAACACAGACCTGGAGTTAGGAGCAAGCCACTTCTTTTTGGATTAATCTGATACTGTATTTTAAATGCCCCTGTGCAAGGAGCCTTGCATGTGCAGGAAGGGCAGGACAAGCTCTTGGGATTGCTTAGGCTGCGTGTCTGCACTGGTGTCAGTCACCATCTAAACAAGTACCTGGAGCACCCCTTGGGCCCTGGGGCTGCAGCAGGGCTGGTAACCTCTGCCTTCTGGGGATGATCCCTGGACCCATGTTCACTCATTACCCTGCCCAGGGACTGGCCACTGCCAAGGTTGACAGTCAAGTTTGTTAGACCCTGGCTGTAATGGCGATTCCAAGTCAACCTGGACAAGTGGAGCAGTAACCACCTGAATGCGAGGTGATGGTAAGCACAGCTAAACCAAGTTCAGATAAGCTCAGGTCAAGACAAATCCAAACCCTTAGAAGTGTAGAGACTCGGCACTATCAGGTTAGTGTAGTGTAGACCCTGTGACCTTTTAAAGGAGAGAAAAAAGCCTGTTTCCTGAGCTGTCCCAGAAAGCCCCAGTATCTTGTTATCTGGATGTTTTCTCGTGCAGGAGGCTGAAAGTTGCTTGATTGGTCTCACACAGTCAGGATATCGTTTTGTCCTTTACAGCTGATGAGATTTCACTGCAGTGGGTTGGGGCCAGAAAACAGTTATTCAGCTGGTGATGCCACCATACTTGGATAGGGAGTATCTTCTTTCCAACCCATATGTGTTTCAAGCCTTGTATATGGCTTTGAAAAGTGTTGCCTTTTTGTATATTTTACTTTTATTTTTAACACTGACTCAGGGAAAAAGCACTAAAGAGAATGACAAGATTAAAACTGTAAGTTATGAACTTTTTCAAGTAAGGTCCATTTAGACTTTTGCTTTGTTTAGTATAATAGTGTATGCAGAGGCAGCATCATGATATCTTGCCAAATCTTGCCTTTCTCTTTCCTTGGATACGAAGGTGCAGCATGTTGACATAATGATAACTATTCCAGGGTATTGCACCTTGATAGTCTGCACTGGTATGCTGTCATCATGAAGCCTAGCAGTGTTTGACCCAAACCAACTAGTACAGAGCCAAACCCTCCTCTGGCACTGTCACAGGTTAGCAAGAGCCAGAGGACTTTAGGTGAAGCCCCTGTGACCAGGACAGAGAGTGAGAGCTTAATAGTAAGGACACAGGCTGTGTCAGCGGGGCTCCAGGCCAGAGAACTGCCCTGGCACAATTAGTTCATGAGTCTAGGCGCAGTTTTTGGACTGAAGCCATACTCAGGGCAGCAGCCAGCAGAGTAGTTAAGGAACGCACAGACTTTTGCAAAGTCACTCCTGCTCTGAATGAGAGCTGACTGTGCTTTTCTTTACTTTGCAAAGTACTTTGCTGTGAAAATGGAGCTAGCAAACTCCTACTTGCTGAATGAATAGAGCGAGTAAGCTGGTCACTGCTGTGCAGCAGTCAGCAAGCTGGGAAGTGAAACACCATCCTTTTTGGCACCTTTTCTATGTAACTTATCCTGGGGTTTGCTCATCACTGGTTAAAAACTCTTGTTTCCTCTCAGGACAGGGGTAGAGATGTTATGGCACCTTTCTGATGTCATAATCCTGCCCAGGTCTCCCCTGATGGCATCTCCATGAAGAAACTGGGCTGCTGACAGTGTGAGCTGCAGTTTTAAAGTCAGCTGTTACTCAGTCTGCCTAAGGAAGAAAAAGAGTTGGGCATGATAAATATAAGGTCTGAACAGGGAAGGGCAGAGTTCTTCAGCTGCAGGTGATAATGTGCTTTTCTTGCATGTCGAGGGCTACACCTTGTGAGGCGATGCAGCAGAGTGAGGATGGATGATGGAGCAAAATTGAAGCTGGTACCAGCACAGACTGGGAGGAGAGCCTGGAAAGGTTGGCATTCCTCCCAGATGATCAGCTCTGACTTGTTGAATCATTCTTCATGTCCCTTGGCCCAGCCTGGCCAGCCACCCAAGACAGATGTAAGTGTGCCTGATGGAGTTTTTCCCCTTGAGGGCTGCATATTTATTTTGTATGTCAGCCATTCACAATAAAACTACACTGAGTGTAGCTTGTTTCTTGACTAAGTACTACTTCTAGTAACACATTCTTTTCTTTAAGATCATGTAGACTAGAAGTATTTGTAGGATATTCTGAGAAGGCTTTATGAATATGCTTCCAAATAATTTTCTGAGTCTGGTACAAGCAACAAAAATAACATATTTCTGGGTTTCATAATCCCCACAGCAATGTGATAAGGCTTTTCTATCTTCTGGACTTACAATGTAGGTTTGAGATACTGGGAGAGGACTTTCAAGTTCCATTCTCTTCACAGAGCTGAAAATTAAGGAAGACAGAGCAGGTGATAATAGGAAAGGGAGGAGTCCTATAGAATTACATGACAGACTATAGTTAGGTGGTATAACATAGTGATAGGAGAATGATATGTTACAATGGCAACTCTTTCCAGGCATCTGTAATATATGTAAACAAACATGTGATGCTAATTAGGAGTGGCATTACAGTAAATTAAGAGGTTTGGATGTATCTTGTTCTAATGGATGTTTCATTATATTCATTGTTTTTCAGCAGGCATCATCTGTTTCATAAATTTTCGTTAATCTTGAAAACATCATGCCTGTGCCATATGTTGTGCTGTCTTGCTTAGATTATGTAGAAAAGGAAGACTTCTATATTTTGCTTCAGATTGCAAATCCCATGGGTTTTATTTTTCTTTTTTAGTAATTTGAAGGTATTATTTTGGAAGCCTAAGACTCATAGGGGAATTTGTAATGTATTTTGTGGTGTTCATGGTACAGGTGTGGAATTCTTAGTTCCTTTGAACTAAGCAACTCTTAAGATAAATGTATAGGCTTAATTAAGAGATGTTAATACATTTTTTTTTTTTGTAAGGACAAACTGAAAACCTTCACAAGAGTCAGACTAAAGGATGACAGAATGTACGCCTTAATTGGCAAGGGGACACTGCAGTTAAACTTTTGCACAGCTATTTGGCAAGCTGAATTCCTTCCTTGTCAAAATATGCCCATCTCCCTCAGAGAATTAAAAAGTAATCCTTGCTTACAAACCACTTTTAAAATGAAATGGGAAGAAGGGATTGGAGTTGTCCTTAATAAAACATCAATTGCAAATGAAGCCAACAGATGCGAATGCATTGTTCTGGCCTGATTCTTAGTTGCAGTTTTGCAGAACACATTTGCTAATTATGTAAAATGTTTGGCAGTCCAGACCTATAGTAATATTGGAAGATTTGGCATATATTAATAAGGACTGGGTTTTTGAAGAAAATTTTTGGAGCCATTAAAAATTCAAGTGGACTCTGTTATTGCCTAGCATTCTGTTTGTTTTGCTTGATTTCTTTTAATATTTTTTTTTTTTTACTTTGGATCCTGCTATGTCTCTTCAGGGTTAATTGCTCATGGTAATACTTTAAAATTGTTTAGCAAAAGCATTATGTTCACTTTTATATAGTTTAAGCGTGATATAATTTCTTAATATGTCACAATTACATTTTACAGTCTCTGTGATTGTTGTCTAACAAAGCCTTTTTATAAATAAGGAGCATAATATTAATGTTTAATGTAAATGCTAAAATATAAATATTTATTGAGCTATACATCGTACTAGAGATTATAATTCCAATTTACTTCCATTACAGCCTCATAGAAGGGCTATGTTCCTAGCATTTCATAGCTGGTTTTATTTTAGAATCCATATGCTAGCTGGTTTCTTTTAAATAGCAGCCCATAAAAAAAATGGGAAAAGGATTAAATAACTCTACAATTTATTAAATGGCTAGTGCACACTTTTAACTTACAAATACTATTAAAAATTAAAGACTGTACATTTAATACTTTCTGTGTCATGCTTGGGGCTGATACAACTTGTGGCAGAACTTTCTAGGGTTACGAGGTGCAAGTGAGACTATGCACTGACCAAAAAATCAGGGAGGAAGGTATGGAGGATAATTTTGTGTGGAAGCTACCCAAGGACAAGAAGCAACTAGTGTGTTTTCTGCCCCACACTGACTGCCCATTAGACATAGTCTTTGGCTGATGCTGTCTCCTGACTGTGGTGGGGCATTTGCTGAGAAATGCTAGTTAGCACAGACCAAACTGCAGCAAGGACTAAGCTAATATTTAATTGATATAGGTGGTTTCTGTCCAAGTCCCAGCTCTGGTTCATTTGTTAGAATGGATATGCTTTGGGAAAAGTAATAGATTTTTCTTAGAATTTTTCATTGCTTTGAGCATATATCTGGCTGATTGTTTCAGCCTCTCATCATTGTTTGATACTACAGCCTTGTGCATTAAAATGACAGGCCTTCTGTAACATACTGAATTTTTTGTCACTTTGAACATGCTTGCTGTTATTAGATTGCATGTTAAGAACATATATTTTCTTGAATTCCCAAATCTGTCAAAATTGTTTGGGGAGGGGTTTGCAGTGGGCTTGTTCTTTGCAACTGAAATGTTGGATCTCTAGTAGTGTACAAGGTAAACAATACTGAACATGAGAAAGATCTGATAGCTATAAACAACACTGAAATAACTAGAGTACTGATGCCTGATAAGAAAAGTATAACCAGACATTCACTTAATTGGTTTATAGATATGTTGTCCTTACTGTTTCCAGCATATTTGCATTTAAAAATGATTATATGCAAAAGGACAAACTCCCCCAGCAGATACAAAACTCTTGACATCTTTTAAGGTCAATATAACGGAGGACTTCAAGAGCAGTAATTGGTGGGTTCATTTCTGGCATCATGATTTTTTCAGAAAGGCATAGATTAAAAGTGCCAGCAAAATATTTTAATAATTTTTATAAAAGATGCATTAAATGTTCATAGTGAATATAGAAGTTATGTGTTCCACCTCAAAATACTGTAGGTACTATAGTAAAAATCTTGCTTCCAGATCCAAAGAAACTACAGCTTCTAGCTTAGGCATAATTAAATGGTAACAGAGGGAATAAACACCTACAAAATGATAAAGATCACAGGACTCCTCATGTTGGAAGTGGCCTCTGAAGATCATATAATCAAACCCTTCTGCTCAAAACAGGATCAGCTACAGCAGCGGCTGTTCAGGGCTGTGTCTGGTTGAGTTTTGAGTATCTCTGAGTTTGGAGACTCCACAACCTGCCAGCATGATCTGTTCCAGCGTTCAACTACCCTGTCAATGAAATGAGTTCTTTGTTTAAATGCGGTTTTCCGTATCTCAGTTTGTGCTCATTGACTCTTGTCTGTTCCAGATGTGTCTCGGTCAGTCTTCCTTAGTGTCACCTTCAGGTATTTATATACATTGAGAAGATCTCCTCAGAGCCTTCTCTTCTCTGAGCTGGACAGTCCCAGCTGTCTTTGTCTTCTTGTGCGCTTCCCTGCACTTGCTTCACTATGCCCATGTTACGGTCGTATGGAAAGCTCCAGAGTAGAGCCAGTACTACAGACATCTCACCAGTGCTGAGAGGAAAAGCATCACCTCCCTTGACCTGCTGGGGACAGTCTTCCTTATGCAGCCCAGGCTGCTTCCAGCTTTTTTTACCATAACAGCATATTGCTGGCTCATGGTCCCTGGTCGTGCTCAACATGATGTCCACCATGACCTCCAGATCTTTTTCTAAAAAGTTGCTTTCCAGCACCAGTTGCCCCAAGCCTGAATTGGTGCATGAGGTTGTTCCTTCCCAAGCGCAGACTTTGCACTTTCCTTTGGACTTCATGAAATTCTGTTGACCTATTTCTGTAGCCTCTCAAGGTTCGTCTGAATGGTGCACAAACATCTTGTCTGTTGCCCTTCCTGCTTGCTGTATGTAGTCTGCAAACTTGCTGAAGGTGTGCTTTGTCCCATTGCTGGGTCATAAATTAGTATTAAACAGTATTGGTCCCAGTATCTACCTCCTAGGTATTACACCAGTGACTGGACTCCAGCTGGACATCACGCGGCTCATCACCACACTTTGAGCTTAGCAGTTCAGCTGTTTTTCAGTCCACCTCACTTTTCTAATTAGTCTACTTTTCTAATTAGTGTTCTTGCCTTATCTTCCTTTTGCTGCTGGTATTTCAGCTTGGGCTTGTTGCCTCTTGTCTGTTCTGGATCTGTCAGGGACCACCTTCCTTATTGTCCCCATCAATATTTATATATGTTTATAAGGTTCCTCTGAGCCTTTTCTTTCCAGGCTGGACAGTCTGAGTTCTCTCAGCATGTCTTAATGTTGTGTGCCCTGTATAAGCCCTCCTTGGTGCTCTTCACACCCCTCACCAGATTCAGCTTCAGGTGGATTTTGACCTTCCTAACCCCATCTCTGCATGCTTGGACAGTTCCTCCTAGATCATCTATGTGTCCCTGCTTCCACCTCCTGGATGTTTCCTTTTCCTGTCTCAGTCCAGTCAGAAGCACCTAGTTCACCTATACAGGCATCTTGCTGCCTTTGTTTGACTTCTCCCTTGTCAGGATTGATCATTCCATTGTTGAGCTTGGAGGAGGTGATCCTTGAAAATAATCGCCTGTCCTGATCTTTCTTTGCCAGGACTGTATCTTGGGATGCAGTCCTTGGGATTCTTCCAAGGGGATCCCTGAGCAGGCCAAAGTCTTCTTGCCTGAAGCCCAGTGTTAACACCCTGCATTTTGCTTTTTTCCCCTCCTTTCAAGATCATGAACTCTACTTTTTTCTGTTCTTTCAAGGTCATGAACCATCTCAAGGTCACTGCAGCAAAGGCTGTCTGAGGCCTGCATATGTTTAGCTGGAGTATATTTTTTTACAGAGCTAGAGCTTTAAAAGTCTGTTTGCGTTAAAGCTTATTAAAGGTCAATAAAAATTAAAAAAACCCCAAACAAAACAGCTTCAAGGGGTCTGCGTGGCATATTTGGATCTAATAATAAATTGCATATCTCTGTAGAGATTTCATTAAGTTGTATTTATGCAGAGATTTAATTTTATATTTCTTTTAAATTGATTTAAGCCATAGATAGTGCCAGACACTGGTAAAAATAATACTGTTTGACAGTGATTTCATTTGTTAAGTGTCTGATACATATTGTGAAGTCTCACTTTTTGGTCGCACAAGAGCAATTCACAGGTAGCTGTCCTGCCACAAATAGTTTTGACACTGGAAAAAGTGTGCCTTATCGGAGAGAAGAATCTTTCCTTCGCTTTACATATTTATGGGTCTCTTAATAACCAGTTAGTGCAGTGAACACTAGTGTAAGATCTACAGCAGATTCTGTTCATTACATGACCACAGCCTCTGGTTTGGGGGGAAAGTTCAAAGTCCTGGAGCTTTTGGGTCTTATTGGAAACTAAGTTCTTACTGCTACCAATTAAAATGAAAAATGATGGAAGAAAATATTGCAGGCTAATAATGTTCCATGCTCCACACATGGTATTTTTAAACTAGTCAGATTTTTTCTTTAATTATGTTTTGGTTTACTCTTCATTAAGATAATAGTCATATTGTAGCCTTTTCCTTTCTGATATTTTTGGTGCCTCTTGAAGAAATGTGTGTTTCTGTATGTAGCTTTTCTGGAAGAGAACAAAGAACACGTAAATGCATACTGTCTTCTCTGCCTATGGTCATACAACCTGAGACGTGAAAAGAAGTTTGAATCTCTTTTTTTCTTTTACCGTTTTGTGTTGGGATACAGAGGCTACTTACAAGCATTGGAAGCACGGATAACAAAGCGGTCATTTAGAGGGATTAGAGAGAATGTGGTAGGTGGTGTACAACACATTAGAAGATCTTTCGTGACACTGTCATGCAGTTTGATGTTAATGTGTGGTTCTTTTACACTGTAGTATCTCTTAGATGGGCATATGAAAAAATGTGACATGTAGAAAACCAGTTCTCTGTAGAAATTGGTTGCTGAATGTTTTTCTCTTGGGTGTTTCTTGAATAAAATTGTGAAAACAGCACCCTTAGGGCTTCACTGAGCCTTTGAGATCTTAAAGTCAATAGATTGAGGAACATGGATGAAAATAATGCCAAGCCATATTTGTTTATTTCAGATAATGGGTTCAAAAAGGCTTAGTGCTTTTTTGTCAGGGGTGTCTCAATTAAAGAACACGATCTGACAGGTTTCAATATATGGAAGTAAGTATACCTAAACTCTGAGACTTGCACTGTTAAACAAAGAGAATGTATAAACAATGATGATATGATTTCTTGTGTACCGTAAAAGGAGTTCCACATTGGTTTTCTGTTACTAGTGGAAAAGGTTATTTCTGACTACCAGCTTGGAACTTGGGATCTGTGTGGCAAACTTCACTTCAGTTAATATCATTGCTTGTGATTACGCACAGCTATTTCTTTTCATTGTTGCCCCTGACCAGACTAGTTTGAGCCTCATACCTCGTATTTCAAAAGGTAATGGAAATACATAGCCTTGGTTAACAATAAAATCTTCTAAAGGTGACGAAGCTCTATTCTGTGATCTCCACTGCAGCATTATTAGTAGGCAATGGTCTATATGGATTATATAATCTTAAATTTTCTTGCATATTCCTCTGAAATATCTGGTTAACTTCCAGAGTAAGGATGCTAGTGTGGATAGTGTGAAAATCTGACGTAGTATGAGACATAGACACATAATGGATTAACATTGCTTCTGGCTATTTCTGGAGGTGAAAGAAATTTGTATGGACATCTAAATTTTCTGAGCTAGCTTTTTATGTGTTGCTAAAATGACCAAAAATGCACAGTGAAATTTCTCAAATGAAGCTGACTTTTTAGTTGAATGACACCTTTTTGAGTCAGTTTGTCAGAAAAGGTTTGCATTCTTTTAAGTCTGTTAAATGCTAGTTCCTCCTTAACAGAGGTTTGTCTGATTTAGCATATTGCTGTACGATACTGGTGATGCTCAGATATTGATTGTAGATTTTGTAATGCCGGAACATCTTACTTAATCCCTGATGCTGTCAGGTCTCTTTCCTAGCACATGCTGATGCTACATTTTGATAATTGGCATCTAGTTTGTGTCTTAATAACTGTGAGGAGCTTGAGGCAACCACTTAACTCATTCCAAAGTGAGGTCAGCTTATCTAAACATCTTCATAAAATGTTCTCTTCAAACACACTTTTGAAACATGTTTCTATGAAATCAGATGTTATAAGATCTGTTTCAGAAAACCCTAGATCATTTCAGTGGAGGGACATGGCAATTTTTTTAAAGATAAAATTTCAGTGTTTATCTCATGTTTAAGTACTTGAATTGGCTTATGAAAGCAAGAAAAACAATTTGAAGTACCCTGTAAATACAAGTAAAGTTCTTCTAACACCTGGCATGTTTTCTGAACAGCTTTCCTCTAGACATACTAAAACATCGAGCAATTTCCACCCAAAAGGTAATAGATTCAGAATGTTCTGAAAGTTTGTTTATAATAAAAATTCTGAAGCTTTGAGGCTTAATCTAGATCTTTTGGAGATGTTAACCCCTTTATTTTCAGTTTGGAGATTTGTATTCATGTATACGTGCATATGGTTATGAAAACTGACCTAAATGCAGATGCATATTTTACTGAAGTCCTATATTTGCATCCCTGCTTATCAGTACAATTGTGCAGTGACAGTCTACATTATGCTGGTAAATGGAACAGTGCTGGGGCTTAGACTGGGCACAGATCTGAGTTTAGGAGCTGGTGTTGGCCAAAGGCTGTCTGCACACACACTTTGGGTGTGCCTCTTCCTTTTTGGAGACTTGAGGTATTTTGAGGAAGCAGCTGTTGCTGCGCCATGCCCTTTGGTGCCTTGGTCGGAGAAAGGCCCTTGGAAGGGTTTAGTTTACTAGTATAGAGATAACCTAACGCTTGGTTGGCATTCCTTAAGGAGTCATAGCTCTTTTACTCTTTATGCTATAGGGAGATGTCAGTGCTGTAGTATTTATATTTAACCTGTTTTATGGTTTGTATGATATCCCCCATGAGTATAAAAAAATCTTAATAGTATAGCAGAAATAGAATTTTCCCACTGTTACATTGTTTGTGTTCCTGAGCAGAAGAGTTGTGATATGGGAGTGTATGGGAGAGCAATACAAACTTACATTATTGGTTTCTGACAAGTGTTTTATCCAACTAAAGAATGTGATTACACTGTTAAAATAATATTTATTTTCCCAGCAGGTTCTGAATTGATCTTTAATCATATTGTTTATTGAAAATATTTGCAGAGTGTTAAAAGCCTATTTCTGTGCTAAGCAGACTTTTGTTGATACACAAGGGTGATGTGTTTCTGATCATATTAAAAGTCTCAATTTAATATCCAGAAATCTAAGAAGCCACTTTGAAAGACTGGTGCATTTCTTTTCAGAAGAAAACAATTAGGAAAAAGTTGTATCCACCCTGAGTTTGCTGCTGGCTCCTGGACACCAGCCTTTGTCTCCAGGATAGTTTGTCTAAAAGGTTTAGAGGATTACATTAACTGGTAGAGAATTATTGGTTTCAAACAGAAAATACTTGCATCTTAATTTTGTTTCAGACATATTTATTGTGGTATCCCACAGCACAGCAGCAGGGGGAAAAAAAACATCTACCCTTTTTGTCTTGGTTTGACGACTTTAGAGGGACTTAGTGCTCACAGGGGGTTTGCATTCATGCCAAAATGCCTTGGTCCTGACGTTACCCCCATTTTTCTGAGGAAGCACTAATATCTCTGGACTTGAGTTATTTATTTGCTTCCACAAAGCATATTGTGTAATAGAAATCATAAGAGAATTATGATATTTAAGTAGTAGTAGTATTGGAATTATCCTTAACTCAATATAAACAGCTCTCTATCTTCTGAGTTCCATAGATGGCTGAATGCATTAAGAATCAATAATAGCTAAATTAAAGTACCCAGAACATGCTGGTTATACATTTTTTTTTTTTTTTAATCTTAAAAGTGATGTTTGGTTAGAGAGGTTTTGACTGAATAACGGTATCAGTTAATTACCATAATTAATGCAGTGATTAGTGTTGTTGATCGGTGTAAGCCACATGTAAAACATTGTGGTAAACTAGAAAAATGCAAAACAAAACCTTGAAATACCTGTTCCTAGAGGGGATGAGTAGCACATCGTTACGACAATTATTTTGCCTATATAGTTTCACATTTCAGATGTAAACAGTATGCAAGTGTCCCATATGATGCTCTGAAATCTCATTTATCACATGAATGTTGTTCAGTTTGGCAACAAGATCCAGACAGTGAGTTCAAATGGGTAAACTGTTTGAGGATTTATCCAATTTGGTTTTTTCCATAAAAATAATTTGATATGTCTTTTTTTCTCAGAGATGTCACATCTTGTGATGTTATTGACCCAAACTTGTCATACTTATACCTTCTGCTAGTCAGTAAAAATACACTAATACAAAAGAACAAAACAAATCTTTACTATGCTTCTAATTATGTACTGTGAATCATGTACTGTAATAATTATCAACTTTTGATCTATTTTTTTCTTTATATATGAACTGGGATTAGTTTCAGTAGAATACCTTAATCTTATTTCTCCTTGTGAATTCAGGTTCTGTTTCTATAATGTGAAAACTTCTGGTCAGCAAGAGGGACATGAAAGAATACTAATTTAATAAAACAATGTTGATTTTGTGTAGGGGAATTGACTGGTGGGGATGCAGAAGGTGAAAACAAATAAAACTAATTGCCAGCTTATCTTTCCCAACTCCTTCAGAAAGTTTCTTACTGTAGAGATGTCTGTAGGAACACCTCCCTCCAGCTAGGAGTGACAAAATGTCTTAGAATAGCAAACATTGCAGTCTGTGCTAAACAGATCTCTATTTTATCTGGTGTTTCTGGACTGAGATACAAACTATTTTTTGCCATGTAAACAACGTTGTTATGAAAAAGAACCACTGCCAAATAAAACTTAAGAAAAATCCTTTTCTCAAGCTTGTTTGTATATGCTACATAGTTGATCGCATACTAATTTGAATTGCATAAAGTCAGCTCAGATTTGCAATTTTTATCTTTAATTAAAATGTTTTCAGCAGAAATAATCATTTGGCACTGAGTTTATGGAGTGTTAATTATATTACAGTAATTAATTCTACCTCATCTTGTGACAAAGACCCTGAAGTATGTGCCAGCATAACAACACGTGTGCAGAGTCTTTTGTTTACGCCTTGGCAGAAGTGCCCTCCCCCCTCAAACAGAAATTACAGCTCAGCTTTAGATACATCTGCTACAACTACTACTTAAACAGATATGACATTAAAAAAACTATAGCTATAAACTTTGTAGAAAATCTTACCGAAAAGCATAAAAGCACACAGTTTATCTCAGTTACTTATTTACCCCTTTTTAAGTTAGAAAAGCTACCAGTGACTCCGGTGGAAAAGGCTGCCCAAAAGCTTTACAGTTGTTGTTAGGTATGATCTCACTCCAGCAGCAAAGAGGAGATACTCATTGCAAGGTAGCAGAAAAATCAGCAAAAGCTTCTCCAGCGTGGCGAGAAGGCTCACCAATTGAGAGACAGCCTCTGTGGCTGGAAAAAATTGTTCTAGTAACTTGGTGTCTAATCAGCTCAACTGCCCAGTATGTATAACCAGCTGCTGTCGTGGTTCACTTAAAGACTCCAGTTACTCTGCTGTTTGTCCTCACGTTTTCAGATGATCTGTGCCAGAGCCATTTTCATGACTGCGCAGCCTGACTATGAGACAGACATACCTTCCTTTTTTTGATGACTCTGGATACTAGACTCCATGTAAAAGTTTCCAAATCCTTATAAAGAACTTGTAGGTTCCCAGGCTCTGTACCAGGCTGATATGCACGTCAGGTTCTGAAGGGTCTAAATTCAGGTTCCCGGAAAATGTTGGTTGTGTTGCTTTTGTACTTTTAAACATCAGTGAAGGCAAAGCGAAAGGGTGATCTAGCAGCTGTGCACAAGTATTTGAGGGGCAATTACAAAGCTGATGGAGCCAAAATCACCTTAGTACTGACAGGTGCTATAAACAACCCAGGCTGCAATTTGTGCCCTTGTTGTGATAAGGGCTGGGGAAAAAATTCCTTCTGGAGGATGGGTCAGTGCAGCACTAATAGCAGGTTTCTTAAATGCTATAAAACCTCTTACCAGGAAGGTTTTTTGAGACTTAGCTAAACAAAGCAACAGCTGAATTGGTGGCTTCATGGTGAACATACTCCCACTTAAAGCTCAAGGTTGGACAGGAGACCTCCAAAGGTCTTTACTGTTGACATGGTTGTGTATCGTAATTCTGAATTGGATGGGCCACAGACCCCAACCATGCGGTCACTCAGATCAGCCTATTGCTCAGTCGCTCCCATGGGAAGGAGTGGACCCAGCATGGTCATTCTCCTCCTGAGCCATGTAATTGCAGGTCCTCCCATATCAAGCCTGACCTCTAGAGGCATACAATGTTTAATAAGTTTTAAAACTATTTATTTTCAATTTACTAGTAACCTGGTTTGACTTTCCCTTAGTTGCTAATGTCCAAGAAGTGACAGGAATGTAGTAAGGCAATAATAGACTTTTTGATTGGCAAATGCCACCCATGGAAACAGGATGCAATTACGCGTCAGGGGAAATAAACATCATTCTTAAATATAACTGTTTTGACTCTTGGTCATTGGCAATTCATATTTAGAGCAAAATATTCTTCCCTTGCTTAGAAAATTGCATGTACACAAGAATCCATTTACCTAACCAGTAGCACATAGACATAAAGGGAAGACAGGTAAAGAGAACACATCAGGGAAAGACTCATGTTTATTTTATGGTTGGACAGTATATGAGCAGTGCAGTCAAATTATGGCTCCTGTTTATATCAGCAATTAGCATAGAAAAGATGAAAAAGTAAATCTAGTTGGGTAAAAAAAATTTTTTTAATAGGAAATTAGTTTTGGGGAACAGTTTCAATTAGTCTTGAAATCTGAGAAACTGCATGTGCTTTTGTGGAATCAGAATCTACTGACATGCAGTCCTTGTACACAGATACCACAGAATTAAGACTGTCTGCCACCCATTCACAGTTGCTTTTAAAATACTGATGAAAGATGCTTGTTTCAGGAGGATTTAGTTTTTCAATGATTTGAAGTCTGGGAAGGGTGACACTTGGGAGAGAATGCATTTTTGCTTTCCTGTGGAGTAACAAAAAATGTTGAGCAAGTTTAACATCTCTAAGTGCCTTTTTCATGGAGATTATTCTAATGTTGGACATGGGAACTGAAAGCAGGGAGGCTGTCTTCTGTGCTTTGGGAGAAGGTTTTGAGGTCAATTGATCATCTGGAGGAACAGATTTCTAATACTGAAAACCTTTGCTTCTCTAGAGAATGTAAATTTTTTCAGACACACTTTTCTCATCCAAATTCATGGACTCTGCACCTTCTCAGAACCCACTTTTGTCTTACCTATGCAATGGTGCATACTGCTGACTACTAAACAGTAACTCCTCTGAATAACAGATAAATATAGAAAGGCTTCAGGCATTCAGTAAAATATATTTAATTTTATGCTGAAGGAAAGAACTTAATCCTTGGCAAGATGCATGGTTCTAACAGATAAAATTACATTACTTAAACGTTATTTTCCTCGTGAAAACTTGCGGTAATAAGAGCACCCTTTAAAAATTTTCTTGACCAGTATCTTCATGTGGGAATATGATCCATTTAGCAGCTGCTCATGCATGTGATTACTGACCTAGTAATTGATCGCTTAAATTACAAGATTATAAACATGCATATGTTTTAGTTTTGCAAGTATATTAGCTGGGTCTTTTGAAAAATTTAAAAAAATAATCAGGTATATGGAACTAAATAGTTTTGTTACTTTGCTTTTCTTTGAAGACAAAACTTAACTGCTTTAAAAATGGAGCATGGATATTGAAATGATTTGGAACAGTAATCTTTTAGAAACAGTTGATTTAGCATTCCTTGCAGACCAACCAGTCAGCGAATTAGTAAGTTTTTGGGAGATTTGCTATGTGTAGAACTAGTTTTCTGATGGATCCCTTATTCTAGTTCAAATGAGTACTCCTTTTTTTTAAATAAAGTACATTGCTCTTTTATTAGAATGATTAAAAAAAAGACAAACCACTATTAGTATTCAGCAGAGACAGTGTGGGGAAATTCCAGTTCTGGATACTTCTGGATGTAGAAGAATACGTAGGTGTCTATCTTCATGTGAAATGTGCCATTTTCCTTGTCTACTGCTGGTTGCAAAATATGTATTTTAATAATTCTTCCTATGTACGTGGTTGAAGGTAAAAGTGGGTATTCTTATATTACATTCTTTCAAATAATAGAGATGTTAATCTCCCATAACTGAACTTTTCCAGAAGTCTTTTCGGTTGTCAGCCCTTTCTAATATGAATAGGGAATTAATTAGTACTATTAGTAAGGAAACGTGATGTTCTGTCTGTTTGGTATGAAGTATTTTATCAACAAATGTGGCTAGTTTGCTCGCAAACAAATACTGGGCTGAAAGGTGAATCAATTTGGAAGACAGAGGTGGTACAGAGGGCACAGGGAACCTTGATTATAGGAGTATTCCCATTTTAAGCATTAAAATAAGAAAGTGAACCTGATTTGTAACTCGTCACTCTGGCTGCTACTGGAGATTCAAGTTGGATGTAGTTACTAGGAGTGCTCTGGGGTTTTGCTTCAGGTAGAACAGCTACCTAACTTGGAACATTTTAGTTTTAATTGGCTGAAAAATTATATGTGCACCTATTGGCAAGGGATTGGTATGCATCCAGTTAAGTACAACTCTGGGACATGTAAGTGTACTTCAGTATTAAGAGTGGGTAAAGACTGATGTTGGCCAAGCAGGATTATCAAAAATCTATGGAGTTATTTTCTGTGTTTGCACTGCCTTCAGAATAGCCATTCACAGTCCCACAGATGCTGGTTCCAAGCCAGGAACCCTGCCTGGGTAGCAAACTCACAAGAAATATTTTCATTGTCCATGACAGACTACAGGCTTTTCTTACCTCACTTGGCTTCTTCACAGGCCTTGTCTTTTGCCTAATTTTTTCCTAGGCTTGCCTGGGCCTCAGCTACAGCTTGTCTAACTGTTAGAGCAATTGCATAATGACTAGGACATTTTTTCCTTATCTATTTCAGTTTTAGTTTAGTTTTGTAGGATTCTGTAGTGAAAAGCCATCTTTTCCGGAGAATTTCATACATTTCTATGATTAATAGTGTAGTAAGAATACTTTGCTACTCCATGTAGGATGAACTGTCTGTGACCAGAGGAGACAGGTATAGCTTAGAGGAGCAGAGGCATGGAATGACAGCAAGGGAATTAAATTGTGAGTACAGAGGATGATACACAGATCCCAGGGCTATAAACAGTTCACCAATGTTAAATTACTGATCGTGGAGGGAGCGGAAACTGTGGAACAAAGTAAACTTGGTTTTAGGAATTCAAAAAATAATAAAAAAAAGCATCCAGGATAGAAAATCTAGTAAAGCATACCATTATAGTAAAGTTAAATGTTGCGTGGAATTGCAGACCGAAGAAGAAAAAAGGATTCTGTTTTCTCATCTACAGCACTTCATGATCTCAGTTTTGCTCAGAGTTGGCTGTAGTTAATTTCTTTCTCTGTGGAGAAAGAGAAGATTAGGAAAGGTGGCTGTGCAATGATATACTTGAGCAAAATTCCAAGGCAGCAGCTCAGTCTTGGCTTAACTTCAGCAGAACTGAGTAGGTATGTGCCCAGATATAAAAATTAAGGAGAATCTGGTCTTGACAGTGTAGTTTCTTTCATTGTTTTCTTTGACATTAAGGTGAAATTGAGTTCTTGCTGACCAGTTCTTTTTATTGATCTAATTTACAGCCTGGCCCCATGAAGAATTGTGTTGAAATAGCTGAAGAGGTTGCAAATTCAGGGATGGGAGGGTTGGTTTGAGTTCTTACAGTGCCTTTGCCACCAAACAATTTATAATTATGAAGTCCTGTATACCTGACAATGGTCCCACTGTAGTAATTAAAAAGAGTGCTTTTAAATATGTATTTGCATTGTTTTTTCACCACCTTGCACTTGTATAGAGCACAACAGTACCATGTTCTTTGCTAATAATCTACCTGTTTTGCCTTTGAGTTGTGTGGTGACATTAAAAATAATTCGTTTATGAAAAGTATTCAGTAAGTATTCATAACTTTTAAGTGTTACCTATCTATTGGCTAAAGCTTATGGTGAGCCTTGTTAGCAAAGTTCTTATGGTATTGCGTCTAGTCTCCCCTTTTTTTCCCTCAGATTCCTTTAGACACCTTTATCAGAGACTGAGAAAAAACATTCTTAGCAAATGAGAAGGCATTTATGATGAAAGAAATTTGATGCAAAAATGTTTCAGCTTTTCTTAAATGTATTTTTTTGGTCCAAGTTTTTGTAAAAGTCCAATGTATTAGAGAATTTCAAACAACTTGTGCAGCAGTTATATATAGTTACCTTTAAATAACACCTGTATTGACTGATCATTTTTAAATTTCCATCATGTGTTTTCTGCCATATAGTAACTGACTAAAAAGTAGTTTTGATTCTGTGCAGTATTATATGGTCAAAACAAGTTGGATTCCAAATTGGTATTAGTCATACTCAGTGTTAGGAGGCTTTTGGATGTCATAAGCTTAAATTTTTGAATTAATCAAGAATGTCGTGACTACATGAGCTTTCTCAAGCCTTCATCTTTGCAGAGGTTTGGACAAGAATTGGATTCTTCCTATCTTCTTTAGCAGTAAAGCCCTAAGATAAAACCCTAAAGGGAACACTTTCTGGAGACTAAAAAGTAATCTGATAAAACAGTCTGGAGAATAGATTGAGGATTGAGATTTAATACATAGATTTGTGTGAGGTAACATAAACAAAAGATAATATGAATGTGTGTACAAACAGATCAGTTTCCTACAGACTTTAGCCTCTCTTGCACAGGGTCACATTGGTCACATGACCCCTGTGAAAATTGTTTAAAGGAGAAAGATTCCTATGAGTTTGTGTAACAACACTGACAGTTGCAGTTAGTTGCTTCTAAATGCAAGTTAGAAAATAATTTGTCTGGAGGTCATGAAGAACATTTCTACAGTACTGGTAGTGGTAAATAGGCTAAACAGGCTCAGGCAAGATTGATACAGGTTAGCTGCCATTCTCTTTACTGTGGGCTGCATAGTGGGACAAAGTCCTTCATACCATGATGCTCACTTACTAAATATTGTAATAAAATTAATCCTGTAGGGCCTTTCTAGCTGCCTCCTTACAAAGAAGGCCAGAAGTCAAGGATGGAAAACTGATTTTTGTGTGCTCAAGTGTACCTATAGGTACTCTTCAAATGTAAGATAAGAAAATAAAAGTTGAGGATGGAAACAGAAGCTTCTTACTGAGGTCAGAGCAGCAGTCTGTCTTAGTCCACCAGCCTGTTTCTGGCAGTGGCAATACAAGATGCTGTTCCATATTTCTAACATCGGAAAGTGTTTAACACATCTAATTTCTGTTTTCAACCTGGTAATGCTGTCTGACTGGAGAACCCTTGTGATGACAGATTCTCCAAGTTCATTACATGCTGTCCAAATGAGGTGTTTTTGTTATTTTTAAAACTGATCAAGTTGATGCTGAGTTCTGGTATTGCACAGGGCTTGGTGAAAAGCACTTTTGTATTCACCTTACACGCTGCTTTCATGATCTTATAAATGTTGCTTGTATTCCTCTCAGACTCTGGCTTTTGAGAATTCCAAATTCCTTAATTTCATTGGAGGGCAGTTGCTTCACTCCCTTGGCTCTGTAGTTTAACTCTGCTGTGTCTTCCCAGACATAGACTGGAACTACACATAGGACTTGTGGTATGGATGCACTGAATTTTACCATTAGAAGTTGAAAAGAGGTTCTAGAATAAGACTGGTGTAGTTTGTTGTTGGCCTTTCGGTACAGATGCCTAGCAAGCAGGGCCCAGAGGATGATGTTTGGTATTCGGAAGTACTGTTTCTGTATTTGAGTAATACAGCATTTCAGATTATGTATTAGACACTGTTTTCACATGCATTGATTTCAGAATAAACCCAAAATCAGTCTCGATGGTGCATCAGTTCATTCTGGGCTCAATAGCTATGACTTCTTGAAGGAGTAATTATAGTACCCAATATGTTTTTTGGCAAAATTAATTTTATTAGTTTCTATTCAGAAGTGATTAAGGGACTTTTTAGAAGGCAATCATTCATGTATGGTAGTTTTATACCTGTAACTTTCATATTTTGACAGAAAAAGTCAATGTAAAGACATGAAATACACTTTTCATTGTAATGCCATGAAATTATTACACTAGAAAATAAAAGCTTATTTCGATAACAGCTTAGGTGTTAAAGGTTTGAGGCAATATATATGTAATGTTTAGTTAAATTACTTTGGAGTGAAGTACAGTTGGAAACACTTTACTTTTTAAGAAAACTGATATATTCAAGGATGATATCAGTGCAAATAATATTAGAAGGCATATTGTTTAATTGCATTAATTTACCTAACTAATTTTTTTGAAATTGTGAGGCAAAATATTTGTCTTTTCTATTACAATTACAACCTATCATATATTGTACTTTATTTGGATTGATTATGTCTTTTTTCTTTTATTCTTTGGTTGGCTTTTTTAAAAAATTATTTTTAGAGGGTTTAATACCTTACAGGAAATTAACCTGTTTATATGAAGCCACAATTCGAATTTTGGGTATTTCCCCTTTTCTCGCCAAAATATCCTTACAAGGGAAAGCTTTAACAGTTGTTTGCATCTATGTTTATTAGCTTAAAGAGGTGAGTTTTTTTGTCTTGTGGTGTAGCCTCAGTAGGCAGCAGTAGACAGTAGAAGCATAGCGATTTCAGTGTATTGATACCTCTCTGTACTATCTCCTTCCATATTTTGGAGCAGCTATTTCATTTACACATCTCTCTGCCAGCATCCCTGTCATTTGATTATGTATATTCAAATCATAAACAAACATGCTGTGAATATTTAAAATGTGTGTATGTATATATATACCTATATGTATATGCATGCATGCCTACAAATATATCTACTTATGGCTGAGCAGAGGAGGAAAATTTTATCCTTTTTCTCGTGTACTGAAATGAGTCTGTTAAGCACCTGTTGCAATGATATAAATAATACATAGAATATTAAAACACAGATTTTTGATATCAGCCTGACCAAAGTACTTAGAATTTTACTTTCATCTTTTATCTTGTTAGAAGAATAAACTGAATGTGTTTCTTACATTTCAAGTTAGGAAATATTTTTACACTTAGTCTTGTAGTATTGTATTCTATGTAGACAAAAATATTCAGGTTTTGTGTTCAAGTTGCACAGCATGTCCCTTTAAATCAGTTTCTTTCTGTGTTGGTTTTTTATTTTTTTTTAAAGTGAGAAGGCTTTAATTTATAGTTAAACATTTGTCAATAATGTTTCAGTGATTGAGTTTTAGTTTTCCCATAAAAAATGGGAGTTGAAATTTGAAGCATTTGAATTTATGTGGTACAAAACTTCAAAAGAGAAGTTCTAATAAATGGAGAAGTCTGTAATTTCCCTTTTCTGAACAAGGTAAGACTTTGATGGTACAGTAAAATTTACCATTTAGCAAAATTGCCTTAATGCTTTTTATTGTTCTTTGTCTTCTCTGGACAAAGTTTTCTCCCAATTTTTCACAAGAAAAATGCTCTACCATTCTTTATCTCTCCACTTGATATTATTCTTTCTGTTACTTCTACCTGTTCTGCCCAAGGGGTTCTGGATATCAGTGTCTAGTTTGAAATCTGGAAGAGATCTAAAAGATGATAAAGCTTTTACTGCATTAGAGAAGATTGGTGACTGGTAAAGGAGGGAGAATAAAATTGTCTCTTCCTGGGAATGCAAGAAGACTTTTAAAACTTCTTCATGCTGTTTGGGAAAAGCTGGGAGAGCAATCATGTATTTCTCCAAATCATCTCTTACCTTGAGTAGAATGACAGATGATGAAATAAAGGTGAAAAGTGGTAAGGTAACAAAGGACCTGGACTGCTTTCTTGAAGACCAGATCCTTGTGCCTGCTCAGGGACCTGCTGCTGAGGTCAGGGATCAACATGGGATGATTCATCCCATGGGATACAATTCATGGAGAGATGAGGGGACCAGGAACGCTGCTTGCTTTTCAGGGATCACCTTCTCCAAGCTCAAAAATGGTCTGTCCTGACAAACAGAACATGAAGCAAAGATGGCAGGAGGTCACTGGAAGAGGAGCTTCTCACTAAACTCAAGCATTAAAAGGAAGTGTACAAAAGGCAGGAGTAGGGACAGGTGACCTGAGAGGAGTACAGAAACACTGAATATGTAGGGACAGGGTTAGGAAAGTCAAAACTCATTTGGGGTTGAATCCAAAAAGGGTTGTGAAGGGCAACAGGAATGACTTCTGCAGCTACATAGAATAATAGAATAGTTTGGGTTGGCAGACGCCTTTAACTGCCATCTAGTCCAGTCCCCCTGCAGTAGAGCATTGACATCTCAAACTACATCAGGTTGCTCCCTGGTAAGACTGGCCTTCAGGAATCCCTGGTCCCTGCGATGAGAGACAGTCTGGAGAAAGGAGAACTTTCCCTTGACTGAGGAGAATCAGGTTAGGGAAAAACTTAAAACTGGGCGTACACAAGTACAATGGACCTGAGGGCGTGTACCTAGTTCCAATGAGGGAGCTGGACAGTGTCATTATGGACACTCTTTCTTTGTGTGACATTATGGTCACTCTTTCTTTGAAAGGTCAGGGCTAGTAGGAAAGGTTCTGGTGACCTGGAAGAAGCAAATGTCACCCCCATCTCCAGGAAGGTCAAGCAGGTGAATCTGGGGAACTACAGAACAGTCAAGTTCATATCCTTTCCTCGGAAGGTGAAGGAGTGAAAAAATCTGTAACTGTTACCAAATATACAAAGGACAGGAAGGTGGTTGGGACTATGCAGCATTCATTTATGAAGGGTCTGTCCTTGGGTTGGTCTGGCCTTACCAACCTCATAGCCATGACTGTTGCAGTTGGTGTTGTTTATCTTGGCTTTATGTACTCCTATCACATTGTCATACCCAAACTGATGGATATGGATCAGATAAGTGGACATTGAGTTTGTATGAAAATGTGGGTGAACTGCTGGGCTTAAATGGTTGTGATGACTGGAAAGAAGTGGAACTGGAAAATGGTTACTAGTGGTGTTACCAGGGGTTGATACTGCAGCCAGTACTGTGTAACACCATCAATGACCTAGGTGATGGGACAGAGTACGCCCTCAGCAAGTTTACAGATCTAAAACAATGACTGACTGATAACATCAGATGGCTGCATGACTGTTCAGAGGGCTGGAGAAATGGGAAGAGGAGAATCTCATGGAGTTCAGGAAAGGGAAATGTGAAGTCCTGCACCTGGGGAGGAATAACCCCAGTACTAGTACAAGGTGGGGGCTAACCAGCTGGAAAGAAGAATTGCTGAAAAAGACCTGGAGGTCCCGGTGGACAGCAAGTTAAACATGAGCCAGCAATGCACCTTCACAGCAAAGACCACTAACAGCATTGTTGGCTGCATTAGGAGCAGTATTGCCAGCTGCTGGGGTTGTGGGAGGCGATGCTTCCCCTCTATTCAGCCCTGATGAGGCTGCATCTGGAGTCCTGCTCTGGGCTCCCCAGTACAGGAGATGTGGACATACTGGAGAGAATCTAATAAAGGGCCATGGAGGTGCTGAAAGGGCTGGAGCATCTCTTATGAGGGGAGACTGAGAGAGCTGGGGCTGTTCAGCCTGGGGATTTGCTGAGGGGACTTCTTATGGATGTGCATAAGTATGTGATGAATCATAGACTATCTCAAATGGGAAGGGACCCATAATGATCATTGAATCTAACTCATGTGATCATATGGAGTCATAACTCCTGCTCTTTGCAGGACTACCTAAAGCTAAATCATGTGACTGTGACACGCCTTGAATTCTGACACGCTTGGTGCTGTGACCCCTTCCAGGGGAAGCCTGTTCCAGTGACTGACCGCATTCTCAGTGGAGATCCTTTTCCTGATGTCTAATATGAACTTTGCCTGACAGCTTCATTCCATTCCCACGTGTCCTATCACTGGTCAGGGAGTAAAGAAGACAGAGGCAGGCAGTGGATGTGCAGTGGTGCCCACTGACAGGCAATGGGCAGGAACTGGAACACGGGAAATCCTGTTTAAGAAGCGTTTTACTGTGAAGTTGGTCAAACCCTGGGACAGGTCATGCGGAGGGGTTGTGGAGTCTCCGTCCTTGGAGGTACTCAGAAGCTGCTTGGACATGATATTGTGCAGCCTTGCTCTAGTTTATCCTGCTGTGAGCAGGCTGAATGAGGACATCTTCAGAGGTCCCTTCCAACTCTAATTCTACTGTGATTGCTGTGGTGTGGTAAAGTTACACGTTATATGTCTACCTAGATAACCACACTTGGAGCGCTGTCTAGTTTTTTTTCTTCCTTGAGAAGCCCAACGCTCTCTCCTGATGAAGTCCTGGGGTGCCTTGTTTTCTTGCCTGCTTTTTCAGTTGTTTTCCATATCCTTTTAATTTGTGCTGTGCTGTGTCTGAGCACTTTGCTGCTTGGAAAAGTGGGGAAAAATTGGTGTCTGTGAGCCACTTGATGCTGACTCCCACAGTCCTCCAGATGCTTGTCAAGGTTTAAGAAACACTGCTGAAGTACAAAGGGAACAGAAGCTGTCTGGGAGAACTTCAGTAGTGGATTCTTTTTTCACCCTGTGAGAGACTGTCCTGATTTTGACTGGGATAGAGTTAATGGTGCAGTGCTTTGTTTTGTACTTAAGATGAGAATAACCTTGACAGCACACAGATGTTTTTAGTTGTTGCTGGGTAATGTTTATACTAAGTCAAGGACTTTTCAGTTTCTCAGGCCCTGCCAGCAAGAGGGTTGGATGGGCACAGGGAATGGGGAGGGGGCACAGCCAGGACAGGTGACCCGAACTGGCCAGCAGAAGTTTCCATACCATAGAATGTCATGCTTAGTATATAAACTGGGGGGTGCTGGCCGAGGCCTGCCAATTGTTGCATGGGAGCTAGCTGGGCATCGGTCAGTGGGTGGCGAGCAGCTGTACTGTGCATCACTTGTAGCGGGGTTTCCCTTTTGGATTTTATTACTTTCTCCCTCTCCTTCTTATTACATTTGTTATTATTATTTTAACTTCTAAGTTGTTCTTATCTCAACCCCCCACTTTCACCTTTCTCCTGAATCTCCTCCCCATCCCTCTGCCTGGGGGCAGGGGACGCTAACAAGCAGCTGTGTGGTACTTAGTTGCTGGCAGGGGTTAAACCATGACAGAGGCGGTTAGTGCTAATTTTCTTCAGTCTAAACAAAGAATGGCAGTACATGGTTTCATACAGTTAAAAATGTCTCGGTCTTTCATAGCAGGTTTAGCCTGTAGTCAGTTTCTATTTTATTTTTTTGTCAGTTAAGCTTTAATTTTCAAAAATAACACCCCTCAGGAAGCTTTAGATGTTGACTTTAATGTCACTGTTCTCATTGCTAATAACTCGCATGAATAAAATACTTTTTTCTTTTCCCCCAAAAAAAGAATAAACATACAGTTTTTATTGGAGAAGGAAATGGTGTAAATATCTGCTGTCCTTTCAAGTTTAGTAGTTATTAAAAAAAGCTTGTTGATCCTTTAAATCACAGGTTGTATGGCAGCTACTTTATTCTCTTTTAGTGTTCTAATACGGCTTCAAGCATGTGGTCCTATAATTTCCGGTGTGGAATCCACAGCAAGAATAAAAATTCTAAAAAACAAATTTAATTTTTGTTTTTATTGTTTCATATCAATTCAGTAGTAGTATGTCTCCAAGCAAAAGAGAAATGTAAAACTACTTTTTGTAGAGCAATGAGCTTTATTCTTTCTAGTTATTAGTAGTAAACCCTAATTTCGTGTTTTGAAGTTTACTTTAATAGTGTGACTCTATGCTATTAATATATTGAAGTAGGTTGTTGTGCTTTAATGTAAGGGGAAAAAGTGAATTTAGAAGTTTTAATGTTGTTGCATCGCTCTAAAAGCCACCTTAGTTTTTGGAAAAAAAACCCAAACAAAGTAGTTTTCTTGAGGTCAGGTGGCTCTTTTATCACATTTCCTGGACTTTACTGTAAGTTTGTGCTTTTCTTAGAGTGGGAAGGTGAAATACCTTGCTCTTGGGAGTTTATTTGGAAAAAAAGTAACAATAATAGTATAATGTCAGGTGGTTTGAAGTACTATAATATATGGAAAGTAAAGAATTGAAGTAATATTCAAGCAAGCTGGTGATACATTGTTAACTAAACTTGAATGTTAATGGTCAGGAAATGCTTGAAGAATCCAGGAGTGAAGCTTGTAGTTTCTGCTTTATTTTGTCAACTCTAGCCGCCATGAATATGTATTTATAGATTTTCTCTTTATTTTTCTTACTTTAAGCTCAAAATAAAGACTAATAAATTATACTTGATTTATAAATTCCTGGTAAGTAGTTTCCAACTCTTCTGTATAATGTTTTCTTCTTTTTAAAAATCAGTGTATTCAGCGTTGCATACTGTTACATCTATTTGATGTCCATATATACTAGCTCATTAAAATGCCACTATCAAATGCTTTGTATCAAAAAATGAAACTTCTGTGTATTTGCAGATGTTGGGGTTTTTTTAAGTTACTAATTAACTTAATATTGCAGTATGATTGCATTTAGGTCAGAGAAGATGGTGGAAGTAGGAATATATATTTTTATTCATTTAAAATCAGTTCTTGTATTTTCGTTTGAGGAAAATACTGGTGAGATTGAGTAAAAGCTTAAACAAATCCTTCAGTTAGTTGGAGACAGTGCCCTGAGCAGCTCTCAGACAGCTAGTGAATTGGTGAGATATTTCTGTGTACTGAAGGAAGATCAGTTCCCTGCTAGGGATTATAAACATTGCAAGGAAGTTGACAATTACAGAAATGTTTATGTTTGAATAGGTAGGAACATCAAACAGAAGGAAGCTTCCTGGTCGATGAGTCCTTCTTTGCTGCTACTGATGTGTTAAACTTTGGATAGAGTTATTTAGAAATAGAGTTGGCTGCCTAATTTTGCTTCTGTATCACTTTTTCTGATGAAAATGCTGCCTTCAGCTTGACTATTTCTCACCTCCTGTGTGTTCTCTCTACCTGAGCCGTGTTTGACAGCAATCTTATTTTCCTCTCCCCTCTTCTTGCTATGCAAAGCAAATTATTTGCTTGTAATGTTCTTATCTTCAATTCAGCCCTCCTTGAACAGAAGTGACTAGAATTAAAGCACAATTTTGAATCTTGTGCTCCAGTTGAAGTATCTGTGACATTCATTTGTGCTGTGGTTCTATGACATTGATGGTTCAGAGTAACTCTGTGCAGCATTCCTTGTCTTAAGTTTCTAGAGATCTTAATATTTCTAGTCTTGACATTCATAGCCTTAACCATACTATCAAATCTTAACTATTTCCTTAAGGAAGTATAGTTCTTGCTCTTCATATTTTAAACCTTTCTTGTACTGATGGTATGTCCTACCCTTGTGTCACTATCAACTTTCTTTTAACCGACCCTTACAATAAATTACAAATGCAGTATTAGGTACATTTGGACAAAATAGTATCCTTTGGGGAATTCCTTAAGTTTCCCTCCCTCTAGTTTCTTACCTTTTCCCTTCAGTAGAGTGTGTCATTATTTCCTTTACTTGTCTCCTGCTTTCTATTTTCTTGTTTTACTGACAGCTAGAAAGGTTAGATCTATGAAATTCTTCTCATCTATAATGACAGGGTAGATACCAAATCAAGTTGTATAAGGTAGTTGTTGTTATAATGATGATGTGTTTCATCATGTTTTGAGTTTACCCTGTGCTTTAATTATTACTTTTATAAATTGTATTGTCTCCTTGCGTGATCAGTGAGGTTGCAGTAATATGTTATCCTTGCCCATTATCTTCCTATAAAGGAAATAAACTTACATGATTACCTGTAACAGCTAAGCTCTGTCTGTACAAGCAAAGAGTATATAAGATTATTTGTGGGATAGCATAATATGTGTTGCTTGCAATTACTTTTTATAACTGAAACGTCCCATAACAATGCAAGCTTACATGTCAAAGGAACCATTAATTATCAGTTATCTAGCCTTGCTAAAGTGCAGGTGGAGTACAGGCAGTTGACAGAGTTCGATGCTCATTTCACATTTGTTGACATAGTACTTAGTTTACTAGAAGAACCTCAGTCCTTCTGCTTATTAGCACTGCCATATATATATGCATACATACATACCGATTTGTGTGCATGTGTAAATGCATGTATAGATAGAGGTGCATAAAAATATGGTTACAAATAATCTGAATGCAATTGCCTTTTTTTTTCTTTTGACCTCAGCTCCTCTTAAAGTTACTGGGGAGTGGGGGTGGATGGGGGGGAAGCCTTTTACTATTCTGAAGAAAAATATTCTCCAGGATTATGCCTTTAGTAAATTAAAGGGATGGATAAACACATATTGCAAGACTCAGGAACATTTTGTTGCGCTAAGTAGAAACAGAAACCTTGTGCATCAGCATCGCCCAGCTGTTCTGTCCACTGCCCGGTTCATCTTCCTTAAGGATCAGAGTCTCACTGGAGAATGTAACAGGAAGATGAAGCATGTGTAGGAAGAGAACTGAATAAACTCAATAAGAAACAAGCTTTACCTACATAAGTACAAGGAAGGAAGCATTCAAATAAAAGAAGTCAGATTTGCATCTGAAGTGTGCTTTTATGTCTTGATCTTACTGGCTTTGTCTGCCGTGATGAATAGGTACTGTGAAAGTAAATGCTGTATTGGAAAAAAAATATTTTTTTGCTTAATTCCTTTCTAATTAACTTTGGCTACTTCAGCAGGTTACAGTATTGAACTAAGCTGTGACTTTTGTTTATTGTGTGCTCCATATCTGATTCTTTTTTCTCATTTAGAACATTCTAATCAAATACGGAGTCAGGAGGGAGTTTGCATGTTGGGATCCATTAGAATACACTGTTAGGAAAATACATAAATGAAAGCAAAAGGTGACACAAGTTAAAATCAAAGTCTCCAAACCACTTACTCTGTGAACACAAGGCCAATGATTTTATGAAGTTACATTTAGCAAATGGATATAAATGTGTGTTGCTGTTATCTGTAGTCTGTGCCAGCAAGAGAGTCCAGTTTCATTGTGCAGGTAGTACACTTTCATTAGTAAAGAACAGTTTCCAGTCAGCTGAAAGGCTCTGAGTATGGCACTTAAGTGGCCAAATGACCCTCTCAACCACGGTTGGCTGCTGTCTGGCCATCTCTGCAGATGAGCAGAAAAACAACCCTTTGTGCATGCAGAAAGGTCCTAATTGTCTTGAGTCTAATTAGAGGGAACACTAGGTCTGGAAGAACAAGTGCTTCATCAATTATGATGATGATCTTGAAATAAAGTCCATTTATTTTATCACTTCCATAGCAATAGAATAGTCATTTATGTTGATTCAGAAGCATGGGTAATGATTACTTAACATGAAATACTGGCTTCCTTTAACAAAAGTTTGATTTGTGTTCACAAGTAGAAGATACTAGATAGTCTGCTGAACTGCCAGCCATTAAAGTTCCTGTGCTATAGATGAGTAATTTAGAAGTGTATCATGTATTGATTTACTGCATGACTCCTGCACAGGAACATAATATGGCTGATATGTAATGGGGATTGCTAGTGGTCAAATTAAAGCAGGTGAATATCCTTACAATAATGTTCAAGAACTAATGTTGTAGATTATTCTAAGAGTGCGAGTGAAAGCTGAGTTTGATAATTCATATAAGGAAATCTGTAAAATGGAATAGGAATGTTAAGGGGGAAATAAGAAATAGGTAGGCACTTAGAAATAACATGACTCAGGATATTTTGTATTAAATGTACTGTAAATCAAAGTTAGTCATAAGCAGAATGAAGAGGTGAATTGATTGTGGTAATCTGCTTCAATTTTGTTGGTCATTCATAACTGAACTTAAATATTGAACAGAGTTTGAGTGTTGAAGTATCTATGGCTTCTTAGGTGAAGAATTAAGTGATGGATTATCTTTCAGTGCACATTTGTGTACAGGTCTAAACTGCGTATGATGCTTTAAGGGTGTAGGACTGATTCTGTACTGCATTTGGGATTGGAAAAATACTCTCTGCTTAAATAAAACTTGCATATTCAGAAGTATGTTTTGCCATCATTTTTACTGAATTATCTCACAGATGTTTATATAAAACACTAACACAAATGTCTATTCACTGGACAGGAGTTAGATGTTAAATCAGTGTATATACAGTGGTGTTTCTTTTGTCTATTAGAATCTCTGTGCAAGTGTACTTAAGCTGAAAGCTTCTTAGGGCACAGCATTTGTACTTTAAAATAGGTTAGTTATAGTAAACCATTCCTGCTTAAAGTGTATATCTAGTGAAGAAGTGTTGCATGTCTGACAGTGATAAGGAGGATTTCTTGTAATCCTTCATTATGTTGAAGAATTATTTCCATGAGTTTCATAAGTGTTCTATGGAATTGTAACAATTTATTTACTTAGCACAACTTGGAGATGAATAAAAAGGAGAACAGTTACTGATGCTGAGTATTTTGATTTTAAAAACCAGGAAAGACCATTGTTAGATTTTTGGGCAGTATTCCCTTGAAACAAAGCCAAATATATATATACTTTTTAAGTCTTGGAAGATTTGAAGAACAATTTTTTCAAGATAGAATTCCTTTAAATAGCCAGTTACTAAAAACACAAAAAATAATCCATTAAAATAGTTCTCAGTGTTTTGAGAATTTTCTTATTGTTTCATTTGAACAGGATGCTACCTCTTGAATTGAAAATTCACACTAAGCATGAAAAAGAGGTACCAGCTTTCTATTCAGTGTCCTTTGGAAAAACTGTGTGGGATTAAACAAGGAAAAATAGTACCTCATTTTGCTCCATTTTTTTTATTTTTTAATAATCCTAATTTAGGCACCTAAATGTTGGTTTGGTTTTTTTTTCTAAAGATAAACTAGTCATCCGGTATACCTTTGAAAGATGAATTGCCATCTGTAAAAAATAGCTGATCTGCCATCTTGTCCTGCAATAGGAAAATGAGTCTCATTTCTTATTGGTTGTGTTAGCAGCTGCAGGTATTAGGATATGGGGTGCTTTGCTGACCTGCATAAAGCCGTGTAATTTTTTCCTTAGTTTATATTTCTTAAAGCAACTGAAGTTATTTAAAAGACAAAATTCACAGTTTTATAACTTTATTCTAGATTCTGAGAATATTATATCTCGTTCAATGAAGCTAATCCCTAGTTTCAGAGATCACTATTGCAATAAAGTTTTACAACTTCTTGGAGATCCAGTCCAGGGAATTTATCTGGTTGAAAATTAAACCTACAATAGCATGTGAGTGTTCTTTCATCAGTCTGATGCCAAAGCAGTAGTGTTAGTGTGGAGGAGGCAAAATACAGAGGTGGAAGTGGAAAAGAAAAAGTAATGGTATGTCTTGCTTTAAATACATTAAGCTGTTGTGGACCCACAGTTGGGTATTTTGAGATGTAATTTCTAAGTAATGCAGTCAAAAGACTAGTTTTAAAGAAGTTCTTCATTTCTAGAAATTGAGGAACCTGAAGAAGCCAGGTAAATACAGTTAAATTCAGAGGAAGATTTCAGCTTCTACAGCAAATGAGCTGGGCAGAGGAGAAGGGCACTCTTGGGCTGAACTCCTGCCTTCTCTCTGGTGGGGAGAAGCTCTGGCTTCTTAGCTAGCTATTGATTGGGGTGTCCTAGGCTGTGCTATGCCTGGTGTTCATAGGGTAAGAACCTGATCTATAATGTCTCATGGTTAAGGCTTTTATAAGTTCACAGCCACTTTGTTCATTGCACTGTGGCTCTTGTGTATGCCTCGGAAGCATTTGAAAACTTTGAGGCTTTAGCACTAGTGGAAATTACAGGAGAACATACATTGCACGAAGTTAAATAGTTCTTTATTCTTCATATATTTAAAAGTAAAATTATAAGTTGCATGCAATTTTAATATTTATAGTTCATGCTCTTGCCTCTTTTGCCATAGTTGAGCAGTTGCCATGGTTCCTATCATACTGTCTACTTTAGAGGCAAACTTCATATACAGACAGTAAATGGAGCTGGGCTTCAGAAGTGTACTACATCTATAGTGTCCTCAGCTGCATCTTGAATTGATTTGTATTTTCTACTGGCTCCCCTCAATAGAGTGGAATCAGAGGTTAGGGCTCATAAGAATTATAAATATTAATACAGAGTATTAATCCCCTTCATCTGTCTTATCAATAAAGGACGACAAATTACTTGATGAGACTGTTTGAAGGGTGTGTATTAAGACTTCATTAATTAAAAAAAACTAATGAGGTTCAGTTAAATGTGGGTGACAACATACTCTGTATGCATAATGTTTCAACTTACTCTGCTTTGTGCAGGCCGTACTCTTCTTTCCAAAGGGGTGTGAATGGGGATAAAGAGTTAACGTAATTCTCTTCTGCAAGGATGAGAAGACTGGGGCAAATTGCAAGGTACCAGCCTCAGGGAAAGGGGTTGAAGACTTGGAAAAGGAGCAGATCCTGTTACTGTATTTACATCCTGTGTAAATGGTGGGTAACTGAAGGTATCCACATATCCAGTCGACTTCTCATGGAGGAATAAATGGAAACAGAATATTCCTGTGAACTCCTGAACCAGTACAAACTTGAGGTCCAGGCTATGACTTGAATTAACAAGGGACTCCAAAAAAACGACACATTGAATTAGTGGTCAAAAACCCAAAATCTTTCCTTGCTCAATGACTAATATAACAGTTAATTTTTTAGTGATTTACTTTAACATTAATTGCAATGATTTTTATTTTCTGTTCCACTGCAGTTCTTTTACAAAGGGAAATTATTGGTTCCAATCAATTTAATCAACTGTCCATTTCAGACTAGAAAATATTAGAGTTTGAATGTTGCATTTCTTAACTAAAATGACAGATGCTGAAGGTAAATGAATTTAAATAAAGAGTAAGTTGCACATGGTTTCTTTACACCGTTTTGTATCAAAGTAGTTAGTGACTAACCTGCTCTGTTACAACTTAGAGTGTTTTTAAATTGAGCTTAGTTGTCTTCATATAGTGTGCTTCAAAAATTGCTCAGAAGCTGGTGATTTCATAAAAGACTGCTTTTCAAACAGAACTACATGCACCTAAATGTATTTTGGAATGAAATAGTATGATCTGTGTTATTCAGAGAAGGCCAATTAGAATGCAATTGCCTTGTTTTGCATCCCTAAGAATTTATGAAGAGCAGTGCACTTTTTTTTTTTTAATGCCCAGATGGTTGATATTATCCTGCTTGTTTCTGTGTGAGGGTTTCAAGGAGACTGCTGGAGTTGGTGTGTTTGAAATAAGCAGTTATGAGTAGGATTGAATATGGCTGCTACAATCCAGGAAACACTGAGGGGCCTGAGAAAACAGTGCAGAAGTAACAGATATGGGAATACTCCTGGCCTTGCTCCAGCTAGGCTGGCAAAGCTTGTCCTCTCTAGGTTTGTTCTAGGACTAAAGAGGACAATAAAACCTTTCATGTTCATGATGCTGAAATGGGACTGAGTAGATTGTCACTAATAAGGGAAACAAAGACAGACATGGGAGTGCCCCATTGAGCAGCACTGCCATAAAACTAGAGGCTGGATGCTGGAGATGGGCGTAGCTGGGCAGCAGTTCATACTTTTCCATTCTTTTAGTTAAGTATGATGCTTTGTATGAGGGGATGATTTTTTAAATTAATATATTCATTTTTATTAACAGCTGATGTAGAACTTTATACTTTTTTTTGCGAAGTGCATTTGAGCCTGTCCTGTTAGTTTGGTTAACTTGTTCCTAGAGTTGTTTAATTATGCTCCAGCCCCTTTTGTCTTCTCCTCATCCCTTGCGAGTTGCAGACAACCAGACTTGTTGCCTCCGGGATGCGCTTGATTAGTTTAAGCTTACTTCACTAATTAAAATATAATTACCGTCTGAGTTTCAGAAGTGCAATAATTAAATAGTCACAGAGGGATCTGGTATGAGGCTGCTGAGACCATTAGAAGAGCAGTCTTTATACAAAAAGGTTTTGAATTTCTTTGATAAGGCTATATAATGGTCATTAGGGGAAGCACACGAATTACTGTGTAGAACACCAATGTGCCTTTGTGTTGATCCTCTCCTTTGTAATTTGAGTTTAAGGTGATGCCTTGTGATAGCCCTAAGTTCTTGTTTGTGTTTTGCTTGTATTTTGTATTTGTATTGAGCTGCTGCAGAAAAAAAATGATCTTAGGTTTCTCGACTGCTTGTTTGTAGCAGAGGTTACTGCCTTCAGTTGTGTGTGTATATTTGTGTGTGTGTATGTATATGTACAAAATCTGAAGTCAAAGACTTAATTTAGAGAAAGGATAATCAGGCAGACTGGGGGGTGAAATTCATTTTGTTTAGACAAGTCATATGAAACTATTATAAAATCAATTCCCTATTTTTAGAGTAATATTTTATTCAATATACTGAATAGCTAATGAATTGTTTTGCTGATTATATTAAGGAAAAAGTATTTGATAGCAAATCATTTAAAATTCTTTTGCAGTCAGATGTTATGTATCACCTTTTTTCTAACCTTGTCATAACTATGACATAATAACATATCTTACTAAGGGAAAGAAAACAAAATATTGCAGCCGTTTCTTTTACCACTAATGACTTCAATTAAAGCACTGAGGAAATTATTTTAGTAAATATTTAAGATTCACACATGGAAGCTATTAGTGAAGTTTTTAAACTGCAAATTTTATTTCATGTTCAACTACATTACCTATTTGTATATAATGTGAAACATGCATTAGACTACCATTTGTAGACTCTTAAAAAACTTTGATAATGCCATTGTATTTCTCTTAATTATCTATTTTCTGATGTTCATGTTAATGTAAATTAAAAATTTGGGTCTCACTCTAGAAGTTTTTCATAGCATTATAATTACAGTTGCAAAACAAGTTCTGTTCATCACGTTATTTAACAAATCATTAACCTTTGTATTGCAATTGTTATAACAGTATTGAAATTGGGTTTTGTATTGTATTTGGGAATATCAATGTTACCCCCTTCGGAAATCGTCTGGAATAGAGAAAAATCTTCAAATGTTTAGCAAAAATCATGTTGGACTATGAGATTAGGAAACTTTATTTTCCCTTTTTAGCCACACAGACTTTGTTCCCTGTACATGTGTGATAAAACCCAGAATAATTTTCACTTTCCAGCTGAGGAATTATTATAAAGGCTTCAAAGGAAGCTGACTGGGGAAAAATATGAAATCTATGAAATACCACCAACTGCTGCTTCTGTGAATGTTTTTTCTTCCCCTTTACTTACTTCACTTCAGTAACAATGGGACACTGCTGAATGTATTGGTACAGTGGGAGTTTGGTAGACTGTTCGTCCTGTGCTCTGGAAGTCCTGACCTAGTTTTCAGATCAACATTTCATGTTTGTTAGGAGAGCCCTCGGGTTGTTCTGAGTAGGATGTAAGGCCAAAGAAGATAAGATGTTAAAAGACAGAAACTGAGAGGTAGGTTGAAAATGCATAAATTCATTTATCCCTGGTTTGTGAAAACTACAATCTAATCATCCCCAAGAAACTATTCTTTCTGTGAGCTATGGGAGATATGGCAAGAAAAGTTGTTATGCATGCTCAGTATTGCCAAGTGCTTATAAAACCATCATAATTACCTCATTCTTCATGTTCTTTTAACCAGCCAGTCCTTTGAACAGCAGTTCTTCTCTTCTAATCCCACTGAATTAGAATAGAATAGTTCCTAACATCCTTCTTAAGTTGTGGGTCCCAGAACTGCACACAGTACTGAAGGTGAGGCTGCACCAATGCTAAATACAGCAGGATAGTCACGTCTTTTGACTGGCTGGTTTTACTGTGTGTGTTGCACCTCAGGATGGGGCTTGCCCTCTGGCTGCCAGGGCATGCTGCTGACGTGTCCTGAGCCTGCTGTGAACCAGCACCCCCAGATCCCTTTCTGCGGGGCTGCTCTCCAGCCACTCCCTGTGCCTGGCATTACTCTGTCCTATGTGCAGAATCTGGCACTTGTTCAATTTCATGCCATTATCGCGTGTGAAGAACTGTATGGGAAGAACTATTCTACATGCACAGGATGGAGTGGAGAAGAGAGTTTATTTCTTTTTCCGGATAAGTAGGACAGGAGAACTGGTGGCAACCAACATGAAGGCTCAACAATTTTTTTGCTTCAGTTTTTACTGATAGTCACTACATCTGCCAAGTCCCTGAACCTCAAGGCAGGGACTTGGGGCATCAAAGTCCATCCCATTGTAAGTGAAGACCATGTTTGAGACCACCTGAGGAGCTAGAAAATATGCAAGTCCATGGGACCTCACGAGGTGCAGCCCCGGGTCCTGAGGGATTTGGCAGCTGTAGTTGCTAAGCCACTCTACATCATATTTGGAAAGTCCTAGCAGTCAGGTGAAATTCCCAGGGTAAAAAGGAGGACCCTGAGAACTACCAAGCATTCAGCCTGACCTCAGTGCCCAGTGAGATCATGGACCAGATCCTCGTGGAGGATATGTCAAAACACATGAAAGACAGGGAGGTGATTAGGGACAGCCAGTTTGGCTTCACTAAAAGCATATTGTGCCTGACTATTCTAGTGGCCTTTTACAATGGAGCGACTGCATCAGTGGACAAGGAAAAAGCAACAGATGTCATCTACTGGGACTTCAGCAAGGCCTTTGATATGGTCCCAGCACAACATTCTCACCTCAAAATTGGTCAGGTATGGGTTTTATGGATGGACTGTTAGATGGATAATGTATTGGCTAGATGGCCATATCCAATGAGTTACAGGCCATGGCTCAATGTCCAAGCGGACATTGACATTCTGGTCAAAGTTTTTTCATCAATTCACTTTGACTTCTTTAAAAAGATACTTTTTTGGGGGTGTGTAGGCATATACACATAAATGTGTAGATAAATATAGATACATACATTAACACTGGGTAATCCTTGTAACATTTTGAGTACTTGCTGGTTCATTCAGAAATGCCAGAATAGGCATTTGTTGTGTTGGATGGCTCCATCTATAGCCACCATAGCAATTATTTTTTTTTTTTCCATTCAGTTTACATTGAATGTTTTCTGGAACCTTTACAAGCCTTTACATATTTCCCTTTGCAATACCTTTAATTTCAACAAGTCTAATACTTCTATAAATTTGAACAGCTAAACTACTTGCCCCATACAGGATAGGTCTAATTCCACAAAACTTCTGCGCATTATTTCCTTCAAGGATTGTGAAGACCTGTTGGTTGACTAGTGTAACACGAAGCATTTTAAGATTGTTCTTTGAAGTGAAACATCATATTTGTATTACGGCATTTTTCTTTGAGGCTCAGGAATAGTTAATTTACCAGAAGTAAGATTAAAGCTACTTTTTAGTCCATTTGAGTATAGACAGGGAGAGCAGGGCTAGATCATGCTTATTTGGAAGAATCTCTGCATGTTTTATACTGTATTGTGCAACCAAATGTAATTCTTAAAACTTGACATTATAATGCTTTATACAAATTAGTAGTGCAGAACCTCTTTACAACTTCAGCATGTGTAGGAGATGCTCCCTTCCAGACTTGAGCTGGTGTCTCAACCTTGAAACATGCTGATTTCCCACAGTTTGCCAGACTGCTGTGTGGCTGCTTTCATTCTCTTCTGTCAATCAGCTTCCCACTGATGCTAATTAGGGTGACAGCCTCACATTATTAGTTCTAAATTAGATGACTTGCTGGTGAATCCAGCAAATGCTGAATAATACATTTCTGTTTGGGTTATATAGGCTTTGGGAGGCTGTATGAACATGTGGTGTGGGAGAGGGGCTTCACAGAGTGCGTACATCTGCATTCATACCTATGTCAAAAATAGGTCTGTTAATTATGGTTTGCGGAGATGTCAGATATAAACAAAGAGCTGGTTTGTTAATAAATTATTTAAAAACGGTGCCTATTATGCCATTGGTACTTTGCAAAGCATAATTACAGCTGGAATGATAAAAGTCCCAAATAATATTTGAGACTAGCAGCATTGATTGTTTCTGCTATGTGATGGTAAGCTCAGAAATACAGCTCACTATTATTTGCTACTGCAGTATTATCTCTTATTATACAAACAGTTGTTTACTGTTAAATATACTTTCTTGTTGTATCTTGAAGGTGCAAACACTGTGAATTTAAAATGGATGAGTGATTCCACAGTAACTTTGCCTCATCATCATTCTGCACTGTGATGAATGTATGTATGGTGGCTTACCTCTTTTCTTAATATGTCTCTGTTTACTTGAGGGTAGTAGTATACCACAGAGAGCGAACTGCTGTGGAGGAGCTGCTAAACTGTAGACTCCTGTCTAGACTTTTGTATGTTTTCACATGCTGAGAATAGCAGCTCTCAGGTCATGACTGGGAGGGGACAATTGTATTTTTTTTTCCCCCTATTGAAATAAAAAGCAGTGGAGTTAGTTGAAGGGGGGTACCAGAGTGAGACTTTTCAATGAGTTGTAATGTTTAATGCTTTATTCCCGAAGGAACAAGACTTTGAAGACTGTGGCTGAGGTCTCTCTTGCTTCTTAGGCTCTCCGTGGCTGTTTTCACCCTACTATTGTTTTGGTAGGATTGCAGTATATTTAAATTATGCTTTCTTATTCAGTAGGTTTTAATTGGGTAATATGGGTGAATAAATTAAAGATTTTGCATGTCCACATTCCAGTAATGAAAATGGTGATGTGTTTGGGAGGGGTAGGATAATTTAGGAGATGTTCTTGAAAGCAATTTATTAATTAGTTGTTGCTTTGTATTTTTCTTTCTTACAACTTTAATGTTGCAGTAGTATGTTTTCCAGGACATATGTTAAATATTTATTTGTGTGAACTGTAACACATTAAAATCTTGAACTTTTTCAGACATTACTGTAAAACACACACAGGGAACGATCTTGCTTTTTGGGAGGGCATGTAGTGATCACACTATGCTGTATTTTTAGTATGTGCAGCTTTATATTACTGGATTTCAGTATTATTAATGGAGTTGCTAGGTTTTTAACCTCAGATAGTAAAACTCTTTGAAAATGCAGAGTGTGTGATACAATCTAATGTAATTAGTTTCTCACTTTGATTAGAAGAATGCACCATTATTTACATGTAAGATAATCCTATGTTGGACTCCCCTCCTCAAATGGACAGTGGAGAGAAAAATAATGAAAAGCTCATAGGTAGAGATAAGGACAGGGGTTACCTAACAATTACAATCGCGGACAAAACAGACTTGACTTGGGGAAATAAATTTATTACCATTGAAATCAGAGTAGGATAATGAGAAATAAACCCAAAACTTAAAAAACCCCACAACTCCGTTCTCAGTCATAACTTTGCTCCCAATTCCTCTACCCCCCCCCCCCCCCCCCAATCCCAAGCAGCGCAGGGGGATGGGGAGTGCGGCTGGGTCAGTCCATCACACACTGTCTCTGCTGCTCCTTCCTCCTCAGGGGGAGGCTCCTCACACTCTGCCCCTGCCCCTGCCCCAGCCTGGGGTCCCTCCCACGGGAGACAGTCCTCCATGAACTGCTCCAATGTGAGTCCTTCCCACGGGCTGCAGCTCTTGATGAACTGCTCCAGTGTGGGTCCCCCATGGGGTTTAGTCCTTCAGGCACAGGCTGCTCCAGCATGGGTCCCCTGCAGGGTCACAAGCCCTGCCAGCAAACCTGCTCCAGCCTGGGCTCCTCTGTCTCCATGGGACCACAGGTCCTGTTGGGAGTCTGCTCCAGCATGGGCTTCCCATGGGGTCACAGCCCCCTTTGGGCACATCCACCTGCTCTGGCGTGGGGTCCTCCATGGGCTGCAGGTGGGTATCTGCTGCACCGTGGACCTCCATGGCTCCTTTATTACAGGCTACAGGGGAGTCTCTGCTCCAGCACCTGAAGCACCTCCTGCCCCTCCTTCTGCACTGACCTGCGTGTCTGCAGGGTTGTTGCTCTCACATAGTCTCACTCCTCTCTGGTGGCAATTGTGCAGGTTTCCTCACCTCCCTTCTTAAAATGTTATCACAGCAGTGCTACCACTGTCGCTGATGGGCTCAGCCGCGACCAGCAGCAGGCCCATCTTGGAGCTGGCTGACATTGGCTCTATATAGAGGAAACTTCTGGCAGCTTCTGTCTAACAGGAGCCCCCCCCGTAGCCCCTCCCGCCCCTACCAAAACCTTGCCACACAAACCCAATACAATACCACCATCTGCTTGGGCTGTCATGGTGTCACTAATTAAATTGCACTGCCTTCTTCTGGTTTACAGCGTGCAGGGCGTTTTGTGCAGCGGCACAGTGGAGGACTGTTTTGTGAAGGGCTGTGGAGAGTGGTGTCCTGCTGCAGAGCAGCATTGCAGGGGAAGCTCCAGCTGTAGTGTTTGCAGTAGTGCTTTCCAGACTTTGATCTGGTCAGATGGGGGATCACGGAAAAGTATTGCCCTTTAAAGTGTTTTCAGTTGTACAAATACCATAAGGCTAATAAATGTTGATCCATGAAAAATCTTAATGGGTAACAGATTTCTGTTTCCCCCATTTTCCCCATCAAACTGGGGATATTCAGTATGAAAAGGCAGTAAAACAACCAGAAGGATGAGATGTGCCCAAATGATGTGACAACTAACAGTAACATTTTTATTGAATAACTCCATTACAAGTTACTAATACAGTTTTTATGCAAAGGGCAAGTGATTGTGCAAATACAGGCAGCCAGGCAGAAGGATTTTATGGACCTGTCACCATCCATAGATATAAAAGAGGGGAATTAAAGTGCTTTGTTTTGGAAGGAGGAAGATTAATAAGGAGTGCTGATAATTATAGTGCTTCTGCAATGTCAATGAAGTATTACTTCTCTTTTTTCATGCTGTAATGTCTTCATTATATTTTGTGGGTGATTTTTTGTGTGTGTGATCTTTCACAAATTCATCAAGTGACAGAAATATGAAATCCAATCGTGTTCCACTGCATTATAGACCAAGAGTTCTTTCTTGGCCATGTTATTATTAATCTCTAATTGCTCTCATACTGGGATATTGTGTTAAAATATTAGTGTAAAGGTAAAGCAGAACTGAAAACTGCCTCAATGCATACTGAATTGCTATCTTCTTTTTTGTAATGGTTCATTATAAATATAACAAACTACATCCTGCATTAAGCTGTAATGCAAAATTTTCCAGCTTAAATGCCTTCAATGCAACAAGCCACTCTACTGTTTCTTTTCGTAACAGCTAGATTTGTTTGCTTTGTCTATTCTAAGTGTATTTATCATAACCTACTTGGCTAACCCAGCAAGTACCACATGAATAAAAAAAAAACAAACCAACAAACTGAAAAAGCAGAGATAGGTGTAAAAAGACAAATGATAGAATTAAGTCCAAAGCATGCACTTGTTGGTTTTGGTTTTTTGGGTTTTGGGTTGTTTGGTTTTTTTGCCTGACCAGTAATGGATTTCAGATTATGCTTAACTATCACGTTCAACACTAAAACTTTTCCAAGGCTTAAGCCCTGTGAAGCTAATGGATGTGAACTGGGGACATCTGCAGATAAACCCTGGTTGCTGTGCCTTCTGTCCTTGTGCAGATGTTAAAAGCTCTAAAGGGAGTGGTGATACACCGCCTTGGCTTACCTGCCTTTTGCTCCTTCTGTTTAGAGGACCTCTGGCACCACAAGAAAAGCCCTTTTTTTTTTTTTAAGGCTAGTGACCGGAGTAGCAGTCAGCAGCCAACTGAAGCACAAATGAGAACCTGAGTATTCGGGTGCAGGGCTTTTCGGGGGATTTGGGAGTAAGAAAGGGGCTTGTTCCTTGACTTTTTTTTCTTTCACGGCAAGTTGTTCATTTTGGCTTCGGGTATTTGGACTCTCTTGCCATCTTCATGAGGACATCCTGAAGATCTTGAGTGGTTAATGTCAATGTTTTATCTGCAGAGTAGAAAATTGTTTGTTAAAGGAGTTTCTTTTTCCCTGCAGTCATAGGATAGTACAGTTTGTGGTACTGAAATAATGGAAGAGGCTAACATTAGCCATCCTTCCGCTATGGCATATCTTGTCTGCCCTGTTACAAGAGGCAGTGGATACAATCCATCCAAGTGTCTGATTAATTTTTTTTTTGTATTTTACTGTCCTGCTCAGTTCTAGGGTTCCTTAGTTTATATTCACTGAGATGGCACCTTTCAAGATGAACATAACTTCCGTGAAATGCACAGGACTGGCTGTGCAATGTGATTTTTGAGCAACTTCTGGCATATTTTGGCTGTGCTATAAAAATTTGATATCCGTGAAGAATTATTTTTCCAGCTCTGTTCCATACTTCATAAAAATATATTTATATAAATCTTAATAACACTTAAGATTCTTTGACAAAGCAGTATTCTTACTTTTTTCTTCTTCCTAAGGCAACATCTTCAGTTAAAGCTTATTTGTATTTAAAGGAAACTAATAATTTTCTAAGAGATCTTAATAATGTTAAATAGTATGGCACAGCCATCTTTTGTTTCCCATCTGTCTTGCAAATAATAACGAATAGGCAGGTGTTTTAGGAAGTATGTGTCTGTTCCATTCACTTGCTACTTCACTTCCTGAATATGTGCTTTGGCTGCAGTACTGCCCTTTACCTATCACTTAAAATTTAAAAATTCCTTCTTTGTACCAGATTTAGTTTGTAAAATTGAAGCTTACAGTTTTCAACACCTTGTCCAAGTAATATACACTTCAAATACCTGTTCCTGAAAATGGCATTTGTCAACCTTGTCAAGGTTTAGTTTATATTAGAATTGACACCTGCTGGTGGGGGCTATTATTGAAATTGGAAATGTACTCAGTTTGAAAATTTGCCAATAAAACTTTGTCTTTATTTCTGAGTTAGATAAGAATGAATAAAATTTAACTGACTTTATTATTTCAAACATCAATTTATTTTTTGGGTTTTATGTAAACAATACATATGAATTGAAACAAAAGGAAGAGATTAAGATTACAAAATAAAGGCGGCAGAATATATTATGAAGATCTGTTTTTCTAAGGAATTAAAAAATTGGAATATATAGTGATGGTAAATCATTTCATAGGAATATTTATTGGATAATTGCCAAAATATTGACAATCTTAAGTTTTCAGGATTTTTATTCATGGATATTCCTGAACTCCTGAATGTGTGGGTTGTTTTTTGTTAAACTCTGGTGTCCTTTTCATCTAATGTTAGTATTGTTTCTCAAGTTTATATCATTGCATCTGTGCAGTCATCTAAAAGAATGCTGACATAAGGTCTTTAAAAAAACCAAACAAAACCCAAACGCACTGCCTGTGCTTCAGGAGGCGAGGATAAATTTCCTAAAGGAGGCAGCTGCTGTACCAACTTGATTCAGCGGGTTTCCACTTTTAAATGTTCAGCATTGTTTAAATCTTAAAAGAAGGCCTTTACTTTCCCTGTACTTATTAAATAGGACAAGCCTGCAGTACATAAGAGTATCTATTTGCAATCTCAAATACAATTAAAGTAGGATGGTGTTTCTGAAGATTCAGAGCCGGTGTCTACAGTCACAGCACTGTAAGCCCAATGGATGAGCTAACAAACCTTTTGAAGCAAAACCAAATTGGGCTTGAAAGAGGGGAAATAATGATCCTGCTTTATCAGCAATATGTATAGAGAGAACTAAGCTCATGAAATCGAATTGAATTAATCCTTAATAACACTGTACAGCTTTACATAGTGCTAGCAAATACGTGCTGTGAGACAATCAAGGTACAACTTGTTTTCTAGCCTTTTGTCTGACCAGTTTATTTTGGAAACAGATGGTTTGAGGTAATAAAATTAAAAAAATCACTGAATTGCCTTTTAAAAAGGAAGATTATTGCTAGTGGACTAATTAAGGTTAGGTAATTTGACCAATTATACATCTTGGCAGTTATGACCAATCGATCAAGTAATTTTGTAATTTCAGTGCATCTACAAGTAAAGCAAAGTAATTTCAAAGCATACAAGTTTATTTTATTTTTTACTGCTTCGGTTGCTTTTTAATATGACTAATGTAGTGGTTTATTAAGCGGAAGATTCATGCAACAGTTTTTGAGGGCTTTATGTGAAATTCAGTCATCTCTAATATTTATAATCTTGTGTACAAGATTACAAAAATGTTGTCCTTTGATGCAATATAAACTTGCATAAGTTTATTATAAATTGTAATCAAGTTTCTTTTTTAATATACTGTTGCTGCTGCTTATTGCACCTGTTTCTGCTTGGTGCTTTCAGTTGGACGGTGATCACTATATACTTTTTTTTTGCATTCATGCTGAAATCACTTTCATCATCATCATTCTTCCACAGATTTATGAACTTTTGTCATGTTTCTTTCTTGGTGAATCCATCTTTTTCTTTTTTTAACTGCACCTTTCATTTCTTGGTTCAGTTTTGGATTGCTAGATGAGAAAAATTTGCAAAGCTTTGCTAAGTAGAGATGCAAAAGGTAAAAAAATAAATAAATCAGCAGATTCCGGAAAAATTCTGGTCATGAAATTAGATGTTTGATGTTTTTCAGCTGAGCACCAGAAATGAGGAAAGGACCCATAAAGTTTTCATATAAATACTGAAAAAATAAGACACATCCATTTTGGAAGTTAAGCCTTAGCTACTTATCTCAGCCTCTTATGGGAGTATGGCTTACTGGGACTTTGAACTTGAATTGCTGAACCACTGATCTTCCAAGAATTTTATGAGAGAGAGTGCATTATATATAAAGTTAAAGCAGAAGTATATCTGAATAGTTTTCTGAAATACCATCTCTCATGTTTATCAAATAGGAATTTTTAGTGGTTACTGATTATTGAATCTTCAGTGGCGTTGGAGTAGTTAAGATACATAAGAAGGCAGCCCACAAACTTCTATTTTATGTATTTCATGTAGCCAGGGTGGGGTTAGAGAGTCCTGGAACGCAGCAACATTGCTGATGTGATAGCTCTATAAACAAATCAGAAAGATGCTTTATACATAGGAATTGAAGCTGGAAAAATGACTTGCACTTGAGAGAGTATGGCTTTAAAAAGAAAAAGTGTCAGTGTGGTGACTTAAGGATGTTATTAGAAGAACATTGTGGCATCAAAGTGAAAGTTTGTATTAATCTGCTTTACAAGGAGCCACCATAAATCTGGACAACAGTAAATTATAGTGGTGTACTTTATGTACTCCGTTATAGTGGTGTACTGCATGTACTCCCATAACCACTGTTTCATCGTGTCTATCTGAATCGAAACTTTGATAGTATGTTAAAAATACTATTTTGTATATAATAGTATTAAAAAACCTGAGTCAGGTTCACTTGATCACATTGCTAAGCATATAAATAAGTCCTCTTTTTATCAGAAGTTTAATTCTACATGCAATTTTGATATTAAGACCTACCTAAATTAATATTTTCCTTGCTCTTCTCTCTAATTTAAATTATAAGAGTTAGAAGGAAAGAAATGAATATGTTATAGTGCATAGTGATATTTTTTTTTCCCCTATAGTTTTTCTGCATTAAAACTGCTAGTAGAAAATTAACATAGGATATGCTCGTTACTTTTGGAATTCCTTAGCCTTTAATGTATAAAGAACAGTCAGTCACCAATTCTGATCTCACATTTATCATAGCATTTAAATTTACCCACATAGCTCTGTATTAAACTCAGTACTTGTTTTGTGGTTGGCTACATGACAACCCCTGGAAGAAAAATCTCTTTGCACATTCCAGTTATGTTACTGTCAAACATTCTTTAACTCACTTTTAAATGCCAGCCACTGGTCTTGCTATTCCTCTCACCTTTAAAGATACTTATGCAAAATAGTCAAGATCTCTAAGCTTCTTTTGATTAATAGAGGAAGATTAAACTCCAAAAGTTTCTTACATTTTTCTCATTCTTGAGTTCTCGAAGGAATGCAGTTTTTATAGCTTTTTCCTGTTTTCTTTCTTCTAATTTTATTTTTTTTAACACTTAATACCATAAATTAATGGAGTGTTTTAGGCTTTATAGGTGCTATGCAGAGATACTATTTAGTTACTTGCTGTCACTCATTATATTAAAGTTTAAGTGTGTTGCATTGGATGTTAATGTTGAGTTGTACAACCATTGTAACTTGCTGCTTCCCGAAGTAGCTTCTCAATTGTGCTATACCTGTTCTTGGGTATATAATTTATATATCCTCAAGACTTATTAAAAATAGTATTATTCAATTATTATTCAATTATAATTCCCCAATGATTTTTTTATTTATTGATCATTCAGTAAACTATATTTTGTTTCTTCCAAGCTTTTATTTTTAACCTAAATATTAGGTGTGTGTGCACTTGCCAATTTTCAGTCCACTGATCTAGTTGTCCCTTGATCTACCTTTACCCTTTCCTTTTGGTTTCGCTTCATGACTGTTTAATAGTTAATTTCAAACAAGTACAGAACATGTAAAAACTTAAGTTGTTGGAGAAAGCTAAAATATTTACTAGGGGAAGTAAAGTGCTTTTACATGACTGTTATTTGTGATGCTGTGGTTGGGTGGCACTTGCTCTTGTGGACATCCTGGTGCATATACTCATGCCCAGCTGCTTGCCCAGCCCAAAGTAAGGAGTGGGATGTGAGGAGTGCTGGGAGATAGTGGGAAGGGAGAGCAGTGTGAACTGGGGACATAAAAAAGGGCTGTTTGTGAGGGTATTGGATTGAAATGCATGTAAAACCAAATAACATCAGTTTAGTTGCCCATGGAACCACTTGCTTCACCAGGCCACTGCAGATTTTTGGGTATACCAGTATACAGAAGGTAAATAAATTCCATTACGTGCTCACCTTTGTCAAGTTAACTTGTGAAGTTCTCTAAGAAATAAAGTTATTTTTGAGAAGTTCTTCCTTTAACCTTGGTGACTGACATTTTTTGTTTTCCAATGTGTTAATATCAGAGGACAATGATTATTTTACCTGAATATAATATCAGGTAATCAGTTTATAGTTACTGAGTTATCCTACTTGTTTATCTAGGGGTGACATTACTTTTTATAGTCATGTAGAATTTTCCTGCTATTCCATGATTTGTTAATAATTAAGAAATAATTAACAAATTATTAATTAACCTCAGTGTCCTGATGTGTCATGAGTTGTACTGTACTGCTATCTGATGGCTACTGTCATAATTTTAAAAGCCTATTTTAATTATGGTTTTATTTTTCTTTCTCAGATTTCTGTAACTTATACAGCCTGATTTCTGCGAATTTCTAATGTTTTTGCTATTAGATTTATTTTTTTTTTATCCTTAATAGCTACTTTGAGAAGGTAGATTTTAATCTTACTTTCTTCTTTATGTTGGGGGTCTTTCATTCTTTTGGTTGCTTGACGTCTCACATCTGCCCTTGTTAGACTGGTGATTTGCCATCTATTTGCATTTTGTCATTGCTGCTCCTTTCAGCGTCCTTCCCCTGTCCTATTCAACTCTTTTTCCTTCTGTTAGGTTTTAGCTTAAATGAAAAATCCATCAAGTGGAGTGCAAAATTATAGAACAGGAGCTCTGAACACCCTTGAAGTAGTTTACAGTCAATTCTATTTTTAGAGTCTATGTTCTCTAGTATAAGGCTTGTTCTTTCATCAGCATAGTTTTCTTCTGAGTGTTTAAGCAAAGCAACAAGGTCTGCTCATTTTTTGGCTGCCCTTCCCTTTTCAGTATCAGTATTGTCTAACAAGGAGCTGGTAGATTGAGCTTGGACGGGTGTTGCAGGAGAACCTCATTTACATTGTTTAAATCCAACGAAGAATGAAGCAGTTTATTGATGATACATAATTAACTGATGATTGGTAGACTGCATGTTCAGGATCAATATCAGCAATACAGCAGATAAACCACAACAGTGGACGCTTACCAAAATGTTGAGACACCCACAAATTTCTGAACAGCTCCTATTTACATCTCTGGCTGGAAGTGTGGATGCTCCAGCTCTGTGTGTACCCCCACCACTCCCCACAGGCCACTGGGGCTTCTCCTGGTGCAAAGGTCCCCTCAAGGTCCAGCAGGCACACCAAGGTGGAGGTCCCCATGTGTGGCACACCAGCCAGGCACAGGTGGCTCGTGGTCATCTGCAGTGACCTGTTGATTTCAGTAGTAGGAATAGACTTCAGCAGTGCTCTTGTTAAATCCTGAGTGCATACTACAGTGGTTTGCTGAGTTAAGTCTTAAGCAAGTTTTGAGTAACTGAAAGGCCACCTATTTTATTAGATCACCTGTTTTTAAAGCTCTCTGTATTTTCCCATTCGATGTAAATACACTCAAATTGTTGCATTTTTTAGGACGCTGACAGCTCTGCATTTTAGCCATTGTGTATCCCCATAAGAACTGAATTAATTACTGTGATTTTACAAATTTGCCTGCTTTTGAATATGGAAAGATTTCTACTTGACTGTAAAACCTGATTTTACTATGGTTAGTTTTACATGAAATTTGTAATGCTTGTTTTGTTTTTAAATTAATCCCCTAAAATTATTTAAAATAAGTTTGTCAACACATAATCTAATGTCCAGTGTGACCCACCCTGACCCTAAGTTACCATTATTATAATTAAACTACTGAAATAAATCTGTGAGATTGCTTTGCAAAATTCAGAAATTTAGGCAGCATGTATGCTGTGTCTTCATACTCTTTTTGCACATCAGATTGGAGCTTTGATCCAGTATCTGATGAAGGTCTATGAAGTTTTGTCACAGGAATGAAGCAGTGGTACAGGGGTATCAATTACACTAATGTGCTTTACACTGTGTGGAAGTGGGTATATGGGGGAGAGACTGAGGATGGAGCATGTAGTTGAGCTGTCTTTCTTCTCATTCTAAAACTTTGTTTCAGTATGTGAATTGATGTGCAGAATCTATCCTATCTTTCCTGCTTTGCCAGAAAATATTGCAGTGTGTGAACAATTACGTTTTTAGCTTAATCCTACTACCTAACTTAGTGACTACCTAAATGCAATGTAAAAGTAGTTACGGAGGTGTTGGCCCACAGTGGGGCTAACTATGGAAATTACATGTTGGAGTGTAATTCAAATTCTCTACACATCACTCTAAGTGCAAACCAAATAAAGGTACACTGAAATGTTAGAAACTACCCTTCATTTTAATTGCATTTTCTACATTTCTATCCATGCTACCTATTCCTTGTTTCATGTAGTAGTTATGGCATCTTAGATAATCTCTGTTGGTCCTTTAACCATTGTTAAATGCCTCGTGAAATCTTTGTTGTCGATACTTGGTGATTTTGAAGGCACAGAGGAAGCACTGAAGGGTGGATCCCTTTAACTAGGTAGCGAGCAGTCACAGATGCTAGACAGTCTTGGTCATGTTTACATAATGAGGATAGTGATATTTTTTTTTTTGTCTTGTGATGTTGGAACATTGCAAAGAGGAATTAAACTGATCTCTTATTTGCATTGTGTACAAGAATGACTAAAAACTTTTTTCTTTTTTCCCTAGTAAATAATTTGGCTATCCCACCACATCATGATATAGAATATTGATGCTTTAAGAAATGAATAATATGTAATGCCTTTTTAGTAATAAAATATTTCCTTATTATTAACTTTTAGAATAATTTTAAATACTTCAAGTAAACTCTGTTGGTGACTGGGAGCATTTAAAAAAGGGTTGCTGAAACTTTTGTGGTTTAGAGACTTTCAACTATAGCAAATGGGGAGGAAAAAAAATTCAATGTATGCATAATGATAAATTTCTTTTAGATTAGAAAGATTAATATTAAATAATGAACACTTACATTTTATTATAAAAACAAAAGGTAGTTCTTAAAGAATAATAGTCACAATCAGTTCCTCAGTCCTGTGCGTTTCTGCCATAGACACTACTGCAATTTAACAAGCAAAACTAATTTAACAGATAAAAAAAATTGAATAGGTGAAACTAGCAGACTGGTTAGCTTCATTTTCTTGAATTTTGGCTGTGTGCTTGCAGGTGCTAGTATTACATGTTTCTCGATTGCTGTTGGCCATCCTACCAGGTGGGAATGAGGTGTCATGCATAACGTGTCTGAGAAGTCATTAAGTTAAGCAGCCTGTCTACTCATTTTATCAAATGCTGTTCTTCATGTTTTCACTTTGGAAAGCAGTGTTGGCCTAGAACAGAAAATGTGAAACTAACACAAATGTAAAGGGCCAAATCTTACTGCTGGTATTGCACAACATTTTTAATATTTGAGAAGAGGCTATAGAGCACAGAATATTTTTCAGTATTCTAAATCCATACTCTTTCCAGTCTCAGATATAAGAAGTGATTTGGCACTAATGAAATTCACATGCAAAATCAATGTAGTCTAAAAGAACACAATTCATGTCTGTGTTCATGTTGCTTATTATGATCTTATTATTTCTGGTCACACAAACACCTTTAAAAGAATCAGCTTAAACTTACTGATTCCAAGCAGATATGATCTGTACTTCCCTTTGGCTGTGTCACAGGGGTGGATTTGCCAGCTTAAGAAGGGTTCCTCTTTCTGAGAGTGGAGACCTCTTTGCTCTGTCATCAGCATCTTCCAAAAAAGATTCTGGCAGTTCCTTGTCTGTGAAGAAGTGAGTCTCCCCTGGTTGCAAGATGTGTTAGTGTTTCAATAGTGACAATGTTTTCTCTGTCTCTTTTTTTCCTTACTTTCTTCTTGCCAAACTACTTCCTGTCTCAAGATGTATGAAGACAAGGCTATGGAAAGATATCAAACAAGCACACAGAAAGGTATTGTTTTCCCTGGAAGTATCAAACAAAACTGGTAAGAAAATACACATCTTGAGGCAGTATGAGTACTGCAGAGAGAATGATGCCAGAATCTCATCATTACAGTGTAGGGAAAAAAAACCTCTAAACTAGTAGTATGTCTACTTATATTCGGATTTGGCACTCCTGTTTTGGAATTCAGTGCCAATTATATAAATAACACAAACTGTAATAGGAATACTTGTTTTTGAATTCATACAAGACAGATTTAAATATTCAGAAGAATGATCACACTTTATTTATGCCTACATAACAACTTGGGATGCTTTTCAGGTGTAAACAAAACACAGTTCCCCAAAATAATGTCCTGATTAAAAAAACATGCACTTTTTGTACTTCTGCAATATGAATGATCTCTAATTTAACATGGGGAGGACCAAGTCAGAAATATTGGCATGTTGAAAGGCAAATAACTGTATCTTTTCTTAAACAACTTTGCTTTTACAGACTGTGGAAAGAAACCTGCCAAAAAAGGAAAGTCACCCTACACAAGGACAGTGATGTTTTGTCAAAAACCCAGACAGAGGCAACTTGCATGGGAGTAGGTGTTGGTAGCTATGCCGACACCTTCTTTTAAATGAAAGAAAGGCTTTGGTAGAGTATTGAGTGTTGAGAAAACGAGGAGAGAATATGTTATTGGAGATAAGGTGGAAACTTGCTGCTTTTCTGAGTATAAACCAAAGAAAACAGACAATTTATCTTTTGGGAAATACTCATCTTTCTTTAGGACTGCTTATGGCATCTGATTCCATCACTTTTACATCTTTAGATATCATTAAGCTGGGAAGTTGTATAAGCAAGTTTAGTATCAAAAGTAGTTTGTAGCTTGTTTTTGAGAAACTCTGTGGACACCTGCCCTTTAAGTGTAACCATTTAGAGCTACAAATGTAAGCTGTATTTGTGGTAGCCAGTGGTTATTTATTATGTGTATGTAATTTACTGAAGATTTTTGGTCTACTTAACTAATTTTCAGAGTTTTAAAAATTGGATTTTTGTATTTGTTAGGACTTCGTTTATGATGCTGGTGATGGCATGGTTGCAACAGCTGGGACAGTACTGAATCTTTAAGCTTTCACTTGCATTTCACTGCCTCCAACTAAAGTTTTTCATTGATATTTTCTGAATGATGAGAAGGTCATCACTGAATACGTATGCTTGAAGAAAATGTGCTGCTGGTGGAACTAGCTTAGTTATATTGGTTTAACTGGAGTTACGACAGGGTTCACAGCTCATCTTCTACCCTGGGAAGATTCCCCTATGGAGTAAGTGTGACTTAAACATATCTGAAGAAAGGAAAAATAATTTGTTGTCCTCTTTACCTGATCTTCACAATGAGGAATGCTCATCCATGACAGACCTAAGTTAGCTGGATGCTATGTGAAGAGGACGCAAAGGGGTTGAGCTAATGAGGCTGGTGATTTCTGAACAGGCTGTGAGATGCCATTGCTTTCTTCTTTGCTTTTCTATTCTTTGCTGATCTTGCCTTTTTATACCATGTCAAACACAGACAATTTTTGCTTTATTCAGTCACTGTTGCTGCCTTACCTGCTTCCTCTTGCTTGGTAATGAAGCTGGCCTTTGCCTGTCATCAGATCATAATGCCAACTTTGGTTTTCCTCACAACTGTATATTTTCAAATGATATTTTTGAAGTTTTATTTTTGAATGGGCTCATTTAAAAAAAAAAAAAGGAAGAAGAATTTCCCTAAAATTCAAATCTTTACTGTTTGGGATGTGTTTACCCATAACTTCTGTTACAGTGTTTCTCTGTTGGGTTACTGTTTTGGGATCTTTCTTCAGCTGAATGAGAGGCAGGCACCTTCAGAGGGTGGTTGCTCCCTTGAGTCCTTTGAAGATCACTATCTTTGTTCACTGGAATCTCAGGGAGCTTAATGTAAATATGTTCTTAACTTAGGGATTTCAGCAAAGTAGCTAGAATTTGATGTGATTAATTTGGACTATGTTATCTTAATACCTTCTGCACAGACATAACAAAGGCTTTTGGTCCATAATTAAGGTTCCAGTTACTGCAAACAATATACAGTCAGTAAATCCACTTAGCAGGATAATTAGTAATCCCTTTTCTACCTCCATAAGTTTCAAAAGGTTTCTTCGTATTGCTTTTGACTGTAAAAGGCACTGAAGCAGTTCACAAACAATTAACTATTCCAGTCCTAAGCTGTGTTGAACACATATAATGGAAAATGAAAAATTAATTTTGTGACTGTAATTCAATAATGTCTTGTTTTGCTAAAGAACTGAATTTTGTAAGATACATACTTAGGAAAATGTTCCTAGATATTTTGAATAATTTCTGACTCTTATCACAGTTCCCAACTTTAATCAAATATTCATTTATACTTGAAAGCCCTTTTTAAAAATGTAAATAAAAGTCTGTCAGAAGGACAAAATAGTTCATTCGGTAGAAGCCACTGACACATTGCCATTTTGGTGCCTCTTTGTAGCTTGGGAACCTGCAGTTTTACCAGTCAGCTGTTTCAGAGTTGCTGCCTAACAGTAAACAAACTGTTCTAAGTTCTCTCTCAAGCCTGAGTTTCCAAAACCTGATTTTTAATGGGTGAGAGAATACCCTTACACCACAGGGCTTGTTTCCTTACGTTCTGTGCCCACACTTTGTATAGAGACACCTGGTGGAAAAACTGAGAGTAAACTTGCTAGTTTTTGCTAGTGCGTCATTGCAACTAGGCAGTCTGAGTCTCAGACTTATTTCAGAATTTTATCCTTAGTTAACTTGAACAAGTTTCTATTACCTGACTCCTGAAAGTCCTCTTACTCGCTTACTTAATTGCATACTCTATATGAGGAATCTGCATCTAGTCTAGTGTGCTGTCTGCCTGCTGATAAAGTAGGGAAATGGTCAATAGGAGTTAGGCTGCTTAGCGCAAACCAAGACTCCACCAGGATCTTTTAGGATTTAACTGTCGGGTCCAATCTACACTTGTAAAATAAGAGTAATATCTTATTTTCGACTGCTGTATCATTTACTTTACCTGACAGTACTTACTATTATTTAGTGTAAAAAAAGACTCTTAAGTCTCCTGCTTTGCCATTTGGTGTCCTTTAGCTCGTAAGACCATAGGCTGAGCCAGTTCAGAGGGGGCCAATTACCCATCATATATATTATCTCCTGTATGACGGGAGCCAAGTTTTTGACCCTTGGAAGAATGCAAGAGTTCTGCACAATTATATAGTAGTATAAGTTGGAGGAAAACCTGCCTTTCACTTAGAGACTGGCAGGCAATTTATGAACCTAGAAGTGGATTTTAGAAATAAAATTGAAAATTAACATTTTTACAGCTATACCATATTTTGCATGTTTTTGTGTGATTTCAAAATTATTAAAATTCTCTAATGTATGAATTGTCTTTCTGTAAGAACATGGAAACTGAAATATAACACAAAGAAATCCACAGGAGTCCGCAGGACTTACTTCAAAGATGGGAATTCCTGTCCTCCTATGCAATTAGACAAAGTTCCCTACATGAAGAGCTGAAATGACTGACCTAGTCTAGTCATAGCAGTATGACTGTCAGTGGACAAAATTTCCAACAGGGTAAAATGGCTTGTGCAATTTATTGTCTTACAAGAGCTAATATTTTTTTTTTTTCCACCATCCTAACAAGATCATATAAAGCTTAGCTACTTTACCCTATGTGTATCCCATATATGTGAATTTGTGTGTGGAAAAAAATATACACACGTGTGTATATGTATGCATGTATTGGAAATATTATAGTCTCTATAATTGAAACAGTATGACTATTCATATCAATATATTAATTGCTTATTTCCTAAAGGAGACTGGCAAGAGTTGGTGCTTATTTTGACTTTATAGATACTGGTATTTCAAAATTATGGTTTATCCAAAGTAGTTAGGAACTCCTTTGAGGCTTCAGCAGGGAGAGGAATTCATTCTATGTAGACATCTTTTTTCCCTCTTATTCTTTTTGTAGCCAGGACTTTCAGTATGCCTAGATTTTTTGGGGGAAGGATTATCCTCCAAAGTGGGAGTACGCGTTAATAAGGGATCAGACCTTAAAACATTATACTTCATTATTCACTGTATTGCCCACATATTTGCATGATCTCCATACCCCTGTTATGTTGTCTATTCTTTAAATTACCCTACTAGACTTCTAAAAGAATAAATACTTTTTCACAACGTTTCATGTGGCTATTTCAATTTTATAGATTGTTTTGAATTTGTTAATTCAGTTGCATAATTTCATTTGATCTACGTTTTCAGCCATAGCAGTGAATAATATAAATAACTTCAAATGAGTTTAAGTTTAAAAATGGTAGAAGGTCATAGTTCTTCCAAATGCAAGAGCTTCTGTCAATTCTTCATCAATTGTCTGTTTCCAGATAAGAATTAGCATTTACCTTTAAGATAGTTTTAGGAAACATTTGTATGGAAACATTTAGGAAACATGGAGATAGTTGATGATGATACACTCAGTCACTTTATTTCCTATTTTCTCTTACTTGAACACAAGATGGTGGGAGTTAAAGCTTCTCACAGGAGAGAAAAAGTCAAAAAGTAGGATCCTAACTTCAGGGTTCTGGCAAACAGACTTTGACCTGTTCAGGTATCAGCCTGAAAGACTCTATGGCTTGACTTTCAAGGATCACCTCATCCAAGCTCAAGAAGAGTCCATCCCAACAAGCAAAGGCAGCAGAAGCCCTGCGTAGGTGAACAACGAGCTTCTCACCGAACTGAAATAAAAAAAAGGAAGCAGACACGAGGTGGAAGCAGGGACAAATGATCTGGGAGGAATGTAGAGACACTGTATGGTCATGCAGGAATTGGGTTATGAAAGCCAGAGCAAACCTGGAGTTAAATCTGATGGAGACATAAAGGGCAACAAGAAAGGATTCTCCAGTTACAGCATCCTTTTGCTGCTGAGTGGGGAAAAATCTGATGAAGGACATGGAAAAGGCCAAGGTACTCAATGCCTTCTTCACCTTTAACAGTCTTTAATGCGTTTGAAATGCCAGGTGCCCAGTAGCAGTGGGAAAATCTGAAACAAGGAAGACCTTCCTGTGGTGGAGGATTATCAAGTTATGGAGCACTTAAACTAGGCATACACAAGTGCACAGGACCTCATTGGTTGTATTCACAAGTGCTGAGAGCACTGCAATAATAAAATTTAAATTAAATTAAAAAATAAAATAATTTTTGAAAGGTCATGGCAATTGGGAGAGGCTCTTGTAGACTGGAGGAAAGTTTCTCTTCAAGAAGGGCAAGAAACTTGAATCCTTGGATCCTTGGCAGGATCTTTGGAAAGGTGATAGAACAAATTCACCTGGAATCCATTTCCAAAGATATGATGGACAAGAAGGTGATCTGGAGTATTCAGCATTGATTTATGAAGGGGAAATTTTGCCTGACTGACCTCATAGTCATTGGCTTGGTGGATGGAGGTTAAGAGTGTACGTTGTTCATCTTGACTATAGCAAGGCTTCTGACGCTGTCTCCCTTCATAACCTCATAGACAAATTGATGAAGTATGGACTTCAATGGAGAGGTGGATTGAAAACTGGCTGACTGGCCAGGCTCAGAGTTGTTATCAGTGGCGTGAAATAGAGTTTGAGACTGGTCACTAGTGGTGTAATGAGGGAATAATGGATCCAGTAGTGTTTACCATCTTCATTAATGACCTGGATGATGGGACAGAGAAAATGTTCAACAAGTTTCCAGATGATACAGAACTGGGAGGAGTGGCTGGTAACACCAGATGGCTGTGGCTGTCTTTCAGAGGGACCAGCATTGCCTGGAGGGCAGGCTGACGTGAATTTCAAGAAAGGGAAATGCAAAGTCCTGCACCTAGGGAGGAGTAACTCCAGGCACCAAGAGAAGCTGGAGGCTGACTGGGTGAAAAGCAACTTTACAGAAAAGGGCCTGGGTATATTGGTGAACACCAAGTTGAACATGAGCCAGCAATGCACCCTGGTGGCTAAGGCCAACGACCTTCTGAGCTGCATTAGGTGATCCTTCCCCTCCACTCAGCACTGCATAGTGAGACAGCATCTGGAGTCTTGTCTGCAGTTCACAGCTCCCCATTGAGAGAGAGGTATGGACATGCTGGAGTAAGTCCAGCAAAGGGCCACAAAGATTAAGGAGCTGGAGCATTTGACATACGAGGAGAGGCAGAGACACCTGTGACTGTTCAGCCTGTAGAAGAGAAGAACCAGGGGAGTCTTACCAGCACAGGTGAACTCTGACTGGAAGGGGACAAACAAAATGGAGTCAGACTGTTTTTTGTTTTGGGGGTTGTTTGTTTTTTGTTGTTGTTGGGGTTTTTTTGTTTGTTTGTTTTTTTACAATGAGGGTGGTCAAACACTGGAACAAGTCACAGGTGGTGGAGTCTCCATCCTTGAAAATATGCAGAGCCTTACTGCACATGATCCTGAGCAACCTGCTGTAGTTGACCATGATTTAAGCTAGGGGTTGGACTAGATGATCTCCAGAAGCCCCTTCCAAACTTAGCCCTTCTGTGTTTCTGCCCTAGTGTTTTCCTGTAAGGTTGTGGTGGTGGTGGTGTTATTTTTTATAAATAAGATTACAGTCTCAAACAAACCAAAAAACCAACACTTGTGAGAGCAGAAAAATGAACATGATTAGCATTTCCGTGCTTCTAATAATCAGATTTCAGGCAAAAAAAAATTCACATACCATTTGTTTATTAATTGATCATTCTCAAAGAAAGTAGCACAATCAGAAAACAAAGCAATTAAACTACTGACATGGATGTTCTGCATATCTTAAAGCAAATTACTCTGTATGCTTAGAGTTTTTTGTTTTTTTTTTTTTCCTTGTTTCTCTTTCATAACTTTGTTTGGAACATCTCCAAAGACATTCATTCTATATCTCAACTATAACTTTCTTAAAAGGCTCCTGTACTGTCTGGTATAGTTTTCATTTTCAGGTTCAGTCTTCACCTTTATTTACACAATTACTAAAGCTGTGTTTTTGTGTTATTGTTTCTTCATTCTTTTTTTATAGCAGATATTTCGGTTGCTCTAACCTGAAACATTTAGTATTTATTTTGGCCCTTTTGTATTCTGAGATTTGTCTTCAAAATAGTAAAATTTAAAATGACATGACTTAGATTTTTTTAAAATTTCATTTTCATTTTTAAATGATAAAGTCGCATATGTTTATAATTTGGTAATGTACCCTTTATTTGTTTAGGAACTTGAAGGAATTGTTAGTGAGATATGAAAACCAACATTGTAGAGTCTGGATATCAGCAGACAAAGTGGTTCAGATGGATTTAATCTAAAAAATTTTGCAGAATCCTGAAAGATGTCCTTCTGCATTAATTTTTATAGCTATGGGAATAACTATGCTATAAATGTTACAACTTGGAAAGCTGTCAACATTTGTGACAAAATTTAAACTAATTATTTTTACAATGAAAGCCTGGCTTGACTGAGAATTTTCAATTGACTTCAGCTTCTTTGGGACTAAAATTAAATCCCTAGGATTATTTGGAGCATTTGTGCTAGAATGCTGTTTCTTTTTTTTATGAGGAAAACAATAGTTTAGTTTCAGGTACAAGGAAAGGAGAGAGATTATTTAAGATACTCCCAGGATTTTTAATGGCTCATTAACATCGGTGTGAATTATCTGAATAAAAAAAAATAAATGTGTATTCCTGTAGTACAGAAATAAAAGAGGGTAACAAAAGCAAAAGTAAGCTTTTGACATTTAGGAAATGAATAAAACTTAACAGAAACAGGGCAGGTGCCCTGTACTGCCCCTTCTAATTAGAAAATCTTTATATGCAAACCAGAAAATCCTTACATGCGATGCCTTATGTGCAAAGGCATTGCAAAAAACCAAAACCACCTTAAATTTTCAGTTGTAGGAATATCAGGCCTGAAACCAGTAAGTCAAAATGGAAACAGATATTTATACAAAGACTGAAACAGTAGTATTCTCACTGTTATACCTCCTGACATTTGTATAGAAAAGTACATTGTTTTCGTATTGTGCAGAGTAAGGGTACTAGAAAATATGACAGTATGTAAAGGGATATAAAACATACATGTAAATAGTGTAGTTGTAGCAGGGGTAAATGGGGTGAAATAATCAATGATCATCTGTAACGGTGATTCTTATGATGGCCTGCCTATCTGCCTGCTGTCGTGTGAAAAGGAAGTAGTAGAAAGTGATGGCACAGTTTACATTAATGGTCATCCCAATGAGCCTTCTACAGTGGGAGGAGCAGTGGTAAACCTCAGGCAGGATCCTGTTTACCACCAGCTGTGTTTCATGGGCTTGTTATTTAGCTGCCCTTTTAGTTGTTCTGGATAGCACTTTTGCCAAGTACAGCTTTTGTAAATTCTGCTTCCATTTTTCACAAAGATTTTTAATACTCTGAACAGAGTTATTAGTAACCTATTGTGATCATTCCTGCAAAAGATGTATGTGTTGATGGGAAGCTACTCTTAAGCACGTAATTCCTAAAAATTGTCTTTTTTCATTTTTTCTCAAGATTCCTTTTCTTTCGTTTTTATATTTCCCCGTTATTACTGTAAATTCCTCTTACTGTTTTTCTGTTAAGTCTTTTCTTCTTCTCTAACAAGGCTATGATATGCCAAGAACCCTATATTTCCATATCCATACCTCTAATTTCCTGTTTTCCTTCATAAAATACAATAAATCTTGTTTCTTGCCGGGCAAATCAGACTTCTATACTTGCGTAAAAATGTGAAACTGGTGATAGTGTGTTTGAGATCATATACCTTTATCCAGCACAGACCTTTCATAAATACGCTTCAAACAACACAGGATTTTGTGTTCAGGCTTGTCCATCACCAAAATACTTGTGCACACATGGGCGTTCTCTCCTTTGGCATTTCTGCTGTGAAGTGTGATTAGGGTAGTCTGGCAGTAGTTCCACTACAGTATGGGTATGACTTCGTGATGCCGCTGATGATGTCATGAAAGGAACAGTTGAAATATTGGCTTTCTCTCTTTCTAACTGTAGGGTTTTGTCTGTATCTGATGCTTTTAGTTCTTTCTACCATGTTCTGAACTTAAAATAAATCCCCTCAGGCCCTTCCTTTTCTTCCTGCCAACTGTCAATGACTTTGTTCCCCCATCCTGCTCATACTGTCTTGGTGAGTGCCTTTCTCTGACAGCAAAGTTAACTTAAGATTTCCTAAAATCCTTGAATTAAAATTCTGTGCCACTTATCTGGCTGACTTTTGTTTAATGCTCTACCCTGCTAAGTATTGATTGCTGATTTACTTTGTGCAGGAGCTCCCTGTTCCTAACTCGCTGCGCTTTCAACATGTGTTTAGTAAAGCTGATGTACCTCTCCCAAGCCCAGCAGTGACTGCCCAGTCCTTTACTGTGCCGTGCTGATTTAGCAATCTGGTCAGAACTAATTCAGTGATCTTAGCACTGATCTGCAGGAAGGGATTTTCTGTGATGTCAACCACACATTGTGCCAGTCCAGTGCCCTGTGACTAACAGCAGCAAGGGATAGAGGACACTGGAGGGATGGATATGGATAAAAACACGGTTTCTGCTGCTAATTTATTGCTCTGAAACAGCTTTTTTTTTTTTTTTTTCCCCAGAATTTTGTCAAAAGCCTTGACATGTCCAACTGCTTTGTAAAGCAGTTTACCTTCAAATTCTTTTGTACTCAGCGTTAGTTGTTTATTGTTTGTTTCCTGGTATCCCTGCTTTTGTGCTTTGGTGTGTTTGTCTAGATGTGTAAATGCACCTCCGTAGGCATAAGTCAGATGTTTACAGTACCTGTGTATCACAGTCAGTTGCCTGCACTGGTTGTCAATCATCAAATTGCCGAAGTTTAGCAAGATATGAAATAATTTTTATATGCAACTGCCGAAGTCAGACTTACCACTAGTTGCAGAGTACTTTTTCTTGTTGTAGCAGTAATCTTGTTTTTCTTGATGCTAATGAGACTAGGCTGTGTATGCTTTAAAAATAGAGCTTCTTCAAGTTCTGGACAAACATTTATTCATCCCAGACCAATATATATTTTTTTAAATTTTTTAATTAGGGATGAACTTATAGCTCCACTTGCAATCTCTGATTACATTTTTATTGCCTTTGAAAAGTGGTTTAGAATACATATTTTTCATCTTAAGAAATCTTTGCCTGAAGAAGTCTAATTCAGAGAAATCACTTAATTTTCAGTACTTACATTACTTGCAGTTTTTCTTCAATTACTTGGTATACCAGAAAACTTTCAGTTGTTCCCAGATTTCCTGTTTCTTTTCTGATATTTTCTTTATAGGCTTCTAGTTTCTGAAGGATACCTATTTAAGATCTTGAATCTGGATATTTCCTCTTTTTTCTTTTTAGTTTTTTGTCCCCAGCAGTAAGCTTTAGTACTTTTGGTTTGGTTTGGTTTTTTTTAAGAGTTGAGTTTTATTTTCCATCTCTGATATTTGCAGATATTTTTCAAGCTTCTGCATTTTTCTCAGTACTGCTTTGAACTTCAGGCTTGATTCTAAAAGATTATCAGTGACTTACATTTAACAGTAGTTTAATATAACAATAGCTTGTATAAAGGCTTTCTTGTAGCAGAAGACTCAGTTGAGGCTAACCCATCTTTCTGTGCTTACCGCTAACTGATAGGATGGTTTAATAAATTCAGTAAGTAGCGTGGAGCGGTGCCAGCAAGCTCAGAAACTTATTATTTGAAATCTTGTGTATCAATTTGAAAAAGTCCATTCTTTTTAAAGTTTATAACATACTAATGAACTATATAAAAACTGTATATGCATGTATACAGTCTTGATTTTTTTCTATTTGCATTATTCCTAAGGAACCTCTCTTAAGAAAAGAATATAACTGTAGGTGCTTGTCAGTAGGGTACTCTTGTTACAGGACACTGTTTTTGAAATTTAGGTGTAAACAGACTGTTTCATCTTTTTCAGTAGCATGACATGTGGTCAGTTTATAAAGGAGACTCTTCTTTATCTTTTAATAATGGCTGTCTAATTGCTGCTCTGATTTTGGCTTTTTAATATGAGATTGCCTTCTAAAGTGTAACTTCTTGCAAACTTACCGTCATCCTGTCTGCCTCCTGTCTTGGCCATTCTCTGTAAATTTCACTACTTTTTGTAGAGGCTCATAAATTTAACTCAGTTTTACTTTTCATCTTGTTATGTAGCTTATGCTTTTCTCCTCTGTAATGCCTCCAAATTCTGTTTCTCTTTATTAATTTCAGTAATTAAAATGGTTGTTTTCTTATCAATGTTAATTCCCATATTCAGTGTTTCAGCCAGTATGATGAACTTCAGGAGTGTTCTGTTTGTTAAATGCAGAAAATATTGAAGTTAACAGTCATCACAGTTATGTTTGAGAATTGCAGCCAAGGCTTAGAAAAATAAGGTTTAACAGAGGTTAAACTTGAACGTGCTGTTAAGTCTTTGAATAAAGCATGAAACCAGACTGTCCCATTTCGTTCCAAGCTAGCTGCCAAATGCATGGCTAGAAAGATTTTCACTTTCAACCTCTAGGTTTATCTGAGCAACTGGCTTATAAAACCAGTAACTACAGATGTAAGTTAAAGTTGTGTGTGGTTTTTGTTGTTGTTGTTGTTGGTGGTTTTTTTCCTCCTAGACTTATTTGAAAGCTTTGGAACTCTATTTTAAACCCTATTGTATTCCTGTGATTAACCTTCGCCTAACTCTTGCTATGCCCACTAGCAGTAGAAACCGATACAGTATGAGAAGTTCTTACTATAATGGTGTTCTGAATGTCATTGGCATTGCAGAATTCACATTAGGGTAATGAGACTATAGAGTTTAATTTTGCCACATTAAATTTAGGAAGAAGCTAGAAATATTTACACCCAGCTTATTCAGAAATTAAGCAGTTAGAATGGCTGTGCTTAGTTTTGGCAAAACAACACAACAGAGTTTAACAGAATGGGAAAAAACACATTTTTGTGCAAAAGCTTGAAAAAGAATTCGTGTGGTGGAGCTCTATCAGTATAAAGGGGAAGGACCGCAAGAGTGGAATGAATCAAAACCTTTTGTTCTATTAAAAAAAACATGATGCCTTTATATTGGCCATACTTTGTTATTCTAGACTAAGAAAATGGGTGGTGTTTGTTTTTAATTACACTTCCAGTTCTTAATTTATCTTTTAATGTATCAACAGGAACATTTATTAATCAGCTGAAGTCTTACCAGGATAAGCTGCATGGTACAAGTAATAGAAATTAGCACATTAATTTTCTGATAATCTTTTAGCTGTTTCTTAAATAATTTCCATAGAGAATGTTCTTGTGGTCTTTTTCACCTGTTGCTAAGTGGTTTTGTTTGAAGTGTGAAATTTATGCTTTCTTGTTTAACCGGTATGAACCTGGTGGTGTAAGCGTAGAGGCATCTTTATATTCTTAGGCTATTTAGTTCTGTGCCACTGTCCAGTTGTCTGAGAAATGAGGTGCAGTAATAAGCAAGCGGTTTACTTAAAGTTATCTAAATCAAAATAAAACCTAATAACATCTAATAGTTTTTGCCTTGGTTCTTTTCTGGAATAGAGTTTGTATTCTAACATATTCAACTATGTGGCACTATTATTTAGGATTGATTAGAATTTTTAAGCAGGCAATTTTTATTGAGCTTGACATTCTGAAAGTTAATTTTCCAAACATGCATTACAGGATTCAAATATTTTTGTCTGATGTTTTGAGTAGTGCATGCAGATGACAATAGTCAATCATATCTAATTAGCTCATGACACACTAAGCTTGCAGTAATTAAGCAAGACATTGCTGCTTACTTTCTAATGATTAAGATCAGACAGATTGAGAGCCAGCTGTTAATCACTTTTCTTGCAAGGCTAATGCCATTAACAGAAAATCTCAACAATCTACCCCTAAGGCTATTTTTAACAGAGCTTTTGGTGGACAGGCTCTGTCCACCAACAGATGTAAGCAACAAAGTAGAATTTCAGATTTTGTATTTTGAGAGCATCTATTCAAACTTCTCTCACCTCGAGGTAAGTCTTCCTTGTAGATTTATATATGTCACTTAAAAATTTAGGAAAAACTCTCTTCCAAATTGCTAGAAAGTGATATTGTCATGCTGCAGCCAGGATCTTCTAGAAGCTTTTAATGCTAATATACCTTTTGCAACTGTATGTAGTGAAATGTCAATCTACATAATACTCAAAATACTGTCATTGACAAATGCAGAGGTAAAAAACCATAAGAACAATCTTTATGAAAACAGGAATTTCCAAGGTGCATAGTTCAGACTAAACAAAAAAAAAATAGTCAGTTTTGTTAGTAACATTATTATTTGATTTATTATTATTTGGACATATGGAAGTAAATGACCCATTTGCTACTCTGTTGCTATAGCTGTGGTCTGGATAGGTGGGTGGAAAATTGCTTGGGTGCTGAGGGTAGTGGTTAGTGGTTAATGGGTTGTTCTCTACCTGGATTCCTGCAGCAAGTGGTTATCTTCAGGGGTCTATCATGTGACCCATCCTCTAACATCTTTGTCAGTGACCTTGAGGAAGGTCACAGAGAGCTTGGTTATCAAGTTTGCTGATGACACCAAATTGGAGGGTGCAGTCAGTACACCGTTAACAGAGACCTAGGCAGGCTAAGACATTGACTGCCAGGAAATTTAAGAAATTCACAAACTAAATTCATGAAATATAACAAAGTCAGATGCAGAGTCCTGCAGCTGGGAAGGAAGAGCCCCAGGCATTGGTTCAGTCTGGGGCCTGCCTGTCTGGCAAGCAGCTCTGCTGCAGAGGCCGTGGTGTCCTGGTGGGCGGTGAGTTGTACTTGATCCAGCAGTGAGCCCTGCAGCAGGGAAGCCAAAAGCATCCTGGACTGTCTTAGGAGGAGCACAACCAGGAGATCAGTGGAGGGGCTTATCCCTCTCTGCCCAACATTGACTAGACTTCCATCTAGTTTTGCATGCAGTTTTGGTTCCCCCAATACAAAAAATACATTGATAACCTGGAGTGAGTTCATTACAGAGCCACCAAGTTGATTTGGGCTGGGAGTACTTGCTCTGTGAGGGAGCTGAGCTCGTTCAGCTTGGAAGATGGCTGCAGCAGGACCTATAAACTGCCTTTCCACATCAACAAGGGGGATATCAAGAAGATGGAGCCAGGTTCTTTGCAATGATGCATGAGTAGGCAGGAGACAACAAGCAGAACTTGAAACTGGATACAAGTAAAAGCTTTTCCTCATGAGGACAGTCAAGTAGTGGAGCTGGCTGCCCAGCAAGATTGAGCAACCTCCATCCTCAGAGGCTTTCAGCCTGGGCTGATCACATAGTTGCATTGCTTTGAGGTTGGGCTTGAAAACTATCAAGGTCACTTTCTACTTGGAATGGTAAAATGGTGTTTTCTTTCCTGACCTATAGGAGTCCTGAGCTACTCTGAGATATGGGACAAATCCATACCATTTTGTCCTGAATCACATTTTTACAGATGGTTCTTCTGACTTGTTTGTAGAATGCCTTACCCTCCCTAGTACCAATCTGAATAATTTGTTTAAGGGCTTCATTATCATTATATACAGAATTTATTAAAGGAAAGCATATTAAGGTTAGGGATTTTTGTCTTGGTAGTTAAGAAACAATGTCAGTAGGTGTAAAATCTATAGTGTGCTAAAGGTCAGAAGGAGGACAACTCCATGTGTACTTACAGGAAAAACATACTCTGTAAAGGAGCTCCATATACCTTATTTCAGAAAGTTATAATTAATGTCTATCTTCTGTCTGCTTTTAGTTTTACTGAATGGTTCTTTGTGAGCTTATGGTGCTAATGGAATCATTAATTTTCTGCGTTCCACAGCTATGTTACTGCTCTCATACGTATGTGCTGTCCTTATCCATTTGTCCCTTGTGGGTGGGAAAGCCTGTATTTTTGTTCTCACTCAAGGCCCCTCAGGCCTGGAATTACCTTCTTATCATGAAAGACGAAGGTACAGCTCTTCTTAAGGTACAGTCTTCCTTCAGATTAAGTGCTATAAAATTACAATTATTAACAAATTTTATTGTAAGTGTCACTCATCCATTGTTAAAGCCCCTAAACTATAAATTTCTTCAGATCTTAGTAGTTATTTTTCATCTCTCCTATGACAGTTGCAAGTTCTTCAGTGCAGGTGTCCTTCTAAAGCAAGTCAGACTTTCTCCTGGATGTGGAGGTTCAGTCATATGTAGAAAGACACATGATAGATCTGAAATAAATCACATTTTCTGGAATTTTGCCCTGTGAGAAGATTAGTACTTGTACCATTTGGGCAGATGTTTGTTTAGTTTTCTCTCAGAATCCCTTAGCAATGGATGTCTGTAATCTGTCCCAGCAATCTGTTCAAGGACTTCAGTTTCCTTGTAGCTAGAATATGTTAAAGAGGAGATTTCTGAATTATTTTCTTATCTGATTGTTCCATTTTTCTTTGCAACAGATTTTGAGGTACTTATAACTGTCATTATGTCCTCTTGTATTCTGTCTGTAAACTAAACAACCCAAATTTGTGCAGAGTTACTTATAGGCCTATTTTCCAGATCTCTGATCACTTCTAAGTTGTTTTTTGTATTTCTCATGACCCTTTTCAGTTCATTACCTCGTCTATGTAGTGTAGTCATGAATCAGTGCTGACATAATACTGTATAAAAGGGAACAACGTACTGGGATGTATTAAATGCAACACTGGTGATTAATTACTTCATGGGCGTGAAATTATTCCTCCCTCACATTCATCAGTGTTTAAGGAACCTTCTGTACTACTCATCTTGTGAGAGTGAGAAAAAACAATTCAGTAGGAAAGAATTCAAAGGAAAGCAGTCAAAATATGTTTGCCTTTATTGCAACAACAAGGTATTGATGCCAATATTTTGCTGTCAATCTTCACTGCTACCTACCTGTTTCTTTTCCTTAAAGAAAGGGTGAAGAAAAGCTGCTTTTCTTCCATGCAAGTGGCTGTTCTTCCTAGAATATAGCACCTTGCACTGCTTTTTTTCTGTTAAAGAAATCTTTTTTTATGATAGTCAAAGCTATTTAAAAATTTAATTCTGCCCTTCTCTGAGAAATTGTCTTTGTCTTTTGATAACAATGGGAGATGTGGTGTAGAAAACATATCAAACAACTTACAAAAGACAGAGTAAATTTAAGCCTGCTGTACTTTAGTGGTCAGAGCACCAGGCTATGTGGGACCACCTGAAGTTTTCTTTCTGTCTATCTGAAAAATAAAAATATCTGTAGAATAAAAATCAGTGACTCCAGTTCTCACATGTCTTCAGCAAGTGATCCAACCATTATACCATAGATACGGAATTTCAACAGAGTTGTTTTCATTTTAAAAAAATAATCAAAATTGGTTTAGAGAATTTTATCACTAGACCTTTGAGGTGCAAATATTGCTGATAAAATATTTGTCTGGAAATATAATGTGGAAGTTCAGTTGGAAAAAAAAAAGTTCAAATGTAGTGCTTAAAGACTTGTATTTACAAATGAAGGAAGGTCATTTATAAATGCATTTTAGTAGTTAAAAATTGAATTGCCATGCTATTGAAGCTGTGGATACATAATATGTTAAGGGTGGAGATCAGCAAATGGTGATTTCTACTGGAGGACCAATATAACACAATGCAAAAGGTTTTCTAGATAAAGTAGGGGAAACAACAGGAGATCCATTTTTGTAAGGGTCTAAGACACTAATACTCTGTTTAGTTTGCAATAGTAGTGATCACAATTGCTAAAATGTACTTAGGCAAAGGGAATGGAAGATAGGTTTGGAGTTACAGAGAACTTCACAGTTTAAATCAATGTAGTACCACTGCACTGCATGTGCTTTGACATCTGCTCTGAATGCATGAAAATTTATTATGATTTTATTATGAGTATCATCTGAATCTTCTGACCATCTGTGTAAGCCTTGAATGTTTTCTGCCTCTTTTCAAATGGGTACTAGCGTGGAAAACCTAACTAACACTACTCTAATGCATTTGAGCAACAAATGGATGTAAGCAAGTAAATAGTTTCTATAGGAAACCTAGTACACCTTAACACCACTCCAACTCTGCCTCATTTTTTGCATATTTTTTCAAAATAAAACTTACAGCAGTGAAGACAAGTATTTTATGCCAGTAAGGACTGAACTTTGGCTTAGAGATACCTACTTTGAAACAGAATTTGCAGCTGTGAGCTTTAGGCTACAGATAACAGTGCATTGAAAGAGTTACGGTACTTTGAGTAGGGTCCCAAAACACTGTGCTGAGTGGGGACCACTTTAAGTATGTTGTCTAGGGGTCAGCCTTAAGTGTTCAACAATAAAACTGATTAAAGGATTCATCTGCAATTCTAGCTTCCTCTAGAGTGTGATATTTTCTTCTCTGTGACAGTTTTTGAGCTTGCTTGAGAAAGTAGGTTTCAGTGTGGTTTTAGTTTTCTTTCAAAAACAGGGCAGTGACTAAGCTTTCTTAAAAGTCACAGCTACTGTGATGCCTGTGCTACAGATCTCCATTTCTTTTCCTCTCACCACCTATGTGGAGGTGCACATGCACACCATGCACCCCTCTTCCTGCAGCCAGTGTCTAGAAAACTCCCACAGATATGAAAATCAACATTAATTTCCTCATCTGCCCAAGTAAGTTTAAATTTGTATTCCCTTGCCTCTCATTGTACACACTTAAATCCTGTTGAGATGCAACTCCCAATGTACTTTCTGCCTGGTTTTTTTATTATAAAACACATATTAATGTGGTATATTACTACATCATTTTGGGGAGTTATTACCACTTTCAGTCCTCACTTTCTAGTACCAGTTACTAGAAGAACTATTGTATAAAATGAGAAATCAAGACAACCATAGCATAGTTAAAGTGCTGCATATTTGTGTACAAGCAAACATGAAGTTCTCATTAAAAGATCCCTGTTTGAAGAAGTATTTTGTCTGGACTGGGATTTGTCCTCTAGAGTTACGTATGCCATCTCTTCAATACAAAGGGAGAACAAGGGAATGAACTCTGATTCAAAGCCATTTGTAATGGTCTAAAAAAAGCAGACTTGAAAAGCTGAGAGAAATCTAGATTCATCTTATTGATTCTGAAAGCAAATAAGGTATTGCTGCATGTCATCTTGGATCACATCAGGTGTTAAATGGGGTGTGAGGTAGATACTGGATTTTAATAGGAGTAAATGAGCTTTGGTGAGACTTTAGTTCAAGCGGTGTGATGGAAAATGCTAAGCTATTTAATCAGTCACTCTACATAGTCAATTTGTTACTTGATCATCTGTTATAAATGATAGTTCAGGGTTTCTTTCGTTACTTCTAAACATATTTAACAATTACTAGCCAGAGAAACGTTCTAGGTTTGGGCAGTATAAAATGCTCTCTGGAGCTGTTTTCTCTCAGTGTTTCTGTAAAGCATCCTCTGCTACATCAGCAAAAGTAACTGCAGTTGCCAGGGATGGGAGAGCAATGCGCAACCTCTGAACAGCAGCAGAACGTGGGGACAGCGGTTTTGCAAGGCAGTTCTACTGTTTGAAAATACTTGCTATTACGCAGCATGGCTTTTAAACAATGATGTTGGCACGCTTTTCATGTGTTGTCATTCACAAAATTGTATTGATAATAGCCACACATGCTAGAAATTTAAAAAGTTTCAAAACCTTGGGAAAGTGAAGAAATGTTGGTTTCCAGACAAGTGAGAGTGAATAAGGCTTTACACCCTCACTGAAATTTTGTTTCCTTTAGGCATTCCCAGCAAAGGACAAGATTTATCTGCCAGAATTAGACAATTGGAGTTGCTATTTATATTTATTTTTTAAGTCAAAGTAGAGAGCTATGATGCAATTTGTTCACTTCTAGATAGAGGTATAAAAAAGATCAGGTAAATCATGCTTCACCACTGGCTTGACAGAATGTAAGGAGCTGCCCTAGATGTGCATTTTTAAACCTTGGCGAGACCCATTTCAAGCTGAAGATACCTGCGTATGTATGTCTGCTGGCATGACTGATGTCTGTATCCCATTATAATTGTGGAAATCTGGTCTTGCCTCTAACTAGAGAAGGACCTGGGATGTCCTAAAAATAGCCTGTGTGAGCCTTATGTGTGGAGACCTTGGATATCCTGAAGTGTCTTAAGTAGCAGCAGTGGCCTACATGGGAACAAGGGCTTTGAGCCCGGGGACAGCAGAAGCACATGAACAATCAAGCTGAGCAACTGCTGTGTATATACTTCAGGGTAAATTGTATTGCTCTCTAGACTGCATTTTCCATTTCTACTGTAAAGGAGGGTTTGACATTCATAGAGCTATATCACATCAAAATTTAAGTGGCTTGAGCTTAAACTGATCTTGCCTTTAAAGTCCAGAAGTTTTTATTGAGAATCACCACAAACTTTTCTCCCTATTTTCATAGAAATGGAAATACTATTATGAAGATAATGTTCCATGTTTATTTTTTTTTTAAAAAAATCCTTCAAGCATTCATTCAGTTCACAGGACATGTTTCTTCAATTCCTTTACTCTTCTTTACACAGTCTACATTTTAACAAAACATAGATGAACAACTTGATTTTAAATCCTCTTCTAAAAACAAATGCTGCAACTGAACCTTAAGTTATGCTTGATTATTCTTCACTTACATGGAGGAAAGCGCAGTGTTGTAATGATACTGTTATATACATTATAAATTAATAAACACTACTTTTAAATATGATTCTCCATTTTGGAACCTGTGTGTTGCTTTTTCTCTTCTGTACAAAGACTGTAAAGCTCTGAAATTACATTAGTCTACTTATTTTAACAAACAGCTATAAGCAGTCCTAATTCCTCAGTTGTTGTTTAAAGAACTATCTGACTGAATATTAGTGGGAAATTTGAGTCTAAGTTAATAAAACTTAAGATAGAATTTCTTTTCTACTGCTGATGGAGAAAACAATTTTTATACTAAATATTTGACTGTCCTATAGAGTTTACTGGTTATTAGTCCAGTCATGATGTAACTTCAGAAATGTATGTCCATCTTTACCTAAACAAATGGATATTCTCCAACACCTGTATTTGTGTGTTTTACAATGTGAAAGCAGCTATCTACTATAATAGAACTCTCTGTCGTAAAGGCAACAATTGTGAAGGGTACAAGTCTTTTTCTGACACAGTAGAAAGAATGTCTCTAAGTCAGGAATGACATTGCACTTCTCCACTTCTTGCTGAAACTGGAAAATGTGTTCACAAGCATTTTTACATACCTATCTGCTTTTAATACAGTTTCATAAGTCGTACAATTAGAAACAAATAGAACATAGTTCAGTGGCAACCCTCCTTTGTGGAACAGTACAATGGGTAATTATTTTTGGTTTTCTTTACATATTAATGACTACTTCAAAGACCATTTAGCCTGTATTTTACAGTACAGAAGAGGCTTTTTTATGTCTAATCCATTTGAAGACTGAAAAGGAGACCAATTTTCCACTTTCTGTAAACAGTGCTCATTTATATGCATTTTATGTATTAAATGGGATAGAGGTTGCTATTTATCATTATAAAATGTTCATATTCTTCAATTTTTTTTCTGTGTCTTGCCTTCACAGACTAAAACTGGTATTGCTTTGTTGTATGATGAAGTATCCGAAAATGCTTACGACATTCGACTGAAGCTTACAAAAGAGGTATTAACAATTCAAAAACAAGATGTCGTCTGTGTTAGTGGAAGTGATCACAGTGCAAATGTAAGTGCTTCTATATCTCTGTGCTTTCGACTGTGTACTTTAATGTCTTCTGCAGGGATCAGTTTATGGTATTGGAGTGCAAGAGATTTTATTGGGTAATAGAAATACATGTTCTATTCAGTTGCTGGGGTTTTTGTGCATACTTACGTTATTGCATATACATACTTTTTTTTTTGGCCAGTACTGTATGTCCTTTATTCTGACATCTATAACCTTAATAGAAGAGAAAAAAATCTATAAATACTGAGATTACAACATTCTTCCGCCAAATATTGTTAAGCCACTCAATGAAGAAAAAAAAAAAAAGTATTTCACACTGAAAGTGTTTTAAGAGTAAACTAATACACCAGATTTTTCTTCATTTGTGTATCAAGTATTGACAGGATAGCTGTTCAGGGGCATAGAACAGAATCATAGAGTTCTTTAGGTTGGAAAAGACCTCTAAGATCATCGAGTCCATCCGTTAACACAGCACTGCTAAGTCCACCACTAATCGGTGTCCCTAAGCACCACATCTGCACATCTTTCAAATACCTCCAGGGGTGATGACTAAATGGTCTCCCTGGGCAGCTTGTATGGAGAAAGGCAGATACTGCATGAAAAAATACTTTTAGTAGAACACATGCCTTCTGACTGAAGATAATACCCCATTTGTATCAATGCATACTTAATTTTACTTTCCCCAATTTTAACTTGGTTTGTGCTTAAGTACTCGTTACGGTAACAAAGCACATAACGTTACACGTCATTAGGGAGTGTAAACTCAGTTATAATGGATGAAGCCACGAGCATCCTAAAGCTTCACTGAGAACTGGAAATATTTTTTTTTTCTTTTAGTTTTCAGGAAATTAAAGGCAAGAGCTTTCTGATCTTGGGGAGCTGGCTGAGAGAACACTTGATAGGCACTTACTTCACTTTAATTCTTTTTCAGGCACAGATGGGGCTTAAGCAGTGCCAGCCTGTAAGTGGTGGTTTTTTTCCCCAAAATTCTCTTATGCTGCTTTTTCAAAACATTTGGTGCCCTTAAGCTATAGAGGAATCTTCTGTATCACCATTTAATGTCACTAGAAATACCGGTGGCATTTTGTATAAGCAGTACAGCAGTGGTGTCTAGGCTATGGACATCCCCAAATAGTGTATTTTATTTCCTCATCTAAACAGTGTTCCTGTTAAAATTAAGTGTAGATAGCCCAAATTTTATAGAGTAAAATAAATTTAATGAACTCTGTTGATATTTGCTAGACTGAACAATTCATGGCAGCCTCCTCAGAGACAGCCAAGGGGAAGCCTTTCTGTCTGCTTGTGTATTGCATATCATGTAAACATAAAATTTGGCACTAGGGTACATCAGGGGAGTTTGTGGTACTCTCTTAAGAATCAGGAGCCGAAACATTATGTAGTGGGTATCCAAATATACATATGTGAGTATGTCAGAGAGAGAGAGAGTCTGCACATGTAACACACAAACATGTTTAATTCCTCGTAAACATTAATATAAAATGGTTTCATATCACACAAAAATAATTGGAAATAGCTTTTAGTAGTTAGAAACATTATGTACTGGTTTCAAAGCCTGGGCATGGAACTCTGTGGAATATGACTTGCTCTTAAAAATGTTCAAAAAGGTTGCATCAGTTGGCAGCTAGTGGGAGGCCACTCAGTGAAGTGAAAGGCATGTCCACCTCTGGTTGCTTTGCTGAAATAAATATAAGCCTCAGTCAAAAATCATCAGCTTGCATATATTTTCTACTTAGAGGCATGAAAAATGCAGCTTTTAACTACAGACATTGCTAGTAATGTGAAGTTGTGTGCAAATTGTGATTGCAAGAATCATAGTAAAATATCGTGTGACTGCGATATATGGTGTTTGTGCATGTAAGTATGCATGATTGCTCTGAACTCAACAACATTTACATGCCATGTGTATAAACTTTGATAGAAAAACAATTGAAATTCTATGCTACCTAGTCCCAGATTTTGTCTTGATTGAATCAGCACAGGCTGGCTGCATCTGAGAAAATGTTGTATCACATCTGTGTAAGTATTGATCATCACTCTGATCACTCAAGAAAGCAAAAAACCACACCCAAAACCAAAGAAAAAAACACCGAACCACCCAAAAGGCCAAACACATACCCCAACCCAAAACTAAAGCAGTACAGAAAAACACTCCAAACAACCAACCAGGTCTGCTTCTTCCTTTTAATATCAAGATTTGGGTTGATTTTGATGCATTTTACTCCTACATTTTGTGGGTACCCTAAACAGTATTTCCTGGTGGAAGACAGAACAGGAAGACCAAGCTCTGATAACACTTCAAGAGCTGGATTTTGGAAATAAATTCTGGAAAGTAAGAGGCCCTGTGGAGGAGGCAGAACTGGGGTATGCAGCCACTGTGTACAAAATAAGCTGAAGTTCCTTGGTTGTATTTCATGACTGTAATGATCACACAGCAGGTAAGCCTGGAAAGGAGTGAATTCTGGGACTATGTCAAATGGAGACAGTTTTTCCAGGTTATAAAAGCAGTGTTAATGTGTAAAAAGTAAGGGAATTGAAAGTATAATTCAGATGTCAAATTAGGTTTGAGTTGCAAATTATTACATTGCTTTAGGAAGGAAGTCCATTCAGAAGGGATTTCTCCTACCTCGTACTGTTGAATAGATAGTGTGGGCAGTCCTGCCAAGCTCACCTTTCCTGGAAAACACTGTTAATATTATCTCCTTATTTTCCTTGAGTTTTCTCACTGAAGACTCTGAAAGCTAAATTTTAAGGATGTGATCTGTTATTTTCCTGTGCCTCTTGCAAGATCTCCCCAAGATGTCCCTTTTTGAAAGTGCTATCTTCAATTCTCGTGGGCTTCTGTTGTCAAACTCTAATGAGAAAAATGTACTAAATTGTGGCTTCATGGCAGTATTTGATTTTCTATATTGTACTTTGAACCGAGTAAAACCTTTTGGAACACTAGCATTTAATATTAAGGCTGATGATATGTAACATGAAGATGAATACAGTCTTTTTTACAGTATGTAAATTGCTAGTATATAGGAGCTCAAAAACAGTATTTGAAATCCAGGTGAAATAGCTGGTAATTCCCTAGCACTGTTTTGGTGATTCTGACATTTTGCATTTACAGCTACACAAGATAAATTCCAGAGATAAATGCTTTACTTTTCAATTGGTTCAAGAAAATTATTTTCATCCCTGTGCTGTATGATTCAAAATACTAATAGAAACTTGTAACCTGAAAGTCAATTCTGTAGCAGTCATAAACAATCGTGTTGTCTTACTGATTTATTATTCTTCTTTCTATACTTCTTCTTTCTCAGTTATTTATAGTTAGTCTTCATTTTATACATGGCCATTTGCCAAATGTAAATTTAGTAATGTTCATTTGCAATAAAAATAAAATAACTTGTTTGCCTTCTTTCTGCAGTCACCTCAAACGTGTGTGTGTGGGAGAAACCTTTAAGTTCTTTTTAGGTGGGATAGGTGAATGGGAAAATGTTGGAAAGAAAGTTCTGTGCCTACTTGTGGTAGTAACTTGTTCTCCAGCCAGTTTTGTGGGACAGCATTTGTGGGATGCATTGCCTCCAGCCTCTCTTTTGCTGGCAGATTCATTGATCCTGAGGAATACTGAGGATAAGGTTTGCAGCCATGTGTAACTAGCTCTGCTAGTCCCATCCAGTTCTGAATGCTACAGTGAGGACTGGCAAAGACATCAGTGATCACTAGTGCTACTGTCCTGCTTTGGACTTTCAACAATAGAGATTATTCCCAAGGATAAAAGGCTCTCACTATAAAATACCTATACTACCATCATGTAGATCTATTCTTGGGTTATATTTTGCCATCTACTGTTCATTTAAGTGCTACGTCTAAGTACTGAAAAAGCTTCACCTTTGATGAGAAATTAGAGCTGGCTTTCTGTCATTGAATGGCAGTTCAGCTTGTTTCACTTGTTGCTATCTTGAACTTTGATGTAGAGTAATAAGAGAGAAGAACAGGATTTGTGAAATTCAAGATGTGTATAGAAGAAATAATGTAAAGGTAACTGTTCCTTTTCCTTGATATTGAAATTTTTCACAGTAGACAAGATGGCTTTTAAATGTTTGTAAAAATCCTTCTGTAAGTAGAACCATTGTTGAAATTATATTTGCCAGTGTTTCATTATATACTACTGCAATTATAAAAATAATCTATATATAACTATATATAGTATTTTAAAATTTTGTATTTATGTGATTAAACATGCGATCATTCCATCAAGATGTATTTCAGAACTTCAGACTTGGCAAATCCAATCATTCTTCATGACTTTAGTATTATGTTTGGGGTATTCAGATTCACAGGAAAAAGAAGAATGTATGGGTACATCAGAAGTGGTGCACACTCAATAGAAACCAAGCACAAAGGTATTGACAGAAATGGTGTATTGAAAATAAATAGATATTTTTCACTATCATCTAAGTATTTTTAACAGATTTTTTGTTGTTGTTCTTTTCCCCCAGATTTAAAGTTTAACAATATTCACAGAAAGGAATTAATTGTATGACAGACAGGGACAGATCCTTTTTCAGTTAAAGGAGAAACAAGGTGGCATTCATTTTAATAGTTTATGCTTCATTAAGGTATGATTCTGCTTTAACTTTGTGTCGTTCCACATGCTAAAATTGATTTCTTACATACAGCGCCTCACCCTTAATATTCTTTATTTTTCTTCCATGCATATTGCTATCATACTCCTGTTGTCAGCCCACAGTTTTACATCTCTGCTGTTTTAATAAGCATTTTTTTCTATTACTTTGTATTATATTTCTGTATCTTTTTTTCCTGCTAATTCCACTTGCAGAGTAAGAAAAAGAAAAGAAATACATCTGGCTTTTTATCAAAAACTGTCCTTCTCGTAGAGCTGAATTTTTTCTTACTTGGTCAGTGGTGGGGCAGATAAATTTCTAATGCAGGCTTCTAGCACCTTGGTTGGGAGAGGACTCCTCAGAGGCTTATGTAAGTCTAATCAAATTAGAATAATGAAAACCTTTGAATTCTGGGTACCCAATTGTCCAGCTTCACAAGCTGTGGTGTAGCTAGACTTTATCAGAATGAAGCAAGGTAGGTGAATAGGGAAGAAAAATAGCAAGATTAGTTGTTTTGTTGATTCAAAAAATAGACACAGAGCCTGAAAGTACTATTTAAATCCCTGATGAGACTGCTATGGCTTTTTCATTATAACTCCAATGCTAATGAGGACAGGGAAGAATGTTATTTTAGCAAACCTCTGGGGAATGGAACAGCATTAAAGTCAAAGTTAAATATATTTTTTTTTAACCTGAGGAAATTTCTGTCTAGTTAACTACTAATGTTACTGTTTGCCCAATGCATGTTCTACCATTGCTTGTAAGGTATTTTAGTCAAAAATCACTTTTTAAAAAATAATAATTCACATTTTCTGTCTTTCTGGAAACATCAAGTGGATGATTAAGAAAGACTCTTCCTTTTGAAACTAACGTCACTTGTATGAAGAAAATACATTATTTAACCATTTGTTATTTTTTCAGTGCTCTGGAAAGCTGACCTAGATATTTTCAAGATTATCAAATAACTCCTTAAGATCTTTATTATGAAAGATCATAAGCTTGTGTTGCTGACACTTTGAGAACAGTTAAAAGGTTGTATCACAAAATAAATAATAGATATGAGTATTCATCAGCATGAGAAATCTTCATTATTAAAGATTAAAAAAAAGAGTAAGTGGCTTAAGTAAAAAGGTTAATGAATGCAACGGAGGAATGTGAAGGACACTATGGATATCCCTGAAAAATAACCTCCCCTTGAGATGTGGAAATGTCTAGCGGAGGGTAAGCGCTCATACCAACAAGACAGAAGAAAGGCAGCACAACATCGGCAAACCAAGCATATATACAAATAAAAAAGTCCTTTATTAAATTTTCAATTAATCTATTACACTTGGAGCCATGACAGACTGTAAGGGCTGGTGAATTGCAGCTGTATATATTGTGCGAGCTTGCATAGCAGTTTAAAATTTTCAGTAGTTAGGGGCAAAATATCTGACAGTAATGGAAGTATGAGCCTTTCCACTTGTGGCATGTGTGATATTGATGGGTGCAACCTCTACTGTTCATCTTTGTCTTCACACCAGCTGACATGTGGAATGCTGTCCGAAGTGAATGCAAATGAAATTACTCAAAGAACAGCTGGGTTCTGACAGGATTTAGCTATAATTCAATATTATAGGTTGCCTTTTTAATTGAAAGAAATCAGCTTATATTTAATGGCAAAAGAAAGAAGTATAATCATATTTTGACACAGGGTCCTATATATATGTTATTAGTAACTCTGGAAATCTGTATTTGTAGATAATCTGCATAGACTTAATCTGTATTGTCAGTTTGAGAACAGTCTGAGTCCCAGGTCCTCTCATAGCACTTTCCATAGAAAGCTTCTGTCCCAAATGAAGTATCCTACAGCTCCGTGGAAGAGTTCCTGAGGATTCTTGTGAAGTCATAGCAAGACAGAATGTGTTTCATTCAGACACATTTAATATGATCCCCAGACCCTGGAGAATAACATACTGTAGGATTTGTCACAGTCATCTTTACAATAGTAGATCATGTAATAATTTAGGTAGAAAGGGACCTCTCAAGATCATCTAATTCAACCCACTGCTCAAAGTGGGAGTAGCTTCCAAGTTTGAACAAGTTGCCGAGGGCTTTGTCCATTCATTTTTAGAATATCTCCAAGAATGGAGCTACCAGCTCTCTGGACAGCCTCTTCTAATGCATAACCACTTTCACAGTGAGAAATTATTTCCTGTTGTTATGCTCAGTTGGGTTTTCCTTTGCTGCAAGTTGTGACTGCTGCCTCTCATCCTTTTTCATTCTGCATCTGTGAGAACAATCTGGTTCTGGTTTTTGTATAAATCTTTAGGTTGGCAGGCTTTGAAAGTAAAATGAATGACTTCATTTTACTCTAAACCCCCCCCCCCCCCCCCCCCAAACAAACAAGCAAACAAAAAAACCCCACAGCTTACAAAACAACTACCCCACCCTCTTAAAAAAACAAAACCTTAAACCCCCTTTGTTCTATAGTAATAGAAACAGTTATAATAAACTGCTAAAAAGATGTTATTTTACCATATTTAGTAAGGATTTTCTGCAGCTGTCCCAGATCTTTGCTAGCATGTGGAAATTTCTTTGTTTTTATACAAAACTTGACAGCAACTGACGTGCTTCAGTTGATTTTCGTAGCTTTCATTCTTCCTGTCCGTTTGGGAAAAGGTGAGATCCTATGCAAGACAAGAAGTAAGGTTTTAACTCTTTCCCATTCAAAATAATCTTTTACTTTCTATCTACCTGTTCCTTATTACAGCTTGTCTCCACTTCATGGAAGTGGAGAAAGAAGCATCATGTGATGCCATGGAGGACTAATTCATGTCTTTCCCTCTCTTTCTTGAGGTTTCTTGAATTTCCATTGTCTCCATAACTTGTTCTACTTCCGGAGTTACACTGTCTTGTTTTAACCAATTTAACTATTTCTAAGAATATAAAACAGCCTACTAAAAATAATAGAGACTTGGGGCTAAAGTATATTTAGGCACCCTTTGAGCAAAAACGTTTTACTGAAAACCAGACACGTTATAACCAACAATATAGCAAATCCTCCTCTTAATAAAATTCTTTGATTGACACTCCACACCCAAAAGTTTTACAGTAGTTTTACAGAAAAGCCATCACATTGTTTTTAATTTCTGATTGTTTACCTGGTAACTATAAGATGCTGATAGTTACAGTTCCTGAGAGGGCAGTATTAACAACTTGTGGAAACGCACGGACATGGCAAATTCAGTCTGACTGAAGTGGCTAACTGTATGACACTTACATTTCCCTCATGCTCCACTAATTTATGAAGATTTGTGTTTAGTCATGGTTTTTAATAAAGGCTATGGGACATATGTAAGTAGTAACAGTAGTGAGTAAGGAAGCAATCTAAACTCGGTGCTTTCTGGATTCTAATTAGAATTCTTTGACCCTGGATTGCCACCTACTGGAAGAAGGAAACTCTGTGTCCCAGTCCCAAGTGATGGCTCTGCAGTTCATCTGATGTGCTGTGTGAGATGTTGTATGATATCTTTATGTATCACCATAAGGCTATGTCTTTCTAGCCTTATCATGTAGACATCTATGTTATTACACTCAGTGATTAATCATAACCCATCACCATCTCTCATTAGTGCTGCACACCCTCTTTTTTTCAAAGTACGGTCTTTCTTCTGAATTCCATCTGGAAGTAATTTTGTCAAGAGCAGCCCCCACTGTAGTTTAAAATCCATATTTCTATAAAGAGTCAGCCAATAAGTGGACTACAGCCTGCAGCACTGCATAGGTGGAAGTTGACTGCTGATCAATGAGAAGAGAGGGTTGTGTGAGGTGAAGTGGAAATCTCTGTATGTGGCAGAATGTTAAATACACATGGACAATTTCCTGAGGAAGCTCTACAGCTGGAGAGGTGGAGGGTGTGAGCTGAGAAAATCTTTATCATGGGAACTCCCTGGGAACCTGAGGAGAAAGCTTCCTGAAGGTTTTCATATATCTTTGTTCACTACATACTCTTTTGTTCTTTTTGGATATGTAATAACTAGCAGGATGTCTGCATTTTATGATACATTTTATTGGGTCTCACATTCTTACAGGATCTGTTTCTTCAAGCTTTTTTATCTCGCAAATTCCTTATTTCCTTGTTCCTTCAAGACTTGCTGAAGAAAAGGAAGATAAGATATGGCTGGTATGTTAAGTACCTATCTTCTTATCCCTTCTGGTACCAGACTGTTTCTTCCCTTGGGTCCATGCAGGACAGGTTGCAGGCTTCTTTTTTTAACTCTTCATATAGAACTTTCTTGGTTTGCTTCTTCCTTTTCCCCACACATTTCCCAAGGGCCTTGGTGGCAAGCGCTACCGTTATTGCTATCATTGTCTAAGACTGGCCTTCATTTTCTATTGTCAACCTGCCATGTAGTATCTGTAGTAAATTTGACATCTTGCTTTCAACAAGGAAGGAGGCCTTTTGAGAATATTCTTTCCAATAAGTGATAGATGCAACTGTAGTAGTAAGAATAAAGTTTATTTATACAAAACAGAAAAGTACCTGAACAACTCTGAACAATGCAGCAATGAATGATTTCTTTGTTCACATTTTGCAATCTTTCTGTTTAGCCAGTCAACCTTGCTTAAGGAATACCTGTTAAGGTAGTAGTCTGTAGCAGACTGGATGGGCTCACGTACCAAGGCATGTTTGGTCATGGCTATACTTAATGTTGACAAGTCACTCAGCATCCGGGTCCCACAGTGGGGGAGATGCCCATCCAGGAGAGAAACCAGCACAGCAGTTCCCCACATGATCTACCTGCCCTGTGGCAGGGGGACATGGCAGCCGAGGGGGACACTGGTAGAGTCATCACAATGGTCTCCACTGATAAGTGGAAGGGAAAAGAATAAAAGTTAATCGGTTTTGGCAATCTTCTGTTTTCCAACCTGTTATAGCCATTGTGAATGGGCTCATTTCTAAGAACCATTTCAACAAATCTGGGAAGCCTGGCCTATTTCAAATGTTCCAGCATTTTCAGTTTGATGTTTGGAAATAACATATGTACTAATATTTTTATGCAGACTGCACAGAAAAATGAAATATGGTATATATAGAATCCTCTTCCAAATATATACATTTATATCAGTGGAGTGCTTCAAGCAGACTTTCCTTCTGAAATCCCTTTAGTACATTGTTCATTAAAATAGATATAATATTTTTCCTAATGAAAGATTCTTTACCACAAGTGCCAGTTCTAGGTGTTAACAACCTGGTAATAATGACATAATGGGTAGGACTGACAGATGGATATAAAATCTTACCAAAAATAAAAGTACCAGAAATAAGAATTGTAATTGCCGTCTCATGTTGCCTATTAACTCAATCATGTCACCTCATATGAACAAATACCAAGTCATAAAAGACCTTTCCAGAGATAAACTGTTTTGTTGAATTGTCATGTTTTACAAGAATCTAGAGAGTTTTCTATGTCAAGAGCTATCTCATACCTAAAAGACAGTTATTTGACCATACAGTTCTCCAAATTACATTTGAAAGTATCATTTACTTTGAAACTATTAAAACTTACAAGTTTGGTTTTTTTCAGCCATATCATTCTAGGTAGCTGTTATAAACAGCATTATACCTCCTGTTACCAAGCAGTTGTTGGTATGGCGTTCTTTTGTGTGGTGTCTGTCTCTTATATGTCTTTAAAATTACATTGATCTGTTTTTTCGATATATTCCTACCTGGCATCATGCTTGGAGTTCTTGAAAGTTCTGCCTCAGTGGTCTATATTTCAATATTGATGACTGAGACCTTTGAAGGCCCTTCTCCCCCCATCTGTATAGTTCTATGTACTGTTTCAGTCCAGAGCTTTTCTGGAATTGGCTTTCCCTGGATTTCTCACACCCTTGGGAACTACATTTAACCAAAAGATACACGGTGATTTTAAGAATACATTACTTGCAGTGCTTTCATCAGTGGACTATGGCTATCAGCACCTTAAGTGGGGCAAAATCTTTTCTGCTTGTTCACCTATTTAACAGCTTATTGTGCAGTGCAGTTGTTTGTCCCAGTGCACAGAACATAACTTTGTTTTCAAATAAAGCCCATCTCTGGGCTATGTACTTTGAAGAGATACAAACCCACTGGTCATGCTCTGGTCCTCCTGCAGAGTAAATATTATTCCACAAGGGCAATAGTGACTGAGAGGAAGACAGATGGATCGCACCTAAATATTGCTTCTAACCCTAATGGCTATGAGAATTTCATCACTAAAAATTGCTTTTGAGTTTGTACCTAGCTAGCAGCTAAGCGTGTAAATCAGTCTTTCACAAAGAGTAGGCTGCTTTCTTAATTGCTGTTTGGTTGTCTTTGAACATACGCAAGCTTTTTCAGTCAAAACCTTTATGCTCCAGTGTTTTCATGCATCAGAACAAGCCAAGGGTTTCACTCAGACACATGCAATTAGGCAATATGAATTCCCTTAAAGCATTACAAAAGTGAAAATTTTAGTAGCCTTCTCAGGTTTACAGTTTGTTTTTTAAAAAGAAAATACATTTCCAAAATATGTATTCTTTCACTGTAGACTGCAACAGCCAGGCTGCTCGCTCAAAGAACGGCTTGACGTACAAGCAGATCAAATTGTCTGTCAAACACTTAGCGGGTAAATCTGCTTTCTCTTTCCATTGTCTGGTATGTTTGACACTGGTCAATGCATTTGTTTTTCAGAACTTAGACACCAGAGAATGTCATGGAGAAATTGTTACCCCAATTCTTAAACACAGCAGTAGGTATTACAGAGCTAGTATTGCATTGAGGAACAGATAATAAAATCCTTGACAACTTGCAACAATAATAGGTCTCAGAAAGATAGGAATGTTTCATGTTGGTATCCTGGCCAATTACAGTTTTAATAATTATCATTCTGTGTACTCAAATGTATCCTGACCTTTCATGCAGGGCACTTGCTCTTCCTCTAATCTAGAAACAGAAAACAAAACTAAATAGGCTTGCTATGTGGTATGCTGGGTGTGTGTGTGTGGTGTGTGTACATAATTACTTCTGCTTTGTAGCACAACTGGAATGAGTGATTGTTATAGTATACACATTGAATACTTTGGAAGCCTTCAGAATGAAGAATTTAAATAAAGTGTAAATACTACTAAACAATATAGTTAGCAAAACAAAATGCTATTTAAAAAGCAGAAAATTTATTTATTTCAGCTTTCCTGTTCAGATAGATAATTAGTAACACTTTCTAATCCCATTGTCTGTTATGAAATAAAATTACACAGTTATCATAGTCAACTGTAACTATTTTTATTTTTATGTGTTTTTTTAAAGAGTGATACAGAGGTCTGCCTCACTCTAGCCCCAAACCATAAATAAGTTAGTCTGCAAAGAAAAATTATATCTAGCCTGCAGGCAACTAAAAAATGAAATAAGATGTTTGTATGTTTGACTGAGACATAAGCACTGGGGTTTCAGCTACTTATATGCATGACATTATCATTAATGTCACAAAAAGGTGTTTGTTTTTTTTTTCCAGAATATTGTGATTAGTTTTAGCAAGAAGTTCTGGAGCAGAATTCTCTTTCGTAGTTGCTTGGAAAGCTAGCGTGGTTTTCTGTCCAAATTTTGTAGTTATGAAATTTTGTTATTATATAAGAAGTTCAGAACTGAGTCAGACCTAAAATCTACTGAGCCCACTGTCCTTTTTCCAGCAGTAGCTGTTAATGTTTCCCTAGAAAAGCCAAGCAGTGCAAGAATATGCGATGGTGCTGTTAACATTTTCCCTGTCCCAAGTTATTCAGTGCCCTCCTGAGCAAAATGCAGTTTTGTGTTTTCTCTTAACAGATTTATTTCTGCTGTAGTAGTCCAATATCCCCTTGAACCCATGCAGACTTTCAACATCCAGATTTTTTTTTTCTTACCAGACTCTAAAATCTATACTATACATTGGTCAAAGAATCATCTCTGTTTTGATTGTTCTGATCCTAGTTCCTAATTGTATAATTTGATGCCTTCTAGTTTTTGTAATGGAAGAGGCTATAAAAACTGGTTCCTATTCATTGTTCTCGGTGCAACTTACTATTGTAAGAGCCTCCTGATCCTCAGTCTGTCTCTTTTCCTGGCTGAAGAGGTACAGCCTATTCTGTTACTCCTTGTACAGGAGTGGTATTGTGCTTCCATCGTCCTTATTGTCATCTTCTGAACCTTTTTAGCAGTTTCAGATACAAAGGGACCCAAACGGTATGCAGTTTTCAAGATGGAGTAAAGTTTGGATTTCTACAGTGGTATAATGATATTCTTTGCTTCTTCTCTGTTCTTTTGCTAAGACTTCCAAAAATTTGGTTTGTGTTTTTGACCACTGCTGAACACTGCACTGATGATATCATGGAACCATCTACTTTAACCCCAAAGTCTTACTCCTTAAGAGAAAAGACTGATTTAGAATCAGTCCTAATTCCTTATATAAGTAATGTATGTAGGGAAAAAATAATCTCTCGCTAGCTTTGATCTGCTATTGTATTTTGTCTGCTATTTTGTTCCCGGTTAATATTTTGTAAGATGTTCTGTAAATATTTTCAGTTCACTTATGTTTCCCACCTCAGTAAGCAGCAAAGGTAATCTTATTGCTCATCCCCTCTTTGTATTTTTTTTTTAATTCTTCAGGCGTATTTTAGATTAATACTGGTTGCAACACAGACAACAGTGGAACATCACTAGTGACCTTCCTCCATAGAGGGAACTGCTCATTTAATCCATCTCCTTGTTTTTTATCTAGTTTCCAGGTAGTTTTATTTAGTAATATATATCTGTGCAAGTCTCTTACCTCATAGTTCCTACATTTCCATAATTCTCTTTTAAAAAATACACTGGCTCTTCCAAGACAGATCAAGCTCATCGAAGCATCTGCCAATTCTGTTCGTTACAGTTTCTGTTGCCGTCTATAGATTTTCTTTTTTTACTCCTATAGTTTTGTTTTGCTTAGTGCAGGCCTTACATTTCCTAAGACTTAACTGGAACTTCTTTTCTGAAGAAATGGGATTTTATTTCAAATGTTGTAGTTTTCATGTATCAAGGCTTTATTTAGAAGCATCTTTCCAGTGCTCCTGTTTTGTTTCATCCATGTGTTCCTTTAAGACTAGGGTGAATGCTATCTGACCCTGGTGATTGCTACTGTTATTTAGTCAGTTTGCTTCTAAAGTGGTTTCAGATTCAGACAGATCCATACATCTTTTCTGCTGCAAAGAAAGTTGGAGGAACATCTCTAGGTTTTTTCATACTAATGGAAAGTGTTCAATTATCCTCCCTTCAGTAGCCTTATTTACTCTGAGTATGCCTTTTACATCTTGATCATAAATTGACCCTGTCGTTTCTCTGGCAGACCTCGTTGCTCCTCACAGATTTGAAAATTTATTATTAATTTTTCTTTTTTTGTGGCAGTTTTTAGAATTCTTTTCTGTTGCTACATAATTTTGGTTTTCAGTTTTTGCTTATGTTATTTTTTCTTGTCTTCATATGAATATGGTGTCTATCACTCTTTACATGCAATAACGTCTCTTAACCTCCTCTTTAGCCATGTAGTTTTTCTTTTCCTCTTATTTAAGTACTTCTAATACATGGCATTCATTGGCTCTGCTTCCAGTATGGTACTCCGAAGTACTCTTCACAGTGCCTATAAAGTTTTCATTTTCTTAGCTGCCCCCTTTATTTTATCTTTCAACAAGCTTCATCACTTTTACATAGTTCTTTTCTTGGGATTGCAGTTGCATAAATGTTGAACATAAAATACATAGCAGTTGCTATTACCCAGTAGCTATTCACCTGTAAAAAAAAATAATTAACTAGATCCTGCATGCTGTAATCAAGACCGGGGCAAGTACTGAGTCTGTTTTTGTGAGCTCCATGAAGCAGTGACTGATAGAGACCTGCTTTTTATTGACTGTATTATATCCTTATGTGTATCTGTCTGATCTACTGGAGGTTAGGTGAAGTCTGTTGTGACTGTTACATTTTTCATTCATGTTGGCTCTTTTGCATATCTCAATCATTGTTATCATCCTGGTTGAATGGTCACTAGTAAAGACACTTGTGTTTAGGAAAAAAATAAGTTTTGCTTATTGAGGTAGTTGACTTACGAGTTTTGAGTCTTAAGTTCTGTAGCACAAGGCATTTACTTTGCTGCTTATCTCTTTTGCCTTTCTTACATAGTTTGCATCCCAGAACTAGTTTTTTTCCACCTCTCCAGAGTGTTTATACCTCTGTTTAGTTCATATTTAGTGCAGTTTTGGTTTTGTTCCTGACACTATTTTATATTTCCCATTTTTATTATTCCCTCCCTAACCTGTCCTTCACTTCAGGATACAGAACATCTCTGTTTATATCCATAGTAGGAGCATCATCCATAACTATTCTGTCTTCTGTACCTGTCAACTATCCCAACAGTTTAAAGCTTTACATGTGGCCTTCCTGCATTTTAAGTACAGCAGCTTTGGTTCCTTTACAGTTCAGATGAGGACTGTGCCTCCTGTACAGGCTCCCTTTGTTTCAGAAATGCCCCCAGTTTCTGATGAACCAGAATCTATCTTCCTTGAGCCATCTCTTTAGGAAGGCATTAAAACCTTGGCTGTATCCCCAGCCTTACATGGACTACTGGAGGAGTTTTGGAGAACCGTACGCTAGAACTCCAGGTCTCTAGTTTCTTTTCTTTCTGCCTAATTTTCATACCTAGGACTTACTTCTTGTCTTTCCCTACATTTTTGGTACAAATACAGACAAAACCTGCCTAGCACTTCTTGGGCTAAGCAGGATTCCAGTGGAATGTGCCACCTTGCAAAGGTCCCGAGAAGAGAAGGGACCACGACAGGATAAGTTAGGGGGAACAGAAAGAAGAGATCAAATAAAAGAGAATAATTATGGTTTAGCACATTTCACTACAAAGTCTGAAATCAAATTCAGTCAGTACTGTCTTGCTTTCAGCAGGTATCTAATGTTGAATCTCCTCTAAATTACCCACAAATTTTCACCTCTATCTTACCACAAATTTTCTTTTTTTTTTTTTTTTTTTTTGGCTCTAGTGCTAAGCATCTATATTATGGATTTAAGGGTCCAGATAAAGGACTAAATGGAACCTAGTGAACCATGTGAATTTGTGTTTTATTACCCCAAAAGGTTATTTTATTTTCCTCCTTTAAAATAAAGTTGCAAAGTCAAATGTTAGTAGTAGCTGTCATCTACTGAATCTTGGCTTTGTGTTGTCTTTTGTGTTGGAAGATATGCAGGGGATGAGTTGAGGGGTTACAGGATCTATAGAAAATGAAATGTGATGTTCGGTCTTGTATAGCTGCTAGTTATAGTCAAAGAAAATGATGTATGATCACTGGGTTGAAATAAATTTGTATAAATGATCTTGATTATGACACTTGATAATGTTCAGCTTTTGGCATTTTGCTTTGCAATTTGAACATCTTTAAAAGAAGGAAGTTTTTTTTGCATTTTTTAAATGTACTTCTAATTAGAAAAAGCTGTTACGTAGAAAATGTTTAGGTATAAACTTAATATCTTCTCTGAGTGTCTTTCAATAGGAATATTTGAAGCTCTATAATAAGCACTGATAGGAACCATGAAAATATAAATATCAAGGTTATTGCAATAACATAGATTGCTTCACAGGGCTACAAACTCAATTGTATCATCAGTATTATCATTTGAAATGTACTTGCAAACTGTATTAAAATACATGTTAATTGCAGTTGAATGTATAAGGTGCCAATAAATATTACCTTGCTTGTCTTTTATAACACAGCTAAAGTTACCCATGTAGTGCTTTTGAATTTGTTGTCCAATAATGCTAAAGTAATCTAAACTGTCAAAACATTTATTCCATCATCCTATGTGATGGGATGTATTGGGATAATTTGTTTACAGTGTGTATGTATAGGTGAGAGAAACATGAGTTAAATAAGCAGACAGGACATATGTCATAGGAAATGACTTGGGAGTGAGTCACTGAACTTAAAGGTAGTGACATATTCTGATTCAGATTGGATCTGAACTTCATCAGTGCATATGATAGTGTTGATCAAAAGTTTTGATGCAGTTCGAAATGAAGAAGAGAACCTATGAAACAATTTGAATTAGCACAGATTTTATTAAAGCTGAATTATATTGTCTAAAATTGAATCACATAAATCAGGTACTATTTTCATTATATAATTTTTTCCATTTTTTGCACAGACTAGCGTAGTATAATGTGCATGGAAACAGAAGAGAGAAAATTTTAAAATGTTTGAGAGCATTCTTAACTTTTTTTACCATATGGATTGGTTTTACCCTCCTAAAATGAGACTGAAATTTGTGTGTTCTGTTCCCCAGTCCCCTGAGACAATATGAACATATGTCTACTAAGATGAGTGTTAGGAAAAAAGCTTAAAATAACTTGATAATATAAGATTATGGGCTTGACTACTGAAATAAAAAATTATGTTTATCTCAATCAGTGTAGTCATAAACTACCTAATCAGGAAGTGCACATACAGGAGTAATCCCATATACAATTTCCGATGCACAGAAAAAAAAAAAAATAAAAATCAGGAATTCCTGTAAAGATGGCATTCTATGCAGTACTGTTCAGCATGTTGCAAAATAGTTCCCTTCAACTATATAATTATTGTCAACAGATGAAGTGCTGCTATTATGTTGTCAGGCACCAAGAGTTACACGTTAATGAAATGTCAAATTCAGCATACTGTTAAACAAATGTTAGGTTGCTGTAGAAAAATATTGATAAATATTTATCTTCTTTATGCATTTAAATATTAAATGCAAGAAAATAACCTTTTGAAGCACTAAAGTCTTTTGACATATGCTGCAAAAGATTGGTATAGGTCTGAAGATATGGATTAGAAAACATTGGTATTTGTGATAGAAAAATGAGAATAAATATTGTGCATACATGATAGCTATGACAGTGCACTTCTCAAAAATTTTCCTATAGTTTTCTCACATCAAAACAAAGGGAAAACATGTAAAAAATTCACTTTAGGAAGAATACAATCTCAGCAATAGAAAAACATACTAAAAGAATGCATGCATACATGACAATGCACAACTGACACATAAGCTCTGCTCTCTATGGTAAGGAATTAAATAAGTGCCTATAAAGCAGCATTGAATGGTGCTTCAGGACTGAATTTGATCACTGAGATTCTAGGCAACCTTTGAGAATTAATTTTTTAAAAGTAAAAGCAGTTTAGAAACACCTTCGGTGCTTATTCAGATACTGTGTTTTCACCTAAATTTATTTTTTTCTACAATTTTTTAAAGCACAGAACTGTTACACTTCGTAGACAACCAGTTGGCGGCTTGGGCTTAAGCATAAAGGTATGGATAAATTCTCATCTTTTAATTTTCAGAACGACTAGTTCACTTCAGTCTTAATTGAGATCTCACGGTTAATATGCATCTTTTACAGGGTGGTGCTGAGCACAAAGTGCCTGTCGTCATATCAAAAATATTTAAAGACCAAGCAGGTAACTTATATTTATGTTATTTACTTATATAGTACTGTAGTATGTGTGGGTTTTTTTAGAAAAAATTAAATGCTTTTTGAACTGAGAATGAAAACATGTATGGTGCATTCTTTCAGCCCCACATTAACCCTAGGCCTTTCTACAAATGTCCAAATGATCCATGTGCCTTTGGGTTGAATTTAAAATCTGTAATCTTTCCAGGTCTTTAGGACCTGTACATGAAATTTTACTGGTAACTAATATTTTCAGGAAGCATATTTTTTGCTGCAGTAAGACAGCTGTGTTGTAAACAACATATTTAAAGTTACTTGTGAAAAAAAAGCTATGATATAGGGAATCTATTGATGTACTTAACCTAGAGGATAAAAAAATACAAATCAGACATATTTTTTTTTCCCCACACACAGTAATTCACTGCTATGTGGTATGATTAACTGTGCCCAGTTGCAAGCAAAGTGATTTGTAGTGTTTATTACGGTGATGATAACGCAAGATCTAAATCAGCGTAGTCTCTTCCAGTTAAGCATTACATTGATATTTATCTAGCAAAAGGAACCTTTGGGGGGGACCATGTCAGATCTTGGATAGATCTTGCCAAGTTGGAGAACTGCTCTGGAATACAAGGGGGTTCTTCGGTAAGAAAAAGTAGAGCCATTGCGCATGGGTGGGCAGTGCCTTGCAATGTGAACGAAGGGACACATACTAGATTGCAGATTGTGATTGTTTTTCTCCTCTATATTTTCTTCAGGAGGTCATTACTTTGCTTGAAATGTAATACCCAAGCTTGGTAACCCATTCTGAGCTGATACTTAGGGAATATTGAGGGGGTGGTTATGCCAGTGTCCCATTGGAAAGACTGCTTCAAGTTTCCTATGTACAGTACTTTACATATATTTCAGCATGATGGTTCTTTCTATGATATTGTTTCCACAGTGACGAATTGTCAATTGTGTTATTGTATATGGAACAATAATAGGGTTCTTGAATACACAGCATAGTAAACTATACTAGGAAAATGAATACATAATAATAATGAATATAAGCATTCAGGTCAAGTAAAGTAGTTCAGGAAATTTATTACCAACAAGGAGAGCTACCTCCTGCCCTCTTACGACATAGTACTTTTAATCAAGGTTAGTAGTGAGTTTACATAGAAAATACTTATATGCAAATTTTTGTACATAGTAGGTAGTTTTCAATCAACTGTATTTATTTTTACAGTAACAAGTGCACGAACAATTTTGTGGGGTCAGCTGTTTACCTCAAATTTGAAAATCTATCCTCAGAAGATATTTGTTTTAAGATTTTGTAACCTTTTGCTCAAGGAAGCTCCAAAGTGAGTAACGGTTATAAGCAGAAGCAATGCTATATCACAGTGAACCCATGTGAAATGTTCTTGGCTGAATCAGTACATGTCATGAAGACAGTGACACACCTGGCAAGGTATGAAGAAAGTAGTCTATAGTATCGGTTGGGCACTTGTGTGATGGAGAGAATTTCAGCATGTGTTGGGGTGGGTCAGGTGAATTCCTGAGGTCCCTTCTAGCCTGAGTGATTCTGCGATTCCTTTAGCGTTGCAGATGCTAAAGATCAGCAATATGTGATATAAATGCTTTTTTTTGTGGCATGTTTCTTCCTGCACTCCCATTCTGGCTACTGAATGTCTGTGCAACAGAAAACTGGATTTTTTTGTTTGTTTGTTTATTCTGGAAAATAAAGATTTCTAAAAAGCATTAGAAGATTTTGAGAAAAAAACCTGGAAATCCAGAACCTTCTTATACTGCATATCTTTCTCTTTGCATATAACCTCAAAATTCTCAGTGTTGCTGTTATTCAGTATAGGAAAAAGATAGTAACAAAGGCTATTCACAGCGTTACTTTGATAGTATCGCATTTAATTGGTATTTAATAGCAATGAAGCAAATATGTCCAAATTTATCTCAGAGATTACCTTGAAGGGATATTTCTGGTTTAAGATTCTAGTGCTTTAATGTTAGACAAAACAATCTGGTAATAATATTTAAGGGAAATTAACAAGTGTTCTAAAAATATGTGCATTCTTTCTCCTCATATATATATATATGAACATATGCGTATGCATACTTATATATATGTATAAAAGGATATCTTGAAAAATATTAATGTAGATATAATGAGAGGAAATGTTAAATATCACAGAGAGATGAGACATGCAGATCTATCGCAAACTAAATTCTGGACTGAACATCTGTATGTTCATAGTGTGAATAAATCATCAATGGACTTTTGTTATACGAGGTGCTAATAACAATGAAACTGATTGGCTAGCTTCAAAGTTGTCTTTGAGTGGAGCAATGAGATTAGTTGCTGCTTCAAGCAAATATACTGAATTTAAAAAAGCTTTATCATGCAGTAACATTTGAAAATACCTCAGTTACCTGGATTTCTTACCAGGAATTTTGTTATGAGGGATTTTACTATTTTGGGTCCTTAAATAAAATATCTGAACTTATGTGACTAAAATTCTCCTTACTGACTAAAGTACTAATTTCCTCAAATGTCTGATAATTTCTGATCCTTTTTGTGCAATTTAATGCCTATTGTATGACAACACTGCAAATTTGTATTTCCAACCATACTTTGTTTGGATACAGTACTATTTTAGAGTTCCAAAGCTCAAAGTATAATGGAATAAAGTAGTTGCTGCTTTTTTATATCTATACAACTTTTGTGCTTCCTAAAGAATCTAATTGGTTAGCTGTCTTTGTACTCTAAATTTTTCAAATATAGGTGATTTTGTTTGTATTGATGTAAGCGGCAGCTGAAGCATTTGCACTTCAGTTGTTGAGGTATGGTGAACATTTCAATTGGGTTTAATTATTTAGTACAAGCACTTCTTTAGCAACAGTGGTAATAAATGCTATTCTTACAGTTTTGACTGGCATAGAGACCTCTCAGCTGTGATTGCTGTATTTATAACTTTCAAATTAAGTTATCTTAGGTCACTCTAATCAATAAGACTTTCCTGAAAAAGTTCATTGAAATATACACAGAAACTCAATTCAAGAGCATAACTTTACATTTCCACAAGACAGGATTAGGTGGTCATTCAGTGCTGGAGACTAATGTCCAATGTATTACAAATCACAGTAAAGAATGTCCTCAGTTATTCCTGAGCACATGCCCTCCTCAGCAGTATCAAGAGCAAGTTTTGCTAATGCCAGTGGATCACCACTGAATTTAGGTCTTTAACATTTTTCTGTGGATTCAGCCTTCAGTTCTAACAAAGGTTACATTTGTTTCATACCACCAAAGCTTTTGCTAAAGTTAATTTCAGAGGGACAAAAGTCCTGTGCCATACAGAATGAGAACAAGTAAATGCAAATGCGTTTATAAATTCAAAAGTGATATAATTAGCTACAGAGTCCTTTTAATCACATAGGTAATTATTTCACTTCCAAAGCTTTTTTTTTCTTGTACATGTATATCAAATAATCCAGTCTATTCACCATATTAGAAACATTACTAATAATCTCCAAGATTATGTGAGGATACTACTGATGTTGAAGCTTCTCAGTAAGATTTTCTAAGTGTTATTCATGCTTTCTCTGGTTGTTTTTTTTGTTATATGTATTTTAATACAGTATTGCTTTCCTTGTGTTTTCCTTTTGAAACTGGCTTAAGATAAAGTACATTGCACTCTACCACTTTGCAATGGTTTTACAATCATTTTACAATAGTTGGTGATTTGCTAATAGCTTCTATGTGTGTATTATTTTAATACATGCATTAAACTTAATATTAACAATTTATTTATGGTAAAGACTGCAGTAAGTTTACAGTCAAATAGATGAAAAGTCCTATTCTCAGAGATGTATAAATGAATATCCTGAGCTGTGAAAGGAATCAGATCAGCTAGGCTTAATTGTTGTACAGTGAATCCATAAGAAAATTTCTTAGATCCATTAAATATACTTCGAAGAATCCTTAAACACAATATATGGCTGAAGTGTACAAGGTTCCGTGTGTTTACGTCTTTCTCTCTGTTATCTGTTGTTCCCATTCTTATTTACTAAAGAGTCTTTATGAACTTTTGGCATCTTAAGGGTCAAGACTGTAAAAAGGAATGGACTTTGAAATCGAACCTCATGATACATATGAGTGACTTACTGCATATGGTATTGGAAATTTTAATTGTGTGAACATCAAGCAATCAAATTTCTATTCTGTGTTGCAATTACCAAGTTAGCAATCACGTTTTCTTACCGTGATGCAACTTTCCATTTTCGTGAGACCTGCTGTAATAATCTTGCTACTGCTGTGAGCTCTGCTCATATTTCATATAACATGTGGAGTCAGATGACCAGCAAAGATGAAACAGAACAGTGGGTTCAGCTCACTGAGGTGTGATAAAAATAGTTAAATAAAATTAAATAAAACCCAGTGGAATAGGGATAGTTTGCATTTTGCCAGTTTCAAAAATGGTTCTCTCTTGAGAGACAAAATTAATTAAAACCTTAATTTGAAAGCATTTTCCCACCTTCTGTGATAAAAGGTGGCTTATAACTCACATTCTGCTGTACTGAAAAACCTTTCATTTTACATGTTTAGCCCATTTCTGATTGGGGATGCTGTATACCCTGGCAAAATTGGAGCGAACTCAGGACATTCAGCCACTGAAACATTCTTGGCTTAACAGAGTGCTTTGCAAACACAGACTGTCCAAATATCACATCCTGGCTGCCTGCATTCAGGACCATCTGTTTGGAGGACATGGTGTCAGTTTGATGAGGGCTTTTAACAGTTTCACTTACACTTATATGGCAAGCAAAGATGGCTTAGTGTGGAAGCGTATGTGATACTTCCTCCATAGGTGGTTTGTGTTTTGGTTTGGTTTTTTTTCTGTGTTGACTCCAGTCATCCACAAGGGTGGTACAACTAGGGTAACCAAACCTAGTCTGAAAAAGTTGGTGGGCACAATGTGAGATTACAGTCAAGCTGCACAGCATGGTTGTATTTGTAGCTGATGTTCTTCATCCCTACAGCTGTACTACTCTTGTGTTAATCAGCCTTGGAGATTCATTCCATGAGCCAGCAAGGTCAAGACTGATGATAAGTTAGTTTTTAAAGTTAAGCCCAATGGAGGTATTTGTGTTTATAAGGAAGTCAGAATGGATCACAAATTTGCATTATACCTGATGCTAATGAATGTCGAGGCTGAACACAAGACCATCTCTGAACGTATGAAAGGTCTTATTTGAACATAAGACATTTGGAGCTAGATGGTATTGAGTATTTATACAGTGTAACCTAATATCACTTACAAATTTCTTCAATTAGGATTATACTTACTTTCTGTCAATTTTTAATTATCTTTGCCAGTGTTATTTTTCTTTATTACTGGAAAGCTAATGATCTCTGAAGATAGCATCTACACACTGATCTCTCTCAGACCTAGGCCTCCAGCTCTAGATTTATTTTCAGAAGGCATAGAACATTCTTAGCGTATTGAATTTCTTATTTTATTGTTGCCTTCTCAAGACTAGGCAGGCCACGAAAGGCAGTACCTTTTAATAAAGGTACTTGATGAACTGCTAAATGTTAGTCAACAAATAAAAGGAATGTATCTTGATCCCCGATTTAGGGAAGTATTTTTATTGAATTTAATAGTTAGTAACGTACTTAAGGTCCTATAATACAAATAGCAGTCATTGTATATTTGGAGAGAAGCATATAGGTAGATGAATTCTTGAGTTGAGGTTCTAGAACAGTTTATGCTACTAGAATTTGTTTTGAGGGTTAAATGCTGAAGCAAGAGACTTGCGTTATTGACCTAAATCTAAAAGAATTCTTTGAGTAGAAGGATGCAAAGAATTAATTTTTAAGTGTTTATTTAACTGAACAGGCATATATTAAAATCAGATCTAGTAATTTTTTTAAGATGGTAATGCATTTCATTGTAACTATGAAAACATTGGTTTATGCATTACATGTATTCATAAATAATTCCTGGACAGAAAAAAAATTGTGATGAAATATTTGTAAGCTTCACTTAAAATTTGTGTTTGTTTTAGGAATTGTGTTAAGTATTTTAATAGGATTTAAGAGCTTGATGAACACAGGACTCATTTTTAAAGAGAAAAAAAAGAAGCATTCCCATTTGTAGCTCAATTGGAAATTTGTTTTCATTCCTTTGGTTTGGCTAAAAATCAGAAGCCATGTATTAGCTGTCCAGGACTCCATTTAGGCATTTACTTATGTATGCTTATGTAGGCTTTGTATGTGTCCATATATGTGTGTGTGTCTAGAAATGTGTGCATTAGGTTTCTGATACTGAACAATGCTTTTCTGTTAAGTGTATAAAAATTGTACTAAAAGATTATATTTTTTCTTCATAAATGTGAAGATCAGCTTTCAATAAAAGATAATTAGTTTTGCTTAACAGCTATGTCAATAAAAAATGTTTTTGGAAACTGTTACAGTTATGTAAGGTTTTATGAATATTCTCTTTGGAAGGTCATTTAGCAGTTTATGAAACAAAAATATATACAAATCTGAAAAAACATTATTTGTAATTTCAGTGGACCTGTAATATTATAGTTGTCATTCTTGTGCTCAAAACTAGAGAGAGGTATGAAAAACACATTATCTGGTTTTTAGTTGCGTTCCAGGTAGCAGTTGGATGAATAAAATGTGGCCTTAGGATGCTACTGACATGTACAGTTTCTGTTCTTTCTTCCATTCACCTACCTCTGAGCAATGTAGTCGCCTTATGAAATGCAGAATTCTTATGAAATAGCATTTAAAGTTACTATTTGAATTTGTTACCACTGCAGTCCAGCAGTGGTGAAGAAAAAGGTTAATGATAATTATTCTCTACAAAGAAATTAGAGAACTCTATAGTATGTATTCATTCATATAATATGTTCAGGAGAGAACTTCCTGAAGTTCCTCTGAGGATGGATGGTCTTTTGGACTTTGGATTTGGAGCTTTTTGCTTTTTCTGCAGTGCTTTGGTACAGAAACAAGAAGCAAGCATCTAGACAGAAAACATCTTTTAACTGTAACAAAGGTTCCCATTGCATTGAAAGATAGAAATGAAAAACAGATTAAACCTAACTCAGATTATTTGAGGCTGAAGCACTGAAGAATCACACAGAATATTTCATGGAAAGAGCAAACATAATGACCCATCTGACCGGAGATAGTATCACATGAAATAATATGAGAAATTTAATAACATCCTTTGGCAATTTCAGAAAATTTCTGTTTCTTGTCTTTTCACTGTTCTTGTCTTTCCCTTACTGGTTTCAGAATGAAAGACGACTTAGGCTCTTTTAGCAACTATTTCTCTTCTCTTCTTGTAACACTTTTAAAGCATGTATTTCTTCTACTTTTGACATCCCTCATTAGTCTCCAAGTTAGTTTTCCAGGTATCACCTCTACAGCATTTAAAACTTTTTGGCATACAATAATCAAATTTAATTAACTTAGTTATGTATTTTGGAAGAAAAGATTGATGATGCCAGATTATCATTAATTTCCTTATATAATGTTAACTATTCATAACTTGTATGACTTTATATTCTTTAGCTCAGAAATCCTTCTACATGTGATATTAATCATATGTCTTAGAGCTAACCTTATGCCTTTGAATATTGCAATTGTGTGATCAGATTAATCTGCCTTTACATTGTACTACATTCCTTTGTCAATTTATTCACATAGTGATTAATTTTAAAATGAAGACTATTTTTAACTGAAAAATATTGTAATAATTCAGAAAATAGTATCAAGTTTAGATTATACATGCAAAGGACCTAGAGCTTCTAACACTACTGAGGACCTAGAGCTTCTAACGCTACTAACAATTCCTAGAAATATCACATTTTTGCAATTGTAAATAGCTTTTCACTAACTCTTAATGAGTGTTAGCTGTGCTTGGCTAGTAGAACTTTCTTAAAAAAACCCTAAAATATAACTTATTTATAGTTATAACCATTGGTTTTGCTTCTTAACTATTGCTACTTATTTCTGAATTCTGTCCATGTGATATGTGTGACTATTTTTACTTTCCTTTTCAAACTCAAGGGACTTACTATCTGTGGTTAAGCAAGTATCCCAGGTAATACATGACAGTACTAATGTAGCCCTTTCAAATTTCCTGAAGATACATTTAAAAAAAAAATCTGCTTTACTTTTATTATAGTCACATCTTAATTGTCATGGCTTCTCTTAAAAAGGCAAAATTTTAAGGACTTACACCATTAACGTTCTAATTTTGTTTCCTTACTTTGAGAATTGATATTTTTCTAGAAAGGCAAAACCAAATGATGAACTGAATGTAAAACTGGAAGCATTTTTCTCTAGTAAGAATTTATCATGATAACCATTCCTGTGGGCACTGTGCTGCAACACCTGCAAGCTAATCTGAGCTACATTAAACCTCTTTCTTTAATTAAAGAACTAACCTGGTGTGCCTAGGGTTTCATCACTGAGTGTTCATACTGTAAGGCTACTTGTTTGGAAGCACCTACAAAAATCACATTGCCATTCAGTTTGGCTTAAGAGTCTTGCATCAAGATATACAAACACCTGGACTTCTGCAGGCAATGCAGACCATCTGAACTTCGGTCCTCTTGTTTCCTAAAGCCTATTTACGAGAGGTCTAAAGTCTATTTAATCACAGTGTATGCTGGTGCCTTTTACAGATCATGTAATAAACTGGCAATGCACCTCGTGTCACAAGCCTGTTCGCAATCAGAAAACCATCCAAAAGCCTTTTAATAATTTTTAATTTAGTGACTGCTAAGACTTACACGAGTAGGAATATAACTGAACTTTCAAACTTTCTTTCAAAACCCTTTTAGTTAAATAGTGTCATGGACAGGATTTTTCAAGACTCTAGTGAGAGAAATTTTAGTATATGTGCAGCCATTGTCCATATTAGGTCAGTAAAAAAATGGCAAATTTTGGCTGTAACATAGGCTTTCTGAATTGTTAGGCAATAGTAACAAAATGGTATTTTGAAATTGGCCTCAGAAAACAGTTGTAATATCATCTGCCTTCTAAAAGTCATGGTAGGGAATAAAAGGATTTGTTTTTTAAGGTTTAGGTTCCTTAATGCCCACGGGTATGCTCTTGGGATTGTTACTTGCCCTTACATATCCTCCTCATTTTACTTTCTGGCATATATAAAATACAAGGCAATATTTGTTTGTAATAAAGCTAAGTTTACCCTGTTAGCAGTCTGCAGTGAAAAATATTCGAAATTTATTATTACAGCCGTTTGCCTTTCTACTTGGAATCAATGCTATTAGCCATAAACAGAAAAAGACTTATCAGTAGAAGATTCTAGTGAGCAATGTGTTCTGAAAACCTGTTTTTTGCAGAGGTCATTTAAAAGGAGAAAGTGAAAGAGCAAAGCCAGTATTAAACACATATACTCAAAATAGATTCAGCACTCTAATATTTTTTCCAGTTCAGTATTTTCTGATTTCTATATAATTAAAACATTTTGTTTGGAAAAAAAAAAGTTTTAACATTTGATGTCTTCTTTTTTTCAATGTGCTTTATTAATAACTGTGAACTCTCCAGTTTAAGCTATTTTTTTTTTTTTAAAAAAAAAGATGTCTCAGAAGGTGGTCATAATTCCAGAAATAATTAGGCATTTGCTGACGTTTTGAGACTAGAGTGGAGAATGGAGTGAGAGAACTGCCCACAAAGGACACTCACATTGAAAATTGAGAGATGGAAAATCACAAAAGTAAATGGATACAGGTAAATAAAGTAGAAGAGAAGGAAAAAGACAACAATAATGGAACAGAGAAAAACATGATTAATTACAGCACAATAGTAGATACGACACTAAAGTAGGAAGTATATATTCTTGTGAATGCCCATCACTTCAGCGTTTTTGCAGTCTCTGTCCCCACATCATGCACACACCAGCTTTCCCGCTAAGAAACACCGTGCTGTGTTGTCTAAAGGACCCTACCTGGTGCAGCAGATAGAACAGAAAAAGACTGTTAGTATTTATTTTAAGGAACAAAATTGGAACCAATTTATAGCTGCTAGCATGTACATTGTCCTAGACAATTCTTGGTATTAGTTGCATGCACATGTTACCATATGCCAAACTGTAAGGAGAACTGTGTACAGTGATCGGTTCTTGCTCAGATGCTTCGATGAAAGATGGAGGCTTTCTTGGTTATGCTTGTGGTGCCTGTGCATTATTACAGTTCATGTTGTTCTTCATGTAGCCCAAGCTGAAGAGAAAACAAGTCTTGACTTGCCAGGCCAAACCAGTTTTATCTTGTGTTAACTTTGCAGATACAACGCTGTATTCTATGCAGCTATGCAAAGTGCCAGCTAAAATACTGTTCTGCAGGATGGCCTCAGTGTTTCAGCAGTCCCATAACCTATTTTCAGAGTTGCATTTTTATTCACTGATCTTCTGTGAGTCAGCAGGAATTGCTTCTGCTGTTAAGGCATTCATGGGTATTGAGGATCAATGGCAATGTCTGTAGCACTGCTGAATATCCTACTCAGTAATTTACATGAGGCCCATTATTATCTTTCCAAACCTGTGCTCCCAGCTACATCCAGACTTTGCATACTCCTGCGTCCAGTACCTTTCTCACCTCTCATCATGTGCATCTCTCACATTGAATTGGTTCTTACAATGTTGAGCTTCAGTGCTTTAGGCTTACATATGCTTAGATCTAGAAGTGACTTCTTGACGGGTAGATACAGTACTTTCAGGGACATGAAATGATCTCTTTACACTTGCTCCATAGGCACTGAGAAAAAATGGAGAGAGAAGTCCCAGTTCCCCCATCCGCCACTTAGTTCAGCGTGGGGAATCTGACACATTAGAATAACGGCATGGGTATTTGATGAAACACATTGTATTATTGAGTGACTTACAGTTTTTCTTTACATGATAAACTGGACAAATATAGAAAGGAAAGAAACTAAATAAGGAAACCCCATGGTCAAAAATACAAATATGAAAAAGGTTTTTTTTTCATTTAAACAAAGACAGATGTTTAAACAAGTCCTGTAAAGAGTATGTTCAGTTTTAAAAAAATCCCTAGCAAGGTAGTTTTCAATGTTTGAGTTAATATATTTGTGTTTTAAAACTGACTGAAAATGTCAAACTGCTTGTCTTAAAAAAAAAAAAAAAAAAAATAATTGCAGTGGGTGTATCTTTATGATCGTGACTGTAGTTACATCCAGTTCATGGGAGAGGAGGGAAAAATGCATCTGGATAACTTTGAGAAGTTTTTTTGCATAGCAGTTTCTCCGGTCTGTTTTATTTAATCCAGTTTCTTGACTCTTCCTTTAGATTTTCTTTATGCAGTGAAATATTTATGCATATATACAAAGTTAAGCTTATGAATGAAGAGGTCCATTAAGTCAGTACAGCTCGTTGTGTGCTTTAAACAGCATGGTTTTGTGCATCACTAGTAATGTCAGAGGACATAGTACCTGGTATGTTTTTTGTGTGATTCAGAATTCAACAAAAATTGAGTAAAAATACATATGGTGATCAATCTTGAAATACAGAAGGGCATCAAAGTATTTACAGACTCAGATCTGCATAGAGTTATGCAGCAAGTAAGAATTTCCTGAAAACCTGTTCAGTAAATTTACTAATGCACAATCTTGCAGATTTTGTAAAATTTAATACAGCCCTTCTTCAGCCCTAATGGATAGGAAAAGGATACAAGGCAAAGCTAGAAAGAATTACTGGTGCTTTTGGGAAAGTTTTTCAAGCCTAATATTCTCAAAAATAAGATATTTATTTCTGGTTATTTTCATATAATTTCTTCAATATAAGCCCATTTGGGTTTCTTTGATGCTTTCCTCCTACTTCAGTATCACTTGTGAATTTAATCAATATACAGCATTTAATCAATATTAATCCTTTTTAAAAATAATTAAAATATAGAGTAGAGGCGATGTAGGAGTAATTGTTGTAGCACACATTTAATTCTTTTTTACAATCTGGTACGTTTCTGCTTATCACTAATTTTTGCTTATTTTCTTTTCAGTCTTTTTTGGGGGGGCATGTTGAATTCACTGCTACTGAAATATTACTGCGAGTAAAGATTAAAGAGGCCTACTGGGTTCTAAAGGAGTTATATTTACTGCTTATCTGAATAAGTTTATATGCTTCTTGACATCCCGAAGCTCGCTCTTTAGTGTTTTATTTTTAATACTGATTCATTTTAGACATAGTGACTGATAATCACAGAGTAGCGTTTCATAGACACCTCTGTATATGGGTATGTTACCAGTGGGAGAAAAAGTCCTGCATAGCCTGGAACATTTTTCTTGGAGATAATATTTTTGTCATTTAGAGAACATATGACTTAATGAAAACATCAGTAGATGTCTTCAGATTTAAAATATGCCTTAGAGACACAAAACTGCCTTTTTGTCTCTTTCAAAAGAGTTTTCCCTATCGCTTTATTACTAACATAGTTGTAAACTGTATTGTACCTTCTGCATCGTAGTGACATGTCCTCTACAATTTGGTTTGTGGAAGATATTTTTATTAGAGATGATGACTGATTTGAAATTATAGACAATTGGCTAAAACCATCACAGACTTGCAAGCTTTAGTTTGCCAGAGTACTGTCACTGGTCATGATGGCAGCAGCTGTGGAGGTGTCTACATTATTGTGTTAGTTTGCAGTGTAATGCACTTCTGGAGCAAATGCCCTGATTGTACCCATTTTCTGTGCTTTGTTTCAGTTCTTAAAACATTTGGTATTGACCACACAATGCTCCTTCTCTCATTTACTTACCTGGACAGCTCTGATTGTGTGCAGAGACTCTGCAAGCAGGATATAATTGCTTTGTGCTCTTAAACTATAACATTTATGGGCTAACACACACAGTAGGTAGCTGGGGATATTGCAGTACTCATCACACCTGTGAAATGACCAAAGAGTCTTTGCATATCCGGCAGTCAATGGTCAGGTGGGAAAAATTCAGCCTCCATTGCTGCATGGAAGGGATTTGTCTTCAGTGCTGCCGAGCTACCATCCTCCAGCTACCTGGTTTTCTTCCTTGAGATTTTATACCTTTTCACATCAGTGCTTTTCCTCTTCAAGCCTTGGCTGTTAACTAGCCCTATCTCAAGAATTTTAACGGTGGCTGGAATTTTGCCGTTCCTGTTTTGCATGGATACTAGTCTAGATACTTTATTATAACTTTTATTAGAACCAAGCAGTTTTCTTGGAAGACTTAAGATTGCACAACTGTGCGGTTGTGTCATTATGCAGTGAGACATGCATAGCTGAACATCCAGGAGGACAGTGATACTTACCTGCCTGCAAATCTTCATGACGTGCTCTTTGATCAGGGTCTCATCTTTCACCCCAATATTTTCTGGCTCAATATGCTTTTATTTCTTACTAGCGCTATATTTTCCTGTTTTCACGTCTTACAGAAATTCTTTCAAAGCCCATCTCTTGCATCTCCACCCTTCTTGCTTTTATTGTGCTTCTTTTTCAATATTGTTGTTTCCAATTGTTCTTCCCAATGGCAACAGCTGCTTTGGCCTCCCAGAAGAGCCAACAAGACAGGGCCTCAGGAAAATGACACAGCGTGCTGCCCACGTGTGTCATCCTCATCACATCTGTGGCCTGAAGATGAACTGACTGGTACTTGTTGAAGTGTAAATAAACACATCTGCCTGGCTGCAGTGAGTTGGAGTGTGAGTCCTACTGCAACCCTCACGGAGTCAGTATACTTCCCCAGAACTTGCGTATCAGGGATGTCCTCCTGAAGCAGGCTGAGAAACCACTTTCCCTGCATTATACATAGTTGAACTGATGTCCAGGCTCTGCATCGATTCAAGTTGTAGGGACCATTGTATTACTTGCAAGGAACATCCGCTTCTGTGTATTGTGGCCTCTTGTAGCTATTACTGGCAGCAGGAGTGCATCACTGTGTACAACCGGTGTTCCTTAGGACAGGCTGCTCAAGGGCCCGCAAAACAGAAAGTTTTGTGCACTAGCTTTCCTTGGGCAGCTTCACATCACCTGGAAGCATCCAACTGGGAGACCAGTGTAACTGATCTGAATTAAAATCCCTGAAACCCATACAGTGTGAGCATAGGGAGCCTCAGCACCAACTTCTTTGATTACTGATCTGTCTCTGTTGTGCCTCATCACTTGCTAATACAGTTCTGTATTGTGTACAATCACAAACAGTGGACAAGGCATGCACCCTTTGACTATATTCTTTTATACTTTCCCACAACTGAAATTTCAAACACACCCTATTCCTTCTATCCAATTCAAGTGTGCTCCCATTTCCTTAAAGCAGCTCAGTGGCCCTAACATAAACATTGAATTAAAAATGGTTCACATGTTTTTCACTATTGGTATATGTAAAGATCTTAAAAAGAAGTTTAGTATTGAGATGCCCAAGCTAATATTCAGTACCTCTACCAACGTATCTACCCAGTATAGGCCACTTCACAATGCTTGGTGATGTTTTTGAACTGCTTTTATTCAGTTGCATTTCTGTGCATAGCTTCTCTTTTCTGTACCGGCTATGACAAATTCTGCATGTATCTTTAAATACTAAAGTGGCATAAGAAGTGGTGTAAAGACTTTCAGTGCAACTTGTAGCATTGTACTTAAAATAAATTGTGAAATATTTCCTAAGAACTGATAAAAGTATGACTAATGAGCTGTTATATTTTATCTGCCAATAGAATTATGAAAAATCTATTAGAAATATAAATTTAATATGAAAAAAGCTATTTTGTATCAAAGGTACATTTGTAGTGGCAACAGCTGTATTGCAGAAATGGTGAGAATACTCTGTGCAGTTTTTTCTTTCTTTTTCACCTCTATTTCCATCTCTCAAAATACTGCCATTGTTACAACTTATTGCATTGTTTAATCATATCAGTCTTTGCAGGATCAGAGCCTTACTTTCAATTAAGTAATACATTCCAAGAGAATAAATATTCTTATATTCTACTAAAAATAGAAAAATTAAAATGTTAGAGAATACAATGCAAAAATGTCATTATTTGTGCAGAATTGTTTGCAGTTTCACTACATAATTCTCTTTAACTCTGTAAGGCAGGAAACATGCAAATTACAGACTGTAGTAATATATTTTGTTATTCTCAGGAACAAAGCTAACTAAAACTTCATGTTAAAAAGTTGTATTACATTCTAGGGACAACATCTTTAATTATAGTAGTCCCCGCAATTTTTTTCAGGGGGAAATGAACAGCTAAGTAGTTTCAGAAATGCCTATTTCTCTTTTGTGGAAGAATAATGATAAGTGTGAATTACACCTTCCACACATAATTTAATGAAATCCTTCATTAGCGAGAAATGACATTTGTATTCCCTATTAAATAAGTTATTTGTGCATGGAAAGTAACTTTTAATTTGTTTAAAAATGATAGGAATCTGTTACCTTTGTAGATTGAATACTGTTTGCTATGCTGTTGGTATTTTCACAACGAAATCAGTTTCAAACGAAGGTTACCATCAGGATGCTAAACTAATTTCTGGAAAAGAATATAGCATTTTTTTTCAATACTAGATCAACTAAAATGTACTCCTTCTGTAATCCCACAGCTGACCAAACAGGAATGTTATTTATAGGAGATGCAATCATACAGGTCAGTAAACACTTTTTCCACAGCCATTTGTTTCATACTTGCCTTTATGTTTATTTCATTAACTAACTTATGCATTGCAAATCATTTTCTCCCTATCGTATCTGTTTTTAGGTTAATGGTATAAATGTAGAAAGTGCTACCCATGAAGAAGTGGTAAGTCATTCCACTTTGATTTTTTAATAGTGTACAGAATATCCTGTGTTAAAACTGTTCTGTCTCTAGCCTTGCTTTATATGAGTTTACTCTTTTTTTGCTATAAAGATACAGTGCTATAGTCAGGTTTGTCATATATGTGATTATTAAAAGCTTCATTTTGGCTGTTAGGATTTGTTACAGCTTCTGCACTCTTACTGTGACTATTCTTCAGATGTACTGTTCCAAAGCTGAGTATCCACCATTGTTTATTATAACTTTTACATCCCTTAGATAAAGTATTTCAAAGAACAAACTAAAGCAAAAATGCAAAATCCTGGTAGGTTAGCTTTGCTGTCAGCAGAGGCAACTGCTCTTCCCAGAATAGGAACTGTATCAGTTTTACCAATGAAAACATGATATTTTCTTTTCTTTCCTCTGTAAACTGTACACTGAGCTGCTTGCCATGAAAACTCAATAGAATACAAATAAATAAAAAAGGCCTTTACTATTTAAGAATGAATGAATGGTGAAAATATGAAAAAGATAGCTTACCTTTTTTATGATGCTGCTATAGGTACTGAAACGTCCTTTGGTTGGTCACAACTAGTCTTTCAGAGTTGCAAATAAATGGAATAGTCTTTATATATATATATATATATATAAATGAAGTATATATGTATATATAATATATGTCTAAATAACATATATATCTGTGTGTCCACACATATAGTCTTTATGTATTATGCCTTTGGTATAGAGCCTGATCCGCTGGGTTTGCCGGTGCTCCTAAAGGGTTCACCTGCTGTGATAGTACAATTAAATGGTAATAAAATTCTCATCTTCTTAGCATTGCAGAAACACGGATTGAGTGAGTTAAGTAAAGAATCTGATTTAACCTACTGTAAAAACACCCCTTAAAAATTAGAATATATGGGGGAAGTTTCATGATCCTGGTCAGGTATTTAAAAGCTCTTGATTTACATTCTCTTCAGTGCAATTGAAAGGGACTTGGCTTTTGTAGATCTTACCCCTGCATGCACTGAAAAATAGAAAATCTAATTAATGTTTTGCTACCTATTTCTAAAAGTGCACTTGTTTCCCAGTTTTGGCTAGGATAGAGTTAATTTTCTTCCTAGTAGCTGGTACAGTGCTGTGGTTTGGATTTAGGATGAGAACCATGTTGATAGCACACTGATGTGTTAGTTATTGCTGAGCAGTGCTTATGCTAAGTCAAGGACTTTTCAGCTTCTCACACCAACCCACCAGCAAGTAGGCTGGGGAGCATGAGAAGCAAGGAGGAGACATAGCTGGGACAGCTAACCCAAACTGGCAAAAGTGATACTCCATATCGTGTGATGTCATGCTCAGTATATAAGCTAGGGGAAAAGCTGTCTGGGAGCTGCTTGCTCAAGAACTGAGTGGGCATCAGTTGATGGATGAGAGCAATTGCATTGTGCGTCGCTTGTTTTGTATATTCTAACTTTTTTATCATTCTTATTTTCCCTTCCATTTCTGTCCTATTAAACGGTCTTTATCTCAACCCATTAATCTTACCTTTTTTATTCCTTTTTTTCTAATTCTCTCCCCAATTCCACTGGGAGCAGGAGCAGGGGAGTGAGCGGCTGTGTGGTGTTTAACTACCCGCCAGGTTAAATCACAGGTTGTGTGAGAACATGGGCATTTCTGATGTGAAATATATAAAGGGACACAGTTACTTTATTTGGTGAAATGATGTAACAATTTCAGTTGTGCCCTGTTTATGTATGATATGCATTACTGTTGTGGGCTGTGGTACATTGCACTAGGGCAATTAAGAATTCTCAAGTGTTACAGAAGTATAGATAGTAATAATAATGGCATACAATGTTACACTTAAAACTGTTTCTAAATGCTGGAAAAAGAATGGGAGGAATCAAGAAACAGTGGCATTCCACGTTTTTAAATTTCATCTTATTCTGTAAGTCATTTTAAGATGCTAGTTATCAGGTTTTTTAGAAGTGTCTTTATTAGGAAGCAAGAAATGTGCTTAAACATTGGCTCTTTTTGATGGTATCCATAGGATGAGATACACTTCCTCTCTTCTAGCCTGAGTGCATATATTAGACACATCCTAATTCCTAGCTGGTACTGCCAGAGGTTATAAAGCTATAGATAATAGAGAACCATAATAAAGGGATCTTGTACCTTGTAAGACCCTACCCACATTCAAGAAAGAGAAGAACAGAGAAAGCATACAAAGATCTTAACTTCACGCTGGGAGGAGATTAAGGCATGCACCTCTGTGTCTTGGTTTTCATGGGAAAACTGGGGTGTGTGGAATGCTGTGACACGCTGAAAAGGCCCCAGAATTGTACAGCACCCTGTGGACTGCAGTCACAGTTTCTGCATAGCTTTTGAATCTGGTGATGTTCTGTTTAGAGGAATCTTGAGACTGGAGAATGGAATTATGGTGACTAGTTCTAGCACAATATGCTAACTATCACTGGTGCATTCATTTTCATGGTAATGTTCAAGGAACAGACCAAGGTATTCCAGTGAGGTTTTTTATTTGCTTAAAAGGAAGATTATTAAAATGTATTTTACATTGCTTTATAGAATTAAGATGGCAAGGAATTATCTTGGGGAAAAAAAAATAATACTGAACTACTTTCTTCTTCTAAAGAATGCTGGTTCTGTAGCATTTTCAGTGCTTAGATGCTTGCAGCTAAACCACAAATAAAAAAGCATGTATCAATTGTTGTTCTATATTACCTATCAGAGTTTAGAGAAGAGGTAAGCCAGAAGTTGCTGGCAAAATTTCCAAAATATTTTTATCATCACATGTTCTCCAGTGGGCCTAAGATTAATTTCTTGCGCTTGCCCCTCCACTTCATGCTCTACCCCAGTTAGAGAATCACTTCCTCACCAGCACTCAGACTAATCCATTGAAAAGCACAGAGGATGGGAGATGGCTGGAACCTGTTAATTTTGGAAGCTACTGAAACAAATCACCAGCTCTTGAGTGGGTGCACCCAAATGACTCCTAGCAATAACATGTTTCATAGCATCTGTTCCTTGTGCTGCCTACTCTCACCTGAACCACTGATACCCCAGTCCCATCCTTCTGTACATCTCTTCCAACAATTCCATACTGTATAGCTTTCACAGGCTGCTGCCTCTGCTGCAGTGATAAATGATGATTTGGTAATGAATGGCCTATAGTTTAGCAGCTTCAAGGCAATCTAAGGATTCTTACCTAGCCTTATAATTATGAAAATGTTATTAGATTTCATTTGAAAATGTAGTGGGCCCTTGCCATTCTCACTGACTTAAAGAAAAGCAGCAGTTGTTGTGTTGGGGTTTTTTCCCTCTTTTACTCTTCCAGTTATTTAATGTGGGTTTGAAATACAGTTTACCACAATATATGGTCTAACTTGGAACAAAATAATTTATTGAATAGTGGTTAGTTTTTAACTCGTTTATTTCATTTATCAGATTGACTATATGGGGAAAAGCCAGTTCACATTCACTCCATCTGCAGTGATTTTCTGGTCTGCAGTGCAAGGCAGTATAGATTAAAAATGTTACCCTCTGTTGCCTATTTATTGGCAGTTCCCAGTCGATTCACTGACAACCGTATCTCAGAATAGCATCTGTAGCAACCATAACTGACATGGACTTTGACAGTCTTATCAGCAAGGTAGAAAATACATGGGCAAAGGAACTAAACTTGCTTTTATTACTTGGAGGTGATCTTTCTAGGTCAAGATAAAGTGCAGCTGCATGATCTTGCAGTCCCTTTCTTGGTGTTGATTAATACCATCAGGCTAGGCTGAATCTCTAGAATAATTACACAGTCTCCATAAAGCACAGAGTCAGGTCTGTTGTGCGTTGAACTGACTTCTTGCTGCTTATATTGTTGCTGCACATGCAGACTCTAAACAAATTTATTGAACATTATTCCCCACAAAACGCTGTTACATTCCTTAAAGATTGTTTTTCAGTACCTAGAAGCACTCCAGAACTGTTCATGTAACACAGCTATGGCAGCATTGGTGAGGAATGACAGAGAAATGCATAATGTTGCTCTTTGCCCTGTACACTGGAGCTCAATAGAAACGTTAAACAAAACTTCCTGTAACGAATGTAGGCCATAGGGTGAAGGAAGTGAGATCTCAATGGCCTAGGTGACACATCTGCAAAGAGACATTTCTACTACCGCAACCCGCTATCATAATCAGAGTGGGGTTAGATGAATGGGCCAGGTGGTAGAGGAAAGAGCTGATTCTATAAGATGAAATGAGGTAGGCTATTACCAAAGTTCCTGAGAGAATGGAAGTTGTTTTATTTCTTGTTTTTATTAAAATTATGTCACTGCACTTTTATGAAATAATGGTTGAGATTTCTCATCCAAAATAAAAATTATCTCTTGAATATGGTGGGTTTACGATTGGAAAAAAAAAACGTTTCAAAAAGAAGGGTTCATTTAATGTCCGTAAGCTTTTAGCTTGTAGAAATCAGTGGTTAGTCAGTAGCTGTTACTTGTAGATGGAACATGTCAATGATGATGCACTGGTCTGCTACCTGTCAGGAGGTTAATATTTCTCATCTCATTTTTATTGGGTTACAGCAGTCCAGAGTGCATGCACTTGCACATAAACATCTAAAGTGAAATTTATTTTGAACTAAGGAATAAGTCTGAGTGATCCATTTAATTTGTAAAAATGAAGCCTTCAGCTTACATACTTGAAAGTCCATGGATCCATATGTCTTTTTGTTTGTTGAAAGTGGATGTGTTTAGACTTCTGGTATGGCACAGATCCAGAACTGCAATAATGTTTGCTTGAAAAAAAAAAGCTTCTTTCATATGTAAGTTTTTTAAGGTATGCCAAACAAGAACTCCCACCCCTAAGTTCCATTTAGGGTTCAGAGACCACATAAACAATCAGCTTTGAGTTTTACATATAATGCAGTAGGTTTGGGCACCTAGAAACACACTGAAGAAGATAGTGTTACAGTGTATTAAGCTGTTAATACAGTAGTGTAGTGATAAAGGTTATTTGTCCAGAAGGCTGAAGATTAAGGGTGGAGGACTCATCTAACTTTTAGGAAATCATACCTTCATCTCCTGTCTCTGTGAAGAGTGCTCTATTTTCTAAGTCAGATTGGTTGAGAGGCATTCCAGCAATTCTGTTCAAAAGACACTCAGCAATGAGGCTTGGGTAGTCTCAAGTCACACTAGATTGCATTTTACACTTAACGTTGCTAAACATCATGCAAAGTATTTAATTGTCATGTCTGGCAGGGAGTGATGAACTTGCATTTCAGTAGGCCGATTCATTGATATACAAGGGATAAATCTGAAAATTGCTTATCTTCCTTGAGATACTCAGTTACAAGTGGTGGAACACAGATTATGGATTTTATCTATATAATATCAGAAAGAAAAAGGTCTAATAAAAAAGATGGAATATACATAGCTAAAAAGGTATGTGGTGTTTAACTGCACAATAAGTATATCATATAGAATTTTAGAAGGTAAAAAACGTTATAGTGATGAATTAATAAAATCAATTAAATAATAATTTATAAAATAACTTGTCAAATTGATAGATGCTTGTGAAGTGGCAAAAATACATTCATGTGATTTACTATTTTTACTGTGTAGTAGTATCTCAGTCATTAATATGTAGATTTTATTGAATTATGCTGTTATTAACATAATTAATATTTAAACAATTTAAGATGCATATTTACAATGATAAAAATGCAGTATTATGTTCTGTAGGTTTAACTACATGTTAACATTTGAATGTATAATTCAGTAATAACTGAGGCAACAACCTTGTGACATTTGGAGAAAGTAAAAATAAAGTTTTCATTTAATATCCATAGAGGGTTTAATACCTTAAGATTCCTGCCAGAAATAAACAGCAGTACAGGTCAGAGATGTAAAGAAATTGTCAGTGTTTTACTAGATTGCCCAGGCAGTTGCTACATTAAAATGTATAGATACCCTTACAGACATAGGCACGTTTCTGACCCAAAGCTGATGCTTAACTTCAGGTTGTTGCTTGAACTTTTACAGTTTTTCTTGTGTGCAGATTTTCAGTTTGAACATGCTCTTTTATGCACATAGAAAATCTTATGAAGTTGAAAAGAACAGTGTAATTTAAATATGAAAAGTATAAAATGAGAATTTGACCAGTTAAATGAAGGAAAAGGCAAATGTTTTTCTACATAGAAAGACTGTGCGTGTTTCATTTCTTGGAGATCTGTCCTAGTGCTGCCAAGATAAATATTCCCAGTACTTTTGGCAATGCTCTGCATGGTTCACTTGATTAGTTAGTCCTTTGTACTTCAATTTTGTTGTTCTGTGAACAAAGAATAAGTATTCTGCTAATATTAGAATGGTAATTCTACTTGATCCAGAAGAACCAGTAACAGATTTTCTCACATCATGTGAAGATTGTACGAGTCCTTTGAATATCATGGAACTGTTTGATTTCTTTTCTTCAGCTGCATAGCTCTCACATTTTCTTGGTACTTTTCAATACATTTTAGTACATTATTTCTGTTGAGAGTTTAAAAGCGATACCATAAATGGTAGTTTTGCCTCTGTATTCCCTTTCCCTTTGCTGTCTTACTCGCACACCCTAACAAAAGCATCACTAGGAGAACAGGTGGATGCTACTAAAGCACACTTTAAAAATCAAGGTACCAAAAAGAAGAAAAGAGACAATAAAATTGTACACACTTTCTGAAATAGTCTATATACATTACTGCAAAGTTTAACTGGAATTACATCTTACTGTATGAATGCAAGTTAAAAAAAAGTACGTGGTGTTGCACAGAAACTTACCAGGAGTGTCTTAAATCACCTCAACATCACACTCTGCTTCCAGGAATTGCAATGTGTTCAAGTAATTCAGATGCAGTAGAGTGGAAATAAGAAATCAATCTCTGTAAAAATTATATTGAACACGTAGAGAGGAAGTGTGTGTGCATTTCTGTGAGGGCATATGTTTTGTCATGGGAAACCTAAAGAAATATGAAATAGAATAATCAAACAAAACAGCCATTGTGCTTCCAGAGAGGTGACAAACAAGTCTCAGGAAAATGGCAGAGAGAAGAGAAAAGGAAGAGCAGTAGGAAAGCATGGAAAATCTCTTCCAGTTCTAGGGACTTCTTGAAAGGGCTTTAGCTGCTCCTTTCCCTGATCTCGCTCAAGTAACCATTAGATAAATATCTAAAAGAAAAGTAAAAACTTAAAATATGCAGTTGACTAACCTAGAGTTAAAGTGGTTTTCCTTCTCTCCTATATATATATATATATATATATATTTAGAGAGCTTAAATAATGAAAACTTGTAGAGGAAATAAATTAAATGTACATACTTTCACAACCTTTACATTACCACTTCCCTTCTCCAGTTCCTCTCTGTTCCTGAGAGCTGAAGAGAGAGAAAGGCGAAAATGATGGAAATGTCTCTAGAACAACTTGGCAGGGCTATGCTGTGAAACTGCTTAGGGGGACCCATCCTTATGAATACTCAATGGGTCTCCCTTTATTGCTTTCAAAGTATTTTTATGTGAAATGCTTTTAGTCTTGAAGATAGTTTGAGCATTTTCTGAATTTTCTTCTTAGTTTCACAGTTGTTTCCTCAAAATGGAAAGGTGTTTGAAAAGAACAAAGGCAAAACCTTTAGCATATTGTACTTTTTTTACTCTAGGTGATTTCCAGCACTGCCCTACATTGTCATTGGATATTGGAAGAGAGCTATTAGGAAAGAAATGTAGAGGTTTCTACATATCAGCTTTTCTGTGACTAGATTCTATATATGAAATATGATTTATTTAGTTTGTGATTAGGCATATTGTCTTCCCAATATATTGCCATTACTGTTATTGCTTTAATTTTGGGACATGGAATAAGGGAGTTATATCTTGACAGTCATAAGGGGCTTATGTGCTCCAGGCTGAGGCTGTCTTCAGTTATGTAAATACATACACACAAACATATGAGCAGAAGCAACATGGGTAGATGACATCAGACCCAAATATTATTGACAAGGAGCTTGCTGAAATGATCTCAGACTCTTACCACTTGCTTTCCCCATTATTGGGTGATCTACATTTGGGATCAGCCAAAGCAGGCATGTAGATTTGAACACATTTGTAAATCACTTTCAAACACAATGAAGTTTTGAGACACAGCTGCACAAGAAACTGCAACATTTCTATAAATATGTTTTAATTAATAAACTTTTTAACCATGAAACATTGGAACATTCAATAAGTTTCTGTTTAGTTAAAGTGTTCTAATATATTTTTAGGACTAGAGAGACACAAAAAACCCCAACCCAAAACAAAACAAACAAAACCACACACACACCAAAAAAAAAAAAAAACAACAAAAAACCACAAAACCAAAACCCCCAAGCTTCTGAAGATTTTAGTTTCTTAATTTCATTGTGGTGGTTCTCTCAGAATTCCTTTGTCATTGCCTCAGTCATTCCTAAAAGAATGCTTTATGTGGACAGCAAATATCTGTTACCTTGAGTAGATAGCCCTAGTGCAGCTGCATGCATCAAAGAACTGAAGGAGGAAGTGAAAGTGAATGAACTCTTTTATTGAAGAGCATTTATTAACGAGTTTAATGTAGTTGCTGTCATTAGTTAAGACCATGTGTTTTAGAAAATTTGCTGCTGCTATGTAGGTGGGCGGTAACAGAAGGAGGGAAAGAAATAAACATTAATAGCAAGAATACTAATTTGTGACATTGGAGTACAGGGAGAAGCTCTGCGGTTCGTAGTCTTCCTGTTCTTTCAGTTACCCTATAGAATTTTCTTGTGGATTTGGTTGTAATAGAACAACATGTTCATTATCATGACAGTGAGACAAATAAAAAGTGGTTTTCACCTTGCTTAGATAAAAAAGATCTGAGTTTAATTTAATTTCACCAGGTGCTAATTTGCCATAAGTATTCTGCATGCCAGCACTGCATAAAAATAAAGCTACATAGAATGAGCAAATTATAGTATAACCTTAAAATTTTGTGGGATGTACAACACTGTTTCTAGATGCTCTAAGAAATGCTTTTATTTCATCATTGAATGCATCTGGCAGCATTCTTCATTAAGAAGGAAGTTGTAGTATACTTTTGGTCTCCAGTGTCTTTTATATGCAAATTGATAAAACCCACATACTTTAAAACACATTTTTGGCCTTTAGATTTGCACCTTCACTGTGCTTTTGTAACGGATAGCAAAATTCAATACCAGATTTTAAAAAAGTGGAGTAACATATTGTGGTACCTGTGTAAAACATATACTTAAAAATATTACACAATTTTTGTAACATACTTGTGGAAATCGACTTTCTTTCAAAAAAGCATCTTTTTAAAGACAGCATCCACAATGAACTAGTTCATATTTTAGTAATATTTTACCCCCATCTTTTTCATAATCACTTAATGCCCTGGGTTAGAGAAGCAGCAAGTACTCTGGCATTATGAGTGTTTACAACGTGCATAATCTTTGAGCACAAATGAAGAATTACTATAATTAAAAGTGGTGGAAGAAATCAGCTACCTGGCCTTAAAGAGCTATAGGAAAAATTGAAATCTTTGTTAACTATGGATTCCAAATGCACCATTTCTCTAGGTAAAGCACAACAGAGAGTGCAGCTGGACATCTATGTTTTTAAGCGGTACTTCCTAAGGTTAAAAGTAGTTAAGATTAAAAAAAAAACCCACCAAAAAAACCCTGTGTCTCTTTTTACCCTTTTCATTTCATATTTTTTTCATTTATAAACGTTGAAAGACCTACAAAGTATTTATAACAAATTATACTAACGTCTTTAGTCATAAATAAAGGGGCCCTTTCTTCCATCTCCCCACCTCTATAAAACTGAACACCATGTAGGGAGCCAAACTGTTTAAGCTAAAGGAGAATGCTGGAAAAAGAACAAAAGGGTGTAAACCATCCATGGATAAGTCAGGAGGGTCTTTGAAAGTGCTGGTAGGAAAAGAAATTACCTGGTTTTGAAACAGGACTTGATAGATTCAGGAACAGTGCTATATGATGTCCCTTGTTACCCGTGAAAATCACTAGAAAGACCTGTCCACTCTTGCTTCCTTTGATCCTTGCATACTGTGCACAAAATAGTTTATGTCTTCATTTTCAGTCACTCTGCTGGGTTTCCACTGTTGTTCAGCTAGTTTCTCTGAAGCGCTATCCTCTCCTTCTCGTTTCTCCCTCCCCCACCTTGCTCTTCCTATCCAGACAATGTTTTGTTCTTTTATCTAATTCAATAACTTATTGAATCATGGAATCGTTTAAGTTGGAAAAGACCTTTGAGATCATCAAGTCTAACCGTGAACCCAGCACTGCCAAGTCCACCACTAAACCATGTCCCTAAGCACCACATCTATGTGTTTTTTAACCACCTCCAGGGGTAGTGACTCAACCATCTCCCTGCGCAGACTGTTCCAGTGCATCACCATCCTTCCAGTGAAGAAATTTTTACTACTATCCAATCTAAACCTCCCCTGGTGTAACTTGAGGCCATTTCCTCTTGTCCTATCACTAGTTACCTGGGAGAAGAGACCTACTACCACATGCCTATAACTTCATTTCAGGCAGTTGTAGAGAAGTGATAAGGTCTCCCCGAGCCTCCTTTTCTCCAAGCTAAACAACCCCAGGTCCCTCAACGACTCATTGTAAGACTTGTTCTCTTAGACCCTTCACCAGCTTTGTTGCCCTCCTCTGGACACGCTCCAGCACCTTTATGTCTGTGTTGAAGTGAGGGGCCTAAAGCTGAACACAGGATTCGAGGTGCAGCCTCACCAGTGCCCAGTACAGGGGGACAATCACTGCCGTTTTCAATGCCGAAATCAATGCCGAAAAAATGCCAGCATGCTGGCCATGCTGTTTCTGATACAAGCCAGGATGCTGGCATTCTTGGCCACCTGGGCACACGTGGGCTCATGTTCAGCCAGCCATCAACCAGCACCCCCAGGTCCTTTCCCACCAGGCACTTTCCCGCCGCTCTTCCCCAAGCCTGCAGCATTGCCTGGGGTTGTTGTGACCCAAGGGCAGGACCCGGCACTTCTCCTTGTTGAGCCTCATACAACTGGCCTTGGCCCATTGGTCTGGCCTGTCCAGATCCCCCTTCAGAGCCTTCCTTCCCTAAAGTGGATCAACACTCTCCCCCAGCTTGGTGTCACCTTCAGAGTAACTGAGGGTGCACTTGATCCCCTCGTCCAGATCAGTGATAAAAACTTTAAAGAGGACTGGCCCCAATACTGAGCCCTGGGGAACACCACTTGTGCGCGGCCTCCAACTGGATGTAACTCTGTTTACTGCCACTCTTTGGGCTGTCCAGCCAGCTTTAACCCAGCGTGGAGTACACCTGTCCAAGCCATGAGCGCCGAATACTTTGTGACCATAGTGAGTCATCAGGGTGTGAAGAGTTATGGAGTGCTACGTACACCAGCCCAATTTTATTAAGAGGATCAATCTGCAAGCTAATAAAGAGTTAGTGTACACCCTTGTGGTAACGAATAGATTAATTAAATAAATGTGTTTGTTGCGCTGTTTGCATAAGTGAAACTCAGTTATTCTACATTTTGTAAATTTCCTGAAATGGAAAGGAAAATGTAAGTTATATAGAGGACTTATATCCACATAAAATTAACTCAATAATAAAATTATTTTATTTCTGCTCACAAGGAAGATTAACTCCTTTGAGATTGCTGTATAAGCTGTACATAAATACTGTTTCTTTTTAAAAAAATTCATTGACTTAGTGGGAGTGTGATCTAAACATGTGAATGGGTATTACAGCTGTCACTATTCAGGCACATTTATTTAGCCACTGCATTTAGGCTGGATAATGGCACCTGCTCTTGTTCCTTGTTGTAGAGACAAAACACTCATAGAGCAGGAGTGTATTCATACATTTCAGAGGGCAAATAAAGTATATTGCATCAAACCTATTAAAGAACTGGATCAGGAAATAAAAAGGGGTTTTTTTGCTGTTATTTTTTGTGTAATGTGGTATTAGCAAAAAGTCTAATAGAAAAAAGTACAGCCCTGTATTTAAACAACTGTGACTCTAGCTGTAATCAGTACTCTAGGGGAAGAGTTCCCCTCATCAGTTAGGATTATTTTTTCCAGTATGGAAATGTTTAGTATCAAATAAAGGAATATACTTTATGGTGACCTGTGCTGAATAAATATTAGCCTGTACAGTAAGACAGTTCCAAGGAATTATGGGCTGGGGTCCTGAAATAGCATGCAGAAGACTTGGATATGGGACTTTGCCTAACACAAGTTTCTTTCTGATGTATGCTGACTGTTGCAGGTGATTTGCTGTTTTATGACAATACACCTGGGGAGCTGTGGAAGGAAAAGCGTTAAAGACTGATTTACAGGGGTAATATTACTATGAAACTGCAAAATTTTGTTCATAGGTATTCCTGTTATCCTGTTATGTTCTTCTACATGCTGTAAGGGTTTCAGTGTAAAAGAGGATTATTATTTTTTTTTTTAATGTTCTAGATGCCCAAGTTTTTTAAGCCTGAAATGGTGAACATGTGGATGATTACAAAGAAATTCTATGCTTCATCCAAAGTGAAGGGTAGTCTGTCATGCTAATCAGTCCATAGGTCTAGAACTTCTATCGTGTATTTCATCAGTGAACATGTAGATACCAAAAGTAGTTTCTGGTGCTTCTTATGTTTAGTCCTATATTAACTCTGGATTTCTGTGAAATGCCTATTAGGCTAGGAAGACTTAGCACGAAAGGATGATTGTGGAAAAGTTTGTTGTAAGAAAAGGAAGCAGTACCAAACTGTCAACGATTTCTAAATCAGAGAATGCAGCATATGATCTGCTGGCTTTGATAACTTTAAAAGCTTCAGGTTTAGCTTTTGCACTCAGTGGCACAAGACATTCTTCATTAAATGTTGCCCATCACTCAACTGAAATTGCTTTCATCATCATTTCATACTGTTGCCAGTAGATGATGGCACAAGTTTTCTGACAGATGTCTCTCTCCTCAGAGACACTTCTAGTCAGATAAAATCCTTTTGAGAGAACTCTGCAGGTATGTTATGAATAAAAGCAAAAACCAACAAAGAAAACTGGAACACTAACGGCTACATGAAAACCTGCATTTAGTCTTTTTAGCTCAATCTGCGAGTTTGTATAAACACAACCACTTAACTATCATCTAGAAAGATTTTGAAATATATTTGAAGAATATGAGCCTGTGGGGTTAGACTGCTCCAATTTGCTTGAAAAGGCCTGCATTTGGGATAGAAATGTTTGCATTTCTGTAGATTCTGATTTCACTTGAACATACACGTTTCTGGTCACACTCAGTCAGATAATGTGTATGTGTATTTCAACTGGAAGTGGCACTTGGTGACTATAGTAAATGTTGCTGACATACCAGGTATGTCAGTAATGATTTCAAGTTTCAATCTGAGAACTCTTATGTTTGTTTTCTTGTAATTCGGCCATTTCTTGTCTTGAGTAATTTTTTGATACCTGAGACAATTCTTTCTTTTTACAAGTGATGTGTAACAGTAGATGAGCAATAAAACATGCTGCTTATTGTAAAATTACAAGTTATGTGGCTTTGAACTCTTTTCAATTATAGCACATTTATAACAGTTGAGAGTGACCTGGATTTCCAGATAATATAGTCCCTGTAATGCTCTGATATTCTTGGAATTTTTTGAAGGATTGCAAAGCAACTTTCTCAGGGGTGAGTCTTCATGTTTCAGGTAATAGTTAGCCTTAAGGGAATTAATTTAAACTTCCATTGCTTCAGGGAACAACTGATTTGACTCAAAATGTATTTTCCAATGCACAATATGTATCAGCATCTTTCATATTCTAGATATTTGTGTAAGCATTGTTTTGAAGTGAATCACGGACTAAAGTGTGAAATCAAGTAGAAAAAATAATTTACAAAATTAAAAAAACTTTTAAATAATTTCATTTTTTGTCTATAATTCTTGGTAATTATATCATTCAGGAGCAGCATAATTTACTTAAATTAATACTGGTCCTTTGTCATTTAAAACATCTTTTACTGTATTTGTAGGCAGAAATAAAAGTGCTGAGTGAAGTAGGACAAATTGCAGTTTAGTTTAAATCTGTGAAAATTCCCATAAGCTGCATTGACTGTCATTTTCCTGTCATATTGGTATAAATTGTTCAGACACAAAGGCTTGTTTTGGAGTAGCCAATTAAGCATTAAGGAGAGAGTATTATTGCTCATTGCATACTGCAAAGCTAAGGAAGATAAGAATCAGAAGTGTTTATTGGAAACCACTTATAATTGACCAGTGGAAAAGAGACAAGTGTCAAGAAATCATTATTTTTTGAAGTAACTTAATTCTGCTTCATGCTTTTCCAATACTGTTTGCAATGCAATTTTGGTTTTATAAACTTTTTTTAAAGCCACTTCACTTTTACCGTTATTTTAAAGACTACTTGTACTGTGAGGTCTCTGTTTTTCATGCATCTCCTTTGCCTACTCATAGACATAAAACCACAGTATCAGATAATAATCAGATTATACTCAAATGGGTTGAGCTGAAACTGCCAAGTTTCCAAAAATAATTCCTAACATGCTTTAGTCTAGGAGGTATTTTAAGTGTTAAGTACTATTGTTCCTTTTTAATTCTGAGGGTTTAAGAATTTTTAAAAACTTCTAGTGTTGTAGATTTCATTGGGGTTTTTACTATTATATGTTATGATCTAATTCTCTTCAAATATTTTACTATGACTTCTCGGTTGTTTACCTGCTTCATTACAGGCTTGTACATAATCTTCTACCCAGGTACTTGTTAAGTCCAAGACTTGCTCTTCATGTGAATTTCAAGTGTTTTATCTGTGAAATGCATGTACTTCAAGATCAGACGTTCACCAGGACATTCACATCCTTTTATTTCAGAATTTTTGCTTCAGACTTTGAGTAACGTGTTTAATCTTAATTTTTCGTCTATAGATGTGAGTTAGGATTTGTTTCATCTAACTTCAGATGTTTAAATGTAAGGTTATTATCTAGAGTCTCCTTATTTACAGATATACACCTGTGGGTGCTGATTCCTTTTTATCCTAAGATCTTTACTGATTTTTAGAAAATATATTAACAATTGCTTTAGAGCTGAATCTTTTAAATGGCCAGCGTTACATGATGTGACTTCTGCTCTAAGGGCCATATGGATGCATTCATTCATCAAAGACATGCTCCTTTTGAATTTTAATTGCTGTTACAGTTCTGATCTACAGTAAGACAGAACCTGATTCAAACGGTTAAACCCCTGTATAAATCTCTGAGCCGTGTGAATATCAGGTATGTTTGAAGGTTTAGAACAAGCCATGGTAAACACAAGGCACCAGAATTTACAAAGGGTGCACATCAGCTATGAATTGTGCATTGAGTTGCGTGCCTATAGGTATATAGGATTTAAGTAAAATGGATGTTGACAATAAAAATGAGGCAACAAAGATAATTTTGTTTTCTTAATATATAATTCAGATTTTTCTCTGCAGACTCTGGACTGTAGTTAGCTGACTGAGATGTAGAAGCTCCTATTTATATTTTTAACATTCTCTCTGTTCTGTTCTTAAGAAATACATGTGAAAAAGAGAAGCGTAATAAACCCTGGCTTGATGAATGCACTTAGAGATATGCAAAATCCACAAATTAAAGCCAGCTTGAAAAGCAAGTATTTCCCTTGATGACCTTTTCTCCTTCATAGATATGAACACACAAGTCAGTGCATACACAAACAGCTGCAGTAAATGTATTTAATTAACTGTTTAAAAACAAACAAACAAGCAAACAAACCCCTCACTTTTCAAATTCTCCTTTAATATTAATACTGTAGTAAGGCAACAGTGCAACAGTGAATGTTACTCCAAAGCTACTGGATTTGTCTTTTTGGCATTACTGGACTTGTGTAAAAGTTTCAGCACCACAGAGCAGTGCATTATTTAGTGACCTTCTGTACTGTTAATACCTTCTTGTGAGCACTGAGGTTGATTTTTTTTTTCTTAGTATGTGTGTGGCTCAATACACACTTCAGACCTCTCAGACACTCAATACCTCTTCAGACAATACCTAGGAATACCAAGTAGCTCCAGGAGAGTATGATACAGTTTGCATGTCTTTTAAGGTATTACTACTTAGTAATTTTAAACCAAAGCATTAATATTAGATTTTTTTACTTTTCAAAATATCATTTTAAATAAAACCCAAATTTCATGCTCTGCAGCAGTTTCTAGTCTACTGTTTTGTTTTGTTCCATACAGGTTTTGGATTTATCTTCGTAATATTTGGCTAAGATCTTCCAAAAATATGTTAGGCAGTATGTCTGTCATGCTGTCTCCTCTCATCTCTTGACAAATATAAATGCTTGTGTGCAAACATTTTTTGTTTAATAAAGAGGGAACACAATTGTTATGCTGCATTTGAAAGTTTTCTTCAAAATGTTTATTAAGAAGTATTTTTTTTTCCATGTTACTCCAAAATTGAAGAATTAAAATGGTTCACATTTGTGATGTTTCTGAGGACTGCATTCTGAATAAGTTAATGAGTTCTCAGTATTAATTTTATTAATTTTATTAATTTTATTTGGTTTATGTTTCTTCCCATTACATATTTCAGTACAGTATTGTGACTGTATTATCAATTAGTCGTTTTTGGAAATATCTATTGGATTTTACAAAATACTGATGTTGCTACAATTATTATAAGCTAAAGTCAGCGTTTCTCATATATTTACCACACAATGAAAAGTAAAATAGTATCATAAGATGAGCAGCATTCAGTGACAGGATCTATTTTTTGCCAGCTCGGCTTTCCTACTCCCCTGATACTAACTTTATGATATTTTTTCTTTGGAAGGGAATGAATTGGATGTCCTTTTCTTTTCCTACCATATTACCTTTCTGGCATAGCTGCACTCAGGCTGGATTCACTGAACTGAGACTATGTGGATAGCATTGCTGCACTTCTTCCTTTGTTTTTTTTATTTGTTTGTTTGTTTTTTAAAACTGTTTCAAGCCTGTGGCGGTGGTTCAGCCCTGGCCAGCAGCCAAATGCCCACCCAGCTGCTCTCTCACTCCCCCTCCTCCACAGGAGAGGGAGACAAAATAGGATGAAAAAGCTCGTGGGTCAAGAAGGACAGGGTGATCGCTTACCAGTTTCCATCACGGGCAAGATACGCTTGACTTGGGGAAAATTAATTAATTTTATTGCCAGTTAGAATAGATTTGGGTAGTGAGAAACACAGACAAAAATCTGAACCGACAGCTTCCCCCCACGCCTTTCCTCAGGCTCAGCTTTGCTCTTTTATTCCCAGCCCCTCTACCTCCCCTTCCCCCCCTGGGCCATGCCCTTCAGGGTGGCTGGAACCGGTGGGAACCGGCTGTGCCCGGCCCGGGGCAGCCCCGGCCGCTCCTCACAGGGCCCTGCAGCCCCCGCCAGCGCCTGGGCACCTGCGCCCAGACACATACAGGTAACGTGTGTCACTCTCCTAATTTCAAATCAGGGCATTTGTTACCCCTTTGAATGCTGCACCCGTCGCTGTGCTGCCTGCAGGATATTTACTTGTTGGATTTTTTTCAGGCATATGTACTTGGCCTGAGCGTGGATATTTTTTCAAGGATTGCAAAGTGAAGCACATCTGCTGTTTCAACTGCTTACAAGTAATTTCATAACTTTTTTTTTCTTTAAAATAAAAAAAGAGAACAAAGTAATTCTTTTTAACTTCATACATAAACTCATGGAAAATATTTCTGATTAAGCTTTGTTAATCATAGAATCATGGAATCATTTAGGTTTAAAAAGACCTTTGAGATCATCAGGTCCAACCATTAACCCAGCACTGCCAAGTCCGTCACTAAACCATGTCCCTAAGCACTGCATCTATGTGTTTTTTAATCACCTCCAAGGATGGTGATTCCACCGCCTCCCTGGGCAGCCTATTCCAATGCGTCACCACCCTTTCTGTGAAGAAATTTTTCCTCATATCCAATCTAAACCTCCCCTGGCGTAACTTGAGGCCATTTCCTCTTGTCCTGTCTCTGGTTACCGGGAAGAAGAGACCGACCCCCACCTGCCTACAGCCTCCTGTCGGGTAGTTGTAGAGAGTGACAAGATCCCCCCTGAGCCTCCTCTTCTCCAGGCTAAACAACCCCAGGTCCCTCAGCCGCTCCTTGTAAGACTTGTTCTCTGGTCCCTTCACCAGCCCCGTTGCCCGTCTCTGGACATATTAAGACATTACTTTCAAGGAAAGGTTTACATGAGTTGACATAGGTTTCATTGGTATCTGAGCATTTTGTGTGAAGTAGCTGGTCTAAATCCACAAAACAAAGATTCTGTTTAAATATTCAAATTCTATTCTGGTTTAATTTAAACGACTGAACTTAATACTTCAGTTAAAAATAATCTAGAACTCATGATTAAAGATAATTTAGAAATTCAGACTCTTCAAATCAGGCACTAAAATAAATTATTGAGCTCTTGCTTCTCCCCTGCAGAGCTGGATTTCCTAACTTAGTGAGTGCAAAATGTTACTCTTCCCTCCCAGGGACTGATCTGTGGTCACTAGTGCTACTGCAGGTTGTTAGCAATGGAAGTCAGATGAACTGAGAGATGGATGAGGAGGTTGGAGGCAGACACTGTAAGTTTTTATTAGACATATGGATTTTACAGGTACAGCAAACAGTAAGCTTTGAGCAACAGTGCTTTATATGGGTGGTTCGTGTCTGCTCACTTAATTAACCAAATTAGAACATGTTCCCATTCAGACAATTTTTTTTTTTCGGTGTTAAGTGTTGGGGGATTTATGGTCAGTTCTCTTGATCACTCTTTTCCAGAATAATTTTACAGCCTAAAATTTTTAGCCTGTCTGCTTACTTGATTTCTTCACCTGTTCTGGGTTTACATCTCTGTGAGGCATAAGCTTGATGTTTTCATGTAGGCAAATACATCAGTCACTGTTGTAAGCATTATTTCAGGTGCGTGAGAGGAAGAGTTATAATTTTTGAGGTAATCCTGCATCCCATGATGTTGGCTAATGTGGCACTGTGCTAAAATAGTAGCCTGAAGTAGCACAGCCACCAGCTTCCTCCAAGTACAACATTAAACCAGTAAATCCATCTATAGGAGCTAGTTGTTGCAGTTAGTTGTTTCTGCTTGATGTATCCATGCTCTGGTTGTGCTCGGACTAGAGGCCACAAGCCTTAGCATCCATTTCTGAGAAACGGGGTGAGGGCTGCAAACCCTGCATGCAGGGCCACAGACAAACCAAATGCAATACCTGTTTCCTGTGTTATGGATATGAAACTGGGGAATACCTCTGCCTTGTAATAGGAATTGAGTTCCTTCACAGATGTTATTTGAAGTTTTATGTTTGAAAAAGCTCCTTACTCAGTAGTGTGCTATGCCTTTAGGTAAATTCTGATGTTTTAATACACGTGTCTACACATATATGTGTGTGTATGTGTTCCCTTCTGGTTAGCAAAAGCTTACAGATAATGAAGACAGTCCCAAAAATCAAGACTGTATTTGAAACAGAGAAGTGTGCTTAATGTATTACCTAAATGAATCAAACCAAATACTTAAGATCCAGATATGTATGATGTATTAATATATCTTTACATGCCTGTTTATGTAAATACACACACAGTTAATGTATTGTATCTACAAACACGTATTTCCGTACTACCCTATGGCACTTTTATAAAATCAGTTTGTTTGTAGTTGTGTTCAGCTGCTATATGAAATCAGGTTGCCCGCCAAATTATTTATTCAGGTCTTGCCTACTCTTATCCATTGTTGGTGTGGCTTGACCTTCAAGATATTCTTCATTCCCGGTCAGCAATGTTCATACTGAGTTTATTATAGATCAACAGAGATGTTGATTTCATTGTAAATAATGTGCTTTCCATGACTGGTGGTTCTTCGGTTTAAAGTAGCTGTTATTTGTCACACTGACAGGTACACCTACTGCGAAATGCTGGCGATGAAGTTACCATCACTGTTCAGTACCTCAGGGAAGCTCCATCGTTTTTAAAGCTCCCATTAGGTAAGAGGAAATTAATGGACAGAAGTAATTTGTTTTCCACTTTGCAGTATTCTCATAATAAGATGACAGTGACAGAAACAGGAATACAATCCTTGAGTGTTTTACAGGAAGAAATAGAAAATTGTGTGTGTGCTTTGTTGCTTAACATATAAGAATCTAATGCATACTGCATGACTGCTTCTGTGTAATTTATTCAAAATAAAACTGAAAAACTCATTAAAATACAGACAATCATGGGTGGTATCTGGAAGGTTTTCTACAGAATCTGCCTGAATACAATAAATAGAATTTGAAAACTTTTGAATCATATATTCACACAGAAAGGTATGTTCAGGACACTTACCTAACAAATGGATAACATTAATTGTGCAGATTTTATGCATTGCTTTGATATTTTGATCATTTTTGTCAGAAAGCAGAATTATGATGTGACAACTTAGTAGTTTTAACAGTAGCAATAGTAGTTTATGAACAATGCAGATGAGTGAAGTTTTGGTTCTTCTGGTTAGCAAATACAAATATTCAAGTACTTAGTTGTAATCGATTGTTGCAAGTAGAACAGTGTACGTAATACATCAACTACCTTAATCAGACCAAATAACTTCGCACCAAGTTTTTTTTAGATATGATTATCTTTCCAAATTAAAAAAAAAAGATTTAAAATCTGTCTCGTTCCAGGGTTTTATATAAGTTGTGCTCAACTTTGTACTTGTTTTCACTTGATTTCAACAGAATCATAGGTCTCAGAGGTCTAGCTCTTGTCATTAGAAGAATGTCTGTCATTTCATCTAGATTCTTACACCTATTAAAAGCAAAACTGACAGGCCTCTACTAAGCTGGATTATACATTTCATGCTAAAACCTTTATTTCAGTTCTTACTGCCTATTGTTTCCACTTCAAACTGGAATCTAAATTTGAAGAAATCTTATGTTTACATATGGAGATCTTTGTCTGGTTAGTGTTCCTTAAAAGGAAACTTCAGGTTTTGTCTTCCTGCGAGGTCATCAGACAACTGTAGAATAATGTCTATAATGCTTTGGATAACTGTGTCCAAGCTTAAATGTGATTTTGGCAAATTAGCAGGGTCTCAGTAGTAGTTTCTGTGTTGTTGTCTATACTCATTTGTAGTTATGGCAGTCCTACTAGTAATTTTATCTTGTTGATTGACATCACATACACACTTGTGCTTGTGGTTGTTTAACCCTAGCTGAGAGCCAAACTCCCACCCAGCCACTCTCCTTACTCCCCCTCCTCAAACAGAACATGGGGAGAAAATAGAGTGAAAAGTAACCTGGGTCAAGATAGAGACAGGGACATCACTTATTAATTACTCTCACGGACAAAATAAATAGACTTGACTTGGGGAAGCTTAAATGTATTGCCTATTAAAATAGATTCAGGCAGTGAGAAACAAAGAAAAATATATTGAAACAACACTTTCCCCCCACCCCTTTTCCCTGGTTCGACTTCATTCCTGACTCCTCTGCCTCCCCTGCAAGTGGTGCAGGGGACTGGAGAATGAGGGGTTGGGGTCAGTACACAGCGGTCCCCTCTGCCACTCCTCCCTTCTCACACTTTTACCCTGAATTGGTGTGGGTCCTTCCCACCAGCTGCAGTCCTTTACAAACTGCTCTAGCATGAGTCCTGTCCATGGGCAGAAGTTCTTCAGGAAAAATCTGCTCCAGCATGTCCCCCCCCACAGGCTGCATCTTCCTTCAGGGCTCATCCATCTGCTCCAGCATGGGGTCCTCCCTGGACTGCAGTGTGGGTGTGTGCTGTGACATGGTCTTCCATGGGCTGCAGGGGAATCTCTGCCCTGGTGCCAGGGGCACCTCCTTCCTCTTCTTCACTGACCTTGAGGTTTGTGTGGCTTTTGATATATTTTTTTTCCCCCCTCACAGTTTTCTCCTCACTCTTCTCTCTGCTGTTCTGCATTTTGCCCTGTTTTGAATAGTTTCCCAGCTTGGCTGAGGGGCGTCACTGTGCTCTGCAGCAGGTCCATTGGAGCTAGATGGAGCCAGCTGTTTCTGGTATGGGCAGCCCCTGACTATTTCCTGCCTTGGAAGTCACCCTGTGCCCTAAAACCTTGCCACTTACACCCAGTTTATACTCTGTGTGAGACAGCTGGCTGCCTTCACAAGTAGTTCACACAGGCCTAGGAATATTGGTGCCCACTTGCTACCCAATTAATGTCTGCTTCATTGGGTTGTCTGGCTCCATGGCTGGGATGATTCCTTATCCCATTGTCTGTGGTTTGCTCTAAGGTCACTGTCAGCTAGAGAGAGTATAGATTTGTGTTTCTGGAAACCAAAGGAAGGAATTTTGGATTTTGGAGCTGGGTCAGGAAGATACTAGTGGCTATGAGGGTTAGTTGTTAGCCTGTTACAGAATAATTATGGCATCAGCTCTTGGATATTGTCATTAAGGATTCTCTGGAGCTAAGTCCATTGCCCATTGCAGAGTCGAGCAGGGCTTGTAGAACCTTTTTAGATAAGATTCACTGCTTCTGGGAAGACTCTACAGGACATTTTACAAAAAACAGACTCTCTTCAGAATTTTTTTTTGATAGTTATACCAGATTATCCGAATATTCTGATGGTACAAAGCTTACAGCATAATTAAAAATCACCAGGAGTGTTTCCTTTGATTTCGTTTTGTGGTTGTTCTGGAATAGCTTTTTGTCTGTTGGAGGCTGTCTATGACCTAATTAGCAAGTTAAATACAAGAGATTTTATTTATATACAAGAGATCTCCATTATAATTCAGCTATGTTGATCATAAGACAAATTGTTGTAAAGGATAAAGTCTGCCTACTACTTCCTGTACATTAATCTGCTGTCCTGCATTTGGGGGATGTTGTTTATTATTTAGAAATTTAGTTTAATTCACCAACTGAAATAAACAACCACCTGTTGATGGACCTCTGAGTTGACCAGAACTTTAATAGATAGTTTTCTAGATCTAGAAAGCATAAGGCTTTTAAAACAAAAAATAAAATCCAGGCTTTATGAGAATAAGTATTAGAATACCTAACTGTTTAAATGTAAAAATCTCAGTGATTCTGTCAAGAAGAATATAAAAAGGTTTATAAACAGCTCCTACCTGTACCACTTCAAGTGAGTTCATGCTTTAGGCTTAGGGTCACCTAGCCTGGTGATTTCCTGAGTTAGTGCTAGTTCTGCAGTATCGCCTGTGATTCTTACAAAGTTTCTTTCCCTCACCTTGAAGTTCTGCCTGTCTTTTGTCTCCTGCCTTCAGGGGCATCTCAGTCTCTTTTGTGAACTGCAGATTCCTGTATCCTTGCTACCTATCTCTCTCTGTCTCTCTCTCTCTGTTTTGGATTTTTTTTTACTTGTTTGTTTGTTTTTTTTCTGAGCATACTCAGCTGTTGCTCAGGTAAAGATCAGGCAAGCATGTTCTGCTCTCCCACAGGATCCTTCTTGACCCTGCCTTCTCAAAAGAACAAAAACGCCACAGCTGAAAATGAAAATTAAACAGATGAAGTCTATCATAGTGTAGTTTGCATTTCTCATAAGCTGCTGTCTAACTACAATTTCGGTGGGATAAGAGGACATCTAGGCAATAATAATTGCTAGCAATCTCACAACATATCAAATACCTTTTTTCTGGCATCAGTACCCATCAGGATAGTGCACTGTGGTCATGGGGTCATGGAGTAAGACTCACCTGTAGCAGATGCTTTATTTTACATAAACACTTTGTTTTGATAGTCTTTCTCAAACTAATGTTCCGGAGTTTGGACTGGTACCTAACACTCGATTTGGAGTCTGACCTTCTTGGGAAAGGGCTACAGTAGCTGACAGTACAGGATTACTTTGTGTTAGTTTATTTTGTATCATGTATATCTTGTGTGTGTGTACTATGTTTTGTCCTAAGAACAGGGAAGAACACTACTTGATTGCTCTAGGGCTGCCATGTGGAGAGGCAAACAGCACTCCTTGGAGAGATGAGAGCACAGCACCTTCCATGAAAGCAGTTGAGCATATACATTGGGAGCTTCTAAAATGCTTACCAAGACCATGAAGGAGTAGTCCATGAGTGAGTGAGGCAGAATAAGCAGGGAGCAGACTAAAAGACTTGTGAATGTGCTTGCAGTCAAGTGGTGGAGGTGATATAGCCTAAGGGAGGCTCTGTAGTTTGTCGCGACTCAGAAAACCAAAGAAAGCTGCTGAACTGAAAAGCAAATCTGCAGACACAGTGTGGTGAGAGAAATTTGTTCCTTAACCTTTGATTCTTAGCTTTCCCATGCAACAGACGTTTTTCTCTACTGAAAAAAAATATTCTAATGTAGTATTTTATGTTGTGGTAAAACCTGGAATTAGAGATTTGAAAATACCTAATTTAATGTTTTGATATGCTGAAATTGCTGAAGAGGTGTGATAGTTCCACTTTAAGAATTCAATTGACTCATGGACCTGTCATGGTTGTCTACTGCCCAAGACAGTGGGATTCCCCCACAGGCAGACTATCCAGTGGAGAATCTAATGTCAACGTTTTTATTTCAGTATTTTTATTTTTAGAAAAGAAAAATAAATAAATTATATTCTGTTCCAGCAAATTGCTGTGGTCATCTATGTGTATCAACATAGATTTTTTGTGGTCTACTGTACCTATATAGTAGCTACAAAATGCAGCTAGCTACTAAATTTGGCACTTGGGTTAGACCCATACAAGCAAAGTGTAATGGTTCCTTCTGCTGACATCATCTGACACTGTACAGAAAGGACTCCAGATGAAAACATGCTGAAACTTCAGAACTCAGGATATAATCCTGAGACTTCAGCGCTAAACTGACAGAGATTTGTTACAGAGAAGATAAGCTTTTGTTGAATTAATTTCCATTTTCTAAATCTTCTAGATATGTGGAATAGATAGATACAAAAATATATGACTAAGAATGACTTTTTGACTCTTGTGATGTTAGACTTGACAGACGTATTAATGTGAAGTGATTTACAGGCAATTTCAGGTGACAACTTCAGATGGAAAAATGAGTTTTCAGTGATGATGGATATAATGCTGTGAAATTGATTTTATGTGCTTTATTGATAAAATCAAGTGTTGTCTGACAGTAATTGTATATTATCAGTGCTATATGTTAACGTAACGTGTAAGTAAGCAGTTTTACCTGTAAGCAGAAATTCCACAATGATGTGACTTTGTGCTGTTTCCATTATTGTATGTTACAAAAGTATTAAGCTTTCCTGGAGTCACTTGAACTACTAAAGCACTATCATGATGCATAACTGCTAAAGGAAGAAATATCTTGAAAGTTGTAACTGTGTAATCTTAACATATTAACATATTATCAACACTTCAAGATGATTGTCTGCTTTTAACTTACCAGTTTGAGAAGGTGCATCATTCTTGAAAGTATATGGCATTTTAAGTAAAAGATATATCTATTAATAAAGTGTATGCATGTGTACAATTAGTACTTGCCTGTGAGTTTATTAGCTTTGTTTCTAAATACAGTCTGTGGTTACACTCTTAAGGTGAGACTTTCAAGACTCAACAGGAAATTTATTTATTAGATTAATGGGATTTGTGTAACTGAATTTCTTACTTGGTTTTCAATATCTCAGTATCAGTGAAAAAGTCTCAGTCCTGCAAACAGTTAAGCATACAAGTAGTTCCCATGAGCACAGCCTCTATAAAAGACATCTAGCTACCTTTTTTCTTTCTAGAAAGAAATATAGCATATAAACATTTTATTACTGTCATTCTAAAATGCAAGTAATACTTCTGGCTTGGTTTGGTGATTTATATTAAAAATTCTTCCTGTGTTTTACAGCTGGAATATATTTTTGCCTGATATATTATGTGTATTTTTAACATAAGCAATTATTTTTCATCTGATTTCCAGGATCCCCTGGACCATCCAGTGATCACAGTAGTGGAGCCTCATCACCTCTCTTTGACAGTGGCTTACATTTAAATGGAAACTCAACTAACACTGTAAGCAAATGAATAATAAAAACTTGGTATAAGCTATGCAAGATGTCTTCCTATTCTGAGCTTCAAAATGCTACTGTAGGACTGTAAGACTAGCCTAATTTTTATGTTGTTGTTTGCTTGCTTGCTTGTTTTGTTTGATTGATCAGATTTTTAAGTGCATATACTGTAAAATTCTGTACTGAAAATGTAGTCAACATGGGGCCCTGGACTACTTACTCTGAGGCAACTAGGAAGCTTGTAGGAGTGAGCACAGTAAGATTCAATCATTGTTCAGGCATGAGTTCATGTGAACTTTTTTCATTCTTTGATAACTTGTAGGGTTGTGCTATTGAATTTAGTCCAGCTAGAGATGCTGAAATTTACATGGAATTCAGAAAACAACATGAAGTTGAATTATTGAAACAAATTTTTGTGATAGGAAAGAAAGGGAGAAAAAGAGAAAGAAATAAAATGGGAAGGCAGACTTAGGGGGGAAAAAAAGGTCAGTCTCTTTAATCCAGAGGATAGCGGTTCTTTCTTCTGTGGTGAACAGCTATGATTGAATTAATTGCAGTAGTGGTGGTAGAATTCCTTTCCCCAGGAAAAATACTAGTCACAAAAGCCAAAGATATGATATCTTAGTAGGAGAGAGTGTTGCTCTTTTAAAAATGAAGACTGATGATGTAAATACTAGCCATACAAGGATATGGACCTTCATGCTCAAAACTTGTTCAGCTTTTAATAAATTTCACCTGTAGTCTTTCAGTTGAGTATTAAATTTTATAGAAGTGTCCAATGAATGGAATGAAAGCTTCTCCTCTTGTCTCTTTTTCCTTTTCTTTCCTACTCAGAGATGCCAGTGTCTGCTGCTTACAGTACTTCTCCCAAGCTTTGCACTTTTTTGAGCACTGTCTCTCTAAACTAACCCTTAAATCTTGCTTTTGTGTGATAAAAATATGTATGTTTATGATAATATAAATACATAAAAGATAAATAAATATATAGAAATATGATTTTCTGTGCTGATACCTATACCTTAATGTTTGGGATCCAAACAGAGCACAGGTACAGAAGGCTTCATGGTTTTTTTTTTTTAATTGTCAAGATAATTATTAGCTTTAATTACCTTGTAGTGTTGTCTTACTAAAGAACCTTGATCAGTTCTCAGGGTGCAGCATTTTGCAATGCCTGTCTACCAGGTGCTCTGCAGACAAAGAAAGTCTTTTTCTGCAAAAAGCTTATATTATAAGAGGCCTATGGTCAGATGATTGCCTGTGATTGCATTAGCATGTTTTAGTAAATTAATGACTACTAAGTGCTAGAGTGAGTGTGCCATAATTACTTTCAGTAATCATTATGATTGTACTGTGGGAATTGCACACTTTGAATTCTATGCATTATAAAAACATAAATAAGTGGCTGGAGTTTTGTAGACGTGTAACAGAATAATTTAGAGTTAGTTGACAAGGTAGCACGCAGAAGACTGTGCATAATTTTGAAATATATGTGGAAAAACAGAAAGTGAAAAAAGGGGAATACTAAAGTACTAGCTTTCTTTCATACAGCACTTGCTTTTTCTGAAGCTTGATATAGTCACATGACCTATGTATGCACCAGAAACTATGACCTAGAAGTGAAATAAAGCAAAACTATTTACCTTATATCTAGCCTAGTAAAAAGTCATGATCTCCCTTCATAGGAAGCAAAATGAAAAATTGCCAGATTCTTATGGTGAAATGCAATAGCAAAGTTCTAAGTATTCTGAGCAGGAGTGACTGGCTTTTGAGATGGTCTGCTGGAGGGATGTGGTCAAACTTTTATTAAAGTAAGTTGTGAGTGTAACTGAGCCATGATCAGATCTTCAAAAGTGGTTATAAATGTGTTTCAACTACCAGCTAGTGAGTGTTTGTACTTTTAAAAAATATATTCATTTTTACAGTAAAGAAACAGCAGAACTGGCATTTCCTATAATGATACTGCCCTGTGAGGCTAGGCTATTTAAAACCGTTTTTCAGTGTCACCTTGGTAAGGAAAATCTGACTCACTTTGAATATTGCATCTTGTAAGTTTGTGTTGCAGTTCTATGTATCTTCCTACCACAGTCAGATCCATGCCATATTAGACAATGCACCTATATTTATGAGTGGAAATTCTGCTTCAAAAAGCACACAATGTAAAAGAAGGACAGGAAGGTAAGGAATTACTATTACGCCAGTTTTACCAAGCTGTCATTCAGCATGTCTGTTCGAGACACTTGAGCTAGCTTGTATTCTATAGACAGTAGTTTAGCCATGTTAACAACAAGCTGCTTCTGCCTAATATGATTATACCATTTTCAGTTCTGGTGCTAGCTGGCCTCTGCTAGACATATCTTTATATCTGCATCATCTCTGCTGTGAAGCATCTGTTATATGTGATGTGATATCATCTTCAAGATTTATACACATCCTCCCTATCATATCAGAGCAGTTTGCAAGATAGCACTTGAAAAGGGTTCTCTGAAACGCAGAGAAATGAGCTGAAGTGCTCTCTTCACACCTAATTATTTTGTGCTTGGGCACTGTGACAGATGTTATAGAGCCTGGTAGTGGCAGATACATTAATCTGTATCTTATAAGTGGTTTGTTAAACACAATGTGAAATTTCAGAGGGGAACATAGAATGTTCAGAGGAGGTGGTCTCTAGTCTAGTGATTGCAGGTTATTTACCTGAAGGAATCTAATGACAAAACAATGGAGAAAAAACTGTAGAGATATTCACCTAGATGTCCAGATATCCCAGATGGCCAGCCTAGCTCTCTGGAGAAATTTGGGAAGGAAAAGAACAAAAGACTGGAAATAAACCAAATTCCTGTTTAAGACACCACTGAATATGGTAGTTACAATGCAAAGGGAGAATGTAGTAGGTTTTCATTTGTTTGAAAATCCAGCTTCCTTGAATTGTCTAAATGTGGTGTCCTAGTTAGTAAAGTGAGACCATAGTAAGTCGTTATTTTCTGTGTTCATGTAATTTAAGAATTCTGATTTATTTTTTATAGTGTATTTTTAGTTTAGTTGGTTAAATGAAACTAAACAGGCACTTAACATTTTCTGAATTGCTTAAAAATATTTTTCCTCGGTTGCTTTATTTCATCTGTTAAATGAAAAAGTCTTTTTTAAAGTCTCTTTTAATTGCTTTAAAAATACATTTTCAACTTCAACACCAAGTACAGTTTTTAAAAAAGAAAAAATACAGGTGCTCACTCTTGGCGGGACCAGTAGGATGCTAGGTTTTTAATGTTTATGGCAGTCCTGGTTCCAGAGTGAGAAAATCATGTGATTCAATCCTAAATGTGTAAAGGCAAAAAGGGAAGAGTATCCAAGAAAGGGAGGTGGACACACTCTTACTGAGAGTAAAGGTTTTTACGATGGATACTTTAGTGGAGTGTGTGACCAGATGATTGAATTGAGATTGAACTGATGCCCTATATCTGAAAGCTTCAATCGTTTTATTTTTTGAATGTTCCTGTAGTGTCTTCTAATGTAGTATAAACACACTATTGATCATTCTTAAGTTTTAATTTATTCTTCATTTTTATGATCCTGTAGCTCACTTTAAAGAACGAAACTTTTGGGATTTCAGATCAATACTTTTGTATTAGAATGGTTTAGCATGTGATACTGATAGACTGCCAATTCTTGATCTGAACATCCATGATTTTCTCACTGAATAGGAAAGCGATGTAACTTCCAATTCACAGTGTATCATTTGTTAATGTATGTCCATAAAATGTATTAATGTAAAAAATACAAAAAAATAGCTCAGAGGTACAGTGCTGGTTACTCTTATGACAGTAATTGTCACAGTACCTTCTGTTTATTTGCTGAAGAGAAACTTGAAATAGATTAATGTATGCTAGCTACATTTAAATATTGTGGACTGCTGCTGTGCTCAGGACTTTTATGAAGTGAGACAAACACACTGCAAATAAGTGTGCTACTTTTTCTCATTTAATAAACTATGAAGTGACTGTTGCCTTTCCACCTACAGGGAAAAATAATCCAAATTTTCTGTTTCTGTTTACACCTCTCAGAAATCATAGCAGTAGAAGCTGGAAAAAGCCTATTAAATACCACCTTCCTACTCCACTACTATCAAATTATTAAGGGAATGCTTCTGATACTGAGTATTGAAATTGTTTAATTTAGATTTAGCTGTTCAAAAGTGCTGTGTTTTCCTACTTCTGAACAGAGTTGATTGGGACTTTCGCTATGACGTTAATGAAGTGCATAAAAGGTATCTTTAAAAGTCTTATCTTTTAGTTGTATTGATCCCCACTGTCACTGCTAATCCTTTCTGTGGACTTATTTCTCCTAGGTTTTAACATCTGATGGATCAGGTTGGTCATTTCTTCTGCACAGAAATTAAATACTTATTTAATTTCCCAGAAAAGTTTAAGTCAAATATGGGTTTAGAACCTACTTTTTTAACTGAGAGCCTCACCAAAAACTAGTAAAAGGAAATATGGCATTGAAAATACAAATTATACTAGCTGCTAAATAAATACTGAACAATATTTGCTGCTTTATGACATCTGATACTATTTGAAAAAATATTCACTTAAAACACTGAAAACTGATCTGGTATTCACACACCTTCAAAGAACATGGTTTCAATTTGATGGCTTTAGTTTTTTTAAGTGGGGCTGGCCTAAATCCAAGTCTGTTTTAACTGGAAAAGGCAAAGACCAAGAAATGTCAGATAAACGATTATGGCCTTGTTATTTATCTTTCAGAAAACAATGCAGCAGGATTACAATGGAACACACCCAGGTGTCCCGGTGGGTGCCCCCCTGCCCCGATCCTTGCCCTGGGTGTCCCCCACACCCACTCCAGGTGCACCCCCAATTCCCTGTACTGGGCATCCCCCCATCCCATACTGGGTGTCCCAGTGAGGTCCCCAGTTGCTCTAGGGGGTGTCCCAGTGGGTGCCTCCCTCCCCAGCCCTGCCTGTACCACGTGTCCTGGTGGGTGCCAAGGCAGTGGATGGAGCAGTAGCAGGCGCCGTAGGTGACACGGGTGTAGGCAGAGGGGAAGCCAAATAGAAAACAGTAACCTGCTGTTATTTTTTATATTTTTTAACTATACATATTTTTCCAGTACACAGCTCTTTCATGTGAATGCATTGTTTCTTAAGTTCTTATGAATTTGTTCGTCTGAGTTTGCAGCAGCAGCAAAAACATAATAGCTTAGGAGATAAAGCCCATCTGACAGAAATTGGATCATTTTCTTTGTTGTTATGCATTTCCTCTTTTATTTTAATTACACTTGTGATTAAAATATTTTGAGTCCCTTTGCTTGATGGATTATAGTGAGCAATTCATCTGAATAGTCACCAGGAATCTTCTTCTAGGGAGAGTTGTATTGCTCTGTAGGTTGCACTGAGTGTATTGAGTACCTTTCATTTGCATGGGTAGAAAAAGGACTTTTGGGAAATGATGTTATTTATTAATGAATGATGCTCTTCAGTTTGGCCTATGATATTGAGAAGTGCAGGAGGAGATCCGTGGAGGAATTAAACTTGCATTTGATTTGTGGACAGAATATTCTTTTTTCTCTTGGTATCTGTTCACGTGCCTATGACTACAAAGGTGCAAAATAGACCATTTCAGGTCAGAGCTAGATTATAAAGAGAAGTTAGAAATTTTAAACTCTGTTGTATAAATAAAGGAAATTATAACCATTTCTTACCTGTTGCCAACATGGTGAACAGAAAGAACAGCCATCTTTCAAGTGTTTTAGCAGGAAATACCACAAGGCATTGATAAGAGGGAAATGCATGTGGTAGCAATTCAAGAGGCTGAAGACTAAATGTGAAGGCAAAGTGTTAGGTGAAAGCAAGCTGCTTTTTTTTTTTTTTTTTTTTTTTTTTTTTTTTTTTTTTAACTAGAAAGATCCATCTACTGTTGGCCCAAGTTAGCATTCAGTATCTGTTCCAAATACCAGGCTCTGGTAATGACCAGCATGGAAACAGGTATATAGTGATGACGTGTTTCTAGATTCGATGTCAGCATAGATAAACTCCAGCAATTCACATACATTCTATAAATGGCTTATAGTGAAAAATGTTAGTAAAACTGAGGCGAGTTCTCTCACTAAGTTGCATCCAGTGTCAAGTTTCTGCAACAAATTGATGTATATGGAGCTCCTAGTTTAGTGATATAAGCAAGGCAAGCCTCAGATTTATCTTTGGGAGTGTGCAGACTGTGTGGAGTTCAAAGAATTTCCCTAACCTTGAGCTAATTTTTCTGAGCAAGGGCAGCATGTCCCCTTTTGGGATGTGAAAGGCGGCCAAAAGCTGTCTGTAACAGCTGACATTTGGGTACACTTGCATTTATAGTGTAACACAATAATGATCTCAACGTTGTATTTTGTTATTCTTTTTCTTAAGTACCTTTAATGTTGGGTTTTGATTTCTGACTGTTGTTATAGTTTGAGGAGTCATAATTAGTTCCTGCTTTCTGTGCTGAGATTTAATATAAACTACTCTGGCCCCTGTTCCCTACCCCCAAAGGAAGAATATATCTGGAAAGATGTTGCAGGCAAGGTTGTTGAGGTGACTCAGGAACCAATTACATACTAGCCCGAGGGAAAGAAATTAAAGAAAGAGGTGCCAGATTCTGTCAAATAGTCCATATGTATTCTCTAAAAATATCTTACTCAGGCTTGTACCTTATTGGTTCATTAAAAAAATAATAATGTAATAGCACCTAGCAGCACAGCTGTAATGAAATATTCATTAATATTTCTATTGTAAATCACTTCTAGAGAAACTTACATAACTGAAAGGTTTATAATTTTTTCCTCACTTGTAGAATAGTAATCCCATTGATTTAAATGTATAGTTACTGCAATGAATATGGCACTGTAAGTCCCTAACATGTACTGCTATACAGACTCTCCATGTAAACACCACATATAGGTAGATGCTCAGTGTCTGCAAAACCATCTATTAATTAAAGAGCATTAAATGTCTTCAAGGGCAGTCATTAAATTTCCAAAGCATGCATGTGATGCAGCATTAGAATTAAAACAGTGTTTCTTTTCTGTGATAGAAAGGGAGGGGTAGTATCCTTGTTTCACATGTTTTTCACCTTCCTCCATTTAATTAAACAACCTCTTGTCAATTAAAATAATGTAGAATAGAGCTGTATAATTAAAAGTTGCTGCTTTCACTGAATTTTAAAGACCTCAAATTACTTGTCCAAATTGTTACTTTGTCTGGAAGAGCTTGTTTCCTGTATCCTTATTGCCTTTATCTATTAAATGATTTGGTGATGCATACTTTACCAGATAATTGCTGTCTTTTTAAAGCCATCAGAGAATCATGCACCTGCATCTAAGAATTCCATTAAAAATAAATAAACACGGACCCTCTCCTGAATTGATGCTGAATCAAAGGTGTTTTGATACTGTCATTAAATCCCTCTGAGTTCTGAGACAAGTCGAACACTCTAATTGACTCCTATTTACAGTAGAGATCTCAATAATGTGTTTCTTTAGCTCGGTACCACAAGAGTTTCACTCATGTCTCTACTCCCAGCTGAACACTTGTTAATTGTGTTCAATGATTAAAGTAAGTTAATGTAAGAGTCTTTTACTGCTAAATGTAGTGGTCTGGTTTTCTTCTCCAACCAGTCTATAGCTTCTGTTTCCTGTCTGCCCCTGAAATAAGTGTTAGCAAATGCTCAGCCATACATTGATCAGATCAATTAATTGATCCACTGAAACTATTCCTACATATATATAAAGATATATATATAAGGTATGCACAAACAATATATACATGTATTTCAGTCACAGACCTGACTGAAAACTATGGAGCTCATCCAATCCATTGTCCACTGTGAGTTGAATAGTTGCTGGTGCTGTTGCAAGAAATTACATAACTCTGTCTTCCTCCAGAATAACTGTAAGACAAATCTGCCTACTTTGAAAAATGTATTATACTGAGGGCTTTCTTTTGAGTATGCTGTAATATATTTAGTAATGGGGTTTTGACAAGATGGACTCCAGTTTGCACCAGAAAGATGCAAGAAAGTTAATATTTACTAATCTAAAAGTTTTTACCAAATTCCATTAAAACTTTATTGTCCAATGTTTTCAGTTATAGCTTAAGGAAATGAAGCTATCCAAGCCATGTTTTAGCATTTCAAAGTTTAAGGACCATGTGGATCACGTTCTTAGTCATATGATTTAGTTTCAGGTAGGTCCTGCAAGGAACAGGGATTTGGACTTGATGATCCTTATGGGTCCTTCCAACTTGAGATACTGTATGATTCTATCGTTTCAATCTCAGAGGTTTTTTTACTAGGAAAATATTTCAGTATATAGATATCAAATATATTAATGTTGCTAGCATTTTCACATACATATTTTATAAAAAAATACTTTATATTCTTCTCAGAAATTCTCATCGGTGTTCACTAAACCAGACATAGAAAAAATACCTCGAGAGATAAATAACAGCATCATCATAATCACCTCTTTTTGACCCAGTGTCAATAAAGACAGTAATCTAGAATTAGTTATTCCTCTTACATATATAGACATGTGCTTGGTAGAAATACCAGTTTACCGAACAAGCTCAAGACTTTAACGATACACTTTAATAAATCCTCTAAAGCAAAAAAAAAAAAAAAAAAAAAAAAAAAAAGAAAAATTGCAAATGATCAGTAAAAGATTGTATTTTTTCCTAATGGGTGTCACACTTGATTCTTATTTCATAGACTTGTAGAATCATAGAATCATAGAATCATTTAGGTTGAAAAACACCCTTAAGATTGTCAGAGCCCAACTTCATGTTAACATCACACTGCTAAGTTCACCACTAAACTATGTCCCTAGGTGCTACCTCTACCCATCTTTTAAATACCTCCAGGGATGGTGACTCAATCACTTCCCTGGGTAGCCTGTTCCAATGCTTGACCACCCTTTCAGGGAAGAAATTTTTCCTATGTCCAATCTAAACCTCCCCTGGTGTAACTTGAGGCCATTTTCTCTGATTCTGTCACTTGTTACTTGTGAGAAGAGACCGATACCCACCTTCTACAAGCTTCTTTCAGGTAGTTGTAGCAAGCGGTAATGTCTCCCCTGAGCCTCCTTTTCTCCAAGCTAAACAATCCCAGTTCCCACAACTGCTTCCCATAAGACCTGTTCTCTAGACCTTTCACCAACGTCATTGCCCTTCTCTGGATGTACTCCAGCGCATCTATGTCTGTCTTTCAGTGAGGGACCCAAAGCTGAACACAGGATTTGAGATGCAGCCTCACTATGGCTGAGTACAGGGGCCAAACACTGCCCTAGTCTTGCTGGTCACACAGTTTCAGATACAAGCCAGGATGCTGTTGGCCTTCTTGGTCACCTGTGCACATGTGAGCTCATGTTCAGCTGGATGTCAACCAGCACCCCCAGGTCCTTTCCCACCAGGCACTTTCCCGCCGCTCTTCCCCAAGCCTGCAGCATTGCCTGGGGTTGTTGTGACCCAAGGGCAGGACCTGGCATTGAGCCTTGTTGAACCTCATACAACTGGCCTCGGCCCATCACTCCAGCCTGTCCAGATCCCCCTTCAGAGCCTTCCTTCCCTCAAGCAGATCAACACTCTCCCCCAGCTTGGTGTCACCTTCAGAGTAACTGAGGGTGCACTTGATCCCCTCGTCCAGATCACTGATAAAAATTTTAGAGAGGACTGGCCCCAATACTGAGCCCTGGGGAACACTACTTGTACCCGGCCTCCAACTGGATGTAACTCCATTCACCACCACTCTTTGGTCTCAGCCGTCCAGCCAGTTTTTACCCAGCAAACAGTACATGCATCCAAGCCATGAGCGCCAGTGTCTGTAGGAAAATGCTTTGGGAAGCAGTGTCACAGGCTTTACTAAAATCTAGGTAGACAACATCCTAAGCCTTTCCCTCGACCACTAAGTGGGTCAGATTGTCATAGAAGGAGATCATGTCAGTCAAGCAGGACCTGCCTTTCATGAACCCATGCTGGCTAGGCCTGATCCCCTGATTGTCCTGTACATGCCACATGAACTCAAGATGGTCTCCTCCATAACGTTCCCTGGCACAAGGTCAGACTGACAGACCTTTAGTTCCCCAAGATCCTCTTTCTGGAAGACATGATGGGTGTCATATTTTCAAACCTTTTATTTCCTTTTAGATTGTTTTACCTTTCAATGTAATGAAAATAACAATTAAATATATTAATTCATATTTGCTGCCAGGGAGGTGGTAGAATCACCATCCCTAGAGGTGTTTAAAAAAATGTGTAGATGCAATGCTTAGGGACATGGTTTAGTGATAGACCTGGCAGTACTTGGTTAGCGGTTGGTGCTGATGATCTCAAAGGTCTTTTCCAACATAAATGATTCTGCTCCTATGATATAAATGAAAATTAATTCATTGAAAGTTAAGTTTGTATCTTACCAGTCTTTTGCAACTCTCAGACATGGAATTTGCCAAACAAATGCAAAAATTAAGGACTTTTGATAGAAGATCAAGTAAGAACACAAGTCTTTTGTGAAATCGTTTACACTGGTTACATTTACAGGTAAAAGCTGAGATATTCATACGAAGTTCTCCTGTCTTCTCTTTATTTCTCAATGCTGGTGACAAAAACAAGGAATCGTGGTAGCAGAGAATAAAAGTAGCTTGTTTGAAGGGAAGAAATTGTTATTGCTAATTAATTTAGTCTCCTAAATAAACTGTGCCAATTATTGTTGCCTCTTTGCTTAATTGTAGTGCGAGAACGTTTGTGATAGATACGTTGCCACTCCAGATATAGTCCTTCATCTGCAACCACTATGAAGACTTTGCAAGAATTGCCTTTCTGAAAACCAGATAGTATTTGTTATATGAGATTAAAGGTATATTTGCAATCAAGCTTAATCGTGCTGAGTAATACGGCCCTGAGTATTTTTGACTCCAAAAGTGAATTAACCCAGCTTCAACCTGCCTGAAGCCTATGTATAACAAAAGAGCAGTATGTCAACCTACAATATCACTGTGGCTGCTTTCAAGGTGCGGCCCTTACAGAAATTGCAAATTAAATTACCAGGAAGGATTCAGAAACACTTCCTTCTGAAGACATTTTTCTTACAGATATTTAGAATCTATGACAGTTTTTTTTTAAAAAAAAAAGTAAGGAAAAATAACAGTTTTCCAAGCTCTTCAAATTCTGTCACCAAAAGATGAAAAATTGACAGTCCCAGCCAGCTGTGATCTTTTGCCTTCCTTCATATGTTATTAGTGGAAATTTAATTATAGAGACATGTCTGATTAGGTCTCCCAGTTAGTGGAGTACTTTCTGGACTCATTCTACTTCTGGGGAGACTTCCTGGTTACCCCATAATGAGTTATATAGCTGTTCAAAAACGCAACAAAGCACTTGTCTGCATTGTCCTTCATAGGTCAATGATTGCTAATGGGATACCGAATCAGACCCTCCTCTAGGTCAATAGTACACAGCTGTCCCAGGTGGGTAGTGATTATGTGTCATTACAACCAGATTCTTGTTCAGTGTTGTGTCAAAAATGAGATTTTTGTGTTCAATCCATTTCTTAATGGACAGGTGTTACAAACAAATTGGCATTAATTGGCAACATTGCTGGCAGTTTGAGTAGAAAGCCAAAGGTGTGAAATGAACCAGAGGATAAAAGCTACGATTGCAGAGATCTCTAAACAGCCACATTTTTTAGTGCTTTCGTGAAACAGCGTGAAGAGTTTTCAACACGAGCAGCAGCAGCAGCTGTTTAGTAGACAGAAGTCTTGAAGGTCAGCCAGCTCAGTAACCTGTCAGACCAAAGGATCATCTAGCCAAATAACCTGTTCCCAGCAGATGTCCTCAAGAGAATACAAAACCAGAGGAAATATGTACAGTTATTTATAGGGTACATTTCCTGCACCTCCAATGATTTCTGGCATAGCAGCTTCCTGAGTCACTGTTTGTTACATAGAGAAATACATTCTTTCTTTGTTTTTATTCTGCTGTCTTTTACTCCTAATCAATATCCCTGCTTCTTATATGAAAAAGGCAAGTGAACCACTGTTGCCTAATCCCTTTGTCTGTTACTTACTGGTTTACATACCTTTGTCATAAATTCCTCAGCTGCTTCTTTTCCAGACTAATGAATCTTTGTTGACTTAATTGTTATTTGCATAAAAAGGATTACTTTACTTCCAACTTCTGCTTTTCCCACAACAGCAAGATCTTGGTTTTGAGTGTTGGTCGCCTGTTCATGTTGCATTACAGTACGGAGGAAGTTAATATTGTCTTTCCTGATGTGCATTACTATGCATTTATCTATTTTTAGCAGTCCTTTTGTCTCTCAGTCATTCAGTATCATGAGCTTCTTCTGCAGCTGGTTACAGTTTGGTTTTCTTTTTGTTGTTCTTCATTACTTGTGCATAGTAAACTTGGTCAGTGTGGTGTTCAGCACCTTGTCCAGATCTTTAATGAGTATACTGAGCAGCGTGTGTAACTGTGGGAGTCCACTGACAGTGCCCCTCCACAGGGAAAACTGGTTCTTAACTGCTGTGTTTTGCTTGCTGTATTTTAGCTAATTATTAATTCGTGTGAGCATTTGCCTTCTTTCACAGCAAATTAGTTAAGAACCTTTTGTGAGGGACAAAAGGGGTTTGGAAACCCAAGTACACCTTAGCAATTGCTTCTCATATTAATTAACAGTTTTGGACAGCTGTAAAAGATTTGTGAAGCATGACTTCTGTTTGCAAAAGTTTTATTGACTTGCTTCTTCCCCAGTTTGTTTTTATCCATGTGTTTTGAAGGGGATATGTCAAAGGATCTGTCTCAGATTAAGTGTTAATAGATTATAGGCAAAGTGAACAACACGAGCTGCTGGTCCTACAATAGTATTTTGTTTCTATGCAGTGGTCTTACGGCCATATGTATGCCCTCTTTTGCCTTCAAGAAGATAAAGAGTGGTCAATCCAACCTTATGCTCTAGCATAAACTGGCTAGTAGAATATGGCTTAGTAAGAAACAGACGTTTGAAACTTGGACCAGTTTGACCCCTTTGTATCCTTTCCCTGCTCTTGGTCATTAAAATTCAAATGCAGTAGGGTTTTTGCAGATATAAGTAGTCCAGAACTGATGTGTGTGTGTGTGTCAGGATTTACTGTTTCTACTGTTTTTCAAATATCAAAACTTTGATACTGTTTGGAGAAGTCACATTTTCTTCAGGAGTTTACATCAGTTGTAAACAGTTCAGCATTTTGGTAGAAATATTTCTATACTGTAGTAACAGAACTTTGGGGTTAATAGATTCCATTTTTTCCCCTTCAATTCATGAATCTGAGGAATAGCTGTGATGTAGGTTTTCTAAAATCCTGATCTTTACTTACATGAAGGTATCTTTTTCTTTACATTAGTATCCTATTAAAGCATTTAATGAAGTGTAAGGGACCAAATGGAAACATCAAATTGCAAGAGTGACCCACTCAATTTTTTTGCTGTCAAATGCTCTTAAATTGCCTAGAATATTGCAGAATATTGTTCAGCAGCCTGATAAAAGTACAGCTAATAGTTCACAAGAAGAAGATACATTTTTATTTAAATGGTCTGGATGTTTTCTGTATCTTGAAAGTTTAGAAGATGGGAACAATAGGTAAAAGTGCTGCAGGAAGTTTTATATTCCTTTATTTTCTGATTCTTTTATTTAAATTCAGTGATCATATTCAGGCATTTATGTTTGACTGTAATAAGCTACCTTCTGCTTTATTCTTAGACATTTCAGTTTGCAGACAGGCACGGTTAGATTATGTTGATAATTTTCAACTCCAGATTGCCTATGGTTCTGTCAATTATTTTAATTTGCACAGAATTCTAAAATATGCATCAGATTCTTCACTATGATACTATTAAATTCATACTAAGCTTTGGAGACACCTTAGCCTTCTGTGGCTAATTCTATGAAATAGAGTTAGTCTATGGACTTCATTATGAAATATTCATATGGCAACAACACCAGGAGACCTCAATCAAATGAAAGCTGGATTGTTCCAGGGACTGAAAATACTCTAAATGAAATTCCTTTCCCCACAGAGACTGCAGTCTGAAAAGATTCTTTAGTGTTACCAACTCTTAGCAATTTCATTACAAATTTTTCATTTACTAGAAAAGTGTCTCTCAATCACTAACTCTCAGTTGCCCTGTTAGAATATGAAACTCACTATTTTGATTTATTTAAACAAGTAAATAGAAAGATCAGCCTTGCTGACTGTAAGAAGGAGCTTGGGGGGGGCGGGGGGAATATTAATCCTAAATCCTTATGAGCAAGAAAAAGAAATAGAACAATTCCCAGAATGCTCTTTATTTTGAGTAAATATTATGGCTTACAAACACCTGGGCATACAGAGCTGAAGTTGGGTCATTCTGATTTATTTGCTTTTGCAAGTACTACTTGGTGCATATTTGCAGCTTGTATAAAAATAACCAACTTTCAACTCCGTTATGTACCGCAAAGTTCTCTGTACAATGTGGGACAAATAATTTTGGTTTGGAGACAAGCACAAATGTATGACTTTGACCTAAATATCTATGCTTGTGAATCCTCAGCTGCCTCTCTGTAAGTAGTATTGCTAGAGAAGAGTGAAATGCTCAGCTGTCATGGTAGTGCAGAGATATAAATACCAATAAGAACTTTTCAATTTATCATTTTTATGCATTCTTTAAGAAACTCCTAGCTCATTCTATTGTTTATTTAATAAGCATTTTTAAAGCTCATAATCATGCTCATAAATTTCAATTCCTATACTGAACAGTAGTTTCCAGCATTTTCTGATCTGTTTCTAATTTAATTGAGTTTTGCCTATAACCACTGTTTTGAAGTTATTTACAAATAAAACCAGTTACCATCTTTTTTTGACAATTTGGGCATACTTCTGTACTTCCAGTCACTGGTACAATGATGTAAACTTCTGGATATTGTTTCACAAGGAACAAACTGCATATTCTGCAATTGTATATCTACTAAGATGTACACCTCTCTGCAGTTTCTTGAATGTTTTAGTGCTAGTGGTTCTGTGACAACTTTCAAAATTTCATAAATATTTTCTTCTTAGCATGTTTCATTCTTGGTGCTTTCATGCGCTTCATGTGCTTTTTTGTTGCAATACGTAAGATGTTACTTATATGAGCAGGCTGAACAGTCTGCGTATAAGCTCTAGGTTAGGTTTAAGTATACCCTTTTGTCAATTGCTATATATCGGGGCTAATTCCTCTAACTTGATTTTCATTTGCACACATTTGATGTTAAGGTAATTTTCTTTTGTATGCCATAGTTACATGAAATGATTAGCTTGTAAATTTTTTTTTTTTTCACTACTCTGGGATCTGGACATCCTTTACAGCTTAGCTTGTTTCAAAAATCTTACCCTTCTAGTAGCAGCATTTGAAGGAAAACTTCAAGGATCAAATTTCAAAATGAATCAGTCCGAATATGGATAGGAATAACACTGACATCAGAATTTTAAATCTACTATTAAATAACATTATGAATAAAATTCACAATGCACAAATAAGAAACCACTGTTCTCTAATGTAGTCCTTATATTAGTGTATTATTTGTGTCTTTTTCTCTGATTGTTTGAGGCATATAGAAGAGTTACAGACATCAAATTAATATAAACAAAAAATTATTTAATGTTGCATTTAGATAAAATTCAGGACATTTATGACTGAAAATTATTTCCTTTCTGTTGTCAGTTATAAATATTAACAAAAATATAAATATTTGTAACGTTAATACTGAAATTAAGTCACAAACCTAATATCAAGATAGGTAGCTTTCTACATGAATGCTTCTTTTTATTTGTTTACTAAAACTTGAGTTTCTTGAATAGTTTTATTGCTATGATTATTCATTTCTGAGACAAGCAGAGCCAGAGATGCATATTCATGGTTTTTTCTCTATGTTGTTTGATAAACTGTACTTACTGATTCTCATTTATTCTGCACAGGCTCCATCATCACCTTCTTCACCCATAGCTAATGAACCAAAATATGAGAAGCGCTGGCTAGACACCTTATCAGTTCCTCTGTCAATGGCTCGAATCTCGAGGTACAAAGCTGGAACAGATAAATTAAGGTTTGTAATTTAAAAGGGGAAGGACTTTTAGCTAGCTGTACCTAATATTACTCTGTGGACTTTATAAGAATTCTTCGACTGGAGATATGAAAGTCTTCTTATTAAAAACTATGCGGTCCATCTTTTCTTGAGATCAATGGCATGCATGGTGATTACCAAAGATAAAGTAAAAAAGGACAATAAATATAGCTCCTTTCTGTAATCTTTTGTATCTTGGGAATTTGGTTAGTATCAGCAACTAGAACAGAAGTTAAGCTTGGTGTTACTTGAATTAATTTTTAAGGTATTACATTTCATTCCGTATCCCTAATAGAATAGTTACGTATTCCCAAATTCTAATGTTGTCAATTAACTTTCCTTTTTCTTTACAAATGATAACATAGCGTACAATCATCATGACTGTGCTACATATCATTGTCATATAGAAACTCATATTGACAAGAGATTTTGGCAAAGCGTGTGGTACAAAATACTGTATTTTTGATTGTAAAATCTTTATCCATCTCAGACACCTAAGTAATGGTTTATAAAGTAGCCGTGGAATAGGATGTCAGAGGTGATTTTCCTGTACTTCAGGGAAGATGAAAGGAGAAGTGAAGTTTAATAAAGCTTCAATAAATAATGTACTTGAGAAAAGTTTAACACATCACTGCATGCATCAGCTTTCTTCTGCAAACCATTCTATGTGGTAGAGCTGCCTCAAATTTTCCAGTATTTGTGGTCCAAGTAGTCCACAGTTCTCCACATGTATGAGAACAGGACTTCATTCACTGTTGGTGTTTTCCATTTTCTTTATTGCATTTTCTTTGCCCTATATTTATTTACTTCTAATTCTTGTTAATGAAAGAATTGGAATCTCTCTTGAACAGTCAACTATAAAGGTCACCTGCTCCCAGGATGTACCAGAAATTCATGTGTATACCTTTCTTGATCTACACCAGATTTATTACCTGTTTTCTGAAAATGACCTGAAAAACATTTTCTTTTTCTAGTAGGACAGTTATGCTGCTTTAACTTACAACAATCGGTCTCCTAAATGACTGAACAACTCCTCTCCCAGACTTTGTTAAAGCATCACAGGTGTCCAGAAAGGTTTTAGGTTCTTCCACAGTCTTTGAACTCTTAATTCCATTTATTTAGTCTCTCATCACTTCCTCCACCACTTCCTTCCTGCTTCAGCTGACCAGTTCATGTGGTCCAACCCTTCCCAATCTATCACAGGCCTCCAACCATTCAAGGCTTAGAAGTTCTCTTGTGAATTAAGTGAACAAATCTGTGTGCACATTTAGTCATCAACTCATCAGCAACTTATCATCAATGTTCTTAAATTTAAAAATGGAAGAAAATAGAACATTTAGGCCTCTGAGTTCAGTTATCACCGTGATAGTTTGAAGCAGTTTCACTCCTGTTCTGTGCACTGTAGACATTAGATGGAGCAATCCAAAGGGATTCCAGTTCCCAAAACAGTAGCATGTGCATTTTGAGACTTCTTTGAAGTAAACCACCTTCTGATGTTGTACTGGGTCTGGCTGAGATGGAGTTAATTTTCTTCATAGCAGCCCATATAGTGCTGTGTTTTGGTTTGTGACTAGGACAATATTAATAACACACCATCATGGCTTTCCTTTTTCCTACTCTGCTTCTACTCAAGGAGTAGGCCAGGGGCGGGTGAGAAGTTAGGAGGGGGCATAACCTGGGCCGCTGACCTGAACTGACCAAAGGGATATTCCATGCCATGTAACATCATGCTCAGCAATAAAAAATGAGAAGAGAGTGTTTGGGGGGGGGCTATCCATTACTTGGAGACTGACTCTGAATCATTCTACTTACAAGAGAAGGTGAGTGGTTGCCTTTGCATCACTTGTTTTGTTGTGGGTTGGTGTGTTGGATTTCTACCTCTTCCCTTTGCCTATTAAACTATCTTTATTTCAACCCATGAGTTTTCTTCTTCTCTCTGCTGGACAGGGGTTGGGGAGTGAGTGGAAGTGTGGATGCTTAGCTGCCAGCCCAGAATCAACCCATCACACATCTATTTTTCTTGTAAGGATTGAGGAGCTTAGTGCTTTCATTTTCAATATTAGACAGATATATTCTCCTGTGATGCATGGCATTCCCACATATATATATATATATAGTATATACAGCACTCCTTTATTACTGGTGGTTTTGGTTGGTTTGTGTTTTGTTGTTTGGTTTTTTTTTTTTCTCCTTTCTGTTGTATCACTCTAAAGGAAGATGAAAGCATTCCATTAAAGCCTATCACTACCCCATGATACTGTAGTTCTACTAAATGCTCCTTGCTTATTTTAGTAAACCAACAAGAACATCTATATGAGCATTAGAGGAATGCCACCTTGAGATTAACCGCAGATGAGGTGTTTCCCATGTTCTTGCTAAAGGTGTTTATTTTTGCCTGAGGGATACCAGACTGCTCTTATCCTATTCTCTCCTTTTCTGAAATACATGTACATATTTTTACTACTATCCCACTTGTATCCTTTCCTTTAAATTTCCCCATGTTCATATAAGCATAAACTCCAACATTTGTCTTCAGTAATTGCTCTCTGAAATCACACATCTGCTTTGCATGAAATAAAACGTACAAGCAATTCCAAGTATAAATGGTACCATCAGTATAGATAACAATCCTCCTTTTCAACCGTATCAACCCATCTCCACTCCCTTTCACATTTCAGCCATCAGTCTAAAGTAATTTGAATATGTTCATGAGAATTCCTCCAAATATATCATGGATTCTTCTGACAAATTTGCTAATTTTGCCATTCTCAGAATATTTACTTGGAGCCTATTTGCATACCTTGTTATACAGCATGCCTGATTTTTCAGAATTAAATGAGTCCATAAGTCTGTATGTCATCCTTGTAACTTTTTTTCTGCCTTATGTTCGTCATAACATTGTTTTGTTGTAATGCTTCATTATATTTTATCCTTTAAGTTACCTCCATTGGCCCTGAGAAGGTGCACTGGCACAAGAGCAGACAGATTATTTTTTAAGTGTATAGTATTGAAGTATTGCATCTTCTGTAGTGCCACATGTACAGCTGTGTGCCTTCTCTTCAGCTAGATGGGCTATATAAAAAGTCTTTTCCTCTACTTCCTACCTGAATTAAATTTGGAGAGGTCTATATCATTCTTTCCATCAAAATTATCTGTATCCCTTTGGCTTTTGACATTGTCTTGTAACTATGCAAAATTTTATGGCTTGTGAAAGGATGCTGAAGCCTGTATTATTTTGCTGTCGATCCACTTACAAGTAATGCATACTATGCTTTCTTCAATCCTTCTTTTCCCTGACGGAAAACCAGCTTTTTTCACCTGTGAAATTCTTGCAGTTGGCTACAGCAGACTTAGCATACTTCTGTTACTAAAATCAATCACAGAGTGATTTCTTTAATATATAGTATTGTATATTCTATATATAGTATCCGTAAGTCCAACTACTCGTGCTGTTCTGATGTGGTAAGCTGCTGTCAGCCAGTCTGGATGGCCCCTCTGACCTCATTCACTTTCCTTCTCCTTCATGTTCAAGATTGTTTCATGTTTTCAGCAGTCTTTTTCTGGGACTGTAAATAAGTTCCAACTTTCAGATAACCTTAGGAACAAGAAAAAGATTGTCTGTCATAAGGCTAAACAGATTCTTATACGTTACTGAAGGTCATGTTTTTGTTGGCTGTATTTAAAAAGGATAAATAGAGAGTATGACAATGTCAGCATCTTGTTTAATATTTTTTACCATTTTTCAATTAGGAGCATGTTACACAGCTAGAGTTGTCTGTCAGACTGTAGTATACTTTTAGTGTGGGTTAGATCAAATCTAGTCTAATCAAGTTAGGCTATATTATTTCCTTTGTGGTCCAGCTATGCAGTTTAAATTCCTCTGTACTTCATTTGAGTTTTCTAGTAACTTTGGCAAAAAATGGCAAACCTTTAGCTCTTGTGTCATGAGATGACCAAGAACACCTGTATCTCTTTGATTGTTATTCTTTTTTCATTATAAGAGAAAGAAGTTACCCTTGACTTTTCCTTTCACTTGAATTTTCTTTTTATTTTTCCCAGAAAGTCTGAAGACTGGTGACTTAATGACACAAGAGTCTATTTTCATATATTTCAGATTCTGTCAGCACCGTACATGAAACAAGAGAGTATGGGGTAGATTTTTTTCCTTCATTATACATAAAGAGGGGTGAATGAAAATACTGCAGATGGGACTGTGGAGTATGTTTGTCTGTATCACAAAATGAAATTACAGAATCACAGAATGGTCGGGGTTGGAAGGCACTTCTGGAGACCATCTAGCCTAACCCCCTGCTAAAGTAGGTTCACCCACAGCAGGTTGCACAGGATCACGTCCAGGCAGGTTTTGAATGTGTCCAGAGAAGGAGACTCCACAGCCCCTCTTGGCAGCCTATTCCAGGGCTCTGGCACCCTCAAAGGAAAGAAGTTCTTCCTCATATTCAGATGGAACTTCTTGTGTTGCAGTTTCTGCCTGTCACGCCTTGTCCTGTCACTGGGCACCACTGAAAAGAGCCCGGCCCCTTGACACCTGCTCTTAAGGTATCTGTAGGCATTGGTAAGATCTGCTCTCCATCTCCAGACTAAACAGGCCCAGCTCTCTCAGCCTTCCCTCATAAAGGAGATGCTCCAGTCCCCTCATCATCCTTGCAGCCCTCCGCTGGGCACTCTCCAGTAATTCCCAGTCTCTCTAGAACTGGGGAGCCCAGCACTGGACACAGCACCCCAGATGTGGCCTCACCAGAGCAGAGCAGAGGGGCAGGATCACCTCCCTCCACCTGCTGGCCATGATCCTCCTAATGCACCCCAGGGTCCCACTGGCCTTGGCCACCAGGGCACACTGCTGGCCCATGGGCACCTTGCTGCCCACCAGAGCTCCCAGGCCCTTCCCCGCAGAGCTGCCTCCCAGCAGGCCAGCCCCAGCCTGTACTGGTGCGGGGGGTTATTCCTGCCCAGGGGCAGGACCCTACACTTGCCTTTGCTGAACTCCATGAGGTCCCTCTGCACCCAGCTCCCCAGCCTGCCCAGGTCTCGCTGAATGGCAGCGCAGCCTGCTGGGGTCTCAGCCACTCCTCCCAGTGCTGTGTCACCAGCAAACGTGCTGAGGGGACACTCCGTCCCTTCATCCAGGTCGTTGATGAATAAGTTGAACATGATGATGCAATACTGACTCTTGGGGAACACCACTACCTACAGGCCAAAAAATTCCCCAGAATATTTTAAAGGAAAGATAAGAAATGTAGTAGATATCATGCCTCTTCTCACTGGGAGAGAAATATTGTATTAATTACTGAAATCACCTTTAATTAGTTTATTTCATGCTGTTGATATGATTGGACTCTGAAAGAATATTTCTATGCAGTGTGCTGATCAGTCTTTTTGATTACTTATTAATTCAATAACTTTTATTCACTTGCTTTTGTAATATAGCACTGCTACTTCTATCATTCTGAACTTCTCACCAGTCCATCAATGTAATTTTTCTCTGTAAGAGGTAAGGTAATCTATACAGTGAGGACTGTTCCTGTGAATACTCTTAATTGCTAACTGGTAATGGAGACATTTTTTGAGTGTTGAGAATAGAGTTGGTCACTGAATGTGATGGAAGTTTAACAGAGAAATGATAAGATCAGTTAAATCTTCCTCACCCAAAGGAATTTGTAGTTCATGGCATAGTTTGGGGTGGTTTTGTTTTTAAGATGGAAAAGTAAAGATAAGTAGTCGATGAAGAACATAGTTCATTCATTTATAGTCTTTCATCTCTCCTATGGAATGTCTGGATCCGTATTTGGAAAAAAAAAATATAGACATGTATTTTTAGTCCTTTCAGCAGACAGTGGCAGTACTATATAATCCTTTTTATTTGTTGTATTGACTGGAGCTTTTGACTAAGTGAATGTACAATCACTATAACCTCTTGAACATTATGAGTTTAGGGATGGGGGGAAAAAATTGCTTCTTTGGAAGATGGAAATTAGATTGAAGAAATGAGTGGAGTGGAAGTAATTCAGGCCCAGTAGCTATGAGCCCATGTAGCTATGATCCCAATTACAAAACAACTTAATTAGATTTAGGTGTTATTTTCTATTTCTTGGTATTCTGGCCATTGCAATTACTACAGAGTATTGTCCAGGTTTTTTTACATGGGTGGTTTTGGGTTTGGGATATTTATTTATTTTTAATTGGCTCACTGGCTTCTTAACAGAATCTTCCTGAAGGATTCTGTTTTCCATTTTAACATTTTAGTGATTTAACATAATGCCTTTAATTAGATAAATAAATTGGAAAGTAAGAAATTAAATAAACAATTTTGAGAAAGGTACAGGCATTAAACAAAATCTGAGTTACAAAACCTGAATGAGTATTTGCTCACTGTTTACAGTTGCAGTTACATTGAACTTCAGGGTAAGAAGAACAAGTATGTACCTGAAAGATATCTCAATCAAACTAATATAGAGCAATAGGGTGAGAGACAGTGGCAGAGAGATTAATGTCTGATAAAAGGTAAGATGAAAAAGAAAGTGCAGTTTTGGAGGGTTATTATTAATAGTGTGCCTCAAGGGCGATTTGACTGATGATGCAGAAAATGGTACACTAATTGAAGTCATTGGTGACACAGAATCAGCATCATCAGTACAGAAAAAGGAGCACAATACTTTATGAGAGGATAGAACTATTGGAAATGGAATGCAACATAATAGTACAAAATGCAGGGGGATGATATTGTTACTACAACAAAAAAACCCTATGAAATAGGTTTTCATAGGAGCCTGGTGAAGCCTTTGTTACGTGGCAGGAAAGGAAGGAAAAGATTGGGTACAGTAGTTAAACAGCGAATAGCTCTGAAAAAGCACTGCCCTGCAGAGTTATAAAGGAGAAACAGATATTTCAGAGTATAGCAGGAGAAACATTTTCCAGAAGTCAGAAGCATTAAAACCATTAAACTACTAAGGCCCCATCTAGAACCTATGTACAATTCTGATTATTTAAATAAAAACATAAAATTTTATATTAGAAGTTTTGCCTTTTCTCAAAAGGTATTTTACTGTCACTGTTCCTATTTTCAGCTGTAGTATTTTAGGATTTAACAACCGGGGTTTCCTTTGGCACTTAAGGAATTTTAGGGTTGGGGTTTTTTTCCATTATGCATAGAGTTGGAAAGTGACATTTGTTTTCAATGGATTTAGACCTGATAGCCTTGAAATAAAAGACATATACTTCACTGTGGGCAATGTTTTTTGATTTCTACATGCGGGTTGATTTTTTGACTGTAGTTAGAAAGTACTAAAACTAGCTTGGCATCTGCCTGTATGGGAATCCATTCTGTAACTTCTGTTCTGAATTTTTTCATCTTTGAAGCCCTCCAGCAAGCACTTTGTTATGTCTTTAGGAATATGATGCACAGGACAACTTATTGGTTTTGTACTACATTGTTCAGGTCACGTGTAAAAAGAATAAGCCATGAAATCAGTGGATTTTTTTTAAAAAAATGTGCTATATACAGTTTTTTAAGGACTGAAGACTGCTATGTGTGTTTTTCTTTAAAAGCATCATTAAGTGTTTCAGTATACTTGTCACATTCTGCTCAAGCAGCAGGACGTTCTGGAAATCAGTTGCAAGGGATCAGGAATGTGCAGGCAACAGAATAAGATCTGCCCAACAGACTGTAAACAGAAAAGTAGCTCATAAGTGACCAGCCATTCTGCAGATCTATCTACAATTCTGGTCACTTACCCTTGGCTAGAATAAGCTGCTAAATCAGACAAAATCAAGGTATAGGCAGGAAGAAAAAGCTAGACAGGAGCAGTGCCACACAGTTAGAATAAAAGGTCAGCACTGAATATCGCTTCTTAGAGATTTAGTACCAGTTCCCGGTGTAAGAAGTCATGTAAAATGTTTTGGCCAGACATTAGACATACTTTTGGATGCAGTATAAAAATGTATCAAAAATCAGTGACATGAAAACTAAGGAAATTGCTGTTTCTTTGCACTCTAGGGCAATATATTCATATACTTAAATAAATCCCTTTAATTCTGTTCAGTAGCATGAAGCCAACATAAGGAGAGTGAGCTGATTTGTTTTTTGAATCTTCACGCTTGTGATATTTAGCTTCTAGTTTTAAAATCTATACTGCAACTAAGTGCACAAGCGAAAATGAAGAACTTCCAATCTTTTCAGGATGAGTGTACTCAGGAACCATTTCTGCTTTCCCCCAGAGATGATGTGTTGCTCTGGAAAATCCATGTGACACCTCTTCAGTCTTGGTTTTTTCTGGTAAATAGCATCCCTGAGAAGACAGAATGGTGGATTACATCATGGCATATTGCCAGCAAGCAGAAGAAAAGGCAAAATAAATACTGTCCTCCAAAAAAGATAAACACATTATTACTCTCGGGGAATTGTTAATATTACCACTGAGTTCAAAGAATTATTATTTTTTGTTTGTTTCTGGAGAATTTGAGACTGACTTTGTCTTCTGCTTGCTGACCACATATTAAATTCTAATCCACCAGGATTAGCTCAGAAGGAATCTACCCCCAGATGTCTTCAGTAAATGCCTTAGGATAGATAAATAGCCTGGAGTTTCCACAGCAGACCTGCTTGCTTCCCACTAACTTTGACACCAAAAAAAACCCAACCAACTTCTACAGTGAGCAGAATATGTTGAAGTTTGTGATGCTCATTATTTAGCTTTATTGCTGTTATTTTACAAAATACCTATTTGTTCAAGAAATACGTATTTTCAGAGGAGAGTTATGGGAAAAAACCAATTTGCATGGTGTTATCAATAATAGTAGTAATTACATGATCAGCCTATATTGTTCTTAATTCTGAAAGCAGAAGGTGTTCAGATTTCAAAGAAATCCAGCACATTACTAAGTGTAAGTCAAGCATATGGACATCTATTTTTCCCTAACAAACGTGTCTGCATTTCATAGAAAGTATAAATTGGATGTTTAAATCCTGTGGAGAATTGAACATCCTGAAGAAGCAATCTTTTGCATGTAATTTAGACATAATGTCACTGATGATCTCTGTAGTCATGACACAGGTTTGTTGTCATGAGCTACATGCTCTCCTCATTCCAAAAGACTTACAGAGCTTAAACCTGGACCTCAGCTGGCATTGCAGTTGCAGGCAGTCCAGTTAATTATTATCCAAATACAGATTTTGTTAGCCATCTCAAGTATGTAAAAAAATTCACAGAGACACTTATGTATTATATTGGAGACTGAAGCCATTGACATTATCAAATCAACTCTGAAGACATCATTAAGGTAAATCCAGTCTTCCTACAATGAATACTGTGAAATACAATTGAGTGATTTATTATTTAAAATTTTAACCTTTCCCACACACTTCCATTTTGCTTAAGGAGCAATTAGAAAGTGGCCTGAATGTTTATTATCCTGGTGATCAAAATAAATTGTAAACACTTGCATTAAGACTTTTTAAAAATACAGTTGAAGGGGGTTTAGCTTTGATAATAATTATTTTGCCAATGCATTCAATAAGATGGTGAAACCAATCTTTTTTTGATTTGATAATTTATATTTACTAACATTTTCTTGTACTTTCTTTCTGAGTAGAATTAACATGTGATGCGCTCTGAATCTAAAAAAGGCATCTTCATGTCAATAACTTGAGGCAAAATGACATTTCACCTAAATGCTGTGGGACCGCCCATGTGCTTGAAATCTTTGTAGGACTGCAGTTTAATGAATGAGATTCATCTCACCTGACAGTAGTAATCATTCACCTATGAATGTGTGAAATCCCTGGACTCACCTTGGAGTCAATGAAAAGGAATAAGGGTCTCCATAGAATGATCCAGTTCACTTATCTTGTGCACTCGCTTATGATAACAAAAAAAAAAAAAAAAAAAAAAAAAGTTTCACGAGTTTAGCATGACTTATAGAAATCATCAAATATTTCAGGCTGGAAGGGATCCTGGAAGTCACCTAGTCCAGTTCACTGCTCAGAGTATGTCTAATGAGAACATGGTGCTCAGGGCCCTCTCTTGTCAATTCCTGAACACTTCCCAGGGTGGAGATTCCACAGCTTTGCTGTGCATCCTGTGCCAGTTTTTGATCACCTTAGTGGGAAAAAAACCAGAATAAAAATCTAATGTCGAATTAGCTTGCCATGTTCCAGCTTGTGTCTGCTGCCTGTGATCCATATACTTAGGCAACAGATCTTCATATACTTGAATGAGGTGAAATCCATCTCTTGAATTACCACTAATAATTGTGCTGGAATTATAAAACACTTGATAAGTATATATACACTCCATTCTCCAGCTGACCACACTGACTAGTCCTACTACACATTCTGCACTCAGGATTTGACAGGAGTACACTGATACTGCGTATAGCTTTCAGTCTTTCAAGCTACTCCTATTTCCCTGCAAGACTCCTCCACCTATTCCATACCAATAAAGCATGCTGAGAATGTAAGTCCTCAGATTTTTCTGTCTGCAGCAAAACCAGATACCTCACACCTGTATCCTACTCTCTTTTCTCTTTCAGCTGGTGATATTTCGCTTGTTCTTTCTCCTCAGTGCTGGTGTTACTATTTGTATGACTTCACAGGAAACAGGATAAGAAATCTCATGAATGCTAAACCTGTGCCCTCTCCCACTATCCTTTTCTTCTGCACAAGTTATTAAAAATCTAATGGAATACAGCTACTTCTATACTCGCATCAGTTAAGGAAATACCTGTAGAAGCATGTTTGTGTTACTTCAGTTATCTTAATTCATTACTCCAAGTTTAATAATAAAGTTACAAAACTGGAAGAAAAAGGTTCAAAAAAACCCCAAATATAAAATGCATTCCAAGTTTATGTTTAATGCTTCAATATCTTTTAAGCAACATAGTTTCTGTTAACAGTCCAATTATACAAGCAAATTGAATATATTTTAAGATATGAGGTATATGTCATTTAGAATACAAAATCCCATTTTTAACACAGAATTTCAAAGAGATTAGGTAATTCAGATAATTCTCTTTTGGGAATTTCCATTCAGATCACCCACAGTCCACAAAAATTCAGGCTAAATAGAAATTCTAGCAAGAGGGCCATGTAGTACTATAAACAAGCCACTGGAAAATGCTGTAAGAAAAACAATAAAAAGTCAACTCAGACATCAAAAAAGGATGCAAACAGGAAGGAAAGAAGACTGATTTAGGACCTGGAAAGATGCAAAGGTAGGCAAATCTGTCTGTCGGCATGGTAGTAAACTTCAGGTAAAACAGCTACTGTCAGACAAGAATCTAAGGTTTTATTAAGGAAATACAGTAAAACATTGAGATAAGCCTAATGTAAAGATGGTTTCACATGCCACACATACTGAAAATCTTAAAATATATTTTGCTGAAATTCTTAGGCTCCTATAAAGTAAAATCTCAGCTTTTCCCATTTCAGCTGTCACTGAAAATACATTTTCTCTTAGAAAAATCTTTGGATTTAACACTTCTATAGTAGCTAAATGCTTGTATGGCAAAAATATGCTCTATTAATATTAATTAATTTTAATTGTTTAAAAGTGTCAATGTCAGGAAGAGAACTTAAACCTACCAATGCCCATCTGTTAGTCTTACTGTCTTTCTCATAAAGACAGTGTTTATTTTATTAAAAGAATTTAATGCAATAAACAAAACCCCAAAGACACCAGCAATGCAGATCCATTCATCATTTCCATGTGAAAGTGAGATAGAAAGAGGCTGAGTACAGAAAACAATGCCTCATGCTCCTTTGTGGAAATGCTTGCACAGAGCAAAGTTACAGATTGGGTGAAAATCTGAAAATAATAAGAAATATGAGTGTAATTTGGCCCAAATTTCTCAAATTTAGGAAAAACAAACATTCTTTTCTGGTTCTAGTTGCAGCAGTCAGTACAGTAAAAGCAGTAGTAGAGGAGATGGGAATTTCCTCTAACTGTGTTTTAAAATAAGTTTGCAGCCTCAGAGAAAGAAAAAAAAAGAGCTAAAACATATTCTTATTTTGTGGTGATAAGATAACTTCATAGCATCTTGAGACCTCTCAAATTTACTATTTGGTATTAAATGGAAACTCGTCCTTGTCAGCTAACAGCAACAGGTGCTTAGTTGTGCCTCTGTATTTTTTTTTTCTTTTCTGTGTTTGGAGGAAATGGAGAAAGGCATGGTATTTAAGCCTCTAGAATTTATTTTCTTCTGAATTCCAGTGCTGTCTTGGTGCTTGCATTAATTGTTTCGTTTAAAACCAAAACAAAAGCTTCAGCATTCATTTTATTAAGCTTTTATTTTTAGTTTGGATACTTGTTTTTACTTGTAGCTTTATATATTATGCTTTTCAGACCACAGTGTGATACGTGCAACAATAGCAATATATTGTAGGATCTGTAGAGTTCTGGGAACGATTGTTACTGAAGGCAAGAAATAATGTAAAGTTGAGTAAGGCTGAGAGCAAAATTACTGTCTTAATCACACAAAGTTTGTGGCTGACATCTGTAAACTTTGAACACCCATGCTCTTTCTTTTCCTGCTTTATTTAATGCACTGAGCTGCTTTCTGGTGAAGCTGGCTTTCTCCCTGAGTCAACGCAGTGGGGACAGCGGTTCCCCAAAGGTCTCAGTCCACTGTGCCAGGCACTGTGATGACCTCTGGCACATGAGAAGCCTTGAATCAGACAGAGCTCCTAAGGAAGGGTGCCCTGGAATCAGTCTCCAGGGACAAGGGAACAGCTCTGCAGGAAAGGCTTGGGCATCTTGATGGACACCACGTTGAGTATGTCAGCTGTATGCACTTCCAGTGCTGAAGCCCCGCATATGGGGCTGTGTTAGCAGTAATGTAGTCAGCAGGTCAGGGGAAGTGGTTATTCTCTACTTTGCATTCCTGAGGCCACATCTGAAATACCTGCATCTAAAATACTGTGTCCAGTATTGGTCTTCCTGTGGAAAAGAGATTTGTATTTTAAACCAGTTAGCAAAGAGGCTGGACTTGGAGGATCCCTCACACCCGGTTTGATTCTGTGCAGATAATTCTGTCTGTGAAGCGTTCCGATCTCTAGATGCTTTTGTTTCACTCTTGTTAACTGTCTTTTATAACTGATCGCCATATTTTAATAAGGTAAAGGACAACAGGAATTTTAGCGTAAACTGCACTATTGCCAGCACCATGTTTCAGATGATAAAAGATTAATTAATAGTTATAAACCACATTATTTTTAAATCTTGATTTCCTGTGTTGGTAGCATCAGCTTTTAGCTGAGGATTTCCCTTCTGTGATGTTTCATCAGCCTCGTGTATAACTCTGTACCACTCGGATAAGGCCTTCACACTGCATACCTTTATGCATCTACTACTGAAGCTGAGTTTAGTATCTATGCACCCTGTGGTGTGGAAAGCACGTGCTGTTTCTTGGCTCTGTTAAATGCTCTGGATTGTCCTTTCTGTCTGTGTAAAGATTCTAGCATCCTAGCTTTGATATTCGAATTTGATACCTAAGTTAGGTGTTGTGAATTGTTTCTCTTCATGGCACCAAATTAAGTTTATTTCCATGCTCTGCTGTGTATCAACGCATAGGGGATGACAGACCTTCACTGTCTCAGTGGGATGTCAAAGAGATCATGCCATAAGTCATTCCATTACAGCACTGTTGGGATCTTTGTCAGTCTGAGGTAAAAGGAACAGTATGCTTCACAGGTGATTATTTCATTCAGTTTACTTGAAGACAATAAAAGGATTTATTTTGACCTTTCTTTCTGAAGAGGTGAAACATTTACTGAAATAAAGTGACACAGCATTGTGCTATTGCCACAAGGTTTTACTAGTTCCATGATAATTCAATCATGAAAGGAAAACAAGGGAATCAGCTGATAAATATTTAAGTCTTCAGGCCAAGAATGTTATTTTTGTGAACAGCAAGTATAATGCTTTACAACTCTTTTAAAAGTAAAGCATATGAGTTAATGTGTATATATCTATTAGGATACATTGTCTTTTTAATATTGTGAGGGGTGGTTTATATGACCTTTTTTAGCAAGTATATAGAGTTTAGCATTCATGTTCACCATCAAACTCCCTACAAATGAGAAATGTTAATACCTTTTCCAGTAAGTCATGAATTAATAACTGCCTATTAACAACTTTGTGTCATTTTGAATGCTTGTGTTGACATATATCATAAATTAAGCAGTAGAGGACTTTTACCTAAGATCAGAGAATCCCAGGAAAACCCAGAAATTTTGTGGAGCAGTATTCTTGATTCAGTACTTTGCTTTCTTCTAGGTTAGTACTGAAAAGAAAGCAATATACCATATAAGTATAAATATCTAATTATTGAATGTAGGAGGTGGCAGTGATATTCTCCATATTACATACAAACTATATGCACAATCATTCAGATAATTGTCTTTCACAATAGTATATGACTAAAATCTAATTCTCGTGACAGTCATGTGCAGTTGAGTAATATATGTAGCTTTCTGAAGTTTAGTTGCTGAAACTATTGCATGTCACATGTTTTAAGTTTAGACCATTGTACTTCCACGCCACTACATAATGAGCTGTTGTTGTTCCTATTGAAACATCTCATAGTTAAAAAAGCATATCACACCAGCATTCCAGTGTGGAGGATTTAAGAGGCGCATACACAGTGCTTAACTTACTGCAGATAGTAAGGAAAGCATTGGCATTTGCAGAATAATGCTGCTGTGAACATATAAAAGATACATAAAAAATGAATAAAATGCAGTTGCACATTAGCGTGTGTCAGTGCTGTTTTGAGAAAGGGCCCCACATTAAAAAAATATTTAAAGAAATTTCTAAGTACGTTTTTCAAATTTCAATGTTATAACTTAAAGGAAACATTGCTTAGAACATTATGTAGAAAGGTACAGGAATCCAAGGAATTAAAGCTAGGGAAGGCAGTTCTTTGCAACTTAATACATTCCTAGTAAATGAAACCAAAATGCAATAAAGAAAACAGTCATTTTGGTTAAAAGATAAAAAATTTGTTTTTTCAAGAAGGTCTAATGCATACTTTCTGAATACACTACCTTAAGTTCAGTAATTATGAACATAATATGTATACTCAATGGAAGTAAATGATCAGCACATATATATGCTGGTACAGAGAAAGTACTTATTGTATGTGTTGCTCCTGGTACTGCCCATTATTATCATTCTCCTTTTTGCCTTTCTTTTGATTTGTAAAATTAAGACTCAAAACATGTCAAAAGCTGTAAAAATCACTTGAACACTGAGAAATATTGGGCAGTTTCAGAATATTGACGTATCTTCCTTTACGGATATATTTCTTCTTACTGCAGATCTAATGCATTTGAAGTGCTGGCACTTGATGGAGTTAGTACTGGGATACTTCAGTTTTATACAGCCCAGGAGAGTGCTGACTGGCTGAGAGCAATATCAACTAACATCAGTGATTTGACACTTCAAAATGTATGTTACTTTCTGCATATTTTCATATTTCGTTGATATTGTAAAATTATTTCTAATTTTCCAAGGGTAGAAAACAGTTCACATTTAAGATACAATATATAAAATGCATGTGTACGGAGAGGAAAAGGAGAAAGGAAAGAGCAGGGAGAGAATGTCTGGTAAATCAAAAGTATCAAGAACTTTTCAAGACTTGCAGTGTTGTTATAAAAAAAAAAAAATAAGTAGTAGAAAATCAGATTGAATTTATTTTTTTAAACACTTTTTAAAACAAAATATTTATCCTTTCTGGTCATTTCACAGAGCTTTAGACTTGACCATATATTTATTTTTTACATATTTGTAATTAAAATGTGCTTGAGATTAGTATTTGTTGATTTTAAAGTAGGCATGTGGAAATGTTGTAGTTAGTAAAGTGTGACTTACAGAGGCTTATTGGAACACAGCATTTTTACCTCTCTAAGTTATCTAAGAGTTGATATATTTAAGTACATATATTCCTTCATTCTCCCTAGGTGTATAAAAGTGCTTATGCTGTTTTAAGTTATTCCTGTAAATTCATAAGTAGCATTTGCTATTGCAAACAGAAGTATTAAATAATCCCTGGAGAAACAGAAAATTATTACTTAGACAGCACATTATTATTCCAAGAAAGGACAACTGAATCATAGAGTTATATAGTGAGCTCGATAATGTACAATATTGAAAATATATTTCAGTCCTTTTGAAATGATAGAAATCAATGATGAAAACATAATAGCAGAGCTGTCCCTTGAAGAATTGCCTGTGCAGGTTTCTAATCTTTTTTTTCTTTAGATGTGTTCAGGCTGTAACTTCTTTTATAAATTATGATTTATGCTTTGTATTCTAGGTTAATTGTTGCTTAATTCTTCAGATTATATTGTGTATTATTTTGGACTGGATTTAAATATAAATCTTTGGTCAAAACGGATTATAAATTGAATTTATTTTTCTGGTCTTCAGAAGTTACTTGGAATCACATTTGATCAGAATAGTTCATTTATTATGTTATTATGTTAATTATTTTTAAATACTCAATTGCTTAAGCAATCTCTGGAAAAATCAGACTTTTTGCTTATGATGCATGCTTTATAATTATTCTCTATTCTCTAGTGGTTTACATCATTTACAGGGTATTACTATTTGATAATTCTGAGGAAGTGATGTAAATTATTCATGTAATTTCCTAATTCCTTCTGCATGAATAGAAAAAGAAGTGTATGGTAATATTTTTAGAGCAATTCCAGTTCATAGTTACTAAGCCCAAATCTTTTGCTTTCTAAAGAGATCCACTCAATAAAAGCCACTCCAGGGATATAGGTGAATAAGAATAAAAAGTGGCTATAAATGCAAGCAGGTTTTATTAGTCATAGGGTTCTAGTCTGTTTTTTTCAAATACAGTATTTGCAGCAGCATGTGTCCTGACATAGTATCTTCACTGTGTTGTGACCTGTCTGCAATAATATTTTGTTATACGCTTGAGTACTTGCATTGCTCTTCTCTGTTATCTATCACAACAGTGAATTCTGTAAACAAAGTAGTTCATCTGGTGTTTGTCTAAGTGGCTGTTCGAGGGAAGGGTCTGAGAAACAACAGCCATGATAAATTAAAGTTTTGTGTTCTTGGTGAGATACAGAGTAAACTCTATACAGATCATATGAGAAGTATACATTTTACTTGGACTTAATGCTTTACAGGTTTTGTCAGGTGTTCAGCCTGTGCTACAACTGGGAAGGTCTGGCCAATTATTTTAATTAGTGATCATCAGAACAGGAGATGTAATAGTGAGAATCCCTTTTACTGCAAACCATTTTTCAAGACTAGGAGTGTGAGGCTGGATTGCAACTAAAATGGTCAGAAAAGGAAGGCTGGAGATTGCTCCCTGCCTCTGGGCAGCCAGAGGACACAGACTGTTTGACACCCACAGTGCCTAGGGCAAGGCCTTTGGATTAGGCTTCCTGAAAATCCATTTTGAATGCTTTGTATTACCTTAATAGTATCATTTCACAAAATTAGTCTTTTTTAATCATACATATGAAATTGATGCTAGGGAATGGATCTGTAATTCCTCAGATTCCTGTTTCTGCACTTCTCCATTTCTGTAGTGTCTCCTCCATTCTCCAGAAGTACCTGAAGATAATCACTACTGATTCCGAGATTATTTCAGATAGTCTCTTATCTACTTATAGGTTATTTTCATGAGTCCTTACTGATTCTAAATTCCATTGCTTCTCCAAATATTTAAACTATTCACTTCCTATTTTTATGTCCTATGCTATCATCTCTGTACATAAATTAATTGCTAGGTGTATGGTCACAGTGGACCTTCTTGCTGATACCATTGGCATAAAGAATGTTAACATTCTTACTCAACCTGTTACTAAGTATTTAAGCAATACTTTCCATTGTTCACCTTTTACTTCCGCATATTTTTTTTTATTTTGTATGTGCTGATACTTGTTTCTTGACTTTAGCAACTCTTCCTGCACCTTAGTCATTCTTCTGTGCTTATTTGTGCTACTGTTATATACATCCTTTGTCATAAAACTTTGCATACTATTTTGAACAATTTATTTTAGAATGTTGGTTAAGGAGCTCCTGATACAGATTAATTGTTTTCTTACAGTGCACCCTATCTTTCATGTATCACTTTACCCTCATATACTTTATTTTGCTATTTTACCCTAATACAGTCTCGTTCAGCAGCTGGCAGCTCTGTCAGATCTCCTGCTGGTGCCAGAAGACAGTCCTAATGTAGGCAGTACAAAAATAGCTCTGACACAATGTGACACTTGTGCTAATGTCAGGCTAGTTTTTTGAAGTACTGAAACATCTAACTTCTATGCAAAGACAAGCTCTCTGGGGACCGAGTGTAAAGGGGGAGTCATCTTTCAATAGTGAAGATGTGAGAAGTCCTCACTGCATAAGGATGCTACCCGTGGATGTTAACATATCCAGAAGTGTTACTTGGTAGATGAGATATAATGATTCCGGTATTAGCCTGGAGAGATTTGGTTCTTATAGGACAGAGAACCATGGGGAATACAATACTGCAACATGGAGAAAAATGTAAGGGTATCTTTTCAGCCCTTCTTACAGATATGCTCCTTGTATGGTTAGCTCTGAAAAACTAGTAGCATTCCGTCTTACAAGCAGTATGGGTTACTTTTTCTTCTCAGGACCCTAGCCCCAAATTATTCACCACGGTTCATATTCTTGTCTTTCACATACTTTTCTACCAGTGTGAAACTTCCCTATCATCTTCCTTTGTGATTCTTTTCCCAATCTTCAAAATGTTCTCAAAGCTCTTCACATTTACCTTTGTGAGAAATAAACAGAGATTAATCAGCACCTCACATTTATTTCTTCATACACCTCTATTCTTGCAGAAGGAGGTACAGTTGAAGAAACTGAGGGGAGAAAGGGAACAGAAACTGGCAGTGAAGACTCCATTATGAAACAATAAGCACAAGAAACAAGTTGATCTGCCTGTGCTTCTCGCTGCTCCTATTCTTTGTTTGTTCAGCTAGAGGGTTCTTTGTAGGCTGAAGTTGCAATGCTGTGCTGGAGATGTTTTTTTTAGGTCGGAGTTTCTTGGAATAATATATATTTCTCTCTGTTTTGCACCATTCAGATAGCCAGCTATTAAATACGTGCAGCTTTTCTCATGCATCTTAATTATTTTATTTGAAACATAACACTGAACATTAATGTAGTCATAATCAGTAGAAGCACCTAAAGACACTTGTTTCTTATATCTATAACTTCCTCAAGGTGTTTGTTGGTTTTTTTCCCTCCACTATATTCTAATGGTGTTATATATAAAAAAATATTTACAAATGAGTAGCTCATAAGAGAACGCATTAAGATGAAGTTGTTCGACTTTAAACATTATTTATGAATTTATATAAATCCTTCCAGCAGTTTCAGTAGTGGATGGTAGAAACTTAACATTTGCCTTCAAAACAGGGTTAGTAATCTGGATCATATTTATGCCTTTGACAGCTTTTTTAATTGTGTATGTCATAGTGTGTAAAGCTTTCCTTTTATGACTTTGCGTACATGTATATCTAAGTCATACTCAGTATCTCAGTGGAGTGAAAGTTCTATTTGAATAGGGAGAGACTTAGGAAATATGAGCTTGAGGCATGCATATAAAAAAAAAAGAAGATTGAGAAGACTTTGTTTTCTTTACACAGCAGAATGTGGGTTACATGTAGATGGAAACAAAATCCTTGTGTGTAGGAGGCAGTATACAAATTTGACTGCCTCAATGATTATGCAAAAATTCTATTCCCAGAGTGAAAACACATGAAAATATTTCTTTACTGCTGCTGCTTTTTTTTTTTTTTTTTAAGTTAAAAATCTCCATTTGAAAGTTCCACAGTTCAAACTGTTGAGATTTTAAAGGGACAAGCAGTTTTACATGATCCTCTTATAGCCAGGAGAAAAATATCAAGATCTTTCTCTGCTGTCAGGATAGAGAATACAGGTAAATTAGATGTATAACTCTTTCTTTTTTGGCAAGTCAGAGTTAAGTGAGATAAATCCCAGCCAGGGAGGTATTTAGATTTAGGTATATGGTTCTAAATCATTTCATCCCCATTCTATTCCTGCACTGTATGTATTCATTTAGAACACAGTATAGGAATTATAATTTTTTAATAGTTCCTTTTCCAAGTTGCCTGCAGTCTGCAGATCCAGGTTTTTAGGTTTAGTTCCCCTGCTGTCTCCAACTCCCATTACTGTACTGCAGTACTGAAAGCTCATGTGCTGCCAGAAAGGTGTAACATATCCCATTTGTATTCCTATCTCTCTGCATCAGCTGTGGAGGCATGTAGAGAATGTGTGGTGCCAGGTGAAGTGGAGAGTGCATACTTCTCTGTCCTCAGCCCTGTGACATAGGGACATAATGTGATGCAGAAGGAAATCTTTCCTCTCCTCATAGTTATGTCAGGGCTGCAGCTGTCCCTGCTTTGAATAGGGAATGAGCTACGGCTGTGCAGTGAATAGCTGTGTAGTCCAAAGTATTCTTTCCTTACCAATGGGAAGCTGGACTGGTTATGAGAATGTGCTTAACAGTACTCTACCCTCATTCTGCAGAAAACCTGCATGGCCCGTCTCATGCACATTTTTCCAGGCAAATGAAATAAAAAGTAGGATAACTTTTTTTCATATCATATAGGGAACTTAAATAGTTTGAGTGAACCAAGAGGGAGAGTGAAAGGAGACAGGATCCTTGATAGCCCTGTTTATTTGTACTGGTTTATGCTAAAGCAATCTTTTTTTTCAGCCTGTCTTTGGCCACCTGCAAGGAAATGATATTTTCTGTGTGTATAGCATGGCTTCTGTATAGTTATTGGCATTAAAGAATTCCAGGTGTCTCTCGGTTATGTCCTGCACAACCACTCAGGATTAAGCCTATTACCAAATCAAACTGATGAGGTCTACTTCCTTCTGCAACACTGGGCATATCACCAATTTGTTTTATCCAAGCTACAGAGTGGGATTCTTGAGATCCTGCTGGTTTGTTAATGTTAGGACCCCGAGAGCACCAAGAGGCTCTGCCACGTCTTCCCCCTCCCAAAGCGCTCCAGGACACCCCTGGCACAGCACAGCCACGCAACCTGGGGTCAGACTGCTCTGGGCAGAGCTGTGTGTGAGAGCTGCGAGGAACCTTGCTGCCCCCCCCCCCCCCCCCCCTCTACTTGGCAGCTGCATGGCAGCTCCATCATCATCAGTCCTCCTCTGTTCTGTGCTGTAGATGCCAGCACATGCAGTGGTCCCTGTTCCTCCTCTGGGGTGACAGGGTTGTAGTAGGGAGTATGGCGGGGCCCCTCCAAGGGGATGGCAGGCTCTCCTGCACTCTACCCAAGGTGGCAGCCAGGCCTCAAAAGATGCCCCAGGCTCCCAGCAGGTCTGGCTAGCTTGTCCCCAGAGCCTGTCACTCCCAGCGGTCTGACCCACCAGCACACCTGCACTGTTTGACCATACAATTCAAATGGTCTTCAGAAATGAGCGTATGGGGGAGAAGGAGCCCTGACGGCCCATGGTGCATTAGGACTGACTAGTGAGCTCCTGTAGCCGTGAGCCTTGGTATTATCCTGTGTCCATACAGTGAAGGTTCCTGCTGTCATCCTGTACTCCTCCACATTGTGTTTTGTCCTAGGGTCATTTTGTTTTTCACTCTATGGAGAATAATGACTTGTCATTGCCATCACTTGGTGAATGTGGGTGGGTGGGTATGGGGGAGTGTGGTGTGTGGGAGGGAATGTACACATACTTTATATACTTCATAAACCTATATCTTTTATATAAGTATATACCACCAACCCTGACACATCCTGAGGCCTTTGTCATTAGCATAATGAGGCCTTTTGGCCTCCTACAGGTGCACTGGGTGAGGCTGGGATGGAGGTAGCTTTCTTCATAGCAGCCATATGGTGCTGTGATTTGTATCTATGGCTAAAACAGCATTAATAATTAACCAGCATTTTGACTGTTGCTGAACAGATCTTGCACAGCATCAAGGTGTTGACTTCTTATTACTCTGACACACCTCACCCCAATCCCCAGTGAGGTACAGGCAAGGAATTGAGAAGGGACACTGCTGGGACAGCTGACCCAAATTGTCCAAAGAGATATTCCATACCATATAACATTGTGCTCAGCAGTAAAAGTGATGTAGCCGACAGAGGAGATGGGGCATCAGTCCGTTTGTGGAAGGCAGGTGATTGCCTTTGTATGACTTATTCTTTCCCTGTTTCCTTCACTTATTAAGCTCTCTTCATCCTGACCCATAGTTTTATTGCTTTTACACTTCCTATTTGTTCACCCTTCCTGCTGGGAGGGGGAAGGGAGTGAGCAGCTGTGTGGAGTGCTCAGCTGCTGACCAGAGTCAACCCACCACAACAGGCAATGGCACCACTGTCTTTACTGAGCTACATGGCTGCAGACATGCTCTGCTTCCAAAGATTACCCACAGATTTGATTTTACAAATCTGGTACGGCCAGGATACAAGCAATAGCCCTGGGATTCTTCTGCTCTTTTCCTGTGGCAATTGTAGTTTTTCCTGTTCATAGCTATAGCTTTTCTTCTTCTATCACAGACCTTTTGTTACAAAACAGGCTTCTTGATGACAAGATCCTTTGGAAGTACTCAAAAACTGTAAGACAGTTTGCAGCTTATAGCCTTGCATATAGGAGAGTCTGTCTTCCAGTCTAATATTTTTCTGTCTAGATTCCATACCATTACTACATATACTAATGCTATGCTTCAAAGAAGTGTTTCACTTTAAAGAACTGAGTATCTGTCAAGGTTTGTCCACCACTCATCTATGAAAATTATGACTGCCTAAGAAGAGCCATAGTCAACAAAACTCTTCATTATGTGAACAGAGAGGAAAAAGAAAGATATCTAACTTTATCTTGAAGAGCAAACTAAATTGAAAACGTGAACAATATTCCCTTCATCTTTAAACACATCTTGCACTCTATGCCCTTAATTTCACAAGTACTTAATCACAAGCTTAATTTATAGATGTGCTTAAGCAATTGTTTAACGGAAACCTAAGTGAGGTGTCTATACAGTACAGTATAATATTTCCCTCAGAGTAACAAAGTCAAATTCATAAATGCAAATCTTTATGAAGGATTTAATAAAAACTCTGATAAAAGCCTTCCCATCTTTTGAGTCCTTGGTTTTGTAAATTTTGTGTAGTAGTGAAAATGTAGTATTTAAGCACCGCATGATTTAATTTCTTATAAATATAATTTGGAAGTATTAATACAGTAGTCAATAACGAAGTCAATTCTGATTGCATCACAGAAACTCTTCAGCGTATTAATAACTGTGTATTCTTCCATCTCTCTTTCATAGATGAAAATGGCAAATAAATGTTGTTCTCCCTCAGACCAGGTAAGGCTTTCTTTATATTATCCAATTTTTTTTAATTCATGTCGTTGCATTAAGTTGCAAAATTTGTAGAACTTACATACATAATTTAGTCAGGTTTAAAATTCTAAACCCAAGTTTTCTAGGGTTAGAAATTCCAAAATGGCCTTTAATACAGCAGATACTTAGTAATCCACAGTAATGAGTAGAATCCTCCACTGTAGACCTAAAAAGTGGATTAGATGGAGCCATGAAATAAATGAGAGTGGGGCAATGGACCGCACAGCCAGGTCTTGGAAAGCATACTGTATGTTTGTGCGTAATATTGCAGCAGTGATTCTGACAAGTTAACTCTGTATTTACATCACATATAGTGCACAGATAGGCAGGGAGTCTATTACAAATCCAATCTGTTTTACATGTGTCATGCTGGGCAGACTACATTTGCCATAACTGTTTTGGACTTCTGGGGCTCAGGAGCCTGATGAGATATTTCTTCTGCTCCAACTAGCCAAATGTCCTGAAGACCCAGATGAATTTACTGCATTGGGAGGTACTCTTCTTCTAGCATTGAAAACAGTTTTTTTCATTTACTTTGTAAAATAGAATAGTAGCATTTTCCAGGCTTATTCTGTAATTCTGGGAAGTACTTTGAAATTGTATTATAAAACTAAGTTTCACTTCTGTGTGCTTTCATTGCATCGATCTGGCATTGAATCATTACTCAGGAACAAAGAGCCCGATCCGTGCTGTTTCCAAAAATGCTGGATTTGTAGATTATAAAAGTGAAAATTCGGCAAACTGTCTTTTATAGTATTTTACTGCAGAAATCCATTGTGGAATTTTATTACAGAAGTCAAAAAAACCTTCATATTAGGATCAAATAAATATTTATTAGTTTGACAGCTTGTATATTCATCCATATGTCACCATTTCATCATCTTAGTTGTAAAATGTGCTTGGGCATCTATGGTCTTTTCTAGAAGTTACTAAAAATATTTAACCATTGATAATTTCTTACACAGGAAACATTTTTTATATTTGGATCAGCATTTTGAAAAAGAAAAAGCCTCAAAACCAACTACAGACTAATTCTGTGTATAGCAGAAAACGAAGTTATCCTCAAAGCCTAAATAATTACCTATTCTATATAAGAAGGGAGCGTTTAATTACCCTTTTTTGCTTTGACTTTTAATTATTAATTAAACTGATATTGAAAACAAGTGATTATGAATGCCAGGGAAGAAGGCATTGAATCTTGATATCTTTTTATTGAATTAACTGGAATGGAAGAATACAGGCTCTTTAGGAAGCACAGGCAGGGGAGATGAGGAGGGGGTGTTGCCCTTTATGTTAGTGACCAGCTGGAGTGCATGGAGCTACACCTGGGGATGGATGAGAGCTTATGGGTCACGATTAAAGGGAAGGCAGGGACAGGTGACATTGTACTGGGGGTCTGCTACAGGACACCTGAATAGGAAGATGAAACGGATAGGACCCTCTATGGACAGGTAGGAGAACCTCATATTCACAAGCCCTGGCTCTCATAGAGATTTCAACCGCCCCGATATCTGTCGGAGGGACTACACAGCAAGGCATAAGCAATCCAGGAGCTTCCTCAAATATGTTGTTGATAACTTCTTTCTCCAAGTAATACAGAAGCCAATAAGGAGAGGTGCTATGCTGGACCTTGTTCTCACCAGCAAGGTGCGGCCTGTGAAGCTCAAGGGAAGCTTTCGCTGCAGTGGACATGAAATGGTAGAGTTCAAGGTCCTTAGGGCAGAGAGGAGAGTGAACAGCTGACTTACTACCCCAGACTTCAGGAGAGCAGACTTTGGCCTTTTCAGGGATCTTCTCAGTAGAATACCATGAGATAAGGCCCTGGAGGCAAGAGGAGCCAAAGAAAGCTGGTTAATATTCAAGGATCATCCCCTCCAAGCTCAGGAGCAATGCGTCACAACGAAGAGGAAGTCAGGCAAAAACACCTGGAGGCCTGCATGGATGAATTAATTGCTCCTGGACAAACTCAAACACAAAAAAAAGGAAGCCCGCAGGGAGAGGAAGCAAGGACAGGTCGCCTGGGAGGAATACAGAGAAATTTTCCAAGCATCCAGGGGTCAGGTTATGACAGCTAAAGTCCTGATAGGATGAAATCTGCCCAGGGGCATCAAGGGCAACAAGAAAAGCTTCTATAGGTATGTTGGTGATAAAATGAAGACTGGGGACAATGTGACCCACTCTGGAAGGACACAGGAGACCTGGTCATCCAGGACATGGAGAAGGCTGAGGTGCTCAATGACTTTTTTGTTTCAGTCTTCAATGGCAAGTGCTCCAGCCACACCACCCAAGTTGCAGAAGGCAAAGGCAGGAACTGGGAGAATGAAGAACTTCCTGCGGTAGGAGAAGATTAGGTCTGAGACCATTTAAGGAACCTGAAGGTGCACAAATCCATGGGACCTGAGGAGATGCATCCACAGGTCATAAGGGAACCGGTGGATGAAGTGGCTAAAGCCACTGTCCATCATGTTTGAGAAGTCCCAGCACTCTGGTGAAGTTCCCATTGAGTGGAAAAGGGGAAACATAACCCCCATTTTTAACAAGGGAAAAAAAGGAAGACCTGGGGAACTACAGGCTGATCAATCTCATCTCTGTGCCTGGCAGGATCGTGGAGCAGATCCTCCTGGAAACTATGCTAAGGCACATGGCAAAAAGGGAGGTGATTGGTGACAGACAACAGGGCTTCACTAAGGGCAAATCGTGCCTGACCAATTTGGTGGCCTTCTGTGATGGGTTTACAGAGTTAGTGGGTAAAGGAAGAGCAACAGACCTTGTCTACCTGGACTTGTGCAAAGCATTTGATGCTGTCCAGCACAGCATTCTTGTCTCTAAACTGGAGAGATGGATTTGATGGGCGGGCCACTCAGTGGTTAAGGAATTGTCTGGATGGTCACACTCAAAGAATTGCAGTCAATGACTTGATGACCACGTGGAGACCAGTGGTGTGTAGCAGTTCCTCAGCGGTTGGTATTGGGAGTGGCACTGCTTAATGTCTCTGTTGGCTACCTGGCCACTGGGATTGAGTGCACCCTCAGCAAGTTTCCTGATGACACCAAGCTGTATGGTACAGTCAACATGCCTGGGGGAAGAGATGCCATCCAAAGGGACCTTGAGAGGCTTGAGAAGTGGGCTCATGCAAACCCCATGAAGTTCAACAAGGCCAAAGGCAGGGTCCTGCATGTGTGTTGGGGCAACTCTCAGTATCAATACAGGCTGGGCTGACAATGGATTGAGAACAGCCCTGAGGAGAAGGACTTGGGGCTGCTAGTTGATGAGAAGCTCAGCAAGGCCTGGCAATGTGTGTTCTTGCAGCCAAGAAAGTCAACCTTATCCTGGGCTGCATCAAAAGAAATGTGACCAGCAGGTCAAGCAAGGTGATTCTCCCTCCTTACTCCACTCTTGTGCGACCCCACCTGGAGTACTGCATTCAGCTTGAAACCCCCAAGATAAGAAGGACATGGACCAATTGGAACAAGTCCAGAGCAGGGCCACAAAGATGATCAATGGGCTGGAGCACCTCTCCCATGAAGACAGGCTGAGAGAGTTGGGGCTGTTCAGCCTGGAGATGAGAAGGCTCTGGGGGGACCTTATAGCAGCCTTCCGGTACCTAACGGGGGCCTAAAAGAAAGCTGGACAGGGACTTTTTACAAGGACATGTAGTGATAGGACGAGGGGGAATGGCTTTAAACTGAAAGAGGGTGGACTTAGACTGCGTATTAGGAAGAAATTCTTTACTGTGAGGGTGGTGAGACACTGGAACAGGTTGCCCAGAGAAGTGCCTGTTCCCTTCCTGGAAGTGTTCAAGGCCAGGCTGGATGGGGCTTTGAGCAACCTGGTCTAGTGGAAGGTGCCCCTGCCCATGTCAGGGGGCTTGGAACTAGATTATCTTTAAGATCCCTTCCAACCCAAACCATTCTATGATTCTCTGAACTCTCTCCTGCAAGTACTATAGTAACTATTCAAAGTTTATTCTTATCAGTTTGGTCACACATGATGGGTTTAGTTGAAAAAAGGAAGAGCTATTCTTCCTCAATTTAAAAATTATATTGGGGACAGTCATAAAACTTACTTCTAACTACTTAATTTGATTTCCTAAATAAGTGGGCTAGTCTTCATAAACTGCCTAGATAGTCAGTGCAGAAAATTGTGTTCCAGAGAGCTGCTGAAATGTGGAACGTGATACCAACGCTTTAGATCATCCTTTATAGGAGCCTCTTTTTCTGTCCTGACTGTACTAAGGTCCTATGAAGAATAGCCTCTTAGCTTATCAACTAAAGTAGGTGCCTAACGTTAGGCAGTACAAATCTATGCCACGTTATCAATTCCAAGTATTAAAAGAAGGGAAGATGAAATTAGGACTTTAATTTCAGGAGCTGAAAATTTAAGATGGGACTGACAGCAACAAACATTGGATTGTTCTCTGCCAAAAAGTGGGAAAAAATAAAGTTTATCATTGATTTGAGTTGATCAAGTAAATAAAACCAGCAAACATAAAAATATTAAGGGAACAAATGTGAAAAATACAAACTTTTTAATGACTTGTGAAAATTTGCTTTAAAAAGCAACCACAATGTGAATATCTCATATATATATATATATCTGAATATATATCTCACAAAGAAATAAAATAAAACTTGGCAATGATAACTGAAAGCAGAAAAGAACTTGATCTGTCTTAGATAATGGATCCAATTAATGTCAGTTACGTGATGTTTGTACAAACCTGAATAGCTCTCGTTAATGCAATCAATTTGAAATTTAGAGAAGGGATAAGCTTGAAAGATTGAAGGTCACATGAAGAGCTGCCTTGAAGTAAAATTGTTGATAGCTGCAAATTTATCTTTGCTTTTGAGTCTGGACATCGCTGAAGAATTAAACAGGTCCTTAGAGTTTCATTGTTGTGTTGCCTGCCATGAGTTTTCTTCATTGACTTCAGAGTCCAAATTAATCTTTCATAAAACAATGAGGTTGGATCAGGATAGGTTTCCTTCAGATTCTGTCTTTCATAGGTCATTAAGAAACTGGGGTTCCGGGTCAAGAGCATAAAAGATTACTTTGCTAAATGTGGCTTTCTTTCTTGTCTTTTATACTGACCCTGACTGATTTTACTGGAAACTAAATCTCCAGAACAGGACGAATTCCGTGGGCATATAACTAAAGAAAATTAGAAAGTGAAAGGACAAAGATAATGATTCTCAGGTCTAAACTAGCTATATTTATGGGACTGCTTGCCAAAAGTAGATGTCAAACAAAGAGTGTGTGCTTTGCCCTGTGTCTATGGTCCAAAGTTGGAAGGAGATAGTAAGAAAGGTAGTAGTAGCTGTAGTTATTCTGAATATATTTATACTGTTAAAGTAAACAGTATCTGGTCATGAAGCTAGCAGGGATTGTTTGTTGACTTCTACACTTTTAAATTCTCTTCTCCCACCAAAGTGGGGTGTCAGCATTTGAACTGCCTATTGGAAATGACTCCCACTAATGCTTAAATCCCAGACTGTCCTTGGGAATAACTTGGAGAGTTCTAGTTATCCCAGGGTGTGTCATGCTAGTTAGTCCTGTCAAGGACTACAAGGTTTTAACAAATATGCAGGCATTACATGAATTTGAAAGGTATTAAATAAGTACCACTATTGAAGCTCTGGCTCTAAGTTTATATGTAACCTGTGTAGATGATGAAGCATGCACACGGAGTCTATGCACTGAATACTTCTAGAACATATTGGTGCTCCACAAGGAGAGAGAGGGGAATTGAGCCAGTTTCTACATTATTTTATTGAGTGTGGAGGATGTTTACAGCCACCATTCTCCAAATATTGTAACTTTTTATTCTGCTTGATATAATTTATTACAGTGCTCTGGAGACTTGAAAACACTTGATTGTGTTATCAGATTTGGGACTCAGTTTTCAAAAAGATACACATTGCTGGATTGCCCTACATTTTTTATGAAACTGCAAATCAGGAAATTCTCTCTGTGTACAGAAAAACTACTTGCAAGGGGTTTTTTTTATTGTTTGCTGGGTGGGGTGTGTGTTATGTTTTTAAGACTAATATGATAATTTCCTGTCCTCCACTAAAAAAATATGTTTCTTCTCAGTAACAATACAAAAAAGGTGATCAGATATTAATTGACTATGTTTATTTTTTCTTGTGATGCTGTAAAACTGATTTGCACTACTTCCTGGGATGTCTCTTCCCTTGTTTGTTTTGATTTTTTACAGTGACCTCTTCATTGACTTCCAGAGGAAACCATACAAAAAATGAAATCTAGAGACAAGGACTGTTAAAGTATAGCATGTGATACCAGCTAGGGCTAGATGGGTAACAAAACATTGCCCTCTAAGTGCATTAACAGCAAGACAAATGAAAATGGTAGTCTGCTACTCAGCTTATTATAGGTCAGCCTTCACTAAATAGGTTGACTGCAAAAGATAGTTATTGCAAGTAATACTATCAAAACCCAATGAAATCTCAGATTGCAATACAAAGGGATGTTTTGGTGGTATGTATGCTTTTAATGCCTGGTGATATTTGAAGAATCGGTCTTAAGTAATTTCAGAGCTATTATCAAGATATTTCAGAGAATTTGTGTCTGCCAGGTGTCCTATCAAAAGATTAGGAAAGGACAAACATCAAAGCTGTTATGGAAAAAGAAAGAGAAGTTGGAGAGACTAGTCAATTTGACTTCAATCTCTAGAAAGAAATTTGAAATAAATAAACAAAATATTTGTATGCAGCTGCAAGATAACAGAAGAGTGATCACCCTGAAGAATTTGTCAATAATAAATAGTTACAACCAATCTACCAATCTGGTTTTCTCCTGTGATAGTATAAAACTTCTTGTGGATGGGTGACAGGTGGTTGCTGCAGTGTACCTTGATTCCAGTAAGGTCTATGACATTTCTTGACATTACAATATTTTAAGCAAGTATAATACAGATTTGATTGTGCAGACTTTTTTGGATAATCCAATACTAGGTGTAAATGGTTCACTTTCAAAGCTGACTTATTGAGTGGAAGTCCTGAAGAGGTCTGTCCTGGATCCAGTTCCCTTGAGTAGTTCCTTTACAGTGCATTAGCAAAAGTAAGCCTACTGGTTTTGCAGACACAAAGCTTTAAAATACAGTATTAGACATAAAAATGATATTGACATATTGAAGAATGATCTGAAATACAGAGTGGAAGCCAATTAGTGTACAGCACATAGGCGAGAATAATTAAGTATATGTAAGAGGCTGTGCAAAACAGCTACAGAAGTTGTTACTTGAAAAGTATCTGGGAAAGGTAAATTCTTTTAGGAAGATTTGGTCCATCTGTTGCCTTGCTAGCACCTGGGGACACCATCCCAGATACCTCTGTCTGTAGCAGTCAGATAGAGATAATAAGAAAAACATGAGATTCATTGTTATGATTTATTATTATGGTTTATTTTTACATTGGTCTGTGGTAATCAGGTACAGGGATGATCAACAGATACCTCCAAAAACCCCATTCATATGTTTTAACTTATATTCCTTTCCCTCCCATATTTTTCCCATTCCCAAATAAGTTATGCACCACTTCTCCATTGGACTTTATTTTGTTCTGATTTTTACATGTGCATGAAACCCATGGTAACTTATGTAAACCTTTCCTTGAAAGTAATGCCTTAATATTAGGGTATTTACATAGATCTCTCATCACATAATACTTGGATGCACCAGCAAGATTCAAAATGAATAGTCCTGAGTAGACTACTGGTTTGTAATACATCCATGATGAGTTAATGGGAACTAAAATATACAAGTTATGCTTGCTTTGTTCAGAAGTTGAAAGACTACTGCAACAGTCATATTGCACTATACGTGAAAACACAGTTCAGACATATATACAAATCTCTGTATGCATTTCATACATTTAAAATACACTGCATTCACTTTTCAGTCTCCAGTTGATAAATTTGTCTTTCCAAACTTCATTAATATCCACATTAGGCCTCGCAATGAATTGATGTTCTCCTAGTCCAGCCACACCGCCTAATAAGTTTACACTATTTATTGTAAACTAAATTGCAGCAGAGCCTTCACAACTACATCAAAATGCTTTTAAATTGTAGAATCATAAATGTGACCAAAATATTTAGAAAATACAGTAAATCATTTTTTTTGCTACACTGTACAGAGAGAACCACTGAATTTTGGAGTCATTGACTAACAAATGATTGTCCAACTGTCTGAGCACTATCAAAACTAGCTGGCTGCAATAAGGCTTTTTACCATCCCATACCAGGTTAACTTCATTTAGTTCACGTGCCTTGCCCTGGCATGGCCACCAATCCCCCACAAGGTTTCAAAAGTTCATCTACTATCTGTGCTGTTTCTTCATCCTCTTCAGGCAAGTCCACCCTGCTTCTTGTCTCTCCTACATCTGGGGCATGCGCTCTCTCCTCCCTCTGCTTCTTCCAAGTCTCTCTTCATCCAGTGTTCCTCTTCCGTACCCCTTAAAGCAATTTAACTACTTAGCAGGATCCAGCCTTAGCTGCACATTATCCACATCAGCCAACCCACCACCCCTGAAGCAAGCCCACAGCTGTAGCTGTATATTATCAATGTTAATTAACCCAGCTTCATTCCTCTACACTTCTACATCTAACAGTTGTCCAGCTGGCCAGCAGCAATTGTCCCCCTGTACTGTGCACTGGTGAGGCCACACCTTGAATCCTGTGTTCAGCTTTGGGCCCCTCACTGCAGGAAGGACTTTGAGGTGCTGGAGCGTGTCCAGAGAAGGGCGACGGGGCTGGGGAAGGGTCTAGAGCACAAGTCCTATGAGGAGCCGCTGAGGGAACTGGGGTTGTTTAGCCTGGAGAAAAGGAGGCTTGGGGGGTGGTGGTGGGGAGGGAGTGGATCTTACTGTTCTCTACAACTACCTGACAGGAGGCTGTAGGCAGGTGGGGGTCGGTCTCTTCTTCCTGGTAACCAGAGACAGGACAAGAGGAAATGGCCTCAAGTTACGCCAGGGGAGGTTTAGATTGGATATGAGGAAAAATTTCTTCACAGAAAGGGTGGTGACGCATTGGAATAGGCTGCCCAGGGAGGTGGTGGAATCACCATCCCTGGAGGTGTTTAAAAAACACATAGATTTGGTGCTTAGGGACATGGTTTAGTGATAGTCTTGGCAGTGCTGGTTCAGTGGTTGGACTTGATGTTCTTAAAGGTCTTTTCCAACCCAAATGTTTCTATGCTTCTATAAGTTTATGATAAAACTTCTAGCACTTTTTTTTTTTTTTTTAATCATTATGTACGTGAAAGGCCCACTTCCTTTCCCCCCCCACCCTGCCCAATATTGGTACTTTTCAAAACATGCCGTCTACTACTTGATTTGGAAAAGACCGCAAAAGAATTACTTAAGCTACTTCAAGATGTACTTTGCTTTGCTTTCTTAATTTTGTATTATTCCATTGTGCTTCATGGTATGGCGCTGTTTTTTAACTTGTGGTTTAAGCTGGTGTCGTGTCTGTTATTGTTTCTTATCCCACTTTAATTACATTAAGTGTACCCAGCTGTTCTGACATGTCATACATAGATATCTATTTGATTTACTTTCTTTATTTCCCTCTGGTGTATTTGCATCATTTACTTTTTTAACTATTAAATTAAAAGAACTATATATATAATGTACTGATTACTTTATTAAATGCAACACATGTTAAGTTTCCAGTCATTGCAGCATCTAGATGTTTTATTACTACAGGAAAACAGTTAAGTGCAAATAAGAACTTTCATTTATCTGCTATGATTGGATTACATTTTGTTAGTGACTTGTTTTATTTCCTCATAATGAATGCTTTTGGAAAGTAAATTAGAACATGTTAGAAACTTAATAATACATCGATGATGTATGGGTAATTTTCCAGAGGTATGGGTAATTTTCCACACAGTTTCAAATAGCAGTCTCAAATGGATTATGCAGTATAGGAATAAAGTGGCAAAAGCAATGCTGAGAATGGGATAGGTTATAGTACTATGCTTTATAAGCACCCCTTAGAACTTCAAATGGTAGGTTTCAATCCAAATAACAGAAGAGTTTTTGTCCCAGGACTAATATACCCACCCACGTACTGAGAATCTAAGTAGCTTACTTAAGAACCACAAACAGCTTGTTATGAATACCAGCACTTGAGTGTTTTGGAACTTTTTTTCTGTACGGCCTTTGTTGAATTTAATAATTATTCTTTCTCCATTTCTATGTTCTAAATTACCATAAAATAAACTAGTCAATAAAGAAGATGTGTAGAAGTAAAGAATACATTAGATTTTTTAATAAGATGCATAATTTTATTTTTTTTCAATATATGCACAAGTTAAAAATAATGTGATAAAGGAAATTCTTCTATTGTACTTTTTAAAGAACTTTGTGTCTTTATAGGCAAGTATACATTTGGCATCCTCTTTTCTTTATGTTCTTTCCTCTCAAATATTTTTTCATTGATTTTCCTCTCTTTATGTACTTCTATAGTGTTCTTCCTTTTGTTCTTTTCATTTTTTAATTTCATATTTTCTTCTGGTTTATTTTTGATTTTACTAATTGATTTCTTTCTCTTCCTAAATGCCTTTTGCTTTGTCTTTCCACCTTTCCCTTTCATATTCATCAATACTTGGTTTTTAGCTTGCCACCCTGTTATCTGCAGCCCATGCAAATGACGGTAATACAGCTCCGTACCCACTGAGCTCACCATTTCTTCCAGTAGCAATCCTTCTTCAGCTACCTAGCCTGACTATTGCTTCTTCCCCAAAAAAGTATCTCATTTAGTCTTTCATATCTAGTGAATCAATCCATATTTAAATCAACTCAGTCCTTGCTTTCCTCCTAAATATACAAAAATTCTAGCAACAAATGGACAAATAAAACTTGTGTGTCTTCTAGCTGTACTAAATTTCTCTTCCTAGATGCGTGTGTGCTGAAACTTCTGCCAATATTCTGCAGAAATACTCTCCAAATTTTAAATTAATCTACAAATGTGCTAATTGTGGACTTTTTTCACATCATCATTAAAAAAAAAAAAAAAAGGAACAAGTTGATGTAGGCATTTATTTTGTAGGTGTCTTTAAAAAAGTTCAGGACATGCTTCAACATTTTCTGTACTGGCACCTTTATTACATAGGTAAATTTTTCATGTTACTAACACACAAACCATAATCTTGGGATATAAAGAGTTTTGGAAGTTATTACTTGCTGGGTTTTTGTTGTTCAGGGTTTTTTTATTATTATTATTACATTGAACTATTATATACTACCTAGTTTTTTCCAGATAAGTTTTTATGTTTATTTTGTGAGGTATTAATTAGCAGACTATTTTTTTCTTAGTTCTGCTGTGAGGTATATAATTGTTTCCTTGTTCCACAAATGGTTTTAAAGAAAATGAAAATTGAAAATCTTTTAATCAGCTTCTGATATCTTTTGGAAATTATAATCAAATCTAGAAACAAAAAGGGTCTCTTTATATTTGTAATGATTCTAAGTCTTTATATTCGCTTTGATGATCTGTTATTTGTTTTTTCCTGATTGAAGTTCTTGTTTCCTGGAATTGGAGTTTTTGTTCATCATTTCAATCAAGCAGAGTAATATTCAGTGTAATGTATTCAAAATGTAACTGAAGTATTGCTGTTTGGTTTTTTGTAGGCTTTGGATTGAACAAGTGACCTTATCATAGTCCATATAAATAAAGAGTGATATTACAATGTTTTAATGATTCAGTCAGTAGAAAGACCATTCCCCCAAAATCTAGTCCAGTGAATGTTATTTTTGTTTGTTTGTTTGTTTTTACTGAGGTTGAAAGAGATTTCAACATACAGAACAGCTTAACATTATTGTAGCTATTAATAATTATAAAAATCTGCTTGTTGTACGCAGAATGGTATACTTCAAACCAGGTCTCTTCGTTCAGATCTACCACAGGTAGACTGGTCGCAGTATGGTGTGACTGCAATAAAAATAGTAATAATGCAGTTCCATTTCAGTCAAACACTTAGAACACATGTCCAAAAAAATATGTCTTCAGCCAGTTAGAAAATGCAGTCTACTGTTTGTAGCTAAAAACATACTCTGGATACTTTTTTTAATAAAAACATAAAAAAATTATCCAGATTAAGTGCTACATTAAATTGAGGCTACAACATTTGGCGCTCCTATCACATCTTGCAGCCATAGGTAAGAGTAGAACAACGATAGGGCCTTCACACAAATCCCATGAAATAAGTAAAGGAAATCCTTCCCATTTTACAGATGGAAAACTTTAACATAAAGCACGTTTTCACTGAGAAAAAAGAATCTCATTTTACTTCAGCGAGAGAAATTCAGCGCCCTTTTTCTAAGTTTAGACTTATTCAAAGGAAGTGTGATTGTCTTCTGCACTACTGTGGGTACTTAGGACCAGTGCTTACAGGCCAGCCTGTGGTTTCTGTCAGCGAGATAAATCAAGTTTTTCTGTCAATCACAGGAAATTACATGTGTGTTTTGAAATGAAAATACAATCTTGATAAGCAGAATTCCTGTCTTCTAGTACCATCCTGCCCCAAGTTTCAACTAAGAACTTCATGTTTTCCTTCTTTTAGTATATTAAATGAACATCATTGGTTTGCAACAAGATATATGGCTATATTTCTCAGAACATGTCATGTTTGCTTTAATAGATGATGTTTGATGAACCTTGCCAAGTTGCAGACCTTATCTATGACTTAGTTATGCCATTTGACATTGTGGATAATTCCGAAATCATTTGGTGCTGTAAGAATAAATGGTGATGATAATTATGACGAACAAAGAACATAATAGAAAGCCATATCCTTTGCTTATCTGTTTATCAATTTAATCAGTAAACTACCTTTTAAGAAGGGATTTTAATACTGTTAAATTTTAATAAATGGTGTCCATATGCAAGTCAGAAAACAAGACTTTATGAACGTAAAGGAGAATATGGTATTGTTTGTGCCCTGTGATTTGGACATTATTTTTCTTTGTATGTATCATTTGATATTATATACCACACTGATAAACTCAATATGTAATATAGTTTGTTGTAGTAGTATATTTTCTTAAAGTAATAAAGTGTCTGAACGTCCCATTTCTACACGTTTGCAGACTACTATAGAAATAATGTTTTGGTGAAAGTTGTTGGATTTACAGAGTAGCAAACTGAGAACTGGAAGGATTACTGTATTTGTTGTGCTGTTTCTTAGATCTTCTTGAAATGTTAATGTTGGAGCTCAGTAGAAGAGCACAGAGCAGGATTGTCTAGCTCAACATATTATTATTTATTTCTTAATAGATTGAGTAGTAAGAGACATCATTGGTACATTAAATAAAAAAGATTAGAAAACTATGTGTGAGATTTTTATTATGTGAGTATGATCATGCATCTGTACTATTAGCTACTCCCTGTCCATTATTTCCACCGTTGTGCTCTGTTGCTAGTAACAATAGGTGTGCACACTGGGCTTTCAGTAGAAAAGTATTACTGAGATCACCGCATTTTCCCCAATTCTATCAATAGAGCAAATACTGAAGTTTTCATTCAGTTTAATGAATGCCGCCTCCATGCTGTTTCCTATGACATCCAGTGAAGCTCTGTGGCTTCAGTATATTCACAAGTGCTATGACATTTCTGTCCCTGTGTAACTCAATATTTTCCGTAAGTGTAGCCTTAATTGAAAATGAGCAAGCTTATCAGTGATAGCTATATATTCAGATTGGTGGATCACTCTAGATTAAAGTACCTGTTGCAACAGCAGTATATTCCTCTTAATGTATGCAAAATGATGTCTAAAATGTGGGGGGTTTTTTGTTATTTTTGGTGGGTAACTACATTAATGGTATTCTACTATGCTATGGCATTATTCCTTTATAAATTTGAATTTAGTTCAAAAAGGACGCATGCAGTTTTACTTCTGAGTTTTATTTTTCTTAAAATTAATTTATCTGAAATATAAAGACACATATTGTAATACTGTTAGAGCAAAGTCGTGTAAGAACTGAATTTAACTTCTAAATCTATAAGGAAATAAATTGTAATAAGATAAAGTATATATAAAAAAATGTATATAAACTCTGAAAGACAACCAGTATGACAAAGACACTTGTTAACAGTGGCAAACATGAACATATAGAAAGTTATTTGATTTCAGATAAATCTAGTGATTTGTTCAGATGTTTTTCTTTAGAGTTACATGTATCAGAAGAAATTTCAGAATGTCCAGGTTTTGACTGTGCTGTAGATAACATAGGATCATGCTTTTTGTAAACTGCTGGCTCAGGTTTTCTGCTGGCTCAAGTGAGATTCTGCTGAGACATAAAAAGGTGGCTTTTTTAAATGGTGATTATTTCAGACAAGACTCACACAACCTGTAATGCAAGTTTAAGTCTGTTCAAGGACTTCTGACACACTGGCCTGATACCATATACTTCAAGATTAGCCGGAGGGGGGAAGTTAAACAAGAAGAAGTGGATGATACATCCAATTCTAATATTACCACTCTTCCTTGTGGAAAGACTTGACCAGTCCAGCTATATCTTATGCTACACTGAAAAATAGAGCTTTAATTTTCAGTTATTTTCTTTTACAGGTCATACATATGGGATGGGTAAATGAGAAACTTGAAGGAACTGATTCATCTCAGCTCTACACGTTCAAGTTTCTGGCACTGAAGGGTTCATCCTTCTACATTTTCAGCACTCCACCGGTAAAAAAATAATTTTTTTTTGACTGTTTCATTGTAAACAGAAACCTGTTTGTTACATCTGGATTTGTTTTTCCTTACCAAGTGAGGTTGTCAGCTGACATTTCAGAAGAAGTTAAATCCGTAGCTGGCTTTGAAGTTTAATAAGCTTTAGATATTTAAACTCTTTCAAGGTCCTCTGAAAATCTTACTGTACTGATAGTACCAAGAATTCCTAACAGAGAGTAAGTCTTTTACTTCTTAAAGGTGTGTAGTTCAGATTTTTTCTCTGTTTGGTTAGGTCAAATATTTCCTACCTTATTTTTTCTATGGTATTTTTGTAGATGTAATGAGTTTGTAGTTACTCTGTTTTCTTAAAGACAAGGTGTGTCATGAAATACACCATCCATACTACTAATAGATACTTGATTTTGCACACAGGCAAAGGAATGAAATGTTACAGAGTATCCAATGCTAAATGTAGTGTTTGAACAAATGAAATTATCTTCCTTTGATAATTTTCATAGCTAGTAACAAGAATTATATTTCACAATAGATGACTTACCTAATACTTCTCTAAGATAACCCTAATAAAGTTAATTTAAAAGAATGAAACATAAATGAGCTGTAGAATTCTAAACTCTTAAAAAGTGACCCATACTTACCACATGGTATTGTTTTATCCTTTCTTTTTTCTCCAGAGCGCCTTTGCTTTAAACAAACCAAAAAAAAAAAGAATAAAATGTGTAAATAGAATGCAATTTCAATTCTACAGCTTCCTTTTGGTTTTGCCCAGAAGGTGATCAGTCTCCCTGTTTCTTCAGATGATCCAAAGAAAATCTGATCCTTCACATGCATACCATGTGCAGTACTTTGGGAAGAACATACTCTTAGAAACTTATTTGTGAAACTCAATGAGAAGCAATCAGTAACATTTTCTCTCTCTCTAAAATGAAATTCTAGATCCAATGATTCCTATTAACTTCAAGCATTTTTAAATGGCCAATAGTTTTATTTTTAAAATGAGACAACACATATGGGAAAAGTTCTTTTCCTCTCTAAAAAATTATTTGTCTATATGTTAAGTCAAGGAACTAAAATTTGAAGCAATTAGTACAATCCAATTAAAATGCAAAACCAATACAAGAATATTAAACAAATAAATAACACACCACATGAATGCTTTTCCTTTATAAAATTTAATTATCACTTTCAGACCTGTCTTTGAGGAAACATTTTTTATATAATTAAAACTATCCATCTACATGATACTAATTAGGGCTAAACTACTTCATTTATCATGTTCAGCACTCTGCTGAGAACAGACAAGTGAGGATGCATGTTTGGTAGTATTCACACCATGTTACTTGTCAGTATCTACTACACTCTATTGCGTTTCTGCACGATTTTTTTGCAGAAAAAGTGGCTTTTCAAAAAATGAATGAAGGCGACCTCCTTGGTCAATGTGTTATGTAATCCAAGTACTCAGATACACCAGGAAATGTGACAAAGCCTGTAAATTATAAAACCTGTTGACTAGTTTTCTTGCTATTTAATCGTTCCACAGATGTTTTATACCGGGGAAGGGGGGGCTGGGGGCGGGGAACAACACCAAAAAAACAGGAAATTGGCAATTTCCAGCAACCACCCTGGAGAATTCTAACCTGGATCTAAAGCAACACTTTGAAGCTGTTATCAAAGTCCTGAGGGCACCCTCAGCCCTGACTGTCCCTGAACCCCTTCCCTGGGGCTCCCCCCACCCTTCCCACAATGCAGGACCCCACTGCAGCCCCCGTGTGGGTGTCAGCCCCTGCCCCAGCCACACAGCAGGACTGGTCTCCAGCTGCCCACAGCCATGTTTTGCTCAGCCATAGGCGCCAGCGAGCCAGGCCTACCTGTCGGCCTGCTTCCAGGCCCGGCCTCAGCCCATCCCTGTCCCCAGGGAGGTGCCTGGTGCCCAGAACTGGGGCTGCCCCCAGTCCCTGTGGCTGCCCTGCTCCTGGCTGGGACATGTACTGAGCCTGGCTGAGATGAGGGTAACTTCCTTCGTAGCATCCCATGTGGCACTGGATTTCTCATTTGTGACTAAAACAGTGCTAACGCACCAGTGGGTTTGGCTGATGCTGAGCAGCACCTGCACGGCCTTTCTGTTTCTCACAGTGCCCACCCAGTGAGTAGGCCAGGGGTGAGCAAGAGGCTGGGAGGGGACATGGCCAGGACAGCTGACCCAAATAGGCCAAAAGGGATATTACATACCATAAAACATCATGCCCAGCAATAGAAAATGGGGATTTGGTCTTCAAAAATAGCCATTGCTTGGAGACTGGCTGGGCATTGACCTGCTTGGGGCGGGCAGGTGCAATCACCTTTGCATCGCTTCTTTTTTCCTCCTTCCATCACTTATGAAACTGTCTTTATCTTGACCCACAAGTTTTCTTGCTTTTGCTCTTCCTTTTTTCTCCTGTATCCCACTGTGGGGAGATGGGAGTTAGCAAGTGGCTGTATAGGTCCTTAGCTGTTGACCAAGGTCAACCCACTACAGGGCGATGGGATGTCCCTGCCCTGCCAGACCCGAGGCAAGCTCCTGTGGCTCCTGGGGAGCTATCAACCCACACTGTGCCTGGACACTGCTTCTGTGTCACATGTCCCGGTTCTGTAGCTGGAAAAGCAAGTCCCCACACAAAGCCATGCATAGAGCTGATTCGCTATTTTTAGAGCTATTTAATAGTACGGCTCTTACCATTACTCCTACTGACTTTTATTTACTGTGTTAAGTGAGACATTAAAAAATGGATTGTCCAGTCACAAAAATACAGATGTTTTAACTTGGTTGATCTTTAGAAGATAAGTTTAATACATTTTATTTCAGAGATGTTTCTGTAATGTTACTGCTGTTTGTATACTGAATCAATGTAGTGTATATCAATGTAGTGTGTGCAGATTTGATGATCTACAAGTCAAACAGTTATCTTTAGTTGTAATGACCTTACCTATAACTTTATAACTGCTTGTAAAAGGATCTGGTACAATTTCTACTCTTTTTCTATTTAATTGTGTGGAAAAGATGATATGAATGTAAATACAGCTGCTAACTTTTGTAAGAATGGAAAACATAGTTACCCGTGGGCAAAAATAAAGAAAAATGTGGAAAAAATGTGGCTATTATAATATGAAATACATCACTATGTCAAGTAATATTCTATTTATACTCCATTTCAACAATATATCAGATGATGTTTCCAAAAATGTAGAAGCTTCACCATACAAGTAAATATCAGGAACAGTGCGATTAGCAGAGAATGATCTTTCTGCATCCCTAAAGTGGCTTATCTGATAGCATTTAAGGAATTTAGATTTCATTTGCAGATTGCTATATTAGAATTGTGACACATTTCTGAAAACTGCATATGTAAAAAACACAATTGAACAAATAGAAATTATTCTTGTGTTAATAAATATACAAACAGTATATTACATTCTAAAAGCCTCTGATAAATTTTTGTCACTATTCAGATCTTGAAAAGGTTCTGGATCTATATCATAGGAGAAATTGGGGAGACAATATTCAAAATAGTCATTCAAAATGAAACTGGTTTTATGTCATTAAAGATTTGCAGAGAAATTGAGTGCTTTGTTTGTATGGAATATGGGTTATATGTAGGGGAGGATTGTGCTGTTTGATTTTCTGTCTTCCTCATAGTTCAGTATGTTTTTTAAATTCAAGTCTTCAAGTCACCACATCTTTGGACCTGTTATGTTATTTATGGACCCTTAATTACAAAACTCTTTTTTCAACATGATTAAATAAATAACACTGAAGTGGTTTACATGAAAGCAGCTAAGCAATCACTGTTTTAAGAAAAGGAATAAATACAAGAATAATGTGAAACAGAAATAATTTCACCTTTGAAAAACTCTATAGAGAAGAAAGCTTGCGTAAAATAATTAGCATGAGCACTGCTTTGAGTGTTAGAGTACTGCTATGTAAGTTCTAGATAGTTGTATTTATAATTTACATTATACATAATGTCAATGTAACATATTAGGAAAGAAATGACAGTGAGTTGGAGGGCATATATTTGACCATGAATGCTTTTGGTGAACTTTCCAACTTTACACACAGTTCTTCATTTATTTTGTTCACATATTTGCTAGGATCCGACTGCTCTTTTTATACCATTGAGTTTCAGTTGGTTTGAACATCTTTAGGCTTCTTATACTGCTATCATAGTTCATCTCAAGAAGATTTCTTGATGTTATTTTTTTTTACTTTTTAGTATCTTTTAATACTTTTTTAAAGTTATACTTGGCTTATTTTTTTTCACTGAAGAGTGAAGAGACAAGTGAAATTAATTACTCCTGAAGTAAAAGTATTTCAACTTTTGCCTAGAGCTTTTTAGTACTTCTAGGTGGGTTGGATACTTCTACTTAATTGTCAGATAGTGCAACATTCTCTGTATTCCAATAATAAGTAATTTTTATTTAATATTATTATATAATAATTTAATATTATATTAATATATAATAGTATAATAATATATATATTAACATAAATACTTTGATCTTTCTTTTCCTTAAGCTTTACTCTTTATATATGTATTCAATTTTATAGTATTTGGAGGGGCACTGGAGATTTGTAGAATCAGATTCAGTGTTCATAGAAAGTCAGAGTATGTTATGTTCCCTTTGACTTCAGTGAGTTTTGAAGTGTGATTCTCTTTTACATGCACCCCATATTTGTTTCTCATGTCTAGTCAATCCTTTAGTGCTGATCTCTGAATAGGCATGAAATTCTTTTATGCCTATTTTATAATTATTTTATAATAGAATTCTTTTCTAGGGAGTAACTTTTTTGGTTTGTTTACTACATGTATGTGTCAAAATCAATTTAACTGTTTTCTCTTTATTTTAAATCATAACTTTTTAAAGAAAAATCAATGATTAACACAGAAATTTATTATATTTGGAATATGAGCCTGAACTGATGCTGTGATCACTTGGTCTAAGTAAAACTATGTTTTATTAGTTTACTTATTTCCAGAAATCCAATGTAATGCCTGTTCTTATAACATGAGGAACTTACAGAAACTCACACTGAAGTAAAAAGCACTTCTGCAACACTTGGCACTTTGGTAACTCTACACACTTCTTTCAGTCTCTCATTATGGACTTAAAATTGTAACTGCAGATTCCTGTTTTTCTCTCTGTTAATTTTTATTATCTCTGTGATCAGCTCAGTGTTCTCTGTGAATTTACAAATGTGTTCATTTTGCAATCTTTCTGAAAGGGTTAATATAACCAAATATCTACAAATCCAAGTATTCAATACATAACATAATGCATTGAGTTAGCTAAGGAGTTGGTCTTCCAATAATAATAATAACAACATTCAGGTACTGTTGGTAATAAATACATTTATTATAAAATGGTAGAGATACCATTTTAATTGTAGACATGCTATGATCTAAGAAAACTATAATTAATTTCAGCTGTCTCTTTGGATTCCAGTATCCCTTTGTATTATGTTTGTTTCCTCTCCTTAAAATAATTATCAACATATAATTCATGTTCTCCTGATGACCTTGCACACTATGATATTCAGACTGTTTCACTCTTGACTTTAAGTATGGTAACCTTTCTCTGACATACACAGTAGAAGAAAATCTTGGCTTGTATAGGTGCTGACAGTTACCATCGTCACTAGCTATCTCTGCTGAAAAAGTCATAAGAGGTTACTGAGAGTCAAAGGATGAAAGAGAAGCACAGGATAATGGGGAGAAGGCTGAAGTATTCAGAGTGAATTTAATGGCACAGAAGTGTCACTGTTGTCCATGGTAGCATCATTAATAGCAGCAAAGAACCCCAGCAGTTTAGGAATCAATCCCCAGTCTTCAGGAAACAAAACAAATTATATGAGCAAATGAAAGTTCAGTTATGTCTCAACAGCTTTCAGGTTATAACCTATGTCACTAAGTTCAGTTTTATAAACAGCAGGTTAAGTTGGTGCTTATGCTTTTGTATCTTGTCTAGCCACTAACAGAAATGAAGGGTTCTCCTGCTTTTAAATGAGATTGAAAAGAACCTTTCGCTTCAAGAAATTCAAGACCAAGTAATGAACTTACCACCATACTAGGCTGTAAACCTTATTTTGCCAGAAAGGCAAAATGAAGATCCCTTTTGAGGATCAACAATAATGGGCCAAAACCTGCATTGTTTAATTATTTTATTTTCAGAACAGTGATCAAAGTAAAAAATATTTCCCTGTATATAACATTGAGCAAAGACGTGCAGTACTTGCTTTATGTGAGCATGTTTGAATGTATAATGTTCCTTTATGAATCAGCTTTGTAATTCTTCAGTTTCAATTTTCTAAACTTGTGTTATTTCTTCATTGTAGCAACAATTGAAAAGCAAAACTAAAAATAATATACTGAATGGACCTTACTAGAAGGAAAAGAGTAACAGAAATCTAAAAATTATAAATGTTTGGCTCTAAAAATTGCTACATTTTATGAAGTGATAGCAGGAAAAGTCGAATATCTAAAGTGGTTAAAAGTTAATTTCCTAAAGCATCCAACATTAGATTTAAATTTCACAAAGTTCCTTTAAAGTAGTATTACATACTTTTAAAGGTAGCTGTATGTAATGTTTTGATCTTGAGTTTATGAGAAAATGCTCATAATAAAACAGAATGAGGAGGTATATAACATGCTTTTAAATATTCTACTTTATGCATTGCATTCAAATTATGTTTTTCATTTCACTGGTAAAATAGAAAAAGTGTCAGATGGAGAACCCTAGAATATGACTCCCTTTATATCCTTAAAAGACGTGATGATAGAACTTCCTCTTCTAGAAGTCTTCAGTCCCATTTGCAGTAGGTGATTTATCTCATCTAAACTTAGTTGTCTCAAAGTTCAAGATCTAATCTAAAGTTAGAGCAACTGGGAGAAAGCACTGTCTTTTGTTCTTTTTTTTTTCTTTCTCCTTTCTCAATATGTTGAAGTTAAGATTAGATTATTAGGAATTAGATTAGGTTGTTAGATTAGATGCCTCTGATGTATAGACTTAAATGGGATGCTTTCCACATAAAGAAGAAAGAATTCAGGTAAATTCTGAAACACACTGCTTTGAAACACGTGGCTGTGAGGTCTACTTGATAATAATGTTCATTAATTTCAATTGGAGTGGACATAAAAGCATATAAGATTAGAAAGACACTAACACCAGGTTCACGTGACTCGTACAACAGCACTCTGAAATAACACTTAATAACCAGAAGTCACATCAGTCTGCTCCTAAGTGTTGTAGTGGTTTGGATTTTCATCATTTTATTACCATTTTTCTTAATGGTTTAGAATTTATAAAGACCTGGAAATTAAACTTAAATTTTAAAAAACGCATGTTGATCTTCATGTAAAACATCAGGAACATTATTTATTATAGGTGAAGTATGTGCTACTGTGAATACAGAGAAAAATAATCTGTTATTGAATTTCATAGTTTTTTCCTACTTACATTTCATCCACAGAAGCCAGATGTTTTGCAGCCATATTTTGCTTTACCTAAATAATTTAATTTAATTTTTATCCTTTCTTCCTTTTGGGAGGGAGGCAGGAACAGGGCAAAGCTGCATCTGCCCTGCTATTTTAAAGTATCCATGTTGCTATTAGAGACACCCAAACACTTATTTCCATGAGCTAAAAGCCTCAGACTTACAATTTAGTCAAATTCTTCATATATCTATGCAGCCATCCCTGTGCATTCACCAAGAGCTAGATTTTGCTTTAAAATATAAGCAAAATGATGCATATTACCCTTGTATTTTTCCTATGTATAGGTTCTTTGTTTTTTTCTTAAACTACATAGACTAGGTACTGTTTTTAAAAGAAAACAGATTATCACATTGTATCAACTAGAATTTAGGAGAAAACTTCAAACATCGTTTTAACTGTCAAACTTTAACAGCCTGTCATGTCACAGGACTAAGTGATGAAATCAAAAGGAAACAAAAATGTCTTTTCATATTCATTGTTAAGCACACAGTTGACACCCTTCTTAATTTCAAATATTGCAATCACATGGTCCCTTTCGTTTTTTAGTATAAATTTTAAGTTATTGGTGCATTACTGTATGCCAACTCAAACCTGAATTTAAGAAAAAATTTTGGTCTGTTGATTGTAAGATTTTTTTAAAATGGAGACATGAAGCTGAATTACTCTGGGTTTGAGACAAGTTGTCTATGTTAACATATTGGAAAATAAATATGCTTATGTAACTCACCACAGATATTACAAAGAGGTTTCCATCATACTGTAGTAATAACGGGAAAAAACCAATGAAATTATTTAATAGTTTTTCGTTATAGTAAGACTCCTGTAGATGCTGTTTCTGTAAAACTGAATGCTATTTCACAGTCTTTTCTTAATGATGGATATTAAATGTAGAAACATGTCAATATTTAGAGCATCCAGTAGGATAATGATGAGTGGAAACTTAATTTTTTTTTTCATCTGTACATGATTTTAGAATAAATAATGTGTTTTTAATATTTCTTTTGATATTATAGGTAAGCACACTAGACTGGGTACGAGCTGAAAAAATCTATAACCTCTGTGAGGTTCTATTTAAAATTCACAAGGTAGGTTTCCTAACAATCATAATATTGTTTAGTAAAGAAAGCTTGCCTTTTCCTGTTAATAATAAGCTCAAGTTAATCTTAAATAGGAGTAGCTAACATTCAAATAATTCATCTGTTGTAAAAAAAACTATTTGTAATTGCTAGTGCATTAGCTATGCAAGTATAAAAATACATGGAAAATGGATTAAGCTCTAAGCGAGCAAGTTATGAAAATGCTTCCATACTGAAGAAAATTTTCAGTATTCAAGCTGGTTGTATGAAGTCTAGGTGAGACACACAGCTAAGCATAATGAAGCTGAATACTGCTTTTTTCTTCGTGGGTCAGATTTTTGAGTGAATGTAATAAAGAATGCTTTTGCTATAATTCCTGTTCTCTATAAATATACTTTTATTTCTTTTCAGTAAATAGAAGTAGAAATTTATGTCCCTTTTAGGTCAAGTGTAGTTTGCAAATGTTAAAGTAGGTGTTACCTTACAAAAGGCAATATGGTGCATTTGTGTACTATAGAATTCTTCATGGTTTTTTCCCACCACCTAGAGAAAGTGTCATTTTTTCTTTTTAACTTGTCTCAAGCAAGGATTTTGGGTAAAACCTTGGCAGTCTGTTTAAATAATTGACTTACAGAAGATATTTTCTTATAAGTTGCATCAGATAAATTAGTTTATTTCTCTACCACCTAATCAAAAGCTACTTTGCAGGTGAGGTAAGGCTAGATGAAAGCTTACTAGCCTAAGAGAGTAAAATCAAATATATTATTGGGAGCAGGGGGGGTGATCAGTCTTTTCAGATAAAGTGTTGTTTCACTGAAAAATTACAGATCATCTTCAGTTCTCATCAGCCTCTCTCTCTGCTGTTTGTCCTTTGACCGTGTACTAATGTGGAGAAGGTTGTTCCTCAGTTCCCTTTACAGATCCTGATTTAACCATGTGCCAAAGAACTGCTTAAGTTTTTTTGGTTTAGTTGTGGGATGTTTTTTTCTGATACAACACAGTTATTCGGGACAATTTACAGAAGGAAAAGTGAAAATGAAAAAAAATAATCTTAGACCTGACAACACTCCGTTCCTCTTTACTCCCCTTTTCGGCATAGAGGGAAATGATCTGTTGCACTAAATGACCATATTCTTCAAAGAATGGGGTGGCAGGGAGTTTCCATTCCTGACTACTCAAACTACTTGTCCCACACTGACTTTCAACAACATGGGCATGTTTCCACACCAATTTTGTTGACTGTGATTAAAAAAAAAAAAAAAAAAAGATAATCTGAAAACATAATGAAGTTACAAACGACAGAGCAAGGACCACATTGAATTTGATAGACATCTAAAAAAATACCTCTCCAATATGAGTAAAACATCTGTATTTAACAGAAGTGTCAGTCCATTAACTGGCTTCTAAAAGAGCTTCTGCTCATGTCAGCTGCCAGTTTTGAAGCCCATCACTGCCTGTTTTTTTCTCTGTTGTAGGCCTGCTGACACTGAGCTGGCGGGGAAGGTTCCCATCTCTGGCAAAAGTGGGGAGAGGGAAAGGTCTTGGCAAATGCCGTGCGAAGATATTAACAATCCTGTAGTTGGGGCTTGAGCTCAGCTCTGGAGTGCAGGATGCAGGATCACAGCCATATTCTTGTAGGCATAGCATTATTTCAATGTGACCATTTCTCCAGATGGATGCACATGGCAAACTTCAGGTCCTGCCCATCACTGAGACAGCAGCAAAGAGCAGAGGTTCTGTCCCAGATTATTTGGTTCCTTAATTTTTTTGTAATATTTTTTCCTGATAAAATAAGTCAGGCAGCAATTAAGTATATACTCATTATGCCCTTTGAAAAGTTTTTGCTGTGTTTTGTCTTTTGGTTTTGGTTTTTTTCCCTTGAAATGTTACTACTGATTTGAAATTCAGTCCTTCCTCCAATGTTCTGGTAATTTCAAGGATAATGTATCCTTAAAGCATATTCTGTGATACTTTTTCATTAAGAAAAAGAAGTGGGAAATAAACTACCCAAGATTCAACTCTTTAATGTTCTTGACATTTTAATAAATGCATGCTTAATTGCCAGTCTTCATGAATACATTATCTAAAGTGCAAAAGCTCAAATTCAACTCTTTAACCTCTTTTCTGTTGATTCCTTGGTATAAATGACAATGACACAAACTCAGCAAATCCAAAAAGATAGGAAGAAATCTTAAGAGGTTAAGGTTTCTTCATCACAGACTGAAAGACGGAGTTTATTCTAAAAACTGCCATTTAGGGGGAGTATTCTAAAGGACTTTCAGAAGCTGGTTAGAGCTAGTGCAGAGCTCTGGTGGAAGGTGGCATTGTATCTTCTCATGAAAGATGGATTTTAAGGAGAGGTGCACTTGTTACTCACCTAATTGTAAGCTTCTCATCTGTGTTTATTATGACACAAGAGTTAAACATGGAAAATGAGAATCCAATATGGAAATTACATTTGAAAACAAAAATGTTTGCTATATTTTAATTTGTGTGTGTTTATACATACATATAAATACACACTTGCATATGCAAATATGTGAATTAAAATTCATATATATATATATATATATATCATGCACTTGCATATTCATGGACATTTAGTGGTAACAACCAGATGATTGAAAATGTAATTGCTTTTATCATATGTGTTTCTTCCTATATCTTGGCTTATACTCCATATTTACTGGAACTGTTACTGGAAATCTGTATTTTTCAGGGGCAAGAATAATTGCATTTTTAAAATCTGTCTTAAAAACATTTTCTTTTCTTTTATTGCCTGGTATTTTCAAACAGTACATTTTCACACAGAAAATAAGAAATATTAATAAGTAGTCTACAGGCCAGGTTGTGCAGCATTGAGTCTTGAAGCAGATACAGATATAATACCTGTCACTCCATAGCTGCTGAACATCAGATTATATACAGGAATTTTGTTCAACTTCCTTTTCAACAGCCCAAAGGAGTGTTGTAAAATAACTTTGATCTTCCTTAAGACTGTTCTCTCCTCAGGTAGCTGCAAGGGCCATTTTTGACAGCAAAGTGCTGTGTACCCTGGTGGCATTATGTGCTGCTTCTGAGGTGCCCCACAAAACATCCATAGCTTAACAGACTAGACTCGATCAAATTGCGTAAGGTTACATTTGCCAGCTTTATTCAGTAATTCACCAGCACAAGCAAAGTTTTCAGTTCCCATCTGAGTATTTTGATCCTGTTTATGAATAGGAGAGCAGTACTCAGAGGAAGGTGTGCTAGCAGAGCATTTGTTTCCTCTGCTTTTCATTACTAAAAAGTGAATCTTCACTACTGCACTGTGAGGGCGATTGCCTGTACATCTAGAATCGTAGGGACACAAGACTCTGAACATTTAAGAATTTATTTTAATGTATCATAATATTTTATATTACATTTGGATGTTCAGATTCCAGCTATTTTTCTGTTTTCATGTGCATGGAATTTCAACTATAGCCTCAAGAGGCTATGATAGGCTATTAGAGGTTCTGGAAAACTAAATTCTAAATCTTTATAAATCTTATCCTGACTACAAGTTTCTAGGACTTTGGTGCCCCTACAAAGTTGCATTCTAGCCTTTCCAAAGAACCTAAGTCCAGTCAAACATAACTGCTTTTACCTCAGATCTGCTTGACTAGAGTCAAGTCTCCTAAACCTAACCTGGAGTGCTAGGGAAAAAAAATTCTATTTGTGAGTGCCTAGAAAATAAGAAATAACATTCTTTTTTCAAATTCTTCACTATTTTCTGCCTCATGCTATTATAGAGAAATGAAGAAAAGGCCCTATCTGATAAATAGAATTTTATAAAAAATGCATATTTTTGTATTTCAGTCACATCATACCCAGATGTAAAGGCAGTAGCTTTTTTATTTAGTTTTATTTTTCTCTGTATTTATACTAGTCAAAGAAGTCTTGAAAGATTAGGTAAGTTTCTTGTAAGAATTTGTTTTAATTTACAAAACATTCTGTTACAGGGATTTTTTTTTTTATTTTGAAAGACCAATATGAAGATTTTCTTCCTCTTCATCTTGAAGGTGATGGCAGCATCTCACTTCACTTCCATTGCAGTTGCTTAGCAGCACTGGCAGCTATTAGGGGACATTTGAAAGCTCACACTGTCATTTTCAGATTTAGCCCTTCAGTGCTTGATAATTTTCTGCATTCCTTGGTGGTTAGCATATTGGAACCTAACCATAGCAGGGTAGTTATATTCTCCTGTAAAGCTGGTACACAGCTCTTGAATTGTACTCAAACAATTCAGGGATTTCCTTCCTTTTCACAGTAAACAATATATTGATACAAACTCTTTAAATTATGTATGTATTGCTTAGGTAACTATGACAGTGTTTTGGAAGCGCAGAAGTAGCCTGGATTACGTGATACAGGTTAAAGTGAATAAGAAGCAAAGAGAGAAGTTGTCTTTGCAATTATTCTTTAACTCTCAGAACATTTCTTCAAGGTAATTATTAACATAATGACATAACGTATCAAAGTACCCATAACTTACAGAATACAACGTTGCTTTAACTGTTTTTGATAGATGAAGCATCACACACTGAAACATGTCTTTCAGCTCTGGCTTGCTGATGATTGCTGCCTACAAGCAAACTTGTATTTAGGTATTCATCAGGACTTCGATCTTGAAGACCAGAGGCCGTATTGTTTCAGTGTTATGGTTGGACACGGCAAGAGTCATTATTTCAATGTGGAGCTGGGCAGTGAGTTGGCAGTGTGGGAGAAATCATTTCAAAGAGCGATTTTCGTGGAAGTTCAGAGAACAGGGGTAAGTAATAAATAATTTAAATCCTGGAGCAATTTCATCAGTAAAATAAGTATAACATTTTTAGATAATTTCTGTGTTTAGTAATTGCATCAGATTGATGTGCTCCATGACTAAGGATCTGAGTGCATTTTTATACACTGAAGGCGTCTGAAAGCTTCATCAACACATCAATATTTGTATGTCAATAACTATGTAATAACAGTCTGTGAGCATGTTATGAAAATTAACTTGAAAGTAATAATGTGTAAGTCAACCTTGATTATAAAAAACTGGAAATTAATACATTTCACCACTGGAAGATAAATTTCTGTGGAGATTACTCACTCCACCTTGAACATTTTCTTCCAGAAAGTTTATGTTCCACTTATATAAGGTAAATATGTTATGTTTTACATGATGGTTCTGTTTTCAAAGATGAAATATTTTGCTCTTACATTGTTAATTGTAAGTTGGGATTGTACTTGTTAACACTGGAAGAGACTGAAGACAGTGTAAAAGTGAAAGTTTGTGATAGTCTTAAATTCTCAAAATTCAACAGCAAATTATCACTTTCTACTGGCTAGTAAAATTCTCTCAAGTCAATTATTTCCTTAGATCTGAGGGTGCACTTCCCATTAGGTCATTTGAAATTTAAGATCAAGATTCTTGGTATAGTTGTGTAAATGTAGGTGTCTTAGCATTGTGGTGACTAAGCTCCTATTAGAATCAGTAGAGACCAAAGAATGATTGTGCTTGTCCTGAAACAGATACTTTATTCTAAAGGAGATATTTTGCGGTATGACGACAGAGAAGATAAATTTATTTTTATTTAAGTTGCAACTTCAAACGCCTGTATATGGTTATATAAACAAGTTATTTGCTGAACATCTGGATCCATACTCCCAAGTGAACTAGACCAGTGGTACTGGAAAGTATGGATTAAGAGTATAGACCTCCAATTAAAAACAGAGTTACACAGTTTAGCACAAATGCAAGATTGATCTGATATGTTCGCATTTGCAGGGACCTTTGAAAGATGTTTGCAATAGTGAGAGCACTGAATCACAACATTGCATTAGCACACCTTGCAAGGAGCAGAAGTCCTAGCACAGGTGTTGGATCAGCTCTTCTAAGTTTCCAGATCTGTAGGATTCTAACGAGGTTTGCAGGCACTTGCTTAGAAGCCTTCCAATTGTCTCTTTGCACTGATGAGGTAACAAAGAAGATTTTGCAATGGTGATGCCGTTGCTCCTGCACTTTTGAGAAGTAGTGCAATTCTTAAAAAAAAAAAAAAAATTCTTCCTGAAAATATGCTGGGTATGAGGGAGTTATTAATATGTTAATAACACATATTGAGTGTGTGTAAAGTATTTTCTCACAATTTCTGCAAGAAATTATGATACAACTGTGTGACCAACAATTTGATTGTCCTATGTGCTGTTCCTATAAAAAGCAGAAAATATATAATTAAAATTAAGTATAATGAGGGTGGAGATTAGCTAGTTCTGTATCCAGTCAGTTTCTGAAGTATTTATTGTTAACCTCAAAACTTGTTCTTTTACATAGTAACAATCTTAAAATTAAGGAACAAGTCTTTTTGAAATGATCTTTTGTCATTTTAATCCAACAATCCTCTTAGACCCATATCCCACAAAAGCCATTAATATTTCTTCCAGCTGAGGTTTAAACTATCTGAAACCTTCAGGAGAGGCATTCAATTAAAATCCTGATTACAGTGCTTTAGTCTGCTTATGTGTGATCCCATATCTTAATTTTCTGTCACTCAGTTGCTTACATTCAAGTTTGTTGTAAACCACTATGTCACTAGGATGCAAAGTGCTGTGGCCACTCTCCAGCAGTGAAAATTCTTTTCACTCCACTGTTTTCTTTCTTCCTTCCAAACAGAAATGTTGCTTTGAATGCTCTTCTTTTCAGAATGATATCAAGAGCAGCATGAATGAGGTGCAACTTAACATTACATAATTATTTCAAGCCATAGAAAAAGAACTGGTAGATTAGATTGTCACCAATAGGGTAGATTGTCCATAGAAATTCTTCCTTTTGGAGAAAGACCATAATTGAAGTTTTACATTTATTTTTATTCATAAATGAATGGGCAAGATTCATGGCAATTGTTTGCTTGCATGTGTAATTTCAGTCGTTCTTGTTGAAATGTGGCGTGGTTCTGTTTACTGTTGACGGTCATTCGCATTTTGTCTTTGATAGGATGATTGTTAACCTTATCCTGTATGTGTTCTTTGTGTTTGGTGTTACCGTAAGAAGAGGTGTATTTCTTCAAAGATTCTGTCCATACAGTTTATGAAAAGAATTATTAATGTGCAGTGGTATGTTCAAAGATGCTTTTCAATTTTGTCTGCCCATGTTGCATGATTTTTTTGATACAGAAAAAACGCAATAAAGCAGGAGGATATCCCCCTCACAGTATCATTCCCCTTTGAGCTATTTTAAAGCCATATTTCAAGCTGCAACTGCTTAGAAAAAGGAGTCTGCCGAGAAACTGTGAAATTCAGTGACCGGATGAAATTAATCTGTTTACAAACAATGATATCAAGCAAATTTAGGTTAAATCCATGTCCTAGAAATACCTATATTTTCTTCCTAGAAAAAAAAATCCTGTAGTTGCAGATGGGGGAGTAAAAATGCAATAGAAGTAGGGCAGGAAGGTGCTTGAATGGCAGAAAAAATGCTGTTAAAAAGTATTCGCATGAGGCTGGTAATAAAAGTCATCATTGCAATGGAGGAAGATAGGCAGTGAAAGCCTCTCAATTTTAACTAGAAGTTCAGTCAGTTCACAGAAATCCTAGCAAGACTCTCTGCCTCACCTGGAACATCATAAACGTTGTAAGACCAATTATTCATGCTCAAATGAAGTAATTTTTCTTTTTCTTTGTTTAAAAGCTTTTTAAGGTGTAGAGAATCTTAAAAAATAAAAGGTTAGCACCTTTTCCAGATGTCTTACTGATTATTTGACCCTTCTGGGTAGTCTTGTCAGTACTACGAGATTTTATTCCATGTTTGTTCAACCCTGTCTGTTTTAAGTTGCTTTCTCAGTATTCTTCCCTCTCCTCAAACTATTCTTCCCAAAGCAAATTATCTTGACTCATCTGAGTGTTGGATATGATTGTTAAATTAATGCAGAAACATCTTGATAAGATGATTTGGATCTTTGGGGTCTTCAGTCTTGTTCAACGGGAGAATAGAGGAGGATATTGGAATAGTATTTGGCAGGAGACAGAGGAAAAAACAATGGTAACACATTTCATTGTCAGCTGTAGAAAAGTTGAACTAACTATTTTGGCATCTTCAAATTTTGTACTTGTTACATGGAAGGCAGAAGACAGAGAAGAGGAACCTGCTTCACAAGATGGAAGAGCTCTCAGGAGACTGAAAACAACATGCAGTGGGAAAGTAATCTACTGCAGTGTCTCTAAAATACCTGCAGTTGGTGTATAGTGAGGAGACATGGTTACATGCTCTCATTTATCTAGCAACTTCAAAACAAAAAAAAAAAAGTTTTCCCATTGTGCTTCCAGCTGTGATGGAGATGCTGCAAGCTCTTTCCAGTTCTCATACAGCTGAATAACCTAGTTTCATGAAACCATTTTCTTGGACAATTAAAAGTTGTTTAGTTTGAGTAACTGCAAAAATTAAAATAGGTCATATGTTGGACTCCACTCAGTCATAACAGAATAATCAAGAAGTTTTGCTGCATGGTTATTTTCTGTGCTTAAAAATGAGTGCTTTAGTGAATTTCCTTCCATTGTGTTCTGTAACTCAGTGACTAATCCTGACAGACAAAGAAACCCTGGAAATAAAAATATATATTTGTTGAGGACAGGTGCGTGAATGTATTGTGCTAAAAGAAATGTTAGCAGTAAAATTCATTTTCCTGGAATTATACAAATTTCTCCTGTGAAGAATACACATATTTTTAAAAAATAATCATTAATGTTGTAATAATATTTCACTTGAATGCATGTCATGTGAACATTAGTGGAAATCCAAAACTAGTTTATAATGAGCGTAATTGTAAGATGCAATTATCCTATGTTTTCCCTCTCTTTTTCCATTAACATGTGTCTGCTTCTGTGGATGTTTTATCTTTTTGTATGCATTCTTAAATTTTATGTATTTTAAAAACCAAACAATTCTCTATAGTGAGATTCTTGATTCTGAACATGTAAGCCAGACTGGCTCATTGTGGCACAGAATTGCTTGCTGGTTATGTCTCTTCTGGATAAACACAAAAATATTTACTGGGAATAATTGTGCATGCAGACCTGGAGCTTTGAAGATTTCAATTTTCTTTCCACTAATATTGTCCTGCTAAAATGCTATGATTAAAACTCCTTCAAAAAGAAAAAAAAAAGCAATAGTCAAAACAGGTGTAGTTAATGAATTATTTTTTGTTGTTGTTTTGTAAGCAACAATTAATTCCTTTTCCATATTGGTCTGTGTGGCCAATCTCTGTTTTCATCTGTGAGCTTAAGCAGTGTTCCACACTTACAAAGGATGAAGACACGGGAATAGCATACCTTGCAGTATCCTTAGTTCACCATCTTCCTGTTCCAGACTTTAACATTTCCCTCTATACACTGTATGTTCTTTGGGATGATCTATATGAAATGCCTGAGGAGTCTACAACCATTTTATTGATGATTAAAACAAAACAATAACATAAAAAAACCCAAAACCAAAAATAACATAATTATTTTAAAGAAGTAGTTTACAGAATATCCTTTCCTCAGCTTTGTATCTCTTTCCCTTTTTGTTTGATGGACTCTGAAGTGTCTGGTCCTGGTTACTGTTTGATATCTTCTATTCATCTTGTTGATTTCCTTGTAATATCTTGCAATAGATTTTACCAGTTCATCAGTTTTAAATAATTTCTAACCCACTCATAGTGTTCTCATTGAGAAAGATGAAATTGCTTTCTGTGAAACATAGTTTATTGTACAGATCCTTTCAGAATCCATACTCTTGACAGCTTTTGGTTTTTACTTCATTTTTCTAGTAAAGATTTATGGTTTTAAAGTTTTCTTTATAAAACTTGCCCATGTAATGCTTCCCTCTCATCCCTCCTTCACAGCTCAGGAAATCTCCTCATTCCTCCAACTGCTTGCTGTTCTTTCTGGACTGTTACTTAATTTTACATGTGTGTTTCTGTAAAAAATCCCCTGAAAGGATTCACTAGAACTAACTGAAAACATACAGAAGTGAATAGGTTGCTTCCATCTGATTTCAGTAACCTTCCCAAGAAAGCAGTATGTTGTCATAATTTCCCTTTAAAAGCATTCATTTGACTATATTGTATAAAATATCAGTGTAGTAGTGACTTTATGCATACATACTACTTCCTAACCTATATATAACCAATTATATAAAACAATAATTGGTATATAACATGAAAAATAATATTTCAAATCACCTACTTGCCCTTATGAGGTGTAAAATCACTTATAGCAATGAGAGATCAAAAAGAATGAACCGCGTGAAACTGCACTGACATCTTAAAAACCTGCATTTTCATCAAATTGAATGAATGAATAGCTCCCATATTTTGAGCAGATCCACAAAGAACCCAAATTTATTCATGTATTTGGGCTTTCATTCTCTAATCCACTGGAGATAACAGTAAAGTAATGATTTCAAAATTAGGAGCCAGTTGGAGGAATTCTTTTGCATAAAAGTTCAAATGGATTCTAAACAATTTTGTTGCCACTGAACATCAATGGATATTTTAGCAACATTCCTGTATATATGCTTAAAGTTGAGTGATAACAAGCTTCTAAAAATGGAACAGTGATGTGCTCTGGTCAGTCATGTGTATTCCTTGCATTCCCACTGCATGATGGCCCAGTTGCAAGGGAGTGTGGAATTATCCCTATCTGAAACTACTTTTTAGCATGAAAGGTACAATTCCAATTGAAGATTTTGGATTTAGAGAAAACTGAAGTAAAGGGTTTGTGATGTTCAGATCCAGATATCTTTCCACTAATCGTTCTGTCAGAGCTAACCTAGCTTTTATGACTGCCTGATTTCTGAGATGCTCAGGAGACTTTGGGTGCCTCAGTAACTGCACTCGAAACAAACACACTCATTTTTTCTAAGCATCTTTGGGAATTAAGTGGTGCTTGAGAAACGATAGTCTAAATCATCCTCTTAAGGCTGAGCAAAAGAAGTCCACCTAAAATCCAAAATCTAGGAGAAATTAGACAGTCTGAATAAGAACTTATTTTCGTTGCAAGCTTATGAATCTATTAATTCTTCATGGTAAACTGAGAGGATGGGTAAAAGATAAGTGGTTGATCACTGTGTAATCTTGTGAGCTCCAAATAATATATTGAAAATGCAGAAATGTTAAATAAAATTGGAAATACTCTCTTTTAATTTTATATTCTGTGATGATGAAGAAACAAGCATGAAATAGAATTATATAAGGAGTCCCTTTAAGAATGGAAATGTCACCATGTGCTAATTTCAGAACTAATTTCTGAAACAACCAAATAAGCAAAGGGGATATTCTCCTTAAATTCAGGTGAGATATTAAATAGCATTTAGTTTAGGTTAGATTTATAGGGTCATTAAATGATACTTATCAATTTGCTAGCAGAAGCACTCAGTTTAATTACACAATCAAGTTTTAGATTGTTTTCATTGTGTATAGAAAGCTTATTACAATTCCAATTTAACTGGTCATCCTTAGAAGTGCTATTAGATTCTTATTCATTTTCACATTGATGCAAAAACCTCACCATTCTCCAACAAAGATGCTGAGAACCATAGAGATTAATTGTAAATACATTTGAAAATTGATTAACAATTCAGAAAGCAGGTGAGAATCAAGCAGTGCACCTACTATAATTTTTTTAAAAAAAGCAAGAGAAAGTACTAATTTACAAGGGTATTGAACAAAATCTTGTTTACTGTATTCTGTATTTTTAACATGATTAATAGAAAATGTTGATTTTCATTATACTAAACCAATATTTCTAAATAGTAATATATTCTTAAAATATCAAGTTATTTATGTTGAAAGGATAAATCCAAAGACTTAACTATAGATATTAATATATTTATATTTATGTATAAATCCAAAGATTTAGAGAACAACTAGGTCATATCAGTCTAGTTTTTTTTTTTTTTATTTATTTTCCAGAAGATCTTATAGACTTGAATAAGGATGAAACTATTAAAGCTGTCAAGAAGTTACTATCATGGAATTTCAAATTTAGGGAGTAATACCTTAGAATTTTGATACTTGATTTTATGGTTTCAAAATTTGGTGTTCCCCATTATTCCCCACCCACAATTCCTTTATAAGAACCAGACAGAAAAACAAAATCCCACTTCAGGCATCAATTCAGAACTGAATTTTGTACTCAAATTGAACTCTTGTTGATATTTCTAATTAAAATCCCTTTTCAACTGCAAAATTCCAGAATTTATAGATCACCAGACAGAAAAAAAAAAAAAAAAAAAACCAAACCACCTTTATTATATAATAACAAATTGTATCAAACCCAAGTCAGTGCCTTTGCTGCAGTAAACCAGTGGAGTTCCACTGAGATGAATGGTGCCATCCTGATTACTATGCTTGCTGCTGAGAATCTGCTTCAGGTATGTGAAAATACACGTGGGGCAATCTACATGTAGGAAACTATTAAACATTCAGGTCACTGTAGTATCTTGCTTTTATTTATGGAAAAACAAATTGCTACAAAACCACGAAGCTGTTGCTCAGAGATGAGGAAGCACGATCTGTTCCTGACCTAAAGAATGCACTTTGAATTTTCACTGCTAGAGGATGACCACTGCTAAGCTGCTGGCCTTCGATTTTGTCCTCCTACCTCCATTTCTCTCACTACCTTTTCCTACAACCATTTTAAGCCATAGTCTGCCTGTTCAGCAGAGGAGGTAGCAAGTCTTTCTTCTGTCACATTTACATTAGCAGTAGGTTCATATTACAGAGAGAATGCCACGGTCATGAGTAGGCATCCGTAACTGCATTATCTGCTCGTCTTGCCAAGTAAAACAGCTGAACTTAAAATGGTTGAGGAGGAGGTAGTTGACCTATCAGTCTTCCTATAGGAACACAGTTCCCTGCAGAGGAACATTTGCTTCAGGCTGCATGTGCATGTAGCAAGCCTGGTCTCTCTGTGGTAGTGGTTTAATGGTTAATCCCAGTTACGCTGAAGTTTTCTGAGAAGGCAGTCTGTCCAATGAGAGCTCTACTAAGAAAAACATTTTTGCAGTTAGCTGCTATAATGTCACAAGCATTACAAATTACAAATACATTAGATCGGATAGGTATTTATTTCAGTTAGAGCAGCTGTTGTGTGACAGGAATGTTATGTATGAGCGTGGCTCAGATTGTAATGGATGACCTAAAGGCGAAAGTTTCGAGCATACCAGTATCCTGAGAAAGACAGCATTTAAAACATGAACATATTAAGCATAGGTGTTATTTTCTAAAGCACTAAGCACTGAGCTAGCACTGCTTCTACTGAAATCAATAGAAGCTTTCTTTGAAGTTCAGTGACAGTATAATGAGCCATTATTTGAGTCCTTTGAAAATCTTACATTTAGCGGCAGAGTGTCTCTTGCATACATATATGCTGAACCACAGATGTGCATCGACGTTTAAAACAAAACAACTATGTCTTCAAATCATCACGTTATAGTACCATCTTTTCCAAGAGAATGCGCTTTTTTATACTAATACCCAGTCAAGTATGTAAACCGAGTCATTTTAGGGCATTAAGGTGCAATTCCTTTATTTGCAACAACCACAGATCTTGAAGGAATGTACAAGTTTTTTAAACAGATCTGGTTTGTTTCAATGAAGTGGGTGTAATTGTATCTAACCATAATTATCACAGTTCTGTAACCTTTTAATTGTGACATGGTGAATTCTCTTAAGTTATGGCCAAATGAGTGGATCTGCCACATTTTTTAAGGTATTAATTTGCTCACTCTCACAGAAATTATTTCACTGATCCTTTTGCACAGTTATCTGGAACAGAAATACACCTGAGCTTCAGAAGTCTGTTCTGGATGAAATTTCTGAAATCCCTCATGGTTCTGATGAATGTCAGATTTCATTGTCATTTCATTTTCTCAGATGAAGGTGCATTCAGAGTGAGAATGCTTTCAATGTACTTTAAAAATAGCTTCTGAAAAATGTGCTTTAAAAAATGTTGGTACATAATATAAAATATTTTATCCTAAAATAACAATAAGAATTTTAAATATGAGAAAACCAAGGTATGTGCATTTTTAATTCAACTATTTTGGAATATCAAAGAGTTTTAAAAGCACTTCTTTTTAATACAAGTAATTCTACACAGAAAGACTGTTGAAGAAGATTTTTGCAGGCTCTCCTCAGAATTAAGGACTTTAATTTTGTATGCCTCCTAGTACACTGTCTGTATGTGGGCTGAGATATATTTCTTATACAACCAAAACAATTCTGCTTGTTCTTATCATCATCTCCACATCCTACTTGGAGTTTTTTTGTATTACAAGTGTTGAAAAAGTTCATTCTTGACCTTGACGGTCCCATATTAAAGCTTTTATAAAACCCTATGTTTTGGTAGATACATTGAATGCATTAAGAAACCTTACTCCTGTCACCTCTGTATGATTTAATATCTTGTAAAAAGCTGCTGTATAAAGTTTTAATGCAAGGATCTGTGTTCCAAACTCTGTCTGCTGTTTGTATTTTTTTTCTTGCTGTCACTGTATTTTAAATGCTGTTGTGCATTATCTTATTTCTAATGCATAATAAAAGATCACGTCATTTATGTCCTTCTCTGTTTCAGGCATTTAAGTTCCTCTGACAAGTCCTACAAAATTCCTCCCATTTTTAACAGATGCCAACAACGACAGAAAGACTAAAATATTAAATATAATATGAGGTGGGATTTGATCTCAGAAATAAGAAGAAACAAGTTTCAGTGATATTTGAATATTTAAGTTTTATCAGTTCAAAGTGGCAGCCCTGGAGTTTTCTGTTAATATGATTGAGAAGTTGACCAGTAATCGATTTTTAGGGAAAACTCTTACAATTACATTCATTTTTTTAATGTTAATCTGCAGTTCAATAGAGAATGATAAACATAACCACTTCATCTACGTGTAGCCCATTAGAATCCTGCTCTCTCCCTCATCTGTATACCATTCACTGTCTTAAGTCGATCATGGACTTTGTTGAAAAGTCAACTCCTTTAATAGGGAAAAGTGCTCAGTTTGGGGTATTTCTAGTTGTTCTGTTTGATATTTTTAGTCACTTAATTTTGATCTGTATATGGCTATGCTTAATTTATTTAATTTTTTTTACATTAAATAACATCAGACATATCTTGAATAGCTCAAAAGAGCTTTGTTGTTAAATTTAGTGGATTTGGGGATCATCACTAAGTTAAAAATACTAAACGCACGCACTATTGTTCTTGGCTTGTGTCTATATTCATTGGTTGTTAATTGTAAAAAAGGAAAAAGACCAGAACCAGATACTGATGGCTGGTTTATAATATATGAAGTAGGTATTGCTTTTACTGAACAAATAAAACTGTTCTTATCAGTTGTGTTATTTTACTTGTAAAAGGAATGACTTGTTGCTGGGAAACAATATTCCAGAAATATATTCATTATATTAATAAAATAATGTTCATTTGATTTTAATAGAAATACTCCCTTGCTCTAAGCAAAGTCAAAGCTTTATTAAGATTTTAGCATTTATTATATTGATGGCATAGTATTTCCACACAGAGGCATAGCACATATTTTAAGTTAATAATGAGAATAGTGTGTGCAATGTATATACTATATGGATATGGATATGGTTCTTGCCAAAATGCTTTGCTGTCTGGTTATTTTAATCATTTACTTTTAGAAAGAATGTGTTGAATTCTGTGACGTGTATAGTGAGAAATAGTGCCTGTATTCCCACTTACCTTTACAGCCTGTCTTAGAGCAAATGTACGTATACATCTATGAAGCAGTGACATAGTAGCAGGGGAAATGTAGTTTAAGCAGTAAAGTATAAGATATTGTCTACTTTCCAATTTCTTTTTGGAGAATAAACAAGGAAAATCATGTATGTGCCAAATTTGTATTCATTTAGAATAGAAGACTGGTATTTATTTCTGTATTTTGGCTGATCAAAACTACTAGAATTCTTGCTCAACAGAGCATAGTTGAGTCCAGAATGAATGTCTGTATTGCATATGAATGCTGTAGTTAAAGCAAGTGAGATTTTTCTTCATGCAAGACAATAATTAACCACAATGTAGCCAGGCATCAGCTGAATTTTTGAAACTGTAAGCTTGATGAGGCATTAGGAACAACAGCACTGGAGTTATAAATGTAAGCTCCATTAAAAGGAATATCCACTGTGTCATTTTGCTGTGTTGCCCTTACATGAGCAACATCGTTGAATCATAATTGTTCCTTAGAAACTTTATTTCCCAAGGAAATAAAGGAAAACTTAGGAAAAGGAATAATGACTTAAAAGGTTAGTGACTGACCACCCTGATTCTTTAAAAATGATATAAAATGGTATTTTTCTACTATGAATCTTTGTTGATTTCAGAATGTAACACCTCAACTGACAGGCGTTATTAGTTATCATGATTTCAAATAATTTTACTGGAAAACATAAACAAGTGGACCCCCTATTTCTTGGACAGAATATAATCCCACATCAGAGTATCATTAAAAGATTTTATGTCTGCGAAACAAATCCAGAGATATTACATTGGAAACCTATGACATAACTTAAGCAAATTTAGGCCCTCCAGCTAAAGTATTTTAATAAGCTCACAGTAACCACAAAAATGTATTGCATGTCCAGATATGTTTAGAAGCATTTGGACTGCACAGTCCCTGAAGCAACCAAACTTACTTATGGCTTTAGCCTACTCGGGACACCTACCTGTCTCTGCTGAAACCAGAAGGCCCCTGATCTGGCGGGCATGCTTGCTTCCTTCTGGCTTCATGCTATGGCTCTGTGTGGCCTAGGACACCTACACATAGAAGGCAACTCAAGAAGAGGCGGCTCTTTTTCCTCCTTGCCTTTGCTTCCTAAGCAGCCTGTGTCTGGGCCGCAATGGAGCTTATTATCCACCAAAGTTTTTGTGCTTCCAACCAAGTAATAGGCCAGTGACTCCATGTAAAGTGGCCCCCCTTTCTGTTTGTTGCCCAGGCTCTGTCTCTCACTGTACCGATATTTGAGGCATATTTATGCCCTCCTCTCTCAGTGGAAATAAGAAAGTCCGTGTTGTAGTCTTTGCCCATGCATTGATTCTCCTGTTTTAGCATTTACTCATCTCTTGACTTGGCTACTTACACACCCATGAACCAAGTTTAAAGCCCTTCTTGTTAGGTTGGCAGATCTGTTCACAAATACATTCCCTCCCTGTGAGTGAAAGAGTCATTGTAACTAATGATCATAAAAGCTTGGCATGAAATTAATTGGCCTGTCATTTAGCATATATGTAAAGTCTCTTCTCATTGTTAGACAGAATACTACATCAGTCTTTTTTTGGAGTACTGACACGAAGCATGAAAGAAGCCCTTCTGTTTTTTTCCATTAAGAGGTAATTAACCAAAACTTCAATGCTAATTACCTTCTGCACGTTCCAAGATACGTGCGTAGTCTTGGAAGATATTAATTGATGTGGATAACAGCAACAACAAAAATAAAGTACCAAGTTCCTCAAGCCTCACAATATATATTCTTACTCCCCTCCAGGACTCAGTCCCTTGCAGTTCATGCCCAAGCAAGAGTTCAGCTTTGATCAGCAATTTGCTGAGGAGAGGCAGAAATTTCATTTGCCGGAAGGAAAGTTGTCGCGACGGAGGGAAGACACAGTCACTCAATATGAGTGATCAGCAGACTTCGTTTATTGTCCCTTACGGTCACCTTTTACGCCTTGTTATAATTAGCTCATACATATTACAAAAGTTAAGCTCATTATTGGTTAGTTGCCTAAATACCAAGCCCGCCCCTAGTTTCTCTTCTGTAGTTACCTGTTCCCACCCGCAACATTCTTTTCCCACCGCGATCTTCCTGTTATTGTGTAACAAGAACAGCCAAGGACAGTGTATTTTTGCTTTACTTCAGATAAGCTGAGAGCGATGTGCATTTTTGTCCAGCCAGCAGGACTATGTGTATGTGACCCTTTTCAGCTAGCCAGTTATCCACAGAAAGTCTTTGGTCTGCTATCAGCTTTCCCCTTCTGCCTTTGGAGCAAAGAAGCTTGCTCAGTTTCACAAGAGCTGCACTGGTGAAAGGGACACAGTGTGGTAGCATGGACAAGATAGGCAGAGTACATGTGCTCAGGAGTGCTCAAAACTGGTATTGCCAGCTTGTGAGATAGCGGTAATTAGTGCATAATGGTACAAGTATTGCTTGATACTGCCTACATTTACAGTGCCACGCTAGCATGATAGTGTCATACTGGCCACCGTAAGTCTGTCCAAATTCTGCAGCTGGAACATCCATTGATTCTGCAGAATAGCTCCAACTGAACCTGCCATCAGGAGGGCAGGACACCAGGATCCTGAGACAGTCTGCTAAATGAGGAAGATAGATAAAAGCTGAATTATTTCTGGGAAATCTCTGTATCTGTGGGAAAGACAGTGAGTGTATATGTGTAGTCATTGTAACTATTAAGCCCTGTCATGGTCTGGCATGACAGATACCAGTGCCAATGACAGACCAGTGCCGTCCATCTGACTAGGGACAGGACACCTAAGAAATTCCTTATGTGAATGAGTCAAATACACTGTTATTCTGCTATTTGGACAGAGATATTATCAACTTAATGATATTTTCATGAGTTAAAAGTATATGCATTGTGATACTGATACCTGAACAATTACACAGATAAGGATTTTGTCATTGTTGTCATTGTCTTTTATTACAAGTATTTTTTCTACAGATCATTATACCATTGCTTGGAAACATTAAATAATTGATCTAGGATGTATACTACAATGTTCTTAGCTGTTGTGGTTCAGGCATGGGGCCCTCTTTTTAACAGCTAAACTCTTAATACTTTGACTAAAGAATCTCATCAGGCTTAAACTCCCACTCTACGTCCCCATAATGTTCAGAATCACGAGGTTAGAGCTGGAAAGACTTTTACATCTTGTCTGGAGCAGTGCAAGCCAAAGATGGTCACTATACCACATTTGCTAATGTTTTGAATTTTCATATATGTATGAGCTACGTAAATTAATGTGGCTATTAGTGTATATCTGTATGATTGCAAAATATTTTAATGCATGTTAAGGTTGACAGCCTAGATTCTCATCTACCTCTTACAATCCGCAAGTATTTTGTGATAAGCTATTATTAGACCTAAGACCAGAAAAATCTCATTTCCAATTGGTAAGGAAGGTTTTTTGAACAACCTAGTCCTTTCTGTTGTTTAAACTGTGAGCTGTCAGGCTGGGTAATATGAACTGCCATTTTATTTTCTTCAAAATTCACTAAAAGACAGCTAAGCCTGGACTTTTTATCTTAAACTTCCAAGGGTGATAATACAATTGCAAGTGTATGGGACGCTTATTCCAAAGACAAGAATGAAAAGATACAGTGCTCTGTACTAGTGTTAATGAGTGAAAATGGGAGTCCTTATCACAGACCTGTCTGAGAACCTGTTCAAAGTAATTGAGGAAATACCATAGGCAGGCTTTTAAATTTATATGGCAAAACCCAAACTAATTCTGTTTTAAAGAAGATACTATTAGTGTATTTTGTAAGTGTAAACCTTCATATGTATTTGTAATGTTTATCACAGTGAAAATGCAGCATATTCTGTTTGCCTCTAGTATTTGCAAATAGTTTCTAAACCAGTTCCATTATTTGCAAATATTGAATATTTGTAAAATACTCCAGGCTAATTATTTGTGCATAGTTCATTTTAGTATTCACCATTTGTGGCTGAGCAATTAGATGATTACCCATCGGGGGAATCTAATTTAATAAGTTTTAAAAATTGCTTTGCTGAGTCAGAGCTCAGCTAGTATAACCTTGTTAATTGGAAAATAATGGAGAATATGTTATGGCTGGTGCTTAATGCCACCTTATAATTACTGAATAAAATGTAGGGATATTTAAATGTCATTTTAATTGAATATCCATCATGGAAATCTTTTTAAATGCCAAATAATATGATCTTTGAACACCAATGGGCAAAATAATATATTCAGAAATAATATATATCTCTGACATTGTTGAGCTGATTATAATACTCATCTGTATTAATAAATCATTCCCAGCCCTTTCAAAATCCTTTGAAAATCATTTCTGTAACTCAGAAATGCTTCTTTTACTATAACTCTTAAATATTTTTATTAATAGCGGAATGAGGAAACTGCTACCATTACTAAATGCAGAAGTTTTAGGTTATACTAAAAATCTTGAACCAAACAATCAAAGGGATTATTTTGAAATTAAGACAGTTTATTAACGCTTTCAATCTCCTCTAGGCCATTCTTGTGTTAAAACCATTTTTTGGAATTTCAAGAAACTCTCTACATACCAAAATTTCATGTAAAGAAATGTCTAAGCATGAGGCAACATTGCATTTTATGAAAAATAAATGACAGCAAAATAATGCTCCCTTGGAAGAAAAAAAAATAAAAATCAAAGATTCCATAAGGCTGAAGGGTATTTCAAAAGTGGCTGGGAAGGTGAGGCAAGGAAAGGCTGGAGACAGGATCCCATCTCTACTCATGCTGATGGCCATGGGCTTTTTGCCTTTAACTGTGAATGGTGAATGTCACCAAGCTGTTTCATATTGCAGCAGCAGCAGCAGATTTTTCACATGCTTTCAGAATCTGTCATATACGCAAGTTAGCTAGCCTTAAAGCACATATAAAGAAGAATGTTACTTGACTTTTTACTGTAAAAACTACTTATTCAGAAGTTTAAACAAAACTTCTAGGTTTGTTAATAAAACAGATTTTTTCTTTCTAACCTAAAAAGTGATCAAAAAATTTGTGTATATATATAGCACTGTCTAGCAAGTATCAGTGCTATCTAACAGTTGATATGTATTAGTTCTTATTATTAAATTACATTAATGAACATAGTGCTGCATGGGCATGTCACCCAATTTTACAAATGAAAAAATGTTGCAAAATAAGAAGACTGTCTACAAAATTTAAATCAGATGGAGAGGTCAAGTAGGTAGATGACTTTATCTTAATTAGATTGCAGTGACTAAACATTTAAGCACTGTTACCTGCTCATTTGCTGGAAATTCTGCAAGAAGTCATGAATAGGTCAGGTCTAAGCAGTTTTCCAAATGTTTCAAATACTCAGATTTGGCTTTTTTTTTTTTTTCTGTGTTGCATTTTGTAAGGGAAGGTTTCCAAGAAAATGGTATTTATTTTGTAGAAGACCAACTTCAAATGTAGATCTCTGTTTAATATCTAGGCTGACAGATCTGATGCTGACTTACAGTCAGAAGTTCCTGACAATTTAAAAATGTAATAATATAAAGCAGTATCTGTGTTGCCAGCTGAGTGTCTTCCCACACAAAAAACTGCATAAAATACCAGTTTTCTATGACAAATGATGGTGATTGTTCTTTCAAAAATCATACTTTTTTTTTTCCAGTCTAAAACATACATGTGCAGTTGGCAAGGGGACACCCTGTGTTTCACAGTTGACTTTGCTCTGGGATTTACCTGTTTTGACAGTAAAACAAAGGTAAGCAGAAAAAGAAAACAACTCTGTTTTATTTTACTGTTATTGAAGTTATCAGTAACCATAATATTTTATGTTGATCAGTAACGGTAATTTTTTATGTTGATGTGTATTTCTTCCTCAAATGTACTGTACTTTTTATTTATATAGCACTACTGAAACATAGTCAGTTTGGGAGTTGAAAGGGACAGTTAGACTTCTGTCTTAGCATGTAAAGATAAATTCTGGAGAAATATAAAAAAGTAATTTTCTTTTCAAGTAATAAAAGCAAAGGAAAGTTATATTTAGGAGAGGGACTGGCTTTCTTATAATGAAGAAGCTTCAAGATTTTTAAAAGATTACCAGTCATGAAAAAAATGAAGTGTCACCTGATTGTATTTGTTTTGAAACTACAGATATAAAATAGGATTAATTATTCTTCCATCATAAAAAAATTAGGCCATGTCTAAAGTAAACAGAACAAAGGCAAATTCATTTCAAAGTCATAATCTGTAAGATTAAATTCACTTCTCTTGCAAAACAGTGGCTATATATAAAGTGCCTACAGGGGATGGTTTATGATATATAAAACTACCATGCCCTGTCTGTAATTCTTCTATTTTAAATATAATTTAGCAATACTTTAAATTATTCTAAATGGATATATACATTTGTTTTCCAGTAGAAGTAAACATACATATAAAATATGTTTCTGCATTAATAGAGCTGTACAGTACGTCTGTTCTCTGAAATATGGTCTTCAACTCCAAAATGGAAGATTTTTTTTAATATATGTTGAAGAAATTCAGTCAGACAGACTTAAGAGGAAACATACTGCATTTTGAAATATTGAAACAGTATCTAGTTTGTCTGTGTTAGCATTTTCGGGGTTTGGGGCCAAAATACACAAGTTTATTGAAATCTTTGTGCAGAGAAATAATGGCCAAGATCATCGTTACTTGAAAAATCTAGGCTAATTGCGTTTAGCCACAAATTAACTATAAGAAGTAATCTCATTAGTTTAGACTATAGAAAATGTTTCTTTTAAATGTGGAGATTCATTGGGTGTATTCCCATTTTTAAAATCTTCTCTGTTGATAGGACTTTGAGCCACAGTGTCTACCTTCAGTATTGATGATGAGCACGGTTTATATTGACCTTTGTTGCTTACCTAAGGAGAAATAGAATACCATCAGATAGATCAATTCTGTTGTTAAACTTAAAAATTCTGGAGAGCTCAAGTGCATTTATTGTTCATCTGTGTGAGAGATAGAGATGTCCTCTGTATTCTCAAGCCTGAGTGAAGCAGTAACGGGTGGCTTACGCAGTTCATCTTACTTCCCATAATTGTCACCTGGAGCTGACTGCTGCCCCTTTCTCAGCTTTTTCAGAATACTTCCTACCAACACTGAATAAACAGATTGTTGAGATGGTCAAATAAATAAAAGTTCGTTAGGGACAGAACAATTTTGCTGAAAAAAATCATTTTTTCTTTGAGATAATGAATTTCAAATTAAAGTCACCTGTTGATGCAAAGAATGCTCTTACACCACAGCAGGTGTTCATACAGACTTATTAAGGGCCAGTCTCCTGCCTGCTCTACAAATCTAAGCCTGGATCTCAAATTTTGGGCAGCCAGCTCATGCATTCATTTAAAAAGTGTTCCTTTTTACAGACTGGAAAATTATATTAAAAGGGCCTTCTTATTAAGAATGATGAAATAAGAAGGGCAAGAACTTCTGCTTGGGAGTGTGATGGGTTGACCCTGACTGGATGCCAGGTGCCCACCAATGCCATTCTATCACTCCCCTCCTCAGCTGAACAAGGGGAGAAAAATACAACAAAAGGCTCCTGGGTCAAGATGAGGACAGGGAGATCACTCAGTAATTACTTTCATAGGCAAAAATGACTCAGCTCAGGAAAATTAGTTTAATTTATTACTAATCAAATCAGAGTAGGGTAATGAGAAATAAACCCCAAATCTTAAAACACCTTCTCCCCACCCCTCCCTTCTTCCTGGGCTCAACTTCATTCCCGATTTCTCTGCCGCCTCCCCCCAGCCGCGCAGGGGGATGGGGAATGGGGCTGCAGTCAGTTCGTCACAGGCTGCCTCTGCTGCTCCTTCCCCCTCAGGGGAAGGGTCCTCGCACTCTGCCCCTGCCCCAGCATGGGGTCCCTCCCACAGGAGACAGTCCTCCATGAACTGCTCCAATGTGAGTCCTTCCCATAGGCTGCAGTTCTTCACAAACTGCTCCAGCGTGGGTCTCTCCCATGGGGTTTAGTCCTTCAGGCACAGGCTGCTCCAGCATGGGTCCCCTGCAGGGTCACAAGCCCTGCCAGCAAACCTGCTCCAGCCTGGGCTCCTCTGTCTCCATGGGACCACAGGTCCTGCTGGGAGTCTGCTCCAGCATGGGCTCCCCATGGGGTCACAGCCCCCTTTGGGCACATCCACCTGCGATAGCATGGAGTCCTTCATGGGCTGCAGGTGGGTATCTGCTCCACTGTTGACCTCCATGGCTGCAGGGACACAGCCTGCCTCACCATGGTCTTCACCACGGTCTGCAGGGGAATCTCTGCTCCAGCACCTGAAGCACCTCCTGCCCCTCCTTCTGCACTGACCTGGGTGTCTGCAGGGCTGTTTTTCTCACATATTCTCAACCCTCTGGCTGCTGTTCCACACCAACTACCAAAACCTTGCCATGGAAACCCAACACAAGGAGTTTAAGTGTCTTTTAGCAAACTCTTCTCTAGAACAGTTTTGGGAGATCTTCAATTTATTTTAAAGAATTACTTCATTTCCTACGTGTTCTGTTCCAGGGTCATCATGGGCTTAACTCATTCAGCTTTTACTTGGTTGGTCCCATCACAGAGATACTCTTGTGGCCTGCAGCTGCTTTATATCTGATCATAGAGTCTTTTTTTCTTGTTGGCTTGGTTCATCTTCCTTATTCTGTGCCTCCAGCCACTCATCCAAGATAAGGGATCCCAAAGTGTGCATTTTCTTCCAGCTTCCAGAGTCATCTACTTCTTTTCCACTTAGTGTCAACTGTTGAGAGAGGTGATGACTCCAGCAATGCCTATTATCTCTAAATTGTTCCTAAGTTCTTGTTTCATCTCTACTCTAGCAGTTATATAGCAAACATTCATCTGTCCTATTTAATCCAGACTCATTTAAGTTTTGAATACTTTTCAGGTGGTCTAATTAGGCCCTCTGGACACAGTTAAAATCTTTTCATGAACTTAAGCTGTTTAAGCACTGTCACAGTGCTGTAGCATAGTTGGGGTTTTCTTCATCTGTTATATTTGTCTAAGTCAATAACATTTCTGTCTGCAGGGAACCAGGAGATGGAATCAGACTTTTTGTGCTTTCTGTAAGCACTTCTCTGTTTATAGGCCATTCCCTTTCAAGCTATGAGTAAGGTTCTGAGGACCACTGGAAACACTGGTCTACAAGAAAAAAATATTTTGCAATGATGTATATTGGAAATTGGAACATAGCAAACTTCTTTCTGTGTGTGTTTTTGAAATAGCCTTCAAAGTATTTAAACTGTCTTTCCTCAGCAGTGTCCAGGGACTGAATCACATTTCAGCTTGTCTGTAGAATTTTCATTAAGATTATAGGCATCAAGGAAACATCAGCAGGATGTCTGGATGCAAGTTGTTACCATGTGTTTTTTTTAAACTTACACATTTTCAGGCAATCAATAGAAAACATTCAAATAAGTACAGAAAATTGCATTGGTTTCAAAATAATTTCCCAAAATTTGTTTTTAAAAAGTGTCTCCATAACTATTAAAACATACTTGTTGATCTAGGATTTATCAACAGAAGATGACATGTCTAAACCTGTAGAAGACCAAGAAGCTTAGATTTCTTGCACATTTTACAAATGACTATGTAATGTAGAACATATTTTTGTGGTTTGCGAGACTAGATTTTATGATAATATTTTTGCATTTCTATTCTAAAATCTGAGGATTTTAAACTGCGTTAAACACATCAGTAAATTCAGCTTTGCAACATCTGTGTAAGACATTATTATCTACATTACACAGATGAGCCAGCTGAAATATGAAAGGTTGAGATATGGTATAGAATTGTGTTCATAATGAAACTATATAAATATCCTCATGGGTATTTCTAGAATTAAATTTTGCCACATTTTTTATATTATGCAGGCAAATGGAACTTTTACATTTCAGAGAATTTAGAAATATTTTTAATTAGATAATATTAATATTGCATCTTTTGCTTTCACATATGATACAGAGCTATTAATTTTACTTGTTCTGCAACCAGCCTGCTTTCATGCACAATGTTTACAGCTCTAACGCTTTGTCTCAATACATAAACATTGATCATCAATCTATAGTTCTAGGTAAGAGTGTGTAACACAGTCTTTAACCAAATTTATTTTTCTTCAGAATGTGCTGTGGAGGTTTAAATTCTCTCAGCTCAAAGGTTCTTCAGATGATGGGAAAACAAGAGTAAAGTTGCTTTTTCAGAATCTAGACACTAAACAAATTGACACAAAGGTAAGCAACATTCTCTTTCTCAGGTTAGTAAAAAATGGCATGGAATTACTATCAAGGCATCAAAAATTCCATTTACTACTGCACATGCATATAGTGAACCTCACAGTTAGGGTTTTTTTCCTGTTCTTTAGAAGCTTCACAATAAACAGAAGTGATACAGTATCTATAGATTTATTACAGTATTTGTACAAGGCTGTTGCTGAGTTGTGTTATGATGATGTTTTACTGTTTCAGAAAGATGATTTCTGTGAAGTTTAGTCAAGCTATAATAGATAGAATATCTAAAAACTTCTTTTAAAATGAATAAAGGAAAAATAAAACTATTTAAATGCTAAATATATATTTAAGCTACTATATAGTAGAGTTAACATTTTAAGCAAATATGTGCTTAAAATTCACTGATAAGATAAAATATTGTGTAACATTTGCTAGCTTAAAAAAGGGAATATTCTTGCAAAAGGTCAAGTAATTCGTGAAACCTATTGGTTCTACTGTGAATTAAGAGCACTCAGTACTCTGCATTACCTGGAATTAAGCTGTGGAGACATACAGTCACTACTAGAGATGAGATATTACTGGTATCTCTTCTTTCCCCACTAGAAATCATCAAATAAAATTGTGAAACTTTGAATTCAGATTCCCTACTAAACTTCAGCAGTCTCTACTTCAGGATTGTAGTTTGAGTCATCATCTGGAGGTTTGGCTGTGCTGATTCTGCCCTGTGATCCCAAGTTTGATGCTGAATAAATAAATAAAAAGATAATTTTTCAATCATGCAGTTTTAAAAAGAATGAGGAGAAGTTTGATGTGATATGACAGAGAAGAGGAAAGTAAGAGTGAGGTTCAATTGGGATTTGGTGTACGAAAGCCAATGAAAAAAACAGAAAAATATATGAATATCTGTGAAAATTCTCAAATATTTTTACCTGGAGTTGTACAGGTTAAAGTCACCTATAAAGTGATACTCTTCTGTAGTGACCATGCAAAAAGGTTATATTTTACCTATCCTTCTAAAGTTTTAAAAAAATTGTAAGTAGAAAATCTCTAACCTCCCTGGTTTTATCATAAAGTTAGAACAAATGCAATATCTCTTTCTTTGTACATCTATATTAGTAAATTATTCAGTATTTCAGCATTAACCCGAGTTCTCTGTTGGCTCTACCATAAAAGATATTATAATAACTATTACAAAAGGTACAATATTATAATAACTTCACTATAGTAGCAGGTTGTTTCTACTTCATTTCTCACAGTACTCCTTGGAGAGAGAAAAGGACTATTTTCATCATTTTATACGTGATCATCTGTAGCAGAGAGCTCATGTAACATGTTCCAGGTCAGACAGGAAGATTGTACTGGTTAAAAAAAAAACCATAATCTGAATCTGTGTTTTAAATCATCAGATAATCCATGTGTGTGAATGGCCAAGGGCTCCAATTCCATTGCTTGCAGTGGAATTCCATTGCTTTAATACTGTATCATTCTTCTCTCTGTTGTGGTAAACAATCTGATTTTTTTAAAAATTATTTTAATTTCTGTGCTCACTTCAATTGTTTATAATTGCTTTTACTTGTTTTTTACTCTTCAGATAGAAAAACTGTAAATTTTAGCATTTTATGAAAATTTTACTATCTGTAAAATAATGCTATGAGTCCTAATGATAATTTTACAGCAAATTTTGTCCAGGAGGCATATTTGTTAAAACATTGAAAAGTATTCTTTTGCACAACTTTAATGAAAACACCTTGTAACTGACAAAGTTTTCATGAGTATTTCTGAGGTACCTTGAAATTACCAGCTGGAAGATGATACATGATCTGTTCATACAGAAGTCTAAGTATGTATGTACCTAAATTTACATATGTGTACATGTGAGCCCAGGAAAATCTTATTGAAGGCCACAGGAAAGGCTGATACTGAGTAGCTGAGATTTTATCAGAGTTTCAGTGGCTATACCTTTTACCACTGCCTCTGCGCAGTGCAGTGTATCTACTAGGATTTCCCATTAAATGGAACTGAGATACAGCTGTGCAGCCTCTCTGCTGCAGGTAGGTGGTATATATATTCAGGTGCACACCCACCACCTACATATTACTCCTTAGACTTCAGAATTAAAAACTAGTCAGGAAATAACCAACACTAATACCCATAATATAGTACAGTATCTGCCTCAGCTTATTGTACTGAAAGAGATTTCACAGAGCCAGATGGTGCTGTATAGTGAAATGCAGCCAACAATGAGAAACAGAAAATGTCATCAAATAACAGAAGTCTCATTTTTCCTGAATAAATGAGCCACTACATGTGAAATAAAGCTTGATACAGGTGACTTATGTTCACTTGGCAATAAACAGTAGAGTTAAGGTTGCAAAAGGATTTTCTGGGTTATGTCTAATTTTACATGCTTATAAATTCTTGGGGGAAAAAAATCACATTTGGGAATTCTGTTTTTGCATCCTGGTTACTAGCTAGTGATGATTTTTTATTATTCTTCTGTAAATTTTAGTCCAAGTGCTTCTTCCTGTGCACTTCAGTTTTAGGTGAAGAACAATATATTTTTCCGTTTTAAAAGTTTTCTGTTCTGAAGGAGCTAATAAGGCCTGAATACCTGTCAGTTCTTTCTCCTTCAGGTCCTTCATATTCCCTACAGCTTCTCCTCATAGTTTCCCACTTCAGTACTTCCCTGAACTTACATTGCCTTTCAGTAATAACTCCACTTCAACTCCTTCAAACCCCCCAAAAGTCATTGCAATGCACTCATATTACTGCCACGTCCCAGCATATTTGTATCGAGCCTGACAATGGGGTAAAAGTTGTTGCAGCTGCTTAGTAGATATGTGTGTATTACCTGGTTAGATAACCCATGGGTAATGAATGAGTGGCCAAGGGACCCCTGCCCTAGGTGCTGATCAAGGCAGGAAAGGATGATGCTCTCCCTGCCTAAGCTTCCCTGAAGGGTGGTAACAGGACCTCCTAATCCCCGCCAACAACTTGTGCCACACTTCTAGAGATTCAGCTCCTTTGAAGTGTCCTCCTCTTGGACAAATAGGGCAAAAATTTCACATATGTACACATATTTGATTTGATCACTTCTGTAGGAAATCAGATTTTTTTTAGGAGAGACTTAAAAATTCTGAAATTACAACATGGCATGTAAATGGATCTGTATGAAGGAGTAGCTCTGTGACTATTTTGAAAGGGGGAGGAGAGTGGTTATGATTCCTGGATTTTGGCATTAATGTGGAATTAGTATGGGCTGTGGTCAACTCTTCCTTGGATCAGCAGTTTGTATTTCTTTGAGCTTAAGATGCCTTTTCATGTATCTTGGGGGGAGGGGGGGGGGGGGGCAGCTCTTCAACCTGTGTGCTCTTCAGCCAGATGGAACATGTTGACTTCACATGCACCTCTTATGCACCTCTTACACGTAAGAAGAAGAAGTTCATATACAGAAGGAGGCTTGCTTTTGTCTTTCCTTAACGGTGAAAACTAAAAAAAATAATAAAAAAAAAAAAAGACAGGAAAATTAAAAAAAAAGCTTCTGAATACTTTACTAGAAGGAGAGGGATGAAGGCAAGTAATAATTCATTTACTGTGAAAACTGAGCAAATAGCAAATAAGGATATGTTACATGTTTGTTTGTTTGCTCCAGTTATTAAAAAATCAAATTACATCTCAACTACAAATAAGATCAAGGAGTTGTAAACACAAGCCAGAATATGGAAGGAAGGCCATCGAAATATTTTTAAATTTTAGCTTTTGCAGTTTTCAGAAGCTAGTGGAAGTGATGTTTGAGAAGTACAGATAGATGGGTAAGAATACGAAAGAAAACAGCAGTTTTCTTTGGTTTTCTGTTTTTAAAAGAATAGGGATCAAAGGGAGACTTTGAGGCTTACAGACCAATCAGCCTAACTTTGATAGTAAAAAAATAACAAGATTAATAAGTAAACATTAAGTTTATTACATAAATTATTTGTAATTATAGAGAGAATAATAAAGTGATAGGAAAATATCAAGGTGAATTTTTGAGAAGAGACTATATCAACATTGCCTCATTTTTATTTTATGACAGTCTACTCTGGAGGGAAACAACACATGTAATCTGTCTTGACTTTATTAAGGCTTAAAAATAGTCCCACATGATGTTCTCATAAATAATTTTGGTAAATAGTACCTATGTTAAGTTACCGTAAAAAAAGTTAACAGTGATTGAAAAAAACCCTCTGAAAGTAGATTCCATCATTTGCTTGCAAAATGGAAAAATATAACATATCCAAATAAGCCTGATTCAGATTCACACCTCTCTAATTTGCTGCCTGGTAGAAGTCTGAAGCTGGAGCATGGTCAGTGAAAATTGTATCTTTATATAATATGAATTTTACAAGTAAATTTTCCAGTGAACAAATGTGAGCAGATTTCACAGGAATAGTAAAAAGCAACCCCCAGATGCAAAACTCATCTTCCAGCCAAATTTCAGAGTCTCAGGAGTGAGTAAACCAATTTGGCTAAAATTTTCATTTGAAAAGTAATCTGTTGCAGAAAACTCATATGGTTAATATCAACCGAAACAGGTTACATTTGGCAAAGTTGTATATAGCTTATGTATCTGAGCGCAGGATCCAGTACTGAGAAATTACAAATAATCTTAATGATAGTAGATATTCTTAAGCTACATGACATGTACCCTGAATTTCCAGGGTTGCTTAAAAAAAAAAAAAAAAAAAAAGGATTAACACTATCAGGATTGTATCAATGCTTTATGTCCCTTAGTTAAACTGTAGCTACCTGGAAGGTAAGACCTTTTTTTGCAAGCATATTTTAATTGAGCACTTCCCTTTTCTTCTCATCTTATTTTTTGATTCCTTTTATACTCTGTGGTAAAGAGAAGATGGAGCTATATTTTAACAATTAATTCACCCTAGTAACAGAAAGAGAATTTATATATCTTTTTTCACTGCATTGCTCTTTTACTAACCTGGTCTTAAATTTTTCATTGAAGAAAGAAAGACAAGACATCAGTGTCACTAGACCATTGTGAGACATATTGAAGCCTCAACTAAATGTTGCTGGTCTCATGAACTTCTTGTTTGTTATGCATATAACTTAACAGCCCTGCATATTTATCTGACTGTGTTCATTATGCTTTCTCCTCTGACTTCAAGCCTAAACTATTCTGTAATTTCAGGGTGGTACAGTGGTACAATGTGATCTGATTTTGCAATTAGATTCTGCAGCAGTTTTGCAGTAAATCCTATTCTCTTTAAAACAGGAGAACTTCAGGAGAGTGATCAAGGTCAGATCAGCAACTGTATTTCTTTCTTTTGATTTATTGTATACATCTGAGAGGGTATTTATTCCATATTGGTACTGTTGAGAGATATGGCAAATTAAGGAGAGTGCAAGCAAAGCTCACTTCTTACAGAAACATTAATCTCTAGCATCAATAAACCATAATCTAGCACTCAAGCCCTTCTGTATTTTTAACATGGGTCTTTTGTTGCTGAAGTCTGGCAGTTTACTACTGAACAGCTTGGGGTCCTGGAAAACATTTGCAAGATGATGGTAGATAAGAGGTAAGATTTTGCCTGTGTGACAGTATTGGACAATCTGATTGCTGTTGGCAATTTATTTTAATATTTGCTGGAATGGATTAATTTAGTTGGCTGCTCTTAGACAAGCATCTCCAGAACAATTTTTCGGATGAGTTTCTTGTGCATTAGCAAAGTTTGCATCTGCCAATGCAACATTTAAAACTGTTTCAGATTTAGCAGTAAATAGTGGCATTTGGAATCGGTCAAGCAGAAAAGTGAAAAGCCATCTGACTCTTCCAGATCCCTGTAGAACACTGTTAAAAGACTTAAGTACAATTGATAGAGTTGGTTATCTGGCACTGTATGTTGGCATCATAGATATAGTTCTTATGCTTGCAGGGTAAGAGCACCATTTTTTGCTTATCCTTCTTCTGTTTGTGCAAACAGTCACAGAGGAGGCCAAGTAAAAGTTTGTAGCTAAAGAAGCTTTCATACCATAGCTGATAATTTATCTTTGTGTGTTTATGACAGTCTTAACAAGTTGTGAAATACTAATACATTTGTTTTTCTCAACCACGATATGGCTCCCAAGCACTGGTATACTTGCTGAGACATAGAATTGAATGTAGAATTTCCTTTTCCATTTTGACTTCCATGTGGACTGGAGCTAAAACCTAGATATCTCTATCTGTTCTTTTTTAACAAAATATATGGTTATCTTTTCAATCTGATTAAAATAATATACTGAAGAATATAGTAGTAATAGTCATGCTCTTGTCAACAAATGACACTGAGGCTTACCGATGTCCTTAAAGAAGTCATGAAATGCACAGGACACAATAACACTACCTGTCAGTGTCTGCATTATCTGCCTTTTATGTGATACAGGCTCATGCCTTGTTCAAATACTGATTCACCAGCTCTCAGAAGTAATGAATATAATTGTGTGCATGATAATGATGCAACAGGCATGTCAGGCTCTTTATGTTATGTAATAAATACAACTGTCATAGGTGGGTGGGGGAAAAACCACTTTTTTTCTTTTCTATTTGACTCTGCACATATAGTGATCAAGGTCAATACGATTGCATATTTTTCTTATTGTCAATACCAGCAGGCAAATTTGAAGTCTTGTCCTCCCAACTGCTTTAATCCAGTCTTTAGGTTCTTCTCGTGCTGTCTTCCTTCTAGTGCCTTTGTTGTACCTAATCCACTTATTAGAATGCATATAGTAAACTGAAATAGCTTTGGTTATTGAAATATGACAAGCACAGATTCTTCTAAATACACAAAAAATAAACTGACAATCTTAATTAAAGTAAAAAACAGCAATCACGGATAAGGCAAGCAAGCAAGCATAAGGGTGGTGTTAGATGATACAGAGCAAATAAAATAGTCATCTGCCTGGCTGGGTATGGAGGGAAAGGTTACTTAAAAAAAATAAATAATAATTATCAGAGCAATACATTTGTTTGAGAGAAGTGTCATTGGTGTTATTTTCTAGGAAAAAATTCACACTACGTTCTAAACTTGAAAAGGTCAAATTTCCGCCCTTTAAAACCATATTCAAGATAGTCTCTTGCTAAGAGACATATTGTGGCCACGTTCTCTGACTATGCCGCATCTACATTTCCCCAAGCCAGAAGGCCATCCCAATCTTTTACCAAATCCATATTTCCAAACTAACCCCCAGTCCTGTTCCCCTTCCCTGTTGTACTCTGGATGCAAGCTGTATCCACCATCAGAACACCAGCTCTCTAAGTAACCTGTAACCTGTGCCTGCACAAATTTGTACCCCAACCTTCTGCTGCGGATATACATGACCGTTCCTCAGCATCTGCACTTGATTAGCCAGCTTCAGGATTAGGAAGTCAACAAGTGCAGACATCAAACATCCTATAAACACAAAGCACCACAGCCTTAGCCCCATTTGTGGTCTCCCGGGTCAAATACTACTGTGATAAGATGCATTTCTGGGGTCTCCCAGTGCACGAGGCCTCAGGTGAACCCCACCTCTCTGATACCACCATAGCTGACCACATCTAACCAAGCCCTGAAAGAGGACACCTCCAGAGTGTCCACTTTTATGATTTTTAGATGATTGCTCACCCCCACAGATAACCTAACATAAAAATAGTGAAGACATGAGAGAGACAAGAGAAGCGAACCCGCTGGTAGACTGCATGAGGAGTGCTTACACACCATCTATTTGGCTACCCAGCTCTGGAACAACTTTCAAAACTAGCACCACTCTTGAAAATAATCACCCAGACTGAGGGACCTGCAGTATTAACTGGAGAAAATACAGTGTTGTCTTCATATAAAACATAGGTTTAGCAACACTGCTCCTCTTTCAACTGTATGTGGATTATCTTATCTAGAAATAGGACCATATCATTAGTATTCAAAAGGTTATTCACGACAGGTTAAACAACTTTTCTCAGATACACAGGAGGGACTACTGCAGCTTGATCCCTACTCTGATAGAAACAAAGAGGACTCTGCAGTAGGGGCATTGGGAAGGACTGACTCCCAGTGATGAGACATTCCTGTCCTTGTTCTTTTCTTATCTTCACGTAACGTTTTTAGAGCAGTCTGAAATCTTGCCTACAATCTCTGTTAGTTTACCTCTCACTGCTTACCTTCATAAACCTGTATAGATTAAACACACATAAAGGCAGAGTAGAGAAAGAGAAAGCTTGTGCTCTTCTCTCTGTTTGGCTGCGTTCGGTGAGTGTATTGAATATCAGAACCTGATGTAAAATTGCTGGATGATTTCAGCTGGTGTTGAAGCAAATATAAGATTAATGTGAGTCATTTTATATTTCAGAATGTATTATTTTTAGTGGTGGTAATTCAGATTTAAACCTTTTACTTGAGCTGAGAACTGATCTACTGAGGCCTGTATTATTTCATATTGAGTTGTATTCCATTAATAATCATGAAAGTGTACTTCATTTTAGTTTTATAAAACTTAGACAATGAGAATTAAATAATGGCACTATTTTTTTCTGAAAGTGTTTATATTAATTTTATGACAATATTTACAGTCAATAAAACATATTTTAAGAAATGTATTCTCATATTTGCTCCATAACTATCAATAAAAATGGAAAAAGCAGATCTTTTATCTCCCCAAAAATGATTACATGGTATTAAATTCCTCAAAGGATTTTAACCAGCGTTCATGCTTAATTTTACTTTCACAACAAGATCTATTTTTTGAGACCTCAATGATTACTTCAGCAACCAAATGCTAGTTAACTAAGTGCTTAGTTTGGTACAAGGTCTGAAGCAATTTTTCTTCTTTTAGGATAATTATTCCTTAATCTGTTGACTGAAAAGTATGCAAAAGGAGAAGGTTGAGAGAGTTTTGCCTCTTCCCTCAATCTTACCTTAATTTCTCCTTAATTAACTAGATATGAATGACAATAAACAGCACATTCTGCTTATCAGTTATATTGGTTTATGCCCCTGGTTTTTATTTATAGAAGTGGTTTGTGTTTGCTCTTCTTTTTTATAATCTTGGAAGTGTCAGTTTGTAATTTGTTATTGCAATTGTAATTAGATAATTGAGTTGTAATCATCTATTTAAAATTGTTGGCATAAAAAAAAAAAAAAGGCTCTGTTTCTGAATTCAGATGTTTTTTGCTTGGAAAGTTGTAGGAAAACCAGTCAGTAATTTCAGAGAAGAATATTTGAAGGGAGGCGAGAGTTATTTCATTTATGTTAACACATTCTCAAAGCTGTTTAATTGACAATTTCTTGTGTTTCCAGGTTCTGGAAATAGTTAATTTTTTTTTTGTCTGACACCCAAGACAAATTATTATATGCATCTAAAAATCTCTGCTTACATATTCTTTGCAGGCCGCAGGGGCTGAAAGCATTGCTCCCTTAGGCCTCCGTGTGCAATGAGTAAGCACCATAAGGAGGACAGTTTGCTGCCAAAACTTTCTCTCTTCCAAGGCTACCGTGTCTGCGAAGGTCTTTCCCTCTAGTTTTTGTGGATATTTTATAGAAGATAAAGGCTTTTGTAAGGCCTGTTACACCACAGGAAGACCATATATTGGGAGCTTGTTGAATATCATTCTCTTACTTTTATTGTCCAGTAATATTGCTTATTGTCACCTTGTGCTGGAGAGAGTAGATGGTAACAGAAAGTTACATTTTTCTGGGAATAATAAATTTGCTTAGTGGTAAAAAAAGTCCCTGAGATAATAAAATATAGGTGCCTGAGGTTGTAAAGAAACCATACTCAATTTTAAAAAAATAATAAAATGAGTAGAATCTTATTGTCATGAAGTAAAGCTATCAAATATTGTCAGGGTGTAATGTTTTTCTTTCTGCCACTCCTTGTTTCTCTTTCCCTTGGCTGCTCCTTCCTTTACTCCTTTCCTCTCCCACAGCACAACTCCTCCATCGGTTGCAGTCCCGTCAGGGGTGTTAGGGGCTCTGCCATGGAGCACCTCCTACTGCACTGGCCTTGTTGCCTTTTTGAGGAACTTACTGCCCTTTCTTAAATGTTTTCCTAGAGTTGTCACCGTTTTGCCTGCTGGGCCTGGCCACGCCCTGCAGGGAAGGCTGGAACCAGCTGGAACCGGCTGTTCCTGGCCTGAGGCAGCCCCGGCTGCTCCTCACAGGGGCCCTGCAGCAACCAAAAAAAAAAAAAAAATTCCCAGTTATGCCCAATATAGGGTCACGAAGTTGGGCCCCACAAATACTAGCAAATAATTTAAGACATTAGTTAGCAGTAAAACCCACTCCTGCCTAGTAAATACATGGCCTTTTATAGCAAAATGGTGTGATGGTGAGCTTTTCTAGAACAGTAATCTTGAATTCCAAATACTCTGTTTGAGGCAATTTTTTGAGAAGATACCATAAAATACTGAGATAGGAAAAGTAGTAGTCCAGTGCTTTGTGTTTTGTTGAAAGGCAAGTGTATGCAGTGTGCCTCAATAAACTACTATGTAGCCAACACATTGAAAGAAATATCTGCTCCTCAAACCAAACACTGTCCCACATCCCCACAATCTGTTTACCAGCTGCAGACTTTAGAAATAGTAGTATCACGTACATTTAACATGTTTCTTATATTTTATTTGTTTTCATTGTGTCAGAATATCACTGCATTTCTGTCTGGGGAGATGAGAAAAAGAAATTTAACTTCTGCACAGAAGATGAAGTATGTTATAAAAAGCCAAGGGAATCTGATAACTCAGTAACTCTGCCCTTTTGTGAATTAGGGCATATTAGTTTCATACCCAGCCATATTTCTATATGTGGGTTGTGATGTGACTTTACCTTAGCATCCACCCTGCCTCTGGCCTTCAAGCTTGCTTCTCTGACTCTCCTCCAGAGACTGCCAGAGTATGTGCCCTCCTCACCCTACCCAGCTGTTGACTGACACTGCAGCATCCCCAAACATCTTTAATTTATCATATACTTTAAAATATGTTGCAATATTTGAATGTTCTCGCAAGTTGAACACTTTCATTTTCAGAGCTGAGTAAAATCTAAGCAATAAAGTAGCACAGAGTGAAATTAAATTGACATGTGTCGTGGCCAGTAAACGAGGTATAGATATACATCTTTTATTCTTAACACCTTTAACCTTACAGTTCCCTGTAAAGATTCAAATTTTCATTTAAATTTTATTGTTGTTTGCTGACTAGTCTGTTCTGTATTTATGTAAAATGTTTATAAACCTGAATATGAGCTCATAATTTGTCTTCTCTCTCTTTTTTTTTTTTTTTTTTTCCCTTACTTCCTCTTTCAGGAACTTGAATTTCAGGATCTGACGGCGGTTTTACACTGTATTCACTCCTTTATAGCAGCAAAAGTGGCATCTGTGGATCCAGTTTTCATAGACAGTCAGAGTATTGCAAGAAAATATATGTACAGTAACTGATACCAGATTATATGTCGTGACTATGGAAAATAAATTATTTTCTTAAAGAAAGTAGTTAACTCATGTACAGTATTGCAACTTCGTGATTTTATAAGAAGTCTATGGTTGTGTTATCTGTAATGATAAGAGTTTTCACAATCTGTTAAACATTTTGAATCTTTGAGTTAACAAATACTAAGTCAAACTGAATCAGTTTGTCATCTTCAGCGTTTATCTAAAATTCTAAGTGAATATTCATTCAATAATATTTGTGTCGTCATTCATTTTGATTTCTGCTCTCATGGTCATCCATACTCCCCCTTATTAAACAGAAAGGTGGAATAACATTTGAAAAATGTGTGTCTAAAATTGGGCCTCTAAGTGTCTTTTGAAAAGCGCTGGGCACACAGACAATTTCTACAGCCTTCACTGTAGAAAAGAATTAATTATTGAAGACAACTGCCATAGAAATCAAATTTTTATCTTGCTTCTATGTTTGAAAAATTATAGTTCCACAGTCCAGTTCTTTTGAGGCCTGAGAGTTTAGCTCTGGCAAAACACCAAGTACTCTATTTCAGATCAAGGAAAAGACTTAAGCACACACTTGACTCTAAGCATATTAAGTAGCCCCGGTGTATGCACAAGGTAATGTTAAGTATCTATTTAAATACTGTGGTAGATCAACTGAGGAGCTTTAGACTCTGCTAAGAAGCCTAACTATAGGCACTCAGTTTTAGAAAACTTGCCATAGGGTTTTCTTATCTGTTCATAAAGCTTCCATGAATCATTCATTTATTCATTCATAGATTGCCTTGCCACTGTCCTTTGGTGTGATGCTCTGTATGGTTGAGAACAGATTCTTTAATAACTGTTTTGTTTGGAGGAGGATGCTCCCAGTATATGGTGAACACAAGAAAACAGATTTTTCTGGGCCATCGACCATTTTTTTTTTTCCCCTATAGCTCTAACCCTGACTTACACACAAGCAACGTGTGTTTTGTCCTTGCTAAGGAAATAATATTGGCTCTACTTTTGAAATATTCCTAACTTTCCTTCTGAAATCATCTTATATGCACAGATAACACTTCCTGGTATTGAAAAATTTATATAAAAGGAAGACATTTTAATCTTAGGGCATACTTCCTGTGATACCAAATATTGTAGGTTTCTGTAATAGAAGGCTCAGTTGATTTCAAGTGCAATTTTGAGGCAGCATCAGGCATTTTTTTTATTTTTTTTTTCAAGAAAATAAAACAATTACAAAATCAAGGAAGAAGAATATCCAAAATAGATACAATGGTTATGGAGCAAATTCATCAGTCCTCCCTGAATTTTAGGGGTCTAGTAAAGTATCCTGCTAAGGTAAAAGCCTAAAGTTACTGTATCTTAAGGAAAAGAGGTAATTGCCTTTAAAAGCTCTCAGGTGAGAAGTGTTTTTACCTAACTTCAGTGCTTAAATTTAGTCAGAGAAGCTGCTCTTCTCAGGTCTTAAGGTACTTAGCTGTCTTGGCAGAATGTAATGAGACCTCAGGCACTTACTTTAAATGGATGCTTAACTGTTCATCTAAAGATTAGGCATAAATAAAGTGCCTAAAGTAGTCGATTTGATCCTACTATAAGGATTACCTGTTGCTAAGTGTTATCCATAGAGAAAATCATTTAAGCAGTAGGGACTCTGCAATTCCAGTGGTGTTTATGGTTCTAAAGTTGTTTGCAAGGAGGCATAGTGCTGACTCCTGTTGAAACAATGTTTAATAAAGGTAAGAAATATTTTTATTGATTGTAGATAAGTTTAGTAAAGGTAAGAAATATTTTTATTAATTGTAGATAAGTATTTATAGCCATTATGATATTAAACAAAAATAGTCTCTATCATATTACACTTTTTCCAAAAAATCAATCAAAAATTATCTTTCTCAAACTTGCCTTTATTCAAAATGTTTCATTTAATTTTCAGCTTTCCACTTTATTTTCATCTTTTTGTATTTACTGTATTATAACATTCACAAATTACAGCATCAAAATTAGAATAGTTTTATTACAACCAATTCTCAGTTATTAGCATGAAAAATTATAACTGACAGTGTCTCTAGGATGAATAACGATGGAATTCTCTCGATTTTGTTTGTCTGCTATTTTCTCATATTCAAAATTCAACACTAATATGGAACAGTAGAAAAGTTACTAGCTAGTACTGAACTGATACTATGGTCAAGCCTCTAGACTTAATATTTTAAGTATCATATGATTAAAACCACAGCATATGGCCCCAAATACCTTAAGTAAATCTTAAAAGATATTAAGCTTAGTTTATTAAATAATCTTTAATTTCTACCAAAAAGCTCTACATTTCAAGATGAGCTTTTGTTGTTGCAAGAGCAGCTGGATATTGTACATTTTCATTAAACACACTCAGGTTTTTTTATATGAAGGTGCTTATAAGTAATTTTGTTATTTGTTCCATGGAATTTCTAAATACTTTTAGTCTTTTGGGGAGCTATACTCTCTACCATTTTTGCAAGACAGTGGTTTTCATCCAATATATCCAAATCAATCTCAATGCACATTAGAGAAAAAATTCTTAGAAATTCACCCTCTGGATTTTAGGGCTGTATTTTAGAAATAATACTCAAAATATATGTTTAATGAGAAACCTGCAGAACCTTGTTAGCTCGCTTGCTCTTTCCTTCATTTCATATTCTGTGACAGTCTCAAGGCAGGGACTAAAGGCCAGTCTTCTGAAGAAGTTGCCAGAGTCTGTGAAAAGCTAATGGACTGCTAATTACTCAGCTGTTACATAGTTTGTATAGGACTTCCGTAGCACCTTGCATTTCTTTGTCATTATCTTTGCACACACATCCTATGCGAAAATGTTGCACTTCCAATTTGTTTGGTTGCTTATGTTCATTTGTTACATTTTTTTTATTGTCAGTAAAGCCTGTTATTTTATCATTGCCTTTAGAGTGTGTCTCTTATAACATGCATATATTTTTCCCTAAGTTCTTGAGTATTTGCACCACTGCAGCTCACCAAAGACCTCAAAACAGTAGAATTCACAAACGGTAAATAGATCTGCTGGTAGGTAGGTACCTTCCACAGTCACCCCTTAGGCAGAGGATAGTTGCTTTATGGTGACTGGGCAGTAGGAATGTAGACTATTTAATTGCTAATCAAAACAGGAAACAAATTTTAATATGCTTTGTTGCATACTTGTGATATATTAAGCTTTAGTGTTACTACTTCGTTATTCATTTGTGCATAGTTGTCCTTCGTGTTTTCTAGGGAGACAAAGAGGTACCAGTATTGAAGAAGGGGTAGGAGGAGAGAGGCATTTGCTACAGCAGAGCCATAAACATCAGGCTGGGGAAAGAAGCATACAAACATAGAGTTAGAAAATTGTTTACCATCACAAAATCAACCACTTTATGACTAGAAGCAGAATAGAAACAGATATAATATTGACATAGAAATTATCCTATGTCTTTAATTTAAACTTAAAACTTGGTTAAAAGGCTAAAAATAATACCATTTATGAACATGATTTTGGACAGATGGGTAGTGCCATCTATTTAAATCAGAGCAAGGCTAATCAGTGACACAAATTAAGGAGTGGTATGGCATGAACTTGGGCACTGGACTTGAATGATACTGTTGATTTTTTAAAAAAATAATTTCCTTAATTTTTGGTCTACAGTGATTAAAATCTGCAGAAAAAGTCCTGTGTGCAGTCACGCTAGAGTCAGCTCAGGTCCATGCCCAGTGAGTGCCTTGGTTGTGCTACCCTGTTTAAAACACCAGAGCGTTTAACATGGGGGACATGGTCAGACCCTGCCAGGTAATCCCAGGGACAGAAAACATAGAAACCCCTGATAATTTTAGTTACATATTTAGATGTTGCCAGAGTCTCACTGACTTCAGTGAAGGCAGGGCCTCACCTACTGTATCTGACCTATATTATTTAATTTCATTTTTGCTTATAATCATAAAGCATAGAAGATAATATTGAGGGTGCTGATCCAAAGCTCAAGTTCTGGAAATCTGACTTAATTCTTTTCACACTAGGATCTTTGAAAAAGTATTTCAAAGTGATTTCCACCCTTGAGCCAGTAGGCCTGAAGCTTAAACAAGAATTTTTTGTGGGGGGAGTGATAAGCTCTGACAAACTTCACAACCATAAATCTAAAATCCTGTCTTATATCTGAAATACATTAATTCATAAGTAACTTCAGACAAGGCATGCCTTTTCCACAAAACCTTTAATGTGAGTCTGATCTTTGTAGTGGCATAAGCAGTGTTTTAAAATGCTTGAATTTCTTTTTAAGTACATGCCCATAAATGCTTCTACTAAAATACTGTCAGGATTTTGTAACACCTCCCCACCCACCTGAGTGGGTAGAGAAGCATTGTGATACAGGAACACCTCTATCACAGCGTTCAAAGTGGTGGGTGTGGGGGTGTAACGGCAATGCAATTTTTCTGCTTTTTCTTTACTGCTGTCATTGATTTTTCACGTAACACAGGTTGCCCATGTCCTGCAGTAAGCTTTTGAGGGCAGAGACAGTGAATATCAGAAAGGAAACCTGTTCCTCTGTGCTGTCATGAGAGCTGAAGTCAGTGGTGATTTCTGTCCCTCTTTCCAGTGCATGGGAAATGGATCAAAACACTGCAAAAATGGAAGCGGGAGGGATGGACAGACAGATAGACTATGCAATCTTAAAAACCCCCTCTACTTAGGCATGCAAGCTAAAAGAATCTAAGACTCTTAGAATTTCATTGAGAAATTCTTCTTTCAGTGTAGTTCTCTTCCTTTAAATTGCTATTCATTGAGTTATGGCTGCTGAATATGAGAATATGTCAAAGGAAATAATCTGAAATATATCATGTGGTCATGTTTCCTGTTTCTTAACCTATGCTTCAGAAACGTTTAGGTACTTTTCTATTGAAGCACGTAGAGAGATTATCTTATGTGAAGTAAAAGACCTTGTAGAAAATTTACTAGGAAGTACAAAAGGGATTTGTGTAGCATGCAAGATGAAATTGAAGATGTATTTTAATCTCATTCAACCAGAAAAACTCCACAAGTAAAATCTTTTCATTAAATTTGAAGTTACTAAATTCCATGGACATGAGCCAAAATCCACTGGTGTTTTAAGTCCCAGTGACTTAAAGGGGACTTAACCTGAAAAATGACAGAAAAATATACAATTTTAAATAATCCGCAGGGGAATAAAAACTCTTTTCTATTCCCATATTCTCATGGTGCAGGGCTGCCTACATTGTCAGTAAAAGAACTCATTCCTACTGAAAAAGCTGCTGGCTTTTTAGTAAGGAATCAAACTCTTTGGATTGAAACCTGTAATCTTTTATTTGGAAATGCTGCCATGGTGCCCTGTAAGAGCTGCAGTTACGTAGGTATTCAGACCTCTAGTCCAGATGTATTGCAGACTTTTTTTTTTTTTTTTTTTTTAATCTCCAGTGCAAAACCCTATCTGTTGTGCAGGTCTACACTACATCAGGAGCTGTGAGTGGCAGAAAGGTCTCAGCTGCATAGATCTGTAGGATTGCCGGGCAACCAAACAGGGAAAGGAAGTTAAATGTAAGAAGAACTTTATTTTTCTTTCCTGGTTACAAGTTATTCTTGGAACATTATTTCTGTTATATTTCTAAGCTAACTAGGTGCCAGGCTTTTACACGTCTAGATTCTCAACTATGATTGAAATATCATTCTCAATGCTTATTAATGATTTAATGTAGAAATGAGGTGTCCAGTCTGTATTAATCAGCTGGTCTCAACTCCATAATTGTTGGAAAGGACTGGCAGTTCCAGGGAGTGCTTTACTCTGTCCTGCAATAGATACCTAAAACCAGAGGACTGAATCATGTTCTGAGAAAGCAGTCATCTTTCTCCGTCAACTAGCCTAGATTTTCCTATACTATCACATTGGTTTTTTCACTGCTCAGTTTCCTATAGGTAGCATTAGTGTCAAATTTGTATACCAATACAATAAAAAGTAGCAATCATGAGCAATGTTGAGAGGTTATGAGAATAAAATAAAATAATCCTGAAGTGAATGAAGTGTAAATCAGAAGTCTTGTCGTCCCCTTAAACAGTCAGAGTGGAAGAAAAAGCCTTAGCCTCTTTTTCCAGCTAGCAGTTACTGCCTAGTGCTTAGTAGAAAATATTTCTAAAGTGAGGCAGTAGAAATTGTGTTAATTCATAGACTGGTTCTATATCCCAGGGGATACACTGACTCTTGGAGCATCAAGCTACTCATAAAAAAAAATATTGGAGACATTCTACTGTGTCTTTAAGCACTTTGTTCAATTAACATTCAGAACTGAGCTAAGTGAATGTCCTACAACATCCATAAGCAGAGTACATAATCAGCTCAATGTTTTCTTTTTGCACAGAAGCTGGAGAAATATTCCCCAGCTGAGTTAATATGAATATTTCATTGGTTTTAGGGATAAAACTTTCCCTGTGTTTTAAAGTAGAAATCCTCTACTGAGCCAGTATATTTAGTCAGATTATTTTATTGCTGGGTAAAACCAGAAAAAAACCTGTTCCTTAAATATTTCACACCAAGACTTGGAGAAGTGCTATGATTTGCATTTGTCTCGTACTCAAGCTATATTCAATAGTATAAAGAATTTTCAGAGTAAATGTAGCAGTTTTCCCCACCTGCCTGCTACTGAAAGCACAGTGGCTTCCACAAAAGTCCCAGCACTTACTGGTACATATTGCATCTTAGTGTTCAAGATACGCTAGTGCTTTCATAGACCTCAAATGGGGAAATGTATGCAGTTAAAGAGAAGTAGCAAACTTAGCATTTGTATAATACTAAGTATTATACATCTAATAATAGCTGCAGGGTTGAATGTCAGACATTTCTGGACTTCAATTCTTTGTGGTAGTTAATGATGTTTTTACCAGCGTTTTTGACATTATTACAGATTTATTTCTCCCCATCACTGGGTTATTCATAGCCAGATTAAATGGAAAGGAATTAGGTTCATAATCAAGCTGGTATTTAATTTGCCCTTCACCTTTATTTGGTTCAAGGCACCGAGGACTTTCAATTAACTCATTCCATACGGTAGGTGAAAATGCTGTTATGACAGCACCAAATTCTGAGTGCATGGTCATTTTACCTTACACAGAGTTAACTTCTTCCCAGTCCTGCTCTCAAGTTCCCTGAGTAATTTTGCTTCTTACTTTGTTTTGCACTTTAATTTTTTAGAGTTTTACTAAGATCATAAAATACTCTTAAACATGTTGTTTCATTACAGTCTTTGTCATCCTAATGCTATAAAGCCAAGTATGCCTTTGTTGCCATATTAACTATTTCTTCTCCCTCAATCTTTTTTATTTCCTTTTAAGTTTCTCAGACACTGTTTTTTATCCTTTAGAGAAAGATCTGCAATTGCAATTAGGAAATTACCCCCAAAACCATAGTTTTTGAATGCTTATGTGAAAAGGATCTAAACAAGATTTCTCTGCTTTAATAATTAAGATTTTTTTACTGATTTTCCTCTTGGAAAAACTTGCACCATACTTCATTCTTGTCTGGTATATTCTAGTAGGCACAGCAGTTTGGTATGTTTCTTCCCTTGCTAATTAGTATACATCCCTTAACGACAGATGTCTTTTCATCAGTTGTAAATCCATTTATATGGCATGCTCTCTTATGATTTTACTTAATCTAGCTAAGAGGCGTGTAGTTTTCCTTGGATTTTTTTTTCATTCTCTATCTAAATAACTTTGCCAACCATCACCAAGTGGTTCTTTACACTCAGAACTGCTTAGTTCCCATGCCTTCAAAGAAAATGTTCTCCTAGTTTGATGTGACTGATATTTTGTTTCATAACAATACAGACAAGTAGGCAAGGTATAGGTGTTATTTTTTTCAAAATATATTTTCAATCTTCTTCTCAATAAGCACAGTATTTTCTCTACTATCCACAGCTGCACAACTTTTCCAACAGTACTTGCAAAGGTATTTTTGCTGAAAGTGCCTGTATGTTAAATTCTAATAGTAGGTCCCATTTTTGTCTAATGCTTGCTAATCAACTGCTTCAATTTTGTTGGTGCATCCTTATCTGCGATATACACAACGCTTTGATTTATCATACCACTTCACGTGTTTTTTCAAGGTCATTTCTCTGAAAGAGTGTATTTTGTGTTCATTTGTCATAGCTCTTTCAAAAAAATCAATCAACATTTGTTCTTTTATAGTTACATTCTCATCTCTTGGTCTGAAAAATTTCAACTGCCTAAAAAAAATAACTGCAGTTGTTCTCCAACAATTTGCTTCATCATTGTTAGTTTTGTTTCTCTTACTTTTCTTCCCTTTGTTTTTTATCAAGAAAAAAAAAGAAAAGAAAAAAAAATGAAGATTTGGAATTTTTAGTAGTATGCTCCATCCTACTCTTCTTTTTCCACAATTCTTTTTTTTTCTTTTTTTTTTTTTTAATTTGACATTCAAAGCACGCCCAACACTTTCTGTAAGATAAATTGGACAAATTAAATCTCTGTGGCATGAAAACATGCCCTCCAAAATAAAATTTTAGAAGTTCAAACTGTAGAAACTAACCCTTTAAGTATTTACATAGGGCAGGTCAGTTTTCACTATTCTACACCACAGAGTTTGGAAATTGCCAGAACTGTGTGCAGATGTCTGAACTCCAAATAAAATTGAAACTGAGCGAACAGGTGTTCCATTAAATATTGCAACAACACCCTTGGAACATTTTTATAGCATAAGGAAGAGAGAGTATCTCAGTATCAGGCATGGATTTGTTATATTAAGATGTTATCCAAGCCATATGGACATAAGAATTACTGTTTTGCGTCTGGGTAAGTCACATAACCTAGAAAATCCAGGGACCAGTGTCAAATACTAAGGAAGGAGTTTCCCAGACTGCTTCTACTCTTATAAAATCTCCTGTGTAGACAGACCTCTTGTCCCCATCGTTTTAAAGCACCGTATACAAGATTTCTAAAAGCTGGACTCTTGCATCTGACAGTATAACCCCACATCAGTCTCTGTGCACTGTTTGCATTCTGTGTGCAGACTGCCTGTAGGATTTCCCAACAAAGACCAGCCTCCAGCTAACAAATAACAAGCAAATGATGTATTTAAAACACCTACAAAAAGGATACGTAACTAGGAACCAGGGTAAGGTATGGATAAAATTGTAGTTCCTTTGTGAACTCTAGCTAGTGACAATGTCAGAGGCCAGACTCCAGGCTCTTAAATATCCTTAGGCGTTCATTCAGAGACAGCTCGGGAGACGGAGATCCATAACTAGCTCCCCCTTTGCTATGAACAGATCGTGCAGCGAGAAAAAAGAACTAGCTGTTCTAGTATGACATGTATTTACATTACATTTAGATTCCCCAAAACAGACCTAATAATTAAAACTGCTAGATATGCAACTGTCTACTCACTACATGCACTCACTTTGAATTCCTAGACCTTTGCAGTTGTTTCCTGAGTATGTTTCATTTAATATCTGCAGCCGTTTGGGAGTATGCCTATAGATGATTGCTGTGCCTCTGCTGATGAGTGGAAATCGTTAAGCTGTAATAGTTTGGTTATTTATCTGTGATCTATCCTTCGCTGTTTCAGGTCAAATAGATTAGCCCCACTAGATGCATACTTCAGTGGTGGGCTTAAAATGAAAATGAGAATATAGAAAAATTTCTGCAAAATAATTTTAGTGGGAAATCGTTACGTTATTGAGTAGAAGAAGAAAATAAGCACACTTGATGCACTTGAAAACTTTATTAAAAGCTATCTTTATTTTTTAAAATTCTAATAATTTCTAATCATATCAAACTAAGCCATTTATTTTGTACTCATGGCAACATGCTTAAACAGAGTAGGAAAGTCAGACTTTAAATTGTAATGCTGTAGTATTTTCAAATGTGAGAGGCCATTCAGAGCACCTGCCTGTTCAGTTGCATCATTGCTTAATGTTTCTTTCTATAAATGCATGCCTAACACAGTTGCGGCCTTATCCAGAGCCATCACCACTCTTACTCCTGGAGGCCCTACATCCTACATATGCCCTATGCTGAGTCAGAAAGCAAAGATTCACCATTTCTTATATGCATTTTGTCTCAGATTTTTTTTCTAAGAGTGAGGAACAATTTTATGTAGAGACCCAGAAGAAAAAATGCTTTCCTTCCTTGAATTAGAAGTGAAACAAAACAGGGCAAATATTCTGAAAAGCTGTCTTTAAGGGGGGGGGGAAAACCCTACCCTTCCTGTAGTGCAGCATTCCTAAATCATTTCTACACCCCACAAGCCTCCCGTAGTCAAACAGGATTACAAGCAGTTTATATCAGCCAGGTGCTAGCAAGCAAGTGTGGCCTCAGTTCTCTACACACAGAGAGTCCTTTCACCACCCAGCAGTGAAACGTGTTCAGCAGACTGTTGGGTCCCTTGTTCTCTGTCATAAACTGAATCACTTTCAGTAAATATCATTCTGGTGAAATTCAGTGAGGAATAGGAAACTTCATGTCACTGTAATAGCTTTAAAGGGCAAATTCAATTGTCCTGCACAAATGTAAGTAGTGGAAAGCTGAGTTTGAGCTAAGCAGAAAATGATTTGATTAACAGATCATTTAATGTAGGAAAGGCACAATACAATAACCTATTCAGTGTCTTCATGTAGCACAAACATGTAGCCAAGGGGCAGAAATATTGTTGACAATAGAAGAAGCGTTAAAGCACAGACCTTCTGTAGGAGAGACTCCTTCTTGGATGTATTTTTCTATAGCGTCTGATTTCTGAAGTTATTCATGAATTAGTAACATATTACAGTGTGGCTGGAGAGGTAGCACAAGATAAGAAAGGAGGGAAAGCAGGAATTGTATTTAAATCTCCGAAACAGAGGTATGATTCTCAACTGTTAGAAGGAAAAGAAGGATGAATCCTGATAGGGAAGCATACATTAATTTGATGGTTTTTCTTGTACTTTTTTTGATTGTTTATACCTTTGTTGTGTTGAATGATCTGCCTTCACAAACAATTGTTTTCTGATACTCTAACATGAATTGTAAGTCTAATTTGGAAGTGTGCTTACTGGGATGAATTAACAAAGTAGATTTCTGTGCATCCCATTGCAAGTGTTGTGCATCCGGCAATTCCTTCCAACCAGCAATTGATCTGCCTAAGTCCAGACAGCAGAGAGTTGAGGCTCTGGAATCCAGCACGTGGGGAATTCTCAGTCTGTCAGTTTTCCTGCCACCATGCTTCATTTCAGAAAATGAGTCCAGGATTATAAAGGTGTTCCCAGCTTCTTCCATTTTAGTAACAGCAGAGTTTTCAGGATGACCAGCCAGGCCTGGAGAAATACCCTCTTCTCATTAAAAACTCCCATACTGCAGATCAGGACAGAAACTAATTTGTTGTGAGGAAGTACTGAAAATGAAAGGTGTGTGATTCTCCTCTTTCTCTTTGTGTTCCCTAATCATCTTGGTTCTGTATTGTTCCATGATTGTAGCTGTGCTTGCTCAGCTTGTTCATCACCATACTGATCTCAGCATCCACTGCTGTTTCTCCACTTTGAAAATGGTGCCTACTCATGCAGAAGACTTAGAGTGAAACATCTTGGGTTAATTCACTGCCTAAAATTTGTGCAGTTGTCTCTTGTTCACTGTATAGGTAAAAATCTGAAGTACATAGTAAGAGACAAGTGTACTGGAATGACTTGCCATTTAACTTCAAACATTTAAGATTACATATTTTTTGATAAGAAAACAATACTTGTGATACAGCATGTGATGATGTATTTGTTATATAAGCCATATTTATTAAAAAAAAGAATAACAATTTCTGATGTTAGATGCTCAAATCTGTGTTTATTTTTGGAGCCACTGGAAAGTCCAAGAAAAGTAATGAAATGTTATGCAGTAAGATTGGGGAGGTTAAATTGTAAGTATTTTTGGCATATTTCATAGTATCTTAGTCTAATACTAGTCCTGTGTCAACAGAAATATGACTAATGGCTTAGGGTGGTAGAGATAACATTCCATAAATCATATATGATTTCAGATTAAGGGGATTTAAAGTCCTCAGAATGTGGTCAGGTTTCACTTAGCTGTAGAAAAATGGAGACAAGACATACTTCTTTGTGAAAGTGTAAGCAAAAAGAAGGGAAAGCAAACTGACTTCTCCTTATTTGAGGAAAGTAGTTATGTGTCCTTGAAATTTGTATTAATAGCATACCCACATACGGCTTTTTAGATCAACATTTCCAGGAATTTCTGTCTCAAATACCACAGTAAATTTGTCCACTGTGGACGTCAAACACATTAGTAAGAGCCATGCGCTAAAGCTGTGGGAATTTCCATCCCAAAATGATCAGTTTGAAATATGCAGCCATTGCCTCTCCTCCCCTCCTTCACGCAATCTTGTTTGCAAAGTAAAAGGCAATTGCCACTTCTTGGTGAAAACTTGTAAAAATACAGTATGGACATGAAGTATGGAGGTTTGTAATGAAATTAGTGTTTTTCCCCTGTGTATGAGTGTCACCAATACCGATGTCTAGAGTAAGTTCACATTCTGATCAGCAGCCCACAATACAGCATGAGGCCGATTGCTGCATACTGTTGTTCATTGGATAAAATGTATGTTTCAGATATCTTTTTTAATGTCTTCTTTTTTTTCACCCAAAGAAGAAAAAGGTATGTGAATATCCAGTAGACACTTTATAGGAAATGTTTTAAACCACTTCCAGACACCCCTTTGAAAGTCAGTGGGCATCAGTGGAGTTCCCTAAGAACACAGGGGTTCAAGGATTAGATCATCAGTGGTGACATTAACACTCGGGTTTTCCCTTCTAGTTGCCATTTGTTCTTATTTCCATCCTGTAAATCTTTCTTTGTTGAAAGAGAAAGATCATCTTTTCTTCAGTAATTGACAGATGTTGAACGATCAAGTATATTGGAGTCTCTGGCACAGAAAAAAAAAAAAAAATCAAAAATTGAGCTACAGCACGTAATTAGCACAATATTTTCAGTTTTAAAGCTTTACACAACATAAACCCAGAAGTTCTTTTTTAAGGAAAATATTTGAATTGGTATACTTTATTGCAACCAGTAGCTATATCTTATTAAATGTTTCCTGACAGTCCACTAGCTCTGTCCTAAAAATGCATTACTTCAGCAGTTCATAATAGAGCAAAAGCTAAATAGATATCAGAATTCTATACAGGCATATAGAAACTGTTTGAATGCTGTTTATCTTGGCCATGTGGCAATTAAATGTTCGTTGATTTTATTTTTTTTTTTAATGAGTTTTTGCGTATTGCAGGTTTCTTTCCCTTTTAGTGGAAGGTTGTATCGGGGGCCAAAATATCGTGCAACAAAATGATGATGTAAATGTGATCATCGTAGTATAGGGAAATACTTACAATTAATTCTGTAATTAACAAACTAGAAAATATAACAGTAATTTTTCATACTCATAATGTTTCACATCTAAATGCTATTCATTATATATCTTGTTACACATTGTATGTATTTCAGTTGGCAAATTTAAAAAAGCACCTGAAATGCAGTATGTTTTGTGTGTGTAGCTTTGCTTTTGTTTGGTTTTGTTTGTTGTTTTTTTTTTAGTTGGAAATGCAGCCTTGCAACATGTGCATGATTGTAGATTTATGTAGTGTAAAATTACTGTAATTTCATTTGTTCAGTTCAGGAAGTCAGAAGGGGTTTTCATAAGTAGTAAAGATTAAACTGGGAAGTAATATAAAGGCAGAGTGTATATACTTTGCACTTTTAAATAACCTTTTATATAACAAGAGAACCAATTATCATACAGTATACTGTAATTCCACTTTCTAGTGATACTCTTGCTATTGTCACAGTGTTGTCTCTACATCTGGATATGAATAATTTGTATATGTACACACTTCAAAAGTGATTTCTATAATGGAATATGTGCTCCCTGTCACAGTCACTAACATCCAACTGGAAAAAATTCACCAATTATTTTTTTTATAAATTATAAATGTACAGTGTAAATTAGTAAATCAAATATTGTAGCAATGAAGAGATGCACTTTAAAAATGTAAAAGTGTTTATCTCCAAGAGTGTTATTTTGTATAGATGTTTTTGAATAAATGATTTATTGCTCATTGGTGGTTTTTTTCTCATTTATGAAATAAATATAAGAGATTTGGCAGCAGTCATCTGAGGTTTATATTTTATCATCTGTGGTTTGGTGGGTTTCTTTTGAAAATAAAAGTTTTGTAATTGGATCAGTAAAGGACTTAGTCACATTTCATCCCTCATTTAATAAATCGTTGTTGGCTTGATCTAGTTGCTATGAAAAAGCTAGGTGTGATCCATGATGGAGCCTGCAGCCCTTGTTGTCAACCAGCAAGGGGACCTGGCTATAGCAGCTTCCTTCAGCCATGAAGATTAATTTTGGCCATGAAAAACAAGGTATGGAGAGTGGGATACATAACATGTGCTTTCAGCCTCAGACAGGGCAAGACAGAGTCAGGGTCTGGTCTTTGTCTATAATCTAGAATAAGGAATTGGAAGCGTTCCCGCTTCCCATGGTTTGCATGCAGCCAGTTGGGATTTATTGGGAGACATAATGACCATGATATGCATCTGTTCCAGTGAGAGATCAGTGCTGATACCTGAACTGAAAGGTGCGGAACAGCTAAATGCTCACAGCTTTCAGAGCTGGGCATAATTCTATCAAGGTTTAACCCCAGCTGGCAAATCAGTACTGCACAGCTGCTCGCTCGTTCCACCCACCCCACTTGTAGAGTGGGGAGGAGAATCTGAAAAAGGTAAATGGCAAAATAATAATAAAACAGTTTTTAAAAAGGTAAAGTTTTTTTTTAAAAAAAAAGGTAAATGACTAAATGACATAGCAGCTGCTGTTTCTATTAAAATATGTACTTCCAGGTGGGGAGAGGCAGAGTGACCCCATTATTTAACTGCCTGGTGATTACAGCACTGGATTCAAAGGGGGAAATATTCTTTTCTCAAGGGAACTCTTAGAGCAGCTAGGGTTTAAGATGCTATAGTTTCCTGTCTCCCCTCTCTGCTCAGGGTTGCTCCCTGAGAAGAGGCTGCAGAGACTACGTGCCTACACCGTAGGTCACAGTCTGGCATTTTAATTCCAGCAGTCCCTGAAGAGGTCTGGTTTCCTATGCCAGCCTCTGAGCAGCAGGAAGGACAGGAGGGGCAGGGCAGACAGCCAGGGGGGCTGCATGCTCTTTAATCACCTACTCCTCTGTGCCTCGGTGTGTGCCCAGAGCCTTTAGGTGCTCTGTTGTAGCTGCCCTCTTCATCTCAAGAGGCTGGGGTGAATGGCAGCGCTTTTTGGCCTCCTGCTGAGGTTGTGCTACTATCAAGGGGAGGAGGCAGGTGTGCTGGAAAGAAAGAGTAAGCACAGATTAAGGTGCAAGCTTTGGTAACCCAGCAGGCAGGGCAATCATGCGGGGAGGTGTAATCCTGAGCTCTGGTCCCCTTTCCAAAGAGGAAAAATGCAGAGTTGTGACTACAGTCTCATTTATGTGCATTTTACTATGACAGATTGGACTTTTTCACTTCCCTGTGGTAGTAAATTGTGCTTCTTGTGGAAATGGACATAATTGCTTTGCACAAAATTATATTAACTATTTCAGAAGGTTTGTTCTACTTCATGCTTGGAATGACAGAGCCAAATTATTCTCTGCAGTAAGTAGCTCAAAAAAGAAGACAATTCCTGCTGATAAGGAAAAAAAATACTCTTTTTCAACTGCAGAAAAACCCCAACTTCTAGACAGTGGCTAATTTTAAAGTAATAAAATTTCTTTTGTTCTTATGGTTTGAAATGCTGATTTCTGTTAGTTTTAACTTCCTGAATTTTTCCACAAAAGAGAGCTCTTCCTCACAGGTCACTTTTATTAAACTAGGTCAACTTAGCCTTCACTGCAGCCTGTGAACTCAGGGCTGGTAGCGTGGCACCTGACAGAGAAATGGTAGGTTATTTTTTAAGTACCTGAAGGGGAAAGGTCGTCTTCCTTTTCTTTATTCTGAGAGCTGGACTTGGTTGTTCATACACAGCCTTGTTTAATGATTCAGGTGCAGCTTTTGTGCATCCGAAGGGGGAACTTGATGGTGTCAAAAGTAGAGCAAGAAGAGCTTAAGACTACTTGTCAGTATCTCTGCCATTTGTGAAACTCCCGTTGCATGAAATACTTACTGCCTACCCAGCACAGAGGTAAGTGGTCTAAGACCCCACGTTTTCTTACCTGAGAAGCTGTAACAAGCTCAGATTTGCAGACCAGTCTTTTCTTGTGCTCTTAGAGTAGGTAGTTCCCAAACCAGCAACCCTAGGTCCTTCCTGCAGACCTACACCAATCTGACTGGTAGGGAGAGCTACAAAATCAAAAGATTTTACTTACAGGATACTTGTCTAACTAACATAAAGTATTACATGTTTATGGTTTTTAAAGCATGTGAGACCCTCCCCGTTAGATACAAAATACCCTAAAAGGCAAAACAGAGAGGGAGAGATGGAGAAAGGCAGAGCACAGGGAAGGTGGGGGCATGAGAAGGCGTTGAAAAACTGGAAATAGAAATGTGGGATCAGCAAGGGGAACCTGCATGACGACAGTGAGACAGGTAAAGGTATGTGAGGGAAGGGATAGAGGGAAGGTGTCCTGGCCTGGAAAAGTGGCAAATGCCTGTACCTTTGACTGAGAATCCACATGGTGCCACCCACTTTGAGACATTAACACTGAGCATGCTGCAGTGGGGGGGTGAAGCGGGATCCAAAAAAAAACACTGCATCAAAGCAGGGTTGTAAGGTGATGCTGATGAGTCGATAGTTTCTTAGAACCATAAAATTACCAAAAATTGCTAGAGAAAATCAGGGCTGGAAGGAAGGACCTCAGAAGGAGAGTGCCTTGTATTTTAATGTCTTGCCCAGGGTATTTAAATCTTATCTATTTTCAGAGCTATTTTGTTGCAATTTGTGCTCTTTTAGAGATTTAGAGATCACAACTCACTTTAGAGATTGATGCACGCACTTTAAGGAAAGGGTGAGACCCTTATACCTCAAAGCTTAGGCTAATGTGGGGAACATGGAGGAAAAGTGAAACTTTAGGAGATAAATAAGATCAAGGTAAGATACAGCTGGAAAGAAAAGAGGAGAAAGTAATTGCAGTTTTCAAAAGAAACTAGTGAGGAAAAGAGTCAGAGCAGCCCGTAAAGGGTGTGGAGACAGCTGAGCTGGCTGAATGTGATGGCTTACCCACACAGGTCATGTTAACACTGACCCATGAAGCAGATTTAAATGAGAGGCCGCAATTTTATTTTTGAACAAGTATTGTATCTAAGCATACCCAGAGCCTCTTGACTAACTACTTTGCCAGTTCATTCCTACCTATTTCATTCTCTGAGCAAGCTTTTTATTCCTGAGAGCTATTTCAGTCGGTCAATACGAGGTGCTCTGAAATACGAAAAAATACTGGTAGACATAGGATAATACTAATAATACTTTTAATGGAGGACCTTTTACATTTCTGTAAGAGGGCCCATGTAACTAAGGCACCCTGTGACCATGCCTGTTCAGCCTTCAGCATCTTCTAAAACTACGTCTAGCCTACAGATCTCAGATCCAAATTCTGCAGTCCAAAAATAGAGCAAACCAGTCAGTTCACTACATTGGGTCAGCCATAAAGTACTGGGCTCTTATGCAAAGGGACAAGCCCACTGTCTTCTGCACCTTTCTCCTCCTTAAACGCCCACACTGAATTTAGGGCTAAAGGATCATATGTATGCCTGTATGAGGTTGTACGTACTAGAACATCCGTAGCTTTGAGAGCATCTCCTTTCTGGATCTCAGAAAAACTTTTCTGCATCTACTGTCCTGAAACCAAAATGAAGCATCTGTTAAACCATTACCCAGACCTGGCACGTGCACTATTTTAAAAAGAATGTTATGACACAAGCAGTGGAGTGCAAAAGTTGTCACAAACTATGGTCCCTGTGGGGCTATAGCCATCTGCTTGCTAATTATGTATACCACAGCCTGGCTGTTGCACAGAAAACAAACATTGCTGCTGGCAGCTTTGTCCTGCCATATAATTACTGTGACTGGCACAGGCAGAATTCCAGGAAAGTTATGCCTTTTACTGCCCATTACTGTTGCCACTTTTTGCATGTTCCCCCATTAAAGGATACACATGCTTTTTCTGGCACCTCCTACCTCCTTCTAACCTGCTTGCATCTGCCTTTCCCAGCCTGTGCTAATCTCTGTCTGACAGTGAAAGTACATCACATTACCCAAGACGTGCTTCCTATGCCACCACCAACTTTGCTTAAACTAGTGTTGATATGGCAGTGGAGTATTTAAATCTTTTATGCAAGGTTGCATAAAAGTCACCTTTCTGATAAGGCAGATGTATTCACTGCATCAGCAAATGAAGCTGTTTTTCTTTGTCTCTATTGAGATCTCAAGAGGTGACAGTTAATTCAGAGCATTCGGGGCATACTCCTTTGGTGAAAAAATCTCTAATACAAGATCTGTACTCATCAGCATCTTCCTTTCCTCCCCACTGCTTTTCCCTGTGTGTGAATAGCTCTCCCCTGTGCCTAAATACTTGAGAAGGGACAGTAGGCCACTGGGTTCATCTGTACAGACAGACCTGAGAAGAAGAAAACTGTGAGGATGAGCATTGCCTCCCCCATATCACAGGCTGTTTGGGCTCTGTGTTACACTGCTGGACAGTTATGCCATTGTGCAGGCACACAAATGTGATGACTTTTATTAATGCAAATTCAGGTACTTAGGTGCTATTGCAGTTTAGGCAGCAACTGAAAGCAAGTTGAGGATCTGAACTTCTCTGTGCCTCAGGGGGAAGAGAATATGGAAATCATTCCCAGATTTATGTATATTAAGAAAAGCTACTTGGTGTCATAATAATATTTGGTTTTAAATGATATATGATTATAAACACATCTGTATGAGTTATACACATGACTTCAGACTGCTTAATGATTTCTGAAGGTAGAGGAGTCATTTCTTATTCATGGTTCTTCAAACACATTACATTTGTCATATCCCACAGCTTCTACTGGTCCTGTCATATAGTGTGTCCTTATTTATGGATGAATAGCCACACAAAATTGATTAATCATGTTCTCCCGTTATAGAGGTCTAGGAAGTTCATTTTGTCCTACAAAGGAGCCTGTCCATCAGGAAAGCCTTGGCATGTTATTGGGCCCATTCCTTCCCATAGTGAAGAGTTTGAAATGTTTCTGTCTTCCATGCTGGCCACATTTAATCAACTTGAAAAACTGATCAATGAGCACCCTTTTTTAATCAAACTGTTTCTCTAGTGAAGACTCTTTTAGTACTTTGATACTAGTAAAATAAAGTATATCAGCAAAGATTGGGGATCTGAGTTAAGATTATCCCTAAGGTAAAATTACACAGTACAAGACATGGTATGGACTTACAGCACTTATATTACAGTAACATAAATATGTATTTTGTGTATGTTCAGCAATGCAACAAAGTAAGGTTAGAGCTCCTTTTGGGAGCACATGTTGCCAGTGTGCTACCAAAAAACATCTACAAAAGCTGCTTCCCACCAAAGGACATTTCTCCTAAGTGTATGTTTCTCATTAATACCGATTTCATTATTTTTGATGGGAACCGTGATTCTCTCAGAAGGCAAACAATTCTGCTGTCAAATACCAGTGATGTGATTAGTAGATAGATCTGTCTTTCTGTCAGCCAGGAAAGGTCTACCTTGTACATCAGGGATCAACTGTATAACTGAAGAAATAAAGAGTACGTTAGTAGGAAAAACAGACTTGGATATTTTCTAACTGTGGTACCCATAGCAATATGCAAAAATTTCCAGGTGGTTTACAGCAATATATACATGAGCTGATCTGCCAGGCAACACCTCAACACAGACTACCCATAATTAACTGCCTACGTACAATTATATACTCTGCACTAAGGAGGTGGTTAAAAAATCAACCAGCCAGGTGGTCATCAACAGGGGACTGCCCAGGCAGAGCTCCTCAGTGCCCACAGCAGAGCAAGGCCAGGAAGCAGGGCAGGAGTGTGGGCTGGGGAGGACAGGAAGGGCAGCACGGAGGTGTTAGCTACGTTTGCGGGAGGAGTGATGAGAAGATGGGGGGAGGCAGAAATCTGGTATTCTTTCTGACCGTTCTTGGATGTGTGCTCCTTCTTGCACAGAGCTGGTGCTACAGCACTGGTTACAGATACCCAAGGAAATTGCAGTGAGAGCCCTGAACTAAGGCATGTCCAGGAGGCCAGGAGCCTATGCAGAAAGCTTTCCGTCTTTTTCATCCTCATTACACACCCTTGTAACATCTTTCAATGTTTAATTGGTTTTGTGCTAGTTGCATGTTATGTTTTATTTCGTAGGCAAGTTTGCTTAACTCCAGTATAGACCACAGGTATTGTATTATCTTAGACCTTTTTTTCCTGAAGAACTGAAAGCTTCCCTATGTTTTTTTTCCAAGTGTGTGTACTCAACTGCATTAGGTGTCAATCCTCAGCACTCTCACCAAACCAAGCATTTTTCTTGCTTTAAGCCTCACATTGTTAAAGCTTACTCACAGTCTCCAGACATCAGAAGTGGATGTGATGAACTTGTAGTAGTGCTATCGATTCCATAAATTGACACGAGATCTATTATTATTGTTGTTATTATTATTGTTATTATTATCCTTTTAAATCACAGGGGCACACATTGTTTTCTCTTGCCAGATCATTAACCTGAAAAGTCTGTTGAGAATCAGTGATGATTTCTTTCTATCTTTTTTTTTCTTCCGAGTCACAGATTTTCAAGATTCTCTTAACACGTGTATATTGTCTGCACAACTTATTTCTGAAGACATCACTTTATATTTGATTGTATGAAGAAGATTTCAGCAAAAGATGAGTTCTTTTGTGTGTTGTAATTCCATGTATACACACACACACGCTCTTTCTTTCCTAGTCCTTCAGGTATTTGGTGATCTTTGCCTAGACGTTTATGAAGTGTTGATTCTTGTTAATACTAATTTCTATATGATGGGTTTCATTCTTGTCATTTGTTACTGTTTAATGCTGCATGCTCAGTAATTCTCATGTGCCTTTTTCATCAGGATGTTTCAATGTAAAAATAAGAAAGTTATAACATCTCTTTTTCCTTCAGTCTGAGAGTTTTCTAAAGCATACTTTATCTAGCTACAGAATGCTACAAACTCATCAGGGCATTAAAAATAACAGCTCAAGATTTGTGGAACCTTGACATGACGTCAAATAGCCAAGATGTTTGTATTACTCAGTCATAAGGCTCACTTGAACACTAAATGTCCCAGAGAGTAGTGCTGTGTGACCACTTAATATCAGTGCTCATGAAAACTGTTTCATTTAACTTCTTCAGATCATTTACTTTCCTGATTTGTGGCAGACTAATGGAAATTTGGAGATTAATTCAGAAGCATACTCATTTGCCTGAGTGAATATGAACTTGGATGAAAGCAGTTCAAGAGTATCTCCTTAGATTTAAAATGTGTTTTTCAATTAACAAAATGTGTTTATAATGTAAGATGTGTCTAGTGAACAATCCATCTAATGAGCTGGTGGCCATTGAGAGATTCTTTTATTACTTGATTTGATGAATAGAAGCCTAATTTTTCACTGGCTGTTTGTTTCCCCTTATTAGCTCTTTCTCCAAACTGACAATTCCACCCCTGAAACGATTTCTTACTGTGTTAATATCTACCATTGCCTTTATCTTTGAATTAATAAAATAAAATAAAAATTTAAAATTAAATAATAAATTTGGAAAGTCAATACCACACTTGGGAAAATGCAACCTACCCGGCAATTCATTAAAGCAGACCAGCAGAAAACATTTAAGTGTGAGGAGGAATTCAAGCACTGCTCTCCAAGTCATTGTACCATTTGTGCCCACAGAGGGGCTTCCCTGTCACAACCTTGAAAGCAGTAATGCCTGATTTTGGGAAAGGCATCCAGCCTAGAGAAGCCCCAGCTTTTTGGACAGTGTGGAGAGAGAATAAGGCTCTTCAGAATGGGATGCACCAATATCCAGTAAAAAGACTAGAATAATATCTGAACTATTCCATTGCTATAGAAATATTTAGCCACCAATGTAAGTGATTTATCCTTTAATTTAACAGTTACATATACCAATTAAGGCAAGCTTCAAGTCTACAAGTCTACACATAAACCATAAAAATTACTCCTAACTTCCATTTAGCTTTATATTTTGCATTTCACAAAAAGCAACAGTTAGTGCCGAGAGAAGCCTGGCAAAAAAGGACAAGAAAAATTCCAGCCATAGTAAATTTGTGATTCAGGGGATTCCTGATGCAAATCTTCTATTTCATAGGCCTCAATATATTTTTATTCCACAAAATTGTCATAACATTTCCATGAACTCATATGAAAATTTTTACCAAAATTTCTTAACACAAGTTGTTTTGTGGTATTATTATGTGTTATCTAAATAATTGCTGTTAGTTTATTTGCTTGTTTGTTTGTTTGTTTGAAGCCTGCCACCTACCTGACTCTTAGTTCTATACTGGAATACACAGAATGATTGTTACCTATTCACCCTCTTCGTCCCATTTCTGACTTCAGAGACCTCTGCAAGGTCTTCCCTAATTAAAGAGAGTAATAGCAAAAAATGTTTCTAATAAAATGGAATTAATTCCAGGAAAAAAAACTAAGTGTTTAAAATGACTAGCAGTCGTGGTATTGATGAAACCCAGCTAAACTGATCTCTCCTAGTAAACTATTTTCCTTTCACCTTTTTCTTGCATTTTTTGACTTGGTGACATTTTTCTGAAGTAACTAGAACAAGACTAATTGCTGTTGTTTGTATGATGGTAAGCTGGAACTTCAGCAAAATTGCTTCTGTTGGAGTATTTTGCAGTTATATATGCTCTTTAGCTCTCTTGCAAAGGAGTAGTCTTGGAATTTTAATAGCCAGAAGAGATCAGAGACTAATTTTTCTATTATAGATTAGACATCCATATTAACCAAGTGTCCTTCGTGCTATGCTAGAGCCCAAGATTGCCACTAAATACTACAAAATGGTGTAATCTGCTATCAAAAACAGCTCCTACAGCTGCACAGATTTATCTTGGAGGTCTCTCATTCTAATCCAGTGCTTTTAAAAACTGATGATGTCTCCGGGAGTCTGGTAGGGCTTGCAGGCTGTTACAGTGCAAATGTAAAAGTTCTGAGGTTATAGAAATGTGTCTGTTCTCTGTATCAAACATCAGTTGCAATTACATAATATTTTAAGTATGAGATATTTTTTCTGAATATCATAGTAGGTCTGCAGAAATTCAGATGTGTGAATAATGTGAAATTCTATTGCTTTTGGATATTTCCTTAAGCAGAATTTATCTTTTTAATCAACAACTCAAAGATTTACTTTATAGGTCTTTAACTTTTAAGAACACAGATACATTACTATTCCTCATGTGCAGATTCAAATCTGGGGAATATTATCATTTGAATGAGTTAATTTAAGCATAGTAGCATTAATATGACTAACTGTTAAGGTTCACTGCAGCTTTTCTTAAGGTTGCTGTTTAGCATAAGAACTGTTTCATACCTGTCTTGTATTCCATGTTTAGACAGTCATTGATCTGTGAAGTTTCATTGCTGGGCAGAAAGGTCTGACACCCTTTCTGAAGAAAGAATGGCTTAAGATGAGAAGCCAGAACAAGGGGGATACATTCAGCAACATATTAATCCAAATTGTCTGCACTGACAACATGAGGGCAATATATAAATCTTGGATGCAAAAAATTGAAGTTGTTCTTGAGCCACTAAACTTTGCCCTCTTAATTCTTTTCTAGCAGATTTCAGTAGCAGGACTACGAATGAACTCCAGTAAGAATGGGAATACAACATCATCTCTTTGTATCAGTTCGGTGTAATTAAGATTTCTCACATGTTCTAACTAAAACTGTGCTTGAGGGAGGGACTCCCTCAACTCAATGGGGAGCTAAACATTTATACTCTTAAATTAAAAGCACAAAATAGATGCTGCCATCCAAATTTTTCATCACAGATCAATTTACTGCATGTAACCACTTAAAGCCCACTGTTGACAAATACTTCAACTTCAACCAATGAGCAAAGGTTAATGATGTTTATTTAAACAAACCTTACTGTAGGAAAGCTCTTCTTGAATTAAAGGAGGAAGCTTTGATTTTTGACTGTGAAACCATAAAGAAAATCACACCTGCTTTTCACTTTAAGAAAGCCCCTCAACTCTTAGAAAAGAAACCTGTGATACTTGAAAAGTATATGAAAGGATACAGGTGAAAGCTCCTTATTCTATTAGGTGTTTGGAATGGATATGCTTTTCTTGATGCTTTGCTCTGACATGGAAGAAGTCAATCTTCTTAGGTAAGGAAACAACCTTAAAAGATTTATAAACTGGAGTGGTCTTAAAGAGGTATTGCAAGTTTCACTTCTTGTCTGCATCCTTAAAGCACCCAACTAAGGAGCATAAACCTACTTTTCCAAGAGAGGTCTGTTTCCATTTACCCTGTGCTTACTTTTCACCCATGTCCACCCACCTTTGCAGTGAACAGGTCATGGATGATATTCCTGAACTGAAGTTTGCTGTAGCAGCAACCTTGAGTTTTTCCTCCGGTCAGTTCACATGATGATAGGTTTTCTTTCACCACCATAGACCGCAGCCACAAGCTCCAGGATGCTCCCTGCTACCCAACACCTGCTTTACACATCACCTATGGCAGAGATCAAAATACTGATCTTTGGCTCCACCTTGTGATCTCCCTGTCAAGACCAGCAAAAACGAAATGAGGCAATCCTCAATCCTGATTCCAACTGATTTAGACCTCCCTGCCTATATTGGAAGTGGAAAAAACCCAGCCAGTTCGATTCTTTAGGTCTAAATACTGATGTCAGGAGAAACAATAGGGTTGAAAAGTGTAAATAAATAAAAATAGATAGGCTCAGAAGTATAAAATGCATTATCTAAGAGAACAAAATAAAATAAAAAGTGATGTAGGGAAATCGGTGGGCAATCTGGAGGTTATCTTCTGACTTTAAAATGGCCATTTTGGTAAAGCAGCAGTGCTAGAGCACAAGAAATAGGACACAAAGTTGCTTTATTCGTAAAATATATTAATAAAGAGAACTAGTGAAAAGGGTACCCAGAGTTTAGTGCATAACATGGCGATTTTTTTTTTTTTTTTTTTTTTTTTTTTTTGTCTAATCATTTGTCCTTCATATTTCTCTGAAAACAACTCTGCTATCAGAACTGACTACACAGGTAGCTCTTGGTTCCTAGCAGGACAAAAATAAACAAGTCAGGCATTAACGTCAGTTTCTGCTTTGTGGGAACATACTGTGACAAAAGTGATTTTGAAACCATTTGCACTGTTAAAGCTTGAGTGAGTACCAGTGCATAAAGCTGATACAGGGTAAGATGGGCCCCTGGAAATCACTTCACTTTCGTATTTCAGAACGGTTACTGCCATCGATAAAGTACAGAACTGTGGAGGATCATCTCAGCAGAAAAAAGGTCAGATTATAAAACTTTCTTTTGTCATTTTTCAGAAGAAATTCATCATGTTAACTTGTGGAATATGAAAAGAAGGGGTGTTTTCACATTGAGTTTCTATTGCCAGTATTGCTTCCCTGAATTTTTAGTTGATGTATTAGCTAATAATTTTGATGTTGATAGAATATAGAGCTAAAAATATTTTACATCGTTCTATCTCCAATCAACATAATGCATGTGAAAAATGTTACCTCTTGGGTAGCTTATATATTTGCAGTGCTGCAAGAAGTACCAGAAAACCAGTGTACGAAGATAGAGAATTTAGCTCACATTGGCTAGCTCAGCATATTCATTGTTCTGATTTCACACCACAGTTATACATGGACAGGAGTATAACAGGGTCAGATCCCTGTTATTATTACTTTGGCCAGTTTCACTATCTTATGTGCAATGACTGATTTACAATCAGTCATGTCAGTGCACAGAGAAGTTCAAAATGAATGGTAAAATATTGCTGAATTTCTAATATGTAGGCAAAGTGTTGTAAATATTGTCAGAACATACTATGTTATAAAATAAAATTATGTCTTTCCTTGTCCTAGAAGTTTCTCAAAATGGTTTAAAAATACTAAGGAAGGAAGGAAAAGAGAGAGAATGGATTAGAGTTATTTCTAAAAATTATTATTTTTAACTTCAAAAACTTAGCCAAACACGTGGCTACAGATCTAATTTTAAAATAAAATTTACCATATGGGGGAAATTATTTATAGTATGGTTTATAATTAGAAGATGAAGGTATATATTTTGTCAACAGTTATCTCCTCTTTCTTGTAGATGAAAGTGCTCATTATTTTGAGATTTTCAGCAGCCATAGCCTTCACAGCTGTTTTCTTTTCTTTCCTTCAGATAGGCAAAGATACCCTCTTTGGTAAGTAACAGAAAAAAAAATACATGTTATATTTTTTTGTCGACAATTAGTGTTAAGCTGAAAATACGCTGGCACTGCAATGGCAGTTTAGATTAATCTCTATTTATGTGCAAAATCCACTATCGGGCTTCTGTGAGAATTATTCCATGTGGTTTTTTTTCAATGCAACACCATAAATTCACAAAGGAAAACTTTGTGTGTGTAATGTATCTTAATTATCTATTCTTTGACTAGGAGTGATTTTACTTTCTTAGCAACATTCATATATCAGATGACATGTTTACAAGCATGATTGCTGGATTTTTTTCCCAGACTTCCAATCACTACATTTTGTCATCCTGGGCTGGTCAGTTGCCATAGGATGTCCCACCCGGCATCCTGCTGCTGGCCCATAAGGGTGTACATCCTCTGTGGCACCATTTTCTGCTGGCAACCTTTGCATACTAGGGAGATTTTAGAGCATCTGAGATTGCAGTGATGCCTATACTCAGACAATGTAATCTTGCCATTTAAAACACCAGAGTTATTTTGTTTCTGTTCAACCTAAATCAGTTAGATCTAGCAGACTAGAAATATAACAGATACTGGATTGAATTTTAAGAGAATTGGGCAGAGACCAATTTTACATTAAAGTAGGGCAGAGATGATGAAGAAACAGGATTTCAATCATTACATTCTATTAAGTTATGTAGCTGTAGATATGATTCATAAGGGATGGTAATATGATTCCTTGGGAAGGTTTTCACCTGAAGTTAGTGTAGAATCACAAATAAAAGAAAATTTTATCCAAAATAAATTAAACAAAAAAATAATCTCCAAGCCATTACTTCCAATGGGAAATCGTTTTTGGACCATGACTGTGAAACAGGAGATCAGATCTATTTTCCATAGTGGATTCTCTGCTTGGAGCTTCCATATTAATTGTTTGGAAAGACATGGTCTAAAATGAGGCTGTGTTGTATGTTAATTAATACAAAATGAATATATATGGACTGTAATAAATGGAATAGATGGATGATTCTTTTTTATAGTAAGTTTTCTTTTGTCTGATGGGAACAACACCAAATAATGTTTATTAATGCATTTTTTGAAATACTGCATTGATACTGAAATCATACTTCTCAGTAGAAAAGGAACAGAGACAATGGAATTCAAGTATAGCAAGTGTATCTTATCTTTTAGATCAGAGGCTGAATCAATACCACATGATGAGCAATACTTTGAGCATAATATATTTCTTGGAGGTGAAACTCCTAAAAGTAATTAAAAATCATGCAATATAGAATTCTAAAATAATTAGCTGTTATATGGCCTATGAAGATCAGTCTTTTTTTTTTAATAGACTCAAAAAAATTTTCAGATGTAACAGAAATCTGAATGATAACCATAAATGAATCTTCTGAATATTTCATCATGCATAGGTGAAAAAGAGAAATAACTACTGTTCTACTCAGATGCTGAGAACATCTTTAGTAAAGTGGAGTAGAATTTTGACAGGAAAGATTACTTCCCATCGCGTATTACTTTTCCTTGAGCTGAGTGCTGTACTCAAAAAAAAAAGATCACAGAAATAGCACAACATGGACCACAGATAAAATATATCACCTAAAATTACACTCTACATAAATGATGAGCAATTGCACATAAATGGTTGCTAGCAATCTATTATTGTTTATGATGCATTTTCTAAGAAAAAATGGATGATCACACAAAATACAGATGGGAATTAGACCACTGGACTTTAAATATGACTGATTCACTTAATATAAATCTAGATGTACACAAAAGAAGAATAATATATGTTCTATGATAGCACTACACAAAATAGCACAGCTGAAGTATTCTTAGGTTCACATTTATCCTTCCATCAAACATAGGTGGAGAAATGTGAATAGGGCTTTCATGCATTGGTCAGATCCCAGAAGATCTTGGAGTTTGTTAATTATGCATGAATATGGGCATAAATTCTTCACGTGGCTCAGGCCAGCTCATATTACCTGTGAGGGAGACTGCTTTGTCCTATCAATCCAAGAACAGTTTAATGAAAAATACGTATGAGCGTGATTGCATACACAGAACACAACACATTGCAGCTGGACCTGTTAACATTTGGTACTACTTAACATGCACAGCTGGATTTATACTGGAAGAAATAGAAGGAAAATATAGTTCTTCAAGCCTTATAAATTAGGGAAGAATTTATTTACTAGCCCTTCCTTATCTTTCAGAAAGGTGAGAAGCCACATCATTAGTTTCAGGAACACTAAAATATGGAGATCATTTTAATGGGGAGAAGTTATACATAGTGTTATTAACCTCTATATTTTGTAAATGTAGTTATTTTATCAAGTATTTTGTTGAATAACATATTTGTCTGTCTTTCTTTTTGGTTTTTTTTCCCCTGTTGAGAAGAAACTGAAGATAACTGCATTACTGAGGCTATTGAAAAGGGCTCTAGTCTGGTGGATTATGCTGCACATTATACACTGAAAAGGTAAAAAAAAAATAGTGACAGATCTATTAGCAAAAAGCTTTCATAACAGAGAAGTTTGAGATCAGTGTTTCTTCAAGAAAACAGAATCATAGAATCATTTAGGTTGTGAAAGACCTTTAAGATCAAGTCCAGCTGTTAACCCACAACTGCCAATTACACCATTAAACCATGCCCCTAAATACCATGTTTATGATCATCTGAACCAACGTAACCTTGTGCATTATCGCCACATAATTCGCTCTCTTAAAATGTGATAAAAATAAGAAATATGAAAATAATTAAGAATATTTTTCTGATCTAAGTAACACATCACATTCCATTAACATGTGGCTCAAAAAATTGTAATTTTATGGATATTATGTATTTTTTAACATTATTTTTCTTTTTCCCTTTCTTTCCTCTTTTAACCGCAGCAGCTGAAAATTAAATCACTGATTTAAAACTTAAAAAAATTAAAGTACTTGATCTGATGGATACTGTTGTTAACCTTTGAATTTTTCATAGGCAGAACACTGCTAGTAACAGCACTCTGAGAACTGGTTATGTCTTTTGCATAAGTCTGGGGTTAATCCTGTAAGCAGCCAAAGGCTCGCGCTTTCAGCAGGGCATCAAAAGATGTGCATTAATCTCGCAGCTGTGGCACATGCTTTCCTGTCTTGTGGAATCAGAGCCACAAGTGTCTGACACCTGCATTAAGAGTTTCAGTCTCATGAGACTATCGCTTGTTTTAACGTTAACCAGCATGAAATACTTGGTCTTTCAAGTTACAAATTATCATTACCAGAAGTGAAAATGATATTTCTACTGTGCGCTTTTATAGACTTCAATTTATTGTGGCCCAGCTAAGTGGGGCAGTGAGAATTGTAAATATCATTAAGAAAACTCTTCTTGTTTTAATAAAGGCTTGTAAATGCACTCTGCACCTGCCTCTTAGATATTAGTCCTGGTCATTTGCAAATACAGAGGACTGAACTGACATCTAATCTGATCGTTGTATTGAGGAGTGAATGTGTTTAGTTGAATACTTTTTATGTCAGTCTAAAGTTACTAAGGCTTCTTTCCTTTGTAAGTTTAAGAATACTGTATACTTCAATGAAAGCTTTGGTCAGCACATAGGTTAAAAACAAGAAAAGAATGTATGTGACTGCATATTTGAGCTTCTGGAAGTTGTGGAGGTCACAGTACTGTGAAAACTCATTTTATTTTGGCTTATAAGTAACTGAAGGAAACTACAGTGCAATATGGATGAGGTCAATGCTGTCTTTGAGACTGAAAAGCTAGTTCTGAGTTGAAAAGGCAGCTCCTTTTTCAGGCTAGAGTAGGAAAACTCTTAGCTGTTTCATGCACAATAGTCCAACCTGATGTTTGCTGAATTCATGATCTAGGTGTTTGAACTGCAAACTGAGTCAAAATAACTGGATTTCTCCTGAGACCTCAGTCTGACCTTGAATTTTCATTAAAATAGAGAAGTACATTTCTTCACCTCAGCTGTCTAATATCATTACTTGAATTTTTGACTTATTGTTTGTGCTTTAGAAATTTGTGTTAGAATTTACTAGTTGTGGTAGAAATGACATCCCACGTTTTAAGGTCACATAGGTCCCAGTACAGTCCTGTGTGCTGTTCATGTCTCCCCTTACAAAGTGCTTCTCATGACTGTTTGCTAGTACCTGTTATTCCAATTGGCTTCTGGGTTTGTGAGTCTTTAAGAGCAGATGTTCATGGTTTTTATTGTAATATATTCAGTCATAATATTATTAATATAGCATAGATGGAACACAATGGCATTATCATCATTAAAATGAATTATTTGTGTTACAATGCCAATGGGAATCTAGGCAGTTTGGATAGGAGACTCAGAGCCATATGTCACCTGGGAGGTTATGACTGTCATCCAGTGCTACGTGCAAATACATTGATAGTTTACTACCAGGTGCACTATAAAACAAATTTTGAAAGTAATACTGGCTTGCAGGAGTTAACTTTAGTTACAGTAAATCTTGTTATAATAACAACCAGTACAAATTATTAAACTTGTACTAGCTTTAACTAATGAGTTTCAGAACTACTGGGAGGGGCCATGATTCCAGCTGTCCATTCTTTTTATATTCTGCTGAGTCTCTGCTTTTTATGGGTTTTAAGGTGTGGAAGATACTAAAGGTAACTCCAGAATGAGCAAGCTGTGCAAAGTGATAGTCTCGTAGGCCTGTGCAGCACACAGCTGCAAATGGTCATTATTTCTCCTGATAGAACTTTGTAATTAACTCAAAAAGACTGAGGAACTAGTTGTGTATAAGAGAGATGTGAATTATGTTGGTGGGTTAAATGGTGCTAGATTATTTGGTTTTAGCATTTTAGATATATAATTTTAGACTCCGGTTTCCAATTACCCTAATATGTTGAAGGTAAGTACAACTCTAATACAAACACAAAAGATTTCCTCAATCTATTTAAAGTCAGAAAACATTGACATTTCTAAGCATATTTTAACATATATTTTAGCTGAAGGCACAGTGTTCTTAGATTAAAAAGTATAGATGACAACCCTGAAAATACTTCAAGCCTTAAGAGCAGATTAAAGATATTTCTCATTATCTTCGTTCTTGTAAAATTACTTTTATTTTGTGTATACTACATTTGAACTCATTTTTTGCATGTTTTTAAAGAATCTAAATTGCAAACCCCACAATTTAAGATACTATTTCTGTTGGCTCCTATCTATGCCAACTTGAAAGGACCATCTGCAGAAGTGACCGTCATGGGATCATCTGTATGCAAAGGGAAGTGGAAAATAATTTCCAGTGTTCCAGATAAAAGTTATAGTTGCAGAAATTCACTAAGCATGATTATTAGTCAGTGCCAATCTGGTCTTAAAGCAGACTGGCCATGTACATACACATTACAGGAAAGAATAAATAGTATTCTTCATAGTTTTATAACTCTATCACTTTATGTTCTGCACAATGTCACTGTTTTGAGAGATCTCCTGAATGGTGACAAATATCTATGACATTAACTCAGGTTAGAAATCTCTAAAAAAGGTATTCAATAAATATATTAATTTAATACAGAAAGAAATATCAGACTCAAAATATCTGAAGCTGAAAGAGAAAGTGTGTCTCATGCTGTGGAGAATTTCTTTAAGGGTTTGGGGAGTGTTATATACATATATTTCTAATTATGATCTGTAATGAGATTCAGTAACTGAGAGTCTGGCAAGCATAAAGAACATTCCGTCAAAATACCATGGTCTGCACTAGGTCACTTCCATATATTCTTAAACATGTATGGAAGACACTTCATGTCTGATTTCATGTTCCTAATAATGATACAATCACAGGTCATTCTATTAGCTTTATGGGGCTATTTCTGTATTACTAAATATTGAGACAGTTTGTAACTGACACTGTTCAGCTTCAGGAGTGTGTGTAAGAACTAGAAGGGACTAGCATGCATGCATGGAGTGAAGAGCAGGGTGTGGGTCAAACAGCAAATGTGGCAGAGGAGTAACAGCTGTGATAATCTTACAGTATCTGTGAGATTAGACAAAAGACAGAAAATGCCTCAGAATGGAATATGTCTTTTCCTTAAGGATTATGGTGGTTCAATTTTGGAGGTTTTCTGGGAGTGTGGATTACTTTCAATTCTTAGCTTCTAGCTAATTTTTGCAAATGTCTTTATTTAATCATTTGTACAGACATGTTTGCCTGTTCATATAAGTTGGGGTATTTTTAAATGATACATGACTGATATTATCCTCATGTGATGTTAAAATATTAAACCTGACTTCTTGCATTTAGTTATAACATCTTTCTTGTCTTTTAAACTGGGACACAGTTTAGGACTTTTAATACTTCAGATTGCCCATCAACTTCCTAATTGTGTATGGAAAACTGAAAAACATGATGCTGAGGAGCAAAATAGCTATTTTTCATAGTTCCAAGTGTTCTTGAGCTCAGCTTTTGAAAGGAAAGGAATAGTTTCTGTATAAAGAACAAATGAACAGGTTAAGGCTCTTTTCAGTCAACTAAGAACAAACCTGGCATCAAGAAAAGCCCTTGGAGTTGTATTTTCTTAATGCTTTTTATGTAAGCATGTTTCTAATTTCTCAAAATTTAACTGTTTGTTTTACCCAAATCAGAACGGTTGTTTCCATTTTAAATTTTTCTTGTGCTTTAAACAAGCCTGAGTGAATAAGACAACACAATGTTTTCAGGAAAATTGCATATCAAAATAAATCTGTGCTTCAGAGCAGCCTTTGGGGATGTCTGTGACCTATGACCATGTCTAGAAATGAAATAGGCTGGAGTGATTCTTACAAAGTTGCAGGAGTCAGTTTAGGACTTGGATCTTCCCTGATGCACTTTTCCCAAGGCTGCTCTGCCAATAAAAGGACAATGGTGATACAGCCCTTGCTAAGTGAAAAAATACATCTTGCAGTGAATTGCAGAACAGTTGAGAGGGATGTGGACACCATCTAGGACAGCGGGCCAGTTACATGACTCCTAGGTACTAAGGCATTTGTGAATCCGCCTGCAATGATTGAGATGGCCTTTGATATTAAATGTTACATGAAAGCAAAGCCTACTCACTTAGATGTGTCTATAGTGACAGTCCCATATTGTGACTATCCTGCATAAGGTCTTCCCAGACACTTTCTGCTGCCAGCTCTGTCTATCTGAATAGTTTCTATCTGATCCTAAAGGCTTCTTATAAGCTTAACTCTGTTGTGTATGTCCCATGAAAAAGCACCTTCCCTTTCTTTCCCAAATTTTCCTTGCAGAACAAGGCCAAAAAGTAGTCTTCCTCTCTGCTTTCTCAGCAGGCCCTTCAGACAAAATATACCTTAAACTAGGAACATATCCAACATCACAAATAGAGCTATGAGTAAGTTCTGAAAGGTTATATGTTAAAAAAAAAACCCTTCTGTGTTTTATCTCAATTATAGAAATATCGAAGGAAAAGGAATAACAACTCCCACCTTGCTGCTAGCTTTCTCAAAATTTCCTGAACAAGAAAGCCAAGATATTTCCGAAGCAGCTGAACGAATGGAAATGTCAATTCAAGTGCTAAAACAAAAACTTTGCCAGAAGCACAAACGTTCATTGCATCCAACTGGTAAATATACTATATTGACATTGGCAAAGAACCCTGTTGGATATCTTGAATATTGTCTTTTATATTAAAGTTGGGTTAGCTTCACTTTTATTTTACCTTTGGCAGGAGTACATATCTTGTCTGCACCCTGTGGCCAGGATGCCCTCTCTTTTGTTTTTAAAAGCACCTCACATACTCACTGTTTTACGTTTTTCTTTGCTGGAGTGTGGGCTGTGTTCCTACAGTTGAGGACAGTAGCACTATGCTATTGGCATCCTGTGAACTCATGACTGTATATTTGTATTGCCAATAAATCAGCTTGCGTATCGACAGTGTTGCAAGCTTGTTTACAGTGAAATACTTATCTTCCCCAGCACTTTGGGTTTAGTGCTTCTGGGAACTAGAATCTATAGATAAAATGATACAGTTTCTGTCGCTCTATTGCACTGGCGTTTTCAAATACACTTCCTCTGGACATTGATGACCTTAGTAATATCCCTCTTTTAAGAAAATACTTTTTTATTTCCAAAACTAATTTTATAATGCATTGCTGTTACACATTTATTTCCACTTTGTTTCTCTTTTAGATGTTCTTTTATGTTAAATGGAGAAAGAAAGAGAGATAGTCCAGAAAGTTCAATGGTATATAATTGTCTAAGTAAAGCAAAATTCTTGTTGCCATTAATTGGATATGAATTTCAAAATATCTGTCTGGTGTCTGGAAGGCTCAAAAATTCAGAAACATTGACTTTTTTCCCTGTAATTTAATTCTGTCAGAATTCAGAAACATTGACATTTTTCCCTGTAATTTAATTCTGTCAATTAGAGCAGCATGAACTGGAAAATTATAATTTGTATTCTCTGTCTTAGTATTATAATGTGACATTATTTTTCAAGATATGGAAACATTAGAGTGTTGTAGAAAAACATAAAGATCCACAGTTATGTTTTCAGGTTGTTTGTCCTTGCGAAAACATCTCACTTACTAAACTAATGGGACATTTCTAGAAATAAAAGTATATCTGTATCTATATGTGTGTGTGTGCATGCATATATTTATATATACATAAACACTCACACACAGAGATACAATTATTTTTCAGGTGGAGTAGTTTCCAAAGAAATCAAATTTCTAAAGCATATAAAAAGTGCACAAAACTCTTGTTAATTTTCAAAACTGAAACAACATTAACAGAAGGTGAATAGATGTTATACAGCCTATGTGGCATGACAAAGAGTTTTATGTGAATTAAAGAACTAATTTGACTTTAAGGGAAAGGTGTGCCAGTAAGACCCTGGGTGACAGAGTCTCTTGGGATATAGTCCTGAAGAGCCAAGGGGTCCACGCAGGCCTGGCATTCTTCAGGAAGAAAATCTTAAAGGCACAGGAGCAGGCTGTCCCCACGTGCCAAAAGATGAGCTGATGGGGAAGCAGACCAAGCTGGCTGAACAGAGAGCTTTGGCTGGAGCTCAGGGGAAAAAGGACAGTTTACCAGCTTTGGAAGAAGGGGCAGGCAGCTCTGGATGGCTATAAGGATGTCATAAGGTTATGCAGGGCAAAGATTAGAGAGATCAAAGCCCAGCTAGAAGTCAGGCTGGCCACTGCTGTAAAAATATATAAAAAAAAAATTTTTTTAAATGCATTAGAAACTAAAGGAGGGCCAAGGGTAATCTACATCCTTTATTGGATGTGGCTGGGAACATTGCCACAAGGGATGAGGAAAAGGCTGAGGTACTCAATGCTTTCTTTGCTTCAGTCTTTGATAGCAAGACCGGCTTCCCTCTGGGTACTCAGCCCCCTGAGCTGGAAGACGGGGATGAGGAGGAGCAGAATGCAGTCCCCACAGTCCAGGAGGAAACGGTTAGTGACTTGCTGCTCCACTTGGACACACACAAGTCTATGGGGCCAGATGGGATCCACCGAAGGGTACTGAGGGAGCTGGTGGAGGAGCTCACCAAGCTGCTCTCCATCATTTGTCAACATTCGTGGCTAACCAGGGACATCCCAGAAGACTGGAGGTTAGCCAATGTGACCCCATCTACAAGAAGGGCAGGAAGGTGGATCTGGGGAACTACAGGCCTGTCAGCCTGATCTCGGTGCCAGGAAAGGTTATGGAGCAGATCATCCTGACTGCCATCACATGGCACATGCAGGACAACCAGGGGATCAGGCCCAGCCAGCATGGGTTTATGAAAAGCAGGTCCTGCTTGACAAAACTGATCTCCTTCTACGGCAAGATGACCCACCTAGTGGATGAGAGAAAGGCTGTGGCTGTTGTCTACCTGGACCTTAGAAAAGCCTTTGATACCATCTCCCCCAGCATTCTTCTGCAGAAACTGGCTGCTCATGGCTCGGACGGGTGTGCTCTATGCCAGGTTAAAAGCTGGCTGGATGGCTGAGTCCAAAGAGTGGTGGTGAATGGAGTTACATCCAGCTGGTGGCTGGTCACACGTGGTGTTCCCCAGGGCTCAGTATTGGGGCCAGTGCTCCTTAAAATTTTTATCAACACTCTGGATGAGGGGATAGAAAGCACCCTCAGTAAGTCTGCAGATGATACTGAGCTGGGGTGGAGCATTAATCTGCTTGATGGCAGGAAGGTTCTACTAAGGGATCTGGACAGGCTGGACCAATGGGCCGAGGCCAGTTGTATGAGGTTCAACCAGGAGAAGTGCCAGGTCCTGCACCTGAGTCACAGCAACCCCAGGCAATGCTACAGGCTTGGGGAAGAGCGGCTGGAAAGTGCCTGGTGGGAAAGGGCCTGACGGTGCTGGTTGACAATTGGCTGAACATGAGCCAGCAGTGTGTCCAGGTGGCCAAGAAGGCCAACCTTCTCATATCAGAAACAGTGTGGCCAGCAGGACTAGGGAAGTGACTGTCCCCCTGTGCTCAGCACCAGTGAGGCCGCACCTCAAATCCTGTGTTCAGCTTTGGGCCCCTCACTGCAAGAGGGACTTGGAGGTGCTGGAGCGTGTCCAGAGAAGGGCGACGGGGCTGGGGAAGGGTCTGGAGCACAAGTCTGATGAGGAGCAGCTGAGGCTGAGGGAATGGGGTTGTTTAGCCTGGAGAGGAGGAGATTCAAGGGGGGGGGGGGGGGGGGGCGATTATTGCTCTCTACAACTACCTGACAGGACACTGTAGGCAGGTGGGGATCGGTCTCTTATCCAAGGTAACAAGGGACAGGACAAGAGTAAACAGCCTCAAGTCGCACCAGGGTATGTTTAGATTGGATATTACGAAAAACATCTTCACAGAAAGGGTGGTCAAGCATTGGAAGAGGCTGCCCAAGGGGTGGTGGAATCACTATCCATGGAGGTATTTAAAAAATGTGTAGATATTCTGCTTAGGGACATGGTTTATGGATGGACTTGGCAGTGCTACGTTAATGGTTGGACTTGGTGATCTCAAAGGACTTTTCCAACCTAAATAATTCTATGATTCTACGACTCAATGAATAGCTAGGCAGCACAGAAACTAGGGAACTGATCTCTGAGGATATCTTTGAACCTGAAGTAACATGAAAATACAGCCATATCCACAGGTTTGGTATGAGTAGCTAGTATATAATGACGAGGTTACATAGCCACTCTAACAGCCCGTTTTTTCTCTGGTCTCACGCCTACCTTGCACAGGTTCTAGCAGCTCAGCAGAACATTTTGGGGTTTTTGAGCTGATTTGGCTCTTGTGCCTTTTTTGGTTTGTTTTTCTGGCTTACTTTTTTTGACTTGCTTAATGGAATAATGCAGCTTAGTTCGGAGTTGGATGGGCAGAAGTGATAGATGGTGGGGCTGCATGGCCTGCACTACCCAGTGGGGAGACAAAGGCAAGAGTTAGATGCTGCCTTTACCATTTTGTTTCAGTATGTGATGGTTACACTCAGTTTGAATGGCAAGACTTCTCTGAGTTCGGGAAGGATATTGCTACTTCTACCTTCAACCGGCCATACATGTGCTTACATACATGTGTGGGTAAGAGAGGGTGCCAGCTTTCTGGAGCTTAGACAAGAATGTGAGTTTGTCCCTCATCAGCAGAATGCTCACTGGGAAACCCATCTGGGATCACATTACAAAGATATTAATATCATGTTCTACTTGTATACAGCTCCCTGATTTTACCTAGCTTCCAAATTCCAGCTCATAATTCTGAGCCTCCTCCATTCTGTACTTAATCATATAGTCTGATGCAGTGTCTTTAAATTTCTGCATCTTTCCAGTCCCACATTTTTCCTCCTTGCTATGTAATTCCATTCTTGAATGGTATTTTTTACAGCTTTGTTGTAAGCACAGGGACTGGCCAAGAAATGTGACTACAATGCAGGCAAAGAAGGCAGCAGAGAGCAAGTTAAAGAAGGAGAAAAAGGAGCAGGTCGACCTCAGTTCTCAGCTATGGCTGGACTACTTCCTTCTCATTCTCTACATATCAGATAATAAAATGAGCTGTTCCCTTTAACCCTCTATCTCCTCTAAGTCCCTAAGACTGCCTCCTGCAGCACTTCTCACTAAGCACTCTTTCCCAGGAAGAGAGGAGATGCTGTAGTCGTAGCTGACAATAATGTCTTTTCTCCTGTATAGCAGTAAAGCAAATTACTTGTTTGGGTTCTTCCTTTCAGATCTCTTATCAGCTGATAGGCTCACTATGATTGCTAATATTTCTGGATGTCTACCTTACACGTTGCCACCAAAATGCCCAAACAATTGCTTAGCTAATAAATATCGACTCATCACTGGTGCCTGCAATAACAGGTATGTATGATTAGAATTGTTCTCTTAAAAATCCTTCTTTCTTATTCTTAAACTCAAGAAGCTCTGTATACTTTTTCTTAGAAAAACTGGGGGCAGAGGGTATCCTCAATCAGCTAAATTTGTCATCAACGTGTGTCTAAATGAGGTGCCTCTGAAAGCTCCCACGGGAAGAATCTCTTCATCTAAGCTTTGGTACACTAATTTTTGCAGACATGCCCTCCCTACGAAGGCTTCTCAGATTATATAAAGAACTTTAAACTTAGAGAGGACTGATTCAGTAGATGCTATTTTCTATATAAATTAAAAAGACTAAATTCTAACTCAACATTAATTTTTGACAGAATTGGATAAAATGATATTGAGCAGGAAAATATAGTTACTTCACGAGAAGCAGTAGCAAAATCAAGTAAATTCTCATTTTTTGTGTTTTCCCACAACCTTAACATTTAACAAACATGCATCTAAAAATTATGGGTGATATATTTATTTATATAAATATATGCTTATTGGCTATCTGAATGACTGTTATTTACTACTGTTACCTGCTTGTTACCTAATACATGCAGCAATTGTTTCCTGCAAAACCCAACATAACAGATGTGACTGTATTTTCAGACTCCTTCAATGCAATGAGGGTGTAAAACTGAGAATGAGAGTTGCTTTGAGTACAAGGGTAAATGATATTTATACTCGGCAGCCTTTGGATACATAGGCATAAGGTCACAAACTGAAAGGCAGACTGTAATATTACAAGTGAGGGGCTACAGAGCTGTAAATGAAAGGCCATTAGCGTTGCATAGGTTAAGGCATTCTGCAACATGGTGAATGAACAGCAGTAAAAATCTGCAGTTTTATTATTCAATCAGTCTGGTTTTATGAGATGAATCTGTTTTGCTACATCACAAGTAATTTGCAAAGAATGTGCCTGATAGTCTCTTTGTTGAAAGGACACAACCTGATATGCATTGATGTTATAAATCTAACTGTGTGGGTATCCATAATTTCCTGCAGGCACTTGCAGAGTTGCTTGGAATCTGAACTAACAGCTAGTATAATATTTGCACTGACAACTCCATCAGGGCTTGAATGCATTGGCCAAGGTACACGCAGCTGAACATAGGCACATGGCTAAAGCTCTTAATTTGCAGGCATGGCTGCTGTAGTCTTTCTCTCCAGAGACGGAGGGAAACATACTCTGCTGTGGGTAAGGTAAAACATCTTTTTCTCTTCAGTGACTTTGGTAATACTAGGATGTGTATAGGCATTTCAGTCTGGTTTCTAAACCTGGATAGAGTAAGTACAATCTATTGAGTCTGATTAATCTGTAATTACTATGTTCTACTTTGTATAGTTGTATGCTTGCACCAAATCATTGTTTAAACTCATCACTTGTATTTGGTGGTATTTTAGACTTTTTGCTCTAAGCATCTCTAAAAGGTGCAAGGCAACAAAAACCAAAAAAACCCCACCAACCACACACCAAAAAACCAAAAACACAAAGACTTTGAAACTAGCGAATCAGATCTTAAATTAGTATAAAACTCTGTAAGACCCTTGAAATACCTCAAGTTTTACTGAAATATATCGGCTTTAAAAGCCCATTATACTATAATGTAAACAGCATATTCTGTAATATAAGCCAGCTTCAAAGACTTCAAATGTTAAACAAAGTACCAGTCTATACTTTTCCTTGCTTTACAGCTGCCACTTCCAGGCAGAAAATATATCAGGATCTGTGTTGTATTTGCAATTTTAGTCACCCAGTTGGAATGTGCAGCTGTGCTGTAGATCAGTAGATGCTGCATTTCACAGGTGAAAATTAAACAAATTTCACAGTGGAGTTAATTGTTTACCTACCTACAACAAAAATCTATTTAAATCTATTTAAAAGTGTACATGGAATTTCTTTACATATGTTTTACTTCATCAGTTCACATACTTGGGAAATATCAGATAGATTACAAAGTATTTATTCCACAGCACTGAGGTTACTTGTTTGAGTGTGAACTCCCTAGAATAAAGGCAGAGCAGAATAGTACAAACATGGCCTTCTATTGACAATATCAACATAACATCAAACATTCCCAGCAGTGTCATTATCCATATTTACTAGTAACAGATATCAACAGAGTTTACTTTTCTTTCTGCCTGAAGGCATAGGTGTGGGTAATAAGCAAAATAAATGTACAACATGAGTCAAAAATTAAGAATAAGGGAGACAAAGTATATCCAAATAGCTAGTCCGCCCTCCTTTTTTTTTTTTTTTTTTTTTTTTTTTTTTTCCAACTAACTAGCATTGATCTGTGTAGTTCTTAGTGCCTAGTGCGTGAAAGGGATTCAAAGGTGAAGGAATTACAGGTACTAAAGGAATGGCATCTCACAGTGCAATTAATCCCACCTAATCTTAGCTCTCCAAAGTAGTTAGATCTCTACTGCAAGCCTGCAAATTTGGCTGTTCCCAATAGTGAGAGATAGGATGAGATAACAGGATGGCACTCAGGACTGTCTGTCTCTTGCTTGATGGACAGATGCTTAGATGACTAGATTACATGTTGTATGCCTAATATTTGGAAGCTAGGAGGAATTTTATCTGCAGCATTTCTGTTTCATTGCTGTGTCATTAACTGTTCCATCAGGTAAGGACCTAATGCTTAGTCTGAAGCTCTAATACTGTCAGAGTTAGAGATATGAATATGGCTCACCTAGTGGAAAGAATGAGCAGTCCTGACTGAATCCATATAAGACTATACGACTTATTAGGAGGAATTGAGGTGTTTCTTTTAAGATAGCTGCTTCGCTTCAATACAAGCTAAGTGTTCAGTTCAGTGGCAGGCTCATTTTTCACAGAAGTTTTCCATGTTTGCCTGAAGTTATGTCCATGGTAACTCAGAGCCATGTAAAACATGACAAAATCCAATTATCAAATTGCCATATGGCATTCATTCTTTCTACTCAAAACTTAGGCAGGACATTCAAGTAACAATCAAAAGCCATAAATCTGCACAGTGAACTGCATCTTAAAACTCCACATTCCTTCTAAGGGAGCCAAAACAAAATCCAAACCGTGCAATTCCAGTATTCCACAAGTAAATGACAAGTCGCACTTCCCTTAAACAGAATGTATAGTAATCAGATTTGACTGCTCGATAAAACTGTATGGTACCAAAATCTCATTATTTCAGCTGCCCTGGATAAAAATCTTTTCAACTCAAGCAAGATTCCAAGACATTAACATGCTTAATGTAATAATAAAAAGACATGCGAGAAGGGTTTTACTAAAGTAGCATTCCAGTAATCTGCTAAAATATAAAAGCAATCAGGAGAAAAATCACTAGTTAAGCAGTTAAATTAACATTTCATTATTTTTAATTGAGTGAAATAGCACTACACTATGTGCAGTATTTTATGCAATTTCAATAAAGGCAAATCAACTGTAACTAATTTGAATGCTTTATTAAAGCATACTTCAACCTTCAAGTGTGAATTATTGTGAATAATTAAGTATATTACTGTACCGTATAGCTTGGCAAATTGAGCCACTTCAGTGTGCTGGAGATCAATGAAGTATTAATAAAATAATTGTTCCCTCTTTAGCGTCCCAATAGACATATAAATGTATGTTTTAACGCCATGTAGTTCTATTAACTGTCTGGGAATATTTCTTGTTCTTTTTGGCTTACTTTACAATTATGGTTAATGGGTACATTGCGAAAATGTATATATTTAACAATTATGAAATATGTTGAACAGGCCGTGTTAAAAAAACAACCAACCAACCAAACAAGAAGAACTAAAATGTCCTCTTACGAAAAATGCACTAGAAATGTTCATGGCAAAAGGAAAATTAATTGGGTCAAGCCCAAGACTCACCAACTATACTAATAAAAATCACCAGGAATCATTTACTGGCCCTCAAAAGAAGTATGACTTGATTCTTGCCACCTCTTAGACTTTTATCTAAACCTTTTCACTGCCTTTCCATCTTTCAGGCAGGCTGGCTTCAGGATGACAAACTGGCACGCACTAATCCCAAGGTGTGCCCGGCCAGGTGTTCAGAGAAATGTGAGTCAGTGTGAGCCAAAAACACACTGCAGTTAGTGTTTGCAACTTAAAAGCATAGTTCAGTGCATACCGGTGCTTGGGCTTGTGCACAGGCCCTCCCAAAGCTGCACCCAAGTAATTAGTATAGATGTAACCAGAGGGAGCATTGCTGCTGAATTCAGCAACACCGCCATCATTCCCCTTCCCTCAGTCCTTTCTCTTTGGATCTTGCTAAATGATTACTTCTGTAGGAGTAGTATCCATTTCCCTTTTAAGCTTTCTTCACCTTTATTCTAGGACTTCTTTCTGTTTTCTTAAATCTTGATTTTCTAGCTATTGCTCTAAGCAAACATCTTTTAAAAGATGCCAGCAAAGGCAGTTAAGTGTATGCCTGACCTTATGGGGAATGTGGTCACTATAAGGAAAACACTGTCGGGGCAAGTATTTCGAAGATGTCAAAAGGTAACCAACTTACATTATACACGTAATTAAGATAGTAACATTTCATTAGTAATTTAGTCCTTCTTTATTTTCCTTTCAAGTCAAACTGATGTTGGCATACATGAAGACCAGTATTGGATGCCTTTTCAAGGACTGTTACATGAATGTTTTATTGCAGTGGCATATTTCTCTGTGACTGATGATTATTTTGTATTATTTTATGTTTAGATTATTTTTCAGAAGATAAAGGTATTGTAAGTATATTGTAAAATATATAAAAAATATATTTATAAGATATTCTAAGGTGCAAGAATTTTGGGGGTTTGCTGTTATTGTTCTTTTGGGTTTTCTTTTTTTTTTCTTTTCCCAGGGAACATCCTAGATGGGGAGCATCCAACACCGCCTTGGCTAGGTGGCTTCCAGCAGCCTATGAAGATGGATTCAGCCAGCCTCGAGGATGGGATCCCAGCATCAGATACAATGGAGTCCAGCTACCCTTGGTTAGAAGTGTGCTGCGAAATCTCTTGAAACATTTACATTTGGCTATAACCGTACCTGCCACCACAGACTTCCATTTGCATCAGTAAATAGCAATCTCTTGAGCTCAGTTAAGAAGCTACTAGCTTTCTTAAAGCACAAGTTAAGCCAGCCAGATAGTGAGAGGTGCCCTGCACCTGGGCTGGGGTAAGCCTATGGAGCAGTGCAGGGGGACACTGACCACCCTGGGGGGCAGCTTTGCCAAAAGGGACCGTGGTGGAGTGCAGGCAGGGCATAAGCCAGCTGTGTGCCTGGCCTGGCTTGTTCCAGATGCAGGGCACTCAGCAGACTGCTGGTGGTGACTGCTCCGCCTAAGGAAGCGTGGTGCAGGGTGAATCTAATCAAGCCCCCTCATGCTGAAAAGGCTGTTAGAGAGAAGAGAGAGGTCTTCACAATGATGCACGCTGACATGGCAAGAGGCAACGGTCATAAGTTGCTCCAGGGGAAATTTTGGTTTGATACAAGGAAAAACAATTTGTTGTGAGAGCAATTACATGTTGGAATAGGCTGCCTAGACAACTGCTGGAATATCCTTCATGGGAAATACCCAAGAGCTGACTTGATGGGCTCTGAATAACCTGACCCCTGCTCTCAATAGAAAGCTGCATCGTGTGGTCTCCAGAGTTTCCTTCCAGCCTAGACTTTCCAGTGGTTTTATGATTCTTTGTTTCAATAATGGTGCCTTTGTTCAGGGAAGGAGAAGGGGTAAAACAGGGTTGGGTGTTAACTAAATAAATATAAAGCACATGGTCATGCTAGCATGCGCATGTGTGTACGCACGTATACCATTTCTCCTAGGTTAGCATACCTTAACAGAACAAGTATTACTGTCAGATCATAACTTCATTTTTTAGCTAGCCCAGGTTACTCAGCTAAGAAAGCATTGCCATATTTATGGATTTTAGCAGCTCATATAGTTAAAAAATAGCAGAGCTGCTATAGAGGGAAGTTTGAAGAAAAAATATTTGCATAGAGGACTGGGTGAAAAATTCCCCAGTGCAGTGTGCAATGATTTGGGCTGGATTTACTATTTCTGGTTTGTCACCATTGCTTTGAAACCTGACTTTTAATGGACTCAAAGTCTTGTTATTTTAACCACTGTATGTTTGATTAAGGATGAGGAAGAGAATTTTGTGTTAATGTCACCTGCAACTCATCTTAGTAAGCTGCAAAATTTAGTGCTTAAAGATGAAAACCTGACATTTACACAGGTAAATTTCCAGTAGATGGTACAAACTGCCTTTTTCTGGATTTATTAGAGTACATGCTTGTGAAGTAAAACACGAACAAAACATAAAACAAAACTACGTAACTGCACCAAAGCTGGTCATATCTAACCATCAGAAAGGTCCTCTGCTTTATTTTGAAGTAAGATAGGATAAAACTAGTTCCATAGATGTTTTTTCCTCATTTACATAATTATCTTTTTTTTTATACTTTTCGTTTTCCAACTATTTCCTTTAAAAAGCAGCATGCAAATACTGTGAAGGTGAGAGATAAGTGTGAGGGTTACTATAAACTAATATTAAAACACAGTGTAGGTGTGCAAGTTAACAGTGATAAGAAAATCTTGCCAACTGCAAGAAAAATTTTGTGCTTTGTGGTCACCAAAGCTATTAAAATATTATAGCAAGGCTTGGATTCATGATGATCTCTATGTATCTCTGGTCTTGACTATTTCAATATAAAGCCCGTTGCTCCTAAAAAGTCCTGTGTTGCCTCTGGTCCTTACCAGTTCTGTTTAACTGCATTTCCCTTCATTATATAGCCCTTATATTTATTACAGACTGTGACTTTATTTAATGTGCTGCCCTTTCAGTTGCTTGACTTCTAAGGCAGCTGCTGTATGTGAGGGAATATTTTGCAGCATGATCAAGGAATCTGAAAAATAGCAATAACCTAATAATCACTGACTACTGAGTTTGATGATTTTGCTTGGTTATATAGTATAGGCCAGACATGTAGCATAGATATCTCCATGCGTTCCCCATCAGAGCATCTGTATATCTATGCAGCTTTCACCAAAGTGCCTCAGAAATATGTCTGGGCTTCTACCTGCCTGAGAAAGTGAGACACAGTTTTCAGCTACCATGTGTTTGCAACTCATCTTTTCTCCTGGGCCGCGTAAGCTGTTCTGTTTATGTATGGAGCAGCCCAGAGCCTCGGTGTATCCACAGTGATTTGAGGTTGCCCAGCAAACAGAATCCATCTGTTAAAAGAGCATAAAACACCATAAATATAAATAAAACTTTTAGACAGTCTAAAAGAAATGTGTGGTTTTCAAAATGCTCTGGAAAGGAACAGATCAAAGGTACACTGTTCATTTGGCAAATGTATAGAAAAACTCAGCTGAAACATCTTTGAATCTGCTTGTGGCACCAGTATCTCAGCTCCTGAAGAGAAATAAGAGTCTGTCAGAGATTGGGGGTTTTTGGGGTTTTTTTTAGACAAACCATTACAAGTACTGTACAACTGGTGTTGGGGAGGGGGGAGCTTTATCGCTGTTCCACTTACTTTTTAGTGTTCTATCATTTTGTGATAAGTAAATACTACTTGGCACTGAAGGTAAATTAGCTCTTTTCCCAGGTTCGTGAAGTGACAAGAAAAATTATTCATGCATCTAATGAGGCTGTTACTGAAGACAACCTGTATTCTGATATTATTACGGTGTGGGGACAGTACATAGACCATGACATTGCATTTACACCACAGAGCACAAGCAAAACAACCTTCCTAAATGGAATGGAGTGCCAGATGACATGTGAAAAACAAAATCCATGTTTTCCAATAAAGGTAAGATTCTAAATTAACTTCTTCAAGAGAAATTCCAGGTTCTAAACAGGTGAGTAAAGTAAAACACATCAGTGATACACCTATACTGAAATAATTATAAAGCAAATTGACAGATAATCCAGAAATATCAGAGCAGACAGTGATAGAAAAATTGAAAACTAATGCAACTATTACATGAAACCTGTAGATATTGAAATTATTTTGTAAAGATAACAAAACTACAGCTAAGGTACTTAGTATAAATACCAAATTTTTCTTCCTTTCAGATTTTAGTTGCAGAGAAACCTTACGTGTGTGTGTGTGTGTGTCCCTTGTTATTGTTCTTATGCTTCAAGGTTTTGAGTTCCATTGGGGAAAATAGGGAAGTAGTCATAAATAATTCTGTTTTTAAACTGCCAGTCAGATAAAGTGAAAGGATCTTAACTCTACTCAGTGAAAGCAAAGATATTTCCAGCAGCTAATGCAAACTTTTGAAGAGAGCTATCTTTTCAATGTATGTATAAAATGATCTTCAGGGATTTGCTGAAACTTGCATCACCTCTTTGCTTTGAGTAGGTGCAAAACACGGATTCAAAGCTTGTTAGAGGGCAGAAAGAAGCATAAATTGGTAGAAATATAGGATGCTATATTCTTGTCTGGTTAATTTAGAAGTATAGTCATTATTTTGCTCAAAAACTTAAGTAGCGAAGTCAAACCAATTTTTTGTTTCTCAAAGCACAGCCTGTCCATCTCATGCTTCAGGGGAGCCCCATGGCCATTACTGACCTTGGACTGTTGCCCCCATCTCTATGCAGAGCAACCTAAATTACTTTCCTTAAGGTTGGAGCTTGATTACTGACCACCTTCACTATGCACTGAAGCCAATGTAGGGAGTAAGTTCCATCTGCATAGAAATACTCTTTTCCCCTTTACAAACCATATTTGATATCTAGGACATAGTGTCCTTTTGCATTTTGCCTCATCACAGTTCCATTAAACAGAAAGGAAAATATTTGGCTGACTGTAAATGGGACTGTATCAGGTCCTGTGCTGAAAGATGGCTCATCTTCCATTTGATGAGAGAATCTGCAACACAGGGAAGACTAAACAAAATTCATGACTGCCTGCAATTTTACCACAGGCAAGTAAATCTAGTCTCTCTCATATTTGGAGATATGGGGTTTTGAAAGTTTGCAAGCATAGCTTGAGAGTACTCAGAAATAGCACATATTTCATAAAGAATCATACTCTCGGGACACTGGGCGACTGACTAACTTGGTTTAGCCACAACAACCCCAGTTACAATGAGCCTTCCATAGTTCTGACAAAAATGCCTAGTTTACTGTGCCTCAAATTTCCATCTGGGGTAAGAAATTGTTTATTCTGTTTATGCTGTTAAGGAATAGCCATAGAAATGTTCCCATTCTCAAAGCCTTACCTCCCAAAGGAGACATCAGGGCGGAAGTCCAGTCCCTAACCAGCAGTGCTTCATATGATGTGATGAAGGACGTGGAGTGTGTCTCCGCCATATGAGACAATGTAGCTATGTATTGACTCCCATTTTAAAAAAGTAGTTTGCTGTAGATATAAACCAAAACGTTTTCAAAAGTTCATGTTTTGTGTTTATGACAGCACAATTAGTATTGATCTTAAGTGCAAAACCCCCACATTTTTTATTACTAAATAGATTTTTAAATTGAGAAGAGACTCATACTGTTGCCCATAATTTGAATCAAATGTGGATCACAGAGACCATAGAGGTCTAACTGAACCCTTCCTAGTTCAAGCCCGGAAATCCCATCTGCTTAAAATAGAGGTAATTTAAGGGATCTTCAAAAAAGGACTCCAAGACTATTATTCATGTGGTGGCAGCATTACAGTGCAGAGAGAATGAAGCTGCACAGATTACCATGGCATAGACCCACAAGTGCATCTTTCAGTGCTCTAAAAAATCCCACCCTGGAGCTGTGAAAAGATTCATCACAAAGGAATGCTCTTGAAGGCAATTTATGTGTACGTGTACTAAATCTAGCACTGAATGTAGCCTAGCAGGGGAATGGGATCAAGTCATACCCATGGCCACCTTTGGGAGTTAGTGCCTGATACTCAGAATGGCCGAGGCTGGGGGACTTAAAAAGATATTCAGACACAACTCTGTAAGTATTAGGTAAGTTTCCCAGCTTGTGGATTCATGATGTGATCACAGTCCCATGAATTTTTCAGCTCCATTTTGTTATTATTCTGTTGTTCACAGCTTAGAGGGACAGATATGAAGATGGTTGTTTGTTTGTATTATATATCTAGTATTTTGTGACTGGTTTTGTCAAAGGCAAAGAATAGACACTATATTTAAAAAAAAAAAAAAAAAAGAGGGGAGTTGTAGTTATTAGTGTGACCAGAGGAACTATTTCTTGAACACTGGGACAAAAAGCTATTACCCCCTACAACTGATCTTCTTCCTGAAATCTTAATTAAAGCTATTCACCTATTAAATATTTGGAAAACTGCCACAGTTAGTTTTATATGTTCATTTTGTATATGAAGAAACTGTGGCTGGTTTCCAAAGACAGTGAAATCAATAGCATATTATCCAACAAGGTAAACAGAGAGGCTGCAGTTTCCACTCTTGCTGTGTTCCTAGAACAGTGGCACCCAAGGGAGAATCCACCCACGGTAAAGGACAGCTGCACTTACAGACACATGGCCTCTCTGGGGGTTTCACCAGGGAGAGGAAGCTTCTGGCTGTGCAGATTAAAGAAGCTGTCTGGAAAATGTTCTGAGTCAGTGCAATTCAATGAAGGATTGAAAACTGCAGTAGCGCATTAATATTAATCACAAGTGTATGTCAATGATTCATAGGTTAGCAGAAACTGTTACAATTTTCTTTTCTGGACATTTTCATCATCAAGGCTATAGAATTTCACCCAGTGATTCTCACATTAAGCCTGTAGAGCCTGAACATTCTTTTTCTGTATCTTTTCAGAATCAAATAATGTGGAAAAAAAGACCCAACTAAAAATCACCAGCTTTAGTTTATACTTCTTTTACAGCGACCTGACACATGAAACAGGGTTGCAGAGATAACTTGTCATTCCTCAGATGATTATTTCAGGTTAGAGATGAGACATAATGAGGCATTAGAAAGACTTTCATAGAACTACTGACTTTATTCAGTATTAACTACATTGCTGACAATAATTAGGCACGGTGCATACACATAGTAAGATACAATCCTGAAAAGCTTTCAGATGGTTAGTTCAGGTACAAAAAAGTTGGCAAAGAAACAGAGCTGGAGAAAAGTGAGGTGATTTGCAAAAGGTGACATGTAACATGACGGGCTACTGTCTCAGCTACAAATGGATCAGTCAGTGTGCTCCCAACAACCAGAAAAGTGAGCCCCTGCCTTTTTCTTCTGTGCTTCAGAGGCAGCATCTCACTGTCAGATGGAGTCATTGACTCTCCTCTGAGATTCATGTCCACAAATAAGCATTCATGTTCTCCATATTGGCAAACTTTCGTAGACCATAAGTTAGGTTTTCTTTTAAGTCTACAGCAAAAATCCTTTTACAAGGTCATTTCCCACAGAAGGGGTTCACAATAAGAAAGATTTCTCTTTAGCTGAAGTAGCAGTTTAGACATTGTGGTACACTGAAACAATCAGTGCCTTTCATTTTCCTACACATAAAAGAATTTCACCATAAACAGGTTTGACTGTGCATATATAATAACAGTTCAAATCAATGTGCAGATATACTGGGAAAACTACTGTGGCCAGACAGGGTTTTGTTCTGAGTTTTTTCCCTCTAGAATTATGTAAGGCAGAGAAAAAAATCATATAAATATTATTCATTAGTTTTGGAAAAAAAAAATATGATTCTGTACGCCTTTCAGCAGAAAAGAGTCTTTTTTTTTTTTCTTCTCAGATTATTTTTTATGTCATTTGAATAGTGTAAGGAACCTCTCATTTGCATATTCAGCTGCTGGCTGCACACTACTTATCCCATGAAAAGGGAAAGGACTGCATTATGCAGTTCCACCAGTCCCTTAATGCTCATTATGGCTGTTTTTCTCCACAGGGGCACAGAATGGTTTGAATTGAAATTGCAGAGACAGTTAACTAAAGATTATTCTGTATGAACTTCATTCACTGTTGATATGTTTTGTTGTAAGCCTTGCTGTTTAACAACCTAATGGTGTCTCATATATTTTTTTTTTTCCCAGTGATACCTGAATTATTCCAGGTTTTGCTGATAACTAGAAGCAGGAGGCACTCAAACACATACAGTGCTGTGGCTGTCAAGTGCAGGTATTTGTAGCATGAGATGAGCTTCCTGCTTACATTATCAGCTAAAGGGAAAAAGAAGCCACACAAATAGCAAAACACTTAATAATAGAGACAAATACTAAAGAGAAAACACCAGACAGAGAAATTACTGATTTCAGAAATCAGTGAAAGAAAGAAAAAGAAAATGAAATTACATATTTCCTTCAAAAATAACCTACTCTGACTTGCTAAAACTTAGGCAGTGAAGAAATATTGGTAGAATTTCTTTACCAAACTAAACTTGAAAAACAAATTATACCCTTTCTTAACCTAAACGCTTCATTGGTATCCATCCCTATTGTCATTAGGTATCAGAAGTAAGAATATTTTACTTGGTATAATAAATGAGGTAACGATTTTTTTTAGGATGCTCTTGAATTCCATTCCGAAGTTGCCTTGTTTCTTTCAACCCCGACTTAATGACTATTCTGTCTTCACAGACTGATCCTATATTAATAGATGAACGAAGAAATTTCATCATTTTGTATAATATATGCAGTGTTCCCTGTCTTCTGCCAGACTTCTGAAACATGTAAGGCAAACAGATAGAACACAAATAAGAAGGGTTAGCTCAGGTGTCTACACAAAACATTTATTTTCTCTTAGAGAGATGTTTGAAGATTATTTTTTTCTGGGATATTTCAGCAGCTTTAGTAAGTGTTATCTGTAGCTACTTCATGTTGGTCAATTGATAAGAACACCCTAGATTTATATTCCCTCAAACTCATACTCCATGATTGTTATAACACTTCTAGTTGAGGTCAATCTTTTTTAAACTCTTTGAACCGACAGACTGTTATGTCTCATTGTTGGTGCACAATGCAGTACTGTTCAAATTCAGAAATAATGTGCTTTTCAGAAAAAGAATGTTCATAAAGCCAAATGTGCATTAGACAACACAGAGAGATTTTAATAATTTTTAAAGAAGACAGTTTTTGTTTTAGTGATGAACTCCATTCTTTGAAATAGACTTGATGGTCTGAGCTTTTCCCTTGGATATCCTAAAAGGCAAATAAAACCTTTCTTCCTCTTCCTTTTTTTCCTCCTTCAACAAGTCTGCTGCCCTCCCCACATCCAAAGTTATTCCGGAATTATTCTCAGTGCTCTCCTGTGAGAAACGTTCTACCTGTCTGGTTTGGGCTTTATTCTCTCCTAATACTCTTACCTGTATCCCAGGATCTCATTTGATGATTCCCACATGTCTCTCTCATGCCCATTACCTATGTTTGGAATAGCTGACCAAACGCCAGGCTGGTTCAGCCTATATCCTTGCTGACTAGCACACACATGCTGGGTTAGTATTTGACCTTGGTCTCTCAGCTGTGTGCAAATGAAACTGATCAAGGACTGGGAAGTCTTTCATTTGGCAAAGGTTGTGAGAAGCCTTTGCTTTTTATAAAGATAGTCAGAACTTCATACTTGTAAGACACTTGCTGTACAGTGATCTGGGGGAAGTATTGTGGGGGGCTGGCAGAAAGCAGAGTGAATAATTACAATATGACTTTTTTTAATTAGGAAACTGGATTAGAATTAAGTATTGAAACAAAGTTTTTACAGCATACTGCTGCAGACATTGAAACTCTTCATTGCCTTTTTATGTATACGTGTAACCTGCCATTTAATTTGGTTTCCAGTAGAACATAATTTGACCAGATGTTCATGCCTTCACTGTGATACATTTCATGATAAATTTTGATTGTGAAGCCAGGCTAATTTAGGTGTAGGTCTGTGAAAAAAGAGTTAACATCTGTAGCGTGCTTTTATGACAGAGTAAAGGTTTTGGGGTTTATTTCTGGTTTTGCTTAACTATTGTTGAATCACCTCTTTGCTTAAATCTGAAGGAAAACAATCTCTACAGGTTTAGGTTAGGTCGCTCCAGTAGTTGAGATATGAACAACTGAAAATGGAGACAGAGGATGGAAATATTTACACAAGCCTTAATTCAACATCCACAACTGTTATCTTCACTTCAGAAAATACCCATATTTTTTTTAATGCAGGTGACCACCAATGATAGATTATCTACAGGGTTGGACTGCCTGCCCTTCTACCGCTCATCTCCTGCGTGCATCACTGGTGATCATGATATTCTTTTTGGAAATCTAACAGCACTAAATTCAAGACAACAAATCAATGGCTTGACTTCTTTCCTTGATGCTTCTACTGTCTATGGCAGTACCCCTGCGGTTGAAAACAAACTGAGGAATTTAACAAGCAAAGAAGGCCTTCTTAGAGTAAATATTAAATATTACGATAACCATCGGGAATACCTGCCTTTTACAGACCAGATCCCATCACCTTGTGCACAAGACTTGAACACAAGCGAAGGTGAAAGGATTGAATGCTTTATGGCTGGGGACAGCCGATCCAGCGAGGTCACGTCTCTGGCAGCTATGCACACGCTGTGGCTGAGAGAGCACAATCGTCTGGCCAGAGCCCTCAAAAGCATCAACAGCCACTGGAGCGCTGAGACAGTCTACCAAGAAGCACGAAAGATTGTTGGTGCTCTGCATCAGGTTGGCTTCTTATTTGCTTATCTACACGTTGCAGTGAATATCTTAGAACAGAAGTGATCACAAAACTTCAATTATGCTTCTCTGAGTGGCTTTTAAGATCATGTTATCTTTTCTTTGCCACCTGTTTCTGCACTTCAAATTTGACATGTTTGAAGTTTGTTCCATTTTCCACTTTTCTGAATGCAATGTCCTGGTCCGTATCTTGTCCAGACCCTTCAGTGCTCTTGATTTTCATGGCAGTTTCTACTCTGGTACATCTTTCCATGGGCTTCTCCAGTGTTTTTTTAGTCTATTGCAGGGGCCTTTTCAGATGCATTTCTTTGTAGATTTTTTTTTTGGTAAAGGAAACAATTAGTCTCTATATTTACATAGTGTTCAAAATACTTTCTTGTAGGTATAATATAAATTAACTTCCCGGTGTAAAAATGCCTATGAAGTTCTCAATGAAGATTTAATGCATAAAATTCAAGGCTATTCTTGACAGGTGTTGGCAAGAAAAATAAATATGGGAAGGGTGGGGTGGGGTGGGTCAGGGAGTGGGGGAAGGAGTCTGTAAGAGTATTTGTATTAGACTGAGAACATGAAAACCTGTTTCTAGTCTGCATTTTCCTTTCTCTTTCTTTTTTTTTTTTTCTTTTTTTTTTTTCCCTTTTCCTCCTATAATAGCTATGCAGGCCTTAAGTACTTTTTTCCTCACAGTTCTGGTATTCAGTGTGGGGACACCCAGACACACACACACGCAGACACACACACACACACACACACCCCAGGCCAAACCAACCACCACACACCAAAAGCAGCAGCTTTGCTGGCACTCACATGAACACAAATGGCACACATAGCCTGGCCCGTGTTCTCGGTGGCTGCTCAGCTGGAAGCCCATTAGTGAAGTACATGCACAGGCAATGTGGAGCTCTTCTGGACAGCCTTGCGCAGGGGCTGGCACCAGAGCGGGTCTGACTCCACAAGCCCGAGGCTCAGGATCCCACTCACTCTCTTTACAGGTCCTCACATTTCTTATGCTGCTCATCTTCTCTGATCTGGCTGGAAACTCACTAGTGATGACACACACACACTCAGAATAGAGAGTACATCCATAAAGGGGTAACTGGAAATAGGATTTCAGAAGAATATAGCTTAAACTTCAGAGATCAAGCACAGGGCTGAGTGAGAACTCTTCACACTCAAACAACCCCTTTTATCCCCTTTTCCCTCTGTTTTCCCATGCTCGTTTGTCCCCAGTCCACCTTGAGCTCTCCTTTTTCCCACCTTCAGTCCTTTCCCTGAGTACCCTGTAGTGTTTCACACATTCTCATGAATGAAGTTCCTATACAGTCCCCTCAGATCACCCCCTCCCTGCACCCCATGGCTCCTACCCCTGCAGGCAATCACCCCTTTAGCTTGTGTGATGTCAGGGAGACAGTTCCTTTCGTTAGCTCTTGGCAGGTTTCACGCCTGGGCTTGGGGTCTGGCCACTCTCTCTGGTGGCCTTGGGGAATGGAGGATCCTGTGAGCCCCTTTTCAATGCTTTGGTTACTCACGTTGCTCTAGCTGACACTGCTCTTTGAAGCTTCACAAAGGCACTTGCATATGTGGAGATTCACCTTTAGTCAGACAACCTGAGACACGGCTATTCAGTCTGTCCATTATAATCCATAATACTGGGTAAGCAATATCAAGGACCAGAAGAAACTGAAGGCTAGGGGACTTTCCTATGCTTTCAGATTCTTACAAGCAGATTTTTTTAGTGCCAAGAGACGACTTTTTTTGAAGTTAAATTGGGGGAGGAGGGAGGAAAATTTCACTATTCAGATAGAACATTTTTTCTTTCCTCTGCCACAATTTTAGTCAGCAGAATATGCATAATATTTCCTTTAAGAGACCACCTGTGTTCTCTGGCCTGTTGTTATTTGCATTTAAAGCCAGATAACTTCAGAAAAGTAACATACTTTATTTAACTGTATTCAGTAAGTCCTTTTGCAAAGTCTGGCTTCTTTTTTTTTTTTTTTTATTTATATATTTTGTTTACATTAACTGTATCGGCTCCTCTGCTGTAAATGTGCTGTTTGCATTAAAATGATGACATTGACAAGTCAGAAAGGTTGTTAATATTTGTTAGAAGAAAAGTGCAAATCCAAAATTAGGCCTCTGTGTGTTCATACACTTCTGATTTACATCTCTAATGCTGGGGCCTGAAAGAAAACACTTTGTGCAAGGCAATACACTGCATGAATCTGGGATACTCATTATCTCTGCCAGTATCACAGACTAATGAGATTTGCTTATGGCTCATTAGAAATGCGTTTGAGTTATATCTAGCTGGTTTAGAGACATTAATTCAAGAGAGATAATTGGAGTATCTCTATTAATGTGGTATGCTAACCAGCACATTAATGACGGCTCTAGTTGAAGTTACCTTGCGATTTCCACTATAAAATTTTGTTTCAGTTGCTATACATTGCTAAAATTCTCTCTTTTTGGAATTAATACTTTCTTGCATAATTTTTGCCTGTGGGTGTATAATTGTAGGGAATTGAACAAAAAGCCTTCCCTTCTTTCTAGAATAAGGAGAATGAAAAAAATATACCTCTAGAGCATAGTTCTCCTCCTGGATGCTTTTTTGGCACCATAAGTATCTCTAGTGACAAGCATTCAAGAATAGAAACTTGACAAAGTTATCCAACATAGCAATTGCCTGTTGATATCCTGGAAAACCCAGATTTTTTTGGTTATATTGTAGACATGTTTCACTGATGAACAGTAGGTTATATAAGCCATGACAGTGGTTACCTCTCCCCTTGTATTTTATGGGAGTGTCACATGCTTAACAATAAAGTATTAACACTACAGTAATCAGTGATAAAAATACATGCCCTGATTTACTTAGTATTTTGTGCAAAAAGACATCAACTGAAATGAAACTCTCTGCTTGTTTTGCTTATTACTTTTTTTTTGCTTTTTTTTTTTTTTTTGCTTATTACTGTTTTGACATGAGAAAACAGGATAAAGAAAATTGGAATTCCTCCTTTTAAGGTATTCAAAAGAAAATAGCTAAAATTTTAAACAAATAGTGAAGACAAAACAGGAAAAAATGCTCAATTATGAAACTGTTGCAATCTTCATATTACTGTTTTGTACATACATGGTTTGCAGAATGAAATTGCACGCACACGTGATGTGTCTTCCAGAGACTGTTTCCCCTGATGTGCCATTTTAAGTTGTGAAAGCTGGGTGATGGCCTCTAGTCAGAGTGAAGCGGGAGTTTTGCAGATCAATCTGAATCAAATTCTCTTTGATTTATTACAGTACCAGAGAATCATCTTTGAATTCATGGTGATACCACCAGTTGATCCCAATTGTAGCTGACAACCGCCTTTAGTTTTCAGCATGTATATAGGTGGTTTTCCACTTCCTTTCATATCTTCTTCTCTGAACATCTTGCATCCCTACCTCTCTGCCATGATCCAAGGCATGGGTTGAAAGTGGATTTCTTCTGAGGCTGACATACATTAACTACAGTTATTTGGTTCAACATGGCCAACTTGGATGAAACTTGTTTGTGAAATTAGATGATTAGATAACTCCTCTCAGAGTTTAAACTATGAAATTATAAAGAAGAAATAGATAATAGGTATTATTAAAAAGTATGTGTTGCACAGTGTCATAACTCATGTTTATAAAGAGCATAGTTCAGACTATTAACAGAACCATAATGATGTGTTCATTTTTAATTAAAAATTGAACTCACATACCATCATCCTTTACATAAAAATTTAGGACTTCTACATCAGCTGTAAATCCTTTAATATTTGCAGTGAGAACTTCAAACCAACTGTGCATAGCACTTTAATGAATTAAAGATGTTTGGTTGTTCTCTATTATTTCTGCAATCTCTCCCAAGTACAGGAGCTTCATTTAGTTGCCTCTTCACTAACTCAGTGAGATACTATTCCTTTGCCAGTGCCAAAGGCAAGTTGCACTCTTGGCCTTACTTATGACAGCTCACACATTTTTACTCTCCCTTCCAGCCTTTTTCTTCATTTTCCTTTTCTATCCATTGTGCCCCAGTCACAACTACTTTGGAAAATACTGGAGAGGTTTTGGCAAGGAAAGTCTGCTGAACCTTATGAGAAGTGATATGAATTCCTGTATCTTTTGCACCTAATTTGAAATAGATTTTAACATGAACAAAAATTTCTCAAAAATAATCTGAAATTATGTGACCTGTTTCAAAATACCTCACATATGGCTGACATTTGCTGGACATGGCCCAGTCTGGAGGCAAACCTCGCCAGGATGCTCGCTAAGTTCGTAAGGACAGTTGGGAACCCCTGTTGTAATTCTGCCTTCTGGATAAGAGGGATGCCTTTCATGCTAACAGCCTGTTTAACTTGGAGTATTATTGTGTTTTCAGGTCAGGATTCAGTTACTTTTCTACAAACAACACATGTGTGATTCCTGATATGATGTAAAAACTGTACAAAGCCTTTTCTGACAGTCTTGTTATTCATCAGATTCTCTGTCTAGATACTGACCAATTGATTTAATTGCTAGGAAATCAATATTATTTTCTCTGATATGACTAAATGAATAACATCTAAATACTCTTAACTGCTCTGTTACTATTCGGTGATAGAGACTACTAAAGTCATTTAAACATTGAGCATATGAGCTTCTGTTTAAAAGACAGTGCCCATTTGTCATAATTTTTCATGAACTATACTGTTGAAACAATGACGGCCATGACATGAGGCAGTAGGAATATCAACATTATTGATTAAAACTAATTTCTTCATGAGGCTTCTATAGAGCTTGGAGTCAATGCTGTGAGGTGCTGAATGTATCCTAAGAGGAGCTTGAATTACCACTGATCTCATAAATGTCACAAGGAGTTAAGACCACACAGTACCTTCCAGGTTCAGACTCTTTACATCCTCATAAGTCCCTTTTGCTGCTGCAAACACCTGAAAGTTAACTTATTATTCATAAATAGACTCAAAGTAAGTAGTAAATGGTATAGCAGTTCATTGTACTTATTTGTGATTCCTTTCCATATAGCCCCTTTGTGGCTCTGAGTTTACTGACATATTTTTGGACAAGCACGTTCCTTTGTTTCCATAGGAGAATCTCAGTTGTTGAAGGAACACTTTATTGAAATAAAATATTGTGCTTATCTATGTCAAATATGAAAAGGAGTGCATGCAAAAGAATTTTAACAAAAATAATGTTGATGTTTCTCAACTGTTTTCACCTTCTTTAGAACACATGTATGTGTCAGTTACGAGAACTTGAATCAAGCTTCTCCTTGACTTCACACAGAGAAATTCAGGCAAGATACATTCAGAGACCATGCAAATACGGGATGCTGCTTTAGATGTCATTCTTTGTCAGACTCCAGATTCTTTCTGGCAGTATCACCTTAGTCAGTATTGTTTAAAAAACACCTCTACGTGATGGAACCTTATTTAGCCATTGGAAGTTTCCATCACAGAGATGCCTCTCCTAGCTCAAGGCAGGCATAAGGCCCCTCTATACCCTTAGTCTTTTAATTTTCATGTTTTGAAACTGCAATTCCTCTTCCCACACCAAGAAATTAAGAACTTGCCTCTGTAGCAAATGAAAAATCTGAATTGTCTGCTCCTTCAGGGAATTTGGCCTTTATGAGCAGCTTAGCTTGGGATTTCGTTTACAATGAGCCAAAAAAATTATGGCCATATCAGGATGTTTGAGTCCATGGCGAACCTAGTCCTATTTAAAGTCTTTGCTTGTAAAAACTACCTCTGAATCTAAAATTAGAAAGAACTGTTGCTTTGCAAAACCTTTGTGAATGTAGCAAAAGGTTAACGTCACAATGACAGTGTCAGTGTTAATTTCTAGCAATTATTTCATTTTCCTCATATGCTACATTAAAAAATTTTAAAAATTTTAAAAGCTGTAAAGAAAAAAAAAATCTAATCTATTGTCTTTCAAATATTTCATTCACTGCATGACCTAACCTGAAAACACAAAGAGGTTGTTACCTCTCCCTTTTGAGAAAAGTGAGCAAATTCTGGAGAGGTTTCCTTGTCTCTGTGCTGTGCCTAAAATAAAGACAGGTTTTTCATAAGGTCATTTGATGCCAACTGGCTTTTCAATATGCACTATATCAAGCTCATAGTACATTTGTCTGTATATTTTATTGCACAAAATATTGAATCTATAAGGTACTTTACTGAGTTCATTATGCTTTGTATTCATCCCATTATACTTTATTGAGTTCAGCATCTTTAATCTATAATGCACTTTCATTTTATTTATTTTCCCCCTTTTTTTTGGTCATGATTACTCATACGCTTTTTTCGTGCAGCTGTAATGCTATTACATTATAAAAGCATTTGACAGAAGCTATTTATCAGCATTTTCATTTTTGAAGTGTGTTTTTTAGGAGTCTATAAATTGGCTTGAGTTTAGCATAAAATGTCTACCAGGGGATTGTGGGCAGCAGTATTTTAAAGCCTGGTCATGTCAAATATTTAGTAAAGAGAATTTGTGTCACAAATATATGTCTGAAAATAGAATTTCTTCATATCAACAGCCATTCTTGAAAGATTCTATAGTAATTCATGCTTTCATTGCCATTTTTAAGGGCATTATAATTTACACCATCACAATCAAGGCTTTAAATCTTAGCACACCTCCCATGAGCTGGATTAATCCATGGATTGTAAGTGAGCAATACTGGTAATCTCTGCTCAGGAGGCTTTGGTCTAGCATTTATGGTAGGAGCTAACAGGGGCCTGACTGTTGCACTGCACTGAGCTGTGCCACTGATTCTCTGTAGCCATTTGTCTCCTTACTGCAAAAATAAGTCCAATATTTTTTACTGGCTAATACTGCTTTTAGTCATGCCAAATGCTTGGGCATGGATGAGTGAAGAAAAAGGCATTTTAGCACCTGGGAATCATTACTATTTGTCTACAAAAACACAGAATGATAAATGTTTCTTTTTCTTTTCTTTCAGATTATTACTTTAAGAGATTACATTCCCAAAATCATTGGTCCAGATGCTTTTAAACTGTATATTGGCCTTTATACAGGTTATGATCCCACAGTCAATCCTACAGTTTCTAATGTATTTTCAACAGCTGCTTTTCGTTTTGGTCATGCAACAATCCAACCAATAGTAAGGCGATTGAATGCACAGTATTTATATGATCCAGAACTCCCAAATCTCCATTTGCATGAAGCTTTCTTTAGTCCTTGGAGGCTCATTAAAGAAGGTATGGTTTTACTTAAACTGGCTTTTTTCTGGAATATTGCAACTTTTTTTGCACTTACTTATTTTGAATTAGGAACAGGAACATTTATTTGATTGCATCACTGATTTAAGTTGTTGAACAAATTCCAGAACGCTAACATGAACTAGAAAATTATTATGAATTAAATAGTTGTCCGAGTCTGACAAAAGCTACTCTCTAGATTAAACCACTCTGGAAGACTGAGAGTAGACTGATGACTGTTGAATGATGATGAAGATATTTCTTTTTTTTTTTTTAATGTGGATGAATGTATTATCAGGTTGCATATTTTCTTACACCTAAAGAAGAAGGTGGAGCCTTTTCATAGCGCTGTTATTCTGTTTTAACCTGAAGGAGATTTTTGCATGCATTTGAATGTAGAAAACCTATGCGGTCAACATTCAAAAAAACATAGAAGCATACATGCATTCACATTGTGAAGAAAGTTATAATGGTTTATATATGCTGTAACATATTGTTTTTGTGTTTAAAGGAGGCTTGGATCCTTTACTAAGGGGTCTTCTAGCACATTCAGCAAAACTGCAGGTGCAAGATCAACTGCTGAATGAGGAGTTAACAGAAAAACTGTTTGTGTTGTCCAATAACGGTTCACTTGATTTAGCATCATTAAATTTACAGCGTGGCCGTGATCACGGACTCCCAGGTCTATTGATTTTCCTTGAATTTTCTTCCAACTGGTAACTAACAATAACCTTTTATATTTGGGCTGTAATTGTAAACTGTTAATTAATAGCTTTGGTGATCAGAAAAGTAACTTAAGTCTTTTAAAATGTAAACTGCTAATAGTTCTAACTTTGATGGAAACAAAATGTTCCACAGCACTTGAAATTGAAATAGTCCATGAAGTCTGGCATCGAGAAGGACAGTAGTAGCGAGTGGATCTGGGTGTGCTCAGTGTAGGTACCTGAGGCTCATTCTTGCTGGAACCAGCTTCAGAGAAGTGGAGTTTCTGCCTGCAGCAGCTACTTGCCACCGGCAGGCTGCCCCCAGCCTGTGGATCAGGTCAACTTAGACAACCTCATCAGCTCTACTGACCGTAGGAGGTGTTGAGAGGTCTCCAGAAGTGGTGTAGATGGCTTAATTAGGTGTACACCTAATTTTGAGAAACAGTACATGTTTGTGCTTGCTTGTTGCACTAGATCTCTTACTCTAGTCAGCCTAGGGTGAGACTGAGTCAAGGCGCATTAGCCCATGGGGCCATGGGTGCACCAGCTTAGGGGAAGACTGCTTGAGCTTGGTTCAATTTGATAGCATCAGCTGTTAAAAAATACAGTAGGTTCCCAGTTCTGTGTAAATACCTCTCCCAAACATGCCACAGCTTCTGAGACCAGGGGAAGCAATCCTCAGCATAGCAGACAGGGCCTCTTTATTTTTAGTTTCTAAAACTGTGCCCTGACCCCCTGCCTGAACAGACCACTTGTCTGCATGACTTAGCAACAACCATGGCTGCCCTTCTGCACTCTGAGCCCCGTGTCCTCACCCATGGAGGCAGGCCCGACTGACTGTCACATAGCGTTATGTCTCTGGGTGACAACTCTCTCCATTTCTCCTGCATGACTCCGCAGCCAGGAATGCTCAAGTCTTGGCTCTGGACAGCAGAAATGAAGCCTGACTCTGTCCTGGACTTTAAAGCTCTCAGCTACCCAAGAGTGGAAATGGAGATTTGATCTCCCAGACCAGAAATTAAAGATTTTTGGGAGCAGGAGAGTTTAAATCCAATGATGTAAAAGAAATCTATTTTCCAGAGAGCTAGACATGTGCCCTAGGATACTTTCCTTAGTAAAGTGCTTCAGTTACTGACTTCATTCAGGTTACTTCTTGCCCACTCTTCATCTAACTCTTGTGTTCCCAGTCTGGAAATCTCAAGACAGTGAATGCTACTATTATCTATTATCATGTTTTCATTGCTTAAATATGGGAGAATTATTTTAAACTTTTGTTTTCCTTCATGAAAATCATGTGCAGTTGCATAGCCTGTATTTTCAGATCCTGACATCATTTCCCTGATCAATTTAACCAATAAGCCTATTCTGAGACATAACTGTCTATGACTATGATTAATGTTGTCAGAATGTAGTGCTTATAAATCTATTAATTTCATATACCATGCTTTCCAGTCAAGTCTAATCTTTCTTTTAACATAATATATACAGGTTATAATGACTGGCGAGAATTCTGTGGCTTACCAAAACTGGAAACTCACACTGAGCTGAATACAGTAATCACCAACCATAACATCACTGAAAAAATAATGGAACTGTACCATAATCCTAACAATATTGATGTTTGGCTTGGTGGCCTGGTAGAAGACTTTCTTCCAGATGCTAGAACTGGTCCCCTGTTTGCATGTATAATTGGAAAGCAAATGAAAGCACTAAGGGATGGTGACCGGTGAGTTTATTCATGCTGTCAAAACATTTGAGTTAAAAAAAAAAAAAACAAAAACAAGCAATGGATATTTTAGAGATATGTGAGGATACTTCCCAGGACATAAAAGAATATGGCTCAAATATGTTTTAAACATAATTTAAGTTGAATAATTTTCCCTGCCACTTCCATGTTTCTATCTTACCTCTTTTAGTTTTGTTGGGTGAGCTTTTTCTTATTCTTTTTTGGTCTGTATATAGCGTGAATTCCAGATGTCATGGGTATTGTTTCTGTGGTACTGAGATGTCCAACTTTGTACTCCTGGTGGAAATGCAAGGTGCCACCAGCAGTTAATTGTGGCAGGGTCAGCTAATCTCTGTGTGGATGGATGTAGTACTGTGCAGGCTTTAGCTATCCCATCCCTGAGGGCTGGACTGAGCTCAGGAACTGGAAGAACCTCACCATTTTCCATGGCAACCACAGCAAAGTCAGAAGGGATAGGCAAAGGACTATAATTTAGGCTTCCTAGAGCTGATAAAAAAACCCATGTACCTGGTCTTAGATGAACTGGAACTGCAGACTGCTCCCAGAATTGCTTCATTGGACACAGCATAGGATGTCCCATCACCCAACCCTGCACAGCTGTCACCAGGATCTTGTGCCAGTAGAACCCTCCACACCAGCAAGGCAGCAGAAATGCAGCTTCAGGTCACAAAGGGATGCAAGATGCAGTTTATACCTTGTTTCAGCTACTGAAGTAATTATAAAACCAACCTTTTTCTTATTTTCATCATGTATTTGTGGCAGTAACTTCAAATCTCATGAGAAGACTAATTTTAAACTGCTCACACCATGCTAGCAGTGGTGTTTTAAGTACATCTGGTCCTTACGCTCACCTTTAAGCTGCTCTCATAAGTCACTGTTGTGGAAAGAAACCATTATGTAAATAAGCATCTGAGGCAAAATTTAAATCTGAACTTTAAAAAATGTTAATTAATTAGCTTACAGGAAAAAGCAATGCTAATCATAAAGGTGGTATCTTATTAGCATAAACTGTATAGACAACAAACGTTCCATTCAGCTGTGTTAAAAATGTGGTTGAAACTCCTCTGAATTGTACAGGCATACTTGACCCTTTCTGGGGAAGGAAAATCTATTGAGGTCCTTGCAGCCTTGTTTCCATGCATCAGTGCCTCACAATACTACTTATTATTCAGTGTCTTATAATACTACTATTATTAAACAAACTTAAGCATAATTTGTTAACTCTAAATTGAGAAGAAGAGAGACCTAGTAATGGAAGAATTCCAGGAGTTTCTGCCACAAATCTTGTGCCAGCTGACTTAAATGTGGAACAGTATTCTGTCATTAATACTAAAGGCACTATCTAAAGAAATGTTAGGTATGTAACAATGTGTTATAGTTGTCACACAGTAAGTAAATGGAAAAGTCTAACATTCATTGCAGTGCCTTGTCAAAGAAAGTGTTGGGTGTAATTTCCATCTGCACTGCTAGCACTACAAAAACACCAGAAGGCCTGCATGGATGAACAAGGAGCTTCTGAACAAACTCAAACACAAAAAAGCAGCCTGTAGAGGGTGGGAGAAAGGACAGATACCCTGGGAGAAATAAAGAGAAATTGTCCAAGCAGCCAGGCATCAAGTTAGGAAAACTGCAGCCCTGATAGAATTAATTCTGGCTAGAGAAATCAAGCGCAACAAGAAAAGCTTCTATAGGTACATCGATGATAATATAAAGACTAAGGAAAATGTGGGCCCTCTACAGAAGGAGGGAGACACATGTTCACCTGGAACATGGAAAAGGCTGAGGTGCTCAATGACTTTTTCGCCTGTCTTCACCAACAAGTGCTCCAGCCACACTGCCTAAGTTGCAGAAGGCAAAGGCATGGACTGGGAGAATGAAGAACGCCTGAAGGTGAACAAGTCCATGGGACCTGAGGAGATGCATCCACAGGTCATGAGGGAACTGGTGGATGAAGTGGCTAAAGCCACTGTCCATCATGTTTGAGAAGTCCCGGCACTCTGGTGAAGTTCCCATTGAGTGGAAAAGGGGAAACATAACCCCCATTTTTAACAAGGGATAAAAAGGAAGACCTGGGGAACTACAGGCTGATCAATCTCATCTCTGTGCCTGGCAGGATCATGGAGAAGATCCTCCTGGAAACTATACTAAGGCACATGGAAAATAAGGAGATGGTTGGTGACAGACAACAGGGCTTCCTGTCACAGCACAAAAACCATCAAGCTGCAACAAGGTCTTTTACCATCACATACCAGCATATTCTTCATACAGTCCCTCTGCTGCCTTCTCCTCATCTCACCTCATCCAGGGCATGTGTTCTCTCTTCTCCTGCTTCTTCCTCTCTACCTCTTCCTTGGCTGCTCTCTACCCCTTACCAGAACCAGCCACAGCTGCACCTTATCTATATCAGCCAACCCGCCGACCCTGAAGCCAACCCACAGTTGTATATTATCAATGTTAATTAACCCAGCTTCATTCCTCTACAGGCTTCACTAAGGGCAAATCGTGCCTGACCAATTTGGTGGCCTTCTGTGATGGGGTTACAGAGTTGGTGGGTAAGGGAAGAGCCACAGACCTCATCTACCTGGAGTGCAAAGCATTTGACACTGTCCAGCACAACGTCATTGTCTCTAAACTGGAGAGATGTATTTGATAGGCAGGCCACTCAGTGGTTAAGGAATTGTCTGGATGGTCACACTCAAAGAGTTGCAGTCAACAGCTCGATGTCCAAGTGGAGACCACTGACAAGTAGTATTCTTCAGGGGTCTGTACTGGGACCAGTGCTCTTCAACATTTGTGTCAGCAACATGGACACTGGGATCGAATACACCCTCAGCATGTTTGCTGACAATACCAAGCTGTGTGGTGCAGTTGACATGCTGGAGGGAGGGGATGCTATCCAGAGGGACCTTGACAGGCTTGAGAAGTGGGCTCATGCCTTTTAAGGCTCATAGTCTTAAAATCTGTTGTCAGTCATCTGACAAAGCATGAAGGGATTTCTTTTTTTTCAATGTACTTAACTGAAGCACTGTCTTAACCTCAGCCTAATCACCTGAAACAAATTGTTTCTGTTCCATCAGCCTTGACTTTCTGTCTCTTCCTACTCTGAATCTTTTTGTGATATCAGAATTTGTAATAGTTGGGAAAAATACTGAAGCTGACTTAGTCATTCTTTACATAGGGGGGGCTTGCACCTTTTTATTTTCCTTTTTTCTTTCTTTTTTTTTTTACTCTAACACTGTAAAATTCACCTGTAAAATTTTGGTCACCTGAGACAGATCAATTAGAGCAACCTTTGTTAGAGTAAATACCTCTCTGCTGGATAGATTAACAACTAATTTTCTGCTGAAGCCCTTTCAGCAGTGTAGATAAAACTGAATTTTGTGATGAAAGTGAAATAGGTTTTAATGTATGTGAAAGGGGAAATTATAGGTGTAGGAGGGATGAGTGGAGCAAAACCTTTGATGGCTTTGATTATGGGAAAGGGCCTGGGAATGGTCATTGAGGATTCAGGATGCTCTGAGAAGTTTGGGAACAGTATGCAGGTGAGGGGTAGGAGGAAGGCATCTTTCTTTTTTTCTCTCTCCAGTCCCTCCATCTCTCCTAAATTTCTTGTCACAGTGCTGCTGAGGTGTGAAACATTCACTCTGTCCCTGGTCCTGTGGATTGCTTCCTCCTCCAGTATAGGCAAAACAGGACAGAATTCTCCCCAAATTGTCCTGCTGTAGGTAACTATCTGTTTACAAATAAAGCCCATTTTCCAAAATTTCACATGCACTTACCTTACTTAACTGGTACACTCCTGTTGGCAGCAGGGTCTAATTTGCCCTGAAAACCCCCTCCCTGGGGCACACTAGCAGCCCTCCTGGTCCCAAGAATGCACACTGGACTATCAGACATCTCATTTGCACGGTACTGTTGCAGGCAGCTCACAAAAACCCTAAGATGCTGCACATATGCCAGGTTTGCACAGGGTTTGCAGCCAACGTTGCTGTTCCAATCAGAAAAGTTTAAACACAAATTCCACAGACTTTTCTCAAAACCTCAGCCTTGTTCCTTCAGTACTATGGACATCTAAGTGTTAAAACTGAGGTCAATTTGTAAGTGTGATCACATCCATACTTTACTGCTAATAGTCTTAGGATATGTTCCCACAAATCCCTCCTAGCATTTGGAAAAATCCTCATTGGCCTGAGCACCATAGGGAGCTGTCTTAGCAGTTTAGCAGTGCTTAACCCTGTTTAATGCACAAATGCAAATGTGCTATCAAACTCTCCAGAAATATTTTTGCCTTTCATGACATGCCTTTATGTACAATATATTTACCTCATCTTTTTTTCTCCAGTATTTTCTTTCCCTTTCTTTTAATCTTTGAACACATATGTATGTGTGCATGCACACATATATATTATGTATAACAAATTTCATTTAACAGATACACCTTTATAGCACCAGCTAGTTCTTCTGTTCAGGCACCATACTCCTGATCTGACAAACTGGAAGAAGCAGCTCCTGTCTGTTCCAGCCAGTCCTCTTATCTTACCTTTTTTTTATGGTCAAAAGCATAATTAGTCTTACAATTTCCTGCTATAATTAATCTGCATATCAAAAGCTTTCTTAGCAAATTAAGAAGTCCATATTAAACAGAGGAGCATTCAACAATACCTGTTTTCATAGCAACCATTCAGTAATGACAAGCAGAACTAAAAAATCTATGGTATGGGGAAATCTATTATGGCTACTCCTGATCTGGCTACGGCTATGGTATGGCTACAGATTTAACTCTGTAATTTATACTTAAAACAGTCTATGAGTGCACAGTGAATACTGGTGTGCATAGGATTAAGCACCTAGTTCAAACATATTAGTTCCAAGTTTTCCTCTCAGGATTGTTAACTTTTTTTGTGGCCCTGTATCATCAATGAAAAGCAATTCTGCAATTGTGAATAATGAATAGTTTTAACCAGCTGACTTTAACACATCATCTGAGTTGACTAGTACATCAGACACACAGCCTTTTTGGGGCTTTCAAGCTGGGTATATAAGTCTGCAGATCATGGTGTTTACTTTTAGTATTGTTGTATCCGCCTACATTTTTCTGTAATTCTTAGTTTTGTTTTTTTTTACATAGGGTACTGTGAAAGTAAGAGTAATCAGCACTTCAAATTTGATCTTTCCCAAATGTTTCTATCACTCTTTCCAGATTTTGGTGGGAAGATGATAACGTTTTCACAGAAGCTCAAAAACACGAACTAAAAAAACACTCATTGTCCCGCGTAATTTGTGATAACACAGGGATTTCTGAAGTGCCAGCAGATGCCTTTCGACTTGGAAAGTTTCCACAGGATTTTAAGCATTGTGACAATATACCTGGGATGAATTTAGAGGCTTGGAAAGAATTTTATCAGGAAGGTAATCTGGTAGTTACCAGTCTTTTTCTGATGGGAGGGGAGAGTAATCAGCAGTTCGAGGATTGACCTTGGTTCTGACAGGTCTTGGGTTACTGGTCTGATGCAGAACTTCAGTATTTCCACCACTTACACATGCTATCTAGGTCTTTCTCTCTTTTTTTCCCAACTTCCTCTGTAAAAAAAAAGGTAGTTTTTGCTAACTTCACTTTGGTAACATAAAACGTTTATGAGATATCCAGACTTTATGGCAATTGGGGCAGGAATTCTTAGAAAATATTAATTAAGTCCTCTGCAGAACATAATGTTAGAAGATAACACTAATTTTACAAGTATTATTCAATCTGGAGGTATTCCATACAAAATCTTGTCCAAAAATGAACAATTAAATTCTTGATCACCTTAAAACGTGAGTAATTTCACTGAAGTTAATTTATGGCAGTAAGGGAGAATAATGTCCATTTGTGAGGGTAAGTTCTTAAGTTTTTAAAAGCTTGTAATACAGTCTTTTTATTTGTAGAGGAAATATGTGGAACACCAAAGAGTGTGGAAAATGGTGATTTTGTTTACTGTTCAGAATTTGGAAAATCTACAGTGATTTACTTGTGTCAATACGGATTCCAGTTACAAGGAGAAGAGAAATTAACCTGCACAAGTAAAGGATGGAACTTTGAGGCTCCTATTTGTATAGGTATCTTTTTTTGTTGTTGTTGTTTCTGAATTTTCTAGAAGCTAAAGTCCAGCACAGTAATCAGAAGTGAACTCCCTCATATGTTCTCTTGTAGTCAACCTTCTGGGTTTATAGGTACAATAACATGGCAACGTGAAACTCTCAGTCAACCTTCTGGGTTTATAGGTACAATAACATGGCAACGTGAAACTCTCATTGCTCCAGAATTGCTATCTCAATCTCTACCCATCCTGATTCAGCAATCAAGTTGATTATAGGAAAATGTCACTAAAAATTACTTAATTAAGTAAAAATTGAGTCTATTAACAGCCAGTAGGAAAAAAAAAGCAGCAAATCAGAACTATACATTGCTCCCTCCTAAATTCAACATAACAAGACAGACAGTTTTCATTTTTCTAGCCTTGTTTCAATGAATGCTCTAGGTACAGAATGAGCTCGGCACCAGTAGTTCATGTATCAACTTAATGAGTTAAGTGACAAAGAAAAAAAATTCTGAAGTGAGTAAGTGAAATTAATCAAATTAATTATCACCTCAGTTCCAACCACCCTCTTCCAAATATCTGTGAAAAGATTTTCCCAAAGTAATTCCTTCTTCAGGTAGAAAAGTAGAGCAGGTGAAAATCAGCAAAGAGATTCTGTCTTTCAATATTTAATGCACATTTTCAGAGAAATATTTTTCTGTAATTTTAATTGCTCTTTTATCTTCTCTCTTCCTTTTGCCTTATTTTTACTGTTGAATAGAATAGATAGGAAGAAAGAGAATGTGGCAAGTATTTCATTACAAGACCTTCACTCTTTGCAGTTATGAAGGATGAATTCGCTGTTCACATTTCAACTGGGTGTGTTTATAATGGTGTGTGTATATATTTTTATATAAATAGATATATATACACACACACACACATACTCAAACTTCTCAGCTTTATAACATGAGAGAAAATGAAACCTGAAAAGGCCATATTTGGGACTATAATATGGATGGTGGTAAATTAATTTGAATGCAAGTGCTGCAGCTGATCTGCAATAAAGTCTGCTTATCAGTATTTCTGTGACAGCAGAATAGAAAACTATTCATTCTAATTGTATACCTGGTATGGAAAAAGTCAAATGAAATTTGCAGCTCTTTCCTTTATTCAAATCCTATTTATCCATTGAATTCCACCCACATAAATACCATATAAAGAAATAAAGCTGTTAAATGAATTACAATAAAATCTTTTCGATAGATTAATGTTCTGGCAGCAAACTGAATAAATAATTTATATGAATGAATCATTCCTTGTCCTAGTTTCTTTTAATATGTTCAGTAATGTAAACAAAAGACTGTATATCTGCTATAGGAAAACAAGCTGCTGCATATATTAAATAAGCAACGCCTTTATTAAAAGAAAACCATCAAAACCCACTTACACAGATGCTACTTGAGTTTTACAGTAGAAAGCACTTTGTTCCATGCATGTCTCTGCAATGTGTTCCCATTCTTTTAAATGTTCAGCAAATTAGGAATGTCAAGCAATATAATGAGGAGGATAGAGCTTAGCATTTCTGCAGATGGTTTCAAAATTATATGCTGCTCTGGAAAAGACAGAACAGCCTGCTGGCAAAAGCATAGGAATCTGAGAGCTGTTAATTCCTGCTTACTAACTTTGGCTTTGACAGAAATCATTTCTATTGATTCAGGAAGTCATTTAGTGCTAGACTACTCTACCTTCCTTTATATTAAGTGTTATCTTACTCTTGATAGATAACTCTGTTTACTGTGCTTTAATAAAGTATGGCGCTCTTGGTATAGTAGAGTAGGCTGGAAAGATCTGACATGCACTATTTAGTGATGGAAAGAAAAGTTAGCTAGTTAACAGATAGCATGGCTATGTATCTACAAGAGCTGAAATAGCACATTTGAATTACAGTGCAGGCAAAGCCTGTGCAGGTTTTCCTTCCCAGATGATGACGAAGCCAGTGGGACTTAACCCAAAATGTGCTCTTGATGGGAGTAATACTTATCTTCATCCTGTATAACAGATTATTTTCCTGCTTCAGAGAGGTGTTATGAAGGTTAGCATTTCTTAAGGTTCTGAATTTTAAGATTATTCCTTGCATTGCATTATTAATTGTTGATTGTCTCAGTTGATGGCTAGCTTTGGACACAGCTACTGCTTTGTATTAAAATTTAAGAGAGGACTAGGTTTGATCCTATTTCCAAAGATGGTATTCCCTAAGTGGTCTGAGTGACAATACTAAATGAAGTCAGTAAATCATTCCTACGCGGTCAGTTTCTAGTACTGATCCAAAAAAGCTGCTTAGCCTGAAGTAGCAAACCAAAAATAAGGTATATAACCAAAAAAAGAAGACACTGAAGGCTCAGCTGCCTGCCCACATACAGGCTCGCAGTGCTTCGCAGGACCATGGGTCAGAGATATTGAACAAGCTGGCAAATATTACACGGGACCAATGGAAAACTATCTAGAACAGTGCTGGGCACCTATCTTTAGGCAACTAAATCCAGACCTGCAAGTAAATATTGCACAGAAAGAAGAAAGATGCAGAAATATGAAAAAGACTCTATTCTTCCCCTCATTGAGTTCTTTCTTTTCTGCACTCCACACTGTCTCCCATTTCCTCACATGATCAGAATATGAAAGGTCTTGAATGGCCTCAGGAACAATGTATTTTATGTACATTTTTCAATAGATAATTGTTCAACTGCTCACCATTCTGTCAGGATACTGTCATTTCACAGAATTTATATAACATCTAGAAACAACCATCTTTGCAGTGATATCACATATTACTGTTATAAATTTTATAACCAAAGCTAACCTGAATCCTTGACTCCTCAAAATCATGCCTAGAAGCGTATAGAACTGTCAGCATTATTATTTTCACTATCTCTGTAGAGCGCAGTATGGAGAAAGTTTCTAGAGGAACTCAGTCTTAAGACATAAGCACATGCAAGAAGAGCTCTCAGATTCACAGTTTGCATTTTTGAAATTCAGCTAATTGCATTTGTAGCTTTTGGTAGATTACCAAAATGAAATTTTCTTTTTTCATCATTTCCAGCTTACAAACAAACAAAACCCTCCCCCCCCCAAATCAAAACAAAACAAAGCAAAAAAAAACAAAAACAAAACAACCCACAACAAAAAACAAAAAAACAAACCAATCCAGTTCTGTGCTTTAAACAGTAACAATGTGGATCTTGGGCAGTATCTGTGTGTCACTGAAAGTGTACAATACCTTTCGTTTATGAATACTTCTAGAAGGTGTGTATGAGAAGGCAGTAATACCTCTGTAATTTGTCACGATTATTGATCCGTGTGTATTCATTTTGCAGACATCAATGAATGCGAAGATGAAATTAATCCAGCATGCTCTCCTTCTGCTAAATGCATTAACACTAAAGGCAGCTATAAATGTCTCCATACTGACCCTTACCAGCTGGCAGAAGATGGAAGAACATGCATTGGTAATGCCTGCAAACCTACTGTCTTTTAAAACTTTCTCTGTTCTGTTTTACACTGCTGTAAAAATCACAAAATTGTCATTTATTAAAGAACTGTTAACAGACATAAAAAAATGTCTACGCAGTCATGGGCATAAAGATACAGTCAGATTCTGTAAAGTAAATTAAGGTATTGAATAAATAATACAGACACAGAAGTAAGCTTTTCATTTTCCACTCCTACCATATATAAGCCACTATTTCCTGACAATGCATGTGCAGGGGGGATCAAACCTACCTGAGTTTTACCTAGTTAGTGTCTAAACTCAGCATCTGAATCTTAACTAAGTTCCACCTATGTGACCTAGCATAAATTATGCATTTTCTTGTTTTTTTCAGCTTTTCAGCATGTGTGGAAGCTGTGTAGTGTTTTAAGTTTTAGATGGGGAGTACAAGTGTAGTCACCCACTGATGCAGAGCAATACCTGCTCTGGGGAAATAGTGCTTAGATCTGTCAAAAGCTCCATGAAAACCTGCAATCCAAACTCAAGTGGATGGATATCTACTTTACCAAAGTGCCCAAAGGAAGCACAGAAAGTCTAGAGTGCTCAAATCTTGCATATTGAGTGCTGTATATGACACAGTCATAAGTAGACTGAATCTCACTGATGGCACATTCCTTGCTTCCCGTTTCAGCAAATACCTTGGTTATGACAGGTGGGATCACACTGTCCCTTATTATTAATTGCACAAGGAAAACACAGAATGATAATAATTCTGCGGAGGAGGTAGTGGGTGGGGGAGGAGGAATTACCTTCTTGCAAACAAACGGATGTTTTCAATGATATGATGTGCATCCAGTCAGTTTTCCAGCTGTGGTTCTGGACCACTTAAGCACGTCCCTCAAGTGAGATCTCATCCCTGAAATGAAATGTTAAGAGAGGCCGTGTGAGAACATCAAACACCCAGGAGTGAAGGATGATAGCGGGAGACTGTTCTAACTCAGCAGCACTTGGCATCCCTCTGGGCAGACACACCAGCGAAAGTACCTTCCCAACAATGAATGCTGCCAGAAGGATCTAGCTCTCTCTTGCTGTAGCAAATGCAAATGCAAATCCTCAGGGTCAACTCTTTCTGGGATAAAACTAAAAAAGAATGGTGCTAGTCATTCAGAGTTTCATATTTTAACATCATAAAAAATAGGGAAAAAAACCCTGCCTTTTTTGTAGGTGTTTCTTATCTTTATTTACAGTTTATTCCTTTACCCATTCAACCATGGTTACATTTATTTACCACTCTAAATCCAGAGACAAAAACCTGCTTTCAGATTAGCTTAAAGAGATTAGCTCACTGGTGTTGAGTGCAACAAAGACAGATTATATGAGGACACTGCACTGGCATGAACGTAAAACAGCTCCAAATGTAAGGTAAATTTTATATTTCAAGGGAGGAAACAGAAAGTCCTTACAGTCAGTGCTGCTTGCCAAGTGATCGTTACCCCAGATCAAGTCAATTGTGCGTTTCAGAGCTTCATTGGCTTTCTGACAGCTCAAGAAAATGGGTGCAGGTACAGCCACCCAGTCCACTGCTGCGTGTCTAGCAAACAAGGTTAGTGTCTTCCTTTAGACCCCAGGGGCTAGGGGAGTTAGTCATCTCCGTGGGCCCATCCTTGCACATTATGCTAAAGGTTAGGTTTGTTGAATCTCTGGAATCAATCATAAGAATTTCTGCTAATGTGACATACATTGCTTTCTCTTACAGCTTAAAACTATGGAAGAAAATGTTCACTGACAAATGACTGGCTAAATTTGGCAAGTGATTACCTGAGTCTCCCTAGCATTCTTTAATAGAAATAATGAGACTTATTTTACCGTATCTCTGCCAGGACTGTGGTTTAAACTGACTGGTCAATTTGAAATTGTGACATTAATTGGCCAACTAAGCCACTGCAGAGTATCAGTCATTACATACTAGTTATAATTTATATTGACAAATCTCTAAAAGACACCATCCCCTTTCTTAGACTCAAGGATGCAGCTGCAGCTATTCTTTACCTCCTTATCTCTTTACCTTCTTACTAGAAGCTCCTAGCCAAGTACCATCAGTAAGAGGCAATGTTTGAAGGTGAAACCTTCTAAAAAAGTGGTGTCTAAGGCATACATACTGAAGAATTAATGCTATGCCCATTTCAGTGTTATCATTATGTGAACTGTAACCCAGATATGCATTCCTCGGGAGCAACCAGGAGGAATGATGAGAAGTCTGTGCACAGTTACAAGGCTATGACCTTGCTGGGATCACAGAAACATGGTGAGATATCTCACACAGCTGGATTGCTGCAATGGATGGATACAGGCTTTTTAGGAAGGACACATTGGGAAAGTGACGGGGGAGCATGTTGCACTTTTGGTGAGATAACAGCAGGAAGCTAGCAGTGTACCCCGGGGGCCAATAGTGGGTCCAGTCCTGTTTAGCATCTTAGTTAACAATCTGGAAGATGGGGCAGAGTTTACTCTCAGAAAGTTTGCAGATGACGCAAAACTGGAACAAAGTCTGATACACCAGAGAGCCGAGTTTCCATCCAAAGGGACCTCAGCAGGCTGCATAAATGGGCTGACAGGCACCTAACAAAGTTCAACCAGGACAAGTGCAAAGTCCTGCACCTGAAGAGGAACAACCCAAGCACTTGTATATGCTGGGGGCTGACCAGCTGGAAAGCAGCTTGGCAGAAATGGACCTGTAGGTCCTGGTGGACACCCAGTTGAACATAACCCAGCAATGCACACTTGTGATTAACAAAGCCAAAAGCTCCTTAGGCTGCATTAGGAAAAGCGTGGCCAGCAGGTCAATCGAGGTGATCTTTCCCCTCCCCTCAGCACTGGTGAGGCATCACCGGGAGTGCTCTGTCCAGTTCTGGGTTCTCTAGTACAAGAAAGATATGGAATTACTAATCTGAGTCCAGTGAAGGATGATGAAAACAAAGAAGGAACTAGAGCTTCTTTCATATAAGGAGACCTTCAGAGCGCTGCGACTGCTCCGCCTGGAGAAAAGAAGTCTCAGTGTGGTCTTGTCATTGTGTATAAATGCCTGCTGAAAGAAAATTAAGATGAGACAGACAGATTCTTCTTGGAAGTGCCCACTGACAGGAAAAGAGCCAATAGGCACAAAGTAAAAAACATGAAAAACAAAAAATACTTCTTTACTGTGAAGGTGGTCAAATATGGGAACAGTTTTCCCAGAGAGATTGTGGAGTCTTCATTCTTGGAGATATTAAAAACTTGGCTGGATACAGTCCTGGGCAACCTGCTGTAGCTGATCCTGCTTAAACAGGGAGGTTTGGCTAGTTGATCTCAAAAGGTCCCTTCCAGTATGAACGATTCTTTGATTCTGTGATTAGGTATGGAGAAAAGAAATAGGTATCTAGCAGTGTTCTACATAGTTTCTCTGTAAACTGTGTTTTTTACATGGCTGTGTGCATGTCTCACTCATGTAATTTCTCATACTGTTTCCATTGAGAAAGAAGTAGTTAAGTACTTGACAGTAACTTGCTCCTAAAAATATTTGTATTAAAAAGTGAAAGGAGACTGTTACCAACAGTCAACTGTGTTTAGTTTGTTTAGTTTCCATATTAAAACAAAAAAAAAAGTTCTAACAAACTTAAATAAAACTACTTTTCTGTGGTTTTACTTCAGCTGATATAGTAAGTTTTTATCAAGGCTGTTGGGTGTCTTGGTTTGCTGGTCTGTTGTTTTGCATTTTTAAGAACATCATTCATAAGGCCCAGCTAATTTCAATGTATATTTAGAATGAGGTTTTGAGCCTTGGTAAAAAAGGCAATGCAATACTTTTCTAAACCAACATGTTGATTATAATAAAAGAGCAGCTGAAATTTAGCAGTAATAAGAATGTGAGGATCTGCAGCATAGAATGATTTAGAATTATGAGAGCACTTCACATCATTATGAGCATTTCAATCTTCAAAACTAAAGTGCTCTTAAAATTTTGAAGAGCTCTAGTAATACTATTCAATATTGCAAATCTATATAACCTTCAATCCTGCTTTTATTGATGGAATTCATCAGTGGGTTCAAGTCTCTTTTCTAAGGTTGGGTAATGTTTTTGACTCACACGGAAACTTGTATAGGGTAACTTTATTCAGGAAGTTAATTAACTGAGTCGTCTCAAATCAAAGCTGCTTGGCCCTTACTACTTTGGCCCATCATTTGTGTAATTTTTAGAAGTTACAAATAATTGAAAAAAAATTATCAACAGAAAAGTCCTAGCTTTGCATCTATGCATACTCCAATCATGAGGAAAAAGGCTGTCATGTTGACCCACAGTGAAGACATTAAAATGTGTATGTTTTGCCTCCCAGATGAAGTAGGCTAAAACTAATCATTTATGAAGGCTTAGCCAATGGGCAGAAACTTTTTAGATTGAAGTGTGTCATATGATTAAATAATTATGTGCTCTTACCCTCAGGACAATGGAAATAAGCTTACTTTTATAAATCCTATTTTCTTTGATATGATCTCAAATTAAATAGGAATCTAGCTGTATTTAGTACCTTTTTTAAAAAAAGTATGACAAATATACATTAAAAACTTGAAAAAGCTGTATTAAAAATACTTTCAACCAGTAAACTAGCATGTGTTTATGTGATTGATGGATGAGGGTAATCTAAAGTGCTGATGGGAAACTTCTGTCTAATTCAATAAGTAATACACTTTGGACTTTAAATCGCATGATAAATCCATGAAAAATCTATCCAGTATGTTAAATTTCTGAAACTTTAATGGGGCCTCTGAGCGCCACTACGAGAATACATTATGCTTTAAAGGGATAAAAGCCTACTGTGTGAGGGCCCTCCTTCTTCTTCCTGTCCATGTTGTGGGCACAAAATGAACAATATTGGGGGCTTACCTGATAAATGGAGTAAAGATTTAATCCTGTCATTAAAGTTGTCACAAGGAATGTCCAAAGGAATTAACAGGAACAAGTGAATAGGTTTAAAATTGAAGATCAGTACAAGTAAGCATGAAGAAGTCTCATCGTCGTTTCTGTATTCTTGGTGAGCTGATTAATGTTACCTTCAACACCATACTGCAGCAAATGCAGTTTCAAACTGGGAAAGAAAGTGATTAATTTTACCATGCTGTTTCCCACAGTGCTAACAATTACCTGTCTCTTTCAACATAAATATTCATACATATCTAGTCCCTCTCTTACTCTTTAAGGATATGAAGTCAAACTCACTAGGAAGTAAAGTTAGTTCACTTGTAAATTTTCCATTTTTTTCTGATGCCCATTAGTCTCAATATTCTGGAAACCTTGCTCCGGAAAAACTTGGGTTTCCTCCCATTCAGTTTTATTCAGCTGTTGTTAATAACTAGTCCACTGGTGATACTGTACTTACTGGTTTTACTTCATACATCTCCTTTTGTGCCTTCAACTTTATAGCTTTGAGATTATACTCTTACGTGATTTTTACTTCAGATTATGCTTAAATTTGATTGATGGCTTTTTAATATTGTAACTTGAGAACTGATCATGAATCATTTCCATAGCCAGTTTAACCAGTTTGTATGGTATCAATGAAAAAAACCCAAACAATTTAGCTCCCATTGAATTGATCAGAAGACAAGAGCTGCTCATTAAATGTTAATCCCAAAGGCAAAATAACATGAGAGAAGATGCAGAGCCAGAGGTGACATTTCAAGTTTATCTGTAATACTCCAATAATAGGTCTCTGAAAGACCAAACTGAAAATTAAGAGGTAGTTCCATGTCTACTACTAAAATAAGATCTAGCTGCCAAGAAATAACAATGTTGTTTCGCATAAAATATTTCTGTGTAAATCAGAACAAAAATGAGACATTTTGATTCATATGGTTAAAATGGAAAAAAAAAAAAAGTGATGGTGAGACCCTGTCGTCTGTTGTTCTGGGTATGAACTTTACGGTTTCTTGTGAATATGTATTGCAAATTGTTTGTTCTGGAAAAGATGCTCACAGATACTTTCAATCAGCTGATGTTTATTTACCTAGTCTATTTGAAATCTGTGATCACATTGTCAAAAAAAGTGGTAGTATATCGGTGTGCATGCTCTCGCCTCTCATTTCTCACTCTAAATATATATCTTAGGACAGCAGTATATAATGAAACCCAGCAGACAAACAGCTTTAAAATGGTATTTCATCACTATATAGCCTCATTGTAAGGAGTAAAGTCCTGAAACCATAAGAAGTTCGCTTTCTGCACTGAATAAAACCTGAATAAGGGCTCATGTACCTGTGACAACACTCTGCCTTCCTTGCCCTACTAGCAGTCCAGGCTCCTTTGAGTCCAGGCTCCGTTGTGGGTTTTGTTTGCCCAAGCAAACCAGACACAGCAGAAAGTTTCTTCTAAAGTGACAGACTATGGCTGCACTGTAACCCACCTGAAATTACACTCCCAAAGCCTGCTACCAGGAATGTGTGCTTTTATTTCTGCACATTCCATGCAAACTTGAGTTTAGGCTTCCTATAAACTTTAACCACCTTGCTGTAAGCTTTGCCTTGAAGCTGGAATTTCTCTTTTCTTTCCTTGTTTGATGTTACCACAAACATGGATGGAATGGGCAAAGGCAGCAGAAATCTGGCCACACCTCATGGTCCTTCAGCAAGAATGCTCTCTGATATGGGGCATGCAAACCCAATAGCTGTTTTTGCCAAAAAGTAATTTAAAGAGGCAGCAAATTTTGTCACTAGCCCAATCTGAGGGCACTACTGAGCATCAGTGTCTACGTGGGCTTTGAGTTTTTTTCTTGTTCTTCCACCCGTGTGTGTCCAAGGCAGAACCTGTTATCTCAATTGTTATAAAATTATTCATTCAGAGGAGATAATTTCTGTATCTACTACTGATTTGCACTGGGATGGCGACAAGAGACCCCTGTCCAATTAAAGCAGGATCTGCACTAGTTTCTCATTCAATTAATTCTGTAGAGACCTTACAGTTTAGACAGAAGATAAAGGAAAAGGTGTGGATATAACAAATTATGGGAAGAATTACAAAATAATAGTGAGACAATTGTGATCTGCTTCCATAGTACTCAGGCTTTTTTGACCTTTCTAAGGAAACACAATAAACTTTTATTTTCAAATTTGAAATTATTGTATAGGCAGTATAGTTACTGTGTGTTGCTGTATATATGACATACTTTTAGCTGTTACAGATGCTGGGCTACTTCCTAAAGACTCTTTAGAATCCATCATTTTAGGGGTCATCATGATTTTTTTTTAATTATTTTTTTTTGTACAATACTGAGTTGGAAAGTACTATACCAGTTATGAGTAAATTTAACCAACTTTTTATCTTCTTTAGATAAATATGCAAACATTTAATTTCTTCTGTGTAGAATTTCTACCCTTGATTATTTTATCTGCACAGTCAATTAGTAGCAGAGGTAAAGTTCTCAACTTTTGACCTTTTAAAGTATTTCTTCTTTTTGGAGTGCAATGATTAGACTTTCTAAAGATTTATATTTGCTTATTGTAGAATGCAGCAGACAGCATTCAACATATTTTCAATTTTCATTGAATGTACTGAATTAAACTGAAATGGCATTGAAAACATACAGTGAAGTTTTTGAGTTCAAGAAAGAGAAAGTTTCTTTTGATATGTATTTTTGAATTAGATTCTGTCCACTCATTGCTGTTTTTTACACTTCTACCTAAGAAATGCTAACAGAATATAAATTTTGGATTCAATGGATTAGATACCCATTATCCCCCTCCGGTATCCCTCTCAGACCATGTTTTACCAGTTTCTTTCTGACCCATTTCAATGTAAAAGAATGAAGTTACTGAGGTCTGTAGATAAGATCAGGTCACTTGACACTACAGGGACAGACATTTGTTTGGACTTCCTTGGCAGAGTGGTGATGGCACTAAGTTGTAGTTACAGTGATACCCTTATTGTTTTACAGACCATTATGATTAGCATAGCATAGAATTTTATGATCAGGGTACCACAGGATTTTTATAAGCAGAATTGGTGTAGCACAGTATTATTAATAGTATAGCACAGAATTTTATAGCACAACTTGGTTTTGTGGTTCCTAATCTGCACACCGGATCAAATCTTAATACTTGGCTTGCTGTATCAATGTAAGAATCATAATCTAGATTCAAAAATAGGTACAAGAATATGAGTCACTCAGTCCTCAGAGGAAACAGGCAGTGGTGGAGGCATCCCTGACACCAGGGGTTTACAGGTTTTGCTGTCCAGCAGCAGTTCCAGCCCAAGTTCCACTTAGGAGTTGTAAATGCCAAACTTTATAGACAGTGTTCTGTGTGCTGTTACACATCCCTGTTCTGTGACGGGGTCATCACAGCCTGGTTGGCCAGGGGCCTGGGACCCTAAAGGCTGGTAAGGAGGGAAGAAGTTGGCCCGGCACCCAGGAGGTATATAGGGAGGGGGAGAAGAAATCTGCCTGGTGCACAGGACCTACAGGGCCTGATGAGGCAGGGAAGGGGGACTGATACATGGTCAGCTCAGTCACAGAGAATAGTCATTTTCCAATAAAATGGCATTCTTTATGCTAACCATAATACGAGGGATCATGAGCAGGGGGTACCAGTCACAGCTCAGGAGGAATAACCATGGCAATAACATTTGTAACACTGCATCATCTCTCATGAAGTAACAGTTATCTGTACAAGTCCGGACTACATTGTCTAACTACTCTTCACCAGAACTTTTGAATTTATTGTGCATTTTTCCAATGGGAACTTGGAAACTATGAGCTCTGCTTTTCAAAGCCAATCTCTATAGTGAGGGAAAATAAAAGTATGTGAGAATTTAATTTTGGTGCAAATGTTAGTATTTAATATAGTTCTACTGAGTATACATTTTAGCCTACATGAATTCCTGTTTTCAGTATGTAGTTCTCTGTAAATATTATCAGAAAGACCTATATTTTAAAATGCATCTTACCCCAGCACAAAAGAATCTAGTCTCAGGATTCCTCACGGTCATTCAACTAATTTTAATTGGCTTTAATTTTTGTTCTGAATTTTATGACAGTGTCAGATTGTAACCTTTGGATAAATGTTCTTACTTTCTTTGTGCTTTTAGTGCTACGTTTAAGGAACATAAATCCTGAAAATGACACTTCTTTAAACTTTGCTGGAATTATAATATTGGACAAACTTTCTTTGCTGTGCTGCAAAACGCAGAACGCTGTAAGTAGTGACTCATCACAGCAGGTGCTTTAGTCTGCAGTCACTCGGTACTCGGCACTGCACCCTGCAGGGGTGAGAAGAACAGCTGGTTTGAGGTGACAAAAACCATGACTTTTGACACTTGTCAAAACTATAAGGAAAACGCTGCTTTTATTTAAGAAAATTTTGCTATGGGAGCCGTGGACCCTGTGCTATTCAGGTATTCTTAAAAAATAATCTTTTGATATTATGAATTTTTTATTTTCCAGTGGATGGATTCATGTCCTTATAAATATTTAACTGAAAAACTGAGATAAATACTGAGCTGTATTCAGGGGAAGTTAAAGAAAGTAGATTGCAGCAAAAAATTGCAGCACTGCAAATTAACTGTGTACAAAACTCAAACCTCTGTTTTATTCCACTAATGACTGAGATTTTGTAAAAGCAAAATTAAGTGCTTGAATTAAAGCAGAATAGGAGATGTTTTTTACAATGCATAGCAGCTACTGTATTCTTCTCTGATATGTCCCCTTCTATTAGACTGTTTCAAGGAAAAATACTGAAACTATATTCTGATTTCTATGGCTATTCATGGCAATTGCTTTTGGCATTTCAACATACATAAGAAAAGTTTTGTACATTTATAGTAAGTTAAGAGCATTGACAACAACAAAGCTAAGTTGGCAGTGTCATCATTTTTTTAAGTCTTCTGTAGGGCTTTTGGTGGAAAGCTGATGAGGAATTAACATTCTCACTGTTATTCTTCCCATCCTGTCTCACAAGCTGCAAATGAACATGGTGTACCTCTCCTCAGAAGTCTGTCAATCACATGATTACATCCTTTGAATACTGAAATTCAAGATGAACTGACAATCAGACTTCCTAGGCTGGAAGGTCACCTTTATTTTGTGTGGTGCTGTGTGGCACTGGAAGCACACACATCTGCCAAGCTGATGGATGTCTGCCCACTCCCAGGACAGCAAACCAATTTTGCTAGGATACAGATGGCAGCTGAAGATGCATTTCATACCCATCACCGCAGGGGCACAAATTCAATCCTATAGGAAAACTTTGTTGCTTTATCACCACGTGCTGCTTTGTACTTGATCATACTTCTGTTTGCATCAGAAAGACAGCATGGTAGAGTGAAAAAGGTAAAAAAATACTGTGGCACTTGACACGGCAGAACAGATTTTTTGTGATGGGCTTCTGGAATACCTGTCAGCCTACATGCTGGAGCCTATGTAAATGTGAATCCCAAGCCTCTGAATACAGCATAGCCAGCCAACCTCCAAGCAGACCTTGTTAACCCAGGGTTAACTCAGAGGCAAGCACTTCAAGGGAAACAAGCCCAAACCACAGGGCCGAATTTATGCTTATAGGCCAGTGAAAAGCCAAAGGTGTGCGTGCTGGCTGTTTTCCCAGCATGATGTTTGCAATCTATCACATGGCACAGAGTAAGAGCTATGATTTTAGACACCGTGTCTTTGCAGAGCGATGCTGTCAAGCTGCCTGTGCAGTGCTTGAAAAGGGGTAGGCAGCCAGCGTTCCAACAGGATTTTCATGTCCTTCCCATCCTCCTTTTGGGTGTTTCATGCACCTACTTTCTTATGATATACATGGCCTCCGTGCTTTTTCTCTGCTTTTTATCATAAAAATAGAGTGCTTATCCTTTATTTCCACTCATGGTTTCTTGGGGTTATTATATTAATTATAGTTACTTATCACTTCACTGCTTTGATTGCTGAATGGGATTTGGCCACAATGGAAAGGATGAGCATTATCTTTTGATGAACACAAGGAATGTTAATATTGGATCCATCCCAGTAAAAGTGGCAAGAGACACTTCAGCCAATGCTCAAAATGAACTGCAGTTTTCCCTATTATTCTTTCCCAGCATTTATCTGCAGTTCAGTTTGGTTGAGCACTACACATTACAAGTGCTCAGTTTCACATCTTCAGTAATTGCTGGTGTGACTGAAATAAAAGTCTTGTATTTCCTTCCCTTTTTGAGCTCCTACAATGAAGAATAGCAGACATTACCACACTCTGTATAGCCAAATAACAGCAAACGTAAACAAGCACGGGCTGAACCATTAGTGAGCTATAAATCAAAGGTACTGACCCATTTGGGTCATTAAAACCCCATGATCCTTTGTGTGAATGGAGAGATTTAGAGCTATGGTTCAAAGTTTATGTATTCCATGGTGCTCCAGGGAATTTCTGACATTTTTCACTAAGATGGCAAGTAACCAAAGTGTCAGCTGGAAAGTATTTAAAGAACACTAACTTCTTTGACAAAAACAAAGTACCAGCAGTCATAAGGTTTTTGGGTTTTTTTTACCATTTTCCATTCTGTGAGCAAATTTGCAGGATTTTTCTGCCTTCCATTATTAATTTTAGGAAAAAGAGAAAGCTCTCAGTGGCCTTAGGTTATTTTCCAGCTAGAATAGCTCTAGTGGTATCCTTAGGTTTTTAACATGTCAAAATTTACGTTGGGGATTCTGATCTGCCACAAATGGTCTCTGACCACCAGCTGTGTATACTGCTGACCACCCCAAAAGTGTGGAAGCTTTTAAGGCAGAGTTGATGGTAAGATAGCCAAGCTGCTGCTGGCTACAAAGAGCCTGTTGGCTATAACTGAATAATTGCTGATGCGTACTTCTATACTATAAATTAAAATATATATCTTCATTTCAATTAAAATATAAGAAATATGACAAAGTGACAATGACAGTTACATAAGATTTTACCAGAAGGAATTTAAATAATTGTTATGGTTTAGAATGATGTTATTCATAATCAGCTCTGACCTATTTTTGACTGTTTCTGAATGAATTTTCCCATTATATCCCTCTGACATATTATTCAAATAAACTCATTAAATGAAGTTATTTCTCATGGAATGACAACAAGTCCTCACACTGTAAAATTCTGCCATTTTCTTCCATGGGACAGAAATTCTGCCTTTGGGCTGTTACCATTTAAAGCAGCACTGTTCTCTTTGACCTGTCTCTGAGGCTGGTGATATCTGGCTTCCATCTGGCATCTATTACACTTTTAAAATAAAGAGTACCTGTGTGTTTAGTTAAGTGTCATGGGAGTATTCAAGTGAGCATATTATACAGAGTGATCTTGTGTTTTTCTCTTGTGGTATTTTTACACTTGTTCTTGGATTACTGCAAACTCTGGTGTCAATTCTCTTTATGTTAAACAAACTCAAATGATTATGTATACCTTCAGCGAAAGAAGCCTGGCAACAACAGGAAGAACAAATTTAAGTGACTCATACAAGGTATGCCCCTGTCTCCACAGAAACTTTACAAATCCTCCTGCAGCACACATGGTCCTTGATTTCTTGCAGTTGAAGGTACACCACATAAACCCAAAATCATAAGAAATTCAGATTAAGATAAATAACAAAAAAGGAGACACATGAAGCTGAGGTTTTCATCAGTCATAAAAGATGCTGTCATGTTTTTCACAAATGGTGTGACATCTACTCTTCTTCCAAATTTGGATTAAAATACTAGAACCAAAACTTCCACATATACATGTGTATATGTATGTAACCTTTAAGATTTAAAATACTCAGGTTGTACAGTTACCTTTCCATGAATCTGATCTGTCGGTTTGCTTAATTCACAGGGGTGCATTCTGGCAGTGTGATTTTGCAAGCTGTGATATACTTTACTACATGCTGCTATTCCACAAACCAGATAAACGTGGAGAATGGGATTTACACCACTTGATTTTAGATCTCTGCCTACAGCTGAGGTTAGGCTTCTTTTATGGGCTTCTGGGGAAAATGGGCTCTTTTGGGGTACAGCTATTCTAACACACTTCTTCTGACTTACTTTAGGGTCTACATGAGGATGAAATTAATACTCCATAAGCTCACAGCATCGCAAATGTAGACATAGAAAAAACAAATATCTGTATTCAGCTTAATGAACAATGCCAGGGCATGGTGTGGGCTGGAGTCTCCTTGAGGCTGTTTGCAGTGGGTGGATGGAGGCTTCCCAGGGCAAGAAGGCAGGGCCCTGGGGCTTTGGGCACCACCCTGGGGAAGGGATGGGACAAGGCTGGGCTGGCCAATGGGCCTGCAGGTAGGGTTCATGTTCCACATCAACAGTGGACATGGTCTGCCATGGGCATTGCTGGTAGCATCTGCAGCAGAGCTCAGGAGGATTGAGATCTGCTTTTAAGCAGAGGAGCCCCAGCTTAAAAGGAGATCTCAAGCAAAAGCAGTTTCAAAATGCATGCAAATGCCAGAGCCCTATCAATGTGGGGTTTTTTTCCAGAACAAATATGGACTTTGTGGTTAACTTTATGGAAACCTATTTATCTTTTCAACCTGAGTTTTCTCGCTGTTAAAATACAGACTGCATGACATTTAACAGCTGAGACACCTCCTGTGAAAACTGTTTGCAGCTGAAGTTAATTTCTGCTGCATCTTGAATAGGTAGAAAATTCTATTTAAGAGAATTGGTTATTTAATTAACCTGTCCCTACAAAAACCTAATAGGCAAGACTGGAATTTATTTAACAAAATGCATAATGAACAATGATTAATTATATATCTACAAAGTATTCTTTTGCAGGCTCTGGAAACACTTTGGAGACTGCTAGCACAGTCTGAACTAGTAGTAGAACTCTTAAGTCGTTCTGTTCATAATTACAGTAGTCTTTCTTCACTAGAAGAGCTATGAATGAGATATTTTGGGTTTTTTAGAAAAGGGAAAAATACATCTTCTACAGTTTTAACAGTAGGGAGGAATTAGATTTTCAGTAAACTGGAAATTTAGGAGCAGCAATGGGCTTAATACTTTGAAAAGTATTCCTGCGACAAATCTACATTGTTAATAACAATTTGTGATGAGGAAGCTGAAAGTTTATTAAACATGTGAAATATAATCCTTCAATGCCATCCAGTTCACCTACGTACCTGGGACTGTTGAACATGTGGAAATCTGGCTCTGTTTCCCTGCTTTTGACACCCAAACTGATCTCCTGCCTCCAGCAATATCACATCTATACTTTATTCCTCATATCCATCACAGACTGAATTGTATTCCCACATTTTTGCACACATCCCAATTCTTGTTTGCGAAATCACTTAATATTCATGAGGATGCTATTCTGATATCCATGAAGAAAGCAACAAAACAAATCAGACATGTATCTGTATATCAAACAGCTTTCTGGTCACTGCAGCAACTCCAGTTTCTTAAATCATACCTAGAAATTTAGTAGTATTGATAAGGCACAACAGAAAGATGACTGGAACAGCAACTTAATGCTAGCTACAGCCTGGATTTACCTTTCTTCTTTACTTTCCTGTCCTGAATCCAGTGGTTTTTTCTCACCTGTCTGCCCTCCTTCTCTCAAATATGTTGTCTGCAGCATTCCTTCAAGTACTGTCCAAAAGAGAAAAAAAAACCAAAAAAACACACCTTTGTTTTGGAACTGATTTCTAGCAAAACTCATTCATGGTTAAATCACTTGTTCAATAAAATTTGATCTCCTAATTTGCCTTTCATACAAAACAGAAATTTATGCAACCTTTTGGAATTTCCTGTGCTTATCCCATAGTGAAGATATATTTACTATTGATCATTTTTACAGAAACACTTGGTTTATTTTCTTCAGACAATGTTTATAAAAGTACATAGGAGCCCAAGGGCTAGATCAAGTACAGCAAATGAGCAGCTAGGTTTCCTTTATAGTGAATGAGTTGCATCAGAACGACATTCAGCTCCCCTCACCAAATACACACGCACAATGACACACAGAGAGAACTGTCTAAAATTAGGCAGTTCAGAAATACTGACCATGAAGTATGCCTAGGCAACCCTGAAACCTTAGTTCCCGGCTGAAGGCAAATGCATTTTGCACCCAAGATCCAAAAGCTAGATTCTATCCCTGATGTGAGTTTTCTTGAAAAAAAAAAAAGGGTGGGACATGCTTTTTCCTTTGCAAATAAACCCTTACCCCATAATAGCTTACAGGTTGGAGGAAAAAAGGCTTTAAAGGGACTCACAGCTACATCCAGCATATCCCAGGTGATTGCACTAATCAGGGGACCAGGTTTGATACTGTTACAGTTGTGCAATGGAGCGCTGATATCCAGTGAACCTCAGTGAACAGTGTAAGGAGGCCTTAATTGTGTGTATGATTTTCATTCTGATTAATAAATTAAATTAATTGCTTATGTGGCATCTCTTTTGGAAGTATCCTTTTATCATTTTCCCATAAGCATGCTATGCCTGATAGGGTTTATTGCATTCTCCTCCCTTTAAAAAAAAAAAAAAAAAAGTGATGATAATATGGAATTAAATCTTTAGATGGCCCTGTATGGAGTACAGAGTGTATCTCCATTAGGTGAGTCGGGAGGAGAGGAACAATGTAACACCTGTACTGAGATAATTTGCATGTTTGACCCACTTCTATGAGCAGCAGGTTTAATAGCCAGCCTGCTGCAGGAGAATTGTACAGATGATGAATTAACAATGGCCTGTCAGCATTCTCTGATAATATTATGTTAGATCCCTGCCCTAAATTCACACTGCATGAAGACAAATAACATTGCCACCATATTTTTTATTTTTAATAATTGCTTTGCCACTGTAGGTACAGACTTGTGAACAGAATTTAAACTCTTCTTTTTTCTTTTTTCTTTTTTTTCCCCTAAATAGCTACTGAGAAGAAATTTTGATTTGACCCTGTATGAACTAATTAAATGTCAATAATAATGAAAGCTATGTTTACCAGTTCTAATTTTTTATTGTTTTGCAGTAAATTACTTTGAAAAGAAGAATGACTGCAAAGTGTTAAAGATAATTTGTGTGTGTTTGTCTGTGTGTACACGTGCTCTTTGGCAACATAAGTCAGTTGGAGGGATATGAAAAGCAGAAAAATTACAGTGACAGTGTTAGATAGGATGTAGGTGATGACGTGGCTTTTAACACATATACGGAAGGGTAGGTGGCAACTATACTCTGCATAAATCAAGGAACATGGATTTGGGATGCAAAAAATATTTTGTAAAAATCAAGGCAAGAAAAGATAAGTGGGCACAGGAACATATTAGTGAGTTGCAGAAAGAGGCATTGTTGCACAGTGGATGCTGAAATAAGTGCACAAAAATTTACAAGCAGAGCTCATAGTTCAAGGCACATATCAAAGCTAACAGTGAAAGTTACCTTGGGAAAAAATAAAATCAACACGAGAGAAAAGTAAAGGGAAAACTTTCCTTAGTGGCCAATGGAAAGAGAAGTGGTGGGGGTCCCCAGGTGACCAAGCACCCCAGGGCTCCCCTCCAGCTCCCCCCATAACACTTTCCTGCAGAAAGGACACAGGTTTCACCAGGACCTGCTCAAACTCCTGCTGGTGGTTCCTGCTTATGATGCTTTTATCTCTGACTGGCACATGCTGGCTGGGGCTGGGGCTGCATCCTTACTGACTGCTACACTACAGGGAAGTGTATTATTGGATCTCTAATGTCCCCCAAAGCTTCAGCCAAGGGAAAGGGGGCAAAGATTGAGTGTTTCTGCTGTCTGCCACAGCTGCTTCCTCTGGAACCCACCACAGCCACATTACCAGCTTTGCCAGCACAAGGCCACAAGAACAGCCTGAAAGCAAGACCATGAAATCATGGAGGGGAAAATCCTGTCCCAGGGCCCTGGGAGACCCTGCCCAAGTAGCTGGGGTGATGGGCATCCCCCACTGCTGGGGGAAGGCAGGCTGTACACCTGCAAACAGGAGGGTCTCAGCAGCACAAAGGCTAAGGCATCCAAAGCATTTAGCACTGAGCATCACCATTGTCTGATGAGGCTGTAAAATATGAAAATCCTTTTCTGAGCTGTGAGTCATAAAACAATTTTGTTAGTGCAGCCATTCATCAGCCTCAGCTCTCTAAAATTAGATACTTGGGATCCAAATCAGCAGAACATTTTCTACATGTGCATGGAATTCAGGCAAAGCTTTAGCTGCAAAATTTATTTATTCTTTTCCTTGTCTTTAATTCCATCATAATTTACTGTGCTTGTAAAAGTCTTAGAACATCTTAGAAGACAATGGAAAAATGCAGAAAAACAATCACTATTTTAAGAGCATTCAGTATCCAGCCACGTTAGAACATCTTTTAGCAAAGAGCTTCCATAGTTAATATCATCTTACTTTACACTTTTTAGACATAGTTTCCTATATCACCATTAATATCATAATTTAAAGTATATTACATTTTAATCTATGTGCTCTTCCAGTGTTCTGAAGTAATTAAAGAGCAGTACAATATTTAATCTGGAAGGTGCAAGATGTCCTTTTATTGTCTTTGTAAACAAAGGTAAACAGTTCTATTCTTTATCTAGCTCCAGAGTAATCTTCTGTAAAGAGAAAATAGAAAAATGCCAAACCAAATAAAAAATGCCATGAAATGAAATCCTCCCTCAATTTCATTTACTTGCATTTCATTCACATAAATGCTTCATTCTCAGCCGCTAGCATGCCCACTTGAAACATAGTTCCTTGCTCTGTATTCATCCAAATTACTGCTTTTACATGCTAGCCATTTAAAATCTTTAGAGATTTTGGGTTTGGCAATCTTTGTCCATAAACCAAATTAGGAATATAGGCAAGATAGATGTATATACTAAGAAATGCAGATTAAAACAAGACAATTGCATTTACACAACTGTATAGCAATTTTTCAGATTGTCATTTTTGCTGATATATATATGCGCAATGATATGTGCACATGACTCATAGTTAACACACTGTGTCTTGATGCCAGCTATCTTTTTATGCAGGTTTGAAGGTGACTTTTTAACTTTCCCATGTGCATAACTACCTATAAAAATGTCTATGAGGTTTTCTACATTTATGATAAATTTGACTGCATTTTCAGAAAAGAGAGTTCATTTTTATTGCTGTTGGGTGAGCTAATTTTAAACATGGTCCTACTGCCTTCTAATAAAATTTTGTCTTCTTTTGCTACTACTCTTTCCTGAGCTTCTTTCTGAATTTTCAGGCACCAATAGAATATGTGTTTTTCTCACATTAATTTCTCATTTGAAAGAGGACATGAGAAAATAAAAAAAAGTAGCTTAAAATGGTTTTGTATTTAATACCTGTAGAAGATGGTCAACAAATCTGTAAATGCATACATAAAAATCTAGTTTTCTCTTGTGAATGCAGCAATTAGAAAAAAAGATAAGGAAGGAAAAAATATTTTTCCTAAGGATAACATTTAGTTTAAAACATGAAAGAAAGCACAAAGCAGAAAAAAAAAAGGAAAAAAAAAAAGAAGAAAAATAAAAGCCTGTAATGCTACCTAGACTACAGATTCAGCAAGGATTTGGTCACAAAGATTGACAAACTATATTGTCACTGCCAATGGGTATCAAAAGCCTATTTAAAGTAGTAGCACTGAGATTTTCCAAACTGTGCCTTCAGAGTTTTTCCGTGATTTCTGTCTTCAAATTCACACTGCATTTGCAAAGGGGTTGTTGAACAATGCCCTGCTTCTGCACTGTAAGGCAGAACAGCAATGTACTGTGGTGCAATACAGATTTACTGTAAGGCATTATAAAATAATGGGGAACTTATAATGAGATACGTTTATCACTTTGAAATGAAAAATTAACCTACACCACAGGGAGAGAAAATATTAAACTCTTACTATAATATTAAAAAAAAAAAATAAAGAAAATTCAATTGGTCTTGAACTCTTGTCTCTAGCAGTAAGAAGAATCTGTTACACGTTCCATAGTCTACTTTTTTTAACACAGAACCACAAAAAAATCTCAGTTTAATTCCAAATAAGTTGGTATTTCTACACAGCAGAACATAGAGATGGTGGCTAGTGCTCCTGGATATATCAAATAGGAACCAGCTTTGGTTTTTTTCCACCAAAAGCTGCATAGTATGTTACAGATATGCCTGTAAGCTTCTACTTGTTTGGTGAGTTTGCTACAAGATTGACAAATTGACAGCTACTTCACATTACCCACAAAAGCCAAAAGTCAATACCAGAGCTGATATTGTTCATTATCAGCAACAGGGATCACACAAAGTACACCTTCAGCAAATGTGCAGATATCAAATTAGGAATGGTAAAATAAAAGGCAGAGCTTGGCCCAGAAGGACCTTAATAAATCTGAGGACTAAACCAACAGAAAATTCCTGACATTCAACAAGGAGTGTGAAGTCCTACATCCAAGGGTGCAATAACCTCCTGTGTAGGCACAGGCTGTGGGACAGCTAGCTGACCAGCAGCCCTGCTGAAGGACCATAAGCTTAGGGAGTACAGTGGGTGCCTAGTGAGAGATGAACAAATGCTGCACCCTCACCACAATTACTGCAAGCCACATAGTGGGCTATGTTGGAAAAGTTATTATTCCTCTTTACTTGACACTGATGAAGCTGCATCTGAAGTCCTGTGCCTTGTTTTGGGCCCCCGTGTCAAGAGGGGTGTGGAGAAGCTAGAGAAGATCCAACTGAGGTCTCCCAAGAGGACAAGGGCCCTTGCCTTACAAGGAGAGGTCTGGGAGAACAGAACTTGTTTAGTTTGACCAAGAGAGAGTAAAGATGTGATCTCCTAACAAAGACACAACTCTTTGAAGGAGAGTTACAAAGACAAGGGAGCCAAAGTCTCTTGCCAGACAACAAGGACTGATGGGTACAACCTGCATCTTGGAAGGTTTTATTGGATTTTTATCCAATTTTATTGGATTTAGGGAAACTCTTTTTTCCTAGGAGAATGAATAGCTCATCATTTGAACAGGTGAGCCAGGTAGGTCATGGATCTCATCCTTGAAGGTCTTCAAAATTCCTCTAACAATGCCCTGACAGACCTATTCTTCTGACAGCAATAGTTTTGCTTTGAGTAGGAAGCTTGCCCAGATGGCCACCAAACCTCTCTTCCAATTAACTTATCTATGATTCTACGGTCTTGTGTTAACATGGCTATGGAGCTACCTAGTTTAAACTCTAAGCAGGTCTGGTACCACCACCCATTACTGAGATTTCCCCACATTACCATGGTTCATGCTTCCCAATTGTCTTGCCCCGTTATGAACCAGGCATTGCCACTGTAGGCTTTGTCTTGGGTTTCACATTTTTCACCTAAGAGAGTTGGTTTTTTCAAAAGGGAAACTAAGGTAAATTTTTTTTCTTTTCCCATGTAAATAAAGAAATGCTGATAGTTTTTTGAAACTACCCACAGTTTGGGGCACAGATATAAAAATTACATAGAATGCATATTGTAAGAGGATTTTTTTTTTAAATATACCCAAACTTAGCCACATTCTTAACTCTTCCCAAACACACAAGTCAGTCACAGAACAGGTTTGGTAAGCTAAAAATTCAGGTGTTATTACCTGCAACAGAACAAGTACCATCTCAAACCTGTAGAAAGCTAACAAGCAGTTGCAGCTCCAGGACTGCTATGGAAAAGACTGGTCAGGATAAAAAAACATTTCAGCTTTGTATACAGGCTACGTTTATATTAAAAAAGGCCTAGGCTTGGAGTAGATCCTTCTCTCACAATCATCCATGTGGATTATTCACCCATATCAGGTAACATTCTCTGTGTAATGCTGGCTCTTTGAGCACTGTTTCCAACACCCACTGTGAGATAGATTACTCTAAGCCTGACTCCTGAGATGTAGATCTTAGCATGAAATCCACAAAGAAATGGATAATTCTGATTGAGAGCTGAATTTAAATAGTGTGCAGTAAGTATGGCATAGGGCCACATACTGAACAAGACAAGAAAACATTAAGGAGCATATCTATGCTGTTCACAAAATTAGCTGTGCTGGTTTCTGTGGAAAAGAAGATAATATGCAAGCATATAGCTAAGGAAGTGAATCACAAACACAAGAGACTGAAGTATCACAGACAGTCTTCAAACTGGTATCCTTATTTGAATTTGCAGTCTTAATTAAGGGGGTTTTTTATGTAACAAACCTCTTCCTTTTTCTTATTCTGGCCTGGTTTCCTTGTACATCCCTGCTGCAGATCTTTGGGATGAAAGGATATGAAATTAACAAAAGAAAATCCCCCAGAAACAGGAAATTAGCTTCCAAGAGTTAGACCGTATCCAGCATTATGAAGTTTTCTTAAAGACTGAAACAAGAAGATCCGGAGCATGCCTTCACATTGCAGTCCTGTCCTGGACTGAATTGGTTCCACTTGTTTTTTCTATTTCCTGCGTGAGCAGCGCCTTCCCTTCCTCCCACATTTGTGTATGAATCAGGGTGTCATACATACATTGTTGATGGTGAAATCCACATTTATGAAATTCACAACTACCTTCTATCCCTAACTCCTTACCAGCCTCTCTAGCTTTGACAATATCAACATTGCAGTAGTTAGATCCCTGGTCTCTTGAAAAACAAAAGTGTGAATTTAATGTTTAAAAAGCTTTGTACCCACTGGAAATTCTGCTCTTGGTCTCAGTGAGACTGAGATATCCTCCTGATTAAATAAAACAGGCTGGCATGCTAAATCTAATAACCCTTTCCATAATCAACCCATTATAGTTTTCTAAAAGATCATTTAAGTAGTCACAGAATTTTCAATTCTCTGCATCACATGAGCACACACTGTAAAAAGGTCTTACACTGGTTGTGCAAAGGTGTTTTTAATACTTGTTTATTAAGCCAACATTGTTTATCATGGATATTTACAAAGCATTTCCTTGGCAGAAATTAGTCTACATTGCCATGACACATAAAACAGGTTTCTGTCATGAACCATCCTTGGCCCTCCCTGCACACATTTAATCAGCAGACACACAGATTTAATCTGGCCTGGCTTATAGCCACATAACATTGGAGTAGGGCCCAGAGCTGGAAATGAAACTTTCTGACCGAAGTCAGCTTGAGTGAGAAATCATCGGTTTGTGACTGCTGGCAGACTAATTGGTGTGTGTGGAGCTCCATTATAATTTGTCTACATTGATCCTGCCTACGCTGTGTGAATTTCTAATCTGATAGCTTGGGAATCAATTGCCATCGATTTGGACAACATCCTGGGGTAGCTGCATGGAAGACATTTGTAAATATTTACATAAATAATTATATTTTCTTAATGAATACTAGTCAGGAAAAGTAATCACCACCATCATTTTATACCATTTTCCTTAGCAAGGTACAGAGACAACGGTTCCTTCATCAAAGGAGAAATACTGAGCGTAAGAACATACAGGTACTTAAGACAGAAACAAAGCTGATATTTAGGACTGCTGTTGTGAAAGGGTCTGTAAGGAACTGTGAAAGCTTTAGAGACATGCTGAAAAAGAGAAAGAATGAGGAGGCTTTCAACTGCTCCCAGTGATTTCCAACACATGCCACGTAAAGTCTGCACTGAACCATGAGAGAGAGAGAGAGTGATTTAGAGGCCAGATGTTTTTATGAATGAGCTCGATCATGTCACAGCAGTTGAAAATGCTGAAGATAAAAAAGAGAGGGGAGAAGAAGGAGGAGTACCTGGGAAAGACTGAGGGGAGGGAGGACGTTATAAAAGAAATTTATATTGTCACAAGTTGTAGCAATATTGGAATAAAAAGCAGAAGCAAATTCTTTGACTTTAAATGAAGGGCACATCAAGTGGGAAAGGAAGCAAAGTAATTCATGCAAAAAAGATTGCTAGCATTGTTGGAAATAAGTTGACGCAGGCATGTTCATCTATAGAGCATTTCTGCTTAATTTTCAAAGCAAATCTTACCTACCACTGTAATAATTAATTCAGCTCTGCAGCATCACAATGTCATACAATCATTCAGGCTGGAAGGATACTCACAATGCCTCTTCTGCAACCTTCTCAAAACAGGGTCTACACCAAGTTCAGGTTTCTGGGGGCTTTGTCCAGGCAGGGCTGTAAAACCTGCGAGGACAGGGGTTTTGAAATCTCTCCAGGCAACATGTTCCAATTTTGCATCCTGATCTTTTTTCCTCCTGCTGCGCACCTCAGTAGAAAGCCTGGCTCCATCTCCATAACTTCCATGCAGGTGTTGCAAGGCTGCTGTCAGATTTCCCCAAGGTCATCTCTGCTCCAGGCTGCACAGGCCCAGCTCCCTCATCTTCTCCTATCAGGGCAAGTGCTTCAGCCCCTTAAGCCTGTTGATTCCCTTCACTGAACTTACTTCACTTACTTCCTACACGGAACTTTGGTTTATCTTGGAGTCCCTCCTGGACAGAGCATACCAGAAGCTGTCTGACAAGTGCTGAGTAAAGAACGATCCCCTCCCTATTAGCACAGCCCATTAGGATGCTGTTGGCTGGTGCTGGTGCCAGGGCTCACTGCTGCCTCAAGCTCAGCTCACTTCCCACAAACTTCATGAGAGTTTATTCTGCCTCCTCCTCCTCTTCAGTAATAAAGATCTTATACAGAGCAGGTCCCAGGACAGTGTCCTGAGGTGCTTCACCCGCTTCAGGCATTCAGGTAGAGCACAACACATTGTCTGCTACTGCATGGGCTCAACAACTCAGCCAGATTCTCACCCAGCTGGTAGTCTCCCATCTAGAGAGTGATACATGTTTTACTGCTTGAGTTGTAGATATGAGAATCAATGTTTAATGCACTGTCAGAGAGCACTGGAAGAGCAAGGAGCAGCTCTCCTCTTGCTGAGAACAGGTTGTGGTAAGTGTAAAGACACAACTGGGAGTTGTAGGTTTTGAGGCAAATGTGAGTAAAGTAAACTTCTTTGCTGGTCCTAATCATTTAATGGGAGTTTTGATTGCCTGCAGTTGGCATAAATTGGCCTAAACCAAAGCAACTTAATCTTTTTTAAGTAACTATCAGAAGCTGTCAATCACTTCAGCCCCTCCTTGGGGCTCCTTAGTCATAAAATGGTAAATGGCCAAATATATCTGTTCTTTCATAACTAGTTCCAATATTTTTCATGACAACACTGAAATGCAAATGAATGCAAATGCTATTGCAAGTTCTGTTACATTTGAAAACTAAGTGAATATAACATGGATGGCATTGCACGTCATGGGAGCCACTCTAACTGAACAGGCTGTTAGGGGAAATGTTACTGCATGCAATTGAGATGCTCTGTTGCTGAGCTCTGCCCGAAAATATGACTGCATCTGTCAAGTGGAACTGAGAGAAAGTCCCTGAAGCCAGCACAGACATTTTCTTCCTTCAAACCTTTTGGAAAGACTTGTATTTTGTTTCATATTGTAAGCTATGAGTATAGGAGCCCTATTAAACCAAGTACTACTGTTTTAAATATAATTCAGATAAAAATACACATCATATAAATACACATTAAGATGACAAATCTCGCAATAAGATATAAATAGCAATGAAATTAATGACTGGAAATTCAAACTGGGAAAATTCAACAGAATTTCACTTTTGCATTAAAATTCTACTGTAGCGCTGCTCTGGACAGATATACTTAAGCTAACTTCATATCATCCAGTTTAATTACAACACTCATACTTCTGTTACAGCTAAAAATATAGAGAACAGACTAATGTTATATTATGAAGTAGATAAGTTACCTTATCAGAGGTAGGAACTATTTAAATCAACTATCCTTTATGTATTAATTTTTGTCTTAATTAATGATCTGCTAAAAATACTGCACAGTTCTTTTACGGTAATGGTGCTAATTTGTATTCAAGTGTCCTGTAGTAGAAAATATTCTTTGCTTTTTCATGCAGTTGTAGGAAAGCATGCTAATGAAAACACTGTGAATTTATCTGAACATATGGGAGAAATGACATAACTGCATTTCTCAGGACTATATTTGGTGTGCTGGAAATTACATTATACTTGATTTATTAGTTACATTAAACAGGTGGCCATTAAAATATCAGATCCCCAAATACAGTGTGTTGGCATTGAGGACAGCACAACTACTTTGACCTACCTTAGCCACAGATCTGGCCCATGGTTCAAAAGATAGAATACTCCAGGGATCTCCATTTATTCAAGGTTATGAGTGGAATTCAAATTCACTTTTAGAAGACAAAATCGTTTAGAAGAGGAATGGCTGAATAGAAAGGCCAAGGGGAATAAGAAATTTAACAACCAACCAGATGTGTACAAGCATTTAAAACTTAATAATGCAGACAGTACTCAGTGGGATCTTAAAAATATCAAGAACCAATAATTCAGTGTTCAAAACTATCATCTCAGTGCTTAGCCATAGTGTGAGCTATTTCCTTATTTAAATTTGGTCATTGAGATGAACTGCATATAATTGAATCAGTTGCTTACATCAATATATTGAACCTTTAGAAAAGTATTGGAGTGCTCAAGCTACTGTAAACATGTGTCAGGGAAAAAAATTATAGTAAAGCAGACATAGCCACTGGTAAAATAATGGTACCACATCAGTGACACAATTGGGAAAAAGAATTCCCTTAGAAATTGATGAGTCTTGTTTCCTTTTCAGTGGTCGCTCAAAGTACTGCTTTTTTGGGGTTGGGTTGTTGGTTTTTTTTAAAATATGTTATTATCCTTGATATGTGTTTGCTATTGTACATAGATCTAAGACAACAGAAATCTGACTGTAAACTTAGGAGCAAAAAAGGCACATCAATTATTTATTAGGAATAGATTACGCCTAGCTCATTTTTACCATTATGGTTTGGGTTTTTTTATTGACACAAGCACTTCATCAGTGATAAACAGTTTTGTGAAATAACTTCCAGGAGATACCAGAACTGACAATTTCTGCTACCAAATGTGAATCTTAATGAAGTTTACGATGATGCAGCCCACTGCTATTCCAGCGTCTGACTGGAAGTGGCACATTTTACGTTTGCTGCTCAGCTCTGTCCTGTAAAACACTGCAGGGAAGGAGGGGGCTGCAGGAGACTGCAGCTAGGCTCAGAAAGCAAAAAGCAGAGGGCAGAAAACCGAGCTGACCTCTTAGCTTTTAAATTAGAGGCTTGGTTAAAGTGCTTGGCAGGCGCCCCCACGGTTTGTCCCTCCTCTTGGCACTCAGCCTGCCTGTCCCCCTGGCAGGCAGAGAGCTCCAGGGGCAGCAAAGACAAGACCCAGTCCTGCCCTCTTCAGTGAAAAGTGCTCACCGGCTGACCAAAGCTCGCTACTCCAGTCTCTTCTCTTGGCCCTGCAGCTTTTTCGGACCAGATTCCCTCGCATTGCCCAGCCATGTGACTCAGCCTGGGGGTCATGCTGTTATTTGATGCTTTTGCTTAGGGCATCATTGTAGCAGAGGTAGCCTCTCACTGCTTGTCAGCCATACTACCAAACTCCTACTTAGACTATCTGGTTTTAGGCCATCGTATCACTGCTTTTAACCTCTTCTGTCCCCATGTGACAGATTAGAGCCAGAGGAGGCACATGCCTGAGCATCTTTCTCAAAGCAGTGCACAGAAGTACGGTTGGACTCTGTTTCTGGTTCCCTGTGTCCATGAAGGTAAAATGGGTTGGGATCAAAGATGCACACACTCTTCTGCAACTGCCCCTGCTCTGCTTCTTCCAGTATCACCCAGAAAAATCCCTGAGCAAATAATTTAAGAGCTGTGACTGACAATTCATAGAAAAGTAGGGGAAAAACATATCTGGACAACAGGTATAAGCTGATGATAAACTCAAATGGTATTTTAACAGAGAATTCATTTTAATGTGAGGCTGCTTATACAGTGTTTTCTCTTTCTCTGCATCTCTTCCCTCGTTTCCCCTTTTGGCATATTTCTTCCTTGGCTTAGAATGCAGTCTGTGTTGCACAGCAGGACTAGTGGTGTCTCTGCGGCTAGAAGGGGAGGAATAGAGCATACAATAATGCAGAAGAGCTTGCTAAAATGGACTGCAGGCTAGTCTGGGAGGCCCAAGGGACAACTGCTGCTTCCAATAAAACAATTAGCAGATATTGTGCTATAAACACTACAGTGCAGTGAAAGCCTTTTTTTCCCGGAAACCTGACACTAAGAGAAGTTAAGCAAGACTGGGTCTCCTCTCTAAAAACAAAAGGATTAGTCAAAGGTGTACAAGAAAATTACTTAGAGAAGTTCTTGGCCTGATAACTTGAAATCTCACTATACTGGAGATAATTTGAGTATGAAGCAGTATGAAATGAAAAGCCAGATTGGTTTTGGGGTGTGGTTGAAGACCCACCCTCTGTGCACTTGTTGCTGGCCAGGCTAGCGAGCTCCTTGCCCCATGCACCCTGCAGGTAGCCTGTTAAGCACTTGTCTGGCATCAGACAAGCATCTGCCCAGCCCAGGTCTGGGTGGTGGAGCTGCAGGCTCCATCTGACAGCAGGCCACCCAACGCCTCCGAGTGTGACAGGGAGCTGAAGCTTCCCTTCGCTGCTATAATACTAGTTAGCTTGTAAGAAAGAAAAGAAAGGATGTCTGGATTTAGGCACCTGTATCTGGATAAGAACAGAACTTTCTGAATTTTTCTCAGTCCTAGCATTCCACTGAAGTAAACATGTTATATTTTGCATCAAAGGAGCACGCAAGACTCGCATAAAACTCAAGTTATCATCTGTTTATATCAGTGTGTTCTGATGCTGAACAAAATCCTGAATAAAAATCCAAAGAGTGCTCTTTGACTATTCCATGTTCAGTTACATTTATTTAAATTTTGGCAGCATTGAGCAATATCACCTGCTTTTGCCAAGGCAAATTAATTTATTTGCTTAGTTTTCATTGCTGCCTTTACCCAACAATTATTGTGTTTGGTGGACTTACCCTATATTGCCGTATGTTGACACAGATCCACTAATTTTCAAGAAAAAATTGTTTCATGTCCATTGATAAATATTTGTCTACAGGGCAGAAAAGTGGGACTTTCCTAGCACTCTCAGCAGAAATGCTAAGCAGTGGATTGACAGAAATCTCATGCTGCTCATTCTGCATTTGTGGAAGATGATGTGTCACCTCTGGTAACCGGAGAAGCTTGCTGCTGAGGGCGAGCAGCTTCTGCAGGGAGACAGGGTGACCTGTGGCAGCTGCAGAACCAGCTCTGGGGTTCATGAAAGGGCTTGTGGCCCAGTCCACTTGCGGGAGTCATCCAGATCGCTGCTACTGGTGGCACAGGGAGCCTCTCACATTTTGTAGATAAATAGCATGGCTTCTGCTGCCATCAGGAGAGGGAGCAGCAGTTAGCTAACAGGCAGCTTTCCAGGATGGTGCTTACTGTGATGGAGTTACTAATGAGACGAAGGAGAGGAGGAGGAAGCTGGAGGCTGGGTTTTCTCCTACAGTGCACTACAAGAATCAGCATTTGCCAGAAGAAAAGAGACAAGCAAAGTGTTTTAATTCCAAAACAGGCAGCACAGACAGCCTGCAATAAAAAATATGAAAGTCCCAAGCACCTGTGAGAGGAGGGGGCTGGTGCCACAGAATGGGCAGGGACAGGACAGTGCTTTGCTCTCCTCTGCACTGACCCCTTGCCTGGGGTCCCTCTTGTACCTGCAGCTGGCTCTAGCTTGAGGCGTGCAGCTGTCTCAGTGAGATGCCCATTTCTCCTCTGCAAATGCTGTTTATCTTTCGGATTGAAGCAGGGCATCATAACTGGATGTCCTTTGAAACTTCTCTGGAATAAGAATTGCTTGTGCCACATGCATTGAACTTGATTTTTACCATTGCTCTGTATTTACCCTGCATAGAGATTCCCAATGAAGGAAGAAGTCAGTATAAAGCAAAGGTGGCTGGAAATACCTGGGATTTTCTCTCAGAAAAAAAAATAGGAGGGTGAAATCTTCTCACCTTGCTATGCCCCAGGCAGAGCAACCAAACCAAACCAAATGAGACACTTATCCTTCTCGGCGAATATATTCCAGAGACCTTTCTAAACCTAGCTATGGCCTAGCATAGTCCATTATTAGTATTACATAATAATAACAACCAGCATATTAGTATTACAAAAATTAATTCAACATTTTTTAAAATATTTTTTTTAACAATCCTATGCTCACATATAAACCACACATAAATTGCAACATGTTTACATGACCCCTCACAATAATCTGTGGATTAATCCTGTGCACACACAGTAGCTTGCATGTCAGTCATAGGGAGACAGGTTAAAATCAGCAGTCAGGGTGCAATGCATAATTTATACTACAGCACCATCTACAGTAAGGACTGAAATATCTTGTGGTAAAGCTTGCATTTTATCAGACGTTAAATCTCAGAGTAGGCTTGAATTTCTTCATAAGAAGTCTGTGGATTTCATATGTTATTTCCAGTTTGCAACACTGAAACTGTTTATTTTATGATTAATGGATGATAACCTTTGCTTTCTTGTCTTTTGTTCTTTATTTATATTTTATAGGTTAGATTTTGTACTTTTAATTTTTATTATACTGCAGTCTGTCATAACTCCTTCTAATTATATAAAAAATCATAAGTATTTAGTTTATATCATATGTTACAAATAAAACAGATCTGCAACTTATGTCCTGAGTTACGTCACATGTTATCTTTCAAGCCCAGGTCTCCCCGCTTCCTCCCTTTGTCACAACAAGTAGGTATTTGTTGCTAAACGGATTGGCTGCCCCACTGTGCCTGGATCCTGGTCCACTGGTCATCTACATATAAGTTCTTTGACTCCCAAGTTCTCATTTGAAGGAACTGAGGAGCTTCATATGAACACAATCCCCTCATGCTTTTGCTTGCTTATTGTTTTGAGGAGAACAAAAAAAATCATGTGTTTCTTCCATACCATCCAAGTTTTTTGAACTATCTTATCTCTAGAGGGCACTATCATACAAAATATCTTTCAGTCTGGTTGACTATAGTTATTGTCCCTCCCCTCATGTCCTTGTACTTATACAACATCATTATTCCTCGTTCTATACAGTTAAATTTAGAATTTCTGCTAAATGCGCAAACACTGCTGGCATTGTCTGTAGTTTAATAAGACATTTTTAATTCCCCTTTCCTTATAATCTTTTATTTTATTTTTATTTTTCTAAAAAAGTACAACAAAAAATGTCTCTAAATGTTGGAAATTTTTTTATCACTGCCTTATACCAATTTGCACTGTGGGATCCAGAGAATCTACTTTTCCCTCCCAAATGTTCCAAACTTTAAAATTGTATTAGGTGAACAAAATAAATTCATTCTAAACCTGAAAAACTTTATTGCTTACTATCTAAGTGGTAGAAAACCTAGCACTTGCAAAAATCAGACTGGCCACTGGACAGCCTGAGATAAAGTGGTTTGTGGGGTTTTTTCTGTACTTTTATTAGTCCTTTAATCCTACTGCTCAAAGGAAGAATTGTTGCAGGTGAAGCAAAATGTAGGACAAGGAGGGGCAAGAGGTATGGGAAATCCCAGGGCAGGAGTTTGTACGCTTCTCCCTAGCCTCCCACAGTAAAACACCTGCACCAAATTTTCCTGAACAGTTTTAGCAAATTATTTTTCTTCTGACAATTTAGAATAGTCTTAGGTGATTCACCTCATACTTTCTCCTGTGACAGCACAGGAGTTTGCCCTAAGAAACAGGTGGAAATAGAATTACAATCTAATTTAATTTAAGAGACAAACTATGTATGGAAATACTCCGTTGTAAGCTGGAATAATGGCTCCTTGCAAGCAGACTTCACAGTTAATAACTTTACCTCCTGAGTGTCAGAAAAGTATTGGCAGAGCTAATGAGAAGCTGTAAGAGCTGTACCGGTGGCCTAATGCGGATTCATAGGCGGAATAATTCCTGAAGGTATGTGTAATGTAACACACATCTGAAACGATAAAGCAGCTGCTCCACAGTTTGCTCCTTTTTCACAATAACCACAGCAGAAAGCTCAAGGGTTCATGAACTGAGAAGCCAGCTAACACTTCCTGTAAACTGGGCAGGGCAGCAGAGACAGCTAAAAATTCAAATTGTCTGTAATTTATAATTTCAAGTGACCAGATGTGGCATTTATTTCACTTTTTCTGTGGTTTTTTTTAACAAGTGCTGAGTCAGTTTCAATACTTTTCTCAATCATAAAGTCTTCCCCAGAGTGCTATTGCATCTTTATATCTCTACCAGATCTAAAGAAATGGTGGCCTTTTGTAGACTGAGAGTGAGACTTTATTAGACATAGCCTATTAAATTAAAGATATAATGTTTGAGACAATTAAAGCATTAGACTGGTCTGATTTTCCAAGCCTGACACACCATTCATTTTTCTACAGTTACCCTTGCATTAGATTCTATGATTTATAATAAATCCCATAATTTACGCTTAATTAATGGAATAATTAAGCCAAATTTAAGCAAGGTTTCTGATCTTTTCATAGCTGAACATCACATTAGAAAACAGCAAGGACTATGTGTGCAACTGGATTAAGCCACTTGTCTGTCCTAATCTGGGGATGGTGATGCTCTTTCTGTTTCTACACTTTAGGGTTGCTGCCACTTTCTTACATATGGTGCCTCAGGTTCTTCCCCTGCCTCTAAATGGGGGTGAGATGTCACTTTAGCTTTAATTCCATTTAATACCTCATTTGTAACATGATTGTTCCTCCCTGTCTGGGAATTAGTCATGATTTGGAAACGGTGGGAGGGAAGTACCCATCACTTTGTGGGTAGTCAGCTCCAGCTGTTGATGGTACTCTGCCTTGGTATGTATGAATGCATGTTTTCTGGCTTCAGGTTTCACTTGCTACTTCTTGTTGCCTTTCTCTGGTGCACGTTTCCTCTTCATGGGAATATTAAGATTCTGTAGAAAAATTATGTTTCAGACTACTTTTTTTTACTTAATTAAACTGGATTTTTTAACTTTCACGAAGTATTTTCTCTACTCCTCAGTTGAATCCTGTGACTCTTTGCACATCTCCAATTTTTTCAAGGTTTTTTAAAACACTGGATGTGCTGACTATAGATACAAGTAATTTCACTTCTGCTACTCACTGTTCTCCTATTAAATTTTAGCTCAGGATCACTTCAGCTATTTTTGAAACAGTAGTATCTGTAAAGCTGCTGTTGAATTACTTCTCCTCAAGACCTTTCTGAGATACTGTTTTCCTGAACGGAATCATTTCTTTGTTAGGAACAGACTGCATATTGGGGCTTTTTACCTTTAAAATAATGTCATAATTTTGAATGAAAAAAAATCATCATACAGAGTTTAATTGTGATACACCTTTCTTTCTGCTCCATCAGCTATAGGAAGTCTGGGCTCATATCTCCAGAGAGGCATGAGACCAGTGGCTGTTATGGAATGTGGAACTCAGAGGAAACTGGTTGCTGAAAAGTCATAGCTGTGGGATTTCTTCCAATATCCTCTGGATGCTGGCCCTGGCCCAGATACTTTCATGCCATGGAAAATATACCCGAGTGCCAATTCTTGCTCTATAGGCTTGTGGTCTTCATTCTACATAAACAACCTACTCATCCTACAAAATCAGCCTAGTTCCTTTGATGAGTGATGAGCCAGAGTTTGTGCGTTGACTTCTGAGGGTTTGGAATCATGACTTGTAATTTGCAGCAAAATAAATTGACTTACCCATGTCATGCAGGTGCTTGCAACTCCTTTTCATCACTATTCATTGTTGTAACGATTAAATATTACCAGCCATAAATATATACACCCTTTAACATGTTCTTGTAATTCCAAAAGGCAATTGTTTCAGACTTCGAACACAACCTTCCAGCATATGGCAAAGCTGTATTCTTGTTTTGGTTTAGTAAGTGCACAGAGTCCATGGACACATTTTGTTGTTTCGATATTCTTCTACCTGATCTGCTGTGGCATCATTCATAGTGCTTCTCACTATGTTGTGAAGTACTGTATTTAGTTGAGGAAATTACTGCTTTCATCACCTCCTCCCAGCCTTCCCCAGCAGAACGTGTTCACTAGTATCCATATCATAGGTTAGATCAGCATGACAGTTTTGGACACAGCCAGTTCATGATTCAGCAGTCCTTTGGAAATGAAATTAAGACATACACAAAAATATTATTTTTTTTTTTAGATTTAAGCCAAAATTGTCAACAACAAAAACAAACAACTGTTCCTGAGAAGGACAGTATCAATTTTTTTGAAGGCTGCCAGTGGCCTTGGTGATGAAAAATATATGGATAGCATAGGTCACTTCTCAAAACACAGGGATGATGTGTGGTAAGAAATGCTGGCAATATCCTGCCTGATTCTGTTATGCCTTATTTTCTCCTTCTAATGGTTTCATAATTTAGTTCAAAGATGAATGATTATTTTTATCATCAAAAGTTCATTTCACTGACCAACATGCAAAAATAAATATGTAAAGATATCCTTCCAAGAAAAGGATTTAGACTTCCCTAACCAAGCACATTTTGGGGTTGGGGCAGGGGTCTAAGTGTATGCATGTGTGTTCATGGTTGTACAAAAGAATTGAGTTATAGTCATAGTCATGCACTTAGAGACAAAAATAAGGCAAAACACTCCTGAGTTTTTCAGAAGTCTTAGTTCAGATGTTACATGATCAATTGTAAGAACTTGAAATCAGTGGTGAATGATTATTTCAGGGTAGAAAGGCATATTTGGTTTGTTTTCTCTCAGATGTTTATGTAATCATGTTGATTCTCTGTACATGTGTCCTAAAGTTTTCCTTTTCCTTGGTGGCTTCTCCACTGTTGACAAAAATGACAGATTGATATGATGGAGATGAGGTTTCAAAGACAAATAAGCACGGATACTGCTGATAAGAGATTAAGGCAAGAGAAATGGAGCAAGTCTGTGAGCAATGTGGAAAGGGCAATGACACCACAACTGTAGAGACCAACCTCAGCTGTCCTACCACTTGGGGTACAGACTTGCTGAAGTAGGAAAGCAAGTGAAGGGCAGCCTTTTTTTTTTTTTTTTTTTTCAGTGTTTAATTATTTTTCAGCAATTAAATTTTGCTGGATGTTTTGATGAGCCAGGAAAATAGGGGTGACTGATCGCTCTGTACTTCCTTTAGCACAGGCCAGAGAACAACTGAAAATCACAGCAACGCGGTGGCAGCAGACTGTTGCAAATATTATACTCCAGCATGGCTTGTGCAGATGGCTTTAGCCTTACAGTGCCCTAAATGTAGGGGGGTATTACCTCATTTTCGGGCTAGTGCCATGAATTTCTACTGTTCCCTGATAGCACGTGGCAGGCTTGGCCGTGTTGGGAGCCTGTGACCTGCCCCTGCTCTGCTGTGTTGAGTGCCGGTTGCTGCTACTCCATCCTTTAACCAGTGCCCTCAGTTTCACACCATGTGGAAAGGACTTGGAAAGGTGTGACGTGTTTTGTGACCCCATTTTAATGATGAACATTTTAATGTTACTTCTGTTATGTATTATGGGATGCCATCTGTACATTTCCCTATAAACGACCTTCTGTGCTAAAAACGGAGCTTTCTCATGGGAGGAAACAACAGGCATCAGCAGGCTAAACCAGGCTAATCTCAGTTTATTAAGTGGTCCAAGCAAGGCATGAGCTGTGTCAGACAAAGCTTTGCCTGGACACAAACACATGCACAGACACATGTGGAGTTACCAGTCAAGTGAGTCGGCACGCAGTGCTAGGGACATGTGGCACTCGCCCCAGCGGGCTCAGCGCTGGCCTCCGGACACCAGCACAGCTCCAACACAGACAGCCCACCTCAGGTCCTCTGCTTCCACAATGACTTCAAAGTCTGCCACAATGCTTCCCCCAGTTTCTGTTACTGGGAGGGGGCGTTATAGCCAGATGGTGGGACAAGCTGTTAGTCAGATTGGTCCATGATGAAATCAAGGTATGCGCTTCAGGTAGTTTCAGGTATAGTTATATATACCTATATAATCAAATAGAACAGTATTCCTCATTGTCTTTCAAGACAGTTATGGTTAACTGCCTCATCCTAACATATAACAACTCATCTTTATAATGAAGTATTATTTTGGTATATTTGAAGATATATCTCAGTATTACTGGCATAATATTTCCTCTCATAAATCTGGATTTTCACAAAAACAGCTCAGTGTTTCCTGCATGGACCCTAACTTCTGCTGAGCAACAGTGTTGGATAGACTGCTAAGATTAGTTTGACTTCTAAACTTGAGGTCAGATAGAGGAGAGCTCACTTTTACTTTGCAAGATGTGTAAATATATTGCATTCCCTCTACAGTGTTTATATCTTATTTTATTCCAAAATTGTTTAGTTTTAGCTGGCAGTCACTGGACATTTTTATGCCTTTGCTTGCAAGATTAATGATCCATATACTCTCAGAAATCGCTTTCCTGTGTAGGTACTTACAGACTTTGATTCAGTTACTTCCCAGGCTTAGATTAATGATTGATAATCAGCTGTCTTAATATTGCTGTACATTGTAAGTTCATGTCCAGTTTGTTATCCACCATGATCAGGCTAATTCTCTTTCTGAGTCAGCGATGACCAGAACATATTCCCCAACGTGTAAGTAAAATCCTTAGCCTCTAGAATATAGCCTCAGATTTGATGCATTAATACATATCATTCAAATGAGCTCAGTTGGCTGCCCAAACAAGTTTTTTTCTTGAAAACTCATTTCCTTTATTGTTATTTTTTACTCTGGCATTTTTTTGCATTATATACAGGTATGCCAGCAGGGTTTTATATTGCCAAAAGTTTCCTCAGGATAGTAAGAGACCAATAACATATTCTTGAAGAATCCCACTTGAAATGTACCTACTGGATAATGATTAACTATTAACACTTACCTTTCAAGTATCTGTAAGAAAATTATTTTAGTGTAGATTTGAAATTGTAGCATTCAACTTTCTATCAAAATGGAATTATAGAATCATTTAGGTTGGAAAAGTCCTTTGAGATCATCAAGTCCAACCATTAACGTAGCACTGCCAAGTCCATCCATAAACCATGTACCTAAGCAGAATATCTACGTATTTTTTAAATACCTCCATGGATAGTGATTCCACTATCTCATGGGCAGCTGTTGCAGAACAATCAAACTAGTAGACTGCAACAAAGCTTTACCATTGGTCAGATTCTACTGTCTGCGCTGTATCACCTTCCTCCAGAGATCAGACCACACTGCTTCTCCTCTGTCTGACACACACACATACACACAAACACACACACACACACACACACACACACTCTGTCAATACTAATCAACCCACTGCCTTAATTCCTCTACAGGCAGCCTCTTCCAATGCTTGACCACCCTTTCTGTGAAGAACTTTTTCCTCATATCCAATCAAAACCTCCCCTGGTGCAGCTTGAGGCCATTTCCCCTTGTCCTGTCACTTTTTACCTGGGAGAAAAGACTGATATCCACCTGCCTACAGCCTCCTGTCAGGTAGTTGTAGAGAGGGATAAAATCCCTGCTGAGTCTCCTCCAGGCTAAACAACCCCAGCTGCTCCTCATCAGACTTGTGCTCCAGACCCTTCCCCAGCCCTGTTGCCCTTCTCTGGACACGCTCCAGCACCTCCAAGTCCCTCTTGAAGTGAGGGACCCAAAGCTGAACACAAGATTCCAGGTGCGGCCTCACTGGTGCTGAGCACAGGGGGACAGTCACTTCCCTAGTCCTGCTGGCCACACTGTTTCTGATATGAGCCAGGATGCTGTTGACCTTCTTGGCCACCTGGACACACTGCTGGCTCATGTTCAGCCAGTTGTCAACCAGCACCGTCAGGCCCTTTCCCACCAGGCACTTTCCAGCCGCTCTTCCCCAAGCCTGTAGCATTGCCTGGGGTTGTTGTGACCCAAGTGCAGGGCCCGGCACTGAGCCTTGTTGAACCTCATACAATGGGCCTCATGCCATCGGTTCAGCCTGTCCAGACTCCCCTGCAGAGCCTTCCTACATGCAAGCAGATCAACACTCCCACCCAGCTTGGCATCATCTGCAAATTTACTGATGGTGTGCTCAATGCCCTTGTCCAGACTGTTGTTATATTAAGCACAACTGGCCCTAATACTGAGCCCTGGAGATCACCACTTTTGACTAGCCACCAGCTGGATGCAGCTCCATTCACCACCACTCTTTGGGCTCAGCCTTCCAGCCAGCTTTAACCTGGGACAGAGTACATCTGTCCAAGCCATGAGCAGCCAGTTTCCCCAAGAGAATGCTGGAGGAGATGGTGTCAAAGGCTTTTCTAAGGTCCAGGTAGACAACATCCACATTCTTTCCCTCATCCACTAGGTGGGTCATCTTGATGTAGGAGGAGATCAGTTTTGTCAAGCAGGACCTGCCTCTCATGAACCCATGCTGGCTGGGCCTGATCCCCTGGTTGTCCTGCATGTGCCGTGTGATGGCGTTCAGGTTGATCTGCTCCGTAACCTTCCCTGGCACTGAGGTCAGGCTGACAATCCTGTAGTTCCCTGGATCCTCGTTCCTGCCTCATGATGGTCTCTTTTAAAGGATATAGCAAAGTGGTCAGCACAGGACAGCTGGGTGTGAAACTCTTCTCTTTCAGCGTCTCCTTCCTGCCCTTCTTGTAAATGGGTGTTACATTGTCTAACCTCTGGTCTTCTGGGACCTCTGCAGTTTGCCAGGATTGTTGATGGAGAGAAATACTATGCAATGTACATCAAATGACTTCCAGTAGTCTAAACATATTCCATCAAACCCTTCATAAGTCAAATCCATAATCTTACAATAAAAATTTGGTTTAGCTGGGATGGTCTAACAGTTATATAAAAATGCTGAGTGGTATTAATTAGGTTACATCCCTTTAATCCTTTCTGAAGCATCATGCATCAACAATTTCATGAGAATTGCAAAAATATAGATAGAAAATACAGGAAGTGGAAGTCATGTCAAGATAGGTCAACTGCTTTAATGAATATTTTTATACCAGCCTAATTTCATTAACAAACAATGTAAAAAGGAGGTACGATTTGGAGGAATATGTTTAAGATGAGCTGCAGATGACTGGAAGTGTAGAGAGTAGGGTTATCCAGTCTGACCAAGTCAACAAGAATTTGAATTTTGCAAGGAGAGTCCTTTTTTGTTCCTGGAAATCTTGCCAGAGTGAAATATTTGCCCAGGATTTCTAGATATCTCTCAGCACAGCAGGAGCTCTGGCCATAATGTCTGTAGGTCAAATATGCCCACTCTAAAAGCTCAGATTGTCATCACCAGATCAAAATGTCCAGTCTTACAGATCTGATCCTGATCTACCAAACATATGACACATCAAAATGTCTGGACATGTTGGAGTTACTGTAGATTAAAAAAATTGTGCTGTACACATAGAGTATGTTTCATGTTTCCTGGACATGTTTGACTCACTGATATGCTATAGATAGCACAGTCACACATACTTCTGGGCAGGAAATTTAAGCAGAACTTTGGAGTTCTTGCTGTCAGCCACATGGCCTCAATATTCCTTTGTGGGCAGGAATTGTGTAGAACATTACCAGAAGATTTTGCTTGCAAATTCCCAGGAGGCAGTTGCAATATAATCCACTCCAATGGTCCTGGACAAAAGAACGGATCTTGAAAGCTGTGACTTGTCAGTTCAAGAGAGCAGCCCTGAAGCTTTAATTTGCATTAGCAAATTACCAGACTCCTCATTCACAGTGGACAGGAAGGTCACACATTCATTTTCACATAAGAGAGATGCTAATGAAATATACTCATGATACAAAGGTAGAAAGCATAGCACAGAACCAATGTGACTAAATGAGGCACCTAATTATGGTGCAAATTGTATCTGAATAATGGGCACAGCACCAGTGGGGAAACACAAGCTACTTTTCTGAAGGGACATGCTTGCATCCTTCTGTGGTCAGCAGAGAAAGAGCTATAACTTTGAAGGCTTTTGGAGAGCTATAAAGTAAAATTACACTAAGGTGCTTACTTCCCTTACTGACTTAATTGAAAATGCTTACAGCCACTGGCAACCTGAGCTGATGGTCTCTTTTAAAGGATATAGCAAAGTGGTCAGCACAGGACAGCTGGGTGTGAAACTCTCCTTTCAGGGTCTCAGCCCGATTTTCCAAAGAAATGCCTTAATTTCTTTTATTTTATAGCAGTTGAGCCAGAAGCATAGGAGTGAAAAATGGTGAGACATGGAGAGCAGACAGAAGGGAATGCAACTCTCACCTGCAGGGGAAAGACTTGGACTTTTTGTCCCTGTTCTGTTACACTAACAGAACTCTGTCATGACAGTGTGGAAAAAATAAAAAGGCGTATGTGGAATAGAAAAGAAAAATTTTCAGTTATTAATATTGATTAAGAATCAGATCAATGCTGACATTGGCCCACTCTGTGTAAGACATTTGTCTCCTCAGACGATAAAAGCACTGAAGTTCATACAGCAGAGGAAAGCAGTGCTGCAGTGTTTGAAAGGCACCTGTCAGACAAGCTGTAAAAGTTATTTCATTAATTTTATTCAATGTCTATTAGATAGCTGGATGACTTTATTGAGAAAGTGAGGTATCTTTCAATTAATTTATACTGCTGTTAGAAAAATCCTCTAGGGGTTAGTACTGAAATTGAGGTATATGAAGAAGTTTTATAAAGTATGCATGTGAAAACTCAAGCAAATTTAGTATTTAATTACCATTCATAATGTGATGTTTCACGGAGGTGACATTTTATTGCTTGCTGTCATCATGCAGGACTTCATGCTCGCTTGTAGCACAGGTGTAAATCCAGCGCAACTCCTGATAAGTACAAAGAGTTGACAAAACCCTCAGGTCATAACCACTGTTTTCGGCTCTACATCTTTTATATCAATTAATTTCCATATCTTGCACCTCTGATTCTATATCTGTAACAAAGAGTGAGGGAGATGAGCTTGTGACATTAGCATGAGGTCTGCAATGAGAACAAATCCTGAGGGAGCCTTCAGTGATGCCACACAGAACATACATAAAAGCATAGTCTTGTAAAAAGATCTAATTCATTGCCTGGTTTATTCCACTTACACAGAAAAAGCCTAAAATATTTCATATAATACTGTTTTGCTAAAAAAGACATATCCAGTTACTTTTTAAAAGCAGTGACATTACAGTTGATGTCTGAGAACTAAACAAAATGTCAAGCAGATTGAGTTCTTTGGCTGAACTTATTCATTTGAAAATGGTGATTCATTCAAACTGAGACTCTTGTAAAGCAATGTCCAGCTCTAGTGAGATGTTCTCCTGGTGGGGAATCTGATGTCAGAGCAGCACCTCTGTGCTAGGAAGCTTGATCCTGAAATAGCAGCTGGGACTCTCACTGGGTCTCAGGCCGCAGGAGGTGAAAGGCATGTATTAACACGAGTAGTGCAAGGAAAACTGCTCAGTTCCTGTGGTCCGAATAAAATCAGAATCAAGGTGGTTTATTGATTTGTTAATGACACAGAAATTACTGGCAAGCAGCAATTTGAGATCACTATCAACAATAAAATAGAAAAACTGCAATGCTAGACACAAAGTGTCAATAGGTACCTGTGAATTTCTGAACACTCTTTTATAAAAAATGCCAAGAAGTTCTAATCCTACCCCAACACACATGCACGCAGGTGCATACACACACAGAGTGACGTGCACATGCATGCCCTCTCTGTGGCCCTGCAGGGTTACATGTGCACCCCCTGACCTGAATCTGGGGGTTCCCCCCTTTGCACACTATACATTTTCATCTCCCACTGGTATTGCGGGTGCTCCAGCACTGCATGTGCCCCTGCAGCTCCCCACAGCCTGCTGGGGCTGGGGCTGGTGCAAACTCCCTTCAGGGTTCCTGAAGCACAGGTCCCTATCTGTGCCTCCCCCTCCCCAGGCTGGGCACAGGAGACTCACAGGAGCCAGCGAGAAGGTTGCAACGCTGCAGGGCAGCTGCTGGCAGTGCCACACCAGGCTTTGCCTCATGTGGTTTTCCTACATCTCGGTCTCCCAGGTAAAAAAGATTCAAGGTGTCTTTTACACTTCTATCCCAGCTGACTCTTTTTATGACTGAAAAATCCACAGGCAAATAGCTGGTTACTGTTTAACCTGGCTGCTGGTCATCTTCCTCCACAGCAGCACCAGTCTGCAGGCAAGAGCCTCACAGGCAGTTTGGGACAGTCCATTCCCACATCCAGTTTTTAATTACTTGGGCTTGTTAGCTTTTGGGGGGGGGGGGGGGGGGTATCATTGCCCAACTGCAATCATTTTATCTGTTTGATTTTTTAAGAGATTTAGTGGATTGGTTGCAAGCAGTAATAAAAAGTTTGAAAGGGAATTTGAAACTAGGTACTTAATTTTTATATTCCTGAAATGAGATACCTTAAAAAATCTCTTTTTGCAGATGTCCCAGAAGGGGAGAGAGATAATGTGATATACAAGACTATAAGCAAGACTGAGCCAGGCTCTTCTCAGAGGTGCTCAACAAAGGGTCAAGAAGCAACAGTTACAAGTTGCAGCAAGGGAAACTTCAATTTTTATTCACATTTAAAAACTCCCCACAAAAGCGATTAAGCACAGATTTCCAGAGATCTTGTGGTATCTCCATCACTGGAGATTTTCAGAAATTGACTGGACAAGGCCATGATTAACCAGAACTAACTTGAAAAGCAATGTTGCTTGGAGAAGGAGGTTGGATTGTATGAGTCTTGGTAATCTCTTCCAATCTAAATAATTCTGTGATTCATCACTTCTGCCTTTCACTTAGTGCCCTCCTAGTGATAAATGCTTGATTACTGTGAGCAAGTCTGCAGTCTAGTCTGCTGATTAAAGCACTCATGAGGAACACTGCATCTAAAGTAGCATACTGCTAAACGCACAAGCACTAAATTGGCAGAGTCTGGACAAATCCATTCTCTCAAATGTTCTTAAACACCAAAACAGATGGGTGCCATTGATTTTAGGACCCTGGGAAATACAGAAAGGTGAGCTTAATGGAAGAAAGGGTGAGATACTAGAAAATATGTATGTATCTGTGCTAACTTCATCACTATTGGGAAAGAGCTGTAACAATTTGATAGCCTGAATGTAAATGTTAGTATCAGCGTAGCTGGCTTAATAATATTGCCGACTTTAGACTAATAACAAAGTGTTGGCTCCATATAGAAGGTGTGTTTCTTTAGCCCACTTTATTCACACAGGGTGCAGACTGGCATCCCACACTTGGGAACCAGTTGCTGAAATTTGGATGCAGCAATTGAGGAAGAATGTGGGCAATGAAGCATGTGACAGGGGGTTCATCAACTGACCAAGGCAAACAGCTGGTTTGAACCCCAAATTATTTGGAAAAGTACAGGACAGGCTGGGCCATAGGCATATACAGGAAAAAAGTTAACCATACAGACCATCAAGTTCTCACCTGTCCTTACTAACACAGGCATGGGCCTCTCTCCTCTGCATGTTCAAACCTACATTCTCCACTTCCTTTGTGAATGCCTTAGTGGTTGATAGAATAAGCACACCTTCAGCTCTGCTGAAAATTTTTAGGAAGCCATAAGTGTCAGAACCATGAAAGCAGACTGAGATCAAATACAAAGTGTAACACTGTCACCTAGTGATCTTGACAGTTTGATGAGTAAGGACTTGTGCATGCTTTCCCCAGATCAATTACACATTCTTCATTGTATTCACTTTGAGACTAAAACAAAACCCCAGAAATAATCTGGAGAATAAACACCCTACTTAGGACATCCATTCTCCTCTCCCAAGGGAGTGCCCTAGCTCTTAGTCTGTTCTGCACAAGTGGTGCACTACCGCCCCTTCTCAGATGATAGATACCATCTGTGGTTGCTTTGCTGTCTACTGAACTCTGTGCATACTGTGTGGTAAGTCGTACACCAAGATCACACCTAACAGATCTCGCTTTCCCCAGGGCTTTAGTCAGGTCTTTGTCTCAGCTCTGAATCATAACATAGATGAGGCAGAAACTAAAATGGTTTCTTTGTACATTTGCATGCCGGGGCAACTTTGTAGTGCCATATGCAGATGTTAATTACATGTTCTGGAGTTCAGATTTACAAATTGCTCTTCTTGACTGTGGATCTGAAGCTGATAGTATTTTTTGAAAGAACTCCATGTTTGAAAGTTAGACAATAAACAAATCAGATGGGAAAAAATACTTGGTGATCCTGTTCAGGATCTCAGAAGATCTACATCATCAGGGGAATAAAAAAAAAAAAAAAAGGGGGGGGGGGGGGCGGGGAAGGGGAGGGGATCTGTTGCCTGAACGGGAAACTGCCTTGAGAAAATGTATCTGTAGGAACCACAACCAGGGGATGCTTGTGCATTTAAGAGTCATCGGCAGTAACCAACACCATGAGCAGGAAAACTAGAAACCTTTCTCAGCAAAATCTTCTCATAGAGGCTAAGCTTGCTTTAGCTTATTTTCTTGCTTTGTTTGCAGTTTGTGCTGTAAAAGGTCCAGGTTCAACAGAAAAAACTCAAAAGAGAATTAGCCCTGACTTTTCTGACAGCTTTTTGGCTACATAGTAGTAGAAATTGTAGTGCAAACATCCTCAAGCTAGTGTAAATCTAGAGCCTTTTCCTGATTTCTTGGCAACTGCTGTATTATTGTGTGAAATAAGCCGCCTTCTCCTATCTCCTTCTGCAGTAAGTGCCTGCTCCCAAAAGAGTAGCCAGTGTGTGGATATTAAGCTGTCAGAAGTGCCTGCTATGAATCCTAAATTGGTCACCTAATCATTCACCCATCGGGGACTTTCAGGTAATGGAGAGGTGAGTTCCTAAGCAAGGAGCTCTGAAATCAAAGTCTGGAGACCTCCATGGCCCGGTAGGAAACCTAGGACCAGGTTAGGTTGCCTGAATCAGTTAATGAAAGCCTGGAGACCACTTTTTAAACCCTGAAGCATCCAAGTTAAATGTGTCAAGTGGGCAGCGTAAGCTTTCTTTTATCCTTGAAAAGTGTAGGACTTCTGCATGTTTTGTTCCAGTGCAGGACAAGAGAAAAATTCACCTACATAAAGTTAAAGTCATAATGTCTTCTTTAAAAGCTCAAATTTAGTTCTGCTAGAATATATTTTGAATGTATTTTATCCTGATAGTATTCTGCTATGCATGCACTCCTTTATTGCTACATAGATACTGAACAAAGGGGGTGGGGGGTGGGGATGGAGATCACTTCTGGTAGTAAAACAGAATTTCCTTGTTCAACAGTACAAAACGTCTTCACTGGTATATACTTCAGAAGGTGTTTCATACTTCCCAATAAAGAAAACTTTCTTTTACTTTTTTAAGACCTAAAGTACTTCAGTGGTGTTATAGTAATAGATAAGGGAATATGTTTTAACCTTTCTGTTTAAATTAGTATCTGTGCTTATAAACACAAAAACTTTTCTTTTGGCTGTTATTAAGATTGAAAATAATCCAAAAGTATTAGGAAATTCTAGAGTTAAGTTTCCAATTCTCATGCTAAATCTTAAGTATTATTTTTATACTACAGCCTTTAATAACATAAGCATATACTATCTTTTCCACAGGATACTGCATCATTCAGTACACAGGACAGACTGTTAGGCCTGTACTGAATGAAATCGTTGTCTGTACAAACGCTGCCTTATGTTTGATAGAGTTTGGAAGTTATATAGAAAACAAAAAATGAGGACTTAAGGAGGAGAAAGGATGGTCTTGTTTGTCAGTTGGTTGAGTGCAGGCTGGGTGTATTTCAGCCTCTGCCAGATGACCGGCTTCTCAGAAGAGCCTTATTTCAATGTTTTCTATGAAAATGAGAGATGGAGAAAGCAGAATTGCTGGAAACGCTGTGCAAAGTGGCACTTAAATATATTAATCTATTATTTTTATAGGTATATATACATTATTTTATAACACATTTATAAACACATTAAAATATATCAATTTGAAATATATCTTTATAAATCAAGGGATTAAATCACAATGGTTGTAATTAACTGCACAAGCTGGGCAGAGTTTACCAAGCTGATGTGTTAAGCCAAATCAGAAGATAAATGCATCCATTGCAATACCTTTTTTTAAAAAATACAAATTAACTTCTATTAGAATAATTGTTTAATTTCTAATTTCAGCAACATTGACTATATATTGGTTTATATCCCTGTTGAACACAGGTGCTCCAGGGATACTCATAATGACAATGCTTGTACATGCTGGGACACATTTCTTCCCCACAAGGTGGTGATATTACTATGTCATATAGTATTTTTGCTTCAGAACAAACTGAAGCAGTTTTATTTTCAAAAGGACTAAAATGTCATGCCATTTCATGCAAAGAGCAGTACAATTTATGCTTGCCTTCATCTTAGTTAAAAGGTGAAATGACTGCACCCTCTTCAACTTGTGGGATTAAAACATCTTTTTGTAGATACCTTTACTCAGAATTGCCTAGACAGTAGTTTTATCTTAAGAACCCAAGAACTGGGACAAAGAGGAATCACCTTTGTGTGGTTAGAGGTGTAGGATCTTCTCAGTTAGATGGACGACTAACATGTTTCTGAGTGTGCTCAGCAGTTCACACTGGAGCTTTAGTTGAGCTGATGACCTGTATGCCTAGATGTGTGGCAGAGATGGGTAGTTAAAGCGGGTTGTGGAATGCCAGATCTTTCTTTTATGTAGATTAAAACCCCGTGTTCATCACTAAAGAGACTATCACTAAATATCTAGATAGATTAACCATGAAATAAGTTTAAGAATTGGATCCCCTAGCTATGTGTCCTTACCAAAGAAGCACTACCTGCTATAGTGCTCTTGAAGTGCAAGGACAAAAGCCAGCAATGCACTGACACTGCTTCTCCCAGCCACACCAAGAAATGGAACAGAGAATTCCATATATCACTGTGGTCATTAAGACAGTAAGTTTGTCCCATCTTAAATTTATTTTGAAAAGAGAGAGAACTGAATAACTGAGCATCACAGCATGGCTGGTGTTCCTTATCCACCAAAAATTATCTGCATCAAAACACCTGAAACATCATTAATTGGGAACAGCTTTACACTTGAGAAGTAAAGGGTCACCTTTGTAGTTGCTCAGTGCTCATCGAAGTGTTGCAACTGGTGCTTTATAGGTTGGATCGGTATGCTGGTGTTATGCAGTATAACCATTAGGTCAGAAGTGGTGTCTGAAGACACAAATCTCGTAGAATCATAGAACACCTCAGGCTGGAAGGGACCTTGAAAGATCATCTGGTCCAACCTTTCATGAGAAAGGAAGACTTGATGAGATTATTTAGCACCCTGACCAATCCCATCTTGAAAACCTCCAGTGATGGACACTCTACCACACCCCTGTGGAGCTTGTTCCATCACTCCAAAGACTATTACTATTATAAGCAAGACATTACTAAGAGAAAGGTGTTTTATAGATGCAAAGATTGACAGCTTTAGATCACTCCTTTTTTTCTTGCTATATAAGGACAGTAAACCTGCTAAAAAATTATTTAAATATTTGATTGTTCTGAAGCATCACATTTCTCCTTTAATCAGAGAAGTATCTAAAATGAGAGAAGATATCAGATGTTAAGATTTTCACTTCACTGAAAATATGGGAACAAACAGCATCAGACTGTGTATACTAAAATTCCTTTAAAAATCTTTGACGCAGCTAGAAATAGTCCTGATATACATTGAATGAGTGCAACTCCTGGGAAACAAACTTTTGAAAGCCAATGGTAGAACAGCCAGAATCTGCCTTCAAAAACACACGTGTAATTCACACTGGGGAAATGATGTTCTTAATTACTTTTTTACAGCCTGGTTCTTTGGCCACTGGCACATATAATAGCAGAATTTAACATTCAAGTAAATGGAAGCAGACTTTGGCACTGAGTGCTTTCTTCAGGAAGCTTGGTGGTCTGGGAACATTACTGATGCGTCTGCAATCATGTGAGAGAAATACATTTAAGCTCATCTCAGAGGAAACATTTTTACTTCAAGCTATGAAATGGACTGATTCCTAGGATAAAATTATCTAGTGTAAGTAATGACCTGCTCTGAATATCATTACTTTAGATAAAAGCATAGAAATGTAGAAAATCAACAAAAAATGCAGGAATAATTTGACTGCAGGCAGCTGACACTCCCATCAAAACTGAGGATTCTGCCTTAATCTAAGAAAAGGCAAATGGATTATTATTTTTTTAAAATATGATGCTTTATATTAAAATCTTTAGCAGTTGGTTTGGTTTTGCTTTTCCCTTGAACCACATTAAGGAAAGGTTAGAGAAGAAAATAATTAACATACTTACCGTATGTTTTTCTGAAGCTCTTTGCAATCCCTACATAACTACTTTTTAAACCATTTTCTCTGTAGATTTTTTTTTTTCATTTTTTGAATAAACAGTCTGGGAAAGAGATTTAATTTTATACACAGGGAGGAAAAAAATGCTTTATTGAAGGAACAAGAAATTTCTTATAAAAAAAGGGAATTAAAGATAAAGCATTGAATATTGCTCCATTCTACTACAATTAATGTGTGATCATATTTACAGGAGAAGAAAAAGCAAATAGGGAAAGTAATATTCTAAATGATAGCTAACTCAGGTTTTTTTATGGCCTTTGTTTCTGTGTTGGGAAGAGCATAGATTGCTGTCTGTACCGATTTCTTTAGCCTCTGAATCTGTGGATCTCATGATTTCTCTTTTCTTTCTTTTTTTTTTTTTTTTTTTTTTTTTTAATAATACGTGAAAGTGAGTTACTCACATTGCCTGCCACGTACTCATGCCAAGTGCACTTCCACATTAAGATGATGACAACATGCAAATCTCAGCTTCACAGTTTCTGTCAGCTGCCTGAGGATTTTCTCTTGATACCTTTTTGGCCATAAGTAGTGTGAAGACTTGCATACCAAGAACTACACAGTATTACTTACCTTTTATTCCATACATGCACTGTTGAATTTAATGGTGTAGGAATTCACCTGCAGGAGCTCAGGATTCTTCTCCTTCCACAAGGATTTCTAATGACCAAGATACCAAGCCAGGCTGCCCCACTCTGGTTACTTCTTGCATTGTTTCCTTCATCGGCCAACCTTGACTGAGGCAATGGCAATGCATCCTATTTTATGTCAATCTCAAATCTGAGCTGTTTTTCAACAAGGAAAGAATTTGAGGCTTACACTTCTCCTTTAGATGAGGCAGTAAATAAGCCAAACCAACCCTAAGTGACTCCATTCCCCGGGTTAGTGTTTTAATAAACAAGACAGTTATAGAAAAGATTGGCATTTTACTCTACCTATATAATCCATTTCCATAGTCTTCATTCAAAAGTGTTATACTTCTTTTGCCAATCAAACATAAACACAGAACATGTAATCACTGAAATCTGGCCCAAATTCCTAAACACACTAATGCCTGAAGGTTGCACAGAACCAGCTACAATCAGTGCTTGAGCATCGTGGGAATCCATTTCTTAACATGACTTAGAAAGAGGTCTCAATTACTCTTAGATAATTAAGGCAACCCTAAAACATATTTTAATTAGTCAATATGCCTGCCTGGAGCCTTGACTCTGCACTTAAACTCAAGGCAGTAGAAACATTTTTGTTATAATCCATCTTTGGCAAGGTCTGTTGGCTAGCCTCTCTCAGTGCACAGAGGTTTGGTACTACCATTTTGAATTATACAATCCTTCCTATGCTCTGAGGACTGTAACTTTCAATTCTGGATTGCATTCAGGGAAAAGCGCTTAAAATACAGATGCTACACTGCCTGTTTTCAAGATCCCTAAATCCTTTTTTGGCTCTAACCTAAGCTCCCACTGAGGATCTGTCCTTTAATGTCTAAGAAGTCTGTGAGACTGAGCATTTCAGATTGCTAAAAATGCAGGACCCGGAATAAGGTTGAACAGATACTTAAGTCTGTACTTTTCTTCCAGGTGGAGATTAATTAAATTAATGCAAAATTTTTGCAGTGAAACCCGACACTGGGAACCACATGAGATAATTGCATTTACAGAGCTGAAATCAAGCCCATTTAAAGATTCCTTAAACTTCATGAGCCTTTTCATATTCACCCAGAGCACTTTGAGGTTTTACGCTGAAATTATGTCTAACTTGGGGGTTTGACATGTTGTATTCAAAGGTCCCCGAAAAAAGGGACTGTATCCTTATTTGCTGTAAACTAGCTTCTCTACATTACTTTCAATAAGGCTGCGTAAGTTTACAACAACTGAAGGGCTAATCCTAGTGAAGTAAAGCCATGTGGTGAATTGAACCAAAGAAAATGTTCAAATGAGTAAGGCCAGCTGTACAGCACAGGCAGACTCTGCAGATGGGCACTGTGCCAGGTTCCCCATTAATTGCCTCCCTATGCTTCATTGAAGGAAGTTTGAAGCCATTCCAAATCTCCTAAGCTCCCCAGCACCACCCCTCTGTTTCTACTCCAGCTGCAGCTTCCAGACACTGCTCTCACTGGCAACAAATATGGGAATACACACAAGGAAGTTTTCTAAACAGTACTTTGTGTGAGCTGCAGAAGCAGAGCTTAGTCATGGGCAACTCGAGTTCCTGGAGCAGCCGTGTTGTAGGGGCTAATGGTGAGGAGCCAAGTATAGGAAATGAGGTAGAAGGAGAAGTTGGTGCTGGAGAAATAAGGGGAAAAAAAGCATACGGGAAAGTTAGAGGCATCATCTAAGTCAGTTTCAAAGGAAGGGGGAAGAGGATGCTCAGAAAGCATAAAGACTTTTGGAAAAGACTGAGGGGAAGGACAGGGAAGGAAAGGCCAAAAGGAAGTGCATGGGGTAAGGTTTGTAAGTGGGGAGTGTTTGCAGGGCAGTTCTGTGTCTGGAAAGGAAAGTGAGTGGGGCAGTGGGGCAGAGGACTGAAGAGCTCCTTTAGGACAAATAATCAGGGAAGGCTGATTGGGACAGGAGAGCATGGTGGGAGTCGGCAAGTGTCACTAGGGCTGGGGAGATTGGAGCTGAGAGCTGCAGTAGGAAGAAATTAGAGTGGATAAAAGGCTTGGGGAGAAAAAAACAGACTGACTGAGCAAAAATCTGGAAACGGGATGCATGAGGGGAACACCTGACCTAGGAGCAGGGAGAACAGAGGGGCTTTGACACAATCATGGTGGTGGGGACATCAGCAAAAAGGCTTCCCCTCAGGAAAAGAGGTGGCCTGACATGTTGATATCCAGTAAAGCGCAGTCTCCCTTAAAATTGACACACAGATCCTCATTTCTGAACATCAACAGTTCCCGTGGCAGCAAGTAACTGTGAAAGCCAGAGTTGATTTTGTGCTGGTATGATCAAAAATAGCATGTATTGGAATGGTTCCGCCCAGCGGCTATCTGTGCTGTTCAGTGTTAGCGTTCTGGCACTTCACTCCTTCCAAAATAGCACTGCTGAAGCCTGTTGGCAAGCCATCTCAATTCCCTTTCACGGCTATTGCGGAGATGATAGCAACTTATTACTGCTATCAATTAATCACTGAGTTCAAGTGGGGCTTGAAAAGGAAATGAGAACAGAGTGAAAGCTGTGTTGTGGAACTGATGAATGAATGTGCACAGGCCAGAAGGGCTGTTTGGAAAGATTAAAATCTTTTTCTTTATTCCAAAGTAAAAAATAAAAAAGAAAGGAGAGAGAAAAAAAAAAAAAAAAAACAAAACACAACACCACCACCAAAACAAAACAAAAGAAAAACACCAAACCAAAACCAATTTAAGATTTTTTTAAAAAATTATGGCTTTGCTATCAGTAGGACTTCTGCCTTATGGCTTTCGGAACAGAGAAGACAAACAATGAATGAAAGAGGGAAGAAGGGAAAGGACAGTTCCTGGAAAAATGCAATTTTAATCCTATGGGATGTCACCAAGTTCCTTTGCTGTGCTGGACAATCAAGTATGTCATCCAAAGCACAAAGTCCACCTTTCTCATTCCTTGGTGCCTGGTTTGGAGGACGGAAACAAAGACTATTTGCTGCTTGCCTTCCCAGTTCAGCTATGTTCTCTGATGAAAAGTGTTCAGCTTCAGGACTTGAGCCTTCTATCAAAATTCTCAAATTAGAAAGGATGATGCTTTTAGCTAGCACTTTCTCTGCTGCTTATAGTTACAACACTCATTGTGTTACAGAATTGTGCATACAGTACATATGATAAAGACGCAAAAGATACTAAATATATATATTATATATACATATATATATATAAATACTAAATGTTTTACCAAGTGTTACACATAATCAGTAGCTAGTAAGCCTGAGCTTCTTTTTCCTTTTCGAGTCTCCAGAGCACATATGACCCCTCAGCCCCCTTGGCCTGGCCTATGTGAGCTGGCAGGAGGTCCCTGAGGAGGTGCCAGCTGATGGCTGCTGGAGCACAGCTCAGACTGGGTCAGCTCCCTCCCGCTCCTCCCTGCCAAGCCCAAGTCGTCCTCCAAGCGTGCATGTTATAACTCTCTTCAAATGGGGAAGCCCTCAACTGGTGACACAGAGTCAATTTTAGTTCTCTCTGCAATGCCAAAGGAGAGTCCTGAAGCATAAAGGGAGTTTTACATTTTCTCCAAGTTATCACGAGCACAACACTGACCGCAAACATCGTTCCTTTGCCTTCTGCTCTGATTAAGCCAGACTTTGGCCAAACATTGCTGTCAGTTACAATGATGTAGACTTCATGCAATTCTATTTTACTTCAGTGATACAATAGTGTAAGTACTCTTGACTCTGTATTCACAATGGATTAAATTCTAACTTCTGTACGCTTCCGTGTAACTACGCTCTGCCTTGGTTCCTTTCAATCAGGCCTTTCCTTAGCTTATTGTTATGTCTGACAATAGCAAAGATTAGCTTTTTGTCATCTATAGTCTCCAGCTTTTACAGAGTTAGGTTGCTTTGGTGAGCTACCCTCCCACCCCCTAATCTCCTGTTATAAAGTTAGGATTGGGGGCGGGGAGGAGTTGGCCACAGTACATGACATTTTCCTTCTTTCAAGTAGTTGTATTTATCAAAGTCCATGTTCTTTATCCCAGAACAAAAAAATCCCAGTGTATATGAAGAGGTTTGAAAAGTACGTGGATGACATGTACGGGATTTATTGCCACTCCATAAATTCCCACAAAGGTTTGACTTGCTTTGTTTTTAATCACCAGCAATGAAACAGTTCACAGTACGCTGCAAATACAGAGCCAGCTTTTTGTTTGAGACAGTTGGAGAGGAGGGGGAAAGAGAAGGGAAAGGCTCATGAGAAACATGAATGAGTAGGTTTTGCTGACTCTTCTAACAGGGCCTGACAAAGTGCCTATAAACACATTTCCCATGCTGTTAATAGCAGAGCAGGAATGAAACTTGTCAAACCTCGACAAGTGGGAGGAAACTATAATTAACATCTCTAAAGAGGACGACTTATTAAAAAGTTGATCTGTAGTATAAAACATATCTTAACTTTGACATATATCTCATAAAAAATGCATTTGCTTTACTGATTATGTTTTCAAGTTACCCCTTTAATTTTTACCGATATTTTACTATGTACAGTCTCTCAGTGTATCTAATCCAAATCACAAACATCAATCACAAACACTGTTTTTAGTTATCAAGTACAGCTGTCCATTCATGACATATTGCACAAATGCAATTATTGATCATGTAAGGTTACATGATTGCAAATAATGTGAAAAAGATAAAATGTATGAGAATGTATGCTACAGTGTGTACCTGAAAAGAGTGAAATTTTGCTTGATTATCTTGCCTCTAAAGAAATTTATTTCCTGAAAGCCCGTTTCAGACAAAAATGGAAAATAACTGTTGTAGTAAAATCTTAGAAAAAGTTTTAGCAGACTTAAACATGAATCAATTTTCTTTCCACTAAAAAAATAATAAGCAATTAAAAGATACTAAACACAGAGATTAAAAACATGTTTAACAAGTATTTTAATGAGCCCAAATTTCAAGAGACACAGAGTTTCAATCTCTGTGATTGATGTCTTGCAAAACCAGAAATTTTTTTCAGTCACTGAATTTTTAAAATGGCATGAGGTCCAACACTCAAATTCTGGCTCTGGTAGTGTCCCTAGTTATACTGTTTTCAATTTCCTTTAGAAAAGGCCATAAAGTTCCATTCAATTCAGGTGCTCATTGTGATTTACTATGCCATTTCTATTAGCACTAAGTATTTTATAGGTTTGGTCTTTTTGGTTGTATTTAGCTAAATCCACTGTGATATTTTTATTTCAAGAAATTAATCTACTTCTTTATTAGAAAGAAAAGACACTACCTGTGGTTCATCCCAATCAAAGCAATATCTTCTGAAAATTATTCAATTAATCCGTGGTGCATTTTATATTCGAACCATTGATAGTTTCTAAACTGTATTTTTCCTGCCTGTTTTCATGAGATCTGAGAGATATTTCTTTGCTGTTTTCAATAGAACAAAATTACAGAAACATACTAATGCAATCTGATGTCTGTAGTTGGAAACCAGATGATCTTCAAAACAAGCTGAGATTTCAATGCACTCAGGTCTATAATATACCCCCCATAGTTGTTCACATAGCATTTTGCCTACAAAAGAGCCACAAAAAAGCATTATGCATTTGCTCAGTGACATTTTCCATGTGTTTCAGTGTGTATTTCTCTATTCACTCCACCCATTCGCTTCATCATATATATCATCTTCCATGATACCTGCGTGATATCTGTAATTGGACTCCTATGCACAAATGCAATTGAATATTGCCCACAGAGGCACACATGTTTTAGAAAGTTTCCTTCATACTTCAAAACTATAGATCCCAGTCCAGCACCATTTCCTCCAAAACTTCAAAGCTCACTTGTAATGAATATAATGAGTAAAGATGCTTTCTAGCCATCTTCATCACCTTAGTTTCCTCTGCAAACAATCTCTTTACATGTTTAAAAACATATTTATACACACATATCTCTTTCACCTAAAGGTCTCAGACCTTCGTCTTTTCCCATAGCTGTACTCTTTTTTGGAGGATACCAAATTAGAAAGCACAAACCACAGGAGGCAATCACCATCCAGGCTACCGCTCATGGCTCAGTATATCTCCATCTTTGGGGTAATACCTTAATCCAAACTACAGAAATTTCTTCCAATTTCTTATGGCCTCCATCATACTTTCTTTTGTTGTTCATAAAACATAGCTCTCCATATGACATTTTTCACAAGTTAAGGAAACAATTGCCTGGTTTTTAACACTAGCCAGAGAAAAGGATACACAGAGTCACAAATCTGTTTCTTAGAGCCTTTAAAAGCAGTAACAAGAGTGGTGGCTGCCCAGATGTGGAGAGGTGAGGAAAACAGTGACAGTAATGAGGTTACTGAAAGAAGTCAAGTGGAAAAAGGAAGGCAGAAGACTGTATATAAGAATGGATAAGAACTTGAGAGGCCAGCTATTTTCAGTGCATTAACTAAAACTTCACCACTCTTCAGCTCACCATCCTCAGCCTGGGAGAGTTTCTCATGCTGCTCCCTGCTTCTGCTGGCTCTGGCAGCCAGCACATTGCTTGTGGGGTGTGAGAGGGGAAGCATGAGGTCCAGCTGCAAAAAACACAGTTCAGACCCCACATGGAAGGTGGAACTTTGAAGTAAAAGGAATCAAACTGTTGGCAGAGCAGGCTCTGTGGCTTTGTTGCCCTGTCACACTTGTGCAGCAGCTAAAAATAAGAATATCAGTGCAACTAAGGTTTCAAAATGTGTTCTTCCTGAGGTAAAATTAAATATATTCAGGTTATATTCAGATAGTGATTCTGGAGACTTCACTTACATGCATAGAAGCAGCATGAATTGGTAGCCTGAAAACACATGAAAGGTGGTTTTGGGCAATATTAAAATGAGAAGGGGTCATCCCCCCCCCCCCCAAGATGAAAACCTTTTTTACTGGTTTTGGTTGAGATACAGTTAATTTTCTTCCTAGTAGCTTGTATAGTGCTATGTTTTAGGTTTGTGCTGAAAACAGTGTTAAGAGATGTTTTAGCTATTGCTAAACAGTGCTTGCAGTGTCAAGACATTTTCTGCTCCTCACATTGCCCTGCCAGCGAGTAGGTTGGGGGTTCACAAGGAGCTGGGAGGGGACACAGCCAGGACAACTGACCCCAACTGACCAAAGGTATACTCCATACCATTTGACAACATGCTCAGCAATAAAAGCTGGGAGAGAGGAAAAAGAAGAAAGGGGCGGATGATCAGTGTCATGTCATTTGTCTTCCCAAGTAACCCTTATGCATGATGCAGCCCTGCCTTCCTGGCGATGGCTGAACACCTGCCTGCCGGTGGGAAGTAGTGAAGGAATTCCTCGTTTTGCTTTCCTTGTGCACAGTTTTTGCTTTACCTGTTAAACTTTCCTTATCAGAACTCATGAGGTTTTTCACTTTTACCTTCTGATTCTTTCTCCCATCCTGCTGGTGGGGAGTAAATAAGGGGCTGTGTGGGGCCGAGCTGCCTTCCAGGGTTAAACCACTACACTTTTCAAACAAGGCTTTTCTTGTTTTTGACTCCAGGAGATACAGTAAAATGTGCAGTCTGAGGAAAATGGCCTCACTAACAATATTCAGTGTCATAGTCTTAAGTGCATTTAATTATTTCATTTCTGGATGTGTATGAATTGATATCTCAGCATGAATATTAGACACAAAGAATGAGTGAACTTAGTAAAAAAAGCACAAAAGGTTAAATAGTACTGGAGAGGATGATGAAAACATGCTAACTAAAGGAGCATTGCAAATCTAGGATCTCAAGAGTTTTTCTGATTAAAAGCTAATGGCAGCCTGCTTAGACAGAAACATGTTTGTTTAAATTATGGGCTTTGTTCCTGAGCCAAGGAAGGGTTTATGTGCTGTGCTGCCCAGTGCTGCAACACCTGAAGTTTGGTTGCTGGTTGGAAGCACTGAGTTCACAGTGCAGGCTCAGGCACTTCCATCCTTATACCGTGAATACAGCGAGAGTGAGAGACCTACACATGAAATTCCCAGCAGCCAACACTGGACCTGGGTACCCAGGCAAGATCTCATTGAAGTGGTTTTACAGAAAAGCAGTTATCTGAAGCCTAACTTGGCATTGCATTTAAGCTCTTTGATGCACATCAGTCACAGGTAAGGATTATAGGCAAGACTGATGTTAGCATTTCACTTCAAATCAGAACTATTTTTTTAAAAGGATCTCCCAAGTCAACCCTGTTTAGCATGCTTTGGTCTTAGACCACATAAACTGGACTGGGTTTGAACAAAACCAAACAAGAAAGTGTGCTTCAACCACTAGGAGACATTGAGCATATGGGACCAGAGGGGGCTAGTCTAAAATCTGCCCAAAATATGTGAAGTGTGGACACTAAGCGCCTAGAACCAACTCCCTCCCTTTAAAGCTGTTCCTAATACATTGCACGATATGCCATATTGCTAACACAGACATAACCACAGCTTCTAGCTACTTCTTATGCTGAAGTCATACATTTTGAGTCCAGATGACTAGATCACTGTTGTCTCTCAAAACACAGCAAACACCATGCTGTTCAGTTCTCAGAGTGCAATTAGAAACCCAGGCTCCAGACCTAGGTCATACCTGACTGGGGACATGTCCAAGTGATGCATCAGAGGCCTGGGAAGGTTGTCACACCGACTGTGGGAGTCACACTACTGCAAAGGCTGTCAGACGTGGGATTAATAGCTGGGCATTCCTGATGCTCAGAATAGCAATCAGTCATCATCCAGAGACTAATGGAGCTTAAAAGGGCATGAAACCCGGTGACTGGATCCAGTCAAAACAAGCAAAAGTCTGAGTGGTGAGTGAGACAAGTTGTAACAGGTATCAAGCAGAGCTATCTGAAGGTGCTCCATATTTCTCATTTTCTCACTTCTCCCTATTTCTTCAGATCCACAGCACAGAGAAGCTGGAGGGAAACTGGAGCTATTTTTCAAAAACATCATTAAACCCACATGATCAGAAAAAATGCATTGTTTGCACTAAATACATAATGCAGGAGACCGTCAGACAAGATGTTCCTCACCTGATTATGATTTGAAAGCAATAAATAAAAAGAACTAGTCATAAAACAAATGGCATAGAACTGAAAACACATCCATTTGGGTCTTTAGGTCCAGAATACATTAAGCACAAATGTAGTTTTTTCATGTATCTGCCAGAAGTCAGGTATGTATTGTTATTTTAGCCCATTTAACATGTTGCTTGTATGAGAAGTTTTTTCTGACACTGAAATACTCCTTGTGAAAGAGCTTTAAAGATAGTTTTACTGATACAGTTAAGATGAAAGGGGTTTTTCCTGCTTTTCTGTGCCTGTACAATTACCATAAGTGCCAATTAAACTTCCATGAACCTGCTGATGGCAACATAGACCCTAAGGTCTATCACATCATTAGGTCTGTTTACTTCCTTAAATCTATCTGTTAATAAAGTCTGGTCTTCGTGGCTTATGTGATAAATGTATTTCTTTAATTAAACTAAATAATTTAAAAAGCTTCCAAGTATTAGAGTTTAATGGGCCATGTTCAACAATAAATAGCTGAATTAAATTCACAGGTAATACAAAGTGACTACCAACATTTAAAGAAATATTCTTGATTCAGCCATCAGGCAATTTTGATGATAGCCTTGAACTCAATAAGCTAATGTTCAGATCATTCTCCTGTCATACAGTTTCCCTGAGGTTTGGTCAGATGTCTTTACACTGCCTATTTTCAAAAGTACTTAGACACTGAGATCAGTTAAATCAATTTCAGTGAAAGCTGGGTGCTTTGCCTATGTATGACTTGGTCTACCTGTTTTTCCATTTCTGATCTGTAAAACAGAAATTTCCAAACATCATTAGCTGTTCAAATGTAATTTTCAACAATAAATTTTCATATCACAAAGGGCAAACAAAACCAGGAGTCTGCAGAACACAGGCAGACATAGGCGTAAGTAGTTTATGTTCTGCGGTTATTCCAGGCTGTCATAATTTTATTTGCTGAACAGCTCTGTGATTATCTCAAGACCTTAAAGAAGCAGAAAACATTGACATTCAGAGCTCACTGTCATTCTACAGGGCATGGCACCCTCCCTCAGAAGTATCATTTAATCATGGCTGCACATACAACTCCTTTACTGTCTAGTTCTACCTCAATTACTAAACTACAGTTACCATAAAGTATTTGACGTTGCACAGCCAAGAGTAATTCTGTGGCTATGACTTTGCTTTTTCATAGTCTTTAACTAGTTTATTATTAGGATTGGAATATCAGGATTAGGATTCGGAAGTGTCAGTCATGTTATGCAAAACCTCACAGCAGTAGTCAATCCTTGCTCTGAAGACCTTAGGCTCTCAGTAGGTATGTGAGAGAAAAAAAAATACTGTTTTCCTGACATTAAAGCTCTCCCAGCTGTAGTACAACTTGATGCTTCTGCTTTGAGCAAATATCACGCACTGGAAAGCAGAAAGCGCACAATTGCTCAGAGCAACTCTTTCCTGTTCAGGCAGTAAGTGGCAGCATTGCAATAGCCTTTGCTTCCATATCTTCTTTGTTGTCTTTTAAGGTAGTCCTGCTTCTCTTCTCAAGCACACAAATCTCCATTTCTATGTCCCTAAAATGTAATTTTATATCGAATATCAATTATTATATTTAATATAAATAATTTCATATGAAATCAAATAATGAAAAAAATACACTTACAGATCTGGGTTCTCTTTTGTGAATGGAGACTGTGCATATAAAAAACAATCCATCAGTTTCTGTGCTTTCCACCAGGGAGTATTCTGGTCAACATTTCTAAAAAGGTGTGCTCCTGAACAAATTAAAACAAGTATAAGAACAGATGAAGTCTTGTCTTTTTACTCCTGAAGCAGAGGATGTAAATGGGATGCCTATAGGTAGGTCCTTATTATTGAACTTTATGTCTGATAGCCACTGAAAAATAAGCCTGTAAAATCAGCTTCAGATCATTTCATGTTGACAGACCTGCCGGTGATAGAGGATTGGATTCACCTTGTTTTAAAAGGGTTTTTTGGAAAAACGGCTGTGATTTTTTCCTGGCTCATAATCATCATCAGCCGTAAGGAAACTGCAATCAGAAGAGAGGAGACAGATCTGCTGATGAAGCACAAGCCTGCCTTATATCTAACTCCCTCCTGCAGACCCCTTTGTTGGCTCTGCAGCACTAAAAGAAACAACATACACTAACAATTCAGTTTTGCCACTCGCATAAGCATCTAGGCCTAGATATGAATTACAGCCTTTTCAGAGGCTGCTGAAGGGAATAGAAATTTTCCGGTTGTGGGGTAGGGCCAAAGAGTGGATCTATTCAGCAAGAAATGGATTCCCAGGATAATTGCCTTTCTGGGTAGACCTGTGGTGATTAGTTTGTGTAGAATTCAGTTTTAAGCCAGTTTCATACTATCTGAGTGCCTGTGTACCGTGATGCTGGGTGTTACTCATCAGAGGTTGTTGCTTTTGCTGGTGTGGCATTTATGCTACAGGCCTTTGCAGAGTAATGAAAAGTGTATGCTCTGTCTGTTGTGGAAGACTGTCTTTATAAAGATCCAGTTTCCTCATAAGAACACAGCAAATTGTGTAACGCAGCTTTTCATTGAGAAACCCTGCTTATTATCTGTCGAGGTTAAGAGGTGAATGAGAAGACTCAGTTATTCTTCAGGGCAAAACAGAACATTTCATGACAGAATCCTGAAAACACTTGTAAGAAAAAGAAAATGGCTTCATAATGAATTACACCATGCCTATGTGAAAAAAAAAAAAAAATATCACTATTTTCACATTTCTAAGTCCTCATTTTGAGTAGTGACGTATTAACTTAGGCCTGGCATGGTGTCTCGGCTTTTTTGTCATGTTTAGGAGAACCACTTGTAATAATATTTGATTGGAAACTTTAAAAATATTAGTTAAAATGATGATACACTGCATAGCTTGGCAAATTATTAAAAATTCGGTTTTGGTGATATTTATGTTTTTCTGCAACAAGCCACACCAAGTACAAATGGCTTTATTCACCATGTTTTCAATATACTTTAGAATACTGAGAATAAAAGCACTTTATAAATGTAAACCATTACTATTAATTATTACTACAGAATTTTTCCTTCATCATCTCCGTGACCTTTAAGGAACGTTAACGAGAAAGTTTACTTGTTGTGACTGTGAGCTGGGTTTAATGAATGTCTTTCACTGAGACTATATGACTGCTAGGACGAAAACTCTCAAATGTTAATGCACTTGAGGTTTATGATGTCTAATGTTAATGTCATAGGACATAGGTCAGGGAAGTGAACTGGGAGTGATTGCGCATAATAAACCATCTGCATGTTATTTTGCAGCAACAAAACAGGGTAAACTAAGTCCCAGGACATGTCTACCGAGTTACGAAGTTATTGCAGGCCTTCATCTAGCATTAATGAGGCCTTGTTCGAACAAATGGGAAATTCTTGAAATAGGATATCACAGAACTTAATTGTGAGGGGCTCAAGGGAAGGAATTTTGAGAAAAGGCTAACCAGATTTGGCCTTTAATGATACATAGGGAAAAAGAAGAGACGAACTTCTCACATTTCATATTCCAATGCTAGGCTACAGAAACTGCACTGTGTCCCCCTGAGAAATAAAGAAGGAGGACTTTTTGTAGGACTTTTTTTCCTTTTTTTTTTCTCTCCTTTCTTCTGTGTTATTGTAGAGGTCAAGATTTGAGAGTATATGTTCACACACAGACCAGTGAAAGAAATCTTTAAGCTGAATGTGTACATTCACAGCCATAAGGCATAAAAATTTTCTAATGCCGCTGCCCCTGCTGTGCTCTAAGCTACATTTTGCCTGTTAGTATCCAGCTACAAATGATAGGTTTCAGGCTAAGCTGCTACGTCAGCTAGATAGTGATTCACATGTGCTTTTATTTTATAGCCTGGGTTACATTACTACTTAACTTTGTACTTTCTGTGATGGGGGCAAAAACTGTACACAGGGTGGAGGAGAACTAGAGAAACTAAATATCTCTTTTAAATTTTAGCTCTTTGAAACTGAATTTAATTTTGAGCTACATGATTTGGAAGTGTCTAAGTCTTCAAATGTTTCTAGACCACTAGTTTCAAGTGTTAAATTGCTTTTTATTGCTACAAGTTACAGCTTCAGAATGTATAATGAAGCTGCCCTTAAAATGGTAATGTGGAATGTGCAAGGGTTATATTATCCAATTAAAGGCATGTGCATCCTGCTAGCATTTAAGAGAGCAAACACACAACTAGTTCTCTTAGAAGTGAGTTTATTTGTCCCTGTGCTCTCAGGCTCACAGAAGCAAGGGTTATGTCAATTTTCCACCCAGCTTCTTATACGCTTCCTGTGGGATAGCTAAATCCTTATACTACAAAGTAACAAACTTGCTTGTACTCAAATTTGTTCTCATAGGATTCCCTGGAGGCTAGTTGATGTGAGTGAATGGGGTTAATACCAGCAGAGAATTTGAACTATTTATTTGTAAGTGGGAAAACAGCATCAGCTACCATTGTCATAAGTCTCTTCTGCAAGCTTTATAAGAAATTAGAGATATGTAAATAAGGTACAGGAAATTATTTTCCTTTCCAGGGAATTAGGCTGCTTGATTACAGCATGCTTTGGTTATTTAATAACATCTGGAGAGGCAATTTCAACTGCCTTCAAGATAAAAAATAGATAAAAATCTTGGAACATACCATTCATGTACTAGGAAAACATGGAAATACTGCTGTATATGAAGCAGGAAAATAAATAACAACCCATGCACTCATGTTATTAGGCAGTGACCAACTCATTTTCCTACTTTTTTTTTTTTTTTTTTTTTTTTTTTACTTTATGTCAGTCACTCCCAACAAGTAAGCTCTTTAGAATATGTTGCCCCTTGCTACAGGAGAGGACATTTTTAAGCAGTTAAGGTATTTTTGGCAACAACCGAAGTTCTGTCATCTAGTAGTAGAGATGTTAAGTAAAAAACTTTCATGGCGCAATAGACCTCTGAAGCTTCCTGCTGGGCACATACAGGAGCCTTGACAGCCTTTCTTCTTGATTCTGGTCAGGGAAGATACAGTGTACACATTCAGCTTAAAGTGGTCAGGAAGATAAAGTGTTTTTAAAGTGACATGCTCATGTCATCAGTCTTTACATATGGACAGATACACCCCCAGCCTCCCCCTTAGGGCTAAGCAGATTCTCAATGGAGAGAAAGAAGCATATGAAGGCACTTTCCTGACTTGTTAGGAATGTCTCTTCCAGGATGAGATGAATTGCATCCAAGGATGAAAGGCACCTCAATGACTAGTATGAACATTTACCTTGTAGACATCCATGGAGTTATATTTTCTCATAAACAAAGTGGAACTGAGAGAAGGGAATCTGGGGTTCATTGATCAGCTTAGGTCTGGACATCTTTGGAGACTCAGCCAAAGCAGCAGACATTTGCCCATACAGGTTAGCTATGCAACCAGCTGTCAAGGAATAAACCTGATCAGTCTTTTTGCCTGATGTGGTATGGTGAGCAAAAGTCCAAAGAAAACTAAAGGGTAAAATGAGATGAGAAATTATTTCTTCTCAGTTTTTGTCATACTCCTATGGAAGGCTAGTTGGGTGGCCCTAAAAACAAGGGCCCAAGCATTGTCCCAGACTGGAGAAAATTAATCCCATTTTAGTGGAGAAGTCTGCTGGCTGGCACGTGAGCTTGGATGAATCCAGGGGGGTTGGCTAGCCTGCCTTTAAGGTTGTTTTTTGTCTTGTAATTGGTAGGATGATTCCAGGACACCTCAGTTTGTTCAGACCAGCAACATCAGTAAAAATGAAGTTGGAATCATTCAAATCACATCTGGATTTTACTCTTTTAAGCCTTTTTATAATAAAGTATTTCAGTTTAGCTGTTGGGCTTAGGGACCTGAGCATGAGTGAAATATTGTAATTATTCTTGTGGGACCTACTGACAGTACACTACTGCCAGTGTAGTACTAAATTTTTCATCTGCATTTCCTTGTCTTGCAACTGAAAGGACATACTAATATCTGCTTACTATTTAGTATTTATTATAAATTGTATAAATTATGAATATTCAAACTATACATTAGAGTTGTATTCAATAAATTTGAGAAATGGTAGATAAAGTAGCTTGCAGAGGACGTTCCATGCAGTGAAAGAAAGAAACTTCAGTAGAACAGAAACTATAAATGTTTTCCAGGTCTAGCATTGCCAGAAAAACAGCAGTTAGAAACAGTACCTGAGCTGAATGGTCTTGAATGACTATATCTTTCACCCAGCTGTGACTAAACACACATACCTAACAGAGTGAATTACAGTCGATTAATTTACATAGGAACAAAAACAATTTTCTGTATTCTGATGTTGTAATTTCCTTTGCATCAAGTCTCTCTTACTTATCTGATTATTTAGCTGACCAGCAACTTAAACCATCTGCAGGCAATTAACAATGTCATTCCTGCTAAAAATTGAGCTTGTGTTATTTGTAGGGATATTCATAAGGTTCTTGTTAGTTTGAAGAAATGTGCTGACTTAACTAACCATTCATGGGAAAGGAAGAGTTGGCACCCACTGTAAGTACTATGGCTTCTCTCACACATCCTCCTTCTTTGCTCTTATGGAAAGTATTTTGAAGTAGACGTTTTTAAACACCTTTTAACTGCTAACACTTCACTGGGACAGTGCAAAACAAATGGCAAAAAAACGTGTATTAGTTGTCTGCTTACAAAGGACAACCTCAGTAAGAGTCATTTCATTTAACTTTAGGCACCTGCAAGGTACACATTTATGTCCAAGCTCATCACCCTTGGTTTCCTCAGCAAGGAACAAAGAGAATAAGTCACGTCTAGCACAGGCTTCTTCTCAGTATAGACATCTACAAGGTTAATCCTATCAAATTTTAGAAGTATTGTTTTTTCTTCATTGGTGATGACGAAATAAGCCTGACTAGTCTGAACACAGATTCTCACTTTATAGGTCTCTAAAGTGAAGTAGAAGGCAGGTCCTGGCTGTTCTGAATCTGAAATGTCTAATCTGAAATGTCGATCACCTGCCATTTTGTTTTGCAATGATTTTAGTGTTTAAGTTCAGACCATAGCATAGCTTTTCAGAAAGTCGGCAGGCTCCCAGGAAATACACAAAAAGATGGAATATCTTTAACACACAACAGGAAAGGAAAGGAACAATGAAAGACACAGAAGTTACAAACTATGTAAATTACAGACTAGGTGACATACTGCACCTCTGGTTCACACTCTAATAATATATACCCAAATAACATCCCGCAGGTTTTGCTGCACTGTTCTGTGCTACATCTATCAACCTCTCTGTGACTATAGCAGAGCAGAATGCTGCCTCCCTTCTGCCTCTTGACTGCTGGCAGTGAGTGCTCTGCAGGGACAGGTGCAAAGCTCCACCTCACAAAATGTAATGTTATTTGTGTCCCTGTTTTTTGCTCAGAAGCTCTTTAGGGGCTTAAATTTTCCTGTGGCTGCCTGTCTGATGCAGATGTATCTATTTTACATTTCCTTCTCTGTATCATTGAGTTTGCAAATCAGATACACAGAAAATTCATGTTAAATAAAAAAAAATCAGCATTTCCTTTCCAACAGTAGTTACTATCTATACCAGAATTGCACAGTAGTGAAATTTCAGTGTTTATTCCCAGACAGGAATAATAAAAGATTTCACACTCCAAAACATATGTGAAAGTAATAATTATTTTTTAATTAATCCTGGTTTGGTTTTTTGATTGTTTATTTGGTTTTGTTGTTGGTTGTTGGGGTTTTTTTCCTTTAAAATCTACTTTTCTTTGATTTTCTTATTCACATTATCAGAGACTGATGACATTCTTTCCTGTCCTTTCCAGATATTTGGGACTTTTTCATTTATTTCTGACACTTTACATCGTCCAGGGAAATACGTCAGTGTATTTCTCATAAGGAGTCTGCTCAAGAACATTTCTGCAGCGTTTAACAAAGTTCTTCTTCTTCTTCCCATAAGGACTAGTGTGTATGCACAGCTCCAAGCAATGAACCCTGTTCCCAGAACAAATTGGCCCAAGAGGTGTCTCACTAGTGTCCTAGCAATGTCTAGTTTGCTAACTGCTAATTATTATTCTGTTCCTTAGATTCTATCTTATTAATAAAGGCAAAATTTTCAGGGGGCTTTCTGAGCACTGATGAACTAGCAGCCAGGGTAAGGTAATTACACATTTCATCATGTAACCTGCCTAGTGCAGGGCCTTGTCTTTGTGGACCTTTCTTTCTGTTATAACTGAAACTTTGAATCCTCTTTTTTCTGCATACAATTCTTTTTAGGTGTGGCAGCTTTCCAAAATAACACTTATATGTAGCAATATCAAGAGTACTTTGTATTTTCCACATATATCACATTAAGTGAATTGAAGTAAGACACTCAAATTGATTAAAGCTTGATGTATTCCTGTGCTGGCACAAACACACAGTCTAAATCACAGACTTCTGTCACAAAACCAGAGCCAATGTCTGAGTAAATTTGGTTATATCTTCTACAAGCTTACTTTAATAAAGGCTGTGTCAGTGCCAGGTTTGCAATGATACTACATCTGTTACAACCAGCCAGACTGCAAAATATGCAGTGCAAGAGAATTGCACCATTCACCATATAATTAGTCCACCAGTTAAGTTATTCGGCATTTCTTAGGGATTTTTTTCTGCTGAAAAATTCAAGTCGTGCTGAGAGATAGAAGCTGACAATTGCCTTAGCCCGTACAGGAATATCTTCCAGTAATTCAGAGCTCACTCCTAAAGGATTGCATGGGGCTAAAGGACTGCAATGCAGTAACTTGCATGCAGGGTGATTAGTTACCACTCCCGGTTTCTCCAGCAACAGTATAAGGACACAAAGTGGGAGAGCAGCTGTTGGCTCCTGTGTCTGATAAGTAATTGAAAGCTTCCCTGTGCCTATGTTACCACTCTATTCACGCTAAGATTACTGCGGCTTTTAAGGATCTCCTGACTTCAGACAGGATCTTAAAGGAAAACCAACACAGGTAACTAAATAAGCCAGCCCTTTCTCTGAAAGGGATATAATTTTCAATGAAAAATCAGAATATAACATTTGCTTGTGTTGAGTCTGCCTGGAGAATGTATTTCTGCCTGACACGTTCATTTTGTCATTTTGAAAGTCTAAGCACTATGTTTATTTTTATAAACATAAACATATTTTTTTTTTTTAATCCTGTTTGGTGGTGCAAAAGAGGAGAGCTTCACAAGTGTTTACTTCCAAATAGTTAAGGGGAAAACGTAAGAACTGGCTGTGCTACTTTCTGTGTCTTCAAACACAGTTCACATCCATTCACAAAACAAATGTCTGTGCAGTTGTGGATTACTAGTGGACCATGAGGTTTCGTGCCCCAGTTAAAGCCAGATATAAAAGAAGGTCTTGCCAGTGGCATGTGACTGAGGTTGCCTCCTACGTGGGCTCCAGACTCCTACTGCATCCTAACAGTATCTACTGCATGTTGCTGGAGACTCTTCTCTTTCTCCTTATCCTGGTAGGTAGGAGCCTGGTAACCACACAGCAACACTCCTATTAATGTTGCTGTATTGCGTTACTTTCCCTGTGCTGCTCATTCATGTTCACATTGCACTTCCACACGTTATTTCATGCTGGTGGTGGGAAGGTTTGAAGCTTGAATATTAGCCTTCAGCAAATCTTCATTTAACTTTTTGCCTCCTGCGGACTAAGGTCGAAGCAGTAAGCCTTGAGCCTTTATGTGTCATCTTAAATAGGTTCCTAATTCAAAATCTCAATTTCTGGACTCCATTTATGTGGAAAAAACACATCTGGCCACAATATTGCCCAAACTAATTTTCTAGACCCACAGCCTACACTTGCTCTCAGGCTGCTAGCCTGTGAAAAAGAGTTTTGTGACTAAATATAAACTGATATTTCTTTACAAAACGGATTGGTGTCCAAGGAAACTTCTGGGTTTGTTTATTTCACTTACACTGTCTTCTTTATTTACCAGTCACCACATGTCCTAAACTAGAATTTCCATTAAAATTCCTTTGAGATGTGAGTACAAATATGTAAGCAAGTTGAATATGGATAAAATTGAGGAGATTTGTTTGTGAGTTTGTTTTATGCTACAGTTAGCTGCTTTTAAATTCTTACATGCATATTTCAGATCTTAACACTAATATTTTTTTCTCTTATTATTTGGGACTTGGCTTGAAGTTTAGAGTCTGTTTTCAGAAGGCAGAGGCTATCTGTTGTAAAAAATAAAGTTGATTAAAAATGGGCAGCTTTTGAAGACATTGATTTTAATGCTTATATATTTTGTGCCACTTACCAACAAGGAAAATTAAATCTAAATTTGAGTCTTCCCATATTTACTATAAATACACTTGTTTGCTGAGAAACATCCTGTGAGAACAAAGCAACAGCCAGTTCCCTGGTTGAGAACTCAAAAGATTAGGCCAATTGCAGTCTATTTTCCAGAAAGAAAGTTTAGCCCAGGAAAACAGCAGTTTGCCCCAGGCTTAACTAACTAGAAGAATCAAATCTCCTACCATCCCATCTTAGCTACGGGTTAAAGGTGCTTTTCCTTGAACTGCAGATATCTACACTTACGAGCTCAAATGATGCACTGAGATTCTTGCAAAGAGGTCGGTAGCACATAGGTGAAACCCATACTGGGTACAATGGGAGAGACAGAGAAAGGTTTTCTATAATTATGTTGGAGATTTTAGAAGTTAACCAACATGCTGTGTTGTGGGGTAAAGAATGCCCCTGAGAAAATTCAGGAGTTTCCTACGCTCCTCTGGTTTTGTTACTCATCCTCCCACATTTCTCTTTCCTTCCTCTTTTCCACCACAGCTGCACTCTAAATACTCTGGGCCTGATATCGCTTTCCCTTGCCTCAGTTTCACTGCGGTCCACTGAAGTTAGAGCTTGTTTTGTTTCTTTACTTCAGGTGGTAGTAATCCAGGGACAGGAAGTTGAGAGACTAACACAGAGTCTGGGTACAATGCTGTTGTGGTTTAACCCTGTCCAGCACCCAAGCCCCACACAGCTGCTCGCTCACTCCCCCCGCTTTGGGCTGGGGGAGACAATCAGAAGAGTAAAAGTGAGAGAACTTGTGGGCTGAGATGAGACAGTTTAATAGGTAAAGCAAAAGCCACACACACAAGCAAAGCAAAGCAAGGAATTCATTCTCCACTTCCTACTGGCAGGCAGGTGTTCAGCCATCCCCAGGGAAGCAGGGCTGCATCACACGTAACGGTTATTTGGGAAGACAAATGGCATAACTCCAAAAGTCTTCCCCTTCCTTCTTCTTGCCCCAGCTTACATACTCAGCATGACATTCAACAGTATGGAATACCCCTTTGGCTAGTTCAGGTCACCTGTCCTGGCTGTGCTCCCTCCCCATTCCCCGTGCCCCTCCAGCCCTCTCGCTGGCAGGGCCTGAGAAACTGGAAAGTCCTCGACTTAGTATGAGCATCGCCCAGCAACAACAAAAAACATCCGTTTGCTATCAACGTTGTTCTCACACCAAACCCAAAACAGCACTGCACCAGCTACAAAGAAGAAAATTAACTCTGTCCCAGCTGAAACAAGGACAATGTTGTGAGAGAAAAAGTAGAACGAAGACTATTTATTCATACACACCAAGTCACTAAACTATGGTGAAATATTTTGTTCAGTTCCTTGTGTGAAGACCAAAGTATCTGCATAGAGAAATTTTTTCCAGTTGTGCAGTGGCTATGGATGAGACATCATGTAGAAAATAGTGTTTACTAATTTTGGAGAGTTTTTGTCCAGATATTCTACTCAGGTATTACACTGGTGAGTGTTGCAGGAAACAATAAAGTGAATTACAGTAATTTCAACCCAAAAATTAATATTGTATCTATGGTATCCTGTAGCATTTATAAAAAAAAAATCCTTACTATTTTGAGTAGATAATGTCCTAAATAATCTGTAAGAAACAGAGTGGATTAATGTTTGGAACACGATTAGATCTATGGCATCCAACACAGGTCTACAGCTCTAGCATTTCTAATAATGAATCACAACCTGCACACATGTAATGTAAACAAAACTAAAACATTTCATGTGTATGAGATCTGCCCCCAAAAAACTGAGTCACCTGCTGTGAAGAAGACTAGAGGAACTTTAAAAATGTGGCAATACTAACTATTGACTATTAATGTATGTGTTACAAGAATTCTTGTGATGTAAGTTTCCGTTTTCTATTTATGACCCTACCTACCGGTTTCTGGCTTATCTGGGTGAAAGGACTGGTAAGCAGTCCAGAACGATCATAACTACTTCATATTAAAAGAGAGTATAAGAAAAAGACAGTCATCTTCAATAATTTCAACTATGTTACCTAAGTGAGAACAAACATAATGAGAAAATGTCAGCTTTTTTCTTGAAGTTGATTCAGAATTTATGGCACCTTGCAGAAAAGATGACCAAAAATCCTCTAAAATCTCATTATTCAGTTGAGTGTAAAAAGAGGCCAAGGTTACCAGGCTTTTATAATTTTGTCTGTAATCCATAAATAAATGCAGAACCCAGACCAAGTTGAACTGGACTTTTGTGTCTCTCAGTTCCTTCTGTGCCAGTGGCCAGGCAAGGTAACAGGAGCTCAGCAAGAGCTGCGGAGGGTCAGCAGCCCCTGCTCCACAGCCTTGCACAGGCAGCGATTGCCTTCATGGCGAAGCTCTTGGCAGCATTTGAGAAGTAAGGTAGGAAGCCGGCAGAGAAACTACATATGTAACATCCTCAAATCTTGAGTTGTCTGGAAAAGTCACTTTATGTATCACACAGATGCCATACATTGTATTCTCAGGCTGCCATATGTTGTTTTTTCTTTTGTTAAGCCAGTAACTAGCTGAGACCTGAAAGCACTTTCACTTTTCAAGTGTGACCTTCCAGCCAGAGATCACTGACAGCGAGGTCTGGACCCCAACAACTTGCAATCTCCTTAGAAAAGACAGCCATCATTATCTCAACGGTGCACTGAAAACCATTTTCTACTTTCCCAAGGGACCCTTAAGACAGTTGTCCCTCTCTCACAAGCACTGAGTATGCACACAAATCAAGGAACACCTTGCCAAGGAAAGAAGCACATGCTATTATCTACTTGAGAAAACACAACCATGATATACTTAGTGATTTTAGTAAATATGTTCCAAATAATTTCTCTGTTTGGTATAATAACCCAAGCGGTAAGCGCCACTTTGTTACATTACTTCGTTTTACCTGGCAAACCTTGCTAACATTCTGGTGTCAGTACAAAACTCCATTTCTAAGTGCATGGGTGTCATGGGCCAGGTTAGCTAATTGTCAGTGTTTAAAGGAGTACCTCTTGTTCGGAGCAGGTAACCACTGGGATCGTATAGCCCAACAGGCCAGTAAAAGGTCACCTGTGCTCACTCTCAGCCATGTTTCTACAGTGGAAGCTGTAGCATTTCTTCACCTCGAGAAGGATCTGTACCTGAAGAAGGAACCCCAATTTCCCTTTACATTATTGCAGTACCACTTACCAGTGACTTTTAAAACTACACACTGCAAAGATTTTGGAGGCAGCATTCAGGTCTTCATCTATCAGTGAACAGAAGAGCTCATGGTTAGAGGAATCACTTCATGTGCATGATCTGTCCACTCAGCAGACCTGGAGCCTCTGTCCAGATGTAGTCCTGGATAAAACGTACTGTGTGGATAAAACCAGCAGATTTCCTGCTGATCGCCAAAAGATGGGAGCAGAGAGCTCCTTCCACAACAGAGTACTGAAGACACAGTGTTTACGTAACGTCCTTAATCATTTTTTTCAAATGTGTCACACAGAAGTTTTACAGTGCTGCTTGTCTCGAAGCTTCTTCCTTTCACGGTAAGAAAAGGGGCTGCTCTTGAGTCTAATCCAAGTTATTGCTTCAGCTAAAGACAGACTATGTTGCTGCATTGAGGAGAGCTCTGTTTATAGCAGGGGTTTTATTTTTTTTGTGTTTTCAAGGTAGATACAGGTCTGGTCTCATCTCTTCAGGCATTCAAAAAGACCAATAGCAGGTATTTAGTGAGAAAAAGGGCTTAGATAACTTTTTTTTTGTGACGTTTGGGGCACCTTGAGATAGCATAATATGTACAGAATTTGTATACGGTATATGTACTATATATGAAATGCAGGATCATTCAAGATGAGAAGAGGCCATTGAATGAAAAACACATTGTAATATATTGCTAAATTATGACAAACTTGATTTTGAGTAGCGTATGAAGTATATCACAGAACTTATTCCTAAACTAAATCAACAAGGCCTTTAAAAAGTCTTTAATTTGGCCCTCAGTTTCCCAGGTTATTCAAGCAAAATACATATTGAATGGAGCCCACAAATTCAATGTACAAAGCACAAAAAGCTAAAAATAGGTAGCTGGAAATCCTCCTACTTCACATACAACACTTTATACTGCCATACTACTGTACTTTTTTTTTTACATCCTGGAGGTTCTAGCATAAATTATGGGTTTACAATTGACAGCTGCTGGAATTCATACTGTTCAGTCCACTCTAATGAACTTCATTTAGGATTGAATTATATGAAATCATCCCCCAGTTAGCAAGCTATCCATTTGCAGTGACTTCTGATGATTCTTAATAAAAACAGAAGGCACTGAACATACTCTTTTCTATATCTACAAATTATGTGCCAGGGTCAAACAGCCTTAGGATTGCAGAGGAACCATGGAATTAATTTAGATAATGTGAAATAAGATGCTGTGGCAGTTGCACAAAAACAAGAAAAAATACTCCTTCCAGATCACGACTGAAGACGTTGTTAAGCATTGGCAGGGTAGCAGCCTGGAAAGGGGATATCCACATTCAAACAAGGATAGATGATACCTTTAGTCTGCAAAGGTTTGACTCAACATTAAGCCTCAGCTACAGTTAAGTTGAAAGAAGGTAATTCTTAGGAATTATCTTTGAAAACAGGCATTTATTAAGTTACTTATTTTTAATTACGTATTACATGTCACTTTGGCAAGATAAAAGCAGTAATAATAATTCCAAAACTGTAATTTCCATGAAAGGAAGGGAGTGAGGATGCATATTGGAGCTCCTATAAAGCTGCTCCACTTTAGCACTTCTATCATGTTTCTGCTCTTTAGGTCCCTTTCCACATTAGTTTCTACCTATTCAGACAGAGGCTGCTGCCCATGGCTTCTTGCCTATTTTATAAGGGTATGACGAGATAGTTAAAAATGCTTCACAGGCTGAAGGGAAGTATATTCATAACAGTCAGTTTTATACGCCCAGCTTGGCTGACTACGTTGGAAAGCTGTTATGTCTTTAGCTGTGTGTGAAACCAGCTCCTCTGAGGGACATTGAGACCAAAGACTACTCAACGTGCTCTTTGGCTGGAACAGTGCAAGCTGGGGACAACCAGCTGGAAAGCAGAGACAGTCCTGTGGGTACTGGTGGTATAAAGATGACCATGAGATAGCAAAGGGCTGTCACAGTGAAGACCAATGCCATCCTGGGCTGCATTAGGCAGAGGATTTTCCAGAAGGATGAGGAAGGTGATCCTTCCCCTCTGCTCAACACTGGTGAGACCCATCTGGAGTGTTTGGTACAGCTCTGAGTCCCTCAGGATGAGACAGACACGGACATCATGGAGTGAATCCAGCAAAGGGCCATGAAGATGATAAGCATCTGACACATGAGGAAAGGCTGAAGGAGCTGGCACTGTTCAGCCTAGAGGACAGAAAGCTCAGGAGAACCTTACCAATACATACAAAAGACTTCTTATTTCCATTTGAAACATTTTCTTGCTCCTTGAAATGTAAGTTAAATCACTGCTTTAATTTTCACAGAAATAAATCACTTCTAAATGATCCTAATAGCTTTATTTAGTGGAAGGAGTTTTGAAGGAATAAGGGAAACTGATTTACACATCACCCTCATGTGAGCCACATCACCCAAATGAGTATTTTAATCTGTTCACATACCACCCCCACATATAAAACCATTTTTGAGAAAGCACGGTAACACAATTCTAAATAAATATTTACACATAGAAAGGCCAGCAAATTAGTCAGATCTCTGTTCTGGGCTTTGTATTACATTGCCCATATCCATAAATTCTTAATTTCATCCTGTGCGTATAATTCTTACATTTTAAGATTTTCTACTTTTAAGAAGTTACCTTGCTGTCAAGAAATACACCAAAGATAAGGCATGAAAAAGACCAGTACTAATAACTGAGTAAAAAAATCCTTGAGCCATAGAACAGGTCATAAATAGAAAACACATTTCAGGAAGCATCGTGACAATAATGTTAGAACTGCCTGGAAGAATCACACATCAGGCTCCTTTTACAGCCATCCTTCATAACAATTTTACTGTCTGTACCCCAGAGAGCAGGCTAAGTATAGGTATCACTAACATACAAAAAACCAGACGTAGCCAGTATTCTTGCATAGCTTCCAGCTCAGCTGTCATCCCGACTGATCCTCAGTGGGGTCAAACATAATCCGTTGAAGATGTCATTCCCACAGGAAGCTGAGGATCAGTTCACACAGGACTTTGTGTTTGTTTGCATATGTGTATTCACTGTAGTTAATGTCTTTTTACTGACTGCACTTAAAAATTGCCCTTCCCGCTGCACTGTGTGAAATGAGATTATCCCTCAAAACATGAGACAGTTTCTGACAAAATATACGCGAATCAAGCCACAGAATGTCTCTCCCACGTTCATGAGAACTACTGGTCAGAAAAAAAACCCTACCTAAACAGCTTCCCATCCTATTTTGTCTGCATCACTCCTAATAGAAATAATGGATATGTTACCTTTTTTAAGCTTATGGTTAGGAATGGTTGCAAAGTAATAATTATAAGCAAAACCCTTTATGTCTCAGACAGATATCAACTTCTTCCTACGGGATGCTATATCATATCATCTTTCCAGGAAAAATTTTGAAAAAAACGACACCATTTTGATGCAAACAAAATTACTGTAAGGATAAATGTGCAAATAAAAATGGCAAAACCAGGACTGAATCATAGCATTCTTACTTATTAATGAAAATGTTACAGCATCTGCCACCATATGAAGAAATGTTAATAAAACAATCAAAAATGTTAATTTAAGAGTCAATTATAGATAGAATTAGAGGAGATGCATTTTGCACCATTGAGCAGTGAGTGATAAAGAATTGCTACAAAATCACCTTAAAACACTTCAAATTCACTTCTCATAAGCACTGCCTTCCAGGCTCTTTTCCACTCTAAATTCTATGATTAGTAAAAACTTACCCTCATCTGAGACAAAAGGAAATAGCAAAACTCTGAATTTAGTATGATGGACTATGCTAAAGAAACAGATTTGTACATATTCATGTCTGTATATACATGTGTGTCATTATGGAGGGCAAAAGCAAAAAGGAGATAAATTGAAAAAAGTAATACCTGCTGAGATTAAGCTGAAACAAGATAAAAATAAATCTTAATTGTCTAATCCTAAAACAGCAGTCCAAATGAGGATTTGTAGTGTATCTTTTATGGATTTCTGACTGACTGTTCAAAGACTAGAGGCAGTTTCAAGAAAAACCTAACTACAACACCTTTTAGTCAACTGAATCTATCAAAGTAAATGGAGGCACATCAATTACACAGAGAAAGGTAACAAGAGAATGAGGAAAAACATTTTTTTAGAGAAGAGCTCTCTAATAAGGAATAGGTCCACAGCATAAAATGCAAGAATTACCTATATTTGATACCCAGAGCAAAAGAACAACAACAAAAAAAAATGACTGGAGAAAGTGGAAAATTCTATTCTAGAAACAAGCATATGTCCAGAAAGAATAGCGAATAATCATTACATGATGAACCTGTGAGGTCCCACCAATGACTAGAAACACATGGCTGTAAGAATATGTGGAGAACACATTCCACAAAGCTGAAGAACTCATACAAATAAGAAAAACAGAAATCCAAATGTTGCTAGCTCCGACAATAAACATGCAAAAATAACCATCTTGTGTGTATCCTTAACCATAGAAAGTCTAGTGTCTTTTTGTTTCATAGCGCCTTAGTCATATTTTAATGTCTTGTGTACCCTAGAATAATAGTAAAGCATCTTGTATGTCACAGCTTCAACCTATAGCACAGGCAGTCAGCCCCCACTCACCAGTTACGATACATTAAGTGCTTAGTCTAATCTGGTGAGACTGAGCACCAGTTTACACTGTCTGGATGACTGAGTACCCTGTACTGGTATTATAGGACAAATCTTTCCAAATCCTTTAGCAACACTGATAATACAAATAAAATCCTGTGCCAGCACACTGTCAAGAACTGTGATGCTGTCCACAGCAGTCTCACAGAAAAAATAAAAGATGTGTTGGGTGAAGAGGCACAAATAGGAGATGTGAAAGACAGAATGGAAAATGTAAGGAACTGAGTACATCTGCTTAAATAGGAAATGTGGAAACATCCCTTCTTTTTACCTTAAATTTTCCCTCTCCCAGTCTTCTGCCTTTGCAAAGGTGTTTGGGTCACTTCTGGGAATTCCTTCATTTCTTGGCAAAGTCTCTATCTGACAGGCAAACTCTTTTGATAATGTCAGAATAGTTCTGTACTTGGTGTCACATAATTTGTGTGGCACTCAGCTTCTGAGATCTAAATTCTGGGCCTTACCCAAAAAGCCTATCAGGACCCAGACTTTGTTGCAACTGAGGAGGCCAGTGCTGATTCATACTTAAGTATACTTAATTCTACTGAGGAATACCATCAAAGTTAGTGGGAGAAAGCTTGAAAGACCAGACTCAAATTCCTTATTGTTTTTTGTGTTATTTCTGTTAGTTGGGGTTTTTTACATGTTAGTAAATACAAGTTTTTAACATGTACTGGAAATACAGATAAATATTGACGCACAGTTTGGATTAACAAATGTTTCCAGGGAAATTTGCAAGGTAGTATGGAAGCAAAAATCCTACTTGGCAAGAAGCCAGCTAATAAAAGTTCTTTTGCAATGGAAAAGCATCCTAACTCCAGAACAGAACATGATAAAAGCACTGGTAAACATCCTGACCGCTTCATCCCCAGAAAAATTCCCTTCTACATAATGACTACTGCTGCTGTGTGATCATCTTTTCCTGCATGTCCTTGTGAAAAACTAGTACTCCAGGGATTTTTTTTTGCTTTTGATGATTGATCTTCTCTCTCAGCAGCCAGTGGAGTTTGCCCTTGACTTCTACAGAAGCTGGGTCAAGATCCAGAACAAACAGTGACAGAGATTGCTATTCTGAGTTGTATGAATTGGATGAGAAAAACATGTATAAGGCTAAAAGAAGGGGACAATGAAATTAATGTATGGGTAGGGAAGATTCTTTACCTGGGGCACCAAGCAATGCATTTTGGATAGGAACTATAGGCCCACATTTCTCATATCAAAGCAGAAGCAGTCAAATAAAGCTAGCTGGTCCAACTTGGCAAACTTACCTGTTGTTTTAGTGGACAGGCCAAGGATTGACTAGACACTAGATCAGAGCTGGCAAAAATCCTCATGGTTGTACTAGACAGATTTATGCTGACTGAAGATCTAGCAATACATCGTCCTCTAATTAAGTGAGAAATACAAGAGGCAATGTGCTAGAACTTTTGATGGCTTTCTCTGCACTGAATCTATATTACTAACAGAAGACTTCAGAATTAATTCCGGCAACATTCAAAAAACGTCTACTCGCAAAACTTTTGGAGTCAAGCCATTCTGGCAGCAAATATTTGGAATAGATTTGAATGATATTATCCATGGCAATCTTCTCTTGAAAAAACCAGAGATATCATGGCAAAAAATGTGCACAAAAATTTTACTTTGTAGACCAGCAGAAATGCAAGGCCTTTCATTAGATGTAAACTCTTTTAGTAATTAAACATAAAAAGAACTTTCAGACTAGCGTTATAGTAAATTCAAGGGATTGCTACTGATTGCATCTATGTATAATTTCAGTTAGAATATTTTTAATGTGAATTTAACATCTCTAAAGCTGATCCCAAAATATTTCAGCTTTTCATCTGTCACAAAAATATTGTATAATGCCAGAGAAACTATTAGCTTCACAGAGTTACTCTTCTGCTATCAGAAAGTATCTGATACACTTGCCATTTTCCCATTTGTGTCCCCTGCAGCTCTAGAATACAGTACTTTTAAAAACCCAATTGCAGCTGTTCAACTAAAAGCTTCAAATCTGAAACTGAACAGGTAAGAAGAAAAATAGATGGACCAGAATCTGGAAATATGCAGATATCCTTGTTCCACGGTTCTTTAAGTTGTTGTATTATCAACAAATCTCTGCTGCCGGTTCAGTTTCACTAATTTTTTATTTGAATTCGTACAATACCCCCATAAATGATTTTTTATATAGGTTCTCCTCCCTGGTTTTACAGGACAACTGTTCTTAAACACTGTTTTTTCAATATGTGGGGAAAAAAAATAGTGAACCAAATCTTCTCACAGATCACAGGTTGTTGGGGGTTTTTTTCTAATTAACTATTTACTGTGTTCAGATGTTGATTTATAGCTAATGTAACAGAAGTGTAACTATGCAAAAATCCTGAGGGTAGGAGTAGTCAAAACTGGCCAGTTAATATTGGCCCACTTTCAGGCTGATTTCTGCTTTACTTCTAAACCAAACCTGTGATTCCCTGTCAAGATTAAAAGTCTGTCATGGCAAGTAATTCTTACAGTTAATGTAGCCCCTTATCCTTCAGCTTTCCTTAATGCCATGCTTTACTAGACCTGCATACAGAGAATGTATTTCAAAGCCCAAAGTCACAAAAAGAGGCAGAAACACAATATTTTAAGATACATTGTGCAGATCTCCAGCTGGTACAATTTCACCTCCCCGCAAATGCGGACATAAAACCCCATTTGCAATGTTTCTTGATTCTACAGTTCTTGTGTCTGTACACAGAAGTGGATTTTTCCATTTATTCTCCTCTTGCTGGATGGGATGCATCACAGAGACAGGAAAGACGTCACTTCTCACACGAGCAGGACATTCCTGAATGCAGCTGTTTGCACAAACCAACCTACATGGCGCCCATTAGACAGAATTATGTAACTTTGCCTGATGATTCTCCAAGTATTATACCTACTTATGTTGCTACTATGCACACAGCTGCTACTCTTCACAGAACAGCATTTTACCTATGCAAGGTGCCGAAACTTTTTGATGGGAGATCAAGAGACTATCTTCTGGAGAAATATTTTCTAGGCCACAAACGTTTGTAGGTGTAAGGGCATTCATGGCTGGGCAGCATTATGCTAGCACCATAGTGAGTTTGTATAGTTCCTGAGCAAATGATGGAAAAGAAGGTGCCTGGGGCGGGGCGGGGGGGGGGCTAGCACGTTAAAATTCCTATTAAAAAGAACTTCAAAAGAACTTCAAAAGTCATTGTCCATTGACTTCTGTGGAATTATCACTGTGTGACTCCTACTGCATCCTTACGCTATTGAAAAGCTTATTGGCACATAGAATTTCCCAGCTTTGAGATTGATTCGTATGTTTTGAAAATTTTTCAAAAAGTTTTCTTGAGAGTTTGATTTTTACAAGTATGTGCCTGATTCACAGCCTGGTGATTGGTGAATGAAAATATTTCCAGTAACAGAATCATTAGAAATTATATCAGGAATCAATAGGAAATCATACTATTTTATTACATGACTTAGAATTTTGGGAAAAATAATGAATGGGGAAGACTGCCTGGTTTGTGTTAATAATCATATAGTGTAATTATTCAATAAATCCAAATGAGTAGAATACATTTTCTACAAAATAGTGTGAAACATTCACAAGAGCAGCTAAACTCTCATATATATTCTTTCAGGCAGATATACTGGCAAATGCCCCTCAATCTTCAGGCTCCTTTTTGGCTTAGGGTATTCACATGGACAATTGAACTTCCATACTCTGAGCCTGAGGCCAAGCAAGGCTTTGCTGGAATCTTTTAGCTGCCAGATGAGCAGAGTCCCAGAACTTTCACGAATTTTTCTTGCATCCTCCTGTAATAAAATGACTGCCAAGGTTAACTGTCAGATATTTGTAAGAAGCAGTAAATCTGAGAGCGAGAAAGGTATTTCCCATTGTTTAGATTAAAAAAACCACCAGCTTCATTGGAATATGTGTGAGAGGGAAAGACAAACTGTGCTTTGAAGCCTGAGCCTTTTTCAAGACTGAACATCTTTGCACCAAAAAACATTTGCAAAGAATTAATACGTGAATGCGAGCTAGCAATTCAGCAGCCATTATGGAGCAAATTATAGATCACAGTCTGAGACTTTGCTGGGCACAGCCAGTTTTATACACTAAAAGACTGAATCTACTAGCTTAATTTTTCCTGGTCTGGCTACGAATACGGCTCACAATTGGTTTATAGTTTCTTTTGGGTGGTTGTTCTGATTTTTTAAAATCTCTAAATAAAATTCCTTCAGTGGTGTTTTCTGGCCAACACCACTCCTGTTCTCATATATGGAGCACTTCCAAATTGGATTGCTTATGATATTTTCTTACTGCAAGCTAAAATCAGTCAGAAACACCTGCGATTTTTGCATTCTTTCAGCATCTTGGTATTTATAGGGCAGGATCTGACATTTACACTGTAAAAGCAGTAATTCTGCTGACCCTCTAGGAAAAGAATAAAAAGATGTAAGGAAAACTGTGGGCAGTACCATTTTTAATCAAGATAAGAATGCAACTGAAATGGACAGTCTTGAAGATTGCTCCACAGAGCTAAAAGAAGCAATAGAATCTATTGATTTTTTTCTACACAACCATTGTTTCTCCACCCGAGGAATGAGATTGAGTTTCCTATTCTCTTAGACCTCAAGTGATGGAACTTTCAGAAAAGTTCTTTTACCTGCCCTCATTTGGCAGAAAAATTCCCCAGAGGAGGCTTTACTTTCTTCCCTAGAAACAGCAAATTTCATATAGCCTGTACTTGCTATGCTAGATTACAGAACATTCCATGTTATCTGACTTTAGGTAATAACTATGGAGATGGACAGTGCATATGTTCACACTCATCTTCCTATTACTATTGCAACAGGCTGCCAAAAAAAAGTAAATATCAGATTGTGCAAGAAGTTTCATTCAGATTCCTCTCTGTGTTCTCAGCCATCACTTACGGGTATAAAAATAGCTCCCTTCATCTCTGTTTTCAACATTTTTCAGAATATAGATGACACAACAGAGAAAAAAATAGATGTGAATATTTTCATATCAATAGCACATAACAAGAGTGTTCAAGAATAAAAAAAAAATAGAGAAGTAAGAAAAATAAAATTGAAAAGCCAAATGAAAAACTATAGGTACAATACAACTACCATGAAGTTAAGAGAACTGATTTAATGGGAACACAGCTGAGCTCTAAACCATGCAATAGGGGAGACCAAATAATTAAACATATTTACTCAGCTTCCCTAAATATGCAAACTGGAAACAGGAGAAATTCTCTTTCTAAACTCATTCTCATGGTAAATATCAGTGGAACATCAGCTGTGATCTAGATTCTCTTTTCTTCCCTAACTGAGGCCAGAAGAAATGTCTTGGATATGAAATTAAATCATTCATTCAATGAAAATAATCTAATGAATGATTAGAATCTTAAAATAAGTTGTATATAATATATGGGAATTATCTGGCAAAGTAACTCTTTTCACCAAAAATAATCAAATATATAAGGATCAGTGCTTTAGAAGATAGAGTACAAGATGGACTATTACTTGCTATGTTTTGAAAATATCTGACGTATTCTGTAGAGTAGGATGAGCAGCTCTGTGAACATCAGCCTAATGAATCAGGAAAAGAAATCTATTTTATGGAGAAATCAACAGGAATGAAATGCAAAAAAGTGATGCTGACTATACTTAAACATCCTTACAATTTCAGCACGTATTACACAGTAGTTCTTTCATTCAACAGCAGTGTACACCCAAGAAAGTGAAATCCCATTGAGAAAGATAAAGAGGAATTGGTTGTATAAATAAAAATTAGTGGTAGTATAAGTAAAAAAAATGTTTTATTACATTTGCTGCATCAAGCACAATAAAGTCCAGAGTATTAATATATCTAATTAGTGTTTTGAAAGGAGGCATTTCCCAAAGCTGAAAAGAATTATGAACCAAGCCAGCTAACAGAAAGAATTTAAGCAGAAAAATATATGGCAATTGGGAATCAATTATGGACATTTTGCTCCATGCCTAGAAAGTCATAATCCTATAAGCAAGAAAGAACTCTGGCTTAAAAACCTGCAATAAACAAAATGAGAAGACAGCTATAAAGCTAGAACAATGTCTAGAAAATTGGGAAAACTGATACTAGCAAATATAAATTAGTAGTTGCAAAATGGGAAGGAAAAGAATACAAAAATTTAATCCCCAACAAGAATCAGGACAGTAAGAGAACACTTCATTATGTAAGAGTTAAAGTTGCACAGGTCTATTACTCTACAGAAATTATCCAGCCATAAAATGATACAGAAAATGCAAAAAAATATGGTCAGTATCATTTGAATGTGGAAGGAACTGCAGTAATGCTTCAGAATGGACAGGCAGAATACCATCAGACTGATAGTTCTAAAACCAGACTCTTTGTGTCAGGATATTGAAACCAAATGAGATCATCACTATCTATTTTTTCAGTGATTTATTCAACAAAAAGTATCTTTAATCTAGATGAGTTTTAGGAATTCAAATTCTAACTTGGGAAGAAAGAGGGACCTTAGGACTGCATCTATGTTACGAAGTTAACAGTGTCCAGGAACTGCTTTTGGCACTAAGGCAACCTGGCATGAAACAGCCTGTGTCATTAATAATGAATGTTTTTACCCCTCCAAAGCAGGGTGGCTTCATCCAAACTGCAAACTAGAATTATTACAGCACTGTTTAATTTACTGCTATAGATGTTTTAGGTGGAATGGATCTCATCCAAAATTATCACAGTCCCATATCTGAAACAATCTTCAGCAATGTACTGTATTTTACCAGCTGTTTTTCTTCTCTGTTTTCTGCCACAAATGCATACATTTCTTCTGTGTTTAATTAGTGGACCCCATGCTCCTTAACTGATTCTTTGGTTATATGATCAATACTGTTAGAAAAAAGATGATTTAGATTATCCACACTGCATATTTTTTCCGATTTTCTAAGAGACAGTCATCTTAACACACCTACAGCCTTCTATTACCCCAGATCTTCATTTGCAGCTGTTATTGCTATAAGTGGGAGTTGGATATGGGGATTAAAAACAAGCTATTTCCTTTGGGGACTGATGTTAATACTTCTGTTTAACAACACTGAGTCATCACATTTGCTCCAATGCTGTTCACTTACTGTGTGCTTAACTGAAAAATCCAGATCTTCCTTCTATTCCAGCTCACAATTTTAGCAGAATTTCTCTCTGCTCTAAACACTGCATTTTATTCTGTTTCCAGTGCATGAATTTTGTTAACTTGACTTTACTCTGTGTCATGAGATATTCCCATATGTTTTATGGGCTGTGAAGAGTGAATACATTTTGACAAGATTCAGACATGACATTACTGAAGCCAAATAGCTTAGCTGTTTTCCAAGAAAGTATTGGACCTTTGTATGAATAGTAAAATTATCCAGAGGATAGAAAAGATTCAGCAAACTTTTCTTTGATATATAAATCCTCAGGTTTTAAGGTATGAATCAGCTTCCAGCTGCTGAAGGAGTAAGAGCTTCCCCATAGGTAGTATCTGCCACAGCAGTCTGTTACACCAAGCTGAAACATCTGCTTCCAGCCATGGCTGGACTTAAATACACATGTAGTTGTCTGACAATAATTAACATCTTTTGCTGCTTTCACCACTACTAACATTCTTCACAAACATTTCCCGCAGTTATTGACAGTTTCAACATAGTGAATTTGCCAGTGTCATACCCTCTGTTTATTATCATCTTTCATCACATATATCCATAGAAATGAATGCATATGAAAAAAAGTGGGAGGCAAATTGGTGTATGCAACCCGATCAGGAAGTCAATTATAAGAAATTACTCAGCCAACAGGGGAAAAAAGTAAATCGAGGTAAGCTGTGCAAACTTTGCATGTCAAGAAACAGTGGCTGACTTTTGGGTTTCTCTGTTTGACTGTCAAATGAAAAAGTAGTGAGTAAAATAGTAAGATACCCAGTCCTGCCAAAACTTACTAAGAATCCACTGAAGCTCAATCAGTAAAAAATTCCAGGAAAAGTGGAATCCCACTGTATGTTTTCCTCAGAGAGGTGTTACACCAAAGCAGATTAGACACATGCATGTGATTAATTACAATGACCTACCAGGAGTATCCACATCACCATGACCCCAAATGAGAGCAGAAAGGACAGTAAAGCTACAAAACAGGCCATGAAAAAAGTCTGAAGGAAGGCAGAAATGAAGAGGGAGCCAGCAAATTAGCTGTCAGGCTGGAGAAAACAAGACAGGAAAAGGAGTAACTCAACAGGAGACAGAACATTCAAGGGCTCAAGCTGTCATAATAGAACAGCTGGAACAGAAGAGCCTTTTCTTATGGTGGCTATTTCTTCACATTTCTGTTTTATGCTGGGATCTTGGGAGAAAAAACAGACTTCATATATGCCTTCCCTTTTCTTTGTTCAGAAATTCACTTGAATATGGGGACTCAAATGACATGAATGTCATTTGAGACAAATAAATCAGAAGTTACGTCAGCAGAGATGCTTGCCAGTGAAGCGCCTTCTAACACGACCTAGCAAGCTGACCATGTTTTGTCCAAGTGTGAACATGCACAGCATTCACCTGGTTTTGAACACCCATTAAGACTGACAGCAGTTAAAGAAAGAGATCTCCTGACAGGAAACAGGCAAAATTGTCTACAGCTTTGAACACCGCTCTGGAAGGAACACATTTTGTTCCCAGTTCTGTCAGTGAACTGTTCTTTCTCCATCTGTCAAGTTTCTGAGGTCATGGTTGACAGTAATGAAGTGTCATATAAGAAATAAACATAGCATAAACTTGATAAAGAGGCTTGATCAAAAAAGGTATTAATTTAATTAAGAGTGTCTGAATTAAGTAAATGTCAGTTGTTGCTATGGACTCTTGGGTTTTTTCTCAATTAAAAAAACCAAATAGCTTCAGTTACTGGTGCTTCCTATTGTTGGGTTTTTTTTCTTCTATCCCTCTATCCCCTAATTAAAAGTGATGTGAAAGCAATATTAAAGAAATTAAAATCTAGCGTTGCTTGGTCTCCATATTATTTAGAATTAAAAAAACCAAAATTGATTGGTAGGTATCTCTGGAGGCCGCCTAGTCCAATGCCCTCCTCAAACCAGGGCCAGTGACCGAGCAAGGTCAGGCTTTTCAGGGCCTTGCCAAGTTGAGTTTTGACTGGCTTAAGGGTGAAGATATACCACAGTCTTTCCAAGCAACCTCCTCCAGTGCTTAATCACTCTCACAATCAAAATTCTATACTCATATCCAGCTGGCATTTCCCTTGCTGCAGCCTGGGGCTGTTGCCTCCTCTCACTGACCATATCTAAGAAGAGTTTAAATCTGTCTTCCCCCACGGAGGTGGCTGAAGATGACAGTTAGGTATCTCCCCTTTTCCTTCTCTTCACTGAGATGAATAAGCCCATCCTTCTTACACTCATCTCATACTTTAAGCACCTGACCACTGTCTTAGCGGATGTCTGCAGTACTCACACCAGGTTTTTAGTAGGTTTTTTTTGCACTGAAGGGCCCCAAACTGGACCAAATACTCCACATGTAATTTTGATTAAAGAAAGGCAGAGGGGAATATTCACTTCCTTTAACTTGCTGACGACACTCTGGCTAATGCAGTCCAGCATGTGGTGGCCCTGCACTGCAAGCATGCACAGATGACTTGTAAAACTTGCTAACCCCCAGGACACCCAAGTCCTTTCTAGCAAGGCTGCTAGTCACTCCCTGGTCTACACCATTGCTTGGGGCTGTCCTGGCCCAGGAACAGGACTTTACATTTGTCTTTACTAAACCTCATGAGGAATGTGTTGGCCCATTGCTCCAGTTTTTCAAGGTCACTGTTGATGGCAGCACCAATATATCACATACTGACTGCTTGCCTCAGTTTTATGAATTTGCTCAGTGTGTCTGTCCTATTCCCCATGCTGTTGATGAAGACAGTAAACAGCACTGACCTCAACATCAGCCCCACAGGAACACGATATGTAATCAGCCACAAGTTAGATTGTAAACCACTGACCACTGTCCTTCGAAACCAGGGAGATCTCCCCATTTGGTCTACACAACAATTTTATAGGAATGATACATGAGATTGCATTTAAAGTCTTGCTAAAATCAAGGCAAGCAACATGTGCTGTAGCAAAGAAAAGTCATGTTAGTGCCAGATGAACCTCAGCAATTTTTCTGCAACATTCTGGATCCAGGCCTCTGGCAAGCAGTGCAATTCCCAAGACAGCAGGTCTGGTCAGCAGAGAGGTGCTGCCTTTCCACAGCGAAGGCAGTCTCTGACCACTGCTTCCTCTTTGCGACACAGGTACTACCCTCAGACCAGCCATGGCAAGCTACGACACCTCCCTCAGATATATCCTGGAACGTTTCTTATGGAAGAGTAATTCTTACTGATCTGGAACAAATCTTTGTTTCTATGAACTCCATGCTTTGCCTTGGAAAAACTATTTTTCCTTAAGTTTAAGAAGTGTGACAAAAAGGGCTGAGGACAGGTGAAATTAATTTATTTTTGGACAGTGTGATACAAAAGAAAATATGGAGTGATCATCTAAGCTTAATATTAATTTCTTTATACGAGCTTTGCACATGCCAGACACCTAGATACCACTATCCATTCTGGGGACATTCTGAAGTTAGTGATCAGGATTAAGATTTTTTGATAATGAGTCTGAAGAACTGCATGAGCAAATAGTTACATGAAAGAGGCATCCTGAAAGCAATACCTAGGAAAGTATGGAGCCTATAGCCGTTATCCATGAAACTGAAATACTATAAGATTTTTGTTTGAGATATTAATGATCTAGAAATGAATTACAAATGTTTTTCTCATTTATAATGAAAAATAACCCCAAGGACTGAAATCTAAGAATACAACATCCTACTTCCATATGTCGAAAGAAAAACTGATTTTTTTGATTCCTTTGCATATCATAAAATATTTCTCTGAAAAAAAGCATGAAAGAGATGTTGAAAGAGTTCAACAAATTCAGTTCAGAACTTGTTAAAATATTTAATGTTAGGGAACACTGAACATTCCTGGAGTCCTCTATCAAGTTCTCTACTGACCTCATTAATCTTAGATTATAAAAGATCGTTGCACTTAAAGGAAAATTCCCAGTCATTATTTATACTTTGGCAAGTAACTCAGTTGAGCAAAGCTGAGATTGCGTATCCCTGAGCAAATGTGTGCAATCTTCTTGCATCTTTAAATGCTGCTTACAAGGAAATTCAAGTTACCATTCGTTATGGATTTTAATCTTTCTCCGTAACAAGGGGAAAGTCCATCACCTAAGACAGCATGTCCTAGGATTTTGGTGAAATCCCTACCTTTTTCATTGTAATCTCAGTATTCCATTGTCTCTTCTTCAACGAAGGAAGGAACTGTGAGAAAATCCTTTACATTGCACTTACATGAGGATGAAAACAAACATTCCCCTCTCAGCAAAGGAGTTCCCCTTGTGCTAGGATATATTAGGGTCCTAAAGTTGCAATTAAAACACGTATCTATCAGCATGACAGGCAAAGTTCCAGTCACAGTGTGTGGAGTTCTAAAGTGTGCTGTCAATAGACCCTGGAGATCACTTCAGTTCCCCCTCCATTAAATACATAAGCGTCTATTCAGTTTATCAGAGGGATGCAACGCCATTTGAAATGTTCTAGGATGTCCTTGACACCTTGTTGCCATCCAGTAGGGCACAGAAACGCGCAGGTTCCTGTATGCCCTCTGTCATTCTGCTGTGGATGTCTGGGTCAGCCTAGGGCATCTCCGATGGCACTCAGAAACCACTGTGCTGATGTGCTGGTTAACTAAATAATCCTCAGCTACTCAGAAATCACACTGAACCATATTTTCTTTACCTGCAGTGGAAGTTTAAGCGCTTAAAATGCCTTTAGACATCTGTCTCCAAGCATCTAAATGGAGATGTCTTTAGTGCCATCAGTGTCTGGGCTACCCTATTGCAAAGTGACAGAAGTGGCACTACAAACTTTACATATGATCATAGAATCATTTAGGTTGGAAAAGACCTTTAAGATCATTGAATCCAACCACAAACCTAACCTGTAGTAATGAGGCATCAGTGACAGTGGCTTTAGCCATGTTCCACTAACAAGTGCTTCTAAAAATAGGCTTACAACAGAATCACTGAGCAATTTTAGAGAAATCGTCTAGGGAAGAACACAATGCAATTCAGCAAGAATGAATGTCAAGTTCTGCACGTGAGTGAGTGCAATCAGCCATATAATGATAAAATGAATAATTACGACCTCTGGTGCTACAGAAAAGGGTCTCTGAACTACAGTGAGTCACAAGTTGAAAATTACTCAATGTTAGGCTGTTACAAAAAAAAAAAAAGAACGTGACATACTGGGATGGATAGATAAACAATAGTTTTGCCTGAAAAACGCATGAAGTAACTCTTTCGTTCTACTTGTCAGTAGTACGACCTCAGGCGGAGTACCAGGTCCATTTTTGGGCAGTGCAGATCAAGAGGAATGTGGGTCAGTCCAGACAAGCAACAAGAATGACTGAAGGGCTTATACACGGCCCATACAGAAAGGTTGAAGGAATTAGGATTGGGTAATCTAGATAGGGCTGAGGGGAGAAAACTTGGCATGACTTAATCTTTTCTGCCTTTAAGAGTAACAAAGAGAATGAGGAGAAGAGAAAGGAACAAGGCCATTTCTGGTGCTGATCCCTACTAAATACTTTTGGCCGCTTTGATTTATTGCTCCCATGTGTGTGCATCAGGAGCAGGATCCATGCATAAAGTTTGTCCATCACTACGGCTTAGCTCACCCTCATGAACAAGACTCTTGGCAGGAGCAGGCTCTCTGGAAATGTGGAGCTACTGCCAGATACTGAGGATAGTCCAATCTTGTAACCTTTTTTCCTCTGTACTGGGTATCAGCTTGCATTTGCACGAAGAGTGTTTACACCACATAAAGAGCTGACTGAGCCAGAAACAGAGGCAAGCTACACAAATCATTGCATGAAGAAGCTTGACCATCTCTCTATTTCTTTGAAAGCAGAATCAGAGCGTAAGTATTAGCTGAGGTTTAAAAGGTGTTGCGGAGTTGTACACAAAATGTACTTCTGTTTAAAATGAAGAAAAAAGAATCCATTGATTAAAATCTCATGTCAGAGAGTAGCAAGGGCTGCCTAAGGGCATGGGAATCAAAGGCGATCCAGTGCAAGCTGTGCTTTCACCAACAGGGTGCAGTCCCACAGGGGCTGGGCATGGCGGGCAGAGCCACAGGCTGGTAGCAGGGTCCGTCAACAGCCCCAGATCCCGGTCCACAATTGATGCCTGGGATCCTACCAGGAGCAAAAAGAGATAGGGGCATGGAAATGGCTGCAAACAGACACAGTTGCAAAATAATTTGGGCAGAGATGGAGAGTACTGGACTGAGCTGAAATGCTGTCCTGTGCCTACCAGCAGGGATAGGGGTGGCCCATTGGAGGCTGGGCAGGGTCAGTAAGATCTGTTGGTGCTCTCAGGGCCCTGGAAAGTTTCAAAGGAACAAAAAATTACATACTTTTAATTTAACACACACCTGACTAATTTTAAGGATATCCGTATTTCAAAATAATTGATTTCACATAGCACGTTTAAGTCCTAAAGATGACAGATAAAATCCAATAAATGCAATGATTTGTTCGCTACTACTGAATTCAAATATAGACAATTCTACCAACAACAAAACATCAGATATATATATGCTAGTAAATATGGGCTAAAACAGGGGGCCTCAAACTTTTTAACCAGGGGGCGGCGTGCGGATGAAGTGGCAGGCAGTCATCTGCGGCTGCTTGGTTCCCCCCCAACCCCGGCGGGGGGGTCTGTAAATACCGGGGGCCGGATTGAGGACCCTGGGGGGCCGTGTCCAGCCCGCGGGCTGTAGTTTGAGGACCCGTGGGCTAAAGGAAAGATTTTTGGTCTTGGCTTAAGCTTGAAGGTTTAAGCTTACCAGAATTAGTTTGGGTTGGTGGCAGAACCAACCGTGCCAAGATCTTTTTTAACAATTATGTGGGTTTGGCAAAAATCTCATTAAATCCCCTGAGAATTGGATTTTTTTTTGAGAATCTGGTTGCATCTCAAATGGGAAACAGACTCTTCCAGTTTTGGGATTTTACTGGAAATCATAAGCATAGAGTGATGTCGAAGCTGGGAATTCAAATGTTTCCCTGCCCTTCTTGGCCACAGATTAAATGAGTTGGATGTGACATCCTAATTTCAATCCATCTGTTCTTTCAGGCACTATCAGATACGTAGCTTATTTAACTGACAGCAAATTCTCAGAATAATTCGTATTACTTGCATTCTGCAATAGCCTTGGTGATCTCTTCTCCTTCCCTACTTCACCCACAGACACAGACTTAGCTATTCATCATGTGTTCCTCACCTCATTGTGCTACGAGACAGCTGTGCTCTCATGGATTGCTTTAGACCATTTGGCTGCAAATGCTGGCTGGCAATCCTGTACAGCTGTAACCTTGGCCCATAAACTTTCTAATGAAAGCCATGCCACCGTGGGTACCAAAGGGAAAACAAATACCCTTTTGTCCATGGAAAGTCTGGCAGGCAAGCAGATTCACTTCTGTTTCAATAACAAATTTCCTCTGACTGCAGCTCTCCCTCAGTCACTCCTTTGATTTTTTTCAGTTAGTCAATTTGACTGAATAGCCAAAGGCAGGAGAAGATCTAGGGTACTTTGGGCTCCAGCTGCTGATTAATTTGAAACAAAGAATTTATAAATAATTATCGAAGAAACTGCTAAATGTATTCATAGAGTACTGCCTTACTGGGAGGTGGTTTCATTCCTCAACTGGTTTCTTTTTCATATGCACACACATTCAATAGAAAAGCCTGGAGCAGGGAGGAATGTCTGGCATTTCTGCTGTCAGTGTGCATGTACGTTGGAGTGAGATATTTTTAGAAGCCCATCACATCCAAGTATGCATGAATTCTCACGTAACCTCATAGTGCAAACAGCTCACGGAGTCAGGGATGCGAGGGTTTATCAGATTAAGCGCACAGCTTCGTTCCTGTTGAGCATCCAGCAGATATTGAAGATGTGAAGTTCTCCACAAAAACACATGCTGCATGTTTCAGTCCAGGGGCATAATATGCTGTAAGACTCAAATGGAGAAGAGAAACAGCAAAGGCTGTGGTAGCCGGGGTATGGCACAGCTCCGCAGCGCAGAGCTAAAACTCATTAGCCTGGAGACTGCATGGGGAAAGCTGGATGTTTCAGTGCACTCTAGACAGCCAAATCTTTTGTCAGTGTATCTAAGAAGGTGTTCTTTTCTAAAGTGAAATTTTCTGCAAATAGGAGATTTCTACTGGGTGCACTGTAGTTTCCCAACCCATGCCCAGACATGAAGCCTTATTTCTTCTCTCTTGCCTGACCATCTGACAGACACCCTTGAAGTGCCTTCACAGCCGCAGCAAAACAGGGTCAGCTTTACAAGGAATGCCCAGGGAAGGTCAGCTTCAGAGGGTATCTGGTTTGAGACATAGAGTTATTCACATAAGAATGTGAACTTCAAGGAAAGGGACAAGTTTGGACTGAAACCTTTCTGGACCTTTTCCAATTGCCCTTTATTTCCAAGAGGATAAGAATACCATTTGTTACAATGCCAAAGGCTAGTGAATGTAAGGAAAACATCTAAGAAAATATCCAAATGTTAGTGACAGAGGTCTTACTGCTTGAACTGCAGAACAATATTACTAGGTCCCACTTAAAGAGGGCACTGTTTTAAAGATCGGGTAAGTGTCTCTAAACTGTTGAGTGATTTTAGATCCCTGAAATTTTGTAGGCTAAGCAGAGGACAGTTTAAAGTGCCTTGCATCTTTGCCCTAGCACTGAAACATCCCAAACCACTTGACATGTACGTTGTTAGGTGCACTCCAAAATAAACAGGACCATATTCCACCAAGGTACTTTTGAAAAAATATTTTTTAGCAGTAAAATAGGGCAGAAATAAATGTGAACCATGGGTCAATTATTTTTAAAACTTTTTTCATTAGAGTGTTTAATCAGACTTTAAGTACCTAATTTAATCACCAAAGCTTGGACATAAAGCCATTTGCTGAATGAAATCCAAGTTTAGAACATAAATACAACATTCCTGCATAACGCAGCTTTGATCTAATGACTAATAACAAGGAAGGATTCTTGTTCTATTACTCCCAGAATAAAAATTATATGGCCTTTGTGTTAATTTTCTCTAATCTTGATTACATCTGTATGTCTTGTAGGTCTAAGAGGCTAAGACAAAAGTGATTACAATTCTGTTAGCTTAAAGGCAATCACTGCTTTTGGATCCAGAGATTTTAAAAAGGGTTGAAGTGACTTTTTTTTTTTTTTTTTTTAAGTTTCCTTTGAAAGAAAGAAAGAATGAAGAAATGGAACAACAATGAACTAACGAGATGGCTAGTCCTGCTTGTTGCTTCTTGTGAACATTTTTCTTTAAGAGAGGAAATAAAGTCTTAAATAAAGATGACATGGTGTCACACTACTGGAATTGTGCAGGTTCATAGAGCAGCCTGCAAAAACACTGTTGAAGAATATGCTGAATGTCTTTCTAGTCCCTATGGTAACCACTGGAGGAATAAGTTGTTCTGAGGACAAGTGGAAAAAAATGCTATGAGAAAAACAGACCCTTCCCAACTACAGCAAGGAAAAGGTATGATCTTTGCAGCCTCCTAGTAATAACATACATTGCGATTATAATTTTAAATATACAGAGATCCAAGTGTCACAAAGGGGATGAAAAAGAAAAGAGCTGGCCCAAGAGTCTGTGTCTTTACGATGGGGCGTGAGGTACAGAAGTAATTTTCAGCCTGTAATTAATATTTCCCTGCTACTGCTACGGCTTCCACAGACTAATCTCTCCTCTTTCAAGGTTCCTAATTGGATATCCTCTGAACAAAGTCCCATAGCTCTAAGTAATTCTAAGTAATACAATGATCACAAAATAAAATTATCACATAGTAGCAGTTCTCCAAATACTTCCTGAGCACTGTAGGTGGCTCTGCTGCTGTTCCTTCATTTCCTAAATTCTCACGTTCTCCCATGACATCTCTTCATTTTGCTCAGCGCCCAGCATCAATCATCTTCAGCAAGACATCCATGCCACTGCCCGGCATGAGTGGGATTTCCTTACTCCAGGGCAGAAATACCTATTACCATCAGCATAAAATATCTGCAGCATCCCTATCAGAGCTCACCAAGCTGAATTTCTTGTCACCATTATCTTATGCAAATTTTCACAAATTAAAAATAATAATTGCTCATAATCAAATTTATAACATATCAACTTGGTTTGCTGAAGATAGGGAATCATGTTGTTTCTGCTGTCGAGATCTCAGAGAGCAGGAAGGAAATGTTCCAGAGGAACATGGGGGAAAGGAAGAGGATCTGGAGCATGAATTTTCAGCAGAGAATTGAAGGAACTGGCTGGGGAAGATGAACACCTGGCATAGTAATTGAAGTTCGTAACATTTTACTTTTGAACACAGTATCTGTACCAAACATTGATAACTGTGTATGTTAAATAGTTTCTAAAAACATATGTCTAAACTCCAAAACATAAAAATGTCAGTAGCATGCAATATATTAATAACTGTAATAATGAATATTTCATAGCCAGATAAATATTATACCTGATTTTAATCATTGTCTAAATAACAAATTGAGCATCCCATAATGCTCAAACTAGCAAAATACACTTTTCTACCAAATACATGATTGCTTAAAAGTATTTTCTTGCATTTCACTCTAAAGGTTGAAGAGCTCTTTCCTGCAGCTCACCAGAGCAATAACTGCCACTGAAAGGGACCCTTCATGTTACACCTCTGATCTAGGAAACACTTACTCTAAATACAAATTTAGAAATTCTTCACCTCATCATTCTCAGCAGCCATTGCCTCTTGATTTATCTCTCTCTCATTACTTTAAAAGGAGGAAGAAAAAACCCAACACATTTAGTTTATTAAATAGAGAAAAGATAGTCTTCCTTTCAGCAACAGATGTAACTGAACTACCAAAGCTTCTGAGACCAGAAGGGTTGCAAATTCCCTTCCTCCTGCCCTAGGTAAGGTAAACTGCTGTCAAAAAAAGGCAGGTTTTGACTGATATCTCCTAGGTAGAAATACTCTCACATGTGCTCCACAGCACAAATGGAATGAGCTGGCCACAGATCCAGGACACATGAAGCCCACTGCGTATGTGAAGCACAGATTGACCTCTCTGAGAAGTGGTGTACATTTGCAATAGGACTGGTCCATCCAAAACATGAGCTGTCAGCAAACCATATGCACAACAGAGTTAATACAGCAGTCCCAATATACGTAATCCTCAAATTCCATTCAGATAAAATTTTCAGGTGAAAAAGAGACATATCCAGGAAATGTCCATGTTCATCTGGTAAAGAACTCTACTTCTAGGGAATACTAACAATGTATACCAACTTGCCCTCCAAATCTAGAAATTATATTTTTCATATCTCATGAGGCAGAAATTTTTAGACATTTTTGCTACCATCACTCTCATCTTGACGCAGGGAACCCAAATCCCCCATGCTTAATTTTGCTGCATTTATTTACTTGCCAGCAACCCTCCTCTCTCATTGGAGAACACAAGTCTCAGCAAAGTCATGGCCATGAAAGAATGCTGTTAGCAGCAGCAGGAAGAAAACGGATGGAAGATCTAGTTTTGACAAAGCTTCAAAGCCAGGACATATGCACTCTTGTTACCCTTTTATCTCATTTCCCCTTTATCAAAACTCATCTCTTGCTACTTTTTAGCAGGATGTTCCAGGCACCCCAAACAGCGCGAGGTCTGTCAGTGTATCTTACAAAACCAGTGAAAGTCCTTAGGTCTGCAGGGTCATGGGGGAATGAATAGTGTCCCTTCAATCACATGAGCACAGAATTAATCAGACAGTAGAAAAGTGCTGCGCTCACAAAGTTGTACTCTTTCTCCAGTTACACTGGTCTTTATCACTTCCAACAAACTGTCAGGAGAGCGTGACAAAAGGAGAAAGAACAAGATTTTTGGATTATGAAAGCTCACTGTTAATCAACATGAGGACTGCAGATATTGATAACATCCTGGGCTGGGCATTCAATTCAGATATCCAAGGGAAAAGCTGTTTTTCACTCCTGCATTTGTTGAGGGAGAGCCTTAAAGAATCTGTACAAAGGCAGATTGAAGATCATTGCTCTCTCCTGCCACATGATTCCTGGGCAAAAATAAGAGTGGAACTAATGAAGAATATAAATAAGGGAAAACAAATACAAAAAGACTGAAAAGATGTTACAAGAAAGCAGAAATTGGAAACAGGTGTAAGTTAAAAACAAGAAACAGTCTAGAGAGAGGCTGGCGTCAGTTCAAGCTATGGGAACTAAAAGAATTCAGTCACCTCTAAAAAGAATTAATAAAAATGTCTTGGCTGTATCAATAACTTAAACCCTTCTGTACAGGAAAACCTCTGTTTCTCTTTCTTCCTTTCCCCCGTTTTGTCTGTTTTCTCATGCACCTTGTAATTTCCCTCAGGCCCTATCCCTCACAGATACTTTTCCTCATGTTCAGAAAGGTATTATTTAGAGTACTTAAACCCAAGTTTTTAATTATACTGATAAGCAATGGCATTGTTCTGGATCTTTGACAAGGGGTGAAATTCTTAAATAATAATTAATACAACATAATCATTTGACACAAACATTTTTACTGCATTATGGCTCCAAATAATAGCAAGTCAGTTAAAAGTATGGACACTTCTGAAGAGGTAAAAATGCTTAAACATTGTCATCTATAAAGATGAACAAATAAGGAAAAGTAACATATGAAAACGAGCTTGCTATAATAAAACAGCCTGGTATCTTTAAGGAGAACTTTTTTTGTTATTTAAATGGGGATGTGTTGAAAAATCTTTAAAAATAAATTTATAAAATGTCTTGTCATGGAAAACATCAATGATGTTGCCTAAGTCCCAGGTAGAAACAAGCTAAAATATCGACCATGAGGTCATAATGATTTCCCAGGACCTCCTTGAAAATGTGAAAAGTATCATGAGAGGGATTTTCCTGATGAAATAAAGTATAAATAGCTTCAGTAAAGTAAGCAAGGGAGTTAATTCTGGCAGAAGAGATCTGTGTTGAGTTATTGAGAACTTGCTCTCTCCTCATGTATCTTTCACTGACAATTTAAATCAGTGGATGCTACAACTCCAACCACCAGAGAAGAGTAAAATCTGGGACTGGTAACTTATTACCTCATTCCCAGTCATAAATCTTGGGTTGCCAGGAACCTCCTTTGTCCCTTTTTGGCTCAGCACAGGACCCTGTACAACCCATCTGTCTATCCCACTGCCTTTTTACCCCTTTGCATGCACACACACACAGAGCTATATCTAGCTACAGATAGCTAGTTTAGAAAAGATATTTTGTTCCGAGCGGTTCTGTTTCTCAAGTGAATATCAGATGAATTCATAATTGTGGGAACTCTTGAAACATTTCCAGCTTTACACAACGTGTTTGTTTTAGGGCTCTGGTGACATCTGTAATATGTGGGTCTGCTGAGATTTGGAACAGATGCGTTATTTTCCTCAGCCACCTGGAAGAAAGTAAAATATTGAGAAAAGCTGGTTTACAAGGACTCCCTGGTGTCTGCAAACTGGTCTGGTTAATAAGAGAGAAATAATTCTGATTTTTTTCAACTGCAAAACAAACAGCTAAACACATAATTGCTGTTTTCTTTCAAAGAAATGAGTGTCAGAAGACTTGCAAGGCTTAAAATTAACACGCAGTAGCGTGCCTAGTGTCCTTTTTTGAGGGGGGCATAAAGGATTTGGCAATGTACTTTTCAGACCTGTCCTAAAACTGAAGAGCAAAACCTCAAACCTATGTGCAAATCACTGTAAGCTAGACATCTTTAGACGGGAGTTAAAGGAAATTCAGGAGGTTGTTTTAAGTTCTTAAATTAGAGGTTGAGAGTAAAATATCTCTGCAAAAAAAGTGGCCAAGTTCAAATGGCAGCCCAGAGAGTGGGTTTTATTCCAGAGAGAAGGATGTTCAGTTTGTTGCAAATGTCCTTGAAATTAACAGGCAAACTACTTCACATATACAAATATCACCACCCATATCATTTGCTGAAGTCCTCCTTTGCTTCCTCTCAATATTATGAAATGTGGCAAAATACTTTGCAATCCCCATTCCCTCCTTTGAAAAACGGGTGTCTGTAGGCTGAAAAGAGGAACCCTGTGTCCTGCAGCCCTGAGCCTGTGAGCAGGTCTCCATCTACTAACAGCAATTTTGTAGTTGGAGCACAGCCTTGGACCGGGATCAGGAGCACCTGAAGAGATCCTGCTAAGCTGCAGAGCGTTCACAGGGCTCAGTTTGCTGCTCTGTTCACACATGGACACATGGTCGCATGCCCTCAGATGGTGCTGGCATCCATAAGAGTATCAGATCAGCAATCAGGGGAGAAGAGGTGTTTGAGCAAATGGACTGATCCTTGCCTTCTCTTTTGGTGAGAGAAAGTGAAAACACAAATATTTTTGTCTAGTTGACTTTAGGATTTCTCAGGTGGTCAAGGAGAAACTTTTTACTGTTTAGAAGTGTTTTAAAATTTCTTCTCAGGCAAACCAGAGCTTTCCCACATTAAGATATAGAAGGTATTGCCTGAATTGCTTTCACAATGTAACCTGAAACATCATCAACATTAGGTAAAAGAGGTGTTTCTTAACTACTGCTGTGAATAGGGAGGAGTTAGTATATACAGCAAAAAAAAAAAAACTTGTCAGAGATAAGGGATTTTGTCCAAGATATACACATTTCAGCAGCAACTGTAAAAACCAGTTGCCTCACCAAACACCCTAGGCTTCTGGCCTAAAAATTATGTTTGGGAAGATAATGTTCTAAAAGAGACAACTCTTTGAGCATCTGTGTTTGCAGGCTTTACAACCCCTCACATGCTACAGCTCACCTCCAAGACATATACACTAGAGTTCCCAAAGAACTAGTTTTAGCCCTATATCTTGCACTGAAATTATTTTTTGCATTTCTACAGAACTACGAAATTTCAAAGAAAACAATCAGCATCTATCATCAAGAGAATATCAAGTTTAGCTGAAGTTTTCTTTTGTCTCTGCATTTTAAAGATTGAATGGCAATGATTAAAAAATGTTTTTGTAACAAATGTTTATGCAGCGTTAACAAAATTCTTGCATTATTATTGAGTGCTGGACATTGCGTAAGAACAACTCTTTACCACTACCAGTTCATTTCAGCTTTAAAATATCATGACCTTTATGTGGCAAGTGCTGTGTAAAGAGTTCAATGTGAGAGAAGCATTAGCACTTCTTAAAAAAATAAACAAAAAAAAAATGTTTCTTTTTCAGGACTGCCCTCTGCCAAGCAACTAGAATATAAAGACATTTCGTTATAATACTAAGAAAATAAAATATGGGATACATTCCTCTCCCTTCACCCCCAAAAATATAAATCTTAATTATGTAATATTAGCTACATCTGCAAAACTACATTGCTGCATTTGTAAATCCCACAGGTCCTCGTGCAATTTCTAACAGATGTATCACTGCTCTTACACAAAGGGAAACAATGGCTCAATCAGCTTTTCAGCCCACTAACCACAAGAAATACATCAAGTTATATATCCAACATCTGGTGATGATATCATGTCCCAGTTTGTTTTTCAGCATCTTACATTAACCTAGAACTAGGTCTGGCTGTGAAGCTCAGCAGAGAATTGCACTACAGTTCACTTTTTATTACCTTTTCAGAAACTCTATGACACGTTTCATTGAAATTATAATGAATTTATGAAGTCTATTATTTAGTAAGCCATTTTTCATCTTGGTATGATGGAAACAACCTAGGTATCAGGTTTACAGGAAACGTCTGCTTATGTTATACTCAAAATTTATGTTTAAGACTCAAATTTGAGCCCACAGCATTCTCCTGGAGAAATTGGCTGCTCATGGCTTGGATGGGTGTACTCTATACTGGGTTACAAGCTGGCTGGCTGAGCCCAAAGAGTGGTGGTGAATGAAGTTACATGCAGCTGGTGGCCAGTCCCAGGTGATGTTCTCCAGGGCTCAGTGCTGGGCCCAGTACTGTTTAATATCTTTATCGACAATCTGGATAAGGGCATTGAGCACACCATCAGTAAATTTGCAGATGACAACAAGCTGGGTGGGAGTGTTGATCTGCTTGCATGTAGGAAGGCTCTGCAGGGGAGTCTGGACAGGCTGAACCGATGGCATGAGGCCCATTGTATGAGGTTCAACAAGGAGATGTGCCAGGTCCTGCACTTGGGTCACAACAACCCCAGACAATGCTACAGGCTTGGGGAAGAGCGGCTGGAAAGTGCCTGGTGGGAAAGGGCCTGACGGTGCTGGTTGACAATTGGCTGAACGTGAGCCAGCAGTGTGTCCAGGTGGCCAAGAAGGCCAAGGCAGCCAACAGCACCCTGGCTTGTGTCAGAAACTGTGGGGCCAGCAGGACTAGGGGAGTGATTGTCCCCCTGTACCTGGCCCTAGTGAGGCCGCACCTGGAATCTTGTGTTCAGCTTTGGTCCCCTCACTGCAAGAAGAACTTTGAGGTGCTGGAGTGTGTCCAGAGAAGGGCAACGAAGTCTGACTTTATGATCTCTAAAGTCTTTTCCAACCTAAAAGATTCTATGATTCTATGAAAACTGCTCTGCTTGGGCTTGTTGACATGCTTGATTCTTCCAGCTAAGCCCAACTTGGAGCCAAGGTGGGAGTGAGATGAGGAGACTTGGATAAAAAGCTAATGGGAATAGGAGGGTTAAGATGAGGAGTTGAAGATGCAAGAAGGGGAAAAAGAACAAGCAACCAAGGTGGCAGGGCAGTAGAGAAGGCTAGCTGAAGCATGCATCAGAGAAGTGACAGCAGGGCTAGATCCAAATAGGAATTGTCTTCTAATGTAGGAATTACATAGAATTGTAGTTGTTCAAGCAGCTCATATAATTGTCAGTTATCCCGAGTGTCATCTAGTCCATTGGTTTTTAAATGTCTAAAAAATGCCACACTTTAGAACTGGTTGGCCTGATCGAGCTAACTTTTTGGAAAGTGCTTGCTGGAATGAGCTGAAAGAATGCAGGTTCTTCCCAACAAAACACTCAAGTTTGTAGGTACGAAGCCTGGCATTGTTTTTTTTACTGTCATACAGAGCTTCATCATCCTGATCCATTGTAGTCAGCTGCATGTCAGCATCACCGCCCTGGCTTACAATCAACTGTTCTTCTATTTAGAGTAACCTGGCCTTGGGATAAAGTTGTTCTCAAGTCACTACAGTGACAGTACTACTACTGCTGCTATGAATATTTTCTGCTTTCACTCTGTGAACATTTAATATTGGACAACACCTAGTTCTCAGCATCTCAAGTACTCCTCTGCCATTTCACAAGTCATCAAATTACTGTAAAAGCAGTAAAAATATAGTCTCAGTAGAGCTTTAAATTGTTAGCAAGTAGCTGAAAATTAGCAGTAGCATACCTTCTCTCTGTTATGTACGAAGAAAGAAAATGTGAATTCACAGAGGTGATGGTTTGAAAAGGGTGGCTAAAGTGTACGCTCAAAGTTGTTCCTTTGAACAAGGTATGGTACTTTGGACTCCATGACCAATGGAATTTAAAGTCCAGCCAGGGGTGATATTTAGTACATAACCTTATTCTCAGGGTGTCCCATTGGGTTAGTGTAGGCTGCTCACCATTCCACATATTTTTTTCATACATCCCATTTTCAGTTTCTTTCATTATGCATTATATCAGGGGTCCTCAAACTAGGGCCCACGGGCCGGATACAGCCCCCCAGGGTCCTCAATCCGGCCCCCGGTATTTACAGACCCCCCTGTCGGGGGTTGGGGGGGGAACCAAGCAGCCACAGATGACTGCCTGCCACTTCATCCGCGCCCCGGCCCCCTGGTTAAATAGTTTGAGGACCCCTGCATTATATTAAGCTTAATATCCAACACCTAGTTTTCAGATGTTTTTGCCGGACCTGAGTACCTTAAGATACGGTGGTTTTGTTTATGCTATTTATTATGTTATTTATTAAAGATAAAAAATTATTTAAGGAAGTTCTTCCATTTTAAGAGTTACTTTTGAATGTTTTCAAATTATTAGCCAGCTGGTGTGCTGACTTCTGTAGGTACCTAGAACTTTCACACTTGCAAGTTAGACTTATTTACCCACAGGCCAAAAAGTCACAATACCCCCTAAGCAATCACTTTGGGCACAAATGAACATAGAAGGAGCACAGATGGATCCTTTTTAATGCCATTAATGATCTGGATGATTGGGTAGAGCGTACTCTGTATGGTATGTATGTTATATATCTGTTATGTATGGTCGATATACTAGCATCAGCAGCATTCAGCTTCTTTGACAAATTGCAAAGCCAACCTAGGTTCAAGATTTCTACAGTTATAAGTGAATCAGTCTGACATTTGTTTACTCCCATTTGCCTGATAGCTCACAGGAAAGGAAACATCACTATTACCTTTAATCTGTAAAGATACTGTTTGTATTGCAGCATCTAGTGTTTGCAAGCACTACTCAGAGTTCAATGTCAAGTGACATTATAGAGTTCTGCAAAGAGGAATACCGGATACTGGATGTTCATATTACCACATAACATCAAGTAACAGCATGATTTTTACATTTAGCAGCTAATGCAGTAATCAAAACCTGAAAAGTTTCTACATTTGAAAAAGCAGGAAATTTTGTGATAGCAGTGTAACTTGCATGCAAATATCCAAATTAGATGCTCAAAATAATACATCCATTTTTCTGACAACCCTCTTCCTCATGTTCCTCTTCTGAAATCACAGATTTAGACCAGCTTTCTACATGCAGAGGTCTGTTAGTTTTCAAAGACATCCTGTCCTCAGTGGGAGTTAGGGACACACATCTCTTTTGAATGGTCCCACTGATGTTTTCAATACTTATCTACAGAAATTATTATCCTGTGTCAATAATAAAGTAAACCATTATTTCTGTAAGGGCTTTATATTTTTGGAAAACCACAGCAGTATTATAAAAAAAAATTGCTGATGCTGCACTTTGGGAAGGCCAGTGGGAAATATTGCGCAGCTAATTCAAATTAGGACGCTGGTTTTCATTTGAGCATGTCTTATAAAGTGCTGTTCTGTAACACAGAAATGAGAACTGTGGAAAGCCAGTCATACGATGTGTTTCTTCATTAGAAATGTAGACCAGCACAGTGACAATTCAAGGAGTCTTCAGAAAAGATTAAAATTTGGACTGCTTCTCTGTCATGTATTTAACAACACCATGCTTATTCCACCATAGGGTACTCAAAGGTGAAAAGCCCACTAAGCAGGACTGGAATGTCACTCCTAGACTCTTGAATATTGTTAGACATCACCTAAGCAGAAAAAAAACCCCCAAGAACCAAACCCCAACATAAATAAAAAACAACACAAAACCCCACACCTTAACCTGGTGTCCTGCAACTGTAGACTTTTCTTTCTTGGCCTCTGAGAACAGCCTGACCAAGACAATCTGTGGTGTTAATAGAAAGACACTTCAGTTCTGGCATGAGGCTACTGGAACCATGATCTTTGTGATCAAAATCCAAATCTAAAGTAAATTCTAAAAGAACAAGAGGGCAGTGCTTAACTCCTATCTAACAAGAAATTTCTGAGATGCCGAAAGTGATGTCATTAAGATTTTTGATGATGCTATTTTTTATATCATAGTAAAACCAACATTAATATTTTTGCTGAACTGTAATAAAATAGTTATGCTGACAATTTTAAAAAATAAATAGTAAAAATACAGACACAAGAGTTGTTAATCATGAATAGTTGTCCTTCTCACAGAATTGCTCTTACCCAGTACTAACACAACTCTTTCCTGTGGACCGTGTAAACATCCCTGAAAAATAGAAAAAAACCTTGGGTTATTTTATGGAAACAGGGAAAAAGCAAACTGTGGAGGACTAAAGTTGTAAATAAAGGAAAACCTACATGGTATTTCATTTTTCATGCCAAGAGGGTTTTATCTCATGTCTTTCTCTGACCATGATTTTAGTGATATTTCTCATAAAGCAGCCATCTTCAGACAGATTTCCACTTATCTGAAAAATACTATATTGATTCTGTGTCTATTATTGTACACAGTATTTTCTAGCAACAGCATCTAGATGACTAGAAGGTTATTATTCCTGCTAGGAGTATATATTAACACAAATTTACTTTTGATTTTACATCAAGCAGTTAACAGCTGTTCAGAAAATTTGCCACTAGTGTAACAAGATCACTGGTGATCATCATATGAATCTTTTTGTAAAAACACTCGGGAAAATGAGGTAAGGAATTTGAAGACTGGCAGAGAGTAACAGCATAGCTAGGAAATGCTTTGCTTAATTTTACCTCTGCGCAACTTTTTATAGGGAAATCTTTAACTGAACCTCTTAAATGGAATTGGAGTTAACTCCTTTTAGAAGAAGGGAATGAAAATGTAATTCATGCCCATAGAGATATAGGAATCTTCAGTCAGAAGAATTTGAATTCAGCAGCAGAATGAATTAGTAAGCCTGTCTCTCACCCTCCATCAGGTGCATTTGTAAAAGGGTGTTTCTCTACAGTTTTATCAAGACACCTCCAATGCACAACCTGGAATAAATAAACTCCCTGCTGAGGAAGACTGGACACTGCATGGCTGTGGAAGCTCTAGTGTGTTGAAAAAATGGAAGCACGTCTCACCTGATCCCATGTCTACCTGGGAAAATGTAACGCAGGAAGAGGTGACAACAGGCTGTAAACTTAATGTTTTCCAGATGAATTCGGGCCTAAGATTGTCTGAAAAAAGTAGAAGTTCCAACGAGAGATGGGCTTGAAGACTCCTCCAACATCTCAGAAAGTTAAACTGATTAAAACTTTATTCTATCTGCCAACAGTGCCAACATGTTTGTGTATGTCTTGTCTGATGGTGATTCTAAGTTCACTGGGGTTCAGTGAAATTCTGGAATGTTATATGATTGTTTTCAAACTATATAAACCAATATTTTTCCTTCAGTTTGTTTAAGTTCAGGTGGGCGATTGGAGGTTCAAGTGATATGAGGATTTATTTTTAAGGGTATAGGCTATCTGTCAGGAATTAAATATAAGTATGCTCTCACTATTACTAATTGTTCACACGCTTAATTCCACGTACATGAAGGGAAGGAAGAAAAAACACAGAAAGTCACTTCTAACCCTTTGTCTCCCCTGCAGAGCAGGTGGTAGGAAATGATGGGCACTACAGTGCCATTATTGGCTCCTCTCAGACCTGGAACGCTTCTGTGATAATCAGATCATCTAAGGCTCAGCTTCCCTTTCTGGTTAAAAGTTCATGGGGGTGCTGTAAATGGTAGATTTGTCTTCCCTTGGTCAACCAATTCCTTTTCAAAATAAAGGCAAAGATAGTAAAAATAAAAAACAAACAGGAAAAGGAAGTAACACAGAAGAAGGAACAAAAAGCTTGATCTGAGACACAACAAACCAGCAGTGAGCTTCAGAAGATTTTAAAAGACTCTAGAGAGGCCTGCATTAGAGATTAAATTAATTGCCCAAGCACACCAAAAGCTAATCCAAGAATAAAACCATGCTGTTTCTTATCTTCAATTAACTGTTAAAGATTTAGCAGACAACGGTTAAGAAATGGTTTTCCCTCATTCTGGCTTGGTCCAGAATATTTTTTGGATCAAGATGTCAAATAGCATCAATGTAGAATCCAGCAACTCTGGAAACAGGAGGGCCAGCAGCTCTCCTTTCTAACCATCTAGCAGTCCAGATGGTTTCTTTAGAGCACTTCTGATAAACAAGCTCTACAAACATGTTGCAGCCAAACCTTTTAAATGAGTCATTCAAAACACAACCCATTTTGATGTATTTAACAGCAAAACCTCCTTTTAAATTCCATTTAACTGCTTGGGCTAACTCACAGCTTGACTGGAAGAGTTGAAAACCATTTTCTCTCTTATTCTAGTTTGGGCAATTAATTCTACAGCTGACATTTACTATCCAAAAAAAAAAAAAGCTACATCATTTATATAAAACACATTAAATACAGGATGTTGTGTACAGACTGTAGAGTACTCCCAAACAGCACATTTACACTTCTTAGTACACAGGTAGTTGCTGTCTTCAAAGCCAGTTACTGAAAAGTAACTAAAATATGAATCAATATGTAAAAAGTACTAAAGTACATATCAGGTACTGGGAACAAGACTCCTAATAAGGATAATACTGTCACGTTAATATCATTAACAAAGGAGTATACAATTCAGTAACACAGTAATAGCAACTTACCACCTAAAAGAAACCCATTTCAAATACCGCAGATGGTTCTTACACATGATACTCCTTTCACAAAGAACACAGAACTCTAGATACTGTTGATTAAATCAGCATAAAAATAAAAGCAGCTATAATGTGTTTAGATATGCTGCAACTCTTGCAAATGAGAGATTTATTATTTATTGATTTTTGTGCATCCTGCACTTAATTTTGCAGAAATTTTACATGAACTGCACAGATGAATCTCTTCAGTTTACTTCAGAGATTATTCCATGCTTTGAGGAACTGAATAGGGTTGCTCAGTAACCCTTTTTCTCCTTCCAAATGGCATTCTATTTAAACCACCTCAAACAATCCCTTCCTTCCATTTTTCAAATATTTCCTTCAAAATAGCTGTGAATTGTTGTCTTATGTGGTCACTTCATGATAGTTGGTTAGCGCTTTTACAAGTTCTTTAACCTCCCTTATGAAACCAGTCCCTGCGGTACTATAAATGTTGTTTTTCTCTTAGATTCATCCCCTGTGACAGAATATTTTGGACAGAATTTTGGATCCTTTTTTGAAGTGCAGGGTCATCAGTGTCATGCAAGAGAGAGGCATGCTGACTATGGACATCACTAGATAGGCATAAGAAGAAATAAGTAACTGTAATCACTATAGTCACAGAAGATTAACTCAAAATAATATAAAATATTTCATAATTAAAAGGAAGTATGTGTAATAAAGGAAAACCATGTTCAGTGGAAGTTTCCTTGCTGCCTACAGCTGGAAATTCACGTATTCCATAGAGGTATTTTAACTAATTGGCTCTCAAGTTTACAAGACAAAAATCTCTGCCTGTTGCCAGATATTTTATTCAGGGCCTGAGAGAGAAACATGTTCATATAAGTCATGATCCTGTGCATGCTTCCTTGGTGTCCTTGTGTGCCAAGACCGATGTAACAAACTTTGGGAATCTTCACTGAAGACCACAATGTGCTAACTGAGATTTGAGATAGCAGCCATCATCCTGACAATCTGGCAAACTGCCTAGGAGAATTCACTCTATCTGCTGGGAGAATTATGGATATTCTCTAAAGAGTCAATGATTTCCTGAAATCTGGCCAAAACCACATAAGTTAATTTTTACACAGATTTCAATTTCATTTGTAGCTAGGTACTTAGAGGGGTGGACCTTGTATAATAAAAATGGTCTAGAAAAAAAAATTGAAAATATTTTCTAGGCCTTTATTATAAAATAATAAAGTTGTTTGTTTCCTGTAAAAGGAATTCCTTTAGTGAAATCCTGTCCTTAAACTATAGTCATATAGTCTCCCTAGCAATCTAATTAGGAAAGATTTGTAAATAAATTGGTTATAAATGTGTCTTGGGATACTTTTGTTTTCAGGAACTGCAACTGTGACTTCTCTGTTTATTCAGTTCTGCTCCCCTGGGCACATGTAAACAAGCAAGAGTGAGGGCAGGGTCTGGGAGGTTACAGAGGACAGGATTTCATCCTAATCCATTGTTCAGTGCTGTACTGACCTGTAGTAGACTGATATTATTGAAACTGATCTGAAGTTGCATCTTAGACACTATATTCCTTCTCCCTCTTAACACACAAAATCCAGAACTACAGGAATATTATTAGATTATTTGTGGTGAAATCCTGGCCCAACAAAGGTCGCTCCCGGGACTGACCAAGCAGTGTCAATGACATTAACAAGTTGGTTTAACAAAGACAAGATTCCAGCCCTGTCTTTTATCTCCTGTTAACAGGCTTTTATGTGATTTCAGAATGAAAAAAAAAAAAAAAAAGTCACCTGGCTGGCTAAAAATAGGAATGCAAACCAGAAAAATAATGGCCCATTTAGGGAAGCAGTTTCTATTACACTTTCCAAGATCATACCTTATTAAAATCTTAAATTGTAAGTGCTTAATTTTTTCATAACCCCATAGAAAAATTAAACATGATCTTAAAACAGCTGAAATAAGCTGATACAGTCGTTGCCATCAGCTTTCTTCAGACCAGACTTAGTACTACTATCTTATTTGCTTTGTAAGAATCTGTAGAACTACGCAATCTTCTTCAAAGTCTGGGATGAACACTTTAGTTTGTATTCTAGTAATAAGTAGTCAACTGCTCAATATTTGGTTTACAAAATAAATGAGTCAATGTTGTGGTATTTGCATTTTCTTTTTGTATTTTAAATATCCCCTTTATTTTTACCATTTAGAAGTAGCAATTAATTAAAAAAATAACATGCACACAACTTTTCTGTGCATAAATATCCCAATATTTTAAATAATGTATATTATGGGGCTTAAGGTGGCCATAGCTATATACTACTGCTAATCTGAATACTTCCAGAAGACAGGTAAGATGGTTTGCGGTGTTTCTAGTGGAAAAGCAAAACTACTATCAGTAATTCTGCACAAAACAATGATTCTCCTTTTCTCCCCACCTGAAAATCAGTAATTATCACAAAACCCACCAAGACCGGTACTTACTTGCAGTGTTAGTCTCAACAGAGACACCAAGGCTTGAATGAACCTAGGTCTTCAACTGTGTCTGAATAATTTTCCAGAGCTGTGGTGAAGTTCACTGGCACTGGGAAGTTCTCACATCTGCAAACCATGGCTGTTCAGTAGGCCAACAAGGCATTTTATTTTCCAGTGCTGCAAATCCAGCACTAAAATATGCAAAATTCCTGACCACAGCTATAGCCTACTGTAGACCAAACTCTTTAAACTTCTAATATAAACATTTTCCCCAACCATATTTTTCTGCTCTTTCATAAGTGTGGGCTATTCTTGTTTTAATTTAATTTAAATTGAAGACAGAACTACAGGCTGCAATACAGACTATCTTGTGGCCTGAAAGAGAGAGGCAAGATTAGCGCTAAGAACATACAATCTACACAGCATGTTACTACAGTGTAAATCCTGACTTTCCTATCAAAGCCTCTCCTCGAAGCTTTCAGACTTTTAAACAATGGATCAAGAGTAAAGCAAACAGCAGCAGGTAGGGAAAAACTAACAGTGACTGCCACCAGCCTTTCTCCTTTTGTGAACTTCTTACCACAGACAGGAAGCAGCAGCTCAGCCTTTATTTTTTCTATACTTGCTCGCTTTCTCAGTGTGGTCAGTCATACTTGGCTGATTTTTGCTGCAAGGAGCGTAAAAGAGGGATTCACCTGTAGCTGCATCGGAACGTCTATATCATACTAAATAATTTGAAACCTTAAGTAAATTACTTTCTCTAATGAAAACTAAAATAATTACATATAAATCTGGATTGCTTTCTAGAGACTGAGTTTATCCAATTAGTGTAACACAGTTAAATGCAAAATCACGCATGGGGGAATAAAGAATGTGACTCCTAGCAACAAAACTGGAGGCTATTACATAGCTAAAAGCAGCTTTAGGATCTGGCTGAATTTGAATTCTTGGTGTGATTTAGTGAATTACAGTCTTCTTAAACTGTGAATGTACACCCATAAAATCTTGTAGTTAAAAAAAAAAAAGTAAGAAGCATGATCTATTTTGCAAATAAAAGTGAAACTAAGGGTCAAGATGAGCAGTACATTAGGGGAATACCTGCACATACACACATAAAATATTGTAGGCTGAAAATCTTTAGGAGAAAAGTAATACGCTATTACAATTTACATTATGGTGAAGCAGTAGTAACATTTTACAATTTTGCATCAAGACTGCATGTCTTTTTATGACACTATTAAAACACAAGACAGTATCTTAATGTAAGAAACACTGGATGAATTGAGTTTAACATGCTGTGCAGATGCTAGACAAGACAGCAGTGACTCCTCTAGCCTTTAAAAGTCTATTAATCTAAAGCAACAGGTAGGAGCTACGCCTCTTCTTATCATTCCTAATGTCCAAACCCCTTGATCTTAAAAAAATAAGGTGACATGTTTTCTGAAAACATCTGCAGTTCAAATAGAAAATGTTAGCTGCTTGTGATGTAAGATTTGGGGTAACAATAGCAGTCCACTACAGAAAAGAAAGAACGTAAGATGAAGGTTTTAAAGTCCACATTAGCATTTGCCTGCACCAGAAACAAGTTGTCACTTTCTGACCTCAAGGTACCTACGGTTTGTTATAGCCTGAATTGATTGTTGATATTTAAAAAAATCCAAGTAATCTCATGGCAATCTTTAAATACTTTCAATATAAGAGAATAGCCTGGCAACAAATAAAGCTGTATGCAACCATGCCAAGCTAGTTCAGCTAAAAGAAAATATTCATTCAGTTCCTATGTCTCCAGTCTGCTGCACCACATTCAAGAAGGCCCCTTCTGGAAAGCCTATTGAAAAAAACAACGACCACTTCCTTTTCTGTGACAGAATTTCGGGTTTTAATAAAAATGTAGGTTGCAAAATAACTCAGTTTCACCCAGAGGGAGAGAAACCCCTTGATTAAAATTGCTTCAGCAATTGGGATTGTTCTCTCTACATGAAAGCTGTCACACTTGCCTCCACATGTAGCAAGGTAGCGGGTTTCTGCAGTAAGAGTGAGCCAAATCTGGCACCTAAGCACTGGAAAAGGACAGGAACCCCAGTATTGCCCTTTGGCTAACGTTTCTAACTGGCTGACTCTGAACCCTCCTGCAAAGCATCCCATTCAGGCCTCAAAGTCCTTGTTCACCAGCTAGGGCCTGCCATCCTGAGGAGTCAGGTTGACAATTTGCCCCAATAAACTTTTTGGTGAGCAGTCTTGAATTCGTACTGAAGTCTTAGCTGTGAAAGCACGGAGGATGACAGAAGGATAGGTGGTCTTCAGTGAAAGAAAGCCTCAGAGTGGAGGTAGGAACTAAAAGCCGACCTTACCACCAGTCTAGTAGCTAGTCCAAAAAATGATTAAATCGATTCCCAGGGCCTGGGGACTCTATTGCAGTCACATATATGTCTTGCTTTGGTATATTCAGTCAGTTCCTATATTCCTGATAAACTGTTGCATTCTGCCTGAAAAAAATTTGAGTACTTGATGAAATCTTTCTTTTTTCTCCCCACCAAAACAAAGCAATAGTTTCTTTTCCTTTCTCAGGATAATTCCTGATTACTTTTTTTCCCTCTGGGTACTTTTTTCACGTTAATCTCTATGAAAAGAGACATGAAACACTCTAATGCACCGATCCTTGGAATGGCTGCAAGCCAAGTTAACAACAGACAACATCTCATAAAGATGTAAGTAGATAATGAGATTTATTTTGGCAACACAGCAACATTTTTAAAGCATGTGACTTGTGGGAATGTAAAGTTTTATCACTGAGGGAGGCATCAGACAGACACAAACATCTTTACTGAATGCAACAATTAGGTTTATTCCTTTATCACAGGAATTGCTGTTCTGTTTCTAAACAGAGATAATTCAATTCATAACTTCTCAGCTAAAGACAGGTGGCCAGATCTTCCTGTAACTTAGACATATCTGATCTGTACTCTGCTCCGTTACCAGGCTGGAATGCTAAAGCGCAGTGAAAGGACCATTCATAACACTGCTGGGTGGACAGCAAATATGCTGGGCAGAAAAGAAAAGGAAAAGCATGTTGGACGTGCAGCCATTTCCTTGCCATGTCACAGCAGGCTAAGTGTGAAAAAAGGAAAGAAAAGGAACTAGTGCATGAAACTAAGCAGTCAGGATAATTGCAAAATAACAGTCTGATATTGCTATTAGCAGACAATGCTGCTTTTTCATGACTCAGTACAATCTCCTGATTATGTACATCGCATTGCAAAGCTGGTTAGGACAGTACCAGTATCTAGTAATTTATTACATATTTAGCAGTTCATTGGTTCCCATTAGTTTTAATAAGAATAATGTTTCATTCCACTGGGAGCCTGACCAACTTTTAGCATGAATGAAAAATGTTCATATTCTCATACTGGCATTTTTTGTTGACATACTCTAGCAAGGTTTTTGTCACATATTGATCTCATTTTTCTCTTGTACATTGTGAAAAAGTGTAATGAATTCTGAAATGTACTTCACTGACCCCCCCCATTGTAGATAAAAAAGACTATGAGAGGAGAGTAAACAGTTTTTCTTTCTACTGGTAATTTTATAATTGTATTGCCCTGTATATGCAAAACTTTTTATCTATTTCAACAATATGACAACAGAATAATGCAGAAGTTTTGAGAAAATTAGTCAAATACACCAGCTTTTGATACCTCATTCTATTTTCCAAACTTAAAGCTGTGGAACATCCCCAACATGTCCAAAAATCTCACTGCAAACATTACTGATTTGGTAAATACTATAGGAAAAAAAACCACCATGGAACTAGTAGGAGATTAAACCGAAAAAAATAAAGAAAAATATTTTAGATCATATAATGACATACATTATGGCAGCAAAATACTATTTTACAAAACAAAGTTACTGAGTATGGGAGGCCATTTGTTACAAAGAGACAACTTCAATCATCCTGTGGCCCAATGATTCTTAGCTGTAATCAGCCAAAAGGAACAAAATAAAATTAGTTGGTTTGTTTCAAATATAACTGAACCTCTCTCAAAATATATCAGTATCAGTCCAAGAGTTTTATTCTTAGTGTCTAGACTTCGTAGGTTTTTGGGGGTTTTTTAATAACTATCAGCAAACTTCTTGGCAGTTAACTGTGTTGAACCCTGGCTGTTGTCTTGTCTGGACTAACACACTTATTTACTGAAACAAAACCTTCTCTTCAAGTTTCTGCTGGTTTAGTCCCCTGGTAACAACAACAAAAAAAAAAAAAACACCAACAAAAAAAAAGTTGTTGAAATGTAAATATTTGAGCACTACTAGATTAGGCTTAAGAATTTAGGAACTGTCTATATCTGTTAAAAAGCATGCATTATCCATCCAAGTTACTAGAAAAATGTATACCAGTACTTTGCCAAATTATTTTTATCTGACTTTGGAGAAAAAAAAAAATCTGATTGCCCTAAAATTTTCATAGGATAGTGACTGAATAGTACTCATCAACATTTTGGAAAAGCAACAGGGTATTTTACCAGCCTGATGGAAAACACATAAATGAACCTATTGCAGTTCTGCTTTTCTAGATTTGCCCTACGCAATACTCAAAATCAAAGCATAGTGAAGCACAGGTAACTGCAACCTGAAGACGATTCTTAAGTCTGTTTCTTTGAGTCAGTCTTTAACTTCTCCCATTTCACTGTAAGGGAACTTAGAATTATATTAATTGCAATGATACTGTACCACAGAATGCTTTATTTTATGAAGTCATGAAGAAACAGATGAATCTCGGGTAGATCTAACAAAAGAACTGACCCAGGGCCCCAGAGAACCTAACACCTCACCAAGAAATGAGAGTAACTCATTATGTGTTCAGCAGTAATTCATATTCTGTGGTTGAGAAACAAGATAAGGTAAACAAGAAGATCTCTTGCACAGAAGACTCATTTTGAGCTGAGATTGTGTGAACCTGGATATTCATTTGTGACATGATGTAAAGAATGAATGTAGAATCAAGTGCATTGGAAGGCAAGTCACAACTGGATCTATTTGAGGACACTGTGTAAGAACAGGCTGTATGTAACTATTATGACATTCCCATTAAAAGTGGGGAAAAAAATGTTCAGCACTAAGAGTTTTCAAATACACATTTGTGCTAGGAAAAAAAGTGTATGTTTAAATATCCTTTCTGAGTCTGCGTGTATTTTTTTCATATCACCCAGAACAGTGAATAGATGCTTTAATTTATGTGCCATAATATTAAAGAACCTACTGAATCTGTATGTTTCATTATCAGCTCACAGCTTAGTTCTCAGCAATGGAGTCTCGATCATGAAAATCCTGCATAAAATAAGCAATATGGATCTTTGATAAAAGCCTACACACTGAAATCTTCTGCAAACAATCTAAACAATACATGTACTGAGAATAATACACTTGGAATTTACTTGGAAATGTGGCCCACTTTATTTTAACTGAAAAGCATTCATTATACAGTGCAAACAGTTCTTTGGCAAATTTACTGATTAAAATAAAAACAACAAAGACTTTGGTTTAGGTAACATTAAAAAGGAAAATAAATATGTAAAATTTGCAACATTATACAGTAATATTCTTACAGTGGATGCCGAGGAAATAGTCACCTAGCCATTGGCCACTGTTTCAGAAATGTTAAAATCAACGTTGATTCTGCAGACACTGCAAGAAAGCGAATTAGTACAACCCATGACTGACTACATTTTAAACTGTGGATAAAGACCTGTTTTTCCTGCATGGTTTATGATCAGATGGATGGTGGAAAATAACTCAGTATTACACTTACTTAAGCATATCCAGACTCATAAGCCCATTTTATATACCATATGAATAAACAGTGAACAGCACAGAAAACCTCCCACTTTACTCTGGAGGCTGCAGAAAAGGAACAATCAGATATAAGGTACTATTTTATAATGTATAAATGGAAACTCTCTTCTCGTATAAGTGGAAATCTTGAGAAAGTTTATTTAATATACAATTGGAATAAAAGAATGCAAGTAATAACCAGCTGGATGTGTTACTGCCTTATTTAACTGTTTAGACAGTTAAATTATATTTGAGTTAGCTATGCAATCCTCCCTCTTTGAGGAATTCCTGCTATAGGTCAATGGGAGTTCCATCTGAGTTGGAATTACAGGACGAGACATGTGGTTTGGACTCTCAGCAAAAGTCAACAAAATACCAGCGTATCAAAGAAATACAGGAATGACAACCTCTAGGAACTGTATGATAAACATGCTCGCCACACACAATTTCTAAAAGTATTAACATAGAAAATTACATAATTCAAAACATTGTATATAAAATCAATTAAAATATTCTTTAAAATATAAATTGTAGTTCCATGTGTACCTCTACCACACACCTTTAACACACCATTCACATGTACATATTGCTCCTACCATAGATGAAAAGAGTTTCTGTAGTAAGCTTTAAAGATACACCAAAGATTGAATGTTTCATGGTATCAGTTTATCAAATTAGAAATTATTAATGTTAGTAATCAGAGAAGTTATGTGCCAAAATAATATAGCGGAACTCATATTGCTGTCCTAGGTTAGTTATTAGACAGGTATCTGATCTACCATGCAATAATTAAGTATTCCGTCTGTTTTCATAATGCAAAATTTTTAAGATGACAATGTTTAATTTTGTGCAGATTTATTTGATACTGAAACCTCCGTTCCCTAAATTTAAACAATAAACTCAGAACTCTGTGAACTACACCACTAAAGAGCTCTGGTTCTAGTTAGTCCTGACTTAGGACTTAAGGACAGAGCCATAAATTTTAACATATTAAGTATTCAAGGAGAGAATCAATTCTGAATAAACACAAAAAAGCTGTAAAATGAGGTATAATAGTTGTCCTTCACTGAATATAATATATATTTCCTGGTCAAAAATATGCACTTTGTATTCTAAAAAGTACAAAACTTTGAAATGCTAGTGTAGACATATACTCTATAACGTTAAACATTTATTAAATGGGAAATAAAGTCCATTGGCAGACAATTTTTAACTTGAATGATAAAAATATTGAGGTAAAAATATATATGCATTAGATGAAACTGAAAAAAAAAAATTCAAATACCTTGTCAGAAAAAGTAGTCAATCCACAATTACTCATGATGCTTGATTTTGATTGTTCTTTTTGTCAACAAACAGTGCCACAAAATAACCAGGAACCTATTTCTATTGACAACATGCACAATGAATCAGTAGGAATCTTTGTATACAAAATGGCATGTGACATCTTTTCACATTTTCAAAACAGGGCCACACAAACTCGTGAGCTGATCTGAGATCAAGAGAAGCATGCTTTAAAACTGAACTGGATGATCATGTTACAATGATTTAAAATAAATGAGGAAAAAAAAGTTGCCAAGCAATTACATATGTTTTGACAAAAGGGATTACGCTCACTTTAAGATCAAATGCTACTTTGTCATCTATGATTTTCTAGAATGAGGAACACTGTCAATTATATCTGTAATTTACACAAAGCAACTGAATGTACCTTCCAATTACCTTTCTCTTTATTTACTTACTAATTCTAGGGTTTTTGCTTTGAAAATCTTAATAAATTTTGCTCCTTGAATGGGTGTTGAAAGGTGTCGTGTAGTTTTCTTTATTTCCTTGCTAGTTCAGATGCAGAAATGATAGTGTGATTCATCAGAATTTCCATGCATAGGTGTTCGCAGAAACTGGCCCTCCACAGCATTGCTCTGGGCACAGTGACCTTGTGTTTTCATTTTCCCTGCATTTACTATGTAATAACAAAGAGCTATATATCAAGTCAGACTGGTACTGAAAAGGGATAGTAAACTTTCAGTGTCGCTAATTAAAGACAGGAAATGAAGTGTCCATTTTAAAGTAAGTCTTAAACCCAGTCATTTTGGGTACCTAAAACTACCTGACAGTGTTCTTTTAAAAGTAGCACCAGTTTGAGTTTGTCTAACCTGAGAAGTTTAATACACAATTAACATTGACCTGTTTGCTAATTTCCCTTTCATTAATTTTTGCATTGTGATTACCTTCACGGGCAGAAAATACATTACGTTATACTGTTACAGCACCATTAGAATATTGTAAATCTTGGTTTCTTGCTGTTGTTAAGACTGTAGTTACCTGTTTTTGCCATCAGCAGGCATTGAAATTATTTGAGGAGTATGCACCCTAAATTCTTAAAAAGCAGACTTATGGCTTCTTTTTAATAATATTTTGTTTTAAGCAGACTGGACAGCAATCTCCTTTAACCTTCACAGGCGCTTCGCAGTCAGCTGGTGGGCATGATTCTACAAAACAAGTTATCTGACCAACCTGTGTCAGGAAAAAAAAGTAACAAAACCGTAACAGACTTAACTACATGTTCCAAACAAGAAACACATTTTTCATATCAGCGAAGAAAACGTTGTTATTTGTCCTCTCTAAGATCTTGGCTATTATGATTAACTCCACATAGTTTATTTCATCATAAACTTATACTGAGAAAGCTCTTTGTATTATACCATCTTTTATGGAGCAGTATACCATTTCATCTAATGTTCAGGCATGGAACTCTAGGATACCAATTACTGACATTTTTCTTTTATCTTTTTTTAATTTCACCATGATAAAAGAAAATTAAAATCTAGCACTAAGATGAGCTTGTATTGATTTTTTTATGTATTTTAGTAGACCTTTTCAAGAAGTCTCTCACTTTGCAGTTAAGTTTGCCAGTACAACTATAGATCAATGAAAATGGAAAGTTAAAAAAAGTATATAAAGGCTGGACTGAAAACCAGTGTCAGGGACAGGGATAGCTGAACATTATGATTTTTTTTGCACCAAATAACTGAACATCCATAAAAAGAACAATTAGTAATGATTACCCAGAAATTAGCATGCACAAAACTGGAACTGCTGTTTTAGAAGCAGAATCTAATATAATTTCTATCTCAAAATGGATTTCCACATACTTACTTTGCATTCACATACAGTACAAGGGTCCCTTTTCCAGGTTTCATTGCTGGAATATGATTTACCCTTTTCATCAGTGCAATCAGTTTTACTGAGGCGAGATTCAAGGTTTTTTATCTGAAAACATTAAAAAAGTTAATAACTCAATCAAAGAAAGGGTTTTATTTGTGCAAGGTATTCAGTCTTTTATGCTGCATAATCCATGACAAATACTTGTCTGGGTTTTTCTTCTCACTCCACAGTTTTCATAATGCTAAAATATTGTAAACAGGTAATATGTATGGAAACAGCCTTTCAAAAGAAAACTAACAGAAAATATATCTTTCTTAACTTTGGAATATACAATTAGAGCATACAAAGAGAAATAAACTACGCGTGACACATGGAAAGGCAAATCTAAACTTTCAAAAATGAAATGGAAAAAACAATAAAAATTTAAAATGTTTGCTTGGATTTTTGACTATTTTTTCATTAATGATGAAAAAAGGGGTTATATGACTAGTTATTTTGCTGATTATATGCTTCTTGGAAACAGTAATTAGAAAGGCATCATTTTTAACAATCCCTCTGTCTTTTTTACATCCAGAAAAAACAGAAGAACTTACTGAAACGTAATAAGTCTTAACAAAGCATTTCCACTGTCAAGATGGGAGCATTGATGAGTACAAGCATTAAATAATACCATCAAAGATGGAATTGGGTTACTATGCAAATAAATACATGACTTGTATCTATAAATTACATGGAAAAGCTGCTCTGAAGGAACTTAATTATTCTAGGCAAACATTTTAGCCCACTTTGGATTTGTCTGTCCTCTAAGGTATACATCTTTAAAACTGAATTCCACTATGGCAGTTATTCTGAACAAAGAGTTTGTGTATGCCATGTTGTAAAAGTCTTCTTAAAGTGATCTAGATCTGAACTATGATTACAACGGTAGTCTGGCCTATTTTATGAAGACTACATTTGAATCAGTTTTACAGAGATTCTATACATTTCAGATAGGAAAAAAAGATTTTATTAACTCTACAAACAAATTTTTAAAGAAAGACTCATTCCATGTTTAGTAGAGAATCATAGAATGGTTTGGGTTGGAAGGGACCTTAGAGATCATCCTGTTCCAATCCCCTGGGTTGGAACAATGGTTACACAAGGCTTCAGGTTCAAAAGTCAAGTGGAACTAATTGTAGAATATTTCAGTATGATTTCAAAAGAACATAGAAATAAAAACACACCGTGTTGTGGTTTTTTTTGAGATAGTATGTGGTGGATTTTGGCTGAAGTAGATGTCCAAATACTAAAAACTTAAGAGGAATGGTGATAGGAAAACATTATTGATTAAATATAAAATTAGAAACTACCCATTATAGCACTTTACCTGGTTTCTGAGGCTTGAAATAGTTTTTTGCATTTCCAAAACAAACTCTTTGAAGTCATTCACTGCAGGCATGTTAGTATTTTCATTAGACGCTGATGTGGCATTACGAAAATATTTACTCTGTTTCACAGAACTGCAACAAACGAACACCAAGTCAGGATATTCATCTAACTTTTATTATTTTGCTAGATATTTTAAAACAGCAAAAATGTAAAAGAAGCGTAACCAACAAAGGTAGGAACCACAACAGCACACAAGACCCACTGGTGCTGAAGACAGTCTCAGGTCAAGTGAGCTGTGGATTATTGTTAATATCACTAGCAACAGGGAATTTCTTCTACTTAGAAAAATAACATATGTATTTCATGCAGGGGGAAACAAAGTTGTCATCAGTGGCACTGTAAAGCAACACCTTAAATCCACTAGTAAATCTCTTAAGCCTTCGATATGAAAGCAAAAAAAAAAACCCAACAAAAAAACAAAACAAAACAACCAAAACCAAGTGTTACTCCCAAATACAAAATTCAGGTTTCGCTTTCAGATCCAGTTTCTCCCTCTAGATACTCATTAGCCAAACACATATCTAAAGAAATATGACTTTGAAAAGGAAAAAGTTGGTTTTCATGAATAAATGAGAAGTACTTTTAGATAATAACATATTCCTGTGTCCCATTTTAACTACCATTTGAAATCAATACTGATTATTGAACACAATATCTAGTCTTCTGTTTATAGCACTTTTCAGTTGATACCTGATAAGAGAAGTACAACACTACATTATGTTAATTAATTTAATCTGTTCATGGGAAACAGTTATCAAAGGAACTGTCTATAAATCATAATATATTATTTGACACCACTTTAGAAAACATGTATTCAAAACCAAGGATAACACTAATTATTAAGGCACATCACATTAAGATTCTTGAATCTATAACAAGCATTCCTATTGCGTTACCATGTCTTCTCCAGAGCTAAGGGATACCCAAAGAATGAACTGGCAAAGAAATCCTCTCTCATGTAATAGGGCTCATGATTTGTAATCCTTCTGAATAAATTAAAAGAGCACTTATTGGCAGGTGTTCAAGCTACTTGGTTTCCCATAGTTTCATCTAAATTAAAGAAAAAGAACTCTAAGCAACATAACGTGCCAAAATTTAAATAAACCAGCTGCTATTGTATAACAAAAAGTTTAATCTTCCCCACCTGCTCAAGTTATTGAAAATGAGAAGGAAAAAAAAGGAGGAAAAAACCTTCTCACCACAAATGCAATATAATACAACAACGAGCATGAGAACTGATGCGAATGTTGAAGGACTGAGGGTGTTTAGCTTTACTTATGCTATAAATAAAGTATTGTAAATTTACTATTTTGTAGTCATAATTAGTAACTGGACTGTTGTAGATCTTTGAGTTTCATTTCTGAAACAGTCAAACAGCAAGTTAAAGAAAACAGGAAGTTTCTCAGATATGGGGGGGGGGGGTTGCTTCTATTTTTATTTCATTTAATCCTCATTATGGGACTAGCATTATGGGACTATTCATTATGGGACTAGCATCTTTAAGAAGTGAATTGCTGTTTTGTAAATTTACAAACTTCTAACAGTTCACTTGCAAAGACAGACTAAACATCCTTCTTCAAGGATTACTTCAAAGGAACCTGTCTTTTTTTATCATCTATAAGTAAGTTTATACTTAGCTTCTGTCTGCTTTTGTCTAAAATCTTAAACATCTAAAGGCTCTATTACTTCTTGACAGCTTCCTATCAATTAAGTGAAATATAATGGTGGTGTTTTTTCCCCTGCTATAACATCCACGTGAGTATTTGAAACTGCTGAAATAAATTTACCTATGTATCTGTCTAGCCGCTTTCCTTGACAGCATGGGTAGACCCTGTCTGGTCATCTCAGTCAAGGAGATAATTTTGGAAAGAACTATCATTCAAAAGCATCTCAAATTTGCTCATCATGAAGGAACTTCGCAAGAAATGTTTGGTCTGAGCAAAATTCATTTCATTTCACTAATTCACAGATAAATTTTGATTCCCTAGAAATTACAGGGATCCTGAGCAGTTGATCATTTCTAACTGACATTGTGATTTACTTCCTTGCTAGAGCATTTTGAGGATTATGGAGTTACCAACAACACTGTATCACTACTGTTCTCCACTCCAGCTCTAAGTATTTTGGTACTAGAAGCAATCCATACAAATTACTACAAATTTTTATGCTAGTGTTATCAACACTTGGTTTCCTCCTATTTCTACAGGAGGACCTAGCAGCTCCAAGGAAGAAACAGAAATAATTCAGTTTGGTTACAGTAGGAATGTGAGACTCCAAATCCCCCAAATTATGCTTCATTACAGAGTCTTTTCATGAAAACCAATGAAAAAACAAAAGCACTACACTGTGTCACTTACAAAGGGTCTTAAATTTAAGCTTGGAGGAAAAAAAAAGGTGTTTTACTGTTAGCAGATAAGCATCAGAATTTCACAAAATGCATCTTAAAAGAAAATAGCAAACTCATACAGGACTCTACCACAGACTGTGCTATACCACAAAAAAAAAAATGCAAACTCTGCAGTTTTCAATTTGTAGTTGTAGTGTACAGTTCAAGTGTCAGAATGAAATACATCAATCAAACTTGAGAAAGCAGACAGTAGAAAAAAAGTGGTATGCACTTACAAAGAAATCATTGAGTTTCTTTCCATTTTGAAAAGAAATGCTTCTTCATACTTTGGGGAAAACAAAATAAAAAAATCTCACCTTATTGTCTTGGACATTTTCATTTTCTTCAAGGGCTTGTCCTCCTGAAAGCTGTAATCAAGAGAACGTCTTCCCCGAAAGTGATATGAAAATGCATTAAACTGTCCTCTAGTTCTACAGTCTGAAATGAGACAAGAAATTACACATTACTACAGCTTAATTCAGCAGTTACAATATTAATATGATTTTACACTGTCTTCTGAATTGGCAAAGGCCAATTGAATCACACATTGTCTGATCCCTCTGGAATCTGTTTGATAGCCATTAAATATATCTCAGTGATACAGCATTTAAACCAGATGGGTGCAGAAAATTATTCACAGACCAGCTTTTTAGTATGAAACAAAGGAATAAACGTTATTTTCAAAAACCTATCAATGCTACTTTAACTATTGTTTTCACTCCTGAAATTCAGGCTCTCTTGGGTTTTCATTATTTCTTGCTTTTGGAATGGGGTAGTTACATATGGAGGAAAACAATGACAGAAAAAACAGCCTGTTGCTTCCTTATCTATTCCTGTTATTTTTGGCATCCGAAAGAGAATCTTTAATTAAATCCTGGAGAACTTTGCAGACACATTTTACTGGTTGACCAGCCCTATTACCAAATTTGAGGGATCTGAAGGTATCACGAGTTACTCAGATACTTTCTACCACAGAGTGAAAATCTCAAGCCTGAGAATAATCATGAGAGAAATCTTCTAAGATCCTAAGAGGACGTGTTCACAGAATGAAGTATGTCTTTCCTTCGGTTCACTTTATTTTGCCTTCCAAACACAGTGAGTATTTGGAAGGAGTCCCACTTGAAAAAGGAAAACAAAACTGGAACGGGACTTTGGAGAGGAGACAATGAGAAAATAGAAGTTTTCTCATTTCTCTTCACAGAAGCTTTAAAACAAAAAGTTATAATGGGCCAAGCTGCAGCAGGAACCAACAGCTTGTTCAACTATTAGAAGGAAAGAGTCTGCTAAGAAAATAGAAGAGAAAGCTGAAATACAGAATCCCATGGACATATCCCAGCTAAGTCTGGTATTAGCACAGTAAGCCATGGAAGCAACTTAACAGGGAAAGAAGTTATTTTCTCTAATGTTTCAAATTTATTCACAAAGTCAGTAACATTTTATATTTTTCTGAAATTTAGCAGTAGCTAGATCAAATACCTAAAGTATGAACACAAAATATTGCACAAGTTACAAGTCAAAAAAAGAGGCTTGAACAGAGCAACTCTAAAAACAAATGTAAAGTAGTTCTGTGATTATACAAAAATAGGTGTCTTGGACTACTTTTACTTGTACTGGACTTTTACTAAAACTAGACTATTACAATTTCCCTGTTAGGAAAAACTTTGTTTGTCTATGGCTTAATATCATTTACGATAGAAAAAAAAAAGAGTGATCAAAAAATACTAATTGATTTTTCAGTTCAAAAATAATACCTATAGATCATTCTTTTTATCATTAATTTATCCACAATTATTCTTCCCTTTTCTCTCTTTGCAGCCTGTCCCATTCCTGAGGAAATTTATTACCTTCCTCCTATAATAACAGCACCACCAAAGAACTAGATTATATTTACTGCCAATATATTGTTCATTCTTCTTGTGTGTTCTGCTTTTTCTCACACAATTTTCTTGCTGCCTGCTCAGAAACTAAGCTCTTTCAGATGGGAACAGACTGCTGTGTCTGTAAGATGCTTGGCACGAAGGCATTTTTGATTACTCTTAGACACTTCTATATTTATAGTATGGTGAGAAAAGAGGTCACACTGAAGGGCCATTGGAGAAAGAGCCAGTTTTTAGAGGAATTTTTTTCTTAAATCAATCTGTTGCTTAAAGTTCTCTTGACTATCGTAGAAATTTTAGTTTCTCTTGGAAGCAAATTGTGGAAGGTTTCTGCTATACTCCTTTGTTTAATAACTGCTAACGTCACCTCACATAATAAATTTTTTGGGGGGTACAATAACACAATGGCCTATTGTTTTTTTTTATTCTTAGGTTGGTTTTTAGAAACAAAGGTCTGAAATCCTGGGAAGGTTTTATCACCTTAGACTGGTAAATATGAGAACCATATGTTCAGTGGCAGCTCCAAGTACACAGACCTGACATTCCTGGAGTTTTTAAAGACTCAAATATGTCAACTTGCCAAATGAACAACTCTTGTTCTTGTTTTCTGTTTCAGGTACAAGCACGAGGACGACTGTCGTTGCTGAAAGGTGCAGGACAGAATGCTCTAGCTTTCAGAAAGCCTAAACCAAGAAAACTATTGGTCTTATTTTTTTTAAACAAAGAATACCTTAGCAGTAGTAGTAAATGAGAATAATGAGCCTAAAATTCTGTTATTTTCAGCCTACCTACCAAATTAGCTATACCCAGTCCAATTAATTTTCTGCACAGAAGCTGAATGTTTAAAAGCAACCTAAGAATTCTTTTCCTCTATGGACAACGGTTCTTCCAGAAGCTAGATATTACACTGCAAGAGTCAAGACAGTATGTTTGCATATGTAAGCCATGTGTACATCTTCAGAAAATACCATTTCCCATAAGGTTTTAAAAATGCACCTATAATATACATCTGATAGAAAAAAACCCTGACATTTTGAAGTATTGAGCACTCTTAATTCCCAGTGAATCACCTCTCGAAACTGGGGTCAAGGAGAATTAATCTAAGATCAAGGAGATTAAACCAAAACTTAGGAGACTAACAGAACATGAAGAAAAGCACATATAATGTAATTATTGCTCCTATTTGATACTACTTCCATTTTCTGAGATTTATTGTAGTGAATTAAGTTGCTGTTACTGTAAGCATTTGTATGTATCTAAGAACTCCTATTCATGCCAGAGGGATCAGTAAGTGGGAGGAGAAACACTAAAGCTGTCTGAAATGTCATAAGATTTTTTTTTCAGTAGATGTTTTCACAAAGCAGCTACTTAATTACACAACATAGGAAAAAAGAGTTTTCACTCTAAAAGAAACCTTAACTCAAAGTAACTGTTTTTTGCTAAATAGGCAACATCCCTTCACATTACACTGCACCTCTTCTTTTCTTCTGTTGAGTAAGAATGTCTAAGAAATGATAAACCAAATAGCAGCAAAAAAGGGTAATATGTAATAAAATCCAACAGCAGTCTGCTCGAATTGGAACAGAGGCATTTTGCATAAATATTATTGAAATATCTGGACAAAAATAATGGTATAGAAGGTAGAAGATAAAATGACAACCCAGACTGTCATATCCCAGCTGATACACTGGGGAATTCTAATGATAAAGATGTTCTCTGCAGTTGACCTCAAAGTTCAGAAACCGATGCTGCCAAAACTAGAAGGCTCAGACATCATTGGGAAAGAAAATATCCAGAAAATTTACAAAACATGACTATATAAATTGTTAATATACAGCTACTGCTAGCCTAAAGACATTTAAAAACATATCATGTCTTTACGATTGGATGTTGGATGGCCTGCAGGAAGATAAAAACCTGTTAGGTTCTTAACACCAAACCAAAGCAAACCCAGCCTCCCCAGCAGAAAAAATTAAACAGAACTAGTTAGAAAGTTTCACAGATTATAACCATGCATCTTTTGGAATATAAATATCAATGATCAGTGGGGAAAAAATAATTTCAGACAGACTGAAAAGCCATAAAATTTTGGAAATTTCAAAAGTAAGGACACTGAGAACTGACCTGCCCATTAGATTGTGAAGGTACTGATGTCCTAGAATAGTAACAGTCCAGAGGGAAGAAGGAAATCCTCCAACTGCCTAGTTTTGCAGGCATCACAGACACCTCCATTAGGATGCCCTCCTACCCATGTTTCCTCTAGAGACAATGGACATTGCCACAGGAAGAGATTGCAGTCTGAATTGTCCTCTGGAGGAATCTCTCTACTACCTGTGGTGGGATTTGACAGGCTGAGATCTTAGGTCTGGGGTCTCATCCTGGAGTTTGGGTTTAAACACAATGAAGGACAGCCTGTTGCTTCCCTGTTGCTTTTCATTTGGGATGGCAACTATTGACATGAGACCCTGGTAGCAAAGACAAGGCAATATCATACATTAAGTCTCCTTATTTTCATTTTATGAATTAAAATTGTATTTTACTGATCATAGATATCTAAAAAAGAAAAAATATTCTTGGTTTTGATTAACTATAAATAAAAATACTGATTCAACAGAATTTGTAACCATACAGAAATACTGGACTATATTAAATGTACTTTTATTCAAAGAAAAAAAAAAAAGGATTTAATCCTTAAAAGTACAGACCATGGAACTGTATTTTAGTAGCCTGGCATAGTCTGAATTGTTAGTAAACTAACAGATACTGTCTTTAAATGTAAAAAGATAACCTTGAAAGTAGAAACCAAAAATAAGTATGACATGACAGAAGCAAATGAAAAGATCTGTGTAAAGGGAAAACATTTGCAGGCATAAATTGCATTATTTTAGTATTTCGAAGAGTTCTTGATAAAGAATTTCCATTGTCACAAAAGATCTTGCAGTCTCGCACTGAGACTCCTGTTAAGATTTTTAAAACAGTCTTTCACAGCATTTAGTGCTTAGCCCAGTGTTGCTTAGTACTTTCATTAAAGATGAAAGGGCATAATGAGAAGCATATAATAAGATATAATATTAGAAGTCAATTTTTAACTAGGAATAAAGCACAGTTGTTAAAAAGTTGATGACTTTCTAGAAGCAATGATAAAAATCAAATAGATTAATGCGGTCAGTACAGAAACAACAGATGGCATAATTGTTGGTCTGGTCTTAAAATTCAGAAGTTCATAAATATAGGTCTATCCTACTGGAAGATCATCTATAAATGCACCCATTAAGAATGTGTCTTAACAGTTCTAAAGAAATTCAGTGGAATTTAACCATGCTTAATTATAACTTATATAAGGCTGTTTTCCTGAATTGAATAAAAAAGAACAATATCTGACACAGGAGATATGTTGGTTGCTAACTGAGAACCAGTTAAGAAAAGACACCTTCCTCAATCAGTTTATGCTTATGAAGGTGATTTGCATCTTGTCTGAATCACTAGGTCATTACTTGACTTAAAAGAAAAGGCTAAATATATTTTTCATTTCAATGTGAAAAAAAAAAAAGGTGGGAAACGGTCTCACAGTGGATAACATTTCGAATTTATATATTTGGAGTCAAACCACGTTTCCATTTGAGCCAATATGTCTTTGCACCTCATTTCTAGCCTTCTTTTTGCATAGTTTCTCTCACAAAAATATTAGGCATAACCATAACAGCATGCTTATATTTGAGGGAAGAGAGCTTTATCATATCTGTTTTGGGTTCAGAACTGAGATATAAAGTCAGTAAAAGTAATCATAGAAGCATACTTGGAAAAAAAAAAGTTTTTTCTTTTGCACTAGAGAGGTTGAAAAAGGCACCAAAAGGTTCTTGTTCAGAAAACCTGAAGCTTGGATGCTCTTTGCTAAAATGAGCTGCAGTAAACCTGCAGTAATTCCTCACCTTCTCTGACCAGAAAAAGAAAGGTAGAAAGTGAAGGAAACGAGAAGAAAAACTTGTGTACCTCAGTGGAATTCCCTTTTTTTTCACCCCATAAACTAGTAATTCTGTTGTACGATTCATTAACTGAAATCTAAAGGTAACCTGGTACTGCTGTTATAAAAAGGAATACTACTCTGTTTTATAAGAAATAAATACTAGCTTTAATCAAGGAATCTAAGAAGTAGCTTTTTGTATCTAAGAAGTTTTTCTTTTCTTCATATGGAAAAGTATTTTGACTTGAACAAAACAGGAAGGATAACAAAAACAGATGTGGCTTTTTAATGAAGCTGAAAGAGCTGAATATATGGGTCACATTAAACATAAGTACATGAAGTGCAATGAACAGCACACCATATTCTAAATTTTAATTTAGTATAATTTTAATTATAAAATAATCAGAAATATTTTAAATATGGAGAATGGTTTATATTTTTTCTTTTAAATAACAATAATAAATTCAAAGAAACAAAACCCCAGAATGCATTTAAAGTAAATGCTGTTCCTGAATGTATGCTGTGTATTCCCCCCACCTCAGAGTAATCCGATTCCTTAGTGCCACAAAATGAAAGAATTTTTAAAAATTAATTGCTTAAACCTGGATTCCCACAGAAAATGTCACACCCATTCATCCATGCAAGAAAGCAGTTCAAGCCATGCACACTTTATTTTTTCTTCATTAAACCTCTGCACAGACTTCAAAAGAGTTCAGAAGAAGGAGATACAGATAGGCACTTTTTAAAAGAACATTAGTTATTTACCCTTTCTTTTGCTTGGCAGTTGTCTAACTGTACTGCATCCAGTAGTACTCTCTGGTAGTAACATAACTGAATGAAAACACAAGCTAGGCTGTTGAATGGCTGAATACTCTAAAGACTTTCCAAAGATAACATCTGCTCTAGAAGGCTTAGTGATAACATAACATTTAGAGAATCAACACAATTTCTCAGAACAGCTTTACAATTTTTCCAAATCAATATTATTAATGTATTTGTGAAACTGTCAAGCTTTATGAACCATGGCAAAGTGAACTTATCCTGAACCAGCAGAATATGATTTATTTGCTTATGGTAAAGCATTTGAAGAGTGATAATTGATTTTCTCACAATGCTTCTGGTGAATGTCAGGGTTCTTTTGAAGAGATTCTGGAAGAGTTTGCATTAAAATGACAACATATCAACCATATCTAGAGTTTTATAAGCTATTATTAATTTAGGAATGGCGAACCTGGTAAATATTGTTTTAAAAAAATCTGAATAAACTAAAAACAAAAAAAACCCTGGTAAAAATTAGAGTAAGACCCGAATGAAATTATATCTCGAGTAAATTGTACAAGTTTTCATCGAAACTTGAAGTATTTATTTCTCCTAGTCTCACAAAGATAACTGACACTTTAAACCAAATCTTCCAACGAAGAATTTTCTTAGACAGTGATTTATTATTTAAGGCATTGTTTACTGGACAAGACAACTCAGCAGTCAGCGTAAAACCTAAGTTATGCAGTATCTTTGAATAGTAAAACTATCTACTTTTTTCATTTTTAATGATACCTGAGCTTGTTCTCATGGTAAAGTCGCCCTAGTTGTAATCCTTCCTCAATATTTACTGTATCTGTTCAGGTTGAAGGGACATGCTCTATCCATTTAGCCTATATCTACTGCCTTATATTCTGAGCTATATCACCAAAGGACTCTGTCATTGGGGACAATTATATTTGACCAAAAGTGTTAAATGGATGCCACTGGAAGAGTGTGACCTCTCTCAAAAATACAATCCACTGGTTCCTTACTCACGCATATCTTTTGCCAGAACATTGGACAGCCTACTCAGCAGTAGTAAATTCAAGAGAATGAGCAGTAGAAAAGATTAAGAACTCAGATCTGGATTCCTTCCATCAGCAAATCTACAAGATACTGATATTGAAAGCTAAGTTATTACTAGGGAAATTATAAGATTCTAATAATCTTCAACTGATTACTCTCTCTAATGAAAGCAAGTTTTTTTTTCCAGTTAGTTTGACAGCAACTTCTAGATAATCAGAGTTCCACAGAGAAGTTCCCAAAATTCCTGAACATACTTTTTCAGCCAGGGCATGTCATCTGAGTTTTGTCAAAAGAACAAGATAATAACACTGTCAAGACCTCAGTAAAGAGAAGTCATTGCTCCCTGAAGTATTTTATTGATGATGCTACTGTAAATGATTCTGCAAACCTGCATGATCCGGAAGATTCTTTTGGGAAGGGATATTCTAACTGTGTTACAGAGGCAGTGAAGTCTGGTGTGATGAAGACTAAAGAGAGGTCATGTAGAAAATCCGTATGTGAGAGAAGCCAACAGACAGGCTACCAAGCAACATGGGATTCTCAGTGTCCTGTTCTTCATGCAGCTAAGTAAACTTTGCTTCTGGAGAAAAAAAAGTTTATTTCTGAAGAAAAACAAATCACCCCACTGTCCTAACTTATGAAGGAGGTGGTAATGAACAAGAATATTTAACCACAAAAGGAAGAAAACAGGCACTTATCTACACTGTGCAATGCTCAAATCTATGTCACGTTTAGAATGTGTGTATTTAATAAAAAATATAGAATGATCGCTCATTTAACAAGGATTGTGCTCCAGATTTGAGTTTGTAACATCTTAAAAACTGAACACTCAAATGTCTTCTTAAAATACAATAAACAGACACTAAACAAAGCACACATTAATACACCCAAATCCACCTATATACAGACCTTCACAGCAATCTTGCCACATCCTGAGGTCCAGTTTAGGAATATCTTCACAGCTACTATATCCATGTGGGAATTCAGCCACCTTAAAGACATCATGTTGTACCCTGGTTATGTTGTCACCATTGTCACACAAAACTCTGGCAAGAGATGTCTGCTTGATCTGAGTGAGCTGAGCAGGTGTGAACACACCTGGGTTCTCATACCATAACCTGTAATCTCACAGAAAAGACAAGTTTGCTAGTGAAAAAAACCAAAACACAGTTTTCCAGAAATATTGCAATACTGTATTCAGAATGAAATTAATTGTTCCATAAATCCTGTTCTGAACTTTACATTGTATCTGAGGGACTGATCCAGATACCAAAATTTAAGCACTTGGCATCATACTGACAGTCTGAAAGGGTCAAAGTCTTGAACAAATCCTTTAATTTCTCTTCTACTCCCATTTTGATGTTTTGGGTATCTTTGGACATTTAGAAAGGCATGAGACTACAAAGTTTACAGTTCTTTTAGAGGCTTCAATTACCACAGATTTCATTCTCCAGGCAACTTCCCTATAGGTTTAGAAAAACTGATAGAGTTGCTGAGATTAGAAGAATGGTTAATCTATACCTAGTTTATTATCAAGATAAGCGAGATTGTTTAATTTACTAAAAAAATTCTATTTTGTAAAACTGTTTTTATACTAATTCAGGGACTTCTTAATATATACTCAGTTAATGTGTTATATTCAAGCAAGAAATGCTGTGGTTTCGAATAATACATTTTTCATACATAAAGAGCTAAAAGCCTGTTATCAATAGAAAATATAAATAATATAATATTATGAAAGCCAAGCCAGTGCTTGGAAAAGAAAACGTTTTAAATTACTGGCCGGATTTGAAAACATTTCACACTATTCTGTGATATCGTTCACATGTCTCAAAACTATAAAGTTATAATTCTATATTGATACTTTTTTCCACTTATTTAAAAAAAAAAAATAGTAGAAGGCTCTTTTAAACTTTATGAAAAATCAATAACAATTTTATACTAAACTTAGAGGATTGGTCAAAAAAATTTTCATTTTACCTACTTATTGTACCATTTTCATAAGCCACTGGACAGTGGCCGATGAAATTCGAAGTACTGGGATCAGAAAACCAGATTCTGAAATCTCCCTATTGACATGAAGCTAGGTTCCCTTCAAACATCACTCCTTTACTCTGCGGGCACATTTGTTTTGCATGCTGCTGGCAGTTTTGATCCTTCGCCTGTTGTAAAGGCCTTTCAAAGAAGCGAGAGTTGCTTTCATAATGTCTAATAATATTTTACTATTTGCTGGCATGTGGCTTCAAAGCATTTGTATTCTTTGGACAGCAGAATCTCATCTTCTAAGTATTGAATGTTTTCCTATAGTTTCTAAACATTGTTTCAGGAAAAAAAAAAGGGAATAAAACCAAAAAACAAACAACGCCCCCCCCCCCCCCCCCCAACCAACCAAAAACCAACAACAAAACAAATAAAAAAACCAAAAGCTTTTGCTGGAAAAATGCAGATGCACACACACAAAAAAGCAGTACCATTATTCTCTTGTGACACAAATAGGTACTTCTCACCAGTAATCTGGAGCTCATACTGCATATATTTCTCAGTTTACTCCCTCTGCCTCCAGGCATGAGTTTTATGTTTCACAGCTTAATTTTTAAACAGATTTTATGTAAGAAAGTTATTGTTAAAAAAAGTATACAAAAAGGCTTGTGCTATTGACTACAGAAATAAAAGAAAAGCATTTGTACTATCTTGAGTAGCTAATGCAAATAACATTATCTAAAGTGAATCAAATCTAATTTCCTAATCCTTCCTGTTTCCCCTTCACTAGGATGGGACTAGTCAGCATAAGTCTTTTTACCCTCATGCCATGCTAGGTCACAAATCATGTTAAAATGAGGGAAATTTTGGTTTTCAGATTCTAAGTGAATGACCTTAAAGTATGAAAGGAGATCTAGCTTCTGTGACAACAGCAATGACTATTTTCTTACTTCAGGTACCATAGAAACTGAAACTGAGAAATTGCTCATGATGTGCATGTAAAGCAATTTAAGAACAATTATCAAATTGTCTTCTTTGTGATAACCTGTCTACTTAGTGCACAACCTGCTTGTACTGAAATACGTATACAGATTATATACACAGTGATACTTTTCCAACATATGCTTAAAGTAATGGAGATGGTGAAAGCGTCTTAAATACTACAATTCCTTTGCCAATAAAATAATTAAATAACAACGAAAGGAGATTAATAACATCCATTTTTCAGAAAGGTGAATGACTTAACTGGTAAAAGGAAGCATGTGTTGGCTGTGGTGCTTTTAGGAGGTCAGTGTGACATATTCACCATAAAAAGTAACAAACTTAAAAAATAAATTAATCATCACTTTTAACAATGTTTTCAACCTGCATTCTATTTTTCTATTTTATATTAATATCATAATGAAAATAAAATGTATTTTGATTTGGAAACAAGACATCGCAATTGTTATTAAGCATCTTCAGTTCAAAATTAATTTTGGTTTCCATGGTATTTCAATTTACCTGTCTCCATCCCGAATACGTCTAAATTGTGTGCTTAATAGACACATCAAAGTTGGCCCCAGTCGGCTCCCTGGAACTAAGTCTTCCACCATTAGAGCAGGAAATAAGTCTATGTTCAGTGGGGAACCATACAACCTATGAATAAAAAATCACAAATATTTAATATCAAATATTTTACATTTACAAAATAACCAGTATGTGGTAAAACTTAAGGGCCGGGTATATGAACTACTTGTAGTAAAAATGACAGTGATAGTGCTACAACATTTGTGAACAGGCTGTGGGTGTATATGCAAGAAAGCCTGCAATGTAGGTTGTATATGTGATGTAACATCACAAGGGTCTGCAAGTTTACCCCACAATTTCCTTTCTCCTAGTAGCTTCCTTCTGGTTTTTTGAAACTTTCTTTTTCAATAGCTTCTCTTTCCTGCCCCTCTGTACTCTTTTTCTTTTACCATAGCTGAGACTAATCCTGTCTTTGATTTTTTGTAGATAAGCTAGCAGTGGTAGGTAGCTGAAGACTTATTTTCAAACACTGAAGATCTAAAGAAGAACAGGTTACTGGCAGTGAAGGATGTCCACATTCAAATACAGTGAATAATATTCCCATTTGTTTTAGTGTACAGAATGGATAGAACTGAACACAAATACTTGCATGAGATTGGTATTAAAGGTGACTTTACATTGAAATAATATTCATATTTAACAGCATTTATAAAACCAGACATTTCAAATTAATAATCTCATGAACACATACAGTATATATTAACTCTGTATTGTTCTCATTGTTCTCAGAGATGTAGAGGTGGAGATTGTCATCTATTCCCTGGTATGGATGGAAGTGTCTTAAAAAAAAATCCCTTTACCCCTTTCTTAACAAACATTGTCTTCCAGATGAGACATTTAGCTACTAATTTTGCATGCACATTTAGATAATTGAATATTTTTCTTCACCTCTGGCTCACCTGCTAAGTTTCTCCCTGATTTCAGGATTCTTAATTTCATTTTTCAGATCTTCAAAAGTCTGAGCTGAAGAAAGATTACAGTAAACTCTAAAATCATGGTAGGGAGGAATTCCATGATCTCTGCCTCTCTGAATATTCATAGCTGCCAGATCTAAAGCCACAGTACGTGCCATGGAGAAGAGTCTTTCTGTTAATTCTGTATTGAGTAATTGTGATGGGACACGCATCTTACCAGCAACACCAAACAATCCCCTTAGAAGTGGATCAATGCCTCCTTCATTTACAATCCGAAATGGAGAGAAGAATGCCTTATGAAGAGGTAGATGGCCTTGTGGAATAGGTTCAAAGTTTTCATCCAGTCGATACAGAAAAGGATTAATGAGTGTGTGACCAAACCTAAAAGCGGCAGTTGCAAACTCATTAGTTATGCCAGAATTAATACTGGGATCATAACCCTTATATTCGCCAAGCATCTTCATGCCTACCTCTCCAAAGATCTTAGGCAGCCAGTGGCTAAATGTTATGTGTTGCATTTCTGCACCAACAATTTTGCGTGTTTCGTGGTATATTGTGTCACCATCCCAGTGTGGATTGAGTTTCAGTAGCTCTGTGGCAATTCGGTTGTGCTCTCTAAACCACAATGTGTGGATGCTGGTAAGACCCAGCTGTTCGTTAGAACGCTGATCACCAGCTAAAAAGCAGGGAATTGGGCTCTCATTTTCATCTCTCATACATTCTGTTGGTGGGCCAGTAGCAAATGGAAGAAGCGGCTTGCCGGATCTCTGTACGATGCCCTGTCTCAGAAGACCCCTTTGACTTGCCAAGTCTCGGATTTCTAGTGCTTCGTGGTCTGAACTGCCATACACATTGGACGCGTCAATGTATGAAGTCAGCTGGTTGATCTGTTCTCGTGGGTACACAGAATTCATAAGAAGAGATGTCATGCCGCTTCCACAAACTGGACTGGAGCGTACAAAAAACATGCAGCGTGCACCATTTCGAACTCTGGGATCATTTGGTGGTATCATGATCGAAAAGCATGGAGGATCATTTGTACAAACCGAACTGCAATGCTGACCATCTGAAAACCTGGCCTCACTTAGGGCAGCTACGGTGAGGTCAAGGTCATGGTCAAGAAACTGACCCCACTGCATGAGCATGTGAGTGTACTGGTCATCAGGAGTTATTGTTTCTGTTCCGATCAGAGTAGTTGAAACCAAGCGAGGCATTGGGAGTGCATAGCCGTTAGAGAGCCTCTTGGGTTCAATTCCCCGAGGCAAATTAAATCCATTTTCGTAAACTGACTTTAACAGACGTTCAAAGGCTGTCAGAGAAGCGCCCCACATGGGATGCTGAAGGTTGTTACATGTTCCATCATGTGTCCTGTACTTCTGGTGGAAGCACATATCTGAGCAGTTGTTCACTCGTCGATGGGCTGTACAGCCCGAGAGGTTAGCTATCAGATTCAAGTACTGTGGGGATACAAGGTCATTATAGTGATAACCTGAAACCGGAAGAGAGACAGAGAGAAAAATCAAAGACTTCATAGAATCATAGACGCCACAGATCACGAATTTATTTGAAATGTTATTTCATCACATTTCTCACCAGATTAAATATCCCTATTGTTTAAAAATAACAATACAATAATAATCACATATGTATATTAGAGCATTAGGTCATTTGAACAACAACTATTAGGTCAGGAGGGAACCTTGTAAAACACCAAATCAAGTAAAACTTCTGCAAAATGTTCACAAAAGGTCACTTAAGAAAGCAGAGATATTTTCAGAAATAACAGCCTCATATTGAGACAAATGGGAAATTGTCCCCATGTTAGGAAAAGTATTTTAAGAACTGTCAGTAGCATTTACATGGATTTCAAGACTTTATCTTTTGAGACTTGATAATTTACTGAACATTACTATTTTGTTTTGCTTTGTTACAGCACAAGTTGCAGAATTTCAAGAAAAAAAAAAAAGAAAAAGAACAAAAACCACAAAGGAAAATAACCACAAGCAATATAGCTAAACAGAGGAGTGATCTCTAGGACAAGTGGTGTGGAGTAACTCACATTACCCAGGACTAGTGTCTAAAGAAAACTGGTGGTTTGTGTAACACTTGGCACAGGTTTCCTATGCAATCCACTCCATTCACCTCTGGGACTACAACATACTTCCTGCATTTTTTTCTCAGTTCATAGAAAAATAGTATACACAAAATATATACTGTAATTCATTAGAATTATGCTTTTATAACTTCAAACTAAAGGCTATGTGTTGCATGATCTCTGCTGTGGTATGACAACATGTGGAAGGATTGAAGACCGTAAGGCCTCCTAGTACAGTGCTGAGTGACTGCAAATCACAGGTCAGGCTGTGCCTTGTCCATTCTGCCTACTAGGAGTCATTCTGAAAATTATTTTTTCTTAAGACACATTTGGGCTTCATTGCAGGGGAAAAGTCATTAGTTCAGGCTGTATCTACATTATCAACTTGTGTAGACCAACAGAAGAATGTAGAGTGAAATTTTTGATGCTGAGAAAGACATTCCTACTTTATCCATTATGCAATAGGAACGGGTTTCCTTTAGAAGAGCTTTACTTTTTTGTCCTGGACTGCATGTGGCCTTGGGTTGGAAAAGAACTCACAATGTTCAAGAACATACACAACCTAAACCAAAGCACAGTAAGTGAGGACAACTGGGAGATTAATTTCGCCCTGCTGATAGAAAGCACACCTTGGGTGATTAATGGATATACAACGTGGATGAGCAAGGTTCCATGATCCAGGAGGCAGCCCAAGAGTCAACCAAGAGGTTGAGTACTTGGCAGTGCAGATATACTGTTAGCTAACTAGGAACCATCATACACCACCATGATTCCTGATCTGGAAAGCTTGCAGTTATGAATAAAACCAAAAAAGCAGAATAAAGGCAGAAGAAAAAAACAAAATGAGTGAGTGTACAGTGGTACCGTGTTCCCACAGGCTCGCAGGGTTCCCACCATGATGATAATCACTCAGGAATATGAACTGAATGCAGTTTTGCAAGAAGTCAGTGCAGGCTAACTGCATACAGTCAGGACTAAAAGGAACATTTCCTGAACTCAGTTCCAGCGTGCCTTCAAAGACACTAACCTTCATCTACATTCAACACATAAATGTGGGCTAGACACGTTGGTGCTTTGCCAATTTCTACAACGCAGAGCAATTCCAAACCAACCACCTAAAACCCCTCTTTATCTTTGCCTTTAAAGGGACTGGATTGCTCATAGCTGCTCAGCTGGGACAGGACCTGTGCTAAAGGATCTATGTTTTCTCAGCCTCAGGCTACATGTACCCCGCATGGTTTACAAGTCAAAGCAAAGATATTAGAGATCTGCTACTTGCATTAGGCAAAACTAACCTGTTTCTGTGGACATATATAAATTATTTTACAAAATACTCCAGATAGGAAAAAGAAAAACCACAGAGCTAAACCAGTGCCACTGGGTAATGCAGCAAAAAACACTCTTTTAATACGTGGGCTAGTTTAGGGCAGTTTAATTCTAAGACTACACTCAAAAAACTTATCTTCTTTATAACAACACTCCTCCTTAATTTATCTTCATTCATCACTGCGTTCTTTCCTTATGATTATTCTTCATGCAGTCTTTACATAAACATTTGTCTCTTGTGGTTATCCTGGTTGCCATCCACATTTCTGCAATCAAGTTGTGAGCAAAGCTCGACTATGAATGTTTTGGGTGGAATGACTTTCATTACTAATTTAAAATAAATGTTCAGCTTCTCTGTTTAGAAGTTCACGTGGGATGCAATTTCTTATCTATGGATTAAATCTGATGGTATTCTGAGGAGACTGGAGGCTGCCATAAATGTCAATCTCAGACCCTTAATTACCTCTCCCATTGTAGGCACCAACTCTGTCTCTGCTTTATAAAAATGTGAGGTGCTGAGCATTTCCAGTACTTAGAAGCTGGCTAGCTCAGTTCACAGTAATATTAACTGTATTATTTTTTTCAAGCTGCAAGATGTTTCAGAGTCATAGAAATATTGATTAGAAAGGACCTCTTACCCAGACCAAGCTCCTGCTTAAAGCAAAGCTGCCTCCAGCACTGGATCAGGTTCAGGTGTATCCCCTGTCTAGCAGGCTTGAAAACCTCCAAAGACTGAGACTCTTCAGCCTTTCTGGGTAAGCTGTAGTGCTGCACTGGCCTCCTAGTGAGAAACTGTTACCCAACATCCAGTCTGAACCTCCCAAGCAGCAACTTGTGGCCATTCCCCTTATTATACAGTATGGTACTACAAAGGAGAATTTGTCTTCATAGTCCTTCCTTGGGATATTCCAAGATTTTACATTTTAATAAGTCTCTGAATGGGAAATTGTCAAGTTTCTCAAGTGTTCCCAATGCAAAAGTGCTAAATAACACCTTTCATTGGGCTCTGCATTTTGCAATAAAACCAAATAAGGACAAATATGAGTATTAAAATATGAGCATTAGGCTATTTAAATGAAAGCAGATTTCTTTTACTATTCAAGTTTCTCTAAAAGCCAGGTTTCTGTGGATTTTGTAGGGCTGAGAAGCAAGCTATTGTTGTGAACAGAAATTCCAGCATCACGGGAAGTTGCCTGATTTTGTGTTCTTTAATTTGTATGCTTTAATGCCAATTTTTTGTAAACTTTAGGGGATTGAATTCCACATTACAAATCCTAGAGAAATGCAGCCGAGTAATTCTCACACATCAGATTTCATATATTCCTAGTATTATATTTAATGCGCTTGCATATGCATCTAATCAGAAAACCAAAATAAATGAGGTTCCTCTTACAAAACACAAGCCTTCAAAGAATTTTGAAGAAGTTTCTGTGGTAAACTAGTAATCACAAATTATTTACTCAGCTCTAATACTGAGTAGCAAGCTCCTTTCACTAAAAAATACTGCTGTACTCCACAAAGCTTGCAGAACAAACACTTACCTAGTTCACAGTCAAAGTTAAAGTTTCTGGAAGTTATAATAAATACTCAATTATAAACATCAAAAAGAACATAATAAGTACAAATATTTCCTCTAGATTTTCAGAGTAGCTTTTGGCTACGTCTCAAGTCTCAAGAGCTCTCCTAAAACTATCATTATTTCCAAATGCTTCAGTCCTATGTCTCAAGCCTATCCACATACATATCTATACACATTAGCGGCATATGCTCCAGCTGGACCTCATGAATTTGTACTTGGACTTCAATAACTAAAGGTAGAAATATTAAACCTCAGATTTTTCTGCTATTTATAAAAAGCAGCAAAAACTGTATTTCTCATTACATCAGATCAGTGTTAAAGTAAACAATTAGCTTAGTTTGACAAACACTTCAAGAATGAGTAGCAAATAATTCTTTGAATAATATTGTGGTATGTGAAGAAGCTTTGGTTCATAAAGTACACAAATGCTTCTTGTTATATCATCATTTCTTTTTGCCAAGGCACGCCAACACTAAATAGCTTTACTTAAAGAAACACGAATAAAATACTGATCATTTTTAATACACAACAGTCTGTTCTGCTATGAAACAATGGTCCTAATGAATTAACAAGCAGGATGCATTATGCATTTCCATTATACTAAATTTGACCAGCAGAAGAATCTGAACACGATTTTTTCCCCTAATATGTCAACATGAGGAAAAATAAAACCACTCTACTTGGACAGCTCAGAGTTACACTGCAATGTAGCAATGTGCAAACCAAGGACTGAATTGGGCAAACACATATATTTGGTAAAGTTTTGCAAAGTCATATACTCCACTGATTTCAATGTAATGATTCTGCAGTTGAGACCCAGACTTGGAAAATAAATGTCTCTTGATGTATAATGACTTAAGAAGGCAAATACACTTCAACACAGAAAAACAAAGAAAGATTACTGACTTGTTCCATTCAGGTCAACCATTAGACCATCTTGTACATGATCTTGAATAAGCTGTAATGTCCTTTCAAATATTTCCCCAGCTCTTGCTTGTTCAACAGTGTATGGATCCCTTGGATATCGAAATAAGGCTAGCAAATCATTTGGAGAACGAGGACGACTGACAGATAATTTGAAAAAAATAGTGAGTGTACACAGGAATTACAAAATAACAATACTACATAAATCATGTAAGTGTTCAGCAAGGAGATTAGTACGTACCTTGGTTACTCATCTCAAAATGGAAGGCAAACAAACAAAAAAGTTTAATAATAAAATATTAAACATTTAGTAGCAATTAAACATTTAGTAGCCTTTTAATACACATTATCTCAGTAGAAAAACTGTTGCAGTGAATAGACATCTCAACAGGAGTGTTTAAACAATAGGAATCCTTACATGTTAAACTGTTAGTATTCCCAGAACTAACCAGATGTTAACAATGTTATTTAAATAATAAAATAGCTTCCTGATTAAAAAAATCTTCCATTATTTTTAGTATATACAAAATTAATTTTGACTTCTCACTATATAAAAAAAAAAAAAAAGTAGTGGATACCTGTCAAACAGATGTGTACGTGTTGAATTTATTGCTCTGTCAACAGTTGCAATTGCTTCCACAATCGATGTCTGTACAAAAGGATCTCCATTTCGGCTGACATTAGGCACTATAGAAAAAGGAATTCACATGTTATTGCAAAAATGGCCACACACAAAAAGATACTACAATAAAACAGAGTCTAGACACGACATCATTTTAGTTGTGCAAAGTAAACTCCTGTTCTTTAAGCATTAGTTAGTCCAAATATAGACATCTTAACCATTCTGGAACTGTATCAAAGCGTACACAGTAGAGTAAAATTCATTTAAAACAGAAGTTAACATAAGTTTAAAAGTCAGCTTGCTTATAAATCTAAAACAAAAAAAAGGACAAATGCATACAGCACTTAAGTGTCCATTAATTAGTCCTACAATTTCAAGTAAAAAAGACCAAAGAAAAAAACCAATTATTCTTCAGGGTTTTTTTTCCGGTGTGGTGTAATATCATCTTTTAGGTGTTGTTATCAAGAACCTGACCCATAGCCACTGAAATCAATGCAAGTATTCCCTCTGATTTCAATTAGTACAGAATTAAATGCAAGAATTTTAACGGTTTACAGGAATGTGCTACAAGTGGAAAATAGTGACAGACTTAGTTTGCCTTTTAGAACACATGCACCACATAAGTTCCAGAAGGCTTCAGGGGAAAAGAAAAAAAGAAAAAAACCACACCAAAAATACTAAAAAGAAGAAAAAACCCACAGAAACTTATATATTCCCAAATGACTACAGTAAACTAACAATGTTCCTCTCCTGAGCTCAGCCTAGTAAGCAACACACATTAATTTTAAAGGGCTATAAATATTTTATATATTTTGATCACTGCTTTGTTTTCTACTTTAAAATTATTCAGCATTTTATTAGTACATTAAAAATCACATGCTTAAAAGCTCTTTAACGACTCTGCATAATACTGGAAACTCAGTAAAGCATAGTTCCATTCATCTGCCTTTTTATACGGTACTCAGTTGCAGCTGGATGTTTGTACAAAGTATCTAGGGCTAATAACCTTCCTTTCGGTCTAAACCAAGAACTACCAGATCCAGGGGCAACAGCTAACAATTTCCAGAGTGTGTTTAGATTGGAGAAGTCACACAGGAAGAAGGGTAAAGCAGGGAAAAAGTCCAAAGCAAATACACTGGAATAAAATCAGCAGATGTACAAAATCAGCTGACATAAAACCCGTTGTTTGCAAGCTTTTCATGACTTTTTTTTCTTTCCTAAGCAATATTTCATTATTCCTTCATAACTGGCAGCTTAAGCTGTGTCTATATGAGTTTCAGGGTCTAGACCTGGGTAATCAAACTTAACCATCTACACAATCAAACAAAACAGTCCTTGGCACTCCATAGCTGTGGCTGAAGCCCCTTTCTCTTCCCTGTGGCCACCTGCCTTGGGCCGCTGACAGCATATTTCCAGCATCCAAAACAAGCTGACCCTTTCCCACAGTGCCTAATGGCAATAGTACTTGATCTGTCCTAATTGCCTACTGTCCTTGCTTGACAGCTTCACTTTCATAACCATACAAAAACATTCAGATAAGCTAATTAAAGAGAAACATTTACAGGTTTGCTACCCTCATCTCAGTTGTTTCAGGGAGTGCCTGTGTGCCATGAACCATCTTAATACTGCAACATTGCAGACTAAAAATCCAGTGGCTGCTTACCTTCCCTAGTGCTGTCTACAATAGATGCAATATCGGTGTTCACTTTAGGTAAGTGTTTTGCAGAGCTATCCTGATACACATGGCCTGAATCATAAAACTTGGTCAGATATTAATCATACTGTACTTCATTTTTGTATAGACTATTTGCTGCCAGCAGTTCTCTTTTTAGGCTGATAAATATGAAAAGTTAAAGTCCCTGCAAGCCTTTCACACAACACCTTTTTCCCAGGGCTGGGGAGTGGCAGAAAAAAATGGCAATATTGTTAAGCAACAACTTAATCCACACACATCCCACTTTACATTTGAGCCAGAGACTTTCACAAAACAACAGAAAAGGACAGAAGAAAATGGCAAAAGAAAACATCTTTAAAATAATATCAAACATGACCAGCAAAACCTGCCTTCTATACACTTACCTTTCTTCTGTCTCAATGTTAAGAAGATTTTTATGCATTCATAAAACATTAACAGAAAAGCAGACATGCAAGTTTTTAGGCATTTCTAGCTATACCATCATTAATACTATCCAGATAGCAAGTATCCAGTACTTATAATCTGTCCGCTTGTCCTCCTTGCTTTTCTGACAGCTTCATTTTTATAGCAACCATAGATAAAATGTATCTGACATCACACTAGTTTTAAGGAGAAACATCATGTAGATGAATGCAGAATAATCAAGGATAATTTCACTAATTTTAGGTTTAATGATGCCACAATTTATGGGAAAAAAAAAAAAACAACCCAAACACATTACAATTAAATACTGCAGATCAGCTAGCACCAAGTTTTGCAGTTTGCTAATTCCAGCAGATGAGAATGAGCAGTTGACATCTGCACTAAGTGAATGCAACTGGTTTCCACTGGAGTTGTAGTTCAATTCATGGTTTCACTTCACAGAGCTCTTACTGATTTGAGATCTGGCTAATATTTTTTATTAAAATAAAATACAAACAAACAAATAAAAAACCCCAACAACAACAAAAAAAACCAAACAAAAAACCCAAAACCACACACAGACACTATTTTTCCTCTCAGAAATCATCCTTATAGACTGAAGAAATACTATTTTTGATAGAGAAGGGGTTACACTGATACTCCACTAAAAGCAACTTAGGCCAGGGAACATCACAGTTTTATTGATACCCCAGGGGTCCAGTCCTGTCCAGCTGATTCATCAGTGCCCTGGATGAAGGGACAGAGTGTCCCCTCAGCACGTTTGCTGGTGACACAGCACTGGGAGGAGTGGCTGAGACCCCAGCAGGCTGCGCTGCCATTCAGCGAGACCTGGGCAGGCTGGGGAGCTGGGCGCAGAGGGACCTCATGGAGTTCAGCAAAGGCAAGTGGAGGGTCCTGCCCCTGGGCAGGAATAACCCCCCGCACCAGTACAGGCTGGGGCTGGCCTGCTGGGAGGCAGCTCTGCGGGGAAGGGCCTGGGAGCTCTGGTGGGCAGCAAGATGCCCATGGGCCAGCAGTGTGCCCTGGTGGCCAAGGCCAGTGGGACCCTGGGGTGCATCAGGAGGATCATGGCCAGCAGGTGGAGGGAGGTGATCCTGCCCCTCTGCTCTGCCCTGGTGAGGCCGCATCTGGGGTGCTGTGTCCAGTGCTGGGCTCCCCAGTTCTAGAGAGACTGGGAACTGCTGAAGAGGGCCCAGCGGAGGGCTACGAGGATGATGAGAGGACTGGAGCATCTCCCTCGTGAGGGAAGGCTGAGAGAGCTGGGCCTGTTTAGCCTGGGGAAGACAAAACTCAGGGGGAATCTTTCCAATGCCTACAGATACTTTAAGGGCAGGTGCCAAGAGGATGGGGCTGGGCTCTTTTCAGTGGTGCCCAGTGACAAGACAAGGGGAAATGGGCACAAACTGCAACACAGGCAGTTCCACCTGAATATGAGAAAGAACTTCTTTCCTTTGAGGGTGCCAGAGCCCTGGCACAGGCTGCCCAGAGAGGCTGTGGAGTCTCCTTCTCTGGGGACATTCAAAACCTGCCTGGACACGATTCTGTGCAACCTGGTCTGGAACAACCTGCTTTAGCAGGAGGTTGGACTAGATGATCTCCAGAGGTGCCTTCCAACTCCAGCCATCCTGTGATTGATATCATGGTAATCAATACTTTAGAAAAATCACTGATACATATTTATAAATTTAGTAAACAAAATAGCAAACAGATGACATAACACTGGGAAGTAATATCCAATATGTTAAAGAAATCACTGCTCAGTACTCATTTTCCAATGATACAAAAATACTATGTCATATTTTCTACTGAACACCCCCCACTCCCCCAGTCTTCCTTCAAATTTTCCATCAAAATTAGTCTGAAAAATCAACATTTTTATTCAATAAGTCTGAAAAGCATTAGGGTCAGTCTGTATAATATAGTTATTTCCTTATCCTCTTTGGCTGCTTTATTACCAATTATTAAGTATTAATAATTGATTACTATTTGCCATAATTACTTTTAAATAATTAGAATAATCTCAAATATACTCCTTTTCTTTCTATTTTCTCCTTTAGCTTCTTAAGATCATTATGACTTTCCTGAATTCTTTCACAACAGCTGCAGCTTAATTTTCAACCAAGTGCTGTAAATGCTCCTTTAAAGACACCACAAGACTTTTTGTCAATTTATCCCTAAAGATTAGCGTGTGTATTGAACTAGCAAATTCTAATAGGTCCAAATAATGTCTCAAGAGGCAAGTAGTATGACTAACTGGAGCCCAAATCATTGTTTGTTTTGAAGCTTAAATCCTAGAGACATTTCAGCTGACATATTCCCATCTTACTCACGTCTATGCAGATAATTGCCTGAATTAATATTAAAAAAAAGAAAAAATATGATTATGGGAGAATAGAATATGAATAAAAGAAAAAATTTCACATTTGATTAACTTCTTTGTTTACTTACAAATTAAGCAATTGGAATAAAACTATAATCTAATTCATACCTCTGATTCATACACCTTACCATTAACACTAAGCACCATACTAACAGAGGAGTATCCTATGGTATTCCGGGCAACACATTCATATCGGCCTTCATCAGCTGTTCCAACATCGCGAATGGTAAGAAATCCCTCTGGACTAACATGAAACTTTCCACTCTCAGTTACCTGTACTCCATCCTGCAGCAAAGCACAACGTTTCGTTATTCTAAACACCCTTTGTTTTCAAAGCTGAATTTTTGCCATCTTTTTTCTCTTCTATTTTTACATTTTATTTTTTATTTGTATGTTGTAGGCCAAGTACTAGTCAAATTGATTTAGATAAACTTACATTAAAAACTCACACACTTATGTTGACCGGAAGACTTGCATGTGCTTCTAAATTGTACAGTCTATTTAGTTTTCAAAATACTCATTATTATAAATCAAAGTATTTTAATAGTCATAGGTCCTCATCAAAAAAATTTAAGACCCTAAAATAAGACAGCACCTCTTGAGAACATGTATATTTGGTTTTACTCAAAGTTAACCAACCAAAAAAAATCTCAAAGAGCTTTTATGTATCAATTCTTCATGCACTATGCATTTAGAAGCTGTTCAAGGTACGTTAAAGTACATTTTCTAATGCTCGCCAACTGAAGATGATCATAAGGAAAATTGAAGATCAATATTAGCGACTCATTAATTAACTGGGAGCTCTGCTAATAAATCTGACTAATAGTTTGACATAACTATTGCACCAATGGAAATCAAAGTGAGAGAGGCTACCAAAGAGTTACCAAAACATGTCCTGGTTGAAGTGTCAACAGTGCCAAAGGGCTCAGCAACACAGTATTTTTCATTGTTTTATATCTATAGTATCATTGAAAGTGTGAAAATTAAAACCAGATTCACACAGAACTGTTACTAAAATACATAGGCCTTTTAAAGGCATACCTTATGAGTTTTAGCTGGTCCATATAATAATTTGTATAACCATATAATTTTATATATATATATAAAATTAAGGTTTCATACCCATATACATCTGATTGACCTTCAGGTAATGATTTCAGACACCACAGCAAGCAATAATTTAACAATGTGCACTTTAAATAGCTAGTTCTGAAGAGATGGAAAGGATGTTGCCTTTCCGCAACAACTGCACATATAACTAGTACCTTATTCCATGTAATTACTGGCTCTGGCTCTCCTTGAGCACTGCATGGGATCTGCACATTTGTGCCCACCTCCACTGTCATGTCACTGGGAACACTGGCAAATACAGGAGTCACTAAAAAAAAAACAAATGATACATTGACAAGATATGAAATACCACTTGTGCAAAAGACTGTCTAAAGAAAGGTCAACACTGCTTAATTTTTTAAGTTACCCAACATTTCTTAATCTACAATCCTATTCTGTCTGCAAGTTTTTAGTTGCTTACAAGTTTGTGTTAGAGATAAAAGCCCTTATTCTTGAAGTCTGCTTCAGGGTGATAATTTTAAGTACTTTTAACTTCCAACAAAACAGGCTAGTAGGTACCAAAAACTCTTCAGTTCAATAAATTAAAAAGAATTTCTGTAAATACCTAAATGTGAACAAAATCACCAGAATTAATATCTCATCAATTTCTGACAATTTTTTAAGTTTTAGTTTTTTAATTAGCAACAATTAGATGATAAAAGCAAAACTTCCATAAGTCATTCAACTGTGATGCCCTCAGCCTGACTTGCAGAGGTGCTGCCTTCACAGAGCTCTTATCCCATTGACACCAAGGAGCCCTTAATCCTTAAAACATGAAAACATCACCTTCAATTTTAAGGACACAGGGTACAGTTACCTAAGTCCAGTGTGAAGAAATTAAAGCATTTTTTAATCTTAATTTCTTTCAAATCCAGATTGATATCCAACACAACCATCATGAGAAGCACATACAAGATCACGAAGACATTAAGGATTGTATTTCTGCTGTAACATACCAGTATTTTGCGGAGAGTGGGAGGAGGCTGTGCTTTTACAGAGCAGTGTAATAAATGCCACAAGAAATGCTTTGTAATTAAACATTTAATCTCCTTGAATTTAATTAAACACTAAAGCACTTAACTAAATTATAAATCATAATATTCTAATTAGGTCTAGAAGTAGCTTGCTTAGAATTTACTTGAAGAAAAGCGTAAGAAAAATGGAGTAGGTTTTTTTTTTTCTGTGTCAGCTTATTTTAAGTATAGGGAATGACTTTTCATCATGAAGGTCATTCACCTGTTGTAAAATAAAGCATTCTCTTTCTGGACATCAAAATATTATGTTAATAACACTATTTAGTTAACAACACAGAGACTTTTAAAGAACTGGTCTTTTCACAGAACAGGGTATTTTTCCAAGCATAAGAATACTGTCATCTTCAAAGCAAACCTCCATTCTTTCAAAGAGAAGTAAACCTCTTTCACAGAAAAATACTCTGTACAAATACTAATAAGTATTCATACATGTTATTTATTAAAAAACACCTGGAATCTATACATATACTCAAAAACAATGATCAGAAATGTGAAATGTTAGCAATATGCTGAACAGCAGGATTTTTAAACAACAAAAGGCATAGCCTCATTCTAACAAGCTTTTATCAAAAAAGGCCATGCGTAGTTGTAAGCTTACGTAGTCTCCACATGACTTTGAACAAAGTCTATCAGGGCACACCGTCCCACATGCTCAATTTATAAAAACTAATAAACCAACTTATAATTCAAAACCACCATTTAGAATCATTGTAAAATGCAGGGAAAGTCCTGAAGAAAAACCCAAGCACTATTCAAGCTCTGTTTCAAAGGTTTTTTTGACTCTGAACAAAGGTAAACTACTTCATATTAATATTTTGTGCTATCAAAGATAATTGACCTTACATTTTAGGGGGAGGAAACATTGAACACAGTACTGTGTGTTTTAGTGTAAGCTTAAATCTTCTTCTCCCCCCTCCCCCTGCCAGTAGCCATACATTGAGAACATACCTCTAGGCTGTACAGTAAGGTATACGACAATTCGTTGCGATCCAATAATGTTGACTGCTTGGCATTCGTACTGTCCCTGGTCATGCAGAGCAACCCTAGAAATCCTTAGAGTTCCAGAGGATAGAACTAAGTGTCTTCTGTCAACAGACAACTGGCCTCCTGAAACAGAGCAACAGCATTTGCTATTTACAGCAGTGCAGAATGAAGTTCTTCTGTGTCAGAAAACGGGAAATCCAGAAGATTTTAAATTTGATAAAATGTTGGGAAAAATTGAAGTATTTTAATAAAAGTTTTAAACCTTTACTTCTCAGAAGACAAACACGAAAAGCAAACAAAACATACATATGCACCCAATCATAATCCTGATCACTTCTCCATTTGTGGTAGAAATAAGTATTTTCATTTAAGAATCATAATTAAGCATCCAAATGAGAAAGCATCATAAGAACACCAATAGGTATTACTGTTCACTTCATCTTACTGCCATGTAAGACATAATTCATCTTATGTGCCTGGGCTGTCTACAGAATACATAGAAAAATACATACAGCCCTGAAAAAGGTTGAATATAATAAAAATTAAGTAAAAGGCACATCAATGTCTGTATCCTATTCTTCCTTTATGGACATTTAATCTGATTGGGACAATCTTGGTAGACTGAGAAATGGGGACATTATCAGCACCAAAACGATCAAGAGTTTAACAATCTGCTTTAGCCACCATAATTTAGAATTTCCTGAGCTGTTTTTCCTATTAGAGTTATTTAATTCGATTCAACTGGAATATTTACTCATTGATAAAACATCCACTACAGAATTTCTTCCTGCAGGACTTGGCTCTTAATTCCTTTACAGCCACAATCTGATAAAAGTCAGCAGAGTGCACCCCAACAATCCTGTCAATGTGCATTAAGTGACAGAAATGCAGTTATACTGATGCCAGTTACAGGTTGGACTGTTCTGAAGAGAGCACATCCCACCTAATTTCAGATCCAGTTAATGACAGTCATCTCCATTTCTGCTGCAGTAAACCATCAGTGATAGGTATGGACACATGTGATTTGCCTCATATTTTCTTAAACATTTATTATTAGAAATCTAATTTGGAGACATATTTGAGCAACATTATTTTTAATGAATAATGAAAAAATGCTTGGGCAACTAGATTCTGCGGGGCACCTTGCCTTTTCTAGCTAAAGCAGAAAGAGATGAGCCCTGTTTCCTTTGAAGACTGAAGCATCTACACAAATACATGCAATTTCTTTCAATGCATGAGTGATTCCAAAATGACAGCTAAAGTATTCTAGTAGGTTAAAAGTAAAACCAGAACACTTACCTCCTTTAGTCCAGGCAATAACAGGCTGGGGATAGCCTTGTGCTTCACAAGGGAAATCAACGGTTTGTCCCTCAATCACTGTTTTGTCTTGAGGAGTGACAGTAAACTGAGGTAGAGCTGCAGAAGAGAAAATTAACTGGTTAAAAAAACCCAACTGAAAGATGCACAACTGTCTGAAATGAATTACCATTTCCTGTGTGACATGAATAGCTCATATTGGTGGCAAAAGAGATGTTAATGTGACTCTTATATCATGACCACTATAGGGCAGAGAGTTAGGGCAGCCACTTGCGCAACAGGCATATCTCCCTCACAACCTGACCCTGGCGTCGGTGAAGGCCTCTGGGTTCTACTGCCATAGATCCAAAATAAGGGCGTATGGTAAAACTTGTAGAATCAAATACAGTATTCCCTGGATTAAAAATTCCTCCTTCTCGTTCTCTCAAAAAATTATCATCTAAATTGTGAAGAAAATGCAATGTAGCAAAACTATCCTGAGCTGCTTGTTTTCTTCTTTACGCAAAAGGAAAGCAGTGGAGTGTGGGCCAATTTCTGCAGTAACATCATGGCATTATCAGTGAGAGAAATAGTTTGTTCAGCTCTCAAAACAGTCATCCATTGGTGAATAATAAATGAACAAACCATATTGACAAGTTGCTTTGTATAGCTTTTAAAAATTGAACTCATTAACAAAGCATTTGCAACCTGAACTGTTTGCCTGTCAACGGTTTAAGAGATCTTAACATGAGAACAGAAACAAACTTCAATTTAAAGGTTACTCAAAATGTTTTAGAAATAAAAGTTCCAGCACAAAAATGTTTGCAAAAAATATTCTCCATATATAGGAGGCTTCTGATACATTGTTGTCGAATACTTCATATTCATACTATTGACATACAATATCAAAATTATTGTGATCACAGTAAGTTAGAGTACTCTGACTTCTGTTTTGCAGAAAAGGTGTGCTAATGCCTCAGGTGGCAGAGTGATAGTGTCCATGAAACGCAGGAGGAAATGTTCCCATATTCACTGAAGTGTCTACAAAAGAAAGGCAGCACAGATCTATCTGTGTGTGAAACTCCATTTCTGTTACTTCAATTTCTAATCTCTAGAACTGATGCCTGCTACAGAAGAAATCTAATTCCCACAAATTTGATACAACATGTTTACTCCTACGGGCAAAAAAAACGTAATAAGAAATAAACATTTCTTATTCCCATCCCTGGAAGTGTTCAAGGCCAGGCTGGATGGGGCTTTGAGCAACCTGGTCTAGTGGAAGGTGTCCCTGCCCATGGCAGGGGGGTTGGAACTAGATGATTGTTAAGGTTCCTTTCAACCCAAACCAAATCTATGATTCTATGAAAACACCAATGATTAAATTCTAAGAATACTCAATTAAAATTAACTTTCAAAGAATTAGTATATATTATCTTACTCTGAGTGAAATGTACAGCAAGAGTCCTAAGGGCTACACTAGAATAGTATTATTGAAAGAAAAATCTCTTATGGCTTTAGTTCAGCTCTAACAATTCAGAAAAGATGAAACCACACAATTTAAAGTAATATACTCTTCCTAATATGTTTTACAGCATGTCATTCCTAGTTTAACATCACTCACCTTGGACTATGATGTATGCAGTTGCATGGATATTATCTATGCTGTTAGTTGCAAAACAGGTATACTCGCCACTGTCTTCTTGCTTCACATTTTGTATGTAAAGTCCTCCTGATGGAGTTATTGTGATGCGAGGGTCACTCGGTAAAGGGGTTCTGTCCCCTTTGGTCCACGTAATGCGTGGCTGGGGGTGCCCAGTTGCACTGCACTCCAAGGTAACACTCTCTCCAACTAGCACTTCCGTATTTTGTGGATGAATCACAAAACTTGGCCGGGCTGTGAGAAAAGAACGATGCCTAAATATGACTTTTAGCTCACAAAGCACTAATTTAGCTGAATATTGCAACAGTTTGGGGAATATAGGGAGTTAATGTCTCTGTTCCAACATACTTAAAATCTTGGTGCAAAATCTGCCTTGCTTTAGGCCTAATCTAGCTGCAGACATTTATAAATATCAACAGATAAAAAATAAAAGCTCATAATTGCACTGATGTTTTTTTCTTAACTCCCATTAAAACAATTTTTAAACACTTCCTTCTCATTTGGTGCTGCTTATAAAGGTCTCTTTAAAGGCATACACGCTGAGACCCAGAAAACAAACTGGCTAAAAATTGCCATAAGTGCACAAAAAAGAAAAAAACTGATTAAGCTACATTTTAGTAAGTTTTCCCAACTACATGTGTGCTTTGCAGTGACATTTGAAGTTTGCCTGATGCTGAGTGTCAAAATTTTCTCACAGCAAAGTTTGGAATTTAGAAACACTACAGTCCTGGACAGGAATTTAGTGCTTGCAAAGACAAAGCCCTGGCCAGACAGAGATTCAGGTTAAAAAGCTCCTGTGCAAGGACAGCTGCACAGGGTGTGCCAAAGCTTTCACGAGTGGCCTGTTTGGAAGCTTGTGATTTTCAGGTATCCAGAGAGAACATTATTGCACTGAGCAATGTCATAATGCAAGAGCCTCTTCTCCTAACCCTTCTACAAGCCGCCTACAAGACTACAATTGCATACTACAATAACCATATTAAGTGGCTGATGTATATTTTCGTTCTAAGGATATTATACCTTCATGTTCTAGTTCTTAAGATGCCCAAACACAAGGTATCTACATGTCAAGAACATAAAACATCCAAAGTATCTTTTTAGCAATTGTATATTAAAAAAATTCTCTATCTGAATGCAAAATTCAGACTTTATGTTCTTTACCTGGTGACTCAAAGTATCTAAGAGTAACTTCCTGAGTTTTCACTTCGCCAGCCACATTTTTTGCCATGCACTGGTAAATGCCTTGGTCTGTTTCTTGAGTATTCTGAATCATTAACGTGCCATCATCTAGCAAGTTTAGACGGGAATCTTCTTTCATACTGAGCTCATTACTGTGAAGAAAAAAAATCTGCTGGAGTTAAACCTTTAAATCACAAGCACAGAAAACTGCCAAATAATAAGTTCCAAAATTATATTACCCAAAATAACTTGGGGTCGTGGTGTGTGGTTTTTCCTGTGTTAAGTATAATAAGAGAAAACTAAAAGTTCTAAAGAGAAGAAGAGGAAAAACCAAAAATGAACCAATTTTGCTTATGCAAGTATTACATCTTCAAAATGAAAAGACAAAATACTTCTATGAGTAAAAGCTTATGGGGAAAATAAGTGAACAAAATACACATACCTGGTCTCATTTTCCTTTAAGGCTGTTCTAACTGGCAAATCAATTCAAAATGTTTCCACTGGAGGTGTATCATGTCAGTTCAACACTTAAGATAACCTCTCTCCTAGTAGAAAGTATTTGCTATAAAACGAACCTTTGTGCCAATCTTTGTCTGGATTGCTCAAAGAGCACTAATGAACCTGATTATAATTTGTTCTGGCATGAAAGATAAGGTAGGATCAGTTCTTCAGGCTATGTCATGGGTGCATGGTCTGTGACATTAACTAAGAACAGTTACAGGTTTTTATTAAAGGAACTCTTTCTCACTGCATCCCACACTACATGATGAAGAAAGCACAGAGGAGGGATGAGATCTCACCCCCTAGGTACAAAACCCAGCCTGCTGATCTATTCAACATACTGCTCAACAGGTCAATGGCTTTTGACTAAAATCTTGCCATATTCAACTACCTTGCAAAGAGCTTTGCTCTCATTCATGCAGCCAGGAAACATGCCAGAGTCAATAATCTTACACCCCAAGCTCAAATTTCTTCTTAAAACTTTTTCATATGTGTATTCTGAATACATGTTTTCTTTGTTTATTACAAAAAGGACACGAGCCAAAGAAAATTTTAATGAAATAATTATACCATCCAAGTTCAAGGCTCTGTTCTTTACATACTTCATAAAACGCTGTACTCTTTCTGCATGTGGGGTTCTCACTGATATCAGTGGAAATAACCAGGACTCCATGCTGTGCCATTTTATCAGCAACTAACAAACTAAAATGTCTCACTTGCTGATAGAAAATGTAGAGAATTTATTTTCCAGGTCAGGTTCTCCATTTGTATAAAAGCATTATTAAGTCAAAGCCTCATTAAGCTAGTGGTAAACTCACAATTCATGTGTCTGTCATAAATTCACATCGCCTTAAGGGGGGTGATGTACTGCTACATGGCTGGCTTAGCTGTGCTGTGCCCAGCACTGCTGGAGGGACCCAGGCTCTGGGCACAGCTTAAGCAGTCACTCTGCAGCAGGCTGCCCCTTGGGCTGCTGAAAGACACACATCCTTTGTAGGCCCTTCCCTCCACATACCCTAAGCAGTGAGGAGAAGCAATGGAGCAGGCTGACTAGAGCGCCTGTGCTACCTCTATCCTTCAAGGCTTTTAAGACCCAACTGGATAAAGCAACCTGGTATGATCCTGCTTTGAGCAGAAAGCTGCACTGGAGATCTCCTGAGACCTCCTCCAACCTGATTTCATCTGCAATCCTATGATATAAGCATTTGCCTGCCCTCCATGTACCAGTATAAGGAGCCTGGAAATTGATATATCCCTCCTCTCCTGGAAGGAGCCACACCTCAAAAGAAAGCTGCCTCTGAGGAGCTGAGGCTCAAGAAGACTTTCTAAGAAATCTAACTCTTACCCAGTCAGTCCTTTAAAAATGTAGTTTTTGCTCTACCTCAAAAAGTAAACAAACACTACCTAACCCACAAACTGCACGTCCAACACATCCATATTGGATTGCTTGGTACTCACACATAAATGATTTAGTTTTACAGCTGCGAGCATCTCTGTAGGTATAACTATAGCTGAAAATCTTTCCAATAGTGTTATAGTTACAATTTAATATTTTCTAAAGGCATCAGCTTTTAAGTGTTTAAAATAACTAATGAAAAATGATCTGGGACGTTATTACTTCATATACTACTTCTATAATTAATGTTTCTGCTGTAACTATTCTACATATTAGCATGTAATACATGTGGACATGCATCCAGAAATGTACACACACCCAGACAAACATGCTTACACCAAGTTTCTCTCTTCCTTTTTTAAACTTACTTGTTTCGAAGCCAGATAATTTCTGGTTTAGGATTGCCTTCAGCTCTGCAAGTGAAGTACACTGTATTCCCTGAGGTAACATCCACATCCTGAGGCTCTGATGTAATTCTTGGCCTCTCTGTATCAACAATAAAATGTATAAGGAACTCTTACTTGTTTTAAAACTACTAAAGAATGGTAAATAAAAGATTTTCCATACACCTTGTAGAAAAACACTTCTCACAAATGTTTTAACTTAAAGTACTTATACACTTAATCAGGATTAAATGCAGTTTTCCCTATGCAGACGTGGCTGTGGGCTTTCTGACTGCCTCCATTGTTCCGCAATACCTTTTAGTAGACTGGAAATGGATTATCCAAATTTGTATCAGGTTCTAAAGTAGCTCTTTTATTTATTTGAACAGAGGCTCAATTTGCTTATGAAGGAAAAACTTTAAAGCAGCAAGCACAAGTGCCATTCAAAGTAACTTCCTCTAGATAAGCATCAGTCCTAACCTGCCTCCTACAGAATAATTTGTCCAGTTCGCTTCCTGCAGTTTCCATATTCAGGCTCCTCAGATGTGCTGAGAGCTGGTAGGATACCATGTGAATTATTCCTGCACCAAATCCCCTTTTTGCTATCTTTTTCAAGAACCTGATAGACACATGGTCCATGGTCATAATTCTACTAATCAGAACTATATCCAACACAACCAAAAGGACAATTTCCTTATTTTATATCTTGGCCTCATCATGTGGCTAGGCAAGCAAATGCCCATAGCTTGATGAGAAATCTGCATTTTGATTTTGGAGCAGAGAGGTGCAGGGCTAAGCCTTCACACCCCTAGGCTGAAGGAATACAGACAAACAAGAGGATTATAATAGACGTGCTTATCCAGTAATCGTTCAGTGACAGAGGATTTCAGCACCTGTACAGGGCACTCCTCGTAAGTATAGCCGAGTAAAAAAAAAAAAAAGAACCAGTGGCCCGACCTTGATTCCAGTAATATCAACAAGAATTTTAACACGAAGATCTGTGAAGTCTGAGGTAATTCTGTACAGCTTCCTTCTTATCTTTCCCTTGTATAGAAGGGAATAAAGGATACCAAACAATATTAACATAACACCAGTGACCCTAGCTTAAAATCCTTTTATGACCAAAACTGAAATATAAAAAGAAAAATAAACTTTTTTTTCTGGATAATCACATTGAGTTCCTCAAGGAGAAATTTCAAACATGGCTGTATTTGTTTCATTAAAGATAGGCTGAGGGGTAAAATCAATCAGTTCTGCCAGGAGACAAAAATGGAGAAGGAACACAAGGAGATTTCTGGAAATAACAGATATTGACCAGAGGTGGTCAGTGGTATTGAAGAGAACAGAACAACAAATCCTAACAAACAAACAAAAATACAGTTCAGGCACATCTAACAAGCCAAAAAAGCCATCAGGAAGTGGCAAACCCACCACAGTTAAGTTCTTCTGGTGTTATCGTGGCCACTGATCTTCCTTGGATCCTTCGTGGATACTCACAGGTAGCTGCTGCTTGAGCATTACCTGACTCTGCATATGTCTTCAACAGCTCTGCCAGCCACAGAATCTCACAGTCACAGTGAAGGGCGTTTGAATCCAAGCGCCTGCACAAAACAAGCAGCCACAACACCTGTTAGCAAGCTTTGACTGTTTTGCCAGGATCAAAATGGTTCTGCAGTACCAGCAATACCTCTACCTGTGAATACAGACAATGGACAGTACAGAACACAGGTGATTATTTCTTGCTTATATGCACTCTGGTAGTCTTTATGACAATGCATAACATTTTTATTGCATGGGCAGGACTGTGTTCAATATAGCTAGCAAGCATCTAAATAACATTCCTTTTTTAACGCCAGTATTCATTGACTAAATCAGGTTTTATTTAGATGTTATACAAACTTTTTTTAAATAAAGAACTTATACCATTCTCCCACATCTTTTTTTTTTTTTTTTTTTCCTGTTTAATATTTATTACTGTAGTAACTTCACAGCTAACTTGACATTTTTACAAGTTCCCATTTTGCAGATCAGGCAACTGAGACAAAGACCCACAGTTTTATTTAAACATTAAGCTCCCATTGAGTTCAGCGGGTCAGTAACTTTGTAAAAAACCTGCCTATTGCAGATAACGAGAACCCATAAATTCTGTTACTTTCTTTCCAGTAGTGAAGGGCCCTGTTACTACATGGAGGACTGCACTTTCTGGTGGAAGGCCCTGTAGGGAAAAAAAACCCATTAAGTACAGAAATCTGTACCATTAAATATATCAGTATACATAGATTGAAAATAAAACTGTATGGCAAAGCAACCTCAGAGTGGTGTATCTTTAGGGGTAGTAAACTTTTTGATCATTTTGTCCTTTAGTATTCTTTTAACTTCTTCTACAAATGCCCAGGTATTATTTCTTCCCTGTTGTCTTATGAAAACCAGGCAAGAACAAGCAAAACTATTTTTAAAGTTTCTGTACAAATGTCTCCTGATATATCAGATGTTACCGGCAGAATTTAAATCTGGAACAAGAAAGTCATGATGTGACCTTTAGGGATAAGCTGTTCCAGGTCAGAGGACACCAGGTCAGTCTAGCTCGGTGTTCTCTTCCACTAACAGCCACTATTTAAATTCCCCTTTACCTATGAATTACGTGAAGAAGCATCCCTTTCCATTCGCTTGAACTCCACAAAAATTTAAGGGAGGTATGAGTGAAGCAGCTACCACTGGAAGGCGCGTGCATCATCAAAATTTACTTTATCCTGCCTTCTGCCCATAGTTAAAGGCATGGTATGTCTTAAACCAGCAGGACCACCTTCCCTTATGTCCCTTGTGATCTCTTTTCCCAGTAGACCTAGCGCTATGGCTCACTGCACAGCACACCCTCATCAGCCCACCCAGAAAGGAGGGTATGAAAGCATCACTGCCTTTCTCAAAATGGCAGTCTTGGGTAATTTAGAGAATGTTTATCCTAGATCAGTGAAGATACAAAGTGAGGGACAGAAAACCATCTGAAAGTCACCTTATTATGGTACTCATATTGAGTTTAAGTTTTTAAGTGGGGGACTTAGAAGCCTCTAATTTTCCAAGTTAATGGCATTTCAAGAAGAACTGGCTCCTGGAGTCGCTTTTAAAGTTATATTCTTAAAAACATGATTATAAAAAGGTGCTTGATGGTTTATCAGATAAGGACAAATAAAAAGAAAATACTGAAATAATCAAATATTGAAAGACATCATAGAAGGATCACCCAGTAAGACATAGACAAGAGGGGGGAAAATATCCCAAAAATAAAATAACAAATAAAATAAAGTGAAAACACTAAAAAAACCCCACAAAGCAGGATCTGTATGTATTATTTAGTCTACAAAAAAAGACCATATGATTACAAATAACTCCAAGACAGGAAACAAACAAAAGGATTTAGTTACTAAAGACAGTAAGATATGAAGCAATGGTCTCAACCTATGTACATAAACAACTGGAACACATCTCTAGGAAAAATTATTTAATATTTAAAACAATTACACAATGAAAGGCATTTGCAAGGAAGATAAACATTGCAAGATGAGACACAGTCTAATTAGATTATTTAAACTTTCTTTAGTTCAATAATAATTCAATTTACTTACAGTCTCTTCATAGATTCTAAGTGACTAAATGTTCCAGGAATCAAATGAGCTATTCTGTTGTTATGCAAAAATCTGTTAAAAAGCACAGAAATACTCATGTAATTCAGATTTTGAAATAGTCATTAATTTACATTCTTCTAGAAACCATTTAAAAGAAAATAATTTTACAAAATAATAATAAATGTAACCATTTTCAGCAATTCTTTGGCTGCTATTTTTAAGTGGCCTCCAAGGTGTATTTAGCGTCCATATGGAGCGAAAGAAGCCATAAAAAGAAGTGACCAAAAAGCAAGGCAGTTCATAAGTATTCAAATGAGAAACTAAAAAAAAAAAAAAAAAAAAAAAAAGTCATAATCTAAATCTACTTCTTCATTCATAACATTTATTTTATGTCAAACATTGATCACAGCTTTCTGGGAAATAGTTTGCAATAGAAAAATACACCACAGGCAATGCTCACTTCTGCATGCCTCTATGGTCAGCCTGACCAACGTGTTCTTGGCAAAGACTATGTAGTAGTTACAATAAAAGATTTAGATAAAAAAATTTATGGGCATGATAAAAATATTATTTTACAGTTTCAAACATTTAATTCAAACAAGCAAGCTGACTTCTGAATCTTACCCCAAGAAAAACAAACTTACAGCCTTTCAAGTTTTGGAAGATGGGTAAAGGATTCAGGTTCCAATGTTTCTATTTGATTAAAGTGCAGATACCTGAAAATATGTTAAACAAAAAAAGAAAATACTGAAACGTTTTTTCTTAATGAAGCTGCAATATTATAAAGCAATTATTGTTTACACACTGTTTACACATCTAAAGGGTGACGATGATGTAGTGGCTTAAATTTCTTCTGTTATTATCTGAATCCTGTACTTGAATCTGAGAAATGTAAGACATGACAAAAAAAAAAAAAAAAAAAAGAAAAAAAGAGGGGTTTGCAGACCACTATATATCATCTCTGTGACTGTACATATGCGCAAAAAAAAAAGTTTGAAAACCATTACTTTGGAGATACTACTTGGAACACTCTCTTGCCAAGTCTAGTTTTCATTAGTATGCACACTTGAATAAATATATATGGAAAAAAGAAAATTATGATTTTTTTTTACAGGAAAATGTTGCCAGTTGCTTAGAAAACTTTTGTAGTTTCTAAATGGACAACATTTTTAGCAGGGAACTGTTCTCATTGCTATCACACTGTGTGAACATTTAAAACTATGCTGAGAAGTAACCTGTTCTAGTCCATGAATACTGGCATTTAAAGCCATGATGAATGGTCTCAAAAAGTTCAAAACCCAAACAAATTCATAATATAAAACCAAGTTTGATTGAACTGCTTTTAGAGAAAGGGCTTTCCAGCAGCTGGTGTACAATTAACCACCACAGCTGTGCTGTTTGATGCTCTGTTGATGCTTATGTAAGCTTTTAATATTACACAGCAACAAATATTACAGAGATGTTAATCCTGTAAAACTGAAAAAGTCTAATGTAACAAGATAAATAACCAGATTGTTAATCTGTAACTACTGTGAAAATGGACTGCAAAGGCAGGACCATTCTAGTCTTGACTATGTTGTGGAGGTACTCTATAGCCTTGCAGATGACAAAACAAGAAGTAATTGGTAAGACTTGCACAAGGAAATGTGAAAATTATTTATAGACTTTGGATCCTTCTAATTTCTAAATGTATCCAGACCTCCTAAAATTTCCTATTTGACCTCTGGCAAACTCAAGGACATTCGAAGAATGTGCATATATAGAAATCACCATTGGCTGAAGAATGAAAAGGAGCATCATTTAAAAGCAAAGAGACCATCTTGGACCCCACAAACTCCTGAAAAAGTAATCATTCAGCATGAAAAGTAATAGGACTGAAATACCGCACATGCTCCAATCCCTGACCCGAGCCGAATGGTCGTCACAGAGTGAGGAAAGCGGGAGCAAGCGGTGATTATGGCAGAGTGATTGCAGCGAGCCCTGGAAGGTGCGTGCAGCGGGGAAGCCAGGCACGTGCCTGGCAGTCTCCCAGATCCCCCGCCAGCAGCAGCACAGCCCGAGCATGAGCCAGCAAGCGATGCCAGGGAGCAATGAACAGGGACCACAGAAAAAGCCAATAAATCAGCACAGATGTGATCAGGCACATCAGAGTATCAAGTCTGCTTTATGCCAGTACAATGCATGGCCACAAATTGTAGCAAGCATAGACTATGATTGTATGCATGAGGAAACAAGAAGCACATGATCATGCTACGCCTGCCAGTCTTCATCTCCCTTTTGAAAATACAAGCCAATTTCAGCTAAATTAAAAAGGCAGACATCTCAAAGGCAGATACTTCCTGCAAGGTTCATCAGAATCACTAGTAGAGAGAAGAGAGACCTCCATCAGGCCCAGCCCTGAGGAAGGACCAGCAGGATAGGGCTGGTATCTGCCCCGTGGACCACCCATGAGGTGGGCAGGCACAGCTCACCCGGAGCCAGGGCTCTGCTCATCCACCTGTCCAGCATCAGCAGCATTTGGGAGGAAGCAAGGCAAGATGGGGATCATGGCAGTGAAAGAGGATACAGGGAAAAACCAGGCCCAACTGTAGGGTTTTTTTACTTCTTCTGAAGCAGCTTTGGTTTTGGAAAAAAAAAAAATACATACACTACTTCTCGTGCAGGCAACAGGGATCTTTTCCTTTTCAACATTGTTAATTGTACTTGCATTTTTATGATTCATGAGCACCTTACAAACACACCTCCTTACCTTCCCAATAAATTAATTTCTTCTAACTCTTTGGCACTGACAAGGTAAGATGTGTAGGTACAAATAATACCTCTTACTAGAGCAAGAAATAGCACTGGTAAAAAGTAGGCACACAGAGGCACAGAACCCCTTCTTCAGGTCCACGGATCAGAGGTGAGATTAGCAAAGACAGGAAAAGAAAGGACACCTCTCTCAGATGGTTTAAGTGATGTATATGTACATCATTAAACTCAAAGCAACAGTTCATAACTGCTGTTCAGTATTCAAGACTACTATAGTTACAGATGTAAACAATACTTTATGTGCCAGAAAACTCATCCTGTTTTGCCAACCAAAGTAATCAGATAATTAAAACAATATTTCTGTTATAAACCTTGCCTTGTTTACAACCTCAAATCATCACAGGTACAACTACAATAATTCAGGCACTGAAGCATATTTTAACAGTTAACTTTACCTCATCAGAAATCACGCTGTCTGAAGTAGTTCAAAAAATCAAATAATGAAGTCCAACTGGAAAATACGCTTAACTGCTTCATATGACAGGTTAGTTGGGTTTTGCAGGTCTTTAAATTATGACCTCAAAAAAGTCCCGAGCAACTTGTCAAGCAATTTATCAACAGAACAAAGTGTTAAATATGTAGGCAAAGTAATCAGCAACAAGTGTAATTCCAAACAAATAGATGCAGAAACCAGATTGCACTGTAAGTCTACAATAAAAAGAATGAAAAAATCCTTGGCTTTACAACCTACAGTTTAATCACATTTTATCACTTATCACATTCTTTTTATCCATGTAGCACATTCATTCTTTTTTAAAGGATTTTTAATATTTTAATTACTATGAAAATTTCTTGGACTGGAAATTCACTTTAAAGGTAATCATTTTCAGGAAATAATCTCACACTAACATGTCTTTACAGAACTCTTATGTTCAGAGTATAAAACGTTCTTAAGAACAGTAGTGTGATATAATGAAATGGGTATTAACAAGACTTTCATAATGCAAATTTAAAAAAAAAGCATGCAAGAGTGATTTTTAAATACTGTGTCTTCCTTTTTTAATTCTGAATTCATTATCAAGGATGAAACAGAAGGGAAGGAAATACTTAAAGGGGAAAAAAAATGTCCAAATGAAATGCACCTAGAGGAAGACAAAGACTTGATCAAATAAGCACGGTACACTTTTCCCTTTGCTATTATTAATCTTGGATATGAATATTTACAGTAAAATTCAGTCCCGGGGCATTTTTCACAGCACTAAATTTAGCATTGTGTGTTCTGTAGCATAGTATTTTTGTAGAGGATTACTTTTAACATATATGCCAATTGCTTATTTCTAATAGTACCTCCACATCTTTGAGGAAGTACTTACAATCCATTAGCCGAGTATAACTTATGTTCTGAATATTTAAATAGCATGTTTGTAATTTTGATTGTTAGAAAGAATTTTTCCTGCATTTATCAAAGAGCTTTCTCTGCCCAGGGGTATGATAAGAATTAACAGGCTTAAATCACAAGGAAAGAGATTTAAATAAGGTATTACAATAATGATATAAAATATTGGAACAGGATACTTAAGGATATTATGGAATCCTCTCTTTAAGGACTTTTAAAATAAAGCTAGATAAATATCTGTTTCCAGTCACATAGGTTTGCTGTCCCTAGCCGATCTTATGTTAGAATAATAAAGACGTACTTCTCAAGGCCCCTTTCATACCTTTTGGGTTTCTTTGTTTATTAATTACTTTTCTTTCGTTATTCCTTCCCATAGGTATTTTTAGCAGCAATGAGACTTTAATCAGGCTCCACTGTGTTAAATGTGCTTAACTGCTCACATACAGTTATGCAAAACCCAGGAACTTTTTGTAATAAAAAAACTGTTTAAAATTCACAGCAACATTTCAAAGCTACTAAAAATTGAATTGAGGGAAATAAAATGAATATATAACAAGCTGCATCACTATATGTAAAATAACATTTTTATCTATTAATTTCCCCCAAATACGTACATGTGGACACAAACTACAGCATAACTCTATTAACAGCTTATAAAGAGCAAAATTAGTATGTTAATATGAAAGTCAGAAGAAAATGCATAATTAGTTTTCCACTAGATCAGGTAAACAGATTTAAATTATTCTATTAGTATTGGGGATCCCTCTAGTTAAGGACTACAGAGAACACTTTTTGTCCCTGATACATACAGCTTTAAAGCCAAGCTCTCAAAAATTATAGTAGATGTTTGGAAGAAAAGTAATGTACACATATCTGGAAATAGGACTGCAGTTAGAGCTCTATCTTGGGATCCAGACACAGCAGACTTGTGACCTCACAAGCCAGGTATCTGTGACATTTCAGGTGGGATTCACTTCTCCAAGCACAGACGTATAGAGGCATATAGCAGTTGTCTAAGCGCAAGCATACAGAGGCAGCTTTCGTTGCCTTTCAGGTGCTCTGGCTGCCTTCCAGCTGCTGCTCTGAAAAATCACAAGTTGCCTGCAGCTTTGTGTCACATTTGCCAGATCCAAACACATCTTGCAGATTTAACAGGGTCTAAATTGGTACTAAGCGGCTACTTTTCACTAAGCGGCCATGAGTGAAGAGTTAGGTGATGAAATATGTATGGCTCAATATGTTCAAGTGCCTAGGACTGCAAAGTTTTTTCAGAATTTACTCTAGCACAAGTGAATTTCAAGATCTGATTCAAAGATCTTATTCCCTTGGCAGAAATTTACGAAGAAAAAGGTCTACTACTACATCAGCAGATAAGAATTCTGCCACAGAGGTTTAAGAAGGATTCTGCCAGCTGCAGTAAATACCAAGTTTATTCTTCCCTTATACATGTAACAGTTCTAAATCAAACTATGTTTACAGTTTCTCTCAAAGAACAATAACAAAACAAAAACCAACACAACAAAAAAAAACAGAAAAATGCTTGCTGTCCTGTGTTGTTTTTTTTTTAAAAAAAAAAAAGTAATTATCAGTTTCATTCAGCTTCACTGGAGTAGAATTACTATGAATCAAAACTTTCCCCGAGATGTGGGCTACAGCATCTACTTCTGCGAACTCTGCTGAGCACTGAGCAGAGAATTGGCTGAGTCAACACATAAGTAGCAAAATGTTTGATAACTTTAGGCCATAGAAACCTCAAATGCAGAAATAATGACCAAGTAGTTGGTACTGTTCCAAACTGAAGTTAGAGGACTTGGGAACTTGTTCACAAAGACTAACTTTAGCCTTGAGAACACAATCTTTCTCCAAGGATAATGTGATAAAACAGAACCTGTAGAGACAGAACCTATTTTTATGCTAAAGATGCTTAAATGACAAATCTCTCAAACTACAAATCTCAGTGAATACCCTCCAGCCCTGCCACTGGCTTCCTGTGCTCCCATTTTCCCAGCTGGCAAGCCTTCCCTTTAAGATCTGCACAGGAGAAGGGTCTAGAAGAAGTGTGCTTTCTGATGTGCACCCAGCAGGGCATTAACTCCCCCGGCAGCTCACCAGACCAGCCATGTGCACTGCTTGTGACAACTGATGCTGTGACATAAGGGCAGTCCCTGAGCAGTGACCATGTCAGGCTCCATTTCCATACTTCCCAGCTAGCGATGAGACTCAAATCCTGTTTAAAACTTAATTTCATATAGAATAATGTTGATGTCTCAAGTCTGAGCTTAAGTTGACAGCATGATATCACTGCAGGCTGAGAGGCTTAACTGCAACCTAGCAGGAATGTACATTCAGAAGGTGTTAATATTCCAAAGTGATTTATGATTTTTAGTCATGAGTCAACAGGAAATAGAGCAAAAGAAAAAAGGATAAAAAGGATAAATATTGCCACTTACAGCATATCAGGCTTGTGGCATGGGGAAGATTATTATTTTGGAAGTATTAGTAATTCAATAAATAGGCCTCAATATTTAGAATTCTACACAGAAAATAAGAATTGCTATTAGCATGCAAGTAAGCCCTACCAGTTGCTGTCAATATGCTGCAGTAATCATTTCTAGAGTAGGAGGAAGAGAAAGGCATTAAGGAAAAAAATGACATTTTTATATGTTTTATAATTACCACTTTTGTTTTATATAGAAGCTCTTCCTTCAAAAGGCATCTATTGCCCTGTAAAATGAGCTTGTATGATTTTGTCCACATCTGAAATGTCATTTTATTTCAGATACACACTGTGTCCACTACAGGTTTATAGTAACAAGGAAACTGGTATGTATAGAAAATTTGTTTTACACTGATAACACCGTCATGAGTTTCAAAATTTATGTTGGTCCTAGAAGAAAGATGTTCAGCTCCCAAAATTCATATGCTACAAAACTCATTGGTCTAGTACTGTTATTTGGCAGTCAGACTATGAAATAGCTATGCATTTATAGCTCTTTCTGTTTTCCTAAACATTACCACAATGAATGTATAGCAATGCTTTCTGATTATGAAAAAAAAAAGTATAGTTAAACTTAACGGAATCAATACAATCAGTTTTTGTTATGTTAAGGACTGCATTTTTCATTCTTTTTCAACAGAAATTATTCTTCAGTCATTACACAGGAAACTGACTATGATTTTAATCAATCTTTCCAGAAAACACTACTGAAACACCTACATTACAAATTATTAACTTTCTTACTTCTTAATATGGCAATCATTAACACATATGAACAATAGTAAGGTTTTAATTTTGAAATCTCATTTTAAAATATAATAAAACTGGGTTAAACTTCCAAGAGACTAACTGTGCTTTAGTTATGCTGCATAAAACAAACTGCTGCAGTCAAAGGAATTGCAATGTTATAAAACCTACAGAAATTAAATCAAAATATCTAAGCCATACACATTAGTTTTCAACATTTTCCACAATAATGTGTCTTCTTCATCAAAGCTATGTAACAATGTACAGGGACACCAGAAATGCAAATCACAAATAAAAGACAAACATAGAAATGAGGAATTTGACACAGAGATCAATTGTGTTTCTTGACATGCAAATGATTATGGGGCTTTCTGCCTAACAACCCAGGGAGTGCAGACATGCAGAGCATGCAGGCAGTATGGATCAAGGCGTGCACTTTTCCTCTGCAGGGGAACCATGGAGATGACAGCACAGAAGAGAAAAGGCACTTACAGTTGTTCTAGAGAGGCAAGTCCTTTAAATGCTTGCCTGTCAATTGACTGGATTTCATTCTTGTACAAATAGCTGAAACAAGAAACAATCAGTAATATTAGTACACGAACAAGAGCTACATGAAAGTGGAAAAGAAGAATTAAGTTGACACATGAAGATAGTTTTTCAAGTACATATTAGGAAAAAAAAATTACAAAACAAAAACTAAACACATACACATAAAAATACTTTGTCCTTGAAATTTTGTCCCAAATATTTGTCAGGAAAGACAAAAGCGTGGAGCCTTGTAGGCCCTGAGGCTGTCACCTGGATGGTCTTGGGCTTCCCAGTGCTCACTGTTACATTACTTACTGTTTCTTTGCCCCTCAGTTTCTTGATGGGCTTGCCAAAAGTCAAAATAAATTCAACTCAACAGGACAGAATTGCATCAGAAATGCCTTTGCCAGAACACACTGGGGATGCCATTGGCCTCTGATTTTCTTTAAAATCTCATCCAAATACTGGTACAAATACTCAAATTATGATGGAATAAGTCTTTTCACTGGACTTGGAGAACAAACAGTGAGAATTTCTGTAACTCCACCTGCACCACCTTTTGAATATTTACAAAAAAATACACATTAGAATATTGGTATCACATCCATAAGACAGCATTATATATTTCTTTTAGCGCTTTGTAGAATACGGACATTAGGTCCCCATTGATACTCTATAATATAAACAGAATAAACATATGCAGAGTACCAGTATGTTCGCATGTGTTTATACCTTTTCTACAGAATTAAAATAAATCAGGATGTATCAGTGTATGTGCTCACATTCATCGTGCTTTTAACAGCAAGAATGGTTTAGCGAGAGGGTGCTGGAGAAAAATCACGCAGCTTAGCTAATGACTGCAGTTTCTCCATGGAGGCAGCAAATGAAAATACTTATGGGGTTCAGTGTCAGTCACTGTCTGTGTTAGGTTAGGAACAGGTTTGCGGTTTAGAACTTTCTCACAATTATTTGACAAATGATTTGAAACTCAGTTAATCAGGCATGGATTTCTACAAAAAAAAGGGGTGAAGAGACTTTGGACCACAAATGGCTTTATTAGCAGGCATTTTATTAGTAGTGGTTTTGGCTTTTCTATTATTACTTTTTTCAATATGGAGTAGCACATTTCCGTTGTGTCTAAATATAGTTTTCCAATGCATTGCTTGCCGAGGTTCCAACACATAAATATACAGACTCAGGAGTACTTAATGAACATAGATACACATCCGAACAAAAAGCAGAGTTCCTCCAATAACAGAATAACAAGGAAGCAAAAATTTGAGGTGTTTAAGATGCTCAAAATTATGAACAAATTAAACTGGGGAAAAAAAATAGTCACGTGCAATTACTGTAAAAACTTTTACCATAATTTGAAAAGAGAGAGGACAGATGTATTAAACATTTTGGATGTGGAATTGGTTTTTATTCTATTTGAAAAAATATTTCATGAATATTCAAATACTTGTTTTGACTCAGAAATATCAATTCATTTGAGGATCATAAACATTACAATTTTGTATCTCCTTGATTTTCTTTTCTGTATGATGTTAAATTCCTACCTTATTTCCAGCGAGAATTTTAACTGCACCATTTCTTCCCAATCCTTAGAAAATTTCAAGGACTGAACAGCTGAAGTGTTATTTGCCATTCTTAATGCATTCCACTTGGCAATGTGGAAATTCCTCTTATTCCTCCAACTAAACTCCTGATCAGACCACCCAACCAGAGTGGGCTAAAATGGTTTTAATAACCAACCTCAGTTAAGCGTCTCTTGTGGGCATTTGAAGAATTCTATTCAAGAAATCTGAATTAATCCAATTTGGAAAAAACCAAAACATTTTACCATAATCACTCATGTAACTTTTATCTACTTTTGGCAGACAAAATAAGGCAGAATGAAAAACAAAGGTGAGTGAGAGGAAGAGTAGGATAGCGACTGTAGTTTTGCAGACTTTTACCACCATATCGCAGGGAAGGGAGCAGTCTTTCGTGTCCCCTGTTGGAGCTCTTACCAAGCCACTGTAGAGAGACTTTATTTGGGATTCAGTTTTAAACTACAACTTTTTCCATTCTGATCAGAAAACCCTTAGCTGCAGGACATTCAACTGACCTCAGTCCATCATGTCTGCCCACTGCTGAGAAACTCCAAATCTACAAAAACATGTTTCCCATGACAGATGTGCTAACCAGACTTACATTTAATTGTGTAGCTGTTTCCCTCAGGATATTAACAGAAAGAAAGATACATAAATATTTACCTAATGAAGAGAGAGATGACAGAATACAAAATACAAATAAGTAGCACTTGCAAAAAATATTTATGTCTTTCTAAAATGCTACTGTGCCTAACAAGTAAAACAAACACCGCACTGATTAACAAAAACATTCTCAAAATTTATCCCAGCTACATTAGCAGAAAACAGATTTAGGGTATAATTAGGGAAAAAGTAACATAATTTATTTACCTAAAAGCTTTCTTACAGAACTGAGCCAGTAAATTTTACAAAGAATGAACAAACATTGGCTTAAGATGACAAAGGGATATATTCTATTAAGACATTTAATTATCTTTTGCCAATTACTACTAACTGTTTTCAGAAGACTTTAAAGAAATAGCATTTTTCGGAAAAGCAGGCAAGGCTGATAAAGGCCAGAGGTACTGGTCATATACTTGGGAAATGAACAAACAAATACTTAACCAGTTATCAGGAAATTAGAAAAAAAGTAGTTCTAATTAAGACATTTGTCAGATCCCCTTATGACGATAATTTTTGTGGGGGTTTTTTGCCTTTTTTTTTTTATGGACTGTATTAAAAGTCATATGATTTAAGGAAAGTAAGATCCAGGCATATTTATTTGGAACTAGAGGGGGGAAAAAGGTAAAAAGTAATAGCAATATCAGGCATTGTAGAGTTAAACCTGAGAAGTAAATAAGTATAGGAAAAGATCTATATAGAAACATAAAGGAGATGGTGGAATTAGCAACATGAATTGCAAAGAAATGAGATTCAGAATCACTGGAGGTGTTCAAAGGACAAAGCAACATGACCATGACAGCAACAGTGGCAAAAGGCACAGGAAGAAACATGACCTAATCCCATTTCTGGAAGGGTGAGGTCAGAAACTCAGCACTTTGGCAAGCCTGTAACATATCATCTACCACTATTACTTCATTCACCAAAGGCAAAACAAACCTTACATGTTCTCCTTTAGTATTTCCAGAACTGATATACTTCATACAGTGTTATTTTCCATTTATCAAGTTTATTGCAATGTTGTTATGTCTGGTTCCTCACCTCTCTGTTTCTAAGTGAACATGCATTAATGCGGTTGCCAAAGTTCTTCTCATTCTCCATTTTTATTTCCTTCACTTACTTCACACTAGCTTTCAGTTTACTGTTCTGTAAATACCAAGCACCTTCCCTGGAATGTTGTTCGTTTTTTTTAAATTGCTAATCTAAATTTAGGGAGGAGATAAGGAAAAATATAAAATACTTTCTTTTTAACTTAACCTCATTTTTCCCATTGCTGATTCCAAATACTCTAGTATCCTACATGTTAAAACAGTAGTACATGTCTACCTTCAATTCCCAATTATCTTCTCTCTTGGAGACTAAACTGTTGGCTTTCAGGATCAGGAAGGATTATCCTACCAAGCGTCCACAAATCTGCCTGCATCTATATTATAAGGGTGGGAAGCTTTTCTTTCTGTACTACCACCTGTAGTCAGTAAACTGAATAACTCACAGGAAGTCAATTAAATATATTCAGTGTACCATGTACGTCACGTACACATATACATATAAATCTTGCATCAGGAGCACAGATTACAAATGTTACCAATTGTCTTGCTCATATCAACTTCTAAAGCTTATTTTAGACAGGAGTGTTTACAGTATCCTTTGTAGAAGGGGGAACAGAAGATGATCTAAAAAATTATACAGAATGACTGAAACGCAGAGAAAAAAATATATATATTACGGATGGGGTCCAAGCTACTAATGCCTTTTTGACCCTTAATAAGGGACCATATTGCCAACACCAAGGTATATGAAACAAAGACAGACAGACAGAAAAGGAGAAAGGTTGGGGGGTGGGGGGGAGGTATCCTCTTGGTTTCATAGCAGAACAATAATTACATTTCTTTCTTTCCAACTTTTAGTATATGAATTCAAAGACAAATCATTACCAGAAACAACATAGCAAGAGCACACAAAACTGTTTACAGAACTGTCAAAATTTCAATTGCATATGGAACAAGATTACAAAGATTCCTAAAAAATAAGCTACAAAAATCATACGTGCATAATTTTCTTGTTATAATGTAAAGATCAACTTTTACAATGATGAGTAATTTCAATGCACAGAAATTTAGAAGCTATCATTCTGTCAAAATCTATTCTTCAGACAGACAACTCTGAAAACATGTGTGCCTCATAAAACTCTATGCTCAACTTTACAAATAAATACTACAAAGAAGCATTTGAAAATTCTAGGGTTTAATACTTGCTGGAAAAATATTTTGTCCAAAAACACAAAAACTGATCAGCAGAGGTACAGGAATGGGCCTTAACATACATCTCTCAGACACTGGTTTTTATTTTTTTAAAACTATAATGTATTATGTTTTATACTTACATATTTGATATATAACTATATAGTTACAAGTATTTTTGTAATTTATACATACATATTTACTAATGGTTACACACTTTATATACACTTATGTTTTGCTAAATCAAAGCCACTGAGAAATGACAGGTTTTCTAAAATTACTCAGCGAGTTATACATTTTCAGACAGTACTTGAGTTCTCATATGAACAGAAGTAACACCATGGACCAATGATCTCATTTAATGAAAAACAACAATACAAGTTAGGTTTGCAAATATCCATAGGATCAGGCCATACGAAACCTCAAATATTCCAGATTGTTTGGTTTTATAATATTAAATTCTGAACAATATTTCTAAGTTCTGTACAATCTCTCCCCCCTAATTTATACTTCATTTGATCCTACTGGGAAAAAAATTGTCTGTTTTCTACCACATTGAATTTTATATTCCAATTTTCTTACCAATACAGATCTAAACATTATTACATGTATATGAAAACAAATCATAGTTCAGTTACCTCTTTTCACTCTTTTATTGAGCTGAGCAGAGTGCATAGTTGGGTTTTATCTCAGGTTTACAATAGCTAAGCAAAGGCAAACATGGAAATAAAGAACTAAGAACAAAGTAATATTTCTGCACAGCTGTTGACCATGGAAAGAAGCTTAGCCACCCTGAATTAGTAGACCTTACATACTCCACTACCAGATCCACCATACAAACCCCTATTGTACAAATACAATCATCGTGGACACTAATAACTATTTGGGGACAGTCTGTTCAATATTCTTTTTCCTCCTATTGTATCTAAACAATTTTATTACTGAAAAACAATACACATAAAAATGAGACCAGGAAATGTAATCAAACACAGCCTGGAAAACCAGGGAACATGTCTGCACAAATTTACGTGATTTTTATTTTCCTCCCTTCTCCCACCTCCTTACAGCTATTCAGGCTGTATTCTTGAAAACCAGATGAAGCTAAGCTTCTGAATTGTGCGCAAACAATGGAATCTCAAAGTGACCATTATTTGCTATACAGCATTCAGGCAACGATCAATACTCCAAGACAACAGAGTGAAACTTTTCTACATGACAGTAGATAAGGTGGACTCCAGAGACTACAAATGTGAATCCATGACAACCTACTTTTCAGCTTCAGTCTTTTATACAGATAAAAATAACATTTTTTATGCCTTTTGCTTATTCAGGTAATTAATCACTTGTTAAGTTTGCTAAAATTGGGAGGAGTTAGTCTTAAAAAATAGAGGGTGCCTGAAGACATAGAACTTATGGCAAATCATATAGGTACTTTTCTATTTTATGTTTGATTTAAGCTGTTTAACTATTCCTAAATTGTTCACTGAATGTAGTATAAATTTGTAAGAGAAAAGTTATATAAGTTACAAGCTTCTGCAGACACAAATCCTGGACTAGCTGCTTTTTAAGCCACTTTTCAAAACATAAACTTTAAAAGTACCTGTATGATTGTTTCAGTGAACCGTTAAAGAGGTGACTTCCTAAACCTTTCAACACATCCCTTTATAAATTATGTTTTAAGATGCATGTAATAAACAGCAACTAGTAAGTTCTTTAAAAACTACTGCCTACAGATATCAGGCTAATATTAGCAAATCTCAGTGCACCTTCATATAGAATAAGAGATTCACAGTTGTCCCCACCCCATAAATGAATTTCACAGATTTTTCAAAGCAGTTTATCTCCTGATATAGTGGATCAGATTAAAACACAACCTCAGACTAAGACACTTTCCCACTGAAGTAGTTCAGTTAGACATTGATGCAAAAAGTGAGATTCATTTAACTTACAGATATTTCAGATTTTCAAGGTCTTCAAATGCCCCACTAGGTATTCTTTTGATTTGATTGTTGTTTAGAAGCCTATATAAAGAAATAAATAGCCATTTATTTTAACATACAGGAATAGTAGGGGGGGAAACGTGTAACAGCAGGTGTAATGTAGCATTAAAAGGAAAACTTAAAAAAATATATATATTTTTCCCCTAACAGTAACTGTTAGAAGAAAAGTTATGTGCTTACAGATGCTCAAAGTCACTACCTTGCAGAAGATTCTGAAAAAAATAGAAAGAAATTTAAAAAGTAAAAAAATATCTACAAACTGAAAAAATGTAGGGGTTTTGTAGGTATCTGAAATGAGGATGAAGGGAAAAAATTTTGGTCTCAAATCTACACATCAGTTTGAAATTGATAAAATCAATAGTAACAAATATTTGTCATTAGCAGGTACATTAAAGTGACTTTTCCTAGATGGATCTTAGCAATATTCTGGTGTACTGGGCCCTTTACACCATACTGCAACACAACTGTATTCTGGTGTGAACACACAGTACAATATTTCTCAATACACGTGTTATGTGTTTCCAGGATAAATAGGTAAGTGATTGAAAGCTCACTGATATCACTAGCAAAGACCTCCATAAAAAGCAGCTCATTAGGAACAAAAACTTCCAACTTCTCACAGTCTTAGTGAGCACATTAGAATAGGAAATTTCAAAACACTAGAGTTTGTCAAATATTTTGTAACTGCACCACATTTGCAACTCTGAGCCTTTGAATAGCTTTGGTTTAACTCCATGACTTATCATGTAATATTCCACTAAAGTCACTTAGCACAATTTGGAAAAAATTATACAGTGAATATCTGTATTTTTCATACCTCAAATTAAAGTATGTTAATAAAACATTAGGATGGAAATAAATTTCCCTTTTTTTAATATACATATATCTGATTTTGTTTTAAAACACTTTGAGCCTAAAATCCACTTCCCTCACCTGTGTAAATACTACAGATGAAATTTTTGAGATTACTTACCTGTGATAAGTGAGCAAATTTGGCACATTATCAAATTAAACACATTAAATCAAAAGGGGAAAGGGCCTTAGGGCTGAAAAATAACTTACAGTGTGTTCAGGTTTTTAAGCCGTCTAAACTCTCCAGGCTGGATTTCTTTAATCCTATTAAATCTTAGGTCTCTGTAGAATAAAGGAAGAAGAATCACATTATAAAAAACCTATGTATTTTTTCACATGGCAAACTGAACTAAGCACAAGTCTTTTGTGACCACTGTGACCAGCCTCCATCCATAAACCATAGCTTTTGACAGCAGCAGAAGGCAAAACAAATCCAAACACTGTTTGACAAGTCTAAGCAGAGGACTGACCAAACCCAGCCTCAGCAGTCAGTGCTGAAGGCTCTATCCAAGTCAAACCTGTGGTCATGAAGGATGTTCTCTTCCACAGTGAAGCAACTTGCAATGGGATGTTTCACTGAATTGAATCGTCTATGTTTTTTAAAAGCTACTTGTAAATAATACAGTAAGTAAACAGATATTGAAAAATTTGGATCAGAAAAAAACACTCAGGAAAAGAGAAATAGCTTTCAAAACTTTTAAGACTTTTTTTTTTGTTGTTGTTTTGGGTAAGGAGGTTTAAGTGCCTTCTATTGTCCTGCTTTTAAAATCTGTAAATCCAGCTGCATAAAGCTGTCTATTTTCTTATTTAATTTTACTTTCTCTTAGTTTTTACTATGTTTTTACCATCTTCAGTTTCCTGTTAAATCTATACCTTAATGAGAACTTCTTAAATCAGAAGGAAACCAGTTTCTCGGGCGAGGTGCTGTAGAGTGAGCAGGGATAGAAAGCAAGATGGCAGCCATGCAGGGGTGTGGGGAAATGCCAGGGCTGTGCCAGTCTCACACCTCTCTCCTGCAGAGAGGCGGCAGCAGCTCTTTCACCCCTGCCCACCTCCTGTCCTCCACTGGGTACGAGTCTCATAGTCTTGCTGCTTGTTTGCACTGGCTGTTGTATTCCCAGCGGCTCAAACTGATTAAACCAAGTCGTCGGGACCAGCAATAAACACATAAAATAAAACAACAACAACCACCCAAAACGAAAACAACCCCACAACACAAAACCCCCCAGAAAACACTTTTCTGCCTGATTAGCAATCTGAACAGATTTCCTGGGCGATCATACAGGTGGGACAGGGACTGTGAGGAAAGATCAAGACCAGGAGAAAGGAAGGAGGACAGCACACCTGCCCTGTTCCCTCCCTAGCAGCACACCAAGGCACCAAGGACACCAGGACTGTATAATCCCCGACAAGCTAGAAGGGAAACAAACAGAAAGCGAGTAAAATCTGAAAGACCACAGTTATTGCATTGTCTTTCCTAGAACACACAGTTATTGGTTGCTTTCAAAAGGTAGGGCATAAACTTGTCATAATGTCAATCTTTATACCAAAACCTGTCCTCATTAAAACACAAATATGCACTGTATTTTAACAGGTAGTATGTTATCAAGAAGTGTCTCTAGAATTTATTTAGTCAAATGAAATCTAGAAAAGCCAAGAAAAAGCCAGCTGCATACTAATCCCATGTAACTCCACTGGCTGAGGCTGTAAGTCTTGGGGGGTAGAGTTGCCTTAAGTCTTTTGCACAGAGCATGCTTAAGCATCATTCCTCATCAATCAGCCCATCAGGGCTTATTCAGCCCTGGAATAATGGCCTCAGAAGGACTTTTTCTACATAAGTGGTTTAGGATACGGACGGACGGTTCATTGTAAGGAAAGGATTAGACATGTGGTTCTGTTTGCATTACACGCCACCAAAATATTTGATCAGTGACTGGAATAAATGAGGGATGCAAACTGCTATCCCTTATTTAGATGCATAGTTAAACTGCCTGTAGACATGCAGGACAGCCCCCTTACTCAACTGCCCGCTGAACTGAGGATTTCCAGAGCAAGAAGCAGAAATTGTCACGGCTTGAATTTGTTCATTACAAAAGCATCTTCTTCATTACAGCAAAACTTTTTTAATCACTCACACAAAACACACACATCCCTGACGAGAAAGACGTGCTGCCTATGAGTCACTGAATCTCAAGTGCTGAGATTTTCTAAAAAAACATTGCATCTCATAGCCTTCACTGAGAGAATATAGAGATGATCCCATCATTGGGCATGATTATTGAGACCTTTTTCTAAATTATCTGAAATTTTATTGTGTTTCAAAGCAGCATTTTAATTTTGATTAAAATAATCAAAAGTGCAAAAAGCCAATATTCATGAATGGAATATTGAAAAGTGGGTATTTTTCAAATTCCTCAAAATACTATTACAACTAGAAATAGTTAGCTCCTGAACAACAAGAGACTTTTCAAATTGATTTTTTTTTTAAAGTTCCACAATTAAAAATAAATATTTACGCAAAGTAGGAATAGACCAAACCTGGAATGTCTTTTTATATGTAAACTATATATATTTGTCTATATGAAAAGCAAGCCTATTCCCTGCAGTGAAGCAAACAAGTATGTAACTTTCATGAATGCAATGGAGCCAGTCCTCTGAGTCAGCATCAAAATGAGCACCTTTCTGATGTGTCAAATCCATTCTGCAGTAACTCACAAGGATAACTAGGGATCAGCAACGCCAATCAAAATAATTCATATTATTTTACCATCACTGCATAAAGTGATATTTTACCCCAACTCTTGACACTATTGCCCTTCTCATATGAAGCTGTTAAAACTAAATAACACATCATATTTGAAACCCTACCCATTCACTGTCATTCTCCATATAGGTACTAAAAAAGCTGTAACAAAACACAGCACCCAAATTTTCCCTAGAGCCCAGTACATTTGGTATCTGTAAGTAAAATGTTTCCTAGAAAGCCAAGAGGAAAACAAGCCATTTCTATAAAAACTAATCACATATTTTGTTTAAAACTAGTACTCCGGCTATATTAAAATTGGAGAAAAAACAATGTTAATCTTACTAAAATGTAGAATTATGATTTTGGCACATTCCTTCCAAGGGGAGCTCTTTCTCCAAAGGAAGTAACACTTCTAAGTGTCAACTCAAAGCTTTTTCATTAATTTTCCCACACAAAATTCCCCAAAACGAAGTGAGGCAGATCACAAATGCTGTTCAAAATAAAGAACACATAACCTCTTTCATTCTCTAAATTAAGATAATTACACTTCACAAGGTATTTCTTGTACACAGAAGATAGAAGTTAAGTCATAGCCACTATAAAATTTTCAAGAAGAAATTCAAACTGTCTTAATTTCCTTATATAACAGGATCATAAGCCAAGCAGCCAAAGGAAATAAACTATATATTGCATACATTAGTTTAAGGGTTTTGATACAGGCCATTCACATAAACAAACCAGAGAAATATGGTTTACATGAAATATCTATAAACCAGGTGTTCAACTGGTTGGGAAAACAAGAGCCTAAGCAAAGACTTGTTATTGAACTGAAACACTCTATCAAGTAGAACCCAGCAGAGGTCTGCCATAAGGTATTAAATATTTTGAGACAACCTGGTAGGAGGAAAATAAGCTTACAAAGTTTGCAGATGTTAGCAAATTTGGAGTGACTGCAACTATTCTAGAACATGTTTAGTATTAAAAACAAGCGTGAAGTTATAAACCCCTGAGATGTGGAAATAATTAACTCCACAGCAATGGCACAGGGGAGAATCAGCCAGCCACCAGTTCTTTCAAAGCCAATTGAAATCTGTTTCAGTAGGTGATGAAAAAAAATTGAAAAAAACTCAGTTACCACTACCATACCACTGTAGAAAAACATATTCCACACTAGACAGGAGCACTATTTCAGGCTTGAAATGTCATCCTCCCATGGTACAGATCCCATGTCCATCTTATGAGAACCAACCACATTTCAGCAGACAGGAGAAGAGCTTAGAGCAAAAGCATAACAGCAACCAGAGCACAGGGAAGCATCCCCTTGGAGAGTGAATGGCAGGAATGAGGACTGTGTTAGACCGAAAAATGAGTAAGGGGAGCTCAAGCAGGCCATTATGGTTCAGCTCTTCAAAGACATTTTGTGTTGCTGAAATAATGTGTGGTTAATCAGCATGATGAGTTTTGTGGGTTTTTTTTTTCCAGACTAGTTCCTGCCCAACCATTCTGCCCCATGACTTTTTAGTCACAAAAGCCTGTTCCCTGCCCATTCATTTCCCTTCCACCTTTTGCATTGTCCCTCCTTTTGCTCCTACAAACTGACTGCACCCTGGCTGTATGCTGTGCTTCAGGGCTTAGTAAGCCTGACTTCAGTGACCAGCCAGTGCACCAAAGCGTTAAAACAGCAGACAGGGAGTCCACGCCAGATGCTGACTGTCATTTTTCCCCTTCCTAATCTCTAAATAACAAATGAAACAACTAAAAAAAATTATGCAAACACCTATGATGATGACGTGATTTTAAGGTACTATAATAACTTTTGCATAATAATCCAAACCTAAATGTCACACATTTAGCTTTTCAAACAAAAACTGCATACCCAACTCCTAATTGGGATTGCCTCCTTCACTGTGTGTTTCACAGTGAAAATATTTACTCCTTTAAAATTATACTTAGACAACATAACAATACTTTTAGGGAAGTGTATGCTACTGCTGCTTTCTTTTACTGAATTCTCTTAGCTTGTGGTCCTGTACCTAAGCATCTTTCTTCAAAGTCTGCCTTATCTCCTAAAACACTTTGCTAACAGCATTAACTCTTAGCTCTGCTCCTCAAACATAGCCACATGTATATACACACATAAAAAAAAGTCATTACAACAAAAATGCACTTTCCTTCCTGTGTAAAACCTGAAAACTTGTCCTTCTGTCAACTCACAAAAATATCCTAAATACCAATAGTTACCATTTTTGTCCTTCTTGCAACCCTCCACAACTAACGATTTAAATTGTAAAAACACACTTCAGCCACATAGACGTCCCTAGAAGCTTCCCTAGAATGCTTCCCTTTGAAGCATTACATCTTCCCTGAATGCCACAAACAAAACAACATGTCAACGGTGCCTAGTAAACTGAATACTCTCAGGATTGTTTTCCTGGTCCCGCATCATCTGCTCTATGCTAATTCATGGAGGGTAAGGCTGCGTAGGCCAAGAATGTGCCAGGGAGCACGCTGACAATTCAGCAACTGGACACCTCTGAGAGTTGCATTCCAGTGCCTGGGAATGGTCTGGGTCCCACAGCACCACGAACAGCCCAACAGCCGTGGGTCAGGAAGCATGCAGCAAATGGGGTGCACACACACAGTTGCTTACCAGGCTTCTTATGTGTTGTTAGGTGAATGAGGTTTTATGAAAACCTGTACAACCTAGATGTATTGCATATAAATAAATGCAGTATCTGTATGTTTTCTTTTCTGTGACAAAGTGATCAAGACCTGTGCTGCAGACACTTTGTCTGAAAATAAATTCTTCCTAATAAATTCTTTATTTGAGCTGTCTCCATTTGTCTCCCCAGCTTAGACTGCCCATTCCTAACAACAGTAAACTATTTCTAATTTAGGATTTAAAATTAACTTTTAAGAATACTTTCATCTAATTAATCACAGTGAAAACTTCTAATCATATAATTAAAAAACATTACACAGCTGCTACTGAACCATACAATCCAATGCTCCTGTGGCCCTGGCACTCCAGAATGCCCTATTTAAAGTTTGCACTAACAGTGCACAGTAACGAAAGTTTTCTGTTAACACATCCTGATGGGGCAAGGCAACGTTTGGGCATATAAATTCATTGCAAGTTAACAAAATAATAGTTTAGAAAATAAGTAATAAATACTAAAAGGCATTAATAAATATTTGGAATACGAAAATCACAAAGGACACAGCAAGCAATAAAGCTTTCAAATGTACTGACCTTATACATCAAGCATCTTACAAGAAAAGCTGTTTCATATCACTGTTTGAAATACAGGAATCCCTTTTAGAGAAGAGGCTGGTTTTACTCAGAGCAAACCATGCACTGAAATTAAAACTGTAATTTTTTTTGAAAAAAAAATACATTAAGTGCATTTTTCCTTTATTTTTTTGCTTTTCTAAGTATTGCAAAACAACACACGGGACAGTTAAAGCTTTACATTTCATTACTTTTATAAAAGATTAAACTTGGTGTTTAATAATCTTAATTCAGATTCCTTTTTGCATATGTTTGACTTTCAAAGATTCTGTTGCTTCATCAAACTAAGAAAAATCATGAACTGATTTAAAATAGGGCTGCCAAGACAATGGCATGTACCCCCTGTCCTGCACCACAATGGGCAGCAGCCTGCAGATCAAGTTGCAGATACTCAACATCAAAACAAAGTCATCCCCAGTCATCACCTCACTGATAACAATCTATCTGATGCCAAGTAATAAGCACCAGCTGATCAGCACCTAATACAAAAGGCCTATGGGCAGATTCTTTATGAGGAATTGCTGGAGCAGCAGCAGGAAGGAGGACACCCGGGCTTCTCAGCTTGCTCCACACCAGCCATGTCCTTCCCATCTCTGCCTGCAGACTGGGTACCCTACCAGCTATTAGGGCTTGGAGGATTTCCCTGAGATCCCTTCATTGCTACAGGCTGGGTATATAGGAAATGGCTTTCCATTTTTTCAATTGTGATTTGTGTCAGAAGAAACTATGATGACACAAAAACTTAATATTAAGATCTTTAATTTTAAAAAGGGGAAAATAAAAAATAACATGGTAACTACTGCTTCATTCATAGCCACGTCTCTCTCATACAATTACCCAGTTCTAACATGGATATTGAAACACTGTATAATGTGATGATTTAATTAAAAACATTTATCTTGTGAAATAACGTATATATGCAAAGCATCAGGGCATTAGCAAAATACTCTACATGTCACACACATCTGACAGAAATGCTGCAATTACAGAGATTTCAAATCTTGTACCGCAACAAATATTCTTGCCATTTCTAAAGGTTGTGCAAGTTTATTATACACAGTCCTCTATGAATTAGTTCCAGTACACTTAAATCCAAATGCAAAATCTTTCAGGACATTTAACTTTAAATAAAATATTTTGTAAGAACAAAGACAGCTGAAAATATTCAGAATTCTGGTTATACATCTTCCTAGCTGCAAGATGGAAATGAAAGCAAAATAAATCTGAAAGCTCTTTTGCTAGGGTATAAGATTTACGAAATGTAACATGAGGAAATGGTTTCCAAGTTTAACAGCTAGAATCACCAACATATCTCCCAAATAATATGTGCAAAATCTTAAAGTAAGGGAGATGACTTAGTTTGCTTTAGACACTTTTGCTCTATTATTTAAAAATGCTTGAGAGAAAAACTCTACATACAAATGGAAAATCTTTGGCACAATGTGCAATTTCATTTTCTGTTTATATCCCTCCTGATTTTGATAAAGATCAATGCAAAAATAGGCTATCAATCCTATTTCCCTCTCAGATTAAGGAATAAAGTTTAAATAATACATCTATTTGTTACTGGTTTCACTGTTGAGGTTAAGGAGGATAATAGGTGGTCTAATCAAGTATTCATTGCTTGTACTAACCCCAAATAATTCTGTGACATGAGATTATGTCTTCCTTAGTAATTTTCGGGTAGAACTACTGTTCCACAGCACCTATATTTCTGAACTTCAGAAGATCCCTTGATAATTTCCATTTGTCATAACTTTTTCTTGTCCAAAATGAAAATATTGTGTTACTTTGCTTAATAATGTTAGATGCCATCAACAGAACAAACTAAACACCATGTTACACTTTGATTTACTAAACTTGCTCTGGCAGACTATTTTTAAGCGTACAGCTCTCCAATATAATAGATTATAAATCACATTCATATGTTGATGCTAAGAAACCCTACATGCAAATCAGAATAAATGAAACCAACAAACAATAAGAATGCCAAAAAAGTAGGGCTTCCAGTTTTCTCAAAAACCAGTATCCATCAAAATAAAATAAAGCCAAAGCATCAGATCTACCATTGGCGAACTAGAACAATGCATTTAAACTCAAATTTAGAAGATCTGCATTTGTATTAGCCTATCATATTGAAAGTATCCAATTTCATACTTTAAATTGAAAATATTTACTTATCTTTTAGCTTTGGACAAGAAAGAGGCAATATGAATGAAATCAACATAGTTGTATAATAAATACACTGACATTTGAAACATGACGTTGACACATTAATGACTTTTATTATTAATTTTCACTAAAAAAGAAAAGTACTGAAGCATTTACCAATTAAATCAAATCTTGATTTTTATTAGCAGTGAAGATAAGTATCTCATGACCTTGTTTCAAGGGCTAACCAGTACTTCAGCACTGATTTAGGACATAAATGAACTTTTTAATACAGAGATATTTCCTCACATAAGAAAAATCATCACAGCACCAAAATGGAAATATCTGAAAGGATACTACTGTCTTACGTATCTTAAAAATTGAAAGGTACTCAAATGCTAAGTGTGGATCATGAAAGAACAAACCCCATGCCCAACTCCCTGCCTCAAAGGTAGACACTTTCAAAAGGTCCAGTGAAAACTATTTAAAGCTAAACCTCTTCCTCTGTATGTGACTCTGATCTGTATGGTCATATAATCTTTATTACCTTAATCTGACAAATTAAAAGGAGGCAGTTGCTTTGGTTTGGCAAGAACTAGCAGGAATAATGCAAACTACTTTAAAAGGATATATTTCTCATTGTTACAACTTTCTGATAGAGATAAGAAGTCTGAAGAAGATGTGTGTGTGAAAGAATGCACTCTTACTCATCTTACTCATCTGTAAGGCTAGTTATGAAGTGTTGATTGGCAGCAACTGACAAAACAGAAAAATGACAGTTTCTCCAGCTGCATTATATATACTGAGTCTGGAAAAAAATGCAAACTAGTTCATCTCCTTTTGCTGTAGAAAGAAGGAGGGAATAACTTAATAGATAAACGTTAGATTTTTAGATCTATTAGATTTAATAGGTTAAATTAATAAATTAAGTTAAAGAATGACCATTGCATTTATCATTTGTTTAGCTCTCTTCAGATGTTTTAATAAGGTAGGAAATGTCTTAACTGGATCACGTTGTCATTGGCAAATTGAAAAGAACAAAATAAGAGAAAAATATTTTTTTCTAACAGTTGAAGATTAATTTCTACCCAGCAGAAATAACCTATACCATAAATGCCAAACTACTATGTTTCTCAACACAGAACAAAAGATCTGCAAATGCCAGCAAGACTACATTGCTTATGTCTACTTTAGTCTTACTCTTTTTTTTTTTTTTTTTTTTTTTTTATTCAAGGTCATCCCAGCAGGAAATGAAAAACAGCCATCAGCATAGTAAAAACATTCAAACAGAGCAGAGCATGAAAATTGCACAAAAGAGGTTATATAATCAAGTCAGTGCAGTAACTGGATGATGTCAATGGCACTTTAATGCTGCTTTAACTACTGCCCTGTAAAAAAATGTGTCACTTTGTTGAACAAACAAAGAGAAGGCCACCACTTTAAAAAAATAAAACCAAACCTCACTTTCAGCTATAGCACTACTTGTAGTAAACCTCACTGCTAACACTGTAACATTTTCTAGAATACCAGAGGAACCAAGATTATTTTTTTTGACTGGTTTTAAGATTTAGCTCTAGCAATTCTTTTACGAACAAAATTACATCATTCTCCTTTTTCTTGGCAATTCATTTTCTGGATTAATTCTTCCCCAGTCTAATTACTGATAGAATATGTGATTTTCTTCAGTTTACACAGAGATTTTTATTATCAGCAGCACTCAGCATATAAAATAAATCAGCTGCATTTTTAGATGGGAAACGAAAACATAATTCTTACATGGTGTGTGGGTGTCATAGTCAATAATATTTAGTTTTCCATAATTTTAGTGACAAAAACAGTAGGATCACTAAAAATACTGAAATTTGTAGAACAGGAGTCAGAATATTTGGCAATACTCACCTTCATCATAAAACCATGCTTAAAAAAACATAAAGAATGAATTCTGATTGATGTATCAATTATCTAATTAAAATAATACCCAATTTGCACAAATATTTAAGATTTGTTGGCAGAGAATGCAGTTTTATAAGTCTTTAAAAATACATTTATCAGACACAGCTTTGGTGAATGGAGAGCTTATGATATATCCTTCTCCAAAAGCTAAGGATTTGTTTTAAATAACAATTATTTTCTCATTAGAGTTGAAAGGAAAACATTTAAATGTGAACTCAATGAAAAGCAATACAGTATTGTCTTACTAAGTCTGTAGATCCCCCTGCTGCCCTTGTTGCCAATTTTTCCAACCAGCTATGCAGTACCATTAACAGGACTCGAGTGGGATTTACTGGTTCAAAGTTTTAGGCATGCAGGTTTAATTGTCAAGAATTACACATGGAAATTTTACCATGGCATGATCATGGCTCTGTCTCATCCACCTTCAGAGTCCTCCAAAATACATCCACTGCAGAAATAATGTATTTTGAAATTTAAAATTTTACTTTAGAATGAGAATTAGAAACAATTATATCTTACCAAACCAAAACACACAAACAAAAACCCCTCCTTTTAACAGTATGGGTATGGTTCTAAGAGGCATAACGCTATTTCTGCAGTCTGAAGAAACAAGAAGAAAACGCAAAAATCTGTCTATTTCTCCAAGAGAGATTTTTTTCTAAACCTGAACAATGAAAAGGTTGTTGACAGTACAGTCATGTACCGATAATCATTACTGATTATTTTTGGCAGAAATACACTTGGGAAAGGGCTGCTTTCTTGTCCTGCATTTATACCATGCCCAATAAAATAGGGCATGATAGCTGTGCCTAAGTGCTGTGTTCAGACAAATACATGATGTTTAAGGTCTTGGGTCAAGGAAAGAGTGAACTAATGGTTGGCACAGTCTGTCTTGTAAAAAGCTACTGATAAATCAAAATATTTTTAGAGGAGTAGTGAGATGTTGGAGACACAATCTCTTCTCAGTTTTCTTCTCAATATTTATTTTTTCAACTGTATTTTTCAATCAAAATATAAGTTTCTCCTCTATAGTAGGCTAAAGAAGACACCAAAAATGGAAGCTGACTAGTTTATGGCATACCATGAACCACTGAAACAAATGCAGTAACAATTTCATTTGGTTTTGTAGTTAACAGTTGTGTGAATTACTGTGGAAAAACTCCACAGAAATACTGCTTTATTCTATAGTTATAAATTAATCTCCCTGCCACCCCATTCTGCAACACCAATAATGTTTCTGCACTTTTCTGTCTCACAGGAATGTTTAAGTCTAAACTCTATATCCATGAAATACTGATATTCTTAGAGGAAAGGACTGAAAGCCAGAAGGAAACTTGATCATCCCCTGACCTCCCACACAGGACAAGTCACACAACAGTACAAAAGTTCCTGTCTTAAGGCAATTAGTGCTGTCAGAGCTGAGCCACTCCTTTGACAAAAATATAAAACTGTTCAAAAACACCATGGATCAAGAAAAACCTAATGACTTGCTAGTCATTCTAGTAGTTAAAAATACTCACTGTTAAAAATTGGATAATCTCATCCTACTTCCAGCTTGAGCATGTTTATCTTCAGTTTTTAATCACTAGAAGTAAACAGCTGTAGCTGAGGAGTGGCACTGACCATTTTTTCTTAAAACGGATCCAGAGGAGTTAAGCACTGAAGTTCATACACATTTTTTTCTTTGCAGCAACAGTTCTTAAAGGTTTAAAAATAAATCCTAAAACTCCAAATATGGGTGGGAAGGACAATATATTCACAATTCTTTGTAATTTTTCCTGATTTTGTTCTATGGCAGATAAGTCTTTCTTTATCCATCCATCCAGGAAAATGGATGCAGGTGCAACGCAAGCAAATGAACATGCATACTCATAAAAGAAAATACACATTGATACAGAAGAAGGTATCAGCAGTGAGCTGAAGGCAATGAGCTCTCGGCAACAAAAGATCCTACAGCTGAAAACACAGATATGAATGAGGGCTGGGAAAGAGGTAACAAACTGTGCAGGCAAATCCTAGTATGGAAGTGTGATTTCCCTGTCAGTGCACTTCGGGCGGGTGGGGCTTTACATTCCTCAGGGCAGGCAGCCTCACTGATGCAGTGCATGTGAGCTTGCATTATATTTATTAGACCAATAAATAGCATTCAGCATCTACAATGCTGATGACCTTACTAAAGAATGCCCATTTTGTCTCCTTCAATTCAAAAAGTCTTGCAGTACAAGATCAACATCAAGCCAAAGGATGTGGAAAATTGAAGGAATTGCTGCATCTGAAAATAACATCTAAAATTGACTCAGAAGCCTTTATTCATTGTAAATCTATAGCCTGTCTTCCCTCTCTACTAGGTGGATTTTATCAGAGTATATTTCCAACTGTTATGTACTTTCCAGTTATTTCCAATACAGTGATTGCTCTATTAGATTCAGACAAACTCAGAGGTGTCGTCAGAATTTATCTGGATACCTGTTCTTATAGAATTCCAAGGACATTTTACTATTAATATGAAAAGCATTATTAGCTTGCATAAAGAGTAAAAACAAAAATTTGGGTACTCTATCACTTGGCTACAGACCAGCTTCCTGGTTTCAGACAAAGCCACAGCTCTTCCTTCCACTTCATGGAAAATCCCAGGTCACCTCACTGAAAAAGCTGCAGCTCTTGGAATCGTATTTTCTGTTTCCTGAGGTTAACAGGCTGCCAGAGCAGATAAATCAGCTATTTTCTTGCTCTGCCTCCAGCTCCTCCTGCTCCTGGCAAAGAAAACTCAGAAGAACTGGGAGTGACAGGGTTGTGTTAGGACTCCTCTGATACTTATCTCCTCATTCCTCATCAGTGCAGACAGTGTTCGAACAGGCATCTGTGTGTTCCTGTCTCTTGGAGAAGAGAAGCTGCTTTCTGCCTATGAAAAGCAATGGAAGCAGCTGCTAGAAGACATTCAACCTTAAGGTACCCAACTGAATGACTTTCAGGGAAGGGAATCTCTGGGAACAGATATTACTCCTGCCTTTTTCTTCTTGCTATGTGCATACTAACAGATAACAAAATTATACACAAAAAACCAAATAAAGCAATTCAGAGCCATTACTCATTTCCAACTCCTGCTTCCTACTCATTAGGGAATGAGTTACCTTACAGAACACATCAAAAGATTATATAAAAAATTGATAAATATTATGCTTTATACTATTTTATAGTCTTCCATAACTGGAATTAATCAACAAATAATCATTTTTATTTCACATTCCAAAAGTAGAACTGAACTAAATAATATGCCTACAACTTCTTTCCCTACACATTTATTTTTCTTCTTTCTCTACCTATATTAAATCTGGATTGGCCAGAATGAAAAAAAACTTGGAAAACTGGATTGCTGCAAATTATAGATATGTCTGAAATTTCTAAATAAGTGTTAGCAGTCTTGCCCATGCTTGTTAGTTATTTTAAATCCCAGTGGCCTCAAGAGATCACATCTATTTTGCTTTATGTCATGCACCCTCTTCCTAGTAGTTCTAATATTGGAAGCATTAAATCAACAGTTACAGAAACACAGAATGGTCAGGGTTAGAAGGGACCTCTGGAGATCATCTAGTCCAGCTCCCTTGTAAAGCAGGTTCTCCTAGACCAGGTTGTACAGAATCATGTCCAGGCAGTTTTCTTGAGATTCCACAACCTCTCTGGGCAGCCTGTGCCAGTGCTCTTACATCCTAAAAGGAAAGACATTTTTCCTCATATCCAGATGGAACTTTGTGTTGCAGTTTGCACCCATTGCCCCGTGTCCTGTCACTGGGCACCACTGAAAAGAGCCCGGCCCCATCCTCTCGACACCTGCCCTTAAAGTATCTGTAGGCATTGGTAAGATCCCCTCTCAGTCTTCTCCAGGCTAAACAGGCCCAGCTCTCTCAGCCTTCCCTCACAAGGGAGATGCTCCAGTCCCCTCATCATATTTGTAGCCCTCCGCTGAGCCCCCTTCAGCAGTTCCCAGTCTCTCTAGAACTGGGGAGCCCAGCACTGGACACAGCACCCCAGATGCGGCCTCACCAGGGCAGAGCAGAGGGGCAGGATCACCTCCCTCCACCTGCTGGCCATGATCCTCCTGATGCACCCCAGGGTCCCACTGGCCTTGGCCACCAGGGCACACTGCTGGCCCATGGGCACCTTGCTGCCCACCAGAGCTCCCAGGCCCTTCCCCGCAGAGCTGCCTCCCAGCAGGCCAGCCCCAGCCTGTACTGGTGTGGGGGGTTATTCCTGCCCAGGGGCAGGACCCTACACTTGCCTTTGCTGAACTCCATGAGGTCCCTCTGTGCCCAGCTCCCCAGCCTGCCCAGGTCTCGCTGAATGGCAGCGCAGCCTGCTGGGGTCTCAGCCACTCCTCCCAGTGCTGTGTCACCAGCAAACGTGCTGAGGGGACACTCTGTCCCTTCATCCAGGGCACTGGTGAACAAGCTGAACAGGACTGGACCCAGTACTGACCCTTAGGGAACACTGTGAGCCACAGGCCTCCAGCCAGACTCTGCATCACCGATCACAACCCCCTGAGCTCTGCCACTCAGCCGGTTCTCAGTCCACCTCACTGTCCACCCATCTCACCCACACTGCCTGAGCTTACCTGTGAAGACGTTATGGGAGACAAGTGTCAACAAGCTTGCTGAGGTCAAGGTAGATAACATCCACTGCTCTCCCGTCATCTACCCAGCCAGTCATTCCATCAGAGAAGGCTATTAGATTGTTCAGGCATGATATATTGACTACTCCCAATAACCTTCTTTTCCACCACACACTCGGACATCATCTCCAGGATGAGCTGTTCCATCACCTTTCCAGGGATGGAGGTGAGGCTGACTGGCCTGTAGTTTCCTGGGTCCTCCTTCCTGACCTTATTGAAGACTGCAGTGACATTGCCTTTCCTCCAGCCCTCAGGCACCTCTCCTGTCCACCGTGACCTTTCAAAGATGATACACAGTCGCTCACCAATAACATCTGCCAGCTCCCTCAGCACTCAGGGGTGCGGCCCATCAGGGCCCATGGATTTGTGGGTGTCAGGTTTGCTTAAATGACCTCTAACCCAATCCTCCTGAAGCAAGGGAAAGTCTTCCTTTCTCCAGACTTCCTCTCTTGCCTCCAGGGTCTGGGATACTGAGGGCCAGCCTTGACAGTAAAGACTGAAGCAAAGAAGACATTCAGTAACTCTGCCTTCTCTCTGTCCTTTGTCACCAGGGCACTCATCTAACTCAGCAGCAGGTGCATCTTCCCTTATCTTCTTTTTGCTACTGAGGTACTTGAAAGAAGCCCTTCTTGATGTCCTTGAAATCTCTCACCACTAAATGGACCTTACCCTTCCTCCTCACATCCCTGCATGCTCGGACAGTGTTCCTATATTGCTCCCAAGTGGCCTATCCCTTTTCCCACATCCCATGAACTTCCTCCTTCTGAGTTTTGTCAGAAGCTCCTTGATCATCTATGCAGGCCTCCCGTCCCCTTTGCTTGATTTCTTACTCATAAGGATATACTGATATAGAGCTTAGAGGAAGTGTTGCTTGAATATTAGCCAGCTCGCTTACATCCCCTTAACTTCTAGAGCCCTAACCCATAGGATTCCTCCAAGCAGGTCCTTGAAGACACCAAAGAAGTCCAGGGTTGCAATCCTACTTGCTGCCCTGCTTCCTCCACACAGCATCCTGAACTCCACCATCTCATGACCACTGCAGTCAAGGCTGCCCCAAAGCGTCACATCCCCAACCAGTCCTTCTTCTTTGTTTGTGAGTACAAGGTCCAGCAGCCTCCTTTGCTTGTTGGCTCCTCCCCCACCTGTGTTAAAATGTTATCACTACTCTGCAGGAACCTCCTGGACTGTATATGCCCAACTGTGCTGCCTTTCCAGCTGGTATCAAGGTACTTGAACTCCCCCATGATAACCAGGGCTTATGATTGTAAGCCTATCTCCAATTGTCTGTAGAAGGCCTCATCAACTTCCTTTTCCTCATCAGGTGGCCTGTAGTAAATATCCACAATGGTGTCACCCACATTGGCCTGTCCCTTAATCTTTACTCATAAGCTCTTGTCTCATTCTGCATCCACTCCTAGGTAGAGCTCCATACATTCCAGTTGCTCCCTCACATAAAGAGCAACACCACCATCTCTCCTGGCTGGCCTGCCTTTCCTAAAAAGTACATAGCCATCCACAACAGCATTCCAGTCATGAGCTATCCCACCATGTGTCTATAACTGCAATGAGATCATGTCCCTGTGACCACTCTAATTCTCCCTGTTTATTCCCCATGCTGCGTGCATTGGCAGACAGGCATTTCAGACAGGCAATTGAGCATGCAGATTTCCTAGGAGGGGTGCTTGAGGATCCGCCACAGCCACACACACCCTTGAGGTGCCTGGCCTTCTGGTACACATCGTGGGAGGCAGCTAAGGAACATATATCACTGCTCTGGTTGGCCTGGCTTATTCCCCAGTTGGATGTGATGGCGTGAGCATTGCCACGTTGGACCCCCTTCCCCTCAAGTCCTTCAGCTAAAAGCCCACCTCACCAAGCTGGCCAGCCTGCTGCCAAAGATGCCCTTGCCTCCTCTAGACAGATGAACCCCATCCCTCCCTAACAGGCTGTAATCAAAGAATGTCCCATTGTCATAGAAGCCAAACCCCCTCAAAATGGCACCAACCGCAAAGCCAGAAGCTGATGTTCACTATGATGTCTAATTAATTAAAAAACACTTTTTTATATCTACGTAACTATTTCTTCATATTAACGAAGTACTAAAAGTATCAGAAAAAAGCATGAAACAGTTTGACAGGAAGCATTTTTACACACTTACATGTTGTTACTAAGGCCAAAAAATTAATTTCTGAGTATAAGACAATTCTGTGCTCCTTCAGTCTTCACAGTTTAATGCCAATTTTAAAGTTATAATTCAATCTGATTTTTTCCACTTTGAACATGTTCCAACTTACATCCTTGTTTTCATTACCCCCTATCAGTTACAAGCTAGCTATCACTCAGGCCATATAAATACCATTTGGGCCGTGTGGAAAGCAACCCCACATGCCTCCCAGTAACACATCATAGCTAACGTGGATTCTCAAGGGGTCCTTCCTAGCGTTCAAATGGAAAGAAAAACGCTTTCAACCACCCATGTATGCAAAAGAAGGGGAAAAGTTAAAACATTTTATTAGTATTGCCAAAGTAGAATGAAAAGAAAATACTAGAAACATCTCTGAAAGGTTAAATAAAAGCCTGCCTTTTACGAAAATCAGATGGTTTAAAATATCCATATAATAAATGAAGTAGCATGACAACTCAATAGATGGGAGATCTATTAAAAATTAATTTGTGAAAGTTAAAATTGTAAACGTTTCCAAAGGCACATGCTTTGGCTGCCAGGTGGCAGTGGCAGGCCCGGAAGGGTGCAGAGCTGGTGGGCAGCAGCTCTTGCTTCCAAGGCAAGGAGGGAAAATGGAACGGGACCTTTTCTGCAATAAGATCTCAGCAGGAAGACTCTGTGCATGCCAAACCTGCCCCTTCAAATCCCATCTCAAACTCTAGGCTATTTTTACGGTTTTCCCTGAGGGCAGGCCTATTTCGGTGAGGCCCCATGGGCAGTTAACAGCTTCCCTCAGGAAGCAATGCCTCCCCTCCTGCCCCCACCAGGCCACCCTTTCCCTGGGGGCTAACATGAGTGGCCACAGACATTGCAGCCCACAAAATCAGGGAAATGATTCAGAGTGAAAACAAATGTTTTCCCCTTATTTTTCAGCTAACTCTCAGAATTGACTGAGAAGACCAAGGGCAGGAATGAGCAACTACTGTTGGCACCCAGCAGCCAAAAGAAACCCAAGTACCACCCACAGGGTGTTTCTGGGTTGTTTTATTTTTTTATTATTTTTTTTTTAACTGCAAAGGGGTACAATTGCTGTTATGTAAATTAAAACAGAAAATTGAAACAAAACAAATAGGTACAGACTAGCATTAATATACTAAATAGAGCAGCTACTTAAATACATTAGATTTACTATTTCCTCTTAATAGACAGCATAGTCATCACAAAAAAATAAGTTTGAGTACTATGTACAGCCAAAAATTTAAAAACAATCTTGGTTTTAATAAGAAGATATAGCTACTAATTTTTACAGCTTTGAACAACAGATTCTTCCAATGTTTCTACTACCCAAAAATACATATTTACATGTCTAGGAAATGTATAAACTACTAATACTGTGCTTGACTAAGAACACTGTCATACATGTGGCTTAAAAGCCAGTGAAAAAATCCCTTCCACAAATATTATACACCAAATTTTAACTTCACCTGAGAAAGAATCCTCTGGACCCACAGCTAAATTATTGATGCTGTAAGACTGGTCAGAAGCACAAATAAACCCTCTGGTCCAGAGGCATACAAATGCCAACTTAGGGCTGGGTTTTCCATAAATACTTAAGGCACCTTAAGTAGAATTTAAGAGGCTGAAGAGTGCAAGCCACACAGCACTCAACCTCTTAAGCACATAAATTTCTACTGGTAAAGTTTCCTCAAGCATCAGAAGTTGTGCTAGTACAGTAGTGTCATGGCTGAAATCTCTCCTGAGAGATTATACACTTGATCTGGTCTCTGGAGGGCCAAATCCTTCCCATGTCTAAACCACACTGCTGAAGATAAAATGTCCATTAAGCTCAGCCTTATTTCCCACCCACTGAAGCTTTGTCACAATGCAGTGAAAAGCAACAGATTTTAGGAATCAAAGAGACACCAACCAAGATGAAAAACAAACAAACAAACAAAAAACAACAACAACAAAAAAACAACCACCAAACCATCAAATTTTAAATCCACAAAGGTATTCAAGAAGTTTTTCAAATCCTGCTGCTACTTGAAATCTCTAGTATGTGGGTCCAGATCTTACAAAGAATTTATTTTATGGGATCTGCCATCATGACCAATTATCTCCAAAGTTCAAAGTTAAAAAATAAATTAATTCTACCCCAATCATCAGCTTCTTTTTAAAGCAGGTTTTTTATGTATACTGTCCAGAAGATTAACTCCTGGAAAATTAAATATCCCTTCAGAGGAATAATGATATTTTCAAAGCAAAGTCAACCTACAAAATCCAATAACTAAATAAGAAAATATTTTAATATTTAAGAATCCTACAAATTCTCCTTCAGATAACAGACTAAGATATCTTTTGTATTATAGACTAGTGATGATATATATATTTCTTCTGATTTTCAGGAGAAGAGTTTGGGAAGGTAGTTATGGGAATATAACAATAAAAAAACCCTAACAACAATCAAACCCCAACCAGGATACAAGTTCTGCCATAAACAGTATCTGACAGGCAAAACAGGTACTTGCTCTGTTCTAATGCTATTAAAAAACAATTCCTCATGGATACCCACAGAAAAAAAGTGAATGAAGGGTAATAGAAAACTGTTACCTGAAGAATCTGGGTTGCACAGAAATTACTGGGTTTGTATATACTGTGGGAATTCAAGATTTTACCAGTATTGAAAAGACAAAACTAATTTGAATTCAATTTGATATTGCTGAATTATTAGTGCCAAACCACAATTAGCTCTTATACATTTCTTTGATGAATACGGGATTATAAACACATCGCATGGAGTTACAAAACTGACCTACATAATATACCAGAGTACTTGAGTGTGTGGGCTGTATGCAAGTAATTTGCCTACTCTATCTGTTCTCTAGGTGTTGTTCGCATTGCAAGTTCATTAAAAATTGAAAACTTCCCCTGTACTATCTAAAGTATTTGGCATACCCACAAATTTCTTCAAAGGATAGTTCTGTCTTACATCTATTAATGGATAGATCTTTTATACAGATATGACCAGTATAAAGATTGGCACTGAATGCTGGTTAATGTTGGGGTTTTTTACTATAAACCTTGCTTTCTGTCACTTAATTACTTTTCCAACCTTTTCAACTGGAAACATCCAATGAATACTGTCTCAGACTATTTTTACATTTTAGACAAAATTTTTCTATTTCCACTTCTTTCATGCAATTCGTCACTTGCAAGATGTATCCAAAATGTTTAAGGAAAAAAAGCAGACGTCAAAAAGAAAACATCTAGTACAGAAAGAAAATGAATTTGATACAGTTTTTATAAAACATCTCAGAAAACACTCATAATTGGAGGATTAGAGGATTTTCTGGCTCAGACTTCAAAACTGTCATTTATTGAATCAAGAAAGATGTTTTGCATGTATCAAAATTTTAGAAGTTTCAAGTGATTTAGCTTATTAACAGAGCACTCAGGAAAAGGAATATCCTGAGTTTTACAAATTGCTTTACATAGAGTGTAGATGTTTTCTATACTAAGAAAGTTAATTATAGACTTTTGATAATTATCTGGTAGTAATTATTTACAATCCTAACAGCTTCAATCCACACAGAAAATATGCTTTATCTGTACATAAAATTCTGACTAGCAAACACTTTAATTGATTTACTTTAATAGTACCCGTGTAGTAGGTAGAATCAGCTACACTTACTTAAACTTTGCCCAGGCCAGTAAAATTAAATCAGAAAGTTCGTGACTTGAATCTGGCCAGAGCAAACCACCTACTCACATAAACAAATTGTTCTCACTGGCAGTTGCAGCTTTGCAGTTGTTCTCACCCGATGGAAGTCTGTCCTTTTTCTGGCACTTTAAACCAAATGCCTGGACCTTTTTTATTGGAGATTGAGAATGTTACCTAACTGAAATATCTGAACTTTATGATTCAGTTTGTCTTTAAAAAAATACTCCCACCGCTCAAATTTCTCAGAGTTTATCAAAATGCCATCAAAACTTTTTTCTTGAACCTAAATCAGTTATTAACCCAAAGAGTGGCAAAATATCCCTTAAAAGGCATCCTGATTTGATAGGCAGCATCCCAGCAGGAAATAAATCGCTGTGTATTTTTAATATACATACACCACACCATCACACTGCTGGTCTAGCTTTTTGCATTATCTTAGCAGACAACGTAATGCAGCATTTATTTGTATTTATTTTGAGTTCTGAATTGCTCACTAGAGTTATCTGTGCACAAGGCCAAACACTGCCCCACATATTTTCCAAAATACTTTTGAAAAACTGGACACAAAAAAATGTTTCCTCATTCACCATTAAAGCATTGTGAGACTTTGATTCAGACAAACTTTAAAGATTTGAATATTGATGACAGATTTCATTCTGATTATCATAAAATTTATCTGCTTGTCATGATAATCAGTCATTAAATAGAAGCCACCATGAGATACCAAAGTGAGATTTTATATAGAAGGGCCAACCAAAACAATGTAAAAACAAAATATTTGCCTTCTGTGGTGGCACAGTGGACCTTGAACTGATGCTATAAGACTCTGAATTTAATTGTTTTGAGAAGTCTGCACTTAATTTCATGCTGCCTCAGCTATGATGCTCACAATGCCTGGAGATAAGTCAAAGGAAGCATGGACTTGCTTATTCTATACTTTTTCCTCCTATGAAGGAAACCAGCAGCCATATGGCTAATAAAAGGCAATTAAATCTGTTAGTCTGGCTAACACAATGCAAATAACTTATCACTTAGCAGTCATCATCCTGATTACCAAAACCAGTCATTAGTTAAGGTAACTGTGTACAAAATAATATTCTTTTCCTTTTTTAGACCAGCCAGGCAACGAGCAGACTGTTGTAATAAGTGATTTAAGAGGAAAGAATGCTGAAAGAAAATGTTTCTGAAAGATCCGGGGAGTGGCAATTGGAAAGAGAATAAAAGGTTTGAAAGTCCGAACAACAACAGATCACCAAAAAAAAGGGAGCAATGTCGCAGTCATTAAAACTAATTTTGCAGTTAAATACATATGCTCATTGTTTTGTTAGTAAAACTTCAAAATCAGCTCGGGGGAAAAAAAAACAACGAAAAAACAAAAACAAGAGACAACATTGTGTTGCACCAAATTCGCATTTTTTATTCTACATACTTTCACCAGGTTCAAGAAGCCATGCCAGACACCGCACAAACTCTTCAATATCCTAATCTTTGCTAATCTTTGTAAATACAGATTAAACAAAAAGACATGAAGCTGAGAGCCCACATCAGTCTCTCCCTCATGTCTTTCTCAAGAAATTTGAGAATCTTTACTATTTGGAATAAATTAAACATTTATCCATTTTTTTTTTTAAAAGACCTCACTTGACTTTCATTAGCAACAGTAATAATTCCATACCAAAAAGAAATCAAATTTGGCAGCCTGGTAAGCAAAGGAAGGAAAAAGAAATATTCGAGTCATTCCATTCCAGTTCAGCCAGCTCTCATTGCACCATCTCTTTGGATTGTCTTGAAACTCTGCCCATGTATGCAATAATAAAGCCTGTAAAGCTATTTTTGTTTTGTTTTTTCATCAAATCCAAATGGAACATACGATAAAGACAATTTGGCTCAGTTGTTTCCATTTTACTGTATATATATACACACACACACAATATGTATAGCATGTGTATATGTATGTATATAAACACAGACATACACACAAGTATTTAAAATATTAACTTATTTTTATACATAAACTTCTACAGAAAGACAAGCAACTGTAAATATTTAGCTTGTGTGATATAGATTTTAAATATCACCTTTATAAAAGGACCTTTTTTTTGTAAGTGAAGTCTTAGCCTATAAGGCTGTAAACACTTTGGGCTGGAAACGGATTCAGTAAATGTTCAAGCCCATAAAGAATCAGAAGCCTGGGGATCACTCATATAATCAAAGCTAAGCATAAATTCATATTTGTGAAGTGAGATCTAGAGCACACAAAATATTTGATCATAAAATAATATAAGAAGTGAGGAAAAATACCGTGAACAAACTACAATAAGCTTTGAAAGTCTCAGAAATCTGAAACAAAAAAAGAAATAAATGAAAAAAATACCATTTTGGGAGATGAAGCAAGATGGGTGAAAAGTTAGTTTTTCAATTGTTCAAAACAGAATTGGAGCCTGAAAACATTTTCATTTTACCCATTATGCATAGTAAAATATTCTTGTAAAAGGACATTTTTAATACAAAAAATAAAATATTATGCAATTTTACACATCACATACTATTTATCCTCTTCTTTTATTTTCTGAATAGTTGTCTGCTATTTTCTGTCACAATAGCAATTTCTTCTATTGTATTATGTTGTTTTCTTTCCATAGCCGCCACCGATCATTAGCCTGAGCTCTGCCCTCTTCTTTACTGGCCATACTTTCTATTTTTCTTTTCTGCTAGACTTTCAACTTTTTAATTTAGTCTTAGTTTCCTAACAAGCCAATCCATAAGCACAGATGGGGAGCCTAACATATTTAATATCTAAATGACCAAGTCAGTAAGAAATACTCAGAAAAAAGGAGGTTGGAATATTTATTAGTCATATTTTTCTCTTAGTCATGTGTTTACCACAATGTTAGATGAGACATTTACTCCACTCCTTGTGTCTCAGATCCAGACCATCCTGATGATGCAAGGGATAGGCATCTCCCTGTTATTCTTCCTTCAGCCTTCTTTGTGAATGAGGAGAGGAAGAGTGTATTTACTCATGTCCAAGCATCCATTTTTTACTCTTTCCAGTGAGTAATCCTATGTTTGTCTCTGCAACTCAAAAATTTCTTATTCAATGTTCCTCATGCCCCTAAATTCCCCAAAGTAATCATAACAGTTGATATAAGTCATCACTTCTTATTTTGGTGGTGTTTGGGAAAACTGAGAAACACAAGAGGCACTGAAGCTATCTGTTAGCAGAATCAGGAAGGAAGAAAGAAAAATGTTTAAAACTGATTTTCAACTAAGGAGCTGGACAACAATACCAAGCGATCCACTGATCTACATAATCTTCATGGCTTTCTAAAAAGTTTCAGTAGAACAAATGTAAAAATCTTGTGCTGACCACAGTCCAAACTCCCAAAGCTTTGGCAATTAGAAGACAATCTTTTGAAACAGCTAGACATCCTACACAGTCCTGATGAGCACATAAAGAGATGTTGGTAGTAAATGGTGAACTTTTACAGCAAGGGAAGGTCACCAGTACAGTTTCAGAGAGCTGTACTGTGTTCTGCATTGTTCATTTTATTCATTAGTGGAAACGGGATGAACAACACAGGGAACAAAGTTTTGCTTATGACATTCATCTATTTTTAAGAAGTCCGACTAGGAAGAACAACAGAAGGAACTATCAACAGACCATGAATAGCTATCAAAATGCAGACCTAATGCATGTGAATACAAAATTATGCATATGGAGAAAACCAAACTTTACAAATAAAGTGGTGGGCCTAGAACTGATAACTACTACTTATGGACGTGATCTTAAGCCACCCTTGACAACTGCATGAAAACAACAGTTCAAGAGAAGAAAATATGTTGGGAATTATTAGGAAAGGAACAAAAAATAAAAATAGACCATTCTAATGTTGCTTTATAAATTCCCAGTTAGCCCACATACCAGATCTGTCCCTGCAAACACTGGGGAAAGTTAGAATTCCATCACCTCAAAACCCAACAGAGTGGGGAAGGAGCAATTTACACCACGTAGTTTGTGTAGTGCTCCTGGTCAGCAAAAGTTATGAGTTTAAAGTAACAGCTAAATTAGTTGAAAAAAAAGAGGTTAAACAATTTGTGGAGGAGAAAGCCATCAAGATTTACTTACAACATGGAAATAATGTTTAGCTCAGAAAATCCCTAAGCTGCAATTTCAATTATTACAAATTATATTATAGGGATGAACCATTATATACTGCTCTATGGTGTCTAATTGTTTGTTAACTGTACTTTCAGTCACTCTCAAAGAACAGATTTTAGGTCCAATGAATCTTTGGTTTTACCCATTACAGATATCATTCTGTAAATAAATACCAATCTAGCATTTTCACACTCAAATGATAAGCATTTAGCGCTCAAAAATACATGTTAGTAAAAAAAAAGATGAAACCCAGAAATTATATTTTTTAACTGTAACATAAGACAACATATTCCTCTGAAGACAGTGTGTTAAATATACAGCAAGACACTTGCAGGAAACAATGGGTATGATTTTGCTTCAACAAAGAATTTGATGAGGGTTGACTTGCTGCTGAGGTGACAAAAATACATTTCCACTAGTGGATCTAGTGTCTTGCAGATACGTTCTTGAAACGAAGACTCGGTTGGGCCTTCTGCTGCATCCCTCAACAGCTTTCCCTAATGCCTCCAAGTAAACACCAATCAATGTGCCCTTCTGCCCCTGCTAATGACAAGCACATTGTGCAAACTCTGCAAATGTCTCCTTAACACACTCAGAAAACTGAACTGCAGAAGACTAGTCAACACACTCATGCTGGAGAAGACATGAATAAATGAACAAACTGCCCAGCAGTAAGTTTCATTCAGCTGTCCGAACAGAGCTGCCTGTTGGTTTCGATCTTCTAGGCTATCCAAGACAATGGTTGGGACTAAGCAGGTACAACACAGGCCCAACGAGACCTGTTTGGTGAGGCAGCATGAGGCTAAAAACTATTTTCTGAAGGGAATTCAAATGGCGCTAGATACTATAATTAGCAAATGACGGCGTTTCCTTTTGGATGAGCCGCATCGTGCTCCAGGCACCATGGACTGTATTGGCTAAGTCACTACTCACTAGAAGGGAAGCTCAGTCACCAAACATGGCTGTGTTCTCCTCTGTACAGAGACCTAAGCGTAGGTGTTTTAATCTCAAGTTGAACTTGGCACTTGGTCATAAAATTTCCATGAAGGAAGACCTAAGATGATTTTTATTTAAATAATCTAATGCTTTCCCCATATTTTGTGTAATTCAAGCAAACCATCATTGGCATCTAATGCAGCCTGCTGCCCAGCCACCAGGCTGTCAAGATCTGTGTCAGTATTTAGTTACTCTCAAATACTTCAAGTAAACATTCAGGATCTGTTCTTTTTTGAACCTAAATATATACAAATCTCTGAGTCTTATATCAGCGTCACATCTCTCATCTACCTCCTATATGTCAATTATGCTCAGCAGTGATTGAGTTTACTCACAGCCCAGATTTGAGATTACAGTCCTTTGCATTTCACAGTGTTGAGCTGTATTTATTTGCTGTCTCAATTACTTAAACTACAGGAATTTTTCTGAAAGGATTTCAAAGATCTGATTGGAAGCAAGGATGCTGCATTTTTCAGATGAGAACGGGATGTCAGTTTGGAAACTGATAGTGTATCATTTGCAAACAGCAGTTCTGCAAATAGAATGTATCCTTCTGCTATGACAGCCCAGACACGCCCTGAGAATCCTGCACTGACAGTATTCATACATATCACACATTTCTTAATAGAGGCATTTAGGGAAAAGAGGCATAATGTTACTGCAAATCAACACTGAAATGCAAAATGTCATTATGTTTCCATTACCCCTACCTCTTTGGTAATTATGTATACTCCAAACAGATGTGTGATTCAGTTTTGGTGAGTTTTTTTGGTTTGTTTGTTTTTTTTTAAAAAGCCACAACTGTATGAAGATAGATGCTTTTGAAAAGCATCAGTAATGTTTTCCACTGGCATTATAAGTGTACATTAGATTCCACAAAAATTCTCACAGAGCTATGAAAAAAATCTAAGTACTTCTTATACAGCTGTCTAGAAACTCACCATAGGATTAAACAACCAATGCTTTCCCCTTGGGTTGATTCTTGACATGTAACTACAAACCAGAAGTTAAAATAGATAAATAAGTAAAAAGGTATGCACTGTAAACTGTCCAATTCTTAGGATATGTTGGAATCATGTAAACAAAAGCAGTAACACCAAGACTGTTGCCTTCAATTTAATTTCAATGACTACTTCAAAAGCTGCTCACCTGGAATGATTGCAATTTATAAAGTCCTATTAAGGTCTGATCACTTATACCAGTGTATTGAAAAGGTGGTTTATTCATAACAGACATGCAGGAGAGCCAAAGTAATAACTACTCATATGAGTAATTTGTAAAATATTTGCTTTCAAAGTAAATTTTTCTCCTCAATAATTTGCATGCCATTCTTAGGGCAAATCAAGTCCACTTTCTTTTGTGACAGTTATTTTTTTGTCAATTTTTACCTCTTCTGCTTATAACACAAGTTTCTATTCTTACTCAGTCTGTGAGACCCAACTGCAGTGACTGCAATTACGCTTGTACAGCTAGCAAAAATAAAAATCAGAGAACATCCAGGTGCTGCCAAGAAAAACTGAAAAAATTTTAGTATTGGTCTGAATATGTGTAACTAGTCCTGTAGACAGGTCTGGATTTTGGCCATGTTTAGGCAAGATACAGAAATTAACATATTGCATTGATACTCAAAGGACCCCTGTCAGAATTACAAACACCATGAAGCAGAAATGGCTGTAAAACACAGACATCCCCCAAATAAATGTAAAATGGGATACAATTCAGGGAACAGAGGACAGCAGCAGTACTACATCCAGAATTTTACATTCCTCAACTGTTTAAATGGTTTAATGTAAATATGTTCCAGCAATTTCCATGAATACAGGAGCACTCTATATTTAGTCAGAGATCACAGGAAACTTCCACAACCATACTTAAGGCATGAAGTGGTTTTGCAAACCACTTTGGAAGCGGATCACCATTCTTAAGGGAAGTCAGCACAGAACTGTGATGCTGGCCCTAGTCCTACACAAAGAGCCTGGGCAATAATCTCATCTTGGGTGAAACACACGTGCTCATGCAAGGCTCCACCAGCACTTTCAAAGCTGGCAGAATGCACCCTGCAGAAGAAATCTAAGCTGTGGATCCCAGCCGGCAGCAGGGAAGGGGGAAGTGCCAGAAAGTGGGAGAAGCAGGAGAGAGTGAGAAAATGTACAGCCTTGCCATAGGCACTGGCAAGGTCAGCAACTAGCAATGTTATGAACAGTTTTCAAAAAGAAAGCCTGAGATTAGAAGTAGACATTTTTGATATGTGGGGGAAAGCATTTGGCTGCACTGTTGGTCTGGGCCCCATGCTGTTTTAATCCATGTAACAAATTATATGTGAAGTAGAGCAAAGTCAACTCAGCTTCCAAAATGGGACAATTTTCAGAACCAGTGCTCAGCAAAATACAACATAACTATGCGCTTACAAATGAGAAAACTTATGGTTATTTTTTATAATTTTTTTAATTATTATTTTTTTTTTTACAAAATTACTTTACACAGTCAATCTCTGTTCTAAGGAAGAAATGAAAGACAAGAATGTGGAATTTACCAATGCCAACAAAAATGGGCTTAACCCATCAGCAACACATTTTGCAGGATTTTGTAAACCCATGTTTTAAAGGTAAAGGCATTCACTTGAAATTAACTCATTATTTCTAAATATCTAGTTATCAACACCACACCGAAGAAAATACTTTTAAAATGCAGGCTCCGTATTAAAGACAAACTGTCAGAGTTTAACCAAAGATGAAAAAACTGCTTTTTTTCATGCTTAAAAAAAGAAACTATCCTGGAGCATAGAAATTTTTCTGTGGGTGATGGGCTACCTGCATGAAGCATAACACTGCTGTGTAGGACTGCAGTTCTACATCACAGGAAAGTAAAAAACTAGTAATTCAATGAGTACCTCAGACATGTAATAATTATTCTGAAAGTATATCCTATAGCTAAAGGTAGGCAATTCATATACAATAGGTAAGCTATTAATTTATAATTGGTACCTTCAAACTACCAATTACTAAATAAATTGTACCATTGTTCTTTGTCCCAGAGATTCATAATTCCTTTCAGCCCATCTCCTCCCCATTCACAGACATTCAGCAGAACTGTAGCAGGAGGAATAATTGTGCATTTACAGGCATAGTGTTACTTATATATGTTATAATAGTCCCCTAGCTGGTTGGTGGAAAAGGAGAATACACATTACCAGATGACAAGTAAGGCCACCATTACGATTTAAAGAATGCTGGTCATCCACAGGCTTATTTTAAGAATTACTGTTCTTTATCAAGCTGAAAAAATGCTTTTAACTTCTTTTGCATTACCTCTGCTGCATTCAGGCTTGCATTATACCAGAATGATAATTCAGATTTGGGATACTAGACAATTTGATGTATTAGTGGGGTTAGACAAATATAATGCTTGCATTGTTCATACATTCCCCTCTGACTCACTGCAAGATTATAAATACCCACTGTAAGGGGAGCTCCACCCTGGCTAGGTTTAATCTAATACTTTCTGCTGTTGCAGGCCCTTCTACCTTTAACATGAAACCAAGCCATTAAGGCTTGATTCCATACTCTAAAGATGTTTTTTGCTTTGTTTTGTTTTGGTTTTCACATTTAAGGTGATTCACAAAACTGGCTTTACAGAGTTTCCTGTAATCTCAAGGCAAAAGGTGTTCTGTAAATGTACTTTGTTTCAAATGTAAGAAACATTAACCACCCACTTCCTGCGCTGTTCCCTAAAAGGTTTACAAGTACTGCAGGGCTAGCCCCACTCTGCCAAAAGGCTGCGCTTCTTGCCAAGGAGGGACTCAGTTAACGCTAAATGACTGTACTCTTCACGTTAAATAATACTTGGAAGCTGAAACACGCCAAGGCTTTATAGATCCCTTTTGAAAATATCTGACAGAGTCACAAGTCAATTTATTACAGGAGGCCCCGCAGAAAATTCCCAGGGCCCGGCTCTGCTCAGCTTCCAGGGCTGCGTGCTGCAAGGGGAGGGCAGGGCGGGTGCCAAGGGCTGCCCCCGCCCCAGGACGGACAAGCGGGTCAGCAGCACACAGCCGTGCCTCACGGTAAGCCTCGGAGCAACACGGCGTGTGATGTTCTTTCCCAACTTTTGCATTTATGACAGGTAAATACGGCTGGAAAGGTAACCGTTTCAGCAAAATTAATGCGAATTAAATAAATGTCTATCGCTGCCAATACTAGGTTTTATTACCGATACAATCCCACTCAGAACAGTGGCAAGACACTATAGAGGAACAGCAGGGCGTTTCAGCTGGCACAGGGGTGCCTGAATTAAAAACCAAGACATGAAATAGCGCTCACAAGTCTCTGCAGGAACTTGAACCCGGTCAATTTTCAGTAAAGCCAGGGTTTGGGTCCCGCTTTGCTCGTACATCCCCCACCGTGTCTCAGAACTGAACAGAAAGTGCTACATACACCCCCGCCGCTCCTCCCGCCAACTGAGTATGCTTTTAAGCAGGATACTAAGGAAGCGGCAAAACCCTTCGAGGGACGATTAAGCCGTAGACACAATGCCCGTAGGCTAACCAGAAAATCCACCTCCAACCGCAAAACCGGGGGCACCGGCCAGACCCCGCCCGCCCCCCGCGCTGGAGAAGCCGGGCCAGGGCGCGCCGGGGCGCCGCCACCCGCCGGGCCGAGCGGGCAGCGGGACCGGGGGCTGCCGAGCCCAGCCCCGGTCCGCCGAGCTGCGGGCAGCCCCAGGCCACGCCGCCTCCCGGAGGAGCCCCGCGAGCAGCGGAGTGGGGGGCGCCCGGGGCCGCTCGAGCAGAGCCACCGCCGCGGGTCCAGCCCCCGTCCCCCGGCCGCAGACAAAGGGCTGAGCCTCCACCGCCACCCAAAGTGCCTCCCACCCAGGTACCCTCCTCCTCCTCTGCCCTCCCTCCGCCCCGCCGAGCCGCCGCCGGCGCGGCAGCCCCCGCCCGGCTACTCACAGGATGGTGGTCTGGGGGGACACGGCGGGGACGCTCTCCAGCATCAGATGCATGCAGCGCACCGTGCTGCGGAAGCACAGGCAGCGGCTGGGGCACCACACGCTCCCGCGCTGCTGCGGCGGCGGCTGCGCGGCGGCGAGCCCCCCGCTGCGGAGCAGCAGCAGGAGCAGGAGGCAGAGGCCGGGGGCAGCCGCCGCTCCGCGCCGGGCCATGCTGCGGGGCGCGGGCAGGAGGAGGAGGAGGAGCAGGAGGAGAGGGGCTCCGGGAGTTCCGCGTCGCGCCCGCTCCGCTCCCCGGCCGCGGCTGCCGCTCTGCTCGGCGGCGGGGCGCTCCCGTCCCCCCGCGCAGGCTGGAGGAGGGGACGGCGGTGGGACCGCCCCGGCCGGCGGCGGGCTGGGGGCCGCCCCGCAGCGGGGGCTCCGCGCCGCCCTGCGCACGTACCGCGGGGCAGCGCCGCGCATCGGGGCCAGGGGTCCCACCGCCCCTGGGCCGCCGCTCCCCCCCCCAACTCTCGCCTCCATCCCTTGAACGGGGGACTGAAAGCACCCCCTGAGGCGGACGGCTGCGTACACCTCCGGAGAGGAGAGGATGCAGGCAAAACGAAGGGAAGCGAGAGCAGTGGAGAAGGGAAAAGAAAGGGGGGGGGGGGGGGGGGGGAAGGAAGGGGAAGGAGCGGAAGGGAGAGCAGAAAGCACAGAGAAGGGGGGGGGGGGGGGAGACAAGGGAAGGAGAAACCCTTACGGGAAGAAGCAAGTTCAGTAAACCACCTCCCGTTTCTGCCCTGCTCTGAAAGACTCACATTCACAACCCTTGGACTGCCCCCTCGCAGTGCTGCAACTTTGACCCAGGAACATCTGTGGGATTTGCCCTGCATTACCTTCAGCTGATGAGTTTGGGTAGGTGCGTACTGGTGAGGAGGTGTAAGAGGACCACCAGAATGCAACTGTACTCACAAGAACAACGGTTGCAGTCTTAGCTCCCATGATCTCAATGCTTTCTCAGAACAACTTTTGTCTGAGAACCAGACGTGTTGAGATGTCTCATGTTGTCCCAAATATGGTGCTGTTCTTATGTGATGTCAAGTCCAAAGCAGGTAATTACCTTTTCTCCAGCCCTCTACGTGCCTTGACTATTCCAGGTGAAAACACTGGAGTGTCATTTCTGTGATGACAACAGTGATCACAACTCACCTGTTAAGTGTAACAACAACATATTCTCTTACAAATGATGAGTGTCGGCACCCCCAGTTCTGCCCCAGAAATAAACCTTGGCACTTCTGCAGGGTTGGCTGTATGCCTTTTTCTTCAAGGAACAACATAAAGACCATTCTTGCCTAAAACTTAACTATAGTAACTCTTATTCCGAATGTCACTGTGAAATCTTGGTTTTAGCAGAAGTCAGGGAAAGACTTTTTAATTTTTACTTTTTTTTAGCACAAGTCCAACACCTCAGGTAGGAAATCAGAGCCTGGAACTGTGCTACAAGTGCTGGAAATCACTGATAGGACCACAATCAAAATATGCAGAGATGGATCATTACCTGTAACTTTTTTTTCCTGCAGAAGTACAATTTGACTGTTTTTCCTGAGTCACTATCTCTTGCTTCTCTAAAGCAAGATGAGTGCTTAGCTTATATCTTAAAAAGAGTTAGCTAATGGAAGGGTGGAAGTGTTTTTCTTGTTCTAAGGAATCCTGAATCCTTTGAAACATCCTTCAAAACATCCTTCAACTTCCCATTGAGCTGGAAGCTGGCTAACTGGGAGCCTGCAGGCTCAACCTTTGTCTGGAGATAGGGCAGGCTTACTGATGTGCCATCGTTAGTATGATTACTGAGTTTCTAGGGTAGGTAGAGACTCCCACAAGACTTACTATTTAGATACACTTCTAAACTGAGTAAATTTCTAAATACTTTTGCAAAGCTTCGAGTGCTATTTCAACAGTAAATGTATCAGAAATTCGTATACATGCACATCAGCTGTTTTACCATTGACGATACCAATCTGAAGTAGAAGAAAGTTTACAGAAGCAGCAGGTTAAAATGTTCATCACCTCAGTGTCAATTCAGCAGACAGCTGCTATGTGTATTACCCCCTCTGCATTTGTAACCAGTGTTGGGATATATGCATGTCTTAATCTAAAAATTAAATTTCTTTCCTGGTCCACAAAAACCTCAGGCACTTTTGACCTACAAAGTGCAAGTGTTGGCACAAGTTTTTGTTCCAGGAATGCCACTGACATTAGAGCATCTTGGCGGTTGTTAATCTGTCATCCTGCAGCACCCATATTAAAAGCAGCAGAACATCTGAGGCTAGATAATTATAAATGATAATACAGAAATATCACTAAACTGGGATATCATAGCATTTAGGAAAATATAATTACGATTTATTTTGTCATATTTTGGTGCTTTATGATGATTATTTTAAAAAATAAAGTACATAGTCAAAATTGATTATGTTTTCTATAGGAAATTATAATTGTTCTGAAAGGTTTTTATTATTTGGAGACTTGCTAGACTATTGTACTATACAATTAAAAGTATCTGTGTTATACATATGTAACTCTGACAGTGACATCAAAAGTGCTTAGACATTTTCACTCTAATTAGGCAATTTAGCCTTAATATGCTATATAGCATTCTTGCCATTTACCTTGTTACATGTAACCTCCAGGCTCTTGGTTAATACATTATTAATGCCTCATAAATCATTTCAGTTAGACTTTTTTCATGCCCTGTGGAGTCTGGTAGAGTATGAGGTGTTAGGTTTATGGTTGGACTCAATGATCTTAAAGGTCTTTTCCAACCTATATGATTATATGACTCTATGATTTTAATATTCATTGCATGCTATTCTAAATAGGTGACAGGGAAGGTTTCTGAAAAATAAGACTTCCAAATGGTTTTGATACATCTTTCTATTCTTAGCCAGTTTTCATAGAAGAAATTTTATAAAAAGTGTAGTCATTACTGTTGACCCTGCATATAAATATTCATGGAAAAATTGTGTTCTGTTTCCAGTTTGTCTAGTTGAGGAGTGGACCTAACAAAAAAATACGATATTTATGCTGGAAATTAGATAACTTGCTTTCTGAATGCTAGGAGAAGTGCTTTATAGTTATGTATAGTGTAAATCTCCATTTGCTTTTAAGTGTCCTACTTACCTCTCAGATTTTTGTCAAATACTGCCACTTGCTGGTTTTATTCCATACCAGTAATTTAGTTTTACAGCTTTTGCTTTGCTGAAGTACTAAAAAAAAAAAAAAAAAACCCCACACTTTTTAAAAGGTTAAATAGTTAATACATTTATCTTTTTTTTGCTAAAAATTCAGACAAAAGAAACATAAGCTCAAATCCTCTTCAGTTTAGTTTATACTTCCATGTTAACATTCTATCTCTAGATATAAATTCAGGCATTTAAGACATTTCAATATGTCTTCAGATACCTGACAATGGAAATGCTTTGCACTGACTTTGGCAGACACAGAATCATGACCTGGTTTATTATTTAGGCTCATTTTGGCTAACAATAACAGTAACAGTTAAAAGAAACAGATTATCAAAATAACTGATGAAAAAGCACCGTAGAAACTTGTATTTAAGTTTTTTTATTAAAATACACTAGCACTGGACTCTGAAGCCTAAGCACATCTGATCTTTAAATTTTTAAAGGCAGAAGCAAAAGTCAGACTGGTTTTGAAAGCATATTATCTTGCATTTTATTTCTATTAAACATGCAAAGTGAATGTCATGGGGTAGCTAAATGGCATGTCTGCAAGTGTGCTAAACTCAGGGTACCAGCTAAAACAGTTATTTAAATTCATAAATGCTTGTTCATAAGCTTTTCTCAACTATCCAGGAAAGCTTATGCTATACTCAGATACATACTTCTTGAAATATCTCATGCTTCTTCATAGTCAGATCAGAGGCAATATAACTGCTCTGACTGTGGGTATTCAAGAGTCTATGTTACCTGCTAGCCCAGCAAAGGCTGAGGATGTTGCGTCCACAGAAGCCAGACTCACATATCCTTCTTCCTCTCAGTTGGAGAAGTGATATTGTTGGTATCTTTAAAAGCTGCCATCCTTCTTTCCTGAATATAATATGAATTTCGAGGTAAAATTATTCCTTCACTGGTTACATTATGAAAATAATCCTTCCAAGTTCAAACAAGAGTGTGCCTAGCACTGGAACGTGCTAGGGTATCTTCATTTGCCTCATATTTTGCAGGTCATCTGAACATGTGTTGTTAATTTCTTTACAGAGTCATAGAATGGTTTGGGTTGGAAGAGACCTTAAAGATCATCCAGTTCCAATCATCCTGTCACGGGCAGGGACACCTTCCACTAGACCAGGTTGCTCAAAGCCCCATCCAGCCTGGCCTTGAACAACTTCCAGGGATGGGGCATCTTTATAAGAAATTCTTGGGGCACGTTCTATATAAATGGGCAAAAACAGAAAAGCTTGTTTTCCAAACTATCTTTGAATCTTCACTTCAGTCAGGCTACAGGTGCTAGTGTATGTGTCCAAGGAAAGATGGTTAGCATATCTTAAATCAGGCAGTAGAACTTATATTTTCCAGGCATTTCTGTTCTTTCAGATAATGTGTTTAACGTGTCCTCCCTTTCAAAGAGGGAGTTTGTTAGGTGTAGCTATAGGAAATGGACGTTACTAGCCCATTACCTGATACTTAGAAAAACAGATAAGCTTTCTATTTTTACTAACTGTGCAATGTGGACCTAATAAAAATAATATTGAGCCCCGTTTTGGCAAGGTGCTTAAAACATAGGGAAACATAGGCCCTTATTAAACAGCCAGCCAACATACCTAGTGGAAACATTGCCCTGTAATGATAAAGAAAAATAAAAAACCCCTCCCCTGAAGAGACTTTCCCAAAGGAAAATGTGCTCAAACCAATGAGCTCCTGGTTTCCCACAGAGTAATATACCTTAATATCAGCATAATGGGAAATCGGGTGTTATTAGTTTAATCCCTTGTCTACACTGAGGAAATACGTCACCCAGAAGAGATTACAGGCTATTATTGGTACTACAGCTGTGTCTGGAAGCCTCAGCCAGGATCAGAGCCACCCAGCCACATGTTTTATAGGCATAAATAAAAAACAGTACCTTTTCTGAAGACAGGCAGATGCAGTAGGATCGTGCCCATTTCCCAGATGTGTACTGTCAAGATCCTGGGCGCCCTGAGCCCAGAGGCCTGGCTGATGGGGTGCGGGGCCATCCTGGGAGGAGCAGAGCCTGGTTCCTGAGGAGTGGGAGCTGCTGTGGGGAAAGCCAGGCCCCCCTGCGAGGGCAAGGAGACCCACTTTTAAGCTTACTGCCATTTCCAGCCTGGCCTCACCTCAGCCCCATCCCCATGGCCCTGCCCAGCCATCCCAGGACTGTGTCTGATCCCAGTTCCTGCAGTGGGCCTGCTCCTGATCCCAACCCACAGGTCAAAATCCTGGCCGAGTCTTGGCTTATCCCAGTCCCCAGGGAGGTGTCTAATGCCCAGGGCTGGGGCTGCCCGGTGCCCCCAACTGTCCTGGTCCTGATGGGGGAATGGGACAGGCTCTGGCAGCCAGGCCCTGCCCTGCCTGTCCCGGGGAGCCTCTGCTGCTCCTGGCCATGGGGATACCAAATCCTGGGAAAGTGTCCTAAAGGCAATGTTGGACAAACCCTGCTGAACTCTCCAGAGCGGTGTAAATGTTTTCTGTTCTTAATTTTAAAAGAATAAGCATCATCAGGAGAAACATAGCCAAAAGATCAAAGGAAGCTGCTTTCCTGCTCAGCTGGTGCATGTGAGGTCCCACCTGGAAGGACACATAGTATTCTGGGCTCTGCAGATCAAAGGGGATGATGAGAAACTGGAAGGAGGACCACCGAGATGCCCGAGGGCCTTGAGTATATGACCTATGAGCATAGGCTGAGGGATCTGGGCTTATTTCATTTGGTGAAGTGGGGGCAAGGCTGTGATCCAACAGCAACATATGACACTTTGAAGAGAAACTACAAAAACTGATAAAGCAAAACAACTCTTTGCGGTGGCAGATGATACACATAACAAGGTGCAATGGTTGTAAATTGTGACTTGAAAACTTTAAGCTGGATAGAGCAAAAATATTTTTTACAAGGATGGTAATGTGGCACTGGCATAGGCTACACAGAAATGCTGGGAATCTTCTTTCTGAGAGATTCTCAAGATTTGATCAAAGTCCTGGCTGATATGAGAAAGTGCTGGCAACAGTCCTTGCCTGAGCAGAAGGCGGGTCAAGAGGCCTTCAGGCAACCCCTCCAGCCAACATCTCTGTGGTTCTGTCATCAGCTATCTTGCCTTTCATAAATGCCCATCTTGCTGTTAACAGTAATGTGGGCCTAGGTGACTAGCTTGGGCAAGATGCCTCAGAAGCCTAAAAGGTGAGTCATTAGCAACTTTACCAATATGACACAATCTGGGACAGGAATGGTTTGCTCTGGTCATCATGGCTTTAGCTTCCAGTGAAATGCAACAGTGCTGGAGCAAAATCAATTTACCATAGTTTGATTAGAGTAATAGTTAAACAAATATCTTTGAAAAAACATAATTAATGTGATACTGTTAAAGTACAGAATTAGATTATTTTAAACAGAACATTCAGAAGAAAAAAATTGGGTTTTTTCACATAGATTTTTCTGTTTAAAAATAAAAACCCAGAAAGATACAGTTCCTTAAACTTTTGAGTCAAATACCAAAGTACACTAAGAAGCAGGAGGGGGTGTGTGTGTTCAGCTAGGCTGGCTGAGATTTGGGCTATTAACAGACCTCCCCCAACTCATCCATGTTTTCCTGGCTGATGAAAATCAACAGGACTGTTCAACAAGGGTGGGCTAGCTTAGTCCTGTTCTCTCCCTCAGGGCAGTTTTGATGTCCACTAATTGCTCCCTGGATTGCCTAACTCCTGTTTGATCTGCCTACTTTAGTCACCTTTGATGTTCCCTTGTTGTTTGTTACAGGATCTCTGGTTAGGATTAAGTAATTTTAGACAGTAAGACATTCCTGTCAGACAAATAAGACAACTAAACGTGTCCTTTGCTCCAGGTAGCCATCCCTGAGCTACAGTAGCAGTGAAATCAGGGGTCTTGATTTGTAACTCAGGCTATTGTATCATGACCAAAATTTCACGTCCACCATATATGTGCTCTTTTTATTGGCCTTTGGATATTAGAATGACCTGTCCCAGAGCAAAACAACCTTTCCAGATGCAAGGCATAGATAAAAGTAAGCAAACCAGAGCCTGCTTAAGAAACAAATGGAGAAAAAAACCCCAGCCACTACTAATCACGTAGCAATACTGGTACCTTTTGCATGCAAATCAATGTAATGTACAATTCTCTTCAGTTGCACAGACAGTAATTATATTCTCAACCATCCTTGCTGTACATCCTCCATGGTCCTCCACTAATCATTCTGTCCTACACTCATCCACAACATGGACATTTGGTTCGTTTGGTCATCTTTGTTTTTGTTTAGCCTGTGGAAAGCAAAATTATTCCCATCCAGTTCTGACTGGAGTGATGATATCTTCAAAATATGACTGGGTTACATGACTCAAGGTTCTATTATTTATACTTATCATATCATCTGAAACTGTTAGCTGGAAGAATTCTAGAAAAATAGCAGATTTTAGATTTTTTTCTCATTGTCAGTTCTCATTCTATTCTTGCTGTGTCTTTTTTCTAACAGTAACAGCTGAAAAAAGCTGTCTGGAAGTAATGAGGATGAGGGAGGAAGGTGTGTTTTTTAAAACTTACTTTTTCTATATTATCAAAAAGGCAAATATTTAAAAAATCCACTGCAATTAAAATGCTCTATTCATTTGAAATGTTTTGTAATAAAAATATATTTCAATTCGAAACTTTAACACGTCTTCTCTCCCCACTGAAAAACAGAAAATATTTTTATTGTAAATATGCACCAAATGTCTCTTACCTGACATATATGTATTGAACCAGTAGCAAAATGGCATATTATAATTTGCACAGTATTTTTTTCAATTATGTTGAAATATAATTGCATTGAAATTCAGTTAGCTAAAGTCTAATCCAGAATTTTGTGAAGAAACAGGCAAGAAAAGACACTGTCCTCTTTAACTGGAATCTATTAGCAAACCAACAGTTGACTGGCATCTTAGTACAAGACAGTAGCCCTTAAAATAAAAAAGTAAATCTCAGTATCACTTCTAAGGTCATCATGAACAACTTGTTCAATTTTAGTTTGCAACTTTCACAGAGGCACCAGAATTAAAAGGACACAGTCATTAATTCTTCATTTCAGACTTTTTTCATCTTTCATCTAAATGTTTTCCCTACTCTTTCTTTCCAAAACACAAAGGTTTTAGGTCTTAGATTTGAAAAACAGAACAGTAGGAGGCGCTTGAGTGATTCCTAATTCCATTTTCTATTTTTAAGTCACAGTGTTTATTTTACTTGATCGTTATAGATTTGTGTTATTATAAAATATCAAGGAAGGTGAAACCCAGTGGCACAGAAGCAGGCGGCTTGCTCCATCATGTGAATGCTGGGGCCTGGAGCAAGTTAGTGGTTAAGAGTAGTCTGGAAGTCACATCTCAGAGAGGGTTCAGAAAGCCTCCTGGGTTCAAAGGCCCTAAGCAAGGGATGAGCCAGTGGCTCAGAAAGCCATTGGTTAGTTTGGAAGTAAAGGACATGCTTACAAGGAGCATCTGTACAGTCTCTTTTCTTTCTCTTCTAGCTGCTCTGAGCCTCCCCTGTTTAAAAAAGACAACTATTTTTGTTCAAAACCTGTCTTTTTGTGTGTTTAAAATCTTTTTGGTCTTCTTTGGAGAGTTTACTGTGAGGAGAACACCTAGGCAGATCCTCTTCAAAGCCAGCTCAGGACCTTGTCACACTCATATTTAGAAGTCCTGTTCATTAAAGTCATAGTTTCTCTTCTCTTCAGTGAGATTTTGAGGGAGCGCACCTAGAAGGTTTAAACAGATCATTTAATAGATGAGTATTAATAACAACAGGTAGCATATATATTTTACTTTTCATTTATGGATTTGTTTGTAATCAGCATTTAACTACATGTATCAGATTCCTTAGGAAATAGTGGGTGAATTCAAATTGCAGTTTGAAAAGTCAAGGTTTAGCCAGGTTTTTCAGACTGAAGTGTGTTAAGAACAGTAACTTTCCAGGGTGCTCAGCACCTTTGTTCAGACAGCTTCTGAACATGTGTAGACAAGATGCACCATGGGATGGTTTGCATGATTCCTATCTACAGATAAGATCATGTCATGTGCAATGCTAGCAGCCTAACCTGAATCAGCATGTCCAATTAGAGGAGCAACCTTTGCCATGAATATTGCTATTGCTTCTTGCTTCTTTCCTCACCTACTTTGGAAAAGGTTCCCTTTTTATCCCAGTCTGTTCAAAATGGTTTATGATCACACACAGTTATGTAAGTTGCGACTACACAAACTTTGCAGTTCAGCTGATCATGCAATATCTGGTTTTAGACGTAAAACAATTTTGCTCTTAGTTTTAAGTATTTTGCATTGGCTGTCCTACAGTAAATGAAATTGCTTAAAAAGGTCACTCCTTTCTCTCTCCTGGAATTAATTACTCTTCCAGACAGTGTATTCCAGACCTGCCTCTTTGGATGGAAACGGAGCTTAAGTTATTTTCAGAAATTGTCCTCACATGTTTTCTGATAACCATAGATGGTGTAAATGAGAAAGAGTGGAATAACTGGAAGTAAACTTCAAAAGATTAAAAACTTTTTTTTTTTTTGAGAAAGTAGCATATGACTAAAGGAGGTGAAAATAAGAAAAATTGACACCTGACCGAACTAAGTTTCTCTTGAACACACTTTAATTAGTTAAATTTGGTGCTATTACTGTTGACATGCTAGTTTCTTTGGTGGAGCAGCAAACCTGAATTTTACTGTGAACTTTTCTTTTTGCCATTTACTGTAAGTGTAAGTAAAATATGAGCTAAAAGATAAAGTTCGTTCTTGGTCCAAGAGGCATACCACAGAAAGGCTCTTCTGATCTATCTTTTCTTAGGGAACATGAAGTTTTAGGGTATCAGCATTTTTAATCAGAGGAGATCAATTCTAAAAATGTGTCTGTGTACGTAGACATATGAGGTGAACAGGTATCGTGTCATATGTAGTCAGAAAAGCTGAAATGACAGTTTTAGCAATAAGGGTTAGCTATTACTCATATCAGAGTGGAGACCTTGCTTCTACCTAGGATTAAACATATCTGTTGGTGGAGGTGTTAACATTGATATGATTAAATATGAATGTGTCTCACACATCTTGGGCAGCCATCTGGGCAGAGCATGAGGGCTCTGGGGCATGGCCAGGGATTTTGTGAGGCAGCAGACTTCACAATTTAAGATTATACGCACGCATGCACACACTAGTCTTTTCTATTAATATTACAAGAAAAAATCAAATATAAAGTTCCATGCTCCTGGAGAATAAACCTCTTTAGGAACGATGTCTCAGGCAAGGACAACATGATCCATACAGGGAAAGAACTAAATGTGTGAAAATCTCAAAACCTGTTTTCATTTTGTTACATCTCCTTAATGTGTAAATCTAGTAATAACTTGCACACTTCTGTTCTCCGTTTATAAAAGCGATGATCAGTGAAGAATGGAATAGAAGCAATTCCATATGTTAGGAGGGTCAATGAATAGCTCATTTTTTGTAACTGTGTTATTTAGTAACAGTACACTGCTCAGATCCTATTTAATGTAACATGTTGACTTATATTAATTCAAGTAACAAAACCATTTAAAAATAACCACAGCCAGCTCATGATCACCACAAAAATGGAAAAAAACATGCAGCTACCGGTACTGTTCCTATTATAAGTAATCACTGCATATAAATTGGTGCCACATTTTCATAACAAATAACCACAGAAAGGACCTAAATGAAGAGTGTTCTCTGAAGTATAATTTGAAGCAGTTAGTGCCGCGGTCACCCCAGCGACCTCTCTGCTGCAGCTGCTCATGTCCCTGAGGCTGCTGCAGATATCACTGCCCCTGTGACCACTGCCAGTGCCTGCAGCCCCAGAGCTACTGGTGAGGCACAGCAGGACAAGCATCACCAGAGGAGCCAGGAGCAAGGGACATCCTCATGTGAGGCTATAAGATCTGACAAAGAAGATAACCTCGCCGAAGGCTCTGTACTTTAGCAGGATGCTCGCTCTTTAAGTGTCAAATGAAAATTGGGCACTTGAGCAAAATTACAGGTGCCCACAAATATAGGTCATGCAACACAGGGTGTTTCAGGGCTGGAGAAACTTGGTCACTAATTCCAACAGTATAGTTGGATGCTCCTCAGACGTGCTGAAGTGTGTGCAGCCCTAATGTTTGGTGTGCAGTAAGAGACAGAATTTTGGTTTTTTTCAGTGAGGCATTATTTGACTTTTCAGTGTTAAGAATTTCTTATTTTCAAATCATAAAAGCAGGACATGTCTGAAGCTAATTTAAGATTAAAGCTTCTCTCACTGACAGCTTAAATTATGGAGCAAAATGAGCAAAGCTTTCAGACAGGGCAAAGCCTAGAGCCTAATGCAAAAACAGGAATAAGCATAAGTGCTAATACGTGAATCTCAGAAAACCAAAATAGCTTCTGAGCAACCTCCATAGGGCATGCCTGCATCCTCCAGTTCCACCATATCATGCAGCCTTTTTCTTCTTGGAATAGTTGTGATATCACAGTACAAATGTTCCTATCTTTTTTGTTACTTTCTCCATTACATTTGCGGTTTCGGATCATCTAAATGTTTTTGCTTTTTACTGACCCTGTGTACTCGTTCTGCAGCTTTTTATTCTTCTGTCTTGATCCCTTCCACAGACAGTTTGGCTGATTGTGCTCTTTGGAAGCATTTGTGAGGGGAGTGATTTTCAATGTACAGTCAGGGAACCCCAGAGAATCCACAAATTATTCCTAACAGTGCATGAGAGGTAGTTAAGAAAATCAAGTTGCCTGCCAGCATGGTTAAATATTCTTTTTAGAGATCATTACCTCCATTGAAAAAAGCATCTGCAATGTAAACTCTTACTCTAGATTTAGATCTGGTTTTCTCCACAAAAAGTGTTAAATGAGTAATGGATTGCACATGCCCCGCTCCATATCATCCCTCTCATTATGAAAGAAGTAAAACTTCTATATATAGTAGTGACAAGACAGAGTTCTAAGTTATTTGTGAATACAGTTTCTGCCATCATTTTTCTCTTTTTGGTACTACTGAGGCAAATAATCATGTTACTGATTTTACTTAAAAAAAAAACAGAAATGATCGAAGATGGGAAGATTGATCAGCACAGAATTGATATATTGTACATAAAGAACTTGATGATGTGATGGACTAAATAGAAAAGGCAAGGTTAGAGATTATTTAGAGATAATAGAAATTTTTTTGCTATGTTCCAAAACTTGATCGAAATGTAACAGATGATCACATATCTAAAAGCCATCAGCAAATGGGCAAGAAAAAGAAAAAGGTAACATGAGGATGTAATGACATGCAAAATATTTCCAGGCAATAGCAACAGAGATATCTTATGTGATTTATGAAGGCATTGCTTGAGATACTGGGCACAGTAAGCTCAAGAAGGATTAAGTCAAAGAAAATTCAAGAAGGATTATGTCCACAGGCACAGAGATGGGAAAATAGTCTTCTGAGACTAGAAGAAATGGCTCATACCCTTTGGCAAAAGGACTCCTCAGAAGAAATACTAACGTTGGCAGGAAACAGAAGTGGACAGTGGGCATTAACTGCATCAACTACCACTGATCAGCTGACTACTAATGTAGAGAACACGATGCTTTTGTGTACTCTGCATCACACTAGTCCACTAGTGTATTGAATCAGATCTAGTTAGATGTACCTGTTTTCTGACTGCAGTGATCCATTTTAATAAAGACGACGTGACAAAATTATAGGCTTATATTTACAACCAAATATATTCTTTATATTTTATATACAGTGATTTTCCTACTTAGCAGGACTGACCATTGCCATGTTTAATCTTTTTGTTCTGTATCTCTGGATTGCATACGGATGAATTTTCACATTACAAGAACATTAAGTCATGAATTAACAGTAAAAGTTCTGCATCACAGGGATCACCATCCTGACCCAGCACAGCAATTTCTACACCACAAGTGTTTTTTAGAGAGGGGGAGGGTGGGATGACAAATCATACAAGCGGCCGTGACTGAAAAACTCAAGTTACTTTTCTGTTTATCACTCTCCATTTGTATAGATTTTTCTTATTTATTAGTTCCAAAAGTGAGGACACAAACATATTTGACTTGTTCCCATCTGTCACAAAAAGCTGAATTCTGCCTATTACAGATCTCAAAAAAAATTGAGAATTGCTTGCCAGTTCTCTCCCATGTGATATTATTTCATTTGGTATTAATGTCACCAGACCATTGTAGGTTCTTTCCTCTGGTGTTAAAAGGTCTGCAATGTCTTTGAATGTCTGTAAAATTTATTTTGTATGTCTAGAAGTTCCTTCAAATTTTCTCAGAATTTCTTTCATTTTCCCTTCATATCATGGCCTTGAGTTTCTCTTGTTCTCCTAATTTTCTTTAGTGTAACTGTGATACCAATAGAACAACTAATGTTGTGGATATATGAAGTAGAATAGTCACATATATATATATACACACACACACACACATATATGTTTAGGCCTCATGTTTTGGATTATTGTTTGATAGAGATTAGAAAAAAAAAAATACAGCTATCCTCCAAAACATGTTTGCTTTTTTCATCTGTTCACCTCTTGCAGCTTCTTTTTCTTTTTTAAACTTTGCTACTTTGTTGTGTTTATTTCAGAAGTCTCACTCTATGAAAGAATCAAGTTCTATAATATTAAAAGCCTTCTATTGTGGTACATGATGTGGGTGTATCATACATGCATGATTAAGAATAAAATTTACATGTGATGCTAAAAAGGGAGATCAGTTTTCCTGAAATGTTGCTTGACTTACCTACAAA